>NC_085139.1:161692062-164353177 GCF_024139115.2 Armigeres subalbatus
CTAGAAGTTACGTATTGCTGGGATGAGTATTTGATTTGAGTTTGCGTTTGATCATGTAGAAAAAGTATCTGAATTCTAAGTTGTTTCACCTAACGAAAGGTTTGAATAGGTTAAAAAAACCTAAGTTTGAGATAAACCTTCAAACTCAATTTTAATTCTCATGAACTGCTATCGTTAGGTGGTTTACCTTTTCTGATTCTGATATCGGGTGGAATGAGACAAGCTAAAATAACTCCAAATTTAGTTGTTTGATCGATCCGTGTATAATAACCATATTTCATCATATTGCTTTTGGAAATGTTTTTAAAATGAAAAATTCTATTAAGAAAACAAAACTTTTTTGTTTCTTTTATTTTGTATTTTATTAGAAGACTTTCAATTATGCCTGACTCAATAACTTTTCTTAAATTCAATTACATGTAAAATGTGAACAGTATCGCCATGATATCATGATTGACGTAATAACCTTTCAAAATTTCAGCTAATTTAACTTACTGTCATTTACTACGGTAATTCAATCGTTATAACATCGATAAGTTGCATGCTCCAAACCTCATTTAAGTTTTTACGGGTAAATTGTTTTAAGATTTGCGATATTTGTCTTCAGTAATTCTAAATATAACCATAAAATCATGGGCAGATTAAGTACCCAACATTTTATATTAAATATTCAAAATAGCAAAGTTCATTTAATCATCGTACAATGTTCTGTGAAATTGTTCTGTAACATACCAACAATCGAGCGATCAGAACCAATTTCCAAATCGGAATCGAATGCTGAGGTGTATTTTCCTCAAAGCCCCATGAAAACATCTAATCAAATGCGCAGCTTATGCTCAAGCGATTGAGCTGAAATTTTGAGGGATTGATATTCTACACATAAGACACAATCCAAGGGGGAGGGGCGGAATTCGACAACTTTTGTTTCAAGAGTCTACTGGAACTTTGCGGGCGCGTTCTATAGTGACTTGAGCGCTTGCCAGAGCCCATGAGGCAAAAACAGCACGAGTTAGCTGAGTCTCGTGCACCAGACGATCATAGTGACTTGAGGCTCGCCAGAGTCCCCTGAGATCGGACACAGCGAATTTAAGTACAAAATTATTACCTGAGACGTTCATAGTGAATTCAATACCCACTTTATAACGATGAGCTGTTTTTAGAATAAAGATCCAAAGTGGATTTGACGATTGATGGCACTTACGCCAACCATCCCATCTACACGTAAGTGAAGGCTTGCCACCTGATGGTGTTGGTTTGTGGAGTGCCATAGATTCGTCAAATCGGCGTTTGAACTTTATTTACAAAAGCAGAAAGTCCCATAAGGCGGACACATGCTACTCTGATTCGTTCATAGTGATTCTTGAGCGCTTATCAGAGTCCCATGAGGGAGAACACAGAATAAGTTTGAGTCTAAATTCTGCACTGAGACGTTCATAGAGAGAGCGCAGAAGTCCCTAAGGGGGAACAACATGAATTTGAGTACAAGATTGTTACTCTGAGACGTGAGTAGTGAATTGAGGCTCGCCAGAGCTCCCATGAGGGCGGGATACATCTGAGTTTGAGCTCAAAACTGTTGCCTTGAGACGTTCATAGTCTTGAGCCCTCGCTAGAGTCCCAAGAGGGGATGACTTAGATTCGATTGTAAGCAATTTGGTTACTCAGGTGCTCATAGTTAAATGAGTGATCGTTCAGTCCCATGTGGGTGACATGAATTTGATTTGAGTACAATTCGGTTACTCTGAGGCTTTCATAGTGAATCGAGCGATCATCTGAGTCCATAAGCAGGACACAGATTCGATTTGAGTACAATTTGATTACTCTGAGCCTGAGGTGTTATTGTGAAATGAGTGATCATCTGAGTCCCTTGGAGTGGGCGGACATAGATTTGATTTACCCTGAGGCCTTCATAGTAAGTTGATAGATCCTTTAGTTTTGTAGTGCGGACATAGAATCAATTTTAGTAACATGTTTGATTCGAGGCATCCATTTAATGAGCTCCAGCAACGTCTGAAACCCATGGAAGTTGACACAGATCTGATTTGAGCATATCAGGTTACTCTGAGACCTTCATTGAGCGGCGTCTCTGTGAGTCATATGTGGAGGGGGCCTTAGTAGCAATTGAGTACAAATTTAATTCTGCTCTAAGGCATTTATAGTGAATAGTTTATTTTGGTCGATTGAGAACATTTAAAATTAAAATTAAAGCCGGTAACTTATTAGTTTTCATTTTACCGTGACACATGCACGATAAAAATTTGTCTGGCCTAGACTACGGACAGCACTCCATGTAACACTTTTGATTAGTGATAAATTTTCCGATGCCGAAAAAAAATCTTTTTATTAGGAATCAAACTGACATTTCTCGCACATGCTACTAGAATTGAAGTTACCAGAACATTTTAAACGTCTAAAACACATGGGCGTAAAACTGTTAATAAAGTAAAGTTTAGAGTGTGAAACAAGCTATTTTTATGGAATGTTGTTCAAGAAGATACCTCAAATTCTAGAAATTCAACGACGCGGACGTAAAGACATTTGTTCAGTTTGTTGAGCTGAGTCGATTGGTAAACACTATGGGTCTAAGCTTTTATAAAAAGTTCGTTGTCGGAGTGAAATGATAGCCTGAAAATTATTCCATTTAGGGCGTAGTGGGCCAATTTCAAATCAGTTTGATGGGCGGATTTTCCAAGGGGCGCAAAATTTTAAATATATGAGTAACCATTAGCTCATGATTTGCTCGACAGCACTGGAGTTAAGCGATTCCGTGAATTACACTGCATGTTAGACAGTCTATAAACGAAATTAGCAACCCTTGCGTTAGCAGGGTAAATATTGGTAGAATTAGAAATGGATAATTGCGACGCATCTGTGCTGTGTAATCAGTAAAAACTTAAAGGGCAGCCAATCGGTTGTACGCAACGGTGACGAATTACTATGTAGCTATACAAAATGGATGGTATTTGCCATAATAATTTGTGTCCCTTTATTAACATTGAGCAAACTGATCGGAGGTCAACTGAATCAAGAAGTCGAATAGCTGCTCCCAGTTGGATATACTTTGAGTCTCCAACCGCGGAATTAACATGACTCATCGGCCGCATCGCCGCTGAAGCCACTCAACTGGCTTTCAGTAAAGGATTTACAATCCTACCCCAAGTAAAACGGTTTGTTGTATGAGTGTAAAAAATACATTCTTGGAACAAATAGATGTTGAAATTATGTTCAAAATACATATTTTAGCATTTTATCATTAGGATCAGGGAATCAATTTTTCTTGGATGCGCATGCGAAACAAGCGACAAAAGCTGCTAACTTTTCATCCCATTATTTTGCATTTTCTCTATACCAAATTTCGGTTTTATGCTATCATATTTTCTGCTTCTATGGACGTATTCGAGAATCTAACTATCATTACAAAATCAGCATCGTATTCTCGGAAATAAGACTCAATTTAGAAAATTATTTGACTATAATTATTTTGATATAAGACAGTTAGACATATTGATTCATCATTATCAATTTGATCAGATAGATTGATTCCTGGTCAGTTCTTCAGTGTCTCGTACTTGACTCGATTCCAGAGAAATTGAAGACGGCCTCAGTTGAGGTCGAAATACGTATCTGTCAAGATACAATTAATGGTGGAATTCAATGGATTTCAAACTCGTCTATGACAGCGAAGAGAGTAAAATGCAAGATGGTTCTTTCATATTGTGTTCTTCTGATAAGGCTGTCAGATGTGCGTTTGTCATCAACAAACTCTGTTGACGACAAGGAAGTGATTAGGCTTGCTCAATATTGATGCCCGATTAGGATATATTATTCTGACAAAACAAAATGTCAAAAAATGAACAGCATGACCTTGTTCGTAAAATCTTCCCGTAGATATTTATGTTGTGTTTGAATGTAAAACAAAACATCTCAGATAACCAAACAAATGTAAAAAAACCAACATGTTATCAGCAAGTTGTAAAAATGTATTATGAAACATCTTCAATAATCAAATTGCTGTATGTTTTTTTTTTGCAAAAATCTTTCCCTAGCTTTCCTTGAATATAAGATGTTTTGGTTCATTTTCTGACTTTTATTTTAACATTATTATTAGATCTTCGTTAATAATGATGTTTTCTGTGTTACTTGGGAGAAGACACCATCTTCAAAATGTCCGAAATAAAGGAGAAATAAGCAGAATCAAAAGTGGTATGAAACCAAACGCAAATATATTTGTTTGCAACGTTTGGTTTTCACCCGCGATGGATGCGTACGTGGCAAATTGAGGAGATCTTCAAGAATTAATTAAATTACGCACAGCCTTTTTCAGAACTTAAACTATTTATCCAAGAAGAGCTATTCGTCTACATCGATTTGGCTGTCATCGGCGGAAATTGAAATTTTCTGGTATGTGATTTATTTGTTGTTTGTAGTCATTGGAATTGAAATCGTTTTTATTCGGGCCACCATTTATACAAAAGAAGGCAATGAGATAAATTTTTTGAAAGTGCAAAACGTATGGTGACGGCAGAAAGTTACCTTCGGTAGCAGAATCACAAGCGCTCGACGGATAAGATATGTAAAATTTGTTTGATCGATGGAATCACCTAGAACCAAGTTACCACGCTGCGATAGCCACCGAAAATCAGTCCAATTTTGCAATCAACCCTGAGACGCAGCAATTTTTTTCCCAATGCGCCTTCCCAATAACTAACTATATCCAAATGTTTGTCGGAACCTTTATTTCTTTATTTCTTTGAGCAGGGAAAGCCGTTTGAGTAGAGCACTTTGCGCTCTTTCTCAAATGGCAAACTTCCTCTTTCATATCATCAGAAAAAATAATCCTAAATGATACATTTATAGCTTAGTACCACTATTCTTAACTATTATATAACTACTTATCATTTACAATTCCATCTACAATCTATTTTAAAGTTCATTTTGATGTTACGGTGGAGGTGGGGATAATATTATGAAGAAACTTCTTGAAGGCAGAACGAGAGAAAAGTCAAAAGCAATAGAAATTTATAAATATACGAACATGCTTATAAAGGGCTCATTATGTGCGTAATTTGTCTGGGCACCCTTATGAAAATAAAGGAGCTTGAACGAAGCTCGAGTAGGAATAAACAGCTTCAATTGATAGCAAGGACGACAGTCTATTTTAGATTGCAAAGGTCAGAAATAAAAAGTGCTTTTGATACCTGAGACGTGTACTTGAGAGCTCTAAACACATCAGCCGCATCGTTCTTCGTAACTGGGCAAATTATTTGGTCGTTCCAGGGAAGGCGACGGAGAAGCGTACGAATTTGCGCTGAATGGACTCAATGCGCGATATACTATTTGCGTTGCGTTGAAATTGTCCGACAGCCACTCAATGATTTTATTTATTTATTTATTTATTCATCACCGTCTTCGACACTACATCGTACAGACTGTACTTATCTCCTAATATAACCTATCTTATAACCAAAAAATTCCGTTCATCAGACTTTTAAAAACATGTTTGAGATATTAAAATCGTAAACATCTGAAGCAGAGTTATGAGCGAATGCAGGAGTCTAGTGGATTGTTATAACCATAATGCGTACGGTGATACGGAACGGCCAGTGTTAGAGTTCCGAATCGTCTGGGGAACGTAAAACGGTATCTCGCCCAAGGATCTCAGAACAGCGATGTTGCCTTCGAGACGTCGAAGATAAATAAGCATTGCATTTATTCGTCTGGTAGATAGTGGTTCTAAGCCGATTAATTGGCACCTTTCAGAATACGCAGGAAGATTGTTTCGATCATTCCAGGGTAACAGCCGCAGTGCAAATCTAACAAACTTTTCTTGACGCGTTCGATGGAGAGTGTGAGACATGGTACGGAGTCCAAACTGGAGCAGCATACCTGAACGCTACGTACCAATGTGCAATAAAGCGATTTCATGCGTATATGTGCGAATTCGGAGGCGTGACGGCAAATGAACCCCAAGGTTGATCAGAGCCTGGCAGTCGTTATCCCTCGCTCCTTGAATTGAAGTTTACTGGTCGATGACACTCAAGATCGCAGAGATAAGCAACTCGTTGCAATATTTCCGTTCCCAAAATGTATTGGTGGTATGCTTTCTGGAACGAGTGAACGATAGTGACTTTGCACTTATTGTTGTTCACGCGTGCCATTATCGCTGCACCAGATCATCATGTTGTTGATATCTTCCTGCAGGGCGGTGCAGTCATCAGGAATTCTCGACGCGAAAAAACTTCAAATCATCGGCGAATGAGAGCTTAGAAGAGGACAGCATAACGCACAGGCTGTCACAAAATGTTGAAAGCAGTGGACCCTTACATGCCTTGGGGTACCGGATGGACAGAATGAGTTGGAACTTGCTGAGTTGACTAGCATATACGAGGAACGATCAGAAAGATACGAGGAAATCCATTCCGTAATCCAGCTCAGGAAGCTGTGCTTTAGTTTTTCGATTACTAGGTGGAGGTACGGTATCGAATGCTTTCGCGAAGTCAACGTATACCGAATCGATTTGCTTTCTTTTCTATTTTCTTGGAAAGCGTTGACACGTAGCACATTAGATTAGTTGTGGTCGAGCGCGTCTCATGAATCCGTGTTGATTGCTCGAGATAATTGGTGCGGCAAATGGTATAAATGATGTTGTGCATCAGCTTCGAATACTTTGCTTAGCAGCATAGTATGGAAATACCTGATAGTTCGCCACATTTCTGATGTTGCCTCGATGAATCGGAATGATGTAAGCTGTGTTCAAAGTGCTGGGAATGTCTTTTCGCTGCGAACGGTTGAATAAAACCGTGATCGGAGTGGCTAATCTAATGGAGCACTTTTTCAGGAACAGAGGAGGAACCGTCCGTACCTGACCTAAGAAAGAGCAGTGTTCAATGGCTATTAACACTTCATCTACAGAGAACTGTTTGACGGAAGGTTAATGATGTGCGAGGTAATATGGGCGAAGCAATCTTGACGAAGAACTGGAGAAACCTTGCTGAATACACTCGAAAACAAAGAGAAGAGGTTGGCAGCTTCATCATTTGAACAAGTTGCATATTGTTGTAGCTGACATTAAGAATTCTGCTGATGATTTCCGTTCCTTTAAAAATCCCAGAAAGGATGGATTCTGTTTTACAGAAGTCTCAACCACGGATATATAGTTTCATAGGTGGATTGCAAAGCAAACTTGTAAGTTTCTTCCACTTCGAAGAACATGAGCATATCCTCGGACTTCGTGACAAAAATCGCTGTCTTGCTTTTCTGAGTGTGTTCGGAGATTACGGAGCTCAGAGGTCCACCAAGGTTTGTTGGAGCGAGTTAACGATCGTCTTCTCGAGGCACCAAGCCATTGCAACCAAATTAAGCTTTGTTGTAAAAGGGAAAGCGCCTCGTCGATAGTGCCAAACCGCAATAGAACATCCCAATCTGTTTCAGCGAAAGCGGCTTTCAAGAGGGTGTAATCGCATGATATAAAATCGTAGGCGAAGTGATCGATGCCGTTTTCAGGTGATATTAGGTCACTATCATCAATTAGTAATCCGATTGGAGGATGATGACTGTCCACGGGTAGCATCGGCGTTACGGGCTCGAACGTGTCCATTTATTTTTCGCAAAGCGTCCACCATTTGGAACACATTTTCAGCATTGCTACTGGTGCTACCCACGCCTTAGTGCTGCAGTGTCCGCTTCGCAGCATCAAATCTTGTTGAACCGCTCTTTGCGGAATCCCGATCAATATGGCTCTTGCGCCTTGTATTCAATAAATTAAGCCCGCTTTTCTTGTATTCAATTAATTAAACCACCTATTTGTTAAGCGTTACGCATAGGGGTTGGAGTAGTTCTTATATTTGCTACAGATTGTTACGATGGGGTGGGAAGTTCAACGTTTTTCGCGTTACGTTACATTTGAACAGACCCTTATTCAAAATGCGTATAATCGAGAAGTAACATAATAAGAAGTAACAACAGAAATTTGACCCAAGACGAAGTTTTTTCAGTTACAAAAAAATATTATTGCTTGGTATCTGTTGGTCCGAGCGACGGTCGCCGATGATGGGTGGTTGCTGTAAATAATGTTCCCCAAGGTGGCGTCATTATCGATTTGGCAGTCGTCGGCGAAAAGTGAATTTTCTGGCAAGATCCTTTGGTATTGTTCCATTAGTCATTGTAAATTAAATCGGTTTATTCCGGTCGGCGACGATAAAAGTTGCCTTCGGTAGCAGAATCGCAAGCGCGCGTCGGAGAGTGGCGATGCAATAAATTTGAATGGATGGAATCACTAACGGAAACCAAGATATCACGCCAAACTCCGACGCAAGCGAAACAGTCCATTTTCGCAATTAACTGATCTTGAGAAGAATTAATTTTCTTTTCCCAATGCGCCTTTCAAATAAATAACTAACGCCACAATTTGTAATACATTTTCAGCGTCGCTACTGGTGGCGCGGGATTGCAACAGTGTTATTTTTGTAGTCAACCCTTCTTCAATAAAATGCTGGTTTGTTGAGGTTGAATGATTCGCAGCAACGCGCCGATGACCAGCACCAATGCGATGATTTTCCGTTGAAAATGTCACCAGCGCCTGTCGTGTCGCTCCGCTGCGATAGCTTTGATGCATTCGCAGCGTCGCGTCCGTTCTGCGCGAAATTTTGTTAAAACTGAGGATTAGATCCAAACCCGCAGGTTGCTTGATTTTGATGTCTGTGTTTATGATGCCTGTACGTGATTGGTTTTTATTTTTCTAAACTATTTATCAATTTGATGATAAATAGTTAAAAATCAGTATTTTCATATAGATACAAAGAAGCGTTGACGCTTCCTTGATCTAATGGTTTATTAAAACTGGTGATCCATCGAGAAACGGCTGAGATATTAAAGTTTAAAGTCTATCATATTTTCGTGACGGTCTCCGATTTTCGCAATCGTAAAGTGTACTCCTCTTTAGAAAAGACAGACGTAGCCCTACGTCAAAAGTTTGAGCTGTCGAACGTAATGAATACGCTCAATTTGTAATTGCAACTTATCAGCCTCCACCCTGGTGGACACCGTCCGCTCATCGACATTAAAGTTAGATGTATCGAATAAACTTCAACCTGTCGAATGGTACCAAATTATGATTTCAAAACTGTTTCCTTCGGGATCTTGCCGGAGCTGAACCCATGTTGGCCAACTAAATGTCACCAGGCTATCTTAGCTGTATATGGAATGAGTTTCATTCGCTTCTGCGATAAATATCACGAAATTTGTTTATTCAAATACAACACCAACACACTACAGACTAATCCCAATGATGTGTAAAAAAATATGTATATATATATGGAATTGAACATATTGCCGTGCCGTTCGACCCCTCAAATCACGTTGACCACCTCACTTGGAAGTACGCGGCATGAGTTACAACTGCTCATGAGATAAATATCACAAGTAAAGAGGTGTTAATACACCCATAAGCTTAAATGTTCTCATTGATATGTTCCACTGGAACGATTCAGGATTCTAGATCATGGTGAACAAACACACTTCGAAGCACGTAGCATCATTCACTTACGGAAGGCCTCCATTCGTAACTCCACTGCTTGGACACCGAGGGTGAATGATCGCTCTATGTAGGTTAACCCACAACGGAACACCCGTCATTGTCCCATACCGGTTGTGACCAATCTGTAAATCGCGTGACTTTAGTTCCAATCGCTTTTTCGTGAAAAACCCTGAATTTTAATCCGTCGAACGGCATCAATATGATCCATTCCGTAAATGTCCTCATTTGTTTCCCCCCGGAACCGGTTCCAGGTTGGCCACCTGAAGGTGACCAAACTGACTTGGAAGTACTCAGCATGAGTTCCAAAAGCTTATTCGAGGAAGACCCCGAATCTTAAGCCGTCGAACGCCACCAATATGATCAATTCCGTAAATGACCTTTTTGGGTTCCCACCGGAACCAACTGCAAGTTGGCCACCTGACGGTGATAAAGCACACTTAAAAGTATACGGCATGAGCTCTTTTGGCTTTTGTGAGTGAATTCAAGACATTTGGGCATTCGAACGGCACCAATATATCAGTGCCCACTTTAGGTCTCTACCGGAACCGATATCAAGCAGTTATGTGCCCGGAACCAACAGCTTGGTCCGAGAAATCTGAAATATAACATATGCTTACATTTAGATTCACCATTCATAGATTTTCCAGAAATGCCTAATTTTTCGGAGTTTTGGAAAAATTACATTTTGCTACTATAAGTAGTTTTGGCCTCAATTCGGAACCATTACGAAAATTCACGACCTCAAACCATTTCCAGAAAATATATCAAATTTTCGATCTAATCATGCCTGTTTTGTTAAAATCAGTTGATCATTGACGAAATGAGAGCAAATTGAGAAATAAATTTCAGTCGTTTTGTCTGCTGGTATCGTAAAGGTTTGGAATAAATGTGGATATAAAACTCTTGGCTAATTGTGATACATGTAACAGTATGACAATATCCCATGAATCCAAAGAAACTTCCAACTGGACTACTACAACGAGACCTTTCAGTAGGATTCATGTGGATTTTTTTTTCTGTGTTTGTACATATTTACTAGTCATGAATAGTTTTTCCAAATGGATTGAGATGGAGTGGATGAAACACGACACAGACTGTAAAAAAAAAAGTCAAAAAATAGTAGCATATTTTGCTAGATTTGGGCTACCAGATGTTTTAGTCTCGGACAATGGACCTCCGTTCAATTATCATATGTTCGTTTGTTTTTTTAAAGAATAAAAGTTTTCAAAATCCCTCCCTGTCATCCTGCGAGTAATAGACAAGCAGAGATATTGGTTAGAGCAGTAAAGGAGGTTCTTAAAAGTTGATTCCTAATAGATCCGGATATAGATGAATTGCATATGGAGAACCAGATTAATCTTTTTCTGTTTACTTTTAGAAATTGTAATATGACCACTGACCAGAGAAACAATATTCGAGCAATGCCTTACAATATACCCTTTATCGTCAACAAAGTTTGTTACTGATACAAACACAATATGACAAGAATCATTTGCCTTTGCATCTCTAATATTTTGAAATGATGCTAATTTTGTAATTCAGATATTCTCGAATATTTCCATAAAAGAAAAATGATAGCATAAAACCGAAATTTGCTGTAGAGAAAATGCAATAGTAACGGATGAAAAGTTAGCAACAAAATTGTCTTCTTTTTTGTTGCTGACAAAAATTTCGATCTTTGCTGTTATTATCTCGGATAAACAAAGTTTTGTCGATGGATTTTTTTTTGTCGCTTGTTTCGCATGCGCATCGAATAAAAATTGATTCCCTGAATATGACAGATGGATGTTTTTCATCCGAAAAGATATTTTCATGTAAACCAAAAACCGTACACATAGAAAAAGAAGTTGGGATTCCATCATTTTCTAATTTCATTTTGAAAATATGGGAAGTTTGGTATGTTTAGGTATCGACGCTGTATCTAACCAGAAACTTTAACGCTAAAATTGGCACTTTTCAACAAACACCCACTCCTTAGCAAAGTTTTTTGTATGGAATATTTTTAAAATATGCGTAACGCTAGGAATTTCGTGATAGTTTGATATTAACTGTTAGCTTCTTATCATAAAGAAATACAATAACATGACTGTCCTGTCTTGAAAGGCTATTTCAGATTTTTCTAACTAGAATAGTAAATAAGTTCGATTCGAAAAATCATAAAACGATTTCATCCGCTTTTTTATATTTGACTACGAGCAATTCTTTTTGAATAACCCAAATTTATTTATAATTTCAACTTGAAAACAACGCATAGATTTTTAACACACTTCATAGTGTTGAAAAATAAAAGCTAATTAATTAACTCTGAATACTAAACATGTATGAAAGACAGGATTTCTTCATAATTTCAGTTAAAATGTTCCATAATTTTTGCTTTTGCCATTTTCTTCTTAGAATACGTTCACAGATTTTCCAATGCATTACATATTGTTCCGTTTATGATTTTAAAAGCATTTCAGATTCGAAGCTTCGCCTTAAATTTTGATAAGTATCTTGAATGAAGTTTCTGTGCCAAATTCAAGAACGTTAAGAGGTACTACATCGATTGTGTTTTTTCTACACATTAGATGTATTAGTCGCTAATATAAATCCTTAGACGAAAATCCACCAGTTCTTATTCCATGAGATTTTATTTTTACAAAATTTAAATTTTGCCGGATCACTCATTAGTCATTACCATAAACAGGTAATCAATTGGCGTTTGAACGAATATATTATTAGCTTCATTTGGTCGATTTGTGAATTACTTCACCATCAAATATCTTTTCCACTTCTGCGTTTTTCAATTTAATCGGTGGAATGAATTATTCAAAATAAAACGCCTAAAATGATGTCATAAATAGAATTGGGCTTCTTCATCAAACAGATATTGATTTCGTGTAGAGTAGCACGCTTTGAAAATAATTCCTTACACAATCCATCTCTCTCATGTCGATTATCAATCATTCGCGATTCGTCTTATAAATCACTCTATCAATCGATAAACCGTTTTCACAACCAACAACTTTCGCCTTTTTAACTTTGTTTATATATCCTTTCCGTTCGACATTTATTTACCCACGTGTAGAAGGTGGAATCCGAAGTGAAAGCAGCCCTCCTTTCGCTCTTTCCACCCCAAATTTATTCTTCTTATTCACACATTTCTCCAGAAATTTTCAAGGATTTCCATAATGCTTTCAAGTGTAACGATTCGAACCGACTCCCCAACAACACCGTGTTTTCCTACTGCCGCTCACTATCACACATCCAAACTTTCAACCGCCCCACACGAACTCTGGATCACGTGACCGACTCGCTCCGTCGTCGACCCGCCCTTCCAGCTAGCCAGACACCTTCGGTCCTACTCCTGACTCCGGGTCCAGAGTTAAGCAAATTCTCTGAATGGTCTTACATAACCTCTCACAACCTCAGCTTTCCGGGTTGAACGTTCGGATAACTTTGGCACATTAAGCTACTTTAGGCCACGTAACAGCACAGAATCCAGTACTACCCCACAGCTGGAAGCTTTCTGGCATCAGGGGAAGAAGAGAAAGGGATGGGGTCGTGTAGTACGGACCTATCCTACTCACTATCCACATGCTGCTGCCGCCGGATCAGGTGCGCGAATCAACAACAATAGCCGGCTGGTTGCAGACTAGACTGAACTGGCCGGGCTGGATGTTTCGCCAGGTGGGGCCCAGTCCGTGCAAGTGTGGAACATTGTTCAACTAATTAGCGCAACTCTGCACCAGACTCCACGCTTCAGTCAGGTCTCCGTCCGCGTCACCTCCGCCCCGATACGGTCAGAACGTTAAAGTTGAACAAAGTTCGGCCGGCCCCGACCACCGGTCAGCATAGGTGTAGTTTGTAGTCCCGGTCGTAAATCGGTTATTTATTTCTTCCAAAGTTTTGGGAATATTCAAACGAGTTTTAATAGAATTGCTTTTTAATATTGAATATGCTCTGAATAATACATGATTCTACGTCAAACTGAGTGCCCCCACGTAACTCGCCTGGCAACAGCCGTGTCGACCGGGTGGTGGTGGAGTCAACGATTTTCCAAGACCTGGGCCGAGGCCATACGACCGGTGTGCGCTGGACGGGCGCGGCGAGACGTCAGCTGCGCGGCTGTGGCATTGGGTAGGGTCAAAGAAAATTCGTCCTTGAGCTTTGGAAAAAACGGTATCCACCGCACGCCGCCGACGACGGGGTGCTGATGGTACGATGGGAAGAGGCAAGAGGAGTTAATGCTGTTTTACTTAATGTTCGCCTTAGTTCATCCGCCCGGTCCGTATTAATGTGCGAGTTGTTAATTCTGCGTTGCGGTTATGGGTACTTATGAAATGGAAGAAGGTATACTCACTACTGAATGAGCTTGCTAGGGGCTTGCTTCTAGCTAAAGCAGTTTTGTTTTATTGTCGGAATACTGAGAAAAAATACCTATTACATGAGCACAATGGCAGCATTTTCCTTACTTTCTACATCTATTGACATGAGATTGATGTCAGACCGGCAGAAAAAGGAACTCATTGATGTTAACGTATTGTGGAAGATCTGCTATTCCATCGTCTTCTATCTAAGCTTTTTAAAGAAGTTAGAACGTTTTTTTTGAGTACTCTGTTGTCTCACAAATAATGTATCAAGAATTGAAAACTCTTGCACAACAGCAATCAATTAAAACAGATGGCTGAAGTAATGCTTCACGAAATGATAATTTTAGCACATCATTGGAAAACATTAGTATACCTTTAGACAACGTAGCGAAAAATCCGCCGGCATTGGGTATCAATTAGGAATAGGTCTCGTCTTCATCTTTTTATGAAATCGACTCCCCAGTAACAGTGATTCTTTTTATTGAACTTGACCTTGCTAAGAAGGAGATTTTCTTGAAATCCTTTCATCTTGGATACTGTGCTTCGAGCAATTTTGTTGCACTTCTTCGAAAACCAAAGAGCAAATTATCATCTTTTTGGTTATTTATTGGATTATACTTTGACGTGATCTCATGAATGTCACTATTTTCTCACAAGAATTATGTACTCACGCCGTTCCAAATAGTTGCGAACAACAGACGACCTAGAACTTGTACATATTTCTGAAATGACGGTATGGTGTACGTTTAGTTGTCACTACCAAAACCGTAGTTTTGCTGAAAGGGCCATTCTCATAGAAAACAATCGCAGTCAAAGATTTTGTCAGCATGTTTTGTTTATTATGAGATAAAACGGTCGACTGTAAATATTGGAATGCTTATAATTAGGTTCATGAAATAGAATAAGTCTGGTGAAGGCCGTTTGTGGATTGTTTGGATAAATTTTGAGGATATTTGGCAGCAAAATTTGAACAATGGAATAAAAATCTAAGAATCAAAGAATCAATAAAGCAAGGAATCAAGGAATTAAAGACCTAAGAAATTTTAGAACTCATTAAATAATAAACGAAGAAATACAGAAAATCGAAATATCAAGAATTCAAAAACTTAAAATTCAGATATCCAGCAATTCAGAAATTATAAAACGCAGAAATTCAGTAATTCAGAAATTTAGCAATTCAGAAATTCAGAAAATAAAAAAATCAAAAATAATAAAATTAAAAAATTAAACGAATACCAAAAATTAAAAAAATCAAGATATGAAAATTTAAAAATTTAACGATTAACAAATTTAAAAACTTGAAAATTTAAAATTTTTGGTTATATAAAAAAATCGAAAAAATTCAGAAATTTAAAAATTTGAAAACAAAAATTTAGAAATACAAAAATTTAGAAGTTTAAAAATTCAAAAAATCAGGAATTTAGAAATTCAAAAAATTAGAAATTCATAAATTAAGAACTTCAGAAATTCAGAAATTCAGAAGTTCACAAATTCAGAAATTCAAAAAATCAGAAATTCAGAAGTTCACAAATTCAGAAATTCAGAAAGTCAGGAGCTTGGAAATTCGGAAATTTAGAAATTCAGAAATTTGGAAATTCGGATATTCGGGTATTCAGAAATTCGGAAATTCAGAAAATCAGAAATTCTTAAATTCAAAAGTTCATGAATTCAGAATTTCAGGCATTTATAAATTTAGAAATTCAGAAATTTGAAATTTCAGAAATTTGAAAATTCATAAATTCAAAAATTCAAAAATTCAGAAAGCGAATCTCTGATTTCCTGATTTTCTTATTTTCTGATTTTCTTATTTTCTGATTTCCTGATTTTCTGATTTTCTGATTTTCTGATTCTCTGATTTTCTGATTTTCTGATTTGCTGATTTTCTGATTTCCTCATTATCTGATTTTCTGATTTTCTAATTTTCTGATTTTCTAAATTTTTGAATTATTGAATTTCTGAGTTTCTAAATTTTTTAAATTCTGAATTTCAGAATTTCAAACTTATGATTTCTAAATTTCCAAATTTTCAAATTTCTGGTTTTCTGAATTTCTGAATTTCTAAATTTCTAGATATCTGAATTTCTGATTTTCTAAATTTCAGAATTTCAGAATTTCAGAATTTCAGAATTTCAGAATTTCAGAATTTCAGAATTTCAGAATTTCAGAATTTCAGAATTTCAGAATTTCAGAATTTCAGAATTTCAGAATTTCAGAATTTCAGAATTTCAGAATTTCAGAATTTCAGAATGTCAGAATTTCAGAATTTCAGAATTTCAGAATTTCAGAATTTCAGAATTTCAAAATTTCAGAATTTCAAGGATGTCAGGTTCAAGGGTTGGGAATTTCAGAATTTCAGTTTCGGGTTCAGGTTCAAATTTCAGGTTTCAGGTTCAGAATTTCAGAATTTCAGAATTTCAGAATTTCAGAATTTCAGAATTTCAGAATTTCACTGAGTTCAGAATTTCAGAATTTAGAGTTCAGAAATTAGAAATTAGAATTCAGAAATTCAGAAATTAGAAATTCAGAAATTCAGAAATTCAGGAATTGAAATTCAGAAATTCAGAGTTCAGAAATTCAGAAATTAGAAATTAGAAATTCAGAAATTTTCAGAATTTAGAATTTCAAAGATTTCAGAATTTCAAATTTCCGGAATTTAGAGATTTCAGAATTTCGGAAATTTTCAGGTTTCAGGTTTTCAGGTTTCAAATTTCAGGTTTCAGGTTCAATTTCAGGTTTCAGAATTTCAGGTTCAGGTTCAGAATGTCAGAATTTCAAGGTTTTCAGGTTTCAGAATAAAATTTCAAGAATTTCAGGGTTCAGGAATTTCAGAATTTCAGAATTCAGGTTCAGGTTTCGGGTTTACTGGGTTTCAGGTTTCAGAATTTCAGAATTTCAGGTTTTCCAAATTTCAGGTTTCAGGTTTCAATGGAATTTTGCAAATTTCAGGTTCGGGTAAATTTTCAAATTTCAGAATTTCAGGTTTCAGGGATGTCGGGTTTCAAAATTTCAGAATTTTCAGAATTTCAGAATTTCAGAATTTCAGGTTTCAGAATTTCAGAATTTCAGAATTTCAGAGGTTTCAGAATTTCAGGTTTCAGGTTCAGGTTTCAGAATTTCAGGTTCAGAATTTCAAATTTCCAGAATTTCAAATTTCCGGGTTTCAGGTTTCAGGTTTTCAGAAATTCGAGGTTCAGAGACCTGTAAATTTGAAATTTCGGGAATTCGAAATTCAGAAATTAGAAAATTAGAAATTCAGGGGAGTTCGGAGAATTCAGGAGTTCAGAAATTCGAAATTCAGAAATTAAGAGAGTTCAGGAAAATTCAGAATTTCAGGTTTCAAGATTTCAGGTTCAGGTTTTCGGAATTTCAGAATTTTGGGGTTTTCGGGTTCAGAATTTCAGAATTTCAGAATTTAATTTCGGGTTTCAGGTTTTCAGAATTTCAGGTTTCAGAATTTCAGAATTTTCAGGTTTCGCATCAGAATTTCAGAATTTCAAATTTCAGAATTTCAGAATTCAGGTTTCAGAGATTTCAGGTTTCAGGTTCAAGGTTTCAGAATTTCGGGTTTCGGGTTTCGGGGATTTCAGGTTCAGGTTTCAGGTTCAGAATTTCGGGTTTCAAGGTTTCGGTTTCAGGTTTCCAAGGTTTTCTCAGAATTTCAGAATTTCAGATTTCAAGGAATTTCAGAATTTCAGAATTTCAGAAATTAGAAATTCAGGTTTCAACGGGTTCAAATTTCAGTTTCAGGAGTTTCAGAATTTAGAAATTCTGAAGTTCGAAATTTCAGAATTTCAGGGATTTCAGAATTTCAGAAATTGTTCAGAATTCAGAAATTCAGAAATTCAAAATTCAGAGTTTCAGAGGAGTTCAGAATTGTAATTCAGGATTTCAGAAATTCAGAAAATTCGAAATTCAGAAATGTTCAGAGTTCGAGGAAATTCAGAGTTGAGTTCAGAAATTTGAGTTCAGAAATTCAGAGATTTCAGAATTTCAGAATTTCAGGTTTTGCCTAAATTTCAGAATTTTCAGAATTTCAGGGTTTCGGAGTTTTCCAGAATTTCAGGTTTTCAGGTTTCAGAATTTCAGAATTTCAGGTTTCAGGTTTCAAATTTCAGAATTTCAGAATTTCAGAAATTTCGAGAATTTCGAATTTCAGAATTTCAAGATTTCAGAATTTCAGGGTTCCAGGTTTCAGGTTCGGGTTTCAGGTTTCAGAATTCCAGGAGAAATTAGGGTTTCGGAGTTCAGGTTCGAAGTTCGGAAATTCAGGAAATTCAGAGTTGAATTCAGGGAATTCAAATTCGAAATTCAGAATTCGATTCGAAGTGTTCAGAAATTCAGAATTAGAAATTCAGAATTCAGAGTTAAATTCAGGGGATTCAGAATTTCAGAATTTCAGAATTTCAGAATTTCAGAATTTCAGAATTTCAGAATTTCAGAATTTCAGAATTTCAGAATTTCAGAATTTCTGAATTTCTGAATTTCTGAATTTCTGAATTTCTGAATTTCTGAATTTCTGAATTTCTGAATTTCTGAATTTCTGAATTTCTGAATTTCTGAATTTCTGAATTTCTGAATTTCTGAATTTCTGAATTTCTGAATTTCTGAATTTCTGAATTTCTGAATTTCTGAATTTCTGAATTTCAGAATTTCAGAATTTCAGAATTTCAGAATTTCAGAATTTCAGAATTTCAGAATTTCAGAATTTCAGAATTTCAGAATTTCAGAATTTCTGAATTTCAGAATTTCAGAATTTCAGAATTTCAGAATTTCAGAATTTCAGAATTTCAGAATTTCAGAATTTCAGAATTTCAGAATTTCAGAATTTCAGAATTTCAGAATTTCAGAATTTCAGAATTTCAGAATTTCAGAATTTCAGAATTTCAGAATTTCAGAATTTCAGAATTTCAGAATTTCAGAATTTCAGAATTTCAGAATTTCAGAATTTTAGAAATTTTGCATTTTTGAGTTTTAGAATTTTAGAATTTTAGAAGGTCTTAAATTCAGTGCCAGAAAAAGTAAAGTAAAACAGAGTTCAGGAATACAGAAATAAAAAAAAATGAGAATTCCGAAATGCAGAAATAAAGAAACTTGGAAATTCAGAAATTCAGAAACTCAGAAATTCAAAAATTTAAAAATTCAGAAGTTTAGAAACTACGAAATTCAGAAATGATAAAATTCATAAATTCGTTAATTAAGAAATTTTGAAAGCGAAAATTTGAAATTTAGAAATTTAGAAATTCAAAAATTCGGAAATTCGGCAACTTAAAAATTCAGAAAATAAAAAATTTAGAAATTCATTGAACTCAATCATTAAAAAATTTAGAAATTTTGAAACTTAATAAGAATTTAAGAATTTAAGAATTTAAGAATTTAAGAATTTAAGAATTTAAGAATTTAAGAATTTAAGAATTTAAGAATTTAAGAATTTAAGAATTTAAGAATTTAAGAATCCCAAGAATCAAGAATTTAAGAATTTAAGAATCCAAGAACCCAAGAACTCTAAGAACCTGAAGAACTCCAAGAACCCAAGAACCCAAGAACTCAAGAACCCAAGAACTCCAAGAACTTAAGAATCCCAAGAACTCAAGAACCTGGAAGAACTCCAAGAACTCCAAAGAACCCAAGAACTCCAAGAACTCCAAGAACTCCAAGAACCCAAGAACCCAAGAACCCAAGAACTCAAGAACCTAAGAACTCCAAGAACTCCAAGAACTCCAAGAACCCAAGAACCTAAGAACCTAAGAACCCAAGAACTCAAGAACTCCAAGAACTCCAAGAACCCAAGAACCCAAGAACCCAAGAACCTGAAGAATCCCAAGAACCCAAGAACTCAAGAACCCAAGAACTCCAAGAATCCCAAGAACCCAAGAACTAAGAACCCAAGAACCCAAGAACTCCAAGAACCCAAGAACTCCAAGAACTCCAAGAACCTGAAGAACCCAAGAACCCAAGAACCCAAGAACTCAAGAACTCAAGAACCCAAGAACCCAAGAACCCAAGAACTCCAAGAACTCAAGAACCTAAGAACTCCAAGAATCCAAGAACTTCCAAGAACTCCAAGAACCCAAGAACCCAAGAACTCAAGAACTCAACCCTAAGAACTCCAAGAACTCAAGAATCCCAAGAACCCAAGAACCCAAGAACTCAAGAACTAAGAATCTCCAAGAACTCAAGAACTCCAAGAACTCAAGAACCCAAGAACCCAAGAACTCAAGAACTCAAGAACTCAAGAACTCAAGAACCCAAGAACCTAAGAATTTAAATTTAAGAACTTAAATTTAAGAATTTAGAATCCCAAGAATTTAAGATTTAAGAATTTAAGAATTTAAGAATTTAAGAACTTAAGAATTTAAGAATTTAAGAATTTAGAATTTAAGAACTCAAGAATCATAACCTGCTGAACCCAAGAACTCAAGAACTCAAGAACTCAAGAACCTCAAGAACTCAAGAATCCCAAGAATCAAGAATTTGGGGGCTCAAGAAATCCCAAGAACTCAAGAACTCCAAGAACTTAAGAACAAGAATTAAGAACTCAAGAACTCCAAGAACCTGAAGAACTCAAGAACCCAGAATCTCAGAACCCAAGAACCTTAGAACCTTTAGAATCTTTAGAATCTTTAGAATCTTTACGTTAAACCCTAGAACCCAGAACCTTAGAATTTTAGAACCTTAGAACTTAGAACCTTAGAACCTTAGAATTTTAGAATCTTTAGAATCTTAGAACTCTAGAACCTTTAGAATTTTAGAACTCAGAATTTTAGAATTTTAGAATTTTAGAATTTTAAATTTTAGAATTTTAGAATTTTAGAATTTTAGAATTTTAGAATTTAGAATTTTAGAATTATAGAATTTTAGAAGTGTAGAATTTTAGAAGTGCAGAATCTTGAAATGTTAGAATGTTAGAATTTTAGAATTTTTAGAATTTTAGAATTTTAGAATTTTAGAATTTTAGAATTTTAATTTAGAATTTTAGAATTTTAGAATTTTAGAATTTTAAATTTTAGAATTTTAGAATTTTAGAATTTTTGAATTTTAAAATTTTAAAATTTTGATGTTTGGAAATTTAAATTTTAGAATTTTAGAATTTTAGAATTTTAGAATTTTAGAATTTTAGAATTTTAGAATTTTAGAATTTTAGAATTTTAGAATTTTAGAATTTTAGAATTTTAGAATTTTAGAATTTTAGAATTTTAGAATTTTAGAATTTTAGAATTTTAGAATTTTAGAATTTTAGAATTTTAGAATTTTAGAATTTTAGAATTTTAGAATTTTAGAATTTTAGAATTTTAGAATTTTAGAATTTTAGAGTTCAGGAATACAGAAGTAAAAAAAAATGAGAATTCCGACATGCAGAAATAAAGAAACTTGGAAATTCAGAAATTCAGAAACCCAGAAATTCAAAAATTTAAAAATTCAGAAGTTTAGAAACTACGAAATTTAGAAATGATAAAATTCATGAATTCGTTAATTAAGAAATATTGAAAGCGAAAATTTGAAATTTAGAAATTCAAAAATTCGGAAATTCGGCAACTTAAAAATTCAGAAAATAAAAAATTTAGAAATTCATTGATTTAAAAATTCAATCATTCAAAAATTGAGAAATTTAGAAACTTAAATTTCAGAATTTTGAAATTTTAGAATTTAAGAAATTTAAAATTTTAGAATTTTGAAATTTTAGAATTTTAGAATTTTAGAATTTTAGAATTTAAGAATTTAAGAATTTAAGAATTTTAGAATTTTAGAATTTTAGAATTTTAGAATTTTAGAATTTTAGAATTTTAGAATTTTAGAATTTTAGAATTTTAGAATTTTAGAATTTTAGAATTTTAGAATTTTAGAATTTTAGAATTTTAGAATTTTAGAATTTAAGAATTTTAGAATTTTAGAATTTTAGAATTTTAGAATTTTAGAATTTTAGAATTTTAGAATTTTAGAATTTTAGAATTTTAGAATTTTAGAATTTTAGAATTTTAGAATTTTAGAATTTTAGAATTTTAGAATTTTAGAATTTTAGAATTTTAGAATTTTAGAATTTTAGAATTTTAGAATTTTAGAATTTTAGAATTTTAGAATTTAAGAATTCTAAAATTTTAGAATTTGAGAATTTTAGAATTTTAGAATTTTAGAATCTTAGAATTTTAGAATTTTAGAATTTTAGAATTTTAGAATTTTAGAATTTTAGAATTTTAGAATTTTAGAATTTTAGAATTTTAGAATTTTAGAATTTTAGAATTTTAGAATTTTAGAATTTTAGAATTTTGGAATTTTAGAATTTTAGAATTTTAGAATTTTAGAATTTTAGAATTTTAGAATTTTAGAATTTTAGAATTTTAGAATTTTAGAATTTTAGAATTTTAGAATTTTAGAATTTTAGAATTTTAGAATTTTAGAATTTTAGAATTTTAGAATTTTAGAATTTTAGAATTTTAAAATTTTAGAATTTTAAAATTTTAAAATTTTAGAATTTCAGAATTTTAGAATTTGAGAATTTTAGAATTTTAGAATTTTAGAATTTTAGAATTTTTGAATTTTAGAATTTTCACAAATTCAGTTTAGATAAGTTCCGAAAACCAGAAATTCAATAATTCAGAGGTTCAGAAACTCAGAAATCCAGAAAATAAGAAATTCATAATTTTACCAGTTATTCAAAAATTGAGATATTCGGAGATAAAAAAATTAGGCATTTCAGCAAAACGAAAAATTTAGTAATTAAGATGTGCAGAAATTAAGAAATAAACAAAAAATAAGAAACTCAGAAATTAAGAAATTATGAAGTTATGAACAAGAACAAGAAACTGAGGAATTAGGAAATTCATAAGCTAATAAATAAGAAAAAGTATTCAGGAGTTCAAGAAATTAAGAAATTCGAGAAATTATAAAATTAGGAAGTTAAGAAACTAGGAGATTGAGAAATTTTGAAATTCAGATATGTAATTAGGAAAATGACGAATTAAATTATTCATGTAGTAAGGAAATAACGATTAAAGGAATTGAGAAATTGTTTGAGAAAAAAGCGATATTGTTTGAGAAAAAGCGAATCCCTAAACATATAGTGAACATTTATGATGTCAACCAGCGTAAATCGACCTTATATGGTTGAAGTCCAAACTAAAAAGGCAACAAAAGTTATATAAGAGCCAAAAATATTAATAATCAAATTTAAAATGAAAAATAAGTAACCATCATGTACACATTCCGTTTGTCTGCGGCAGATAGCTAATGCGAGTTCTAACAGAATGCTAACTCCAGCTAATGAGCCAACACCATGCGGCTAACCGCCAAGTATCCAGATATCCCAAAATAATTAATGATTAATGAGACCAATCCTGCACAGATGAATGGAAATATTTCACGAGCAAACACAAACGGTTCCGAGCGCGGAAAACGATTTCTATCGCTTCAGGTGAGAGGATGGGAAAACGAGCTGCTAATTGGGCTGGGCGTGTTGGTTGCTGGTGATGAACGCACGAATCGCACAAACGGGGATCACTCCATGCTGGATACAGTCAATGATGATGATATCCACTGTTTGTTCAAAGCGAGCCGGTCACGGCCACGTGCAAACAGATCGCCCCGTAAGCCTATTTCCGATCTCACGGTAAGCTATTTCCGATTGTGATTCGATTTTGTTTACAGGAGAAATAAATCGCATTATGGAGGCCTTAAAGTAGGGAGCGGAATGCCACTCGTATGGGAACGAGCATTGTCTTTTAAAGTTGAGGGAATGCAAAATCTGAATGGGTCTCACAAATGGGATTTAAATAAAGAAAGATATTTTGTTTGAGTACTAACCTGAAATCATTCGAGGAAATGTCTTTTCTGTTCCATATTAGGATTTTCGCAATGTGAAGTGGAAATGAATTCTTTTACTTATCTCACTGTTAAAAACTCATCATCAGAATAAATCACTAAACCCCGAAACCGTGACCCTCCTTAATGCGCTCAAGATTAAGAAATAGATACAACAGCGAATCTATTCCGTGACTATTCCTATCCTTTTCAGTCGCATTTGTTGAGTCAGCATCAAATTCAATGTTATTAAGAAACTTCACACATCAAAATGCAATGCATCATCTTTTATTGAACACAGCTCGTTTCTGAAGAATTAATATCGAGGATCAACAAAATAGAACCTGATAAATTCACCTTGCGGTGTTGGTTGCCCTTGTCTTCTCTATGGCTCTACATTCCAGCTGGAACTTGACCTTTTCCACAGTTATTAATCGAGAGCTTTTCTTTGCCTTCCATTGCATCAATATGTATCCAGTGTGGCAGGCACAGTGGATACATTATGCCTGGAAATCAGGATTTTTTCCTTTTTAAAAGCATCCTAGACCGCAGCGAAAATCGAACTCGTCATCTCCGGATTGGCAATCCTACGCCTTTGACCGCAAGACTAACTGAAGACCCCCTGTCATCTTAAGAAAAAAATGTTTTTCTTGCGAACATATAGCCTCTATGTGCACTCAGTGTACGAGAAAGGCAAAAAAATATCTGGCACACGTGGCACTTTCAGTAGGAATCCCCAAACCATTATTGACAACCTTCAATACGATTTGGTATCAGAGCCACGCGAAAACTGCATGAAACCTTGACACGCGCCATGGTCTGATACGGTCTTCG
This sequence comes from Armigeres subalbatus, assembly GCF_024139115.2. Classification (NCBI taxonomy): domain Eukaryota; kingdom Metazoa; phylum Arthropoda; class Insecta; order Diptera; family Culicidae; genus Armigeres; species Armigeres subalbatus. The sequence continues at coordinate 161,716,572 of NC_085139.1, forward strand.
ATGATGTTGGCTGTAGGATATTTTTTCTCCAAAACATATCCATCTGAGCTACACCCACGCCCGGTTGTCCCGGCTCCAACATCATCGGTGGTAGCTTTATGTCTCTATCTCCCTCTGCCAAACCGCACCGAACTGACATCCTTACGGTCCTCGGAGCAGCACAGAGCCACCGGCAGTAATGTTTGCGTGGTGTAGCCATGTGAGTAGGCAGGAAGGCGTCGCCGTTACTCGGTGCGTGGCAGGGGCGGCGACGTCGGCGACGCTGGTTGGTTATAAATAGGTCTCTCAAATTGAGAAAAACAGGCAATTGGCAACATTGCGTGGGCTTATGGGTCTACTTTACGTTCGCTGGAAAAGCTCTAGACTGAGTGTCTTGCAAATCTTTTCTATCGAAGGTAGCAACTGGGTCGGTGCCCATAGCGATGGAAAGTGATTGCAGAACCGGAGGTGGGCTGGAATTGGCGACGACGCAACGGGTGACAGCGGTGGTAGATCGGCGGTTTCCAGGTTTTCGTTATGGATTGTTAGTTCGAACATAATGTCGACACACTATATGAGAGGGCGTAAGACATGTGTTCGCATGTGCTACCTATTCTATTGGTGTGATTGGAAATTATTCATAGCAAGGGCTTGTTATATCGGAAAACTGTGGAAAGGAAGAGGCTCTCATTATAAAGTTCAAATTATCTAGTCAACCTACTAATTGGACTTGTATATTTATTAGGCAATGGCGCTCCCCCTTCTATACTCAAACATTGCTTTAATTTATTATTTTGTCTACTATTGTCTACATTGCGATGAAGTCACAAAATTTTTAGCTTGATGTCATTATTTGTCCACATTGTAAGATTGTTTAAATATCAACTTTCCAATTTTAATTTCTATATTGAATCCGAATCAAAACTCTCGACGGTGTACAACACGCGTCGAAGTCGAACGCCGCGGCTTAACATTGGGCGGCTACAATATGGTAGACTAGTCCTAGACTACGAGTAGCAGCTGGAAGTGACACTTCCACCGGCAGCTTGAAGATGACTGGAGATATTCGATCTGCCATTGCTAGCACTACAACCCCCGGATCAGAGAAACAACTGGTATGACGGCGAATGTGACCAGTTAGTGAAAGAGAAGAATGCAGCGTGGACGAGATTGCTGCAACACCACATGAGAGCGAACGAGGCACGATACAAAGGGAGCGGAACAGGCAAAACTCGATTCTCCGAGAGAAAAAGCACCAACAGGAAGATCGAGATCGATCAAGACGGAGCAACTGCATAGCGCGAATAACACACGGATGTTCTTTTTTTTGGAGCGAAGCGAGCACGAAATCCAGGAGTAGTTTGGCCGGCTGAAAACAACAAAGTCCCTGGGGTTGACCATCTATCAGGAGAGCTGTTTGAATACGGTATTGGGCACTGGCTTGGGCTTGGGGCCCTCCTTAGCCGTGCGGTAAAACGCGCGGCTACAAAGCAAGACCATTTTTGAACACTAAGCTGCGAGGCGGCTCTGTCCCAGTGTGGGGATGTAATGCCAATAAGAAGAAGAAAGAAGCACTGGCTAGAGCGTTGCACTGGGTTTGATTTGGGAAGAGGAGAGGAGGAGGAGGTTCTGCCGCAGGAGTGGGTGGATGGTGTCGTGTGTCCCATCTACATAAAGGGCGTTAGGCTGGTTTTGTAGCAACTACCATGCAATCACATTGAGTTCATGAGACAGTGCCAGGCAGAATTCATGCGCGAACTCTCTACCTCGGACCAGGTGTTCACCGTACGCGAGATATTGCTGAAAATCCGCGAATACAACGTGCTCATACATGATATATATTCGTCGACTTCAAAGCCGCATGTGATACAATCGATCGAGATCAGCTAAAGCAGCTAATGTACAAACATGGATTTCTGCATAAACTGATACGGTTGGTTAAGGCGATGATGTGCGTAGTCTGAGTTGTAGGGGCATTCGAAAGTCCCTTTGAAACTCGCAGAAAGTTACGGCAAGGTATTACCACTTTCACGAAGTCCGATCAGCTTTTTGCTTTCGCCGACGACATTGAGAGAGGACAGAGAGGACAATGTAAGCCACCCACCACGAGTTTGTATCGGTGGTGACGAAATCGAAATGGTTGAAAAATGTGTTTACTTGGATTTACTGGTGATCCGATAACGATATCAGCAGAGAAAATCGGAGACGCATCATGGTGTGAAATCGTACGTTCTTTAGACTCCGAAAAACGCGCCGACGGAATAGAGTTCGAGGCCGTACCATCCATCGTTAACACCGTGGAAATCAGAAGACTGCGGTGCTGAGCCAGAGTGTCAGGAAATGGGCATAAATAAGAAGGCGAGATGCGCGGCGGGCAAGGTGGATCGATCATGGCAAACGATTTGCGGATCTCCACCGTCTTCGTGGCTGGCGAGACGTAGGGGAGAACAGTCCAAAATGAACCCCTTAGCATTTTCGATGTTTTCACAAATATAAATAAAAATATCGAACCATTTCAACATGTAGATGCAATCATTCCAAAACCAGCTACATTTCACATTCATCTCCTATTCAAAACAACAAGGTTTTCATGACTTTCTAACGTATTTAAAAAAATGGGCCTGGACCCAGAATGGAGGTGTAAAATGACTCAATTGCATGTAAAATAATGGTGAAAGCAAGGTTGTTTGGTTTTCTTAATGGATCGGTATTTTTTTTATTTGATTTTTTATGATAAATGGTTAAATTTGAGTGAATATGAAGGGGTTTTGCTCATGTTTTCCAATGGAGCTCAATATGGGATAACCAATTATGAATTGTAATCGTAATATTCGTTCATAAATTTCCTACAGCAGATATGAGTGAATTTATGAGTGAGGCCATTTAGCCCCGAGGTGCGTTATGCACTGTTCTCCTACTTATGTACTGCCTAGACCACTCCGGCCTATATATACAATCGCCTCTCCATATCTCGATATGACAGATTGCCAGAGACTGTTAAGGTGAGATCGAGGAATGGGAATACAAAATCGTATGAGCATAAAATAAATATAAAATTTTCACAAATAATTCAAAGGTTACATGAATAATTAAGAATTTTCCACCGAACAAAAAAGTTAACACATTGAAAAGCAAAAATTGCAATTATAAAAGAAGAATTTTCTATAAAAAAAATCATAATGTTCCACGGAAAAAATACATCAAATTTCCAAAAATAAAACAATATTGGTATAAACAATTACAAAATCTTCCACATTTTTTTCCTTTGAAAAATTGAAAATTTTCCACCAAATAATCAATGAAGAGTAGTAAAAAAAATAAGAAAATTTCCATGAAAAATACAAAAAAGCAATAAATCTGATGAAACTTTAATAAACCGTTTAAAGTTCATGAAAAATTTCTTCAGATTTATTGCTTTTTTGTATTTTTCATGGAAATTTTCTTATTTTTTACTACTCTTCATTGGAGCGATTCCAAGCAACAGCATCAAAATTTAAGAAAATTTTTAATTCATGATTTTCTATTGAGTTGAAACTTTGCACAGTTTTTCAATTTCATCTAAATCGTCATTTTTCGATATCAAATCTTCATATTGAGTCACGATTAACTTTTCAAAAGGGTGTATGTGAAAATGGTTCAAAATATTTAAAAAGCTGCAGCAGCAAAAACGGAATGTTCGATTGTTATGATTTTTCAGCAAAGTTAGACAACTAAATGGTGATTCTTAAGAAAATGTGCACAGTAAAAAAATTTTTTTGCCTTTAAAAATATCATTTTGTCATAAAAACTCAAATATCTCAAAACCCTATCTTTTTTTCGAACGTAATTTTTTAGGGAAAACGGTCCATTATATTAGCTATCTACCATAAAAATTTGGTGATGGTAAACTAATAAACAAAAAAGTTATGAAATTTCAAACATTTCACAATTTTCACATATAAACAAAAAAAATTTCCGTAGTATTTTTTTTTCAAGAATCGCAGTTTGATGCTGATTTTATTGTTAAGGACCTTGCGTGAGTTAAACAAGTTGTTTGTATGATATTCCATGTTTATGTATTCATCGATATTATGTATATTATATGTATAAATATTATATGTATAAATAAATAAAAATGAATTAATATTATCCTAAGTATTAAATTAAATGTGGCAGTTGTTATTGTTGTTACAATGTTGTTATAGAAACTCTAAGAGTTTTGGGTTTGAATTTTGGTAGGGTTATGATATCACAAAACAGTTTATTAATACTTATTTTTTATTTATTTTTATTCAAATTTTTAAAATATCGAACACTTTTAAATTATTATCAGCACAGTTTGAGTATAGTTTGCTTTTAATTTTATTTTCCGACAATGGAATGAAACAGTGAAATTCTTGGGTTCCTTGGATCGTTTTCATGTTATTAAATTGCTCGCTGAGCTCAGTTTTATTTCGTACTCTTCAGTAGTAGTAAACAAAATGATAATTTGGTTAAATCTTTTTCTTTTCACGATTTGCCCAATCAAAAAGTTCTTCGCAGTTTTAATTGGATGCTCACGTTCTTGTTAAACTTGCTCTGTTTTATGCGCTTTATTGTTCCTCCAATAGCATCACAAGGACCTTTGCCAGCGTGATGTAGCAAAAATGCCATTCTGCATCAATTCCGTACATTGATTTAAATTGACATAGGCTCGAAAAATTTTACTGATTTTGTACTGCGACGCTGCTCCATCAGACATGAAATATATCTTTTGACTTCTTTATGCTTATCAACGCGTAAAAGTTAATCATTTTTCAATGAACAAGTTTACGGATACTGAATCGTGTCTTAAATCTTCGGAAATTATAATAAAACTTAAGTGTTCCATTTGCATTACTTCCATTAAAATAAATAACGAATGGATGAATTGTAGCTTGTTGTACGTTCCAGTGATGGACTGCACTTCATCTTGCAACACAAAGCTGTAATTTTCAGAAAATCACAAATGACTAAAATTCACCATTTTGTAAATGTATTTTTCGTATTTTTAAAAAAGCTTGATTGTTCTGTTTTAATGAAATCGTGAGGATTAAACTTTCTAATTTCAAGCCAAAAATATGACACAAACTCATCTACAGGTTTTACAATAGTTTCTATGTCACACCTATCCGTGGTCACCCATTGCTCAAATGATAACTGATCAATATATTTTCTTCAAACCAAACTCAGCGAATAAAAGTATTTTCCAATGATGAAGAATCTGGACAATCCGAACAAGATCGTAGATAGCAATTTGATGTTGTATTTTCACACAAAGACTACCAGTTATCATTTTAATATCCTTTGTTAAATTGATTCTTTCAAACTATGTAAATAAGATTAATATTCTCATGGGTTGTGCAATACACACACATTATGTGTTCCTGAATTGGAAAAGAAGCTTATACCTTGGCTGAAGGCTGCAAATGAGGAAAAACCTATTTTAATATTATCGTGAATTTCCTTGAAGCGTGTACGCTTCTTCAAAGTCGTCATCATTAATCGTTTTGGATTGCTTGACGCTTTCCATCTTTTTTACTGATACATAATCTTTTTGACCAGGCATAGCTCGACTTACTTCATCATCTTCAAATATTGAACTACTATTTCTTTGTCTCATCTGTTAATGCAGTACTAGACCTAGTATTTTGAAAAGACAGTTATTCTTCAATTGTTTTGCCTCTTTTACTGTATTTTCATTGGTTTTGAACTCATCAATGGCATCCTGAATAGACCACGAACTTGGCAGCATCGACAAATCAATAATTTTTCTTTCCTTGTCGTGGCTGCATTCGAGAACCTTTCCTTCATATTTATAATTACCTCATCGTAGTCTGTATTTTCCACATCATCAGGTCCTAATTTGAAGAGGTTTTTCTGCAGCTTCGTTTATTTCACGGTATTTTTCTCCGGTAATAAACGTAATCCATCTTACTCCATTTAATCGGAGCTACTTTTATCCCAGCTATGCCCTCGTTAAAGCGCGTTCGATGTTGACCTTTGATACACTCATCTTCCGATTGATTTGTTGAAACAGATTTCGCTGATGGTACGGTGGCAAGGCTCTTCAGCACTTAATACTTCTGTAATTCCTCAGTTGTTGTCGATACATCTGGCACCCTCAGTTGCTGTCGTTTTCGAACTTCCTGCGCTCTGCTCAACTGATGATATACAGATTGCTCTTTGTCAACGTTTAGACGGCAGGACGTGCAAATGCGTAAATTTGTATTCAATGTGGACATTGGAGCATAACCAGTCGCTTTCAGTTTATCTATGGTGCTTTCGGTGAGATTTCGTAACTCTTTTGAACACTTTTTCCATCAAACGGCTTACAACAGTTGAGAAAAGCGGCTACTCATGTTGTTCGTAATATTTCAATAAACAAAATCACTTTTAAGTTTTACTGACTAGTTTGGTGTCATTTGCTTGACTGAAGAAAAAATTACTATAAGATCTTTAACAACCTTAGTAGTAGTATTTTTTTGCTTTTTCGTGAGCATTGTCATGGTATGTACCATCATGCATTTGTTGTTGTTGAAGATACCTGTTTCCTCCCGATCATAAAGTCTATTCTCTAAGAGGTATATTTTTTTGCAGGTAAACTATAGACGTACGTATATAAATCTTTGATTTTGCAGCTTTTGTCTTAAAAATAACATTTCTGATATGTTTCTATCAACGTTATTATCAACAGGTTTCAACACTATTAAAAGAATTTTTCGCCAGTCACGTGCAATGAAAATTATGACACTATCAATACTTTTGATCACAACAATAAAATTAACAATAAAATCTGCATCAAACTGCAATTCTCGAAATAACTTACACAGAAAAAAAATTTGTTTTACTGAATGTGAAAATTGTGAAATGTTTGAAATGTCATAACTTTTTTGTTTATTAGTTTACCATCACCAAATTTTTATGGTAGATAGTTAATAAATGGACCGTTTTCCTAAAAATTACGTTCTGAAAAAAGATAGGGTTTTGAGATATTTGAGTTTTTGTGACAAAATGATATTTTAAAGGCAAAAAAATTTTTTACTGTGTACATTTTCTTAAGAACTACCATTTAGTTGTCTAACTTTGCTGAAAAAATCATAACAATCGAACATTCCGTTTCTGCTGTGCAGCTTTTTAAATATTTTGAACCATTTTCACATACACCCTTTTGAAAAGTTAGCCGTGACTCAATATGAAGATTTGATATCGAAAATGACGATTTAGATGAAAATGAAAAACTGTGCAGAGTTTCAAATATTTTCGAAATGGTCGCTCAGGATCGACTGACATGCCCCCGTGGAATGCCTCATTGATTATTTTGTGGAATATTTTCAAAAATTTTGGAGAGGTCATGTAGAGAAAAATGCTTAGTTTTATTGCTTTTTGTATTCCGGGGTTTCCATTAGCCTTGCGAGATGGCGGAGATGGCGAGTTCGATTCTTGGTCCGGTCTAGGATGTTTTCGGCTTGGAAGCTTTCTCGACACCCTTGGTATAGTGTATCCATTGTACTTGCCACAGAAGATACACATTTTAATTTCTTTTTGGGAAATTCTTCTTTTATACAGTCGCGATTCGCTGGTTGGGCCACAACTACGACCCAACTAACGAATTCAGTTTTTAAGTTGGTTTAACTAACAGCCATTTGAACACGTTCGTTTCGATTTTTCGACATCACAAATGATGTCCAGTGGCGTTAAAACCCCTTTTCAGAGTTTATATTGTGTTTTGACATATGATTGCTTTTTAGATAGGTCATGGCCCAACCAGCGGAGGCCCAACTAAAAAGTGACAGAAGTATTAAAATCTCAACTAGTGAATCATGACTGTAATTGTAATTATTGCTTTTAAAACTGCTAATTTATTTTTGTTTTGTGAATATTTTTTTTATTGCTTATGGAACTTTTGCATTATTTATGGAAATTTTATATTTATTCATTGCTCATACCCTAATTTCTTTATTAGCAATTTCCTTATTTTTTATGGAAAGTTTCTAATTCTTTAAGGGGGTTTCTATTTTAGTCAAATCTGATCTTCCCTGTCAGAGTTTGAGAGAAACATGGCCGGCAACCCACTATGGGGAAAGAAAGGCCGTTCATCGAACAATTGACTACCTCTAATTTGTCCTAATCATATATCATATGAAATACCGTAGATAAGAGAATCGGTAAATATTGAAGCGCTATGTCAGTCAAAATATAAAGGCTAGCGAAGTAAAAAAGCTGTTAAAAATAAAAATAACTCATTCCTAACCTTGATTTGTATATTCTTCTTCTTCTTCTTCTTCTTCTAATTGGCATTACATCCCCACACTGGGACAGAGCCGCCTCGCAGCTTAGTGTTCATTAAGCACTTCCACAGTTATTAACTGCGAGGTTTCTAAGCCAGGTTACCATTTTTGCATTCGTTTATCATGAGGCTAACACGATGATACTTTTATGCCCAGGGAAGTCGAGATAATTTCCAATCCGAAAATTTCCTAGACCGGCACCGGGAATCGAACCCAGCCACCCTCAGCATGGTCTTGCTTTGTAGCCGCGTGTCTTACCGCACGGCTAAGGAGGGCCCTTGATTTGTATATACCCGATTCTTTTTTTACACTGGGGATGCGTTCCGTGTAAAAAAAGTTTTCAGTTCAAAATTTGAAAATCCGTGTAAAAAAAGTTTTATGATTTCTCGACGAATCATGCAAAATGGAGCAACTTTGCAAAAATTTTGTATGGGATTTTTTTTACACGGCCGTGTAAAAAAATCCGTGTAAAAACAGAGTTGGGTGTATTATGAAGCCAATTTTTATCCAAATATAGAGTTTTTATATACCATTTCAAAGCTTAAAGTCTCAGATTTTTAATAGTGCGGTTTGTTAAATCAACAACAAAAAAATGTCCAAAAAATGAAAAAATAAAAATTGGGCTTATAATTTGTTTTTCCAAGGAAATAGAAACATAGAAACAGATTGCATTAAAAATATTGTTGGCCACCCATTTGTATGAGAATTCCCCATAGTGCATCCATTTCTCATGATTCCTGTACTGTAAAAATCAGGCTATAGACATCCCACCTCATCCCATCTAACTCTCTTAGCTTGGAAATAGCCACCATGTCCTGGGCACAGTGCACAGAAAGACCGCTGTCAGTTGCATGAAATGTGAACAGCAACAAGGATTGTAGCGTAATAATCAAAAATGTCCACAAACAATAATAAGCAGTCGAGTCGAGTCAAGTACGAGACACTGAAGACGACATTACTGTTGTGGTCGAAATACGTATCTGTCAAAGTACAATCAAGTGGTGGAATTAAATGGGATTGTACAAACTCGTTTAATGACAAGTGAATAATAAGCAGATTTTTCTTTAAATTAAATTAATTTTTCTTTAAGAGTTCAGTGCGAGATTTCTCTTGTTTCGGACAGCAGAACGATGGCGTGATCGGCCGAAATATTGTGTTTTGCTTTGCGCGGCGGATAATAAAAATCAGTTCAGTGCGAGAATTCTCTTGTTTCGGACAGCAAAACGATGGCGCGATCGGCCGAAATATGTATTGTGTTCTGCTTCTGCATTGCGCGCCCGGTAGGCCGGTAGTTAGTTTGTACTATAGATAGTAGAATCTATAGATGAGCGAAAGCATGGCTGAGTCGATTTTTTTGCCCGTGCACACGCGCATATGACGTCACAGCCCTTAACGTTTCCATTGAAATCGTGACGTCATGCTCGTTTGGAGACACGTTTGACAGTTCGTTTGGAGACAGAGGATTTATCTTCGCTCATCTATATATTCCACTATCTATAGTTTGTACTACTTTTCGCGCCCGATTCATGGCTAGGTAAAATCACTGTGTATAAATAATGGCACGGTCGTATCGCTTACCAGAGTGAATCCAGATCCAACGATGCCTACCATTTAACTGATAATCCTTCCTGTGGTTTTTGTGGAGACGCAGAGGTAAACACGGTCTTCAAATAGCAAAAACCACCTACTAATATTCCTTCCTTCTTCCTAACTGACTACAAGGACGTGGCCGGCGCCGTTATTGATCATTTGAATTTAAGAGTCACTGAAACTTGCACACTGAGAATGCTTGAACAATCCCAGTCAATCATTCAGTTGATTCTTTGTGCAATTTCACTGATTCTGGTCAATCACGGAGTAGCAACCATAGATATGTGTAGTCAGTCAAAGCTAAGCTAAGCTAAATTAAATTAATTTTTCTTTAAGTGAAATAGACAAATTGACGATCTCGGTGCAATATTGATCGTTTAGAATAATTTCCCAATGAATAAAACTCAATAGACATATTGAATGCAAGCCTTGATTATAATGACACATAATGATCAAAGCTGTCATTGGATGTTTTACGATGTTAAGTTTTTTTTTTCAATTTTGACGTACGTTATTTTGTGTTGGTGTTGGTATTGGCTACGCTAAAAACGTCAGCTTATTACGTGCCTGGTAAAACACAAAGATTCTGATAATAAAGTTGTACAAAGAGGATCTGCTCACACTGATTCTGAATGATGCTTTTATGTTATTATGTTGGCAACTTTCATTTTTGTTCAACCCTTCAAGTGACTTCACGGGAATTTTCCCTTTTAAATTCGATAACCACCTTGTCCATTAGGTGCAAACAATTAAATTTCTACAAGTAAGTTGCTACTTTATGGGGGGTGTATAGAAGTATTTTTAAGTTGTTTTTAGAATAAATTTAATACATTTTAGTTCTTGCGTTTTTATTCACCATAAATAACCATAACAATACTTCCGCCTTACCAACAAGCATTTGCTTACTTTGTTCGATAGGTAGACGTTTTGACAGTTCAATAGGTAGATTTTGCTTCATTCTTTGCGCAACTCAATATAATGAAACCAGATAATACACTGTGTAAAAACCCATAAAAAACTGTCATTTACTGTATGAAGTATTTTGCTTCGACTTCGCGTTGCCATGGGAGACCATGGACACCCCTGGAAAGCGAAACATAAAACATAAAATATGTCAAATAGATGCTGCGACCGGGGGTCTGGTGTTTTGGTTGTGTTTTCGTAGTTGAGATGCGTTTCTTCTGCTTGTCGTTTATGAAACTGTCAGTGTGGAACGCACCTATCTCTTTCTTTACGATGATTTTCCTTATGGCTGTCAGTGCGGAATTTTCAATGTTGGCTACGAAACGAACTGTGGTGCAGGTATACAAGTGTCAGTCCCGTGGCTGCGACCCATTGGAATGCTCAGCTAGAACTAACCAAACATTTTTTGTTAATGTTAATGTTGAAATAGAATTGTCGCAAATTTAATTATTTATAAAGAGATAAACAAGGAGTGAAGCCAAATCTATCTATAGGGCACTGCACGGACTGCTTTGTCTCTTTCTCGCTGCAAAGAAATTAGAAAACAACAAGGCCAGTAAACGTCAAAATTAATGAGGAACGAAAGAGAAAGAGATGTTTCCGTGCAGTGCCCTATTGAACTGTCAAACAGTAAACACATACTTCACAGACATAACACTCGTCAAATTTCCATCGTTCAATGATTTACTGGTCGGTTCAAATAATCATTTGTTGGCCAATCGATCACTCGTGGCACGCTCATTGGATTTGCTTGAGTTTGACGTTTGCTCACTACCGCCATCTGGTTCGTGATTTGCCCAACTAACTGAAATCAACAGATGTCGTTAGTGTTTGAATGACGATGAATTTGATGAGTGAATGTTCAATGTGTTATGTCTGTTTGTCTGTGCATACTTGTTGAGAAAAAATATTTTAAGCTCTTTTTAGTGGAATGTATTCAACCGTCTTAGACGGTTCCCATACTTGTTGGTAGTGTGGCAGAATTGTTATCGCCTGATAATAATTGCGATCTAAAACGCAAGAACTAAATTATTGTTGGAAACAGCTAATAAAACATTTCAATACACCTCATTATAAAATAGAAACAAGAAAGTCAAGTGTTTGCAGTTAGTGGATAATTTTGGTAAGGAATTAAAAATCTGAAGAAGTGTAAACTCACATGAAGAAATTTGGGAAAACTAAATGGTTAATTCTTTTGATTTTACGACATTATCCAACACTCTGGGAAAAATGTTCGGAATAGAGCACAACATAATCGGAAGAAGCGCGTTTGTTGTGCACATGAAACAGTTTCTGTAAGGTTCTTATGCAGAACTGTATTAAAATCTGCCATCCACTGGTTGGGTGTAGCTAAAAAATTTGTCCACTAACAAGTATTATCGTGCGTTCCTCTCTCTACCATTGTTCACCAGTTCACGAAGAGTTAGTACGTATTTGAACCCCGAACTCGATTTTTTTTTCTAGCAATCAGTTCAGCCTAGGACGATAGGCTCCGAGGTTTTTTAAACTAATTGCTTGAAAAGTTGCTTCTACTGTATACAGTTTAGCCTCAAATGGAGGGAATTCGTGTCTTTCAACCATCTGCAGGGTAAAGATTATTTAGTTATAATTCAGAGACTGTTATTGGTAGCGAGGACTAAATACGACGAATCCTTAATTACCAAAACTTATTGCCATAGCTTGAAAAATGGATTAAGCTCGCTTTGGCAGATCTTACTCCGTAACACACTACGTAAACGTAATCTACCAGTATGCTTGCATGTATAGTAGGGCGGTTCAAAAAATCGATGGCTAAAACCAGCGGAGCCCTAACCCCCCTTGAACAGAATTATTGAGGTACTGTTCCCACAACGGCACACAAGACTCTGACCACCAGAACGCCAATATTTAAAGCAGTAATGCGAGTCGGTAGTGGCAAAATATCGTGCAAATGCTCCTAAACACAGCTGAGCGTGATGCTGGATGATAAGCTTCGCTGGTGATAACTTCGTCAGCCACAATACGTCTGTAGGAAAGCAATAACATCCACCGGAACAAAGGATGAGCACATTAGCACATGTTTTTTTTAAACTTCCACGTGAAATTCTTCCGAATCTTTCAATATCAAATTTTCAAAACGACTTATCTGCTTTTGTAAACAAAGATTCAAACGTCGATTTGTCGAATCTGAGAGCACTCCCACGCAAACCAACACCATCAACACATAGGTGAAGACTTCGGCTACCTGTTGATGGTGTTGGTTTGCGTGGGAGTGCTCTCAGATTCGACAAATCGACGTTTGAATCTTTGTTTACAAAAGCAAACAAGTCATTTTGAAAATTTGGTATAGCTTTAAAAGATTTTTTTTTGAAAAAATCGTGGATAAATCTTCGCTTCGGAATTTGCACGAAATTCTTTTAAATCTACACAGGTTTGTTATTCTGAATTCCCACATCGAAGTCTGCTTCTGAATTTCAGGAAATACCGTAGAATTTCTATGGAAAATTCATCTGAATGTGAACAAAAAATTCCTCAACAGAAAGTTTCTTTGAATTTCCACAGCAAATTCTTCTGATGCAAATTTGAAATAGGTTACCAACGCGATTCACCCCAAAATTGTCTTAAAGGTGGAAAATTGTTTCTCGGCGTAGGGCATTGTACAATGTGGGATTACCTGATGCTCCTTCCACCAACATCGTTTGCTTCATCCAGATCGAAGTAATCAACCGTCGCATGGCATCGCAGCGCCACAATTTGTTGTGTCTGGCGGGAGCCATACGCCTTGGATTTCGGAGCAGTCATTGTTTTTTTTTTCGGATCATTTCTGCTGTATGCCCCCCTAAGGGTACGATGAAAAACTTTCTGCGAAAAGGAGCTGACAAACAATCCAGGTCCAGACACAGGTAGGTGTTTCGCCACTGTGCCAGGCATTGATTGGTAATGGATGTTGTGGTATCTAAGAATGTTGTCATGGCGGTATCGAGTGCTGTTAGCGGATAGCGACTAAAATGGCACAGTTTCATCGTGTGGAGAAGATACCCTTATCGGAGCAGGTTATGAAATTTCCGCATCTCAAATGGTAGCCGAAGATATAACAATATAACAATCATTGAATAGAATAATCCATCGCATCCCCATGAGAGGATGTTTGAATTCCATTAAAAAAACTATTCATTTATGAGACAAATTTCAATTTCTTAGAGAAGGTTAATTGGTTACTCTATAGAGTAAAATCAATTCACATTTTCGGGGATTTTCTCTAGAAGGAAAAATTAAATTACCCAAGAAGTGGACAGAGTCCACTCATCCAAGAAAACAAATACTATTCCTCTGACAAGGTCAATCAATTACCCGAAAGGATAGATCAGTTGATTCAAAGAGAAAGATCAATTGTTTCAATGACCAGAATAAACTCCCCTGGGAGCTTAAACCATTTTTCCCTCAGTCAGGCACAACAATGCACATGAAAGCATAAAATTAAGTTCTTCGAAATAGTACATTACTACTTTCAAAAACATAACTAACTCATTCGAAAGAAAATTTGTTCCATTCAATTAAATAATAATGGTTCCATTGAGGTTGATAGGCAATTGTATCAAGTAAAAAAAACACGGATTCGTCTATTGATTTTTTAAATGAAAATTTATTTAAAAAGTGGATCTGATTCACTAATTTGAGTAATTGATCTGAGGAAAGTGATCGAAATCTACAATCGTTTCAGAAATCAGGAATTCACAAACGTGTGTATAGCTTCCTTCCCCCGTGATATGGTGTTCGAAGATCTGTCAAATGTATTATCAAAAATGTGCAAAACTATGAAGAAAAAAAAGTTCTGTAGCGGCCATCTGGTTCGTGATTTGCCCAACTAACTGAAATCAACAGATGTCGTTAGTGTTTGAATGACGATGAATTTGATGAGTGAATGTTGCTGTAGATCTCTCTGACTCATTTACAGGCGTCCCAAGATCTTTGTGGGATGCCTGCCGTGTGAAATAGCATTCTAAATCGAGGTAGAATGCTGGGAACGATCCAATGTATTTGTGCTTTAGCATAGTGGTGTGGTAAACCATATAATTTGAAGTAAAGGTGTTTACGTCAAAAAGTGGGACACCTGAAAATATGGAAGAAATATTTTTTGTGCAGCGTGGTACAATACACGAAAGATTGCAACCCTACACACATGCTTTTCAGCCCCACCATTAAGGTCGTTTTCAGTGTCTCGTACTTAACTTGAAAAGCTCTTAAAAAATAACAATAATATACAAAAATGCTCTAAAAATAACAATTACTATCAGACCAGTATGATCACATTACATAAAGCTGTTTTCGATTAAGAAGTTGAACTTGTTTAAAAATCTGAATTTCTTTGAAACCCAATGCGAATTCCGATCAATTTGGGGGTACGTTTCCGAAAAGTTCTTCCTCTCAGCTCTACCATTGGTTATTTACCCTTCCTATGACATCAAAAGGCATCGACGAACAATATTTGTAAACCCACCCACGAGGAAGGTCGGAATCGAGTGTATTCTTCTAATAAGCTTGCGTTGTTTAGCAACGCCACAACACACCAAACGGCAGCAGCAGCTCGGAGAAAAGGCTTTTGCTCGGTTCGTAGTCAACCAGTGATGGAATTCTGTTTTTCCATTATCAACATTCTATGCCAACAACCGTACGTCGCTGTCGCACTACAAAGCTTCAGCCCAATCACCCCCTTCAACCCAATCAGGATCGCATGGACCTTTACTCGGGAAGAGTGCCCGAGTGCTTACCCTGCAGCTAGGCTACCATACCATTCCTGACCTTCAGTCGTTTAGTTATTCTGTCGTTCCAACACACAAAATTGTTCCTTCTCTCCTCTTGTACCGGTATTTCTGCTCCACTCTGCACCCCTCATGGGTGGGTTGGGGCGGTCGGACCATGCCTCCCCCTTGGTCTTCAACTTTTTATTCGTACTCTTGCCAGCACCAACACCATTGAACTTGATACCGAAACATGCTTTGCTCACCACTCACTCTCTTGCTCTTCTTGGACGCCTCGCATCGGCTTTCCAGCAACAGCAGTCAGCCAGCCAGCCAGCAGAAACCTGTTGCTTTATCAGTGTAATACGAGACGAGATACAAGTCAAGCGTACGGTTCCTCCGCACTGGATTTATGTATCATTTTATGTTCCTCCATCGCATCGTTATGGTGAGGTCTCTTCTGCCTGACTTGTCTCCTCGCCTTACACACGTAGGTACAATTCCGCTGAATGATAAAATTATTATCCAACTCAACGAGCCCGATGGATGCGGAGACTTTGTATTGCTATGCTATCATTTGCTGTGCAGTTTGCGTGATTTATGCGCTGCTAAGCAAGTTGGTCGTTTTTCATTGATTTCATGCGATACTTATCGATGAATATCGGATATAATGCTGCTTGGTGGATTGTCAGATGATCATTAGGTTCGTTTTGCTGATGAGTTCGAACTATATCCATCACAAGTACCTTTAACGAATTTTGCTGGAATCTTGTTATCGCTACTAAGAATCTATGTAAAAACTGAATACAATTCTTGTCGTTTGTTAAAAATCTCTGCAAATTTACAAAATCCAAAGATCGAAATTTCGCACATAATTTATGATCTGGAGAATTTCTTTTTCATCCTAATTAGGATTAATTTTTGCCTTTCGCGTATACTGATAAGGCTATATGATCACTCCAAAACCGAACTTTTTGAGAAGACTCAGCAACCCATAGTGTTATTTAACCAATCGACTCAGCTCGACGAATTGAGGTGATGTCTGTATGTGTGTATGTATGTGTGTATGTGTGTGTACAAAAAATGTGAGTCACACTTTTGCATTCGAGGCTGAATTCTTCTTAATTTCTCGCCATTAAAAATTGGACCAGTCGATCATTGCGTTCCGGAGTTATTAAAAAAACATTGTTTTTTCCCCATTTTTCCCAAGAACTTGTAAAAAAATTCAAAATCGATTTTTTTTTTCAAAAACTGCTGTTATGCATTCAAATGAACGCAAATAAATGTTAATTGATGGATATAACTAAATCTATTTCCCTAAAGTGCAATTTTTACCTTTCTTATGTTCTTTTCTTGTAACATTTCATAATAAACGAGAAAGGCACCATCACCGCTAGGTGGATTATTTTGTTTTTTTTATGGAAGTCTGTCGGAATCATTCAAAGGAATCCTATTTTGCCAAACATTTTTTTAGGAGCAAAATCCATGAGCGCTAAATCCTCGGTAAGGAAAAAGGCAATTTTGCTAGTTTATGCCTTATCTAAAGGCACTAAGTGATATGATGATGATGATGATAACCTTCGATGGCACATTAGAACAGTCAGAACAAGTTATTGCAGATAAATTCAATCAATATTTCGTCAACAGTGTCTCACTGATTAACCAGTCAATTGAGTTAGTTGATGAGCCTGACGAAATAAAACAGCCGATTAATTTTAATTGTAGATTTGATGGATTTCACCCAATAACATTAGAAGAACTTGAAAATATTTGCTTTTCAATTGGAAAAACAGCTGGAGTCGATAATGTTAACGCCAAGGTAATACAAGACTGCTTTGATGTCATCGGACACAACTTGCTGGACCTTATAAATGAATCTTTACGAACTGGGCACGTGCCATTTACAAGTTTAAAGGAATCTCTAGTGATTCCGATTCAAAAAGTTGCTGGGACGATTAAAGCCGAAGAGTTTCGTCCTATCAATATGTTGCACACATTAGAGAACATTTTTGGAACTTGTTGTAAAAGGACAGCTGCTTGAGTATTTGAATAGAAATAACTTGCTGATACCGGAACAATCGGGATATCGAAGGTCATTCTTGTGAAACCGCATTGAACTTGGTATTAGCTAAATGGAAGGAAATGTATGAGCGTAAAAGATACGATTTGTTGCTGTGTTCTTGGATCTAAAACGCTTTTGAGACAATTTCTCGGCCCTTAATGTTGAGCACAATCAAGCGCTTTGGAATTTCAGGATCTGCATACAATTGGTTTGAAAGCTATTTGTCTGACAGATCTCAAAGGACTGCTTTTAATGATTCTGTTTCTAGTCCGTGGAGAACACGCTAGCAAAGTGCCACAGGAAGTGTATTAGGGCCTATTTTATTCATTATGTATATAAATGACATGCGACGAGTCTTACGATTTTGTGATATAAATCTTTTTTTGCTGATGGCACCGTGATATTCATTGCAGCCAAAAAATTTAGCCGATGCCGTTTCACGCTTGAACGAGGATTTACACTCTCTAAGTAGATGGTTGAAATACAAGCAATTGAAATTGAATAAAAATAAAACAAAATACATGGTAATGAGGATGTCTCTGTTAAAATTGAAGGTGAGACAATTGATCTCGTCCGCGATATTAAATATCTTGGCGTTATTATTGATGACAAGCTAAAATTTGACACACATATTGACAATGTTATCAAGAAAATAGCCAAGAAGTATGGAATGCTCTGTTATTAAAAACACGTTTTGACTTTGGGAAACAAAATCCTTTTGTATAAATAAATCATCTCTCCTCATCTGGATTTTTTGCCCTTCCATCCTTTTCTTGGCTAACGAAACACAAATATCGAGATTGCAGCGCTTACAAAATAAAATAATGCGTTTGATTTTAAAATGTGATAGATTCACTTCCTCAACTTTCCTGTTGGACGCCTTACAATGGCTGTCAGTGAAGCAAAGAATAGTGTACTTGACTATGGTGTTCTATTTTAAAGTAATAAACGGTTTACTGCCTCGATATTTGTGTGATCGAATTGAAAGAGGAAGTGATATTCATAGTTATAATACTACACACCAAATTTTCTTCCAGCCATCCAGCAAAACGATTTGCTGGAACCATACCAGCAAAGTAATGGTTTGCTGTATTACAGCATTTGTTTTATTTGTTTGCTGAATTTCAGCATTTGTTTCAACAAGACCTATTGTTTGCTGAAAACCAGCAAACTTATCAAAATGTCAATTGGAAATGTCACTCGATCTCTATGAGTTGTACAATTTTCATTTCCTCGTGTTGTTCATTTTCAAGCCAAGTAAGGAAATTGTTATAAGTACCTATAGGTAATAAATCGTCGGTTCAGTGCAATATTTTAATTTAGGGATTGCTTGGTGAGTATGTTTAATTTTAATAGTTTTCATCTAGGTACAGGAAATGGTTGTGATTGGCATGAATAAACTTTTTTTTTTATTTCAGGCGGATTAATATTGTAAGATGTGGACCAGCAGTATACTTATAAGAAGCTTCTTTGCTGCAAAATGCTTGGTGAAAAAAAATTACTGAGTGATTAAATATTAGAAATAAAAACATGCATATGTAGTAATAAAATACTTAATTTATTTGCAATGCCAAGAACCACCAAATTTTTAAAAATGTTTTCTTTGATTCTGCGCTTTTTGTAATCCTGGTAATTTGCTGAAAATACAGCTATAAATGAACGTTTATCTTTTGCTGGTTAACCAGCAACATGATTTTCAATTGCTGAACATCAGCAATTGAACTTTTATCATTGCATGAAAACCAATTTTGCTGGTTGAACAGCAATTTATTTTGCTGGATTAATTGCTGGATGAACAGCACAAAAAAAACCAGCAAAATTTTGCTGGATTCCAGCGAAATAAAATTAGTGTGTAGACACGCGGATAATGTGAGAACACCCTATTTTCTGTATGGCGCTTCACAAAACTCTTTGTTTTTTAAAGGTATAAATGTTTTCAATTCGATGCCTTCACACATCAAACGTGCAGTCACGCTAACACAGTTTAAGAGACAATGTATTTCACACGTCAAAGCTGCCTTTTGAACAGCTACCCGGCAATTTTTTACCCATTAACACATGTATCTTGACGAAGTTTTTAACAACGGATGATTTTTATGGACCATGTTTATTTTTATTATTTATTGAGGGCATTAATAAGCTATAACGTTCGCCTCGATGATGATGATGGATTTTAATTTATTGACGTAGTTTATTTTGAACCTTTCTTTGTGTAGTCTACAAAAGTTTGAGCATCGCGCGCGGATTACAGATATGAATTATTTTGAATTTATTTAAAAACTTGCATATTTCGAACTGTTGAATCATGCTCTTGAATTAGTAAGTAAGCCTTCTGGTAGATTATTTTGTACTCGCGGTTATTCCGAAACTTTTTGTTATCGACGGGCAGTTACACAAGTTTTGATGTTTGGTTGTCGAACCTCATGATCCATGTTGAGATACATGTGAGTTTTTAGATTGCGATATTGGTTTGTGAAAAGAACGCGATGTTTGGCGGAGCTTTTGAAATCTGAGCGAGAGGTTTCACAAGTTTAGCTTTTGATGAGCTCCATGTATCACTTACTGTTGATTACAAAATTCTAGGTGTAGTTCTTTAGTTCATTTTACCAATTTATTTTTGCTGTACAGTATGGAATTTTATTTTGGATTTTATATCTGTATATACAATCGGATCGTTTGTTTGCAAAACCGATTACATTGATCTTATTTAATTATCTTAAAGATAACTCGTCCAGCTCAAACCTTTGTAGGGGTATGTGGCGGGACCATCATCATCATCATCATCATCATCATCATATGAGCTAATATGAAATTTTACATAAACTTCGTGGTTGAGTTCGATTTACGGTCTGGTCCATGATATATTCGGGTCGGAAATCGTCTCTTGAACATCCTGTTAGTCTCAAATTCCACCTTATGAAAATCTCTTACTTAATCTCGAAACATATTATTATATCGTCGACAAAAAGTAGATGTTGATGTAGATATAGATTCTACTGACTTTGGAACAGTTCGTTGAATGACATTTCTTCGAATAACATCTGGTCGAAATGATATTTGGTCGAAGGGACATTTGGTCGGAAGAAGATTTAGTCCAATGGACACTTAGTTGAATAGACGTTTAGTCGAAAAGACATTTAGACATTTGGTCGAATGAACATTTAGTCGAAAGAACGTTTAGTCAAATGTTGAAAGTGAATTTCAGCATAATAAGTCGGTAATGGGTAATTTAGTAAAATGAATAATAAGTCAATGGATTTTTGATAAAATTTGATAAAAAAAATCCACAAGAGACATGGATGAATTGCACTAATAAAACGTGACGCGAGACAAGACATAACACTTGTCATTTTTACACTCGTCAACTAAGATTTTAAAAATTACCTTTTACGTCGACCGGTTTCGGGAACGATGTTGTCCATCATCAGGACAATGTCTAACTGACTACTTTTCGTACGTTGCTCGTACATGTTCGGTTGCAATTGAAATTAGGGAAGGTTTGTTTCGGCTGGGCCAAAAAGATTGGATACGATGGGAGGATCGTCTTCATTCATCAGCTGTTTTTCGGCATTTGTGATGAACATTGACTCCCAAGCGATGAGCTTGGTGTTTTTTTTATTACTTTTAATAGTTTCAAATTCTCCCAGTTTATGTTCTGACCATAGTTTACTGCATGTACAATCACTCTCGAATCGTTTGTTTTGTGTGATTCCACAGCATTTCTGTGTTAAACGTACTTTTATTTTGCGGTATGTCTGACCGATTTAAACTACAGAGCAGTCATCACAGGGAATTTGATAGATTTCCTACTGTTCTTCCGGTGGAACCTTGTCCTTTAGGTTGCAGAGTGAAACACAATCCCAAAAAAGTGAACGTGAGGAAGTTCAATCAGCAACGAAAGAAACAAACACGAACAATCAAACCTTCATGCCAAACACTGTCAAATGCTTTCTCTATATCAAGAAGAGCAACTAATGATGCTAATGAAGATTTTTCGCCTGAGCAAACAAAAACTTCTGGATACCCTGGTAGACTATAGAAAAATTGAAAACATAGAAAAATAACGAAATATGAGGTAAGGATGGGGAAATACCTTCTTATTTTGACACAAGCTTAAAAACATGTCATTTTTCAAATACTTCATCGTAGTAGGCTTCGGGGCATTTTGTCGAAAGGACTTTTAGTCGAATGGACATTTAGTTGAATGTATATTTATAATCTAAAGTAGAACGCAGCATACACACTTAAAATTCTAAGTTTACCGACTGCCGAGAATCCAACAGCCGAGATATTGGTAATAATTTCGACGAATTTCGGTTATTTTTTTACCGAGATCTCGGCAAAAAATCAACTTTGCCGAATTTCGGCAAAATATTAATTACCGAATTTCAGTAAAAAATATTACCAATATCTCGGCTGTTGGAATCTTGGTAAAATTTTTGCAGAGGTCTACAAAATAATTTAAGTGTGTTGGTTTCTTATTATTTTCATGGGTATTCTTTCTCTATCCAAATATTCATACGATAATTAGTTCAGTATTACATTTAAGTCCAATCATAATTCGTCGATGGTTATCCGAAAACCTAATATCGGCCAAATGACCATACGACCTAATGTCTTTTCGACCAAGTGTCATTCGACGAAACATCGTTCGACTAAATATCTTTTATTCAGGTGGATTCATCGTAGTTGGTTAGAGGAGTCGCCGTTTTCCTATTATTTATAAATTTTATTAACCCATGAATCTTTAGACAATATTGGAGCAATAATTATGTGACTTTTAATAACAATGGTTTAATTATTATTGACTAAAAAATATTTCGTTCAAACATCCATTCGACAAAACGTCACTTGACGAGACGTCATTCGACGAAATGTACCAGGATTATTCATTCACAGATCTGCTTTCGACTAAATTTCCATTCAACGAAAAGTCCATCGGACCAAATGTTCATTCGACGTGATTCCAACAAACATTGGAAGCTAATAGAGTGCTTATTCAACCAAAAGTATCTTCTTCAGTCTAAATATTAGCTTATTCAGCTTAATTTGTTGGGACATCCTTTCGACCAAACGTGATTCGACTAAATGAACGAAGATTCCTCATTCTAAAAGCTGCTTTCGACTAAATGTCCTTTCGATCAAACGTCATAAGACCAAATGTACGAAGATTCTGCATTCTCAAATCTGCCTTCAACCAAACGTCATTTGACCAAATGTACGAAGATTCGTCAATCTAAAATCTGCTCGCGACTAAATGTCTTTCCGACCAAATGTCCTACGAAAATAACCACTGCGGAATACTCGGAGAACCTGTAGGGGCCACTAGTGGGTAATGTGTGGTGCTAGCATTAATTCGGCTCTGATATTGCTACCACAAGCAGTTTAGACAAAGTCGCAGCTTACTATAACAAATTACTAAAAAAATAGACCATTTCACGCGTGTTCCGGAACTATTCGAGGACCAGTAGGTGTCCACCCGAGGTCAATAATTGATGTTAGCATTGATGTTGCTTTGACATTACGGCAACAAACGGTTTAGAAAAAGCCGCAGCTTTCTGGGACGAATTACTGAAAGTGACCAACTCTCCGGATGTTCCGGAATATTTGGAGAACCAGTAGGGGCCATCAGTGGTCAATAACTGGTGCTAGCATTGATTTTTGCCATCACAATTGTGTGGCCCATACAGTCTTATCCATCGCAATAAGTGTACATTGCGCTGAACCCCAGCAAATCCCTAAAAGTCGATATAACCAACGCAACCAACTCCTGGGCGGCGAACAGACGAGATCGACAGCAGTCTCGCTGCTCGGCTCGTCACACTCTTCATACGACGCTGTAGCAGGTAAGTCACAATCCCTGCAAGAAACCACAACGGCCCAAGTGAATCCTTTTCCCCAAGCCGAATCCATTGCCCACAACAATCAGTTTCGAAAAAGTCACAGTCTTCTAATTAGTGAAAGTGATCATTCCACCGGATGTTCCGGAGCTCCCGGAGGACCAGTAGGTGGCCACTAGGGGCCAATGAGTGGTGCTTGCATTGATTTTGCTCTGACATTGCTATCCCAAATTGTTTAGAAAAAATCGCAGCTTTCTGGGACGAATTACTGAAATTGACCAAGTGACCATCCCGAAAGACCAGTAGGTGGTCAACTGGGATCAAGGAGGCGTCACTCAGCATTGATTTTTTTTCCATCATATTCTGTCATTTTCACCCCCATTATACCCATTGTCACCCCCGACGGCGATACTTATGTGTTTGTTTCAACAATGAACCTTTTTCCATTGAGGAATGAAATGCTGTTTACTTCGACAACCTGTAACATTTTGTGATCGGTTTGCATGCGAAATTTGATACAAAACATTCAATGTGAAGAATGTTAAAAAAATGTGCTGAGTAAAAATGTGCACCTTCTTTTGCACAGAAAAAAAAAATGAAAATTTAACGGCATGTAAAACTATTTCTGATGTGAAAATAAACGTGATTTGATGTAAATGCAACTGGCATGTAAATTTAAATGCATATTTATCTAAATTGCTATCAAATCTGCTTTATTTTTACACTATCGTGTAATTTAAAATTCATTTAGATATAAAATTACAACACGTTTGTTTATTTTTGCGTTTTTTTATGCTTCAAATATGTGCATCAAAATAAACGTAAATTTACATAATATTCCTAGCTGTGTGGTTTCTTTTTAAACAGAAGCTAGATTCGTCAGTGCGACCGACTTTTGTGCGATTTCACTCTGTTTTTTCGAAGAATCTATATCAGACGTAAAAAGGTAATTATAGTAGATAGATTTTTGTATTTAACTAACGTTAGCCATTCATGTTTGATTTCCAGAGCAAATGCGCTTTTTCGCACAAGCTGGAATTTAAAAAGCGACCAGTGGAATCAAGTTGGGGTCATTCATCATCATCCTCCGACCTGTTCGGACGTGGCTCGGTACGCTAGAAACAAATGTTTTTTTCTTTCTGGTTGAAAGTTCAAATTCAGTTAAAGTGCTCGCATCGTCGTCCGCTTCGAACCACCTAGCAATGGATAAGACGATTCCAAGCGGACAAACAAGCGTCGCGTGGAAAAGGACATTGCGAAGAAGCACGTCCTCGAGAGGAATTAATTCGCGTCGCTCGCGGCGGAAGATACAAAACTGCGAATGCAGGAAAAGTGGAAACGAAGGATAGGATACCTTTTTTCTACACCATTGGCTTCCCCGCATTGCTGTACCAAGAAATGGACTACTACATCAACCAAAGTCTGCAACTTACCCTCCGTCGGTGCATCGACGGATACAAACTCATCGTCCCTTCCATCAAGCCCTACCGTGGAGGTGGAGGTTTACATGAAAATGAAACAGGTAGAATATTTCACCCACAACATGGCGTAGCAAATCTTTCCAGAAACGGTAATCATCCAGGGCTGTAAAGACGTGGATGAGGGCCAGGGGCTGGAAAGAGCTGGTCTCATTCCCGACAAGATCTTCAAGATCAAGAGACACAATGCCAAAAAGCGGTACAGCGATCAGCTGTGCCACTGATCCACTTCCACCCAGTCACGCAGTGTTTCAACTGGCTGCCGTTTTCTGGCAAGGGTTAGCCAGGGACAAAGGTCGAAAGACAAAAGGTCGAAAGGACAAAGGTCGAAAGACAAAGGTCGAAGGGACAAATGGTCGAAAAGGACAAAAGGTCAGAAAGGGACAAAAGGTCCAAAAAGGACAAAACGTCGAACAGGACAAAGGTCAGAAACGGACAGAACGTCGAACAGGGACAAAAGGTCAAAAAGAAATAAAAAAATCAATAATATCACAAGGTCCAGAAATGAACAAGGAACTGAAACGGAAGAGTCAATCTATCACCAGGTTGCCCTACACAGTTAACAAAAAACTCTGCTCTTTTATTTTTACAATTTTAGCAAATAAATAAAATTCATTCAGTGAGTACAACTAATAAATGGATGTTGAGTTTTCTAAATATCACTTCGATCTGTCATAATGGTGCACGCCGCACATAAAAAACACCGGCGTATATTACACGCCGGTGTATTTTTAATGCGTGCGCCTGAGTAGCTGCATAGTGCGTACGACAGATCGAAGCGACATTCAGAAAACCTAGATTTTCATCCATTATTTGCACTCATTGAATGATTTTTTTATTTCTTTATTATAGTGATTTTTCGAAAATACAGAAGTTCGTTACTTGAATGAATTTTATTTAATTGCTAAAATAGTTTAAAATGAAGAGCAACTTTTTTTGCCAACTGTATAGGATAACTCTGTCTCGCATAATAAAGCTTTATTCATTTCCTAAATCAACAATCTTTTATCTCTAACAGAACTATCTAGATATTCCTTAATATTGCTTCATAGTAATTACTCCTTCTTTTAAAATTGCTCATTCTTCAACTTTGAATGATGTGATGAAGGTGTTATTTCTACTTGAAGTTAAATGAATTTCATAATTCTTTCGGAATACACTAAACTTGTTATCAACTTGTACTTGATCGACCTTTTGCCCTTTCGACCTTTTGTAGTTTTCGACCTTTTGTCATAGATTCTCCTGGCAATGGAACCAAAAACTGCCACATCCAAATCCGCTGTTCCCGCTGCGGTGAAAGCCACGCAACCGTTGATTGCAGGATCGAGGTTCCAAAAGCCGTCTTTGTCAACTGTGGGAAGTAACCCCTTTTCAACAAGCCGTTCTGTCCCGCAGCGAAAGAAGTCTATCTAACCAGTGTAAATAACCGTTGTTCACAATATTCGGAGCTCTTGAAGCAAAACTCACTTTTACGGTAGGGTGAAGCTCAAGCTAGAAATTCATTTATTATTGTTGGGTATTCTAAGAACAAACTTTGATTACTCACAAATTAGTCTCCTTCTAATCCAAATAGTGCACAATTGTAGAGTTAAATTACAAATATGTAGCTCAATACATTAAATTATCAATTAACAATTTTGTGGTGAATTTTAGCAACGTGTTGTATATTAATACTGCCGTAATCTGGAAAAGTGACGTAACAGCCATTTTACAACATGCACGTTTTTCATTTTTCTGTTAAAGAGCTCGATGAGTAGTACTCGTTAAAACCATTTTTGGAAAATGGTGTATACGTCACTTATTCAGATTACGGCAGAATAATAGTCAACGTCAGTTTATCTGTCATCTGTCATTTGTTATAGATAATTTTCCATTGCATTCAACTTTTATGCTTGCACACAAGATCCGCAACAACCGTCGTCAGAAGAATGATACAAACGTCGACTCCGGGATTCAAGATCAGAATGCCTACTCGGAATAACCCCCCCCCCTTTAAGGTAAGGCAACCCAAGCACACCATAAACTGACCGAACGGCCGCTGGACCATCTGGCGGTTATATACCGCCACTAGGCTGGGGAACGCGTGGAGAAACGTTTCCGGTTCCGGGTCTTCGTTCCAACAAGTCTTCAGACTAGACCAAACCTTCAAAGTGGTTTATCGGAAGTCATCTGCCAGCTAACATCTCTGGTCAGATGATGCAATTCTTTATGAGCTGCATCATTCACCTAAAGTCGTTTATTGGGATGCCCGCTCCGTGAATAAATAGCCGGAAATTCATCGACTTCCCTGCAAACGCACGAAATCAGCGTTTGTTATCCTAATGGAAAACTTATCTCAAACCAGACATGGACATCAACTTTCCCCAGCATTCCATTGGTCGTCTTGACCGGATGAGTGCCCAAACAAACGGTGACGTGGCCATCGCTCCCATGAAAAGTCTCAATGCCAGGGGTGGGTTTCACTCTCTACATCGCCATCACCAATGTGACAGACACCTGTTCAATTCTCCGAACCATGACCGCACTGTCGCCCGGCCATCTCCCGAAGGTTTCGAATTAGATCAAGCCATCAATCAGCGCCCTCAATACCAACGGCACAATATACCGCCACCAGGCTGGGGAACGCATGGAGAAACGTTTCCGGTTCCGGCTCTTCGTTCCAACAAGGAAGTCTACAGACTGAACCAAACCTTCAAAGTGGTTTATCGGAAGTCATCTGCCAACTAACATCTCTGGTCAGATGATGCAATTCTTTATAAGCTGCATCATTCACCCTAAAAGTCGTTTATTGGGATGCCCGCTCCGTGGCGAATAAATAGCCGGAATTCATCGACTTCCTACAAACGCACGAAATCGACGTTGTTATCCTAATGGAAAAACATCTCAAACCAGACATGGACATCAACTTTCCCCAGCATTCCATTGGTCGTCTTGACCGGATGAGTGCCCAAACAAACGGTGACGTGGCCATCGCTCCCAAGAAAAGTCTCCAATGCCGGGGTAGGTTTCACTCTCTACATCGCCATCACCAATGTGACAGACACCTGTTCAATTCTCCGAACCATGACCGCACTGTCGCCCGGCCATCTCCCGAAGGTTTCGAATTAGATCAAGCCATCAATCAGCGCCCTCAATACCAACGGCACAATTACCACCGCGAAAACTGGTCCCAAAGTGGCGGAACATCGAGGACCTGATTCCTGAATACCCTCCGATGACGTCGATGGAAGCAATCGACGACCTTACCCAACTTCTACAATCGCATGTAAGCTTGCAAATCTAAACGTAGAAATAAAAAGAATTATTTCTTTTAGAAATGCGGTCAGGAGACAGATATCTAAAAGAATTTCTTAAGAAATTCCTAAAAGATTCCGTAAAAGACTTTCCGAAGAAATTTTCAAAATTTTGAATTTCCAAAGGAATTTCTAGATATATCTCCGAAGTTATTTTCGGAGGGTTTTCTGGGGAAATCCATAGATGAAATTCCGAAAGAGTTCTTGGGGGAATGTACAAAAAAAATGTTAGAGAAATTTATAAATATCGGAAATGCCTTAAGGAGTTCCTTTGGATAAATATTAAATATTCCGTTAAAATTCTTGCTGGAAATTCCGAAGGATTACTAGAGAAATTTCAAACGGAATGGAATGTCTAATGGTATTCAAAGAAATTCCTAAAATAATTTTCAAAAGAGCTCTTCAGTGACTCGTAAGTCGAATCAAGTACGGCCTGAAGATGGCCTTACTGTTGAGATCCAAATATGGATTGTACCCCGTTTGGCATAATGCCGTTTGGCATGATGTCGTTTGGCATAAGCTGGAGGAATTTCAGCCCACATCGACTGGGTTTGAGACGGCTCGCGAACATATATTTAAACAGAATAGAAAAAGTTGCTTCTTAAATTCGCCGGCGATAAACCTTACTGTAACGAGAAGGGCATGACGACAAGACCCTATAGTGAGAAAATCTCTTCTGTTCGTCGAATATGCTTGTTCCTCCAATGGCAAGGAACAGGCATAGTTTCGTCATACCTTGCAAACGTGATCATTTAAAGGAGGTTTTATCTTTTCTGTTCGCCTCATACTGGGCAAACGCATTTTTTAATAGCAAGCATTTTCAACTCTGTTCGCTTTAAATCGAGCAAATGCGTTCATTAAAAGACGGCATTATTATCTCCGTTTGCCTTAAACGTGTTAAATGCGTTCATTTGAAAAAAGCATTACCTCCTCTGTTTGTCTTATACTGGGCAAATGCATTCATTTTAAGAAGACATTACCTCCTATAAACTGTTACCGTTCATTTAAATAAGGTATTATTTCCACTGTACACCTATGTTAATAGAAAGAAGGTGTTATCTCCTCACTTAAGTACACCATTTCGTATGATAGAACTTTTCCAGATAATAATGGCGTAGAATGACAATTTAAGCTAAACATGTTTATCAAACAGAAGCTATATTGCGTTTCTCTAAGTAACTCTAAGTAGTATATACTTTTATTCTAAAAAAAATCTTTTCAAAGATTGTCATTTTACGATTCATCGGTATCTGTGGGTGTTAAAAATAGTAATAGTAGAAAACTAGAGATTTGAAATGTATTCGGGCTCCGGAGACGAGCCAGCCTCGGGCTGAAAGTCTCCCTAATAAAGATATATAAAAAACATTTATTCGGGCTAATGGACTTTTGGGGTAATGGATCTCGGGGTAGTGTCCCATTCGGAGTAATGGCTTTCGGGGTACTGTCCCATTTGGAGTAGTGGCCTTCTGGGTAATGGATTTCAGGATACAGGGGTGGAGCCACCATATCCTCTCTTGACTTCTGCCGGGCGAATGCATTTTCTGAATGAAGGAATCATATATTTCTTTGCTTTAAGCCGAGCAAACGCCTGAATTGAATAAAGGAACTATGTCGTCTTTTACCTTTTGCCGAACAAATGCATCCTCTGAATGAAGGAATCTCATCTTCCCTTGTCTCTAACCGATTAAATGCTTGAATTGAAAGAAGGAACCATATCATCTTTAGCCTTCTACTGGTCCTTCTGCCATCCTCTGAAAGAATTGATCATAACTTCCCTCACATTAAACCGAGCAAATAACTGATTTGGAAGAAGGAAGCATATCGTATTTCGCCATCTGCTGGGCAAATGTATCCTTTGAAAAATGGAACCATATCTTCTCTGATGTAACGGTCGGGTAGATGCATCTTTTGAAAGAAGGGATCATATCCTCCTCTGCCTTAAACCGAGCAAATCTCTTAATTGAACAAATGAATAAAATCTTCCCTTGCCTTCGCCAAGAAATTGCGTCCTTTGAAAGAAGAAACTATATCTTCCCTTTCCTAGAGCTGAATATTGCATAAATTGAGAATAGGAACCATGCATATTAGAGTGGGGCGTCATGGTCATTTTTTCAAATCAATGGTTATTTGAAGCCGTTCTGGGTCCTGAACAACTGTGCAGAATTTGGGACCGATTGGTTGCTTCCTCGCTTTCCGCATCGCGTTTGAAGTTTGTATGGAAATTAGTATGGGGGAACGCATATTTTTGCATTTCTTCTACTAAAGGTTTTAGTTCATCGTAAACTAAGTGGCACATTACGTTAAAGTATAACCCAAAGGATGCCGAAAAACTTTGCTGAAGAAGCCACGTTGCTGGAACGTCCCAGAAAAAAGTTAAAACGCTTCGAAGATTGAGTGTTCAAACCATATGCAAAAAATCATTTATTCTGCCAGCACTGCCGAACTACGTGGAGCAATAATTTAACTGAGTGTTATTTCAAAATTATTAATTTTATAGGACTTTGGAGCTAATGGGAGATATTTGGAATAATTTCACATAGTAAAAATTCCGACTAGAAGAAAAATGGGTTTTGCCCTCTGACAATTACAGGTGTCCGGTAGTGCTGGCAGAAACATTGATTTTTTGCATATGGTTTAAACAATCAATTTTCGAGACGTAATAACATTTTTTGTAGGCCTTCCAGCTGCGTACCTTCTTCGGCAAAATCTTTCGGCGTCTTTCAGGTTATATGCTAACGTATTGAGTCACGTGATTGATGATAAATTGAAACCGCTAAGAGCAAACATGTTAAAAAGTACGTTTTCCCATACCAATCTCCATGTAAATTTGAAACGCGATGCGGCATGCGAGGTTGCAACCAATCGAGCCCATATTTTGCACAGTTGATTGGGGTCCCAAAACGATTCAGAAAAACCTTGATCTCACTTGATCGGACGAAGTTTTCGTTTCTCCATATAACTGCGCCCCTCTCTCATGCATATTCTTCCTTGTGTTCTGCCTGACAAATTTATTTGAGAAAGCATATACTTTTTAGACTTATGAATGACAAAGTATGTTTTTAAAGAGATGAATATATGTCATGCAGAAATAACTTAATTTGCTTTTTATTGAATTTTTGTGTAAAATTTGTTATGCCCTTGAGCACTTACAATTTTGCTATTTGACTTTTCGTATTTTGTAGTTTGTTTTAGTCAACGACGATCTTGCTGCTGACCCAGAGGTAAAAAGATTTGGAGTGAAATAGGCAGATGATAAGAAGTCTTCCAAAGTACCTTCTATCAAGTGGTTTGATAGAATCTGAACTTTAATTCGAAACAATCAATTTTAAACATCCCTCTTATAATGTTAAAGTGACAATCATTATGAATAATAATATGTTTCGAAATTGATGATTTCACAACTTTTATGCCAAACGGCCATTATGCCAAACGGCCGTTATGCCAAACGACCTACCACCCCAAATATGTATCTGTCAAGGTACAATCAAGTGGTGGAATTAAATAAAATTGTACGAACTCGTCTTTGAACAAGGAATAAAAAATTTTAGTTTTCGTGAATGCTAGGAGCATGTCGAGTCGAACACTCTTGGAAAAATAATTCTGTTCCTAACATAACGAATTTAAAGATGGTTTTTGCTGAAGCATTACCAAACATTGATGAAAAACTGATAGGGTGCTATTTTTATTTGGTACCTTTTTTCATGAATTTTTTAGCTTAAATGTAAGTGGTTCAAATTAATATCAATGTAATGTACTGAAAACTATAAAATAAAATGTGCAAATATAAAATAATTTCAAAAAATATTAGTGAAAAACATGATGGTGACTATTTTTATTTCGCTCAGTGCATAAATGAATCAATTACACCAAAACTGCTGATGCCTCACCATTACCACAACTGTGGCGCCGCCAGTGACTCTGATGATCGGATAGCAAAAGGTACATTGCTACTGAAACGGTTGTACCGTCGGTCCATAGCATCCACCGACAACAAGCTGTGTACAAGTTGCCCCCATGCTGGAATATGGCAAGGGTGTACGATAATCTACATGAAGAAACTCCAAGTGCTCCAGAACAGGTATTGGAGATGATTTTGAATCTTCCCCCAAGAACAAGAACTTTCAAGGTCCTTCGACCGGCAAATTTGAGTCCTTCCGAAACCTTTACCAACCAGTAAAAAGTAGGATTAGTATTACGTATAACAAAACTAAAACAACGGAAGAAGTACTACATGTAAAACTGACACAACAGATGGCAACAGATGAATCACTTGAACTGTAAAAAATCATAAGTATCGAATAAATAAGATTTAAAGTAAAAAAATCAATTCGAGGTCCCCGCTCATTTCGTCGAGGATCGCAGAGGGAAAAGAAGTCCTTCAGTCATTCGAGCGAAACTCACCCAACAGTCGCCCAAAACTATCGTACAACCACCTTACGCGATAGCCAGGGGTCAGGTTCCGGGGGCACGATCCCGTACGTAGTTGTGGTAGTAGCGGATTGTGTTTAAAGAATTATTGAAGATACGAAATGAAAGCATGAATTATATGAATGAGATTTGAATTTCTAAATCGAAGCAATCGGCGTTCGAATAGTAGGCGCCCATTAGCACACGAATATGAGCTCGATTGACAGAACGAAACAAGGAAAGAGACGATACTAATCCGAATATTAGGTACATCGTCTATGTATCACTAGAGCTACTCGTTCTGTCAGAACATACTTGCGAGTACACAGCCCATGATAATTCAGATATTCGACGGATGTCCTAAGGATATTCGCTCGGCCACGACATGGCGCGGTTGGTAGCTGGCCATGATTCGAGGTATTTTTTTTGTGTAAAAGAGAGAAAGTAGGAGGAGAAAAAAAGAGATGAGAAATGCTCTCCGGTGGAAATAGACGGAGAAGCAAAGGTACAAGATGATATGAAAAAAAAAGCAAAAAAAAAAAAAGAAGGAAAAATGCGATGAAAGGATTTGAAAAATGCTCTCCGGTGGAAATAGACGGAGAAGCAAGAGTACAAGATGATCTGAAAAATAAAACAAATGAAAAAGAAACAATTTGAACTTTGGTAGTGATGGACAGGGTACAAGAACAAAAAATTGGTCTTTGGCTGAGCTAGACGTAGAGCCACAAAAATAATATGAAAAAGCAATGAAAAAGAACGATGGTTGAAAATTTTCTGATTTTGTAGTTTGATTGATGTTCTTGGGACTAGAAAACTAACATGACGAAGAATTGAAAATTTAACAAAGTGTTGTTTTGCGAATTTTTTTTTAACCAAATAGAATCATAGAAGAGAGTAGAGGTGAGCGGGATTGTGGTAGTAGCGGATTGTGTTTAAAGAATTATTGAAGATACGAAATGAAAGCATGAATTATATGAATGAGATTTGAATTTCTAAATCGAAGCAATCGGCGTTCGAATAGTAGGCGCCCATTAGCACACGAATATGAGCTCGATTGACAGAACGAAACAAAGAAAGAGACGATACTAATCCGAATATTAGGTACATCGTCTATGTATCACTAGAGCTACTCGTTCTGTCAGAACATACTTGCGAGTACACAGCCCATGATAATTCAGATATTCGACGGATGTCCTAAGGATATTCGCTCGGCCACGACAGTAGTCAATTGACGTACGCCGAATCAGATCAGAACCAATAGTGAGTATGTTCTTTTAGTCCTCATCC
This sequence comes from Armigeres subalbatus, assembly GCF_024139115.2. Lineage (NCBI taxonomy): Eukaryota > Metazoa > Arthropoda > Insecta > Diptera > Culicidae > Armigeres > Armigeres subalbatus. Next base: position 161,750,477 of record NC_085139.1, read on the forward strand.
GGTGGAACAAAAAGTACGTGAAACCGGGTTCAGTACTGCAATTTCTCATTTTCAATTAGAGATGTCACGCGATGTTTACAAAATAAGTTAATAAAAATAGACCTTCTAGCTAAAAAGAAAAGTCAATCCGGATAGTCTTGAGGAATGCAAAATCAGAAGCGTCCGTCTAGCCGCAAACACCCCCAAAACTTGAACTTCTCAAATGTTATATTAAACAAAGCTAGCATAATTATTTCAATTTAGAAATATACTGGATTCTGTTTTTACACGATTTACATTTTCTCAATTTTTCACTCATCCTAAATGTTTAACGCATATTTATTACAATGTGAGTTATTTGGGATTTTTTTTAAACAAATGTTGCAAAGACTTTGGTGACAAATTAAATTCACGCGATCAAAATTACGAGCGAAAAAAATCGTGTAAAACATAACCCTGTATAATTAGAGCTTCGCACATATGCCAACGAGTACGCATATTCTCCAAACAAGTATAGATGGGAACTGCCTATCGTAAGTAGTTAATAATATACCATCGTCGATAGAAAATTATTATTTGAAATCAGGCTACAAAGTAGTCTAATTGAGCAGGTTCGACTAGACTACTAGAAAATTGCAAGCTATAGCGAAACATTGAAGATTGAAAATTGCTATACAAATCATATGTTTTTTCTACTATGTTGCTAACGACTGAATGCGAAAAGTATAGTTAAGTGTCACGGAGTTCCATTAATGGTTTTCCAATGGAAAACCGTTGACCCCAAATTTATGAAAATTCGTAAAAAAAAACTACGAACGATTGGAAACTACTTTTGACCCACCTTACTTTACCCTTCAAGACCCAAAGAGCCACTAAGTCAACAGACAGTCGTCAACAGCAGTCAGAATTATATGTGGGTTACGCTACAACTGCTTCATTGAATATAGTAATCGTGGCCCGCGCGCGCACGCTGGCTGCCACGCCGCCGTTCCTTGTTCGCGATTAAAGTACGCGTGGGCCACTTGGCCCAGCAATGATGAGGCCGCCAGGTTACGGCTAGAAAGGGTGACATTGCAAATGAGCTGAAGGCGCATTATAACGACGACGACGACGATGACGACGGATCACAAAGCGTATCCGCCTACGCTCTAACAATAATGGAGTGCTGCTGCAGTTGGGACTGTGGACTGGCGGTTTGTTGTCACACACACACTTTGGGTTTGGATGGATGAGCCAACATTTTCCGCTGATTAATGTGCGGCAGTAACGAACGTATCATGAATCAACTGGACGGCTCGCGATGATCGGTGAGCAATTATGAATTCGATACTGTTATGATGATTCAACGGGGGAGTGAGTTGGAAGGAAGCCTGGGAATATGGTATTGACACTCTTGAAAGTTGACCCAGCGAGTATGAAAATGCAGTCTAAACTGGCGATCGCTTGTCGACATTTTATCACAGATTATTGATAAATTTCTTTCCTTTTTTGCGATGTATTTAAAAAAATTAAAATCTTGCGATCTTCTGACTCTTATGGAGTTATTTTAATGATTCAAGGTCAAAACTTACTAGACATTTGCTCAGGTCTCTGTCTCCTATTAAAAGTTCGTGAAATCATAGTCTCTAGCTACAACTTTGTTCAGCTGTAGATAACGATCTTCAGGCTCTTTTACAATCTAAAATAGGCAGAAGTGTATTTGTGCCTTCTTTTTTTGTTATTTCGTAGATTTCCAGGACATTGATGTCTCCAAACAACGTACAACACAAAATAAGAACCTCAAGCGTTATGTTCGGGTATTCACAAGTGATGTCGTTACAAACATCGCGGTCCCATCGAAGTGCTGGACGATGTTCGACGTTCCGCTCTGAATCTACCGAAAGGTACGGTCCAGTGCTGCCCAGGATTGAACTCGGCTGCCACTAAATACCTGCTGCTTAATTCCTTTGTTCTCCATTGTTGCGCTGGGCGAAACCCCTGAACCAGAACATGGGCATCTTTTTGCACGCGTTTCCAGAGCTAAACTATAGGGAAAACGAATGCTGAAACCCTGAAACTGCGCGTGCTAGTGCAGAACAAAGAGTGTTGTTCTGGCTGGATGGGAGGGGAAATTCAGCCAGCTTCTAAATGGGTGTGCAAATTTTACCATGACTCATTTGAGAGTCGCTAGAAGTACGTATTTAGTGCCGTATACATGAGATTAATTAAGTAAAAAGAGAATTATTGCGGCACATACGTACTCGGTGCGCATATGCTGTCCTAAAATGAGCAACTGCACATGGCTTGTTGTTACGTTGGATGCAGCAATATCGTGGGACAGTTTCACTGGCTTAGACTATAAATTGAACTTTCCTTGCAGTACAGAATGCGTTTAAATGAAAATGTAGGATTTTTATGAATAATTTTCCCAAGAGAATGAGGAAATAAAATGTCTATTTAGATCAATTCAATTTTTGTTGCATAAAGCTCAACTCACTTAAAATCTAAACCCATGGGTTTATGACAGCAAATTATTAAACTTTATTGTTGACATGAAATTGGTCACACATGGAAAGTTATCAGCTGATAATTCCAACCATTATCGTATGATAATGATTTAACACAACCTTTCTTATTCCATCGCAATAGAACAAAATAAGACTGTTCATAATTTCCTGAAAGTGCAATAAAACTCTTTATCGTTAATCAATCGTCGTATTTTTTCAAAACAATCCCAAAAAAGAGATTATTCCTTGCATCCAGACTAGACTAGAGCTTTATTAAGGACTGCTTATAAGACTATTTATCATTTTTTTTATTTTTTAAATAATTGAGAAGCTCAAAAAAATTTCAAGAAGATTCACTGCTAGGACTCTACAATTTTGCAAGCCAGGTTTCAATATTGATCAAAATTTGGCCACTTTCCCCAGGGAACCAGCCTTCTAGAGCTTTTCGGAATGCGACCAAATACTCTCAGAACAAATTCCTGTTGACTTGTTTTGCAAAATCATAAAGTTTGAAACGTTGCAAGCCAGGTTTCAGTAATGATCAAAAAGTGGCCATTTCCCCCAGCGAACCAGCATTTTAGGGTGTTCCGGAATGTGACCAGATGGACCAAACGCTCTCAGAACACATTCTCTTGGAGTTCATTTACAAAATCAAGGAGTTTGATACGTCGCAAGCCAGGTTTCAGTATTGATCAAAAAGGTGGCCACCTCCTCCAGGGAACCAACATTCCTGGCCTTCCCGGAATGTGACCATAATGACCAAATAGCCTTAGAACAAATTTCTATTGACTTGGTTTGCAAAATCATAAACTTTGATACGTTGCAAGCCAGGTTTCAGTAATGATCAAAAAGTGGCCACTTCCTCTAGGGAACTGCATTCCAGGGCATCCCAGAATATGACCAGATGAGCTAAATACCCTCAGAACACATTTTTATGAACATGTTATGCAAAATCATGAAGTTTGACACGTCGAAAGACCTGTTTCCGGCTCGATCAGGCAGTGGCCATTTTTCCGAACCAGAAGGTTTATTATTATTTATTATTTATTATTATGATGCAAGACTGCTGAGAACCATCATTTTGAAAATTTAGTTTTACGCGAAATTGGGGGTCAGGTAAGTGTTTAAGAATGCATTATTTCTTCTTATTACCTTATACCGGGCAGACGCATTGAATTGAAGGAGGCATCATCTCCTGTGTTCGCCTTATACCGGGCCAACGCGTTCATTAAAAGAAAGTATTATCTACCTTGTTTGCCTTATACCGGGCAAACGCGTTAATTTATAGAAGGCATTTTCTTCTTTCTGCCTTATACCGGGCAGACGCGTTGATTTAAAGAATACTGGGCAGCCGCGTTGTTATAAAAAAGGCATTGTCTCCTCTGTTCGCCTTATGCCGGACAAAAGCGTTGATTTAAAGAAGGTGTCATCTCCTGTGTTTGCCTAATACCGGGCAAACGCGTTCATTTATAGAAGGCATTGTTTCGTCTTTTTGTCTTAAACCCGGCAGACGCGTTTCTTCGAAGAAGGCATCATCTATTCTGTTCGCCTTGTATAAGGCAAACGCATTAATTAAACCTTTTCATTAACACGACTTTTTTCAACTAAAGAAGAATGCTAAAACAAAGGTTTTTTGGCCTAGCTTAAAATAGTGGAAAACGACAAAAAAAAATGTGAATCAATAGTTATTTGATATAGTTATAGTTATTTTTATTACTTTCTCTATTTTTACATAAAAAAATGATTATATAAGCAGCCTAATAAAACTATAAATCTGTGCTAAATATTGCTTTTTGTTGTTGAAAAAATCGGGGAAGGAAAGGATTAAATAAGGCATTATTTCCTCCGTTCGTGCCCAACAGATGCGTTAATTGCAAGAAAGCATTATCTCCTCTCTCAATTTCGTACAATAGCACTTTCCAAGAAAATAATGGCAGTCCAAGTTAATTACACGAAAATAAAAAAAATGTTGGTAAAACAGAATCTTTATAATGATTCTCTAATTAACTTTAAGTAGTACATATATTTTGATATGCTTCGCAAATATTTTTATTCGGTATCTGTTTCGAAATATTTTCGGGTTAATGGCCATCATCCCGAAAGATAGATTCCGCGGTGGTGTCCCATTCGGGGTACTGTACCATTTGGGATAGTGGCCTTCGGGGTAATGGCATTCGGGGTACTGTCACTCGGGGTAGTGGGGTGGAGCCGAATAGCCAGATGAAATAGCAGACGAATTTTTCTACGTATTCATAAAGGAAAAAAATGCTACACGATTTTGCGGGAGAGTTCTTGAAAGAATTTCGAAAAAATCTCAGGAACGTGGGTGAGAGGCAGCTTTAGAGGAATTTCACGTGAGTTTCGGAAGGAATTTAGAGAAAAATTGTGGATTGTTTTCGAGGTAATTTTTGTAGAGTTTTCGAAATAATTTAGTAAGAGTTTTTCGGCGAAATTCGGGAAATTCGCAGGTGAATTTCTGAAGGAATTTCCAAATGCATTTCTTGGAGAATTTGCGGGGAATTTTGCAAGAATTACTGAGGAAGTTCTTGGAGAAAGTTCGAAAGAAATAATCGGGGGAATTTTTGGAGAAATTCAAGGGAAATTGTGGAAATTCTGGATTCAAAGGAAATTTCTAAAGAAGTTCCTGTGGCTTTATACAAAGAGCTTTCTAAGGAATTCTTGGAGGAGTTCCTAAAGGATCTTCCGGAGGAGCTTCCTGGAGGAACTTCCAGAGGAGCTTCTTCCTAAAGGAACTTCCAGCAGCATTCCTGGAGGTACCTCCGGCGGAATTTCTAGAGGAGCTTTTGGCGGCATTCCTAGAAGAACTTTCAGCGGCATTCTAGGAGGTGCTTAGGGTGGAGTTCCTGGAGGTATATCCGGCGGCATTTCTTTCTTCTTCCTAAAGGAACTTCCAGCAGCATTCCTGGAGGTACCTCCGGCGGAATTTCTAGAGGAGCTTTTGGCGACATTCCTAGAAGAACTTTCAGCGGCATTCTAGGAGGTGCTTAGGGTGGAGTTCCTGGAGGTATATCCAGCGGCATTTCTTTCTTCTTCCTAAAGGAACTTCCAGCAGCATTCCTGGAGGTACCTAAGGCGGAATTTCTAGAGGAGCTTTTGGCGGCATTCCTAGAAGAACTTTCAGCGGCATTCTAGGAGGTGCTTAGGGCGGAGTTCCTGAAGGAACTTCCGGCAGAATTTCTGGAGGAACATCCGTCGACATTCCTGGAGGTACTTGCGGCGGTATTCTTGGAGAAACTTCCAGCAAAATTCGTGGAGGAGCTTCCGGCAGAATTCCTAGAGGTACTCCCGGAAGAACTTTCCGGAAGAACTTTCAGCGGAATTCCTGTAGGAACTTCCGGTAGCATTCTTGGAGGAATTTCCGGTGACATTCCTGTAGGAACTTCCGGCGGTATTACTGGAGGAGCTTCTGGCGGAATTCCTGGAGGTACTTTCGACGGAATTTCTGGAGAAACTTCCAACGGAGTTTCTGGAGGAATTTCCGATTGAATTTCTGGAGGAGCTTTCAGCGGAATTTCTGAAGGAACTTCCGGTGGCATTCCTGGAGGAACTTCCGGCAGAATTTCTGGAGGAGCTTCTGGTGGAATTCCTGGAGGAACTTTTAACGGAGTTCCTGGAAGACCTTTTAACGGAGTTCCTGGAGGAATATCCGATGGAATTCTTGGCGGAACTTCCAGCGGAATTTCTAGAGGAACTTCCGGCGGCATTCTTGGAGGAACTTCCAGCGGCATTCCTGGAGGTACTTCCGGCGGCATTCCTGGAGGTATTGCTGTTCCAGAGAAAACTTCCCTCTTTTCGGTTCCATTTTTAGAATTCCGCATCTGTCACTCCATTCTTTTTCTTTGCATTTTGACATGCTACGATAACAACACCAAATATCAGGTTTTTGTTTCAGTGTTTCGAAAATTTTCAGGCTTGCGGTAGAATTTTGACTGCTGCAGAAAAACTTTACGGAATCCGCAAAGACTAAAATTTTGAAAAGATCCGGTGGAATTCCTGGAGGAACTTTCGGTAGAATTACTGAAGAAACTTCCGGTGGAATTTCCGGATAAACTTCCAGCAGCATTCCTGGGGGAGCTTTTGGATGAATTCCTGATAATGTTTCGGAAAAACACGACGCTGCCACTGGCTGGAAATGATCTATCACACCGCTGCCGATAAAATTTCAATCAGCGCACAGGTCTAGTTGTAAGATTCTTTGCCGAAAAAGTTGACTTTAAGGTTTTTAAAATTTTATACACCTTTTTCAATAGAAGTTTTACGTACTTTAATAAAATCGAGTTGATAAAAACGTTAAAAATATATTTTGGTCTTTTTTGAAAACTCATCTTATTATAAAATGTTATAGTACGTGACACTGGCGCCTGCTACGTCAGAATGCAATTCAATGTAGGGAAGACGAGGAAATGATTATGCAATCACTCGCCCACTGCAAGCCGAATATACCTCTGCACTTTTCACGAGTTCATGCGGAATAATGGGAATTTTTGGGCTAGGTTCTAGGGGCAGAGGTTCGTCTTGGTTAACAAGCTGCCAATGGATGTAGAAAATGAGCTTTTTTTTCGTTCATTTCCAATTATAGCAGCTATTGCTATAATAGTCAATTTGGAGCTTTAGGATAGAGAAAAGGAAACGGTGTAGAAGTCAATTTACAGTTCTAGCGGTTACTAGAACATGGGAAATATAGAGAAAGCTACAAAGTAGGATAATGGAACGAGGCAGAAGCAGTAGCCATATGACTACTAAGTCCGTTTGCAAATTATGTTTTTTTTTATCATTCATGCAAACTTCTTAAACTAAATCAAAACATTAAAAAATAATTTCACAGAGAATTCCTCAAATACATTCTCATGCTCTATTTCGAAGTGTGTTGCTACCAATGGAAACGATAGCTATTTTTACTTCACGATTCCATTTTCCAAAATATTCAGCAAATACATTAATATACAATATTACATTTGCTCTTTCTGGTGATAATTAAGTGGTGACCAAGTGTTTTAGGTGAACTTTGGAAATTTTTCGTGTCATGCACAACAAAGAGATAAAACAGTCGATCCAACATAGAAAGTAAAAGTTTGCTATTCGTGTGCTGTTTGCTTTGACAATCCAATACTCAAACATCAATTTTGATTGGGGATAGTCGTTTTCCACAGTGGGTAATCTGTATCGACAAACTTCGGCCAGGCGGTCAATTACGGATTCATGAATCCTGTGGTTGAAACGAGCTGCTCTTCGGAGATGAATAGCTGTAGTCAGACAGAATAACCCAACTTAAGCATCCCAATATCCATCCAAAAAACTAATTAAAAAGGAAACTTTGCAGAGCCGAAGATCTTTGCTGAAAACTTCACGAAGAGGAGGATTTCCACAATAAGCTGATCAGAAATGCAGATAGATGATAGCAATATTTAGATCGCTGTTAAACAACAGATCTGCTCTGCTTAGAAACAGCAATTTTCAATTCTTCGCAGTTAGACAATCGATGACGACTGTTTTAGTGTTCCTGTCATACAGGAGTTGGTCGGATGGTGACACAATGAGGAAACGATGTTACCAAAGTTGGGATTGTGGTTGAAGAGTAGAGCACTTACGATCCGGATCGGTGTGCCCGAATAGCCAGGTTACGGGATGAGGGGTGGCTTGCAACTCTTGGAAAACCGCACATCTTCGTAGGTTGGAGTTATACCCGGGTTTGGATGCCCGAGAAGCCCAAGTTTTGATCTAGATCTTGTAATTCAGACCTCTATCTCTGAGAGAGCATACGAAGACTAATAGGCCATCATAAGTGTTGTCAGTCGAATGCTTGTTGGAATTCCGTAGCTGGATCGAGGGCAGTAAAACTTTGGACACGAGCAAACCACATGTTCAACTGAATTGTGCACCCCGTAGATTTCACAAACGGCCCGGAAGCGCTTACCGCCGAAATTATGTGACATTCGGGTGTGGCCGGTACGAAAGCGGGAGATGTCATGCTGGTCCTTGAGGCTGGGCATGTCGTTCCAGGGTGCCGTGGATCCTTTGACATTCCATAGCTGCATGGTTCTGAAAGCTCCCCATTGGTTCTCCCAATTCTGATGGGTCGCAGTATCTTCTTGATCCAGGCTTTAACGTCAGCCTGGGGAACCGATGTCGTAAAACGCGTTTCACTGTGACCAGACCCAATCGAAATGTCCGCAGTCCTTGTCTGGAAACGGAACCGACAGTCAAGCGGTATTCATGGTTCCTTAATTCGGTGTTTTGCTGTTCGGCGACCGGTGAAGCTTCCGTATTGTCCCCACTTTTATAGTACCTCGCAAAGAAGTTGTTTGTGCTGGCGGTGGAGGAGTGCCCGCTCCTCGCTCCGTATCAGTGGACTAGCCTAGCCTAGCCACTAAGGGGAGGCTGACATATAGCCGCTTGTACACGACGGCGAAATGGGATTGCTTCAAAGCAGACAGCCTCGGGTGTGTGTGGACTGTGGAGTAAAGAAGTCCTATGCGGATCTACTTGTTGAAGACTAGAGAGAGTTTTTCCTCATAGCTCCGGACGTGATCGATGGTATTTTAGAGTACATATCCTAATTCGGATCGCCAGAAGGCGTATTGGCGAAAACCGAATCTTCCGTCAGCCGTCAACCTCTCAACGTCTTGTGATACTCCATTCCATTCAGACTAGCTGGCCAAATGTCTTATTCAGTCAAATGACCATTTCGGCCACCCTTGCGGCCAAATGTCCCTTTCAACTAAATGACCCTTTCGGTCAGATGACCCTTTTGGTCAAACGACCTCCGGCCTAATGGTCTGTTCGGCCAAACAACTTTCGGCCTATCCCATTTTATGTACAGCTATCAACTATTTCAGCCGATTTTAAGCGAATTCTAATGACGAACACTAGAACTACTTGAAGCAGATTCTCTGGTGCATTAGGCTTTCAGCGATCGTGTACGTACACGCACGTTTCACTCACACTTTTACTCGGTTTGTTTGCAACCACGAGCAGCTGTCACGGCAAAATCAAATGGGATTGTTTGCAACCACGAACCTGCGTTCGTGTTGGTGAGAAATGTCGGCGAGACCCTAATTGAAGGGACGCTAGATGTTGGGCTGGACTATCGAAGGAAAGTTATGGACAAATGCAGTTTCCCCAATAGAACTAATAATAAATAACTGAGCTGTTTTCAAAACACTTCGAATAAAGTAAATGAACAATGCGGTGAACTTTCATCTTGTTTTATTCCATCCTGTTACTACAAATCGAGCGCCCTATCTCGATGGCGTGATCCGTCAGCGAAATAGTGCAAATAGTCTCCGCAAAGCTACAATCCACATCCAACGCAGTTTGAGACTGTCACGTTCGTGTCAAAAATGGACCAAACCGACAGTGCTAATAAACTTCTAAATAAAATTTGCTTTGAAGCGATCAGCGCTTTTAATTAATCAATTTCGCTTTCCGTATACGATGCGGCAGAGGATGGAGTCTCGAGCATCGCCGCACATTGCACATTCCGCCGCGACTGTGTTCTGCATTCAGACAGAAGCCGTCCTCGGTCGTCGGACTATGGCCAAAAGGCAAGATCGCAAGTGTGTAGTACAGTGCAGTCCTGATGATGTACATCGCTCGTACGTTTTAGTTTGCGGAGCGGAATTCAAAACCCGACCGTAATAAATGGACTGTTTTGCTACACTTGCACGCTTTCTGTTCTGCCGATTAGCGGCTTAATAATTATAAATAGACGTTTCACGAATATGAGGAAGACAAATATATTAAATCAAGAGGACGTATACTACTGACTGCCTCGTAGTAAAAATTCAGCGGGGCATTGGTACAGCGAAAAAATAAAAACAAACTCATGAAAATTTCTCAGCTCATGTGAGTGAAAAAGATAAAACAAAAACTGTTTATAGTAAAACCTATTTTTACTCGAAAATATAAATCTAGCGTATGGCGTACTTAGGCAAGTCACGAGCGAACGTAGTAAGCGTTGCTTTTACATGTTGGTAAGTCTGGTTGGCGTCGTCGTCGTCAGCTCAGACGGTTCAGTTCTCGCAGACGAAAAAAGAGTGATTTTATTTTGGTTCGAAAACGTAAGCATTTCGCTTTAAATTTATTTTATTTATCGTTCGGATGCAGCCGGCCGGCCAGGAGAAAGCGACTGCTGATGGGTTCTCCCGTAGGTACCTTCTTAGTTCTGCATGGCACCGTACCAAATTGTCGTGTTTCGCGCAGGATTATTTTAATGTTGCCATATTAGATTTGCACGGATGGTTTATGGGGTTCTAAATATAGCCGTCTGTGTAGTTTTTTACTAGAATGGTTATTAGGAAGTACGTAACTAGTAATATAAATAAATTATTAATGAAGTCTTGTTTTAAACGATTACAAATGGAATTACTCTTCAACGATAACAACTGCACGTGAGTGTGTTCTATTATGTAAAGTGTGTCAATGTTAAAAAAAATTAGATGATTTGTAACTAATTTTACAAATTTTACAAATTTTATCGGTGAGCTTGTAATTATGTACAAAACTCAAAGATTTACATTGAACATTTCAAAAGTTTTGCTTATTTTTCAGAATTTAGTTACATTTTTTTTATTTCTCCGCAAATCTTGAAAATTACAAGAAACATTTCTTTTCGCAAGTAATAAAAAAAATCGGTTTCGTTGTAATTTTTTTTTAATTCTATAAAAAAATCAATCTTTTCATATTTTTTTTTAATTTGAAAATTTTGTCGACAAATTTCGAGACCAAATATAAAGTCAACTCTTAAAAAAAATTCAAATTGAAAAAAAAAATCGTAGGCAAAACATTTCGCAGCACAAAGAAGCGAGTGGGTTGCAGCAGCTGAAATGCATCGTAATGGACGGCAAAGTGGATGTAAGCAGATCCTTGGTTGTGCGTTTTCGTCGGCAAGTCCCGCCTGGATGTTCCGCAGAAGTTCCGGAAGAAGGCCGACCAATTTACCAAGTAGTACTTGGTGCGGCCGGCGATCTGTGGGTGCGGCAAATCCAGCAAGCCGTACATAACGATCGGATTCATCAACGGTCAAATATATAAAAAATAATGTCTCCTGGAGGGTCAGCTGCCCTTCTTCCAATTTTCAAATTTTCAAATTTTTAAATTTTCAAATTTTTAAATTTTCAAATTTTTAAATTTTCAAGTTTTCAAATTTTCAAATTTTCAAATTTTCAAATTTTCAAATTTTCAAATTTTCAAATTTTCAAATTTTCAAATTTTCAAATTTTCAAATTTTCAAATTTTCAAATTTTTAAATTTTCAAATTTTCAAATTTTCAAATTTTCAAATTTTCAAATTTTCAAATTTTCAAATTTTCAAATTTTCAAATTTTCAAATTTTCAAATTTTCAAATTTTCAAATTTTCAAATTTTCAAATTTTCAAATTTTCAAATTTTCAAATTTTCAAATTTTCAAATTTTCAAATTTTCAAATTTTCAAATTTTCAAATTTTCAAATTTTCAAATTTTCAAATTTTCAAATTTTCAAATTTTCAAATTTTCAAATTTTCAAATTTTCAAATTTTCAAATTTTCAAATTTTCAAATTTTCAAATTTTCAAATTTTCAAATTTTCAAATTTTCAAATTTTCAAATTTTCAAATTTTCAAATTTTCAAATTTTCAAATTTTCAAATTTTCAAATTTTCAAATTTTCAAATTTTCAAATTTTCAAATTTTCAAATTTTCAAATTTTCAAATTTTCAAATTTTCAAATTTTCAAATTTTCTAATTTTCTAATTTTCTAATTTTCTAATTTTTTAATTTTCTAATTTTCTAATTTTCTAATTTTCTAATTTTCTAATTTTCTAATTTTCTAATTTTCTAATTTTCTAATTATCTGATTATCTGATTATCTGATTTGCTGATTTTCTGATTTTCTGATTTTCTGATTTTCTGATTTCCTGATTTCCTGATTTCCTGATTTCCTGATTTCCTGATTTCCTGATTTCCTAATTTTCTGAATTTCTGTTATTTTATAATTTTTGATTTTCTGATTTTCTGATTTTCTGATTTTCTGATTTTCTGATTTTCTGAATTTCTGAATTTCTGAATTTCTGAATTTCTGAATTTCTGAATTTCTGAATTTCTGAATTTCTGAATTTCTGAATTTCTGAATTTCTGAATTTCTGAATTTCTGAATTTCTGAATTTCTGAATTTCTGATTTTCTGATTTTCTGATTTTCTGATTTTCTGATTTTCTGATTTTCTGATTTTCTGATTTTCTGATTTTCTGATTTTCTGATTTTCTGATTTTCTGATTTTCTGATTTTCTGATTTTCTGATTTTCTGATTTTCTGATTTTCTGATTTTCTGATTTTCTGATTTTCTGATTTTCTGATTTTCTGATTTTCTGATTTTCTGATTTTCTGATTTTCTGATTTTCTGATTTTCTGATTTTCTGATTTTCTGATTTTCTGATTTTCTGATTTTCTGATTTTCTGATTTTCTGATTTTCTGATTTTCTGATTTTCTGATTTTCTGATTTTCTGATTTTCTGATTTTCTGATTTTCTGATTTTCTGATTTTCTGATTTTCTGATTTTCTGATTTCTGATTTTCTGATTTTCTGATTTTCTGGTTTTCTGATTTTCTGATTTTCTGATTTTCTGATTTTCTGATTTTCTGATTTTCTGATTTTCTGATTTTCTGTTTTTCTGATTTTCTGATTTTCTGATTTTCTGATTTTCTGATTTTCTGATTTTCTGATTTTCTGATTTTCTGATTTTCTGATTTTCTGATTTTCTGATTCTCCGATTTTCTGATTTTCTGATTTTCTGATTTTCTGATTTCTTATTCCTTATTTCTTATTTCTTTTTTCTTTTTTCTTTTTTCTTTTTTCTTTTTTCTTTTTTCTTATTTCTTTTTTCTTTTTTCTTTTTTTTTTTTCTTTTTTATTATTTCTTTTTTCTTTTTTCTTTTTTTCTTATTTCTTATTTCTGATTTCTGATTTCTGATTCCTGATATCTGATTTCTGATATCTGATTTATAATTTCTGATTTCTAATTTCTGATTTGTAATTTCTGATTTCTGATTTCTGATTTCTGATTTCAGATTTTTGATTTCTGATTTCTGATTTCTGATTTCTGATTTCTGATTTCTGATTTCTGATTTCTGATTTCTGATTTCTGATTTCTGATTTCTGATTTCTGATTTCTGATTTCTGATTTCTGATTTCTGATTTCTGATTTCTGATTTCTGATTTCTGATTTCTGATTTCTGATTTCTGATTTCTGATTTCTGATTTCTGATTTCGGATTTCGGATTTCTGATTTCTGATTTCTGATTTCTGATTTCTGATTTCTGATTTCTGATTTATAATTTCTAATTTCTGATTTCTAATTTCTGATTTCTGATTTATGATTTCTGATTTCTCCTTATTTCTGCTCGTTTCTTATTTCTTATTTCTCCTTATTTGTATTTTTTATTGTATTTTTTTAATTTTGAAGTGTTAGAGGTGAGCCAGACTAGGGCTAAAAACCTCTCAAATGAAGAAAAAAATTGACGTGAATCGTTCCCAAACTGAATATGTTTTTGATATTTGCAATGATTAAATTTGTTCGCTAAACTTGAAAATCTTTGCCAAAATTTAAAAAAAAAATACCTTAAATTTTTAAACTTTGGTCACAAAATTTCATTCAACAGGCATTCTATCGCAAATTTTAAAACTTTTGTTTTCGTCAGAAATTTAAAAATATTTTTCGCCTTAAAAATACACTTCGAAAATAAAGTCAACTCTCTACATTTCGATGTTCTATATCTCGATGTCTCTCTCCATGTCAATGGTTTTCTCGGTCCCTTCAATCTACATACATTTGTGCTTTCAACATCTCGATAACCTTCCCATCTCGATATCTCTTTATCTCGATGTGTTCTGGTCATATTTTATTCAGGATTCCCTATGTCGATATTTTCATATTTCTAGGCTTGTGTTGTTTTTGTCCAAAACAAGAGATGAGTTGACATTTGTTTTGTTGTCGTTTTTCATAGCAACGAGCTTTTTTTCGATCTAGCACACATTTCAATTTCCCATCCATTCCTGGATCTCTCTTTATCTCGACGAATCCATCAATATCGAGATACGGAGAGGCGACTGCTACTGCCGTAATCGAAAAAAGTAACGTATGCGCCAAATTACAACATGCATGTTTTCCTTTTTTTTTGTCAAATAATTCAATGAGTTAACACCCTTTTTAGAAAGTCAATACATTTTTGCGGTCTACAAATTTCACCGGAAATTTCCTGAAGATTGTTACTAATTTTAAAAATATTTTCTCTTAGTTTTATTTTCCAAATTAAGTCAACAAAATCCAGCACAAAATATAACGAATCTTGTCATCAAATAAAAAAAATATCCGCTGAAGTTTTAAAAATTCCAAATTTTCAAAATTTCATTATTATTATTTTTTTATAAATTTTTAAATATTCGTCGCAAAATTTGAAGAATTCCATCGAAAGCATTTGAAAATTTGTAAACAATTTAACAAATTTTGTCAAATATTTTCAAAATTTCATCGCAAATTTTGCCAAAATCTATATACATTAAAATGAATTTCTGTCTGTCTGAACCTTATAGACTTATGGAAACTACTGAAGCGATCGGCGTAAAAATTTGTATGCAAAGGTTTTTGGAGCTGGGGAAGGTTCCTCAAATGGTTCGAGACCCCTCCCGCTTTGAAAAGCGGGGCTCCCATTCAAATGAAACACCAATTTCTTTATAACTCGAGATCAAATCAGAGAATAAATCAATTTTAGGCGAAACGGATTTCGTCGGGACTGCTAGTTTAAAAAAAAAACAAATTCAAATAGAAAGAACATTGGCTACAAATTAACTACAAGGTCTTCGACAACATCAGTCAAATAGACATGCTTGATATTTACAACTTCAAAGTGATACATAAACATTTGAGAAATTTATAAATATTTCCTTAAGAACTTTGCAACATCCGAATTTTTCAAAACTATTTGAATTAATAGTTGGCTTTTCTTTGACGATCACGTACTGACTTTACACTCCAATCAAATGTGCATAAGAAAAAGTCCACCCACTCAGTCCTATAACACATGCAGCACCACACGGCTAGTCTTGAGTGGTTCAAGATCTGATATCGCTCGCTGTAGGAACAAACACCTCTCTGAATATTCATTACCCGCTAGTTGATACAAATTGGGATCGAAATATCTCGGAGTCAGAGCTCGTTTCATTCGTCTAATTAGCTTTGCTCAATATCCTGCCAATTACCTATTACCGATCACCAGCGCACACTGGCTCGGCTGCGACTAATAGCTTGCTGCAAAAGGATGGGGGCGGGCTGGGCACTTGGCCATCAGCACACAATAATGCTTCCTCGAGCCGCGCTACTCTCCGCCGGAGAAGTGTTCCATGCGTACAAACCACGACGGCAACAGTCATCAACTGCAGGTACATAAAATCCGACGACAATACGGTTAAAAATCATTAATCTATAATTTATTCAAACAACAAAGCCCCGAGCGCGGTTTTCTATACCTGGAAGTTGCAGACGGAACGGCATTCGCATACTGATAAATTCGGATAACCAACCGCAGTAATCGGAGATAAGTGCGTGCCCGGTGCCGGGTGGCTGGTCAAGAATTTAAACCAACCAAAGCTACAGAATCGACTTTCTGCAACAGAATGCCTACACACCGTCCAAGTTGCTCTTTAATGAAGACTTGTTTTAAATTAATTCTGGAAAAAGTATATTAATGCAATTTATTCTGAAATCTGCAATCGATATAAGAAGCAAATAACTTTAGTTAATTAGCTTTTGGGCTACTTATATTTTCACTCACTATTTGTAGAAAAACTTTAACAGAGCCGAAGATGTTTTGAATGCAAATTTACATCTGGACAATAAAAACAATCTAGTGCATAATTCAAGGTGAAATTATAAGTAGGGCACTTCTAAGTGGTTTATTCAGATACTACGAGTGAAGAAATGGATCTTGAAGATCACTTCTTGGTTAAAAATAGATTTCTATTGTACCGAGCTTGGAATAAATCCCGGGTAAACATAGACGTATAGTAGCATTAATTTACAATTGAATGCGCATCTCGGGAGTATTTCTACACAACCGAGCCTCATTGCTGATTCTCCGATTTGAATATCCCACTATTTGTGAGATTCAAATCGTCTGACGACGTTCCATTTAACACAGGAATAATAAGTTGATCTGAATACAGTGTACTGATGGAGCTTAGATGTTTCATGCCATACGCCACAAGGAACGATACGATTCGTAACGCGATCATGAAATTCAAATATTTTAAGTAGGTACTTTGACCGAAGCAAGGCTATTCAGATTGAGGAATCTTCGTCGTAAACTTGAGGCACGACGATTGAGATATCGTCTTTATATGATTGATCATTTTGGTACGTAAAAAATATATTTTCCTGATATAACCGAATGATGTTTTCAGTTGATTGGCTGTATGTTTACTACTGTTTGAAGGAATTCATCGAATGAACTACTCAGAAAACTCAGAAACGAAGAAGAGCCAGCCAGGAAATTTTTTTGTGGCATTTTACTACGTACGAGCAAATTTCCCAAAAAGAACATCTAAATTAGGGTATACGACCCAGAAAGTGAATACCAAAAACAGAAATACCAAAAAACGATGTAGGGTATAGTGCCACCGCGGATGACACCCTTCTGATTGTATCAGATTTATAGGCTTATTTAGTTTACTAATTTTACTTACCTTTGAATCACAAAAAATCCTGCGAAAGAAAGACATAAAATAATTTAGATAGATGAAAATGGAAAATTAGTTGAAATAAAAATTCTATCAGTAAACTACCTAACTATCATCAATCTAGACTGGACGTACTGACATTCAACTTATGTTGCATATGGACTGTTTTTACCAACGATCCTTTGATCGTAGTTTTGTTACTTGCACCGGATGTCGAAGTGATCGATGAGCAGTTTTTATTCACCATAGATTAGAATAGTGAATAAGCATTAAGACAACGTTTTTCGCCGCCTGAATAAAAATATTTGTTTCAATCAAGATAATCCCGCGTAAAGTTCGTAATAGATTGCTTAACTTATTGTGGTAAAATTGCTCAAAAATCAAGTAAACAGTTGACTATGATGAATCGATCTTTCATCACTCAGTTATTCTGAAATCAATTTCTGCCAGCTAGTAAAAGGAGCGGGATATCAGTAAGTAGTCTTTTCTTTTATTTTATTCCTGGCTCTCCAAGATCACAGGGAAAACAATATTAATGGGTATTGGAAATTTTTACTAATACTATTTTGTTGGATCTTTGAAAAGTGATGTGACTAAAGGAGCTTTTTTACATCAATGTGGATGTGGTGGTTATCTAATGGGGAGAAAATGGACATCGAAGTTCGTCAAAAGCACGGTGGCAGACGAGCGTCTATCGTGGTAACAGCAGCAAAAACGCATCAATACGACAAACAAGCGCACATGTTTATTAGTTAGTTTATTAAGTTGGGGTGATAGAAAAAGTGTGAAATGTTGCTAAACCAGGATACGAAGCATAAAACGTCAAGATCTAGTGTTATTTGGAAAATATTAGACTTTTTAGTCCCAAAAAAATATTTCTCCAATTTTTTTTTATAACCTACCAGATCTCGACGTTTCATGCATTTCTAAGACATTTGATATAAAAAATAGATTTCGAAATTCATCCATGTACTTAATGGAATATTGTTGGTTCAAGTTCCATCGGCAGCCGATTTTTGTTTCTGCAATCTATATACATAAAAATAAACTTCTGTCTGTCTGGAAACAACTGAACCGATCGGCGTGAAAATTTGTATGCAGGAGATTTTGGGGCCAGTGAAAGTCCTTAAGATGATTCGAGACCCCTTCCCGATATAGAGGGGGGTACAAATGAAACACGCCATTCTGCATTACTCGAGAATTAATCAAGCGAATTGAATAAAAATTTACATGTGTATTTTTTGCCTTTCTCGTACAACAAAGTTGTACCAGAAAGGCTTTCATTTCACTCCCAAAACGTACTTTTTATAGAGCGCTTGTAGACCCATAGTATTATATACCATTCGATTCAGCTCGACAAACTGAGCAAATGTCTGTCTGTCCGTGTGTGTGTGTGTGTGCGTATGTGTGTGCACATTGAAACATTAGCCAATTTTTCTAGTACTAAACCTGAATCGATTTTGCTACAACAAGTTGCATTCGATGGGGAATGTTTTCTTCTTGTTCACTATTGAGTTTCATAATGATGGCACTTCTCAAAAATAGTAAATATTCAAAGAGTTATGAGACATCATTATTTCGTAACAAATAAGCTATCGATTTTCTAGGTTATGTTCTCCCAAGACACAATTTATTCGAAACCGGCACACTGACAGCATAGAATACACAGCTTACACGGAAGAAAAAACTTCACAAAGAAACATAGAAACCCATTAATGAGTTAAAAAGTACCTATTTTAAGATTTCATGTATACACTGAAAATTCTCTTTCTTTTTTCAAAATGACCTAAGAAACATATTTTCATGAATGAATTTTAATATTGCGATCAACAGACCAATATGATAGCTTTTGATTGCAGTACACAAATTAATTCATGAATAAAAGGTGACATATGTTCTTTTAAAAGTTAAGCGTCATTTCTGCCATTTCTTTCCCTATGCGCCGATGTGAGCAGTGAGAAGTGAAAAGTGAGACGTGAGAAGTGCGAAGTGAGGAGTGAAAAGTAAGAAGTAAGAAATGAAAAATGAGAAATGAAAAATCACCAGATGATCCGAAATGAAAACAAAATGTTTTTCCAAATTTAATCTAGACTATCCTTTGAAAAGAGCTGAAATTTTTTTGCTAATATTTTCAAATGGATATAATAGAAAAACGACGCATCCCACAAAAAGTGTTGTATGGGTGACCATCGCAAAATCAGTCAAACTTTCTAGTGAAAATATCGGAAACAATCCAAATTGAGCCCTACACTGAAAAAAATCAGTTTAAAAATTTTAAAGTCGATTTGCGAAAAAACGCCCTTTTTATTTAAATGAAATTTTGTCTCAAGATAGGTGATTATGTTCCTACCAACCGTCCATACATCGCAAGCTGGGCACTCTTAAGGAAAAAAAGTTTTTCTAACAAAAACTTTTCTTGTCGGAATTATTTTCAGTGTATTTTCATCTGAAATTAAACCAATGAAAGCCATCGTTATAGAACCCCAAGCAAATCTATTTTTATGATACATTGTCTAATTTAGTCACTAAATATAGTTTGTTTTAAATTAAGAGTAATATTAAGAAGGGTTTATATCTTCAAAAAAATATTATATTCCATTATTAGCTTCTTTAGTTGCGACCAGTTACGACCAAAACATTGTACTCTGCCTGACTGTACAGGAATACTTAATATGAGTATATTATGTATACATATGTTAAATCCACCCCTTAAAGACACTGAAAAATCAATTCCGTCAAGAAAAAGTTTTGTTAGAAAATTTTTTCCCTTCAAAGTGCCCAGCTTGCGATGTATGAACGGTTGGTAGGGAACATAATCACCTATCTTGAGACAAAATTTCGTCCAAATCGAAAAGGGCGTTTTTGCAAATCGACTTTTAATTTTTAAATCGATTTTTTAGTGTAGGGTTCAATTTTGAGTTTTTCAAAAGTTTTATTAGAAAGTTTGACTGATTTTGCGATAGTCACCCATACAACACTTTTTTGTAGGAAGGGTCGTTTTTCGATTATATCCATTTGAAAAAATCAGTAAAACAAGTTTGACCCTTTTCAAAAGATAGTCTGAATCGAATTTGAATAAACTAAGTATGCACTTTTCTTTTAACTGCACTTCTTAAATATTGACCAATAAATTTACAAAAGTCAACTTAAACAATCAGAACACTTGCAAGTTCCCAAAAGTTCTATTTTGGCTTTACGCATTTTATTACATTTCCCGCATAACTTTTCAAAAGGACCTAAGTTAATTTTTTCATGAATTCTCGCTTAACTTTTCAAAAGGACGTAAGTAACATTTTTCATGAATTAATTTGAATACTGCAATCAATATTGTGATTCTCGAGATATTATAGCATTTTGCTCATTCACCTCTGCCTCGCTTAGTTGTGCGCCGCTAAGGTATTGTGTCATATTATGGTATTTTACTCAATTTAAGTGTAGAATATTACATCACAAATTAAACATAATTGCACTACTAATATCCACTTAAACAATATCCCGAACGCAACACAGGCGAAAGAAAAGCAAAAAACTACTAAACCTCGAACAATTTCACTTAAAAATATCTTTTCGTAAAGGGACGACAATATGCTACATACCTTACAAGCGAATGTGGAAAAGCTTACCGAAAGCTCACATCTATTTGACATTGGTTTATTTACTTTTTGCATGGCGCACAACTCGGCGCATGGGACCCGGTGCGTAACTGGTGAGCCAGTATGCTAATTTTAGAAAAGAATCGCAATAGCTTTCATGTTGTTCTGTTGATTGCAGTACTCAAATTAATTCATGAAAAAAATGTTACTTAGGTCCTTTTGATAAATTATGCGAGATCTATAGTACAGCAGAAAGTCCATTGCTGATAAACGTTCATTTCGAACAATGCACCGCAGATTGCTGGTTAATTTTTTTTGACATATACTCTGTCTCGCTCAAACCAACAGCGAATAATCTAGCGACTACTTTAACGAACTATTTAAGGAACAGCTACTTTAACCGACCGTGTCCATTTAGCAAGTACGGTGTTGAACATAATCTGGAGATTAAAATAACACTTAATAAAGTTTAAAAAAAACTTAGCAAGTAACCGCACAATATTGAGTAAAACAAATTAAGGGTGTAGCATTTCTGCATGCGGTGAATAAATTTCGCACCGTGTACCGTGTATATAACTGACAGCATGAATGTTTGTGTTGCTTCTTTCGTGCTTTGGATGATGCTAACCTCTCAAGCAAAGTTTTCCAAAGCTTCAAATGTGGAACACGAAAACTAATGGACGAACACACACGCGCTAGAGACCCGAAGCCGAGACTTCAGCCGCTCGCCTCAACACAGCTGTAAAAGTTTCATCGTTGGAAATAAAAATCGCATACCTACGTACATGCTTTCTCGTGCGCTCGTTACGTTTGCTGCCATTTTGTTTCATGCTTTGGAAGGAAAGAAGAGGCGTGTCATTAAGGCTAACTGCTTTTTGGTTTGGGTGGAATGATGGTGTAGTTTGGGCATATGGGTGATTTGAACATAACGTTCGTTTTCATACACCTCCTTATTTCCATATTATGCGGCTTTTTTTCATTTATATTTATGTGAATTGTTGGTTTCATTTTCACAAATGTACTTGTACAATTATTACACAAAGGGATGCAAAATCAATGTATGACATACAACTATGTAGTATTATTGAACTTTAATATTACATTGGTGAAAAAACACTACGTGGGAATCAGGAAAGTTGGAAACATATCGAATTTTAATCCATATGTATTTTTCAAAACGCGCCGTTGCGCTAATCATTGTTTTTACTATCGCTAATCATTGTACTACCGCACGATCGCATATTTGTAACATATGCATTTTTTCCTTTCTCGTTCAACAAAGTTGTACCGAAAGGCTATATGATTGCTAAAAAAAAATTGATAGAAGGCCCGGAGACCCATAGTGTTATATACCGATCGACTCAGCTCGACAAACTGAGGTGACGTCTGTTTTTTTTGTGTATGTGTGTGTGTATGTGTACAAATTTTGTAGGCACACTTTTTAGAACTTAGAATTATCCGATTTACTCGCAACAAGTTGCATTCGACGGGGAATTGTTTGCTATTGGAAATAGGCCCGATCATTGCTTTTCGGAATTATTGAAAAAACATTGTTTTTCCTCAAAGGTCCCCCTTGAAAATTCAAAGAACAATTTTTTTTGAATGGTGGCAAGGCAAAAATATTAAAAATGATCGAAAAAATGTGATCTATTCCCCCAAAGAGCTTTTTTGACCTTTCTAATGTGATTTTTTCAATATATTTTATAATGCACGAGAAAGGCATCATCACTGCTAGGTGGATTAATCTGGGTTTTGATAATAAGAAATGTTTTTATGATGGTTCGGAACTCCTCCTCACTGTAGAAGGGAGGGTGCGGGGTCTCTCATATAAATGAAACACAAATCTATGCATAACACGAGAACTAATCAATACAAGAAATGTTTCTATGATGGTTCTAGATCTGCTCTAGAAGGGGGAGGGGAGGTGCTCCTATACAAATAAAATACTCATTTCTGCATAACTAATCAAGCAAATGGAATCCATTTCTTCTTCTATATACATTAAAATGAATTTCAATCTGTCTGAACCTTATAGACTCGGAAACAGATCAGAACAAATCAGTTTTTGGAGCCGGAGAAGGTTCGTAAAATGGTTTGAGACCCCTCCCCGATCTAGAAGGGGAGGTTCCTGTACAAATGTTACACACAATTTGTAACAATCTCCTATGACGTCCGTACGCCTGCGGAGTGGACGTCCTTCCGTCTCCCTCACTAGCTCTCTTTGCTCATAACTTCTCAGGATCGGCACGACGCCTGCTTGGGGGAACACACGACACATAAATTTTGCAGAAGCGAACTCGACAAGAAAGTCAACGGACTGACATGCTACCTAGGGCTGAGTGGTTAATTTAAAAGATTTTTTTAAGTACATTTTACTTTGTTTATTGTAGGTTCATTTGGTAGGGTTAGTTTAGGGAAGGATTAGAATTCGGTGCGGCCGTTTACTGACGTTGGGTACCTGATGGTGTATTCATGCGAATAAGGAGATGCGCTGGTGACATACCTTGGGTGGCGTTCCACGGGTTCATACGCCCGGAACGATGGAATGGGTTCGATGGGTGGTTGGCCCGGAAGTAGGGCCAAGATGAAGCCGACGGTGAACACGTGGCGTCGCTTGGTTGTTCGCCGGAACAAGGGGCAGGATGCATGCGACAGCGAGGACGTGGCGACACCTAGTAGGTCGCCGGAGGCGTTCAATGGGTTCGTAGCCTCGTTACGTGGCTGGGTTCTTTCGACGGGTTCGTTGGCTTGGTCGGCGTCCGACGGGTTCGCTGGCCCGCTTCCCGGAGCAGATGTTGGTCGTGTCAATTTACACGTGGTTGGTAGGCGTCCGACGGGTTCGTAGGCCCGTTTCCCGAAGGGGAGGTTGGACACGCAGGCGTATTGGTGGCTTGCTTGGCGTCCGACGGGTTCGCTGGCCCGTTTCTCGAAGGAAAGGTTGGACACGCAGAAGTATTGGTGGCTTGCTTGGCGTCCGACGGGTTCGCTGGCCCGTTTCTCGAAGGAAAGGTTGGACACGCAGAAGTATGGTGGCTTGATTGGCGTTACGGGTTCGCTGGCCCGTTTCCCGGAGCGGATGTTGGACTCGCAGACTTGGTGTTGGCTTGGTTGGGGTCTTACGGGTTTGCCGGCACGTTTCACCACGGAGCTGAGGTTAGAAATCGACAACTTACACGTGGCTTGGAGGCATCCGACGGGTTCGTAGGCCCGTTTCTCGAAGGAAAGGTTGAACACGCAGAAATATGGTGACTTGATTGGCGTCCGACGGGTTCGCTGGCCCGTTTCCCGGAGCGGATGTTGGACTCGAAGACTTGGTATTGGCTTGGTTGGGGTCACGTGGCTTGGGGGCGTCCGACGGGTTCGTAGGCCCGTTTATCGATGGAAAGGTTGGACACGCAGTCGTATGGTGGCTAGATTGGCGGCCGACGGGTTCGCTGGCCCGTTTCCCGGAGCGGATGTTGGACTGGTATTGGCTTGGTTGTGGTCCGACGGGTTGGCAAGCACGTTTTACCACGGAGCTGAGGTTGAATCTCCAGACTTTCACGTTTTACAACCGCTCGCGTCCACTCTCTGCCACTGACTCCCCGATCAAACCTTTTTTCCCTCTTTCTTCGCTGCCCCTTTCGTTCAGTTCTCGGGTTGTCGCTTTTTCGCTCCAAAAATGTGGGTTGCCCGATTTTATTTCGCCGATTGTGGAAAATGTCCAGGGGTGTGTTAGTTACTTTTTTGGAGGGAATGGGTTTTTTTGTTTGGATGGAATCAGTATCGTTGACCATATTGTTACCTCATTCGGTAACAAATTCTGCATAATTTGGGAACAAATCAAGCACATGGAACCAAATTTGGTAAATAGAGTTTTTTTTAAGACAAAAAATATTTCTCTGTTTGTTCGAGATCTCTACCCATACACATGAAACACAAATTTCTGCATGACTCGGGAACCCTTTTGAGCGTTTGAACAGAGTTCTTGTGGACCTCCGAGCGGAACCTTTTGGGCTTCCGAACGAAGTCCTGATGGGCTTCCGAATTGAATAATTTTAGGATTGGGCTTTTGAACATAATATTTTTATGCTTCCAAACGGAGTTATTTTGAACTTCCGAACAAAGCCATTTGGGCTTCTGAACGGAATCCTCCGAAAGACATCTTTTTGAGATTCCTCTAAGAAGCCTAAAAATATTCCGTGCATGAACGCGAAAGTAAGCTCAAAAAGTCCATTCCGTTATTTTTACCGTTTTAAAAACAGTGACATTTTTATTTTTATTTATATTACAATGTTTTTATTGTCTCCCATACATTGTATTGTTCTTGTACAGTGGTATGATTTAGAATATGTATTTTGCTTTTCGGGTTACGGGATATTAGCAGGGAAAAAATGAAGAGAAATTAAACTTTTGATTTGATTTTGAAAAATTAAAGCAAAAAAATCAACACAATGTTACTGGTCTTTGAAAATCAAATTCGGTGTCTAGAAGTTCATTTTTGATATGGCGATTGAGACCAAATTCGAAATCACATCGACTAAGAGAGCACGTCGAAGATGCAGGACTGCAATCAGTTTTTGCATTGGGCATTTGCATTAAATTTGCCGTTCGTTAAACATATTGCAGCGAAATTGAACCCGGCTTATAGCCGGCTTACAGAGCTGTGTCCTGTCTTGCAGCTCGGCGATTCTTCCCTTGTCGGAATCGACGGAAACACCACGAACTGGTTTAGTCCATGCCTTCGAAGTTTCGGAAGATATGTTGGTAGTTAGTTTATCCTGTCTTAGCAATCATTGGAAGGTCATTCCGTTTGCTTTTCAATTCGGTTCAGATTGCAATCCAATTCGTTTTTTTTTTAGTTTATTTTGCCAATCTAAAAAAAATGTTTTTTTTTTCTTACTAGCTCTAGTAACATTTTAGTTTTATGCGGGTTTTATCGAAGTCATGTAGAGCAAATAATAGTTTTCATGGCCGTTGTAAAACTAAAAATGTTACTTGGGAGGTATATCAATAGTCACAATTTAGTCCTAATCATTATTTCTAATCATTTTTTTAAAGAATTTCATTATATTTGAACGAGCAAAATGGTAATTGAATCACAATGACACCTTACTGAAAGAACGTTGCAGTTCGATAATATTTATATAGAGTCAGACTTTTGTTAGTAAGTCAGAGATAAACTTGGCACGAGCAAGGCACGATGTTTGTATCGAGGTAGCTGGTGAGGATTACCCCAAGGCAAATAGTGGAGAACAAATCGAACAAATCTTCGTTGAACAGCTTCATTGTTGTTGACACTATTCAAATAATGCAGGATTCAAACAAGAAATTGAAACGGAGTGAATCAATCTCGTATAATACAAGTTTTATTCATTTCTTAAATCCACACTCTTTTTTATCTTTAACAGAATAATATTGTTTCATAATAATTACTCCTTCTTTGAAAATTGTTCATTCTTCAACTTCGATTGATGAGATAAGTGTATTACTTCTGCTTGAAGTTAAATGCATTTCACAAATTCCTTTGGAATACACTCAACTTTTTCTAGATCGACATTTAGTCCTTTTCGACCTTTTGTCCCTTTAGATCTTTTATCCTTTCGACGTGCTGTCCCTTTCGACGTTTTGTCTTTTTGAACTTTTGTCCTTATTTAAATTGTAGCTGACAGTTTCGGCGAAACATCGGGAATCTGTAGCTGGTGAAATCTCGAGTACGAGGTAGTGCGGAATGATGTTGCACGTTTTTCACTAAGAGAGTCGCAGCGAAATAAATACTTGGCTGGTAGACGCGGTCGCTGGCGAGGCAGAGAACCAACATTTATTCATTCTCGTAGTCAACGTTGTTATTGAGCTAACAAAGAAGGTTCAATCTGAAACAGTCGAGTCGATTTTGGATTCATACATTAATGGATGACTTCAACGAATCGGCGTACAAAAACTGTAACGCCATTTCACGTCGGGGTTTTAAAAGTCTCCACGCACGGTATTGGAAGTCTCCAAAAAGTTTTCATGTTCAAACTATTTATTTAAGAGAAAAAACTTCAGGTGGGTATTGCAGTTTTGGCATTCGCTCACATCGTTTGGCTAAGTGTGCGGTTGCTTTTAGCAAAATTAGCTATTCTGTGTTCGTGTGGATCCATACAGTTTCGTTTTAATTTTAGAAAAAATCTTAACCTAGCTATTGATATGCGCATTCAATGAATAAAACTAGAAATGCCTGAGCTGTATCGTTGGCAACCGTCGTTGCTTACCGCTGCTGCGAAGATTCGGCGATCGGATGACGGCTTGCGCGACACTCGAGGGGCCTGCTTACTAACGTTCTATCCGGCAGCGGGAGCGCAGTCGACCGCTGGGTGCCGGAACGAGGTTTGATTACTCTGGTGATGAACTTTCTATCCGGCAGCGGGAACACCGTCGACCGCTGGGTGCCGGAACGGGACTTGCTTTCGGTTGGTGATGAACTTATAGACCGGCATCGGGAGCACAGTCGACCGCTGGGTGCCGGAACGGGATTTGATATTTGCTTTAGCGTGCGATCAATCCGGCAGCGGGAGCACTGTCGACCGCTGAGTGCCGGAACGAGACTTGCTTTCGGTTGGTGATGAACTTACAGACCGGCAGCGGGAGCACTGTCGACCACTGGGTGCCGGAACGGGATTTGATATTTGCTTTAGCGTGCGATCAATCCGGCAGCGGGAGCACTGTCGACCGCTGAGTGCCGGAAAAGGACTTGTTATTTACGTTGTCGACGGAACGTGACCGGGCCGGCGAGATGTTCGAAGCTGCAAAGATGTTACTGCTGCTGTGGCCCCTATGCGTCCACGGCTTCAGCGCTTCATTGGTGTCGACTCCGGTTTCACGTGTGTGGTGGACAGATTGAGGTTATCGATGTGGATTTACAACGACCACGACGTCTTCGGAACCTAGCCCAACAAAAAAACCTTCGTTCGAAGGTTTATCCTTTAATCTCACTACAGTTCGCCCGGTAGTGATTAATTTTCGTTACTTTTTCTCACCCGTATTTCGATTCTACACGTTGTTATCTCGAGTGCCAAAGTGCAAGAGGCCTGAATTATTATTCTTGGCTTATCATTCAGTTGAGAGTTTAAGAGAGAACTCGTCTAATATAAAAATGTCAAAATTAGACTAACGTTTCGCGCAGCCGAGCTGCGTCCGAATCAGGCAGACGTAACGTTTTCATCTTGGTGCAATGTTTTTACCACTATTATGAAGCATTCCAAAGATGCTCATTTTATCAGTTCAACTTTTGTTCTTTTTTCTTTTATTTTGATTCAGATAAAACTAACGGTTATACTGACGTAAATAACATTGGCTTTGAACCAACGATTAACAGCAACGCCATCTCTGATGGATTTTGAACTATTTTAAAGCACAGCGGCACAAAAGCGGCTTACAAAAAACCGTGGCACAGCGGTCTATTCGGAAGACTTCCAAAAACTGAGTAGCACAAAGTTTGTTCCTTAAGCCACGTTTCCGTTAGGATGACCCCGTCATAACATTCATGACTGGAACAAGGTAGATTATCGAACGCTGGATGATGAAGTAGGATTGAAACGGGGGCTTCCTTAAGGCTATACCCAACAAACATTGGAAGCTGTTTAACCAAAAACAGCTTTCTTCAGCTAAAAAACTAGCTTGTTCAGCATAAATTGTTTGTTTGGTACATCGTGCGTTCCTGTAGTGTTGACTCGTCAAGCGACAAAGAATAACAATTGTGCTGATATTTGCCTGGGGTCGGGCCAACTGGTCGCAGTAAAAATATGCCCAACAAGAAAAAAAATTGCCTGGGGTAAGATTTCGGAAAACATCGGCTCCTAGATTTGGTAGGAGGAGGTTCTACTGCAGGAGTGCACGGAAGGTGTCGAGTGTCCCATCTGGTCACGTCCTTGCGAATGCCGAGGAAAGGAAAATATAGATAGTTGAACACCTACTCAAGAAAGATGCAGAGATCTCTATGACTTCACATAGGTGTAACGGAATTGTTAGTGTTAAAAGTAGAACATGAAGCACAGAAAGAATTGAGACTGTGATACAAAATAGGAATGGGGGGAACCTGGGATTGAACTCACATCCTCTTGCTTATAAGTCGGAAGCCAAATCCACTAGACTTTTAAGTTTGTCAAATTTCTGAAAAGTTAATGTTAGCTGAATATCATTTCAGTAACGAAACATTACTTAAACATCAATCAAAAAGTTGACTGAGCTCGACTGCAGGAATCTTGGCGGTAGATGCCAAGATTGCTGTCGATCGAATATCTATTAATGAAACCAAACAGTTCTTCCTACAATTGGATGCTAATTTGAAAGTTTATCGTATGACTTCTCCCTCCCGAAAAAAAATCTAGTAACACTAAAAACTAATTTGAAATGGAATGAAATGTCCACGGATTTTGATCGCGAGCTGTAACGACTAATGGAAACATTCGACGAAAAGCGTCATAAAAGAGAGAGGAGGCCTAATGTTCAACCGCCAGTTTATAGTGTTTTGGATGCGCATGTACTCGTTAATAAACAAAAGGACGCCTCCCCGCATGGAGCGTACGCTAAACCCTCTATCCGCTGCAATCAAAACTCTACCCTGCCTCTCGGATGACCGACCGCTAATCAGACAAAGCCGGGGTCCAGCGGTCGTCGCCGTTCGTCCGTCGGTCGGTGATTTTACTATGCGCGGCCGTTAGAATCGCTAATTATCTCTCTTTCACTATCGGGCTGGGGACGGCCGCCGGACGCGAACGTGGACGCGGGCCCCGTCTACTGGTAGGTAAATAAACACACAACCATGCTCACAAGCTCTACTGTGGTGCTGCGCCGTGCGGCGGCAGAACTTGCACATAGCCGACACGATCATCACACTCAGTCAGTCAGTCGGTCCGACGTTGGGTTCACTATTTCACTATCATGCTCCGCTGGAATGGTCGGCCCCGCAGGTCAGTGTGTGTGGGAGTAGTTTACGTGCCGTGGTGTTCCAAGTCGACGACGACAGGGGCATGGGTAAAAGATCGGGGCCGGCCGGGATGAATATCAAATTAGATCAACTCACGATGTTTAGTCTCGCGCGCTAATCAATCGGGGCTAGGCTAGAGATGGGGAATTTCGTATCAATTGCCGATCAAGCGTGTCAATTAGTCGAATTATGGGGTTTGTTCGAAACATCGAATGCATCGTTCGTGTTGGGTGTGTGATTGAGTTTTATCTGTTTTTTACGTTTACGTTAACAGGGTGGCGCTATTGCAGGTCTCGGACACCTAATAATGAGCCTAAAATGATTACATAATATAAAATCGGTGTTATTTGCTAAATAAGTAACTGTTTAACTCTAACAGGGGTGGCTGAAATTATGTTTATTCAAAACGTTGAGGAATTTTCGCTGCTCGCGACTCAACGTTTTGCAATTATATGTAATAAGGCCGATACAAATATTATTTTTAATTTAAGTCGTCTATATTCTCCACAGCAATAAACTGACTGAGCAATCTATGTCATGGTACACGATCAATGCATTCTCGTCTTACGGGATCAGATAAAGCTGCGCTATACAGGACGTCACACGTAAAACACTCGTATCGTGCTTTTATGGGGCCGACGATTCTATCTGAAAATCTTTTGCATCCCAGAGCGCCACACAGACCATCGTGATTCAGATAACAGAAATTCCTTCCGTAGTCAATAAATAGCAAACAAAGAGACACTTCCAACTTGTTAACCAGTTCCACGATTATACATAACGGGGCAGTATATTGGAGAATAGCTGATATAGCTTAGGGTCAACCTTCGGTTTGAAAATCGTCATTTTTTGCGTGACGTACTTTATGGATCTTCTACAATGCGCTTTTTTCGATGAGGGCGCAGCTCACCCAGGTTGTTCTCGCCATCTTCGATAAAGGCATTCTTGATGAGCGTCCATTGCTCTTTCACACTGCCGCCTACCGAAACATCCACTGTTCGAGTTTCAATGTTTTTCAACGAACGATCTCTTCACAGCTGGGTTTCTAGTCAGTTTGTGTTGATTCATCTCATCTCATCTCGGAGCATCTCCTCCCGACGCTTAGGCTGAAAAGCCATCCGAAGCATGAAATCCAACAAGGGTCCTGGGGTCCTTCGCATATTAGCAGCGATGCTAAAAGTTAACCCCTCTAGCTTTCCGCTCAAATGCGGTATCAACTATTCTGCAACATCTGGGAGACCATGACTTTTCTGGCTGACTGGAAGCAAGGCGCACGGCATGACATCATGTACATAATTGAATATTGTTATTAAGCAATTCTAGTTTGAATGCAAGGGAAGATAGATATGATTCTCCGACGGGAGCATACAGGATTCCGCTTCGAAAGATCATTTCAGAACCATATTGTCACGCTCCGCATTATCCTGAATCAGGTCAACGAATTAAAGTGCATTCGATCGTCTGTGCGGTGCTCCTAGACATAAGGGCGTTCTGGACAAAATCGTCGGACTCGTCGAAGCGCAGAGTCCTGCACATAACGACAGCCCACCACCATCGAACGACCTCCATCCTACGGAAGACACTGCTCTACTAGCGTAACTGCGCTCTGCCAGGCAAAGCATGTTGAACAAAATGGTCGAACGCTCTTCTCCTCAACACCAACAAGACCAAATCATTGGATGCCAACCCCATATTAGTGGGGTAAGCAGTGAAGAAAGTCGAAAATCTTTAACATCCTTGAAGTCAGCCAGCGTCGGATGACGGAACCAAGTTCAACATAGAAGCACAGATCACCATCCAGGCTAGCTCTCACGAGCTTACGAAACACGGATATCCAATCGGTTAAATCATTGCATCAAACCTCGAATACTTAACTCTAACAAGAAATCTGTGTTGTTCTACGCCAGTGAGACGTATCAGCAAAGACACGTAGTATTCATCAACCGATATCTACGTTTTCAATCCAGGCATGACTTCCTCAAAACCGAATCCCGAATGCTGATTCCTATCGACGATACCATCAAAACCCGTTATGAGCAGTAACTAGACAACACAAACGAAGGCGACAGTCACACATCACGAAAGAGAGGAAGTGAAAACTGCAAGCAAGCGCTATACTGGTCTTCGCAGCAGATGCAAGCTAAGGATCCCGTGGCGACGAATCTTCATCAAAGAAATAAACGAAGTCAATATGAATCTGACCTGGGCTCAAGTCAAGGTTAGAACGAGCAGCCGCTCAGGATCGCATCCTTTTACGTTGACCCCTTGGTACCCCTCAGGACCCAAGAGTGAATAAGCGAGAATAAGCTTCCATTTGATGAGCGCCGCCTAGTACATGTCGTGGGGAAATCAACTCGTTCAATCTACTCTGTGTAACCCTGATTAGCTATTTTTACAAAGTAGGACTTATATAAATTTATATTAGAGCTTGTTTAGAAGGATGTCTTACTTCCCATAGAACAAGTGTAACCGTAATTCTTCAAAGGCAAGGTTGTTTTCGGTGTCTCGTGCCTTTTTTGGAGCAAGGTTAACTAAAATCTGCAACTAGACACCTCAGAAGATAGAAGTTTGTGTGGGAGTTGGGAAGCCATAACATTTCCTACTCATTAACATTAAAACCCTTAACACTTCTTCTTCTTCTTCTTCTTCTTATTGGCATTACATCCCCACACTGGCACAGAGCCGCCTCGCAGCTTAGTGTTCATTAAGCACTTCCACAGTTATTAACTGCGAGGTTTCTAAGCCAAGTTACCATTTTTGCATTCGTATATCATGAGGCTAACACGATGGCACTTTTGTGCCCTGGGAAGTCGAGACAATTTCCAATCCGAAAATTGTCTAGACCGGCACCGGGAATTGAACCCAGCCACCCTCAGCATGGTCTTGCTTTGTAGCCGCCCGTCTTACCGCACGGCTAAACACTGCCCCGGTGCCCCGCTTAACACTACACTACTAAAAATCCATACATTTTTATATGCAAAACTCTATAGATTTAAGGACCTCTTGGAATTCAAAACAAAGGCACCCCATTCAAAACGGAAGCCAGACACAACTGTCATTTTTATTATTTTACACATGCTTCTTCTTCTTCTTCTTCTTCTTATTGGCATTACATCCCCACACTGGGATAGAGCCGCCTCGCAGCTTAGTGTTCATTAAGCACTTCCACAGTTATTAACTGCGAGGTTTCTAAGCCAGGTTACCATTTTTGCATTCGTATATCATGAGGCTAACAACGATGATACTTTTATGCCCAGGGAAGTCGAGACAATTTCCAATCCGAAAATTGCCTAGGCCGGCACCGGGAATCGAACCCAGCCACCCTCAGCATGGTCTTGCTTTGTAGCCGCGCGTCTTACCGCACGGCTAAGGAGGGCCCCTATTACACATGCTGCAACGCATTAAAATTGTGTAAAGTTTGAACTTAATTCACTACAGGATAAATAACCAAAAAATAGATTGCAAATCCATATTAAATAATTGTAGTTATTAATTGATTAATTTGATTTGATAAATATAATACAACTACCTATTCTTTGACAACATTTTCCAGCACAATTTCAAATTGTTTATGAAATATTTTCATTTCAGACTTTTTTTTCGTTTTCTCTTTATTTTAAGCACCACTCTCAAGTTATTAATACATTAGTCCCACGACATCGAAATGACATTTCCCGTCACTGTCCAAGAGCTCTCGGGCATAAAAAACATTGCTGACCCAGCAAAAAGTTTGAAGTGTCGATCTGAGACCATTTCCGGTGTAAGTTATCCGTGATTTTAAAGTGGCAAGGGGAAGTGGAGCAATAGTTTATTAAAAAACCCAGATTAATCCACCTACAGTGAGATTTTGACCCTTCCTTAGTTATAAGGATTTTTTTCCAGACTCCAGTATTTAAAACGAGATAAAACTACTCAGCTTCCCACGGCGATTTACCGTGAAAGTGACTAAATAATTGCCTACCCGAAGGCGGATCTCATGGGTTGGGTGACAACTCAACGAATGATAACGTACTGTACTTCATGTTGCCTATCTATAAGGCGCTCGTCGAATTGAATAACTATTGCGACATGGTCAATAACTGTCGTAACGCTGGTTGCATATATTGTACTCGCAATTTCCGGAGACCTCGATAATAATTAATCCAGAACTAACTAAATCAGTCATTGATCTGAGCGAAACTCAATAGCGTTCAATAATAACATATATTTCGCCTTATGGATGCCTAATTTGGTAAAACTAAACTTGTTCAATACCTTAAAAATGAGCGAGATTTTTATGGTAGTAAATTTCAGAATTTGCACACATACGCACACATACATGCATACAAGTGATCTATTAGTGTCTCAAAACATGCTCACATTTGCTATCTAGCTTCCACTGAAGAAATTTTTGAAATCCCTTTCAATTTTTACGTTTTTGCTTTTCTGAGAAGATTTCTTTGTACATGCTTCTATATGTTCCTCAATTAAAATCATTTGTTTCTTTGAAACAAATCAGAAAAATAGGCATACTTCCATATCACATTATTTGTTATAATTATATTTTCAATTTCAATGTGAATTTGTTTCAAATATCATACGTTTTATTTAATAATTCACGAGATTTCTTAATAGATTAATACATAACACACCTGCGTAACGCATACAAAGTGAAATTATAGACACTTCCGAAGGAAGGGTCAAAACCGTGGCAAGTGGCAAGTTTTTTAATTGGAATTTATTATTTCGGATCTCCTGTGCTGGATTATGTAGGTAGTTAGTTTCAAGTTAAACTTTGTTTATATTTAAAAAAATACAATACGATGAAAAAGACATCTACCCCTCCTGATAATGACCCAAAGATCGTCCGTGAATTCATCCAATAAAGTCCTCCTGAAAATCTTCCAGAAATTTATCCTGGAAATCCTCTAGGGTTTCTTTCCTTCAAGGCTCCAACATGGAAAGTCTCAACTAAAAATTCACCAGGAAAATAAACCTAAAGTTTCCCCAGAAGTGCCAAACCGAGTTTCTTCGGTTCTGCATAGAATTCGTCCAGAAAATCCTACAGAAATTACTCCAAGACTTTCAACCAGTATCAACCCGGAAACTCCGCCAGGAATTCTTCCGGTTTTCCTTCGGAAATTTCTCCTGGAATTCTTTCTGAAATTCCTTAAAGAAATCATCTGGAAATTCCTGCAGTAGTTCATCTAGAGTTTTTCTATTCATTGCAAGATTTCACCTGGAAGTTTCTTTAGGAATTTTCCGGAAAATTCTTTCAGCAATTTGTCCGCAAGTTCTTTCAGGATTTCCTCCGGAAGTCTGTTCAGGAATTCGCACGAAGTTTTCCATCAGGATTTCTCCGCAAGTTTCATATATAAATGCCTCCGGAAATTCCTTTAGGTATTCCCTCGAAAGTTCCTCGAGAAATTCCTCGGAAGTTCGTTCAGGAGTTCTTCCGGAAGTTCGTTCAGGATTTCCTTTAGAAGTTGCTTAAACATTTCCCTCGGAAAGTCTTTCGAAAGTTCTTCCAGAAATTACTCCGGTAGTTCTTTGAGAAATTTCTCCGGAAGTTAGTTCGGGAATTCCTCGAAAAGTTCCTTCAAGAATTCCTTTCGAGGTTTGTTTAAGGATTCCTCCAGAAGCTCGTTCAGGATTTCTTTTAGAAGTTCCTTCAGGAATTTCTTCAGGGAAGCTTGTCATTTCTGGAGGAACTTCCGAAGAAATTTCTGAAGGAAGCTCTGGAGGAATTCCTGAAGGAACATCTGGAAGAATTCCTGATGGAACTTCCTAAGGATTTGAAACTTCCAGAGGAATTCCTGAAAGAACTTCCAGAGGAATTCAAGAAGGAACTCTGGAGGACATTCTGAAAGAATTCCTGAAGGAGCTTCAGAAAGTATTCCAGAGGGATTATCTGGAGAAATTCTTGCAGGGATCTCCAGATAAATTCTTGAAGCAACTTCCAAAGAAATTTCTGGAAGAGTGCTCAAAATAATCCTAGACATATTACCAAAGGTATTCATCACGAAGGAATTCCTGGGTTCCAGTCTAATGTTTGTTCACAGATTTCGATTCCACCATAACGTGAGCTGTGGCTCCACTTTCGTTCCCGATCAATTATTATCAGCCTCCACTGACGGAGCTGAGCTGGAACACCTAAAACACCGAATTGAATATTTATCTAAACCCGTTTTATGACAAATTAATCCATACTCTTTTCTCGATAGTTAACCCGATGATCAATTTATCATGAGTAAAACTCTCTCAAAATATGAAAATGATCCAAAACTTTGAATAAATGCATTAATCAATACAGGAATCACTAACGGAGTATATCCTAGGAATTATTTGCATAACTTTCTAAATTATTCCTGGCGGAATTTCCAAGAAGAGCCCCTAAAAGAACTCCTGGAGGATTTTCAAAGAGAATTTCAGGAGGAATTTCCGAAGGGTTCGTTAAGGAATTCCTAAAAGAGGACCTGAAGGAATTTAAAAAAAATCTAAGCCGAATAGTGAAGGATTTTCGAAAGAATTCCCGATGGAATTTCAAATGGTTTTTCCAAAAGGAATTTTCAAAGGAATTTCTAAAGGTATTCTAGAAAGAACTTTCTAAAATAATTTTTCAAAGGGATTCCTAAATAAATTTCTGAATAGAGTTATTGCAAGAAATTCTCTATGAATGTCGGAAGGAATTCCTGAAAAATTTCTGAAGGAATTTGAAAAAAAAAATCTCTGGAACAATCTCCAGGAAACAGGGATTTTAGAAATAATTTCAGAATAAATTCTTTAAGAAATTTAGTAAAATTTCCAAAAAAAAATCGTAAAAGAATTTCCGAAGGAATCGATACAGAATTTTTTGTAGGAATATCTGGAAGCATTCCTGAAAGTGTTTTAAAAAGTTTTCGTATGGAAATTTCTCGAATGAATTCCAAAAAATCCCAAGGAATTTCTGAAGCAATTTCGAATGTTTTTCAAATAGAGGCATAAGAACTACAACGCTAGTGGCGATGTTGCCATTAAAATTATTTCTCCAAGCTTAAGTTGGCCGTTAGTTGTCCATCATGTTGTAGTGCAAGTTTTCATCGGTTTGACATTTATAGCATCGGTACTTTGGCTGCTAGGTCCAAGCAAACTATTGTGTATCCGGAATAAATTTATACCGCTTTTTATACCGAAGTTGGATTTTTCTCCAGATACAGGCAATTTTCCCAACTTCGGAAGTAGTGCGCTGGATTCCCCTAAAGATGCGCTAAACAACGCATCCATTAGTTTGACAGATAAAACTTCGGAATTCTAAGTTGGTGCTACGCCGACAATAGATGTTGGTCACGCGAACGGGAGCGACATTAGCAATCTTGTACTTATGCATCAACTGTATTTCCGAACGAGTATCTAAAGAAATTCTCAAAAGATCTTCCGAAGGAGTATTCAAAGGAATTCCGAGGAAATTGCTAAAAGAATTTCTGAAGCAACTCGTAAAGGAATCCCTAAATGATTTTTCGCTATATTCACAAAATAATTTTGACAATTATTTTACCTCCTATGGTATATTACAATATCTATAATAATAGATTCTATATGATCACGGTATTTATGCGGCAGCTACAATTATGGGAGCAGATCAGATTTACCAGTAATGATTAAAAAGTACAAAAGTTAATCGCGCCTGAAAAAGAGCAAGCGTTTTCCGAGAGGGGAGTACAAGCTATAGTACAACAACGTCGATTTTATTATCAGGGTGTCGACTCATTTTCAAAATAAAAATTCCCTGATTTTTCCAGGGTTTCAAGGGTCTTCGTTAAATTTCTAGAATTATAAAAAATACGTTGAACACACCCAAAACATTTCGAAGCAGTTTTCACGCTTTTATGTAATACATGTTCCAGATTATTTTATTAATTTTTGAAATAAGGTAAACATAAATTTGGAGGGTAAATAGGAAATCGATTATTATAAAAGTGGTTTCCAAACGTAGTAAACTTATAGGTCATTAAAAATCACGATAATAAAGATTAAATGGTTTCTATTATAAAAGCAGGTTGATCAAATAAGCGAATAATCAGTAAAAATGTGAGACGAAACTACGAAAAAAGAAACTATTTAATATCATCAAATGCTGAAATTCTTTCTTGGCTCACTTTAGGCAGTTTTATTTTATCATCTGGCAATTCGTTGGAATGTTTCTCTTCAAACATCTTCAGATATTCTATTCAAAATTTCAGGAACTCTTTAGGAGTTTCCTTCAAAAATTCCTCCTGCAACATTTTGAAAAAAATAAACATCAAGGTGTTATCTAAGAAATTCATCGTTAGGGAATTCTTTAGGAAAAACATCCAAAAGTTCTACTGGAAATTCAATTGGAAATTATTTCTGGTATTCTATCAGGAACTCATTCTGAAACTCCTTATCGAAACTTCATATAGAAAAAACTTGGGTAACTCCTTAAGGAATTCGTTCTGAAATTTATTTTGAACATATTCCGATGAGAACATTTGGAATTAGCTTTTGGCTTTATAAAGAAATTCCAGAAGCAATACCAGTTAGAAGCTCAGAAGATATTTCTAAATACCTTCAGGAATTCCTTCGTCAATTCTTGCAGAAATTCCTTTAAAAAAACATGAAAATTGAAAATTGTTCGAAATTAGGTGAAAATTAGTTTTCTTCCAGAGAAATCTTGACGTATATATTCAAATTTAAGGACACATATTCAATTTGGTGGGTCACGTGCCCCAGTTAAATTTCGCCAGTGTTCAAGCCCACAAGAAACTATATTCTTTCCTTCTTCAGTTGTAAGGCGAATTGTTGGACAGCTTGTTTGTGGTTCACTGCCGGCCTATGGCATATGCATTAGGTTTATACCCCGTTTAGCATAAAGTCGTTTGGCACAATTCCGTTTGACATTAGGTCGTTTGGCATAATGGTCGTTTGGCATAACAGGCATTTGGCATAATGGTCATTTGGAATAATTGGTATTATAGCTGTGTAATTGATGAAAAACATTAAGCCATCCAGCTTCGTTGATTCTACCATGTACGCACCATATGCTTCATATCCTACCGAGCTTACCAGCCGGGCAAATACACTCTTCGAATGACGGGATCATATCTTCCCTTTCCTTAAACTGAGCGAATGCCTGATTTCAAAGAAGGAATTATATCCTCTTTTGCCTTATACCGGGAAAATGCATCCCTCGAGAAGAGATCATATCTCCCCTTGCCTTTAACAAAGCAAATGCCTGAATTGAAACAAGGATAAACATAAACTCTCTTGCCATCTGGCGGGCAAATGCATTCCTTGAAAGAAGGATCTTATCTCCTTGATTTAAAGCGAGCAAATACATGAACTGAAAGAATGAGTCATATCCTATCTTGCCTTTGCCAGGCAAATAAATCCCTGAAAGAAGGGATCATACCTCCCCTTGCCTTAAACTGAGCAATTGTCTGAATTGAAAGATGGCATCTTATCCTCGCTTGCCTTCTACCGGGTAAATGCATCTCTCAAAGAAGGGATATCATCTCCCCTTGCCTTCTTCTTCTTCTTATTGGCATTACATCTCCACACTGGAACAGAGCCGCTTCGCAGCTTAGTGTTCATTAAGCTCTTCCACAGTTTTTAACTGCAAGGTTTCTAAGCCAAGTTACCATTTTTTGCATTCGTATATCATGGCTAACACGATGATACTTTTATGCCCAGGGAAGTCGAGATAATTTCCAATCCGAAAATTGTCTAGACTGGCCCAGCCACCCCCAGCATGGTCTTGCTTTGTAGCCGCGCGTTTTACCGCACGGCTAAGGAGGTCCCCTTGCCTTAAATCGAGCAAATGGCTAAACCAACAGAAGGAGTCATATCTTCTTTTGCCTTTTGCCGGGCAAATATGAAAAAGGGATCGCATCTTCCTTGCCCTACATCAAGTAAATGACTGAATTGAAAGAAGGAGTCATATCCTCTCTTGCCTTCTGCCGGACAAATGGATCAGTTGAAAGAAGGGATCATGTCACCAGTTGAATAAAACCGAGCAAATGCCTGTATTAAATGAAGTAACCACACATTTTTTTTGCTTTCTGCCAGACAAATCAGGCATTCATTGAAAGAAGGAAACATACCTTCCCGTGACTTAGAGCGAGCAAATACCCGAATTGGAAGATGGAATCATATCCTCCCTTGTCTTCTGCAGGGCAAAAAATATGGTATGTGGAAAAGGCAGATATAAAATACAACATTTCTCCTTTTTTGTGAAAGCAATAATTATAAAGAATCGAACATATTTTACATTAGTTCCGAAATTGGTGATTTCTCAATTATTATGCCAAATGACCATTATGCCAAATGGCCGTTATGCCGAACGACGTTTTGCCAAATGACCTTTATGCCAAACGGCATTATGCCAAACGGCGCTATGCCAAATTACCTACCACCATGCATTAAGGATTCGTACACTAATTACGTAAGCACTTATGGGGGAGGGGGGTGTGCCATTTTCTTACGCTCCATATAAATAAAAAAAAACATTTGTATGGGAAAAATCTAACAATGGGGCAGGATTATAAAACCCGCAAAAAATGCTTACGTAATTAGTGTACGGCCCCTTATTATTCTTACATTAAAACGTGTATTTACGACCCCTTAATTGAACCTTTGAATAAATTATGAAAAAGCATCCACCATGCTCAGATTAGGAAAATTTTCCGAACATAAAGTCAATTTCGCTCGAAACTTTTGATAGCTTAAATAAAAAATCGTGCACAATTATCATTGTTTTTGACTACCTAGCTTAATAATCAAAAGTAAGCAAACCGTCTGGTGGGATAAATTTGTTTCGAGCTTCAATATATGAAGATTTTCAAAGATAAATTTGCTCAACCACTAATAGGCTAAGGTGTGAGCCATATACCCTATCTTTGCTTTCTACAACCCGGATTTTAGAATTTCTTATATTTCCCTACCAACCAAACCAAACCTGTATAAGACGAGTGACAAAATCGGGTCGGCACTGTATCTAATTTATTTGTATCATGGGAATATAATTGCCGCATTTTAAACAGTACGTAAAGCTTAGGAAAAAAATACCTTAACTATTTTATAATTATCAGCATCCGTAGTTTAATTTACGTGAACTTTCACTCCTTTTCCCCGTTTGTCGGTCCATTTCGGAAATTCTATTTACTGTCCTTTAGTAAATATTAGGAAGCTTGAGAGAGCTCAATAGCAACGAACACATA
Source organism: Armigeres subalbatus (assembly GCF_024139115.2). Taxonomy (NCBI): domain Eukaryota; kingdom Metazoa; phylum Arthropoda; class Insecta; order Diptera; family Culicidae; genus Armigeres; species Armigeres subalbatus. Next base: position 161,791,404 of record NC_085139.1, read on the forward strand.
TCTATTCACATGCACGACAACTTTTTTTACTCTATAGAGCCAAAGCTGATTTGCTCTATTGAGCGTAATTGGCTTAGAATAAACTTACCTAATTTATCCAGAATATGGTTTACTAATGAAAAACAAAACACAAATACACACAATAGCTCCCGGTACCGTACGTTACTCATAAGCTAATAAATTCACGTCCAATCCTGTTAAACTTGTAACCTTGATTAGCAAAAGCCAGAAGCCCCGACAATTGCATTGATAACGGTACGACGAGAAACGAGGCCACCAAGCTGCAATTTTCAAAAGGGGCTCCCCTTATAAATCACACAACGATCACTTTGACAACGATCAAGCTCATGGCGGTCGGTGTGGTGCCTCCTCCGTCGACAATGTAGCTAAGCACTGGACCGGCGACGACGGCAACGACGCATATGTCTCACAGCATAAATGTTTTGCACGCGAATGACTCCGTCCGCACCGTATACGACGACAATGAGGAACCAGCATAAAAGGGAAGACGCATTCTCGTACACTTTCGCACGATATCTGCCAATGAACAAGACACCGATAAACAACGATGATGAAGAAACATGTTGTTTAATTTTCCGGGAATTGCATAAAAGAGATGCGGAGAGAGAAAAAAAAACTGCCCTGAAACACGAAAAGATCTCTAATGACATAGTGTTGCCCGGCGATCAGCAAGTCGTTCAATATGTTTGCTTTGCAGACGCCCCTTGCTTACGGTTCACCAATATCCGAGATGCGGACGAACAAGAATTTTAAATCAAACACGATCAGCGTGACGATAATAATAAATGATTTAACCTCATTATTAATTGATATTATTTCGCCCGTACCGTACACATCAACCAGCATCAACGTGTGTGAGGATTCCATCCACGATAAGCAACGTGGTATGAAAATCCGGGAAGAGCAGACGCGAAAAACTGCCCTTACTAGGTGTAGCCATCTTCACTGGAGTATTTCAAGAAGACGAGGACGACGACGACGACGCTGTCAGATCAGCGAACCGTGCAGCATTCCTGTCCAATCGGCGTCTACGCTTTGGACGGCTCGTTCGTAAAAGTGGAATGCACCTTCTTCATTTTGATCCCAGCCGTCGTCGTCCGTCCATCGCCGCGGAAAATCCATCCATCCTCACCCGGCATCAGTAGCAACAGCAGAAACTCAGACTTCAGAGAGTAGAGCAGACCATGCCGTGCCACGCCACGCCAGTGAAGAATCGTTGGCCGTTTTTCTTTTGTGGCATTAACTCGTCGCTAATTCCATTGCGATCCACCTCCTGCTCCACCACCAGGAACCCCGAGACGAGCGTTCTTCTGCACGGCGGACCATACGATCACTGACAAAGTTACGTGTGTGACCTGCGTCGTTGGGTGATGATGGGGCCCGTCCATCGCCGGGTGTGGTAGAGGGCGGAGCAGTTTTATAACAACACTCCGAAAGCAACGTAAACATACCACACGGCAGAACACGGCAGCAATATTTGAAATCGTCGGCGCGGCCGGCGGCGGCGGTGGCGATGAGATAAGATAGCGTGGCCTGGCCGCTGGGGAAGAACCGGCAGCGGAAGGCGAACGGGGACCATTTCTGGAGAGTTGTGGTACGAGCAGCAGCGAGCAGGCTACTCACTCACACTTGCTCTTTTTTTCTCTCTCCTTCTCTCGCCGTCCGATGATAAAAATCGTGCACTTTTAGTTAATTCGGTGGTTTAACCTTGATAAGTGGATTCTTCGGAATATCAAACAAGAGCAGTCGCTGTGTGTTGATTGATTGATCCGAGCAGAATGAATTTATTCTATCGATGTTTGTCGTTGGCACACATTCAGGTCACATCCACAATCTACTTTACATATGTCTTGTTCAATGTAAAACATTCATCAATTCCTGTTTGCTATGGGTATTCATAGAACAATTGGCAGCATGAGTTTAGTTCGCCTCATTTGTTTCGAAATCCAGTATTAATCTTTTCCCAATAGGTTTTGGGTTATTTTTCGTCATGATAGATACTCCTAATACTTAATATGCTTCAGAGGTAGATGACAGCATTGAAATGACATTATATGTACAATAAACAATTAATTGAATGGAAAGGAACATCTTGATATGGAGCACAAATAAAGATTCCAAAATGTTGTTTTCTTGGTGGGTGTAGTTTTGAGCCAATATTAACCTTTGTATCCCCAACCAATTTGTTTGCAATTTTCAGACATAAACCAAAAATTATCATCGATGGATGATGGATGGATGGATCGAACATGTCAGTCCAACGGTTACGGATTTATACGGAATCCCAGTGGGGTCTGTCGGGTGGCCATTTAGGACATTTTTGTCATTGTTGTGTGCTATTAGTAACAATATCGTCTTTTTATACCCGTAGCGTGAAGAAAACTAATTTGCAATGCTTCTGAACGCATGATGGCCACACCGGTTCCGGGGCTCCAACTGGGGACATATATCAAAATATAGGCATAGGCATATCAATCATCGCCATTTTTTGCCGAAAGTTATATTGAAACTAATCAATGAATCAATTTTGATCCATTTGATCCAAACATACCGGGACACCTGTAACCAATTCCGGAAACCCTGTCCGTTTTTTGTAAAATAAAAAGCTTGCGACATATTGAACTTCATGATTTTACAAAAAATGTAGTATAACATTTTTTAGGTCTTGATTCTACTTCTGGCCACTTCCGGGAAAACCCAGAACTTGAAGGAAGTTTGTTTCATAAGCTGAAGTTTGTTACAGTTGCTGTTAGTTGTAAGCCCATTTCGACTTTTCGAAATCAGATCGAGAAAAAAAAAAACAATCATAGATTTGCATCTAATATAATTTTGACCTAATTGGTCAGGTTCCAGGGTAGAACTGTTAGTCGATTGCGGCGTGATGAAACATTTTGAGTTAGCGTGGTGAAGGCGTCTCACCAATGGTGATCGGAGGAAGCGGTGCGGAATTTCCTGCATTGTTTCCTTCGAAAGCTCCTTCAGAAATTCCACGTGAAATGGCCACCCGACAGAACCCACTGGGATTCCGTATAACTCCGTAACCGTTGAACTGACATGTTCGATCCATCCATCCATCATCCATCGATGATAATTTTTGGTTTATGTCTGAAAATTGCAAACAAATTGGTCTAAAATTAAATGAATTCCTCCGGAAATTAGTTCAGAAATTAATCCGGAAGTTCCTTGAGGAATTACTCCTGAAGTTCTTTCAGCAACTCCTCCGGAAGTTGCTTCAGAAATTCTTTTGAAAGTTCCTTCATGGAACACCTCCGGAAGTTCCTTCAGCAATTCGTCAACAGTTTCTTTTGAAAGTTCCTTCAGGACTACCTCCGGCAGTTCCTTCATGAATACCACCGGGAGCTCCTTCAGCAATTCCTCCAGAAGTTCCTTCAGCAATTCCTCCAGAAGTTCCTTCAGCAATTCCTCCGGAAGTTCCTTCAGGAATTTCTTCAGAATTTCCTTCAGGAATACCTTCGGAAGTTCCTTCAGGAAAACCTCCGGAAGTTCCTTCAGGAAAACCTCCGGAAGTTCCTTCAGGAATTCTTCCAAAAGTTCCTTCAGCAGTTCCTTCAGCAATTCCTCCAGAAGTTCGTTCAGCATTTTGCAGATCCTCCAGAAATTTCTTCATCACCTCCTTCGGAAATTCTCTTGGGAATTCCTCCGGAAGTTCCCTTAGAAATTCCTCCATAAGTTCCCTCGAAATTCCTTCAGAAGTTCCCTCATTAATTCCTCCGGATGCTCCTTCAGAAATTCCTCAGAAACTTCCTTCAGAAATTCCTCTAGAAATTCAGGAATTCCTCCGGATGTTGCTTCAGGAATTCCACTGGAACTAGAATTCCTGAATAATCTCTCGGAGGAATTCCTGGATAATCTTCCTGAGGAATTTCTAAAGAAACTTCCGAAGGAATTCCTGAAGAAACTTACGGAGGAATTCCTGAAGAAACTTTCGGAGGAATTCCTGAAGAAAATTCCGGAAAAAAATCTGAAGGAACTTTCCGTCCCCGAGGAATTCCTAGTAGAACATCCGAAAAAATTCCTTAGAAAGAGAAGAAGAGAACTTCAGGAAGAAATCCTGAAGCAACTGAAATTTAAAAATATTGAAATATTTTAAGATTATGAAATTTTGAAATTTTAAAATTCTAAAATTCTGAAATTTTGAAATTTTGAAATTGAAGAATTGAAAAATTTAAAGCTTCCGGAGATATTTCTGAATGGGCTTCTTGAGGAATTCTTAAAGAAACTAACGAAGGAATCCCTAAAGGAACTTCCGAAGGAATTCCTAAAGAAACTTCTGGAGGAATTTCTAAATGAACTTCCATAGGAATTCCTAAAGAAACTTCAGGAAGACATCCTGAAGCACCTAAAATTTAGAAATTTTGAAATATTTTGAGATTATAAAATTTTAAAATTCTGAAACTCTGAAATTTTGAAATTAATTAAATTTTTCAATTTTTGAATTTTTTAATTTGTAAATTTTTAAATTTTTAAATTTTAAAATTTTAAAATTTTTATTATTTTGAAATTTTCAAATTTTAAAATTTTGAATTTTTGAATTTTTGAATTTTTGAATTTTTGAATTTTTGAATTTTTGAATTTTTGAATTTTTTAATTTTTTAATTTTTCAATTTTTCAATTTTTCCATTTTTCAATTTTTCAATTTTTCAATTTTTCAATTTTTCAATTTTTTAATTTTTTTTAATTTTTCAATTTGTAAATTTTTAAATCCTCAAATTTTTTAATTTTTAAATTTTTAAATTTTTAAATTTTCAAATTTATATATTTTTGAATTTTAATTTCTTAATTTTTAAATTTTTAAATTTTTAAATTTTTAAATTTTTAAATTTTAAAATTTTTAAATTTTTAAATTTTTAAATTTTTAAATTTTTAAATTTTTAAATTTTTAAATTTTAAAATTTTTAAATTTTTAAATTTTTAAATTTCTAAGTTTTTAAGTTTTTAAATTTTTAAATTTTTCATTTTTATTTTTTTTAAGTTTTTAAATTTTTAAATTTTTCAATTTTATTAAGTTGGGAACATTTTTAAAATGCAATTTCGAAGTTACGGCCCTCGACCTAATAAGTACTTTTTTACGAACTTGTTGAACTTGTCTCCTACTCGCCGTCGCTTAGCGGAAAAACCTTCACAACAAATTGACGAATCTATCCCCACGGAATAAAAAAGATTTTCAGAGCGTCTCGCTTCATACAAATATACAAAAACTCTCGAACAACATGCTTCACGTTGCGATTTTCAGTGAAACCAGACGGAATAGAGATTCAGATCCTCAAAAGGAATAAAAATGAAAAGATCTCATCAAACAAAAAAGGACAAGATCTTACTAAGGAGCCATCCACAAACTTACGTCACGCTTTTAACGGGGTTTTTTTTTTTTTAATCAGACTAAGGCCGAAGTGGCCTGTGCGGTATATAAGAGTCTTCTCCATTCGGCTCGGTCCATGGCTACACGTCGCCAACCACGCAGTCTACGGAGGGTCCGCAAGTCATCTTCCACCTGATCTATCCACCTTGCCCGCTGCGCACCTCGCCTTCTTGTGCCCGTCGGATCGTTGTCGAGAACCATTTTCACCGGGTTACTGTCCGACATTCTGACTACGTGCCCGGCCCATCGCAGTCGTCCGATTTTCGCGGTGTGAACGATGGATGGTTCTTCCAACAGCTGATGCAACTCGTGGTTCATTCGCCTCCTCCACGTACCGTCCGCCATCTGCACCCCACCATAGATGGTACGCAGCACTTTCCTTTCGAAAACTCCAAGTGCGCGTTGGTCCTCCACGAGCATCGTCCAGGTCTCGTGTCCGTAGAGGACTACCGGTCTAATTAGCGTTTTGTAGATTGTCAGTTTGGTACGGCGGCGAACTCTATTCGATCGGAGCGTCTTGCGGAGTCCAAAGTATGTACGATTTCCAGCCACTATGCGTCTCCCAATTTCTCTGCTGGTGTCATTTTCGGCAGTCACCAGTGAGCCCAAGTACACAAATTCTTCTACCACCTCGATTTCGTCACCACCGATGCAAACTCGCGGTGGGTGGCTCACATTGTCTTCCTTGAACCTCTTCCTATCATGTACTTCGTCTTCGACGTGTTGATGACTAGTCCGATCCGCTTAGCTTCCCTCTTTATTCTGATGTAGGCTTCCTCCATCTTCTCAAAGTTACGTGCCATAATATCTATGTCGTCGGCGAAACCAAATAGCTGGACGGACTTATTGAAAATTGTACCACTCGTGTTAATCCCTGCTCTTCGTATTACCCTTCCAAAGCGATGTTGAATAGCAAACACGAAAGACCATCACCTTGCCGTAACCCTCTGCGGGTTTCGAAGGGACTCGAGAATGCCCTGAAACTCGAACTACGCACATCACCCGATCCATCGTCGCTTTGATCAACCGTGTCAGTTTATCCGGAAAACCGTGTTCGTGCATTAGCTGCCATAGCTGGTCCCGATCGATTGTATCATATGCGGCTTTGAAGTCGATGAATAGATGATGTGTGGGCACGTTGTATTCGCGGCATTTCTGCAGTACTTGGCGAATGGCGAACACCTGGTCCGTGGTGGAGCGTTCGCCCATAAAACCCGCCTGGTACTGCCCCACGAACTCCCTTGCAGTTGGTGCTAGTCGACGGCATAAAATTTGGGAGAGTACCTTGTAGGCGGCGTTCAGCAATGTGATTGCGCGGTAGTTGCTACAATCCAGCTTATCGCCCTTTTGTAGATGGGACACACGACACCTTCCATCCACTCCTGCGGCAAAACTTCCTCCTCCCAAATCTTGGTAATGACCCAGTGCAGCGCTCTAGCCAGTGCCTCACCACCGTGTTTAAATAGCTCTCCTGGTAGTTGGGCTTTGTTGTTCTTCAGCCGGCCAATCTCCTCCTGGATTTCCTGGAGATCTGGAGCCGGTAGAATTATGTCCTGCGCGCGTTCTCCCAGGTCCATCACCATACCGCCATCTTCGTCTGCCACATCGCCATTCAGGTGTTCTTCGTAGTGCTGCCGCCACCTTTGGATCACCTCACGCTCGTTCGTAAGAAGGTTCCTGTTTATGTCCTTACACATATCAGGCTGTGGCATGTGGCCCTTGCGTGAACGGTTTAACTTCTCATAGAACTTTCGCGTGTTATTAGCGCGGTACAGTTGCTCCGTTTCTTCAAGGTCTCGATCTTCCTGCTGGCGCTTTTTCCTCCGGAAAATCGAGTTTTGTCTGTTCCGCGCCTGTTTATATCGTGTCTCGTTCGCCCTCGTGCGGTGTTGCAGCAATCTCGCCCATGCTGCATTCTTCTCTTCCACTAACTGCTCACATTCGCCGTCATACCAGTCGTTTCTCTGATCCGGGGGCACCGTGCCAAGTGCAGCGGTTGCGGTGCTTCCAATGGCGGATCGAATATCTCTCCAGCCATCTTCAAGAGACGCTGCGCCTAGCTGCTCTTCCGTTGGAAGTGCCACTTCCAGCTGCTGCGCGTATTCTTGGGCTAGTCTACCATCTTATAGCCGCCCAATGTTAAGCCGCGGCGTCCGACTTCGACGCGTGTTGTACACCGTCGAGAGTTTTGAGCGCAGGCATACTGCAACGAGGTAGTGGTCGGATTCAATATTCGCACTGCGGTATGTGCGGACGTTCGTGATGTCGGAGAAGAATTTACCGTCGATTAGAACGTGGTCGATTTGGTTTTCCGTTTCTTGGTTAGGTGATCTCCATGTGGCCTTGTGGATATTTTTGCGGGGAAAGAAGGTGATTCGGACTACCATTCCGCGGGAGGCTGCGAAGTTTATGCATCGTTGGCCGTTGTCATTCGATACGGTGTGCAGACTATCCGGTCCGATGACCGGTCTATACATTTCCTCCCTTCCTACCTGTGCGTTCATGTCACCGATGACGATTTTAACGTCCCGCAATGGGCATCCATCGTATGTCTGCTCCAGCTGTGCGTAAAACGCTTCTTTCTCGTCGTCGGGTCTCCCTTCGTGTGGGCAGTGCACGTTGATGATGCTATAGTTGAAGAAACGGCCTTTAATCCTCAGCTTGCACATCCTTGCGTTGATTGGCTGCCACCCAATCACGCGTTGGCGCATCTTACCCAGCACTATGAAGCCGGTTCCCAGCTCGTTGGTGGTGCCACAGCTTTGGTAGAAGGTAGCCGCTCGATGCCCGCTTTTCCACACTTTCTGTCCTGTCCAGCAAATCTCCTGCAGCGCCACAACGTCGAAGTTGCGGGGATGTAATTCATCGTAGATCATCCTGTCGCAACCTGCGAAACCTAGCGACTTGCAATTCCATGTTCCAAGCTTCCAATCGTGATCCTGTATTCGTCGCCTAGGTCTTTGCCGATTATATCGAGTCGCATTATCTCTTATATTGTTCGTAATGATTGGTTTTCTTGGCGGCTTATTGGGCCAGCGTAAACCTCCTGTCTCGTCGGAGGGGCGTCGTGTCAGGGCTGTTTAGCGTCCCACCTAACACCAGGACTTGGGCTTGTGCGCTTTGAGCGGCACACGGTCGCTTTGGTAGGGCCTACTTGCGGATACATGCAGCTTTTTATAGAGGTTTAACAGGGCCCACTGTCAAACCCCACCACATCCTAGGCAAGCCCCACAACTCGCAGATGGCCTGGGGAGGGATCGTCAAGCCCTTGGACATAGTCCCTGCTGCCCTTAACGGGGTTGGGAACTCCGAATATCGACACGATTAGCATTAGCATTAAGCAGTTCGCACAAATTCGTAGGTGGTACAAGCCAAGACTATTGTATGAGAGTAGCATCACTTTCATCCGTTACCACAGATATTGATTTGGGACTAATCAGTATCTCTTAGATGGACGCAATGCACTCTCCAATAGTCGAGATCTGTCCTGGCCACGTCCTTGCGAATGCTGAGGAAGGGGAAGGACGGTTAGTTGGACACCTACTTAAGAAAGATGCAGAGAACTCTACGACCTCTCATAGGTGCCACGGGAGGTTTTGGATTTGTTAGTGTGGAAGGTTCATAACAGTAGGAATTGTTTTGGTAGAACGTGAAACACAGAAAGAACTAAGATAGAAATACAAAGTAGGAAAGGGACGAGCCTGGAATTGAACCCATGACCTCCTGCTTATAAGGCAGAAGCGGTAGCCATTAGACCACCGAGCTCGTCATAACTCCGAATATCGTCACGATTCATACAAAAAATCTAGAGGCTTGTGGCGAAGGGGGGGGGGGGGGGTTAAAAATCACCGATTTTTGCGTTACGTACTTTGTGGATCTTCCATAAACAGAAATAATTGTTGTCCCATTATCTCTACTGTATGTAAATCGCAAACTTATCTGTCACTCACTACCAACCACACTTATTAGGATCACCATTCATTAGATATTTCGTTCGTCGAATTACCTGCAACGAAAGAAAAGAATGAAAACATGATAAATATTATTTGCTTTGCTCATTGCATTTGTTAACTCAATACTAATCATGTAATGTATTTTTATTTCCATTTAACATAGAAGTGTTTTAAAAACTGAATAAAGCTTATGGCCTATTCAGATTACGCCATTTATATTAATAATCGAGTTAAATATTAGATAGAAAATTGAAAATATGTGGATTGGCATCAAGTTTCTCTTTATTATTATATTTATTGTCATAAATGGCGTAATCTGAATAGTTTAGTAGATAGTTAAGCTAGATAGCAAGAAGAAATAACTTTCTTTCCATTCACTTAAAAGTCTTCAAAGATTTCGATATAATTAGGAACCTAATTTATTACTTTTGCAGTATCACATGATTGAAACATTCTCGACTTCGGCTGATCCAGCCGTTTTAATACTCTGCTGGAGAAACCAACATTACGAAGGTGAATTATCCAGAGTTTTATGTTCTTTCACTGCTTCTTGCTTGATAGGAGCCTTCTTTCCACCGCGGAGCTGGCTCCACTCAAATTCCACATACGATTAGTGCGCCGCCCATCATCCACCAGCGCGAGCGCAGCGTTTCATTCGTCGGTCGGTCGTTCGGTCGGTCGACCGATCGCTGTTGGTCATCAATAGTGAACTAATGAAACCGGTTCTACAACTCTCCGTCGCCGCATGGGCCGCTTCGCCCGAAAACGAAGAATCATTTGTGTACACATCGTATTTTTGTGCGGCAATGGTTGTAGTTTTTTCCTCCTGATCGCTTCTTCACTCGGGTGGTGTTTTATCATGTTCTCCAGAAAAATTCTTTGCTTCTTGATCACTTGATCTGGCCATGAGTGCTTTCGGCGAGGTCTGGTGCGCGGTGGTGCGGCAACGGAGGTGTGGTGGCTGGCCATTCTCTTCTTGGGATTCTTTACGCTGCTGCTGTTGGTTGCTCTCCATTCTTTCGTTCGGGATGGTTTTTAAACTTTTCTCCAGTCGGGTATGGGAAGAGTAATGAAATGTCAAGGGTCGCTTGGAAATGTTTGCCATTTGTCATCCGGAACCTAATAAAAAGTGGAAATTAAATATTCTGCTAACATCAAATGAGCAAATACAATTTACATATTTACTATGACTAAGAAAAGCTCTCGAAAAGGGGATCGATTAAACTTTTTCGTCTGCACTTTACGCTACTCGTCCTTTCAAGTGCGCGACGCGTCGAGACGGTTCCGCCAGCAAGCAACGAGAGACCAACCTGATGGAGCTGGACCGGCGATCGTCGTACGTACGAATGACGTGACTGCCGAGCTGAGACAGATTCTTGCGGTCAAATAAGCACCGAGCGCGCAGAGGACCACGGGGAAAGATACACGTTTGTGCCGTTTTTTTTGCCTGGTCCTACGCGCAAGAATGATTAAGAATGTTCAACAGATAGAGCACGGGGACTGCGGAGATGGGGCATCCAGCAGACCAAGCAGCAAGTCATCATTAAAGAGAAGAAATCGTGCACTCAATAAGTGCGAAGATCGTGTTTACCGGGCGATTTGGTACGTTCGGTGGGACCCAGTGAGTGTATTGCGGGGTGTGTCCGGGAGGGTGGTTCTAAACTTCGTTCATGCGAGCCTCCGATGGCGCCGATCGTGAGCTTTTGTGGTAGTGTTTCTCGTTCGGATCGTAAAATATTATTATTAGAGTGGTTTAATTGGAAGCTAGTTTTTAGCCAAATTCAAACAAACGAATACAGAGATAAGAATTACATCAGATAGCTACATTCGGTTTGATGATTCTTTGAAGTGTAATGTCAACCGCTATCAAGGGGGAATCTAATTATAAATGTTCACACTTATCGAGACATGATTCCAAATTCTCAGATATGCCACGTCAATTTCATTGAGAACGTGCGAACACTGACTGCGATGACGTACATTTTCCATTCAGCTTGCTGCCGCTAGTGGGTAACTGTTGGTTGTAAACACATACCATTGAATTAAAATATCACTTACATAATACACTCGAGAAAAGAGGTTCTCAAACCAACAAGCATTCAATCAAATTTGATTATCTATACCCAAATGCTTCAAGTAGGTTAGAAAATGCGCTCGACTGTCCCAAAACTTTGGTGATAAAGAAATTCGTTCAAGCTTTTTCAGCTACTTACAAGTCATCAGATTGAGGTATATAAATGACCACGGGATAATCATGTTTACAGCCGTTTAAACAACCACCGCCTTCCGACGCTGTGTAGGACAACTCTGACGTTCTAATCTAATCGAATAGAGCTCGCCACCTTCCCTAACTGACTATTTACAAAACGCTCATTAGACCGCGTCGTCCTCTACGGACACGAGACCTGGACGTTGCTTGTGGAGGACCAACAGGCATTTGGAATGTTGTGCTGGAAATTGCTGCGTTCCATCTATCGTGGAGTGGAGATGGCGGACAGTACGTGGAGGAGGCGAATGAACCAGACATTGATCACATCACAAAAACCGGAAGACTGCGGTGGGCCGTGCACTTAGCCAGAATGTCAGACAATAACCCAGTGAAAATGGTTCCCGACAACGATACGACAGGCACAGGAATGCAGCGAGCAAGATGGATCGATCAGGTGAAAACTAAAAAAAAAAAAATGATAAATTGAACAATTCTAGACCAACATTTGAAAAGGGCGTAACAGCCAAAATCTATTCCTTTTGATTTTTTGTCTACATATATTGCTATATATGTGGACAAAGAATCAGAAGGAGTAAATTTTGGCAGTTACGCCCTTTTCAAATGTTGGTCTAGAATTGAAAAATTGAAAAATTGAAAAATTGAAAAATTAAAAAATTGAAAAATTGAAAAATTGAAAAATTGAAAAATTGAAAAATTAAAAATTTGAAAAATTAAAAAATAGAAAAATTTAAAAAATTGAAAAATTAAAAGATTAAAAAAATGAAAAATTGAAAAATTGAACAATTGAAAAATTGAAAAATTGAAATTGAAAAATAAAAAATTTGAAAAATCGAAAAATTGAAAAATTGATGAATTAAAAAATCTAAGAATTTAAAAATTTAAAAAAATTAGAAAAATTTGAAAAATGTAAAAAAAATTGAAAAATTAAAAATGAAAAAATTGAAAAACATGAAAAATTTGAAAATTAAAAAAATTGGAGAATCGAAAAATTAAAAAAATTGTCAAATTGAAAAATTGAAAAATTAAAAAATTAAAAAACTAAAAATTGAAAAATTTGAAATTTTAAAAATATAAAATTTGATTAAATTTAAAATTGAACAAATAAAAAATTAAAAAAATTAGAAATTTAAAATTCAAAAAATTTAAAAAATTAAAAAGTTTCAAAAATTCAAAAATTTAGAAATTTAAAAATTAAAAAATTGAAAAATTTAAAAATTTAAAAATTACAAATTGAGAAATTGAAAAATCAAGAAATTGAAAAATCAAAAAATTGAAACATTAAAAAATTGAAAAATTGGAAAATTAAGAAATTGAAAAACTAAAAATTGAAAAATTGAAAAATTGAAAAATTTTAAAAAAAATGAGGAATTGAATAATTGAAAAATTGAAAAATTGAGAAATAAAAAAAATTAAAAAATTTAAAAATTGAAATATTTAAAAATTGAAGAATTGAAAAATTAAAAAATTAAAAAATTAAAAACTTGGAAAATTGAAAATTTGAGAATTTGATAAATTGAAAAATTAAAAAAAAATCAGAAATTGATAAATAAAAAAATTAAAAAAATTGAAAAATTGAAAAATTAAAAAAATTATAAATTAAAAAATTGAAAATTGAAAATTGAAAAATTAAAAATTAAAGAATTGAAAAATTCAAAAATTCAAAAGTTAAAAAAATGGTAAATTGAAAAATTTAAAAATCTAAGAATTTAAAAATTGAAAAAATTGAAAAATATAAGAATTGAAAAATTGAAAAAAACTAAAAAATTTAAAAATTTAAAAATTGAAAAACAAAAAAATTGAGAAATAAAAAAATAAGAAAAATAGAAATTGAAAAATCAAAATAATAAAAAAAAATAAAAGAATTGAATAAATGCAGAATATTTAAATATTAAAATTTCTAAATTTTAAAATCTCAAAACTTAAAAATTTTAAAAATTTCAAAACTTAAAAAATAAATCCAAAGAATTTTTCAATAAAATTCCTAATAAATTCCCGAAAAAATTTCGATTTTTTTAAAGATTTTCCGGAAATTTTCCCAAGGATATTCCGAAGTATTTTCCAAAGAAATTAAAAACAAAAATTCTGAGAGAATTTTCAAGAGATATCCGAGGAAACCCTCAAAAACTCGTAGAAATTCCAAATTGCTCTTTAAGAAATTCAGGAAAACAATGTAACGATGAAATGTTGAAATGTTGAAGACATTTGTCGGGGTATAGTTCTGAAGGACAGCAAACCTTCCGTAAATACGTTCAGATTTCAATTAGATTTTAAATATTTAATAATGCATTTATATTTAAAGAAAATTTCCAAACATAATTTTATGTTTGATTTTGGCACGTGCACGTAATTAGTAAGAGACAAAAAAATCTATTGTGTGTACTATTTGATTATAAAGATTAAGTTGAAAGGATCTTATCATCTTATATCCTGTGTGTTCATTTTTCAGTTTCTTGATCACCATTTGAAAGTAATTCATTCGGAAATGAAATCAAACATGAGCCTATAAAAAAAATCTCCGGATATCGAATTAAGAACCACTGTCGCTCGCGAAAATATTCACGATCAATGCTAATAAACATAAAACTCGCGAAAACAATGCTCCTTGTGTGGTGATAGAATCGCTTAGAAAATGTAAATATCGCATTCTTTTAACTCGCAGCGTTTTCGTTGATACAAACCGCCTGGTGCTTAGATATGGCTTAGCAGAGGAAGTGAGTCAACGTGAGGCCGACGGCTGCCATTCAGCAAAAAGAAAACCAGATTCGTTCGCTGCACAGTTTTTCCTATTGGCCGCATGGTTACCAAGACCGGACGGCCAAATCTAGCTCATTTGTCAAGTAAGGGTTAAGCCACCATCGACAACGGCTGGCCCGTACCTGTCTGCAGCAGAAATTCTGATTGGAGCGAACTGACTGGAACTCGCCTCACTTAGCGTTATTGACTCACACAGGGAGCGACTGTGCGGGACTGCGGTCGCTACTAACCGTGTTTACCTACTATGTAGCTTCGTGGCTGATGATGAGGTAATCGAATTGATAACAAAGCAGATTGAAATTCGTAATGGAAATTTTATGAAAACGAACGGGCATTCAGCATTGTGTGCTGCAGCAGCGATTCCAGACCGTCTAATTGTGGAAGATGATTAAATGGAGTCGAAACCGGTTCAATTTAGCCGCTAGCGTATCATACAAATTAGGTGCGATTAAAACGCTAGTCATAGTACTGGAAACCACAAAATTAATAACACTTTGTGAATTGGTACTTATGGATTGAAGGTCTGAACGACTCGTTGCACTGATAAAACCAATTTGCGTTGATGAACAGGCCTGTCGCTAGGATTGTCCTTCTTGAATTAATTAACTTTTGATTGGACCGTCAAGTTGTAACAAGCAACGATTTGTGTAGTGCAACACAATCACGTCGTGCTGATGGTTGCGTTTAATCCGACTTCAAGTGGAACAAAAACAACGGACTTCTCCCATAACCTCTTACGCAGTCTTGATTCAACACTCTTCTACTGACTGATTCTCCCTCAACACACGACCGTGACTTTGAAAGTTCGAGGAAGATGATGAGGGGAAACGAAACAGAAATGAGTTGCATTTTTTTTTCTAGTCGATTTGCTGTCGAGTCGGGGTCCGAGCCACACCATTTAACCGGGGGCCCCATTAGCACGCAACAGCGAAAGAGCCTTAATTTATCTAACGGTAGCCACAGACAGCCACTTTTAACCTTTATATGCATTGGCTCCAATTTTGGACATAATTGCCGAACGGCTAAACATTTTTATAGACGAGATCGAGCCGGGGACCGTCTTTGCCTTCTGGGTACTTTCTTTCTGCGTGAGAGGAGTACGGGCTTGTTAGGTTTAGCTTCGACTTATGGAGAAGGCATTTAATCACTGGGAGTCAGAACGTGATAAGCTACGGACACGAAGATTAATCTTCATGTCTTGCGTGGTATTTTGGGATGACTATTGTTCGGCTATTTTCGTAACCAAATTGGGTTAAGCTAAATTATATTTAACCACAGAAGTATCTGTGTTTCCAGTACCTGCTACATCGTGTTTTAGTTATTTGGAAAATTCCATCTATCAAGGTATTGGTCTCAATTTGTTCAGCATGTTGGATCTCAGATTAGGCGTAGTGTATTCAAATGGGAGTCGTTGATGAAAGTTCGTTTATTTTTTGCGATCTTGCGTGGTATCGGTTCGCATCGACAGCACTACAATGCAAATCTAATGGTAATAGTCCATGATAATAATAATTGTGTTTTTGGACCATCCTTATTTTCCTATCATCTAGATCATCTGTGGATTTTTTCAGTAATTCTTCGCTTCGCGAAATGCTTCGTACGTTACTCTTAATGTGATATCCGCATACAAAATATTTTTCAAAATTCACTTCCAATAGATTAACTTTTCCTGGAGTTTGTTTGAATTCATAAAAAAATAGAGGCTCCGAACATTCTCTCAAAAATTGACCTCAATATTTGACCTTCTCTCGAAATGCATTTGAAATATTGTCTTATTATTGTCAAGACGAAAAAGTATCTGGAAGTAGCCAAAAAATTTACTTGAATGCTCTTCCATTAAGTATGAAACATTCACTCGTTCTGTAGATATTTGAATATGGTACTCTGCATCAATTTGTTAATGTTAATTTGAATCATCGATTTATTCCAAAAGAATTTTATTCTGGATTACCACGGGAGATTCTTTCCAATTTCCAGGGGAAAGAAAATGCTTAAGAATTTCCACGGGTTTGTGTTTTGAAATTCTCACGAAAATACTTTGGAGTTTTCATGGGAAACTCTTAGAGCTTCGGAATTTTCAGAGGCAATCGTTTGAAATTTTCACAGATTTTTTTTTGGAAATTCATCGGAATTTCGATGGGAAATATCCCGCAATTTCCATTGAGATCTTTTGTAACATGGTCAGTCTAATCGTGGCCTGGTAAGATCGTGAATTCAGATTCTTTTGTGTAATGTTGGAATGATTTTAATAAATAGATCTGTCAATGAATTGGTAAACAAATGGTATGGAGAATTAATCAATTTAATTAAGATTTGGTCGTATAAAATTTGGGTTGAATTCCGGATAAGCATTGGTTGAATTTAAAAATGATTTGGAATGGATTTGTATTGTGATTATATTGGATTTAGAATGAATTAAATTGGATTTGGTTTAATTTCAATTGAATTTTACAGCATGTATAAACAGTAAACATTTCTCAAATTATCGAATGGGATTCTATGAGCCTGGAAAGCTCGTGGAATTGAATTCTCGTGCTAAGTGTGGTCCAAATCCAATCCAAATCCAATCCAAATCAAATCCAAATCCAATCCAATCCAAATCCAATCCAAATCCTATTCAAATCCAATCAAAATCCAATCCAAATCCGATCCAAATCCAATCCAAATCCAATCCAAATCCAATCCAAATCTAATCCAAATCCAATCCAAATCCAATCCAAATCCAATCCAAATCCAATCAAAATCCAAGCCCAATCCAAATACAATCAAAATCCATTACAAATCCAATCCAAATCAAATCCAAATCCAAATCGAATCCAAATCCAAATCCAATGCAAATCCCATCCAAATCCAATCCATATCCAATCCAATTCGAATTCAAATCCATTCCAAATCCAATCCAAATCCAATTCAAATCCAATCCAAATCTAATCCAAATCCAATCCAAACCAATCCAAACCAATCCAAACCAATCCAAACCAAACCAAACCAATCCAAACCAATCCAATTCAACCAAACCAAATCCATTCCAAACCAACCAAACCAATCCAAATCTAATCCAAACCAATCCAAACCAATCCAAACCAATCCAAACCAATCCAAACCAATCCAAACCAATCCAAACCAATCCAAACCAACCAAAACCAATCCAAACCAATCCAAACCAATCCAAACCAATCCAAACCAATCCAAACCAATCCAAACCAATCCAAACCAATCCAAACCAATCCAAACCAATCCAAACCAACCAAACCAATCCAAACCAATCCAAACCAATCCAAACCAATCCAAACCAATCCAAACCAATCCAAACCAATCCAAACCAACCAAATCCAATCCAAACCAATCCAAACCAATCCAAACCAATCCAAACCAATCCAAACCAACACAAACCAATCCAACCAATCCAAACCAATCCAAACCCAATCCAAACCAAATCCAACCAATCCAACCAATCCAAACCAATCCAAACCAATCCAAACCAATCCAAACCAATCCAACCAATCCAAACCAAACCAATCCAAACCAATCCAACCAAACCAATCCAAACCAATCCAAATCCAACCCAATTTCAATCCAAACCAATCCAAACCCATCCGAATCTAATCCAAACCAATTAAACCAATCCAAACCAATCCAAACCAATCCAAACCAATCCAAACCAACCAATCCAAACCAATCCAAACCAATCCAAACCAATCCAAACCAACCAAACCAATCCAAACCAATCCAAACCAATCCAAACCAACCAAACCAATCCAAACCAATCCAAACCAATCCAAACCAATCCAAACCAATCCAAACCAATCCAAACCAATCCAAACCAATCCAACCAATCCAAACCAATCCAAACCAATCCAAACCAATCCAAACCAATCCGAATCTAATCCAAACCAATCCAAACCCAATCCAAACCAAATCCAACCAATCCAACCCGAATCAAACCAATCCGAATCCAATCCAAACCAATCCAAACCAACCAAACCAATCCAAACCAAACCAAACCAATCCAAACCAATCCAATTCAAATCCAATCCAACCAACCCAATTTCAATCCAAACCAATCCAAATCCCATCCGAATCTAATCCAAACCAATCCGAATCTAATCCAAACCAATCCAAACCCAATCCAAACCAAATCCAAATCCAATCCAACCAAAACCAAACCAATCCGAATCCAACACAAACCAATCCAAACCAAACCAAACCAATCCAAACCAACCAATTCAAACCAATCCAAATCTAATCCAAACCAACCCAATTTCAATCCAAACCAATCCAAACCAAACCCATCCGAATCTAATCCAACCAATCCAAACCCAATCCAAACCAATCCAAACCAAACCAATCAAACCAATCCAAATCTAATCCAACCAATCCAACCCGAATCCAAACCAATCCGAATCCAATCCAAACCAATCCCAATCCAATCCAAACCAAACCAAACCAATCCAAACCAATCCAAACCAATCCAAACCAATCCAAACCAATCCAAACCAATCCAAACCAACCAAACCAACCAAACCAATCCAAACCAATCCAAACCAATCCAAACCAATCCAAACCAATCCAAACCAATCCAAACCAATCCAAACCAATCCAAACCAACCAAACCAATCCAAACCAAACCAATCCAAACCAAACCAATCCAAACCAATCCAAACCAAACCAACCAAACCAATCCAAACCAATCCAACCAATCCAATCCAAACCAATCCAAACCAATCCAAACCAATCCAAACCAATCCAAACCAATCCAAACCAATCCAAACCAATCCAAACCAATCCGAATCCCATCCAAACCAATCCAACTCGAATTCAAATCCAATCCAAACCAATCCAAACCAATCCAAACCAATCCAAACCAATCCAAACCAATCCAAACCAATCCAAACCAATCCAAACCAATCCAAACCAATCCAAACCAACCAAACCAATCCAAACCAATCCAAACCAATCCAAACCAATCCAAACCAATCCAAACCAATCCAAACCAATCCAAACCAATCCAAACCAATCCAAACCAATCCAAACCAATCCAAACCAACCAAACCAATCCAAACCAATCCAAACCAACCAAACCAATCCAAACCAATCCAAACCAATCCAAACCAACCAAACCAATCCAAAACCAATCCAAATCCAATCCAAATCCAATTCAAATCCAATTCAAATAAATCCAATGCAAATCCAATCAAAATTCAATACCAATCCGATCCGATACAAATCCAATCCAAATCCAATCAAAATCCAATCCCAATCCGATCCAAATCTGATCCAAATCCAATCCAAATCCAATCAAAATCCAATCAAAATCCAATCCCAATCCGATCAAAATCTGATCCAAATCCAATCCAAATCCAATCTAAATCCAATCCAAATCCAAACCAAATCCAATCCAAATCCAATCCAATTCAATCCAAATCCAAATCCAATGCAAATCTAATCCAAATCCAACCCAAACCCAATCCAAATCCAATACAAACCCAATCTAAACCCAAATCCATTCCAAATCCAATCAATATCCAATCCCAATCTAAATCCAATTCAAATCCAATACAAATCCAATCCAAATCCAAATCCCATCCAAATCAGATTCAAATCCAATCCAAATCCAATCCAAATCCAATCCAAATCCAATCCAAATCCAATCCAAATCCAATCCAAATCCAATCTAAATCCAATCAAAATTCAATCCAAATCTAATCCAAATCCAATCCAAATCCAATCCAACTCGAATTCAAATCCAATCCGAATCCAATCCAAACCAATCCCAATCCAATCCAAACCAAACCAAACCAATCCAACCAATCCAAACCAATCCAAACCAATCCAAACCAATCCAAACCAATCCAAACCAATCCAAACCAACCAAACCAATCCAAACCAATCCAAACCAATCCAAACCAATCCAAACCAATCCAAACCAATCCAAACCAATCCAAACCAATCCAAACCAATCCAAACCAAACCAACCAAACCAAACCAATCCAAACCAACCAAACCAAACCAATCCAAACCAATCCAAACCAACCAATCCAATCCAATCCAAACCAATCCAAACCAATCCAAACCAATCCAAACCAATCCAAACCAATCCAAACCAACCAAACCAATCCAAACCAATCCGAATCCCATCCAAACCAATCCAACCCGAACCAAACCAATCCAAACCAACCAAACCAATCCAAACCAATCCAAACCAACCAAACCAATCCAAACCAATCCAAACCAATCCAAACCAATCCAAACCAATCCAAACCAATCCAAACCAATCCAAACCAATCCAAACCAATCCAAACCAATCCAAATCCAATCCAAATCCAATCCAAATCCAATCCAAATCCAATCCAAATCCAATCCAAATCCAATCCAAATCCAATCCAAATCCAATCCAAATCCAATCCAAATCCAATCCAAATCCAATTCAAATCCAATTCAAATAAATCCAATGCAAATCCAATCAAAATTCAATACCAATCCGATCCGATACAAATCCAATCCAAATCCAATCAAAATCCAATCCCAATCCGATCCAAATCTGATCCAAATCCAATCCAAATCCAATCAAAATCCAATCAAAATCCAATCCCAATCCGATCAAAATCTGATCCAAATCCAATCCAAATCCAATCTAAATCCAATCCAAATCCAAACCAAATCCAATCCAAATCCAATCCAATTCAATCCAAATCCAAATCCAATGCAAATCTAATCCAAATCCAACCCAAACCCAATCCAAATCCAATACAAACCCAATCTAAACCCAAATCCATTCCAAATCCAATCAATATCCAATCCCAATCTAAAGCCAATTCAAATCCAATACAAATCCAATCCAAATCCAAATCCCATCCAAATCAGATTCAAATCCAATCCAAATCCAATCCAAATCCAATCCAAATCCAATCCAAATCCAATCCAAATCCAATCCAAATCCAATCCAAATCCAATCCAAATCCAATCCAAATCCAATCCAAATCCAATCCAAATCCAATCCAAATCCAATCCAAATCCAATCCAAATCCAATCCAAATCCAATCCAAATCCAATCCAAATCCAATCCAAATCCAATCCAAATCCAATCAAAATCCAATCCCAATCCGATCCAAATCTGATCCAAATCCAATCCAAATCCAATCTAAATCCAATCCAAATCCAATCCAAATCCAATCCAATTCAATCCAAATCCAAATCCAATGCAAATCTAATCCAAATCCAACCCAAACCCAACCCAAATCCAATACAAATCCAATCCAAATCCAAATCCATTCCAAATCCAATCCCAATCTAAATCCAATTCAAATCCAATACAAATCCAATCCAAATCCAATCCAAATCCAAATCCCATCCAAATCAGATCCATATCCAATCCAAATCCGAATCCAAATCCAATTCAAATTCAATCCAAATTCAATCCAAATCCAATCCAAATCCAATCCAAATCAAATCCAAATCCAATCCAATTCCAAACCAAATCCAATCCAAATCCAATGAAAATCCAATCAAAATCCAATCAAAAACCTATCCAAAGCCAATGCAAAGCCAATGCAAATCCAATCCAAATCTAATACAATTCGAATTCAAATCCAATCTAAATCCAATCCAAATCCAATCCAAATCCTATACAAATCCAATCCAAATCCAATCCAATTCCAATGCAAATCCAATCCAAATCCAATCAAAATCCAATCCAAATCCAATCCAAATCCAATCCAATCCAAATCTAATCCAAATCCAATCCAAATCCAATCCAAATCCAATCCAAATCCAATCCCAATCCGATCCAAATCTGATCCAAATCCAATCCAAACCAATCCAACCAATCCCAATCCGATCCAAATCTGATCCAAACCAATTCAAACCAATCCAAATCCAATCAAAATCCAATCCAAACCAATCTAAACCAATCTAAACCAATCCAAACCAATCCAAATCCAATCCAAATACAATCCAAACCAATCAAACCAATCCAACCAATCCAATCCAAACCAACCAAACCAATCCAAATCCAATCCAAATCCAATCAAGATCCAATCCAAATCCAATCCAGATCCAATCCAAATCCAATCCCAATCCGATCCAAATCTGATCCAAATCCAATTCAAATCCAATCCAAATCCAATCAAAATCCAATCCAAATCCAATCCAAATCCAATCCAAATACAATCCAAATCCAATCCAAATCCAATCCAAATTCAATCCAAATCCAATCCAATCCAAATCCAATCCAAATCCATTCCAAATCTAATCCAAATCCAATTCAAATCCAATCCAAATCCAATCCAAATCCAATCCCAATCCGATCCAAATCTGATCCAAATCCAACTTAAATCCAATCCAAATCCAATCTAAATCCAATCTAAATCCAATCCAAATCCAATCCAAATCCAATCCGAATACAATCCAAATGCAATCCAAATCCAATCCAAATCCAATCCAATCCAAATCCAATCCAAATCCAAATCCAATCCAAATCCAATCCAGATCCAAATCCAATCTAATTGGATTTGGATTGGATTTAGATTGGATTTGAATTCGGATTAGATTTGAATTAGAATTGGAATGGATTTGGATTGGATTTGGAATTGTTTAATTTGAACATGTCGCATTTTCAAGCAATTTAGATTTAGTGTTGATTTATGATTAAAATGATTGAATCTGTTGTAATATGGTCAGCCCAAACGGTGGATAGTTTTCAAATTATCCTATGGGAGGGTCGTGAATTTAGGCTCGATGACCACGTAGCGTGTACATGACGTTGAAAACCTCTACGTGGGCATCGGCCCTCAGATTCCCTTTTAGTAGTGTGGATTTTTCAAAAATTATGTTTTCCCAAGCAAACTACACAAGCTGAATAAGCAAGTTTTTTAACTGATGAAGCTTATTTTTATTGGAATAAGCCTTATTCGGAATTGATTCCGATTAGCTTAGCGATATTAGATTAGATGAGTTTAAAATTTAATGCGATTTAGGGTTAAACCGAATTTCCTAAAAATAAATTAAGGACTGCGTGGATGGGCTCAAATTAACCCACCAGGGTTACTTCACTATTATTACCGTTACCCTACCCCACCATATTAATATACTTTTCAATATTTTTATATTTTCAGTTTTCATGTTTTTACAATAACATATTTTTATACTTTACGTAATAGCCCTTCCCACGCAAACTAATGGAAGCTGTCAATTTACATTAAAAAAAAGAAAGAAAAAAAAAGAAAAAATTTAAAGAAAAATAGTTTGCTCGATTATTCCGCAAGTAAAAGTGACATTCCCATGTAACATTTTAAGTTTTATAACGCTCTTGAAGAACATAATTTACTCTTCAAGCGTGTTATAAAACCATCATAAAACTAAAATGTTACTAGGGTTTTGCTCCATGCAGATCAGTTGTCAAAATTCTGCTTGGTAATATTGAACAAAATTCTGTAACCTCTCTACTTTTTAAGTGGATACTGGGCTTAATATCAGATGCAGAAAACAAAGCCAGTGACAACCTTAGACAACCAGACACAGTATTTGATGAAAAATCACAGACAACAGACGTTGAAAATTTAGTTTTTTTTTAAATTCATGAATTAATGAACCGTTTATATGAAAAAACACTTGCCACGGGCGCTACTGCGTCCACAAATAAACTAGTACTTTCACATATTACTATTTATATGTCCTCTTTTTTCATATTGACATGTTTTCATATATTTTTAATTTCACGATCCTGGGATTGAACTCACGATCTTCTGCTTGTAAGGTAGAAGCGGTAGACACTAGACCACCGAGCTTGTCTACAAAAATACTCTGCATTCAACCAAACATTTAAAAAAATGGTAGAATCTTCATTTTCGTCTACCATTCTACTTAAGAAAAAATACTTTTGAAATTGGGTCCTAAAGCCCTACCTCGTTTATGATTGCAAACGATAGTGCATCGGTCAAGAATACTTGTACCGTTGTTATAAAAATTCTGGTAAAATTCTAAATCAGTAAAAATAATATTTTTGTGTTTAAGACATTTTAAGGCAAATTTTGGGCGGTGCAACATTTCAGAACGAATGAACCATCAGCCCAAAACGTCAGCCCCATATATTATGGAACGTACACACGGTCAAGCCGTTTGACCAACATTGACTCCACCTCTCGTTTATTCAAACATCCATAAAGTTTTACCAACAGCGACACGAACAATCAATTTATTCGACCAACAATATCACACACGAACGACCGAAGCACCAACTCGAGCACCAACCATCAAAAAATATATGGGGGTTTGTGCAACTTCACTACAAATGCTCAAACATGTTCGGCGAACCTTGACTCCACCCCCGACAACTCAAACCAAAATCAAACCGTTTTAATTTTTTCCAACCGAGCCGCCAACTGTCAAATGGTTGTTCAAACAACTTCACACACGCTCAAACAAAGCAGCAACCGAAGCGTTTTCTTGGGGGCGAAGTCAATGTTCGTCAAACTGCTTGACTGGTGTGTACGTTGCATTAACTGTCAAAGGTTGAGTCAAGTGCCCTGCGGTGTTTTGCTAGTGCGTTTGAATCCGTACGTCAAACAAGACCGAAAATGTCGAGGAAGCATTTTTCATCTATTTTTCAATTTCAAATTAAACAATGTTCTTTTCGATGTTTGAGTCTAAAGAAAAACTGACACGTTTAGAATGATTACCTTCATCGTTCCCTGAAAGAAAATCGAATATCGATTCTTCATTTTAGGTCCCAATTGGTGGCCCTTTTCTAAAACAAAATAAAAATAGTCGCTTCTGACCGAAATCTAATACATATTCAAAAACCGACCAATCATCTCAAACAAATAGTCAAACGATAGAGTAATGTCATGCTTCTCCGGCTCCAGCTTACGGAACGATATAAATTTCTAATTTTCAATGGAGTGTAAATAAATCAAAGCGGTAATCATTTCAAATGCACACCTACTTACTTATGAGTCAACGAAGCCTATAATAAAGCGACCGATTGTTGTAAACACACTAAGCGGGGCGGCGACGGCGGCGGGCGGCAGCGATGGCTGCGGCGACGAATAAATTGTTGCCCTGTTGCCGCAAAGCAAACCGGCCAGCCAGCGCAGCGCAGCGTGCTGATACGCAGAGAGCGAGAGGAACGAGAACGAGAACTGGAAGACGCGAAAAGCGCAACGAGTTCCCGTGAAGCTTATACGTAGAACGTGTTGCGTACGTATGTATGTCCGCAAATTGTTTGCGTGTGTACCGAGAATGACGAAAAAAGACTGACATTCCGGCAAACCGGTGCGCTGGTTGGTTGGTGGTGCAGTTGTCATCTTAAAAGCGCATCCACGAGTGGCCAACGAACTTGGAAAGAACTTTTCGATCGAAGTCCTTCCTTGACAGCGTTATCAGCCATCGCTTCCGTAAAAGTAATTAACCTTCTGGATTTTGACTTATCAGAACGTCACACTCAATTGATTGTGAAAACGAATTAACTCTATGAATGGGTTTATCTTAAAACATTGCTGATGCTTTCAAAAAATCGCCAACGCACAATTCGAAATACTGCTGTACTTGCGTTGCACGCAAATCGAACAAAATCGTTTGCGATCAAATGTGAACCAGTCGGATACTAACCGGGTGGGCAAGATTTGTCGTCACTTCACTCACTGAGCCGATCTGAGCTCAATGAATGGTTAACGAGAAAAAAAAGCGTTTACGCCAGATTCAATAGCCCGGTCTGTTAGTGGTGACGCAGATGAGCACATTCGTTAACCATTTGCCAAAAAAAAAACAATACCAACAAATTTCATGATGAACCGAACAAGTTCATAAAATGTGTTCTAAAAATAAATCAGAGCGCTTGGCGACGAACCGCCTGCTATTCCTATTACTTCGGATGGGTGTCATTGTATTGCACACTGTGTTGTTGTTTCTGTTGTTGTTATGATGCCCTCTGTTTATATACCGAAACAAATAATAAAAAGTTCAAACGATTGAAAAAAACACCGAACAATATCATCGACAGGCACGGCGACTGAAGTACAGAGCTCGCCGATCATCGCATCGAGAGAAGAATCAGAAGGTACACCAACACAGAGAGACTGTCCCTTGTCGGTTGACCGCGGTCGCGGTGGCGGTGTGGCGCGGTTTCATTGGAAACGTGATGATGGGTGATAACAAGTCATAATTCGTTTGATCCTGTGCAGCAAGCAGTGTGGAGGCCCCGAACAAATGGGAACTCCATACAAGTGTCCAAATTTACTACGGGGTGCCATATTGGGTGGGACCATATTTGCCGTTATCGATATGATGTGCGTTCAGCTTATCAAAGTCCATTCATCGATTGGAGCTTTTACACGACAGGCGAGCAGCTCACACCTTTCTTATGTGCCAGCAGTTTTGTTAAGTGCTTCAGCACCTACATATGCTTGCAGAGGAACAAGTTGAACAATGCTCTGGAACCATCCAGCAATCACGTGGTTAAGTTTATATTTTTTGTATGATCTTTTTTGGAATATTATGAGAAGCGTGGTCATTTGTCAAAACACTACTTCTTGAATAACGCATTATTTACGGTAGGCCCCTGACCATTGGCAGAATGAACATTAGCTCTAGCAGCCGCCTAGTACGAAGCAAAACTCTACATTGAAATGCGATTATTTCAACTTGACTTTAGGATGACGGTCCAGGCTGATATATCCACCTGTGATATCTATTTTTTTACTGAAACAAGTTGAGAGTGTAATGTTTACGCTGGCAAAACTTCATAGCAATTTCATAGTGATGTCAAGGGTTTATCAAGATGATACCGGGCCAATATAAGAATCGTTCAAAATCATATGCGCCTTCGTGTAAAATCAGTTTGCGTCCCAAAGAAGAGTTGGGAGACACCTGGAAACTCAGGCGACCATGCAGCCAGCGGTCAGTCGGCAGCAGGAATCAAAAGAACAGTTGGTCAGGTTATGTCGGCAGAATTATTCGATTCACGATGCGGCGAAAAAGGGAGATGTTTTTATTTAATTTGCTGGAAGAACGAAGAAATGTTTTGGCGTCCACTAGTATAAGGCCAAAAGTTCTCACAAGGAAGCTGTATCGTGATAGGCTGATGTAGCTAAGGTGCTTTATGATGGACGGCGAGTATTACGTCAAGGCCGTTTTACGTTGCCTCATTACAATTGGACATCCGAGGATGTAGAAAAGAATCCACCTGAGAATGTAGGAAAAAGTAAAAATACGGATAAATTTAACGAAAAATTCTTGGTTAGTCAGATCGTTAAGGTGCATAAAGATGAGCAGCCTTTAAGGTCGTGTTCTGTAGGATTTGGCATTTTGTCAATAGGCACGGCCGGTGTTGAACTGGACTAAGACTCCGAGGCATTTTTAATTCCGAAACGAAAGGGACTCGGACGTGTTTTTGTTATTCTGGATCGAGAAGAACTTCAAGGCAACTTTTGTAATTCCGGAGCGAGATGAACTCCGAGGCACCTTTTAATTCCGGAGCGAGAGGGACTTCGAATAGTTTTTTTGTTATTCTGCAGCGAGAAGGACTCCGAGGCATCTTTTGTAATTCCGGAGCGAGAGGGACTCCAACGAGTTTTGTTATTCAGGAGCGAGATGGACTCCGAGGCATCTTTTAATTTAATACGAAGAGTTTTTTTTTTTTTTTCGGAGCGAGAAGGACTCCGAGACAATTTTTGTTATTCCTGAGCGAAAGGGGCTCCGACGACTTTTTGTTATTCCGGAGCGAGAAGGACTTCGAGGCAACATTTGTAATCCCGGAACGAGAGGGACTCCGACGAGTTTTTGTTATTCCAAAGGAAAATGCACTCCGAGGCATCTTTTGTAATTCCATTGATGATATGCTGCGATTTGGGTAGAATAAATATGTAATGATGACTCTTAATATGATTATGTTGATCTGATATGATAATCGAGACGGACTCCGAGACAATTTTTGTAAATTCGGAGCGAGAAGGACAACGAAGAGTTTTTGTTATTCTAGAGCGAGAAGGACTCTGAGGCATTTTTTGTAATCCCTGAGCGAAAGGGGCTCCGACGACTTTTTGTTATTCCGGAGCGAGAAGGACTCCGAGGCAACTTTTGTAATTCCGTAGCGAGAGGGGCTCCGGCGATTTTTTGTTATTCCGGAGCGAGAAGGACTTTGAGGCAACTTTTATAATCCCGGAACGAGAGGGACTCCGACGAGTTTTTGTTATTCCATAGGAAAATCCACTCCGAGGCATCTTTTGTAATTCCATTGATGATATGCTGCGATTTGGGTAGAATAGATATGTAATGATGACTCTTCATATAATTATTTCGATCTGATACGATAATCGTCTTGACAACTGACTTGGCTTGGCTGACGTGAAAGCCTGGACTAAAAGTGTCGTCAGCCAGGACGGAGAAAATCAATAGAGGGCAAGCAGAAAATGAAAGGCTCATAACTTCAGGGGTGGCCCCCTTTCGCACCAAATGCGCAGTCGGTGACGTTTTGAACACGATGGAGCACTTCATTTGTCGATGCCTAAAATATCAGGTTACTAGGGACAGCTGCGAAATCTCCAGCAGTTTAGGTGATGTTTATGTTAGTAGAACATAAGTGCTAGTTCTGTAATTGAAGAGTACTCTTGGTCTTTATGGTGGCCTTTGTGGCCTGAATCTTCAAGAGATTTTTTTTGGATTGTTGCACAGAAAGGAGTTGGAGTCAAATCGCGATGATATTTTTCGAACTATGGAATTAAGTGACCGATGGTCTTAATAAGTGCATAAATAGTCAAGATGAAAGAAACCGTTTGGTTCTTTCGAGTAGAAAAAATCGAAATCAGATCCTCTAGGATCGATTGCTTACCAGGAAATTGTAAGAGTGCTGGATGGCCATGGCCACATGCTGAGACGCAATTTGCTGCCCATTAAGCCAAAGCGTGTTGAAAAATTTGAAAGGGCGAATTCGACGATGGCATCCCTAAATCAGTATGACGTGAAGAGGGGAAAAGTGGAGTGACCGACGGGAGGCGAGCATGATCATGAGCATAATTCGTAGTTGCTACTCCGTGATTGACTGAACTTGCGAAATTCTACAGAGAACACAATGAATGGGGCTAGTATTAGCTACCCATTTTCAATGTACACGTTTCGGGAGCTCAAATATTTACGGCGCCGGCCACGTCCTTACGGTCATATAGGAAGGGAAGGATTGTTAGTCCGACTCTCGTTGCTACTAGAGACCGAATATACCTCTGCATCTCCACGATTGTCTTGGGATAGGATATCTGTTTACTTACAAAGGATAATTCTAGACTAACATTTGAAAAGGGCGTAACAGCCAAATTTTATTCCTTCTGATTCTTCGTCTCCATATATAGCTATATATGTAGACGAAGAATCAGAAGGAATAAATGTCGGCTGTTACGCTCTTTTCAAATGTTGGTCTAGAATTAATCTGGATTCACTTCGGTAAGCGATGCGATCTATGGGATGGAAACAACACTAATACGCCGTTTTACGACGAGTTACAAGTTAAAACATGCACTCCCGGTGGCATATAAAAACTAAGGAGATTCACGTTTTGGACGACCGCACGGAAGCGCAGCACTCTGTACTCACTTGTTCGATGGCTACATCAAACTATTGAAGATCGCGCTTGTTTCGACCGGAGCAAAGCGCAATACATGCGCATGAGCCACCGAACACAAGATAGTTATTTTATATCTTCCCGACGACTAAACCACGCCCTGCACTTACTTTTTCGATGGCTACTGCAAACTATTCAAACTACTGAAGATCGCGCTTCTACTGGAGAAACACGACTGGACAAGAGACAAACTTTTACTTTCTGATTTATTTACTCACCCGCGCAAAGCAGAACAAAATTACGGCGACCGGCTGATCCGCTTACTGGAGATTGGAGGAACACAACTGCTGGAGTGACCGACAGGAGGAGATGAGAAAAAGGAGAAAGATCGAGGAGTTGAGCGAGAACTGCGAAATAAGCAAATCGCCATTGAACTTATTAATTTGCACTAAGTGAGACACGTGCAATTTCTGGCCGGATTACTCCGGAAAAGTTCTGCAGTCGGCCTCGAGTATCGTAAGCAGCCCGGCCGTTTAGTGTCGGATTGGTACCAGTGAAGCCCCAGCGACGCAGCCAGCCTGAACCTTTTGACATCGACCTCTGACATAAATCCTCAAGTGACGCAGCTAACCTAGAACATGAGCGCCGAGTCGGATTGCCTTAAGAACACGGGTTGTAAGCTCTGGCCGTTTCCCGCCGGAAGAGTTTCCCGAAGTCCCGGCCTTTCGGTTCACGCTCCTGTGACGCAGCTGGCTTAGACCATTCAGCGCCGTGTAAGATTTTTGTTCCAGTTCCGACCCGTTTGGCACCGAAAAGTTCCTCATCAAGCTTCGATTGTTGCTGCTGGTCCATTCGTTCTGGCGCCGAATTAGTTCTCGTGCCGTTGCTCATCGCAACATCCCCTCCGTGTCCAACTACTCTCCTACTGCTGAGCGGAATCGTGAGCTGAATCCAGCCAAGATATGACAATCTACGTCGCATGCGATAATTTGGGCCCCTACGAAACCGATCGGCCTCAAGCACTACTAACCCTCGAAATAACCCTAAAGTGAATAAAACAAAAGCAAAATCGATAAGAAAAACAAGTTGCCTCCGTTATCCATGGGATTGGGAACTCCATGCGCAAATGCCAAAAAAAAACTGGAGTAGCATGTTGTTTGCTTTTTGCAATAAGTTTGATATAAAACTTTATCACCAAGCTATATTTGCCGCATACAAAAGTGAGATGGAATTCCAAAATAGAAGTATCTTGAAGAATATGAGAATCGTTGAGAACAATAAGTCAAACTTGAAGTAAGATTTAGAAAAAAAAAACATTAAAAAAAAGTATACAGGGTGTTCAATAAGTTCGAATGCACTTCAAAAAAATGTTTAAAAATTGTAATTAAATTATTTCTTTTCCCGGTTACATTTCATTGAAAGTATTGTTTATAAGGAACGTTTGTAACATTTCTTCTGGAATGACCTTTATTATGTACTTCTTCACGAGTTTCAAACGTTTCTGAAATCCATCGCAAGGGGCACGAACGGTCTGCATGGGCATTTCGTTCCAGATTTTGAGAATTACGTCTTGAACTGGTCCAAGTTACTGACGTTGTATTCGTACATAATAAAGGATCAAACAAGAAAGTTAAGAGGGTTCAAATCCGGGAAGCTGGGAGGTCGCAAAGTTTTGTCCAAAAAGTCGATGAAATTGTCCCCATATAAGGCTTAAATCGCATTTTCCGTGTATAAAGAGTTATCGTCCTATTGGAACATGTAGGGCTGATCTCCGTCTTATAACCGGGCCACTGGAGGTATCAAACTTCCCCAAAATCTCAGTTTTGTAGTACACCGCAATGATTTTGACCTTCAAAAAATGCTGTTATCAATGCCCCAATCCATTTTCACCGCGCGTAATAAACAAACAACAAGTGACAGAATGTCAACACCATACACACCCGTTAGCGTATATATACCGCTAACGCTGACACCAATACTTATACAGAATATGTACATTGGGCTTACAAACACAATGATCAAACATTTGTATTTGAACTTATTGAACACCCTGTATTTGGTAATAAGGCACTATTACCGCTAGGGTGATAAATCAGAATTTTTTTGACTGTGAGGTATATCATTAAAACGTAAATCAATGAAAACCATTTACCTAAAGTGCTATTTTAGACTTTTCTTATGTGATTTTTTTCAATATCCTTCCTAATGCACCGATTGAGGCATCATCACTGCTAGGTGGATTGATCTGATTTTTTTAGTGCCTCCTGGCTATTAGAATGAATAAATTATTCCTTTTTACTTTAAATCTGGGTGGTTTCTTTTCATGCTTCTTTATTTTTAGCTGAGTTTTTAAGGGTGCGTACAACCGAACCACAAAATTGAAATGTCCAAAAATGTCAAATTTGCAAAAAAAAAAAATTCAAATCGATGAGATCAAACTATTTTTTTTTCGCTAGTACTAAGGTCCTTAGTCTAGCTTTCCATTGGTATACAAATGTCGGCATAAGATCAACTAGGTTCAAAGTTATGGATCAAAGACAAAAGGGTGCCCACAACCGAACCTTTTCCCCTATAAAATTTCCATGAATAAATCAATATTAGCAATAAACAGTTACAAAATACAGTACAATAAAAAAAATTTCTACAAAAATTAAAAAATTTCCACGAAAGAATCAATAAAGAGCAATAAAAAAATATGAAAATTTCCACAAAAAATATAAAAAAAGAAATTATAAGTAGTTATCAACAATTCGCTTCAACAAACGACTTTCCTCAAAAGATTTGCCCTCTCGAACACAAACCCATCCTTAATAAAAGTAAACTTAATAGTACCCAAAAAAAAACATAGCAGATCTTTCTTTGTATCTTTAGAATTAAGAGTTTGAGACATATTCAAAAGCAATTAGCGATTTAGTGATATTCCACGAAAAGAAACACTTCTTGTCGTCAGGATGCCCAACATACAACACTTTGAAAGCCTTGGAGCCTTCCATTGGTCCTGTGTATGGGTTCCCATAGCCCCAATATCTACAAATTGAGCAAAACGGACTTCTGTTTTCATGAGAGAAAACACAAAGTGTCTAGCGTTCAACAGCCGTCCTAATTGAGACTACACGCTCTGAAGACATTCCCTCAACAGATCAGTAACCGGGACACATAATAAGAAGCATTTTGAAAGTCCTGACCAGTCCAGCCAGCGTTCAACAGTCGTCCTGGTCCTGTGAATAGTTCAGGAGGTAGGGGCTTCTGCCCTGCAGAATCTGGCAAGCACAGTTTAGACTTTAGATGAGATCACTACCCGTCCTGGAAACATCTCTTTACTCAGTAGCACTCACATCTCCAACTCAACACGTCGCTCCACACTACCGCTACATCTGGGCATCAACCAGAATGTTCAAACACCTACCCTGCGAACAATGCAGCATCTTCCGACAACGTTTTTCTGTACTACCAATAAGTCGGTGGAATCAACAGCCAGTCACTTTGTCACTTGCCGATTACCATCTAGCCCTCAGCGACGGCTGTTATGACATTAATGATAAATGTTTATGAATAAGTTTTTATGATATGGAAATCGTTGTGAAACTAAGTTTACACTTTTTCGAATTGAAAACATTTCTATAGCGATATTAAGAGCCTATTCTGCGTAATGAGACGCTCGCATTCTAGAGTTGGACGTATGAAGCGAGAATAGTGATATTGTGGTCCAAGCCGCATAACTTGTTTCATTACTGAACAATTCACTAAGCTGCAACTTTTCAGAAAAAGCAATCGTTGCTTATGTGCCATCAAATGTAACTCTTTTACAATCTAAAAAGCAGGGGTGGAGCCTATGGGAACATACTTCTAATGCAATAAAATTGAAATAATGTTGCAAAATACCACACTACCACAGAATAAAAATAAAACAAAAATAAACTGGATTCAATTTATGGATTTGTGATTGATAGTCTGTCAATCTACCAGAGTACCATTCAGTTCGGGCAGAACTAAAATACAAAACATGATATGGATTTGATTGATGTAAGAACTAAAATAACGGTCAACAATATCAAAAATATAATTTAAATATCAAGATATGTAGGATACAAACAAACTAATAGCTCGAGATATTGATCACTTCTTAAAAAACAGCATAAACCGATATCTTCATGATATTTCAGAGCAAATATGGATATTGTCGTCTGATCTTTTATTTCTTACGTAACAATAAGGTCCTTATCTCATTTTGCGATTAAACCACGATTATTTTTAGCTATTTTCGTCTACTTGGGTAGTTTGCGCCAATTGCATGCAGCATGTTTACATGTAACGGTGAGGAAGCAGCAGGCTTTTATACTCCTTTGATTGCAATCAGTGACGGGAAATGTCAAAAAAATGTCGTGGGATTGCAATTACTAATTTGCTAATAACTTTTTTCAGAAGTTATTTACAATTCGGATTTTTTGATTAACATTTAATGCTTAAAAGATCCTAGAACTTTGTCGAACAGATCATTGTTCTAAATACAAAGTCTAAGCCATGAGAGCGAAATTTAAAAAAAATGTCACGGAATGTCATGGCATTAATGTCATTTGGCACTGATTCGGCTCTCACGCAGCCTATATCAGATTTAGAGAAATGACATATTAAAAAAGTTATAGGGTCCTTTGAGGGCTACATGTTTACATAAAAAACATAATTGAAAATAATGTGTGAAAAAAGATATTAGCAAATTAGTCCCATGACATCGAAATGACATTTCCCGTCACTGATTGCAATGTATAATCCTCAAATTAACGTGAAGATGCAGATAATTAATTGGTTTTTAGTAGCAATGGAAGTTGAACTCCAGCGAGGAGCTTTCATTCACATGGATAGCTTATCTCCAGCTCTATTCATGCTATACCAACTACAAATTGTATACGCATCTTGTCTCGTGCTCTTGCCTTTCCGTGTTTAAGAATACAATACATGTTTTTGCCTTTCTCGTATACTAAGTATACGGTAAAGGCTATAAGATCGCTCCAAAAACAAACTTTTTATAGAAGGCCCGGAGACCCATAGTGTTATATACCAATCGACTCAGTTCGACGAATTGAGGTGATGTCTGTGTGTGTGTGTGTGTGTGTGTGTGTGTGTGTGTGTGTGTGTGTGTGTGTATGTGTGTGTGTATGTGTGTGTGTGTGTGTGCGCAAAACTACTCAAAAAATGTCACTCATTTTTCGGGCACTTATCCTCAACCGATTTGCTCGCAACAAGTTGCATTCGACGCAGAATCTTGTCCCATTGTTTCCTATTTGAAATTGATCAGATCGGACTATGGGATCGAAAGTTATGGCCAAAATACAAATTCGTACGAAAAAATCGCGTAAAAAATGTCACTCATTTTTTGGACACTTATCCTCAACCGATTTGCTTACAACAAGTTGCATTCAACGCAGAATCCTGTCCCATTGTTTCCTATTTGGAATTGGTCAGATCGGAATATGGGATCGAGAGTTATGGCCAAAATACAAATTCATACGAAAAAATTGCGTAAGAAATGTCACTCATTTTTCGGGCACTTATCCTCAACCGATTTGCTTGAAACAAGTTACATTCGACGCAGAATCCTGTCTCATTATTTTCTATTTGAAATTGGCCAGATCGGACTATGGGATCGAAAGTTATGGCCAAAATACAAATTCGTACGAAAAAATCGCGTAAAAAATGTCACTCATTTTTTGGACACTTATCCTCAACCGATTTGCTTACAACAAGTTGCATTCAACGCAGAATCCTGTCCCATTGTTTCCTATTTGGAATTGGTCAGATCGGAATATGGGATCGAGAGTTATGGCCAAAATACAAATTCATACGAAAAAATTGCGTAAGAAATGTCACTCATTTTTCGGGCACTTATCCTCAACCGATTTGCTTGAAACAAGTTACATTCGACGCAGAATCCTGTCTCATTATTTTCTATTTGAAATTGGCCAGATCGGACTATGGGATCGAAAGTTATGGCCAAAATACAAATTCGTACGAACGAAACGCGTACAAAATGTCACTCATTTTTTGGACACTTATCCTCAACCGATTTGCTTACAACAAGTTGCATTCAACGCAGAATCCTGTCCCATTGTTTCCTATTTGGAATTGGTCAGATCGGAATATGGGATCGAGAGTTATGGCCAAAATACAAATTCATACGAAAAAATTGCGTAAGAAATGTCACTCATTTTTCGGGCACTTATCCTCAACCGATTTGCTTGAAACAAGTTACATTCGACGCAGAATCCTGTCTCATTATTTTCTATTTGAAATTGGCCAGATCGGACTATGGGATCGAAAGTTATGGCCAAAATACAAATTCGTACGAAAAAATCGCGTAAAAAATGTCACTCATTTTTTGGACACTTATCCTCAACCGATTTGCTTGCAACAAGTTGCATTCGACGCAGAATCTTGTCCCATTGTTTCCTATTTGAAATTGGTCAGATCGGACTATGGGATCGAGAGTTATGGCCAAAATACAAATTCATACGAAAAAATTGCGTAAGAAATGTCACTCATTTTTCGGGAACTTATCCTTAACCGATTTGCTCACAACAAGTTATGAAAACTCATATGTGAATATGTACGTTATGTGGAAGATATTGATTTGGAAAATGTATTGGAGGTAACCACTTTCCCTTCGATGGGACTCGAACCCATGACCCTACAGTACGCTAGACTGGTGCTTTAACCAACTAAGCTACGAAGAATGAATGTGTATAGCCGCCAGACATTCTAAATACTCACGCTCCTCTAATGTGGACGTGTACAATACACATGTGGAAGCTATGGCTTGATAAATGGATTGCGAGTGATTTGACTATGCGTCCAATTTGGGAATCTCGAGCTCGTTCAGTAGCCGCTAAGTTGCGAAGGCCGACGGAGGTCCTTCGTAGCTTAGTTGGTTAAAGCACCAGTCTAGCGTACTGTAGGGTCATGGGTTCGAGTCCCATCGAAGGGAAAGTGGTTACTCCAATACATTTTCCAAATCAATATCTTTCACATAACGTACATATTCACATATGAGTTTTCATAACATTGTAAATTAACGTCCAAGTCGGGTGGTTTAATCCCCGGAAATAGGCAATTACCTTTGATTGAACACAACAAGTTGCATTCGACGTAGAATCCTGTCCCGTTGTTTCCTATTGAAAATTGGCCATATCGGACTATGGGATCGAATATTTTACCATTTTTGCCTTTCTCGTATACTAAGTATACGGTAAAGGCTATATGATCGCTCCAAAAACAAACTTTTTATAGAAGGCCCGGAGACCCATAGTGTTATATACCAATCGACTCAGTTCGACGAATCGAGGTGATGTCTGTGTGTGTGTGTGTGTGTGTGTGTGTGTATGTGTGTGTGTATGTGTGTGTGTGTGTGTGCGCAAAACTACTCAACAAAATGTCACTCATTTTTCGGGCACTTATCCTCAACCGATTTGCTCGCAACAAGTTGCATTCGACGCAGAATGTCCCATTGTTTCCTATTTGAAATTGGCCAGATCGAACTATGGGATCGAGAGTTATGGCCAAAATACAAATTCATTTGAAAAAATCGCGTAAAAAATGTCACTCATTTTTCGGACACTTATCCTCAACCGATTTGCTCGCAACAAGTTGCATTCGACGCAGAATCCTGTCCCATTGATTCCTATTTGAAATTGGTCAGATCGGACTATGGGGTCGAAAGTTATGGCCAAAATACAAAATCCTACGAAAAAATCGCGTAAAAAATGTCACTCATTTTTCGGGCACTTATCCTCAACCGATTTACTCGCAACAAGTTGCATTCGACGCAGAATCCTGTCCCATTGATTCCTATTTGAAATTGGCCAGATCGGACTATGGGATCAAAAGTTATGGCCAAAACACAAAATCATACGAAAAAAGCGTGTAAAAAATGTCACTCATTTTTCGGGCACTTATCCTCAACCGATTTGCTCGCAACAAGTTGCATTCGACGCAGAATCCTGTCCCTATATTTCCTGTTTGAAATTGGCCAGATCGAACTATGGGATCGAGAGTTATGGCCAAAATACAAATTCATTTGAAAAAATCGCGTAAAAAATGTCACTCATTTTTCGGACACTTATCCTCAACCGATTTGCTCGCAACAAGTTGCATTCGACGCAGAATCCTGTCCCATTGATTCCTATTTGAAATTGGCCAGATCGGACTATGGGATCGAGAGTTATGGCCAAAATACAAATTCATTTGAAAAAATCGCGTAAAAAATGTCACTCATTTTTCGGACACTTATCCTCAACCGATTTGCTCGCAACAAGTTGCATTCGACGCAGAATCCTGTCCCATTGATTCCTATTTGAAATTGGCCAGATCGGACTATGGGGTCGAAAGTTATGGCCAAAATACAAAATCCTACGAAAAAATCGCGTAAAAAATGTCACTCATTTTTCGGGCACTTATCCTCAACCGATTTGCTCGCAACAAGTTGCATTCGACGCAGAATCCTGTCCCATTATTTCCTGTTTGAAATTGGCCAGATCGGACTATGGGATCGAGAGTTATGGCCAAAATACAAATTCATACGAAAATATTGCGTAAGAAATATCACTCATTTTTCAGGCACTTATTCTCAACCGATTTGCTAGCAACAAATTGCATTCGACGCAAAATCCTTTCCCATTATTTCCTATTGAAAATTGGACAGGTCGGACTATGGGATCGGAAGTTATGACCAAAATACCCTTTTTCATAAAAATCGCAAAAAATGTCACCTATTTTTCGGACACCTAACCTTAATCGATTCACACGCAAAAAGTTGCATTCGACGCAGAATCCTGTCCCATTGTTTCCTATTGAAAATTGGCTAGATCGGGATATGGGATCGGAAGTTATGGCCGAAACACCATTTTAGCCTTTTTATACGTATTTTATGTATGTTCGCTCCAAAAACCAAACTTTTACAGAAGGCCCATAGTGTTATATACCAATCGATTCAGCTCGACGAACTGAGATGATGTCTCTGTCTCTCCCACTTCATACGGGAGTTTGGCGGAAAGACAATAGACAAATATTGCCCTCCGCTCGCGTGATGGGAATGACATTTTCGTTTTCTTTTTGTGTAGTCGGAGCTTCAGTTCAACTAACATCCAAAAGTGATATCCTTAAAATATATGACTGGGTGAAATAAAACAGGGTTATGTACGTCAAAAAGATTGGAAAAGGAAACAAAAATGTCGAAATTCTTATTAGCATATTGTAGATCAAGCTGAAAACCGAACCGAGGTCCCGCGAAATCGCATTTCCGGATGTTGCAACTGCATCGCGAGTAGTGCGCAACTGTGCCAAAGTCGGGCACCACTCGCGATGCAGTTGCGACATCCGGAAATGGGACAAAATATGATTTTCGGTTTTCAACGGGATCTACAATATCTTTGCCATAAATAATCTGATTTTCATAGAACGGACAAAGAAATTTGTCTTTTTTACTCCTAGCCACTAGCTCATCTTTTTTCAAGCACACACATTTTACGAAGGTCGAGAAAGGCACCATCACCGCTAGGTGGATTAATCTGGGTTTTTTTATGAAAAAATCGCTAAAAAAATGTCACTTATTTTTCAGGTACTTTTCCTCAACCGATTTGCTCGCATTAAATTGCATTCGACGCAGAATGTCTAATTGATTCTTATTGAAAATTGGCCAGATCGGACTATGGGCTTAGAAGTTATGGTAAAATTATTATTTATTGTGAAAAAGAGTTCAAAAAAGTCTAGCTCACTTTTTTAGCACTTAGACTTCATCTATTCCCCAAGCAACACAAGTTCAACAAATCTGGTTGCAGTAACCATATTGTGACTGAATCCGGTCATATATAAGTTACTGTGATTTATGTGCAATATGTGTGCTTTTCAGGTCTCTCGCATCAGATTGCATTCGACGCAGAATCTTGTCCCATTGTTTCCTATAGAAACTTGGCCGGATCGTACAATTGGGTCAAAAGTTATGGCGATAATACTAATTTTAAAACTACAAAATAAAATGCCATTTTTTGCTCTTATGCTCATCCGATTTGTTTGCAACAAATTGCGTTTGGCGAGAATTTTTTTTATGCATATAAACAAATATGAAAAATAAGACCCATTCACATATTGGTGTTATTTTAGATTTTTCCAAACCTTTTGAACCAACGAGAAAGGCACCATCACCGCTAGGTGGATTAATCTGGGTTTTTCTCAGAGGATTAAGATTAAGTTCAATTAGATTTTTAGTTTAAAGCAACACTACCTAAACAAGTATTAAAAATCGGGATTACAACCATGATAGTATGAAATTTGATTGGAACGAAGGCTTGAGCCAATTCATGATAACCGTAACGGCTTACAATTATAATAGTTCACATTACGCTTGTTACGGAACTATTACAATGTAATGGTACTAAAATCTGCGTACGGTATTGATTGAATTCTTTGCAACACAAACTCTTTCACGCATATTTTTTTTTGGATCAAATTCCTCTCTTGGTTATTCAATAATATTCAATTCCTTCAATTTACTTGCACCTTTTTAGTATTGGTTCTACGACAACAGACTGGACCACTTTTATTTTCCGTAACGACTAAGCTATCCAACGAGGGTTCCGGAAATTTGAACATCTTAAAAGATTTCCCTTCCACAACCAATAAATCGCCGGAACAAACTAAAATTATTCTTTACTGCAATGTAACCATATGCGGTAGTCTGGTTTTTACGCCATGTCATGTGAGCAAACATCCCACAAAACCTTCACTTGATCGCATAAACTGTCGTATGCATATTCTGACCACTTCAATCCACGAAATTCTGTCAAATTCCCACGGCCCTAGAATAAATAATTATATTGGCAAATTAGTCAGATTATGTCATGTAGTTTGTTAATTGACATGGTAATTCGGTTGAAATTCATAAAAAATGCCCCAACACCGATAGGGATGGTTGTTACGACAACTATGCAATCAAGGGATATGGGATATGGATACCATTTCTGCGCGTTGAGAAGCTTGCATTCATGAGGTTCTTCATCTTCGTTGGTGGGACGCCCGAAAGAAGGTTGGTGTTATTGTAAATAGGATAAGTCTCAATCATTAAAACACGCATGATTATGATCAATCCGATTTACAATATCACCATTCTAATGTATTTTTTTAGCGTTCTACGAAAAAAAATCACAACTATGAGATTTTACAATTTGTTCATTTACTCTCATTATTTAATAATAACTTGTTTGTATCAACAGATACATATTTCGTTTTCTGCTTGAAAACTTCTTGCTACAAACAAGTTTTAAAATAGTGGAAGTAAACAGATTAATGGCAAAATCTTATAATTTTAGTCACCATTCTTCTTGCGGGAGTCCCATCAATACAGAGATAGAAACTTTTGAATGCGGGCGTCCCTTCGCGCAGAATTGTGATCCATATGATCCACAATAACACTGTTTTTCTTGCGAGTGTCGCACCTTCGCAGAGGAAGAAACTCTTGAATCAGACGGCTTACCAGGAGTTTCTTCCTCTGAGTTCGTGGAACAACAGCAAAAACAATGTTTCTATTGTAGTTCGCAAAGTTAACAGTTTTTTGTGATGGGTCACCTGCAAGAAGTATGGTGGAATAGTGCATCAGATGGATTGTTATTCTAACACCATTGTTCTTTCAGTCGTCCCACCAACGCAGAGGAAGAAACTCGTCAATGCGGGCGTCCCAACATGCCGAATTGTGATCCACAAAATCCACGATTGCACCATTCTTCTTGCGAGCGTCCCACCAAAGCAGTGGAAGAAACTTTGGAATATCGTCCGCACTTAAGAGTTTTTTTCTCCTAAAATTTGCACTACAATGTCTCGTGGGTTGATCGTATAAGCTGCGTGGGGCTCTGCAGGATCGGTTCACAATGGTTTGCGTAAACGGTGAATAACGCCGAACTTCATCCATTGACTGATCGGAATGATTAGTATGTAGCTGACTAGTCGGCATGAACCCTAATGTTGATCAAAACCAGAAGATTAAGAATTCATGCGAATCTATGTGTCGACAATTTGTTCAGCGGAAATTTGAAATGTACAATGTACAATGTATCCAATATTTTTTTTACACGGTTGGTATTTCTTATCAGCTTTTGAAATACCACCTGAATTTTCTTTGATTTTTTGTGAATTTTTCCGTGGGTTGAACTCATAGTTTCATTGATGTTAAAGGTCATAATCGACTAAAACCCAACCGTGTAAAAAAAGAACCGGTGTACATGGAAGATAAATATTATATCTACAAAAAATTGAAGTTGAGTCGTTTTAACGGGAAATGATGATTGGAAAATGATAGACGATGGCTCAAAGCCTTGTTGTTGCTAACTGTGGAAGTATGATGCTTATGATGGGAACGGAAATAAGACGGCTGCTTTAGAAAAAATAAAATCAATAAATATTTCCTCACAGGTTACAGGGTTTTTAAGAAATAAAGACATGTTTAGTGCAGAAATTGTTTTGCAAATATCGTGAAAACTATGAGGTATAAAACAAAGGCATCTTCCCCAGAGTTTTGTGTTTCCTAGTAATTCAAAACTCTTATTTTGTATGAAAAATGACCAGTGTAATCACTTCTGATTTGTATTATTGTGTCCAACTTAGTCTTTCTGTATAAATCCTGCGTATTTACTAATCCTCTCCCCCGAAACGTCAGGATTTATTACCGCCGAATTATTCTTTGTGGCTTTTCTAATTTTATTTGCGAATATATTAGCACAGCTCAGCCAAAAATTGTTCCGAATTCAAGACCTTGAAGTAATAAACGCTCAACAAATCAATTTCGATTGACTTTAGTTAACCCTCTAATAGACCGCCATTAGGCGGGGTACTGTTTATAACTTTTTGTAGCTTTAACTGCAATGCGAGTGTAAGTGTGGTTAAAAATTTATAATACTCCAACTGAAAAAAAAGTATTCTCTAACTTTAAATATGTTAAAAATGCGGCTATAAAAAGGTTTAATAACATCAAAATGTGGAATTCATAAATTGCTAATTCTATGTTTCTATTGCCCAAAACGTGCCTATGTCGATTTTAGAGAGTAATGGTTCTGAGCGGTCACACAAATTTGGGCATCAGAGGGTTAACTGGTGCCGTTCATCATCGCGTCATGCAAGTTATATTGATTTGCTGATAAGCTATTTTAAACTCATCAAATCAGTTCAAAGTACACATTTTGAGGTATTGTGTATGTTTACTAATCTATTTCAGAATATAATCATAAATTGAAATTAATTGGACTACACTGATATGGACAGTTTGATGTTCAATAGTCGTCTTCAATTTTATTTGCTTGAACATACATTAAACAAAAAGTTATCCCATGTTTAATGAATTATTGTTTATCACGCAATTAATGAATATTATACAGTTATGACCTTACCTGCTCCTAAGATATCCGTCCTCCAAGTAGCGACGATCTCTCTTTCAAGATCTTCCTCAGAATGTCGAAACAATTTCAAACAAGAACGAAAACTAGTTTCAATTTACACCATTCTTCATCAACACTTTTTGTGATTTTCAATAAACGTGAATAAATAATTCATCCGCTTCGTCCCATTCAAATATCGCTGATACCGCTGCTGTCGGTTCTCTCACATTTCGTATTCTTCACTTAGTACATCATCATCGCTAGAAGCAACAATCTTTCTGCACTCATACACCTGAACACAGTATCATTTATATAGAAAAGGTGGCGATGGTGTACTCTACTATTTATTTTTATCAATACATTTTAAAATCTGCACACCGCATTATCACACACTCACCACAGCTTAAGTATCGGCGTTAAGAAGCAATTATTCAACATGTACTAATATTTGATTCGCTGCACACACATTTCATTCCTTTCTTTGGGATATCCTCAGTTCCAGCCAGCATTAGAATCGTGAATTCTCCCACAATCAATATTAGCGCATCATCAATGCAAAGTATCCTGCACTTCAGCACATTCGGATCACTGAAAATCGCGCAACAGCCCACTCACACTGGCATTGAAAATGCATCTACGACGCCCGTCAGCAGGAAAAAGGTTGTACATCTCAAACTCAAGACCGATGCCCACGCTTGCTTGGCACGAGAATGATTGAACCCAAAATCACTTCGAAGACACGTTCACTAGCCGGTTGTCGGTAAACGACTGACTGAGCCTGAGCCGGAGTCGAGTGTCGCTTCAAAGAATTCCAACAACCCAACCTAACCTAACCTGTGGTGTCGGCCGATAGAGCCTCTGCTCTCGTTCGCTCTTCCTTGGGTTCGCTTCTCTCGCATTACGTTACTATGCATGGACACAGTGTGACTGCAGGGCACGGCACGGCACACTGGCTGCTGAAACTGGCTCTGACTGGCTGACAGAATCGCCGCCACCGCCAGCAGAAACCCACACACTTCTACCGGGCGCGGCGGGTTCTATCCGTACGTGTGGAGCGGAACGCCATGCCATGCAGAATCACACAATCCTGTTTCGGTCGGGCAACAAACTAAGCCGATGTGGAGCAGCAAATGTATGGGGCTAATGATGGAGGAGAGACTTGTTGTGAGCAAGAAGCATAGTGTTGAATAAGAACTTCATGCATATATACGAATGGTGGACAATGATCGGTAGTAGCTGCTGAGATGCAAAAAAATGTAAGCTCCAGACCGGTCCATAATATAAGCTCCAATGATAGAGCACCGAATGCACTGTGTTCTATCAAAAGTTATTTTAGTTAATAGATAAAGATTGTCGCTGTCGTCGCTGTCCGGAACATCTTTTGCTGGCGAGGATAGGGGAGCTAAATGTCAAAGAAGGAAAATCCATACGATTTGACAGGTATGTACCACACATGTTTCGGACAGCAGAACAAAGGGAACCGAAGCGACAATCTTTATCTAGTAACTAAAATATCTTTTGTTCTATCCAATAATTGCAAACAATCGATTTTTGAAAATTAGAAAACAATATTTGCTTCTAAAAAAAACTTGGCTGTAATAAATAATAGAAATAATGCTTAGTTGAGTACTATGTCGAACAATATTATATATGTTCAATTAAGTTAGGCGATTAAGGTTCCAAA
Source organism: Armigeres subalbatus (assembly GCF_024139115.2). NCBI lineage: Eukaryota > Metazoa > Arthropoda > Insecta > Diptera > Culicidae > Armigeres > Armigeres subalbatus. The sequence continues at coordinate 161,836,382 of NC_085139.1, forward strand.
TAGTATTAATTCGATGCAATCGCGCAATAAATTTTTCGTTATGTAGCGGAACGCAACTGTATACATTATTTAGCTTTAGAAGTAATTTAAAGTTTTTCTTGACCTTCCACTTGTTGTATGCAGCTCAAGTATTCACTCTTGTTTCAAGGGATTATATGGATCGACGTGGCGGGATGAATACCCTCCATAATAAACCAAGCCTATCCGCCATTTGAGCATTCGTCAATGATTGTAATTTAAACTACTCATAGATTCCATTGGTGGCACTGCAAATGCTGGGTAAAGCGTACTATTGGTACTTCGTGTACCTGAAGGAATAAAATAGACTCCATTTTGCGGTCCTTAGCCTCCTACCCAGCATCTCCTATCCCTACCTCCTCGTGGTGCTGGCTGGGAGACAAGTAACCTTAGGGAAGATCGGGTAACCAACCCCGGTGGTAACTATGGTCGTATGCTGACAGGGAACGGGGGTTTGCTCTTCTCCGGAGGTGCAAATCTTACTGAGCGTCTGTTCTCCATGTCAGAATCGGCTCACAACAGCGTCTGTTCTCCCTGTTAGGGGAGTGCCAGCGAGGGACTCTAAGTGAAACTGCGCACCATGGTCGACCGGGAATAAGGAGGAATGGTCCTCCGGAAATTTAGGTGGTTTGGTATCAGGCCCTACACGCCAGTATTTAAAAAACATACGCAACGAACAATCAACAAGAGAGTACGGACCAGAACAATCGACGAAGACCACAGCACTGCGACGAAAAGGGACTAGCGATTGGAAACTCTCAATTTCATCGGGAGCACACACATACTCGCCGATGTGCTCAAGAACCGTGGATTCGGCATTGTAGCGCTGCAGGAGGTTTGTTGGAAGAAATCAATGGTGCGAACGTTCACAGGTAATCATACGCATACCATCTACCAGAGCTGTGGCAACACACACGAGCTGGGAACAGCTTTCATAGTGATGGACGATATGCAAAGGCGCGTGATCGGGTGGTGGCCGATCAATGGAAGAATGTGCAGGTCGAGGATCAAAGGCCGGTTCTTCAACTTCAGCATAATCAACGTCCATAGCCCACACTCCGGAAGCACTGATGATGATAAGGACGCATTCTACGTTCAGCTGGAACGTGAGTACGATAGCTGCCTAAGCTACGACGCCAAAATCATCATAGGAGATTTGAACGCTCAAGTTGGCCAAGAGGAGGAGTTGAGACTGACTATTGGGAAGTTCAGCTCTCACCGGCTGACGAACGAAAACGGCCTACGACTAATTGATTTTGCCGCATCCAAGAATATGGCCATTCGAAGCACCTACTTCCAATACAGCCTTCCGTGGAGATCACTACTGCAGACAGAATCACAAATCGGCACATCTCCGACCTTATCGACGTCAGGACATATCGTTGCGCTAACATCGACTCTGACTACTATCTGGTGATGGTTAAACTGCGCCCAAACCTGATGTCGCCACTGCATACGAGCAGCATCTCGATGCAGCGTTGCCGGAAGATTGTGAGCTCGATGGGGCCCCTCTTGAGGACTGATGGAATACAGTCAAAGCAGTCATTAACGACGTAGCGGAGAACTGATGGCAGAGTGGCGCACAGTGGACACACGGCGTCAGTACTTTCGGAAATAAGCTGGGAACAGAAATCACACGCGGGTAAAACTACTTTTACGAGTGGGAAACTTTTATTGAAATTAAAGGATTTAAAAATACACTTGTACACGCGTTGATGGTTCGTTCGATTATAATAAGTAAAGGTCAATTCACATTTTACCGTTCGACGGTTAAGGCACGTGTACACAACTAGTTGGACAACTGGCGAGGGGTGAGCCAAAAGGGGTATGAAGATGTGCTTATTGTCTCTCAACACTCCTCCTCAATGAGTCTCGGCTTCATCTGCTGTTCGTCAGTCCGAGCATTTGACAGAAACGGTCGTGCTTTTGCGGACCGAGGGGTTTTGTAAACACGTCCGCTACCATGAACTCCGTTGGGCAATACTTCAGCTCGACCCCCTTTCTCTGACACAGTTCGTAGACGAAGCGTTCACGAGTCTCGGTATGCTTCGATCTACGATTGCACCTATCCGTCCTAACGAAGGCCAGACAACCTTGGTTGTCCTCATTTAGTATCGTAGGCAGAACGTGCTTCTCGCCGAAGTCGCTGAGCAGTTGCCTTAGCCAGATGGCCTTTTGACAAGTCTCGCTCAGAGCGACAAACTCGGCCTCCATTAACGATAGCGTTACACACGATTTACGACGACTCGCCCATGAGATAACACCGCCTCCGAATACAAACACAAACCTGGATGTACTCCTCCTGCTTTAAGGGTCGCCCGCCCAATCGGCATCCGAATGCCCAATCAACGGTTGATCTATATCACTTACTAGTCGTAGACACCAGTCCTTTGTTAATTTTAGGTACCGCAACACACGTTTAGCGGCAGTCCAATTGCTTTGACTTGGAGCGCTAAATTGTCTTCCCAGGATTGCCGTACACGCTGCGATATCGGGCGGCGCTAGCACAGACAGGTATAGGAGCCCACCGACTAAGCTGCGATACTTGGTGGGATCCTCGAAGACATCTCCCTCGGCGATCGTTTTCAGGAACATCGGATCCATTTTGCGTTTTTCGCCTGATCAATGCCGTGCTTTTCCAGTAGCTTTCCGATTTATTAGCGTAGATGGATCTTGAATACTCCTGCCTCCCGTATTACTTCCATGTCTATAGGAAGTGTAGTACTTCGCCTAACGCTGTCAACTCAAACTCAACTCCTCCAATGCTCGCCGGATTTTCCCCATCTCTGCTTCCGTGGCAGCAATGAGGAAATCGTCCACATATACCAACAGGAATGACTGGTTTTGTCCCGTACCCCGCACGAACATACATGGGTCAGCGTTAGATGCTGTTAATTCCAGTTTCTTCAGTACTTGTGTTAACTTTTGATTCCAGCATTGGGCTGATTGACGGAGTCCGTAGATGCTTCGCTTAATCTTACAAACAAGCTCCTCATTTCCGGGTACCTCAAAGCCGGGTGGTTGCTTCATGAATACTTCTTCGTCAAGCACACCGTAGAGGTAAGCTGTCTTAATGTAAAAGTGGTGAACTGGCATGTCCCGCTTTGCAGCTACCACAAGAAAAGTTCGTAAAGTCACCGCACGAGCCACAGGCGCAAACACCTCTTCAAAGTCGACTCCCGGTTTCTGGGTGTAGCCTTGCGCTACCACACGTGCTTTATGCTTCACTATCTCGTTCTTCTCGTTGCGTTTGATTTTCAGCACCCATTTAGAACCAACAACCTTCCGCCCACGGGGCAGCTCGACAAGGTCCCACGTTCCGTTGCGCCGATGAGACTCCAGTTCATCGATCATTGCGCTCCGCCATTTCGACTCTTTCATGGCTTCTTTGTAGTTGTCCGGTTCTTCGTTGGCACTAGTAGCAAATCCTACGACTTCCTCCAACTAGTAGTAGACTTCAAGATAACGCGGCGGATTGCCACGATTTTGCCTGCGCGATCGCCGAAGTTCTGGTGCAGCTTTTTCGCCTTCTTCTTCCGCTTCGTAGAACTGTTCATGTGCAGAATCTTCATCTTCTTCGTTCTCCTCGCTGCCATCAATCTCCACTTGCTGTTCAGCGCGCTTCTCTGCTCACGCTGGTTCACTCACCGCAACAGGTTGCCTAGTTCCACAAACTTGGCGTCTCTGCTAACCGTGATAGCGTTGATCTTCGGGTCTACGAACCGATAACCTTTGTGTTCGTTCGAATAGCCGACGAAGATCAGCTTGCATGCCTTGCTTTCCAATTTGCTGCGCTTCACTAAAGGTACGTGGACGAAGGCGTCGCTGCCAAACACTCGCAGGTGTCCGAGTTCCTGTTTTCGTCCCCACCACATCTCATACGGAGTTTTATGAATTGATCTAGAAGGGAAGCGCTTGTCCATGTTTGCGTCCAGCAGCATGCAGGTAGCCATTTCAGTGAGCGACCGATTTTTACGCTCGGCCACACCGTTCTGCTGGGGGCGAGTAAGGGACTGTAAATTGCGGCTTTATACCCTCGGCTTTATAGAATCTTCGCAGCTGATCGCTATTAAACTCCCCGCCTCCGTCCGACCGAATGACTCGTGGCTTAAGGCCGAACAAATTCTCAACCCAATGCACATACTCCTGGATTATCCCGGCAGTTTCCGCTGGGTGAGACGGTTTTCATCGGGCCACACAAATCAGTGTGCACGATATCCAGGACTTGAGAGGATTTCCGCTCGATCACCGCCGGGAAAGGAGCTCTTGTAGCTTTCCCCTCCAGGCAGCACTCACACACTAGCTTCAGGCCACAGTCCGTTACCTTCATGCCGGTTCCTAGCTGCTCCTTATTGATCCGCTCCACCGCTGCCCAGTCATGATGGCCCATTCGACGGTGCCACTGGTGCTGGTAATTATCATTGAGCTGATCCATGGAAGCCTTCATCGACGATCCGACAATCTTCAGATGATACAATCCGTCGTAACGACCACCTGTCGCTACAACGGCCTTCTTTGCATCAAAAATTTGGAACCGTTCTCATCGAACTTTCGGAAATAAGCTGGGAACAGAAATCACACGCGGGTAAAACTACTTTTACGAGTTGAAATTAAAGGATTTAAAAATACACTTGTACACGCGTCGATGGTTCGTTCGATTATAATAAATAAAGGTCAATTCACATTTTACCGTTCGACGGTTAAGGCACGTGTACACAACTAGTTGGACAACTGGCGAGGGCTGAGTCAAAGGGGGTATGAAGATGTGCTTATTGTCTCTCAACAAGAACAACGTCGGGTATGTGGTACGATGTCGACGGAACGATTGGTTCGACGAAAAGTGCAGACAGATTCTGGAGGGGAAGGACACACCGCGGGCTTTCGCACTGCAGCAAGGTACCCGGCAGAACGTGGAACGTTATAGACGGATGCCGAGACAGCAGACCCGCCTTTTTCAAGAGAAAAATGCCGCCTGGAAGAAGCGGAGTGCGAGGAGATGGAACAGCTGTGCGTTTCTTAAGAAACACGCAAGTTCTATCAGAAGCTCAACGCATCCCGCAAAGGCTTCGTGCCGCGAGCCGAGAAGTGCAGGGATAAGGATGGGAGCATTTTGACGGACGAACGTGTGGTGATCGAAAGATGGAAGCAGCACTACGAGGAACATTTGAAAGGCGCTGAGAGTACAGGCAGTGAAAGTCAAGGCAGCGGAGGAGCTGATTACGTCAGTTCAGCGGACGATGGAAGCCAACTAGCCCCCACCTTGAGGGTAAAAACACTTTCAGTATAGCAGAGCAAGTCCAATAACGCGTGTGCTTGCGGTAGAATACAAAACAGAATGATTTTATTTCTCTTGTTCTTGCTTACCAAGGTACCTTTTGATGGAAAGGTTAATCAAATTACACGCTAAACCAATAGTGATAAGTTTATCTCAACACCCCTCCTGAAACTCATTACTATTTAACTCCCAAAGTTAGGCAATGTTTTTTAAAAGAAGCTAACGGTAAACCCTTGGTCATTAGATCTGCTGGCTGATCCCCACTAGCTATGTACCTCACACTGCCGTAATCTGAGAACAACATGCATGTTTTCCATTTTTCTGTTAAAGAGCTCGATGAGTACTACTCGTTAACATCATTTTTGGAAAATGGCGTATACGTCACTTTTGCAGATTACGGCAGCACAGTAATCTTCCCAATGTCAACGCATTCTTTGATGAACTGAAGCTTTACATCCATCGGAATGGTAGATTAGACCATACTGAGTGGTTCCTCTGATGTAGCGCAGAAGCTTCTTCAGATGTGCCCAATGTTCTTGAGATGGGTTGCATTGGAACTGACTGAAGTATGAGACGGCCGAACATAGGTCAGGACGTGATGTGACCATAAGGTAAGTTAGGCACCCAATTAGTTCGCGAAACGGTTTGTCGAGTTTCTGGTCTTCTCCTGGTCTCTGCAGCTGTAGGTTGGCGCTCATCGGAGTAGGCGCCGGCTTGCACGAACCCATACCGAATCGATAGAGTACTGCTTCGGCATACCCCGCCTGACTCAGCTTCATAGTCCCTTTGGTGATATTCCGTTCGATTCTGATTCCCAGGAACATTTGCGCCTCTCCTAGGTCCACCATACGGAATTCAAACTGCAGCATTTTCTTCACGATTTCCACTTGAGATATATCCTTGCAGATGATGAGAACGTCGTCTACATATAGGAGCAAATATACCGGACCGGTCTTGCTCCGCCGTACGTACAGGCAGCTATCCTCCGAGCAACGACGAAATCCAATTCTCGCCACAAATTCGTTGAACCTGTCGTTCCAGGCCTTCGAGGCCTGTTTCAGTCCGTAAATCTATTTGCTTAGTTTACAGACCTGGTCCCGCTCCTCAAATCCTTTCGGTTGCCACATAAAGATGTTCTCGGTTAGCTTCTCGTGCAGGAACGCAACTTTTGCGTCCATTTGGTGGACGACGAGATTTTCTTGGTTAGCCATAGCGAGCATCATGCGCACAGTGAACATGCGAAGGGGAGTATGTTTCACCATAGTCATACCCGTAACGTTGGGTGAAACCCTTTGCAACGAGCCTTGCCTTCCTTATATTGATGGATCCGTCGGGGTTTGTCTTGAGTCGGAATACCCACTTACAGTCCACAGGTTCTACCCGGCGGTAGGTCCACCAGCTGTCATATTTTGTTCTTGGCCAATGACTTCAACTCATCATCTATCGCTACCTTCCATTCCGGCCAATCAGACTGCAACTTCAGCTCCTCAATGGTCTCAGGTAGATTCCTAACGTAATTTTCTGCGTTGAGCGCATAAGCTATACACGAGTAATCGTTCAACCTAGCTAGAGCGATTCGAACACGCTGACTTCGGCGAATTTCCAAGGGATCTGATTCGCTCCTGTTCGGCTCCGGTTCATCCAGGCAATCATCGAACTCATCTTCTTCGTGGACTTCAACAGGTTCCAGCTGCTCCATTTGAACGGTGTCAGGACAAAACAGATACTAAGTTCAATTTCGTAAGGATCTGTGCCGAACTGGAACTATCGAGTACGAGTACGAGTACATTAGGTTGTTAAAGTCGCTCTAGGTCGTACTGCGACGGCCGGCGGTACCAAACATTGTTGATGTCTGAGAAGCGCCGTCCATCAGTCAGAACGTGGTCGATGTGTGATTCTGACTGCAGTGGTGATCTCCAGGTGTACCGACACAGCAGGCTGTGTTGGAAGTAGGTGCTGCGAATGGCCATATTCTTGGAGGCGGCGAAACCAATTAGCCGTAGGCCATTTTCGTTCGTCAGCCGGTGAACTTTTCAATAGTCTAAACTGAGCGTTCAAATCTCCTATGACGATTTCGACGTCGTAGCTTGGGCAGCTGTCGTACTCACGTTCCAGCTAAGCGAAGAATCGGCTACGGACGTTGGTTATGGTAGATGGTATTATTACCTCTCTTACCTGAAGCCTCTTAAATACCACGAAAAATGGTGATAGAAGAAAAAGAGAACGTTATTTTTGGCAACGAAATAAGGACTATGATTGGAAACTCGGTACCTGGAATGTTAGGACCCTAAATGAACCTGGACGAGTGAGCCTTCTGGCTCGCTAACTGCAGAAGGTTGGAGTGAACGTGGCCGTCTATCACAGAGGCGGTGGAAAAGCAGAGCATGGAGTTGGTTTCGTAGTGACTAATCAACGTTTACGCACCGACAAACGATAAATCCGACGACTTGAATGACACGTTTTATGAATCTCTTGATAAAGCCTAGGGAGAGTGCCCAAAACATGACGTGAAAATTGTTATCGGAGACGCTAACGCTCAGGTCGGTAGAGAGGACTTTTTCCGTCCCATAATCGGTAGGGAGAGCCTTCACCCCGCTACCAATGACAACGACCTACGGCTAGTAAATTTCGCTGCTGCCAGAGGGATGGCCATCAGTAGTACCTACTTTGCACGAAATAACATCCGAAAGCACCCCTGGAAACACCCAAATGGTGTCGGGCGCCATTTCTCAGATGTTATTGATGTGCGGGCATTCAGAGGTCCGAACATTGACTCTGATCACTACCTCGTTGTCAATTAAATTCGATCATGGTTGTCAACTGTATCGAACGAAAGATCACAGCGAACGATGCGTTACAATATCCAGCGATTGTCGGCGGAAGCAGTATCGGCTGAGTACCGCCGGAAGCTCGACGAACGGATAAGCGACAACATCAACGATCTATGGGAGTCAATCCATGGAGCAGTGAGCACAATAGCATGAGAAGTGGTAGGCACTGCACAAAGGTGACCCAGGACGGGTTGGTTCGATGTGGAGTGTCAGAGAGTGACAGACGAGAAGAACGTTGCCAGAAGCCGGATGTTGGTGTCGGGTACCCGATCGAATAGAGATCGGTACAAGGAAGCAAGAGCAGCCGAAAACCGAACCCACCGCAGGGAGCAAAAAGAGGACGAAGAACAAGTTATTAGTGAGGCGCAGGAAAAAATGGTACAGAACGATATGCGGAGGTTTTATGAGTCTGTCAACGGCGTGCGGAGAAAGACAGCGCCATCTCCCGTCATGTGCAACGACCAACAAGGGAATTTGCTTACAGATAAAACCGAAGTGGCTGCCAGGTGGAAGCAACACTTCGAGACTTTGTTGAATAGTGGAAGAGACGGTGCATCGGTGAACAGAATAAATATAAGCGACGATGGTCAAGCTGTGGAGTCACTTACACTAGATGAGGTTAAAAAAGCTGTTAATGAGCAGAACAACAATAAGGCTGCGGGGAATGATCAGCTCCCGGCGTACAAAATCAATCTGTGTGCAAAGAAGCGGTACCATTATCACAAAATCGCATATGCTCTTGAGATTTGCGGAGGATATCGATATTATCGGGATTGATCGCCGTTCCGTGGAAGAGGCTTTTGTGCCTTTTAAGAGGAAGACAGCGAGGATTGGACTCACGATCAATACCGGCACAACGAAGTACATGGTCGCTGGCAATCAACGTGGGTTCATTAGTGGTGGTGGTAGCGAAATGGTGCTGGATGGTGAAAAATTTGAAGTGGTAGAAAAATTTGTGTATCTTGGAACATTAGTGACATGCGATAATGATGTTATCCGCGAGGTGAAAAAGCGTATTGCAGCTGAAAATAGGGCTTATTACGGACTTCGTAACCAGCTTAAGTCCCGTAGTTAGCAAACGAAAACAAAACTCGCGCTGTATACTACTCTGATTCTTCCGGTGGCTTTATACGGCCATGAAACATGGACGTTACAGGAGGCTGATCGGAGAGCTTTCGGAGTGTTTGAGCGTAAGGTGCTGCGGACAATACTCGGCGGTAAACATGAAAACGGTATCTGGCGGCGTCGCATGAATCACGAATTGTACCAGGTGTGTAAAGGGCTGGATATTATTAAGCTTTGTTAATTAAGGCAGATATTAAGGATTTTTAATTAAGGCAGATATTTGGATATTAAGGCAGACTACGGTGGGCTGGTCACGTTGTTAGTAGGCCGGAAGAACGTCAAGCGAAGATAATATTTAGTAGAGAACCCGGAAGAAGCCGTCGTGCAAGGCCGCGTACACGATGGCTTTTTGCAGTTGAAGAGGACCTGAGGGCGCTCAATGTTCAGGGCGACTGGAAGCGATTGGCCCAGGATCGAGTTCAGTGGAGAAGGATACTCCATTCGGTGTAGGTTCATCGAAGAGCTGTAGCCCATCAAGTATCAAGTAAGTATTATTACCTCTCAACGTTCGCATCGTTGATCCCTTCCAACAAACCTACTGCAGTGCTACGATGCCGGATCCACGGTCTTTGAGCACATCGGCGACCACACGCATGGTTCCGATGAAGTTGAGAGATTCGCAGTTCCATGAACCGAGTTTCCAATAGTTAGTCCCTTTTCATCGCTTTGATCTTCGCCGATTGTTCCGGACCGTATTCTCTCGCTGATTATTCGTTGCTGTTTTTTTTTTTAAAACTGGCTTGAAGGGCCTAACACCAACCTCCTAAATTTCCGTAGGCCAATTCCGCCAAAATTTCAGACTATGGACCTGACATGGAAAACAGACGCTGTTGTGAGCCGCTCCTAACATGAAGAACAGACGCTCGATTAGTTTTGCACCCCCGGAGAGGAGCAAATCTCACCTCCCAGTCAGCATACGATCATAATTCCCACCGTGGTTTATTACCCGATCTTCCCTAAGGTTGCTCGTATTCCAGACAGCACTACGAGAAGAAAGGGATGTGAGTTGCTAGGTAAGAGGCTATGGACTGCTAGATGGGATCTATTTTATTCCTTTAGGTACGCGAAACACCCATAGTACGCTTTACCCAGCATTTGCCATGCCGTGTCATGCCCAGCTGAGCAGCCGAAATTCCTTGATCTCGAATCCTTCCTTAAATATTGTAAATCTAACCTCGAGTCGCCACGAGTACGTTGGCTAATTACTATTTTAAAAATGAGGATTGTACATATCACAATGAACAGTGGCTTCGTAAAGTATTATACACGCCTGAGCCTACCAAATTAATAAACTTGAAATAAAACGACTTTGCATAGGATTGAAATCCAGGTCGAATTGTATCGAGCCTTTTGCTCAATTCAAGAAGTCCATTCCATTTACCAAAGCAGTTTTTGCTGGGGTCGCAAAATTTCAGGACGGAATCCATTATCATCAACGCTGCAAGCAATTCGAGGCTGATTGTAATTACCAAGCAATAACACGATGTCACTATCGAACGCATTACCGCAAAGCTCACGATGCAATCGATTACAGTTGAGCAAGGAATATATCGTCCAATTTAGTCCTCAATCCTCTAACATTTTGGTAATGAATCCAGGCAGGCAGGCTTCCTTACAACTAGTAAAAGCGCTTCCTGGTAACAATTTCAATCTCCTTTTTCTATGGCCGATGACATAGTGACGCGTGTGCGTGCGCGAACGCGTCCAAGACAAAAGGAATCCTCTTGCTGATATTCTGCTTCACGAGTGCTTAGACGCGTTCGCGCACGCACACGCGTCACTATGTCATCGGCCTATGGCTCTACATTCCAACTAGTTCTTGGTCTGCTTTTCAGCTATTAGCGTTTGCTCTTTTATTATTTGAATGCTTTTCTATGCCCGCCATTGCATGAGTATGTATCTTGTGTGGCAACTACAAAGGATACACTATGGCCAGGGTGTGGAGAAAGTTTCCCACGCAAAAACATCCTCGAGAATAGAACTCACCATCTCCAGGTTGGCAATCCTATGCATTTGCAATCTAAACTATAGTTTGAGAAGTCTATTGGATATAACTCCCAATCCTGTTATAAATTTGTTATATATGACTCTTATGAGTGGTCTTACAAGTTTTCAATACATCTTAGAAATAACTTCAATGTTTCGGAAAAAAGTGCATACAATGCATCGCAGTTTGAAAATATGTTTGTAGACGTGACTAAACATAAACTATACAGCTTTTCGTTTGCAGAATCAAACATCATCATCATACCTAGTTTTCTCCCTTCCTATTACGAATGACCTCTCCGATTGAGATCACCATCGTATCCCTGCCCAGATGATCAGATTCCGTGAAATCCGACACCAACGAAACACGTGATGGAGAAATAGTGAAAATACTACACCCGAGTAAAATCGTAAAAGTCAAGAACAAAGCGCAACCAGAAAGCATTCTCCTACTATCGAACACAACAAAAAAAATCCCACTTGACTGCGCAGCAGGGACCCAAAGCAACGGCCACGGGGACTGATGACCTGCGATGGACATTAAATTTTGTTAAAAACGCAGAGATGAGAAGAGACGGAGATCATTGCAGTGTTTTGATCAAATTTCTCAGAAAATATCTTCGAGATCTTGAAAACAACCACCAGTGCTTGAGACGTTCTATCTAACTGAAAAAATATTAATATTAAAATATTGATAATTAAATTCTCCAATAGCAACTGGAACACCGTCTTTCATGGATAATATTTTCACACCTCGATCTGCGATGCATTATTTAGCACCTAATGGCGTTTGCACTTGAAAACGACAGAATTCGAACCGCCTTCACACTTTGTTACTTTTGTTTCACATCTCTCCGGTTTTATTGTTTTATTTGAGGTAATAAATCCTATTCCCGAAAACCCCTCGGCGGTGGGTTTATAGTCACCTCTCGAGATTTATCCTTGCCGCCGCCCTTCTTACTTATCCGTGTGTGACAGGTTTTCTCGGTTGGATTCTGTCCTGAGATTTAGGGTCCACCACCAGGTAGAGAGGACCTCTGCATCTGTGAGAGCCAGAGAGATACGGTCCATTGTGGAATCATTATAATAGCCACTTGAAATCTTCTACACACTTTCTGTGCGATCTTCGTTTTGTTCTTAGTCATTTTTCACCCGAAACATAACAATGAACTCCCGTAAACAAGAAATACATTCGTTTCTGGAAATGGGTGCCTGACTCGTCTGCCCCGTCCCAACCCAACGAGTAGATTATTGAACATTCCATCAAAGAGGAGAGAAAATTGATCGATGTTTCAGAAAACCTTTAAGCGATAAGCGAACATTGTGGGAAGCTTACGTGCGAATAAACTAATTCACGCAAGCAAGCATTCCAGTTCTATGTCATCTTTTGGTTGTTTGATAAAACATGATATAAATATGTTAAATAAAACTAGTTGAACCATCCTTACTTTTAGCTTATCAAATTCTTTTACGTTTTTTTAGACAAATCTACAATTTCATTCTTAAAACAATAGTTTGATAGAAAAAAAACTAGGATTCTTATAAATTCCTTAAGTATTAATAAACTATGCTTTTCCAATCTGCTTTTACCAGTAAAGCTACTTATTTATTTTCTATAAAATGCTGGTAGATACCCAAAAGTGAATTTGAAATATATTTAAATCAATTTGGTAACGGGATGAATATTAGAAACATAAACTAATTGAAAAGTTTATACTTAGGATACATTTTCAATATATATGTGACTAGAATTCTATTTTTGAAACCTAATTGGTTGCGTTACATGGGTTTCCCAGTAAGCCTTGTGAACAAAGGTGTAGGATTGCCAATCCGGAGATGACGTGTTCGATTCTCGGTTAGGTCAAGGATGTTTTCGAGTGGGAAGCATTCTCGATATTTACCCATAATGTATCCATTGTGCTTGAGGAACATACATAAATTACGTAACACTTAGAGAAGGGAGAGGTGTTACTTGAAGCGTAACAAGGATCAAGATGTTACATATAAAAAGTGTCACATAGGAGGAGGGGGCCAAATTTTGCTTAACGTTATCAATGGATCTTCTCTTGCCACAATACTCATTCAATGGTGGAGATAGAAAAGCTTTCAAATAATGTATTAACAAAATAAGCTAAAAAGCAGAAGAGGTTCCTGCTGAAATGCACAGCCGTTGAAGAAAACTCTATCAAAAATTAAACAATCCAAACATCCATCAATCCAAAAATAAAATAAATTTAAAAAAATCACAAAAATAAAAATCAGAGAACTAAAATTTAAAACTTAAAGTTTTAAAATCCGGAAAAGAGAAAGTGTAATAGTTTTTTTATTATCAGACTAAGGCCGGAGTGGCCTGTGCTGCACATAAAAGTCTTCTCCATTCAGCTCGGTCCATGGCTGCACTTCGCCAACCATGCAGTCGGCGGAGGGTCCGCAAATCGTCCTCCACCTGATCGATCCACCTTGCCCGCTGTGCACCTCGCCTTCTTGTTCCCGTTGGATCGTTGTCGAGAACCATTTTCACCGGATTACTGTCCGACATTCTGGCTACGTGCCCGGCCCACCGCAGTCTTCCGATTTTCGCGGTGTGAACGATGGATGGTTCTCCCAACAGCTGATGCAACTCGTGGTTCATTCGCCTCCTCCACGTACCGTCCGCCATCTGCACCCCACCATAGATGGTACACAACACTTTCCTTTCAAAAACTCCCAGTGCGCGTTGGTCCTCCACGAGCATCGTCCAGGTCTCGTGTCCGTAGAGAACTACCGGTCTTATAAGCGTTTTGTAGATAGTCAGTTTGGTACGGCGGCGAACTCTATTCGATCGGAGCGTCTTACGGAGACAAAGTACGTACGATTTCCAGCCACTATGCGCCTCCGAATTTCTCTGCTGGTATCGTTATCGGCGGTCACCAGTGAGCCCAAGTACACGAATTCTTCAACCACCTCGATTTCGTCACCACCGATAGAAACTCGTGGTGGGTGGCTTACATTGACCTCTCTTGAGCCTCTTCCTATCATGTACTTCGTCTTCGACGTGTTGATGACTAGTCCAATCCGTTTAGCTTCGCTTTTCAGTCTGATGTAGGCTTCCACCATCCTCTCAAAGTTACGTGCCATGATATCAATGTCGTCGGCGAAACCAAATAACTGGACGAACTTCGTGAAAATCGTACCACTCGTGTCAATCCCTGCCCTTCGTATTACTCCCTCCAAAGCGATGTTGAATAACAGACACGAAAGACCATCACCTTGCCGTAACCCTCTACGCGTTTCGAAGGGACTCGAGAATGCCCCTGAAACTCGAACTACGCACATCACCCGATCCATTGTCGCCTTGATCAACCGTATCAGTTTATCCGGAAATCCGTTTTCGTGCATTAGCTGCCATAGCTGGTGCCGATCGATTGTATCATATGCGGCTTTGAAGTCGATAAATAGATGATGTGTGGGCACGTTGTATTCGCGGCATTTCTGCAATACCTGACGTATGACGAACACCTGGTCTGTGGTAAAGCGTTCACCCAAAAATCCCGCCTGGTACTGCCCCACGAACTCTCTTGCAATTGGTGTTAGTCGGCGGCATAAAATTTGGGAGAGTACCTTGTAGGCGGCGTTCAGCAATGTGATTGTGCGGTAGTTGCTACAATCCAGCTTATCGCCCTTTTTGTAGATGGGACACACGACACCTTCCATCCACTCCTGCGGCAGAACCTCATCCTCCCAAACCTTGGTAATCACCCAGTGCAGCGCTCTAGCCAGTGCTTCACCACCGTGTTTAAACAGCTCTCCTGGTAGTTGGTCAACTCCAGGGGCTTTGTTGTTTTTCAGCCGGCCGATCTCCTCCTGGATTTCTTGGAGATTCGGAGCCGGAAGTCGCATGTCCTGCGCGCGTGCTCCTAGGTTCATTACCATACCGCCACCGTTGTCTGCCATATCGCCATTCAGGTGCTCTTCGTAGTGCTGCCGCCACCTTTGGATCACCTCACGCTCGTTTGTTATACAACAAAGCCACAAATCGGCCGTCTTGAATGCAGAAGAGCACGAATTGGATCCTAAAGCCCTACTTCGTTTATGGTTGCAAACGATAGCGCATCGGTCAAGAATACTTGAACCGATGTTATAAAAATTCTGGTAAATGTCTAATCAGTAAAAATAATATTTTTTCATTTTTTCATTTTTTTTTGTCCACGACAAAAAAGAAGACAATTTTGGTGCTAACTTTTTATTCCGTTATTTTGCATTCTCTCTAGAGAAAATTTCGGTTTTATGCTATCGTAGATTCTATTTTCATGGAAAAATTCGAGAATCTAACGCTGATTATAAAAATAGCCTCGTATTCTCGGATATATCAGAGCATGTAAGGTGTTGCAAGGTGCGTTTGTCAATAACAAACTCTGTTGATGACAAAGGGTATATTGTTAGGCGTTGCTCGAATATTGATTCCCTGGCCACAATACACGGTTCGAGGCCCCTTCCCCCTATCCTTGAATGCGCCCCACGATCGCCAAGTCGTTTTGCACGTGGTCTGCCCACCTCGCTCGCTGTGCTCCACGCCGTCTCGTAATTGCCAGATTGGAAGCGAACACCATCTTTACAGGGTTGCTGTCCGGCATTCTTGCAACATGCCCTGCCCATCGTACCCTTCCGTCTTTAGCTACCTTCTAGATACTGGGTTCACCGTAGAGCTGAGCGAGCTCGTGGTTCAATCTTCGTCGCCACACACCGTCTTCTTGCTCTCGAATACTCCGAATACTTGCAGGTCCTCCTCGAGCATTGTCCATGTTTCATGTCCGTAGAGAACAGCCGGTCTTATTAAAGTCTTGTACATTACACATTTGGTGCGGTGGCGAATCTTTTTTGACCGTAGCCCGTAGTAGGCCCGACTTCCACAGATGATGCGCCTTCGTATTTCACGACTGACATTATTATCAGCCGTTAGCAAGGATCCGAGGTAGACGAATTCCTCAACCACCTCGAAGGTATCTCCGTTTTTTTTTTTTTCCAAGTTCGTTTATTTGGTAGGCTCAGGCGTGTATAACACTTTACGGAGCCATGGTTCTTTGTGATATATACAATCAATATCATTTATTTTTTCAGTTAGTAAGAGAGGGGTAGGAGCCAGCGTACTCGTGGTGACTCGAGGTTAGTTTACAATGTTTAAGGATGGACGGGGCTAAGGATTTTGGATCAGGAATTTCAGCTTCTCATCCGGGTATTTGGCGTCAGGGACGATGTGGCGTGTCGTCGTCCTCAAGGAATGGTTCAACTGGGAGCATCTTCCGGATGGCAAGAGCTATGGTGCTCTATGGAACAGGAAGCAGAGACTAAACACAAAAAAAAAACTTTGAAGAAAGAAAAAAACAAACTATTAGATTTTGATATCAGAAGCACAAAGAAAACTATAAATGGCCTGCATATAGACCACATCACGATCTCCCAAAACACCTCGAACTTCCCTGAAGGGTTGTTTACCTCAGGCCACAAGGGTATCCAATAATTGCTCTCTGGAGGCGTCATTTTCCGAGCAGGACCAAACTACGTGATCGATGTCATCATAACCGGCTCCGCACCTACATAAGTTGCTATCGACAAGGTTTATTCTGTACAGATGTGCGTTTAGTGAATAGTGATTGGACATAAGCCTCGACATCGTGCGGATGAAGCCTCGACTTAAGTCCTCACCTCTGAACCACGCTCGCCCAGAAACTTTTGGAACTATAGAAAATAGCCACCGTCCAAGTTCGTTGTGTGTCCAATTTCTTTGCCAACTTTGAAGAGTACTCTGACGGACTAATGGGAAAAACTCGTTGCTCGAGAATTGTCTTTCATAAACCTCACCTTCCTGTGCGCCCACCTTTGCCAGCGAGTCTGCCTTCTCATTGCCGTAGATTGAGCAGTGAGAAGGGACCCAAGCAAAGGTAATCTTGAATGATCTTTCGACCAAAACGCGCATCTGCTCTCTTATGTTTGTAAGAAAGTAAGATGCGTGCTCAACAGGTTTCATCGACCGGAGTGCCTCGATAGAACTAAGACTATCCGAGAAGATGAAATAATGGTCTACGGGCTGATTGGAAATTATCCCCAAAGCGAAGTTAATTGCTGCCAGCTCAGCAACATAAACCGAACACGGTTCCTGAAGTTTTTGGAAGGTAGTTGAAGTTACATTGAAAACACCGAAGCCAGTGGATCCGTTGATGCGAGAACCATCAGTGAAATATCTGTTGTTGCAATTGACATGTTCATATTTTTCAGAAAAAAGTGAGGGAATAGATATTTGTCGAAGATGATCTGGTATTCCTTGAATAGCATGTTTCATGGACAGATCGTATACAATTGAGGAACTGTCGTTGGTGAAGTGAACTCGAGGGGGGTTATAACACGGAAGACAAAGATCTGATGATATGTAGTTGAGATATACTCTCAGGAATCTTGAACGACATGTTAGTTCAAGCATATTATCGAAGTTATCTAGAACAAGTGTGTTACTTGTTCCACATTTGATGAGTATTCTAAGTGAGAGCTCCCAGTAACGGTGCTTTAAAGGAGTGATTCCAGCAAGCACCTCCAGGCTCATGTTATGCGTTGAATGCATGCAGCCAAGGGCAATACGCAAACAACGATACTGAATTCGTTCCAATTTGATCAGGTGGCAATCAGCTGCTGAGAGGAAGCAGAAGGAGCCATACTCTAAAACAGAGAGAATAGTCGTTCTATAGAGTTTGATGAGGTCTTCCGGGTGAGCACCCCACCATGTTCCGGAGATAGAACGTAGAAAATGGATCCTTTTTCGGCATTTTTGTATCAAATACTCAACGTGGAATTTCCAGGTACATTTGGAATCAAACACGACCCCAAGGTATTTAGAAGATAAAGATTGGTTGATGTCATCATTCAACAGCTTGAGTTTTAGTTGAGCAGGATACCGCTTCTTAGTAAACACAACCAACTGAGTTTTTTGCGGTGAAAACTCGATCCCTAAATGTCTGGCCCAAACAGTCAGATTATCTAAGGTACTTTGCAATGGTCCTTGCAAGACAGCTGCACTTGGACCTCTTAGAGAGACCACGGCATCATCTGCAAGTTGTCTGAGCGTGCATTGTCCTTCCAAACAATTGTCAATATCTTTAACATAGAAATTATAAAGCAAGGGACTTAAACATGATCCTTGGGGAAGGCCCATGTAGCTATTTCTGGAAGTTGTCAGAGTGCCGAGTGTGAAGTTCATTTGTTTTTCTGACAACAATTTGTACAAGAAATTATTTAAAAATACAGGTAGTCCATTACTGTGCAGATTGTCTGACAGTACTTCAATGGAAACTGAATCAAAAGCGCCCTTAATATCCAAGAATACTGAAGCCAATTGCTCCTTGTGCGCAAAGGCCAGTTGTATATCTGAAGAAAGCAACGTTAGACAATCGTTTGTTCCTTTCCCTTTTCTAAATCCAAACTGAGTATTTGAAAGCAATGCATTTTCTTCGACCCAATGATCAATTCTTGAAAGGATCATTTTCTCCAATAATTTTCTCATGCATGATAGCATGGCGATCGGTCGGTATGAATTGTGATTAGACGCTGGTTTCCCAGGCTTTTGAATAGCTATTACTTTGACCTGTCGCCATTCAGGTGGCACAATGTTGTACTCCATGAAACAGTTGTACAGGTCAAGTAATCGTCTTTTGCGATATCTGGGAGGTTTTCAGAAGATTGAATTTGATGTTATCGCATCCCGGAGCAGAGTTATTCGATGAAAGAAGAGACATAGAAAGTTCCAGCATTGAGAATGGTCCACCCAAAGAACCGGGATCATTGACTGATTCTCGAAATAGCGGTTCTGCTGGTACGGAATCTGGGCAGACCTTTTTGCGAAGTTGAATATCCATCGATTGGAGTATTCTTCACTCTCGTTGGTGGAAGTGCGGTTCCGCATGTTGCGGGCCGTTTTCCAAAGTGTTGTCATTGAGGTTTCTCGCGATAGTCCTCGACAAAACGTCGCCAGTAGCTACGTTTTTAGCCTTGAGAAGATTTTTGAGCTTTCTTTCAAGCCTCAAATACTCTTCGAAAAGCTCAGACCTTCCGTGTTTACGGAAGGCCTTGAAAACATCAGATTTCTCAGAATACAACTTAGTACATTCATCATCCCATCCAGGGGTGGCTGGTCTTCTTATGACAGATGTACTTGGAACGCGTCGTTTCTGGGCTTCTAGTGCGCTTTTTTTAATTAATTCGGTAAGGAATCGATATTCATCCAGCGGTGGAAGAACATCAGTTGATTCAATACCAATATTTAAAGCCGATGCAAATTTTTGCCAGTCAATGTGCTTCGTGAGGTCAAAAAGGAATATTAACTGGCTCAGATTGTTGATAGCTACTTTTAATTGTAGTAACTATCGGCATATGGTCACTACCGTGGGGATCTTGGATAACCTTCCACGTGCAATCTAACGATAGTGAATTTGAACATAAAGACAGATCAATACGGCTTTGTTGACCATTTGGTCCTATTCGAGTTACTTCACCAGTGTTCAAAATATTCAAATTGAAATCGTCACACAAATCATAGAAAATAGGCGCTCTATAATCGTCATACGTTTCGCCCCATCCAATACCATGTGCGTTCATATCACCCAATATCAATACTGGAGATGATAGGAGGGAGACTGCGCTCCAAAAATGTCGACGATTAATAGAGACATTTGGAGGAATGTACACTGAAGCTATGCAAAAATCTTTATTCTTCACATTTACTTGGCATGCGACGATTTCTAAGCCGGGAACAGTCGGAATGGGAATTCTGTAGAAGGAGTAGCATTTTTTGATCCCCAAAAGAACGCCACCATAATGATCATTCCGATCTTGGCGAATAATATTAAAATCGTGGAAGTTGATTTCGTCTTCGGAAGAAAGCCATGTTTCACAGAGTGCAAATATGTCGCAATCGGAATTGCGAATCAAAAACTTGAACACGTCCAATTTATTTTTAAGACTATGACAGTTCCACTGCAGCACAGTGATTGTATCTTGTATGGCCGTATTATCCATCGAAAGATACAATTCCTGCAAGAAGGGGCCATGAAACAGTCAATTGCTTCAGATAACTTTCCACTGTTGGTATAAAGAGGTCCATGATTGGCCTCAATGAATTCGGAATATTGAATAAATTCAAAAAACGGTCCACAAGGTCCTTAAAGGAGATCAATCCTCGCTTGGACGGAGTACTTTTTTGGGAAGAACGAATTGTAGTTTTTCTTTCATTGATTCTCCTAGCCGGATGTTTCTTGGAAACATCGGTTTTGGGCAATGGCGGGAATGTCTTGCTGCAAGATGGATCCAAAGGAGCAGTGAAGACAGGTTGCTTCGGGATTTTAAATAACCCCCCATTGCCTTCAGATTTGGGCAAGCTTTTATGGATGACTTTTGATTTCTTACGGCGCAATCCAGGGAAGACGGTTGCTTCCTCTTTTCGGGCACGTGTACCTCCGTAGAATCATCCATATCAGCTGCGTCAGAGTCCAATTCGTCAATGCATATGGAATCATAATAATCACTTACTTGAACGGTAGCTGAAATAGCAGCCTTTGCAGTGGTATCGGCGGATGTGTCTTGCGCTTTAACCATTTCCGCATAAGTCTGCTTGGAGCGCTGTACCAACGAGCGCTTCACTTTTTGGGTGCGCTTTCTGTACACCGGGCAATCTTGCAAACCATGGGCAGGAGCCAAACCACAATAAGCACATTTTGTGGCTTGTTGCTGGCAGGATTCCTCCCGATGTCTTTCGAAACATTTACCACAACGTGGTTTGTTGTCACAAAACTCGGCAGTGTGACCAAGTTGTTTGCAATTGGTACAATTAAATACCCTTGGTACAAACAGACGCACCGGAAACAACATATTCTCTAAATCGACATATTTTGGGAGAATCGAACCGGCAAACGTCACCCGAAGCGAGCCTGACTTAGAATATACTTTTTTGCCATCTACCATGGTTGCTGAATGCAATTCCTTGCAATCCAGAATATCCACGGTAGACTCCATTGCGTTCTTTAAGCGGCCTTTTCCCGCAAGTACATCCTTGCAAGTCAGGCTCGCTGCATTGATCACACCTTCGATTTCGACCTCCCGCGAGGGGACATAAACTAAATATTCTACATTGTAGGCCTTGTCTTTAGCAATTTCGTTCGCCACCTGATATGTAGGTGCGGTGATTCGTAGCTTGTTCCTGTTGATCTGATTAAAATCAAGCTTCGTAAAACGACGCGTCAAATCTCGCTTAATGCCGAGAAAGTCTAGACTTTTCACTTTCTGCCGAAAGTAAACAACCCAAGGCCCAGGCGAAGCCGCATGGTACAATCGTGTGCGGACATCTTTTGGAGGACTATCGCCCCCCATAGTCTCTGCCTCCATTCTCACCTCGCAAGGTGGAAGGACAATTAATTCTTATGCTAACTTAGAACTAATAGCAAATCAGAAAAAAAAAAAACAAATTTAATTTATTATAATTAATCCCACTCTGTATCAGAGAGATGGGAGAATAATAAAACAATGCCTTCCACTTATCTGCGCTGCTGCTGTAGGTAGCAGCAGAAACAATAGCCTGCTTCACTGGCGTCGCCAGAAGCAGCTACTTCGCTCGCCGACAGTGATCGCCTTGGATCCGTAGGTAGGCACCACACAATAGACTCGCACTACCGAACAAAACCCGCGATGAGACACAGCACACACGTCTGGCTCGTTCGAACTATCGGCACGGAATGGTATCTCCGTTTATCGTAACACTGCTTCCCAGGCAGGCCTTGTCGCGCTCGGTTCCGCCCACAAGCATGTACTTTGTCTTTGACGCATTCACCACTAGTCCAACTTTTGTTGCTTCACGTTTCAGGCAGGTGTACAGTTCTGCCACCTTTGCAAATGTTCGGCCGACAATGTCCATGTCATCCGCAAAACAAATGAATTGACTGGATCTGTTGAATATCGTACTCCGGCTGTTACACCCGGCTCTCCGCATGACACCTTCTAGCGCAATGTTGAACAACAGGCTCAAAAATCCCCGGCACGATTCGAATCCACCGTTGCTTTGATCAGTCTGGTAAGTTCTGGAAAGTTCTTACACTCCAGAAGAGCGCAACTGAACACATTTTTATTTGATAGAATTTTGTTCTTAGTAGCCATAATATTGTAACAAGATTCTATCAAAATATGATTTGAAAAATTATCAATACTGAAATGCCTACGTTAAATAAACGTAGGCAATTAAAATGGATGAAGCTAAGCCTCCCGGCCATGTCACAACGCTGATATAATTTGAAAAGGTTGCTTAGTTTTATGTTCTTGAAAAATAATCTCGTTCAGACAAAGCAAAAATTTCTGATTGTTAATTGTCAATCTAGAGACCTATAACAATTTCCAACTGCACAATAAGCAATATATTTTGTATCTGATTCTGTTATAAATTAGTTATTTTTGTTTGAGAGTTCATAACAAAATATCTTATTTTTGTGATAATATTGTAACACAACTTGAAAGCTTCCTGATACATCCTGCACCAAGTTTATAACAAATATTGTTATGGAATTTTAGTATAACATAATAACATACACTCAGTTTTTTTACACGATTTTTTTTTGAATCTTACATTTTTGTATTTTTAAATTTCTAATAGCAAATATAATTTCTAAATAGCAAATATAATTTTTTATTTTTAAATTTTTGGATTTGAAGATTTTTGGGTTATTGAATATTTAAATTTTTGGATTTTAAGACTTTAAAATTTTTAATTCCTAGGTAACTGAAATTTTAAATTTTTGGATTTTTACATTTTCTGTTTTTGGTTTTAAATTTTATTTTTTAGAATACCTGATCATAATATCTGGTTTTTTGGATTTTTACATTTTCTGTTTTTGGTTTTTAATTTTATTGTTTGTAATAATGATATTTAAATAATGATAAAACGGCCTACTTATCCATACCAATGGAATGGGTGCTTTAATGAACATCATGCAACTTAAATGGGTTGCATAATATTCATTATAACACTTATTTTGGTGCTATATTATAGCAATTAAATGAAAAACCAACATCAGAACAGTAGTTACATGACTACATTTTGCTAAATTAGCGTGAGTAAGTGTTCAACTATTGTATTCTCTGCGTCGCGTAATAAATCAAATAGTTTGGTGGACATAACATCAAAAATTTCCAAAAGCAAGTATGTACATATATCGCTTAACGGCTTCTCCAACTATGTAATGTGGCACAGTAACATGAAATCTGACATTTTTAAGTTTTTTTTTTCATTTTTTCAATTTTTTGATTGAACTCTTTTCATATTTAGATTTTTGTTTTTCTTTTTGGATTTTTAGTTTTTGGATGTTTCTATTTTTAGATTTTTCTATAGATTTGATGTTTGGAATTTGGATTTCTAGAATTTTGATTATGTTTTAATTATTTTTTTCGATTACAAGAGTTTTGGAATTTCGTGTTTTGGATTTTTGTATTTGAAAGTTTTTAAATTTAATATATAGGCTTTTGAATTTTACGAATTTAAAGCTCTTGGGTTTTACTTTTTGGATGTTAGAATTTCTAGATTTTGGGATTTTTGTTCTTATTTGCATTTGTTTTTAGAATCTATACCATTTCGTCGAAAGACATTTCGTCGAATGACATTTAGTCGAATGACATTTGGTCGAAATGACATTACGTCGAATGGACATTTGGTCGAAAGGACATTTAGTCGAAAATGTTTTTTTAATCCACTAGATACGCAGTACATTTGGTCGAATGACGTTTGGTCGACAGGACATTTGGTCGAATTGACATTTAGTCGAAATTCGATTTTAGTATGACAAATTTTCGTTCATTTGGTCGAATGACGTTTGGTCGAAAGCGAGTTTTCAAATTAAAAATCTTGGTAAATTTAGTCTAACAATGTTCCGTCGAATGGCTATTTGAAAGGAAATAACTTCAGCCAATAACAAGAGAAAAAAAAGATTTATTCGGGTTTTCTAAAAGTCACATAATTATTGCTCCAATATTGTCCAAAGAATGATGGGTCCATAAAAAGAATAATTAATACAAAAACAGTGAATATCCCGAGAATATTTCCGACTGGATATTGATATTAACGAACCCCTCTAACCGACTACGATGAATCTATACCACATGGTCAAAAGAAATTCAGTCACCATTTCACCAGAAATTCATATGACCATTAGGCCGGAATTAAATTTTCGGCCAATAATAAAAGAATTATGATTAGAAGACAATTTCATTCTGAACTAATTATTGGATAAATATTGAGTGAAAGAAAGAGTTTCAATGAAAAGAATAAGAAAACCATTTTCATTCGACCAAATGTCCCTTCGACTAAACGTCCTTTCGACGAAATGTCATTTGACCAAATGTCAATCAACGAAATGTTCCAAAGCCGACTACGATGAAGTAGAAACATTGATGTCATTGGTTTTTGATAATGTGCCGAAAAAAATAGAGGGTATTTCACCATCAGTACCTAATATTTTGCTATTTCTGTAGGTTTTTAATTTTTCTATAATACACCAGAGTCTCCTGAAGTTTCTTTAGGTCAGGCGAAAAATCCTCATTGACATCCATATTCGTTTCTTCCGCTCTTCCGCACTTCCGCTGAACATCCTCACGTCGACTGAATTCCTCTTATCAGTTTATCCATGAATCTTGTGGATTATTTATAAAAATTCAATCAAAAATCTATTGACGAATTATCCATTTAACTAATTACCTATTACCAACTACACACTTTCAACATTCGACTAAATTTTCATTCGACTAAATGTCCTTTCGACTAAATGTCCGTTCGACTAAATGTCCATTTGACTAAATTTCCATTCGACTAAATGTCCATTCGACTAAATGTCCATTCGACCAAATGTACTTTCGACTAAATGTCATTCGACTAAACGTCATTCGACGAAATGTCATTCGACGAACTGTTCCAAAGCCTTGTTTTTAGTTATCTTTTTCAACTAACTTTCTTAGTCTTAATGCAGTAATGTGTGATGAGGTAAAGCGTATTTAAACCAGCCACCGTTTGCGGAGTTCAGGAAGGCGAAAAAGACTTATATCTTTAAAAAAATATCAGGACATATAAACTATTTGGAAAGTTAGATTACAAAAGCTTATTAAATTAAGCAAAATATAAAACTGCATACAAAACTTCTAATATAACAAGCAAAGAGGCCAGTGACATTCAAGATCTTTGATCTTGATCCAATACTTCAATACTTCAGTCTCCGGGTTATTCCATGGAAGAAACCGATAGGGCGTAGCGTACGAATTTTAGTTGGATGGATTCCTGTCATATGAAACAGAGTGAATGCTGCTCGAATGTGAGCCCACGTTCAGAGTGATGATATAGCTACTTGATATAGAGAGTCTTGACATGAGGTGGCATATGCATTATTTGCGGTAAAAATAGGATATGTTAACGTTGGTGTCAAGCTACTCTATATCAAGTTATATGGCTCGTAGTCTGGAAGGCAATCCAGATTTTTGGATTTCGAGAATTATGCTTTTTTGTATGTTTCGATATTAGGATTCTGTTGTGTTTCGTGATCTTAACAATTATTTTTTTTTATATCTTAATTTTTTTGATTTTTAAAATTTTAAACGTCTTAAAAACCAAACATTCAATAAATCCAAGAGTTCAAAAATGCTGAAAGGCAATAATCTCAATTCAAGAATTTAAAAATCCAAATTTGAAAAAACATCCAGTACAAAAATCTAAATTTATAGATATCTATAAATTAAAAAAATTAAAAATCAAAAATGAACTACGAAATCCTCAAAATCCAAACATCTAATTATTAAAAAAAAATAAATTTGAACTCAGAACTAAAAATTCAAAAATTCAAAACATTATTAAGTTTAGAATTTAAACATCCAAAAATACAAAAATCAAAAAGGCTGAAACCACAAGATCAAAAAACTCTACAATTTCGAAATTAACATCTTAATATCCGAAAATTTTCAATATAAACATTTAAAAAATTATAAATACTAAAAGATCCAAACTATAGAAAATCCGAACAACTGAAAATTTATAAACCCTTGTTTAAGAAAAACTTAGAACTTAAAAACTAAAAATAGTACATAACAATAACACAAATACGAATTATTGTAAAAATTTAAAAAATATAAAAAATTATAAATTCAAAAATCCAAATATCTAGAAATCCAAGGATTTAAAAATCACAAAACTCAAACATCTAAAAATCCATATATCTGAAAATTCTAAAATCAAAAAATCCAAAAATTCAATACTTTAAAAATCCAAAAATACTAGCATCCAAAGACCCAAAAATAGAAAAATCTAAAAATACAAAAACTAAAGAAACTGTATATCTAAAAATAAAAATATCTTACATCTAAATAACATTTAATGAAAATACAAAAAAATAGAAAGATAAAAATTTCAAAACTTATAATTCGAAACTTTTAAAATTGAAAAATCTGAAAGTCCAAACATCCAAAAATTTAATATTTAATTTCAAAAATTCAAGAATAAAAAAACAGTTTTTAAAGAAATTGATATATTGGACCAACTGTTCGATTCTAGAAGATCAAAACTTAAAAATCGAAAGTCCAAACATCCACAAATCCAAAAGAAAAATAAGAAATTAAAAATTAAATTCTTTAAAAATGTTAAAACCCCGATATACCGAAATCCAAAAAAGCAAAACAAGCAAGATTCAAAATTCTAAAAATAAAAAAAAAAACAAGTGTCCAAAAATATTTAATTAAGTTATTCAAAAACGAAAGTCTAAGCACACTAAACATTCAAAAACCTGAAAATTAAAAAAAAATGATCTAATCCAGAAATCCAAACGTTTAAAAACCCAAGAATTTAAAAAACTATAAATCCAAAACAAAATTCTTATACCAAAAATCCGAAAAAAAAAATCATAATTCACAAAATCCAAAAATCCAAAAATAAAAAAAAATCCAAAAATTTTAAATTGAAAAATCCGAAAATTCACTTAAATTCAAAGTATTTATTGGAGCAAAACTTAAAAAAATGTATCTCAAAATCCTAGTATTCAATAATACAAATATTCAAAAAATAAAAATAAAATATCAAAATTTTAAAAATATAAAAACTATAAAAACCAGAAATCGAATTCCCAAAACTTCAAAAATATTAAAATTCAAAAATCTAAAAGTAGAAAATCGTGAAATTAAAAAAAATGCAAAAATCCTTTTGTTTTTGTTTTTAATCTTTTAATCTAAAAATAATCTTACTTTATCTAAAAATAAACTAAAAAATTTAAAAAAATACTGAAAAAATGGAAATTAATAATCGAGCTAGATAATTTACCTCTAAGATTATTAATTGAACCAAGACCAAAAGCCTAAAAGCCACCCTCAGGTCCAATCTGTTTACAAAGTAAAATTCAGTTCAATCCATCCGGGTATTAGCCACGCGATATGGTCATTAATTTACAATATTTTGAAAAACTCCGGTATGAATATGTATATTATTATGTATATTATGTGAAAGAATTTGATTTGAAAAACGTTTTGGAGGTAACAACTTTCCTTCGATGGAACACGAACAAGACTTGTGCGCCGAAGTATTTGTGAACGGCGGCGGCGTAAGGCCATTTTTACACCGGCGGCCTTTAAGAATTCTTTCGGGAATCTCTTCTGAAATTCTTTTGGGAAATCTTCGGAAATTGCATTTATAAATACCTTCAATTTTTTTTAACCGTTGTTTAAGTGTATTTTAATTGAAAATAAATTTAACACTCAAATATCTTTGGAAATTTCTTCGAAAATTCTTTTAAAAAATCCTCCGAATTATAATTAGAAAAAATATTCTTGCATGAATTTTATAAGGTTCACTGGAGGAATTTCTTAAGGACTTCCTGGAAGAACCCGACCAGTTAGTCATAACAAAATTTTATCACAATTATATCAATATGTGTTACAAATAACAAAACTTGTAATAATTTTGTTATAAATTCCCCGTCAAATTTGGAGGAAAGAAAATTTCATGATTGTCATAACATGATTATAACATAATGTGTTAGGTTTTTTTCCGGAAAAAGAATTGCCTACATTTTTGGTAGATAGGAATCTGAAAAAAAAACGAAGGTACCACCTTCAGTATAACTTGAACCTACATTCAAAGTTGAAGCAGCAGGACAAAGTTAATTGCCTACATTATGGATAATCATAATCTTTTCAATAACATAATTTGTTATAGTATAATATATTTTCACCGCTTTTTATGTAACACATCGAGTTATATTTTTGTTCGAATCATAACATATTTAGTTATATTTTTGTTAGAACTAGAAGAGATTTTGTTACAATTTTTGTTATTTTAATTACTAATGGTACATGTTTTATAACAACCGCTGTTATGAATAACGGCTGTAACAGAATAACAAGTTCTGATATAAATCTGTTACTATCTACTGGTCGGGAAGTTCCAAAGGAATTTTTGAAAAAAATAAATAAATAAAAGCCTTTTCGGAGGGTTTTCTGAAGGAATCCCTGGATGAACATCCAAATTAATTCCTGGTGGCTTTCCTAAAGATATTTTCGAAGAAATACCTGGACGAATTTCGGACTCAATTCTTAAAGGAATAAACGAAAGAGAACCCGAAAAGATTTTCGAATAGAATTTTTTAATGAATTTCGATGGATTATCCGAAGGAAATCTGAAAGGAATTTTTAATAGATTTTCCAAACAAATAGGAATTGGAATATAAATCAAAATTCCTATGTTTCCCCAAAAATTTCTTCGAAAATCCAGACAGTCGTAAAACAAACTCAGTTTTGACTCTAGAATCAAAACTACATGCCAAGAAAAACTCCCAGAATATTGAGATTGCGGATATTCTGATATTCTTAAGAATTCCTTGGGAATTTACTGCAGGAGTTCCTATGAAAATTTCTACAGTTTTTTTTTCGTAAATACCTTAAATAATTTCCTAGAAAAAATATTCAGGAATTAATTCGGTAAGCCATCATTCTTAAAAATTTTCGAAAAGAACTCGATGGGCATTTTCTCCAGAAATTCCTTCAAAAAACCTCCACAAATGAACCAGGTTTTTCTTTGAAATTTTCCCCGGGAATTGTTTGGATAACTACATACATACATACATACATACACACATACATACTTCTAAAAATTTCTATAAAATTCCTTCGGAATTTATTTTAACAATTGCACTGCAAATTTTTCAGTTATTCACTCGGAAATTCATCTAGTAATTACTTCCTTACTACTATTTCCTTTCAAAATTCTAGGATGAATTTTCAGATATCAGATATAATTTCCAGAGGAACTCCTGAAGTAATTACTAACATTCTTTAAATTAAATTTGAATTCCTTCGGATTTTCTTCGGGGATTCCTTCAAAAAATGCTCCAAAAATTATTACGGAGATAGATCCAGAAATTCCTCTAAGAATTTTCTTCATGTACTCCTGTAGAACTTTCTCAAGGACTTTCTTCGGAAATTATTTCGGAAATTGCCTTGGAAATTCGTCTAGTAATATCTTCGGAATTTTCTCCGCGGATATCGCCGTACGAATTCTTAGAGCAATTCCCAAAGGAACTCCTAAAGAAATTACAGACATTCTTAAATTTCTTTGAACATTCTTCCGAGAATCCGTTCGGAATTTTCTCCGGGGATTCCTTCAGAAATTACTACGGGGATAAATTCAGAAATTCCTCAAGACTCTATGAATTTTCTCCATGTTCTCCTTCAGAACTACCTACAGGACTTCCTTCGGAAATGATTTCAGGAAAACCAAGACATTTCTTTGGAAATTGTTTATCAATATAAATCGAAACCATTTAAAAACCATTTAAAATCAGATTTTGCCAATGCGAGCAGAGTAAGGTTATTCCACATGAAGTTACATATGAGATTAGAAGTTCATCGCTACGATCGTTGATTTGCAGGTCTGTAACCAAGAAGTTCTTGGGTGACCTAACACGCCAATGCAGGTAAAGATAAAAGCAAAAATATCTGCTAAAGGTATAATAGCTATTTAATTAATGTCTGATAGATTGCCTTGGTTCGGTAGATGCAAACGCACTGCATACTGTGATTTTTGTGTTGGCCAATCATCGGCGTGAAATACGAAATTCGGCGGCGTATGGCGCGCCGCTGCCGACACCTTGACCGGCGTTGGCGTACGTCAATAAGTGTCGGCGGCGGCGTGGCGCGGCGGTGCACAGGTCTAACACAAACCCATGACCCATGAGTTTTTGTTGATTTTTGGATTTTAAATTTATTGTATTTCAAGATTTTTAGTTTCTTACAGTTTTGGATTTTCAAATTTAAAGTTGTTTGGATGTTTGAAGTTTTCGGTTTATGAATTTAAGGTGCTTATACAATTGTGAATTTTAAATAAACCACATGTTTTCTACTCTCATCTTCAATAGGTAGGGTAAACTTAGACATCATACTTTTCATACAGCGCTGAAACTGAAGTCGATTGTATGGCATGAATAAGCAAATGATTCTACAATTGTATCGCCACTATGTGCGCTATAGTTCTCTCAATCCGTGCTCTTGAAAATCGACTGAAAAAAGCACGTGGTTCCCAAAATGGCCGATTTGTGGCTTTGTTGTTTAACCACCTCAAAGTTTTTAAGATTTCTGTTTTTACAATTTTTTGAATATTTTGTTTTTAAGTTTAAGTTTTTTTTTCATTAGGGTTTATAAATTTTCAGTTGTTTACGTTTTTGAAAGTTAAAAATTTAGATTTTTTTATTTTCATTTTTTGGACTTCTTGGTGTTTAAATTTTTGGATTCCGAGTTTTTTAAGATTTTTAAATTTTTAAACGTTTATACTTTTACACTTTGTACATTTTAAATTTTACATTTTATGCCGCCGACTAACACCAATTGCAAGAGAATTCGTGGGGCAGTACCAGGCGGGATTTATGGGTGAACGCTCTACCACAGACCAGGTGTTCGCCATACGTCAGGTATTGCAGAAATGCCGCGAATACAACGTGCCCACACATCATCTATTTATCGACTTCAAAGCCGCATATGATACAATCGATCGGGACCAGCTATGGCAGCTAATGCACGAAAACGGATTTCCGGATCAACTGATACGGTTGATCAAGGCGATGATGGATCGGGTGATGTGCGTAGTTCGAGTTTCAGGGGCATTCTCGAGTCCCTTCGAAACGCGTAGAGGGTTACGGCAAGGTGATGGTCTTTCGTGTCTGCTATTCAACATCGCTTTGGAGGGAGTAATGCGAAGGGCATGGATTGACACGAGTGGTACGATTTTCATGAAGACCGTCCTGTTATTTGGTTTCGCCGACGACATTGATATCATGGCACGTAACTTTGAGAGGATGGAGGAAGCCTACATCAGACTGAAAAGTGAAGCTAAACGGATCTACGAACACGAGACCTGGACGATGCTCGTGGAGGACCAACGCGCACTGGAGGTTTTCGAAAGGAAAGTGTTGCGTACCATCTATGGTGGGGTGCAGATGGTGGACGGTACGTGCAGAAGGAGAATGAACCACGAGTTGCATCAGCTGTTGGGAGAACCTTCCATCGTTCATACCGCGAAAATCGGAAGGCTGCGGTGGGCCGGGCACGTAGCCAGAATGTCGGACAATAATCCGTTGAAAATGGTTCTCGACAACGACGGGAACAAAAAGGCGAGGTGCACAGCGGGCAAGGTGGATCGATCAGGTGGAGGACGATTTGCGGACCCTCCGCAGACTGCGTGGTTGGCGAAGTGCAGCCATGGACCGAGCTGAATGGAGAAGACTTTTATGTGCAGCACAGGCCACTCCGGCCTTAGTCTGATAATAAATAAATAATTGTATAACCACCTTAACATAAAATATTTTCCGTTTTCCTTTTGCGAACAAAATATTACAAGTTAGTCAAAAAACCGCTTGGTGCGGTTTGGATGGACTCCAACCAATTACCCTTCGAAAGGCAAGAAATCAAGCCAAAAATTGGCCTAAAAATCGATATGTTCCTTCAAAACTGATTCCTGGGAATCAGAATGAACGAATTGCAAAAAATATCTGCGGAATCGAGTAAACCCGAGCTAGTTCTACCATAAGAAGTACGGTCACGCTCACCGAGAAACTGTGACGAATGACCCAAGTAACCAAAATTTCCTTTAAGAGTACGTTTTTCGCTTGAGCAGCTCAGTGAAGTTGATTAAGCGAAAAACGTACTCTTAAAGGATCTTTTGGTTAGTTGGGAAGCTTCGTCATAGATTCTAGATTCCAAACATCCACACCGCAGTTCGACAAACCTTAAATGAGTGCTTGTAGTGTAAAATACATCGATGTCGTCCACAGGTCCCAATTATGGCTCCACTGCCGGTACAACGAATTACGCCACAGTTTCGCTCATTCCATTCTGTGGGCATTGACTACCTGGGCCCAATTGAAGTCAAAGTTGGACAAAGGAAGAAGAAAAGGTGGGTGCCCGAATAAAAAATATTATAGAAAAACAATACAATAAATTTACAATAGATTTTATTGTAGATGAAATAATAGAAATACATTAGAATGCATTGTTATGAACCATTCATTAAATTGTAAATGAAGTTTTCGTATTAGAACGTACGGGTTGTTAAGTATCGTAACTATACAAAATTTGAGATTTTTTCATACACTTTCTTTTGTCAAACAATAGAGTGTATCGTAAATATATTGTTGAAATATCCGAAGAAAACCGTTCAAATTACATTAGATTGAATTGTATTTTTATAGTAAAACAAAACCATCCATCGTTCACACCGCGAAAATCGGACGACTGCGATGGGCCGGGCACGTAGCCAGAATGTCGGACAGTAACCCGGTGAAAATGGTTCTCGACAACGATCCGACGGGCACAAGAAGGCGAGGTGCGCAGCGGGCAAGGTGGATCGATCAGGTGGAAGATGACTTGCGGACCCTCCGTAGACTGCGTGGTTGGCGACGTGTAGCCATGGACCGAGCCGAATGGAGAAGACTCTTATATACCGCACAGGCCACTTCGGCCTTAGTCTGATCAAATAAATAATATGAATTGTATTTTTATAGTAAAACAATACGATATTGGATTTCTTAATTATGACGGTTTTACCGTTCAACAATGAAATTTTAAGAAAAACTAGCAGACCCGACGAACTTCGTTTCGCCTAAAATTGATTTATTCTCTAATTAATTCTCGAGTTTTGCAGAAAGCTGTGACTCATTTGTATAGGAGCCACCCCTTCCAGAGTGGGGAGGGATCTTGAAACATCTTAAAAACCTTCCCCGGCCCAAAAAAACCCTCTGTGCGAAATTTCAGTCCGATCGGTTCAGTATTTTCCGAGTCTATAAGGGTCAGACAGACAGAAATTCATTTTTATGTATATAGAAGATAATGCATATTTGCTACAATTGGATAAATATTATTATATGGCTTATATGCAATTTTTTATTTTATTTTATTTTATTGATGTATAAGGGGGCCGGGGGCCAAGTCACCGATGTGAATTTGAAATTCATATCCTCCATGATACACCAGGGACTAAAGGATAAGGCTTCACAACATCTTTACCCATGGGGGTTTTAAGTTTTGCGGGATATACTTCTAGTATATCACTGCCTTAGGAGTATGGGCAGGTTGGGGATATTTTTATGATGAATATTAAAGCTGTGGAGAGATGTCGGTTATAATATTTGATTATATGTATTAACTTTGATTCCAATTATAAATCACAAAGAGCTTCCCTTGTATTTAGGCGGTTAAACAAATGTGTTTGTTAGTATATCGTGTTGATATCTGTATTCTTCCAGTTAGAGTTGTCTGATGTTACAAATTTTAGTTGTCCAGCAAGGTAACCCTTACAAATCCTTACTCCTAAATGATCAGTCTATTCGTCATTACAGTCTGCTGTTAAGGCCTGATCTAAACAGTTCTTATAAAAAGTCTCTTTCAATATTGTTCGGAGTATTCAGTGTGAGTGGTATTGTTTCGAAGTAGTTTTCTCATCAATAGCGTTTAAGTAATGTCCCCATCAAACAAAAAGAAGCTTTAAAAGTTTGTTCAAAATCTTAATTTTCAATCGCGAGTCAGTGTTAATACAATTATGTTGATGTGTATATGGTATAGGAATTGCGATACATCTCGTTAAATTTGAATTGCTGACTATATTTCAAGTAAACACCTTTAATGAAAACGTATTTTGAAACTAAAATATCGTATTACAATTTGATGAATATCAATAATCGTCCAAAGTTTTGAAAATTATCTAGTGAAAGCAGTCGAAACTGAATCGAAAAGCCAAAATGGGCCACAGTTCAGAACCGTTCACCAATCATCAAAAATTTGAGCCTGCTATTTTAACAACTACATATTTTGAAGAACCATGTTCCAAGAAAACGCCTGATACTATCTTTGTGGACTTATGACGGCCTTGCATAGCATCATCATTGTCTCGGAACTAGATACAGTCAGTAAAAATTTCAAACCATTTCGTGAGCTTCCATTTGATGATGGGCTTAAAAAGACATTGATTGATCCTCCTCACGACCTTAGGTGGTCAAACTATTAGTCATGTAGATAAAAGGATAGTGGATGAAAGCATCATATGGTCTATTCTCATGCACATAGGTGACTAAGGTCTCAGTTAAACGTGACTCTATCTCTTGTTTTACCGTCTAGCGCTGATCATGAGTTCATTTCCTATCGGTCATTTACTGTGTTATAAGGTAGTCAACTAATTTTAATTGTCTTTCAGAATACACTTAGCACGTCTCCTATGTCCTTCAATCTTTCTTTACATTGGAGTATTTATTATTTTTTTTCCTAACCCGAAAAAATGAAGAGCGAAACAGGTTTGTTTATACGTTGATCCATGCAGTGAAAGTAAGAGTAAAATAACAAAGATTACTGAGAAGAAATAACGGATACAATCACCATATATAATGCAAAATTAGTAAATCTACAGTATCTACTTTCACTACTTACTGTATACTGAACTATGAACTACAATTGGTGCAATGGATGATCGTTTGCTTCCCAGTCTTTTGTGTTAGTATTTTGTTAGTTAAGACTGGTACTAGACCCTGCCGGAACCTCCGCAGCATATACTCAAGAAAATGTTGTTAGATCATGCGACACCTTCTCTAAGTATTTGCAAGGAGGTATGATATATCAAGTGTTTAATTATTTTCTCTATATTGGCAAAAAATACTCGACGCGTTTCTGTTAAATGGAAATGTTACCGGGATTAAAATACGTACTTCAGTACTGTGTAACCTTACTCGGATGCAATTAAATTCATCTCGTTTTCGTCTAACGGTAATGTGGTGAGTACTAATAATACTAGCAATGTGTACTATAAAAGAACAAATTATTTCAAAATTTTAACAATATGCAGACACTTGACTTATCAACGTTGACCCCATCATCCGTGGACAGGGTATTATATGGCTTATATGGCTTATATGCAATTTGAACAAAATTTTCAGAAGTTATCAATGATTAAAATTTATGCACTAAATGTTCTAAAAACAATTGGAAGTATTGTTACATTAGAGAACTATAAGTTGACGTATTATATCCACGGTGTTGATGCAATATGGACAACCATCAAGAAACTGTATATCCTATTGTATACCGTAGAGCGCATGGTTATTCAATTGTTTACACTGTTGAGCCTATGGTACACTTTTATCCGGGTGGCAATGTGCACTTGTCTTGCCATACGTGCTATTCACCTAAAAATTGCCGCAAGCTTGTCTACACAATCATGTCTGATGGCAATCAGGAGGTTCAGCTACGGGCGAGGTGTTCCCGGAGAGATTTTTTCTGACAATGCGACATGTTTCAAAGGTGCTGCAAATGAAATGAAGAGATTTTTTGGCGAATGTGCAGAGAAAGTAGGACATGCAACGACTGCAAGGCATTTCAATCCGCCATCTGCACCACATATGGGCGGTATTTGGGAACGGATGGTGAGATCCGTGAAAGAAGCGATGAAAGCACTGGATGATTGGCGAACGTTGTCGGACGAAGTCTTGCAGACAACCCTAGCAGAATCAGAAGATATGATCAACACGCGACCGTTGACGTACATGCCGCAGGAAGCGGACGAGGAAGTGAACCTACCGAACCACTTCCTTCGGGTATCGATCACGTGTGCGGACTTGGTGGTTGATGAGAGCGCTGGAACAGCATTCGCACTGCGCAATGCCTACAAGCGTTCGCAACAACTGGCGAACCAACTATAGAAAAGATGGTTGAAAGAATATCTTCCGACGATTAACAGACGGACCAAGTGGTAAGAGGAGAAGAAACCATGCGCGTGTGCACGGGCAAAAAAATCGACTCAGCCATGCTTTCGCTCATCTATAGATTCTACTATCTATAAATTCTACTATCTATACTTTTCACGAAAAACTATTTGGTACCAGTAATGTCGGAAAGTGTCCGCTACTACGCCTACCAAATATTTTTTCGATTAAGGTGCTTATTTTCGAGATATTAAACATAAGATGCCTTTCGCCATTACTGATTTCCAAAAGTTAACTCTTAAGGGTCAAACACAATGGATACGTTTGCGTATCCAAGTGTGCCGCTGTAAGCACGCTCAAAGTAGGCGATTCATTCCTTATAATTTCAGCGTACTGTTACAATAATTTCTATTGTAATTCTTTTGGGATTTTTTATTAGGGATGCTTTGGGCTGACTGCTCAAAAACCTGGTTTGAATCCGAACAGTTAAAATCCCAAAATTTTAAAATCCATTCTAATTTTTTGAAACGATGTTTTTTCTCGGGGTACATATTTCGAGTTAATAAAGCAAAATTTACCTGTTTTTATTTTACAGTGTATCACGGAAGGACGCATGTCACGAACACAACGAAACATTTGCGTGTAAAATTGTAAACATCTGTCCATCCGTCAGCCAGTCAGTTCGCGCGTGTCTTTTTGTCGAGTTTAGATACGGAAATTTCGCAAGTGGGAGTTTTTAATTTGTAATTTGCTGAGATTGCAGAGCTTAAATCTAACAGTTTTTATCTAGAAGAAAAGTGAATTGAGTCAAGAACAAGTTTGTTAAATAGTAAAACTGTTTATTGGTCGATGTGAGCAAAATTTTAGAGTGATTTTTATTTTTATTGCACTCAGCACTCATTGTTTTGATTGCAGGAATTCCTGGGTATGATAGCGGAGTAGAAAACCAATATTCCAGTCGCACGATGGATGAAATTCATGGTTCGGATAGGAAGGCAGGTGCTAGTGATTGCTATCAGGATGCTGCCATGGAAAACAAGTATAAGCGAGAATACGCCGGGGAGAGGAATGACTGTGGTGGAATTGCTGGAGGAGGACGTGGTGGTGGAAAGCGATATCAAAACTCTCGCACCATTACGAAGCGGAAAGATAATCAAAAACAGTACGGTGATGCACTGGCGATGGGGTTTAATTCCCAGGAAATGAGCAAGCAACTACAGGCTAATCTACCGGAGGACATGCGTATATCCAAGCTGCTTCGGCGGCTCTGCCAGGAGACGGACGTGAAGCTTTGCCTGGATCTGTGCTCAAAGCTGGGGGTTGTGGTACTGGAGCCTTGCAATACCTCCTATGTGCGGAAATCGTTCGATATTTTGGCCGATGGTATAATGTCGGTGCTGGAGAATGGACCGCGAGACTGTGTGGAAGCCGTGGCCGATGTGTTCGGAATGATGGGGTACGTGGCGCGGAACGACTTCAACGTGTATCGTGCTTGGATTGCCAAATATTACAAGTATTCAAAGAAACTTAAGCGTGCAATGCTGAGAGCTCTGAAGAAGACCGTTGCTCTCGATGCTGGCGGGGAGCTAAAAGACTTGGCCGGTAAACTTATGGATTTGCTTAAGGATTATTTGGAAGCTGCCGATGGAGTGGAAACGTTTGTGGCCATTGTTGAAATTGTCGGAGACCTTTGCAACACGTATCCAAATAGCTTCAAACCACACTTCAATGATGTGGTGGACATCGTAGTTGGGTGGCACTTGGAGGTGGATCAATCGTCGGAAGTGAAGAAACATTGCACCAAGGTAAGGCTAGACTTTTTGCAGTAGGTATTGATTTCTTCGCCTGACTACATTTGCATGTTGTATCAATATTCGAATGTTTTATCATTTTAGGTCCTTTTGTCCTTCAAACATTTCTGGTATGAAGATATGAAGTTTACACTCAACATGTTGGGTCAGTTCATCGAAGATATCGGTGTCTGCTGCGAGGATCTGGAAGGTTGTGATCCAGCAAACGAAGAGGCACATTTCCTGTCATCGGCGATTGCATTCAGCTCCTTACTGGATGCATTCAACACCGTTATCAAGTGTTTGTTTTGTACACCCGATTCGTTACTGCAAACCGTTGAAAAAGATATTTTGGACAGCAGCTTCGATCTGGTGGTTAAAGGGAGTAAAGTTGTTGCCAATGAGCGGTGCCTCGAGGAAGTATTGCTGCCGGTCAATGAAAGCTTAATTATCCTGCTGATGCTTGAGTCATGTGTAACTACGGTAGGAATTGATGAGGTGTTCGCCGTAATTAGTATGGAAACTAAAAACGTGGAGTACATGAACAAAAGTCAGATTTCTAGTCTCTTGTTGCTACTACTCAAGTACGCTGAGTACAATGCAGGAAGCTTGTCGCCAGATTTTTTGAACCTACTGTGGGATCCAAAGTCAGCTTTTGTTAAACTTCGTTACCATCAAGCGCGTGAGATTCAAGAGGGTTTGCTTAAACTGTATCACCGCATTTTGGCAATCAAAAATGTGGATATACTTCAAAGAGCATACAAGTTTATCCTTGAAGATCTTGACCAAGCAATGCACGCAGTGCAAAACAAAGCAACGTTAATCGGCTCGGCGGATCGGGCTCGTGCTCAGTTCGACATTAATTTCAACCTATTGACACTATCGACGCTGGCAATCGCCAATAGTTCAATTCTCGTGATGTGGACCCTGCAGCCGAGCATTCTTGTGGTTCTTCTGGACAAGCTGCACCTGCTGGACACTAATCTCTGGAACAGCTATCCAAATCTGCACTATGCCATCCTAAGGGTTGCATATCAGCATTGCCTAAAAAACAACAACTTCATATCGTCGAGTGCGCTGCTGCGTTGCAAGAATTATTCCTTGGTGGATTCGTTCAATCATCTAGCCTTGGATGCATGCTCTGCCTCGTCGTCGAGTCCTACAGCCGAGCACTTTCGCATAATCATCGAATTCCTGGAGCAAGCTCTCCCAAAGGACAACGCCATACATCATCTGGAATTACTGCTGGACTGGTGTCATGCAGTTATCGCCCAGTCGTCCCAATACTTTGACGTCCTTTTGGAAAATCGAAGCTTTTCGGCCATTATGCAGAGCATTTGCGACATCAGCATGCGCACAAATAAGACCCTGTTGCTCAAATGCGCCGAATGTTTGGACCTGGCAACTTCCTACAAACAACTGGCGGCTGCCATCTTCCAAGGCATCGCTGAAATATGCTGCGTCCACATGTGCTCGGTCAATGCGGAGATTCGAGATCGATTTTCGTACATTCTTGGGAAACTGCCATTGCGGTACTCGTTGAAACAGGTATGTGCTTTTATGACATGTCAATTGTAATCATTTCCATTTTATCATTTTTATAATACATTTTAGGTCAGCCAATTCACCGGAAACAACCACAGACGTAGTCAGGAGATTTACGAGCTACAGAACTGGTATGTGAGCACCGAGAACACGGGCGATTTGCGATCGCAGTATTTCCGAGCATTCGTTGAGAAAATCGGATTCCACCGAGATACCGAAGGCATCGATGATTTCCTGAAAGAAGTTTTCACCAAATCGTGGTTTGTAAGCAGAGAGAAGAACTATGCGTATGGTCAAATGGCGCTGACTGATCTACGGTGCCTTGTGCCATGGGTTCAATGGGAGGCTGCCCATTTTTGCGTCAACAATAAACTGCGAACGCCTCTCGGAAAGCCTCAGGAGACTTTCCTGAAGATTGAATCGATCATCAAAGAAGATGCGCGAGTTCTGTCCTTGAAAGAACGCGCACCTGTGAAAGATTTAATGGTTTCTATGGCAAACCAACGTCATGCAAGGATTTTACTTGGCTTCTTGGAATCGCTCGAAAAAGCAATCTATAACGCAGCAGAAGGGACAGCATTCGCCCTCCCGAATCCGGAGAAACCTGCCAGAACTTTCTTCCGTGTCAATGCACCCACCTGCGCTGAATGGTTCAATCGCATTCGCACGGCTGTTGATTTGGTAGCGTTGCACTGTATGGAACCGGAATTGGTTATCCGCTATTCGAAGCTGTACTTAAAGAGTTGGTCCAGGCCAACAAAGTGAATGATCTCATCTTCGAGCATACGCTGATGTCGCTCGTGTGGGCACTGTTACGAAGCTGGGAAAGTGATGCCTTGTACGGTGTGTATGTCTGGGCGAAAAAAGTGACCGGACGGAAGTATCAGTGGATTAAGATGACAGCAGAAGAAGCAGCAGGTCACCGTGAGACGGCAACCGAAGGATTTCTGAATATTCTCGCAGATCCTGAGTCGGCGAACATGGATCGACACATTCGAGATTTCATTGCTGACCAAATCATTTTGACGTTGATTTTTACGAATCGCCTACCCGAGCTGTATGATTTTATGGTCAGTGAAGAAAATAGCGAGACACCGAGAGTAACGATTCCATTGTATCCTTTGACGTCTAAACTGGTGAGTAAATGCTCTATGTAACAATGTTTTTTTTTGTAATCCTGGGTGACGGGGCTCTAGTTTCGAAATACGAATATAATAGTAGAAATTATTATTTTGTCTGCATTTGGTCAATCTGACTCATATGATAAAATTTAATTAATGTCCAATTTTGAACGCCCAGGGAAGTGTTAACAAATGGTTTTCTTAAGACACGTTTAAAACATGCGAAAATGACTAAACCATAGACAATTCTTACTATGCTATGACCGCAGGTGGCCACCAGACGGTCATCTGGGTAATCCGAAACGTCCGTAGAAATGGTCATTTTGTGAAGTTCGTACTAGAGCAGCGCAATTTTTTCTAAACCATTTCTGATGATGATTTTGGAGATATTCCACAGTTATTATTCTGCTATAACCGTATGTGGCCACCAGACGGCCTTCCTTATAATCCGGAACGTTCGTAAAAATTGTCATTTTGGAAAGTTTGTCCTAGAGCAGCGCCTTTTTTTCTAAACCCTTTCGAACAATAACCTTGGAGTTAATTCGCAGTTCTCACTCATCTATGGCCATAGGTGACCACCAGATGGCCTTTCGGATAATCCGGAACGACAGTAGAAATGGTGATTTTGGAAAGTTTTTCCTAGAGCAGCTTATTTTTTTTAAACCATGTAACTGTCTGTGACGTCCAAACGTCTTGGCAGTGGACGTCCTCACGCCCCAAACTAGCTCACCTCTAATTTTCAGGGTCGACGTTTAACCAGCTCGAGGGGACAAACTAGAACACCACTAAGCGGACAGAGGAAGACCTTAATGGACCACTGGACAGTCATGCACCTTATGAACAAATAAGAAAAGCTTGAGATACATTTTACTTTTTTTTTTATTGAAGAACATGTTAGGTTAGTATTGCTGTTGCGGCCGATTGTTGAGTTGGGGCCCATAGTGGCATGCTTGATATACGCCACATGATGAAAGTACGAAATCTTGTCCGTACATACCTTC
Organism: Armigeres subalbatus; assembly: GCF_024139115.2. NCBI lineage: Eukaryota > Metazoa > Arthropoda > Insecta > Diptera > Culicidae > Armigeres > Armigeres subalbatus. Next base: position 161,878,327 of record NC_085139.1, read on the forward strand.
GATGACTCGGGCTATATCGGGGCTGGGAGGCTTCACCAAGCACTGACGTTGCTTCGGGGTTATGCAACAGAGTTCTTCGGGAATGTCAGGGGTACGTTGCCAGCGTATGGTACCGGTCGGCTTTGCGGCCCAGCGAGACTCAAATGGACAGCCTCGTACTGGGCAGGCTTGGGTCGACACCGGGGCTAGAGGGATCGCTGATTCACTTTTAGGTGCTTCCGAGCGAGAATACGTTCCGGTACTCGGTCTTGACTGGTTGGACACGATGATACTTCCGCCGAAATCCGGATGGATACGTTTGCTCGAGGGTAATGCGTACCACGTGGCTAACTTCTCGAGGACGGTGCCAAGGGGGGGGGGGGCAAATCTTGCTACGATCGGGCGATGAGATCAGTCTCTCCGGACCTCCGGGAGATGGATTTGGCAAGCCTGAAGACGGGCCGGACTGGGTCGACTTCGGTCGACTGGCACATGCCCTTCTTCTTCGCCCCAGATGGCTGTCCAAAATCACTGGTGTTCAATATGCGCAATTTTTCTTAGACGCACACACAATTGGCCCATCTTTCCGGGACTTCGTCGATCTCCCCGTGGTTTTCACTAGCGATTCACCAAACTCCAGCTTTCGTTTTAGAAAATTTAACGACAACTCTTTTTCCTCCCGTAAACACGTCTGGTATCGTTCACGTTCTCAATCGTTCTCCTCCCTCGGCCCAACGTCAAGCCCGTCTTTCAACTTCGGGTTTTTGACGTAGGACTACATCTGTTGGCGATAGAAGTACGCTTCTAGAGGTTGTGAAGACTTTATTGTAAGACTTACAATTTCCTAGAATAGTGTGATTACTTTTAGATTTATAAATGTATTAAACAGCACGATGTCACTTACTGTAGTAGCTCTTCGTATCACACAACAATATAATTCCAATCACAACCTTCGATTTCGAAATGGAACCGTAGACACCTTTCTGTTTTTAATTGGTTTGATTAGTCCAAGTATTCTTAGTTAGGCTAGATATAGATATTTCAGTTACCTCTTATTTTATGTATATATAAGATAAAGAAATTCAGGTTATTTTTCTCTATGCTCTAGTTTAGTCGTCTGTCCTATTTTAGGTAAATTTGGGTAATTAATTCAATTTGTAGCACATTAGTTTAATAATTCATACCCAGTAGTAGTGGGAACTACAAGTAAACGAAAAAAATCTAGAATTCAAGAAATAAATTGCTCGATAGCAAAAACGATTCACACATGGATTCAACTGATCTAACTTTCTAATTCCCCAACTCATTCTCTCGATGGTGACAGTTCAGCAGCCCGAGCATTGTTCAATCCTCTTCGCAGTCATTGGGTGTAGCCAAGCGTTAGGCAGTCCTCTTGTTAGTCGTTAGGTGTGGCTGAAATCTGCGATTGATTAGACCAGGGGCGTAGTGAGATCGCTAGTTGACGTTGCGCATTTAACACTCCCCCCATCAATACGCCGAAGATTCATCTGAAGTGTATTTTCTGCAACGCCAACGTCAAGCACTGCGAGCTTAACTGATGGTCGCTCGTATATCCCAGTGGAAGTTTGCACCGTAGCCCATCGAACCTGACCGTCCGCAGCTACCTTGGTGGCAATCACTCTTCCCTTTGGCCAGTAGTTGCGTGGAAACTTTGAGTCAGCTATAACAACGATGTCGTTGACTTCAACAGGCTTCACTCTCGCGAACCATTTCGCTCTACGGGTTAATGATGGAAGGTAGTCGTGCAGCCATTGCCTCCAGAATTGATTCGCCATGCTCTGGGATATGCGCCAATACTGCTTCAGTTGATCAGGGTTGTCATCGAAGCTTGTCCACGGAAGAGCTCCACTTGATGATCCCATGATGAAGTGGTTGGGAGTCAGCACGGGAGACGAGTCATCGTCGAGAGGGATATCTGTCAAAGGTCTAGAATTCACAATGTACTCCACCTCTATCAGAGCACTCCGCAAGGCCTCATCTGATGGAAAACGACTTGTTTGGATTCTTCCTAAGTTTTGCTTGACTATACGAATCAGCCTCTCCCAAGCTCCGCCCATATGTGGAGATAGGGGTGGGTTAAAGCTCCATGTTGTGTGCGGTGAAGTGAATGCTGCGACGATTGCGTTTTGGTTCAATTCTTCAATGGCCTTCAACAGTTCTTTGTTGGCTCCCACGAAGTTTGTGCCCCGATCGCTATAGATGGCAAAAGGTATGCCTCTTCTATTTATCACGTTGCGTAGGGCCATAATACACGAGTCAGTTGTAAGTGAGTGTGCTATTTCCAAGTGTATGGCACGTACGGTAAGACATGTCGCCAGGACCCCCCAGCGTTTCTCCACTCGACGGCCAACGGATACCATCATTGGCCCGAAATAATCCACCCCCATGTGGCTGAACGGCCGACTGTAGGCTGCGAGACGTGACGGTGGCAAGTCAGCCATTAGCGGTGGTTGCGGACGAGCTCTTTCGTTCTTGCAAACTTGGCAGTTATTCCGGATCGATTTGTAAACGGCTTTTACTCTTGGGATGTAGTATCGTTGCTTCAGTTCATTTATAACGATCTCATGGTTCTGATGAAGGAATCTACGGTGGACATCTAGCACAACGAGCTTGGTGATGCCGTGTTCACGAGGAAGAATAATAGGATTGGCGGTGTTTCTGTCGATGTATTGGCAAGCATTGGTTCTCCCACGAATCCTCAAGATTCCTCTTTCGTCGACGAAGGGGCAGAGACGAAATAGAGGACTGCTTTTAGGTAGTTGCTTTTCTGGTTGTCTTCGAAGATCAGAAGAAGTTGCAGACAGGACGGCTATCTCTTCTCCGTAGATACTTCTTTGGGCTACTTGGAACAGATAACATTCAGCTGTGATTAGCTCACTACGAGTAAGTGGTCCGTATGCTTTAGGAGTATTCCGTATTTTCTCTCGCATATTCTTGATGGCTCTGAAGACGTATGCCGTAGTCCTCAGCAAAGGAAACCACTGGCTGAATTTGTTAACTACGATAATCGGTTCGTGAACCTGAAAGTGGAGGTGTAGATGTGAACGAAGCTCTGTGTTGATTACAGCAATAGAGTGCGTATTTGCTGGCCATTTCTCCTCAGGATGTTTTAGAAAATCAGGTCCACGGAACCAGCGACTCCTCGAACTTAGATCGGGCATGCTTTTCCACTTGGTCCCGTCGTCCGCCGAGTTTAATTTTGTCGGAACCCATCGCCATTTCCGTAGTTCCGTTGTTTCTAAAATTTCGCTGACCCGCACTCCAACATACTGACTGTAGCGGCGATGATCTGAGTGTAGCCAGCACATAACATCCCTGTCCAGAAAACGCGCTTATGAATCATAATTGAAAGAGATTTCAAGATTATGTCTGCCAATCTTACTCCAATAACAGCAGCTTGAAGTTCAGAGCGTGGTATTGACAGAAATTTTAGAGGCGCGACTCTTGTTTTGCTCCGGCTAATGCAATGTCCACGTTGTCTCCCTCTTGAAAGCGTAGATATACCACAGCTGCAAAACCATTTTCGCTAGCATCAACGAAAGTATGCATTTGTACGACAGTAGCTTCTCCTATAGATGTCAGGTTCCGGTAGCAGCGAGGAATCTTGATATCCGATACCCGAGGAAGAACCTTCAGCCACAGTAGCCATTTCTCATAATGGGAATCGTGGATCTCCTCGTCCCAATCCACGGAGGCTCGCCAGATCTCCTGCAGTAGACTTCGAAGAAACATTAGGAAATGACTGATTAATCCAATTGGGTCAAAGACCATCATCAGGGTTCTTAATACTTCACGCTTTGTCGGTCGTTTGCAACCAGACAGCAGTTCAGCATTGTGGCGTGAAGACAGTTTATATGTGAAGCAGTCCGCCGTAGTATCCCACCACATTCCGAGCACCTTCTCAGTAATCTCTGTCTCTCCGATGCTCAAGTTTTTTACCTCGATTTCTCTCCCTCCGAGTGCGGCAGATACCGCTGGTGAGTTGGATACCCAGTTTCGCATCTCGAAGCCTGCTGCTTGGTGAATCATTTTTACGTCTGCGGCCAGCTGAACAACTTCCTCCTCCGTTTCGGAACTGATCAGCATGTCGTCCACGTAGTGCTGATGGACGATAGCTTCAACCGCATCCGGATATTCTTGCTCATATTGATTTGTGTTTGGGGAGCAACATGCCCCGAAAGACATCACCTGCATGACGTATGTGCTGGGAGCTATGTCAGAATCTTTTTCCTTCTAAAGAAAACGTAGGCAGTGCTGATTCGCTTCTCTAATCAGCACTTGATGGTACATTTGTCTGATGTCTCCCGACACCGCTACACGAAACTCACGGAACCGTACTAGGACCGAAAGAAGAGAGGTCAGCATGTCAGGCCCTTTTAGGAGTACTGAATTCAAAGACACTCCATGAGAGGTGGCTGCCGCATCCCACACCAGTCTGATTTTATTGGGTTTGTTAGGATTAACTACTGCGAACATCGGAAGGTGCCACACACGATTGCGCGTAAGTGCCATCTCCTTCTCGGTGAGTTTTCTGACGTATTTTTTGGCCACATATTCATTGACTTTCGCTTCTAGCGCCTGTGCAAAATCAGAGTTCTTTTGCATTCGTCGTTCAAGACATTGCCAGCGTCTTAGAGCCATCGATCTGCTTTCCGGGAGTCTTACATTGTCGTATCGCCATAAAAGACCGGACTCGTATCGTCCGTTCGCGCGTTTAGTTAACGTTTGCAGCAATTCTTTCGCTTTCTGGTCATCGGTGGACAGCATCAGCTTAAAAGGCTTGCTAATGCCGAGGCTTTCAAGCGAGAAATACTGCTTCATGGCCTCGTGCAACTCTTCATTTGATCTGACTTCACATTCACATATTTGGACGCAGTGATGGTTAGTATGACCGACGTCATTTCTTGTCGTAGAACAGCATCCATACACACTCCACCCTAGGCGTTGTTTTACCGCTATTGGCTCGTTTAGCTTTCCTTCACGGCATTTTTTCACGTTGCCCAAGCTTGCGTAATCTAATCCAATTAGGAGACGTGGACTGACTTCCCGATAAGATTCAACCGGCAATCCTTCCAGATGTTGGAACCTTTTCTCTAACTCGGCCATTTGCAACGTCTGTGGACGAAGTTGTAGGCTTTTCACAGTATGTATCTCGCAGAGATTGAACTTTTTGCTGGGATTTGTGACACTAGAAATCTGGAAGCTGACCTTTTGAGAATAGTTTTCTGTTCTGTTCGTGCCTCCAGTCCATCGCAGACAAAGCGAACTTGTAGGACCTTGAACTCCTAATTCATCCGCCAGGCTTTGCTCCATTGCTGTTAATTCGGAGCCGTCGTCGATGAAGGCAAAGGTGCGCACCGTCTTTGACTGACTACGAATGAAAACTGGTACAAATCTGAAGAGGGTTTCGGACTGCCCCTGATGTACGTTACAGTTGGTGTTAGTACCTTAATTCTCTTGAACGTGTTGGGATAGTGCAAGCGCGGAGGAGTTCGTTGACGGTTGTCTACCCTCGTCGTGAAGAGGTGGATGGTGCAGGTAGGTACATCCGTTGGTACCATACACACGTTTTTCTGTTTGCATGGGCCGTTATGCCTCCGTAGGCACTTTCGACATATTCTAAACTCTCGCACTACCGCCCATCTGGAATCGTAGCCAAGCTCCTGGAACCGTTTGCAATGCGATAGAGTCGAACAGCGTTCTTTGCATGCCACGCATTCTTTGCCAATATTTTTTGAAGGCATTTTGTTGATTGTAGCGGCTTTCGACGATCTCATTGACGAAAGATTATTCTCTTCTGAATGAACGTTCAGAAAACTATCCCTTTTTGAAGCTCTAGGGCGAACCTCACTTCCTGCGTAAAATGACACGACGCTGGCATCCTCGGCCACGGAGCGTAGCCATAAACTAAAATCCAAAAGGTTGGGCGACGGATTGTCACGAGTGTTCTTTGCCCAATCCAGTTTTAACATCGGCGGTAGCCTTTCCACCAGCTCGTACCTCAATGAAGCGTTATACATGAAATCCCCAATCTCACAGGCTTCTACTGTTGCAACTAGGTTTTCTACACTGAGTGCAAACTGGATCACAGTATCCAGCTTTTCGATGCACGGTGACGGTAATAATCGAACCTTCTTGACGATAGCCTGAATGATGACTTCCGGCCGTCCGTAAAGCATCTTGAGAGTGGTTATAACTCCCTGTACATTAGATGGATGAAGCATACGGCACTTCACTGCTTCCAACGCTTTTCCCTTGAGACACTTCCGTAACCTAAGCATATTTTCCTCGTTAGAGAAACCGCAAAGCTGAGTTGACGAGTTAAACATCGAGAAAAAGAGTGGCCACTCTTCTGGGCTTCCGGCAAAGTCTGGTAAATCTTTTGATACAGCCTGTCTAGCTGCTAGCTGGCTTCGATTCAATGCGTAATTTCCATCTTCATTGTGGATCAAGTTTGCCGGGGGTATACTGCGTTGCTGCAAACGAGAGGTTGGGGTAGAACCTTGTCCAGGAATGAAATCTAAGCCATCAATGAATGTTCCTGCCCCTCCGTGGTTTCGTGGAATGCCCAGACGAGGACTAGAACGCTGTGGTTGTCGTGTATCAACTTCATGTTCTGCATGCAACACAGACGGTGCAACGTAACGATTGGTATCATCACACTGCACCGTAGGAGATATCGTCATTCCTGACCGCTGCCTCAATATTTCGGAAATCCTAACTCGTTGTCCTGCGTTTCTTCTGGGGTCAATCGATGTACGATCATCATGGAGAATATTCATGTTTGAATGCGAGGTGGAAGGGTTGTTTGCTGCAGGGTGAGCTGGCCAACGACTTACATCTTGTAGCTTGTTGATTAGCGTTTCGATATCAGGATCTTCATCAGAGTACCTATTATTCGCTTCCGAGGCCAGAACTCTGGATCCTTGCGCTCTCAGCGAGCCGCGCTGTTCACGAATTTTGACCGGGGGGTTCTCCGATTCGGCATCTACGAGACCGGAGTCGTCACCGCATTTTTCCGTGTCTTCCATCCATTGCTGTACCTTTTCCACGTTCTCCAACAACGAATCCGGATTGCTGACTTGCGATGATGTTTCACTCTCGAGCTCCTGTAGTAAGCTATACTTCTGCTCCAAATACTGCAATTGACACTTTCTCTCTTCCTCGAGTTTCTTCAGCTGTAGTTCAATTTTCCTGTTTCCGCTACGCCTACTTGATTTTCCACCAGATTTTTCTGATGCTGCGACGTTGGGGGGTGGATTTTGATGCTGTTTACTATGGCTGGTTTCTTGGATCACTGGGGCACCACATTCAGCTGGAGTCGCTCGGGGGGTTTTCATTTTGAACACACTTGCACAACCTGGGCACGACCAACTAATGTCTTCCACTGATTGACTCACTTCGACACATGTGAAATGGTACCACGAATCACATTCATCACACTGCACCATAGCGAGATTATCGGGTTCGTTGCAAAATCCGCAACTACTAACTGACTCGGTTTACGCGAACGCGGCGCGGGGATTTCGTCTGACAGAGAGAGGCTTTGAACGCAGAGGGGATTGTTTCTTATTCGTACTTGTACTAATCTCGCTGGGCTTTTGCGCGTCGGTGTACAGGTTTGTGCTTAGTGGATTTTGGAATAGCACCTTTCGCAGTACTCACCGTTTCGGTAACGTTTACCTGGTTGTTGAGAGCGGACACAACTTTAACCGCCGACTGAGTCCCGTTTTGGGTTTGGACTACCTTTTCCGGTATTACCGCATCTGCCTGAGCTTCAAGAACGAACTGTGCGATATTCTCCATCTTCCTCGTCGTCTCCGAAGGATTTGTTATCCCCGGATGGTTTGTTTTGTTTGTGACCACTCCACCTGTCGTGCTGTAAGCTGGTGCTACCGTTCGTTGCGTACGGGAACCACCGCTCGACTGCTTACTCGCCATTCCACTCTATTACAGAAATTGTAAATTTGTTGGCGATAGAAGTACGCTTCTAGAGGTTGTGAAGACTTTATTGTAAGACTTACAATTTCCTAGAATAGTGTGATTACTTTTAGATTTATAAATGTATTAAACAGCACGATGTCACTTACTGTAGTAGCTCTTCGTATCACACAACAATATAATTCCAATCACAACCTTCGATTTCGAAATGGAACCGTAGACACCTTTCTGTTTTTAATTGGTTTGATTAGTCCAAGTATTCTTAGTTAGGCTAGATATAGATATTTCAGTTACCTCTTATTTTTATGTATATATAAGATAAAGAAATTCAGGTTATTTTTCTCTATGCTCTCTAGTTTAGTCGTCTGTCCTATTTTAGGTAAATTTGGGTAATTAATTCAATTTGTAGCACATTAGTTTAATAATTCATACCCAGTAGTAGTGGGAACTACAAGTAAACGACAAAAAATCTAGAATTCAAGAAATAAATTGCTCGATAGCAAAAACGATTCACACATGGATTCAACTGATCTAACTTTCTAATTCCCCAACTCATTCTCTCGATGGTGACAGTTCAGCAGCCCGAGCATTGTTCAATCCTCTTCGCAGTCATTGGGTGTAGCCAAGCGTTAGGCAGTCCTCTTGTTAGTCGTTAGGTGTGGCTGAAATCTGCGATTGATTAGACCAGGGGCGTAGTGAGATCGCTAGTTGACGTTGCGCATTTAACAACATCTGTCTTTTCTATATTGGGGTACACTTTACGACTGCGAAAATCGGGGACCGTCACGAAAATATGATAGACTTTAAACTTTAATATCTCAGCCGTTTCTCGATGGATTTTTTTGGACCATTCGATCAAGGATGAGTCAACGCTTCATTGTATTTATATGAAAATACTGAATTTTTAACTATTTATTATCGAAAACTGATAAAAAGTTTAGAAATAGGTAAAATAACCAATCACGTACATGCAACACTAGCACAGACATCAAAAATCAATCATTTGCGGGGTTGGATCTAATCCTCAGTTTGACCAAGATTTCACGAAGAGTGGACGCATCAAAGCGATCACAGTGGAGCGGACACAGCATCACGGAGGCGCTGGTAACATTTTCAACGGAAATCCATCGCATTGGTGGTGGTCCTCGGTCCTCCAACCTCGTCGAACCAGCATTTTATATGAAGAAAGGGTTGGCTATAAAAATAGCACTGTTGCGATCCCGTGCCGCCAGTAACGATGATTTTATTACATTATTGGGGAATTGGGGAAAGAAAATTGGTTCTTCTCAGGACTAGCATTTTCTGAACAGAAAGGTTTAATTGCGAAAATGGACTGTTTCGGTGGCATCGGCGTTTGGCGTGGAAGCTTGGTTTCTGTTAGTGATTGCATCCGTTAAAATTAATTGCATCATCTCCCTCCGCCGTGCTATCAAATTTGCTAGTTATGATTGAGTTTTGCACTTTGAAGAAAGTTCATATCGGAATGTCGGATCAACCTTCTTTTGTATAAAGACCTTTTTGGAGGACACCATCCTCAAAAATGGCCGAAATAGAGGAGAAATAAGCAGAATCAGAAGTGGTGTGAAACCAAACGCAAATACCGTGACCTGCCCTAATTCCGCGCATTGCCTAATACTGTGGATTTTATCCAAATTGATGAATATAGAGGTACTGTCTGTCATACGCATCACATTATTTGGTGAAATGCACAAATATATAGCAGAAAATGTTAGCAAATTATTATTATGGGTATTTGTGACGTAAATTGGGCGCTAAAAAATAAATGTGAAAACGTATGGCTCGACCAGCCAAAATTTTCATCCGCTTAGCAAAGCGCTTAAGAATATGATTATATTTCCAAGTCTTGTAACTTAATTTTTTAAATGATATTTACTTCTAATATCTCATTGAGCCCATTTTCACAGCTATAAAATATGAGCTGGGTACTGAAATGGTATTTAAAATTCTTGTTTTTACACTTTTATTGATAAAAACAATTGTCGAGGTATTAGGCCATCTTATTCGCCAGTAGTGTCTAATACTGTTGATACTGTTGAATTGACCGCCAGCTAAGGGTTGCGTACTTAGCTGGTAGTGCAGCCTGGGCACTGTTGTCCTTCTGACATCAGCTAGAGTGAGAGGGTGCGTCCTGTGGGGTCTGCCTAGGATGTGGTGGGGTTCGACAGTGGGCTCTGTTGAACTTCTATAAAAAGCTGCATGTGTCTCCAAGCAGGCCCTATCAAAGCGACCGTGTGCCGCTCAAAGCGCACTAGCCTAGTCCTGGTGTTGGGTAGGACTTTAAACAAATTTGACCCGACTGATCGAGCGTCTGTCCACCAAGGAGGTGCGACTCCAACAGCGTCTGTTCTGGCATCCAGCGGCTGAGTATGAAATGCTATTCCCCGGAAGCTATACCTAAGATGGCAGCCCCATCCCGGTGGATAGGGAACCTTGGGCCAACAACCTACTGTTCCCGAAACATCAATTTGTTCGAGAATCCGATAATGAAAGAATACGGACTGATTTTACGGCGACGACTCTTAGCGCGAAACAACGGACACGAATAGGAACATGGAACGTTTTAACCCTAGCCCAGCAGGGTAAATTGGCACAACTTGCCAATGAGGCACGCCGCATGAAGCTTGAGATCCTGGGACTGAGTGAAGTCCGTTGGCCAAACTTTGGAGAACAGAGAACGCCGTCGGGACAAGTTCTGCTATACTCTGGTTTACGAGGTGAACACGCTCCCCGGCAACGCGGAGTTGGCTTCCTACTAAGCGCTCAGGCACACTCTGCGCTTATGAAGTGGGAACCTATAAGTGAAAGGATAATCGTTGCCAGATTTAGAACACGGGTCCGAAACCTTACTATAATCCAATGCTATGCGCCAACCGATGCTGCCGATCTGCAAGACAAAGAGAACTTTTACAGTCAACTCAATGCCGTCGTAGATAGAATTCCGAAGGGTGATATCAAGATCTGTTTGGGCGACTTCAATGCGAAGATCGGATCCGACAACTCGAACCATGAGCGCATTATGGGACGCCATGGTCTCGGAGAAATGAGCGAAAACGGAGAGCTGTTTGCAGAATTTTGTGGTAATAACGACATGGTGATCGGGAAATCGCTCTTCCCTCATCGACCGGTTCACAAGGTCACGTGGGTCTCCGGCTTTACAGAAAATCAAATCGACCACATATGCATTAGCCGAAAATGGAAACGGAGCCTTGTTGATGTACGGAATAAACGTAGTGCCGATATCGCGTCTGATCATCACCTCCTCATCGGCGAAATACGCCTGCGCATTGCGCGGATTCGTCGGCAGGAGGAAAGAGTTGGACGACGATTCAACACACGCCGACTGGAAGATGCCACGGTGAAACGGTCCTTCGTTGAAGATCTGGAGACGCGTGCTGCAGATATTCCGGAAGGTGGCAGCGTGGAAGACCAATGGACCGCCATCAAGAATGCCTTCATCGCCACCAGCGAGAACAATCTGGGCGAACTACGCACCCAGAGAAAACAATGGATCACCGATGAGACCTGGAGGAAGATAGAGGAGCGAAGAGAAGCCAAAGCCGCGATAGAACGATCAAAAACCAGAGGAGCCAAAGTTCTAGCCCGCCAACGATACGCGGCTCTTGAGAAGGAAGTAAAACGCTCATGTCGACGGGACAAGCGAGCGTGGGCAGACTCTCTGGCCGACGAAGGAGAGAGAGAGCCGCCGCAACCGGGGACATTCGCCTCCTCTACGATATCTCACGACGCTTAAGCGGGGCGAAGATGAATGCAACGATGTCTGTGAAAGACGCGAATGATCAGTTATTGACCGACCCAACTGACCAGCTGAAACGCTGGTTCGAGCACTTCGAACAACTTTTTCAAGTGCCAGCCAGGCCATCACCACCTCGGCATGATCTGCCTAGGATCCGACGTATAACACGCGTCAATACCGAAGCTCCATCACTGCTAGAGATTCAAACAGCCATCCAAAGCATGAAATCGAATAAAGCTCCAGGGGTCGACCGCATATCAGCCGAGATGCTCAAAGCTGACCCCATGACATCCGCTCAACTACTGCATCGTTTATTTCATAATATCTGGGACACCGCAACTTTCCCGGTCGACTGGATGCAAGGTATCTTAGTAAAGGTGCCCAAAAAGGGTGACCTGACTGTATGCGATAACTGGCGAGGCATTATGTTGCTGTGTACCGTTCTCAAAGTTCTGTGCAAAATTATCCTAGCCCGGATTCAGGAGAAGATCGATGCGACTCCGCATCATTCTGGAGCAGGTCAACTTTACTTGGTATTCATTGACTACGAAAAAGCTTTCGACCGTCTCAATCACGAGAATGTGTGGGGCGCCCTGAGACGCAAGGGAGTTCCTGAGAAAATCATCGGCCTCATCGAAGCACAGTACGAGGCCTTTTCGTGTAGAGTGCTGCACAATGGGGTCCTGTCCGACCCTATCCGGGTCGTAGCTGGTGTGAGGCAAGGATGTATCCTATCACCGTTACTGTTCCTCATCGTAATCGATGAGATTCTGGTAAGTGCGATTGACCGTGAACCAAACCGCGGGCTGTTATGGCAGCCTATAACCATGGAGCATCTAAACGACTTCGAATTGGCGGATGACGTTGCACTCCTCGCACAACGGCGCTCTGACATGCAGAGTAAGCTCAACGACCTTGCCGAGCGCTCCTCCTCGGCAGGTTTAGTCATCAACGTCAACAAAACCAAATCGTTGGATGTAAACACGGTGACTCCTTCCAGTTTCACAGTAGCCGGGCAACCAGTGGAGAATGTTGAAAGCTTCCAATATCTTGGTAGCCAAATGGCGTCGGACGGTGGTACCAAGATCGACATAGGCGCACGGATCAAGAAAGCAAGGGCTGCCTTTGCGAGTTTAAGACATATCTGGAAAAACAGGCAGATAAGTGAACACACCAAAATACGAATTTTCAACTCTAACGTGAAATCTGTGCTGTTATACGCTAGCGAAACATGGTGTGTATCAGTGGAGAACACTCAACGGCTGCAGGTGTTCATTAACAGATGCCTGCGGTATATAATTCGGGCCTGGTGGCCTCACAACTGGATCTCAAAGAATGAGCTCCATCGTCGTTGTCACCAGAGGCCGATAGCAACAGAAATTCGGGATCGGAAGTGGGGCTGGGTCGGCCACACTCTACGTAGGGGCGGAAACGAAATCTGTAAACAAGCATTAGACTGGAACCCAGCGGGACATCGCAGCAGAGGCAGACCCAGAGGCTCATGGCGGCGAAGCCTCAATAAAGAAATAAAAGAAGTCGACCGAAATCTAATCTGGCAACAGGTTAAAGCGATAGCCGGGCAACGCTCAGGATGGAGATCTTTCAAGTCGGCCCTTTGCACCACCGGAGGTGTACATGATCCGTAAGTAAGTAAGTAAGTAAGTGTCTAATACCGTGACTAGGATATACCGTGAAGTTTATACTCGGAAAAATAAAACGTAACCATCATATTGGATACATACAGAACTAGACAATATCGTATAGGTATTGAAATATTCATGTTAGATATCTACGACATTTTATGCGTAGGATAACTAGGGGAGCATCATTCAGATGATTTACATATTGCGATATGTATTATTCCAGTACTTCACCAAAGAGAAACTTCTGTTGCAAGATCTGAAGATGATACACATCTAATGAACACACAAAACGTCTTTATTGCGTCGTTCAGCACATACGAATACGATATCAGTTATGTGATATTTACCACAGACTATTGACGTAAATATTTTTTCTGTACAGTTTCATTTAGAAATGTAGGTAGAGGTAGAATATTTTTCATCTGTATACAAATCCGCCCATTGTCTTCAAATCTACTTAGACACTGGATATCACCTATCTAAAATCTAAATAAATGTGAAGTAAATTATTTGAAAAATCAATAAACGCTTTTAAACCGTCAATATTAGGAAATTGCTAACTTCCTAAGGAAATTAATCTTTTTCTAGTAGGTATCTGTGTAAATAGTAATTTTATATGAAGTTTTTTACTAAAATGACCTAATAATTCAATTGAAATTTTTGTATGATTCAATTATTTACATATTTTATTGTAAATATGCTTTAAAGTTCTTCATTTGAGCTTGTTTGATAGGGCACGGTATTACACTGGCCCCACATATATGGGTCACTTTGTAACAATAATTAGTCACTCCAATTGTTGATTAAATGGAAATGACTCATATTAGTGTGTGACCCATGATTGTGGGGTCAGTGTAGGCAATTTTCTGCGCGGTATTTGGAATCTTCTTCGTGCACGGAATGTACGCGGTATTAGGCATATTCATAAGTCAAATGTCGAACACTATTTTCTTCATTTTTCATGAATTGTAGTACAAAACAAATTTTTCCCTTCAAAGGTAATTAATATTGATTAAAACGACATAGTTTTCAAAAGTGATTGTTACAAATTAAATTTTATATAGCTAATTTATTGTGGACACGTCCTTAACCCCACGGTAATAGGGCATGTCACGGTATATTTATTTGCAACGTTTGGTTTTCGCCCGCGATGTAAGCGTACGGGGCAAAGTAAGGATTGTTATGTCCCCGACTGAAAGCCAGTCAAGTGGCTTCAGCGGCTGATGAGTCATGTTGATTCCACGGTTACTAGTAGACTCAAAGTCCATCCAACTGGGAACAACTATTCAACTTCTTGATCCAGTTGGCCTCCGAGCAGTTTGCTCAATGTTAATAAAACGACACAAATGATTATGACAAATACCATAAATTTTGAATAGCTACGTAGCCCTACGTCACCTTTGCGTACAACCCGATTGGGCTGCACCTTTGAGATTTTTTCCTTCGTTTTTCGCCCCGGATCTAGTTGGGTCTTGATGGAGATTTCGCCCTTGATAGAGCCCGGAGCCGCGTTCGTTTTTCAGTAGGTTTAGTTCTGATTGAATTCTGACGGGATTTTATTCTTAGATGTTTTAAATGATTGTTCATTAAAGCGAGTGGCTGAATAAATTGTCCATTGTTATCGCGGACGGTAACAACCATTTCTGACGGTGATCTTGGAGATATTTCAAAGTCTTAATCAGCTATGGCTGCAGGTGGCTACAGACGGCCTTCCGAATAATTTAGAACATTAGTAAAATGGTCATTTTGGATGGTTCGTCTCTGCAACGGCCGCAGGTGGCTACCAGACGGTCTTTCCGCAAATCTGGAACGTCTGTGAATGGTCGTTTTGCAGTGGCGTTTCCCTAACCTCAATCTGCCTGTGCACTGGATTAAAATTTAAGAAATTTTTGTGCGAAAATGAATAGAATAACTAGATTTTGTTTTTTTTAAACGATTCTGATAATTTTATTTTCCATTTGGCTGCAGAAATATCAAAATTTTCATTTTTTGTGTCAGTGCACAGTGAGGTTACGCGACGCCACTGTCGTTTTGTACACTTCGTCCTAGACCAACGATTTTCTTCTAAACCATTTCTGATAATGCCCAGGAAGTTAATCAATGCTCTTTAACATAAAATATTGTTTAGAGTTTTCCACCTTCGCCAAATGTATAAATATAGCCTAAAAATATATGTACTACGCAATTCTTCATCTTCAACTTCTTATTGGCATTACATCCCCACACTGGGACAGAGCCGCCTCGCAGTTTAGTGTTCATTAAGCACTTCCACAGTTATTAACTGCGAGGTTTCTAAGCCAAGTTACCATTTTTGCATTCATATATCATGAGGCTAACACGATGATACTTGTATGCCCAGGGAAGTCGAGACAATTTCCAATCCGAAAATTGCCTAGACCGGCACCGGGAATCGAACCCAGCCACCCTCAGCATGGTCTTGCTTTGTAGCCGCGCGTCTTACCGCACGGCTAATAAGGGCCCGCAATTCTTCATACTAATATTTAAATAGTAGTTATTGATGATAACAAACACATCAGGTATTCAAGAGATATTGAATACCATATCAATACCTTGTCTAAGTTAAGTTATTCGACAAGTATGATGTGTTTGTAATAGACATCAGGATTCCTGAAAATACCTCAATGGGTACCATACCTACTTGAGGTACTTACAGTGCACTTTGCCTTACTCGATGTATTGTAAATCTATGTAAATCCTGGCTAGTAAGATCAGTTTTTTGATTACAATAACGAGTGGCCAATCTCAAAACGGTTGAAACGGTAGTTATCAAGCACACTTTTCTGAACACATTGGTCTTCAAATCCCAAATAACTGTAAATGGCGGGACTTTTAAATCCCACATATCCTGCGATATCTAACAAAACTGGTTGATCCATATATCACCACCCAGCGGATGTAATCCAAACTAAACAGTTCTTCAGAATAATGGTTTTTATCCTCGAACAGCTGTGAAGAAGACCGCCACTCTCTAATATCACAGATCCGGGGTTATATATTCAAACTGGTGGTCTCACATTTACTATCACTACTCTACGGATGAATTTTAAACTTCACAATATTTCAACATATTGGTTTCCAATTCTCGAACCACTTTGTAGTAGACGGCAATTTTCTAAATCCCCCAGATCCCAAGATATCCAAGATATCTCATATCCAGTAGCACCTCCTTGCGGATGATTTTTTAATTATTCAGTTTTTCAACATATTGGTTACCAGTGCTCGAACAATTTTGTAGAAGACGGCAATTTTCTAAATTCCACAGATCCTGAAATATCGTACTAAACTGATCTCTCATGTACACTAGCGTCGCCTTATGGCTTAATTCTGAACTAAACAGTTTCTCAACATATTGGTTTCCAATGCTCGAACAACTTTATAGAAGATAGCAACTTTCCAAAACCAATAGATCCTGAGATATCTAACCAAACTGATCTCTCATACTGAACTGGCGCTACTGTACCCCACCTTGCGGATTAATTTTAAACTAATTAGCTTCTCAACATACTGGTTCCCAATCCTCGTACAACTTTGTAGAAGACGGCAACTTTCTAATTCCCACAGATCCCGAGATATCTAACCAAACTTATAACTCATATACACTAGCGCCGCGTACGGCTGAATTCTGAACTAAACAGTTTCTCAACATATTGGTTTCCAATCCTTGAACAACTTTGTAGAAGACGGAAGTTTCCTAAATCCCATAGATCCCGAGATATCGAACCAAACTGGTATTTTCATATACACTAGCGCCGCTCAGTGGGAGAATCCTAAATCAATTTTTTTCTTGACTCATATGGCCCCATAGATGGCTTTAGATTTTATTCCAGAGTTTTTAGAGTTTTTAGAATTCTTATAAGAAACATTGCACCATTTATTGAGAAGATGGACTATTTCTAGACCAATATTTGAAAAGGGCGTAACAGCCAAAATTTATTCCTTCTGATTCTTCGTCTATGTATATAGCTATATATGTGAACGAAGAATCAGCAGGAATAAATTTTGGCTGTTACGCCCTTTACAAATGTTGGTCTAGATTTTCACCGGTGTTTCGTTGGTTTCGGCTTCTGACGCTAAGTGATTATGATTTCTTCTTCTTCTTCTTATTGGCATTACATCCCCACACTGGGACAGAGCCGCCTCGCAGTTTAGTGTTCCATTGAGCACTTTCACAGTTATTAACTGCGAGGTTTCTAAGCCAAGTTACCATTTTTGCATTCGTATATCATGAGGCTATCACGATGATACTTTTTTATACCCAGGGAAGTCGAGACAATTTCCAACCCGAAAATTTTCTAGACCGGCACCGGGAATCGAACCCAGCCACCCTCAGCATGGTCTTGCTTTGTAGCCGCGCGTCTTACCGCACGGCTAAGGAGGGCCCCTAACCATTTCTCACTTATCTAAATTCCACTCACATTTCCAATTTAAATTAAATTTAAGCAATAGTTAAGTAGAAATTAAAACTAACAATGGTACTGAAATAGTGGATAAAGCAAGTTGGATAAAGTAAGCACGTACTATCTACGCTGTTGGATGCGTGGTGCTTAGCAACAAAACGTTTCAACAAAATCCCTGAAGGAACTTTTGGAGAAGTTTCGGAACGAATTTCCGACGAAATACGCAAATAAATGTTCAAGGGAGTTCTTAGAGGAAGTTCTGCAGGAATTCATTATGGAAATTCTATATTAATTCTTAGAATTCCTTTTTCGAATTTTCTGAGGAATATATTGAGTAATTTTCAAATGAATTTTTTGATTTATATCCGAATTACTTTACAATGAAGTTATGTGCTGTGAAACTTTTGCTGTGGAGCTACAAGCTATAGCTATTAGAATGTTCACCCAATCAGTCTGACTGTAGCTAGCAATTGTACAAAAACCTCTAAAATTCATAAATGCTGCGTGAATTTTTTTCTCAGCTCAAAACTCTTCACGCCGCCGCCGCCGCCCGTGGAAATTTCTCTAGAGTGCAGCTGCTGTTGGCGATGGCCTCTCGATGATCGGCTTTCTGCTGGGACTGCTGCCACCGGCGGCTTCGTTGCGATAGCACTGTGCGATCCTCGTGCCCGCTCTCCGTGAAATCTTGTTTGAACGGAGGGTTAGAGCCCAGCCCGTAAGTTGCACGATTTTGATGTCTGTGCTTGCGATGCACGTATTGGATTGGTTGGTTTTCCGATTTTCAACAGTGCTTGAATTTTCCAATAGTTTATCGCTTTTAAATTATTGTATTTAATAGATCAAAAAATCTTAAAAAGCTTGTCGGTCGATTGATTCCAAAATCTCCTAAATCGATTGGAAGATGGCTGAGATATTAGTTCATACTTCCTGACCACTTTCCGTGACGGTCTCTAATTCGAATCTGCACAATGATTCCTTGCTTCCCGAAGGACGTAATCCTACGCCAAAAGACATACAGACACATCAGAATTCCACACCATTGTGTATCATATCCACACCGACAAACCAATGTGGAAAATTTCGCTTAAGAGTCTGAGTAGTTGCAGTCCTTTACCCCAAAAAATACTACCTATTAATCAGAAATAGTACCTTGTAATTAACAAATCAATAATATTTATCATTTCAGGTAAAAAACTGGTGGGAATTTGATGAAACCAATGATAGAAACATAATTGAAATGTCTCATTGGGATTTAGTCAACTTGGGTACCGATGTACCGAACAATTTTTCGTGTCATAAAATCCTCTGCGACGTTGAGAACACAATTGCATTGTCGTCGCTAGAGCAGTTCAACTACGATAAAGAGGAGACGCATCGCGTCTGCAACGAAGTAATCCACAGTGCTCTACAGGAATGTCTTCTCACGAAGTCAAAGGAGTACCTTTTGCAACTAACCGTTACCAATCACGTTGCGCACATTGTGCGGAATACGGAATACACTCCTGATATGTCGAGATCGATTCGATTCGAGAAACATTACGGATCTCTGGCTATGATTCGGTTATTAAATTGGGCCGAATTTTTCGACAACAACAAGAACTGCGAACAAGAGAACATGGAAATGAGACTTGATCTGGTGTCTATTGCTAGGAAGGAGAACAATTTTAAACTGTGTCAACATCAGTTGAACATATTCTACAAAAAGTCAAAGCTAGCAAAACATTTGAATTTGGAAAATCAATTGAATGTAGATACAGCTAAACAGCATCTAATGGGAACTGAGCTAGGCTGCGAGTTTTGGAATGTAAGCTTGTCTAGGGTTGTTTATGAGCATTGCAAGTGGCTCTATTGTCAGCCTGGTAAGAAGCAAGATGCAATTCAATTTGTATCCGTAGCGGCTAGCAAGATTTCTGGAAATTTGAGGCTTGAAAATGATACTTCATGTGAGTTGCGTGAAAGAAAATCCAGATTTTTACTAACTTTGGCAGATTGGGTGCAAAATGAAGATGTGAAACTTGTCCAACAAGATCTAGATTCGCCGTTTAAACAACTGGCAGCTTCACTACCGGATGTAAAGCCGTCAGTAGATGGTCGCATGATCTCCATATTTTCATCCATGGACATTGTTATAGGCAAAATTCTTCAAGCAGCAGCAGAATCCTGCCCCGAATTGGCAAAAGCATGGAACCAATTTGCATCCTGGTGCTACAGATGGGGAAAGAAAATGGTTGAATTCCACACGGAAGCAAACACTGCACATCACGTTAACCTGGAGGAAATAAACAAAATCCTTCCATCGAACCTAACGGAAGATGTCCAGAAAACGATTCTGGCTATCCTGAATCAACATGAGGTTATATCTGAAGAAGAAGAATTCGGACTAAACGAAACCAGCTCAACAGAACTTTTGGAATCGCTGAAAGCAACCGTGCCAGAGCTACACAACTGTCCACCAGAGAAGCTGCAATTAATTGTAGAAATTTGGCGTCAAACCCACAAGACAGTTTACGGATACTACGAAGCAGCAGCAGCAGCATATTTCCGCTTCCTGGATCTATCCTCTTCAGTCGAAATGGAGGACGAAAACGGAAATTCGTCGACAGTTACAGCAACGCTTCGTCTATTGCGCCTGGTTGTTAAGCATGCTCTGGGACTGAAGGAGGTCCTGGAAAATGGTCTCGCCTGCACGCCTACCAAGCCATGGCGCGTCATTACTCCACAATTGTTCTCGAGATTAAATCACCACGAGCCGTACGTACGGAAACGAGTATCCGAACTGCTCTGCAGAGTAGCAAAAGATGATCCACAACTAATCATCTTTCCTGCTGTAGTTGGTTCTGTGCAAGAAGAGAGGGTCAACATATGCGAGCTTACTGAAGAAGATTGCACAGAGCAATCGAAAAAGGATTCCACCGATCAGAAGTTGGGTCTCCAGTACTGTTTCAATGCACTGTTGGATATCATATCCAAACATGTACCCGAAACCGTTCAACAGGCAAAGATTCTGGTTCGCGAATTGAGACGAATTTCTCTTTTGTGGGACGAATTTTGGGTAATATCACTTCAGCAAATCTACTCAGAATACAACAAGAGCTTCATAAGTTTTAATAACGAATTGACAAAAATAACTGAAAGTGGACAGCTGGATCAGAAGCGCGATATTCTCGTGGAGAAGTATAAACTGTTGCACCGCCCATTGGTCTTTGTTCTGGAACAGTTGTATGAAATGAACTCACGGTCTCCCGAAACTTCTCACGAACGCCACTTCCAGGATCGCTACCAGAAGTTCATTGGTGCGATGATTGAAAAACTGAAAGAACCATTGGATTTCAGTAAAGCAAATCAAGGTTGGGCGCAATTCAAAATCCTATTGGGACAGTTGCAACAACGCGGACAAAAACGAAACGCATTTTCGTTACGACTATCGGATATTAGTCCAATCCTAGCTAAGCTTTCCAATACGGCCATTTCGATGCCCGGTATTGATAGCACTCAAAAGCAACAGATCCTGATTCGCTCCGCTGACAACCTGGTGCAGATATTGCCAACCAAAACCAAACCCAAAAAGCTTATGTTCTACGGCAGCGACGGACGCCGTTACAGTTACCTGTTCAAAGGTCTTGAGGATCTCCATCTGGACGAGCGCATTATGCAGTTCCTGTCGATTGCGAACCTCATGATGACCAAATCAATCGATTGCAACGGAAACGTCACTTACTACCGGGCGGAGCACTATTCCGTCATTCCGCTGGGACCGCGATCCGGATTGATCAACTGGGTGGACAACACGGTTCCGATTTTCTCGCTGTACAAAAAGTGGCAACAACGGGAAGCGCTACAAAAGAAGGACAAGCCGGGGCCAGTGACTCGACCTTCTGAACTATATTACCAGTAAGTATTGACGATTCATATCAAGATAAACTATTATTTAATAAGCTAGTTGTCTGGATAAGATTTTAGAGTGTTTTAAATTAATTTACTAAATTTAAAGAAGAAATCGAAAATTATTTCTTTTTGAAATACCTAATTTTGTTTTAAATTATTTTTTTAGAAAACTGACGCCCCTACTTCAGCAGCATGGAATGAAGACCAGTGACAATCGCAAGGATTGGCCATTGCAAGCGTTAAAGCAGGTGCTTAAAGACCTTCAGGAAGAGACGCCCCGCGATCTTCTGGCCAAGGAGTTGTGGTGTCAAAGCTCGACGGCTGCCACATGGCGGCAGGTGATTCGTAGCTATTCGCTTTCGATGGCAGTGATGAGTGTGATCGGTTACATAATAGGGCTTGGGGATCGCCACTTGGACAATGTGCTAGTGAAGTTGGCCTCCGGTGAAATAGTGCATATCGATTATAATGTGTGTTTCGAAAAGGGCAAAACTCTTCGCGTACCGGAAAAGGTTCCGTTCCGAATGACACCGAATCTGGAGGAAGCACTGGGAATCACCGGGATTGAGGTAAGTGCCGCATTGTGTTGTTTTCTTTGGATTGTAACCCTTTTGGGTTTTGATTCTATATCAGCTTTGGAGAAATTTTTCTACATGATATATTGGGCTTGATCGAAACTTCTCGTCAAGGAGGAAACAAGTAAAAATCACATTTGGTGTGTTTAGCCTTTCTCGTATACCAAGGTGCAATGAAAAGGTTATATATTCACTTCCAAAACGATTTTGTGATAGAAGGCTGTTAGCCACGAACATAGTAGTCAATGATTACCACCATTCGCGACCCTAGCGACTACTTCAGCCATAGCAATTTGATAATCAACATCCTGTACCCAACCATCCTAGAATAAAGTCGTATTTAAAGTATAACATTTTGGCGACGAGGATTTTTTTTTCAAGAATTCAACGCGTTGGAGGAAGAGCTGTAGTTCTCAAGATGGGATCCGACGACTTTCAAGTAATCTACCAGCAAATCCTGCGGCAGAATCAAGCGATGACGGAGCAAAACACCAGGCTGATGGAGATGATGGAACGTTTCGGCAATCAAGAAAACGTTTCCAATCGGTCGGCGGGCAGCCCGGAGTTCATCATCGAATCTCTGGCCTCCCACATCCGGGAGTTCGTCTACGATCCAGACAACGGGCTCGTTTTCGACCGGTGGTACCGGAAGTACGAAGTACGTCCTCAAGGACGGAGCGAAGTTGGACGATGCGGCGAAAGTGCGGTTGCTGTTGAGAAGCCTCAGCGTGACGGTGCACGACAAGTACGTCAACTTCGTGCTCCCAAAGCACCCCCGTGACTACTCGTTCGATGAGACGGTGAAGAAGCTGACAGAGCTGTTCACCGTCCGAATCTCCCTGTTCAGCAAGCGGTACCAGTGCTTCCAGCTAACGAAGCATGACGCGGACGACTTTCTAACGTACGCTGGGACGGTCAACCGATGCTGTGAAGACTCCGAGCTCAGCAAGATCACGGCGGACCAATTCAAGATCCTGATTTTCACCTGTGGGCTCCAACATCCGAACGAGACTCCTACCCAAGCTTGAGGCTAACGCGGCGGATGAATGCACTCTGGAATCACTCATCACGGAGTGCCAACGTCTGCAAAACCTCAAGCACGACACGGCCATGGTGGAACACAAGAAATCGGTGAGTACAATCAGCGCAGTCAAGCAGAACAAGCCTCCACCGATGACACCGAGTTCCAAAGTGAAGAAGAAGACGAAGTCCGAAGGTCCAAAAACACCCTGCTGGCAGTGTGGCGGAATGCACTACGTCCGGGACTGCACCTACACGAAGCACGTTTGTCGGGACTGCAAGCAAACCGGCCACAAAGAAGGGTATTGTGGCAGCTACACATCGAAGGCGGCACTCAAGAAGAAGAAGCACGTGAACGGAATTTTCTCCATCAACCAGGTCAGCTGCACTTCTAGACGGAAGTTCCTAACGGTGGATATCAACGGGTCTCAAGTCACTCTGCAGTTGGACACCGCGTCCGACATCACCATCGTTTCGAAGAAGCAGTGGAAGAAGAACCTGGGCTCGCCAACGCTGACTCCCACAACACGGACTGCCCGGACTGCGTCGGGTGACGCTTTTCATCTACTTGGTGAACTCCGATACCCAATCAAACTCGGAGGTGTCACCAAAACCGCAACTTTCTACGTGACCAACAACAGCATCAACCTGATCGGTCTGGACTGGATCGAGCTGTTCAAGCTGTGGAACACCCCGCTATCTGCAATCTGCAACCATGCCGATGGTCAAGTCAATCAAATCCAAGTGTACAAAGCTGCGTATCCCGAAGTGTTCAAGAACGGCCTCGGACACTGCAAGAAGATGAAGGTCCGACTCTATCTCAAGCCCGATGTCAAACCCGTTTTCAAGCCGAAGCGCCCAGTTCCTTCCACGTCCATGGAGAAGATCGATGCGGAGCTGGACCGACTTCAATCGCTAGGCATCATCACGCTTGTCGATTTCTCGCAGTGGGCGGCTCCGATCGTCGTAGTGAAGAAGCCCGGAGGAAAAGTACGAATCCGTGCCGATTACTCAACTGGACTGAACGCTGTTCTGGAGCCCAACCATTACCCGCTACCGGTCTTTGATGGCATCTTTACCAAGCTCAACGGGTGCCGATATTTCCGCGTCATCGACCTGAGTGACGCCTATCTTCAAGTGGAAGTTGACGACGACTCGAAGCAGCTGCTCACAATCAACACGCATCGAGGTCTCTTCCGCTTCAACCGGCTCGCACCAGGAGTAAAATACGCTCCCGGGGCCTTCCAGCAGTTGATGAACAGCATGGTTGCTGATCTCGAAGGAGTGGACACGTTTCTGGACGACATCTTCGTGGCCAGCAAAACCGAAGAGCAGCACCACAAGATGCTCAACGCACTGTTTCAACGCCTTCAAGCCTACGGTTTCGTTCTGAGGGAAGAAAAGTGCAACATTCTGCAGCCGGAGGTAAAGTATTTGGCGCACATCGTAGACGAAAACGGTCTCCGTCCAGACCCATCCAAGGTGGAAGCCATTGTCAAGATGCCACCGCCCAAAGGCACTGGCACAGCGAGTACCAGAAATCGTTCAGGCGCTTCAAGGAAGTACTCCAGTCGGATTTGCTTCTGACACACTACGATCCATCACTAGACATCATAGTTGCTGCCGACGCCTCGCAGTCCGGAATCGGTGCCTGCCTTCTACACAGGTTCCCCGATGGCTCACTCAAAGCTGTTGCACACGCTTCCCGCTCACTTACCCAGATCGAGAAGGAAGGTCTTGCACTGGTGTTTGCCGTAACGAAATTCCATCGGATGCTGCTCGGACGCAAGTTCACCCTCCAGACGGATCATCAGCCACTCCTGCGGATATTCGGACAGAAGAAGGGTACTCCGGTTCACACGGCCGACCGCCTTCAACATTGGGCCCTGGCGCTTCTGTGCTACAACTTCGACATCGAGTACGTGTCCACCATGCAGTTTGGATATGCCGACGTACTGTCCCGCCTCATCAACGGTTACGTCAAACCAGAGGAGGACTTCATCATCGCATCGATTCAACTGGAAGACTACATCGAGATTCCACTCCATGAAGCCATCAGTTCGCTGCCAGTTACGTTCAAATCGGTGCGCGGCGCTACTCTCCAGTGCCCGGTTCTCCAACAAGTGATCCAGTACAACCAGCGTGGATGGCCCTCCAAAATCGATGACATCGCTAACCCTGAAGTTCACCCTTTCTTCGCTCATCGAGACGCTCTATCGGTAGTGAAGGGGTGCGTCATGATGTCCAACCGTTTGGTGATTCCGGACAGTTTTCGGCAGCGTATTCTCAAGCAACTCCGCCGAGGACATCCGGGAATGGAGCGGATGAAAGCTATCGCACGTAGTCACGTGTACTGGCCGAGGATCGATGACCACATTGCTGATTTTGTGAAGAGATGTGAAAGCTGTGTCACACATTCGAAGACACCGTCTAAGGTTTTGCTACATTCGTGGCCACTCGCTCAATCTCCCTGGGAGCGTATCCACATCGACTTCGCCGGCCCAATCAACGGTCTGCACTTCCTCATAGTGGTGGACGCCTTCACCAAGTGGCCGGAAATTCGCATCGTTCGATCCCCGACACATCAGCAGTGACCAAGTTCCTCATCGAGCTGTTTGCCCGTTTTGGCGTTCCCAACGTCATAGTCTCCGACAATGGAACGCAGTTCACGTCGGAGCAGTTCGCGGTGTTGTGCAGGAAGAACGGCATTCAACATTTCCGGACATCGCCGTATCACCCACAGTCCAATGGCCAGGCGGAGAGATTTGTGGACACCTTCAAGAGGTCGTTGCGCAAAATCAACGAGGGGGAAAGTATCTCGGAATCGCTCCAGACGTTCATCCAGGTCTACCGAACCACTCCCAGTCGTGTTCTGAATGGTAGAACTCCTTTGCAGCTGATGCTTGGTCGAAACATCAAGACGGTTCTCGATCTCCTGCATCACCAACAACCGAAGCCAGTGGTTTTCAATCAACGCCAAGACGAACAGTTCAACCGGAAGCATGGCGCAACTCCTCGTGGCTTCCGAAAAGGCGACATGGTCTACGCCAAGGTCTACCGAAGCAACACCAAGTGGCAGTGGGCATCCGGCGTAATCATCGAGGTCATCGGACGGGTCAACCACAACGTGCTACTGGACGATTGGCATGGACGAAAGAAGCTCATCAGATCGCACTCCAACCAGCTCAAGCATCGTTCCAGTGAAGCAACATCCGGTGCAGCAGTTTCCACACCACGAGGTATCCTGGTGGACATGTTTGGAATTCAATCTCCTGGACCAGCAGTACAGCCCGCTCAACAAGGTCAAGCCGAGCAGGAACCACTTCCTGTTCCATCAACCTCCAACGTCCGATCCC
This sequence comes from Armigeres subalbatus, assembly GCF_024139115.2. NCBI lineage: Eukaryota > Metazoa > Arthropoda > Insecta > Diptera > Culicidae > Armigeres > Armigeres subalbatus. Next base: position 161,904,940 of record NC_085139.1, read on the forward strand.
AGGTCCAGCCACGAACCGAGGTGCAAGTAGTGCCAGCGGTTTCCAACCAAGAAGTCGAAACAGGTTCCAGTCAACTCGATGATGTTCCCGATCGCGGTCGCATCCAGACCGACCAACCAGAACCGGAGCATGAAGAAGATAACGTCCATTTTCGAGCCGTACCTGTTCTGGAAATAAGAAGGGAGGAATGTTAGCCACGAACATGTAGTCAATGATTACCATCAGTCGCGACCCTAGCGACTAGTTCACCCATAGCAACTTGATAATCAACAAATGTGAAAATTAATTACTTTGTACCCAACCATCCTAGAATAAAGTCGTATTTAAAGTATAACAAAGGCCCAGAGACCCATAGTGTTATATATCAATCGACTCAGCTCGACAAATGTCTGTCTGTATGTGTGTGTGCATTAGGGTGGCTCATAAAATACTTTTTCAATTTTTTTGATGGGCCTCTTATTCGGTTCTATTTGGTGCCCTGATGCTCTGGACAAAATTTCAGCCAAATCGGTCAACGTTTAGGCGGTGCTAAACTCGTTGGAAGTTTATATGGAAAAATGTATGCAGAAACATCCTAAAACAGTGATTTGCAGTTGGACGGCATAATTAACGATCAAGAACCATGATACTCCTTCAGTTCTTGTAGAATTAAATACAGAATGTTATGCTGAAAACCGCGAGAAGATTTGAGTTTATTAGGCAAAGATATTAGCATTTTACTGGATTGTTGTAGGGGTGAATTTATTTCTTTTCAAAGGTAAAAGAAACGAAATTTGCTCAAATCCCACTTCATAGAAATGCTAATAACTTAGCCGGGCAAACTCTAATCTTCTCGCGGTTTTCTGCATAACATTCTATATTAGATTTTTCAAGATCTGAACTGCCGTTCTACGCATAATTGTCCCATGTTACCTTTGATGAAAAAATCCAAACTCGAGTCAATTTGTCCCACCAATTCAAGAATCGATTCGATCATGAAATTTAACAAATAATTTTGGGATGTTATGAGCGTAGGCAACACTTTTCCAGGACATTAAACGAATCCCTACTTATTTGAACGGTTTTTAGCCTCTATTATCATCAGACAACAACTTCATTTTTTCAGTGGGACAAATTGACTCGAGTTTGAGATTTTTCATCAAGGGTAACATGGGACAATTATGCGTAGAAGGGCAGTGAATGAGTATCATAGTTCTTCATCGTAAGTTGTGCCGTCCAACTGCAATTCACTGTTTTTGGATGTTTCTGCATACATTTTTGCATATAAACTTCCAACGAGTTTAGCACCACCCAAACGTTCACCGATTTGGCTGAAATTTTGTCCAGAGCATCAGGGCATCAATGCGAACAGAATAAGAGGGCGGCCCATCGAAAAAAATTAAAAAGGTTTTTCCCATATTAATTTGAGCCACCCTAGTGTGCATGTGTGTATTAGGGTGGTTCAAAAAAATGATTTTGCTTCACAGCGCTCATCTAATTCTTTATTATGTTCTGAGTGTCCTTTAAAAATTTGAGCTCATTCGGATTAAAACTGATTTAGCACAAGCCATTTCAAGTTTGCATGCAAATCAGTATGGGGAAATTGATTTTTTCATTATACTGTTGATGACGCTTTCCCTTTAAGCGCAGGTTAAAAGAAAACCTACATAGCTAAAGGGAATACTCAACAGCTTTCACTCAGTGAAAACCGATCCAATTTTGTATTTTTGTATTTTTTCCAATCCTGTAACAAGCCTATTGATATATAATAACAATTCACAATTATCGATAAGCTTCTAGATATCGAAGCTTCTACGTACTTTTCAGAAAAGGAGAGGATATTTCTTTTGAAAAACAATCAAGAACCGAATATAGTAACAAACATAATCTTAGATTTATTTCCCATCTTCACTGCCGTCCGCTCAGAGTTTGTACATTCATGGGTGGCTAATACTTATGATCACATTTACAAACGTGTAACGTCTTCCTGGAAACTCGGATTATTTGTACCCGTTTCATCGCCAATATCACAGCTGTGATTGTCATTTGATTTATTGGTCTTCCGTTTCGGCTTGTCGCCATCATTCTGTTTCGTGGTGGAGCTTCTACTCGCACATGATCCGTTCGTCCTGTTGTTCTCATTTTTCACATCCAAAAAGCTTTCATAGAGGTTATAGTTATTAATTATCACATTTCCTTTGATAATGTGCGTGGTAATACTGGCCGGTCCAGTCATGCTGCTGCCATCTGTGCTGTACGGCATTCCCAGTGACATTTGTATGGTATGGTTTTGAACTACTTCGTCGTGGAGCGATGAAATGACGGTGATTTCGTTTTCATTGATTTGGGCCATAGATTCGGCTGCACTCGGTTGACTACTCCGCGATGCTGTGTTGTTCCGTCCGTTCCGATTGCTTTGGGTATTATCGGTGGACTTGGACCCGTCCTTTTTAGACGATTTGGCCCGTGGGCTGTCTCCCGTTAGAGGACAATCCAGTTGATCTGGGTTACGACATGTTAATAGTTTCTTAAAAGCATTACGAAAGTTGGTATTTTTCCATGCGTAAATCATTGGATTCATCATAGAGTTGGCCATAGCCAGGGAGAAGGCCGCTTTGTACAGAATTGCTGAGTTGTTTTCAAAAAATGAAAATATTTGCGTTAAAATTACGACAAAATACGGCAACCAGCAACACGTGAAGCAACCCATTATAATCAGGACGACCTGTAATTGGATTCCAATATTTGGTTTCTTCATCGTTGGAAAATGCACAACCTACTAACCTGTACTGATTTCCAATCGGATGAGTTTTCCTGCGCGTTGTGTGCTCGTAGTTGTTTGGCATGTTTAGCTGCCTCACGCCATATTCGCCAGTAAACGAGAAGCAAACAAAACCACACCAGGGAGAAAAGTGGCGTTATCACTCCCGCCACATACCAGGGATAAAGGAGTTCATCGAATTCGCACTCCATCGCCGTGTCCCACTTGTTCCAAATCAGTGGAATGGTTGCGATGAGGATGGCCAGGCACCAGCCGAAGCCCAATATCACTAGGGCAACTTTTTTCGTCATTAATCTGAAATGGAAACACAGAAAAAAATGGGTTTAATTAATATGGCATTTTGGTGTTTTCAGGAGTTGCAAGGCGGCGGATTTCGTTCTATTGTTTGCTTTTGAATATTGGACTGGTCGGACATTGCGTTCAAGAATTATAGAAAATGATTGTCCTGTCACAACGCCCCCCCCCCCTCTAGAAAAAAATAAAGGTACGCATAAACATTTTATGCCGGGACAGAGATAACAAATGTGAATTGATAGAAAAAATTGATCTGTTTTGCTTTTTAGTCTTTTCTGTTGCGATTTCCTCAATATCGAGAAAAATGATAAAATTGTGAGCTTCCAAATGAAATTATTTAAGAAAACTTATGAGTTATTCTATTTTTCAATTAATTCATTTATTTTTTTATTATCCACCGCCTTAATTATTGTATAACGTCCCGTCAGCGAAATACACTCTTGTACACGGACGTCTCTCAACACATAATTGGGATCCATACGATCCTATGCAGGTATTTATCATTGAAACAAATAAAATCGTCGGAGTCGAGTTTCTGAAATATCTCTGTTTGACAAATAGAGAAAAGAGAAAAAATATTTCAAGCTCTTTTTAGTGGAATGTATTCACCCGTCTAAGACGAGTTAAGTATTCTCCATTTAATTCCACCAATTATTTCGATATCTGTGCAGATACGTATTTCGACCAAATTCAAACATGATTCAAGACAATTATCTTTTGCATGAATATTCATCAGCCTGACTAAAACCAAACAAGTTTAGGTACGATCATGTGATTTTTTTTATTAAATTGTTCGTAAATAGAATCATTCATATTCATTCATATTGTATCGTGAAGTAGATTGGCCCAGGATACGAAAAGTTGTCGAATCCTTTGTGGCAGGATTGTGCCAGGATTGTGCCTTTGGGTGAGAAAATTAATCTCAGATCAATCACTTTTTGCATAAGCTGGTGCAACTGATTTGATGTTTGCATGTGGGTTTCAGTCCAAATACATAGGAAAATACCGATGTGCTTCAGTAAAGGTGTGGGCCAAAGTCCTCTATGTCTGTAGTAGTCGAAAAAATAACGTAAACATTGCCACCCACAGTGGGTGGGCGGAATGAAACGTCACGTCTGTTATAAAAATTGTATTGAGTATGCCAGACGTGACGTCACATTCGGTCGCCTTCGGCCATCTTCGGCAACCCAGCTGAGAGTTTCTCTCTCAAAAGAGAGAATTTTCGTTGAACAAATACTACTTTAGGGTTTGGCCCACACCTGTAGTAAAGCACATCGGGAAAATACACTTCCGTCACTCTTTCGTTCTAGAAATTGGTTCGGTATGCCCGATGATTGAGCTTAGAATTAGAACAAAGGTAGTTGATATGTTAAAGATAAATTCAAAATAACATTATACGATGATCAAATAGTTCAAATAGCTTTTATATAGTTTTTGTATGATTTATCGTGAATCGGATTGTGATCTTTGGAATTCATTTAGGCCGATACAAATATTTAAAAACTATTGTATCTCCGAGGGGTATTTTTTTGCCAAAAAATAATAATTTGAGGGAGCAACAAAATAAAATTCGGATAATTTTGAGGATTTTCAAAACATTATTTAACAAATCCGAGGAGTTTATTTTTTATTTTTTTTCATTTTAATATTTATTTTTTATTACCCCTTTTCCATTGATCTTTCGGAGACCAGTAGGACAAAATGTTAATTAAATATTTGTAACGGCCTTATTGCCATGAAAAACATACGCAAGCAATCAAAGGTTTGGTGGTTTGGCGCTCGCTCAAACAAATGTAAATGCACGCGCACCAAAACACATATTTCAGCCGCATGTCACTTATAAAAATATATGCACAGAAAAAAAAAACAAAACAAAATTGAATAAAAATGTTTGATGCGAGAAAATAAAAGTTTATTGAAAAACAAATTTTGTTTTCTTGAATTCTCATACCTCAATGCAACACAAAATTTTCAGGAATTCAATTCGGGAATCCATTTTGCCGATTCCTGATTCCTGAGCACAGACAACGTAAGTTTGTTTTATAAAAGTGCACTGTAGCGTTTAATTTTAAGCTTTTTCGAGCGAGTTTGCACCTGGGTAACAGACATCGGTGAGTTTTAGGGGCCATCCACAAAGTACGTCACGCGTTTAGGGGGAAAGGGGGTCTCGAGAAGCCGTGACGATTCTTATATTTTGTTTAGCGAAATAATACAAAAAGCGTGACGAAGGGGGAGGGGGTTGACGTACTTTATGGATCTACCCTTACCAAATTACCAGAAATTAGAAGAATCGGTTGAAAACTGAAAAACAAACCTGATTCATCCACCTGGCGGTGTTTGTGCCTTTCTCCAAAGAGAGAGACTTGAGTGAGATTTTCTTTGGGTGTTTTTTTGTATAGAAATCGTATTTTGGTCATAACTTTTGATCCCATAGTCTGTTTTGGCCAATTTTCAATAGGAAGCAGTGGGACAGGATTGTTGCAAACAAATAGGATCAAGATAAGTGCCTAAAAGATGAGTGAGTTTTATTTTGCGCACATACATACGCACACGCACACACACATACAGACATACATCATCTCAATTTGTCGAGCTGAGTCTATTGGTTTATAACACTATGGGTCATCGGGCCTTTTATCACAAAAGCGTCTTGGAAGTGAATATATATCATTTTCGTTGCACCTTGGTGTACGAGAAAGAAAAAAAATGGCTGCCTTTCAAAGTGGCCTGGACCCCAGCGCATAGACAAAAGGTTAATTAGGATGAAATTTTGCACATACTTTCGGAACAGCAGACAGACCATTTCCGACTGAAAAAAAATCGACCCTCAAGTAATTTATTTTAAAAAAAGTTGTAAGGTACCCCGGGACTTTCAACTACCGGGAGAAGTTATTACTTTTATTTCAATGGATTTCCAACAAAATAGTTGTCGCCTATTGTTGAACTCCCATAAGAAATGCACGTGCGTTCAACAATAGGCGAAGAAATTAGCCGTTCAACATTTGGCGAATTACCCTAGTTGTTTCTAAATTTATCATTTATGTGGAAAGTGAATATTTTGAGCAATCAAATAATTGTGTGACATCGAAAACAATTTAAAAGTTTTAATTAAAGTTAAAATCTGCAATTTTCATTTGCCCTTGAGTTTTAACATATATGGGGCAAGTTAATGCAATGGTTAAAACTATGCGATATTTCTCCATTCACATCGCAAATAATCTATTTATTCTACAATAAGTCAACAAAGTTTTGTCTTGTTTTGTTATTTTCAAACTTCGCATCAGATTTACATATTTTCATATAAATGAAGTGAATAAAAATGTTTCTTTTGGAGTATTGATGTATGCAATAAATTCTATTCTATATATATATATATATATATATATATATATATATATATATATATATTCATACGAAATTTTCGTATGAAAAATTCGACAGTTAAAAACAGAATAGGTCCGGTAATAGAAGGTAAGTGGGTCAGAACGGTAAATTTATTTCTGTCACTACCAATATTTTTGTTTAATTGGAAGCCATTTATTTCAACACGTGTAAACTTCAACAATGGAAGCATATAATGATGTATCCGTCGTTAATTTTCTGAAACTCCCTGTTTGCTAAGTATGCGATAACAATTTCGCTAAAGTAGCGTTTTTTTAGGCCCTACTTGCCTCGATGTACCTTATGCCTTATTTAAAAAAAAATATAACTCGGAAACCATTCATTGTATGACAAAACTGTCTGAAAACAAATTGTAGGGAACTGAAAGGACCGGTCAAAAAAATTATTTTACACTGAAAAATCGATAATTAATGTAAAGATTGAAATATCTCGAAATATTTTTACTACAATAGCTCAGAAAATTTTTATCACAAAAACTTGACTTCAAAACGCACATTTTAACAACATAAGAAAGATAAAAATAAAAAAGTTTTAGAAGCAATTTTAGACACATTTTTGAAATATTGACTATTTCTAAGTAAAGACATGTATTTGAAAATATTTTGATTCCTGGGTCAATTTTGAACCAAAAGGCTATTTTGTATTACCGTTTTCGAGATATTTTAAATTTAATAATAAATTTTAAACTGAAAAAATATTTGTATTCCGCCTTTTTCAACACCTTCTCGCGATTCTCCATCACCAACACTAGGTTTCCCGATTATTACATGAAATTAGGCCAAAACCCATCTGGCTGATAATTATTTGGCCGAAATGGATATACGGTCGAAAGTAACGTTCGAGCGAACGGATTGTTCGCCCGGAAAGGCATTTGGCTGAAAACGTCAATGCAGTTTGGCAGAGTTGGTTCGGCAGAAAGAGCCATTTGGCCGTAATGCACATACAGTCGAAAATGTCGCTTAGCTTGACTGATGAACAACAGAGAATATCGTTCGGCAGAAAGACACATTTGGCCGAAATGGACATACAGCCGAAAGTGTCGCGCAACTGGTAATCTTGATGAACAAATTGGTTGGCCGAAATGATCATTTGGCCGAACAGATTGACATTTTGGCCATGCTATCCTTTCAGCAAATTACATTTTGACCTCTTTCGGCCAAACGTCCCTTTTTGCCAAACAATCATTTTGGCTAAATGACCTATTCGGCCAAACGATTTTTTTGGCTAAACGACCATTTTGGCCAAATAGAATTCGGCTAGATGAAATTGGGCTCATTGTGTTATTCGACCAAGTGGCATTCGAACAAATAGCTTTGGCTTTCAGTCAAACGACGAAAAGGCTCGTTTGGCCGAAAGTTGTTTGATCGGATTTGGACGTAATGGGTATCCTTCTGCTATGGCTCTACATTCCCGCTGGAACAAGGCCTGCTTTTCAACCTAGTATTCTATTAGCATTTCCTCAGTTATTAACTGAAAGGTTTACTATGCCCACCCAAAATTTGATTTCTTTATTAAGGTGGTTTACCATAAGATTAAGTTCAACACCGAAACGCTTACCCGAAAACTTCCTGGACCAAACAGATAATCGAGCTCGCCAGCTCCGGATTGGCAATTCTATGCCTCTGATTGCAAGGCTAACTGAGAGACCCCGAAACGGATATTCGACCGAAAACATCGTTTGGTCGATCTGCTCATTTGACCGAAAAGCCGTCTAACTAAAAATGCCGTTTTGCCGAAAAGGCCATTTGGCTGAAAATGTATTTTGGTTAAAATTGACTTACGGTCCAAAAAGTCGTTTGGTCGAACTGATCCTTTGCCGAATAAGTAGTTTGGCCGAATTTGGTCGTTAAGCAGAAAGGGCCGTTTGGCCAAACGGGTTGACATATTGGCTATATTACCTGTTCAGCAAATGGCAGATATTTTCGGTCGGCAAATGATATTCCCGTCCAATTTTTTTTTTCAGTCGAAGGTACGACCGAACGACCTTTTGGACGTATGACCTATTCGGTCAAACAAATATTTCGGCAAAACGACTTCAAGAAAATAAGATTGCTCTGCATTTGTTTGACTAGCTTCTTGTGCGAAAATAACAATATTTAGATGAAAATTTAATGAAATCAGTCTGCTCAAGAACGCGTTACAATGCGTTGCGCGTCAAAGCATACATCGTTGAAAATCTCAGAACGCACACAATAAGTTCATGCCAAAATTGTGAATGTGATACTCAATAATCTTCTCATTGGTAAATGTCAATCATCAAGATAAAACTTTGGACTAAAATAAAAACTTAGAAAAACTTAGAAATTTTCTGTAAAAAAATAAAAAATTGTCAATAAATAAACCAGGGTATCTTGTCTTGTATTGTTGTTGTATATGTATATAAAAATGAGTTTACATTTCCTTTGAGGCAATATAACTCACGAACGGATGAACCGATTTACAAGATTCTCTTACTAATTGATTCGTCGCTAATGCAATCAGCTGTGTTTATATATACTAAAAGTTGGCCAATTTGACGGGAAAAGTTGAAAAGTTGTCAAAATATAATAACATGTAGAGTAGGTACTGAAGAAAGCCATCAACTCGAATTGTAATCTTTCTAGAGTGCGACGATGCAATCAAACAAACGATTGACAGTTAGATAAAATATAATCACGAGCGAGATCGGGCAGGTTCTCCTATAAGTAATAAATAAATATGAAATGTCCATAAATAATGCAAAATTTCCATAAATATGTAATCAAACACTTTTCACGAATCAAAAAAATATTAGCACTTCTAAAAACAAAAATTGCAATTATAAACGGAGAATTTTCAATAAAGTTTCATTGAAAAGATATAAAATTTCCATAAAAAAATCAATATTAGCAATTAACAATTACAAAGTTTTTTTCACCAAAAATCCAGAACTTTTCACAAAAGTCAATAAAGATAAAAATGGAAAAATGAATGAAAAATTGAAAGAAAACGAAAAATATTAAAGTTTCCTTGAAAAAATATAAAAAAGCTATAGAACTGGGCTTTTCCCATAGATGAATCGTTCTTTAGAAGCGTTCATCGTTCATGGAAAATTTAATCAATTTTATTTCCCTATTTTCGGTGGACACTTTCTCATTTTTTTATTACTCGTTATTGACTTTTTTGGGGAAAGTTTTTTATTATTTTTTATTCTTTAGGGAAAATTCTTCTTTTATAATTGCAATTTTTGCTTTGAAAGTTCGTTTTTGTTTATGGAAATTTTGCGTTATTTGTAGATATTTTATTTGTTGCTTATACTTTGATTTGTTCAAGGGGAATTTTTATATTGTTTTATGGAATATTTCTAATTCTTTATGAAAATTTCATGTTGCTTCCAAGACTTTGCTTCGGCTTTATTGACCAGGGTAATTTTTTTCGGCGTTTGAACAGATTAAATTGGTGGTGTCCAAAATCAGTGCCCAAAACAAAGAATATTTTCATTTCAGAAAATTGCACTTTTGGTACAGTTCAGGTTCAGAGCCGTAATTCTTGAATCCATGAGAAAAGGTCCAAAGACAAACGGTAGAAAGGACAAAAGGTCCAAAAGGTTTATTCCAAAGGAATTTGCTTTGAAGGACTTAATAGGTATACATATTGTCTGGAATCTTGTAAATATTTATTGCTTTTAAAAAAATGAAGTTCTCAAGTGCAACTTTTTAAATAACTATAAAATCTGGAAAAAGTTTCGAATGTGAATTAATATGGAAACATTTTATCAGACGAAACGGTAAAGAATGAGCAATTTTCAAAGAATGAGTAATTATTTTGAAAAAATATTTTTTTAAAGATAAATAAATAAAAAATAAAAAAAAACTATTCAAGCAAATGAAACCAAATTTTGCATGTGAAAAAAACAGAAGTTTTGAAGCTTGCACATTAGCCCTTTCTGTTAACTTCATCGTCTCCATTAATATTAATTTTGTGCGAGACAAAGCTAGAAGAGTCAGCTAGTTTTCAATAAAAATAATGAGCTAAATAAATAAATAATAATAAAAAATAATCAATAAAAATAATCAATAAAAAAAATAATAATAATAAAATCTGTATATAAACAAAAGTAATATAATTGAATTTTGAATTTGTATGAGCTCGTACTTTTTAGAAAATAACACGACGCATATCTGTCCCATCTTTGCTGGGTTTCCTATTAGTATGGAACAAATATGCGATTCGCGGCAGTATATTTCGTTTAAATGAAAATTGTTGCATATTTTGTTCAATTCGACAAATCAAAAAAGCGCGCCAAGGGCAAAGGCTACCAAGGGTGCTGGTATTTTTCATATTTTATTTTATCATGCGATAAGAAATTTTAAAAATGTAGTCTTTATATAGGTACATGTAGCGTACGAGAGAAGCAAAAACATCTTAAGGTAGACAGATGTCGCTCTTAATTGGGATGCTTTCAGCTTTACACATTTCCGAATCAATTTTAGCTACATTTTTCACATTCAGTACCACTACTGCAGATTAATCATTAATCTATTATATTCTGTAATACTCCAAAACACAGAGATGAAAAAAAATCAGTACTTACCAAGACAAAACAGAAAAATCGAATTCTCAACATTTTTTTCGGTCGTACCATGTAGGTACAAAAAAAACAGTTCCTTGCTTTATGAGGCAACTTTAAACTAACGACCTGAATTGCACAGTGTGGTGCGCTCTATCATAGTTGATATCTTTCTTCCGACACACCTTCGCGTATGGTTGCAGTCAACGACACGACAGTAGCAATAGTAGCTAAAACAGTATATACTCACCGGGCATAGTGCAGCGGATAGCAGATGGCAATATATCTGTCCACAGCGATGGCAATCAAGTTCCAAATGGACACACTGCATGCGATAATCAGGATGAAGAATCGTAACAAACAAAAGTGTTTATGCCGGCCCAACTCATTCCCCATATAGAAGGCTAGATGGTACGGCAGCGTCAGTCCGACAAATATGTCCGACATGGCCAACGATAGCACGAATAGGTTCGAAATCAGCAATCTCAACCGCCGATGATAACGCACCGCCAGGATGGTGAGGATGTTCCCACTCAGAATGCAAATCATTAGCACACCGTCGATGATGGCCCATATGAACAGGTCTTCGCTGATGGCCGTCACGCGATCGGCATATACGCGTACCGTTGTCGTGTCCAGCGTTGATGGCTCCATTGTGTCCACAAATGTCTTTACGGTGCTTGCTAACATGTTTGGCAAATGTATCCACTTCTGGTTTTGTTGATTCTCTACTCGACCGGTACCAGCCTTTTAGTAGAGGAACGGCCACCTGAGGTAGCTGGTAAATAGACGATAATTTTTTACATTCACTCTTTGTTTCTTTAATATGGGTCACTTCAGAAAGAATCGACAAGGTGCGTATCCTGAACTTTTTAACCATTATCGCTTTAGCTTCGAGCAGTATTGATGCAACTTTGATTGGGTTTAGAAGACTGCATTTTTTAAATAGAATAACTGCCGTCTTCTGCTCTCATTATATTTCAAGCGTTTCATAGAAACTTGACCGATAAATGGTAAAATCAAATGGTGTTCAAGCCATAGTCCGTTGACTGTCTCGAAGTTGTTAAATAGATGTTCGGGTTTATTGATAAATTAGATACTCAGTTTTGCTCGAATGAAGGTCGATTTTAATTATCGTTATTTTTATACAGTAATTGTGACAAACTATTTAAGGTCTACTTCTTCAATGCATTTGTTTTTGATAAAATGCTTGTGTCGATTTTATTTGAAATCACCCATATTTAAATCATATTTATTTATATGTGTGAAAAGTAACTCACATTAATATTTTCACCGAAAGTTGTAAAATGTATATTTCATATCCGTATATATGCCATATCTGTCCATGCACATGAAAACACCAACTTTTAAATTATTCAAGCTTCTCATCTTCGTAATCATTTTCGCATCACTAATCATCCAGTCGAAGTCCAACCAAATTATTCTTCACTTCCCCAGCGCCTTACGATGACACAAATGACGTGTTTTCCATTTCGGTAGATTCTATTTGCTTGTCATCAACAATCCAACTATGCTTCACCCTTGAATGAGCGCCGGCTCTTCTGGCACCGTATCAGTGTGATCCAATCGTGCGGTCTGTTTACGCTTCGCTTGTCGATATTTCATTTTACAATATAATCCTTATCAACAACCTCACGCTCTGCAAGAACAGCTTTCTATAAACTGCCAGTTGACTATCACAGAAGGATCGACGTTGCACGCATGCATTCTTTATTCCACCGCCTACAACACGCGCGAAAGCTTCCTCTTCAAGTGGGCCGCGCGCCGTGAACTATCAACGATTCAATATTTTGATTTGGCGAGTTTCCCCTCTGACCAGTGCAGTGATGGATGGATGGTCGCCGAACTATATTGCAACAGATATGAGAAGGCGCGTTCGTTTTTTCGACGACATACTCGTGGGCGCCAACACTAGAAGCAGAAACGCATGCTTGCTTACACGCCGCACGAAGGTTGAACACTGACTACGGCCTCTTCCAGTTGAACGGTGGTTGGTGATGCGATGAAGTACCACCGATGAAGAAGCTACCACAACACTAGTTGTTCTCGCCGACATTGGTTGCCAATCGGATGGTCACAGTCCACTGATCGCAATTGCTTTAGGAAGAGAGTTGTAAATCAGAACTTTCAAGTTGTGTTTGCATTTGCTTTACGACGAAGTAAGTTGTACTGTAAATTGGCCACTAAAACGAAGATACTTTGTCGAGGTGGATCGAGATCTTTAAATAAACAACGTAACCGAAGTCTTCGGCAGATCGTTTTTAGGATACACAAGTAGTGTCAGGAAATATTGTATGAATACAATAGTTTACGGTCTACGAACCATAATCAATATAGTACTGATACAATCTTTCCTCCAAAAATGTATGAAGAAAATCTATTTCTCTTACGGTTAACATTCTTAACAACCCGTTGCTCATACAGTCCGGTCTACGAAAACCATAGTAACTATGGTCAAAACGTTATTAGACTACAGTACGGTTATGGTTAAGTACCATTATCATTATGGTTCAACCTGGAACGTATACCGTTCCAATAATGGTTCGGCTATCGTTTGGATTTATGCGGGAGGGTGGATGCTGATAAATTACAATTACAAATTTTGGTTTCCGTGATTGATTTCTTATTTTGATATCAGTTTGCTGTTGATTTCTGAATTATACGCCCAACCAGCAAATGTCAAATTGAGTACTGGGCATATGCAAAATTGTTAGATTCTAATACGAATATTGTATGAGACCATACAATTTTGCAAGTTTTTCTCACAATATCTGTTTAAGAAGCTTACATTTTTTTCTATATGAATCTAACAATTTTACATCTGTCCACTTCTTATACAGATTTTGGTAGGCTCTTATTCAGAACTGTAAGAAAATCTGACATCCGCTGGTTGGGTGTACGAATTGATATAAAACTGATTATTTATTTCGTTATCAAAAACCAAAATAAAAATAAGTTTTCAATTTGCTCTCATCGACAGCAGAAATAGTTTTCAATTTGGTGTCACAATAAGATTATTCTACTGTAAAATTTTGTTATTTTAACCGTTAATTTTTCCACAACTTGAAAACAAGTTATCGATTTGATCTCAAGCTTTGCTTGGGCTGTTAATCATGTGACCAGCCCAATTTAGCCGACGTGGGGATGGTAGCGGAAGGGTGGAAAGGTGGAAGCAGCACTACGAGGAACATTTAAATGGCGCGAGTGCAGGCAGTGAAAGTCAAAGCAACGCGCTGAAGCGGAGGAAATGACTACGTCAGTTCAGCGGACGATGGAAGCCAACCAACCCTCACCTTGAGGGAAGTTAAGGATGCCATCCAACAGCTAAAGACCAATAAAGCAGCTGGCAAGGATGGTATCGGAGCTGAGCTCATTAAGATGGGACCGGAAAAGCTGGCCACTTGCCTGCGCAAACTGATAGTCAGAATCTGTGAAACTGAACTGCTAACGGGGGGTGGAATAAGGGGTCATATGCCTCATCTACAAGAAAGGCGACAAGCTGGAGTGTTAGAACTATCGAACGATCACCATCTTTATTGCCGCCTACAAAGTGATATCCCTGATCATCTTCCGTCGTCTGTCACCATTAGTGAACGGATTCGTGGGAAGTTATCAAGCCGGCTTCGTTGACGGCCGCTCAACAGCCAGATCTGTACTGTACGGCAAATCCTTCAAAAATGCCATGAATACCAGGTCCCAACGCACTATCTGTTCATTGATTTCAAGGCGGCATACGACAGTATAGATTGCGAATAGCTATGGAAAATTATGGACGAGAACAGCTTCCCTGGGAAGCTTCCCAAGTAGCACACGCAACATCTTCCAAAAGCACCTAGTTTCTATTCAGTTTCATTGAAGATATTGGAAAAACGTCAAAGTAAGAAAATGTTGCATCAAGCTGTCAAAAACGTTCGAATTGTGATCAATGTTTCATTAACATTGCAATGCAGTACGTGTTTGACATTTGAAACAAACAACCAAAGAATCCTTCACTTCATGTTGCAAATACGAAACAAAATCATTAAGTTGCATATTTTTACCATGTAACTTCAATGCGCCTTTTAAAATTTAATAATTTGTTTAAATTAAGTTGCAGATAAGTTGAGTGTGTCTTCAAGTTTAATTTATCATCGTTCAACGTTTTGACAACTCACAACTTTTTCCTGTTATGGTGCAATCAAGTAACAGGAAACCCGAGTACAAAGCTTCATAATCGTATGGTTTTTATGGTGAGTCAACATGCAGTCCCTTCGAAGTGTTGAATGGTGCTGTGGTAGAGTGAAGGACTATCGATCACAAAGTCCATAAATCGAATCCAGTTTTATATTTTTATTTTATTTTTTTTTCCGCTGTAGTTTTTGCAATATTCTTGCAATTTAACTGCAATCGAAGGATGTTTCCGTAGGCTCCACCTCTTGCGATTTTTAGATTGCAAGAGAGATATTTGATGGCACATGTTCAGTAGTGAAACAAGTTGTGCTGCTTGGGTTACCAGACTGATCAAAGCAACGATGGATGGTGTATAAAACTGTGCGAATCGCGCGGGGGACTTTCGTGCCTGTTGTTCAACATTGCGCTAGAAGGTATCATGTGGAGAGTCGGGCGTAATAGCCTGGGTACGATTTTCAACAGATACAATCAATTTATTTGTTTCGATAGACATTGTCGGCCGAACATTTGCAAAGGTGGCAGAATTGTACACCCGCCTGAAACGTGAAGCAACAAAAGTTGGACTGGTGGTGAATGCGTCAAAGACAAAGTACATGCTTGTGGGCGGAACCGAGCGCGACAAGAAGACGGTGTGTGGCGGCGAAGGATGAAGCACGAGCTCGCCCAGCTCTACGGCGAACCCAGTATCCAGAAGGTAGCTAAAGCCGGAAGGGTACGATGGGCAGGGCATGTTGCAAGAATGTCGGACAGCAACCCTGCAAAGATGATGTTCGCTTCCGACCCCGCAGGTATGAGACGACGTGGAGCGCAGCCAGCGATATGAGCTGACCAGGTAGAGAACGACTTATCGAGCGTGGGACGCAATCGAGGATGGAGAGATGACGCCTCGAACCGTGTATTGTGGCGTCAAATTGTTGATTCAGTGTTATCTGTTTAGATGTAAGCCAAATAAATGAAATGGGGATGGTGTCATGTGGCGTATTTTCAGCCTGGCACCAGTATTCTTGTGCCAATGTATCTCCGGGTGTTAAAGGGCGCCCACGGCAGTATAGTATGTGCGCATTATTACCAATACAGACTACGTCTAACGTAGCTGGCAAGCAACGCAACTCCCGAGCAGCACACATGTTGTTCATAGGTCACAGTAGCTTATGTGTGACCCGATTTAGTCACAATTAGGTTGCTGTAACAGTTTCATTGAACTTGTGCTGCTTGGGAGGGTAGCTACCGATAACGAAACCCATGATCGAATAGCAGAACGGTAATACTGAACGCCTTGCTAAAACGAGTTCAGCTCGGACATGAATTCAAAAGCGTCAACATGAACTCGTCGGACATCTTATAAGTTTCCCAGCCAGCCTTGCCCCTCCTACCAACAGGCGATCATCACCCGCCAGTGCTAGTACAACTGGATGTTTACTGCTTCGTTCCTGCTCAAACTGAACGCTATCCAAATGCCATAAATTTCGACTTCCTGCGCTTCGATTACATCTCTCTCAATTCTGAACTTTCTATGATCAATTGGAATCAATAGCTCCAGGTGCCTTCTATCAATGGTAATGTTGCCCTGTTCTATGACACACTGTATGAAGTTTTTCAATTGATGGTTCTTCGTCGCTGAAGTATTATTCACAGTATTAGCAGAAAGCCATGGTAGAATGCTGAACTTCGTAACAAGCGCAACATACTGAAAAAAGCGTAAAAAATATACCTCGCTAACAAAACCAATAAGAATAGGAATGTACTCCGATTGGTGGAATCGTCCTATTACGAGATTCTCGACTCTTGCTACTGTAGACACCTGGACAATTTGAAAAACAACCTTTCAATGTTTTGGAAGTTCGTAAAATCTCAAAGTCAACTAACCAAACCCACGAACCTTTTTGCACCATTCTTTCAGAGCGTATTCAACGCAACATCACTGCTTCAAGCCCACGCAGCAGGTTTCCAGAATGTCCTAGTCCATCAAATCCATCTTCCAAGCTTCAAGTTTCCCCACCTCGAAGTGTAAAAGCCCTTTGCGACCTTGATGTTTCCAAAGGCGCGGTAGTAGATGGCTTAAAGCTCTATCTTCTGAAGAGCTGTGTGGAATCTTTAGCAGCTCCGCTGCTACCACTTTTTAATCAATCGATAAAAAGACAATACATCCCCGGAATTATGGGAAACTGCAAAAATGATCCCAGTTCACAAACAAGGAAGTATGCGGAATGTTGAAAACTACCGCGGTATTTCCACAGATAACAGATATTGAAGCTAGAACAAATTTTATTGAAAATCCTGTGTAAACTTATGAATTGATATACGTTGACCCACTACTGCCATCTACTCAACTGATTACGGCAGTACCTAAGGATGCAGCTGAATTACAACCATCGAACGCAGCCAATGCATTTGACAGCCGAATTCGGGCTGCGTTTTCAATAACAATGATCCTTGCGCCATCTCCAATCGATTGTCAAACGCGCTCCCAATTTAAAATGCATTTGAATTAACGGTTGCGGATGTTTACACACATATGGGATGCCAGCCTCAATATCTGTTATCTGTGGTATTTCTATACTATGCTGTCCTGGTAAACTCCTGGAATCTATGATCCAGAAAGTCATCTTATTTGCAACAAAACTTGCTATATCGGAACACCAGCATGGTTTTGTTCCATGTCGTTTGACCACGACCAACCTGGGGTGGCACTGCGCATCACGATTCGAACGTAATTCTATCGAGTCGAACATATCTGGCATTACGGCTTTCGATTCGATCTCGAAAACGACTCATCGTTCGAGAATGCTTGAGGAGGTACAAGAATAACGAGATGTTTTGGCATTATGGAAACTCGATAGCACACTGAAAAACGACTCAAGTCGAATGAAAAACACTCGTCACCTTTATAGCTTTCGAATGTTGTTCGAGAGTATTTTCTTGCTAAAAGTTTTTCATTATATTTGTTATTATTTCTCTACGGGAAGGGAATAAATGCTTCATTATTGTATCTTGAATGAAAGAATGTCATTAGTATACCTACTTTTATAGTTTTCAGACAATATACAATCTCTAATTATCTCGTAATCTGCGTGAAAACGTGTATATTCTAAAATCTACGACAAAAATAGTTGACTTTAATAAAATAAAACGCGCAAGAGTTTTAGTACATTTAACTTAAACACATGGGAACACCAAATTAATTTATTATCGAAAGCATCTTTAGATTTAAATTATTTAACTCAACATTGGATCTGTGGCATAAACTCGACTGCCCCCAGTCGCATATCAGTCCTATACCGTTTTATCGCATATTGCGATAATGCCCATTGAAGTTCCAAATCGCATCTTTCATATGAATCTTCAAAAAAATCTAATAAATTGAAACTTCATCGTATCTTGCTGAAATTTTACTGAGTTGCTCATCATTCGATAGATTTTGCAACAGCTCTATAAATAATATTGTTTTTTATAGTAATTGAGCACAATTGGCTTGTTTATAAATTAACTGAGAATTCATGCCCTGAAGGATGCCTTTCCAACAGGCAACATGCTACACGCAGATGAAATTACTTTTAATCTCTCTGTTTACTCACATTCGCCATGCGCTGAAGGTTGTCTCTCCAGCGGGTGGCATACTAAACACGGAGACATCTCTCTCTTATTCTCTCTGTTTACATTTCGTTTGACAGAACATATTCGATTGAGCTAGTACAACACCATTCGAAATCTTGTACTGCGACTGAATGAAGTCGAACGAAATGCATAATGCCGCAATTTTTTTTTCGAAACGAATGCAAAAACGTACGAATCGAGTGATTTGATTCGCAATGATACGAGATGCGCAATGTTACCCCTGCTATATTACTCTAACGTGTTGTTTCGTGAAGTCGAACGGCGAAATCAAGTGGATTCGATTTATCTAGATTTTTCAAAAGCATTTGACTGCGTACCACATCGTCATGCTGTGGATAAGTTACGACACATAAGCTTTTAAGACTGGGTAGTGGACTGGATTCTATCCTATCTTACCGGCAAAACAGCTTACGTTGAAACAAACTCTTCCCGATCCGAATCCTTCAACATTTCTTCGGATGCTCCGAAAGGCAGTGTGCTTGGGCCGTTAATATTTGTACTCAACATAAACGACCTGTGCATTCGACTCTCCTCTGCAAAACTACTGTATGCTGACGATCTTTATATTTATCTTTATCTTTATTTGGAGCAGGAAAAAGCCCGCTTGAGTAGAACAAAATCCCTTCCTCAAACGGGCGCAAAACCTCCTCTTTGAATATCAACAGAAATTACAATTTCCAACAGATACAATATTTCTTAATTCTATACAATTTTACAATTTGAAAATACTTAATTAAATATCTTGACCAACAAGTTTGTATTTGTTTGTTTACTGTTGCATTGTTTTGCGTTTTTCCTCTGCTGTTAATTTCAAATTAGTACGTGTAATACCGGTCTGTAAGTGGCGTGTTTTAGCTTTATCGCTAACGATTACGTGGTGCATACTAGTGCAGTGAAGAATCACGCGTAGTGAATTTGGAAATTGAGAAAATTCATCAACAATCGACGGGCGAGAAAAGTTTTTTTTGCTTTTGCATATACTGCGATCACGGTACAATCGATCCGAAGTCGACTCGATTGTGCGAATTGTTTACTCTCGATCATAGTAGTTTCTGTATGTACGGTTGTCGGGAGTGCGAAAGTTCAAGCGCAAAATACGACAAGGTCCGCGTCCTCGAACACAATGTCTCTAGTATGCAGTTCCTGTGCAAATGAGATTGGTGACATTCAAGTCGAGTGCCAAGGCTTTTGTAAAGCCATTTTCCATCCCCGTTGTTGTGGTATTGCTGCTGATGCGTTTGAGGAAGTTATGAAAAACAAGCAAATTTTCTGGATGTGCTATTCGTGTACTAAACTGATGGATGACTTACGCTTCCGAAATACGACACGGGCGGCTTATGAGGTCGGACAAGTGCATGCGCTGAATTCTCATAGCGATATTATGCAAAACCTGAAGTTGGAGATTATGGATGAACTGAAAACCGAGATTAAGACGAACTTTGCCAAGCTGATAAACTCTAGCTCATTCACTCCGAAGTCTTTTAAGCCCACCGACATCCATCCTAGGTTTACCAAGGGCAGGAGACTGTTTAGAACGATCGATAACGCTGAACCTACTCCGAAGCCATTGCTACAAGTTGGAACTGGAAGCACTCCGTCTCCGTCAATGGGGATAGCTACTGTTCCGCCTAATCAACCGAAGTTTTGGCTGTATTTATCCCGTATCGCGAGAGATGTGTCCACAGACCAAGTTCGCGCTCTCGCCATGAAACGCCTTGCGTCAGATGACATTCAAGTAATTCGACTGGTTGCTAAAGGAAGGGATATAAATACTTTGTCGTTTGTCTCGTTCAAAGTCGGTATGAACCTGGACCTGAAGTCCAAGGCTCTATCGACTTCTACGTGGCCGAGAGGAGTAGTTTATCGGGAGTTCACCGACAACAGATCCGGAGCAAATTTTTGGCGACCAGGCCCTGCTGCAGTATGCGACGATCCATTGAGCACATCAATGGACGAAGTTATATTGATGGAATAAGTGATATGATAGATGGCTTCAGCTCTGCTCCGGGACGCACACTTGCCTCTACCCTCAAGGAAGTCCCTATCCCCCTCATCGTAGTCGCGCCTTTCCCGCCAGCGGCCAGCAGTCGTCCCGGCCCTACGCTTGAGATGGGAGACGGGATCTACCGAACTCCTTCTACAGGCAAGTATAGTTCATCACCGAGCATTTCGCACCCTGATTTTTCCAACGTTTCCAGCGTTTCTCCAGCTAAATTCCAGTCTTTGCATTCAGTCAACAAGATACTACAAAACGATGTACGCGTTCCAGGACGCACAAGTGCCACAAGCATAGAGGAAGCCCCTAATCCACTCAACACAGTCGTGCCCTTTCTGCCTACGATCATCAGCCGTCCTGGTCCTGTGTTTGAGATTGGAAACGGGGGCTTCCGCACTCCTCTTTCTGGCAAGTATCAACCATCAATGAACGCTTTTCTGTCTGAAAGTTCTCCGGTTTTTAGTGAAGCCATGGATGATTCCACTCTCCCGTCCGAACTGCCGTTTAACTACACATCTAGGATCCAAATAATCAACCGTTCACCGGGATGCACGCCTGCTAGCTCAATGGAAGCCCTCAATCCGCTCATTGCAGTCGAGCCACTCCAGCCAGCGCTCCGCAGTCATCCCGGTCCTGTAATTGAGTCTGGCACGGAGGGCTTCCAAACCGTTATTGCAGGCAAGTACAATATCGTCCAGAACAATTCTCTTCCGGTAACATATGTTACTTCCAGTATCCAGCCAGTAGACGCTGATTCCAACCCCGAGCAGCCTGCCATATCATCCAACGTATCTAACAATTGCCTGCCGGTCAGAGGATCCATTTCGTCTGGTGAATTACCTGCTCATGCCTTGCGCATCTACTACCAGAATGTGCGCGGCCTCCGTACTAAGGTGGACTCTTTCTTTCTGGCTGCTAGTGAATGTGACTACGACGTAATTGTTTTGACGGAAACTTGGCTAGACGAACACATCCTCGGCATACAGCTATTCGGTCCTAAGTTTGCTGTTTACCGTACAGATCGTAATTCAGCTAACAGTACTAAGTCTCGCGAAGGAGGAGTTTTGATAGCAGTCTCAACACGCTGGAATAGCTACGTTGACTCTACATTGACAAGCATTGCATTGGAGCAGTTATGGATTAGAATTTCTACGGCCGATCGATTGGTTAGCATAGGAGTATTATATCTACCTCCAGACCGGCGTAGCGACATAAATTGTATTCGGGATCACATGAACTCTTTTAGCTCTATTAGTTCCAACCTGGACTTCAATGACTTCGTCTTGCAACTAGGAGACTATAATCAACCGAACTTGGAATGGGTTGCATCGGAAGACGGGTTTATGCATGTGAACCCTCAATCTGTTTTGTCCACCAGTAGCTCCGCATTGGTCGATAGTTTTTCGTTCAATTGCTTGACTCAGCTTAATGGAGTGGCTAACAGAAATGGTCGGTTTCTGGATCTCGTCCTCGCCAACGATGCAGCTAAATCTACTTGCACCGTTTCCGAAGCCATCGAACCTCTCATCTACCTGGATGCTGACCATCCCGCTCTGGACATAGTCGTCAACCTTCCGGGCCTGTTTACGTTTGACGATGCTTCTGACGTGCACCAAATGTACGACTACCGCCGAGCTGATTATGATAGTATTTGTGATGCTATCTCATGTATTGACTGGTCACCCATCGAGATTGACGTCTGTGTAGATGATGCTGTTAATTATTTCACTCGCCAAATTCATCGTATAATTGCGGAGCACGTGCCCCTGTGTCGCCCGAAGCCTAAACCTCCCTGGTCGAACAGTCGTCTGCGTCAGCTAAAGCGAAGTAGGGCAAAAGCATTGCGACAGTACTGCAAGAATCGCACGCTGATTACGAAGCAGGAGTTCAACCGTTCCAGTACTGCATATCGTGTATACAATCGATTCCTTTATCGTCGTTACGTGCTTCGAACACAATCATCACTCCGTAGAAACCCCAAACGTTTTTGGTCGTTTGTTAACTCCAAACGAAAGGAAGTTGGTCTGCCTTCGTGCTTGCATCTGGGTGAAGAAATCGCCAGTTCTGAGCTGGAAAAATGTAATTTATTCGTTCGACATTTCTAAGTACATTCAATGCCACCAGGGCCACCGCCGATCAAATAGCTGTTGCAAATCAATTCACGCCTAGAAATGTTTTAGATTTACATGCGTTTATAATCGATGAGCAGACCGTTCTGTCAGCCATCAGAAAATTGAAAAGCTCGTACACTGCCGGCCCGGATGGTATTCCGTCTTCTGTGCTCAAGAATTGTTCGAACTCGCTGGCTACCCACTTAGCTAGGAGGGAAAGTTTCCTGATGAATGGAAGATGTCGCACATGTTTCCCGTTTACAAAAAAAGGCGACAAAAGGAATGTACAAAATTAACGAGGCATCACATCCTTATGTTCTTGCTCCAAAGTATTCGAGATAATCATGAATGACGTTTTATTCAGTGCCAGTAAAGCGTACATCTCTACTGCACAGCACGGCTTCTATCCAAAGCGATCTGTAGGAACGAATTTAATAAAGTTTGTTTCGCTGTGTGTTCGTACCATGGACTCCGGTGGTCAAGTTGATGCAGTTTATACGGATTTGAAAGCAGCGTTCGACCGCGTCGACCATGGAATATTGCTTGCAAAGTTAGAACAACTTGGAGTTAGTCGCCATCTAGTGTGCTGGTTCAAATCATATCTGTCGAACCGATTGCTTTCTGTGAAAATCGGTTCTTCACAGTCTGAATACTTCTCCAATACTTCTGGTGTACCACAAGGAAGTAATCTGGGGCCTCTCTTGTTCACGCTGTTTATCTTCGAACTCTCCTGACTTCTACCTCCTGGTTGTCGTTTGTTTTATGCGGATGATGTTAAAATGTTTAAGATTATCAACAGCATCGAGGATTGTGAAGAACTGCAATCGCATGTGGATAGAATGGCGAACTGGTGTTCTGCTAATCTCCTGACGCTCAGTATTCAAAAATGTAATGCCATTTCCTATTATCGGAAACACAAGCCGATAGTTTTTGACTATTGTATCTCTGGTACTACCCTCGAAAGAGTGAATAGGATTAAGGATTTAGGAGTCACACTGGATCAAGACATGACATTCAAGCCGCACTATAACGACATCATCGCAAAAGCTAATCGGAAACTCATTTTCATTTTCAAACTATCTGAAGACTTCCGGGATCCTCATTGCCTAAAATCTCTGTACTGCTCTTTAGTTCGTTCTATCCTTGAATTTTGTGCTGTAGTTTGGAGCCCTTATCATAGCGTCTGGATCTCAAGGCTAGAAACCGTGCAGCGTAGATTCGTGCGTTATGCACTTCGGCACCTTCCATGGAGGGATCCCGTTCATCTTCCCGCATATGAGGATCGATGTAGACTACTTGGTATTGACACTCTTCAAATGAGAAGGAATAGATCGCAGGTTGCCTTCGTGGCCAAAATCGTGACTGGTGAAATTGACTCTCCGGAACTTCTCATGAGGTTAAATCTTTATGCTCCGGAACGAACAATGCGTCAACGAGATTTCCTGCACCTTTCTCCGCGTAATCGAATGTATGGCATGAATGAACCTTTCCGTGCTGCTGCGGCTGCTTTTAACAACATTTATAGGCTATTTGATTTTAACTTACCATTGACCACTTTTTTAAGAAGATTGTAATCGTTTAATGTATATTTGTTTAAATTTACTATATTCATTAAGACTACCAAATGTCAGATGAATCAATACAATAAACATAAACATAAACTATTTATTAGAGGGTATTTGTGTTAGCGGCAAGTATTCGGCAAAACATTTTCCGAAGATTGGAATCGAGAGAGGTGATAATCAAATTCAGTAGCACTTCGATACGGGTCATGCTGGTGAATGGCTAGTTATGCCCATGATTAGAACGAGCACCCTAAACGAACAAAAAAGAATTAACCCTAAGCTGACGACGAGGCGCATTTAGGTTCAAAAGCGAGAGCAAATGTGAACAATCAATTCTGGATTGTAGAAGGTCAGAGATAGATAAAGCCTTGGATACATCACGACGCTCACTCAACAACTCTAACCCAATGAGTTTGCAGTGGTCATGGTAACTTGGTAGGTTGTTTGGATCATGCCAGTGGAGATGCCGTAACGCGAAACTAACAAATTTGCCTTGGATTGCCTCGATACGCAGGGTACTGTTTTTGCAAAATGGTGTCCAAACAACAGAAGAGAATTCCAGACTCGATCTTATCAAGGAACAATAGAGTGCTTTCAAACAATGGATATTCCTGAAGTCTTTTGAAATGCGGAAAATGAAACCAAGCATCTTAGAAGTTTTGGAGGACACGATAGCGACATGATCGTTGAAAGATAGTTTTGAACCTAGTAGTACATCTAGATCTTTAACGACGCTTTCCTTTTAAGATTAGTTGTTCCAATTTTGTAGCAGTAGTCAATCGAGGAGCGTTTGCGCGAGAATGAAATATGTAACTGAAAATTTGTCAGCATTAGGCGCATACGATTTATCTCGCACCATTTGATGAACACGTCGAGCTGAGTTTGCAAGAAATAGGCGTCAGAGATCTCAAAATCGTCAGAGTGATCAAATCAATTTTTAGACTGCGTTGCTGTGCAGACGGACATTAATGAAATTCTGTGCGATGAAAATGGAATGTGCATTGAGATTAAAAAATGCAAGGTGATCACTTTCCGCCGATGTTTATCTTCAATTAACTTCGCCTATACTATCGCTGGAATGGAGCTGGAACGTGCGTCGTATATCTGAGACTTGGGGAAGATCAATAAAGTACGTCACGCGATTTTCTAACCCCCCCCCCTCCCCCCTTCGTCACGCTTTTTGTAACGAGCCTTTAAAATTTTGGTAAGGATCGTCACGCTGCTCTGAGCCCCCTCCCCCTAGAGGCGTGACGTACTTTGTGGATGGCCCCTTGGGAGTCGTAACGCAGCCAACAATTCTGTTCATATAACTCATTTGCAATCCTGTTAATAGGATACTCATTCGGTAAAAAAAAAAGATCATATAAAATGCATAGATTCCACATATACGTACAAATTTGGAGGCCACGTATATGCGGAATAATTATTCTTGCTTACATGATTTCAGTTGGATTGAAAAGATCCTTTATACAACTTCGTTTATAATCACATTTATCGTTTTATATGATTTCGTATGCATCAATTTATGACTCAACATTAACAACTTAAAAGTAGCCATACATAAAAAATATGTTTTGCTATATTTGCATGTTTTGCCACTTTCGGTACTGCCACTAACCGCAAGTCGAGTACATCTGGAAAAAAAAGTACGAATTAGAAAACTGCTTGCAAATTTTTGTAATTTCTCCAGGGATTGAATCCTAAAGAGAAAGAACAAGTCTCTCACTTATCATCTCTGTACACATATACGATATGAAGCATACCGCGAGAGACTTTTTTCGCAAGCTGTCATGATAGAGAACTGATTCGGGAGGCTATACCCCATGATAAATGTCTTTTAGAAAGCTCCAAATGCGGGGAGCAGTGGCTCTGATGATGCATTTCAACTTGTTCTACACAGCTGGGCAGTAACCAACACGAAATTAGTGAAAACAAAGCGAGAATCACAATTTGTTTGTGGCTGCCTATCCGATTCTGTTTTTCCACACTTGTGTACAAGTTTGATAAATTTGTTATCATGGCTTGTTATGATTCGGAACAGTTTTTGCCTCTCTTTTATCGTTGTTCGTTATCTATTGAGAGCGAATTCTGCAAACCCTGATTTTTTCTCTTAAGAAATTGGGTACATATAAGTAATTTGGATCAGCTTTAAACGTCACACATCAAAGTTTGTTTAACCCTTTCCCGCCCACGACTTCTTTCAAAGATTTCAATAAGAAGGAATCATCTTTGAGAAAAATGCTAGAACAAAAGTTATTTGGCATAGCCAAAATTAGTGGAAAACGAAAAAAAAAGTTTTTGATTGTAAATCAATAGTTAATTGATTGTTTTCAATAGTTTCACTATTTGTACTCAAAATTGATTATATTTCCAGTCTAATGGAAACATAAAGACGTGTCCAATATTCCTTTTTGTTGTTGAAACAATTCGATGAAGGTTAGAAGGTGCAAAATTTGATGGTGCACCACAGACACCATGGGCGGGAGAGGGTTAACACGCCAAATACCGTGATCAGAAAATCATGGGAACTAAATTTTCAAACAGCTAGTTCTCAGCCGTCTTTCGACCGATTTTCACAATTCTTTTACGTATGTCTTACCCATCTCATCTAGTTTCACCATACTGGTGAGTTATGTTTCTAGGGATGCTCATTTTTCCCCAGAGAGGCGTGAGTAAGGATGGTTTTTCCAGAATTTAGTAAAATTTATTTTACATGACATATTTCAGTGTGAACAACACTTACAGGTTCCAAAAATGTTTTATTACACTATTCTACTATTGACTATACTATGTGTGAACAATATGTTTCTTCAGGACATCCCTAGGGACTCCAAAACGACCTCAATAACTGATGAAAGATGATATGCAAATTTTGCCGAAGACAACTTCTAAAACCCGTGCCAATGGAAACCCGTCATGTCCATGCCTGTTCGAAAAGGCCATATGTACGATATTTTACTCAGTTTTGCCTAAGCCAGATGTTCTCGGATCTCCAAACTATTCTGGAGTTTGGATAAATTGATCTACTAAGTCAACTGCGTTCGATAGCTATCCGAAATCGACCAGTCATGTCCATACAAGTCCGCACAGCCCACGCGTATGATTTGCAGCGCAGATATATTCAAACCAGATGTTCTAGGCTCTCCAAACTGTTTTGGAGTTTGGATAAATTGTTCTACCAAGTCAACTGCACTCGATAGCTATCTGAATTCGACTAGTCATGTCTGTACAAGTTCGTAGAGCGCACGCGTATGATTGGCAGCTCATATATACCCTAACCAGATGTTCTAGATTCTCCAAACTGTTCTGAAGTTTGGATCCATTGGTCTACCAGGTCTATTGCGCTGGATAGCTATCCGAAATCGACCAATCATGTCCATACAAGTTCATAAGGCCCACGCGTATGATTTGCAGCTCAGATATACCCAAACCAGATGTTCTAGGGTCACCAAGCTATTCTGGAGTTTGTATCAATTGGTCTACCAGCTCAACTTCGCTCGATAGCTATCTGAAATCGACCAGTCATGTCCATACAAGTCCGCAGTGCCCACGCGTATGATTTGCAACACAGATATACCCAAACCAGATGTTCTAGGCTTTCCAATGTGTTCTGGAGTTTGTGTTTGTGTGTGTTAGTGTAATAAAACCATTTTTGGCACCTGTAAGTGTTGTTCACACTGAAATATGTCATGTAAAATAAATTTCACTAAATTTTAGAAAAACCATCCTTACTCACGCCTCTCTAGGGGAAAAATGAGCATCCCTAGAAACATAACACACCAGTATGGTGAAAGATGAGATGGGTAAGACATCCGTAAAAGAATTGTGAAAATCGGTCGAAAGACGGCTGAGAACCAGCTGTTAGAAAATATAGTTCCCATGATTTTCTGATCACGGTAGTCCGCGTTAGTAATTTTATCACGGTATTCGTAGTGTTAAATGTTCAATGGATCACAGTGGCAAGAAAGTGAAAATCTCACTTTTCGTGTTGAAAATTTCAATGTTACTGACTTGCGATTACATTTTATCTCAATGGAAAAAGTAACCGCAAGTTAGTCACATTCCGTTAAGCACAGCTCAAGCTTGTAAAAAATGTATAATGATATCGATGACAGACACTGCATGCAATCTGAACATTTTGAAAATCTTGCTGATGCTGAAAAAGTCTACATCGCAGATTTTCGTGAAGACTTCCGAAAGAATTTCCCTCTAAGAATCCGTCTAAGAATCTTCTTTTACTTCTTTTACTCTATATATAAACATGAATTTGAAATTCTTTTGAGGCAATATAACTCACGAACAGATGAACCGATTTGCAAGATTTTCTTACTAATCGAATCGTCTTGGGCTTTGCTGTGTTTATATATACAAAGAGTTCGTGAATTTTATGGGAAAAGTTGAAAAATCATGTACATACAATAATAGAGCGAGGAAACCCAATGCGCACAAAATTTGATCTAGAGTGCGGCGTCGTAGAATTGACAAGATCAAAAACAAACCCGAGCAACGCAGAGTACGTTCTGAATGCAGGGTACGAGAATCTGAACGGAATTTTGAGAAGAATTTCTAAAGGCATTTCTGAAGAAATTGCTGGGAGATTTTCTATAGTAAATTTCCAAATGAATCACGGCAGCGTTCAAAATTGGCTGGTACAATGTTGGCTCTAGCACTTCGCTTGATAATCATGATTATGATGGTCCCGCCACATACAAAGGTTTGAGCCAAACGATTTATCTTTATGATATTTATATAATTATGATGAATTCAATCAGATTTTGCAAAACAATAAACGATCCGACAGATTCTGAAGGGTTTTACTTTAACTCCATGCCACTTTAGTTTCGAAGGAATTTCCAATTCCGAAGCAATTGCTAGATTTCTCTTGAAGTTTTCTTCGAAAATTACTTCAGAAACTTCTGCAAGAATTCATGATTTCATTCGAGAATGCTTCCAGAAATTCCATCTGGAATTTCTCCTGGAATTCCTTCAAAAATTACCACAAGAATTGTTTCGGAAATTTCTCCAGGTTTTATCAAAATTGGCGGAAACGCAGTTTTTTTTCAAGAAAATTTGGGGCGTAGGTTATATAGGGTAACGGCCGTATTTTGGACCGGGCTTATATTTTGGACCACCTAGCTGAATGTTGCATTTATATCACACAAAACTAAATAAAACATGCAACATTTAAATTTTATTGCAAAAAGAAACTATCCATAAGGTATCTTCTACATTTGTTTCTTAAGAAATATAGCAATTTTATAGAACATTTTCACGCATTTACCCATTCCGGCTGGATTAGACCAAAACCACGAAGACATTGTAAAATTGAAGTCAACTTTCAAAAGCTGTGAGTTTATTTGTACATAGATTTAAAACATGTGAATGATGTTGTTGACTTATCAAAAAGTTTCATATCTCGAGCAAAATATTGTAAATTTGAAAACAGTATTCTGAGGCATGTCTAAAATAGGTTCACTTTTCATTGAACATATTTTCGACATATCTTCTTTTTAAGTTCTAGATCTCTTAAATTTTTGTTTTTACCAACCATTTGTTTCTCTAGTATGAAACCATTCATAAATTACGGTTCATACTGCATTTATGAATTACCGTTCATTGATGTAAGCTCTAGTGAAATGTCTATTAAACCAATATGTAACTGTTTTCATTATTTCCATATGAAAATAGTTAAGAAAACTACATGACAAGAACCCATCTTTGCTAGAGCTCTCCGTCCATGTGGCTTGCCAATGCAACAGAGTTCCGCGTTCTAGTGCTTATAAGTGCTTATAAAAATGTTTTGTTTAAAAAGGACTTTAAGGATGAAAACGCCGAAAATGCTGGAGATCACTCATTTAATCTAATAGTAACATAATTTTGCTAGCAATACAAAATTATTCTAGTGGTCCAAAATATGTTCATTAGGTGGTCCAAAATAAAAACAGGTGGTCCAAAATTAAATCCAACATATCTTCAGAATTTATGATAGTTTGACTCTTTTGGTGGGATTTACAACATTTTTACCTACAAAACCTACCTAGCATTCATCACTTTTTAGTTGCTTAGGCAATTGATCAAGCATTATTATAAAATCTAACTTTTATTCGAAAAATTGTTCGGACATCTCCTAAAGTGGTTCAAAATACCTCCCTTACCCCATTTAAGTTTCAGGTAAAATGTTGTTTGGTGAAAGACCCACATTTCGTTTGCCTTATTTTACATATTTTATCGACAGAATGACGTTAGCATAGTAGAATGACAGTTGACCCATGCAGAATAAGAGTGTATCCCATATAATTGAAAAATGTAAATTAAAAATACTAGGCGAACTTAGGGTTAGAATAGGTAAAACATCGGTACCCCTAAAACCTTAATTGTAATTTGATCGGTTTATAATAATTCGAGAACCAATTATGCAAAGTCAAATCGCAAATCTCACAAAGTATTTGTCATATTTGAAATCGATATTCCAAAAATAGTTGCTTTAATAATTACTATTTGAAACATAAACATGCCAGTCAATCAGAGAAAACTTATTTCTATGACTGGTCGAATAGGTTGGAAATCTCTGCCGTAAGTACACTGTTGGTGCGGCCAATGGGCAATTGATGTGCATGATTCCGGCGTCATCGTCGTGGAGCAACGAGAGACATCGTTTGTGGCTGGTTTTAGTGGTTAATGGGATACCGGGTGAGGCAGCAGCCAAAAGATGTTCACTAGTGTGTGCGAACTTTCGGACACCTTACTTAATGGGTGTTTTTGCTAGTTTTATTTTGGGCGGGAAGAGTTTTTTTTGCTGCCAGGAAGTAATAAGATTCAAGAGATTGGAGATTATTTTCAAGTGCTTCTTTATTATGGCATTACGCTATGTGTGAGCAAGCTTCGTTTAGGGTCAAGTATATCTATATATTGTTACTGCCGATAGAAATTGAATCGAATTTATTTCTATTTTCTATCTCGTTGCAGCATGCGATTGATTCAATATTTGAGTTTATATCATTATTTTTAAATACAACAATCAAAATCCGGATCTGCTCATTGTTTTAGCTGCAAGCCACATTCATTATAGACCATGTAAATTTGCGTCACGATGACTGGCGTTATCAAAAGTCTAAGAAAAACCAAAACTACAGGTTTGGAATGAAGTAATTGACTACTACGCCAGAACTCAACATGATCCGGAGCTCTCGCATGTTGCGTCACATGATATATATACGTCATCATTCTGAATAATTGGTTAGTTGTTTATGAGATCTTAATGATCACACTTCACACGGGAAGCAAACAATTTAAAATGCTAATGATCCGGCCCGACACCTCCAACAAAAGGTTCAGTAGCCGACTTGGAATCGATTTACCGTTACCGTTACCGATTCACCTAAAATAAGCCGGTGTTATTTTGTTCTAAGTGCCGACAGATATTTGAATAACGTCGTCATGAGAAGAGAAAAACATTACAGAGACGCTACTGCATAAATTAGCCAGAATGCTTTGGAAATGAAATGCTTGTTTAAAAAAAAACCTGTATTATCATTTATTAAACTTACATCTGAACAGATCACTGAATTAACAATTTGGTGCCACAAAATACTGTTCGAAGCCTTTCTCGCTGCGCTGCATGCCTGTTCCAACCGGTTCTGAGGCGAACACTATTTTGGCAGGATTTCTTCCCGGCATTTTTCTCACATGTCCTGCCCATTGTACTCTTCCTGCTTTTGTCGCCTTCTGAATACTGGATTCGCCGTAGTGCTAAGTGACCTCGTGAGTCATCTTCCGCAGTCACAGCCAAAGATGGTGCTAAGCACGCCTATCTCGAGTGCTAGTAAGTTGTTTTGCACATGTTACATTTGACGCAAATGAGAATCTTTTTTGACCTTTTTTGACCAATTTCCATAAATAGTGCGACTTCATATTTAACTTATTAGAAAGGATCAATGGTAGACGAATTCCTCGCACTCGGTTCAGTCCACTATTATATCATCTGTCTTCGAAGTATTCATCACCAGTTTTTTTGCCTCACGATTAGGCGGATGTACACATCTGCCACCTTTTCAAATGTTCGACCGACAATATCAAAATTATTCGCTTTTGGTTTTTGGTATTTCGGAGCTGCACAATGAATCAATCTGAAATGGAAAAACCCAATTTAAACCAACTAGCGTTGGTTGGTTGTGAACTAATAAATGTGATAAACACATAAGAAAGGTTAAAATAGCACTTTAGGAGAATATATTTCACTATTTACATTAATTCATATCTATTTATTATTTATTCAGACTAAGGCCGAAGTGGCCTGTGCGGTATATAAGAGTCTTCTCCATTCGGCTCGGTCCATGGCTACAAGTCGCCAACCACGCAGTCTACGGAGGGTCCGCAAGTCATCTTCCACCTGATCGATCCACCTTGCCCGCTGCGCACCTCGCCTTCTTGTGCCCGTCGGATCGTTGTCGAGAACCATTTTCACCAGGTTACTGTCCGACATTCTGGCTACGTGCCCGGCCCATCGCAGTCGTCCGATTTTCGCGGTGTGAACGATGGATGGTTCTCCCAAAAGCTGATGCAATTCGTGGTTCATTCGCCTCCTCCACGTACCGTCCGCCATCTGCACCCCACCATAGATGGTACGCAGCACTTTCCTTTCGAAAACTCCAAGTGCGCGTTGGTCCTCCACGAGCATCGTCCAGGTCTCGTGTCCGTAGAGGACTACCGGTCTAATTAGCGTTTTGTAGATTGTCAGTTTGGTACGGCGGCGAACTCTATTCGATCGGAGCGTCTTGCGGAGTCCAAAGTACGTACGATTTCCAGCCACTATGCGTCTCCGAATTTCTCTGCTGGTGTCATAGCCCAAGTACACAAATTCTTCTACCACCTCGATTTCGTCACCACCGATGCAAACTCGCGGTGGATGGCTCACATTGTCTTCTCTTGAACCTCTTCCTATCATGTACTTCGTCTTCGACGTGTTGATGACTAGTCCGATCCGCTTAGCTTCCCTCTTCAGTCTGATGTAGGCTTCCTCCATCTTCTTAAAGTTACGTGCCATAATATCTATGTCGTCGGCGAAACCAAATAGCTGGACGGACTTATTGAAAATTGTACCACTCGTGTTAATCCCTGCTCTTCGTATTACCCCTTCCAAAGCGATGTTGAATAGCAAACACGAAAGACCATCACCTTGCCGTAACCCTCTGCGGGTTTCGAAGGGACTCGAGAATGCCCCTGAAACTCGAACTACGCACATCACCCGATCCATCGTCGCTTTGATCAACCGTTCCAGTTTATCCGGAAAACCGTGTTCGTGCATTAGCTGCCATAGCTGGTCCCGATCGATTGTATCGTATGCGGCTTTGAAGTCGATGAATAGATGATGTGTGGGCACGTTGCATTCGCGGCATTTCTGCAGTACTTGGCGAATGGCGAACACCTGGTCCGTGGTGGAGCGTTCACCCATAAAACCCGCCTGGTACTGCCCCACGAACTCCCTTGCAGTTGGTGCTAGTCGACGGCATAAAATTTGGGAGAGTACCTTGTAAGCGGCGTTCAGCAATGTGATTGCGCGGTAGTTGCTACAATCCAGCTTATCGCCCTTTTTGTAGATGGGACACACGACACCTTCCATCCACTCCTGCGGCAAAACTTCCTCCTCCCAAATCTTGGTAATGACCCAGTGCAGCGCTCTAGCCAGTGCCTCACCACCGTGTTTAAATAGCTCTCCTGGTAGTTGGTCAACCCCAGGGGCTTTGTTGTTCTTCAGCCGGCCAATCTCCTCCTGGATTTCCTGGAGATCCGGAGCCGGTAGAATTATGTCCTGCGCGCGTTCTCCCAGGTCCATCACCATACCGCCATCTTCGTCTGCCACATCGCCATTCAGGTGTTTTTCGTAGTGCTGCTGTCACCTTTGGATCACCTCACGCTCGTTCGTAAGAAGGTTCCCGTTTATGTCCTTACACATATCAGGCTGTGGCACGTGGGCCTTACGTGAACGGTTTAACTTCTCATAGAACTTTCGTGTGTTATTAGCGCGGTACAGTTGCTCCGTTTCTTCACGGTCTCGATCTTCCTGCTGGCGCTTTTTCCTCCGGAAAATCGAGTTTTGTCTGTTCCGCGCCTGTTTATATCGTGCTTCGTTCGCCCTCGTGCGGTGTTGCAGCAATCTCGCCCATGCTGCATTCTTCTCTTCCACTAACTGCTCACATTCGCCGTCATACCAGTCGTTTCTCTGATCCGGGGCACCGTGCCAAGTGCAGCGGTTGCGGTGCTACCAATGGCGGATCGAATATCTCTCCAGCCATCTTCAAGAGACGCTGCGCCTGGCTGCTCTTCCGTTGGAAGTGCCACTTCCAGCTGCTGCGCGTATTCTTGGGCTAGTCTACCGTCTTGTAGCCGCCCAATGTTAAGCCGCGGCGTCCGACTTCGACGCGTGTTGTACACCGTCGAGAGTTTTGAGCGCAGGCATACTGCAACGAGGTAGTGGTCGGATTCAATATTCGCACTGCGGTAAGTGCGGACGTTCGTGATGTCGGAGAAGAATTTACCGTCGATTAGAACGTGGTCGATTTGGTTTTCCGTTTCTTGGTTAGGTGATCTCCATGTGGCCTTGTGGATATTTTTGCGGGGAAAGAAGGTGCTTCGGACTACCATTCCGCGGGAGGCTGCGAAGTTATAATAAATCCTTCCTACTCCATACAAATCTCCGCCCTTTAATTAGCATAGATAATCCCGATATAAAATCAGTCCTTTCAAACATTTCACAAATTCTAATCTAAATCCGACAAGCCCCTCCGCAGATCAAATCCACTAGCACTTTGTCCATCAAACGGAGTTGTCAAAGATTGGAACGCAACAGTCCAGAAGTTAACTGCCCACGCGCGTGGCGTAACATTGCAATGAAGGGGCTGTCGTCTGCGCAGCGATAGCAACTTTTCTTGTTAATAAATGGTAAAATCTAACACGTATTGCAATGAGTAGAGGGCGAAAACTGCCAAGACTACGGCATACAAACATCGGAAACTCTCCAACACAAATTTTCTTTCTGTTCTCGTGTCGGACCGGCTTGGACGGTTATTCAGCAGAAGCTCACGGAAGTCATTGACGGATGGAGACGGCTCTCATTTGAAGATCTCGTGAAACCTGTGCTTCTAGGTATACGAAAAACTACACGTGTGAAAATACTAAAAAAAACTTTGTTAACTACATCCGCTTTGTTAATAGCTGTAACAATAGAATCGATGTTAATGTTTTAGTTTTTCACTTAGAATTAGATCTTTGAATTGCTTCCAAATATCAATATGACAACAAACTGAATTTTAAACCACAAAAAAAACATCGATCAAGCAAGTTATTCATAGTTGTGTGAAATGTTACCGGCAGAAGGCAAAAATGGGGTTGCAATTATTGGGCAGTCTTATGCAACGTACACACCAGTCAAGCAGTTTGACGAACATTGACTCCGCCCCAAGAAAACGCTTCGGTTGCTGCTTTGTTTGAACGTGTGTGAAGATGTTCGAACAGCCATTTGACAGTTGGCCGCTCGGTTGGAAAAAATTAAAATAGTTTGATTTTGGTTTGAGTTATCGGGGGTGGAGTCAAGGTTCGCCGAACATGTTTGAGCATTTGTAGTGAAGTTGCACAAACCCCCATATATTGTTTGATGGTTGGTGCTTAAGTTGGCGCTTCGGTCGTTCGTGTGTGATATTGTTGGTCGAATAAATTGATTGTTCGGTGTTGGTAAAACTTGATGGATGTTTGAATAAACGACAGGTGGAGTCAATGTTGGTCAAACTGCTTGACCGTGTGTACGCATTTCGACCCTTCAGCCACGCTGGTGTTGATTACGCCGGTATATGGGTGTGTCTTCATGTGTCTCTCGAACAAAGCGGACAAACACTTTCCGAGGCACATTCAAACGAATGATTGCTCTCCGAGGCTACTGCGGCGGATTGTGGTCCGACAACATGTCAAATCTTGTCGCTGCTGATCGTCAATAAGCCCATAGCAAGAACACTGAGCATTTTTTAGTAGTGTTGGCATTCGCTAAAAGTTCACTCCACCATCCAGTCCGCATCAATGCCTATTTCAAAATCAACGGGTAGATTCGAACAGCCCTTGAATCTGTTGCCAGAGCCAGACGTTGCGCATCTGAGGGTAACTCGGTTGAATTGTTGGGTGAAAGTACAAAGATTTACAACTAAGTTCTGGAACCGGTGATGCGATGAGTATACAGCTATCCTGCAGACACGTGAGAAGTGGAAGAATTGTAAAGATAGCATCAAGTCAGACTAGATCGTCCTGGTTAAAATGCCAACACACTTCCAACCGCTTGAGAGTTGATGCATTTATTAGCGATTTATCCTGATGGTTTGGTTCGCACAGTTACGGTTTGTCGAGGTAATTCAGAATACAAGCGTCCGGTGCAAAAGCTGCACCCTCTTCCTTATACGTTGATACGTTGAACTCCAAGCGGATCATGCCACATGCCACCATGCCCGGCTGGCACTTTTTGCAAAAGTTGTTCAAGTTTGAAGTATCGTCTCTTCGATCCTCTAACTCCATCCATATGACAGCACGATCCTTTTTTTCCCTGTCAAATGACCATCATCTTACCTCATAATTGATTGAATGACTCATCATTCATTTAGTTCTCTCTGCATAATATTTAATTTTGCGGAACACCGTTCCAATGCATTCCACCCCTGTCATTAGCCGACACAAATCAACTCAACAGAAAACTAGCGTAGCGGGATTTACTATTGTTTACATTGGCATAGATATAGGGTGGGATAATCAGTAAAGCAAAGTTTATCAATTAGATTTAGCACCGGGTGTGATAGAGGTTCCACACCTTCTATGCCCGTGTCGGCAAATGCCGACTTTCCATTTATCTTTGAGTTAACCATATCAGTGTGGGACACTACGCAGTTGTTCATATGTTTTCTATGTCCCATTGACTATAACTACATATACGAATAACATACAGACATATGACTCAGTTATCAAAACCGCCGCTGTCTATGTGTCACAAATCAGTGATCGCTGAATGAAGATCGAAAAATGAAACTTTGCTATGCTTTTATCCTATTGCCATGTAGGTATAAAAGGACTTCTATCAAGCCTATTATATGATGGGAAATACAGAATTACCGCTTCGCGGATTCACCTCTACGTCAAAATCAGGCACATGGGGGTATTTTTACCTTTGCTTATCTTTGCAAAACAAACTCAGTCATCGTATCTTGTTACAATTGATGTGCAGCACGGGGGGTGTATTATCTTTTGCACATTTGGGAGTGCGTATTCCTTTGATTCGCCGCTTATCGATGATATATGTAGTGATTTGCAAAAATAGAAACAAGAACAAAAAAGATTGTTGCATGAGTTTGATATTAGTCAATTATATAAAAAGATAACTGCGAACTATGTTTTGGGAGTGTCAAAAAAGAATTATGTGATGTTGTCTAATTATTTCTTTTTGAACCTTAGATAACTTATCGGGATCATTTTTTTTTTCGTTTCAGGGAACTTTCCGGCTAGCGTGCGAACACGTGCTTAAATCACTGAAAAAAGGCCGTGAGACTTTGCTCACATTGTTGGAAGCCTTCGTCTACGATCCGTTGGTAGATTGGGCCGTCAGTGAAGACGGCGGTACGGCTGGCTTTGCCGTATCCGCTTATGGGAATCGCGAAGGCTTTAACAGCGAGCTCCGAGAAGCAAAAAAGCAACTCGAACGCGAGGTGAATCGGGATACGCTTGCTATTCGATTCTCGGAAATCAAGCCCGGCTGGAATCGTAATCGGGATAACATCTACCAAAATTTGCTGCTGATGGAAAAATTCCTGCAAGAACTGCAATCTAATCGCAGCGAATTGATGGAGGCCGAGACACATCGTGACTCTCTGTCGCGTCAGATTCAGTTGATCAGAGAGGCAGAGTCGTTAAACTCTGCCATTGGGAGTCATCCGTTGAACACTTTATCGCAAAGGTACAGCGTTTATAAGAAAATTGTCGAAGAGTACAATTCGGCAAAGAAACTGCTAGAGAGCAAAGCTGTCGAGAGCGAGAACACTCTCGAAGGGTATCGGAATTTCATAAAGGACATAGAAAATGGCAAATTTCAGGAGTACTTAAGAAGCGTCAACGCCAATCCAAACCAATACAACAACTCCGAATTTGAGTTAGTTGAGGAATTTTTGGATCAGTCGAATCTTCGCGACACCTTTCTCACAGCGAACTCATTGCGGCACGACATGAACGAATATACGTTCCAGTCCACAATACTTGTAAAGCGAGCACTTGAAACGTTGAGCCAATTCAGTGCGATAATATGCTATTATCCAAACGATTTTGAACATAGCCATCGTGATTATAAGTACGTCGATTGGTGCAGAAAAATCATCAAAGAGAAGTCTGTCCAGACTTGTCAAGAGGTAAGATATTAAAATTATTATTATAAAGATTTGAACTCTGCAATATTTCTTTACGTTTTCTTCATTTCAATTTCAGGTAACCCGACACTACGAACAATACCTTGCGAATGCACGCCAGCATTGCTGTGGGCCGCCAATTTTATCTTTTTCCTATCAGTTGAAAAACGTCATCTCCGACACAACGTTCAAACTGTCTGAGCTGGTAGCTTGCAACGCACAGGAACTAAACGAGAGCACCATTCCGATTGACAAATTGTACGAAAATGCGCTCTCCACAATCAATGCAATCGCAATGGGGAACACCAACGGACGGCAGTCGTTAATTTTTGCCGGTTTGCAACTGTGCATCGATTTGAATTCGAACTATCTGCTGATGGAACAAACGGCATATACCGCGGGAGATTCACTCATTGACTTGCAGCTGAATGATAACTGGTTCTTGCCTGAGTTTTACATGACAATTGCGCAACTGAATGCGCTGTACCAAATATTGTTTGAGATAACACAGAAGGTTTCAAGCGACTGTTACGGCATAGGCTTAAGCTGTCTCTCCGCCTGTGTCGGTGTCTACGACCATCTTCACAACATGAACGAATGTATCGCTCGTGACTTCCTGTCCGACACCATGCAAGGCATAATTTCCGAGAACCAGAGCGTGATTGACATGATTTCTGCGGTATCAAATCTGCAAACGGACATAATGCCAGTGGCTGACCTTTTGAATGAACTGAATTTGCATCTGCAGTGTGTAGTTTCAAATGTTCCATCGGCCCACGTCCATGCACTGGATGCCGTCGAGGAGTTGAGAAGAAAGCTAGCTACACTGGGAGATTGCTATCGGAGCCAGCAAACTCCAACAGAAGGCTCAAAACTTTATTTAACGTTGCATCAGTTCTTCCAAGACTTGCTCGACAAGCAGGACGCACTGATGAATATCGTGTACGAGAGATTCCTTCCGTGCCAGGAGGCCGACTACATCGATCACATCAAGGACTCCAAGGATCTAGCGGTAAGTTATAATATGATGATAATATCTTCAGCATCGTCAAGAAAGACGCACTCTCATCAATCCTAGAAGCCATTAACCATTATTGGAATGTAAATAATGCACATGTTTCTTTAGTAAGAAGGGGACGCCCAAAAAATAGATTT
The DNA here is from genome assembly GCF_024139115.2 of Armigeres subalbatus. Taxonomy (NCBI): domain Eukaryota; kingdom Metazoa; phylum Arthropoda; class Insecta; order Diptera; family Culicidae; genus Armigeres; species Armigeres subalbatus. The sequence goes on from NC_085139.1 coordinate 161,944,978, forward strand.
CGCCAAGGGCGCCGGGAATGTGATATCATTCAGGGTGGTAATCGCTCGAAAGTTCTCACATTCCAGCTTGTCGACTTTTTTGTAGAAGAGGCATACTATGACCCCACCGGCAGCTGTTCTGTTTCCCAGATTTTGACTATCGGCCTGTGTAGACAATTGTCCAGTTTTTCCAGGCTCATATTGATGAGTTCATCTATGACTCCATCCTTACCAACTGCTTCATTGTTCTTGAGCTGCTGGATGGCATCCTTAACTTCTTTGTCTTAAGGTGTTTGGTGGGGGAAAAAAGGAACAGCGCCCAATGTCTGTGACATAGCCGCGAACGATAACAACCCACACATTATTATTACAATTTTCGTAACCAATCCAGAAAAAAAAATTCATAAAGTTTTGGATTTTTTTTTTCATTGATAAAAAATGTATAGAAAAACATTGTTTGATAGTGCTCGCATATAAAGCGAACGTGGCTGAATGATCGTCTCAAGTTACCAATTCTAAATTTTATTACTCGAAGTTACATCATTCTGATGTTCGTGTTAGGAATGCACGAACGGGATTGGTTACATCTGCAAGTTTTTCTGGCTTTCAGTTTTGGTAGAATCATGCTCAAATCTCACTCACCGAAGCCTCATGCGCGAGTTGACTCCCTTGCGATTCTGAATGGAGAGCATCGCGCATGAGTTTTTCACGAAGAATCGCATCGTTTCGCTCATTTGCCGAAAAATGATTTCACTCCAAAAAAGTGTCAATACCCAATCGAAGCGTATTTTGTGTTTACGTATGGATTTATTATCCATTGTTTTAAGTAAAGAAAATTATTCCGATGAATTTAACGAAGAAGAACACGGAAAAATCACGCAATTATCCAAATCGCGAGTCGAATCACAGGCGATTCTCTGGGCCATGAGTCGGGTGAGGTTTGCATCGCGCTTGATTTGAATCGTGGATGAGATTTGAGAATTTGAGTTTTCACCAACACTGCTCGACAAAAATTAAAATTTCCATTAGCTAATCGTTATATAGCAATCTTAAGTTTCAATGAAATTTGCAAATTGCTGGAGAGTGTCCGATTTGATTGATATATAAATCTTCAAAATCCATCGAAAGATGAAGGCGCTAGTTACGTTCAAAATCTTCCCTGTCAGCGAAACTATCTCGATTTTCAAAAATTGAAATGGCACCCAGTATAGTTAAGAAAGAACGTAAGTCCTACGTAAAAAGGCCTAGCCTTAACAAAAAAAAACAGACTTCCGTAAATCTTGGCCCAGGAAGTTCCGGACAATGGCACACGTTCTGAGAATTAACGACTTCTGGATAGCTGGCAACTCCTTTTCCATACTCAGCATTCTTAGGCTTTCCAAAAGGTTTCGTCGGTACAATTCTAGTGGTTAATATAACTATAGGAACAATCTTCGGCACCTCTATCAATCCCCATAAATCCTTCAACTCAACGGCCAACGGGTGACACTTGGTGATTTTTCGGCCATGAGTTTCCTCCAGGTTCCGGTTTAGTGGAACGGCGATGTCTTCTGAACTTTGTCGTAAACCAATTATATCTGGGCGGTAGTGGGAATAAATAGATCCGTCAATATGGTACGATCCCAATACAGCTTGTAACAATCGTTTTCAAGAACAGGGTCTGGACGGTACCGGTAATTTGATACAAACTGCTCCAAAAGACCACATTGCAACGCAATAGACATTACCCTGTCCTGAATGGCTATCATGTCTGCTTCGATTACCGGCGAGAGTTCACCTCGGATCAGCCACATGTTCGATGCGGCTTTATCAATTTGCTATTGTTCAAGCTGATTAGGGTAGGTATCGTGCACTTCTTAAGCTTTCCATGCTGCAATCTTCTCCTCCACAGTCTGTAAGTTGCAAGGGATGCTGTAATTCTTCTGTGCAAGATGCAGAGAACTGTATCCCCTATCAGCCCAACAAACTGCTCGATATACTCCGTGTCGTGTACTGTTTTCTACGAAGTACCGCCTCAGCTGTCGAACCTGTTCAATACACTGTGCTTGGATGTCAAGTACCCCAATCCCTCCTTCTTCTCGTGGAAGGGTGAATCTCTCTAGTGTTGATTGAAGATGGCGCATACCTGCTTCTCGAAACGCTTTCCTCAACTTTCTTCCTTAGTCCGTTTTGCTCCATTTGACAACTCCAAAACTATAGGTCAAAAGAGGAATGGCAAATATGTTCACTGCCCGGATCATGTTTCCTGCATTTAGAGAGGACTTCAGAACACAGTTCGCGCGATTCAAGAACTTATCTCGCAGCTCTTGATGTCGGTGTGGCAAACACTGGTGAGTTAACGGAAACCCAGGTATTTGTACGACTCGCCACGAACCATATCATTTATCATCTTCCCTTCATAGACCTCACAACCACCTGATTGCACTAGCTGTCCTTTGTGTAGCTGGACTGATCGGCATTTATCCAGCCTTAGTTGCATACCGATGTCGCTACTGATCCTTTTAATGGTGTTGATGGCTATTCCTAGTCGTTCTGTGTTATCAGAGTAAACCTTGAGATCATCGAAGAAAAAAGTATGAGTGATTTCATCGTGCTAACCACTTCCATACCTTATTTTAAAGCCATGGCCATTTCGGTTGAGGGTTCTGATGAGAAGGTTCTGCGAAAGGCAAACCAGAGTGGACTGAATGAATCACCCAGAAATATGGGGAATCCGAATCCGAAGCATTCTAGAGCGTAACACAGTTATCCGATATCTTATTTGGAGCGTAGTGCTCCAGTGACCCATCGCACTTTCCAGCAACCTCACCACCGATAAATCTACTTTATACAACTTCAGTACATCCAGGACCAAAACAAACCGGATGGCTCTCCAATACTAAAATCCAAGATGGTTGAATCGTGAATTTGGCAGATTGGAACACCTAGTGGTGTACCTGTTCATCTTGCCCAGGACCAGGAGAAACGAAACGGTACTAAGTCATATGCTTTCTTGTAATCGATGTAGGCCATGGTGAGGTTTCGCTGGTTATACACTGCTTGTCTTACAATAGCTGCATCAATTAATGGCCTGATCTTTGTAGCCATGTGTGTTTTCCTTGCAACCTTTCTGCTCCTTGGCGAAGAAATTGTTGCGCTCACAGTGAGCGGCTATTTTAGCAGTGATAATTGTACTCAGGGTCTTGTACAGGCTTGAAAGGCAAGTAATTGGGCTGTACTTGGATGAATCTGCTGTATTGCTGTCCTTGGGAAGTGAGGGAAGTGATGCATCGGGTGACGAACTCTGCTAGCGTGTTAGGTTCACGTAGTACCTTCATGAAGCAATCCGCCAGTTTCAGATGCAGTGCTGACAGCTTCTTTAACCAGAAATTTTGAACTCCATCACTCCTTTTTTATTTATTTATCATCAGACTAAGGCCGGAGTGGCCTGTGCTGCACATAAAAGACTTCTCCATTCGGCTCGGTCCATGGCTGCACTTCGCCAACCACGCAGTCTGCGGAGGGTCCGCAAGTCGTCCTCCACCTGATCGATCCACCTTGCCCGCTGTGCACCTCGCCTTCTTGTTCCCGTCGGATCGTTGTCGAGAACCATTTTCACCGGATTACTGTCCGACATTCTGGCTACGTGCCCGGCCCACCGCAGTCTTCCGATTTTCGCGGTGTGAACGATGGATGGTTCTCCCAACAGCTGATGCAACTCGTGGTTCATTCGCCTCCTCCACGTACCGTCCGCCATCTGCACCCCACCATAGATGGTACGCAACACTTTCCTTTCGAAAACTCCCAGTGCGCGTTGGTCCTCCACGAGCATCGTCCAGGTCTCGTATCCGTAGAGAACAACCGGTCTTATAAGCGTTTTGTAGATAGTCAGTTTGGTACGGCGGCGAACTCTATTCGATCGGAGCGTCTTGCGGAGTCCAAAGTACGTACGATTTCCAGCCACTATGCGTCTCCGAATTTCTCTGCTGGTATCGTTATCGGCGGTCACCAGTGAGCCCAAGTACACGAATTCTTCAACAACCTCGATTTCGTCACCACCGATAGAAACTCGTGGTGGGTGGCTCACATTGACCTCTCTTGAGCCTCTTCCTATCATGTACTTCGTCTTCGACGTGTTGAAGACTAGTCCAATCCGTTTAGCTTCGCTTTTCAGTCTGATGTAGGCTTCCTCCATCCTCTCAAAGTTACGTGCCATGATATCAATGTCGTCGGCGAAACCAAATAACTGGACGGACTTCGTGAAAATCGTACCACTCGTGTCAATCCCTGCCCTTCGTATTACTCCCTCCAAAGCGATGTTGAATAGCAGACACGAAAGACCATCACCTTGCCGTAACCCTCTACGCGTTTCGAAGGGACTCGAGAATGCCCCTGAAACTCGAACTACGCACATCACCCGATCCATCGTCGCCTTGATCAACCGTATCAGTTTATCCGGAAATCCGTTTTCGTGCATTAGCTGCCATAGCTGGTCCCGATCAATTGTATCATATGCGGCTTTGAAGTCGATAAATAGATGATGTGTGGGTACGTTGTATTCGCGGCATTTCTGCAATACCTGACGTATGGCGAACACCTGGTCTGTGGTAGAGCGTTCACCCATAAATCCCGCCTGGTACTGCCCCACGAACTTTCTTGCAATTGGTGTTAGTCGGCGGCATAAAATTTGGGAGAGTACCTTGTAGGCGGCGTTCAGCAATGTGATTGCGCGGTAGTTGTTACAATCCAGCTTATCGCCCTTTTTGTAGATGGGACACACGACACCTTCCATCCACTCCTGCGGCAGAGCCTCATCCTCCCAAACCTTGGTAATCACCCAGTGCAGCGCTCTAGCCAGTGCCTCACCACCGTGTTTAAACAGCTCTCCTGGTAGTTGGTCAACTCCAGGGGCTTTGTTGTTTTTCAGCCTGCCGATCTCCTCCTGGATTTCCTGGAGATTCGGAGCCGGAAGTCGCATGTCCTGCGCGCGTGCTCCTAGGTTCATTACCATACCGCCACCGTTGTCTGCCATATCGCCATTCAGGTGCTCTTCGTAGTGCTGCCGCCACCTTTGGATCACCTCACGCTCGTTTGTAAGAAGATTCCCGTTTATGTCCTTACACATGTCGGGCTGTGGCACGTGGCCCGGTTCAACTTCTCATAGAACTTTCGTGCGTTATTAGCGCGGTACAGTTCCTCCGTCTCTTCACGGTCTCGATCCTCCTGCTGGCGCTTTTTCTTCCGGAAAATCGAGTTTTGTCTGTTCCGCGCCCGTTTGTATCGTGCCTCGTTCGCCCTCTTGCGGTGTTGCAGCAATCTCGCCCATGCTGCATTCTTCTCCTCAACTAACTGCTCACATTCGCCGTCATACCAGTCGTTTCTCTGATCCGGAGCCACCGTGCCTAGTGCAGCGGTTGCGGTGCTTCCAATGGCGGATCGAATATCTCTCCAGCCATCTTCAAGAGATGCTGCGCCTAGCTGCTCTTCCGTTGGGAGTGCCACTTCCAGGTATCAGGTATCGTGGTCGGATTCAATATTCGCACTGCGGTAAGTGCGTACGTTCGTGATGTCGGAGAAGAATTTGCCGTCGATTAGAACGTGGTCGATTTGGTTTTCCGTTACTTGATTAGGTGATTTCCATGTGGCCTTGTGGATATTCTTGCGGGGGAAGAAAGTACTTCGGACTATCATTCCGCGGGAGGCTGCAAAGTTTATGCATCGTTGGCCGTTGTCGTTCGATACGGTATGCATACTATCCGGTCCGATGACCGGTCTATACATTTACTCCCTTCCTAACTGTGCGTTCATGTCACCGATGACGATTTTGACGTCCCGCAGTGGGCATCCATCGTATGTCTGCTCCAGCTGTGCATAGAACGCTTCTTTCTCGTCGTCGGATCTCCCTTCGTGTGTGCAGTGCACGTTGATGATGCTATAGGCCTTTTATCCTCAGCTTGCACATCCTTGCGTTTATTGGCTGCCACCCAATCACGCATTGGCGCATCTTTCCCAGCACTTGAAGCCGGTTCCCAGCTCGTTGGTGGTGCCACAGCTTTGGTAGAAGGTAGCCGCTCGATGCCCGCTTTTCCACACTTTCTGTCCTGTCCAGCAGATTTCCTGCAGCGCTACGACATCGAAGTTGCGGGGATGTAATTCATCGTAGATTATCCTGTCGCAACCTGCGAAGCCTAGCGACTTGCAGTTCCATGTTCCAAGCTTCCAATCGTGATCCTTTATTCGTCGCCCAGGTCGTTGCCGATTGTATCGAGTCGTATTATCTTCTATGTCGTTCGTAATAGTTGTTTTAAAGGCGGCTTATTGGGCCTGCGCAAACCTCCTGTCTCGTCGGAGGGCCGTCGTGTCAGGGCTGTTTAGCGTCCCACCTAACACCAGGACTTGGGCTTGTGCGCTTTGAGCGGCACACGGTCGCTTTGGCGGAGCCTACTTGCGGATTCATGCAGCTTTTTATAGAGGTTTAACAGGGCCCACTGTCAAACCCCACCACATGCTAGGCAGGCGCCACAACTCACAGATGGCCTGGGGAGGTATCGTCAAGCCCTTGGACATGGTCCTTGCTGCCCCCGCATGAAATGTCACTTTTCAAAATTATTGAAATGTCACTTTTAAAATTAATTTCAATTTAATTCTCCAAATGAGACAGAGCCTAGGTAGTTTGTTATTGACCACTGGCAAAAAAATTTACCCAAGGCTGAGTTTAATTTACCCAACGTTGAAATTAATCTACTCAAAATTGAGAATATTGAATTTACTCTAAGTTTGAGTTATTGTATTGAACATCCTCGGTGGGTTTGATGCATCTGGCTTTATCTTTGACAACAATCATGGAAAGAAAAAGAAAACACTACCCAAATTTGGGTAAAAGTTTATGCGACATTCTCATATTTAAGTACTTTTTACGTAATTTACGGGTTTAAAAATCTCCCTAAAAAAATTATGACTATTTTGCCTTATTCATGTAGGTAGTAATTTGGAGCATACGTCACTTCGTCAGATTAATGCAGAAAACTATTATGGTTTTATGGTTTTTCAGATTACGGCAGAGTAGCAGTCAAGTGTAAAGAGGCTGCACTCATAACAAAGAGATGAAGTGTCAAAATTGGAACAGCGCATTTGCTGTCAAATCAGTTGTTCCAATCGAGCACAAGGTTGTTAAAGGTAGGAGTATTGCGTCTCTTTGTTTTTCCAGGCTCGTTAGTCAAGTGAAATATCCCCTCAAGGTTATAATTTTAGTAGGTAGTCTATTACTTGTTTCAGGTTTTATTTCCATCGATGCGAATACTTTTTTTGCAGCTTTATCTTCTGGCGCGATTCTACTATCAATAGCAACATTCTGCCGTTGCCAAACGATTATAGTTTGCTTTGCACTTTAAACAAAATTCGTCTCAGCTCAACTTTCGCTTCCACAAAATTGTGATCCTTAAGAAACCGGATAATTTTCAATAATCCGCTTTCCCAATCACAAGCTGCAGCAAATCCAAATAAGAATCTTGAGAAAATTTCACTTGGCTGCCACTGATGCCATCCATACGAATAAATATTTATAGTATAACCTACTTCGTGGGTTATTCTTCAGTTAATCAGTTTACACGACCGTGGTTGGGTTCATACTGCTTTATTAAAAACTTATCTATAAATAGGAAAGCTACTTATTCTAGTACTTCTTAAGGATAGGTTTCGTAGTGGGAGAAACAACCATTTCAATTATCCAATCAGCGCAAGGGAACATAAACAAACTACAAACACATAAGCGCAGACGCGCGTTGGGTGTGATTAGTTGGCTTAGCAAAAGAAAGACAACATGACAAGGCATGTTATTGGTTCTATGTTATTTGACACCATGCGACCCTTTTCTAGTATGATGCAACTTGTGCATCGGTTATTGAGTCACTACTTGAATGCATGAGAACACAAGTGTTTTATTTATATTGCTCAACTTGTGTGGCAAGATATATGTATTATTCTGACCTAATGTGTTGTAAGAAATATGAGTAAGCTGTTTGTGGAACATGTAAGAATTCTAGGATTTCAAGTGGGTCATAAATTAGTTAAGCCATGAAGATTCAAATCTATGGTGCAAAGAAAATAAATGTAAACTGATATGCTACTGATAGATATGCTACATCACCCTCCTTAAAATGAATGATGTAACATAGTGAAATCATTCAATTGTTGTCAACATATAACTTGGTAAATAGTAAAAAAAAAAAGGTTGTTCTATACCACTTTACATATTCTTTGATAATTGTTATTGTTTACCTGAATTTAATAATATTATTAGATAATGCAAGTTTTAGATAAGAAAAATATTTTAAACTAAACCGAATTTCGCACATCTTAGTTGAACTAAGAATTTTTACCTATCTCATTTTTTTTTATTATTTTTTGGATTTCATTATTTTTATGAGATTAGGCTCGGTATTTTAACACTTCTTACGATCTAATTAACCTATTTTTATGAACTAGAGTTGATTGATTCGTTTTTAAATTTATGATCTCACAATTTGGATCTACTACTGTTCTGACTTGATAAGGACCTGTATAGAATGCATCTAATTTACGTCTGTTTTCTTTTTGTAAATAGACTGTATCTCCTATTTTTATTGGTAAAGGATTTGCTGAAAGATCATTCATTTCTTTCCGTATCTGTTTTTGTTCAAGTAATTTCCGTTTCACAATTTCATGAGATTTCTGAAGTTTGAATTTCAATTCGTTACTGTAAAGATCATAATTATATATTGGATCAATCTTTTCTGTGTATGTTTCGTGTGGTACTCTTGCTTTAACTCCAAAAACCAATTCATATGGTGTTAAACCATGATCAGTATGAGGTGAAGTATTATATGAAAATGCATAAAATTGTAACCAATCATCCCAATCAGATTGATGTTCATTAACGAAATTTCTCAGGTATTCATTTAAACACCTGTGATTTCTCTCCAATGAACCTATAGTCTGAGGATGATAGGCAGTTGAAAAAGTTTGCTTTACTTGTAAATATTTACATATTTGATCTAGAACTTCATTTTTATACTCGGTTCCTTGATCAGATTTTAACTCTAAAAATTTTCCGTATATTAAAATAAATTTTTCCACTAAAGCTTTTGCAATTACATTCGCTTCTTTAGATGGAATTGGAATTAAAATTACATACTTAGTAAGCTCACACTGTATAGTTACAGCATATCTATTATTATTATTTGATTTTGGAAGTGGTCCTACAGTGTCAATAGCTACCACTTCGAAAGGTCTAGATGGTGTAGTTGTAATTGTCAATTTTTCTTTCGTATGTTTAGTAATTTTGTTCAATTTGCACAATTCACAGGCCTTTATGAATTGAGCAATAGAACTTTTCATATTTGTCCAATTATAAATTTCTCTTAATTTGAGGTACAGCCTGTGCTGACCTACGTGTCCACCTGTTGGTGTTTGATGGTAATTTTTCAATATATTTTGAATTTCCTCAAGATCACTAATGAACCTGGGCGGATTGTATATTATTATTTGCAGATTTTTGATTGATTTCTGTGCTAGCTCTTTAAACATTTCTTTGGGTACCATTTTAAAAACATTGTCATGACTTGATATCGCGATTTTATTAATTTTCTGCAATTCCATTTCCTTTTCTAACACTGAAAGTGCAAACACTAGTGTTTGTCTTATACTTCGCAATTGTGTTGTAATTCGTATTATAACTTTTTTCTTGTTCACTGCTTCATGTATTGAAAAAATTAAATTTTTGTTTTCCACCATAGTAGTAAGTTTTGGTATTTTTCTAACATCAGTCGGATTTTCTGTCGTATAAATAACAAGTTGATCAGGCTTGTTATAGACGATAGTATTTTGACTGTTATCTTTATTCTGTTGTTTTTGATTACATTTAGATTCCTCAATTTTTTTCTTTGTCATCGCTCTCGTGTTAACAATAAATACATTATTACTTTTTAGTTCATCAAAAGAAGTTATGATGCGTGATAATGCGTCAGCTGCTACATTTGCTTTGCCTTTGATGTATTCAATATCAAAGTCAAAATCCTCTAACTCTAATCTCATTCTGGTTAACTTGGATGTTGGATTTTTCATATTAAACAGAAATACTAAAGGTCTATGGTCAGTACGGACTACAAATTTTCGTCCATACAAATAAGACTTAAAATAATCAATTGCCCAATGAATCGCTGTCAATTCTTTAAGAATAACTGATTTGTTCTTCTCTCCGGGCGTAAAACTTTTGCTAGCAAATGCAATAGGAAGGTCATTGCCATCAATATTTTGTGACAACACTGCTCCGCAACCTACATCAGATGCGTCGGTTGTCAAAACGAAAGTTTTCGCAAAATCTGGATACTGTAATAACGTTGGGGACATCAAAAATGACTTAAGAGCTTTGAAAGCATTTTCGCATTTTGATGACCAATCAAATTTTATATTTTTTTTCAACAACTGGTTCAATGGGTAAGCAATTGTAGCAAAATTTGGTACGAATTTCCGGTAGTAATTGCAAAAAGCTACAAACCTTCTTACTTCGTCACTGTTCTTTGGAATTGGATAATTTTTTATTGTTTCATATTTACTACTATCAGGCAGAATACCCTTGTCGGTGATATCTTCCACGCTGAGGTTGGTAAAAATTCTGCTGAGGTCTAGTAGTAAAATTTCTTCTCTGGTAATTTCGGTTTCTATTGAAATTATTTCCTCTAAAATCATTTCCCCTAAAATCCGGTCTCTGATTTTGACGTTGATTAATTTGTCTGTTTCGCATATTGAATATTTGTGATGTAGAAACATCATTTGCACACTCCTGTGCTTTTTGTAAAGCTTCTTTGATTGAGGCAAAATTTCCAGCTTTCAATATTAATTTCGTTTCAGTGGTGGTAATGCCATTGATAAGAGCAGATACTCCTGCTTTAGTTGTCATTTTCTTGGCTACATTTTCAGGAACTTCCTGCATAATATAGCAGTTTTCAAGTTTACTGCAAAGATTTTCAACTTCTTCGCAGAAACTTGTCATTTGACCTCGTTGCTTCGTTGAGTTCAATTTTGCTAATATTGTGTCTGGGGTTGTTGTGTCCTTACATTTTGCTTTAACATGATCGATTAATGCATCGATTGTAGCTATATTCTCAGAAAGGCCAGAACGAGCTCTTCCTGACAATCGTGTTTTAATAAATTTTACTGCCGTCGCCACATGCTCGGGCTTTATCAGATCCTTCAAAAAATTCACTGAATCAATGAACGATTCGGATCCAGTTACCGTGCCATCATACGGTTGCACTATCGCCGTTGCCTGTTTAATATCAAATTCAGCCATGACGTGAGTTAATTGGCTCAAATTTTTAGAAGGTGATTTTGAATGTTTCGATAATTTGTGGGGATGCTCGTACGTGGTCGTAGTCTTCGCAATACCCACTAAAGATCCAGTTCTATGTACTACGGTGTGAATACTTAAAATTTCGAGTTTGTGATTGATGATTTTCTGTATCTCGAAACTCCAATGACGTGTGTTTTTCGCAATGGTATGAAAATTTTCATCCTCTAATGTATCATGTTCTGTTTGCAGAAATAACTCAATTTGGGATTTTAAGTTTTGGTTCAATTTTTCCTTTTCCTTCAAAAGTTTATGAGATAGAGTAGTGTTAATTGCTTTTCTACAATATTGATACAAATTTCGCAATTCTATGTAGGCTTGCATTTCATTTCAAACCATTCTTTTTAGATTCATTTGTGTCCTTAATTTCAGTTTCGGTGTGCCAAGTGGATGGTTCATCACCAGGCAATTCACTTAATCTTTCGAGCATTTCCTCCCAAGTTTTGGGATCTCTATTTTTCGAATCGGGTGTAAAAATACCTACACTTTTTCCTTCACTAACTGATTTTAAAAATTTTAAAAATTCATCCCAATCGTCATCCATTTTTACTCAATAAATAAATAAATATAATTTGTGATCGACAATTAAGTACATAATACAAACATTATAAACAACATAATACTTAAAGCGTCAAAATAGGCAAAATATTTTTGTTTTGTTTTGAATACTTATCGTGTTGCAGCTCTAATGAACGATATCCGCTTTTCACGTGCGCCAAACCAGCGTTCTCGTCGTCGTTGTCGTCATTCGCACCTAGCGAGCACCACTCAGCGTCCCCGTCGTCGTTGTCGTCGTTTGCACTTAGCAAGCACCGCGCCGGCGTTCTTGTCGATAATATTTGCACTGAATGTTCTTCTGCTCTTCCTGCACTTGTTCAAGTTGTTCATTCGCACTCTTCAATTGTAATTCTAATAGGTGCGCTCCAATTACACACTGTTCACCTTGATCATTTTTATTCACGTTTCGTCATTCACGTGCTTTTGAATATATCAATCGGGGTAACTGCACCCTCACAGTCCATGATTTTATTCATTACATAGCAATTTTTGAGTTGCATTATTATCAGTGGGCTATTCACTTTCCGAAACACGTTTGGGCACAAAACAATTAAGTTCATCAAATCACGGGTTCCGACCATTGTGCACTATTTCACACGTGCCGCAGAGTACTAAGTTGTAACTCTCTTCGTGCGGTTTCACTCATGTTGCTTGTGATGTACTTGGAGTACATTTTTGCAAAAATAAAAATAATTATCACTAGCACTATTAGTAGAAGCGCTCCGGCTATCACTGTACTTTCCGTAGTGCTATTCGTGGTTACAATCTCATCACTGCTAAATATCCCCATTTTTTTCAGGGATCACTATCTAACACTTTGAAAATTAGTCTTTGCTTTGAATGTTAACTGTAATAACACTGTTACTTTTGCACTTAGTTTTCGTTGTCGAAGTCGAAGACTTCACTTGTCCTGCCACGGTCGCCATATAACCTACTTCGTGGGTTATTCTTCAGTTAATCAGTTTACACGACCGTGGTTGGGTTCATACTGCTTTATTAAAAACTTATCTATAAATAGGAAAGCTACTTATTCTAGTACTTCTTAAGGATAGGTTTCGTAGTGGGAGAAACAACCATTTCAATTATCCAATCAGCGCAAGGGAACATAAACAAACTACAAACACATAAGCGCAGACGCGCGTTGGGTGTGATTAGTTGGCTTAGCAAAAGAAAGACAACATGACAAGGCATGTTATTGGTTCTATGTTATTTGACACCATGCGACCCTTTTCTAGTATGAACCCAACCACGGTCGTGTAAACTGATTAACTGAAGAATAACCCACGAAGTAGGTTATAATAGCATCTCCGTGGTGCGCTCTGCAACGGACTGCAACCTTCTGGAGTCGCAAAGCGGTTAATTTGCACTTTGAACAAAATTCTTCGCACAAAAACCTCCCCTGTATAAAATGGTGATCCTGAGAAGAACCGATTAATTTCCAACAATGCACCTTTCGAATCACTATCAGCTTACGACGACGACCACACGACCCATGCCATCGGCAGGAATAAACTCCTGGGAATGCTGGGACAGCTGTCTGCTCTCCGCGACTTTTCAAATGAAATACCACGTCCGGTGAAAACCAGTATTCTCATAATCAGGAGGAGACCCATTAGTCCTACCTTGATTTCTGATAGCAATCTGAATAAAGATTTCAAAAGAAAAACATGAGTATCACTAGTGTCCAATCTACGAAGTACACCGTAACTATGCTGTGCTATTTGTTCAAAATATCAAATCAAAAGATCAACTCTCAAAGCATTGCAAACATATAGTAAGTGGGATTGACAATTTGACGCCACAATACACGATTCGAGGCCGCATCTCTATATCCTTGAATGCGCCCCACGCTCGCCAAGTCGTTTTGCACCTGGTCTGCCCACCTCGCTCGCTGCGCTCCACGCCGTCTCGTTTCTGCCGGATCGGAAGCGATCATCATCTTTGCAGGATTGCTGTCCGGCATTCTTGCAACATGCCCTACCCATCGTAGCCTTCCGGTTTTAGCTACCTTCTGGGCACTGGTTTCGCCGTAGAGCTGGGCGAGCTCGTGGTTCATTCTTCGCCGCCATACACCGTTTTCTTGCACACCGCCAAAGATGGTCCTAAGTACCCGTCTCTAGAATACTCCGACGGCTTGCAAGTCCTCCTCGAGCATTGTCCATGTTGCATGTCCTTAGAGGACTACCGGTTTTATCAGCGTCTTGTACATGACACATTTGGTGCGGTGGTGAATCTTTTTTGACCGCAGTTTCTTTTGGAGTCCGTAGTAGGCCCGACTTCCACAGATGATGCGCCTTCGTGTTTCACGACTAACATTGTTATCAGCCGTTAGCAAGGATCCAAGGTAGACGAATTCCTTGACCACCTCGAAGGTATCCCCGTCTATCGTAACACTGCTTCCCAGGCGGGCCCTGTCGCGCTCGGTTCCGCCCACAAGCATGTACTTTGTCTCCGACGTATTCACCACCAATCCAACTTTTGTTGCCAAATGTTCGCCAGACAATGTCCATGCCATCCGTGAAACAAGTAAATTGACTGGATCTGTTAAAAATCGACTCCGGCTGTTACATCCGGCTCTGCGCATTACACCTTCTAGCGCAATGTTGAACAACAGGCACGAAAGTCCATCACCTTGTCCTAGTCCCCGGCGCGATTCGAACAAACTGGAGTGTTCGCCCGAAATCTTCACACAGTTTTGCACGCCATTCACCGTTGCTTTGATCAATCTGGTAAGCTTCCCTGGGATGTGGAATTCTATACTTGATGATTTAATAATTGCTTCTGAAAAGATTTAATTGTTCGCAGGTGACAGTTTAGTTTTCAAACGCTTGCAATGACATCGAATTATCGTTCATTCTTTTTTTAAAGCTCTGGGGTCAAATGAAAGAGTCGAGTGTCCTATGACGAAAGACTTCGGTACCAGTCAAACAGGTCGAAAAACTCATTGAAGCGCCTGCTGATTTACCGAGCTGGCTCGTGTAGTGCATAGTTGCAAGTCTGTGGTTCTGGATACAAAAATGAACGTTGACGAAGAGGTCTTTCAGGTGCATACAGATTAAGGCTGTGAACCATTCCAGCAAATCGTTTATCTTTTAGTTAAAATTTGACAGTTCGATGGTTATTTCTCCGTGGTTAAAAATAACCCTGCTCCGGAGCATGATTAGATTTGACAGTTCGATAGTTAAACTTTGTTCGCGAGAAAATTGGCGCCAAAGCCATTTTGTTCCAAATAACTATCAATCTGTAAAAACTCAAATGGGTTGGCTTCGGAGTAAAATTTTAACCACGATGGGAAAATAACCATCGAAGTGTTCAATTTTTACTAAAAGTTAAACGAATCGCTGGAATGGTTCACAGCCTAAGTTGCGACAATAGTTTTTACTTACTTACTTATGGATCCTGTACACCTCCGGTGGTGCAAAGGGCCGACTTGAAAGATCTCCATCCTGAGCGTTGCCCGGCTATCGCTTTAACCTGTTGCCGGGTTAGATTTCGGTCGACTTCTTTTATTTCTTTATTGAGGCTTCGCCGCCATGAGCCTCTGGGTCTGCCTCTGCTGCGATGTCCCGCTGGGTTCCAGTCTAATGCTTGTTTACAGATTTCGTTTCCGCCCCTACGTAGAGTGTGACCGACCCAGCCCCACTTCCGATCCCGAATTTCTGTTGTAATCGGCCTCTGGTGACAACGACGATGGAGCTCGTTGTTTGAGATCCAGTTGTGAGGCCACCAGGCCCGAATTATATACCGCAGGCATCTGTTAATGAACACTTGCAGCCGTTGAGTGTTCTCCACTGATACACACCATGTTTCGCTAGCGTATAACAGCACAGATTGCACGTCAGAGTTGAAAATTCGTATTTTGGTGCGTTCACTTATCTGCCTGTTTTTCCAGATATTTCTTAAACTCGCAAAGGCAGCCCTTGCTTTCTTTATCCGTGCGCCTATGTCGATCTTGGTACCGCCGTCTGACGCCATTTGGCTACCAAGATATCGGAAGCTTTCAACATTCTCCACTGGTTGCCCGGCTACTGTGAAACTGGAAGGAGTCACCGTGTTCACATCCAACGATTTGGTTTTGTTGACGTTGATGACTAGACCTGCCGAAGAGGAGCGCTCGGCAAGGTCGTTGAGCTTACTCTGCATATCAGAGCGCCGTTGCGCGAGGAGTGCAACATCATCCGCCAATTCGAAGTCATTTAGGTGCTCCATGGTTATAGGCTGCCATAACAGCCCGCGGTTTGGTTCACGGTCAATCGCACCTACCAGAATCTCATCGATTACGATGAGGAACAGTAACGGTGATAGAATACATCCTTGCCTCACACCAGCTACGACCCGGATAGGGTCGGACAAGACCCCATTGTGCAGCACTCTACACGAGAAGGCCTCGTACTGTGCCTCGATGGGGCCGATGATTTTCTCAGGAACTCCTTTGCGTCTCAGGGCGCCCCACATATTCTCGTGATTGAGACGGTCGAAAGCTTTTTCGTAGTCAATGAATACCAAGTAAAGGGACTCTTGGAATTCGTTGACCTGCTCCAAAATGATGCGGAGCGTGACAATATGGTCCACACAGGATCTTCCGGCACGGAATCCGGCTTGCTGCCGCCGGAGAGTCGCATCGATCTTCTCCTGAATCCGGGCTAGGATAATTTTGCACAGAACTTTGAGAACGGTACACAGCAATATAATGCCTCGCCAGTTATCGCATACAGTCAGGTCACCCTTTTTGGGCACCTTCACTAAGATACCTTGCATCCAGTCGACCGGGAAAGTTGCGGTGTCCCAGATATTACGAAATAAACGATGCAGTAGTTGAGCGGATGTCATGGGGTCAGCTTTGAGCATCTCGGCTGATATGCGGTCGACCCCTGGGGCTTTATTCGATTTAATGTTTTGGATGGCTGTTTGAATCTCTAGCAGTGATGGAGCTTCGGTATTGACGCGTGTTATACGTCGGATCCTAGGCAGATCATGCCGAGGTGGTGATGGCCTGGCTGGCACTTGAAAAAGTTGTTCGAAATGCTCGAACCAGCGTTTCAGCTGGTCAGTTGGGTCGGTCAATAACTGATTATTCGCGTCTTTCACAGGCATCGTTGCATTCATCTTCGTCCCGCTTAAGCGTCGTAAGATATCGTAGAGGAGGCGAATGTCCCCGGTTGCGGCGGCTCTCTCTCCTTCGTCTCTCTGGCCCACGCTCGCTTGTCCCGTCGACATGAGCGTTTTGCTTCCTTCTCAAGAGCCGCGTATCGTTGACGGGCTAAGACTTTGGCTCCTCTGGTTTTCGATCGCTCTATCGCGGCTTTGGCTTCTCTTCGCTTCTTTATCTTTCTCCAGGTCTCATCGGTGATCCATTGTTTTCTCTGGGTGCGTAGTTCGCCCAGATTGTTCTCGCTGGTGGTGATGAAGGCATTCTTGATGGCGGTCCATTGGTCTTCCACGCTGCCACCTTCCGGAGTATCTGCAACACGCGTCTCCAGTTCTTCAACGAAGGACCGTTTCACCGTGGCATCTTCCAGTCGGCGTGTGTTGAATCGTCGTCCAACTCTTTCCTCCTGCCGACGAATCCGCGCAATGCGCAGGCGTATTTCGCCGATGAGGAAGTGATGATCAGACGCGATATCGGCACTACGTTTATTCCGTACATCAGGATGGCTCCGTTTCCATTTTCGGCTGATGCAGATGTGGTCGATTTGATTTTCTGTAAAGCCGTTACGGGAGACCCACATGACCTTGTCAACCGGTCGATGAGGGAAGAGCGATCCTCCGATCACCATGTCGTTATTACCACAAAATTCTGCGAACAGCTCTCCGTTTTCGCTCATTTATCCGAGACCATGGCGTCCCATAATGCGCTCATGGTTCGAGTTGTCGGATCCGATCTTCGCATTGAAGTCACCCAAACAGATCTTGATATCACCCTTCGGAATTCTATCTACGACGGCATTGAGTTGACTGTAGAAGTTCTCTTTGTCTTGCAGATCGGCAGCATCGGTTGGCGCATAACATTGGATTATAGTAAGGTTTCGGTCCCGTGTTCTAAATCTGGCAACGATTATCCTTTCACTTATAGGTTCCCACTTCATAAGCGCAGAGTGTGCCTGAGCGCTTAGTAGGAAGCCAAATCCGCGATGCCGGGGAGCGTGTTCACCTCGTAAACCAGAGTATAGCAGAACTTGTCCCGACGGCGTTCTGTGTTCTCCAAAGTTTGGTTAACGGACTTCACTCAGTGCCAGGATCTCAAGCTTCATGCGGCGTGCCTCATTGGCAAGTTGTGCCAATTTACCCTGCTGGGCTAGGGTTAAAACGTTCCATGTTCTTATTCTTGTCCGTTGTTTCGCGCTAAGAGTCGTCGTCGTAAAATCAGTCCGTATTCTTTCCTTATCGGATTCTCGAACAAATTTATGTTTCGGGAGCAGTAGGTTGTTGGCCCAAGGTTCCCTATCCACAGGGATGGGGCTGCCATCTTAGGTATAGCTTCCGGGGAATAGCATTTCATACTCAGCCGCTGGGTGCCAGAACAGACGCTGTTGGACCCGCACCTCCTTGGTGAACAGACGCTCGGTCAGTCGGGTCAATTTGTTTAAAGTCCCAGCCAACACCAGGACTAGGCTAGTGCGCTTTGAGCGGCACACGGTCGCTTTGATAGGGCCTGCTTGGGGACACATGCAGCTTTTTATAGAAGTTCAACAGAGCCCACTGTCGAACCCCACCACATCCTAGGCAGACCCCACAGGACGCACCCTCTCACTCTAGCTGATGTCAGAAGGACAACAGTGCCCAGGCTGCACTACCATCTAAGTACGCAACCCTTAGCTGGCGGTCAATTGTCATCGGAAGACCCGTGGAAGCGTGAGTATTGGAACTTGTGAGGACCAGAGCTATGTTAGGCGCCACTTCCCGGATGTCAACTCACCATTTCGCAGCCCGACAATAGTTTTGGACAATCTATATTTCCGCTGAGCAGCTCTTCAGCAAACTTGGCTTGAGCTGCTATTCATCTTACCTCTAGTGGTTCGATTCCAATCAAACGACAACGTTCCTCGTACAGTGGCAAGTTTACGGATCGCGCCACTTCAGAAAACAGAGAGCGTTTCTCAAAAACTTTCATTGAATTCAATTCTTGCGATCCATGTGACTTGAAAAGGACAACAAACAACAGCAGATGATTCTAGTATCAATCGCACGATGGAGCGATAAAGTTCTCTAAAGCGAAGCGGATCACGGAACTCGTCGGTAATTTTGAAGATAAAGCCCAATTAACGATTAGCTCGGGCGACAATATCATCGTAGTGAAGTGTGAATGTCAGTCCGCTATCCATTAATTTAAGGTACAGTGGGGCAAGTGGGTAAAGGAAATCTCGCTTAACTTTTCAAAAGGTCCTAAGTAACATTTTTTTCATGAATTAATTTGAATAGCGCAATCAACAGAACAACATGAAAGCTATTGATTGCAGTATTCAAATTAGTTCATGAAAAAAATGTTACTTAGGTCCTTTTGAAAAGTTAAGCGAGAAATCGTATATTTCATGTTCATCAAGTCATAAAAGTTGAATATAATATTGAAATTGATCATATTTATGACATAACAAATCATCTATCCAATCTTTATATGCCTGCGAACAAGATCTTTGAAAAATACTTTTAGGATACAATATATTTGGAAAACAAAAAGTCGGTTTCAATTTTTCACTTGCCCCACATGTGGTAAGTGAAAAAATGATTTTAAAAGAGGATTTTTCAATATAAGAACACATTTTCTGTTCATATATTTCTTGCAAATGATAATTATACTGAATAGAGCATAACTGTGATCTGTTATGATGCTTTTTGACACTTCATGAAAGTCAAAGGGCACTAGTGCCTCCATTAAATGATTTTTATGTTTTTATGTTTTCTTTACTTGAATTTTTTTAGGTCTAATATCTCATCTCCATTTGTGTCTAACACTACTTTCTATTTCAGGTTTACAGTAAGATAATGAACCTTGGCGATAATGCAGAGAAATTATCTTTGAAATATTCATCAAACCTGGAATCATATTGTGTTTCATTAACAATCCACTTATGATTTCAGTAGAAGAGTCTACATTAAAAAATAAATAAATTTTATAAATTTCAACTAAATAAATCATAATTGTTGATATATTTGCAATAGTAGTGATTACTGTATTTAAGCTATATAAATAACATTTTTTCACGAATTATTTATCAAACGTGGATTATTTAAAATACCGTGCTGTGCCCTTATCCGTTCACCTAAGACATATGTTGGGATGCATTCATAGACTTAGGCTCCACTAGTGAAAACAAAATTGACCAATTATGTGATCCTAATTCCAATCATCTGAAATGGCATTGTTCCTAATTCCGTTCATTCGTGTTCCTAATTCCAATAACCCGAAAAACATTTCATTTCTTGGAGATGCTAATACCAGGCATCATTTTTCTCACAAATCCATCTTTTCATTTATTATAATATTGCAAATAAAAAGCCTAAAATGTAATTTCCTTCCAAATTTAAAATACAATGAATGATATTTCCTTAGTATAGCCAAGTTGACTGTTTTTTCGTTTGTTTCACTTATCATTCGAGATATATTCAACATGAACATTGATGCTAGCTGCCCAGAGGTGAACGTGCCCCTGGAGCCGGCGTTCTGATAGCTGCCCCGTTGCATTAGGTACCACAGAAAAGGACAGATACGATTCCTTATTAGAGTTTTACACCTTATCCTCAACGTAATTTTGACTAGAGCCTGGATACTAGGCCTTTAATTCTGACCTGAACCTTCCAAAACAATGTCTCTGTTTGTTTGGAATTGTTCGTACCACTGTTTCGTTCAAATTGAATATTCTTCAAAGTTCCGGTTCTTTAAAGTACCGGAAAACCCTACTTCTACGAAGTATTCACGGATTTCGGTGAAACATAACCTTATTTGCAGCTCAGAGAGGGCAGTGTTTTTTTTTTATAGAAATTCCCCAAGAAATTTCCGGATAAAGCTTTTAAACAAGAACGCCGCAATTATGGATTGTGCTGTTTAAAACCCTGTCCGGAAACCCTTTCTTAACACTGTCCAGCATTCACTTTATAAATCATCATCAAATCATTAACTGAAAAAACTGCACGAGTTGAAAAAGGTCCCATAACCTGTCGTCAACGGAATTCTGAATAATTCCCATAACTGGAAGACCGAAAGCTGCCTGCTTGCGGGATAGAATTTCAAATGTTCACCATTCATATGGCTTCATGTACGATGTACCTTTTCTTGCTCATAGATTATATTCTCAAACAAAGAATTTTCGGAATCCATCCTCCAAACCCAATGAACGGAATAAGGAACGAGTAGATTTAGATGTACCTTTATTCCGGTCAAGATATTTTTCACTTTTCAGAATTTTCTATCGGGAAAATACAGGCAACAATTTGGTAATACGTTAGAATGTTACCTGTTTTGTCTTGTTATGCTGCTGTGTTTGAAATCCAGGGCAAATTGTCACTTAAAAATGCTTAAATATTATGACAGACGTTCTTAGCAAGTGGGTTAATGAAAACAGTCAAAATGGCGCTCGTAAGGACGACCAACAAATTTTGTTTAAATTTTCACTATTAATCGCTTAAAATGACGCTGTTTTTCATTTCATTTCATGCACACATAACCAAAGAAAAGTACAAGGATGTTTTCCTGTTGTTTTTAGACAAAAACTTTTTATTATTTATCATTTTGTCTTGCGTGAACGGAATTAGGCGCTGATTGGAATAAGGGCACAGCACGGTACTGACACGCTTGGCACTTTGGGTTCCTGATTAGTATCATTTGTTTATATACGCTTAATAGCAATATTTGTGTTCGGAAAAATAGAGAAATGCATTCAGTGTCGGAAAATTTTCACTTGCCCCACCCATGGTAAAAAACAGGCAAAGCAATAAAATATTTTTTTCAAAATTTTTGATGTTCATATCAATATTTTTGTGGCTGGAATTCAAAACTACAAAGAAAACCAACTAATTGAATGTGTTATGGAAACCAACATAAAAAATATTTGTATTCATTGACACGCAAACAACTTGTGCAAAAGATAAACTTGAAAGGTTAATAATCTTTTACTCTGGCATGTTTAAATGGTTCATTATTTCATGTTTCACTTATTCACCGCATTGATTTGAATGGCCTTGTATGATTGTGAAGTGAAATTGAGTAATTCTGTGCTTCATCAGTGAAATACTTGCGTTTTTTCTCTTACCCCATTTACCCACTTACCCCACTGTACCTTACTTATAACCTAGTCAACCTAGAAACCACTACCATGCTACTAATGCAAAATTATTCACAATCTTTTTCAGGTTCTGATCTTCAACAAATTCACGTACGACATATTGGAGGCTATATTCGTGGTCAAGCGCGTACAAGCGATGATGGAGTTCTTCACATCCTGTCTTCAAATGGCCTGCGCATTCAAAGGAACTGGAATGGCGACGGCCTTCAATGATGATAACCTGGTTCGACCGATCCGTAAATTCATATCCGACTTCGTCTACTACTGCATGCTGGGCATCGGCCCGTCGGCAGCCGGCATGGTTACTTATGGTATACTTTTGCGCATCAACCCGCATATAGAACAGGACAGCGAGATGTTACAGCAAATGACTGGATCGGATCGAGTGTGTTTGTCCGATTTGTACACCGAAAACATTGACCGTATTATGAGTGCGGAACAAATCACTGGATTAGATTTGAACCAAGCGACAAATGCTTGCCTTCATCTTAGTTTCACGTGGAGAAAGATGATGAAAGTTAAGCTACTGTCGGAACATATCCTGACAGCACAAATTTCATTAACAAGATCGCAGATGCAATTCGTTGCCCACAGCTGGTTGCATGAGTTGACAACTGCAGACAGCTCAACGACTGCCTCTTCCAATGACTTAACAATCTATGCTGATGGGTCGTTGATACTTGTTCAGCTCAAAAACATTGTGGAATCGTTAACATCCTCGAAGATATCCATTCAAAAATTGGGTGCCGATATTACAACTAGCACAAATGCAATACTCCATCGTTTAAAGTGGGCTTCTGGAGCCAACCCCGAGCTTGTTCATCTGCTGAAATCATTTGAGCAGGCTTCTCTGCAAAAGCGAGACTTTTTGAACGAACAGCTCATCTATTTGGACATTGCACTGAAGCATTGCAGCTCGGTTCTAAACTACCAAGTTGGTCGCATGCAAATCAACCGGCACGCTGAACAGGACCAAACATTCGTCAACATGATCGATAAATATAGGAAGGCCTGCACAAAGTTAAACTCATGTTCAGCAATGGTGAACCAGACGGAAGTTGCTCTTGTTGAATTGCTGGATCCGGAGGGACAAATTAATCAAATTTGGCTAAATGACGTGAAAGCTTTGATTGACGACATGACAGATCAAGTGCAGACCAAGATTGCAAAAATGGAGAAAACGGTGCGCAATGCGCAAGACAAACTGCACATGAGTGCAAATGAGCTGAAGGAACTCATGGGCGCACATCACGCATTGGCATCGGACATCCGTAATTTACTGAAGATGAAACTTAAGATGGAAACAACTCCGGCGCTGAGAGAATACTTGCTTCGCTATAAGGCCTTCCTGGAGACGGTATCCGAGATTTACTCTAACGTACTGAGCAAGGATTTTACCGATGGAATGGTACGCCAAGCGAAGGAACAGGTTCGCAATACGATGCCGAATGTGCACAAGATATTCGATCAGCTGTTCCAGTTCGAACAAAGCGGAACCAGCGAAGCCGGGTCTGGAATGACCGGCGAGGAAGAGGAAACCGATAAACTGAGTGTTGAAATAGTTGATAAACTGAGTGTTGAGTCGCCCACCAAACGGAACCACATGAAGGGTACGTTCGGATACGTTATTGATCGGAAGTTATAATTAATGTTCTTATTTCGTTTCCCAGCTCATCGCACCCAAAAGGAGCAAAAACGGAATGCTTATGCTGTATCGGTGTGGCGTCGCATCCGGATGAAACTGGAGGGAAGAGACCCAGATCCGAACCGTCGTTGTACCGCGCAAGAGCAGGTTGAGTGGATGATACGGGAAGCGATGGATCCGGACAACTTGGCGGTCCTCTACGAGGGTTGGACGCCTTGGGTTTGAATTCTAGCACTATGGTTAACAGGTAAACTTGGTCGGCTAAACTCTTCAACAAACATCAAAACCCAGACGAGAGACGCGTTGCGAATGGGTTTTTCGCGGTAGCGTGTCCGTTTTGGTTTCAACAATCTTCAGTCAGTAGACTGCTCACCATCGACGCGGGAGCCATTTGTCCGGTAACTGAGCAGAAGTGGCACTGCCTTGGTAATGTTTGGGTTACCAAGTCTGGTAACTTCAAATTCCACCAAGCGTTTGTCCAGTCTGCACTGAAGCCCATACCTGAGCTTTCGTTCGCTGAAGCAATAAAGTCCCGTAGACACTTGATTCCGGGTGGATCAAAATCCATTGCTACACAGCGAATGATATTAGGTCATTCAAAACCCCTTACTTTAAAACTATCTTGACATTTTCCTATCATTTATTTGAACTGCAGTGTAGTCTTGGGTAATATTTTCCCTCAATGCCAATATCACGAAGCCGCGATCAGGCTGCAGAATACCTTTCAACTCTCTTGTAACATCATAGAAGAACCGGAAATCATGTTGTTTGGTATAAGATGAGAGCGGTTCATGGGAAACGCTCTTAAATATGGTATGAGTAAAATATTACTTCATTTATCAACATTGAAGATCAAAATTAAACCATGGTGAAAGGAACCTCCAAATATATGACCTTTTTATATTCATAGACATCTTCATCAATACTGTTAGTATTTTGTATTATTTCCCTTTTTTGAGAATTTTTAATAACCACTATCTTTGGATAATTTCATGGTTTTTATTTTCAATTCAAATTCTTTTTATGGTTCTTAACTGTCCCATCATTCTGGAGTGCTGCATAACATAACTTAACCCTTCTGTGTGACACTATGGGACAGATTTCCCTACTATTGCATTAATCCGCCAACAATATAATCTTCTGTGTCGTATCATTTTCGAGAATATCCCGGCCTTTACAATCCTATGAATCATCGTTCTAAATTTTCTGTTAGACAAGTTTATCATTCGTCTTAGCTTTTAGATGAAGCCATCTCGGCACTTAATAATTTGGACATCGCACAAAAACATCCACGGCGTAACTCCTGATATATATGGACAGTAGTGTATTGTTTAACTCATCGTTCGTTTTACTGTGAGTTTCTTACAAGTTCTGACGAAATAATTGATCACTAATGTGGATAACAACTCTGTGAAATCAAACGTGTCAGATATAAACAAGCTCAATATCTGGATTACTCCGTGCTCGACGTCGCCCCATCAAACCAATGGTAAAATTATGAAACCAAAATGAAATCGAAAGTCAACATAGGCTCACAACAGATACTACAGCATCAAATTGGATCATGTCTGTGTTTGGCTTATGAATTCAAATAATATATATGTTGCTTATAAGCTGCGTACACTGATTTGTATTAATTTTGATGACAATCCTCGAATAATTATTTGCTAGTAGGAGAAAATGGCATGAAATGCTCCCACGGGTCAAAATTACCCAAAATAATTTTCTATTTCGATAACTTTTTTGACTTGAATACTTTTATTTGCAGATTAATTTTAACATTTGAAGTGGTTGGTCACTTGGCACTTCATCTTTGTTTTGATTTTAATAATTGAAAATTTGAAAAACTAACTACTACGTGCACTAATATTTACAATACGAATTTGAGACAAAAGAATAGCCGGGTCGCGTACTTTTGTTTAGCTTCGCTCCGACTTTTTTTTCTCGAAAATCATAGCGTCAAAGGGTTCTTTCGTGGACTATTTCGACGTAAAACGGTCAAGTGGACTAGAGGCATTCCGAAAATGGTGTGTTAACTGGATACTAGTTTCGTTGTGAATTTTAGAAGCTGTTGTAGTGAATCACCACTATTCGTAGCGTCCGTATTGTCTAGTTTGTTATTTAGAAAGTAGTCATAGCAGTTGGAGCACGTTTTTACATACTTTTCACACCTACCGAAAAGCAAACAAGCTTTGGTGTAGTGTGAGAGAACCGAATGGCCTTAAGTAGCGGGGGGCTTCACGCCTTCCCACCATTACTTGGCTCTGTGAGTACGAATGCTGTGCCGTTGTATCTCACACACTGAGGATACTGGCCGTAAGATTTTCATACGACCAAACTTATGAAAATGTTTCATACGAATTAAACTATGAAAATCGTAGGATCTTTTGTCGATCAATTCTAACTCTTTATTGAGTATCCAACGAGGCAGATTCTCGAAGCGTCGGTGGGCGTGTGGTGTAAACGCACGCCTCCTAATCACGACGTCCATGGTTCGAAACCGGGTTACACTTTTTTTTAAAGGAACTGAAAATATTTCATAAGATTGTCGTATGCAGTGTTGTAAAATGTCATTTGCATTCGTTTGTATAATTTTCCCATAACTTTTTTCAGAAGTTAGCTATTGATTCTTGATGTATGACGAACTTATAGAGCTTAAATGTGCCTACAACTTTGTCTAACAAGACGTTGCTGTAAATATGTAATCTGGGGCGTGGGAGGCAAAATGTCATTCAAATGACATTATGTCAAATGACACGTGACATTTTGGAGAGTTTTCACTCTCCAGCCTTAGATGTTGTATTTAGAGCAATGTACCCTTGAACAAAAATATAGCACTTCTCAAGCGTTATGAGTATATCTAAAATTATGATGTGAATTTTACTTCTGAAGAAAGTTATTAACAAATTAGTCAAATGACATGCAGATGACATTTTACAAGCCTGGTCGTATGAAATGCAAAATGCGCGCAATCCACCAGCTGGTCGACGTAAACATTATATGCACGTTTCAAACAATCTACACAGCGATGAAGATAAAATTAACCAAGTAATAGAAAATCTTTTTCGATGCTTAAGTCGACATTAGTCTTTACGATCATTACACACGTTTTTGAAAATCGAATGTTTTTCATTTGGATAGCGAATCCTATAATAAAACTCTTGATTTTTATAATATGGAATATTGATTAGGGTTTTTTGAGAAGAGTTTTAAAAAACCTCCCGTATGCTTCCCCGTGCAATATTTTTCAAATATCATCCTTCGACTTCTTCTTCTTCATGCAACATTTAATCGTCAATACTCATTTTTACCCAAACTTTGCTGAGTAGCACCATCTAAGAGTGTTTGTTTTCCTTTTATCGCCACTCACACATTCGGACGTGAGAATCTCAATGTCAAAATGCTCATATACTATCATAAATTGTGGTGGTATTTGTAAAAATTTGTATTGTTTACCGTTTTTCCAAGAGAAAGTGGTGTCGAAAGCACATATTAAATTAAAGATTGCAACGAACAAAAAGACACCAAATCCGTAAATATGTAGTGTTTTCACTTTATTCCTTACGCGAAATATTGCTTTTCTCACTGAAGAATAGACTACCGTGCAAATTTGTTGAAGCACCAAAACAAATGCTCACACGTCCAATTGTATAGAAATTAGCGAAAGCACAATCCAAAACATCATTCTTGCACCTTTTTTCACATCCCAAAAAGCTCTTTCTTGCAGTGGAGACGTCATCCATATATGGAGAAACTGGTGGGAACATATTTTGGTGGGACAATATTTTTTGCATGGGAGTCGAACACGGCGCAAAATTCGCAATATGCAGATAAATAATTATGTTGGTAGAAGAAACTCTGTGCTGAGCAGAAACAGTTGTTTCTTGCATTGTCCAAACTTTGTGCGTCTCAGAGCATTCTCACTCACTGCAGTGTTTATTTTTCATAGACTACGGGGTAGTGTTAGTGCCTTCGGCATTCGCTCGATTGGAGGCAACAAATATTTGACAGCTTAGCATCCGCCTGGAATAAACACCATCCGACTATTATAGCTCTTCAGGAAACAAAACTAAATGGCATGAACCCTCATTTCAAAGTAAAAGGATATGACTTATATGTGAAATCTAGAACTGCTCACGGAGGTGGAGTAGCACTTCTAGTTCTAGAACATTCTAAAGTCGAACCTGTGAAGCTACAAACCACCATCGAAGCAATAGCTTTGAAAATCAACTATCCCTATAGTGCAACAGTCTGTTCTTTATACCTTCCTCCAAACGCTGAAGTGGACAAACTTGAATTGGAAGCAATGCTTAGCCAATTACCTCGCCCTGTCATAATTCTCGGAGATTTTAACGCGAAACATGGACTATGGAGTCAACAAAACGACGACTCTCGTGGAAGAATGATAGCCGCTATTCTAGCAGATAAACTGGACTGGAAAGTGGGGGATGACCTCCACGGAAGTGACCATATACCAATATTCATCGGAAAATTCCAGACTCCTGCTACACAGAAACGCCGCCCTTGTTGGAAAGTAGCTGACGCCGATTGGACGAAATATGAGGAGGAAATTGAAAATAGAATCTCTCATGACCGTGTATATAGCATAGAAGAGCTAAGAGAAATCTTCCGAAGAAACTCCAACACGTGCTGTTCCATGGTGGTGTGATCGTGTAGCTGAGGCTGTCAGGAAAAGGCGGAAAGCGGTTCCCGGTGATGCATGCTGAATTTCGAAGCGCCAGAAATGAAGCGAGAAAGATCATTAGTGAAGAAAAGCAGAAGTCATGGGAACAATACGTTTCGTTTGTTAATCAGTCTACTCCAGTGAAGGAAATGTGGTCGAAAATTTGATCGTCGAAAGATTGAAAGATCGTCGTCAGACGAAACACTTGATGATAGCTTTCGTCGGAGAAAAATGAGACTCGAAAAAATACCTGTTCGTTTTTCTGCGGATGAATCGGAATACACAAAAGAATTTACTATGCATGAACTCTTATATCAATTAGATCGACTCACTGGTACATCTCCCGGTCCAGATGAAGTGCACAATGTGATGCTGCAACACCTACCGTACTATGCGAAAAGGAAACTTCTAGAAACATATAACCAGCTATGGACTACAAATGTTTTTCCTGAAATATGGCGAGAAACTTTGCTCATTCCTATTCCGAAACCAGGAAAATCCCCGAACAATCCCGACAACCTTCGTCCTATCCATCTTTCCAGTTGCGTCCTCAAGCTATTCGAACGGATGATAGATCGAAGATTGATGGACGTATTGGAAGAACAGAACACTTTCGGCCATCAACAAGCTGCTTTCAGAAAAGGAAGGCAAACCTTGGATACGCTGGCGAAAATAGAACAATTTGGACGGAAAGCAATGGAGAACAAGGAGCACGCTGAAATTCTATTCCTAGATATCGAAAAGGCCTATGACAGAACTTGGCGTCGCTTGGTTTTAGAAGGACTGTGTCAAGCTAACATTGGTGGAAGGATGGCCAAATTCTGCAATAAGTTCCTCGAAGAACGCACATTTAGGGTTTGCTACAACGAATACATCTCTTCGACAAAGTACTTCAAAATGGAGTACCTCAAGGATCGGTGTTAGCCGTAACATTCTTTCTCCTCGCTGTGAACTCTATCCGAAAATACGTGAAGGACGCTGCTTTGTTGGAGATGTTTGCTGATGATATAACCGTCGGTGTAACCAGCTCAAATGTTCTTCACTCACGCTGCAAATTACAGAAAGTTCTCAAACTTGATGTTGTTGTTTATTGTCGTCAATCATGTTTGTAGACCGTTTGATACAGATTTAGTCTTATAATATAGTTCTCCGTTACTTAAAATTACTAAACACTTTTATCCGATATGAAAATTATACACACCAAGCATTTACTGAGTACGCAAGTATTGTTTCAATTTAGTCTTAGATGTATTGAAATCAATAGCATTCCAATGTTTATTATAAGCAGCCATCATTTGATTTATGGGTCCGAATTTCGCATAGTTTGTACGATGACTACTACAGGCAAATAAAGTTCGATTTCGCAAAGGTCTTTGTGGGATATAAAAATTTAATTTAGATAATATTGCCTCTGAGTCGACCTTGTTCGAGATAACATCATTAATGAAAGATAGCATCGCATATTCCCGTCGTTCCTTCAATGTTTGTATACTAATTAGCATGCATCGTGCTTTATAAGACGGGAGTGGAAGTTGAGTCCACCCCAACTTGCGTAGTGCATATAATAAAAATTGCTTTTGTACCGACTCAATTCTTGTGTCATGCGTGACTGTGTAAGGTGACCAAACTATGCTGCAATATTCAAGTATCGATCTGACATAAGCAATATATAATAAATTGCCCTATGGAGTAGAAGAACAGGTTTTAACATTGCGATCGCTAAATCAGTCGCCATGCATATTTGTTATAAACGGTACCACAAAAAACAGCAGCCGCCTCTCAACTACGGGCATGAATCTATCAATTTTGTTAAAGTACACAAAGTGCTAGGAATATGGTTAGACTCTCGGCTATATGCTTCAAACAACATTTGATGACCTCTAAAACAGAAGGACGGAAGGTATTGTACTTGCTCAAATGTCTAAGGGGAAAAAGTTTCGGTGCAGACAGATCAACAATGTTCTGTATTCTTCGAGCTGCACTTCTCCCGAAATTGTTATAAGTGCAACCGATTTAAAACCTATATTTCCGATTTTCCATGAGGCTATTCGGTGCTGTACTGGCGCTTCCCGATCCAGTCCGATTGAAAGCGTCTTAGCTGACTCTGGAATATTGCCTTTGAATCTATACGTGAAAGAACAAATTATTCTATACGCCATGAGACAACAGGAACGAATGCGCATTGATGTCAACTCCCCCCCTTATCTCCGGGCTATGGAAGCTGCAAACATGCTCAATCTGGATATACCCAACATTATCGTTGGAGGAATTTCTTTGAAAGAAGATTGGAGCCTGATGCCAGGCAATGTTAACATTCCCCGGTTTGACCATGGTCCCCCAATATCAAAAAGGTTACAGTTCGAAGAAATTATCAGAAATGAATTCTCGCAACGGATACATGTAAACACTGATGGTTCTGTGAGTGAACTTGGAGTTGGCTGTGGCATTCATCACCCGGATCGCGACTTGAGTACACCCGATTTTTTTTTACACGGGGGATGCGTTCCGTGTAAAAAAAGTTTTCAGTTCAAAATTTGAAAATCGGTGTAAAAAAAGTTTTATGATTTCTCGACGAATCATGCAAAATGGAGCAACTTTGCAAAAATTTTGTATGGGATTTTTTTTACCCGGCCGTGTAAAAAAAATCCGTGTAAAAACAGAATCGGGTGTATACAGTTACCTAAAGGACTATCGATCTTCAGCGCTGAAGCATGGGCGATTCTTAAAGCTATAACCGAATATTCTGGACCAGCACCTTTAGTAATCTTCAGTGATTCACGCAGCGTACTCTCAGCTGTCCATGGTACAAATCTTAATCATCCGTGGATTACTCAAATTCGACAAAGTCTAGCGAGAAGTAAAGGTAACACGCATCTTTGTTGGATACCAGCTCATGTTGGTATACTTGGCAACGAACGTGCTTATGTACTTGCCAAGCAAGCTACAAGTTATCCCACATTTGAAGTAACTCCTCACATTCCCTACCCTGATTTTAAACGACTGGTGCGTCATTCATTGTGGAACTCATGGTCCACTACATGGAACAGATGTACAACAAAGCTACGACAAATCAAAACATCTCCTTTTGAATGGACATCTTCAAGGAATCTTCAACGCCGTGACAGTAGGGTAATTACCCGCCTCAGGATCGGCCATACTACTTTAACACATGGTCAGTTGATGTCCCGCACAGAACCTGAGCAGTGCGAAACATGCGGAGAAGCAGTAACGGTTAAACACATCATATTGGACTGTAGAAAATA
Source organism: Armigeres subalbatus (assembly GCF_024139115.2). Lineage (NCBI taxonomy): Eukaryota > Metazoa > Arthropoda > Insecta > Diptera > Culicidae > Armigeres > Armigeres subalbatus. The sequence continues at coordinate 161,976,749 of NC_085139.1, forward strand.
TGACCACATTCGGAACGAGTGTGGCATCGCTGACTCTTTGTACACCGCTATTGGAGACAACATTGAACAACTCAAAAAAACATTAGAATTTCTTAAAAAGGCTGGTATCTATTGTAAAGTAGAATGTATGTAATCCAGACAAAACTGACCTGAACGACCAATGTTCGGTTAAAAGGTCAAAAATTAAATAAATAAATAAATAAATAACAATACGAATTTGATAACCTAGATTGAAACCAGCGCCCTAATCGCTTGTTGTCCAGAAGCTAGGCAACGGGCCCTGAACCGAAGCGTGCATTTAATGTTTTCACCCCGACCTGCACCTCAGCAGTTCGTGTCCTGGGAGGAGGGTTGATGATGATCATCAGAAACTTGTTTTTGAATGCGTTGCTGTTTCATATGATAAGTTTTTGCGCAGCTCTCCCAGACCGGCATGCCGTATTCGATCAAGGGGAGGAATATTTGCTTTTAGACTGCAAACTATTTTTTCAAGGACAATGACGACCGGCGGTTTATCAAAAGGTACACTGCCCTTCTACGCATAATTGTCTCATGTTCTTTTTCTTATTGGAATTACATCCCCATCAAAAAGGATGTAGGTCTAAATAACGAGAAAGCCGCAAAATAACCAATAACCGAATAAAAAAAATTCGGTATTTTATTTCTCAAACTCGTACCCGACATTTTTTCATCTCACAAACCCATACCCGACCCGAACCCGTCATCTCTAGACTGCAAAGTCTCGTTAATAAAGACACAAAAAAAACTTTCGCATTCTCAATCCCGTACTTATCTGTTTATAGGAGGGAGATAAACAATTTCGATAACAACGGTTGTATCATTTTCGGGACGCATGGCTGTGATATAACAAATCTATGATCAAGGAAATTCCATTTTCAACCGTTCTTTCTTCTTTGCAAAATGTTACAGTCTTTGGTTAAAACTATGCTATAAGCTCCAAGCTTCCTCCCCGCCTCGAATCGTATGCTGCGTTTACGGTGTTCTTTGAATCCTTGGTGATTGCCGTCGCGGCTGCAAAGCCAGCATCGGGCGTCTTTTCACGCACATCATGACCCCGTATCCGCAATCCTTCCAGAATTGCTTCGTCAAAACCCGTTTCATAGTCCACCCACATTGGAGCCAGCTGGTGATGGAGACGCCTGGCATTCATGACGGTGTCCAGATCCTCCCCGAAGAACAGATACCGAAGCAGGAGGGTAACGGTGGCTGTTGTGATTCGTGATCCACCCGCTCCGCCGACTACCATTTGAACTCCTTCTGTTTGGTGCGTTACAATCGTCGGTGTCATCGAAGATAGCGGACGTTTTCCAGGAGCGATGAAGTTGCTGGGTGATGGTGGTAAACCATATGTGTTGACCGTTCCAGGCGACGAGAAATCGTCCATTTCGTCATTCAGGATGATTCCGGTGGATCGGGAACGAATTTTGGCTCCTAGTCTGGAATCGAAAAAAATAAGTTGCTGATTGGTTGGAATAGAAAATGCATGAAATGTGTTACAAATAATTGATAGTGCTGGTAGCCGATACCGCGTCTCCGTTGGCAGCTAATACACAAATATGCGCTGTGCCTTGGTCCTCTGGGTTGGAGAATTCCGCTCCATAGTGTGCATATTCGTCAAAAGTTTCATTGTCATGAATTTGACTACGAACGTACTCTGGATAGCTGGTACTGGATAAATTGGCTAATAAACCATGTGCCCCCGAAAGATACCCAGGGTCTCCAACTCTGGTTCGTATGCCATATCCGAATTTGAAACTTTCAACTAATCGATGCCAGGTCAAGGGATCCGTTACGTTCAGATCGTTATATCCATCTAAAACTTTTAGCATAAAATTTTGCAGTGATCCACTTCCGGGTAATGGAAATGAGTGCACTTGACTATCATTGCGGACCGTGACTGTTGAAGGAGCCTCCCATTTAGGTCTAAAATAGTGAAAATGATTTCGTTATTTGAAAAGAAAATGCAAATAATGGCCACTTACTCATAATTATAGAAATCTTCCTCTGTAAGAATGCTGTCAAATCCTTTCAAGTCTTCCATAAGCTTCGGTAACAGGCTTCCATTTTTACTGTACAGAGAATGTACACCTTCGTTTGCAATGATTTCTAAGCTATCGGCCAGAGCCAGTCGTTTAATATACTCCCCTTCCTTCCACGTGTTATTTGTTTCTGGATTGATGAATATCTCACGCAATGATGGTTCTGCGTGAATTTGTATTCTCGTTCGGTACAAAATTCGTTCCAAATATCCAGTAACCATGTGACCTTTCCTACACAAATCTATGGTAGGCTGCACCAACGTTTTCCAGTCTAATTTGCCATATTTTTGATGAAGAACCCAATACCCTTTCAATTCACCGGGTACTGCTATCAGGAGGCCTCTTTTATCTCTTGTAGAATTGTCCGGTTTTACGAACATATCCTCGGCCGCCGCAGCTGGGGCAGTTTCCCTTGCGTTCAGTGTCTCTACGCGGTTATTTGCTCTGTCGTAGATCGTCAGAATAAAACCTCCCCCGATGCCCATGCTTTGTGGGCACGTAACCCCCTCGCAGAATAGAGTTGCTATGGCGGCGTCGGCAGCTGATCCATGCATGCGTAGGATTCGCGCTCCAATTGATGCACACTCGTGCCCATTGGCGACCACTGCTCCTCCGTGTCGATCATTAGGAATGTGCTCTGAGTCACGTCTGGCCAAGCCATAGTATAACCCCCCGGCCAATGAGATCAGAACTATTGTTAGAACGGCGGAGGTGAGTGCGATTTTCTTTCGGTATGGATTCCTGCGGAAAAAGATACGAGAGAAACTGAAGTAAATTATAATAGGGTTACTGTATGTGGTTACTGTTCTGTTTTTTAAATTATTGTTTATATTAGAAATTTATGACATTCGATCTAGAGAACAACATTTCAGAGTTGTGGTTATCTGATTTATATAATATTAGTAAAAAAAAGAATGTGCATAATAGGACTTTTTTGGGAGTCCATAAATAGTTTCAACAACAAGGTTATTAGGGAATTGATTGGAAACTCGGTAATTTGGAATGTTAGGACCCTGGGGGAGCAGGAGGTCCAATGGCGAGAAACAGGAGAACGGGAATTTCGCACACTGGATTTAATTTCGGGTAGATGTAATGCAAGTATCACACCTACTACAGTGGTGGCGAGAAGGCAGAGCATGGAGTTGGTTTCGTAATTCCTGGTAAACAGCAGCGTCGGATCATTAGATGGAGGTCGGTAAGTGATCACATTTGCGTGTTGATCATTCAGGGCGAGTTCCTCAACTACTGCTTGATCAATGCATACGCACTAACCAACGACAAATCCAATGATGTGAAGGATGAGTTATATGAGCGTTTAACCCTTTCTCATTGTAGCTGTCAACCGGTCAGCCCAGAATCACAATTCTTATTTTAGCATAACCTTCCTGTCAAGTTTGCAGCTATTTCATATAAAATTTCGAGGTGGCTCAAGTCAATTTAGTGTTTTTGGGCTATTTTGAAAAAAAAAATCTGACAAGAGATATAAACGCTGAAAACCATCGCAACAACCTCTAGCTAGACGGAAGCTTTAAATGTGTTCTACAAGTCTTGTGAACATTGCGATACGCTCCGTGCACGTTTTGACCATGTTAAAGTGATTTTCGAACTTTTAAGTGCATAAAAACAATGTTTCCCCTAAAAGTCGTTGTTTTACAAAATTCTTGAATTTATTACAAATCATTGCTGATTTATTATGTTATTATTCCTTTTTTCCGTGGACGTTGGAGTAATATAATTGCCAATGTGCGATTTACCGTTAAATTCTTAAAAATCAGAAGCTGAAAATTGAGACGAGCCAGCCTCGGGCTGAAAGGCTTGTTTGAGGAAATCATAACGTGCAAATTTATGACAAATGTTCAGCTTCTGATTTTTAAGAATTTAACGGTAAATCGTACATTAGTAATTATATAGCTCAAACATCCAAGGAAAATAAGTATAATAAATTAGCAATAATTTGTAATAAATTCAAGAATTTTGTAGAACAACGACTTTAAGAGGAAACAGTGTTTTTATGCACTTAAAAGCTTGAACTTGAACGGAACGAATCGCAATGTTCACAAGACTTGTAGAGCACACCAAAAGAATTGTGATTCTGGGCTGACGGTTGAGTTTTTGATACATTTTGAAAACATGAAGAGATCTAGTGTAGAGCTCCATCAAATTTTGCACCTTCCAACTTTCATCGAATTGTTTCAACAACTAAAAGCGATTTTTTCACATATTTATGTTTTCATTAGACTGCTAATATAATCAACTTTGTGTAAAAATGGTTAAACTATTGAAAACACTCAAGAAACTATTTTTTTCGTTTTCTACTAGTTATTGCTATGCCAAATAACTTTTGTATTAGCATGTTTCTCAAAGATGATTCTTTCCTAATGAAAACATTGAAAAAAGTCGTGACAAGTGAAGGGTTGAACAAGACCTAGATGAGAAACTCATCACACTTTCTGGCATTGTGGAGATCATCCTCAACTTTTTTGATGCTTCCGACCCCGTGAAGAACATGGTCAAAACTGTTCTTCCTATTTTCAGGGCTGTTACAACAGTCGCGGATTTCGCGATTTTCGCGTTTTTCGCGAATTTCGCGTATTTGTCGCGGATTTGCTCTGCCAGTCGCGAAAATCGCGGTTCCGTTACACGTTGTCGCGAAAATCGCGGATTTATATCGGACATTCTCTCTAAAATTCAAAATGTTAATGTTTTTTATATGAGTGTAAGCAATACTTTGGGATCCGAACACATTATATCGAACACATTTATAACACATTATATATTTTAGTTATCGAATGTTGGTTGATATCCAAACGATATTTGAGAGACCGTCTGTTGACCTTTGTTGGTTGATCATATAGAAATTCTGGATTGCAGGGACGCCGAATTGTTTTTAGAAGTTAGTCTTTGTTCTCAATATTTTTGAGAGTGATTCCCATGAATGTCGTTGCAAATATTGTAGATTATTTTTACAATTTGGGGCTTGACATTTTGTCTATTTTTCTCTCCAAGGGTGTTATTGACCGAATTAAACGCATTGAAATTCGCACCTGGGACCGCCGGAAATAAGCTAAGGCATGCTGGTTATCACACGAAATTATGCTGGTTGTTATCAACTCTGTCCACTCGGTTGAGCGATAGAGAAACGCTTCATCTTTCCGACCTTCTGCCTCATCAAGTTCTGCTCCATAGTGACTCCCAGTACTCCTGGCTGCCTATTCCAATTATTTGCCATCTATTTGCCATATTTCCCTTCAAACATTGTATCTCTTTTTATAGTCTCAGTCAATTCTTTGATTCGTTTGAGATCAACTTTCCCGAAGAACCCATATTTTTAAAAAATCGAAACAAAAACTGAAAAGTGTTCCCGGCCAGAAGGATTCGCCTGATGTTGATTCAAAATCGCGAATGTTAGGCTAAGGTACATTGCTCTAAATATAAAGCTGAGGCTTAAGGCATGATTGGAATCTTTTCAAAATGTCGCTTTTTAAATAACATTTTGCCTCCCACGTGTCAGACTATTTTATCAGCAATGTCCTATTAGACAAAGTTATAGGACATTTTATACGCTATAATTTCGTTACACCTCATAATTTGATATTGTGTTTTTGAAAAAGGTTTCGAAAAATTAGACAAATTTATGCCAATGACATTTTACAACACTGCTTGTGCTTGAGTACATTGCAGAAATTGAGACACCATGGAAAATCACGGTTGGTTGCAAATCCGACGATCCACTGCTCGCAATAGACGATGCAATCCCTCCGACTGGGTATTTGTATGTTCATGAGGAGCAGAATATCGCAAGTCCTGTATTTCCCTCTGCGTTTAGACAGGGCAAGTAAACTGAACAAGTTGCTCGAATTTATTGAACGCGAATTGAACGTCTAAACATTTCCGTTCAATTTACTCGAACGAAAAGAAAGTTGACTTTTGTTTGTTTTGACATGTTCAACTTTTGGCAAGTCCATTGAATTCAACTGCGTTGTTCAATTCACTTGCCCTGTCAAAAGGTAGCGTAAGGATTCTAGTCATCTGGGTTTCTAAATAGTGAACACATTTCAAGTTATTGCTCTTCAATATTACCATTACCCAATTTTGTGATCTACGTGCAGTGTTGGTAAAATCACTCATAAATCTCAATCATCGTGCGAACAATCAATGTGCGAACGAAATCGTCTGCGATTTTAAAGGAATAATCACGCTTGAATTTGTCATGCTAAAACGCATAATTTCACTCATTTCTCAAAAAATCATTTTGGTTTAAAAACGCATTTGAAATCACTTTGGGGGCAATTTATTGCTTATACATAAAAGAGTGTCTAATATTTTATGCGACAAACGACAATTCACTGTTTTTAACGAAGGAGAACAAAAGAAAACCTACGATGATTCAACTCATCCATGAGTTTTTAGGTGCTGAGTTTTAACTGACGCTGCGTTTTAACTCACGCTTGATTTGAATCATTCATGAGTTTTGAGATTTTGAGTTCTTACCAACACTGTTACGTGTGATCAACGCCATCTACACAACCTACTTAGATAGAACCTTCTGGTGTGTATAACCCAAACTGGCGGCTTCCCACTTTGGTTCCACCATGAGTTCGGAGTCGTCAACTGTTCTTATCACTCTATATCAAAATTCATGCTACTGAAGGCCTCGAAACTCTTGAATTGACTGTGAAATAGTCATCAACTATTTTGGCTGCATTTGAAAGTCCATTCTGCTTGAACGTATAATGTTTATTCTTTTAATAAAATAATGTATCTTGGTATGGAACGTCATGTACTTTATTTTCAGTGAAATTTAAATCTGTGAACTTTGACATCAAAACTCTATGAAGTGAGAAAGCCTAGAGGCTAGGCTATTAGGAATGCAACGATCCATTTATTTATAAACCATAAAATTATTTCTGATTCGCCATTCAAAACATCATGTGGCATAATTTTTCTTCATTTTTTCTACTGATCAAAGCATTGATAGATTAAAAGCAACAGTATTGAAATTTTTGCATTGAAATGTGTTTGTCGCGGTTTTGTTTTTGTAGTCGCGGATTTCATGTTGTTAGTCGCGGATTTCGCGCATTGGAATTTGTTCAGTTTGTAACAGCCCTGTATTTTGACTCCTCTCCTGAAGCAGCTGGCTTCAAAAATGCCCCTCCTCGAGTCATTTGTATCCTTCGATGGCTAACTTTGTCGATAAGGTTAACATGATTTCTATTCTACAATGGAACTGTCGAAGTATTCTTCCAAAATTAGATATTTTTGAATTTTTAGTTAACAAATTACATTTCGATGCTTTTGCTTTATGTGAAACATGGCTAACACCAGATGTAAATCTTCATTTTCCTGATTTCAACATAATCCGCCGCAATCAGGCAAATCGATATGGAGGGGTGCTTTTAGGAATAAAAAAACAGCACTCCTTCTACAGAGTCGATCTCGCGCCGATGTCTGGCACCGAAGCTGTCGCATGTCAGGTGACTATTCGAGGAAAAGACCTCAGTACCGCCTCGATATATCTCCCTCCTAACACCGCGATACACGCTTAAAGTCAAGTACACATCGCATGAATAGTTTTCACACATTACGGCGACGCCTTGGCCAACTCTCACTATGAGTGAAAATTTTGTGTGAAACACGAGCAGTCGCTGTGTAATGTCTCACATGTGCATGATATGTGTAAGTGAGTTTGCCTCGAACTGTCAAAGTCCCTTCGGGTCGCTATGATGGCGAACGGGTGCAGAATGTGAGGCAAGAAATCGTACTTTTTCGGAGGTTTTTCTTTTTGCTTTGATGGCGAAACAAAAAAATGTGCGAATACAAGCATCGCACTTTGTTTTGTTGATCGAAACGATTGGAGAAGCGTCTGAATAAGTATGGAAAAGTTGGCTTACTTTACCATCAATTTGAAAACATACAATTGAGGTTAGGTTCGATTTTCGACTGCTCTCTCGCTGTGTAAAATGAACTCACCTAAAATCATCGGCTATCGGTTACACAAAAATGAGTAACATCGTAATTACTCATAATATGAGTTGTTCCAGTTGTTCCCGTTTTGTGTGAACGGAACACAAAAATATGTAAGTCATTTTAAGCGTGCGGTTATGCCCGAGCCACGGTTACTCTTGGGAGATTTTAACTCCCACGAAACAGGCTGGAGGAACTGTACGACGACAACCATTCAACAATGATATACAACTAGAGTTTCCATTTCCCGGCCATTTTTGCTGTCCCGGGATTCGGGAAGAAAATTCTTGTATATCCCGGGAAATCCCGGGATCCCGGGAATTTTCGATGTTTTTAAAAACATTATTTTTTTGTTTTGAAAAAGTTTTTTTTTTTAAGTTTAGGGGTAAAGTTCATATTTTAGAAAGGCCAGATGATACAGAATTCAAATTGAAACTAAATTCAATTTCAATTTAAATCGATCCTTGGTTTGACTTCAAAAAGCAAATAGTATTTGCGTTTGTATTGGAAACTAAGGTTTCTGGAACAAATGTTCGCCGAGTTCGAAAAGACGCGTTCGCTGTCCGTCGAAGTAGGCTTGATTGTTTGTATTATGTATTGGATTTAGACCGTTTCTAAGTTTTCATTCAAGCAGCGTATTTTCTGTGGCAATACTAGGTAGTGTCAGACACCAGACACGGAAGATATATTCAGGGTGGCCACTCACCCGGGAATCCGGGAAAACCGGGAAAAACCCGGGAATTTGATATCACCGGGAAAACCCCGGGAATTTGCTGAAACCGCCGGGAATTTAGTATTACATTTATAATTCAAAAGTATGTGTTAATTTTATAATATAACCGATCTGATTATAACTTTAAAACACTTGATTTCGAGGCTGTACAGTATTGTCCTACATTTTGTCCAAAATTTCTACTCTTTGATTTTACAGCATCTAAACGATTATATCTTCTTCTTATTGGCATTACATCCCCACACTGGGACAGAGCCGCCACGCAGCTTAGTGTTCATTAAGCACTTCCACAGTTTTTAACTGCGAGGTTTCTTAGCCAGGTTACCATTTTTGCATTCGTATATCATGAGGCTAGCACGATAATACTTTTATTGCCTAGACCGGCACCGGGAATCGAACCCAGCCACCCTCAGCATGGTCTTGCTTTGTAGCCGCGCGTCTTACCGCACGGCTAAGGAGGGCCCCAAAACGATTATATATTCTTAGTTTATTAAGTGCAACTAATAGAGGGATATTTGAATATTAAAAATGTCATATTAATCTGTCAAAAAAAGCACGCCAGAGCCGCAGCAGCGCGCGCACTGAAAATGCACTAGAGTATTTTTACTCTGAAGCGAACATTTTCTGAGAAAATAACGATATGTATAAGCCTTTCTCTATCAGAAAAGGGAATTAATTTTAGGAGAAACGTTTGCATTCTACAGAATCGAATCACAAATCAGTCCCGAAACAATGCTTTGATTAAATTTTTAGTAGTATAATTTCCTCAGAATTCCTTTAATTACTTTCTTATATCTTAAGTTTTCACCAACATTTAGCCTCTTTGGATTTTGATAATGACTTATAGTAATGCTAGGTCTTCAATCGATATTTAATAAAGTTTTATCGCTTTTTTGTTCAAAAAGGTCTTACGAGCTCTAAATAATTTTCTTAAATTTTATCAGCTATCCTTACTGCTTTTACAATCTATATATATAAAACTCAATGTTTGTATGTTTGTATGTATGTTCCAGCATAACTTCTGAACCCATTGACCGATTTCAACCAAATTTGGAACACACATTCATTATTTTAAGGAGACGACGATAGGGTAGTTAAGGATGCTCTTTGGAAAAGGGGGTGGGTGTGGGGGGAGGGGTATTGCTAAGTTATTGATCAACTCAGTGTACTTTTTGAACTCCTTGGCCGATTTCAACCAAATTTGGAACACAAATTCTTTATCTTAAGGAGGGGACGATAGGGGGGTTGGGCATGCTCTTTGGAAAAGGGGGAGGGTATGGTGGGAGAGTTATTGCTTAGTTATCGATCAACGCAGTTCAAATTCTGAACCCCTTGGCCGATTTCGACCAAATTTGGAACACAATTACCTTATCTTAAGAAGGGGCCGAAAGGGGGTTAAGCATGCTCTTTGGAAAAGGGGGAGGGTGTGTGGGGAGGGGTATTGCTTAGTTATCGATCAACTGAGTGTAAATTCTGAACCTCTTGGCCGATTTCAACAGAATTTGAAACACAAATTCTTTATCTTACAGAGGGAACGATATGGGGGTTAAGCATGCTCTTTGGAAACGGCGGATGGAAAGGGGGGGGGGTATTGCTTAACTGTCGATCAACCCAGTTTAAATTCTGAACATCTTGGCCGATTTCGACCAAATTTGGAACACAATTTCCTTCTCTTAAGAAGGGGACGATAGGGGGTTAAGCATGCTCTTTGGAAAAAGGGGAGGGTGTGGGGGGAGGGTTATTGCTTAATTATCGATCAACGCAGTTTAAATTCTGAACCCCTTGGCCGATTTCGACCAAATTTGGAACACAAATTCCTTATCTTGAGAAGGGGACGATAGGGGGTTAAGCATGCTCTTTGGAAAAGAGGGAGGGTGTGGGCGAGGCGTATTGCTTAGTTAACGAACAACTCAGTGTAAATTCTGAACCCCTTGACTGATTTCCAACAAATTCGGAACACAAATTCTTTGTCATAAGGGGACGACGATAGAAGATTAGGGATGCTCTTTACAAAAAGGGAGGGGTATTGTTTAGCAATCGATCAACTCAATGTAAATCCTGAGCCTCATGACCGATTTGAACCAAATTTGTATCAAATATTGTCTGTCCTAAGGAAGCGATTTTAGTGGATGCGGTTAAGTAATTTTAAAAGGGGGAGGGTTTGGGTGATGGGGTATTGTTTAGTTATCGATCAATTCAGCATGACTTCTGAACCCATTTATCGATGTCCACCAAACTCATAATATCTGTCTAAGGAAGACTATATCAGACTGGGTATGAATGTCATAGCTAAATGAGAGAGAGGGTATATTCATTAAACGAACAGTTTAGTATACCTTTTTATCGCATAGGTCAATTCAAACCAAACACGTAAACACATAATCCCTACCCAAAGGAAACTATTATAGAGAGGCTGGAAGGGACTTTTGGAATGGGAGGGGGGGTATTGGGATTGGGTATTGTTGTTCATCGGAATAATGGTATGCCCAGTGAAAAGCAATGATTAATGTGTTTCCTTCTGAATGGTGGATGTGATTGCTTCTTTAAAAGTAGGCATTTGCCCGGAATAAGGCAATGGTGAGTGTGATCCCTTCTTTAAAAATGGGCGTTTGTCCGGAATAAATCATCGGTGGATGTTTTTCCTTCTTTAGCAATTGACGTTTGCCCGGAATAAGCCTATTCAAACCAACGATCCCTATTTCAAGATCAGTCAATGCTTCCAAAAACCTTCTATTAGTCAAATGACGAAGTATCAATAAGTCAACACAATTACTCTGATAACCAATTGGTTTTATCTTTTTCTGATTGTAAAAAACTGTAAACCAATTCATGCAATTCCGAGCAAGGCCGGGTACATAAAGCTAGTAAATTCAGATAAAATTGTGAAGATTCCAGACTGCTTCCATATTTTCAGGAACTTTTATGAAGTCTATTCGAATTTTTGGAACTCCTTTGGAGCTTCCTACAATTGGTGCAGATTTCCAGGTACTGGTTTATGGTTGCTTGTCGTTTAATGCTTCAATTTGATGCATTTTTGACACACTAAACTGTTCAACCTTCCTACCTTTATTTCATAATCTTTTTGAAATAAAATAATGGACAGTTCAGTTAAGAAGGTACGCCTACGAAAGATTTGCCAAAGGTACTGCAAAAATATAAGATCTAACGAGTACAGAACAGTAGAGGACCCTTTTTAGAAGAAAGGTTTACTGGAAATAATGTCTTAGCTTGCCTTTTACAGCAAAAGATCGTTAGTTTCAATGCGAGATAGTAGAGAAAACATTAGACATATGAACATTTTTTTACAAATGTTATGTTAAATTAATGTTATAACAAATTTTTTTAATGGCTCATCAATTGTAATTTTTTAAATATGTTTTTCCTATGTCAACTGTTTCGTACAATACAGTCACAACTCGAAATTTGAAACTGTTCAGAAACAAACGATAAAAAAATTCAATTAAAAAACTTTAATGTTTTTGTGACGGCTTTGACAGGTTTTGTTCTATTATTGTCAGGGGGGTTTCTGTCGACCAAATTTTATTAAATTTGGCCACAATATTATTTGATATGCAAAGAATGTTTAGGCCAAATTTGAGCATAATCAGTCATAAAAACCCCCCTGGCAATAATAGAACAAAACCTGCCAAAGCCGTCATTCCCCCTATTTCGAATTCCATGGATATTTTTGCATGTGTTGATACATTAGGATTACTTTTATGTGTTTAAAAAAAAGAAAAATCAATAAATTCGAGGTATACAAATTTTTCGAAAAATCGTCGAATTTTAAAATAAGCATAACTTTTGATGCATTGTTAATTTCGACCTGGATCTTTGTCCAGTGTTACTTTATACTGTTTTCTGTGCTTTGCAATCAAAATATCAAAAATGAAGTATTTTGTGTTGTGCAAGTATTGCACGAAACCGTCGATATGTGCGCTTTTCATTATTTTCCTGCTACATAGCTTCTAGAGTGCAATCAATATCTCAAAAGCTTTTCGGACAAAACAGCAGTTGGAACTTGAAGTCTTTTACAGCGAGTCATGAATCTGTTAGTCTGTTAGAATGTTAGAATTCAATCACATAACATATGTGTAACTCGGGTAGCACATTCATGTGATTCAATGCTTATTGTCAAATAACTGAATAGATACTTAAACATAATCGAAGACCATTTTATCAAGAAGACTGGCAGCTCTGGCATTTTTCCATACAAGCGGTCAACTTCATTGCCGACAGAGCCTCTTCTGAGTTGAAGTGGTAGCTTGTTATCTGTGTGGTAGTGATCTTAGCTGACAAAAGTAAATGGGTCTAATAAAGGTGCGGAGGAAGTCGATGTCTGCTAGTGTTAGTTAACTGTCAACAAATAACTTTTAGAAGGAATTTTCCACAGTAGGTAAAAAGTAGAATTCTACTCTAAATTGTGTCGACATCGCGAATACGATACAATACTTGCAATCGCAATATGATAAAAAAATTGTCATGAAGCGTGTATACTAACTAACTATTTCGCAAATCGCCAGTACAAATCAATTAACATTGGCCATCCACGATTAAGCCTTTACTTAATTGCCTTGTTCTGGCTGTTAGTCAACCGGCACCACGAAGCCTCGCCGCTTGGTTCGCCGGGTTACAAAATTTCTTTTATGTTTATTTTGCTGAAGATCTACCAACACAAGCAAACGTAGATGAACCCCGCACCTTTATTATTTGCAATGGAATTTAGCTGTCAATTCACAAAACAAACCACACGGAATCACAAATCAGCTCAGTTTTGTACAGGCAGAAAAATTCCTCGTGAAAATGAGTGAAACAAAAAGATTATTATTATTATTTTTATTAATGAGGTTTTCGGCCCTGGGCCTGTTCACATCGCATAAAACAAAAAGAGTTTTTCGTGGCAATTCAAAAAAAACACAAGGGACTAATTCGGAATTATTATTTATATGAAAATCTCGCATGGGCAGTTCCTTAGTACTTAACACCAATCAAGAGAGAGAGAGTCAGAGTGTAAGTTTAAAGTTGAGGCTGTCTACTTAGTTTTGTATGCTTTAAACTTATTTCTTTGGGGTCTTTTTTGTGTTCTTATCCGTTTGTCTACAAAATAAAGTGTTGTTTTTAAAGTGTTGTTGTTGTTTTAAAAACGAATTTGAACCTATTGGAACGGTTGAAACATCAAAACAAAACCTGAAAAGCGATAAAATGAGTTTTATTTGCATCGGAAAATTATTAATCTGTCAAAATTCTGGCTTGCTCCAAGGTAGCATAATCAAGGCTAGTGAATTAACATTCTCAATATTTGCCGTTTTTTCTATATATTACCATCTATTTTTGTTATCTATCATCTGAATTTTTCTCAATGAATTATTAGCAAAGACTGGTTTCCTTCCGGTTTCCTGGTTTCCTTCCGCTAATGTATATGTGCAAACAGCCAGCATGAGTTAACCGCCGGAAATTTGTATGGCGAAAAACATCTAACGCGGGTTTTCTCAAAGTTAGGGATTTTCAAGGAAAACTATTTGGTACTATTTCTGTACACGCCTGTTTCAAATTACTCAAAGACTAAGTGAAATTGACGTCTTTTTCTGACGGAAATCTTTCTCATTTTTTCGTAAAAAGTGGAACTAATCAAAATTTGAGTAGTTCCACTTTTTACGAAAAATTAGTAAGATTTTCGTGAGATAAAAAGATACGGCAATACAATTTCACTCAGTCTCTGAGTGAAGAGTTCATTTTCTACTATGTCTAGGATAGCATAACCTTTTCGAACTTTTGGGTTTTTAGGCAAGGTAATGAAAAAAATTAAGAAAAATCTAGAGAGTAAATTGTTTCAAATCAAATCATGAAAACAGTCTTCAGTCGAAATGTGAAGAAAATTAGCAGGTCCGTACGGAAATTGATATAGAGTCGGCATTTTAATCGTCAGCTCAAGACAAAACTCCGAATATTATTCGGCTTAAAGTTATGTTGATCTCATAAAATTGAAATACGTTTAATCTCAGTGTACTTCTCGAGAGTTTTTTTAGCATAATTTAAATGTGGTTTTGATATATTTTGATTGATCGTGTAACTGAGGATACAGTGTCAATTCACTCACACAAACAAACATAGTACCACCTCGGCTCACCGACAGCGCTGCTAACAGTGTCGCCCGATTTCAGGCTGTGTTGCCAGTCTTCTTGATAATGTGGTCTTCGACATAATTTTGTACATTTTATATACCAAGAAACTATTTTCTTTGTTTTACATAATCAAAACCCTCTCAGGCACCTTCAAAAATTTCCGGGAAAATTTTGAAAAGTCTACCGGGAAAACCGGGAAAAATCCGGGAATTTATTTTGTCGACTATAGTGGTCACCCTGTATATTAAATCTATCCTACAAGCGTTCTATGTAGTTAAAACATTGACCCATTGTCACCTCCGACGACGGTCATCGGGATCCATGAATCGGTTGTATAAGTCGCGTGGCGCCGTGGGATCATGAATTGGCTGCGTTAATCATGGGTAGCGTCGTACCGAATTTATCGGGGCAGGTCAGCAAAATTCTAAGAAGAGTTTTAATCCAAAACATTCAGAAGCTGATCAGCAGAAATCCTGAAGGAGCTCGTACCAAAACATAAAAATAGGGGACGAAGAGCTCAGGATGACTAGCTCGGTGTTAGGGGGGGCGAGGAGATGAACGAGGCGTGCACACTATGTAATGAAAATTAAATTACGCGTAAAATAGAATCGGAAAATAAAATAAAATAGAAATGCAAACAAAAACTTTATTTGAAGTATTAAAACTATTTTCACATCATTCAATGAATTAAATCATTTTAGATTTAAAATAAAAACGTTTATATTTGCGCCTTTGTTTATGCTCCAAATATGTGCATCAAAATAAATGTAAATTTAGAAAATATTTCAGGCTGTGTAGAGAAATGCTGAAATATGTATCGGATAGTGTGCGACTCCTCGTTGTAGACGGAAGATAAGTAGGAATCATGCGCCAGTTAGATATATATGCTATTTTGTTATATCAAGGAATATTGTTAGCTAGCGAAATATTGAGATACTTGTTGTTTAAATATAAGAGAGCTGCAGTTGTTGACAGAAGTATCAGGCAGTAGACCGCCATAGGGTAAAGAAAATTCTAGTCTTGTGTTTTCTATGTGAGGAAGTTCTTCTTGGCGTTGGGCGTTCAATGCAAATAAAAATTGTGAGCATAAACACTATTAGTAAGCCTGAAGTAAAAAACGATTTTTTGTCCCGGGATTTTCGGGATTTCAAAAATCATATCCCGGGAATCGGGAGATCCCATATTTTCCTAAATCCCGGGATGTCCCGGGATGGAAACTCTGCATACAACCTCTGCGAGGACTTCAATATATCAATTTTGAATACAATAGAAGCTAAACGATTGGTGGTGGCTGGCCCAATTATTACTTCCGGTCTTTTACTATACTTAGTATAGTAATAGCCAAGCATTCGTTCTACATATTACTAATATGGGGGTAAGCGTGTTGAATTGTTATAGAATTTAAAAAGAAAACGAATGCTAAGACCAAGTGCCACTGGATGACTCCAAACGGGCCAGTATAATGTGGGGTAGTCAGGGTTTAACTAAATTAGCTAATAGTATAACTTATTTTGCCACGCACCAATTTCAATATAATTTGTTTCTACGAATCAAATTCCTAGAAGTTAGGTTTTCAGCATTACTTAGCGCAAGAGAGGGTTTAAACTCTGCGTTAAACTGAATTTTATTCGCCGATTCGGGGCGTTATCATGAGTGATCAGCACTCGTGGAACACATTGTTTAACGCGAATGTCAGCCGGGTTCGATCAAAAGTGTAAGATTTAGTGTAATTAGTTTAATTATTTTTATTTTTAGGCATCAAACGTTAGGAGCATGTTTTCAGCGTCGCACAGCCCAGGAGAGGGTGTAAGCTCACAACGGTATAGTGTAGGCCGTCCTCGATTGGGGTCCTGTGGGTCGCATGTAGTGGCTGTGCTCGGGGCAGTTATGTGTTGAAAGCGGTTTCGGGGCAGCTAGGATTGAGTTTTAATATAAACAGATGTAGGATTGAACAAAATTATAACCTTCAGGGTTCATATTATGAAGATTATTGACAGCCATAGCGTTGAGGATAAGCTTTTAGTTAGGAACTGAATTAATTTATCCGATTTGGAAACCTAGATTGAAAAGTAGGTATATATGGACAATAATAGAAACTATATACAGTTATCATTTTATTAAGTATTGAGGATATGTTTTGGTTGTTGAGTATCAGATGGGCATGTGTGATATCCATTAATAAGACAGAATTATTAGAACTGTATTTTTGTCTTTGTAGTAAGATTAATTACTTACTAATGTTTTGCGGGCCGGCGAGTGAAAGCGGCCCAATTCTTTTATCTACCTCTTTCCAGACGACCAGTGATGAAGAAAATCTTATTGTTCCGGTATCAGCAGTGGTATTCATATTCATAACAACCACCGTCAATACAGGAAGTCTGTGTTCACAACGTGATTACTTCAAGGACAATCCCAACATCTTCTGTGAATTGCAGATAAGTATTGCGTTTATATTTTAATTGCACTGAGCTCGTTCTAATCTGATCGATGAATGAATTTACTTGTCACTAATCAATATCATTAGTAAATTTAAATATTCCCGTAGATTAGAAAAGCAAGTGCATATATTTCTATTTTATGGCAACATATCACAACGAAACGGACCCTTGGGAGCCTTAAGTAAGATCTCGGTCCGGTTGCATCTAAGGAGATCTTAGTGCAGTGCACACCGGACGTGTTGCCCAGTAGACGTATCGCTCAGTGGTATTTAAATACAACGCAGATAGGCTATGGTCAGAGGGTGCGTTGATATTACAAGATTACAAGATTACAAGATTACAATAGAAGCTAAACGATTGGCACCTCCAGCAAGAGATAGCCGTCTAGATCTTTCCATTTGTTCGAGCTCATTATCGTTGGACTGTACTTGGAAGGTGGTTGAAGATCCCCATGGTAGTGGTCATTTGGCGATCGAAGTCTCGATTTCCAATGGACGTAATCAATCTGTTTCTATCGACCTCTCATACAGGGTTGCCACATTTAAATCTGTATTTTTTCTTCAGGAAATCTTCATATCTGTTCTGTATCTCAAGTCGAAAAATCTGTATTGAAAATCTGTATCCATCTAAGCCCAATTAAAATGGTTTTTGAGCAAACTTTGTTTTAAAAATTATGTAAATTTGATAATTTGTGAATGAAATCTGTCGAGGGTCCGTCTTTAACTATTGTTGCCACTTTAGTGGACCAACCTTTCAGTCACACAAAACCTACTAAGCAGAACTACCGTTTCTGGATATGTGAAAAAATGCTAGATCTGATTTTTTTTTATTATTGGTTGAGCTTTTTCTGAGGCCACTTTATTCAAATATAGTCCGAACATTTTACGGAGCATAAAATGGTTTCAATATCGTTGATTTGCATAAACTGTTAATGAAAAGTAAAACCTACCAGAGCCAATTTGCTCTGTATTTTCAAATTAAAATTTTGCTAATATGATAATGGATCGTAATAAGATCAGTTTGGCGAAGAATTTAATTTTATAAGCATCAAATCTTATTGAAAACAGCTATTTACTAATAGCAAATTATTTACATAATTTGTATTATAATTTTCAGTACTGTTCTCTTCAATAAATCTGTAAAATCTGTATATCTGTACATACAGATTCTTGGTCACCACTCTATCCAAAAATCTGTAAAATACAGAATAATCTGTATATGTGGCAACCCTGCTCTCATATGATCTCACGAAGCACATCGATTGGGGAACATATGCGGAGGCCATCATCGATGGTGTACAGTCGATAGAAGCACTTCCCCGCGGGAAGAGTACGAGTTTTTTTATCCCAGTCAGGGAATCAATATTCGAGTAACGCCTAACAATATACCCTTTGTCATCAACAGAGTTTGTTACTGACAAACGCACCTCGCAACAAGCCTTTATCAGAAGCCGAGCACAATATGACAAGAATCTTTTGCCTGGTATGCTCTGATATTTCCGAGAATGCGATGCTATTTTTGTAATCAGAGTTAAATTCTCAAATATATCTTTAAAGTAGAAATTACGATAGCATCAAACCGAAATTTGCTGTAGAAATAATGCAAAATAATGGTATGAAAAATTTGCAACAAAATTGTCTTCTTTTTCGTTGCTTACAATTTTTTTCGGAACTTTGTCATTTTTATCTCCGATAAAATTAAAGCTTTGTCGTTTGTTCTCTTTAGTCGCTTGTTTCGCATACGCATCCAAGAAAAATTGATTCCCTGATCCCAGTTGATCCTTGACAGCGCTCTGCAGACACAACGCCGGCTAGTGCCAGGAGCTTCGGTTCGTACGAAACCACACAGTCCGTGGTGGGATGTCGAGTGTACACAACTTTATCGCGAGAAATGCGGCGCGTTTAAATAATTTCGGAACCACGGTTCGATCGTACTTAACAAACGATTCATCGCACTCGAGATCCAGTTCAAGAAGCTGATCAAAGTGAAGAAACGCGGATATTGGCGTACTTTTGTTATCGGTTTATCGCGGGAGACCTCAATGAAAACTCTATGGACCGTCGGGAGAAGAATGCGCAATGCGTCGTCCTTTTGCTAACAGGGATGATATGGAACGTCCCTTTTCGATGAGTTCAGTGCTTGTTTTCTCTTGTTTCGGACAGCAGAACGATCGTGCGATCTAGGACGCGGCGCGCAGGTAGGAAGGGAGGATATGTATAGACCGGTCATCGGACCGGATAGTCTGCACACCGTATCGAATGACAACGGCCAACGATGCATAAACTTCGCAGCCTCCCGCGGAATGGTAGTCCGAAGCACCTTCTTTCCCCGTAAAAATATCCACAAGGCCACATGAAGATCACCTAATCAAGAAACGGAAAACTAAATCGACCACGTTCTAAACGACGGTAAATTCTTCTCCGATATCACGAACGTTCGCACTTATCGCAGTGCGAATATTGAATCCGACCACTACCTCGTTGCAGTATGCCTGCGCTCAAAACTCTCGACGGTGTACAACACGCGTCGAAGTCGGACGCCACGGCTTAATATTGGGCGGCTACAAGACGGCAGACTAGCCCAAGAATACGCGCAGCAGCTGGAAGTGGCACTCCCAACGGAAGAGCAGCTAGGAGCAGCGTCTCTTGAAGATGGAGAGATATTCGATCCGCCATTGGTAGCACCGCAACCGCTGCACTTGGCACGGTGCCCCCGGATCAGAGAAACGACTGGTATGACGACGAATGTGAGCAGTTAGTAGAAGAAGAGAAAAATGCAGCATGGGCGAGATTGCTGCAACACTCAAGTTGAACGATCGGATTCGCATTCGTCCGCTATTCTATTCGTCTCCGTTCAATCGTCCGTTTCTGCTTAATAAATTGCCAAAAAATTAAATAAAGGTCGCTCAAATAAACCTCGGTGCTATACTATCGCTTTAGTATATACGATAAGTGAAACTGTGTATCGAACGTGGTTTTTACGCCAATTTATTGTCTCTCAACTATCGTTTCAACATGGAGAAGATTTGCGAAAAGTGCTCGTTTTCAATTGACATGAAAAGTGAGCTGTTCACTGTGTGTGAAGGAAAGTGCGCCAAGTCTTTCCATGCTAGCTGTGTTGGCCTCTCCGAAGCAGATGTGTGTACTTTGTCGAGTAATATAATTTGGCTATGTGATGCGTGTGTGACGTTGTTCTCCAGGATGCGAGAACGCACGAATGCCGATGCAGCTACATCAACTCATCCTGCTCGATCGATGGAGGATGAAATTAATGATCTGAAATTAAGGGTGGTATGGACTTCTTAAGTACTGTGCAAATAGATAGGACAAGTAGCGGTCAAGGAATGATGCTGCTGCTGACATTCCTTGAATGGTACGGAGCTAACAAGGAAATCAAATAATTTAACAATAGCAGGCGTATTGCAGTGTATAAAACACAGGTTTACGTCTTCCCTTGCGAAATAATGCTGGGATGCATTATTCCGCAAGTAAAGTGACGTTTTGTTAAGTTTTTTTTCACTCTGTTTTATGTTTGTTTGTTATTCATTGCAGGTCCACTGTTTTTTTCGGCTATGCTGATCTTCAGGTGTACCGAGATGAAAGGCTATGTTCGAAGTAGGTGCTGTGATTGGCCATGTTCTGGGAAGCGTCGAAATTAGCTAGGCCTTTCTCAATCGTCAACCAATAGTCGGTCTAAACTTCTCCTCCTGGCCATCCTGAGCGCTCGAATATCGATGAAGATTTTGGTGGCGTAGCTTGAGCAGTTGCCAAACCCGCGCTGCATATATAATATATTATCTTCATCAAATGCTTCCGCAGTGTGCAGTGTGCATCTCTACATATCGTATTTCTAATGAAAGCTATTCCCAGCTCGTGTGTGTTGTCGCTACGGTGTTGAATTCCTACAACTATATCGGAAATAATGCGAGTTATTGTCGACTTGATGATGCTGAGATTTGATTTGAAGCTGCATGTGACTAGACTAGCTTCTAATTACTAGTCTATTATCGTCGCTGTGGTTTTCTCCGATGGTTGCAGTTCGTATTTTTTCGTATTAGGCCAACAAGGCAAGGCTCCAGCTCACATTGACCGCAACTCTCTGAATTTCTAAATAAGGATAGTTCACAGTGTTGCTTGATGTCCCTCACAGTTCTAGGACATATTCTCAGTTGCTCCTGACAAAGGTAATAGGCGCTGTTGGGAGCCGCACCTGCTTGGTGAACACTCGCTTGATCAGATAACACCCGGAGAGAAGTAAACCCCCTTTCCCTGTCAGCAAACGACCAACTTTTCCACTACCAACCCTTTACCCGACCGACCGGCATCTTGGTGAATAAGAATGGAAGTTGCTTGGCAGGAGGCTAACGACCACGCAATGGCGACTGCGTCGAGTATTCTTCCAGAAATTAAGTCGAAATTCATCCTGGAATTCTTTTATGACTTTCTTCAACAATTTCCTGGTAAATTTCTTTATTAAATATCTTTGGAAATTCTTTGGGCTTGGATTGGTTACATTTTGTCTGATAAAACTTGGAAAAATTTCAGACTACCAGAAAAAAATCTGGAGCTATTAAATTAGGGAATTAGGGAATCACAGTAAAAACTGAAAAGTCAGTGAATTCTCGGGGTAATCAGTGAAATCAACAAGAGAAAAACTTACCGTTTCATATCGTTTGTTTTAAGGTTTAGGTAAGGAGTCGTAAAGACCCGTCTCAATGTCACAGGGTAATGAGCTACAGACAAGTTGTCAAATAACTCACCTCAAAAATGAAGAAGAAGCAGATCATAAGGTTTTCCGTCGTTTAATATGCTTTAAGTGCAAACTAATGCTATAATTTGTTTCTAGTAAGCTTAAAGTAAGTGCCCTCCTTAGCCGTGCGGTAAGACGCGCGGCTACAAAGCAAGACCATGCTGAGGATGGCTGGGTTCGATTCTCGGTGCCGGTCTAGGCAATTTTCGGATTGAAAATTGTCTCGACTTCCCTGGGCATATAAGTATCATCGTGTTAGCCTCATGATATACGAATGCAGAAATGAGAACTTGGCTTAGAAACCTTGCAGTTGATAACTGTGGAAGTCCTTAATGAACACTAAGCTGCGAGGCGGCTCTGTCCCAGTGTGGGGATGTAGAAGAAGAAGAAGCTTAAATACTGAATTTATACGCCAAAAACTTTCTGAAAAAACTGATTTTTTTGCCAGTGAAATAATATCTAGAATTTCTGGAGGCATTTAGGAATTTCTTCGAAGGAATTCCTTTTGGAACCTCCGTATGAATTCCTAAATAAACTTCCGGAGGATTTCCTGGACGAACTTCGAAAGAATTTCTGGAGGAACTTCGGAGAAATCTCTGGAGGAATTTCCGTAGGAATTCCTGGATGAATTTCCGTAAGAATTCCAGGAGGAATTCCTGTAAGAGTTTCCGGAGGAATTCCTGGAGGAATTTCCGGTGGAATTTTCGGTTGAATTCCTGGAGGATTTTCCGGTGGAATTCCAGGAGCAATTTCCGGTGGAATTCCTGGAGGAATTTCCGTAGGAATTCCAGGAGGAATTTCCTTTAGCAAACCCTCCGGAAGTTTCTTTAGGAATTCCTTCGAAGGTTCCTTTAGGAATTCCTCCAAAAATTCCTTTAAGAATTCCGATATTTTTGGATTGTTGATTTTTTTCGGTGAAGAAAAATAACAATCCAAACATATAAAAATTCACGGTGACCAACACATTACTAAACCTATGGATTTCCTCCGGAAGTTCCTTTAAGAATTCCTCCGGAAGTTCCTTTAGGAATTTCTCCGGCAGTTTCTTTAGGAATTGCCTTTAGGAATTCTTTCGGAAGTTCCTTCAAGAATTCTTCCGGAAGTTCCTTCAAGAATTCCTCCAGAAGTTCCTTTAGGAATTCCCCCGGAAGTTCCTTTGGGTACATCCCGAAGTTCCTTGAGGAATTCATCTGGAAGTTCCTTTAAAAATTCCTCCGTATGTTCCTTTAGGAATTCCCCTTGAAGTTCCTCCAGGAATTCCCCTGGAAGTTTCTCCAGGAATTCCCCTGGAAGCTCCTTTAGGAATTCCTCCGGAAGTTTCTTTAGGAATTCCTCCGGAAGTTGGTTTAAGAATTCCTCCGGATGTTCGTTTAGAAATTCCTCCGGATGTTCCTTTAGGAATTCCTTCGAAAGTTCCTTTAGGAATTCCTCCGGAAGTTGCTTTAGGAATTCCTCAGGAAGTTGCTTTAGGAATTCCTCCGGAAGGTCCTTTTGGAATTCCTCTGGGAGTTGCTTTAGGAATTCCTCCGGAAGTTGCTTTAGGAATTCCTCTGGAAGTTGCTTTAGGAATTCCTCCGGAAGTTCATTTAGGAATTACTCCGGAAATTGCTTCAGGAATTCCTCCGGAAGTTCTTTTAGGAATTCCTCCGGATGTTCCTTTAGGAATTCCTCCGGATGTTCCTTTAGGAATTCCTCCGGAAGTTGTTTTAGGAATTCCTTCGGAAGTTGCTTTAGGAATTCCTCCGGCAGTTCCTCTGGGTACATCCCGAAGTTCCTTGAGGAATTCATCTGGAAGTTCCCTTAGAAATTCCTCCGGAATTTCCCTTAGGAATTCCCCTGGAAGTTCCTCCAGGAATTCCCCTGGAAGTACCCCCAGGAATTCCCCTGGTAGTTCCTTTAGGATTTCCTCCGGAAGTTTCTTTAGGAATTCCTCCGGAAGTTTCTTTAGAGATTCCACCGGAAGTTTCTTAAGGAATTCCTCCGGAAGTTGCTTTAGGAATTCCTCCGAAAGTTGCTTTAGGAATTCCTCCGGAAGTTGCTTCAAGAATTCCTCCGGAAATTGCTTTGGGAATTCCTCCGGAAGTTCCGTTAGGAATTCCTCCGGATGTTCCTTTAGGAATTTCTCCAGATGTTCCTTTAGGAATTCCTCCGGATGTTGCTTTAGGAATTCCTTCGGAAGTTGCTTTAGAAATTCCTTCGCAACTTGCTTTAGGAATTTCTTCGAAAGTTGCTTTAGGAATTCCTCCGGAAGTTGCTTTCGGAATTCCTCCGGAAGTTCCTCCAGGAATTCCTCCGGAAGTTCCTCCAGGAATTCCTCCGGAAGTTCCTCCAGGAATTCCTCCGGAAGTTCCTCCAGGAATTCCTCCGGAAGTTCCTCCAGGAATTCCTCCGGAAGTTCCTCCAGGAATTCCTCCAGGAATTCCTCCGGAAGTTCCTCCAGGAATTCCTCCGGAAGTTCCTCCAGGAATTCCTCCGGAAGTTCCTCCAGGAATTCCTCCGGAAGTTCCTCCAGGAATTCCTCCGGAAGTTCCTCCAGGAATTCCTCCGGAAGTTCCTCCAGGAATTCCTCCGGAAGTTCCTCCAGGAATTCCTCCGGAAGTTCCTCCAGGAATTCCTCCGGAGCCTCCTCCAGGAATTCCTCCCGAAGTGCCTCCACAAGTTCCTCCCGAAGTTCCTCCAGGAATTCCTCTTGAAGTTCCTCCAGGAATTCCGCTCGAAGTTCCTCCAGGAATTCCTCCGGAAGTTCCTCCAGGAATTCCTCCGGAAGTTCCTCCAGGAATTCCTCCGGAAGTTCCTCCAGGAATTCCTCCGGAAGTTCCTCCAGGCATTCCTCCGGAAGTTCCTCCAGGAATTCCTCCGGAAGTTCCTCCAGGAATTCCTCCGGAAGTTCCTCCAGGAATTCCTCCGAAAGTTCCTCCAGGAAGTTCCTCCAGAAAAGAAAATTCCTCCAGAAAAGAAAATTCCTCCAGGAATTCCTCCCGGAGGTTCCTCCAGGAATTCCACCGATCATTTCTGCAGGAATTCCTCCGCAAGTTCCTCTAGGAATTCCACCGGAAATATCTCCAGAATTCCACCGGAAAATTCCTAAAGGAACTTCCGGAGGAATTCCTAAAGGATTTTCCGGAGGAATTCCCAAAGGAACTTCTGGTGGAATTCCTAAAGGAACTTCCGGAGGAATTCCTGGGGAAACTTCCGGAAGAATTTCTAAAGGAACTCCCGGGGAAATTTCTGAAGGAACTTCCGGAGGAATTCCAAAAGGAATTCCAAGAGGAATTCCAAAAGGAATTCCAAGAGGAATTCCAAAAGAAATTCCAAGAGGAATTCCAAAAGGAATTCCAAGAGTAATTCCAAAAGGAATTCCAAGAGGAATTCCAAAAGGAATTCCAAGAGGAATTCCAAAAGGAATTCCAAGAGGAATTCCAAAAGGAATTCCAAGAGGAATTCCAAAATGAACTTCCGGAGGAATTCCAAAAGGAACTTCCGGAGGAATTCCAAAACGAACTTCCGAAGGAATTCCTAAAGGAACTTCCGAAGGAATTCCTAAAGGAATTTCCGAAGGAATTCCTAAAGGTACTTCCGAAGGAATTCCTAAAGGAACTTCCGAAGGAATTCCTAAAGGAACTTCCGAAGGAATTCCTAAAGGAACTTCCGAAGGAATTCCTAAAGGAACTTCCGAAGGAATTCCTAAAGGAACTTCCGAAGGAATTCCTAAAGGAACTTCCGAAGGAATTCCTAAAGGAACTTCTAGAGGAATTCTTAAAGGAACTTCTGAAGGAATTTCTGAAGGAATTCCTAAAGGAACTTCCGAAGGAATTCCTAAAGGAACTTCCGAAGGAATTCCTAAAGGAACTTCCGAAGGAATTCCTAAAGGAACTTAAGGAGGAATTCCTAAAGGAACTTCCGGAGGAATTCCTTCAGGAACTTTCGGAGGAATTCCTAAAGGAACTTCCGGAGGAATTCCTTAAGGAACTTCCGGAGGAATTCATAAAGGAACTTCGGGAAAAATTCTATCTTCCGGAGGAATTCCTCAAGGAACTTCCAGACGAGTTACTATAGGAACTTCCATAGGAATTTCTGAACAAACTTTCGGAAGAATTTCTGAATGAACTTGTGGACTAATTCCTCAATGCACTTCCGGAGGAATTTCCAACTTTCGAAGAATTTCCCAAGGAATTACTTGAAGGGACTTTCTAGAGGATATTCCGGAAAAATTCTTCGATAATCTTCCGGCAAAATGCTGGAGGAAGTGCTGGAGGAACTTCCCGAGGAATTATTGGAATAACTTCTGAATCAATTTTAGCAGTAATTTCCTAAGGAATTCCTAGAGGAACTTCTGGAGGAGTTCCTAGAGGAACTTCCCGACGAAATACTGGAAGAAGTGAGGAAGAATTCCTGGTCCTGGACTTTTCGAGGAGTTGGTCGATCTCCCGGAGGAACTTCGGAGGGATTCCTGAAGAAACTTTCAGAGTAATTCTAATGGAACTATCAGCGCAATTTCTTACGAATTATTCGGAGAAATTCATCAAGAAACTTTTGAAGGAATTCCTGATCGAAATTTCTTTAAGAAACTTTCTAGATGATCTTTTAAAGGAATTCTTTGAGGAGCTTCCGAAAGATTTTCTCAGGGAATTTCTGGAGAAACTTCCCGAGTAGTTATTTGAATAGGTTCTGTATCAATTCGTGCAGGATTTCCCTGGAGAATTCCTGGAGAATCTTCCGATAGAATCCTTGGAGAAACTTCCCTATTCCTGGAATAACTTCGGAAAGAATACCAGATCGATCTTTCGGAGGAATGCCCGAAGGAACATCTCGAGGAAATCCTTGAATAGTTTCTGAGAGAATTCCTGGTTGATCTCCCGGGGAAATTTCGGAGGAATTTCCGGAAGGAATTCCTGAAGGACATCTCGGAGGAATTTCTGAATGAATTTCCTGAAAGAACCTCCGAAACTTTCAGAGGAATTCCTGGAGGAACTCCCGAAGGAATTCCTGGAGGAACTTCCGAAGGAATTCCTGGAAGAATTTCCGGAGGAATTGCTGGAGGAACTTCCGAAGGAATTCCTGTAGAAACATCCGAAGGAATTCCTGGAGGAACTTCCGAAGTAATTCCTGATGGAACTTCCGGAGAAATTCCTTGAGGAACTTCCGGAGGAATTCCTGGAGGAACTTCCGAAGGAATTCTTGGAGGAACTTCCGGAGTAATTCCTGGAGGAACTTCCGGAGGAATTCCTGGAAGAACTTCCAGAGGAATTCCTGGAAGAACTTCCGGAGGAATTCCTGAAGGAACTTCCGGAGGAATTCCCGGAGGAACTTTCGGAGGAGTTCTTGGAGGAACTTCCGGAGGAATTCCTGGAGGAACTTCCGGAGGAATGCCTGGAGGAACTTCCGGAGGAATGCCTGGAGGAACTTCCGGAGGAATTCCTGGAGAAACTTCCGGAGGAATTCCTGGAGGAACTTCCGCAGAAATTCCTGGAGGAACTTTCGGAGGAATTCTTGGGTGAACTTCCGGAGGAATTCTTGGGTGAACTTCCGGAGGAATTCCTGAAGGAATATCTGGAGGAATTTCTTGATGTACTTCCTAACGAACTTTTGCAGGAACTTCCTTAGGAAAATGTTGTGGAACTTCTGAAGAAATTACGGAGAAAATTTGGCGCTTGAAACTAGTTCACACCGACTCGCTGCGCTGCCGATCACCAACGGCCTGACGCCGCCACGCCACCACCGCTGGCTGAAAATGATCTATCACGCTGCCACCGATAAAATTTCGGGTCACAGGTCTAAACTCCTCCCGAATCCCAGAAACGGAGAATTCCTCCAGGATATCTTCCAGGAATTCGTTTAAGAACTGCCTTCAGGATTTCCTCCAGGAATACCTCCGATAATTCCGCAATAAATACCACCGAAAATTCCTCTGAGGCTTCCTTCAGGATTTCTTCCGGGAACTACTCCAAGAATTTATGTGTTGAACTTAATTTTAAAAAACACACACTAATGTAGAACAAAAAACTTCTAGATTTTTTCCGGGAATCTTTCCAAGAAACTCTTCAAGAATTTCTCCTCTCCTGGATTTCCTTGGAGAATTTCTCCATGAATTCTTCCAGTAATTCCTTTCCTCTTCTGGGAATTTCTCCAGGTATATCTTCGGGAGCTTTTCCAAAAAAAAAAATCTCCGAGAACTCTCCCAGGAATTCGTCCTGTAATTCTAAGATTACATTTATCGGATGGTATATGTAGAATTTGCTCCAAAAAAAAAATCTCCGAGAACTCTCCCAGGAATTCGTCCTGTAATTCTAAGATTACATTTATCGGATGGTATATGTAGAATTTGCTTGAAAAAAAAGAAAAGAGAAAATAGAATAAAGCATAAATAATAAAAAGAACATAAAGAATAATAAAAAATTAAGCAACCTGTCTTTATTACTCCGTTGGATTCTTGTTGTAGCTAAATATTCCTGTCCTTGCTAAATATATATGTTTCCATGTAATATCCGTCTATGAAATCGATAAAAAAGGAGGCACAAGCAACTCGCACTTCTAGAGAAAGAATTCCGTCCAAGCGAGGATTGGAATCCTGTAAGGATCTTTAGGGCCGTTAATATAAAATAAGATTCCACCAATTCACGCCGGCACGCTACCGCTGCTGACAAGAAGTGCTCTTACCATCACTCATAAATATTAACTGGAATAGTTGGAGCTAGAATACAGTGTAGTTACCTAGATCCTCTCGAGTAAGAAGGTAAGACATAAATAAAATACAATTGTAATAGCATCAGTTATTTATATCAACCGTTCATAACATCGAGCAATGATCAATTGTTTGGACATTCGTAACAAAATTATAAATTATAACAGCATGAGATAGATTTCAACATTTTGTTAGAAAATTTAGTTATTTTTACAATATCTTGAACAAAGGTGAGAGTAACCTATGTTGAGAATTGTGTTGAACTCAGTAACACAACATGATATAAATTCGTTATTCTCTCCTGTTTGAGTTAGTTCGTAATGCGCCACGTGAAGCCTATTTTCAATAATTTGTTTGGTGATTTCAACTTGAATATTTCTCCCTGGTGATGAAACTCGAATAGGGCGAAAGGTCCAGATGTCTACTATTATTAGATTGTCATTGGAAGGTTTTAAAAGATTCTTATGGTAGTGATAGCATGTCAATTGTCACCATAATCAAAAGTGGCAATCAACGATCAGAACCATCCTATCGAGGGACATTGACTAGCAAAAATTTACATCGGCAGTAAAAATGGTATCGAATTAACAGATATTCTACCACCACTGGATGATCCTTAAAAAAATCTCAATGCTCAAAAACGTTGCAACTGGCAAGTGGCGTCGTTTTGTCGAGGGACTACTACAAAAAACCTCAATGACAACAATTCGTAAAATGGCTCGCAACAAGCGTCTCTACTAGCGAGAGTGAAGAATACTCCAATCGATGGATATCCAACATAATATTTAGAGAAACTTTCTCTGACACCGGTTGCTTAACCAGACTTCTGAACGCTGGAACTATCAATGTCTCATCTTTCATCAAATATTTTTTTATACGGCATGCGATAACATTAAATCAAATATAATATATCAATAAACTATCTTTGATTAAATTCAATTATCTGAAAAAAAAAACCTGATATCGTAAATAGTCGTAAATAGTAAATAGACCTGTGGAACTGTGTTGGGGAGTACAATTTCTTCCATGGAGGTACAATTTCCATGGAGTACAATTTCTTCCATAGAATGGAGGCCGTTTTTAATGCTATCATGAATGAGAAAAATATTGTAAAAAGTATTATTTAATAAATCGACCATTGGGTCGAGCAAAATGCATTACATTGATTATTAAAAAAAAGTGGCAGGTTTCTGGCACACAGCAGCAACAAACGGTTTTGGAGAAAATTTGCAGTTTTCTAAGTCAAATTGTCAGAATTGGGCCGCTTGTTGGTAGCACGGGAACAATTAATGGTCCTTGCACAGACTTATATAACAAAGAGTTATGAAAATATCGCATCTTTCTAGGATGAACGAATTTTTGAATTGCTACAAGGTTTTTGGTATCGAGAATATATGAACCCCGGTGACCATCGCTACACAGGAAACTAAACATTTATCTTTTCTGATACATTTTAATTTTGGATAATACGTCACAAATATGGGGTTGTTTGGAATGTTCGGTTTGTTGCAAATATTCTGCCAAATCTTCGACCTACAAATAAAAAAAAACGTTAGTGGCTATTCACAAGAGATCTATTAGAGCTTCTTCATTTATCCCAATATCTCCAGCTGAAGTCTAACTAAAGGATCGGTAGCAAATCAGCTGTTCAAGAATTCTATCTGCATTCACATTCATCTTATTCCGCTTCATTTGCTGCAGCTTTTAGAAACATACAACCGTCGACCCAAACTGTAAAACATTTATAAAAATGTATGGTATATGATTACGTAAATTTATTATTTACAATTATCTGCTTGGTGGTATTCTGCTACATTGACTTACGAAAGAGGATAGAAAACTATTTGTTTTCCGCCTACTTTATGAATTACGTTAGCTAATCAAAATTACTTTGGTAATTAGATCGAATTTTCCTTGACCATTTTCCTTGAGAACTGCATACTAAGCTTTAGCAGTAAGTGAAATCTCGCTTAACTTTTCAAAAGGACCTAAGTAACATTTTTTTCATGAATTAATTTGAACAGCGCAATCAACAGAACAGCATGAAAGCTTTTAATTTTTTTAATTCATGAAAAATATGTTACTTAGGTCCTTTTGAAAAAATAAGCGAGAAATCAACAAAACGCTTGCAGCTGTTATTCGCAATCCTGACCCTGCGGATGCTGTCCCATACTCGCATTCAACGTCTTTTTCGTCGCCCAACCTGCTTGATGGAACGAATATAGATGATACATCGCGTGGATCAAAACAAAACGAATCGCCGAAGCCAGTGGGAAGGATCGATGATAAAACGTTTGCATTGTATCTTACCAATATCGACAAGAACGCCACCGATGACGATATAAGTAGGATGGTATCACACTCTCTGAACGTTCCGTTGTCCCGGTGTCGAGATATAGTAAAACTTGTGCCTAGAAACCGAAACACTAACACTTGCGATTACGTGTCGTTCAAAGCTGTATTGAGTTTAGACTTGAAGCCAATAGCAATGGATGCATCTACATGGCCCAAGGGAATAAAGTATCGACAATTTGTGAACCGAATGAATGATACATGGAAACCACCCGTTCAAAATGATAATTAATGTGCTTTCAATTCTCTATTAATTGTTGCTGTTTTGAGTCTTTTTTGCTTTTTTGTTGCTTGTTTGTGTATTTACTTTGCCGAAAATGTTGTTAGTCATGTTTTCCTTTGATTTTGTCGTTGAAGAATTGTAGCATGTTTCTGATAATCTTGATGTTTATTGTTTCTATAATTTTAAGAGGTTCAATAAGACCAGCTTAGGTCAGTTGGATATAAAATAAAATAAATAAATAAATAAACACCGCACGAGGGCGAACGAAGCACGATATAAACAGGCGCGGAACAGACAAAACTCGATTTTCCGAAGGAAAAAGCGTCAGCAGGAAGATCGAGACCGTGAAGAGACGGAGCAACTGTACCGCGCTAATAACACAAGAAAGTTCTATGAGAAGTTGAACCGTTCACGTAAGGCCACGTGCCACAGCCTGATATGTGTAAGGACATAAACGGGAACCTTCTTACGAACGAGCGTGAGGTGATCCAAAGATGGCGGCAGCACTACGAAGAGCACCTGAATGGCGATGTGGCAGACGAAGATGGCGGTATGGTGATGGAGCTGGGAGCACACGCGCAGGACATAATTCTACCGGCTCTGGATATCCAAGAAATCCAGGAGGAGATTGGCCGGCTGAAGACCAACAAAGCCCCTGGGGTTGACCAACTACCAGGAGAGCTATTTAAACACGGTGGTGAGGCACTGGCTAGAGCGCTGCACTGGGTGATCACCAAGATTTGGGAGGAGGAAGTTTTGTCGCAGGAGTGGATGGAAGGTGTCGTGTGTTCCATCTACAAAAAGGGCGATAAGCTGGATTGTAGCAACTACCGCGCAATCACATTGCTGAACGCCGCCTACAAGGTACTCTCCCAAATTTTATGCCGTCGACTAGCACCAATTGCAAGGGAGTTCGTGGGGCAGTACCTGGCGGGTTTTATGGGCGAACGCTCCACCACGGACCAGGTGTTCGCCATTCGCCAAGTACTGCAGAAATGCCGCGAATACAACGTGCCCACACATCTATTCATCGACTTCAAAGCCGCATATGATACAATCGATCGGGACCAGCTAAGGCAGCTAATGCACGAAAACGGATTTCCGGATAAACTGACACGGTTGATCAAAGCGACGATGGATCGGGTGATGTGCGTAGTTCGAGTTTCAGGGGCATTCTCGAGTCCCTTCGAAACCCGCAGAGGGTTACGGCTAGGTGATGGTCTTTCGTGTCTGCTATTCAACATCGCTTCGGAAGGGGTAATACGAAGAGCAGGGATTAACACGAGTGGTACAATTTTCAATAAGTCCGTCCAACTACTTGGCGTCGCCGACGACATAGATATTATGGCACGTAACTTTGAGAAGATGGAGGAAGCCTACATCAGACTGAAGAAGGAAGCCAAGCGGATCGGACTAGTCATCAACACGTCGAGGACGAAGTACATGATAGGAAGAGGTTCAAGAGAAGACAATGTGAGCCACCCACCGCGAGTTGGCGTCGGTGGTGACGAAATCGAGGTTGTAGAAGAATTTGTGTACTTGGGCTCACTGGTGACTGCTGAAAATGATACCAGCAGAGAAATTCGGAGACATATAGTGGCTAGAAATCGTACATACTTTGGACTCCGCAAGACGCTCCGATCGAATAGAATTCGCCGCCGTACCAAACTGTCAATCTACAAAACGCTCATTAGACCGGTAGTCCTCTACGGACACGAGACCTGGACGATGCTCGTGGAGGACTAACGCGCACTCGGAGTTTTCGAAAGGAAAGTGCTGCGTACCATCTATGGTAGGGTGCAGATGGCGGACGGTACGTGGAGGAGGCGAATGAACCACGAGTTGCATCAGCTGTTGGGAGAACCATCCATCGTTCACACCGCAAAAATCGGACGACTGCGGTGGGCCGGGCACGTAGCCAGAATGTCGGACAGTAATCCGGTGAAATTGGTTCTCGACAACGACCCGACGGGTACAAGAAGGCGAGGTGCGCAGCGGGCAAGGTGGATCGATCAGGTGGAAGATGACTTGCGGACCCTCCGTAGACTGCGTGGTTGGCGACGTGTAGCCATGGACCGAGCCGAATGGAGAAGACTCTTATATACCGCACAGGCCACTTCGGCCTTAGCCTGAATAAATAATAATAATACAATCGCGCGATCTGCCGGAATATTGCTGTTTGCGTCCTCGTCCATGCGTCCAAGTCCTTGTACTGCTCGCTGGTACGTTCTATACTGGAATACTGCTCCGCAGTTTGGAATCCGAACTGTCACGAACTGTGTCTGATCAAGGATCGAGTCGGTGCAACGCCGATTCCTACGTTTCATACTACGTAAACTCCCATGGAGAAATCCACAATTTCTTCCAAGCTATGAATCAGTAAGTTGATACATTTGGAACCCACCGTAGGGAGACAACTCGGGCTCTGCTAATTGCTGAGAGCATCGCGCTTGAGTTTCTCGTACAGAATCGCATCGCTTCGTTACTCGCCGAAAAATTATTACGCTCTAGAAAGCATTAAAACGCAATCGAGGTGTATGTTTTGTTTACATATGGATTTATTTGCCATAGTTTTAAGCGCAAGAAGTTAATTCAATGAATTCAACAATAAAGATCATGCAATGATCCAAATTGTGACTCGAATCATAATCGATTCTCTGGGCCATTATTCAGATGGTATTTGACTCACGCATGATTTGAATTGCCGATGAGATTTGAGAATTTAAGATTTTCCCAACACTGAAACTTAGACGATATTCTATAAGCGACGAACCACCAAATTACCTCGAAATTTTCTCAATCAATCTACTAGCGGCAGTCACCAGTCGATTTCTGAGGACGTGATGACGTGATTTACAAATGCGGTACCTACATGAGTAGGGTAGATATGTATAAAATGCGCCCCCCCCCCCCTTTTCTTGGTTCATATCCCAAATTTTGTCTCAAGAATATAGTCATTTGAAGCCAAAACAAATTTGTATGCCTTCAAACGAAAAAACTCAGTCAAAAATTCTGTACTCAAAATTTAAAAAATTAACATTATTTTGGCTCATTCCAACGCAATTTCGGCGTTTCTGTCCGCAATGCTTTTCTTTAGGTACAAAAAATATTTAAACCTAATTACCATCAGTCTGAGACATTTACTAACTGAAAGGATAGAGTTGACACTAATCTTGTGCGGAATAGTTTGAAAATTTTGATGAAAAATACTGGAATATTTTGATTATCATTTTTGGGTGGCGCATATTGCCCAGCATCGTTCATTTTGGATTGAAATTCTCAATTTTGGAATAAAATCGTTTTGTTGCAATATTGCTGGCTTAACATGAACATTTTTGGACCATATAATGACTGCTATGTTAGATTATTGATAAGCACTTCGAAAATACATGTTTTCGGAGGAAATCGCCATTAAATTTAGTGATTAGCTTAGGAGGCGCATATTGACCGCATCTCCTTTATTCCAATTACTTTTTTACTATCGACCTGTATTTTACTGTCAAGCAAGTTAAGAAAATCAATTTTGATTTTTTTTTTATTAAAATCCAATTCTTTATTTGCCTTTGACAACACAACCAAAAAGTTCTAAATTCTAAGTTCTAAACTTCACTGCTAGTGATGTTGCCATCAACTTCAACTGTAATATCATCTCCCCCGTTTCTTAGTTGATTAGACTCAATTGAACAGTAGGAGTGAATCGAACAAAGTCGTCTTTTAGTTGACCTTATAGAATTTCAAAATGCATTGAAACATCGATTTTTGGCATCTATTGTTATGCTTTGTGATTTTCAGGTTGGGTTGGTTTCGGTTATTTTCATTAATTTAATGTTTGCCATCTTGAATTCCCACACTAGCAACAAATATCGATTGCTAGATTTTAATGCTTGGGATTGGATTTAGCAATACCCATAGATGGGGTTTCAACCATTTTTACAAACGGCAAATTGTCACTTGATCCTAGAGCATAAACAACTGATAAGAATATAATTGAACAATTTGTATAAAAGACTCTCGCGGAACAATTGTGTATGAACGTATTGATAAAATTTAAAACACAATTTGTATAAAAAAAACATTTTATTAAAACAAATTAGCCTAATAGTATATTTGTGCTACCCGCTCGCCGGGGATCGTACGTCGCCCAAAGCTTATCTTCTTTATCCCGGATAATTGCCGTCAGTGCGGCAAATCCAGAATCAGAAGCGGCTTGATTGGCGACGTGTCCTCGCTCGATCAATTCATTGACGACGGTTTGATCGAAACCTTCCTCGTACTCAAAAGACATCGGTGCCAGCTGGTGATGGATCCGCTTGCTGTGGATGATCGTTTCGAGATCTTCGCCAAAGTATAAATGACGTAGGATTAGTAGGAATGTGGCCGTCGTGATTCGTGAACCACCGGCACTGCCGACGATTATTCGCACATCGCCTTGCGAATCAGTTATGATGGTAGGGCACATGGACGAGAGAGGGCGCTTTCCCGGTTCGATGTAATTGGCGGGGGATGCTCGTAAACCGTACGAGTTGATTGTTCCCGGTGTGGAGAAGTCGTCCATCTCGTCGTTGAGAATTATTCCCGTCGAAGGGGAACGGATCATTGCGCCCAATCTGAAATAAAACATTATACATATTATGTTCAAGTATGTATCTTCATCAGCGGTGACATTGGGTATAAGGGGTGAAAATCTTAGATGGATAAAGATGTCTATGTAGTCTATATTTCAACGTGAATTAGATCGCCAATCATCATTCGTTTCGAAACACATTGTAATAGACAAAACTAGGGGCGAGCAATACTTACACATAATTGATCGTAGTGGTTGCAGCGACGGCATCGCCATTTGGTGCCAGCACGGAAATATGCGCAGTGCCGTAGTCATCTTCGTTGGCAAATTCTGCCCCATAATGCTCGTAGTTCGAGAATGTCATATTATCGAAGATACCATCGCGTACAAATGCCGCATAGTTCTCATTGGTCAGTTTCCTTAGCAGTTCTTCCACACCCGGCACAAATGGAGGATCGCCAAGCTTGGTACGTAGACCGTATCCGTGCTTGAAAGCTTCTACAATTCTGTGCCACGTGAGGGGGTCATCGACGGTTAACTGATCGTAACCGTCTATAATGTTGAGCATGTAGTTTAATACGTGTCCACTTCCCGGAAGTGGCATGGAGTAGACTTGGTTGCCGCTTTTCAATGTGGTTGTTGCCGGTGGGAGCCAGCGTGGTCTAAAAAAGAATTTTTGTTAAGAATTTGAAAAAAATATACATAGCTTGAAAAGAGATATCTTAAAAGCAAATTGTGATCAACTTTTGTATTTTCAAGGGTCAAGGATCTATTCTTTCTATGAGCAAAAACTAAAAAAAAACCCTGATTGATTCACCTAGCGGTGTTTGAGCCTTTCTCGTACATTAGATATACTAAAAAAATTGAGTGAGATTTTTTTAGCGAGTTTTTGTATATAAATCGAATTTTGGCCATAACTTTTGATCACATAGTCCGATCTGGCCAATTTTCAATAGGAAACAATGGGACAGGATTCCTCAACAAATGCAAATATTGCAAACCAATCGGATCAAGATAAATTCCTAAAAGGTGAGTGAGTTTTATTTTGCGCACATACATACACACACGCACACACACACAGACAGATATCATCTCAATTCGTCGAGTTTAGTTGATTGGTATATAACACTAGGAGTCACCGGACCTTATATCACAAAATCGCCTTGGAAGTGAATATATAGCCTTTTCGTTACACCTTGGTGTACGAGAAAGGCAAAAACTGGTATTAGTAGGGGAAGGGAGAGACCTTACGCTTCCGTTGATTTACAAACGGTTCTAGAGTTTTTTTTTTGGTAGACAGACACGGTTCACATAACATAACATTATCTCTATCAGCTTCAAACGAATGTTTCAGTTCTATTCCATCCCCATTTCATGTCTGATAAGTTTCAACAAGTTATGTGGCCCAAGATGACCAACACATTGATGCCAAATTTCTACTATTTATTTACTCAGACTAAGACTGGAGTGACCTGAGTATTACATAAAACTCTTCTTTACTCAGCTCGGTCCATGGCTGCATGTGGCCAACTACACAGTCTATGGAGGGACTGCAAGTCGTCTTCCACCTAATCAACCCACCTTATTCCACAACCACCTCTCGCTGCATTGTGCCCGTCGGATCGTTGTGAGTTATTTTTACCGGGTTACTGTCCGTGCCTGGCCTACCGCGGTTGGATGGTTGATGGATGGTTCTCTTAACAGCTGATGTAACTCGTGGTTCGTTTGCCACATCCACGTACTTTTTCGCTATCTGCAGATGGTACGCAGTACTCTTCGTTCGAAATGCGCATTGGTCCTCCACGAGCATCGTTTAGCTCTCATGTCTGTAGAGGACTACCGCCGGTCTAATGCGCATTTTGTAGATAGTCAGTTCGGTACGACGGCGAATTCAACACGATGTTGAGTTCAAAGCACGTAATACTGCCTGCCACGTTGTGTCTCCGATTTATTTTCTGGTATCGTTTTCGGCGGTCACCAGTGAGCCCAAGTACTCGAAGTCTTCAGCCACCTCGATTTTCTCACCACTGATATAAACTCGTGGTGGGTGGGTCACGTTGTCTTCTTTTGAGCCTCTTCCTATCATATACACACTTGACTCATTCCACAGATTTCGGTGGAATTTCACCGAAATCTCAACATCTTCATTCAGGTGTTCCTCGTGATGCTGTTACACCTCTGCAGTAGTTGTTGATAAGAAACTTTCCACATGATAGTCACCGGAAATTTCGTATTTGAAAGTGTACGAAAGCAATAAGGTGTACTTCGCCAGTCCAATGTATCTCTTAGCCAGTCAAAGGGTGCATTGCATAGCCCGTGTAACTAAGGCGGCCCATCGTGAGCTGAAAATTAGTTCGACCACTTCAGCATTTGAGGCAGCATTCAAGTGATTCATCTCTCATCGGGAATTTTCGAGGAGCAAGTACACAACTAGAGGCACTGCACATATGTACTGCCATTCCCCCAAAATCATCACGAAATACTGACATGTTATTCAAAGTTGTAGTTGTAGTTTATTCCAGTTTGCTGATTCAAAGCAATTTTACATACTTAGATAAAAAACAGAATTTTATTTTTTTGTTTTCAAAGGTTGATATCTTTGACTGGGGCAAACCAAAAAAATGATTTACACAGCATTTGAAAGAACAACTCATATCCTGTCGAAAAATTGGAGATGTTTTATTTTTTATCTCAAGTTTTAATAATTTGACTAATATTTTTTCAAATAAAATAATATAACTAGACAACGGAAAAAGATACTGATACTGATGTTCTTATAGCAAAACACGCGTCAAAAATCCCCAACAGTCTCTAAAAGGTGTCATTCGTGAAAGCAAGAAAAAAGAGATCGATACTGTTTTTCGAGGGACACCCTAAGCCAAGTAGGCAAAATTGCTCTGAACTAACGATTGGCGTAGCCTGGTGCAGATGGTTTGGCATGTCTGTAAACAGTAACAACGTCGTTGCAGCATTAACTCAGGTCAACAAGAATACTTCAACTTGAGAACCAAGCAAGAACCAATCAGGCGATGGTTCAATTGGTTGATATCTACGGCAACACTATCAGCAACAGTAGGTGTTTCCAGCATTAAGTCAAAGCCATGTGCAATCGGGGCTCAGTCCAGATAGGCTGCCATTATTTTCATTTTTTTCCGATTCTCCTGATTTTTTGTAGTTTGTTTAATCTCGCTGAAATCTGTCTTTTAGGTACAAACTTGCTTGAAAAATCTTGAAAATAAGCAGATTATTTAAAAAAAATACTTCGTTTGTGCTCTGGGGTCTTATTGACCCCAAAATGAAATTGTTATAACTTTTTTAATATGGACGATGCGCTTACTTGGAGTTTTCGAAAGGAAAGTACTGCGTACCATCTATAGTGGAGTGCATATTGCGGATGGTACGCGGAGGAGGCGAATTAACCACGAGTTGCATCAGCTGTTGGGAGAACC
The DNA here is from genome assembly GCF_024139115.2 of Armigeres subalbatus. Lineage (NCBI taxonomy): Eukaryota > Metazoa > Arthropoda > Insecta > Diptera > Culicidae > Armigeres > Armigeres subalbatus. The sequence continues at coordinate 162,016,085 of NC_085139.1, forward strand.
GTCCATCGTTCACACCGCAAAATCGGACGACTGCGATATGTCGGGCACGTAGCCAAAATGTCGGATAGTAATCCGATGATCAGTAATCCGAGGGGCACAAAAAGGCGAGGTACACAGCGAGTAAGATGGATCGAACAGGTGAAGGACGAACCGCGCACCATCCGCAGACTGCGTGATTGGTGACGTGGAGCCATGCACTGAGCTGAATGGAGAAAACTCATACATTGAAATAAATGTTGGGGTAGTTTTAATCATGATATTCTAATCAAAATTACTATTTCCAAATGTTGTCATTATAAATGATTGTTTTTACAAAATAACATCACTGTTGTTAATTTTACCATGCGCATGTTCAAAATAATAACACAGCATGGTGAAGAAAATTTTCTCGATATTGGCCGTCAAAGCAGCCATATTTTGTGCTGTGGTGCTGTGCTGTGTTTTGGAACCAAATTAACTAAGCGACAATTAGTTTATTAATAATGCGCGAAATAATGAATCTAATATTCTAAAGATCCTGGAAACACTAACTAGATTCGTGCTAAATCAATGGTAAGTATTTATAAAGTGATGAAAACTATATTGTTTTCATTTTAGACTTGATTGCAGATTGAGCTTCCCGAAACCAATTTTGCTTATCATCGATGACGATGTCGCTGTTTTCTATGGAAATGTAGAAATGTTTTCAACATAAATGAGAATCGACAATCCCGACCAATTTGCCAAAGTTGAGAAGGACTTAAGCATCACCAATATCTGACCCTGTCTGCGTTGGTTCCTGGTGGCGGTACTTTGCCAGTGGAGTTGCCGTTACTTCATCTAGAAATTAAGTGAAAAACGTTTTTGCTTCCGGCTTCTCTCGAATCGAACCTCTTAAAGCGTTTACAATACGTGTTTCCCGAGCCATAAAATCTTGGAAAAGATGTTTGTTTGCAAGTCTGTACGAATTATCCCGTATTTTTTTAATTCTTCGGATCGGAACAAATAAAACACTTGTGTCATTCCCCTCCGTTCAATGTAATGTAAGTTGTAACTAAAAAACTGAATGCAAATAAACTAATTTAAATGTGTTTTTATGTGGCTGAATTCAAACATTATTTCGTAAATACCATCCCAAATTAGTTCAAACGACTTCAAGTTATTTTTATTGTAAACGAGTAACCATGTTTATTTTAAAAATGAGTTATAGTTGAAATAAATATGAAGCATGGTAATTTTCCCTGCTGTAATTGCTTTTGAGGCCATAGTAAAAACAAAAACTTATTGAAGTTGATACAAACGTGGCATATAGTCTGCACAAATCTAGTGGCGTTGTGTATTTAATTTAACCCTACAAAATAGTAATTTTAACTCTAAAGCTGCTCTCAGTGTATGTACTGCACAGGTCACCCTTCCCTGGAGACCGTCACGAAAATATGATAGACTTTGAACGTTAATATCTCAGCCGTTTCTCGGTGGATTTCGAATATTTTTGAACCATTCGATCACGGACAGGGAATCAATATTCGAGCAACGCCTAACAATATACTCTTTGTCATCAACAGAGTTTGTTACTGACAAACGCACCTAGCGACAAACCTTTATCAGAAACCGAACACAAAATGACAAGAATCATTTGCCTTGCATGCTCTGATATTTCCGAAAATACGATGCTAATTTTGTAATCATTGTTCGATTCTCGAATATTTCCATAAAGCAGAAACTATGATAGCATAAAACCGAAATTTGGTCTAGAAACAATGCAAAATAACGGGATGAAAAGTTAGCAACAAGATTGTCTTCTTTTTTGTTGCTGACAAAAAATATCGGATCTTTGTCATTATTATCTCCGACAAAAACAAAGCTTTGTCGTTGGTTCTCTTTTGTCGCTTGTTTCGCATGCGCATTCCCAAAAAATTGATTCCCTGATCACGGATGAGTCAACGCTTCACAGATTTCCAACAATTTATTATTGAAAATGGGCAAACAATTTAGAAATAGTAAAACAATCAATCTCGCTCATGCATCGCAAGCACAGACATCAATATACAGAAACTTACGGGTTTGGTTCTAATCCTCAGTCCAAACAAGATTTCGCGCAGAGCGGACGCAGCGGAGCGGAAACAGCAGCACGATGGCACTGGTAGCATATTCAACGGAAAACCATCGCATTGATGGTGGTCGTCGGCGTCGATGGATCCTCAACGAACCAAATGGTGGCTTCTTATCGAAAAGTCATTAAGTTTGGTTGCAGTTAGTTATTGGAAAAGCGCATTGGGAAAGAAAATTGGATCTTTTCAGGACTAGCATTTTCTGAACAGAAAGGGTAGATTACAAAAATGGCCTATTTCGGTGGCGTTGCCGTGGTAGCTTAATTGGTGCCGACACGATTGTGATTCTGCTACCGAAGGGCAACTTTCTGTCATTGCCAAACGATTAAGTTTTGCATTTGAAAAAAAAAATCTCGGATCAACCTTTTTTTCTATGCAATGGCGGACCGGAAATAATCGATTTCATTCCCAATGACTAACAGAAACAAAATCAAATACTAACAGAAATAAAACCGAATAACCTTGCCAAAAACTTCACTTTCTGCCGACGACAGTCAAATCGATAAAGACTCTTCTTTAGAGGAACATTTCTACAGCATTCACCCACCGGCGACCGTCGCGCAGACCGACAGATGCCATGCGATTATGTGTTGTACTATGAACGAAATTTCGTCTAGGGTCAAATTTTTGTTATTACTCTTTTCAACAAAACGTATTTTGAATCATAACAGCTCAAAACCAAATTCAGCATCTTGCGAGATAATTTCACAGGATGCTTTGCAGAGCGGAGGCAGCAGAGGACACAGCAGCACGAAGGCTCTGGTAGAGGTTTCAACGGTAAACCATCGCATTAGTGGTAGCGATCCCGCGCCACCAGTGGCGATGCTGAGAATATATTCCAAACTGTGGGGTCTTAGCGAAAAGTCATCGAGTGGCCGTCGGACAATAACAGAACGAAGTGAAATTCCAACGTTAGTTATTGGAATGGCGCATTGGGAAAATATATTGGTCCTTCTCAGCCTCAGGACCAGCATTATCTGAATTTCTGGGTTGATTGCAAAAATGGACTATTTCGGTGGCATCAGCTTGCTAGCTCTTTTGCTGTTAGTGATTCAATCCATTCGAACAGACTAATTGCATCATCTCCCTACGACGCGTGCTTGTGATTCAACTTGTGACGCAACTTTCTGTCGTCGCCAAACGATTAAGTTTTAACCTTTAAAGAAAATTCATCTCGGATTAACCTTCTTTTGTATAAAATGGTAACCCGAAAAAACAATCGATTTCATTTCCAATGACTAACAAAACCAAATAATCGTACCACAAAATTTTACTTTCCGCCGACGACAGCCAAATCGATGAAGTTATGTGGAAAATTTCCTTTAGCTGCTTAAGTGTTTGAAACGGCGCATTATTAAAAATAAAGGATCTTTTCAGTCTTTGTCGACTAAACGGATCAATTCGAAAACAGCCAAATAGTTTGTTTGTCTGGGTGAAGATTTTTCTCAACGGTCAATACCTCTTCTTAGATAAATAGTTTAAGTCCAGAAAAGGACTGTGTGTAATTAATTCTTGATTTTATTTGAATCATTTGTTTGAGAAACTACATAAGTCCATTTTACACAATTTTGAGAAAACAACAAAAAACTGTTTTTGAACGAATTGGCACCGAACTTTCGATTTCTTCGATACAGACAGGGCCTGATTTTGGGGGGGGCCGGGGGGGGGCCATGGCCCCGGGCCCCCACATCAAATAGTTTCTGCTTCTCACACTTAATGTTGATGTTACCAAAAAAAATCGGATAGTTTAAATATCGAAATGGTTAGTTTTGTTTAACCGTGCATTCACCAATACTTCGAGAAGAATCGAGCGACTATTATACTTGTATTACCATGGTGTGTGTGACGTGTAGGTGTAAATAGTCAAAACACCGCTTCGATGTTATTCATAACTGTACTGTAGTTTACCAGTTGTCATCTGGACGTCACATTCGATCATCGTCGGCTTTCTCTTGCGCAAGAACGGAAGTGCATTGAACAAATGCTTCTTACGCGTTTATTTGTTCAACATCTTTTCTGAATTGTGTTGTGTTTGCCCGAACAAAAAAAATGAACGATCGTCACGTAGTACCCAGAAATTATAAAAGTGGAGCGGAGAAAAGAAAAATTCAGGATGAAAGAAGTAAGAAAGTGGAAGAAGTGCTTGCAAAAACACCAAAAATAAGTTCTTTTTTTACGACGAGTGTTGCTGGAGTAACAAGTGCTGACGAAACAGATTCAAGTGGCGTTAATGTCGGTGAGTTGGTGCTCAGTTCCACATCTTGTGACTCTGAAGTGTTTCCACTCAAAACGGATGTGAATGTTAATTCAAATTACGGAAATGATGTGGGAATGTGGTTTAAATTGAATGACGAAGAGGTTGATCACTGGATCGCAAAAGGACCTGATGAGCTGCATCATTGTGATGAGAAATTGTTCGAAAGTTTTTCAGTGAATCAGGAGAGGGGTGACGTTGCTGGCTTCAGAAAATGCACAAAATCTCTGTTTTACCGGAAGGTTCAAAATGAAATGGTTTTCAGAAACTGGCTTTGCTTCTCGCCGAGTAGGGGAAAACTTTACTGCTTTCTATGTGTTATTATGAGAGCTTCAGCGTCGAATTTTGCTAGTGATGGATTCTCTAATTGGAAGCGTGCACAAGAAAAAGTTAGTCTACACGAAACATCGAAAGCTCATCTGGAATCGTCCGTTTCCGTTTCTTCACGAGCGGGAAGGCTTGGTGTTGATAAAATGCTGAAACAAGAGGTAAGTTCAGCAATCCTATTGATATTTGATATTCATGATCAAATTATTATGATTATCACAGGAACTACAAAGTGCCAACTACTGGCGTGAAGTTATAAGGAGAGTTGTGAGTGCAATAACTTTTTTGGCACAACGTGGTCTAGCATTTCGGGGAGAAAATGAGCTGTTTGGTTCAGCAAGAAATGGAAATTATATGGGAATTCTTGAACTTATTGCCGAGTATGACCCGTTTTTGGCCCGTCATATTGAAACGCATGGCAATAAGAAAAGCGGACATGCTAACTATTTATCGTCTACTATTTGTGATGATATCATCGACATAATGGCTGACAAAGTTTTCGATGAAATTACTAGTAGGATCAAGCAAGCGAAATTTTATTCCATTTCAGTTGATTCCTCGCCGGATGAATCACATATTGATCAGTTAACGGTGGTAGTAAGATATTTGGAAGGAATCAGACCAGTCGAACGGTTCTTAACATTTATTCCACATTGTGGTCATGCTGGACAGCAGATGGCTGATGCTCTCCTTGAGTTTTTGCAAGCTCATAACATCGATTTCCAAAATTGTCGAGGACAGTCATATGACAATGCACCGAACATGTCAGGAAAATACAAAGGAATGCAGGCGTTAATTTTGCAGAAAAATCCATATGCGTTTTTTGTTCCATGCTGCGCCCATTCGTTGAATTTGATTGGAAAATCAGCAGCCAACATTTGTTCAACCGCTGTTGACTTTTTCAACTTTGTTCAAAATTTATTCACGTTCTTCACAAGTTCAACTAACCGATTCCGAATCTTGACTGAAAGATTATCGAAAACCGAACGGCAATATACTGTGAAAAACCTAAGTGACACACGCTGGTCTTGTCGAGCAGATGCAATAAAGGCTTTGCTTTACGGTTACACAGAAATCAAGAATACTCTACAAACAATCGCAGAGAATGTAGAAGAAAAAGATTTGGTGAAAAATGAAGCTAACTATCTCTACAATAAAATGTCACTTCTCGAGAACGCTATTTACACTCAGTTCTGGTACGACCTCCTAGAAAGATTCGATGCGACTAGCCAGTTTCTTCAAAATCCTGCTACAGCGTTGAAACCAGCCGTCAACTCAATATTAAGTTTGATTGAATACGTTGAAGCAAAACGAGGAAAGTATGATGAATATGAAGCAACAGGAAAATCAATGTCAGGAGCACAGAACTACCGTAATAACCGTTCGAGAACAAAGAACGTTCGACTCAACGTATCTGGTCGAAAACAACATGGTGAGGCTGTTCCGGAAATAACGCTTAAGGAAAAATTTAAGATGGATGCCTTCTATCCAGTAATTGATCAGCTCAAAATTTCTCTGGCAGAACGAGCGGGGGCGTACAAACAGGTAAATTAATATCGGTTTATTAACAATTAAAAATTTGTTTTGATTTGCGATTTATAATTTTGTGAAGGTATGCAATTTGTTCGAGTTTTGGTCGGATTTGGATGCGTCTCCTTCATCGCTTGAGGTTGGATCTCGAAAGTTGATTGAAGCTTATCCAGCGGATCTAGCTCCAGAACTGACTAACGAACTCATCCAGCTGTTGAATTTTGCGAAACAAAGTCAGAATTTACAGAAACAACCAATAGAGACATTTCTTTATGAGTTCATAATGAAAAACAACATGCGATCTACTTTCCCCAATTCAGAAGTTGCCCTACGGATTTATTTGAGCATAATGGTTTCTAATGCAAGTGGAGAAAGATCGTTTTCAAAAATGAAGTTCGTTAAAAATAGATTGCGGACGTCAATGACCAACGAAAAGTTAGTCAACTTAACTTTACTAAGCATTGAGAATGAGGTTTTGAAAGAAATAAATGTCGATCATATCATTGACTCATTCAAACAGAGAAATCATCGCAGAAAGCATTTTTGAGTAATCGGGGAGTGACGTATATTTTACGACTTCTGTAATTTCAATAAAACTTATCTGGATTTTAATAAATTTGTTACCCGAAAGAATCTAACATGTTTTATTATTTCCTGATTGGAGGCCCCCACAATTGTATGGCCCCTGGGCCCCCTCTACCGTAAATCCGGCCCTGGATACAGATCAATAGTTTTGGGCAAAACTCAACACCCTGGGACACTTCCCGTACAAAAACTGTAAGCAGTACTCCATAAATGCTCTTTAAAGGGCGTGGACATATGTAGTTTCTCAAACAAACGAAAAAAAATTTCATACATTCCTGAAAAAAAAATGTTTCGTTTTTTTTCCAGAGTACGTATTTTTGGAAGAGTATTCAGAATATATAAAAATCTCATTTTGGCCAAAAATGTTACATATGCAGTAGGGTGGCTCAAAAAACACTTTGTCAAATTTTTTGATGGGCCGCCCTTTTATTCGGTTCTATTTGATGCCCTTATGCTCTGGACAAAATTTCAGCAAAATCGGTCAACGTTTGGGCGGTGCTAAACTCGTTGGAAGTTGCTATGGAAAAATGTATCCAAATGGATCCAAAAATAGTGATTTGCAGTTGGAAGGCACAATTTGCGATCAAGAACCATGATACTCATTCAGTTCTTGTAGAATTAAATACAGAATGTTATGCTGAAAACCGCGAGAAGACTAGAGTTTATTACGCAAAGTTATTAGCATTTTAGTGCAGTGTTGTAGGGGTGAATTTATTTCTTTTCAAAGGTAAAAGAAACGAAATTTGCTCAAACCCCACTTCACAGAAATGCTAATAACTTAGCCGGGCAAACTCTAATCTTCTCGCGGTTTTCAGCATAACATTCTGTATTAAATTATTTATGATCTGAATGAGTATCATAGTTTTTTTTATCGTAAGTTGTGCCGTCCAACTGCAATTCACTGTTTTTGGATGTTTCTGTATGCATTTTTGCATATAAACTTCTAACGAGTTTAGCACCGTCCAAACGTTGATCGATTTGGCTGAAATTTTGTCCAGAGCATCAGGGCATCAAATAGAACCGAATAAGAGGGCGGCCCATCTAAAAAAATGAAAAAAGTTTTTCCCATACTAATTTGAGCCACCCTAATATGCAGTTTCTCAAACAAACGGTTCATTTATTGAACGGCTACTCAGTCGCAATTATTACAACGAGTTTTTTATTGACCCGACGTTTCGACTCGAGGATCGTCTTTTTCAAGGGGAAATATTTGTGTACTCTGTTTAGTATGTTTAGTCTAACTTGCACCGTCTGTTTGTCTTATTGTCCGTACATGACTTCGGAAGCACTGTTATCAATTTTCATTTTTTCAGTGAAATTACGATCCTTGCATTTTGAACAATTATATTGGATTGATGAGGGGTTGTCATTTGGATGTCCAGAGGCTGTTTGGTTTGGTTCTGTTCTGTTAAAACACATATTTCACAATTTTCATGTTCCAATCTCATAATAAAAATGTACATGTTTACAACTAGTCATCTTGTGGGTTTCTTTGTACTTCTAGTACATCAAGTACAACAAGTACAAAAATAATAATAATAAGTACAATCGTTTTGGTGCATGTTCACGCCGATAATGCGAATTGGACGATTTGTACTTTTTCATGTGAATATCGCTAGAATTCAACGTGGTGGGGCAGGATATGCCATTACTTTCCCTTTCAACAGGTAAAGTAACCGCATATCCTGTCCCATGATTTTTGACGTAGGACTTACGTCTTTCTTTACTATACTGGGTGTCTTTTAGATTTTTGGAAATCGAGAACGTTACGCTGGAAGAGAAGATTTCAAACGTTACTAGCGCCTTTATCTTTCGATGGATTTTTAAGATTCATATATCAATCGACTCAGACACTCTCTCTATATAATCAATCTCGTGTATTCCTAACACGGACATCAGAATACATTGCCACGTGCCTTCGGATCCACCGCAGGATTTACTTTGTGCATAAAAGAAGCAGTGCCTTCCGTGTACGAGTTATTACAGTTTGTGACAGCAGCGCGTACTGACGTGCTTTTCGCTCCCGCATTGTTTCTCGCATTTTTTTACCTACACAGCATGCAGTCGCCAGCGGGAGAGCTCCCAGTGGGTCTGCGAGTGTGCATGAAGGAAGAGGGCGCATTTTTTTTACCGTTCTATGCTTGATGATGGTCGGATGCAGTGGTGTCGGTTGCGATCGATACAATCGCCTCGCTCGGAGTTCACGGCTAGAGGCTGCGAGGGCAGCGGTGGTGGATGAAGAATAATAAAATTAGCCCAGAGAGATTTATTCTGCTCATCCAGGGAAAGTGATTGGTTTTATAATCTACAACTACAACAGTTCTGATTCCTTAGCAAATAATCAACCACACTATTGAATATAGAAATTGATTAAAAATAATTATTTTCATTCATTCGCAGCAGGCATTGGCAATTAAATGATACACATTCAGCAATGGTGTTAATATTAATTTCAAATTAGGAAATTCTGCCGTGTTACATGTAAATGTTTTAAAATAGTCCGCAAAAAATAATTTCCAGAAGAATATTTTTAAAAAACATTATTTTATACTTTGGTTCTTATTTTCTGAGAAATTATATTATTAAACTGAACTCAAAGTTTGGAACAAAAATATTAACAGTAGTTCGTGCAACTAGTTGCAAAAAGATGATTTTGCACGTACAAACGTTTATCCAACGAGGCTGTTAAAATTAAATCCTTTATCACTCAAAGACGAACTGTAAACCAGGTATTATGATCAGAAATTGCAAAAATAATTTCTAAAATCTAAAAAATTTCCTACATTTGTTTGAGTAAATAAGGGTTCAATAGTTAGAAACAATGCGATTCTAATTATATATTTAATTATTAGTTTTATTTCCAGAAGTTTTGAAAGAAACTAATAGCTAATCATTTTACATAGTATGAATGCTGTCGTTTCCAATATCAATACCTATACCAATCAAACCCCATGAATTCAAAAGATAAATTTAAATACGTTACGATTATTCAAGTCCTACGTCTACTCGCGGTTATGTTTGAAACATTACCCATTACTTTTTTTCGTAAAAATAAATAAAAATCACTCGAGTAATACAAGGCATAGTAAAGAATACATATTATTATATCACACTAGTGTGATTTTTTTAAAAAGCTTTTCAATCAAGCAACGCTGAAGAAAATGTTGATTTTATTCTAAACGATCGTTTCCTCGATTTGCTGCTTTTTCATATTGGACTGATATGCGGTTACAGACAGTCCAGTCATCATTGTTCGTGATCAGTGAGTTGATACTTATTTTTTTAGAATACTAAGATATCCTTTTAAGTCACCTTCGAAGAGATTTGAATCTTTTTTGATCTTTAAAGCTCTCTACTCTGCTTTCAATTGAATAAATTGATCCAATAATGTTGGGGGCAGCAGGGACTATGTCCAAGGGCTTGACGATCCCTCCCCAGGCCATCTGCGAGTTGTGGCGCCTGCCTAGGATGTTGTGGGGTTTAACAGTGGGCCCTGTTAAACCTCTATAAAAAGCTGCATGTATCCGCAAGTAGGCTCCGCCAAAGCGCACAAGCCCACGTCCTGGTATTAGGTGGGACGCTAAAAAGCCCTGACACGATGGCCCTCCGGCGAGACAGGAGGTTTGCGTAGGCGCAATAAGCCACTTGGAAAACCAATAATTACGAACAATATAAGAGATAATGCGACTCGATATAATCGGCAAAGACCTAGGCGACGAATAAAGGATCACGATTGGAAGCTTGGAACATGGAACTGCAAGTCGCTAGGTTTCGCAGGTTGCGACAGGATGATCTACGATGAATTACATCCCCGCAACTTCGACGTCGTGGCGCTGCAGGAGATTTGCTGGACAGGACAGAAAGTGTGGAAAAGTGGGCATCGAGCGGCTACCTTCTACCAAAGCTGAGGCACCACCAACGAGCTGGGAACCGGCTTCAGAGTGCTGGGCAAGATGCGCCAACGCGTGATTTGGTGGCAGCCAATCAACGCAAGGATGTGCAAGCTGAGGATTAAAGGCCGTTTCTTCAACTATAGCATCATCAACGTGCACTGCCCACACGAAAAGAGACCCGACGACGAGAAAGAAGCGTTCTACGCACAGCTGGAGCAGACATACGATGGATGCCCACTGCGGGACGTCAAAATCGTCATCGGTGACATGAACGCGCAGGTAGGAAGGGAGAAAATATATAGACCGGTCATCGGACCGGATAGTCTGCACACCGTATCGAATGACAACGGCCAACGATGCATAAACTTCGCAGCCTCCCGAGGAATGGTAGTCCGAAGCACCTTCTTTCCCCGCAAAAATATCCACAAGGCCACATGGAGATCACCTAACCAAGAAACGGAAAACCAAATCGACCACGTTCTAATCGACGGTAAATTCTTCTCCGACATCACGAACGTCCGCACTTACCGCAGTGCGAATATTTAATCCGACCACTACCCGGTTGCAGTATGCCTGCACTCAAAACTCTCGACGGTGTAGAACACGCGTCGAAGTCGAACGCCGCGGCTTAGTATTGGGCGGCTACAAGACGATAGACTAGCCCAAAAATACGCGCAGCAGCTGGAAGTGGCACTCCCAACGTAAGAGCAGCTAGGCGCAGCGTCTCTTGAAGATGGCTGGAGAGATATTCGATCCGCCATTGGTTGCACCGCAACCGCTGCACTTGGCACGGTGCCCCCGGATCAGAGAAACGACTGGTATGACGGCGAATGTGAGCAGTTAGTGGAAGAGAAGAATACAGCATGGGCGAGATTGCTGCAACACCGCACGAGGGCGAACGAGGCACGATATACACAGGCGCGGAACAGACAAAACTCGATTTTCTGGAGGAAAAAGCGTCAGCAGGAAGATCGAGACCGTCAAGAGACGGATCAACTGTACCGCGCTAATAACACACGAAAGTTCTATGAGATGTTGAACCGTTCACGTAAGGGCCACGTGCCACAGCCTGATATGTGTAAGGACATAAACGGGAACCTTCTTACGAACGAGCGTGAGGTGATCCAAAGGTGGCGGCAGCACTACGAAGAGCACCTGAATGGCGATGTGGCAGACGAAGATGGCGGTATGGTGATGGACCTGGGGGATCGCGCGCAGGACATAATTCTACCGGCTCCGGATCTCCAAGAAATCCAGGAGGAGATTGGCCGGCTGAAGAACAACAAAGCCCCTGGGGTTGACCAACTACCAGGAGAACTATTTAAACACGGTGGTGAGGCACTGGCTAGAGCGCTGCACTGGGTCATTACCAAGATTTGGGAGGAGGAAGTTTTGCCGCAGGAGTGGATGGAAGGTGTCGTGTGTCCCATCTACAAAAAGGGCGATAAGCTGGATTGTGGCAACTACCGCGCAATCACATTGCTGAACGCCGCCTACAAGGTACTCTCCCAAATTTTATGCCGTCGACTAACACCAATTGCAAGAGAGTTCGTGGGGCAGTACCAGGCGGGATTTATGGATGAACGCTCTACCACAGACCAGGTGTTCGCCATACGTCAGGTATTGCAGAAATGCCGCGAATACAACGTGCCCACACATCATCTATTCATCGACTTCAAAGCCGCATATGATACAATCGATCGGGACCAGCTATGGCAGCTAATGCATGAAAATGGATTTCCGGATAAACTGACACGGTTGATCAAAGCGACGATGGATCGGGTGATGTGCGTAGTTCGAGTTTCAGGGGCATTCTCGAGTCCCTTCGAAACCCGCAGAGGGTTACGGCAAGGTGATGGTCTTTCGTGTCTGCTATTGAACATCGCTTTGGAAGGGGTAATACGAAGAGCAAGAATTAACTCGAGTGGTACAATTTTCAATAAGTCCGTCCAGCTATTTGGCTTCGCCGACGACATAGATATTATGACACGTAACTTTGAGAAGATAGAGGAAGCCTACATCAGACTGAAGAGGGAAGCTAAGCGGATCAGGCTAGTCATCAACACGTCGAAGACGAAGTACATGATAGGAAGAGGTTCCAGAGAAGACAATGTGAACCACCCACCGCGAGTTTGCATCGGTGGTGACAAAATCGATGTGGTAGAAGAATTTGTGTAATTGGGCTCACTGGTGACTGCCGAAAATGATACCAGCAGAGAAATTCGGAGACGTATAGTGGCTGGAAATCGTACATACTTTGGACTCCGCAAGACGCTCCGATCGAATAGAGTTCGCCGCCGTACCAAACTGACAATCTACAAAACGCTCATTAGACCGGTAGTCCTCTACGGACACGAGAGCTGGACGATACTCGTGGAGGACCAACGCGCACTTGGAGTTTTCGAAAGGAATGTGCTGCGTACCATCAATGGTGGGGTGCAGATGGCAGACGGTACATTGAGGAGGCGAATGAAACACGAGTTGCATGAGCTGCTGGGAGAACCATCCATCGTTCACACCACAAAAATCGGACGACTGCGGTGGGACGGGCACGTAGCCAGAATGTCGGACAGTAACCCGGTGAAAATGGTTCTCGACAACGATCCGACGGGCACAAGAAGGCGAGGTGCGCAGCGGGCAAGGTGGATCGATCAGGTGGAAGATGACTTGCGGACCCTCCGTAGACTGCGTGGTTGGCAACGTGTAGCCATGGACCGAGTAGAATGGAGAAGACTCTTATATACCCCACAGGCCACTTCGGCCTTGGTCTGAATAAATAGTAATAATAATAATGGCTACCCGGCCATTCTTCCATAACTGGAAACGAATTGGCTGATGAGTTAGCTCGCACTGGAGCATCGCATGACTTCATTGGTCCTGAGCCAGCTATTCCAATATCCAAGTGTTGGATGAAGCTTTTGATTAACTTTTGGGCTGTCACTCAGCACAAATTGCATTGGATTTATTTTGATTTATGCCGCCAAACAAAGTTATATATCATGACGTCTTCTTCGGCAGCAGCAAGCTATTTAAATAATCTGTCTAACCAGAATTGAACTGTCTTACTATTCTGGTTCTGTTACTGAAACTAAGAAATTCATGGACGCAGATTTTCATAGTTGGCTGTTGAAAAGTATAAAGTTAGTTTTCAAATAATCTATTAACTATACAGCGTATGATCGCATATTTGAACAATCGACAATATGCGTCGTATGGAAAACTAAATAATTTTCTAAAAATCGTCAATAATAACAGAAAACGTTTGTCAGTTAAAATCTTCCACAGCGTTATTTACATTAGTTGTTGATTCAGTGGAAATTGATTGTAAAATTACTCTTTCAGGGCATACTGGCGATAGAATTCTACAGTGTTACTGTAACGCGGTCACTTTGCTCAATGATACGAAACAACTTGGTTTGGTGTTTTACTGGGTTTCTTGAACAAACTTTATGATTTCAGTTAGCCAGCTTTAAGAACTGACGATTTTGAAACGATTCCTATAAGCTTAACTCAAAATCTACAAGAATGCAAATGTTACATGTCATGGGCAGTATATTTGACCAATAAAACAATACCATTTTTCGCTCAAGTGTTCGTATAGCAAATTAAATTGGGTATACCCCGTTAGGCATAAAGACGTTAGGCATTAGTAAGTTAGGCATAATAGGCGTTAAGCATAAAATGACCCAAAGAACAGCCCATGCCATATAGAAGGCAGAATTGTGCCAAACGTCCGTTATGCCTAACATACATTATGCCTAACGTTGCGGACCCGATTATATTGACCACAAATCGTATCGGATATCTCTGATCCCCATAGCTGAGAATATCTTAAATGAAATGTACTCATAAATTGATATGAATTAATCCGTTTTCTTGCTGCGAGCAGAATATCACGTCAGTTATTTCCACTTGGTGTGGCCACAGAGCGGATTTCTCGCTTAACTTTTCAAAAGGACCTAAGTAACATTTTTTTCATGAATTAATTTGAATACTGCAATCAATAGCTTTCGTGTTGTTTTGTTGATTGCGCTATTAAAATTAATTCATGAAAAAAATGTTACTTAGGACCTTTTGAAAAGTTAAGCGAGATTTCTTTTAATATGTGTTCAAACTAAAAGCTTCGTAGGTGAAGTAGTAAGCATTAGTTCTGAAATGTGGCTGAATTAAAACCTATGTAGGGAATACCTGGGTTAACACTCTAGTCAAAGTTAAATTCAAGCTGATCATAATTTTGCTTATAAATGAATTATAAAAAATAACACAAAAGGTATACTTACTCGTAATTATAAAAATCATCTTCCGTCAGAATACTGCCAAATAGTTTGAGATCGCGCATCAGTTTAGGTAGCAGTGTACCATTTCGACTATAAAGAGCATCCGCTCCTTCCATTGCAATAATTTCTAAACTATCCGCTAGAGCAAGTCTTTTGATTCGATCACCTTCACGCCATGTTGCATTGGTTTCGGGGTTGATCAATATTTCACGTAGCGAGGGAATGCTGTATATTTTTTCTTGGCGTGGCTGAATTATCCGTTCCAGGTATCCGGACACTATGTGACCGTTCCTGCACAGGTCAATCGTAGGCTGAATCAGCGTTTTCCAGTCCAGTTTTCCATACTTTTGATGCATGGCCCAGTAGCCTTTGATCTCACCAGGAACTGCTACGGACAGACCTCCCTCAACGGCAGCATTGCTATTGTCGACGTACATATTCTTCGTGGCCGCAGCCGGTGCTGTTTCACGTGCGTCCAATGTGTGGACTGTTCTGGTGCTACGTTCGTAGATCGTAGCGAAAAAACCTCCACCGATACCGGCGCTTTGTGGGCAGGTGACCCCCTCACAGAACAATACTGCGATGGCTGCATCAACCGCGGTTCCATTCAGCATCAGGATGTCCGTACCGATCTGCGCACATTCTACACCGTTTGAAGTAACGGCAGCACCAGTCAGAGCCGACGGGTCATTCCTGACATCGATTATGTCTTCCTCTTTGAGACCAAAGTACAATCCTAATGTTAATGCAATTACTACGATGGCCGCGCATCCTGAAATTAGGAGCAGCTTCCGTTTGCTGATGTTTATTCTGAAAATGGTATTCAAAACATGTGTTTCAATGAAACGTACTTGAGCTAAAATTATGAATTGGAATGAAGGCCGCCCATTGAGAAAACTGATCGTCTATTCTAGAGGAGTTGAATGAAGGTAACGCCACATGCGAAGTTTATGATCAATTGCAAAAATATAATCAGTTTTTTTTCTCAGCATGTTGCCGCCTTCAATCGCATGGCTAGATGAATAAATACGTACACCACAAAAGCCACACCGCAATAACCATACAGACCGGACCGCAATGGGGAATGAAGCACATGATCTCTGATGTTTTGTGGATGATGTTGTGTCGTGTTCTGTCGACCGCTGCCGCTATTTCACTACAGACCGAAAGGCATTATATCACTTTTTTTTGGACAAATTGTGCACTGTGTTCAATACCCGGGTGTGAAGTACTTATTTTGCGTGTTTTTTGCTATTTTGTTTTATGTACATCGATGTTTCGGGATAATAAATGTTTTTGTTTCAAGGTTGTTAGTATCATATTGACTGTTATGATTAAGAGTTAGAAGCATTTCTCCATGTGCTATTTTGTTTTCAAAAATTTAGAGGTATCTATAATTCAAATAGGTATAAGATTTACAGTTTTCCACAATTAGTATTAGAATATTGACAACAGACATGTAATCCTGGCAATCCGTTGCACTTTGGAACACCCTTCCAAAATCAAATGTTTGCCATTCAAATGACCTTCATGTTAGATTCTATCCGACTTTGAGAAAGAGCATAATCAAACAGACGATAAACTATAGTCCGTATTTTAGGGATCCCGAAGATTGACCCATACTTCGGGATGCCTAAATACATCAACCAATCGTTACGCTTCATTAGGGTGACAATGTCTCGGAACAAAATAACATGTCCCAAAATCTCATCAGGTAAACAACTTCATAACCATTGGTAGTCTTTGGGTTGATAATCCTATACCTTCGCTAGAAATACTTTGCGAGAAGGCCGATCTCGCTTCACTGTGCAAGAAAAAAATTCTACGATAAAATATTATCACATTGCATAATAGTTACGTTCTTCTAGAATGAAACTATTCGGAACAAGTGGAACGTGCTGTGGATGTACTGAATTCCGAACGAATGCGAAACAGATCAATTGATGCGCCCGGCTACTCCTCCACCATCCACGCCCGTTGAATAATGCATTCTTTCCAACGCGCTAATGATGTTTGTAAACACAATGCGCTCGATGCACAATTCGAACGTGCGCCCAGCATACCCAACCTAGCATTGTTGTTACTCATTGCAGGTCAATGGAAGGAACAAGTCATCTTCCCTGCACCGCCCGGCCTGACGAGCAGCGGCGTTCTCATCATAAACGATTCGGTGCATACTGGATCGGTGAATTACCGGCGATGATGGCAGTTTTTATGAGATTGTTTATAATCATACACCACACGTATCAACCGACACATCAATCAAAACCGAATTATGTACATAACCATGACCGTGAATAGTGAACATAGAA
The DNA here is from genome assembly GCF_024139115.2 of Armigeres subalbatus. Classification (NCBI taxonomy): domain Eukaryota; kingdom Metazoa; phylum Arthropoda; class Insecta; order Diptera; family Culicidae; genus Armigeres; species Armigeres subalbatus. The sequence continues at coordinate 162,033,353 of NC_085139.1, forward strand.
ACGAGCGGCAATAAATCTAACATGGTCGGGTAATGTCTTTCGATATTCAAGCACAGTTTTATAGATTCAAAATGGGAGTTAGATAAATATTCAAATGAACCAACCCAACTGTATCTTGTACATATTTGTTTATGGAATGATGCTATGACAATCACGTTGCAAAATTTTGAAAATAACAAGTCGAGTCGAGTACGAGACACTGAAGACGGCCTTATTGTTGATGTCGAAATACGTATCTGTCAAGATACAATTAAGTGGTGGAATTCAATGGGATTGTACAAACTCGTCTTATGACAAGTGAAGACATTCCACTAAAAAGCTCAAAATAATTTTCTTATCATTGAAAATAACATTTTTTTTCAAATTAAATTGTGCAAAAAATAATCAATCAGAAACCTTATGCATTATTTTTGAAAAGCGGTTCTCAACCTTTTTCTTGAGAGGTACTCCTTAGAACGTTTGCGAACACTGAGGCAAATCCGTCTTCCGATTTGCCTTTTACCAACGAAAACAAGCGCGGAACACCGAAGGATAATTCGCACGTTCACGCCACAAAAACAGAACACTGAATGATGTTGCAATTGCAAATGCATTTTTCAGACTCTTCTTCTCTTCTTCTTATTGGCATTACATCCCCACACTGGGACAGAGCCGCCTCGCAGCTTAGTGTTCATTAAGCACTTCCACAGTTATTAACTGCGAGGTTTCTAAGCCAGGATACCATTTTTGCATTCGTACATCATGAGGCTAGCAAGATGATACTTTTATGCCCAGGGAAGTCGAGACAATTTCCAATCCAAAAATTGCCTAGACCGGCACCGGGAATCGAACCCAGCCACCCTCAGCATGGTCTTGCTTTGTAGCCGCGCGTTTTACCGCACGGCTAAGGAGGGCTCACCCCCTATTTTTATCGCCGTAATGAAAATAAGCGTAACTAACAAGGTATATGAAAAACAGACTTGGAAATAATCGTGATATATGGCTCTCCATTATTCACATGGTTTCCTTCCAAAAAGTTGTTTCAAATTTTCGTTATTTCGCGACATATTAAGTCTATACATCATGCCTCTTGAAAGGAAGCTTCCGAGCATCTTGAAAGGAGATTCCTGGGCCTCTTGAAGTAGGCTTCCGAACCAGTTGAAAGAAAGCTTCCGAGTCTTTTGAAACGAGGCTTTCGAGACTTTTGAAAGGAGGTTTCCGTACCTCTTGTAGGAAGCTTCCGAACCAGTTGAAGGGAAGCTTTCGAGCCTTTTGAAGGGAAGTTCCCGAGACTCTTGAAAGGAGGCTTTCGAGTCTCTTGAAAAGAGGCTTCCGAGCCTCTTGAAAGAAAACTTCCGAGCCTCTTGAAAGGAGGCCTCCGAGCCTTTTGAAATGAGGTTTCCGCGCCTCTTGAAAAAGCCTTATGAAAGGTACTTTCGAGCCTTTTGAAAGAAGGCTTACGAGCCGCTTAGAAGGGGGCGTCCAAGCCTCTTGCAACGGAGCGACTATGTTAAGCTAAGCTTATGTTAAGGAGCGTCCGCTTATGTTAAGAAGCGTCCGAACCTTTAGATTCTAGTCCGAACCTTTATTATTTATTTATTTATTCAGACTAAGGCCGAAGTGGCCTGTGCGGTATATGAGAGTCTTCTCCATTCGGCTCGGTCAATGGCTACACGTCGCCAACCAGGCAGTCTACGGAGGGTCCGCAAGTCACCTTCCACCTGATCGATCCACCTTGTCCGCTGCGCACCTCGCCTTCTTGTGCCCGGTGGATCGTTTTCGAGAACCATTTTCACCGGGTTACTCTCCGTCATTCTGGTTACGTGCCCGGCCCACTACAGTCGTCCGATTTTCGCGGTGTGAACGATGGATAGTTCTCCCAGCAGCTCATGCAACTCGTGGTTCATTCGCCTCCTCCACGTACCGTCCGCCATCTGCACCCCACCATAGATGGTACGCAGCACTTTCCTTTCGAAAATTCCAAGTACGCGTTGGTCCTCCACGAGCATCGTCCAGATCTCGTGTCCGTAGAGGACTACCGGTCTAATGAGCGTTTTGTAGATTGCCAGTTTAATACGGCGGCGAACTCTATTCGATCGGAGCGTCTTGCGGAGTCCAAAGTACGTACGATTTCCAGCCACTATGCGTCTCCGAATTTCTCTGCTGATATCATTTCCGGCAGTGACCAGTGAGCCCAATTACACAAATTCTTCTACCACCTCGATTTTGTCACCACCGATGCAAACTCGCGGTGGGTGGTTCACATTGTCTTCTCTGGAACCTCTTCCTATCATGTACTTCGTCTTCGACGTGTTGATGACTAGTCCGATCCGCTTGGCTTCCCTCTTCAGTCTGATGTAGGCTTCCTCCATCTTCTCAAAGTTACGTGCCATAATATCAATGTCGTCGGCGAAGGCAAATAGCTGGACGGACTTTATGAAAATTTCACCACTCGTGTTAATCGCTGCTCTTCGTATTACCCCTTCCAAAGCGATGTTGAATAGCAGACACGACAGACCATCACCTTGCCGTAACCCTCTGCGGGTTTCGAAGGGACTCGAGAATGCCCCTGAAACTTGAACTACGCACATCACCCGATCCATCGTCGCTTTGATCAACCGTGTCAGTTTATCCGAAAATCCGTGTTCGTGCATTAGCTGCCATAGCTGGTCCCGATCGATTGTATCATATGCGGCTTTGAAGTCGATGAATAGATGATGTGTGGGCATGTTGTATTCGCGGCATTTCTGCAGTACTTGGCGAATGGCGAACACCTGGTCCGTAGTGGAGCGTTCGCCCATAAAACCCGCCTGATACTGCCCCACGAACTCCCTTGCAATTGGGGCTAGTCGACGGCATAAAATTTGGGAGAGTACCTTGTAGGCGGCGTTCAGCAATGTGATTGCGCGGTAGTTGCTACAATTCAGCTTATCGCCCTTTTTGTATATGATTTTGTAGATTTTGACGTCCCGCAGTAGGCATCCATCGTCTGTCTGCTCCAGGTGTGCGTAGAACGCTTCTTTCTCGTCTTCGGGTCTTCTTTTGTGTGGGCAGTGCACGTTGATGATGGTATAGTTGAAGAAACGGCCTTTAATCCTCAGCTTACACATCCTTGCGTTGATTGGCTGCCACCCAATCACACGATGGCGCATCTTACCCAGCACAAGCCGGTTCCCAGCTCGTAGGTGGTGCCACAGCTTTGGTAGAAGGTAGCCGCTCGATGCCCGCTTTTCCATACTTTCTGTCCTGTCCAGAAAACGTCGAAGTTGCGGGGATGTAATTCATCGTAGATCATCCTGTCGCAACCTGCGAAACCTAGTGACTTGCAGTTCCATGTTCCAAGCTTCCAATCGTGATCCTTCATTCGTCGCCTAGGTCTTTGCCGATTATATCGAGTCGCATTATCTCTTATATTATTCGTAATTATTGGTTTCCCAGGCGGCTTATTGGGCCTGCGAAAACCTCCTGCCTCGTCGGAGGGTCGTCGTGTCAGGGCTCTTTAGCGTCCCACCTAACACCAGGACTTGGACTTGTGCGCTTTGAGCGGCACACGGTCGCTTTGGTGGGGCCTACTTGCGGATACATGCAGCTTTTTATAGGAATTTAACAGGGCCCACTGTCAAACCCCACCACATCCTAGGCAAGCCCCACAACTCGCAGATGGCCTGGGGAGGGATAGTCAAGCCCTTCGACATAGTCCATGCTACCCCTGAACCTTTAGTACTCTCAATAAAGATTTCGCCAAACACGGGTAGTTAGGTAAGTTTATGACATGAGTGCTGGCGAAACATCTTCTAGGCAATTCTTGGAGTGATTCACGGAGAAACTCTTGGAGCAATTCCAGGAGGAATTCCTTAAGGGATTCCCGGAGGAATTCCTGGAAGGATTCCCGGAGGAATTTCCAGATACATTCCAGGCTTACTTGGAAGAGTTCCTGGAGTAAGTCGTGGAGAAATTCCTGAATGAACTCCCGGATGAGCTTTCGGGCGAATATCTGGAGGAATAACTCGAAGAATTGCCGGAGGAATTCTTTGAGGAAGAAATTATTAGAAGAATTTCTGAATACATTCATAAAGGAATTCCTACAGAAAGTCAATTTCGAATTCTGGAGAAATTCCCGGAAGAATTTATGTATGAGTTCATAAATGAAATCAGAAGAAAATTCCCAGAGAAGTTCTTAGTTGAATCTCCGGAGGTTAGAGTTGAACTTAATCCTAGAATTAAAAAAAAAACTTTTATAAAGACAAAAAAATCTCGGAGGAATTCCTGAAGAAAATTTCTGTCGTTTTCCTGCGAAACAAAGTTCGAAATTCGTGACTGTAGTTATACAAGTTATGGACGATGGATTTTCTGCTTCTTCTGACTTCTTTTCGGCGGGTCCGGATCGTAGACTTACGGAGGGAACACCCGGCGTGGCCGCAATGGGCAAGCACGAGGACGAGGGCTTTGCAATTTGTAGACGATTCTGCATCGTGGTTTGGCTGTCGGCGGTACCGGATCGTGGCTTCGTGGAGAGAACAACCGGCATGGCCGTAGTGGTGTCGGACTCGCGGCTTTTCCGGGAATTTAACCCTTCGATGGTTGAAAGCCACTCACGAAGACTGTCCGCACTACTTGGTCAAGTCACACGAGCACCGTACCACGTGAGTAGGGATCAATTTCTGCTACGGGACTTTTAACAGATCGCGGGTCTTTACTCGACGGCTATCTGATCACGACTCCCCCATCAGTTGATCGCTACCTCTTCGGATCCCCGGCTTTTTCGATTCTTTCGCCCCCTATTCGTTGTTCGGCTTCGGCAGCGGATTTGGTGTTGCCTTTTTCCCTTTTTGACTCGGACGAAAAGTGGGAAAGGGGATAGGATAGATTTGCACTTTAAATAGCAAAGTAGGCCAAATGCCTCGAATTTACTCGAATTTTAACGTTATGCAACTGTGCCGGTGTTGGTTCATTGGTACCATTTTCGGTAACAAGTTATACCCATAAGCTCTATGGACATGTGTGGGCTTTATGGGTTGACGTCGTTGTGGTACAGTTGACCTGGTCGACCGATTGATCTGAACTCCGAAACAGTTTGGAGAACTTAAAACAGCTGATAGAGGCATGATTGAATTGCAAGTTATACACAAAGACTATATGGACATGTGTGGGCTTGATGAGTTGACGTGGATGGATAACATGGAATTTCTAATTTTTATGAAAAAAAACGGTTTAAGATCGTAGACCTTTCCAAAGGTATCTAGGAATGTTCAAAAAGTTTATGTGAAATTTCCTTATAGAAAAGTGTGAACTATGCTAAATTATATTAAGTAAAACGAATCGTACATTTTTTTGATTGGCAGCGTCCTGACTCATGGCATTCCAGGGAAAATCTGAGCACCCTTTGAAAAACAGAACACCAATATTACATTAGATGGGTAAAAAATCAATAAAAGAATTTTGAAAATCGGTCAACTGAGATATTGTGATTTGAATTTTAAGTTTCCTTCCTATCTGATCTCGGTATGATAGAATTTACTCAATGTGTCGAATTGAACTCAAATTTAAGTGGGTGAGCTTAAAAGTGTGTATGATTAAAATATTATTCGCCTGATTGCCAGCAATATAACATGGGTTTGTGACATTGAAATATGATCTGTACTGTGGTATGCTAGATGAAAAAATCCATAAAAGAATTGAATTGCACCAATAAATAATACGAAATGTTCCATAGTTTACAAGAATTATAGAGACCGTTGACCAACAGGGTGCACCTATCCACAGTAGTGTTTTTAAATAATCAAGGAGGCTTCAAATGGAAGAGAAAAAAACATTATGAACTAATTTTTTTTAAGGACATGACATTAAGAAATTATTATTCATTTTCCAAGGAACATTGTATATTTTTATGGAACATTTTCAACAAAAGAATGGAACATGTTCTGATTCTTTGGAACTTTTTCCTAATAGAAAATTTTGTTTCATTCAATGGCGCATTTTTCATATTTTATAGAACGTTTCAGTATTTATTATGGAGCATTTGGTATTTTTTTTTCACTTTCCCATTTTACATTGGAAATTATTTTCGATTTTACATGCTTGTTTTCTTTTTGCTATGGTTTCAAACTTGCTTTTTTATGGGCAATTTCACCTCAATTATTGACAAACTGGCCTGTTTATTGTGGGGTAGTTTCAGCTTTTAATTGAACAAAAGTGAATAAAAAAAGTGTAAAAAGACATTTACCCGTTTGGGAACACTCTCCCCTACCGTTATCATTGCCTCCATTATTGGTACTGTTGCCCTATGACTTTTAAAGAAATATTCAAACATTCTGCGATCTGGTTGAAATTTTGCAGAGTCATTCCTCATTCAATGAGTTAATGCAAAACGATTCAAATCAATGGAAAAATAATTGAATTTTGAGCAATCCACTTATGTAAATTCTTAATGGGACTGGTATGCGGGTACATTCAATGTGGGACAAGGTTAGTTTGGTATTTTTTCACATTTCTCCCAAACAAAGTCTCATTTTTTATCATGTTATGTGGAAGTATGATGAAATTAAATGCTATTCACGGTGTAACTCAAAAGTGACGAAAACCGAAATGGGACTGATATGCGAGTAGCGGCAGTACATTGATTAGCAAATCGAAATTCTAATCAGCTGATATCGAGGCGATTAAAATAGTTTTACTTAAGGTCACTCCTGACAGAATCCAAGTTTCAAAGTGCTCGCGTTTTCGGGTGCACACCACTCGATACGGAGGCGGCGGACAACTGTCATTTTTATTGATTCAGGTTTGCTGCGTCGCAGCATGCGTGAAAAAATAAAAATGACAGTTGTGCGTTGCTTCCGTATCGAGTGGTGTGCTCCCGAAAACACGAGCACTTTGAAACTTGGATTCTGTCAGGAGTGACCTTAAGTCCAGTACAGTAAAATCGAAAGGAACTAATTCAACCAAGAATTCAACTTTTGAATATTCAAATCCAATTAGCATATTTGGCGATAGATTTAATCAGAGAATTTGAGAAAGAAGTTGAAACAGATCCTTTTAACCCTATTATATAGCACTGACTAACCGGGTGGAAACGGATTATGCTAGTTCTCCGAAAAATCACAGTGATAAGTGTTTAATTTTTGACCTGTGCATCTCAGTTTGAGTATTTCTTAACCATGCTTAGCTTAGGAAATCGTCCTTGACGCAGAAACGCATGATTAGCTAATCCGACAAGCGCCTATGAGGCTCTGAACTAAACGGCAATAGATTGTCCCATTATATATAATATGACTTGAGGCCTCCTGACGAACAATAGTTATTGCAATGATGTTCGTCTTTCGATACCTTTGGGTGTTCGAGAAAGCCAAATGGAGGAAAGACGGCTTTGGCAGGTTTTGTTCTATTATTGTCAGGGGGGTTTTTGTCGACCAAATTCTATGGAATTTGGCCACAATATTCTTTGATATGCAAAATATGTTTAGGCCAAATTTAAGCATAATCAGTCATAAAAATCCCCCTGACAATAAAAGAACAAAACCTGCCAAATCCGTCATTCCCCCTATGTTAGAATATAAGAGAATAAAATAAAAAAAAACATCCGAGTCAGAAACGTAAATAATCAAGTAGCAGCACTGCTCTTATCGAATTCACGAAAAAGCATTGATGAAAGTATCTGTCATTATGCCAGAAAGCCACTTCAATTCTCGAGCAACATATGATTAGGGCCGAAAAACCAACAATGCTGAACCGAGAAAAATGAGGCTCAAGTCAAAACTAATTCAAAAGACTAATTTAATTCATTTATTGAATTTGAAACTCATTTCATGGCCAAAACCATGTCAATGCTATACGTAAATGGTTATATTATAACAGCAAATTTAGATTAATTGAAAACCCGTTCGAAATCTACAAAACTTCACTAAAACGAAATTTGTGCCGTTAACTCGCGTTAATGGTAACATGACTGGCTTTTAATCCGTTCGCTCAATGCTAGTAACATCATCGGATTTGTTTTGTTTTGAGAGCAGTTCTGCTATGTGGTGTATTGAAAACCTAGTAAGAACATACATACATTATAAAATAACTTGAAGCTATAGTTTTTCTAAATAAACAATATAAAGTGAATGGCCTAAAAACCAAAGCAAACATTCCGCATGGTAGTAAAGGGCGCCAACAAAGGACTTAAAAACCACTATGGTGCAAATGGTTCATGAGACGTTCACTCAAAACAGCAATAAATGTGTTTCTTAAAAAATATCAAGTATGGAGTTTTACCTAGGATGAAGAATCTTTTACAAAGCAATCGTTTATGCTAGAATAACAAAAATCATGGTTTTGGTTTATAAGCCGTAATCATATGTTACGCGAGAATTACTTATACATTATTATGAAATATCGAGGGTAGTATGAATCACGTCACTCGACAACGTATTCTGGATGTACATTCCACATTTATTTATTACTTCAGGACAATTATAGATATGCATTTAAAGAAACGTCACTTCATGTCTATTATTCAACTGTTATCTCAACCAATAATGACTTGCATAATCGAGCGTGTTTAATATGTTCTTGAGACGCCGTATAATTTTGTTTCTTCTGTTGGCCATTCATAAATACCACTTAATTTTTTCCCTGACAACTACAATGTCTGCAATTTTGCAATTCAAACCACCGATCCATACTTACGTCCTACCGGATGACACACATTTTCCGATTTTATTCAACCGTAACACCATATTACATACTCAATACCATATTGATCTATAGATCGCTTTCTAACTGACAACCATCTAATTAGCAGGTTGTCTTCGTATGGCCGAGTGACGGAAAGGGGGAAAATTGCACTTAATTCGATGGATACGGTACGATTGACTACTACTTGAGGGCCGCTGGTCAATTACCAGCGCTGCTGTTTCAGATGTAAATTGCAAAATAAAGCTTCGAGAGTGCCGCAGGTGGATGATCCATTCCATGCTGTTGTTGCCTCATCTTTGTCACTTCCCTTCGACCTTGGGCTTGGATTATCACTTCACGTTAGTGTAATGCGATGCAATGCAATATTGAATTTAAATTTTTAACATGGATCAACATGTGAAAAGACGCTTAGTATTCAAATTCGCAAAATGAAGGTGTATCTTAATATAACTGGAAACTTTATCATGACAAATCAACAATCTTATAAAATCATCATAATACTGGAATTGGGAAAATATCCTCCGATAACTGGTTGGCATAGCCTTCAATGAAAAACGGAATAATTCTATTGGTCCATATTGTTAACCGTGAAATGTTAGCTTTGTTGAAATATTCCACATGTTATACCACTGTTTTTTTTTTCTGTCATAACCTCAGTCAACAAACTGGAACATGTTTTGCTAACCTTTGGCGCTCTTGCAAATCAATACTAAATTTTGTCATCTTCACACGCTCTAATTCGGGGATCCACAATCGCTGTTAACTGGGTATCACCGGGGAGTACATACACTGGAAACACACAAAAACGCGACGATCACGCACGAGCACCGGCCGCGAGCACTAAAACAGGTATACGAAACGATCAGAAGCGATCGGAATCGCGGTGAAAACTGAGAAACCTGTTCCATGCGACCCCGCTATTATACATATTACCGACTAACCGATATTCTGGGGGAGCTCGAGAATGAAAGCTCAGCCGGAGATGGGGAATAATTGAATGATGAAACACGTTGCTTCACATTGGAGCATTTAGGTTTAAAAATTGGTTGGAAAGCAAATAAGGATGTATAACTGTGTAACAACAGTATACGCCAAGCCGACAAAAGGCATGCAGATGACATTCATTCGCAATAGCCGCGAGTTGTTGCAAGTGCAGTAGATGATGCCTTGATATACATACATATTCGTTAAATTCTTAGCGTTTAACATTAAAGTTCGTGTAAAAATCGCTATTATAATAATTCAAACTTTTAAGCCATCTTCGTAGTGCAAACACCCCTGTGTGGTTCGTTGTTGTGATTGCTAACAGAGAGTAAGAGAGATCGGTTTGCCGGCTACTTGAAATCGAGCCCGAGCTGTAGAGAGGCTTCCATGCTGATAGGGAGAAATTACAGTAGTAAGGCGCGCAATTTACCGGCTTGCAGCACGCGGTGCAGTTCCGCTGCACAGGTACTGATTTACTCACGTGCTTAGGCGAGTGTGTACAGGAAAATCGGGATAGATTCTATCGTTGGGTCGCCATAGGCAATGTTTCATTTACGCTTCCATATAATATGATACCTATGCTTATGTTGTAAGAGCACATTGGACTCCTTGACGCCGAAATGTGCATAATCATATATTGTATACGAGCATATGGAGACGCATGGTACCTACATTTGTGCATTGGTACATCAAATTCTTATGACTGAACTTGATGGACACTTCTTTGCATTACATCCCTCACTGGGACGGGACATTACCGCCTCTTAGCTTAGTGTTCATTAAGTACTTCCACAGTTATTAATTGTGAGGTTTCTAAGCCGAGTTACCATTTCTGCATTTGTATATCATGAGGCTAACACGTTACTGATGCAAACAGATCTCGCGCTGAGAATCATAAAAACGATGGGGCAGCAGGGACTATATTCAAGGGCTTAACAACCTCTCCCCACGGCCTCTGAAAGGCTAATGGATAGGTTGTCTTCCGTCCCCTAAAACTGTGTCCAATTCTGCTATCAAGCTTTGCCTGCTGGGTGAGAGTACACAGCAAATAATTTTGAAAATTCAACGACGTGTAAAATTGCAGGTCATCCCATCAAACGAATTAATATTTGATATACAATTAAATTTAATTGAATTTTACAAGCAAGCACCGTTTAAATTCATTTCTATTTAAAAGAATAGTGAGATCGATTGAATGTTACGTTTATTTGCATGCTCCAAATATGTGCATGAAAATACATTTAAAATCACAACATATTTTTATCTGACATCTTGCAAGGCCGAATTGACTGTAGCTCTATCCTGAATCAAATTAGCATCAACGCCCGTCCCAGAGCACTACGAATCAGCGCAATGCTAAGAATGCCTTTCAGCCGAACTAACTACAGCATGCATGGTGCTATCAGCGGGTTCCAGAGAAACTTCAATCGTGTCTCAGCTTTGTTTGACTTTAACATTCCCCGACAGACGCTGCGCTGCCGTTTCTACCAGTTCTTTTCAGCACAGTAGACTACGTGAAGACTGATATGTTTTTGTAAAATGTTTTACTTTTAGTTTTGTTTTATATTCGCCCGAATACTGCGGATCTTTTCAAAGTTTTCCTTTTTGCGGATTCCGCAAAGTTCTTCCGCAGCTGTCAAAGTTCTACCGCCAGCTTGAAAATCTTCGAAACACTGAAACAAAATCCAGATATTTGGTGTTGTCATCGTAGAATGCCATGCAAAAAATCGGAGTAAAAGTATGAAGTGACATTTGCGGTAGTTTTTAAGTTGAACCGTAAAAGAGAAAGTTATCTCTGGAACAGCAATATTTTTTTTTATCACACCATCATTGGGACAAATTAGTCTGTTGATGTAGCAACAATAAATCTGTGTAGGCTTAGATGCTCTTTCCTGACTTGCGCTGATCTGGCTCTGAACACGTAAGTGTCAATCTTTACACGGCCTCCCTGCATACCGTTGGGCATGCAAAGATAACCATGGGATCATTAAAGGCGACTACTCCAGTAGAATTCGACAGTAGCCACAGGAGGGACCGAATTATAATGAGTGAAGCAAAACATATTTTTTTGACGATGCGTTAGGCATTGAGGTGGTAATTGAGAGCGGAGTGACGGAGGCTGCAACTAGCAGCACCGGAGTTTCCCCAGCAGTGCGTCCGGGATGCGGGATCCGGGTGATCGCTTTGCAACTCGATGATATCTATTTATTTATTTATTTATTTGAAATAATCCAACTGACCAACAATAGTCTTATTGAAATACTTAATATTCTAAAGATTCCTAACTAATTGAATACACCACCTTTTTTTTACATCAAAACATCATATTACGATTACAGGGTTGTTACGACTACGCGGATTTCGCGATTTTCGCGGATTTCGCGGTTTTCGCGAATTTGGCGCGGATTTACTTAACGATTTTAGGGCTTCGCGCGGATTTAGTTTTTGGTGAAAATTCAACAAATAAATCTAGATCTAAGGACGTTTATTTGAAAATTTGTGGTCTAAATAGATGGGCTTTATTACCGTTAGCATGTTCTATAAAAGTAACGTTTGAAGTCATTTACTCACATTATTTTTCGGATATTTACAAGCCCTTATTGAATACCATGATCACAGTTTTGAGCATTCATTAAACAAATGTTATTAGGAGAGGGGCGCTACTTGTTGTAATTTTTAAGCTATTCTGAAACATGACGCGTCTTATTTCGTCGTAGTTCCGAGATATTTGTCAGTTTCTGGTTGATGTTTTACGATGAAACACATAGCATGATATATCATATCATTTTTTGAAAGTTTTTTTGTCAGGAATTCTCATATTGTATTGAACATTTTATATTGCTTCCATGACATTCTTCTAAAAATTGAAAGCACAAAAATGTGCCTTGATTTTATGCAGATGCTTTATTTTAATAAGTTTTCCGCAGAAATTCGTTGAATTATTAAAATCCAATTTTAAGTAGTATTTCTCAATAAAAATTGCAGTAATTTCAGGAGCAATTTTTCGCGACATTTTTGGATAACTCCTTTGGTATTTTTGCAGGAATAATAAAAAAATTTCGAAACCTCTCGAGGAATTTTCAGAAATATTCTATGAGGAATTCAATAAATAAATTTCGACAGCCTAAAGAGGATTTCTGCAGAATTTAAAATCCGAAAAATTATAAAGAAATATTTTGGAGGAAATTCCATTGGAATTTTTGGAGCGCTGACCACAGGAATTACTGTCAAAAAATCCACAGGAATGTTCCCGGACGTTTATCCACAAGAATTCATCACAGAATGTCTGCAGAGATTTCCAAAACGATTTCCACAGGAATTGAAGGAGGAAATTTTCTACTGTTTTTCCGCAAGAGTTTTTGCAGAGATTTCCAGGAAAAATACTGTGAGAATTTATGTTGCGATTTTCTCCAAAATTCCTGTTATATGATGATCACAAGAGTTTCTGTAAAAAATCCTTAAAAATTGCACCTTGAACTAAACGAAAGATATTCCGGGGTTTTTTTCGGCAGGATGTCACCAATCAATTTCTGCAAGAATTTCCAAAACGATTTTTGCAGGAATTAATTAAGGGATATCCACATGTAGTCTCTCTAGTATAATTTACTTGAATTTATGACAAAATTTTCGAATAAATTTTCGCATAAATTCTCAGGGGAAATTTTACATAAATATCCGGAAGAATTTCCACAGACGTTCTAGGGAAAATTACGGTGACAAGCAGTTGGATTTCTGCAAACATATACAGGATAATTTCTGAATCACTGAGATGAACAATTTTGATATCAATTCTATTAAAAATCAACACAGGAGTTCCTGCCGGAAAAAATCGGATGAATTGGCGCTAAAAATGTCAATTTCTGGAATTTCCTGCATGAGTTTCTAGAGACACTTGTCACAAAAATTGAAGAATGACTTTCGGCACAAATTCCGAACTATTTTTTGCGGGAGTCTACGCAAATTATTCCATAAAATTTACGAAGACATTTATGCTGAAACATTCCTCTGGAATTTTTCGAAGTATAAATCCTTCAAACTCAGGATTCTGACTTGCAAATCAAAAGAGCTTGAGCAACTATGCCAGATTTTGTATTATTTGTTTCTTGTTATTCAAATAATTGTTATATTGAAGTTTTGTTTAAAAAATAAAATTGTATGGTCTAATTCCATAATCTCTACGCCTTGTGATCAATAATTACAACAAAGTTTTTTTTAATTCTGAAGAAATTGCGGTTTCTGAAGATTTTTTATTATTTGCCAAGATTTTCTATAATCGTTCAAATCTGGCCTAAACATTCCTTTTATATCAATGCAACTGATAAAGTTCGATCAAGGAAAATTCCACTGACAATAACGGAACAAAACATGCCAAAACCATAATCTCATCTAATCAGCGGTACTTATAAAAATATTGGCTGTTTAGTTCTTGTTCACTAAGCCTCGGTTTTTCTTAAGGTGAAAAGGACCATCTAGAACGGTTGTTGTATTAACGGCAATTTTCTTGGTCTTATTTCAAATTTGGTACAAACATGTGTGAAGTTGAAGTTCAAAATCAATTAAAAATTAGTAATTTTATAAAACCGAACTCGAAGAGAAGACGTTCAGTAAATTGTGATTACTAAAATTGATATTTCACGTGTATTTGATAAGAATTTAGTTTAGGGTCGCGGATTTGGCGCGGAATAAGTTTCATGTCGCGCGGAAATGGCGCGGATTTGATTTTAGTCGGCGCGGATTTTGCGCGGAAAATATTTAAGGATCTCCGTAACAACCCTGCGATTACCAACAACATAGCCAGGGACATCTAAATGAACGCTAAACCTAATTAACATTTCAGTATGGGTATAAAAAAACAATATCACATCAACTTGATTAACAAACAGCAACTACCACAATACACTATATTTGGGTTCTATCTATTGCAACATTGATAATTTGGCCTCCACGCTCTACCTCGTAAGCTCACAAACTCTCTGAATTTTATACCTGATACCACGTAGATGAGTTCAAGGATATTGTTTTCCATCGAGCGTTTAAAACTATTTTAAATGAAGCATAATCAATAATCCATTTTGGCACTAATTTGAAGACGGTCATTTTTTCATCAGTTGTAAGCCTGATTGATTTGCTAACCATTTCTTCTATTTCCCGTTCGGTAACATAACTATCTACATTCGTTAAAAACAGTGCGAATGTTTCCTTTTCCAAGTCAGAGTTCCTTTTCGCTTTGAGACAACTTTCCTCAGGATTGCTGTGGTTTTCGAACTCCTCTTTGTTGCCATCTATCAGCTTGGTTGAAGAAATTGGAGTTGGGGAATCCAACGTGACATTGACGAGAGACTTTGACATTAGAACTGATAACGTATTCATGATATCATTGATTTGCGACTTAATACCCGCGAGCTCGGATTCAACCGGTGTTGAACATTCAGGCTGAGGTTTATCCAACGGAGCAGATCGCGTTTTGTAGAAACGATCTAAACACAGATCACACATCCACAGAATATTATTGATTGCGATGCGATGCACTCAGTGTGTGCCTCGGTAAGCCCAACACAATCGACATGGTAGCATTTACTGCATTCTCCTTCACACACAACGAACGATTGACTTCTAGCGTCGACGGAAGAATTACATTTACCGCACTCCATTGTTTTGAATGATTAACAGTGGGGGATTTCGTGAATACCGTTTATAATTGTTTGATCCAATTTTCGTAGATTTAAAGAAATGTCTTCCACGGTATTAATAATCGCAAAACGTTAGCAAATCTATACATGAAAAAATCTTTAATTATCAACCACAAATTCAACGGTAAAATCTCATCAATTAGAGAGAATAATTTGGCACTACACTTGCGAGTGAGATGACAATATCATCGAGTTCGCGAACGCAAGGCAGAACATCAGTAAGGAACTGAAACAGGACCTTCGGATGCTACGCCAGCCTGTTCGAGTCGCAAGACAAGAATAGGATGCGTTTATCAGGTGGGTGGTGGGAAGAGAGAAGTCCGACAAAGGTGCTCAAACCGATGTCTTCTTCTTCCTTGGAGGAGCAACCATGGCCCAAGAGGCGATTGATTTCGCCCTGACGGCCAATGAAGAAAAGACTGCGCCTAACCCTGGCAGCTGGTCAGTAGGGCAAAGCGGAAGTCGAACGCATCTCAACCCGCAAAGAAAGCTAAAGACAGAGGCGAGGCCTTGTTGGTGAAAACTGAGAAGGCAAAGTACGCTCAAGTCCTTAAATCGATGCGGGCGACCGAAAAGCTTTCGGCGCTGGGTCAGGACTTGCGAAGCATCAGACGCACCAATACCGGTGAAATGATCTTTGTTCAGAGACGTGGAGCGCAGGCTAGTGGGACTGACTACAGGAAGCTGGCCCAAGAGGTCTTGGGTGACGACGCCGAGGTAAGGTTGTTGGGGGCGGAAGTTACCCTCCAGTGCAAGCAACTGGACGAGATCACGAACGCGGACGACGTCGTCTCTGCTGTCAGAGACCATTGCGGTACAGAGGTCGAGAAGACCTCTGAACGCTTAAGAGGCGGTCCCTTTGGCACGCATGTAGCCTACCTTAGGTTACCGGTTGCGGACAAACAAGATAAAACCACACATGCTTTGTCCCTTGGACAAAAATGGAAAAATCGACCCTCGTATTTAGTCGAATCAAGTAGGCCATGATATTAACATGTGTTTCAATTATATATTTTAAAGTGAATCATTCACCACCATAACTTTCTATTGTATTAAGGGTAAATTTCTTCACCGCCGCTTAACTCTTAAGTGGTGCTTATCCATACGCTTAAACATGGTTTGAGGCCTAAGCGAAGGTAAAGAAATCGACCCTAAGTTAGTTGTGGAAAAATACTAAACTACAAATATTTCACTCTTCAAAGGGA
This sequence comes from Armigeres subalbatus, assembly GCF_024139115.2. Classification (NCBI taxonomy): domain Eukaryota; kingdom Metazoa; phylum Arthropoda; class Insecta; order Diptera; family Culicidae; genus Armigeres; species Armigeres subalbatus. Next base: position 162,049,887 of record NC_085139.1, read on the forward strand.
CGCGGACGAAAACACGAAGGAAATTACGCTTCATTCAATATTTAAAAAAATGGGGATTTTGAAAAAAAATTAACCTACTCTTAGATATGCATTTAGGATTTTATTATTGAACAATATCAAAAACTTTTTCAATTTTAAGCAATTGAGAATAACAAACAATAGTCAAAGTACTCTGTCTTAGGATGGTTTTGGGCGTTAGAAGGCCAAGAAAAAATAGTTTTAAGAAGGAAAAAGTTTGCGGATAAGAATAACAAGAATCTCAACAATGGAACAACATTATTGAAATATAATTTTAATTATTTCCATGAATATGGTTGGCGCATGAGAATAAATGTTGAAACTAATCAATTCACAGTCCTTTTTGATCGCAATTGTTTTAAATTACGCTAAAGTAGCCTCACACCTCGGCAATCTTGTCCATTGATTTTGTACCCACGTGATCTCAGAAAACGAGACACATGCAATTTCGTCGCGAAAAGTATAAAAATCTTGATCAATTATAGTCTGATTTACAGATCGGCAATTTCCTACGGATTGTATTTTAAATGGGCCGAATTTCCAATTGTTCATATCGGAATCCCGTAAATCCCGTCCACACACATGAGAGCAAAATTGGTTGACAAGCTCATAATGTATTTATTTATTTATTTATTTATTTATTTATGTAATATACAAAACGACATAGATAGCATTCCTTTGAAAGCAACACTAATATCCAAACATTTTTTATGGGTTTCGTCCACTTTCTTTGTCAAGAGATGAGCCGAGACCTGTAAATCTCTCTCTTAAGGACTCAAAATAAACACTTTCTTTGTATTTGATTTTAGATTCCAGCCTAAAATATTGAATTTGTTTGAATAATTTTGGAACTGTTGTTTTAAAACTCTTTGAAAAAATCAATGAAAAACGGGACAAATTGAGGATTTTTTAGAATACGACGGGACAGCACAATGAGTTCTAAAAAACGGGACTGTCCCGTTAAATACGGTACGTATGGTCAGCCTATATAGGAAGAAATAATCTACAACTTCAAACAGCTTTTTTAAAAAAGTACATCAAAACACATCTCTGAAAATCTCACCAGAGCTCACTTATAGTATTCTTAAGAGAATGGAAGTGATTCCAGCTGCTCTTATTTGCTCTATTAATGGCTGTAAACGATTTTCTAGGTGATACTCGTGTGCTCAATAACATATATATATACAAATAGTAGCTTTCCGTTGATCCGTCCCAATGAAAAGCTCATGTGTTGAAGTTTCTATGGGATTTATTTAACCCAGATGATTTCTCCGAGGAACTTGAAAGCAGTTTTGCAAATTCTTTTGTTTGAGAATTGATGAAAAATGGTCACAGAGCTTTCGATCATCCGATAAATTTGAGTAGCAAAACTCTCACTGGTTGTCTTCGTTGGTAAATCTTCCAAATCCAATCCGAATACAAATGTTGAAAGAATTGCCGAATCTTCATTCAATATCGCGAAGGGAAGACCTCAAAAACCTTTGTCTAGAATAAAACAAAGAAACAACGTGTTGAACACCTTATCAATAATAATGAACCTGAGGAGCTTAATCAGCTTGCATTTTAAGTAATTTTTGGTATGGTGGGAGCGCAAAAGTGAACTTTGAAGTTCCGTTAAGGTGCTTGGAATTCAATGTGAACCAAAGGTGAACCAATAGGTTCGGTTAGGAACAAATTTAAGTAAAACCTGAACTTTTGGTTGCTTGAGCAAGGACGGTAAAACTTGTATGAAAATGGGCTTTTCATGGTACATAGCACCTACACACAAAAATGTTCGAAGGCTGAGAGCCCAGATGAGAGCCTGCTTGTCGTGGCTCTAGTTTCATTAAAAACAACACTATCCTCTGGTCAAATCCGCGGCCGTCTTTGCCATCCTTCATTTTCTGGCCATCCGGAAGATGCTCCCAGTCGAACCATGCCTCGAGCACGACAACACGCCACATCGTTCCTAATACCAAATGACCGGATAAGCAGCTGAAATTTCTTGATTATGATAATTCCATGATTCCCGAATCCTAATCCTCGCCCATCCATAAACATTGTAAACTTAACCTCGAGTCACTACGAATACGGTGGCTTCTACCTCTCTGTTACTAACTTCATAAGATGACCGTATCAATAACTATGGCTCCGTAATGTGTTATACACGCCTGAGCCTAGAAAACTTTTTTTTACAATTTTACGATTTTTTTTACAAATTTCAATTATTTCTGATACCGTCGTTAAAAAAACAATTCCTCTAAATAATTTCTAAGGATATCCTGATTCTATAGTATAAAACATAAGAGCTGGCGGTTACGTCACTTTTGAGATGATCAAATTGGAAATTGGTTATTTGTTGTAATAGAAACTGTTATCATACCTCATATTTTTCGTGAAAATATCCTGATTCTTTGAAGCATATCGTTAAATCTGGCGTTAACGGCATTTATGCAATTATCTATTCAACATAGGTCAATTACGCAAATATTAGTTTTTATCATAGGTCACATTTTTCCCAAATGGATCTCGATTATACGAAGCATATTATATGCTATGAAATTTAACATAGGTCAATAATGCAACCAGTACAAAAACTAGTGTTCAACCATTTTCCCAAAGACACCATTGAGTTAGAACGTGTAGAATGTAAGTTATGATTTTTGTACCATAGCTCCATACGTTCGAAGCAGTGTGAGCCGTGCAAGTAACACAGCTGAATCTTAACCACTGTGAAACTGTCCAGCAGCTGCTGTGGCAGTCGGTCTCGGAGTCGAGGACCGATGTCGCCCTCCTGTCCAACCCGTAGAACGTTCCTGTCGATAACAGCAATAGGATGGCGGCTATTTGCACGACGGGACGGTTCCCGATCCAAGAGGTGGTACACTCCTCTGCTGAGGGTGTCGCGATAGCCAATATCAATGGTGTGTTTTATTGTAGCTGCTATGTCCCTCCCAGATGGCCATTAGAACAGTTCGACCAGATGATCGATAGGCTATCGTCTGACCTAGTGGGTCAAAAGCCGGTCGTCACAGAAGAAGATTTTAATGCCTGGGCAGTGGAGTAAGGCAGCCACTGCACCAAACGAAGGGACCAAGCGTTACTAGATGCGCTAGCGAAGCACGACGCAGTGCTAGTCAATGATGGTTCTGCTAGTACGTTCAGAAGGAACGGGGTTGCGTGATGGATCGACGTAACGTTTGTCAGTCCTGGTCTGGCACCAGATTTGGACTGGAGGGTGGACGAGGGTTACACCCATAGTAATCATTTAGCAATTCGCTTGAAGATCAACTATGGCGTGCAACATCCGAGGTCCGAGGATCCCTGTCAGGTCCGTGGGTGGAGAACCAATCACTTCGACAGCGAAGTTTTCACCGCGGCCCTGGGACTGGAAGCCAACACTGAAGGTCTAAGCGGGGATGCGTTGGTAGCTGTCTTATCATGCGCGTGCGACGCCAACATGCCGAGAAAAGCTCTGCCTATCAATTTCAGACGCCCGGTATACTGGTGGAGTCCCGAGATTGCAATATGGGTGCGGCCGAAATGGCGGCTCCGGTGACAAACGAAGAGTTACTGGCGGTTGCCAAATCTCTGGTAACGAACAAAGCTCCAGGGCCTTATGGAGTTCCAGTGCTCTCAAGGCAGCAATCATAGTGAACCCGAACATGTTCAGGCTAGCTATGCACAGATGCCTAGACGAGTGTAGATTACCCGAAAGATGTAATAGAAAGAAACTGGTGTTGTTGCCGAAGGCAGGAAAGCCGCCGGGTGACCCATCGGCGCATAGACCAATCTGTCTTATAGACACGACGGGCAAGTTGCTAGAGAGGATCATCCTCAACAGGCTGACCCCGTTCTCAGAGGGTACGAACGGCCTGGCAAGCAATCAGTTCGGTTTTCGCAAGGGTAAGTCCACGTCGGACGCTTTTAACTCGGTGGTAAAGACCGCCGAAATAGCGATCCAACAGAAAAGGCGAGGTATTCGATACTGTGTGTTAGTGACACTTGATGTGAAGAACGCATTCAACAGTGCAAGCTGGGATGCCATCGCGCTTAGCCCCCGGCCTGTACCGGATTTTGGAAAGCTATTTCCAGTACCGTGTTCTATTATACGAGACCGATGCCGGTCAGAGAAGCGTTCTTATTACCGCAGGAGTACCGCAAGGTTCAATACTGGGCCCGGTATTATGAAACCTTATGTAACCTTGGAAGTCTACGGGGAGTCAATCACCGAGATAGAACTCACCGCAGCATACGGGATGGCCTGAAGCTCGCTCAACATAAGATGGAGGTGGTCAACAACCGCAAGCCAGTTCAACATGCAGTGATTCACGTGGGTGAAGTGGTGATCGCATTAAAGCGGAGTTTGAAGCTCCTTGGGATCGTAATAGACGACAAGCTGACCTTCGCCAGCCATGTCGAATATGCGTACAAGAGGGCTTCGCCTGCTGTTGCGGCATTATCGAGGAAGATGTCCAACAGTTTCAAGGTGTGTGCCAGCACGATCCGGAACGTATACATTCATCTTCGAAAGAAGAGCAGGGGAATTTATTTCATTTTTAAGCACTTTTGCAACAAAAACAGCTTGCATCGTAGTTCTCCGTTCTACTATCGTGTCGATTCCGCGCAACATGCATCGATTCTCGTCTCGTATGGTGGAAGATTTCGCTCGTCACGCCAAGATAAATTACGGAAGGCTTTGCAAGCCAGCTTCCATTGAATAGCCTCAATTCGTTAAATCCATGTCCTATTATAAGGATACTAAACCACAGCCGAAGATCCCAAGATTGTATGCACCAATGCACAGTAAAGGGGTTTTAGACAAAGAGTTTTTCAGATGTAAGGCAGCCTAGGGCTGCAAGCCTCTTTGAGAAAGAATAGAAAAAACAGAGAGAATCATCCTAGGCGATGTTTAGTTATCGTCCTTGCCAAGTTAGATTTCGGTCGACATCTTTTATTCCTCCGCTGCGGTGCTAGTCCAGCCAAATGCTTGTTTACAGATTTCGTTCCCGTCGTTCGACGTTATCTTGAATCTGTTCAATGATTTTTAGATGATATTTACAAGGACAGGGACTTGTTATTAAACCAGTGTAAAATCTTACATCATGTTTACTTAGGCTAAGTAGTCGTAATGTTCTGGAAACAAAAACTTGCACTTGCAAAACAAAACATATACAATTGCCAAGATTTTATACAATAATTGTATGATTTGTTTTTTAGATGTACGAAAGGTGTGGCCAATCCAGCCCTACTTCCGATGTTCAGTTGCTACCAGCCTCTGGTGACTACGATCATGGAGCTCGTTGATTGACATCCAGTTGTGAGGCCATTGCGCACATTGTAGTATGTTGTGGTGATCGAAGTTTTCTATATTTTGAATGACAGCATCAGATGTAGCAAAATATTAACATCCCTAGGAGCATGCTGAACTGACTATCTAGATGAAACCAGATGGGATACGTAAGACAACCATTAAAATTGTGAGAATCGTTCGTAAGACGCCTGAGAACTAGCAACCTATTTGAACTTGTAATCGTATGTATGCATGTATCGTATGTATTCCCATTATGTTATTAGGATCAGGATTTCCTCAATACAATTTGCCATACAAATGCTAGCAAACTTATACAATTATCCAATGAGCAGAAGTGTTTATCAAATTTAGTCATAAGAAGTTTATGCACCAATGTACAATTGTACCATGCGTCTCCATATGGTTTTTGTGCGTACATATATGATTATGCACATTTTTAATATCCCTACCTATTTTGCCGCCTTGGAGGCACAAACATATATTATTCTACTAGGGTAAAAGTTCTGATAGTCGTGTGTGTTCATATAGTTGCGGTAGTGTTGTTTTACAGCATCTGTATTTAACGCAGCAACCCATAAAGTATATCAAATTATTAACCTGTCATTACACGAAATAGAGGAAAACAGGTTGAGAATTGCTTCAAAATCGGTAAAGTATCACACCTTATCTTTTTCTCTGCTTTGCACCAAATAGTTGCGGTAGTATTCCTATAGTTGCGAGTCCCATATGAAAACAGTGGGATTCGCAACTATAGGAACACGAATTAAAAAAAAATCCGCAACTATTGGAACACTGCACCAATAAATGGAGGTATCATTCTGCAGCGAATGGAGCACTCTTCGTTAACACTATGATTGATGACCTTTGGAATTCGTATTTGGGGTAAGCCAAATGAAGTATAGACGTGGTGTAAGCATACAAATAGTGATTGAACGAGTTTAGTTTCTCAACTATTGGATCTTCTACCATACCGTGTTTACATCTACTCGCCTATCACACTTAATGCTTTTCTTAGAGCGAGTGTCGGAAGAAAGAAAAGCGAAAACAATATTCTTAGACTTTTTTTAATTGATCTGAACTACGACTTAAAACTATCAAGGATTTCATCAGAAAATTCTTCTATGTTGACCAGGAAAATTCGCCGATATTTCTTCAAAACTTCCACTTTGATTTTATTCCAGATTCTAGTAGAAGTTCTTTTGATTTGCGGCAGGAATTTTATTTGGAAACTACAAGTCATTCTTTAAAATTTACACGGGAAATTCTGTTGTACTTCAACGGAAAATTCTGTGGAATTTTAAAGGAAGCATTTTGGAATATCCATTTAGAAATAAAAAATCTTTGGGATTTCCAAAAGACATTCTTTGGAACTTTTAAGAAAAATTCTTCGAATTATCCACGAGAAACCTTTCAAAATTTCCACTAGAGATTTTCTGGGAAGACCCCTGGAAATTTTTCTTTATTTAGAAAATTCTTCGAAATTTTCCCAAAGAATTCTTTGGACATTCAATTCTTCGTTAATTTGACGGTAATTTCTTCGGGAGTTCTAATGCAAATTTATTGGAATTATCAATGGAAAATCTTCACAATTTCTGAACAAAAATGTTGAAATGTCCACGAAAAATTATTTGAATTTCCCACCAAAAACACTTTGAGCTTCCACAAAAAATATAATTGCAATTTTTGTATGAAAGCCTTTGTAGTTTTCAGTAAAATTTATTCCAAATTTTTACTAGAAATTCACCAAAATTCCAACTGAACATTTCATAATTTCCACCTAAAATTATTTGGAGACATTCCAATAGGATTTTTTTTTTATTTCCTCAGGGGCCATCCACAAAGTACGTCACGCCTCTAAGGGGAGGGGAGGGGGTGGTAAGAGCAGCGTGACGATCCATACACAAATTTTAGAGGTTCGGTACGAAAAGCGTGACAAAGGAGGGAGGGGGTGTTGAAAATCCCCAATTTTTGCGTGACGTACTTTATGGATCTACCCTCAGGAAATTGCTCCAAAATTGGAAGTGATATTTAAAAATATCCTTGGAGACTATTCCAAAGTTTCACGGAAAATTATTCGGAATGTCTGTTTAAATTTAAATTAACCTCGGAAAATAATTCTAAATTTTCACGGAAAATAACTCGAAATTTTAACGGGGAATCTTTTGGCGTGCAAATGGAAATTATTGATATTTGAACGAATGATTATTCAACGGTATATTGCATAAAATTTTCAAGAAAAGCATCGGAATTTTCACGTAGAATTCTTTGGATTATCAATCGTGAAAAACTAAGAAATTTTCACGAAAAAACTTATTGGAATAAAGACGAAATTTTTCGAGATTCTGAAAATTCTTCGGTTTTCTGCAAAATTGAACTAGCGTGGAGAATTATGGGCTGCGAAATGGTGAGTTGACATCCGGGAAGGGGCGCCTAACATAGCTCTGGTCCTCACAAGTTCCAATACTCACGCTTCCACGGGTCTTCCGATGACAATTGAAGGGTTGCGTACTTAGCTGGTAGTGCAGCCTGGGCACTGTTGTCCTTCTGACATCAGCGAGAGTGAGAGGGTGCGTTCTGTGGGGTCTGCCTAGGATGTGGTGGGGTTCGACAGTGGGCTCTGTTGAACTTCTATAAAAAGCTGCATGTGTCCCCAAGCAGGCCCTATCAAAGCGACCGTGTGCCACTCAAAGCGCACTAGCCTAGTCCTGGTGTTGGGTGGGACTTTAAACAAATTTAACCCGACTGACCGAGCGTCTATTCACCAAGGAGGTGCGGCTCAAACAGCGTTTGTTCTGGCATCCAGCGGCTGAGTATGAAATGCTATTCCCCGGAAACTATACCTATCCCGGTGGATAGGGAACCTTGGGCCAACAACCTACTGTTCCCGAAACATCAATTTGTTCGAGAATTCGATAATGAAAGAATACGGACTGATTTTACGGCGACGACTCTTAGCGCGAAACAACGGACACGAATAGGAACATGGAACGTTTTAACCCTAGCCCAGCAGGGTAAATTGGCACAACTTGCCAATGAGGCACGCCGCATAAAGCTTGTGATCCTGGGACTGAGTGAAGTCCGTTGGCCAAACTTTGGAGAACACAGAACGCCGTCGGGACCAGTTCTGCTATACTCTGGTTTACGAGGTGAACACGCTCCCCGGCATCGCGGAGTTGCCTTCCTACTAAGCGCTCAGGCACACTCTGCGCTTATGAAGTGGGAACCTATAAGTGAAAGGATAATCGTTGCCAGATTTAGAACACGGGTCCGAAACCTTACTATAATCCAATGTTATGCGCCAACCGATGCTGCCGATCTGCAAGACAAAGAGAACTTCTACAGTCAACTCAATGCCGTCGTAGATAGAATTCGAAAGGGTGATATCAAGATCTGTTTCGGCGACTTCAATGCGAAGATCGGATCCGACAACTCGAACCATGAGCGCATTATGGGACGCCATGGTCTCGGAGAAATGAGCGAAAACGGAGAGCTGTTTGCAGAATTTTGTGGTAATAATGACATGGTGATCGGGGGATCGCTCTTCCCTCATCGACCGGTTCACAAGGTCACGTGGGTCTCCCGTGACGGCTTTACAGAAAATCAAATCGACCACATCTGCATCAGCCGAAAATGGAAACGGAGCCTTCTTGATGTACGGAATAAACGTAGTGCCGATATCGTGTCTGATCATCACCTTCTCATCGGCGAAATACGCCTGCGCATTGCACGGATTCGTCGGCAGGAGGAAAGAGTTGGACGACGATTCAACACACGACGACTGGAAGATGCCACGGTGAAACGGTCCTTCGTTGAAGAACTGGAGACGCGTGCTGCAGATATTCCGGAAGATGGCAGCGTGGAAGACCAATGGACCGCCATCAAGAATGCCTTCATCGTCACCAGCGAGAACAATCTGGGCGAACTACGCACCCAGAGAAAACAATGGATCACCGATGAGACCTGGATAAAGATAGAGGAGCGAAGAGAAGCCAAAGCCGCGATAGAGCGATCGAAAACCAGAGGAGCCAAAGTCTTAGCCCGTCAACGATACGCGGCTCTTGAGAAGGAAGTAAAACGCTCATGTCGACGGGACAAGCGAGCGTGGGCAGACTCTCTGGCCGACGAAGGAGAGAGAGCCGCCGCAACCGGAGACATTCGCCTCCTCTACGATATCTCACGACGCTTAAGCGGGGCGAAGATGAATGCAACGATGCCTGTGAAAGACGCGAATGATCAGTTATTGACCGACCCAACTGACCAGCTGAAACGCTGGTTCGACCACTTCGAACAACTTTTTCAAGTGCCAGCCAGGCCATCACCACCTTGGCATGATCTGCCTAGGATCCGACGTATAACACGCGTCAATACCGAAGCTCCATCACTGCTAGAAACTCAAACAGCCATCAAAAGCATCGAATAAAGCCCCAGGGGTCGACCGCATATCAGCCGAGATGCTCAGAGCTGACCCCATGACATCCGCTCAACTACTACATCGTTTATTTCGTAATATCTGGGACACCGCAACTTTCCCGGTCGACTGGATGCAAGGTATCTTAGTGAAGGTGCCCAAAAAGGTTGTATGCGATAACTGGCGAAGCATTATGTTGCTGTGTACCGTTCTCAAAATTCTGTGCAAAATTATCCTAGCCCGGATTCAGGAGAAGATCGATGCGACTCTCCGGCGGCAGCAAGCCGGATTCCGTGCCGGAAGATCCTGTGTGGACCATATTGTCACGCTCCGCATCATTCTGGAGCAGGTCAACGAATTCCAAGAGTCCCTTTACTTGGTATTCATTGACTACGAAAAAGCTTTCGACCGTCTGAATCACGAGAATATGTGGGGCGCCCTGAGACGCAAGGGAGTTCCTGAGAAAATCATCTGTCTCATCGAGGCCTTCTCGTGTAGAGTGCTGCACAACGGGGTCTTGTCCGACCCTATCCGGGTCGTAGCTGGTGTGAGGCAAGGATGTATTCTATCACCGTTACTGTTCCTCATCGTAATCGACGAGATTCTGGTAGATGCGATTGACCGTGAACCAAACCGCGGGCTGTTATGGCAGCCTATAACCATGAAGCACCTAAATGACTTCAATTTGGCGGATGATGTTGCACTCCTCGCGCAACGGCGCTCTGATATGCAGAGTAAGCTCAACGACCTTGCCGAGCGCTCCTCTTCGGCAGGTTTAGTCATCAACGACAACAAAACCAAATCGTTGGATGTAAACACGGTGACTCCTTTCAGTTTCACAGTAGCCGGGCAACCAGTGGAGAATGTTGAAAGCTTCCAATATCTTGGTAGCCAAATGGCGTCAGACGGCGGTACCAAGATCGACATAGGCGCACGGATCAAGAAAGCAAGGGCTGCCTTTGTGAGTTTAAGAAATATGTGGAAAAACAGGCAGATAAGTGAACGCACCAAAATACGAATTTTCAACTCTAACGTGAAATCTGTGCTGTTCTACGCTAGCGAAACATGGTGTGTATCAGTGGAGAACACTCAACGGCTGCAGGTGTTCATTAACAGATGCCTGCGGTATATAATTCGGGCCTCTTGGCCTCACAACTGGATCTCAAACAACGAGCTCCATCGTCGTTGTCACCAGAGGCCGATAGCAACAGAAATTCGGGATCGGAAGTGGGGCTGGGTCGGCCACACTTTACGTAGGGGCGGAAACGAAATCTGTAAACAAGCATTAGACTGGAACCCAGCGGGACATCGCAGCAGAGGCAGACTCTTGAAAGGAGACTTCCGGGCCTCTTGAAAGGGGCTTCCGGGCCTCTTGAAAGGAGGCTTCCGGGCCTCTTGAAAGAAGTCGACCGAAATCTAACCTGGCAACAGGTTAAAAAGGTAGCCCTTTGCACCACCGGAGGTGTACAGGATCCATAAGTAAGTAAGTAAGTGGAGAATTATACCCAAGCAGCACAACTTGTTTCACTACTGAACATTTCACTGTGTTGCAACTATTCGGAAAGAAACAATCTTTGCATATGCGCCATCAAATATAACTCTCTTGCAATCTAAAAAGCGCAAGAGGTGGAGCCTACGGAAACATCCTTCGATTGCAGTAAAATTGCAATAATGTTGCAACATACTACAGCGGAAAAAAATAAAATAAAAATATAAAACTGGATTCGATTTATGGATCTTGCGATTGATAGTCCTTCACTCTACCGCAGCACCATTCAACACTTCGAAGGGACTGCATGTTGGCTCACCATAAAAAACATACGATTATGAAGTTTTGTACTAGGGTTTTCCGTTACTTGATTGCACCATCACCGAAAAAAAAATTGTGAGTTGTCAAAACGTTGAACGATGATAAATAAAACATGAAGACACACTCAACTTTTCTGCAATTCAATCTAAAAAAAAAAAAAAAATTTGAAAGACGCATTGGAGTAACATGGTAAAAATATGCAACTTGATGATTTTGTTTCGTGTTTGCAACATAAAGTGCAGTATTCTTTGATTGTTTGTTTCCAAATGTCAAACACGTATTGCATTGCAATATTGATGAAACATTGATCACAACTCGAATGTTTTTGACATCTTGATGCAACTTATTCGTGCTTTGATGTTTAACCAATGCCTTTAATGAAACTGAATAGAAACAAGCTGCTTTTTGTTAGATGTTGCGTGTGCTACTTGGGTAATTCAGATAAGGTACACTGGGGGAAGTGGAAAAAGGGGGTAAGTGTAAAAAGCGACTCGAAAAATTTGAATTGTACATACTTTACAGTTTTTACCACATCATAACATTATGCAAGAATATACTTTGATGCTCACACTAATACTATGTTGAAATTTGTATAATACATACACTAACACGGTTAACGCTTGAACTGTAATTTTAGGTTTCGCGAAAAGTTGATTTTTGCATTCATAAAATCAATTCTTATTTGCACCAATTGTTCTTTTTTCAAGTGAATTTATATCACAGGTGACCGTTACAATACAATTCAAATAATTCCATTCAATTGGTAGTGATTTTTACCAAGAAAGCAAATAATTCAAAGATTTTACACTTACCCCAGGTATCAAACACTGCGGGGGAAGTGGATAATGTTCTAATTACGCAATTTTTTTCTTTCCTCCAGGGTTTATTTCAATAGTTGTGAATCTTTATATTTTTTTTTTTTTGCGAACAAATTGATTAAGGACAAGAGCTTAAGAGTAGCTGATAATTTTGTACGTGCTTTGCGCACACACATACATATAAATACGCACCTACAGACATAATATCAATTTGGGGGCAGCAGGGACAGCAGGGACAGCATGGACCATGTCCAAGGGCTTGACGACCCCTCCCCAGCTGTCTGCGAGTCAGGGAGAACTGCCTAGGGCGTGGTGGGATTTAGCAGTGGGCTCTGCTAAAATCCCTCCCAAAAAACCACAAGTGCCCGTAATCAGACTCTATCAAAGCGACTGTGTGCCGCTTCAAAAGCACAAGCCCAGGGAGTGCCAATTGGCATGGGGAGTGTCCCTACTTCGGTAGGGTAGCGCGTGAGCTGCTTCGACAGGGAGTGAGTGATCTGTTTGTGCTGAGGCAGGAGTGTCATAGCGCGTCACCGCTATTGTCACCTCGAAGCGCAGCAGAAGTCTGAGTATAGACTGCACATGCTGAGGTAGGAGTCGAGGTACCCATCGACACCTCGAGGCATTGCAGTGGAGTGTTAGAGTGAGCACCCGAAAAAGGGTCACATGGAGCGAATGGTCTTTGGAGAAGCTGCTTCGGCGGCAGGGTAGCAGTGGGTTGTACCCACACACCTACAGTTGTGCACATGTGGTGCATGGGGAGTGTCCCTGCTTCGGCAGGGTAACGTGTGGTCTGCTTCGGCAGTGGTGTGATTGATCTGCTCGTGCTGAGGCAGGAGTGTCGTAGCGTAATATCTGTAGGCCCAGGCAGTTACCGCTATTGACACCTCGAGGCATGGCAGCGGAGCGCCCGGGAGAGCATCCAAGTAAGACTCAAATGGAGTGAATGGTGTGCGAGCACCCAAGTCAGTCTCGCGTGGGACGAGTGCCTGTGTGAGCGATAATGAGCGAGTACGCTTAGTACTGCCATCCCCCCAGAAGTAGTACTGCGAGGTAGTTCCTGGGGGAAACGATGGTGGAGCCCAAGGGAGTTTAGTCGGTATTACCGGTATGGTCGAGTCCGACACTCCAGTACACTTCCGTGTGGTAGTTTGGCAACTACAATGCACGTGTACTGGGTTAGTGTGTAAATGCATTCTCCCTTGTAAAAAAAAAAAAAAAGACATAATATCAATTCGTTAAAATAAGTTGATTAGTTTATAACCCTGTAAGTCCCATTTTTCCAAACGTATAGATTTTACCTACACTTAGTGTTCGAAAGCTAAACCAGCCCTCCCCTAGCTATTACGAGAATTCCTTGAGGATCTATTCCGTTAAGATGATGAAATTATTCCACAAAAAATACCCAGAGCAATTATCGTATTGAATTTAGTTATATGTAACTACTCATCACTATGGAAGGTCAAAGTAACATGGGTTTTCCACTTACCCCATCTCACTAGGGTAAGTGGAAAAACAACTCCTAATTTTAAAATCTATTTCCATAAATTTCAAGCAACTAAAATGGTATGAATTACCGCACACTTGGTACAAAATTCACTGTTTTTGATAGCCCATTTTGATTGAACGCATTTAGATCATTTAAACTGGTTTTACACTAATTCAAAAATGAACTATCGATTTATCCTTTTCCACTTCCCCCAGTGTACCTTACGTGACAGATTTTAAGCAGTGGCGCGCCGATGCAAAACTGTCGGCAGCGGTGGTACATGTCTCTAGGAGGAGTCGAGTTCAACAGAAATTTAATTAATTGGCTTTGAGATTTGGTTTCAGAAGCTGTGGACAGAGGATTAAATTTGATTTCGTTTTAAATTGATTTTCGTTCTGTAGATTTTGCTCATGTTTACATACTGAAATGAGTTTGTATTGTTTAACAATTGTAAAATTTGGAAAAGTCTACGTAGACTTCTAAGGAGGAGGGGGGGTTGTTTTGAAATGTCGGCCTACGTGGTTTGTGGCCAGCCCCAAATGAAGGAAAAACAATCATTATTTAACGTTACGAGCAGTGTTTATTACGATAAAATCGTTGCCGATTAACGTTGACACCATCTGAAGCTGATATCAGTCACATCGAGTCATGTACTATCCACTTGACCAAGCATCTGTCAGCACTGCAATGTAGTAAACTGCATTGCATTAGCACTGCGTTATTGCCATGCCTATGTGAAAAACAATGCAATAGATGAATATGATAAAACATGGTGAGATTGTCATGCCATAATTAAATTGAGTGGCGTAGTAATGGTTGGCACTTGATACTCTATGCCGAAGAGGTTCTAGCAAAAGTTCATACTTAGTAAAATTCATTTTTCTAATCCAGAAACGTTAAGCATCGTTTTTGGATTTGACAACATCCCTACTCGATTTATTGATATGTTTACATTGTCTAAAACTGGTTATAAAGATAATTGTGCCATTCTGTTAGAAGCACGTGGCGATATTATCTACCCACCTTCTAGCCCTATCTTGACGATTGACGTTAACAGTCTTGACATGCTGAGTAAGACCGCCTCGCAGAAGATAGACCAAAAATTGTTTTTCCTTCCTTGTAGTCATATCATCTATGTAGTTGGTATATGTCACTATAGTAATGCTGGCTGTCATACTGATTTGTTCAATTGATGTACTGTAAGTGATGTAGAATGATGCAGCAAAATTGATGGCAAATGGTTCACTGTCACAATAGGCAGCAGGATGTGTATAGTAACATAACGATAGTTGTTTTCTTCAGTGATTCTACGATCGGGCGGGTACACAACTAATTTGGTTACATTTTTTTTAGAAAGGTGCGATTTCAACTGAAATATTTATATCAAAATTTGTTATAAATATCTGAAGCTGTTACAATCGACTTTTAACCTGGTTTGGTTTTCTTCTTGGGATTGAATCAGCGTTCAATCATCCTCTATTTTTCGTTTTGCTCTATGTGCTATGACGAACTCTCTCAAACAATGTATTGAATTCGAAAACATTCGGTTTCGACCCTATCTACATTACCCAAGAAACCCAAGTGTTGGTAAAATCATAATCAAATCTCAATCACTGAGCCATGTTCAATCAATTTTACGCATTGTTCACATCACATGAGAAATCTAGATTAAAAGTTGTCGGGACTGACAGTGCGACGCTAGTCACACTGCTCTACACTGCCTTTGAATGGACGCGTCAATTACAATTACCGCAGATAATATTTCATACTATTGTACTCCGTTTATATCATCTATATCCATCTATAACAACTAATCAGTAGTAGTCTTCTTCTTCAATGGCTCTACATCCACCTGGACTTTCGCCTGTTTTTCAACTTGTGTTCTACATATTAGGATTCCGTCTTATTATTTCAAAGTTTTTCTCTGCACGCCATTTGGATGAAATAAATATGTATCGCGTGTGGCAAGTACAATGGATACAATATGCTTGATTGCAGATTAAATCTCGGGTACTTATTCAAAAGGACGTATGTGATTTTGTAAACAAAGATTCAAACGTCGATTTGTCCAATATGATAGTACTCCCACGCAAACCATCACCACAGACAGGTAGAAGAAGCCTTCGGCTACCTGTGGGTGGTGTTGGTTTGCGTGGGAGTGCCATCAGATTGGACGAATCGACGTTTGAATCTTTGTTTACAAAATCACATACGTTCTTTTGAATAAGTACCCGAGAAATAAACAAAACGATTAACATGATCTTGTGAGTCCACAAGTAGGTCAATTGTTTGATATCCGTAAAGCAACCGGATTCAGCACATGGCGCAAAATTCCCACGTAGGGTATCCTTGAACGACTTCCATCTGCACAAGTCTCGCATGATCGAAGGTCGTGCTTTTAGATTCTGTTTTGCTCCGGCCGTTCGCTGAGTCAGTGTCACACTACAACACTAGGAACGTGTGCGTTCTTCAGTTCTGCTGTAACCCGGTTTTGTCCACATGGTGGAGTGGAAGACGATATGGATAAACCTGTTGCGGTAGCTGGCGAAGTGGTTTGGGACCGGTGACTCGTGACTGCTTTTGCTAATATGCCAAATATAGCGAGTCGCGAGACGAGCCCACTTCGTGGTTTTCACAAGGTGGACAACTTTCGACATGCGAGTTATTTATAGTGCGAATGGAAATTGATATTTAGGTGAATTTAAATTGCGTTTATGTACCACTTTGATTGATTTGTGCGTATGTACAATTCGAATGAACGAGCTTATGGAATTACAGTCGGTAAGTCAGTAAGTCAGTCAGTAAGGTGAAATCGCCTAAACGAAACGGCTGAAATTCTTGCCTATTGTTCAACACCCATAAGAAATGATCGTGCGTTCAACAATAGGCGAAGAAATTAGTCGTTCAATATTTGGCGAATTACCCCAATTTATATATTTTTTTATCCTAGCATTATAGGTTAATAAAATGAGCACAAATGTACGTTAAGGTAGCTCAAAAAACACCTTTTCAATTTTTCAATTTTTTTACACGAGAAGCGTGGATCTTTTGTTGGAACAAACTTTTTTTTATTTGTTTATTTATTTACGATCAACAGGCTGAATGTAGCCCAAATGATCTACTTATTGTATATTACAATTTACAAATATTCAGATAACAGAATAAATTATTATTATAGTACAATGTGAAATAACTAATCAAAAACTCACAAAATAAACAACAAGCATTTATAGAACTAAACAATACAAAACAAAACTATTATAAAGAAAGAAACGTCTGCTTTTCTATGGCTCCCAGTAACTGGTTTCTCGATGCACGAATTCTCCAAAGAGTAATCCCGTCGGCCACGTTGACTTCATAAGTGCCTTCTCTTTCAACATTAAATTAATACCAATTTTAAAGGAAACATATTTCAGGTTTTCAGAATTGATCCAATGCGGTACCATCTTTGTGACATCGATTTGATCAGTCGAATGTAAACAGTTTGACACTATTTCGCGCATTGCGTCCGTCGAGACGTGCTTTGCCACTCTTGCAAAAAATATGTAGAATTTTCTAGATCCAGTAGACAAAATTTCGGAGTTAGAGCCACTTGTCAATTGATACGAAACGTTGATGTTTTCGCGTTCCGAAGTTCGTTGGGGTGTCGATGTCGAATGTAGCGGTTGGCAGCCACTGTTCAACCTTCGTTGCAGTTCTGCGAAGCCTCTCTTCATCGTTGAAATTTCCTCTCGTAGCTCACTCACGACGCGATCGATTTGGGTACCATAGCTGTCTACCAGAATCTCCTTTTTGCGATCAATTATAGATGCTGCATTGTGCTTGTCACGGAACGAGGATAGACAAGCCTCATTAGACCAGAGCACGTTAATAAAATCTACGCATTTTTTTTTTTGTTCGTAATGAACCACTGCGTCCATTTCATTGAACTTTTGTAGTATACCCGTGTCATTTGTTTAGTGCATGTCTTTCTGCTCCATTTGTATTGAGAAGAAATGAAGTAGTCGTTTTTTCGTATATTTCTCAAGCTTAATGTAAGGCCTCTTTAGATTAAGGTACCGCTATTTATACCCTTCGAGAAATGGCTTATACCAACTCTCAAAGGCGCGCCCCTCAATCAGTTTCGGCTCAACAATAAGTGGGATAATACTGATTTTGACCATGCATCGGTACTGAAGTTCAAACATATTTTTGCTTCTTCTTATGAGATCCGAATTCGTTTTTGTACAGAGATCTGATTTCATTGCGTTTGAGCATTTCTGAATCTCACCTTTACACAGAGCTCTAATCAGTCAGAGGGTTCAGCAGATCCACCAAATTCGTATCCGCTTCTTTCCTAATTAATCAGCGCTCTGGAGCTTGAAGATTCATGTCGTCGGCTTCGAAACCAGCCTAAGATTGAGTTACGTTTTTATAATTTACTCCATTGACTCCATCCAGAGAGGAAAAGATGGGTCATCTAAAAGCAAATTATAGTCGTTCCATACTCTTCCGACCATCACTCATAAGTATTAACAAGAATAGTAAGAACTAGAGCACAGTGTGGTAAATCTTACTCCGTAATGCACCACGAAAAAGTGTCTACCCAGCATTACAGGCTCCGTTAACTGCCTGGCTAATTGTTTCACCCCAGGCCATTCATCCCCTCGGCACGGGTCGCCTGACACCTTGGGATTCAGGGTTAGGGACGTCATATTGTCAGCTTCAGTGTTGTACCGAGCCTGGCGATATGACCGGATTTACACCGTTACGCACTACTTCAGAGTATCCATATCCCAGCGTAACGGGTAAAAAAAATACAATCTACGCATACTCGCATCTGATACGTATTCATGTTCGTACAGCACAAATTATATTTACCACTGCATCCATCACAAACGATATACTCATCCATACCACCGATAGGGCGCGAGCACTTTCCACAACCAAAACCCATTATCAAACGTGTGAAGCAAAACTCCGATGAATACGAAGGGTACGGCTGATACGGCACACAATAGTAACGGCAATGGGTGATTTTATTGAAACACTTTTTCCGACTGTTAGAATAATGCAACGTAATGATGTTACATATCATTGGAATCGGGTGTTAATAAACTAGATGCCTTTACGCATGTAGGGGGAATGACGGCTTTAATAGGTTTTGTTCTATTATTGGCAGGGGGTGCATATCAAAGAATATTGTGGCCAAATTTCATAAAATTTGATCGACAAAAAGCCCCTTGACAATAATAGAACCTGCCAAAGTCGTCTTTCCCCCTACATAATTTACGTAAGGGGCCGTACACATATTACGTATGCACTTATGGGGGGAGGGGGGGGGGGTCGGTTAATATCTTACGCTCCATATAAATAAAAATTCTTTTGAATGAAAAAAATCTTACATGGGGGGAGGGGGTGTCGAAAAACCCAGAAAAAATGCTTACGTAATAAGTGTACGACCCCTAAGTTGCTTCTAAGAAGTTGAACCGTTTACGTAAGGGCCACGTGCCACAGCCTGATATGTGTAAGGACATAAACGGGAACCTTCTTACAAACGAGCGTGAGGTGATCCAAAGGTGGCGGCAGCACTACGAAGAGCACCTGAATGGCGATGTGGCAGACGAAGATGGCGGTATGGTGATGGACCTGAGGGAACGCGCGCAGGACATAATTCTACCGGCTCCGGATCTCCAGGAAATCCAGGAGGAGATTGGCCGGCTGAAGAACAACAAAGCCCCTGGGGTTGACCAACTACCAGGAGAGCTATTTAAACACGGTGGTGAGGCACTGGCTAGAGCGCTGCACTGGGTCATTACCAAGATTTGGGAGGAGGAAGTTTTGAAGCAGGAATGGATGGAAGGTGTCGTGTGTCCCATCTACAAAAAGGGCGATAAGCTGGATTACAGCTACTACCGCGCAATCACATTGTTGACCGCCGCCTACAAGGTACTCTCCCAAATTTTATGCCGTCGACTAGCATCAATTGCAAAGTAGTTCGTGAGACAGTACCAGGCGGGATTTATGGGCGAACGCTCCACCATGGTGTTCGCCATTCGCCAAGTACTGCAGAAATGCCGCGAATACAACGTGCCCACACATTATCTATTCATCGACTTCAAAGCCGCATATGATACAATCGATCGGGACCAGCTATGGCAGCTAATCCACGAACACGGATTTCCGGATAAACTGACACGGTTGATCAAAGTGACGATGGATCGGGTGATGTGCGTAGTTCTAGTTTCAGGGACATTCTCGAGTCCCTTCGAAACGCGCAGAGGGTTGCGGCAAGGTGATGGTCTTTCGTGTCTGCTATTCAACATCGCTTTGGAAGGGGTAATAGTTCGTCCAGCTATTTTGTTTCGCCGACGCCATAGATATTATGGCACGTAATTTTGAGAAGATGGAGGAAGCCTACATCAGACTGAAGAGGGAAGCTAAGTGGATCGGACTTGTCATCAACACGTCGAAGACGAAGTACATGATAGGAAGAGGTTCAAGAGAAGACAATGTGAGCCACCCACCGCGAGTTTACATCGGTGGTGACGAAATCGAGGTGGTAGAAGAATTTGTGTACTTGGGCTCACTGGTGACTGAAAATTCGGAGACACATAGTGACTGGAAATCGTACGTACTTTGGACTCCGCATAACGCTCCGATCGAATAGATTTCGCCACCGTACCAAACTGGCTACCTACAAAACGCTTATTAGACTGGTAGTCCTCTACGGATACGAGACCTGGACGATGCTCGTGGAGGACCAACGAGCACTTGGAGTTTTCGAAAGGAAAGTGATGCGTACCATCTATGGTGGGGTGCAGATGGTGGACGGTACGTGGAGGAAGCAAATGAACCACGAGTTGCATGAGCTGCTGGGAGCAGTACTGGAATTTCTCATTTTCAATGAGAGATGTCACACGATGTTTACATATCTGCCCCTTTCAATATCTATTGAAACGCGAAGGATGAATGGCATGCTACAAAAATCTCAAAAAATATTTGTTCCGTGACAGGGCATGAAAGTGTGCAATATCTGCTTTATTTTTGTGTTTATTACCACTTTCAACTCGGTGAATTAAAGAGGTATGATTAATTTATCGACTAGTCACTATTCTTCGCATGTATCTATTAAAATTTAATTTTAGAAATTTAATTTTAAAAATAATGCACAACATCCTTTCATGCCTTTCATGCGAAATTGATCAAAGAAGCCACGATTCCTTCATTTGGTCGCCTGATATAGAAAAAGACGCTTTGCTCTCTGTCTTATGATGATCACGACCTTTTCCAGTACTGCCTGGGAGAACCATCCATCGTTCACACTGCGAAAATCAGACGACTGCGGTGGGCCGCGCACGTAGCCAGAATGTCGGACAGTGACCCTGTTAAAATGGTTCTCGACAACGATCCGATGGGCACGAGAAGGCGCACAGTGGCGAGCCCCCATACAAATGCCGGACAAAACCTAATATATTCTCTAATCTTCCACCAAAGAGTAATTTTGGGACGCTAAATTCAGAATTGTTATATATAATTGAACATATGCTACTTGAGTACTTCTGGAGGCGCAATCCTCCTTAATACTTCTGAAGCATTAAGAGCGTCCTCATTCTACACATTCTACACAAATCACCACACTAACCATCGGAAAGTAGACCAAAAATAGGTACATGATACCCACTCTATCTACTTTTGGATCTCATCCTTACATTGATGCCAAGACTGTTATGAATGCTTGTACGAAACTGAAACGCTCGACAAATCCTGGACCAGACGGAGTGCCTTCGCTGATTATCAAGAAGTGCTCAACTGCCCTATCTTCACCATTGGCTGTAATTTTCAACACATCTCTACGCTCTGGAGTTTTTTCCAGATGTTTGGAAAACATCCTACATCTTTCCAGTCTATAAAAAGGGAGACAAACGCGAAGTTTCAAATTAGCGTGGGATCGCTTCTCTTTGCGCAATGGCGAAACTGCTCGAGGTTATTGTTCTAGCATTTTTAACACACAGCTGCAGTAATTATATTACTGAATCTCAACATGGATTCATACCTAAAAGGTCCACTAGCATTAGCATTAGCATTGTTGCGGTGTAATTCGTAGATTCGACACTAGTGATACTCATGTTTAACTTTTGAGATCCTTATCTAGAATGCTATCAGAAATCAAGAAGGGGAGTGGTCCTTGATTCCAGTCTTAGACAAAAACAACAAAAGCATGAGGATTACTACTCCCGGCCACGCCCATCTTCACCGTAACTACGGAGAGGAAGGAAGTGTTGATGTGGTACTTACTTAACGAGAGGCCACTGACTTAGCGACATCCTCATAAGCACCACGGAGTTGGACGAGGAAGGTATTTGTTGGGTCAGAATTCAACTGTAGTTGGCAATGTATCCGTTCTAGATCTTACCCCGTATCTTACCCCACATCCATAAGCCTCGTATCGAAATTCGAACGTATCATTTATAGTTCGCTCGCTACAGAATCGTCTTCAGGTTCACGCAGTATACACTAATCTATCAGCTGCCTTTGATAAAATTAATCATCAGATTGCGGTGTTCAAACTGCAGCGACATGGTTTTCAGGGAAAAATCTTAGATTGGCTCAATTCCTATCTAGTTGGTCGCAAAATGTCTGCCAAAATCGGAAATAATATATCAATATCTTTCAGCGTTACATCAGGCGTACCTCAAGGAAGCCATCTCGGACCATACCTTTTCTTATTATATCTAAACGATGTCAACTTCTCCATCGACTGCTCCAAAGTTTTGTATGCAGATGATTTCAAACTTTATTGTGCAATTCGTACCAAAACCGATGTTTTATACCTGCAATCTCAGTTGAACGCATTTACCAAATGGTGTGTTACCAACCGGATGGTTTTGAATGCATCTAAATGTTCTGTTATAAGTTTTGCTGGCAAGCATTCAATCATAAATTTCGAATACAAAATCTTTGACATAACTTTAAGGAAGGATACAACCGTGAAAGACTTAGATGTTATGCTTGACTGTAAGCTCTTATTCAAAGACCACATAGCGTACATTTCTTCAAAAGCGTCGGAAAGTATAGATTTCTATTTCGAGTTACAAAAAAATTCACAAGTGTGTACTGTTTAAAAGCGCTTTATTGCTCCTTAGTTAGACCAATATTGGAATACGCAGCTGTAGTGTGGTCCCCTGCACTGCACGTGCAGCCATTTGGATAATTTGAAATTGAAACTCTACAAATGACATGTGAACACATCCTACCACAGTTGACTATTACATGTATGTTCCTTAAGGGAACTTGTGAAAAGAGAATTGTTTACAAAACAATCGTGATGGCCTCGCGAGAGTTGTTATTGTTTATGAAGTGTTCTTCTACTCGAGTGAATCGATTGGTATTTCAACAGCTAAAGCATCATTTATATCTGACCTCCTACTCTCAAACATTGACTGTTGTTGTTTAGTCCGTCTTATAGATATTGATATTCGTCGTCGTGATCTTCGTTCCCACAATTTCATTCGTCTTTCTATGTTCCGTACAAATTATCGCGTTCTGCATTGAAAAAAAATGTCGATATTTGTCCAACACAATGTAAGTCAAGTTTTTTGTTATGTTAGTCGTAGTAAAAAGGTTCCAATACTGTATCGTTAAAGTTAAGTTAGTTGTAAAAAACACAAAGAATGTATCATTCGGTTTGTAAACTGTTGATATGAAAAAAACAAGAGATTTTATGCCTACGGGAGCAGGAGTGAAATTCATTTCTAACTCCACTCCCGCTGGCTTTTCCCTCTCAATAAAAGATAAAAGATATAAGATACCAGATCGTTCCGAATCGTTCCCGAAAAAACTTTAGACAAATTTTCTTTTTCCATACAAATTTGTTCGGGGGATGCTTTACAGCATTAACGTCAACAAGCCACCTAAAATTAAATTTACAAGCTACAATCATCAAATTTTGGAATCAGTTCATTTAGTATATGTGTGAAATTAAGGAATGAAGTATGAGGTGAGTCGCCTTCGTCGCCGCCGTGGTGAGAGTGACTGGGTGCAGCCGAAAAATCATTTCCAACATCGACCATTCAATTTCGCATTCAGCCACTCACAAGTCGCTCTGACAGGCTGCTCAATTCGCGCCTTACCGTATGACTGTACGTGGCCCATTTAAACGCGTGGTGAATTTTTTCAATTTGCTGGGTGAATGCAAAGCATGAGGATTACTACTCCCGGCCACGCCCATCTTCACCGTAACTACGGAGAGGAAGGAAGTGTTGATGTGGTACTTACTTAACGAGAGGCCACTGACTTAGCGACATCCTCATAAGCACCACGGAGTTGGACGAGGAAGGTATTTGTTGGGTCAGAATTCAACTGTAGTTGGCAATGTAACCGTTCTAGATCTTACCCCGTATCTTACCCCACATCCATAAGCCTCGTATCGAAATTCGAACGTATCATTTATAGCTCGCTCGCTACAGAATCGTCTTCAGGTTCACGCAGTATACACTAATCTATCAGCTGCCTTTGATAAAATTAATCATCAGATTGCGGTGTTCAAACTGCAGCGACATGGTTTTCAGGGAAAAATCTTAGATTGGCTCAATTCCTATCTAGTTGGTCGCAAAATGTCTGCCAAAATCGGAAATAATATATCAATATCTTTCAGCGTTACATCAGGCGTACCTCAAGGAAGCCATCTCGGACCATACCTTTTCTTATTATATCTAAACGATGTCAACTTCTCCATCGACTGCTCCAAAGTTTTGTATGCAGATGATTTCAAACTTTATTGTGCAATTCGTACCAAAACCGATGTTTTATACCTGCAATCTCAGTTGAACGCATTTACCAAATGGTGTGTTACCAACCGGATGGTTTTGAATGCATCTAAATGTTCTGTTATAAGTTTTGCTGGCAAGCATTCAATCATAAATTTCGAATACAAAATCTTTGACATAACTTTAAGGAAGGATACAACCGTGAAAGACTTAGATGTTATGCTTGACTGTAAGCTCTTATTCAAAGACCACATAGCGTACATTTCTTCAAAAGCGTCGGAAAGTATAGATTTCTATTTCGAGTTACAAAAAAATTCACAAGTGTGTACTGTTTAAAAGCGCTTTATTGCTCCTTAGTTAGACCAATATTGGAATACGCAGCTGTAGTGTGGTCCCCTGCACTGCACGTGCAGCCATTTGGATAATTTGAAATTGAAACTCTACAAATGACATGTGAACACATCCTACCACAGTTGACTATTACATGTATGTTCCTTAAGGGAACTTGTGAAAAGAGAATTGTTTACAAAACAATCGTGATGGCCTCGCGAGAGTTGTTATTGTTTATGAAGTGTTCTTCTACTCGAGTGAATCGATTGGTATTTCAACAGCTAAAGCATCATTTATATCTGACCTCCTACTCTCAAACATTGACTGTTGTTGTTTAGTCCGTCTTATAGATATTGATATTCGTCGTCGTGATCTTCGTTCCCACAATTTCATTCGTCTTTCTATGTTCCGTACAAATTATCGCGTTCTGCATTGAAAAAAAATGTCGATATTTGTCCAACACAATGTAAGTCAAGTTTTTTGTTATGTTAGTCGTAGTAAAAAGGTTCCAATACTGTATCGTTAAAGTTAAGTTAGTTGTAAAAAACACAAAGAATGTATCATTCGGTTTGTAAACTGTTGATATGAAAAAAACAAGAGATTTTATGCCTACGGGAGCAGGAGTGAAATTCATTTCTAACTCCACTCCCGCTGGCTTTTCCCTCTCAATAAAAGATAAAAGATATAAGATACCAGATCGTTCCGAATCGTTCCCGAAAAAACTTTAGACAAATTTTCTTTTTCCATACAAATTTGTTCGGGGGATGCTTTACAGCATTAACGTCAACAAGCCACAGAAAATTAAATTTACAAACTACAATCATTAAATTTTGGAATCAGTTCATTTTAGTATATGTGAAATTAAGGAATGAAGTATGAGGTGAGTCGCCTTCGTCGCCGCCGTGGTGAGAGTGACTGGGTGCAGCCGAAAAATCATTTCCAACATCGACCATTCAATTTCGCATTCAGCCACTCACAAGTCGC
Organism: Armigeres subalbatus; assembly: GCF_024139115.2. Classification (NCBI taxonomy): domain Eukaryota; kingdom Metazoa; phylum Arthropoda; class Insecta; order Diptera; family Culicidae; genus Armigeres; species Armigeres subalbatus. The sequence continues at coordinate 162,075,785 of NC_085139.1, forward strand.
TCTGACAGGCTGCTCAATTCGCGCCTTACCGTATGACTGTACGTGGCCCATTTAAACGCGTGGTGAATTTTTTCAATTTGCTGGGTGAATGCAAAGCATGAGGATTACTACTCCCGGCCACGCCCATCTTCACCGTAACTACGGAGAGGAAGGAAGTGTTGATGTGGTACTTACTTAACGAGAGGCCACTGACTTAGCGACATCCTCATAAGCACCACGGAGTTGGACGAGGAAGGTATTTGTTGGGTCAGAATTCAACTGTAGTTGGCAATGTAACCGTTCTAGATCTTACCCCGTATCTTACCCCACATCCATAAGCCTCGTATCGAAATTCGAACGTATCATTTATAGCTCGCTCGCTACAGAATCGTCTTCAGGTTCACGCAGTATACACTAATCTATCAGCTGCCTTTGATAAAATTAATCATCAGATTGCGGTGTTCAAACTGCAGCGACATGGTTTTCAGGGAAAAATCTTAGATTGGCTCAATTCCTATCTAGTTGGTCGCAAAATGTCTGCCAAAATCGGAAATAATATATCAATATCTTTCAGCGTTACATCAGGCGTACCTCAAGGAAGCCATCTCGGACCATACCTTTTCTTATTATATCTAAACGATGTCAACTTCTCCATCGACTGCTCCAAAGTTTTGTATGCAGATGATTTCAAACTTTATTGTGCAATTCGTACCAAAACCGATGTTTTATACCTGCAATCTCAGTTGAACGCATTTACCAAATGGTGTGTTACCAACCGGATGGTTTTGAATGCATCTAAATGTTCTGTTATAAGTTTTGCTGGCAAGCATTCAATCATAAATTTCGAATACAAAATCTTTGACATAACTTTAAGGAAGGATACAACCGTGAAAGACTTAGAGGTTATGCTTGACTGTAGCTCTTATTCAAAGACCACATAGCGTACATTTCTTCAAAAGCGTCGGAAAGTATAGATTTCTATTTCGAGTTACAAAAAATTCACAAGTGTGTACTGTTTAAAAGCGCTTTATTGCTCCTTAGTTAGACCAATATTGGAATACGCAGCTGTAGTATGGTCCCCTGCACTGCACGTGCAGCCATTTGGATAATTTGAAATTGAAACTCTACAAATGACATGCGAACACATCCTACCACAGTTGACTATTACATGTATGTTCCTTAAGGGAACTTGTGAAAAGAGAATTGTTTACAAAACAATCGTGATGGCCTCGCGAGAGTTGTTATTGTTTATGAAGTGTTCTTCTACTCGAGTGAATCGATTGGTATTTCAACAGCTAAAGCATCATTTATATCTGACCTCCTACTCTCAAACATTGACTGTTGTTGTTTAGTCCGTCTTATAGATATTGATATTCGTCGTTGTGATCTTCGTTCCCACAATTTCATTCGTCTTTCTATGTCCCGTACAAATTATCGCGTTCTGCATTGAAAAAAAATGTCGATATTTGTCCAACACAATGTAAGTCAAGTTTTTTGTTATGTTAGTCGTAGTAAAAAGGTTCCAATACTGTATCGTTAAAGTTAAGTTAGTTGTAAAAAACACAAAGAATGTATCATTCGGTTTGTAAACTGTTGATATGAAAAAACAAGAGTTTTTATGCCTACGGGAGCAGGAGTGAAATTCATTTCTAACTCCACTCCCGCTGGCTTTTCCCTCTCAATAAAAGATAAAAGATATAAGATACCAGATCGTTCCGAATCGTTCCCGAAAAAACTTTAGACAAATTTTCTTTTTCCATACAAATTTGTTCGGGAGATGCTTTACAGCATTAACGTCAACAAGCCACCTAAAATTAAATTTACAAGCTACAATCATCAAATTTTGGAATCAGTTCATTTAGTATATGTGTGAAATTAAGGAATGAAGTATGAGGTGAGTCGCCTTCGTCGCCGCCGTGGTGAGAGTGACTGGGTGCAGCCGAAAAATCATTTCCAACATCGACCATTCAATTTCGCATTCAGCCACTCACAAGTCGCTCTGACAGGCTGCTCAATTCGCGCCTTACCGTATGACTGTACGTGGCCCATTTAAACGCGTGGTGAATTTTTTCAATTTGCTGGGTGAATGCATGTACATGTGTACATTTTGCTGTGGTAAATTTCATCTTCGCGGCGCAGTGGGTGATGTGAGTTCTGTTGTTTACTTTTCTGCCTCTACGGGAATGTGAGGTTGATTTCAAAGCAGGAAGAAAATAAAAAATGATATAAAAAAAAACATCACCTTCATCCAGTGCTGCTGAATATTTACAACCCTGGCACTGATTAGTTGTTTTATAGATTTTACTACCACTGAATCAACGCCATCTCTTGCATTGGACGTTTTGGTTAGTACCTTATTGCTCATTCTTCAATTTTGATTAATGAGAAGACAGTATTACCACAGACAAACAGACATAACACTTGTCAAATTTCCATCGTTCATTGAATTACTGGTCAATTCAAAAAGTCATTAGTTGGCCAATCGATCACTTGTGGCGCGCACATCGTTTTTGCTTGAGTTTGACGTTTGCTCACTACCGCCATCTGGTTCGTGATTTGCCCAACTAACTGAAATCCACAGATGTCGTTAGTGTTTGAACGACGATGAATTTGATGAGTAAATGTTCAATGTGTTATGTCTGTTTGTCTGTGGTATTACTTCTGCTTGAAGTTTAAATACATTCCACAAGTTCCTTTGAAATACACCCAACTGGTTATCAATTTGTTGATCGACCTTTTGTCCTTTTGACGTTCTGTCCCCTTCGACATTTTGTCTTTTCGACCTTTTTCCGTTCGACCTTCTGTCATTTCGACCTTTTGTCTTTCAAACATTTGTCATAGATTCGTTTTTCCAGTTTGCGTCGTTGAAGGTTAATACTGAGATTTTGAAGTAATATATCACTCTACTAAAGACACAAAAGATTAAATTACGAATACCGTCATCGGGGGTGAGAACGGGTCATCGCTCTCACCGGAAGCCTGGAGGTCATAGAGCAAAACCGTTCAAAAAGGTCTCTTATATTTTAGTTTTCTTGCTCTCAGATACATTAAATCCATTCTACAAGCATTCTAAGTAGTTGAAACAGTGACCCATTCTCACCCCCATTTGACTCATTGTCACCCCCGACGACGGTAATTCACATACATACAGCTACAGTCATTGACTGACATAATCAATATCACTTACCGTTTTTCATATATATGTTTTTGGTTTCCCTTGAACCGATTTTGTTGAAAATTTTGATCAAAGCTTAGATGTAACTCGAATTTTATCATATCTAAGTTTCGACTATATTGATTAACAGAGTAAAAAGATATTACGGTAATACCAAAATGATGCTTTTGGCACGAACAATATTTTTTAAATATCTCGAGCTAGTGTTTGCCCCTCATCCAAATCCTGTACGATCGTGTTTGCATCCCTTACAACTCAATGGTATCGATTTAAGAAGGTTTTCACGATTGTTTCATTTAGTTCTTTTTTTATACCTTTAAACTTGACATCCGATTGCTTGGAAAATAACATTCCAAATATTAGAAATGAGAAATTTCTAAAATCACGAAAAAAGTAAAACAATGATTTTGAGCGCATTGAAGGTGTTGCGCATAATAATGTGCCCAATTTGAACATTGTACAAGTGATAAATTAGTTTGTTATTTGAGGAACCCTAAGCTATCTGAATTACAACTTCATAATTGTGCTTAGAAATATCTAAGCAGAACAAAAACTGAATTGCGATAGTGAGGAGGTGCGCGCATTGAAAGAAATTACAAATTTCTCACATGCTGCCACCGAATTAGTAAGTAGAAATGTATTTCTTAGATTTGCTTAAGTAATAAATGTTTTATTTAACAGCTTTGTAGCTGACCCTCAGGAACAAATGAGTCTTCCTGTCTGCTGAAAGAATCGGAGTTCATCGCACCTTCCGCAATTGGAACAGAAGGGTTAAGGGCTTAAGAAATGAGATCAAGTGTATAGTGTTGAGATTGTTGTCCACTGCTGACTGGATTTTATATCCTACTACCATAATCATTTTTTTTTATCTATTTGGCGATCCCTGCTTTGAAATAACATCCGATCACGTGTTTTGCCGATTTCCTAATTTGTTAGCCTCAGCATAATGGTGCAATTCATAATCCAATTCAAGCTAAAATAAACTGAGTTGAACATTCGACAGTCGTCGCGACAATGAACGTGACACAAAGGGCCCATCAGTATTCAACAAGAGCGTTTCCATTGAATTCGCGACCAGACGGTGAGTTTTTTTTTCGAACTGGTGACAATTCTAACAAATTATGAAGTGGTTGTTGGGTTCAAGGGCCGAGTGGTAATTGTGAACATATGATCAACTTACATCTGATAAAATTATTGGTTGAAAAATCAAGACTTTTAAGCTCTCTTGGGTGTAATTTGTTCAGATTCAATGCAACTCCAACATAACTATTATGACGGCGTACTCTTTTCTTTAAATTAATTAGATGTTGAATATGTATACTAAACTGAGCCATGAGTAGTCCAAATAACACAAGTTCAGTATTGGAAGGGTATTTAAACAAATCTGACACAATAACCCTGGATGAGACGGAACAGATGGCATCAGTCGAAAAAGTCACCCATGAAAACATTTTTTGAAAACTACCTAGGGAAAGCTTTAACTCGATATAATCACCAATGACCCACTCAACGAAGAAAACTTGGAAAATGGAACTGAATGTCGCAGGACAGGACTGGAAATTTTGTGATGAAAGTTTGCAAATATTTTTGAACGTTTTTGATGAAATTTGGTTGTTATTTATATTTAAACCTGTAGCACGCGTACAATGTATAAAATTCGCCGGAATGAAAAACAATAAAGTCCTTGAAGAAGAGCATTGTATATTATTTTATACATTTCTTTTAAATCTATGAAAGAAACTTTTATTAGTAATTATTTGCACTATTATTTTTGATAAAAGTAATGTAATTGTGTAAATTATGTAAACTTTTGTTTTTAGTTTTTGAAATTTCGTCTCAAAATGTTGATAGGTGAACATTTTTTATTTTTGCAATGATTTTTTGAATGTTTTTGAAATGTTGCTACGAAATAGTTCAATTTTGTAAAAAAAATTTAGATAAAGTATTTAAAAACTTACCGCGTTTAAATTTGTTGGTGAAATCTGTGGAATTTTCTGCAAAATTTATATAAAATTTTGAGACGATTTTTTAGTGGTGCAACGAATACGGTTGAAAAACATAAGCTTTCGCACTCTCATGAGCCGGATGACAGCTCATCGAGCGTGTTTAAGATCAATTTTTAACAAATCCTTCCAGTTAAAGTATGTGTTAGTAAAAACTATGTGTTAGTCACGCGAACAGGAACGGCATTAGCAATCTTTACTTTTGCATCAAATTTTATTGCTTACATTATTGTTCTTCAATGACGTTCTTTTCCTCTTGGGAAGCCGTGGTCTACTTACTTATGCTGACGACTTGAAAATGTTTCTTGTCATAAGAAGTATTGTGCCTTGCAACAAAATGACAACTGTCATGATCATTTTCCAAGGTTCTCATGGATGCTAAAAAAAATATCCGCAGTACAAATAGCACATGCTATCAAAGCATTCGCCGCCAGAAATCACCACGTGGCGGTGAAATTTTCAAAAAATTCAAAGTAGCTTTTTTTTGTAGGTATGGTTTGGTTAGGCGACTATCAGGCGCTTATTTTTCGTTGCGACTACAAGAGCGGTACAATAAAACTGACTGCAGGCAACTTCAAGAATTTCTTGACCATTTTGTGCATTGCTAGTTATGTCAGTGCAACAAATAAGGATTTTAGGCTAATGAGTTTGATCGGACAAAACCAAAAAAGGAGGGGGGGGGGGTTGGTCATCGCCTTCTGATGCATCGTCTACTGTCGATGTTCAAGCTCAAGTTCATCGAAGCCGCTGGAGTGGAAGTTACCACCTCCGTCGGCGTCATCACGTCCAACATAGCTTATTGCCCCTCGCAAGCCAAAGTAGGAGAGGAACACCGAATGGTTTGAGTAGGGACATCGTTTAGCCGTTTTCAAACATGTCGATTAGACCATGGAGGGAACGTCGGAGCACGATGTACTCTTTTGGGAGTGAACTTGTCAAACGTATTGGACGCTGTATTTTCAAATTCATTTTCAAAGTTATACCAATTAATGCAGCCTCGAAAATATTTTTATATTCTTTTCTGGGCAAAAATCTATCCGGAATAAAATTTGGTGTATTCATATTCAAATCAGTTACGTATTCCAGATAGGCGTCACTTGTTTCGCAGGACGCATGCTGGTCACTTTAATCAATGACATAAACCAACCCAGTCAACACAAGATCGTATATGATGTCACATAAGATGCTAAAGTGGAGGCCATATAGGTACTTCCCCATACAATTTGTACGTATATCGCCTCCACTTTAGCATCTTATGTTGCATTATACACGATTTTGTGTTGACTGGGAATACATTTGATAAAAGGTCATCGCGGCAGCACAGACATACAAATGTAAGACTGAAGAAGTCATATCGACCTTGTATTCAACAGCTGTTTTAAATTTGATTAATTGTGAGCTTCACATCCAGAGGCGCTTGCATCGTAAACCTCCGTGTTTGACATTTCACACTAGCGCCTTCTGTTGACATTGTTTTACTAAACTTGATTTCGTGCAACATGCAGGCAAGATGGTGCCAGAGTTTTCATGTCTAACACCACACATTTGGACTAGCCCAGCAGTACTATAGCAGTCCTGCAGCCGGGTGACAGAATATTGTGATGAATTTGATGGATCAGCATATAGAAACAATGTGTTGCTAGGAATCCAGTTAATTCCGCTGAAGTTGAAGTCACCTATGTATTATCAAAATATAGTCATAAAGCGCCATTTGTATATTATACAATCAATCTTGGACAGTACATCGTCTGTCAACATTCAACAGTTATGAACAAGTTTGCGAACAACAATCATTTGATTTCCAACGACTTCCCGGAAGAGATGGAGATCTCAGCTGACGAGATGACGATCTACATGGAGTCATAAAAAAACATGAAATTCTCAGGGAATCTTGAACTCAAACATATGAGTGCTCCGTTCTTCGAACACTTTTCGCTGATCTTTAATCAGTGCCCTTGACCTAATTACTTCCCATCGTCATGAAAGCCAAAGTCATCAGAAGCCTAGGAAGGTTATTCCTCTTCTGAAAACTGTTTGAAAAGCCGATCTATCGCTGGCTACTTGAGTCCGCCAAATATCATAATATCTTGCTCACGGTCGATTAACCGCACACCAACTGACCCGGGTTACCAACGTTCTCATATTGAACAAGTTTGCCTCCAAAACACGCTACAATCTTCCCAGCTACATGTCAAAAAGAATGATCCATAACTTTATGTCGTGCAGGACATTATGAGTCTCAATCAGCGGAGCCAGTTTCAATGCTCACGACATCATAGTAGGTGTCCCTCAGGGGAGCATCTTCGGGCTCCTGCTGTTTGACCAGTTCACCTCGGACATCCCAGAACCTTCAGAAGGCAGCATTTTGTCACTCTTCGCGATGACACTTATCTCATCTATAATGATAAAGTGATCATCAGAGCACTAGTGGCAAAACTCGAACGAGACCTGACAGAGTACAAATTACTGCACCCGCTGATCGGGCGTTTTTGTCCCTAAGCTTGCTGTAGGTATAGCACAGGCAGAACATTATCACTGTGATCGAATATTGTAAGCCTGTCAGTAAGAGCTGCGCAAAATCCCATCATCTCGAACTTCACCAGGACCAAAACAAGTTTCTGATGATGATTTTCAACACCTATCCCAGGACAAGAACATATGAGGTTCACCGCCTGGCAGGGATTAAAATAATTATAATAACGAACGCTTTGGTGAGTGTTACAGACAATCCTCGCGGAATCCAAAATTAAAAACACTCACGTTTTAAAGGCACACCATTCGATACGCAACGCATAACTGTCATTTTACTTATTTCAGCTTTGTTGCATCGCAGCATGCGTGTAAACAGTCGTGACAGTTGTGCGCAAGATGAATACAGTACAGTATTCATCTTGGTTGTGCGTTCCTTCCGTATCTATTGATGTGCCCTTGAAAAGCTAGTAGGTACTTTTATATTTGGATTCCGTGATGATTGTCTTTAAGATCAATTTAGGATTCGTTGCTTGGCGTCCAAATATCAACTAGAATATCAAATGTAGTGCAAACAGTAATTAGGCTACCAAATGATTAATTTGATGTTGAATTTGACAGAAAACCAATGCCTAAAAGTGCTAACATGTAAAATTTTGCAATGGAATTGCCCTAACCAGAATTAATATCAAATGGATATAAATATAAAGCACATCAGAGTCAAACACTCGATATGTAAAATCAAGATGTAATCTACAACATAGTATGAAAATAAAAATTATTTTACTACTAGGTCACTCCATACCAAGTGTCCGAACCATCCGAACTTAAAAATGCTCAAAGAACACGATGGTGATGTTATATTTGAAATCAAAAAAGCCCAATAGTGGACCCCCAACCAGTAGCCATTCCTTTCTGGTGTAAAATGTCATTAATAAATAAACAAACAAACAAACCAGTAGCCAACCCTCCAGCCGTTTTTGCATTATCACAGCGCAATGTAAACATTTTACTATGAAATTCCACCGGGAGAACCTATCCAAGTAACCATGGACCTATATATGGTTGTAAATAATACAGCCATTAAAGTTGACTTAAAGTGAAAAAGGCCCTTTTACGACAGAAATAATGTTTCATTACTTTGACATGTTGAAATAAAACATAAGTAATGCATCGCTGCACTCGTAACGTTGAACTAGTGTATCGTTGCTTGACAGTTGATTAATAAATGCATCTTTACATCGTTAAAACTGATCTAATGCAATTAGTATTTAATATGCTGATCTGTGATTGATTACATGCATTAATTAATGCTTGGTGGTTACTTGGGTACCTTACAGTCCTATAATTTAATTACATACATTGGAAATGCTATGGAAAGTAAAATTAGATGATTTTTTTTATAATTCTATACAAAATAAACACGAAGGTATCGATTATAGGAATATTTTGGGGAGTCCATAATAGGGAAGAAGAACGTCCCGAAACGGAACATGAAAATCAAATAAAGTGTCGACTATAAGGAAGCAATTTCCTATTATGAACCCCAGGGGGTCTACTATAGGGCGAATTCAGTCAGACTTTAAAATTTTAATTTCAACGAATAACGTCATGTATTTGAGTGTCTTATGTATGTTTCGTGAAGGCGAGATGCAGAACTTGTTATCAGATATCAAGCAGAATTATTATGTGGAACATTTCCACTCCTTATGACCGTAAGAGCAAAATTCCGCTACTAGGGGGTCCACTATTGGGTATTTTACCCTACTCAATGGAAGAAAAATACAATTTTTGCACGAAAACCTACAAATTGTTTATTTGGCAACACTGCACTTCAAAACACAATTTTTTCTTGAATTTTTTGAGAAATCGAATGATTACCTTAGATTCATTCTAGCTCTTACGGTTCCAGAAATATTAGCAACACTATATGATAGTTTTCATTCAAATTCATATATTTTTCCGAAAAGGGGGATGGTCGCATTGATCGCGGGGAGGATCAATCACCGCGAAATTTCTGATTTTTTATTTTAACCCGAACATAAACAACTGTTCAAAAATTCATTCTATTCTAAGGAAGTCGATTACAAGTTTGCAATTTTTCTCGGTCACTTCATATGGAATGTCTTCTAGGGGAGATGCGGTCAATATACGCCCCCTAAGCTTATCTTTTGATTCAATGGTGATTTCATCCGAAATAGTGAAATTTAGAAGTGTTCATCAATAATCTAGCATATCAGTCATTATATGGTCCAACCATTTTGAAGAAAAACCAACAATATTACAAAAAAAGGATTTTATTCCAAAATACTGCATTTTCATTTAAAATGGACGACGCTGGACAATTTGCGCCACCCAAAAATGATAATCAAAATTTTCCAATATTTTTCACTGAAATAGTCACACTATTTTGCAAAAGATAAGTGTCAGTCTTATACTTTAAGCACAGACAAACAGACGTAACACTAGTGAAAAAAACCATCGAACATGACTTCAACGATTAATTTGAATTTGATTTATTGCGCGTTTCACAACTAGAGGCGCTAGCGTCGTAATTCTTCGAGTTTGACATTTCACTCTAGTGCCTTCTGGTGACAATGTCATGCAAAAGATTGTTTCGTGTAACATGCTCGCAAGATGGTAGTAGTGGAGTTGAGCGATAGATTTCTCAGAAAAATGTTCAAGCTGTTACGTCTGTTTGTCTGTGCTTTAAGGTAGTCAATATATTAGATTAATAAAAAAGAGGAGAAAATATTTTTTGTATGTGAAGAAAAAGCATTGTTGACGTAAACACCAAAATTGCATAGGAAAGAGCCAAAAAAATATTTTTAAAAATTTAAACACAGAGTTTTGACAAAGTTTTTTTTGCGTAACGGCTTACAAATGTTTTTTGGCTTCAGCCGCTCACGATTTTGAGACAAAATTTGGGTTAATAACCAAGAACCGCGGTATCATAACCAAGAAAACGTGGTGGCGCATTTTACCCAACCGGCGCATTTCATACGTATCTCCCCTACTACAATGATTTGTTTTTGGGCCTGCAGTACATTGCACTAGAGATGGTGCAGAATGGTAGACTTGCCTGAGAATTGAACGGTGAACTCATGGTAGTTTGTAAACGTTAATAGATTGAAGGAAAATCGCACGGGACCCCACATTGTTGATTTACATTTAAATTAAAAAATATTCCTCAATACTTATACTATACCTTATTTTGAATTGTATCAAAAATAATCAATTTGAAATGTACCACAAACGATTATATGAGTAACATTTTGAGTTAGTAATTTCGCCCCATATGGATGCGTTTGAACTTCACAAAACTCTCCGATCGAATTCAGTTTGAAGTTGAAAATAATGTATAACGCGCACTTGTAGGCTTTCATGGAACCTGACTGCTTAACTTGAATACCTCACGTACTTTAAAAGCTTGTTTCACAATTATGACTTAAAACATTCGTACATCTAAACGCACTAACTTCGCAATTCACAGTACGCTGCAGCAGAGATATATTTTTAGCATAGTCAACAAATCAATGTGACTTACCCATAAAATCCCTACTGCATATGAATTGCAAATCTCACGAACTTAACATGCATCGTGAGTGTTTTTAATTAAAATTATCTATTGAAGGCCATTAGCACTTCAATTTGTTGAAGTGCACTCAATTCTAAATTTTCGATCCATGAATGTTGACAAATTAGCATGTTGTTAACTATGCTGCTACAAAAATCAATGAAATTATTTAATATTTAACAAAACAAAATTGTTATGTTTTTTTTTTCAAGTTCACTTATTGATTGAAACTTTTTCATTTCCAGCACGGTTGGCATAAAAAACAGAAATATTTCATCATACATCGTAGATGGTGACAGAAAAAAATCCAACTCTATAAAATTTTCCTACGTTTTTCCATCTTTACATATATCATCTGAAAGCTTTCAATACACTGTGCACAATAAAGCGAGAAAAATATTTGTTTTCATTTCGACAGCGGAGTGTTAATCTGTATGAAGGTCGATGATTGTGAGAACAGGTGGTGATAGGAATGTTAAGAATGAATGTTATGTACTACGAACAACTTACATCATTTTGAAAGTAGGTTTTGCCTGCAAGTAGGTTTCAGGCTGCAGCCTCCGTTGAAGCCTGGAAGTCGCCTAAGCGGTAGCCACTGGGTTATTTTTTTATACCTTAGTTTTATTTGTATCTGATGATTTCGTTCACAAAATAATACTTTATTTCTTTGCACAGTGTAGCCCAAATTCACTTTTTGATAAACTTATTATTATTGTAACATCATATAATCATCACACAAAATCACAATTCTCTTCTCATTAAGTATTAATACGATTCCACAAAGCCGTTTTATAAAAATATCCTCTCAATTGGCAGCACAATGGCACAATTCAGCACTGGTTTTCCGGTGCCTAATAGAGAATAATTCCGTAGTAGAACCACATGTCCGCGAATTAGTGAACCCGCGACGACTGACCCGACCGATCAGAACGGCAACCAAATTTAAACTGTCGTTGCATTGGCACGAAGCGTGAAAGAGTTCCAGCGCAGCTTCAGGTGCCTACCTAAACTGCCATTGCCAATCGTCATCGCATGGAGAGGTACTGGTGGGTGAACACCATCGACCGCTGATAGTAGATTGCCCCAGTGCCATTCGATGAATGCCATTTGCTAGAGAGAACACTGAGAACAGAGTTTCTCAACTTTTCAGAGCAGTCTTTTAGAGGTAGGACAAAATTTTTTCACTTATAATGCGTTTTCTGACTAGGACTCTACACCAAAAAATGTAACTTACCTTGATTTGACTGGTTCTACGTGAAACCAAATTTTTAAAAATCTTTTTATATTGCCGGGCAGTGGCAACTATATTGCCACCAATGTTTTACCGCTTGCCGGGCAGTGGCAACTATATTGCCACCAATTTTTCAATGTTTCTGAACTGTTTAATGTATAACAAACATACATTTGAGTTTAATACCATGTCAACATTGTGTCCTATTGTTGTTTTTGTTAATTTATTGTTTAGATTCGTCTGCCTTATAAAGGGTTAATGGTAGAATATCTTCAAATTTGTGCTCTCTAGTAGCTCTACCAAAATCTATTTATTTTAGCAAGCTGAGATTTACAAGCATGAATAAATTTCCAACATTAAATTTCCTCAAATAATTTCATAGAAAAATTAGAAAAAAAAAGCTTTGGTTGTTATATTTAGCGGTAAAAGTACTTTTCTGTACCGTAATATCCCGGGGTCTCCAGTAGCTTTGCGAGCAAAAGCATAGGGTTTCCAATCCGGAGATGGCAAGTTTGATTCACGGTCCTGCCTAGGATGTTTTCGGATTGGAAACTTTCTCGACACCCTGGGCATAGTGTATCCATTGTACTTGCCACACAATATACAAACTCATGCAATGGCGGGCATAGAAAAGCTTTCAAATCATTACTGAGGAAATGCTAATATAATAATAGTTGAAAAGCAGGCCAAGTTCCAGTTGAAATGTAGAGCCATAGAAGAAGAATAAGTAGAAGAATATCCCGATTTTATCATCCCACAATGGTGAATTTTAAGGTGATAAAATAGGGAACGTGGCTAAATCGGATTTTTTTTATTTATTTGACAAATATGAATTAGTGTATACCTTGAAAAGGCAAAATGCGCGAACGTTATTCGTGTAAAGCACTTTTTAAAAGTTATGTAAGAGGAATTTCCTATTATTCGCAGGAGAATAATTCTTCATAATTCATAAAGGAAGAAATTTCCCAGAGTTATCATAGACAGCTTTTTTTTTATTGGTTCAGCTTTGCTGCGTCGCAGCATGTGTGGAATAATAAAAATTACGATTGTGCGATGCTTTCAAATTGAGTGGTGTGCCCTTGAAAACGCGAGTGCATTCTGTTTTGGATTACGAGATGCTTGTCCTTGAGAAAAAGGAATACTTGGGTTGAGGTGAGAAGGTAGGCAGCAGTTCTTTAATTTTTTTTGTGGAATAATTTTCCATAATTCCGGATGGGGTAACTAAGAACTCCTGAGGGTGAATTTTTGGATATGGAAGAACCAAGAAGATTGGAAAATCAGTTTCCCAGAATTCATGGAGCAGCAATTTTCTAGAATTTCCGAGGAAGAATTTGTACGGAGTTGACATGTCAGTCTGATGGGGACTACTACAGTTCCCAAAAATCCTTGGAGGAAGAATTCTCCATGATATCTGAAGGGGTACAGGGTACATTCTCAGAACTACTGGGAAGGAATTCCCCATAATTCCTAAGAGAAAAAAAACCTTGTGTTTGCACAGAATTAAAGGAAAAGGAAGTTTTTTTTTGAGTGGGAATTCTTCAGAATTCATGGAAGAGGAGTTCCTCAGAAATCCAGTAGAAATAATCGTTGATGGCGGAGTTTCCAGAAATGAATTTTCCAGAATTGCAAGGCAGTCCAAGTAATTAAGATGAAAAAGTAATCTCGCTCTAGTATTTCCCAGAGGGATATGTGTCAAGAATTTTATTGACTCCACTTTAACAAAATGAACTAAATAATATGAAAAGTTTAAAAAGGCCTGTATCATGTCCCATGTCCGTGTTACTTGGGAACATTTCCGCAGGCCTGGAGGAAATTTCCAAAGCCCCACACAGTGCCGTAAGTGTCAAAAGTGGGGTCACGGAACTAAACATTGCCACATGGATGCTAAATGCATGATTTGTTTTTTTTGTGGTGGAACCTCTCACGCCAAGAACGCCTGTCCTGTGAAAGAAGATTCCAGTGAATTTAAATGTGCCAAATGTGGGGGCAATCATAAATTCAATTTCTGGGAATGCCCTTCACGCATTTTTTTTTTTGAATTCCCGTGTAAAATTGATGACGTGAAATTCCAATAGGATCCCAGATTCGCTGGGTAAACATATTTCAAACGCTCAAAATCCGCAATCATTTGCCGGTCGAGCAATTTATACCCACCACAATCAACGAACAAATTTTGCTCTTACCCCTCACCGAGTAACGAGCAGTTCGTCGAATTCTAAATTTTCAAACACGCCCACCTATGCAAGCATCGCTGCAGGCAGGCAAAATTTCATTTCTGAAAAATTGCCGACGGTGAATGACTTTCATACTCATTCTTCAACGGGAAATAACGTTCGTTCTGGCGACTCAGGTAGCATGTCTGCTTCCGACTTTGATTTTCTAAATGAACAATTGCATCACATGATTGATGCAATGTTCAAAGCAAATACCAAAACTGAAGCTGTTCAGTAGACCTCTTCATGTTTTCAAAAAGTATCAAAAATTCAACCGGTCAGCCAAGAATCACAATTCTTATGCTAAAATAAGTCTCCTGTCAAATTTTCAGCTAATTCGGATAAAATTTCGAGGTGGCTCAAGTCGATTTCCATGTCCATGTCCATGTTAAAGGGATTTCCAAGCTTTTAAGTGCATAAAAATACTGTTTCCCCCAAAAGTCGTTGTTCTACACAATTCTTGAGTTTATGACAAATGATTGTTAATTTATGGTATTATTATTCCTCTTTTTTCCCTGGAAATTTGAGTAATATAATTGCCCATGTACGATTTACCGTTAAATTCTTAAAAATCAGAAGCTGAACGTTTGTAATAAATTTGCACGTTAGGATTTCTTCAAGCAAGTTGCTCGAACAAAACATAAATTAAATCATATGATATTTGATGCTTACAACAAACGACTTCCAAATTTCGTTAAATTCATCATATGTCTGCATGCTTTTAACATTGAGTGCATTGTAGTAACAAGTGAAATCGAAGCTTCTTTGTTTGAACAACTTGTTTGAAGAAATCTCAGCGTGCAAATTTATGACAAATGTTCAGCTTCTAATTTTTAAGAATTTAACGGTAAATCGCACATGGGCAATTATATTACTTAAATTTCCAGGGAAAAAAGAGGAATAATAATATAATAAATTAACAATCATTTGTCATAAACTCAAGAATTTTGTAGAACAACGACTTTTGGGGGAAACAGTATTTTTATGCACTTAAAAGCTTGGAAATCCCTTTAACATGGACAAAACGTGAACGAAACGAATGGCAATGTTCACAAGACTTGTAGAGCACACCAAAAGCTTCCGTATAGAGGTTGTTGCGATAGTTTTCGACGTTTATATCTCTTGTTAGATTTTTTCCAAAATTGAAAATAGCCGAAAAACACTAAATCGACTTGAGCCACCTCGAAATTTTATCCGAATTAGCTGAAAATTTGACAGGAGACTTATTTTAGCATAAGAATTGTGATTCTTGGCTGACCGGTTGAATTTTTGATACTTTTTGAAAACATGAAGAGGTCTACTGTTCAGGTTGGTATCAAGTATACCAAAAAAAATGTATTGAGCTTCGTTTTAATGGATCCAAGTAATTCTTTGAAAATTTTAAATTGGAATGCCCGCTCTTTAAAGGGTAAGGAAGATGAATTATTCTACTTCCTATCAGTTCATAATGTGTACAATGCCATTATAACTGAAACATATTTGGAACCTGGTCTTTTCTCCAAAAAAAATCTAATTACTTTATTTACCGAAATGATCGTCTTGACAGCGCCTGTGGTGGGGTCGCCATTGTCATTAATAGATGTATCAAACATAAATTATATTCTTCGTTTGAAACCAAAGTTTTCGAAACCTTGGGAGTTTCTGTTGAAACAACTTTTGGACAAGTCTCTTCTATTGCTGCCTACTTGCCTTTCCAGTGCAATGGGCAGCAAAGGAATTTGTTGAGAGCTGATCTTCAAATTCTAACTCGCAACAAATCCAATTTTTTCATAATTGGTGACTTCAATGCCAAACACCGTTCATGGAATAATGCTCAAAGCAATTCCAATGGTAAAATTTTATTTGAAGATTTTTCTGCGGGATATTATACAGTACTATTCAATATCCCAATGGACCAACGTGTTTTTCTTCCAGTCGAAATTCATCCAAAATTGATTTAGTTTTAACGGATTCAAGTCAGCCAATTGGTAACTCATGCTGACTTTGACTCTGATCACCTTCCTGTGACATTTGAAATCTCAGTGATATTGATAATGCTCTCGTATCTTTGACAAATTTAATTGTCGAAGCCAGAGGCATTGCAATTCCCAAATGTGAAATTAAATTCAACTCCATTATTATTGACGACGATCTTCAGCTAATGATCCGTCTTAAAAATATGAGGCGAAGGCAATACCAAAGAACTCGCGATTCCGCGTTGAAAGTTATTTGGCGAGATTTGCAAAATGAAATTAAAAAACGTTTCGCTATTCTGAGAAATACCAACTTTGAGAAAAATGTCTTGAAATTGTATCCCAGTTCGAAACCATTTTGGAAATTAACGAAAATTCTTTAAAAAAAACCTCAAATGTCAATTCCAGCGCTTAAAAAGGGAAATAAAATTTTATTAACAAATGGCGAAAAGGCTCAAAAACTTGCTCAGCAGTTCGAGAGTGCCCATAATTTTAGTCTAGGTCTCACTAGTCCAATTGAGGATCAAGTTACACGGAGCTTCGAAGACATTCTTAATCAAGAAAATGTTTTTGACCCTTCGTTGGGAACTAATTTGGATGAAGTGAGATCTATTACTAGAAAATTTAAAAATATGAAAGCACCGGGTGATGATGGTATTTTCTACATACTTATCAAAAAACTTCCTGAGAGCTCTTTATCCTTTTTGGTTAATTTATTTAACAAATGTTTTCAATTGGCATACTTCCCAGATAAATGGAAAAACGCCAAAGTTGTTCCAATTTTGAAGCCGGACAAAAATCCAGCTGAGGCTTCTAGTTATCGCCCAATCAGTTTGCTTTCTTCAATAAGTAAACTGTTTGAAAAGATTATTTTGAATAGAATGATGGTTCATATTAATGACAATTCTATTTCTGCTGATGAGCAATTTGGTTTTCGCCATGGGCATTCAACCACCCATCAGTTATTAAGAGTTACGAATTTAATTCGGCTCAACAAATCTGAAGGATATTCGACTGGAGTTGCTCTTCTTGATATAGAGTAAGCATTTGACAGTGTTTGGCATGAAGGTTTGATTGTAAAATTGATGAATTTTAATTTTCCTCTGTACATCATTAAACTGATCCAAAATTATTTATCAGATCGCTCACTGCAGGTAAACTATCAGAATTCTATGTAAATCTGATAGATTACCTGTAAGAGCTGGTGTTCACCAAGGCAGCATACTGGGGCCCATGTTGTATGACATTTTTACTTCTGACTTACCTGATTTACCACCAGGGTGTCAAAAATCTTTGTTTGCAGATGACACAGGTCTCTCAGCCAAAGGGCGAAGCCTTCGTGTCATTTGTAGTAGATTGCAAAAAAGTTTGGATATTTTCTGCACTTACTTGCAAAAATAGAAAATTTCCCCGAATGCTTCCAAAACTCAGCTTAAAATTTTCCCTCATAAGCCGAGAGCTTCTTATTTGAAACCTTCTAGCAGACATATTGTCATTATGAATGGGGTTCCAATTAATTGGTCTAGCGAAGCTAAATATTTAGGACTACTGCTAGATCAAAAATTAACTTTTAAAAATCACATTGAAGGCCTACAAGCCAAATGTAACAAATATATTAAGTGTCTATATCGACTTATAAACAGAAAATAAAAAATTTGTCTTAAGAACAAACTTTTGATTTACAAACTTTTAGACCTGCCATGTTGTATGCTGTGCTAATATGGACTAGTTGCTGCAATACCAGGAAGAAGGCACTTCAGAGAAATTTTTGAGGCAACTTCAGAAATATTTTGAAAATGATTCTGAAGTTGCCTCCGTGGCATAGTATCAATGAACTTCATAGAATTTCTAATATTGAGACATTGCAACAAATGTCCAACAAAATAATTTCCAATATTAGAAAAAAATCGTTGCAATCTTCTATTGCAACGATTAACTCCTTGTACCCTTAGTATAAAATAGGTTAAGTTTAGTTTATGTTGAAAACATTGTAATTCCTACATGGTTTAATTCAACCAGAGGAAAAATTCTAACTGCTACAGACAATTGAAATGTATTAATAATAACTAAAAAGTAACATAGCAAATAAGGATGATAGTGTTAAGAAAACACGGAATGTATGGACTATATGGCCGGTTTGGTGAATTGGAGTGCTTGTTGGTTACTTGGTCTATGATTAATCATTAATGCTCCGATTAGAGCCCAACCCGTAAGTGGCACGTGTGCTTGCCTCGTTTTCTGTACCGCACATAAAAAAACTACTCATCCGCTTATTTTTTCGACGAAACCAAAAATATGCGCCAGATAGTCGCCTAAGAAAAACATACCAGCAACAAAAAAAAAACTACTTTGATAAATATTTTTTTAAATTTTACCGCCATGTGGTGGTTTGTAGCGGTACATACTTTGATAGCACGTGCTATTTGTACTGCGGATATTTTTTCCAGATCTATGAAAGCCTTGAAAATGATCACGAAAGTTGTCGTTTTGTTGCAAGACACAATGTGAGCTTTTTGGGGTAAGATCGCACTTTGCAGACAGTTCATATATAGCTGAAATATTTTGTGAATTAAAATCAATTTTCATGCACCTATTTAGACATCAAATTGAACTTTCTGTTATTTTTAAATCGATATGGACTGGAACTACCGTATCTTGTGGAATTTATAGTGATTCAATAATAAAAGTTTATTTGTTTGTACTCCTAAGTTTCTTTTTTTCATGTCATCGAAATTCCAATACTTTTTGCTGTGTATATAAAACAGATGCTGCACGTAACAAACCTGTAATCTTTACTGATAAGGCGAATCTTCTCCTTACAGGATGTGCCGACAAGTGCAGATTCACATACACCTGAACGCCAAAAATGGTGCGTCAAATTTGTGGGTACTACAGAAAATGATAACGTTCTTATCTAAGAAGCAATGATGGTTCATTAGTAGTGGGTAAAATTGAAGTTTAACCTTCATGTTTGCTTGTCGAACAAGGCGTTTGGTACTTGTAATTACCTCTCGAGTGTCACTGTGAACTCCGGCGTTGTCGATGGTATAATGACCGGTGACAGACGATAACGGTCCGGCGGCTGAAATTACTGACGTACTTATCTAAAGCGTTTTACCGCACTACAAATAGTGTGACGGATTCGAATACCGCTGTTGTTTTCTGCGAATGTTGCCAAGGTTACGCTTGGTTGCAACATGTGCACTACATCTGAGCAAAATGCAATTAATATCTAAGATGAAAATCCCGTTCGGGAAATAAGAAATATTCCATAGAAAACTTGGGATTCGCCTATATAGAAATCACGGTGGAAGCAATCGACAAATCTAAAATTTCCATAAATTTTAATTTTTCATATGGCCGTGATTCAGCGAAACCGCACGCAATAAAAAATACTATTTTTTTGCTCAAGTTCTCTAGTAGATGTTCCAAATAATCACAACATTTATACAACGGTATGCATGGAAAGCTTCTAACTAATGGAAAATTTAGAATAGATTTGGAAGCGTAGATCTTATTTGTGCGAACTAGATCAGATTAGAATTTCGTTGGACAAACAAACATTACTTACGCACGTCGATGTTTGTTCAAATAGAAGCTCGAGTAGTTTGGTATTCATAAACAGTCTACAAAATACGTCGTTCTATTATTTTAGCATCCACCAGAATATTATTACCATAGTTTATCTCGTCAAGCTCTGAATGCGCTAAACGCATGAGTATGATGTTTCGATGTTTTGCGCATATAAAAAAATCTCCTTAAATTTGATAACCAATCACTAATCTGAGGCGTGATGGCTCCCGTGCTGCAACTCATTAGACGGAGCGAAAGTGAAATGTTATGTGGTCGTTGTTTACAAACCAGATGTTGGTCTTATGACCTAGTTTTGAAAAAAAATTAGATTAAACTGTTTTAATCTGGCTGAACGTATTTCCAGGCTAATTACACATTTCGAAACAGTAACGGAAATCTTGGGTTCAACATTATGACATTGACCTGATCGGTTGTGGGCGATTTTGATTAATATCGCAAAAAAAACATCATCATGCATTATGTCTAAAAATAATGTTTTGGAATTAAAAGATTGAGGCTTTAATTAGTTATAGGAAGCATTGATTGGATTGGAACCCACATAAACCATATAATGAAAAACTTTTAAACTGTGTGGGACTGCCTTACTACTGGTATGCCATACACATAAAATATGACCATTAACGATGTACATTTAACACCATGTTTCAACATTTAAACAAGTTTTTGGACGATGTATTTTGATGATGACGATTTTGAAAAGTGTATCCTAATACAGGACACTATTGCTTTTTTTATTTCTTTTGAGACTAAGGAGCAGTTCATTCACCTCCTCCATTTAGCAAAAATTGGGCTTTCTATTCTTGAGTGACACGCGGTCGTACAAATTCCAACTTTGTTTTATATATATACATATATAGATAATGGGACATCCTTTTAAGACTAAACCATATAAGGTTGACTGAACACAAAAGGCTGAAGGGGTGGAAATTTTACATAAGGCTAAAATAACAAAAGGCTAAAAAATCGCGGGAAACCGATTTTAATAGAAGAATTCATATTTGACTGGCAAACTAAAATGAAGCGAAACCATCTTGCGACTCCTTGTTGTCTTTCAATTTTTATACGGATTATCATTTTTTGCCTGTACAGCACAATAAAGGAGGAAGCATAGAAAAGATATTGTTCTTACATTTGGTTTTTGTCAAGATTACTTTCTTTATTTTTTAATTTTTTTTAATTTTTCTTCTTCCTTTTTCCTTCCTACTTCCTTCTTTGGTTTTTCTTCTTCATTCTTCTTTTTTCTTCTTCACTCTTTCCTTGTCCCTTTTTCCTTTTTCTATCTGCAATCTTCGTCCTATTTTCCTTCTTCTTAGTTCTTCCTCCATAGTTCTTCCTTCTTCTTTTCTCCTTCCTTGTTCTCCTTTTCCTTCTTCTGTCTTCCTTCTATCTCTTTCCTTCTTCTTCTTCTTCCTACTTATTTTTTCTGTTTACTTATACTTTCTTTTTGCCTTTCTCGTATACAAAGTATACGTAGAGGCTATTAGTTCGCTCCAAAGATGAACTTTTTATAGAAGGCCCGGAGACCCATTGTGTTATATACCAATCTACAAAGTGTTATATACACAATCGGACTATGGGCTTCGAAGTTATGGCCAACATATGTTTTTTACAAGAAAAATTCTCAGTCACTTTTAAGCAATTCTTAGCTGATTTGCCCGCAACAAGTTTCGTTCGACGCAGAATCTTGTACCATTGTTTCCTATTGAAAATTGGCCATATCGGTCTATGGGCTCAAAAGTTATGGCCAATATACTATTTTTATAACAGACGAGAAAGTGGATTAATCTGGGTTTTTTTTCTATGATCTTTTTCTTCCGTTTTGCCTTCCTACTTCTTTCGTTCCCTTGTTTTTTCTTCCTTTTTCCTTTTTTCCTGTCTGCTTTCTACCTTTTTCTAGTTTCTTCTTCTTTTGTTCCTTTCCTCTTTTCTCTTTCCCTTCTTTCTTTTCTTTTTTCTTTCTACCTTCTTCCTTATTTGTTTCGCCTTCTACGTCCTTTTTCCTTCCTTCTTCATTTATTCCTTCATCCTTCTTCTTCAATAATTTCCTTCTTCTTTCTTCTTATTTCATTATCCTTGCTTTTTTTGTTCTCCTTTCTTCATTTTTCATTTCCTTTTTTATTTTTGTTCCTTCTTATTTCTACTTTCTTCATTCTTCCATCTTTTTCCACGTTTCTTCTTTTTGTTCCTTTTTTCATTTTTATTCCTTCTTTCTTCTTTCTTCTTACTTTTTCTGTCTTGCTTCTTCTATGTTCTTTCTTCAATCTTTCATCTTGTTTCCAACTTCTTTTTATTCTTTCTCTTTCATTCCTTCTTTTTTCATTCTTCCATTTTTCCTTCATTCTTCTTCCTTGTTCCTTCTTCTTTCATCTTAATTCCTTCTTCCATTTTTTTCTTACTTTTTCTTTCTTCCTTCATCTGCGTTCTTCCTTCAAATTTTCATATTTTTTTCCTTCTTCTTTCTTCCTTTTTCCATTTTCCTTCTTCTTCCTTCTTTCTTTGTTCTATATTCTCTATTTCATCATATTTTTTCTTTATATTATTTATACTTTATTTTCTATTCTTTACTCTGTATTCTTTATTCCTTATTTTTTATTCTTCATTCTTTATTATTTATTAATCATTACTTATTATTTTTTAATTATTATTTAATATTATTAATGCATGCATAATAGAATTGTTTTTCTGTTATGCGATGCCTATGCGTATAATTTTCATCGCACACCAGTCGCGAAAACGCTTTTTACGTACAAAAGTGGAGGCGATATATGTGTATTTCTTAGCCGACGTTGCACAATAGTGTATGCGATGTGCACGAATTTTATGCGAGTTTGTTCGTTATATATTGCGATGTAGTTTGTGATAATAAACTCTGTTTGACAGATAATCCGATGTAATTTGAGTTTGTTTGCAGGAATATGTGATGTCAACAAATAAAACTGGAATAAACTCGTAAAATAGCCTACTGTGCGGGAAAATTTATAAATAAACTGATGAGCTTCGCACCACAATGCGATTTTGATGTAATTTGGATCGGTAAACGATTTTAATCGTGCATTCTTATGCGATGTGTGGTTGTCTGGGATGTATTACGGTCGAAACAAGCGCGATCTTCAATAGTTTGCAGTAGCCATCGAGCATGCAAGTGCAGTGTGTGTTTTATTCGTCGCGAAAATGATAAAATATTTATTTGGTGCTCGGTAAGTCAAATGATACGCGTTTGATCGTGTTCCTGTTTGGTGTGCATGTAGTTAATTTGTTCTGCTTTAGGCGGCCGAATCATGGTTAGTTAAAATCATTGTGTAAAAAGAATCCTAGCCAATCATTCGGTTGATTCTTTGTGCAGTTTCACTGATTCTGGTCAATCACTCTTTACTCTTTACTTTACTTCACTTTACTCTTAACTCTTTACTTTTTACTCTTAGCTCTTTACTCTTCACTCTTTACTCTTTGCTCTTTACTCTTTATTCTTTACTCTTTACCACACCCAACCGGCGGTTGTTAGATTTTCTAACAATTTTGTATAAGAATCTACCAAAACATGTATAAGAACTGGGCATATGCGAAATTTTTAGATTCTTATGCAAAAAATGTAAGAAAAGCTTACAAAATTGTTAGATTCTTATACAATATTTGTATAAGAATCAAGCAATTTCGCATATGCCCAGTTTTTATACAGCTTTTGGTAGATTCTTATAATTGTTAGAAAATCTAACAACCACTGGTTGGGTGCAGGGTTTGCAGAAATCGCTCTCAATAGATAACGAACAACGATAAAAGAGAGGTAAAAACTGTTCCGAATCATAACAAGCCATGATAACAAATTTATCAAACTTGTATAAAAGTGCGAAAAAACAGAATTGGATAGGCAGCCTGGGTGCAGAAAAATTGTGATCCCCGCTTTGTTTTTGCTCCTTTCGTGTTGGTTGCTGCACAGCTGTGTAGAACAAGTAGTAATGCATCATCAGAGCCGGTGCTCCCCGCATTTGGAGCTTACTAAAAGAAATTGATCATGAGGTATAACATCCCGAATCAGTTCTCTATCATAACAGCTTGCGAAAAAAGGTTCTCGCGGTATGCTACATATCGTATATGTATACAGAGATGATAAGTGAGAGACTTGCTCTTTCTCTTTAGAATTCAATCCCTGCTCTTTACTCTTTACTTTTTACTCTTTACTCTTAAATCACTCTACTTTTTACTTTTTACTCTTCATTCTTGTTCTAGATTCTTGTTTCTTGATTCTTGATTATTGATTCTCGATTCTTGATTCTTGATTCTTGATTCTTGATTCTTTATTCTTAATTCTTTATTCTTTATACTTTATTCTTTATTTTTTATTTATTATTCAACCACTCAACTTGGTTGGTATAAGAACTCATGTGGTTGGGATCCATTTCATCCCATCATTTCGATACATTTCACTTACTTACTTTCTGCCTTTTGAGACTCTAAGCCTTCCGTAGGATCACCATTTACTAGGTTTCTAGGTTTATAGCTAGCGTAAAAAGCTGGATACAACTCTGCAAGGTTTTAATATAACAAATGTAAGTACAATTTATACAGGCACTGTACTGCCCATGATCGCATACATATTTGTAACACTCGTATTTTTTATCATTTTGTAAAAAGCCTGTGAATCGTTCAGAAAGCTCAATTTACTGTATCTAATCCCGCAATAGGTAAATAGGCTTTACTATCTTGCTTATCTGTGGTAAGCTGAAAATGATTGAGTTTGCGGGGAGGATTGGAAAAACGATTTATAAAATCAATTAAAATGCAAATGTTACAAATATGCAATCATGGGCAGTGTATTCAAAGAATACAAAATTGTAAGATCTGAATACAATGGCTTCATTAAAATCTTCTCTAGTTGCATATGCCAAATTTTTTACAGTTCATATAAGGCTCTTATACAGAATTCTATTAATATCTGCTATCCGCTGGTTTGATGTGGTATTGTGGGGATGCAGAGGTATTCTCGGGCAGAGGTGAACCAGCCAAGGGCTGAAAGCCTCTTTAATAAGGAAGAAAAAAAGGTATTCTCGGTCTCTAGTAGCAACAATAACTACACACTAACATTTCCCTCCTTCCCCAACTGATTGTAAGGACTTGGCCGGTGCTGTGTACTTCGAGAGTAGGTGGTAACTCCCAACCTCTATTCACTTGGATATTAGTGTAATTCAAACTAGTTCTGATCAATTACGATGTAGGAACTATTGACATGTACGTAGTCAGTCTTAGCTAAGCTAAACTGCCATTTCAATCTAATTGGTGTGGCGCTTTCTTCAGTTTGTTTCACAATGAAGGGGAAGGGAGGCGCCATTACCGCTTGGAGGTTCAAAATGGTTTGTTGTCATTAAACATATGTAGTTTGGGCAACCCATTGTATTGCAGAACTATTATAGAACTATTATAAAGCTTGAGCGCAAATGGATAACTAGTTTTGATGTTGTGATATCGCCGATTATGCTTACTTTATTTGACAAAACGTATAGCAGAAAAATCTTACTTTGACATCTAATCGCAATCGAAAACTATTCCTGCTATCGATGAGAGCAAATCGAAAACTAATTTGGATACATATTGGCTTCTGATAAAAAAATAAGTACACAGATTGTTATTATATTATGCAATTTAGAAACAGAAAAATGAAATCAAAATATGTAATCAATCATGATGATTCATATTTGAAAATAAATTATGATTTCAATTTGATGTCAAAATCAAAATATGTTTTCTGTATGCACTCATTATGTGTTCAGATTTTGCTCGGGTTTCCATTCAAACGAACAACTTATGCTGAGATAGGGTGACCATATGATATCCTAAAGGAGGACATGTCCTCCTTTTTCAATAAAAATCGAATGTCCTCCTTTTGCTCTAAAATGTCCTCCTTTTCGGATATTTTGAGGAAACAGTTGTATGGTAGACTTTTCTTGAAAAAAATT
This sequence comes from Armigeres subalbatus, assembly GCF_024139115.2. NCBI lineage: Eukaryota > Metazoa > Arthropoda > Insecta > Diptera > Culicidae > Armigeres > Armigeres subalbatus. Next base: position 162,101,926 of record NC_085139.1, read on the forward strand.
TGGTTTACAAAAAAAACATATCCATTCGCAAATAAAATGTACAGTTGCACACGTTTGTGTCTTTGCTTACTAACATGAAATATTTTCCTTAAAGTGTTTGAGTAAAATCATTGTGCACATTGAGATTGAACATGTAATGTGTAAATTACAGAAATACAGTGGTGTCAAAAATATAGGAAGAAACGGAATTGTGAGAAAAATACCAGGAGAAAAAAAAACTTCAAATATTTCTAAAAGTTTGCTGCGAATAACCGCACATTGAATTGCATATTGAACGATGCGATGCGCTCGGTACGTTCTCTAGAATATGTGAGGCAAAGAGCAGCAGCCATACCCAGCCTCTTGTGAAGAGATCACGTCCATTCCAAAATGAATTAAAAATTGGTTTCGGTAACCAATCTAAACATTTTTGAATTTCTCCAGACAACAGTTCGTGGTCTTACTCAGGATGCATTTATTGGGGGGTGTTCTGACTTGTCAATATCCCCAACTCAGCCATCTTGGATTTTTGTATGGAATTTATGCTCGTTTGTTTACGTTTTGCACTGAAAATGTATGTTTCCCCTCCGCGCTGGTTATTCCCATCTACTGACGAAGTCGGATAACCTGGGTGGCTCAAATTAGTATGGGAAAAACTTTGCTCAATTTTTTGATGGGCCGCCCTCTTATCCGGTTCTATTTGATGCCCTGATGCTCTGGACAAAATTTCAGCCAAATCGGTCAACGTTTGGGCGGTGCTAAACTCGTTGGAAGTTTATATGGAAAAATATATGCAGAAACATCCAAAAACAGTAAATTGCAGCTGAACTACACAACTTACCATGAAGAACTATGATACTCATTCAGATCTTGAAGAATTTAATACAGAATGTTATGCAGAAAACCGCGAAAAGATTCGAGTTTGCCCGGCTAAGTTATTAGCATTTCTCTGCAGTGGGGTTTGAGCAAATTTCGTTTCTTTTACCTTTGAAAAGAAATAAATTCACCCCCACAGCACTCCAGTAAAATGCTAATATCTTTGCGTAATAAACTCTAATCTTCTTGCGGTTTTCAGCATAACATTCTGTATTTTATTTTACAAGAACTGAATGAGTATCATGGTTCTTGATCGTAAATTGTGTCGTCCAACTGCAAATCACTGTTTTTGGATGTTTCTGCATACATTTTTCCGTATAAACTTCCAACGAGTTTAGCACTGCCCAAACGTTGACCGATTTGGCTGAAATTTTGTCCAGAGCATCAGGGCATTAAATAGAACCGAATAAGAGGGCGGCCCATCAAAAAATTTGAAAAAGTGTTTTTTGAGCCACGCTACTGTACATAAACAAATCATGGTCTTACTGTTAATGATGTTATTCTCATTCGCATGCCTTGAATGTGATTCTCAATGACACTGAAGAAAAAATCTCAGCAGGTCTACTGAACATCTTGTGTAATAATTAGTCAGTTATCTTTTTCTTAATGTTCAGAATTGTATGCAATGATTCTATTTTTTTGTATTCGCAAATCATGATACATATTTCAGTTTATCTTGCTAAAGTTCCGTGGAATATCGTAAAAAATGCCAGCTTTTTAGTATTCAGCATTTGTTCATTGTTGATATCAAAATGGTTGAAAACGAGATGAACCAGCCTCGGGCTGAAAATCTCGCCAATAATGATTTTTAAAAACTAGTTGAAGCTAGTTGAAAAGATTCGTCTCATTATAAAGATAGTTTTTTCATGTCTTTATTATCGTGATTTTTTTTATAATTTATAAGTCCAACATGTTTATAAAAATAGTGCGCGCAGTTTTATAACTGTAAAAGTTCAAGCTGCCAGTTGGAGATGTTATGTCATTAAATAAAACGGTGATGTCCTATTTGCCACGACTTTCAAAAACTTTTTCCAATAGTTTTTAGCGTGCAAAATTTTAATAACAGGATTAGGGGGTTACTGCTCCTGGACTTCATCTCTTATGTTCAACCCATCAGAAACAAAGCAATGAAAATAGATCCGATTGGTCATTCCCATTTTTGTATCTTTTTCAGCAATGAGCACGCATATTAATAAAAAGAAGCGACGATATTGGTGTTGTAATTCCTTCTTTCGCGATTAGATACATTTATGTACAGTGAGAGGGAAGTTGTTCCACTATAATGTAAAACAGGAAGTTTTGTATTTAAAATATTTTTTCTATGTCCTCCTTTTTCAACCAATTGTCCTCCTTTTTCGTCTCGATTTGGGTGAGTTGTCCTCCTTTCGAAAATTTGCATATGGTCACCCTATGCTGAGATAAAGTTAACTAAACAGCTTTGTATTCAATGATTAAGTTGTCCGGAGCCGAAGAATCTCCACAAATAATGTAAATCCGTTTTGTAAATCTCGTGATGACTAGAACTCGTCACGAGTAGAAAAAAATACATCTTCAACTTGGAATTGCAATTACGGATACCTTCGGTATGCACAGCACACATGCTTCAAGTAGAAAAAACGCACACTTAATATGATATTTTTGTCAAATAATGTCGAGCTCAAAATGATACGAATCAAATTTATCTTTGCAATTGAAATGATCGTAAAATTTTTATTGCATTACTTCGCAATTGTATATCAATGTTTCTGATTGATGTCTGTCTTTGTATTTAATCATTTAATCGTCTGGGAATTACTTTTCAAGCAATCTTTGATTGTAATTCGGAACTGATAACGTTGTCCTGCCTTCAATCGTTTGGTGTTGTGTGAGTTCAATTGTCTGTAAACAAATTAGATAACCGGAGCTTCTTCAAATGGGAGACACCTAACTTGATAAATTATTTGAATTTTGCTTGATCAATTATCAACTTACGAGTCAGTTGACACCTGTACCAAGCGGTGGACGGTTGGACCAATCGACAATATGCAATCGCTTAGATTAAGTCTGATTAAATTGCTATTGCTGATTCATCTACTTAACCATGTGAGTAAACGAGGTTAAGCAAATAGCCCCTCCGGAACGTGACTGAATGAGTTTATTGCACTTCCGAATAGGTAGTTGTTGCTGATATCGAGCCAATTGTTTTAGTGCACGGAGGGGCAGGGACCATCAGCGAGGATAGAATTCCTGGCAAATATCGCGGATCGAAGCTGGCTGCACGTGTCGGCTATCAGATACTGATGAGCAACGGAACGGTGCTGGATGCCGTCGAGGAAGCAGTTCGGATTATGGAAAGTGATAGCAATTTCAACGCCGGGTACGGCTCGGTGCTGAATTACGATGGCGATGTGGAAATGGACGCCAGCATTATGGACGGGGCCACTTTGAAAGCCGGCTGCGTTGCGGGTGTGCGTGATGTGCTCCATCCCATCACACTGGCTAGGCGGGTGATGGACAAAACCAGGCACAACTTTCTTGCGGGGCAGGGATTGGTGGACTTTGCTAAGCAAGAGGTAATTACTTTTTGATATACGAATGGCAGAATGATAGCCGTGTTTATGAATCGTTTAATATTGTAAGCCAAGGTGCTGGTTCGCAGTTCGATTTCAGTCCAGCCTTGGATCATCATATTTGGGAAAGAGTTTCGACTCCGTTGTTATTAATTAATCAATGTTAATCATACAAAGATCCATGCAATGATAGGCATAGGAAATCTTGGAGTGATACTGAGAGAAGGATGATAGATTTTGGGAGAAGATGATTACTTTCTAGGCTTTCGGATGGGATGACTTTCCTCGACATTCAGAACGAGGGGAACTACTTGATAATAAGATTGAAATAACAAAAACTTTAAGGAAATTCAAATTGTCATAACTTTGTCATAAAGTAATCCGATTTTGATAAATGCGGAACCATCGGACGCAAATTCAATTCTTCTGCCCTTATCCTAAATCTTTGATCGGTTTACTGTCATCGGAGATGTTTCGGGTTTTGTGAGGGTATGTTAAAAATGCATTTTTCTACTAGTCATTATTTGTGAGCTTTAATCATCTTTCCACAGAAACTAGAACTAATATGCCGAAGCTGCAGATCAAGAATCCGTCAGGGATACACAGAGATAATGGCCATATCCATAAAAAACGGGTACACCATAGAATCTCAATTATTAGGTTCTGTTGTTATTGTTGTTCTATTCTAGTACAACATCACTATTTACTTCTTTTTTTCTAAAAGTTAAAAAGACCAATATCCAATTATGAGACATCTTGAGATATAACGGGATAACGAAGATACCGATTGAAACCTACACCCAACCAGTGAACGTCAGATTTTCTAACAGTTTTGTATAAGAACCTGCCAAAATCTGTATAAGAACTGGACATATGCGAAATTGCTAGATTCCAATACAAAGAAATTATAATTTTGTAAGTTTATCTCACAAGATCTGTATAAGAAACTTATTTTTTTTGCATAAGAATCTAACAATTTTGCATATGCCCAGTTCTTATACTTTGGCAGATTCTGATGCAGAATTGTAAGAAAATATGACATCCACTGGTTCAGTGTATTTTAAATAACTTGGCAGCCATTCGTTGACAAAAAGATCAATCAAGTTGATTCTGTTTCGCCCTAGTTTTATCAATATTATTGAACATGACTATTATTGGACTGATCTTGTAATATATCTTTGATCAGATCACCAATCTGGACTTTAAAAACTTATTAAGCTCCTTTTCTGCAACAACACAGGGCATAGAAATCCTTAACCCACCCGGACAACTGGTTACGCAATACTCCAAAGATTCGCTAGACAGATGGAAGGCAAACAACGAGAAACCCAGCACCGGCGAAGGAGGAACGGTTGGTGCGGTGGCCATGGATAGATTTGGTAACATTGCAGCGGCTACGTCTACGGGCGGCCTCACTGGAAAACTGCCCGGCAGGGTCGGCGATACGCCCATCATCGGTGCTGGCACCTATGCTGATAACCTGATCGGAGGCATTTCTGCAACCGGTGACGGAGACACCATTATGAAGGTGTCACTAGTGTACGACATCCTGAAGCGCATGGAGTACCTGGGAGATGACATGATCAAAGCATCGGAAGAAGCACTGGCATCGATGACGGGTCGTCTGGATGGTACGGGTGGTATCGTTGGGCTGGACACGAATGGAAATGTAGCGATCGTGTGCAACACGGATCAAATTTCCTGGGCGTACCAGCGTGGAAACATCGTTGCTTATGGTGTTCGCAAAGGGGAGCACATTGAGGAACAGCTGTCTGATAATCAGATGGCGGCGGATGTTTTGTCGATTTCGGAGGAAATGTATTCAATATATCATTGAAGGAAATGCAAACTAATGCTTAATCGGATTGAAGAGTTAGAATAAACTACTGATGCAAATTACAAGCATTGGCTAACAAGGCTTAACGCGAAACATTCCCAAAATAAGTTTTGTATACGATTCGTTTGGCGTTTTTTAACACAGTTTCCTATGAAGCCTGACATCCACAAATTATACGCCTTTGTGGCTATTTCATGGCTAACATTATTATCAGCTGTTAGCAAGGATCAAAAGTACACGAATTCGTGTGCCACCTTAAAGGTTTTCCCGTCTATCGTTACAGAACTTCTCAGGTGGTTACAGTCGCGCTCGGTTTCGCCCATTTGCATGTACTTTGTCCACTACGCATTCATCACCACCTTTTCAAATGCTCGAACGACAATTTTATTTACAATTTATGTTAAGTTCTTTACCTGTCATAAGAACAAGAGCAAGAAAACGCTTGGTAGGGGAGAAATCAAACTTAGGGACGTTCCCCTGGTAGGTAGGTATTCCGTAGGTACTACCTCTGGTCAAAAACAAAAATCAATTTGGCAGTATTTGCGTTGGCTGATGAAACTCAGAGCACCGAATTGCCTGACTGTTCAAATAACAGATTCGATTGCCGTATTAACCATTGAACTTTTATTTTCCGATTACAGCACATTCGAACTTGTTTGACTGTAAGTGTAAAACTAGAGAATAGGTAAGAAACGGGCTGATGTGTGATGACATAGATATTGGGGGTCGCGAGGCAACCCCAGATGACCTAGTTGAAACTTGTAGTTGAGTTGAAAAGGGGGACTTGGATCCCAGTTTAGAGTGTTAACGTCCTTGGACGAATGCAAGGCAGGTTGGTGCGCACCAGGGTTGATTGAGCTGTTTAGATTTTGACCGGCACGTTTTCTCGGATGATTTGTTCGACGGTGCAATAGAACGCGGTAACAGAATCATCGACTAAGTCATAATTCATAACCTGGGGCCTCATTGCACATCTCCTTTCGATAGCTCTTTTGTATGAGAGTTTGCATGGTTTGCTCGTTTCGAGTCGAGATGCACAACGCCACCCTTGATTTCAATTCAAGGCAGCAATCAGTGCATTGTCAATGTAGTAATTACATCTGTTGAAGTCGTAGTCAACGCTAGATGTAGGTATAGATCTTTCATAGCAAGAACGGACGTCGACGGTTGAAACTAATGCCTTATGATGAGGGTAAATTTTTAGAAGAGTAGATAGAGACTCGAAGAGTTCTATGATACAAGAAGTATACCGTTCGCATTCAGAAGATCATTGATCTGAAAAGGACTCAAATAGGGAAAGCTCCTACTCAGTTGACGCGTTGATAGGTATCCGTTTCATCATCAAAATGCCAGACTAGATTCAGTAGATTATAATCTGCGAGACAAACGATAACGTCACAGGGATCGGAATGACTAGTATCTGGCTAATAGAATCCGCGTGTTTCGTGCAGTTATTACGCAATCATAATCAAAGGGGTTCACCGAAATACACTGCAGTTCCGATTTGACAGCTATTAGTGTGACGCCGACATCGCCGTAAGCGACGTCACAATGGAGACATGTTTCTGTCAGAACAACTATCTCAATATCGCAATCGAGTAACGACAGAAACAGAGTATTCGTTTTCGTTCCCAAACTACAAACGTATTACTCTCAATGGAAAATATGCTGGTCGATTTGATTCCAATGAGGGCACTTCTTCGGTGACTTTTCTTTGGTCAACTTGATAGCAGTGTTCACTGTTCATTGGTGTTGTAGTGGCTTTTGAATCTTGTATGTTGAAACGTACCAAAATCAATTTAACATAGGCCTTTTAATTAATCCTTTTAATCTATGCCATCTTCAGCTCGCATGATCCGGACCCCTAAGCAATTTCTCGCAGGTCCAAGATCATTCATGCGGAACATACTGCTCAGCTTTACCTTTACTCCATTGTTGATGCCTTCGACGTTGGAAAACAATAAGAGATCGTCTACATAAATTGCAACAAACGGGATCTTGCCGTTGCAGATCTTGTAGTATAAGTATGGATCGTAATCCGATGCCTTAACCTAATGCATTAGAAAAAATTACACATTGTGCAAGATCTCGATCACAAAAACTCAATTTTCAACCGATTTTCAATCTTTAGGCACCATTTTTTGATAACCATTCATTCTGGCAAATTGTGGGGGCTATCAATAGTTAAAGCCTTCTGTGACCTACAGATGTCCCAGAAACGGTCCTTCGTAAGATCCGGAACTTCCGTAAAACAGCCAATTCCAAAAGTTTATCCTAGAGCTTCGCGATTTTTTTAAAACCATTAATTCTGGCAAATTGTAGATGCAATTAATAGGTCAAGTCTTCTGTGACCTCCGGAAGATCCGGAACATCCGTAAAAGTGGCCAATTCTAAAAGTTCATCCCAGAGCTTCGCGATTTTTTGATAACCATTCATTCTGGCAATTTGTGGGGGCAATCAATAGTTAAAGCCTTCTGTGACCCCCAAATGTCTCAGAAACGGTCCTCCGGAAGATCCGGAACATCCGTAGAACGGCCAATTCCGAAAGTTTATCCTAGAGCTTCGCGATTTTTTGGTAATCATTCATTCTAGCAAATTGTGGGTGCAATCAATAGTTAAAGCCTTCTGTGACCTACAAATGTCCCAGAAACGGTCCTCCGGAACATCCGTTTAATGGCCAATTCCAGAAGTTCACCCTAGAGTTCCGCGATTTTTTTTAAAACCATTCATTCTGGCAAATTGTGGGTGTAATCAATAGTAAATGTCTTCTGTGACCTCCAAATGCCCCAGAAATGATTCTTCGGAAGATCTGGAACATCCGTAAAATGGAAAATTCCAAAAGTTCATCCCAAAGCTTCGTGATTTTTTCGTAAGCATCCATTCTGACAAATTGTACGTGCAATAAATAGTGAAAGTCTTCAGTAACCCCTAAATGTCTCAGAAACGGTCATCCGAAAGATCCGGACCATACGTAAAAGCGGCCGATTTCAAAAATACATCTCAGAGCTTCGCAATTCATTCATAACCGAATCGCCTGTGCAATCAATTGTGCAAGTCTTCTGCGAAAGGAGCTCCCGAAAGGAGCAGATGCCATAAAATCATTCCAGAGCATTGCTATTTTATTCGTAACCGTACGCAATAAATTGTTCAAGTCTTCAGAGATGACCACAAACGTCCCTCCGGGAAATCCAAAACATTCGTAAAAGTGGCCAATTCCAAAAGTTCATCTCAAAGCAAATTCTCGAAACTGTTTATATCATCGAATAGATTATGTAATCAATAGTGAAAGTCTATTGTGGCCCGAAATGACCACAATACGGTCCTCAAGAAGCCCGAAACATCCGTAAAATATGTTAATCCTAAAATTTGATCCCAGACTTGAGCACTTTTGTTAGCATTCACGTAGTAACGGTGAATTATATGTGGAGTAATTATATGTGGAGTAAATAGTGAAAGTCCTCTGTGACCTACCAAAAGTTAATCACATTCGATTTTTTAGACATTAACATTCACATTGTTAACGGCTCTGGTTCTCTGGGAAATTTGGGACATCCGCTTAAATTATGAATTCCAGAAGTTTCTCCCAGAGCTCCACATTTTGGAAGCTGATTTTCTCAGGGAATCTTAACAGCATTCATTTGATCAACCAGAAGATTATGCTCAGCAGCGAGCGCTAATAAGTACCGAATCGAACTGTGACGAACCACTGACGAGTAGTTTTCATCGTAGTTCACCCCCTTTCGCTGAGAGTAGTCCTTGATAACGCATCTTGCCTTATAGCGATTTGGTTGACCGACAATAGATTCAGCAAGTACTGAACTCCGCGAACAGGAATCTCGTCATCACTACATCTAGGCTTCAGTAATATTGAACCAGTTACTGCTATTTTCATAGTTCCTCCGTTCGCTGCTACTACATTACCACTTGATGGTTATGATGGTCGTTAACAGGTTACTGTTCCGCGTCATGTGTACGCTTGCACCGGAATCGAAAAACCATACTCCATCTTCCTTTGTCCGATAGTAGACAATACAGTACAGAATGCGTTTTCCTTCTTCGAACTTCGGCAATCCTTCGCTATGTGACAATACTTCGCACATTTTCGACACATTGGTCCTTTGGGTGGATCCGCTTTCTTCATTTGCTTACCGGGGTTTCCATATCTTTTATTCGTAGTCAACGCTGATTCACGCTGATTCATCGCATCGTTTTGATAAAGTTTCCAGTGATGGCTATACCTGAGTTCTCCAGCGCCATGATCATCGGTCGATAAACGTCGGGTAGGCCAGCCAAAAACAATGTTCCAATCCATTCTTCACTGATTGTGAAACCGATTCCGTTTAGGTGATGAGCAGACGATTTGATTTGATTCACGTGTTCTTTCAGACTTTCACAAGATGACAGGTTAGTCTTGATCAATTAGTGACGTAGAACGACTCGTCGGGTCAAGTCTGAATCTTCGTATCAATAGCGGTACCTTAATCTAAAGAGGCCTTACATTAAGCTTAAGATAATATCTGAATAAAAAACGACTACTTATTTTGGTATCATTTTCGGCAGTCACCAGTGAATGCCCAAGTACACAAATTCTTCTACGACCTCGATTTCGTCACCACCGATGCAAACTCGTGGTGGGGGGCTCACATTGTCTTCTCTTGAACCTCTTCCTATCATGTACTTCGTCTTCGACGTGTTGATGACTGGTACGATCCGCTTAGCTTTCATATTTAGTCTGATGTAGGCTTCCTACAGCCTCTCAAAGTTACGTGCCATAATATCTATGTCATCGGCGAAGCCAAATAGCTGGACGGACTTATTGAAAATTGCACCACTCGTGTTAATCCCTGCTCTTCGTGTTACCCCTTCCAAAGCGATATTGAATAGCAGACACGAAGGACCATCACCTTGCCGTAACCCTCTGCGAGTTTTGAAGGAAATGCCCCTGAATCTCGAACTACGCACATCACCCGATCCATCGTCGTTTTGATCAAGCGTGTCAGTTTATCCGGAAATCCGTTTTCGTGCATTAGCTGCCATAGCTGGTCCCGATCGATTGTATCATATGCGGCTGTAAAGTCGATAAATAGATGATGTGTTGACACGTTGTGTTCGCGGCATTTCTGCAGTACTTGGCGAATGGCGAACACCTGGTCCGTGGTGGAGCTTTCGCCCATAAAACCCGCATGGTACTGCCCCACGAACTCCCTTGCAATTGGCGCAAGTCGGCGGCATACAAATTGGGAGAGTACCTTGTAGGCGGCGTTCAGCAATGTGATTGCGCGGTAGTTGCTACAATCCAGCTTATCGCCCTTTTTGTAGATGGGACACACGATACCTTCCATTCACTCCTGCGGCAAAACTTCCTCCTCCCAAATCTTGGTAATGACCCAGTGCAGCGCTCTAGCCAGTGCCTCACCACCGTGTTTAAATAGCTTTGCTGGTAGTTGGTCAACCCCAGGGGCTTTGTTGTTCTTCAGCCGGCCAATCTCCTCCTCGATTTCCTGGAGATCCGGAGCCGGTAAAACTATGTCCTGCGCGCGTTCTCCCATGTTCATCACCATACTGCCATTTTCGTCTGCCACATCGCCAGTTCAGGTGTTCTTCGTAGTGCTGCCGTCACCTCTGGATCACCTCACGCTCGTTCGTAAGAAAGTTCCCGTTTATGTCCTTACACATATCAGGCTGTTGTACGTGGCCCTTACGTGAACGGTTCAACTTCTCATAGAATTTTCGTGTGTTATAAGCGCGGTACAGTTGCTCCGTCTCTTCACGGTCTCGATCTTCCTGCAGCAATCTCGTCCATGCTGCTTTCGTCTCTTCCACTAACTGCTCATATTCGCCGTCATATAAGTCGTTTCTCTGATCCGGGGGGCACCGTGCCAAGTGCAGCGGTTGCGGTGCTATCAATGGCGGATCGAATATCTCTCCAGCCACCATAAAGAAACGCTGCGCCTAGCTGCTCTTCCGTTGGGAGTGCCACTTCCAGCTGCTGTGCGTAGTCTTGGGCTAGTCTACCGTCTCGTAGCCGTCCAATGTTCAGCCGCGGCGTTCGACTTCGACGCGTCCTGTACACCATCGAGAGTTTTGAGCTCAAGCATACTACAACGAGGTAGTGGTCGGATTCAATATTCGCACTGCGGTAAGTGCGGACGTTCGTGATGTCGTAGAAGAATTTACCGTCGATTAAAACGTGGTCGATTTGATTTTCCGTTTCTTGGTTAGGTGATCTCCATGTTGCCTTGTGGATATTTTTGCGTGGAAAGCAGGTGCTTCGGACATCCATTCCGCGGGAGGCTGCGAAGTTTATGCATCGTTGACCGTTATTATTCGATACGGTGGTCAGACTATCCGGTCCGATGGCTGGTCTATATATTTCCTCCCTTCCAACCTGTGCGTTCATGTCGCCGATGACGATTTTGACGTCCCGCTGTGGGCATCCATCGTATGTCTGCTCCAGCTGTGCATAGAACGCTTCTTTCTCGTCGTCGGGTCTCCCTTCGTTTGGGAACTGCACGTTGATGACGCTATAGTTAAAGAAACGGCCTTTTATCCTCAGCTTGTACATCCTTGCGTTGATTAGCTGCCACCCAATCACGCGTTTGCACATCTTGACCAGCAGTATGAAGCCGGTTCCCAGCTCGTTATGATAGAAGGTAGCCGCTCGATGCCCGCTTTTTCAAACTTTCTGTCCTGTCCAGCAAATCTCTTGCAGCGCGATTATCCTGTCGCAACATGCGAAGCTTAGTGACTTGCAATTCCATGTTTCAAGCTTCCTTTATTCGTCGCGTAAGTCTTTGCCGATTATATCGAGTCGTATTATCTCTTATATTGCTGGTAAGTATTGGTTTTACAGGCGGCTTATTGGGCTTGCGCAAACATCCTGTCTCGTCGGAAAGCCGTGTCAGGTCTGTTTGGTGTCCCACCTGGCACAAGGACTTGGGCTTGTACGCTTTGAGCGGCAACGCTCGCTTTAGTGGGGCTAACTTGCGGATACATGCAGCTTTTTATAGGAGTTAACCAGGGCCTACTGTCAAACCCCACCACATCCTAGGCAAGCCCCACAAGTCGCAGATGGCCTGGGGAGAGATCGTCAAGCCCTTGGACATAGTTCCTGCTGCCCTAGGAGTTAACTTTCTGAAATCAGTATGGCGAAAGGCATCTATGCTTCGATTTCTCAAAATTAATCACTTTCATCGAAAAAAATATTTGGTAGGCGTAGTAGCGGACACCTTCCTACATAACAAAACAGTTTTTCATCAAATTTCTGGTGGCTAACTCATGCTGGCTTGATGCTGGCAGCGACGGGTAGAAAACCAGTCACTGTCAATAATTCATTGAATGAAATTCATTCAGTGAGTGCAACTAATAGATGGATGTTAGAGTTTTCTAAATGTCGCTTCTATCTGTCAAAATGGTACCCACCGTAGCCACACGGACTATTAGTTGCACTCACTGAATGAATTTTATTAAATTGTTGAAAATTGTGAAAAATATAAGAGCAGATGTTTTACCAACTGTGTAGGACAACTCTGCATGTGCTGTTGCTCTGTTTTATGCTCGTTGCTCAAAAAAAGTTAGATTTCCACCAGTGGGTTTGTTGGTGTTTCAATATCGAAGATGGACCACATCTGTTTTGTCTATCAAGGATGCTTGCCACACATATTCATACTAGCAGATATAAGAAGTCTTCAATTAATAATTGCTAATAACAATTAAGGAAATGCTCATAGAATCTAAAGTGGAAATGCAGGCTATGTTACAGCTGAATTTAGAGCCATTGAAGGAAAAGTACAAGATTACGCATTGTTTGCAGGTGGCTCAAGTTAACAATCTTAAGTATAAGTCAACTACACTGACAAAAATCCAATCATATCCATTATGTGTGGCACACATAAATTTTGACTATAGCATTTACCACATAACGGCTATGTGAATTCGCATAGCATATATGTGGAAACACACATAACCATTATTACCTAATAACCTTTATGTGGATTCTCCTATAGCGGGTGGTTATTAACGCACACATAAAATTTATTTGGAAATTTCTTTAGATTTTTGCCATTAAAAATGTGTGGATTTTTATTAGTGTATATATGAATGATGACTTGTTGAGCTTTGGGAAAGATTTACTTAGATGATTCGTATTGCCCCGGTCAACCCTATAATACAAGACAAAAAGCAAATGTAGTCGTCGCAAGCAATTTGTCCATGTGAGTCTCGGAAGGTTGAACAGCTCAGATTTGTACGAGCAATGATAATGAATATTTTTTATTTAAACAATCTTTACGTGAATTCCAAAAACTTTTGATCTGTCCTGTATCTGTCCACGGTTATTGCATACAAGCTTGAACAGAATAAACATGCCTTTTTGCGTTCAAAAGTTCATGCCTGTTTGCAAATGAACTTCAGAATGAACATGTGTTAAATCCCAAACGAAGCAAAGCTCTTATCAACCAATCGCAGAGTTCCATGATAGCCCGTCATATGAAGCGCATCAAGACTGCTGCATTTTACCTATTCATGCAAGTGGTTGAACGTTTTGAGTTGAAAGATAGCATTCTTACCACCGTTTGAATCAGTAGCAAAGCAGATACCGTTCCACGAAGACTTGTGTAGAACATCCCTTCAAATAAAATGTCATCGATTGAACCGATTGTGCTGGTACATGGGGGAGCAGGGGACATTCCAACCGAACGCGTCGAAGGAAAACTGGTAGGCGTGAAACTAGCCGCCAAAGTGGGCTACGCCAAACTTCAAGACTCTGGCTCCGTTATGGATGCTGTCGAGGTGGCAGTTCGTAGTATGGAACTGGATCCGTATTTCAATGCTGGTTACGGATCGGTTTTAACCACGGAAGGAAACGTTGAGATGGAGGCGAGCATAATGAATGGGGCAACATTGCGCGCAGGATGCTGCTCGCTCGTCAAAGACATCATGCATCCGATAAGTTTGGCGAGAAGGGTGATGAAGACCCCGCATAATTTCCTCGCTGGGGAAGGAGTGATGCAGTTCGCTGTCCAAGAGGTTTTATAATAATTAATTTGTATAATTGTTGATTTGTTTATAAAACAAACGTCTTATTCTAGGGGTTCGATATAATGGATCCTCCTGGGCAGCTGGTAACCGATTTTGCTAAAGAAGCTTTGGAGGAATGGAAAGAAGCTGCGCATAGAGGCGACAGGAGTTTGCTCGCACCGAGATAGGATCATCTAATAAATACAGCAAAGCTGAAGTGGGTACGGTCGGTGCCGTTGCAATCGATAGTTTGGGCAATATCGCTGTAGCGACATCCACCGGTGGTATAACTGGAAAGCTCCCAGGGAGAATTGGCGACACTCCCTTAGTAGGAGCAGGAACGTACGCCGATAATCGGGTAGGTGGTGTGTCTACCACTGGTCATGGTGAAACCATCATGAGATATTCTCTAGCTCACGACATTCTCAAGCGAATTGAATTCCTCGGAGAAGATGCTCAAACTGCAACTGAAAATTCCTGTAAAACAATGACTGATAGATTAACTGGAACCGCAGGCGCCATCACCATTGATTGCAAAGGCCAAGTAGGAGTGTCATTCACCTCAAAAAGAATGGCTTGGGCTTATATCAAAGGGAAGCAACTTAAATATGGTATCGAACAAGACCAACACCTCGAAGAAACTGTACAAGAGTAGCGAAAATCTATGCAAAAACTTACCGCTGATCCAGGCGGCGATATTTGTGCGAGGATGTCAGTCTGTATTTGAAATGTTCAATCTGCCTTTCAAAGTTGCGATTCATTTTCGGTTGCTTTACGATAAATCAAATACAAAAATATTTCATTATTTGTCTGGATCTGACTTCTTATCACAAACCGCAAACAGTTTTCACATTATCAGCATTCTTTCACCTACACACTATTTATTAGGGGATTATGGTTGTCACTTGTGTCTACTGCACCACTGGCACTGTTTCTGCTGTTCTGAGCAGTGAGTTGTTCTTCGGTTTCGCCGTAGCAGTGTTTTAACTTTGGATCGCGATATTTGTTTTCATTCTGCACTGAATGCGAATTGGTTCTACACTTTGTCAGACACAGCTCGTACTGGTCGTTCACGGTGGCGTAAACCGCGATTTGACGCCCGGTTGCTTTGGCCAGCACCCTTTCCAGTAATGGCCTCTGCAATATTTATCAAATTCAATAACTTGAAAACTGCACTGATGTTGAAGTACAAACCTTATTCGGGTGCATACAACACGATACACAATACTCGTAAATCGCACAGCAATTGCTGTTCTGGCAGGTATCGCAATGGAAAAGTTTGGTACTTTCCACTTCTACGTTGCAGCATCCGGTCCACAGTAGTTCGAATCTGGTACAAACGTAGCCTCGGTCATCAACGATGAGGGCTTTGCCTTGAACGGAGTTTCGGCAGGTTATAGATAGATCATTGGAGCGGTTGCGTTCCTCGAGAATGGCACCAGTCCAGATGATAGGCTTTTCGCGCTGTAGACTTGTTTGAAATAGATCACCGTCCAAGTTTAGCGATACGTTCTGGAAAAAGAAGTTGACGTTTTAGAACATTCGCCTTTCTCGTATACTGAATATATGTTATAGGATCACATCACAGAAGTAGTATTGCGTATTAAAGTTATCTAAAAACCTAAATAATCTACCAGGCATTATGGTGAATTTCTCGTACATTATAAAATTAGTATTTTGTCATAACTTTTGAGCCTATTGCCCGATCTGGTCCATTCTTAACACAAAACAATGTGGCAAGGTTCCCTGTCGAATGCTTGCGGCTGCGAGTAAATCGGTTAAGGATAAGTGCTAAAATAGTGAGTAAAACTTGCCTTCGCATTTTTGGATTGTATTTTGGCCATAACTTCTGAGCCCTTAGTTCTGGCCACTTTTTAATGGGAAACAAAGAGACAGGACCGCTATGTATGAAAAAAAAAATATTTCGACTGTGAGCACGCATTCTTTATATAAAAAATGAAAATATATATCTCGTCCAGTTAACGATCCTAACAAAAATAGGTGATATATGCGGATCTTGAGGCTGCCTTTGATCTCATAGATCACGGGATTGTATTTATTAACTTTTACGGAATTTTAAGCCTATTTGGTAATGATTTGTGTTTAAGCACCCTTCTCCTTTAAAGGAATTCGTAAGGACGTGGCCTGGACAAACTTCGATTGTTGGAGAATACCATCCAAGAGGTAGTGGTTAGTCCTATGCCCTAAAACTTCTGAGTAGGTTTTCACTTGATAAAAAAATGATTGTTAAAAGTTGGCTAGTTGTAATGGCTTGAGCCTTCCTAACTTTTCCAACTGGATTTATCAGCCAAAGTGGAAAGGATGTGGAACCGATACACGCCGGGAGTTGAATGAGGTGCGGCATGAATGATCGCCCGGATCGATGGGTCATTCTTTGTTTGTTGCTGTAGGTTGATATTCGGTCGAAGAAACCATTCAAGCCAGCAGATATGCTGACGCCATAATCAAAAGCATCCGATTCACTCAGCTCAAATTTCATTTAAATATTTAAAACAATTTGACTTGTCGTGTTAAAATATTACACATACCTAGGTAAATAATTGGGCTTCAACTATTCCGATGACTGTGTCTCCTATGAATATTCGTTTTATTCATATTTCTAGCCACTCTCATTTGTATACTATACTAGTTGGAGCAAAAAGCGCCTTTTCATTTGTTTTTTTTTCTTATTTTGATAACGCATTGTGCATTAAGGGTTATCAGTTTATATAGATTTTTTAAAATCTTTATAACAAGTACCTAATCGAACCATATAAATCGCATCGTGACTCACCTTGAGCTGTGATTGAAAATCTCAATCGAATTGCATGGTATTCTCTATGTAAAATTACAAATGAGTACAATGTAGATACTAACTCAATGAGTAATTGAACAACCTTTTTACTGAAACTGTATGAAAAGGTAACAACAAAAATTGAATATTCTTTGTTTACCTAATCGTAGATGCCATAAATTGCAGCTCACTCATTTGATAATACTTTCGGATGAGTTTCCATTGCTTCAACACAATAATTGCAAATAATACTCACATTTCCGATTAATCGCACCATACAGTACGTCAGCGACAGCAGGAAAATGATCGCCAGCACAATCCGACGACGAAGGAACCGAGCGATTACGGCATAACACATTTCCAGCCCGCTGAAGAGCGACCGTCCCCGTCACACTGGCTCGTGGCTGCCGTCGTCGTGTTATCTTGCGTCCGTGGCTTTTTATCTATGGGTTTAACGATAAATAATTGCTACATTTGGAGAAAGGGTTCGAATGTTATTTAGGTTTTACTTTTATGGAACATACGATTCAGAAAATGACAACAAATGTGCAAAGCAAAACAAAATAACAGCCAAAAACAAAACTTACATGTTCCTGTCAGTGGGACCGTTTCTTTTTTTCACGCAAGTTGCTGTGAAGTTGTACGATAAGTTGCGTGGAACTATTAAAATGAAGAAAACTCTTCCAAGCGAGCTCGTGAAACTAATTTTTCGTCCAAACAACCAACCGTTCGACGTTCCTCGGTTGCATTACTATTGATTACCATTGGAACACTTTCCAATCAAGACGTTTTCTCGCACGCACCTGAGAACGATCCGCATTTTAAGATCAGGTGTATTCCGTTTACTATAACTGTTCTGCCAATCTAATCCGCATCAGCAATCATAACATATGGTAAAAGTTTACAAGACGTTTAATCGACAACAGTAAACCCTTCGAATCCCGGAAATCGACCGTTTTTTAATGCGTGCTTGAAGGAATGTCATGACAAGGCTGATATTGCCAGTGTATGTAACTAGATAATGAAAATAAAGAACAAAATGGTGCATATACCAAACGAGCAATCTTGATCGCATGAGGGATCGCACCAATTGACGAGTTGCTAAGACCAACTGGTAATGTCACGAGCAGAACGATGAGTGTTCCTTGTTGAACCCGAGCGACCGCGTGGTGTCGGGGTTCAGCGAAACCGCACCAAGCGTCTTTGAACTGATTTGTGATATTTTGTTCGTAGAATGGAAACGGAAATGAATTTATATGAACCCTTCTGTTATCGACAGGGTACCCGGTGTTACGTTAGTAAATTTTGTCAGTAATTCATATGAATAGTAACGTGTACAAGCCCTACATCTAAAACCCAAAAAGAATTTTGAGCGTGTACAACAAGTAAAAAAAACAAATACACCGCATGGGCACATTGAAAACAACATAGCGAAAAACAGCTGTCATCGAAAGCTCAGCGAAAAGCGGAAACATTGCATCCGGTGAGCACACACCTTATCCGCAAACAGTGAGTCGGCAGGCAAAAGTTCTTCGGTCTAGCCACACTCCGAAGTGACCGAAGTTGAAGATTTCACCTGCACGAGAAACGGCGCAGGGAAATTTATCGTCGTCGTGCGGATAACGGCACGACACGTGCCAACATTTGCTTGAACGCCGAAATACGGAGTCCGGGAGAGCTTTAATTGGCGAGAATTTGGAACCGCAGCGGCCAGCACGCTCATCCACTTGGTTCTGCGCCGAAGATTGCTCGCTAATCATTCCGTGACCACGCGCGTTGTCTCGCCACAACATAGAGGTTGAGCGTTCAGAGGTGTACGGACGATTCTCCGGTGGTTCTCTACTCGGCGTGCACGAGTCGCTAGCGTGATTCCGTGAAACGTTGATAGGTTGATCAGCTCACGTCTGGCACCACACCAACAGGCAGCTTTGGCACTACACCACAAGTAGCACCGAGAAGAAAAGCCTTCGGAAAGAATTCCCGGTGCAATCGAGGGGAGCGGTATCCCTTCCACGATCCCGATAAGCGACTAGGACGACAACATCGGGACTGTCCCTTCTTCTTCTTCTTTCTGCTTCGGATCTGACATTTGTAGATCCTAATGTTGAGGACTGTCCCAAGGGAGTGCTTCGCAGACTACAAGAGGTGCGTGCATTGATACCCAGTGGGGGCTGCTGTTAGGGAGACACGTGGACCAGATGAGTAACGGGTACGGCTGTCGACACAACATCCAAGGGTGCTGATTGCATCGCTCGAGTATCGTCGTGAGGCAGGTAGGCTCGAGCGTGCTTGTACACGTAATCAATTTTGTGGCGTTTATTGTTGCTTAGCCGGCCGACCGATGTCCATTCAGTTCCCGACAGAGGTCGTTTGACAACACTGGCGCCCAACGTGGGGCTTGTTACACTAGCGCCCAGCTAAATAACCCACAATGATAGTAATGACGATTTGATATTGCGGCAAGTATCGATTTGATTGTTTAGTGTGTGATTCATTTGATTTTTCGCGAGAATCATTTGTAATCCAATTTAATTGTAGGATCAACAGAGTTAGTTTAGTGTAGTAAAGAATCTGATAGGACAATTTGCCAAGACTCGTTGGCGTTCAGACAATTTTTGGTAGGATTCGCTACCGTTTATGAGGTTTAGAATAGATTTAGTTTTTTTGAGATTTGTGGCTTAGGTTAAGTTTCCAGTCTGTTAGTCCTCTAGTCAGATTTTTCATCACTAGCTGACTTAAGAATTTTTCATGAATCGGCTCTCTAATTCATGAAAAAATCTGTGCTGTTGGATAAGGTTGTGTTACGGTTGGTTTTATTTTGTTCGAATAGTTGTGAATCTTCGATCGAGTCTATATCGTTTGTGCTATATTGTGTCTGTTTTATTTGTTGTTTCTGTGTCTGGACCCAAGATGAAATCCTGAAAGTAGGCAATAAAATGTTTAGTTGTGATTTCTCCCAAGTTTGTTCCAGTTTGTTCCAGACACAGACATCGAATCGTTGATGCCAAATGGCATTAATTGATTCGAGGTGCCCAAATAGGATAAGAATCCTGTACAAAGGCTCAGCTATGAATACAGCAAACTAATTGCTGTAGACAAGAAGCACAATACGCAATAAAAAATATACATGCGGGATTTGAGTGATGAACCAAAATCTCATATGGAACCTCGCCATTTCCCGTAATGGGCACCACCAAGCCGTCTCTCTCAGGGCACCCGGAGGGAACGTGCATTATTTTAATTCGTTATTTGTTACATGTTGATAGTTAATCTTTATGTTGTTATAAAATAATTGTAACGTGGGGCTTGTTACACCGGGTACCTTTTACGTTTTCAAGTGATTTTTTTAGGGTTCTAAACATCGCAGGAAATTGAAACTCCGTGACATCTTCAAACTCGGAAAACTCAGGTTTAGGTGGTATGAAAATGAAAATCCAGTAAGGGGGTGCTTGGAGAGGGGCTCCTGAATATTTTTACCCCGTAACGTACCGCCAGGGTACCCGGGTACCCACGTTTATGGTATGACCATAACTTCGTCAGTTTTCAACCGATTTGAACGATTTCGTTTGCTTTGAATTAAAAAAATCATCCTCTATCCGATCCATGTGACAAAGGACCGATACGGATTACCTGGTTACCGGAGTTCCGGATTTGCTAGACCATGTCTCCAAAATGGAGAAGTTGATCTTATAGAATCCAAATGATGATTTCTTGTATCCTAAGTTACCAGTTTCGCAGAAAATTCGAGGATTATGACTTCCCAACGTATTAGGACCACGTGATCATATGGACTCGGAATGGACATCCCGGAATAGGTTCACGGAGGGCCTAAAGAGACCATAAATTCATTTGGAAGAAACCCTGGTATGGGTATCAAAATTCTTGGAATTGTTCTTGAAACATGTTATTCATGTAGTTAAGACCATAGGATGGATATGAACCGGAACTGTCACTATCAATTTGTGCAGGCAAGTGACTAGCTTTTCCGGGCTTGATGAGCTCAGCTCCGATACCATCCTTGCCAGCTGCTTTATTGGTCTTTAGCTGTTGGATGGCATCCTTAACTTCTCTCAAGGTGGAGGCTGGTTGGCTTCCATTGTGCGCTGAACTGACGTAGTCATCTCCTCGGCTGCCTTGACGTTCACTGCCTCTACTCTCAGCGCCATTCAAATGTTCCTCGTAGTGCTGCTCCGCCTTTCGATCACCACACGTCCGTCCGTCAAGATGCTCCCATCCTTATCCCGGCACATTTCGGCTCGCGGCACGAAGCCTTTGCGGGATGCGTTGAGCTTCTGATAGAACTTGCGTGTTTCTTGAGAACGGCACAGCTGTTCCATCTCCTCGCACTCCGCTTCTTCCAGACGGCGTTTCTTCTCATGAAAAAGGCGGGTCTGCTGTCTCCGCTTCCGTCTATAACGTTCCACGTTCTGCCGGGTACCTTACAGCAGCGCGACCGCCCGCGCTGCGTCCCCACTACAATATGAACTACGAAAGTTGGCCAAAAAAATCATTTTTCGCAATATAATGGCCTCTGCCATTTAGGGGGTCATTTTGGGAACATTCTCCCCTACGTTAAACATTTGGCTGAACTAGCGTTTTTCTAGGTCCCATTTGCCCCGGGGTACCTTAATTATTTTTTCACTATTTCTCAGTCTCCAGTTTCACAGTAGCTGGGCAACCAGTGGAGAATGTTGAAAGCTTCCAATATCTTGGTAGCCAAATGGCGTCAGACGGCGGTACCAAGATCGACATAGGCGCACGGATCAAGAAAGCAAGGGCTGCTTTTGCGAGTTTAAGAAATATCTGGAAAAACAGGCAGATAAGTGAACGCACCAAAATACGAATTTTCAACTCTAACGTGAAATCTGTGCTGCTATACGCTAGCGAAACATGGTGTGTATCAGTGGATAACACTCAACGGCTGCAGGTGTTCATTAACAGATGCCTGCGGTATATAATTCGGGCCTGGTGGCCTCACAATTGGATCTCAAACAACGAGCTCCATCGTCATTGTCACCAGAGGCCGATAGCAACAGAAATTCGGAATCGGAAGTGGGGCTGGGTCGGCCACACTCTACGTAGGGGCGGAAACGAAATCTGTAAACAAGCATTAGACTGGAACCCAGCGGGACATCGCAGCAGAGGCAGACCCAGACGCTCATGGCGGCGAATAAAGAAATAAAAGAAGTCGACCGAAATCTAACCTGGCAACAGGTTAAAGCGATAGCCGGGCAACGCTCAGGATGGAGATCTTTCAAGTCGGCCCTTTGCATCACCGGAGGTGTACAGGATCCATAAGTAAGTAAGTAAGTATTTCTCATTTACTATTTTGTTTTCAAACTTACTTTTAAAAACAATTTTATTATTCACGACTCATGATTTTCAAGTAATTATTCATTTATGGCAAATATATCAAATTCTGAAAATAATTACTTAATATTAAAACTTGACATTTTATATACTCTACTTTTTTCATATACTTAAACTTACAAACTTAATTTTTTTCGCCGAGATCTCGGCATTTTTTGTTTATTTTCCCGAGATGGGCACCGCCGAGTTTCAGCAAATATGATTTTTGCCGAGATTTCAGTAAAAGTGACGTTTCAGTTGCTGAGATACAGCAAATATTTTGATGAGAATCAGTAATAAACAAAATTTTCTGCCGAAATTCAGTTTTGAAATTCACTGAGTTACAGCGGTGCCCAATTTTTGACGAACATGATATTTTAACGTTAATAAATAAGACATTTCTTCATCCTACTGAGATTCGGCAATCAACTTTGCCACAGTTTTCGGCATTTTAGAAATGAACTGAATTTCGGCAAACCCATCTGTCAAAAAATAAACATTTTTTGCGCACTGTATTGCTCTATCTGTCACAAGTGGAAAGAAAAAATTTCATCGCTGAAAATTTTCCGGTAAGCATTCAATTGAATCTCCATTTTCTGTTTAATTTTGACGGACTTTTGCTTTTTCAATTTCAGTGGATTTGCTCCAAATAAAGTTAACTACACACAGATATATGTAATCACAGCAAAGGCGTGCTGATTGCCTTCTGTGCTAAGGAGCCAAACTTGACATGCTAAACACCGTTAGGGTACCATCCAGGAACCAGGGATATGGAGCGCGGCGGAGTAGGTGCAACCAGGGTGCAACAAACCAGAAACAATCATTTTTGAGTCCCAATGTTACATCGCGAAGCAATGCACGGTCGCATGTTCGCGGAAACGGTCCCGTGGTGTGTTGTACAAAGAGTTTCTGATGAAGAGTCACGTTGATACCTACCTACACGTGTTTGCATTTTGAACAATAAAACATTTTGAGCAATAAAAGAGAAGTAGCACCGAAAATAAATTTTCTATTTCATATTTAGATTTGATTTCCTATTTTGACATATGAAACCAAAAATAATAATAAAAATAATAATATGCTGAATTTCGGCAAAGCACTTTGCCGATCGATTCGGTAATGTATTACCGAGCAGTACGGCAATTTTTGACAGATGAGTATTTTTGTATGATTTACGACCAGTCGGCAATTTGAACTTTCACCGAGATTTCTACCGAGATCTCAGCTGTTGGACGGCGAAAAAAATTAAGTGTGTGGGTTGTTTATTTTCGGCGAAAGTGAAATGCCTTGGCATTTGGCATCAAGCGAGATTTGACGCGTCATTTTCCGAAAACTGTTTTCCATCAGGTAAATCGAAACAAACTACGCATAACCGCACCTACATTCAAGGATGCAAACGAAATCGCTAAAGACAAGGTCTAAAATGTTGAATATTTGGTTTATGTCCCCTCGCGGGAGGTCGAAATCGAAGGTGTGATCAACGCAGCGAGCCTGACTTGCAAGGATGTACTTGCGGGAAAAGGCTTCTTAAAGAATGCAATGGAGTCCACCGTGGATATTCTGTACTGCAAGGAGTTGCATTCAGCTGCCATGGTAGATGTTCAAAAATGTATTCTAAGTCAGGTTCGCTTCGGATGACGTTCGCCGGTTTGATTCTCCCTAAATATGTAGATATTGAAAATATGTTATTTCCGGTGCGTCTTTTTGTGCCGAGGGTGTTCAATTGTACCAACTGCAAACCGTTGCACAATGGGGAAATCCGATTTCAAAGGTGGAAAAAATTGATAACTTTCTTCACGAACAACTTACAGAAGAGATTAGGAGCTTATTCGAAAGGGAATTTTGCAAAGAATTCAGTGAGTGCTATTTCATGGACGTGGAACGCTTCTGTATGTAGTTATTGAGCTCGTTTTGCCCTAATGCCCCATATATTGCGAGTTTCCAAACTATTTGTCATTTTATCTTTAAGACATTGTTCTAAAATTGTGTTTATCTCTTCACTGTGGATCCACAGATGGCCACTGAATATATTTTGTTGGTAAAAGTTGGAAATTTAAGGGATTTTGGGGTCAAATAAGCATCAAAGTGCATTTTATGTGCAATTTTCATGTATTCTGTAAAACCTAGTAATATTTACAGATAAGTGTTGATATTATTGTCTCAAAGTGTTGAACAGATGTTGACGAATGTTTGCCAAACAAAAATCAATGGAATAAATCGTTTCACAAATGTTTTATTTGGTTATTTATTGAGTAAAAAACGATTTTTAAAAACTTTTGAATAGCACCGATGCCAAACATTTCCAAACCATACCCGATAGCACAACTAGACAAGAATAGTCATATGTTATGAGTCTTGATGTGATCATAGATAGGAGGTGATGGGAGATACTCTTTTTTCTTACCTTTTTGCCCAAATTCCCCTATGAAATAATATAGCTCAATGATTCTGAGCAAGAAAATGATGTAGGAATGTTAATTTAATTGATATTTTCCAATGATATAATGAAAATAACAAATAATCATATAATTCATTAAAAATATTGAATTATAGGGGATTTAGGGGTCATACAGCTCATTTAATGTATTTTTTTTTATTCAAAATAGGATAACATTTTTCACGGACGACGCGCATAGAATATTAAGGGCTTATTCGAAAGGGAGTTTTCCAAGAAATTCAAGGAGATGTTTTATAGACGTGAGACACTTCTGTATGTAGTTATTAAACTCGTTTTGCCCTAATGTCCCATACATCACAGTTTATCATATTTTTCGTGCTTTTATCTTCCAAGTATTGTACTAAAGATGTGTTCTCCTCTACATTCTATATCCATAGAAAAGCACTATACATGCTTTGTCGGTAAAAGCTGGAAATTTAAGGGATTTTGAGGTCAAATAATTATTAAATTGCACTTTACGTGAATTTTTCATGTATTCTGTAAAAATTAATAAAAATATTATTATTCTCCCAAAATGTTCTACAGACATTGATGTTTGAATGTTTGCGAAACAATTACTAATGAAGTAAATCATTTCGCAAATGTTTTGTTTTGTGATTTTTTTTTGAGTAAAACCCGATTTTAAATGCTTCTGAAAAGTGCCGATGCCAATCATTCCCAAATCATACCCGTTTGCACAACTAGATAAGAATAATAGGAATAGATAGGAAATATTCTTTTCTCATGATGTTTTACCAAAATTCTCCTTATGAAATAATATAGCTCAATGATTCTGGGTTAAGAAATGATGGAGTAACATTGATTCAATTATAATTTGTCAATGATACTATAAAAATAACAAATATTCGTAGATTGCATTGAAAAATCCAAGTGTTCAGGGCTCAGAACCATTTTTTTAAAATACATAATTAATGAAGTTTTTCACTTAATTGTCCCAGAATGCCTTAAAAATCCATTTTTGATGTAATATATGGATATTTGTTTTTTTTTATGGTATCAATTTCTGTTAAAAAATTATGACAATAATATCAACTATTATCTATAAATATCCGAATAATCATAAATATCTGAATAATGAATAATAGGCTGTAGATTTCGCCAAAATTGACCATATGTAGAGATACATCAATGCTTACAAGTTTCTAAATCATCGTATATAAACCCTAAATGATCATTCGACGTAATATAGCGTAAATTATTTCTTGGTTATTATTATTTTTTACAGAATACATGAAAAATTCACATAGATGCAGTTTGATGATTATTTGACCCCAAAATCCCTTAAATTTCCAATTTTTTCCAACAAAATATGTATAGTGATATGTATGGATCTACAATGAAGAGGAAAACAGAATTTCAGTGTAATTTTTAAAAGATAAAAGTACAAAAATATTGATGTATGGGACATTGGGGCAAAACCAGCTCAATAACTACACACAGAAGTGTCTCATGTCTATAAAACATCACTCACTGAATTTCTTGGAAAATTTGCTTTCGAATAAGCCCTTAACCTTATCTGTGAATCGCTCGTGAGAAAAGTTATCCTATTTTGTATAAAAAGTTACATTAAATGAGCTGTATGACCCCTAAACCCCCTATAATTCAATATTTCTAATGAATTATATGATTATTTGTTATTTTCATTATATCATTGGAAAATATCAATTAAATTAACATTCCTACATCATTTTCTTGCTCAGAATCATTGAGCTATATTATTTCATAGGGGAATTTGGGCAAAAAGGTAAGAAAAAAGAGTATCTCCCATCACCTCCTATCTATGATCACATCAAGACTCATAACATATGACTATTCTTGTCTAGTTGTGCTATCGGGTATGGTTTGGAAATGTTTGGCATCGGTGCTATTCAAAAGTTTTTAAAATCGTTTTTAATCAATAAATAACCAAATAAAACATTTGTGAAACGATTTATTCCATTGATTTTTGTTTGGCAAACATTCGTCAACATCTGTTCAACACTTTGAGACAATAATATCAACACTTATCTGTAAATATTACTAGTTTTTACAGAATACATGAAAATTGCACATAAAATGCACTTTGATGCTTATTTGACCCCAAAATCCCTTAAATTTCCAACTTTTACCAACAAAATATATTCAGTGGCCATCTGTGGATCCACAGTGAAGAGATAAACACAATTTTAGAACAATGTCTTAAAGATAAAATGACAAATAGTTTGGAAACTCGCAATATATGAGGCATTAGGGCAAAACGAGCTCAATAACTACATACAGAAGCGTTCCACGTCCATGAAACAGCACTCACTGAATTCTTTGCAAAATTCCCTTTCGAATAAGCTCTTAATCTCTTCTGTAAGTTGTTCGTGAAAAAAGTTATCAATTTTTTCCACCTTTGAAATCGGATTTCCCCATTGTGCGTTGGGGCACACTGCCGAGTTTCGCGACAACAAGCCCCGTTGTGGCAAATGTTTTTAAAGACATAGGGAGGAGTCCTGCCAACAATAAGTTACAAAGTGCGCATGGATGGATCCTCCCATGGTTTGCAAGAATGCCCGGTGTACAAAAAGTGAAGCGCTCATTGCACAATGGTCCCAGAGTCGAATCTAGCGAGACAAAAATGTTTGCGCCAAAATTATTAGTTTTAGATATATAGTGTCTTTGGGAAAAAAATTCATATTTTTTGACGATTTTTTTCCATGTAGTGAAATTAGGGTGGTACCTATATTTCAGAAGTTCATAATATCAACTTTTTATTTTTTTGGTAAAGACTTGTGCAATGTTCCACAAAGTTGTAGAGCAACTAATTTTGAGCAACTTTGCCGAAGAAACCATTTTTCTATCACTTATGGCTAACAAGTTATGAGCTTTTTCAATAAATACGTTAGGGCGGTCCCTTAAAATCGGTATTCTTCACATAACTTTTTATACATTCATTTCTCGCATAAACTTTGTTCCGAGCACTTTTAGGACTTTTGAAGACGCACAATTTTTGTTAAAAAACCATGGATCTATCTCTTATAACAAAAAAGTTATTCGAGTTTTTGTATGAAAAACATGTTTTTTTTTATATGCGTATATTTCAAAATGGAGCACACCGATTTTCAATCTATTGGTTCTATTCGAAAGCTCACACTTTTCTGCGTTTATGGTGGGAAAACTGAGAGAGCGTTTTTTGTTTAAAGCGTTTTATTTCATTTTGAAAATAATATGTTTTTAATCGAAAAACGGCTATAACTTGATAAATAAACGAGATAGGTCCATGGGTCTTCAACAAAAAGATGTGCCTTTAGAAATTCTAAATGTGGTCCATACAAAGTATCCCTCAAAAATCAATACATAAAAATATATTTATAAAAAAACGATTTTCGTAAGGAAATAAACGTTAATTAGATCAAAGTAGGCTGGTCGACAGAGCGTATGATTTTTTTGACGTTATTGTGCCTTGCAACAAAAATTACAACTTTCGTGATAATTTTCCCAAGCTCTCATAGACGTAAAAAATCTCCGCAGTACAAATAGCACGTGCTATCCAAGCATTCACCGCTAGGATGCACCACGTGGCGGCCAAATGTGAAGATTTGATTTTAACGTAATAGTAATAAAAACATTTCAGTAGCTAACCATACTGGTCATCGCTTTCTCCCACTGGCGATACCGAAAAAAATCTAATCAAAACAAGATAGGCGTGTAACAAAGGCTATACTTCAAAAGTGACGTACTTTAAACGCTACATATCCAACAGAAAACCAAGCTACTACCATTAATATGCATAGTAGCCTGATTTTCTGTTTGATGTTTAGCATGGCACACAAAAGACATGGCAGTCTCAACGCGTATGTCAACATTCAGTATGAATGAACCGGTGAATCGAGAAAATGCGCTCTCTAGTTCAGCCTACTTTGATCGATCTAACGTTTGTTTCCTTACGAAACTTTTTTTTTCAATATATTTTTATGTATTGATTTTTGAGGGATATTTTGTATGGACCACATTTAGAACTTCTAAAGACACATCTTTTTGTTGAAGACCCATGGACCTATCTCGTTTATTTATCAAATTATAGTCGTTTTACGATTAAAACATATTTTTTTCAAAATGAAATGAAACGCTTTAAACAAAAAACGCTCTCTCAGTTTTCCCACCATAAACGCAGAAAAGTGTGAGCTTTCGAATAGAACCAATAGATTGCAAATCGGTTTGCTCCATTTTGAAATATACGCATATGAAAAAAACATGTTTTTCATACAAAAACTCGAATAACTTTTTTGTTGTAAGAGATAGATCCATGGTTCTTTAACAAAAATGTGCGTCTTCAAAAGTCCTAAAAGTGCTCGGAACAAAATTTATGCGAGAAATGAATGTATAAAAAGTTATGTGAAGAATACCGATTTTTAGGGACCGCCCTAACGTATTTATTAAAAAGTTCATAACTTGTGAACCATAAGTGATAGAAAAATGGTTTCTTCGGCAAAGTTGCTCAAAATTAATTGCTCTACAACTTTGTGGAACATTGCACAAGTCTTTATCGAAAAATTAAAAAGTTGATATTATGAACTTCTGAAATATAGGTACCACCCTAATTTCACTACATGGAAAAAATTCGTCAAATAATATGGAATTTTTTTCCCAAAGACACTATATATCTGAAACTAATAGTTTTGGTGCAAACATTTTTGTCTTGCTAGATTCGACTCTGGGACCATTGTGCATTGGTACAGCGCTCCAAGGAGTCGTATGCGGAAATGGTTAAGTCGCAAGACACATCCGCCACAACCACCGCTACGGCTGCTATTTCAGCTGCCGTTCATGTAAGTGATTACTACGATTCCATCGCCATTGATGAATTTGACTCCGACGAAGCTGATATGGATGATTCTTCGGAGGTACACATGCCCGAAAAGAGGAAGCAACCGTCTTCTCTGGGATCACGCCGTAAGAGAACAAAAGTCATCCATAAAAGCTTTCCAAAAATCGAAAGGTAATGGGGGATTTTTTAAAATCCCGAAGCAACCTGTCTTCACTGATTCTTTAGATCCTAGTTGCAGCAAGATATTCCCGCCATTCCAAAAAACCGATGTTTTCAAGAAACATCCGGCTAGGAGAATCAATGAAAGAAAAAATGCAATTCGCATTTCCAGAAAAAGTATTCCGTCCAAGCAAGGATTGATTTCCGGATAAACTGACACGGTTGATCAAAGCGACGATGGATAGGGTGATGTGCGTAGTTCTATTCTAGTTTCAGGGGCATTCTCAAGTCCCTTCGAGACGCGCAGAGGGTTAAGGCAAGGTGATGGTATTTCGTGTCTGCTATTCAACATCGAAAGGGCGTAGCCACGATTTCGAGCAGGGGAGGGGGGGGGTTGATGGGCAACTTTTTGGGTCTTCTAATTCGTAGTTTTATAGTGTTTTTATGTAAACATATGGATATTAGTGCTTGGCACTATTTCCTTCTAAGTTCCAAAAACTTTGAAACGAAATCCACAACCAACAGTAAAGGCTGGATCACAATAGCACGTTGCGCTGGGTGTTGAAGTCAGCGTTTTGTACTAGAACGCAACGCTAATAAACGTGACGCATTCATGCCCACAATGCAACGTTCGCGTTGTGCGTTTATTAAACATTTGAATTTCTAAACAAATCCGCTCTGAAATAATATTTATTATCAAATAGGCAGAAAAAAACAATATGCAAGCTTCCTCCAGGAATTCCTTCGACAATTGCTCCAGTCATTCTATCCGAAGTTCTAACAGGAATTCTTTAAGAATGCCTCCAGCAACTTCTTCGGCAATGTCTTCAGGAATTTCACCATTAATTTCGCCGGGAATTAATCCAAAAATTTCACCAGTATACACTCCAAGAAATCCTCCACGAGCTTCTTTATAAGTTCTGCAGGGAATTCTTCCGATAATTCTTCATGCTGTTTCTCATAAAAAATTCTGAAAAATTGCACCGTGAAGTTCCTAAGAATATTCCGTGGAAATTCCGCAGAACTGCCAGTAAACATTCCTGAGAATTTCACAAGAAATCTTCGAATTTCTTGTATAAATTCCATAAAATTTTCCCTGAAAGTTTTAAATAATTTCTTGTGAAAATTTCAAAGAATTTCTCCTGGAATACAACCGAACATTTATACAGAAATTATACCGAAAATGAAATTTTCGGAGGAATTCCTAGATTAATTCCCAAAGTAATCCTGAAAGAATTCCGGTGAAAACATCAAGATTTCCACTGGGAGATCCTCCAGGAGTTTCTCCAAAAACTCCTCCGGGAATTCTTCCAGGAGTTCCACCGGCAGTTCCTTCAAGAGTTCCTCCAGGATTTCCTCCGAGAATTATTCCAGTAGTTCTATCGGCAGTTCCTACGGGGGTTCCTCTGAAAATTCTTCCGGAAAATTCTCCAGAATTTCCTCTGGGAATTCATTCAGGCTTTCTTTCTGGAATTCATTTAGTTTTCTTCAGGAATTTATATAGAAATTCACCCAGAAGCTCCTCCGAGAATTTCTCTGGGAGCTCCTCAGGGAATTCTCCGGGATGTCCTCTGACGATGACGAAGGTCCAGCTATATACCCCTTCAAAGGTTTCAGCACAGAGAAACAGACATCTCACTTAGAACAAAATGCAATCAAAATCATCGTCACGAAAACATTGTCCCCCAATGCTAAAATCCCGGTGAGTGGCCAAGCGGCAACCAGATGGCGGTAGTGTGCAAACGTCAAACACAAGCAAAATCGATGAAAGCGCCTTCGGTGGCCGATTGACCACCTACAAAAAGTTAAATAAACCGTTAAAAAGGTGTACGATGGAACATATGTTGAGTGAGACGTCTGTTTCTCTGTGGTTTCAGCTAGACGAGATTTGTCTATAAGATGAATTTTCCATGATATTTTCCGAGGATTCTTCTGATAGTTTCACTGGCATTACCTGCAGGGGTTCCTTTGAAAATTCTCCCGGGAGTTTCTTCAGAAATTCCTCCGGAAGTTCCTACGAGAATTCCTCCGAGAGCTCCTTTGGGAATTCCACCAGTAGCTCTGCCAGGAACTCATTTAGGCTTTTTTCAGGAAATCATTTAGGCTTTCTTCAGAAATTTAAATTGAAATTCCTCCTGAAGTTCTTCCGATAGTTTCTGTGGGAGTTCCTCCGAGAGGTCCTCTAGGAATTCTTCTAGGAGTTCCTCTTGAAAGTCTTTCGAGAGTTCTTACGGGAGCTCCTCCGGGAGTTCCTTCGGGAACTCCTCCGGGAGATACACCTCAGAAGAGGAATTCCCAGAGTAATTTCCGGAGAAATTCCCGTAGAAATTATCAGAGGAATTCTAAGTCGCTAAGTTAACTAAGTCCCATTTTATCAGGAAATGCTAAGACAATGTAACAATAAAACCGGACTTAGTTAACTCCTTGATAAAGGTACAATATATGTAACCGAAACGTCGGATAAAAACGTAAAACCCGTTTTTGAGCATAGAAAGACTAAATGCCATAACCTCAAATATTATTATTATCTTTATTTGGGAAGTTTTCAGTCCAATGCTGGCTCACCTTGAATCCAGGAATTCCCTGTGAAGTTCCTGGAGGGATTCCCGGAGGAACTCTCGGTAAAACTCCTGGAGGAGCTCCCGGAGGTACTCGCACAAGCACTTCCGGAGGAATTCCCACAAGAAGTCCTGAAATAATTCTTGGAGAAGTTCCTGAGCCGAATGGATAAGACTCTTATATACCGCACAGGCCACTTCGGCCTTAGTCTGATAATAAATAAAAATGCTTATTGAAATTCAACCTAGAGACCTTATTCATTTGTTGAATATCTCTTTTGGCATTATTAACACTAGTTTGCAAAATAGATGCATTCTGCATGTGAATCAATGATTAATCACGGGCATATTGATATTGCCACTTTAGTCATGAACACTCAAATGAAGCATAAAACTATCATTACTAATCAATCGCTTTTTGTAAGATTAATCGATTGATTGATTTTGGCGCGTATAAATGAGCCATGAAATGGTTTATAATAACCTTCCAGGATTTGTACCGTATTAAAAAAGCACGCTTGTCGTTTACAAGAACAGCGGGGCTGGGTGAGTAGTGCAAGAGTATGCGAGTTCCGGAGGGTTAATAACAAGATTACATGATTGTCTATCCATTTTAACGAGTAACTTAATTAACAGGAAAACTTAGTTTTGCAAGCCATTAAATTTATTATTTCCGGTACTAGTTTTTGAACATTCACTTAACATAGATTTATTTTCACATTATGGCAGTTATTGTATATGTAATTGAAAACTATCATAAATAATCCTACAAAGACGTAAAATTTCCCAGTTATCTCCAGTGTAGGTAATAGTTGTTCATAAGGATTTGAATAGTTCCCATCAGTCTCCAATGAAGAAATCAATATTATTCGTCCTTCATGGTGTTATGCACAAACAAATCTACTCAAACTTTTTCAAAAACGCTTCATTTTCGTTAATCTGCAATTCAATGCGCTCTCGCATGGCGGCGGACATCTTCGGTTGCTTCAGCTTCTTCACAGCACTTTCTAAGGCCACTTTGTATCCAGGAATGTTATGGAAGATGCGAATGTAGCGGTCAGCGCAAACCAGCAAATATTTTCCCATCGAATCGAACTGAAGTGCAGTTATTTGACCTGTGAAGAAATAAGATGGAGTAAGATCAGGACAATGTGGCGATAAGTTTTGGTCCTCCTGAAACTTTGTACTTCAATATATGAGCATAACTAATCACCTGAACACATAGTTTCGATGAAACCTTCAGATACTCCGGACATGGCATTGAAGAACTGGATTGAGTTTCCGGTAGCTATGGCAACAACTTCCCCTGAAGGGCTAATTGCAACGAGGGCGGCAGCACTAGTTGGTTCATAGGTTCCAGTTACAAGACATCGAGGCATCTCCCCCTTGTGATACTCAACTGTAAAGTATACGGTTACAAGTATAAACAAACCAATTAATATGAAATAAAACTTACTATTCGTATTGTAAATCTTCCAAGTTCCATCCTTACATACGGTAACAGTCTTTGAGCTATCCTGATCAAAAGCAAAGTCGTAGATTCCCGATTTATGTCCGGACAGGTCAAACGCCTTCTGAATCGATTGGAACTCTCCCGATCTACTGAACTTCACCTCCCACAAGGGAACATCACTCGTGAAGCCGCATGCCCCGATGAATTTCCCGCAAGGAGAAATTTTTGCATTGTAGGTTGTCATCAGAAAAGTATCGATCTTCTCCAACAC
Organism: Armigeres subalbatus; assembly: GCF_024139115.2. Taxonomy (NCBI): domain Eukaryota; kingdom Metazoa; phylum Arthropoda; class Insecta; order Diptera; family Culicidae; genus Armigeres; species Armigeres subalbatus. The sequence continues at coordinate 162,136,019 of NC_085139.1, forward strand.
GTTACCTCGTACGTCCCAAACGGTCAGATCGGTTTTGTTAGAGCAGGTCATGAGGTACTTTCCGTCCGGTGCAATGCCGAAGCCAACGATATCTTCCATGTGGGCTCGCGGGAAAGTACTACCCTTGGTCGGATTTAGGAACCAACCGTCGGATTTGTCCACCTTGTAAACTTCGATGCAACCCTCGCTGTACTTGTACGCAACCAGTGCCCGTCCATCGGGACTCCAGCGAACTCGAACGGCATAGTCGTACTCCACGTTGATTCGAAACGATCGCCGGTTCTTGGCGCTGGCGAACTCCTTGGTGCTCCACAGGAATAAAATCCTGTCTGTTGAAGGAAGGGAAGAGATTCATTTATTAATTGAGTGATATACGCTAGTCTTGACTCTGCAATAGGGTGGATCACACTTATATAAACAAAAAATCAAAATCATTTTTTCGAGACGTTTTCATTTATTTATTACCAGACTAAGGCCGGAGTGACCTGTGCAATACATAAAAGTCTTCCCATTCAGCTCGGTCCATGGCTGCACTTCGCCAACCACGCAGTCTTCGGAGGGTCCGCAAATCGTCCTCCACCTGATCGATCCATCTTGCCCGCTGTGCAACTCGCCTTCTTGTGCTCGTCAGATCATTATCGAGAACCATTTTCACCGGATTACTGTCCGACATTCTGGCTACGTGCCCGGCCCACCGCAGTCTTCCGATTTTCGCGGTGTGAACGATGGATAGTTCTCCCAACAGCTCATGCAACTTGTGGTTCATTCGCCTCCTCAACGTACCGTCCGCCATCTGCACCCAGCCATAGATGGTACGCAGCACTTTCCTTACGAAAACTCCTAGTGCGCGTTGGTCCTCCACGAGCATCGTCCAGGTCTCGTGTCCGTAGAGAACTACCGGTCTAATAAGCGTTTTGTAGATAGTCAGTTTGGTATGGCGGCGAACTCTATTCGATCGGAGCGTTTTGCGGAGTCCAAAGTACGTATGATTTCCTGCCATGATGCGTCTCCGAATTTCTCTGCTGGTATCGTTATCGGCGGTCACCAGTGAGCCCAAGTACACGAATTCGTCAACCACCTCGATTTCGTCCCCACCGATAGAAACTCGTGGTGGGTTGCTTACATTGACCTCTCTTGACCATGTACTTCGTCTTCGACGTGTTGATGACTAGTCCAATCCGTTTAGCTTCGCTTTTCAGTCTGATAAAGGCTTCCTCCATCCTCTCAAAGTTACGTGCCACGATATCAATGTCGTCGGCGAAACTAAATAACTGTGCAGATACCCTAATTTATTTGTAAAATTACCCAAAAGACCCAAAGACCCAAATTTATTTGTAAAAAGACCCAAAGACCCAAATTTATTTGTAAAATTACCCAAAGACCCAAAGTTATTTGTAAAATTCACCAAACCCCAGTTATTTGTCACATTTTCACGACCATAATTCATTTTGTCACATTTTCACGGTCATAAACACATAAGAAGCGCGACACAGGCATAATAAATCACTTCGCGAAAATCATACCACTCGTGGCAATCCGTGCCCTACGTATTACTCCCTCCAAAGCGATGTTGAATAGCAGACCCGAAAGACCATCACCTTTCCGTTACCCTCTGCGCATTTCGAAGGGACTCGAGAATGTCCCTGAAACTCGAACTATGCACATCACCCGATCCAAACTGATCAACCGTATCAGTTTATCCGGAAATCCGTTTTCGTGCATTTGCTGCCATAGCTGGTCACGATCGATTGTATCATATGCGACTTTGAAGTCGATAAATAGATGATGTGTGGGCACGTTGTATTCGCGGCATTTCTGCAATACCTGACATATGACGAACACCTGGTCTGTGGTAGAGCGTTCACCCATAAATCCCGCCTGGTACTGCCCCACGAACTCTCTTGCAATTGGTGTTAGTCGGCGGCATAAAATTTGGGAAAGTTCCTTGTAGGCGGCGTTCAGCAATGTGATTGCGCGGTAGTTGCTACAATCCAGTTTATCGCCCTTTTTTGTAGATCGGACACACGACACCTTCCATCCACTCCTGCGGCAGAACCTCATCCTCCCAAACCTTGGTAATCACCCAGTGCAGCGCTCTAGCCAGTACCTCACCACCGTGTTTAAACAGCTCTCCTGGTAGTTGGTCAACTCCAGGGGCTTTGTTGTTTTTCAGCCGACCGATCTCCTCCTGGATTTCCTGGAGATTCGGAGCCGGAAGTCGCATGTCCTGCGCGCGTGCTCCTAGGGTCATTACCATACCGCCACCGTTGTCTGCCATATCGCCATTCAGGTGCTCTTCGTAGTGCTGCCGCCACCTTTGGATCACCTCACGCTCGTTTGTAAGAAGGTTCCCGTTTATGTCTTTAAACATATCGGGCTGTGACACGTGGCCCTTACGTGAACGGCTCAACTTCTCATAGAACTTTCGTGCGTTATTAGCGCGGTACAGTTCTTCCGTCTCTTTACGGTCTCGATCTTCCTGCTGGCGCTTTTTCATCCGGAAAATCGAGTTTTGCTGCGTGTAAATGCTGCGCGTATTCTCGTATTCGCGTATTCCAACTTATATCGAGTCGTATTATCTCTTATATTGCTGGTAAGTATTGGTTTTCCAGGCGGCTTATCGGGCCTGCTCATAGCTCCTGTCTCGTCGGGGGACCGTCGTGTGAGGTCTGGGCTTGTGCGCTTTGAGCGGCCCACGCTCGCTTTGGTGGGACCTACTTGCGGATACATGCAGCTTTTTATAGGAGTTCAACAAAGCCCACTGTCAAACCCCACCACCTCCTAGGCAAGCCCCACAACTCGCAGATGGTCAGGGGAGGAATCGTCAAGCCTTTGAACATAGTCCCTGCAGCCCATTGGCACTCATCCATGGTGTTGAGGCCAGCTCTAATCACAGTTTTCGGACTCTCTATTCAGCAACTCAGGTTTATTTGGAGTGTGCTATTAGCTGTTATTCAATATAATTCAGTGTTATGAACAGGTGATGTGTACGACTACGACTACTTACAAATTCAAGTCCTCTTTGTATTTCACTGCCCGTGATAAACTGACCAACAACTATTTCTACTCGCAGCCCTAGATTAACGGTCATTTTCATGTTATTATTGCAAATTTTATGAGTTCAATTGTGTACAATGTATACTGCCCTTCTACGCATAGTTGTCCCATGTTAGTTTTCGTGGATTTTGACTTTTCACCATAGAGCAGTCTATTTTGACGTATACTTTTAGAAAACTCTAACAGATTTCGAACTTGGTTCGGAAAATCATTGAAAACAACATCAACATCAATTGTCCCATTGCTTAATTTCTACGCATAATTGTCTCGCGGTTCATCATTATGGCGGATTCTGTTATTTTATGGAGCAACACACATTCAAATAGCATTTTCTGTTTAGATGTTCGAGTCTTAGCCTGTTCCACCGGTTCAATGAGGGAAATTTGTACAATACTCATTCTAAGCGACATAATCACTTTAACCACGTGGATGGTTCACTTCCATAGATAAAGCATGTGGAGACATATGTCAATCGCAGTAGTCATTCACGAAATCATGCACTGAACGGGGCTGATATGCGTAGAAACCACAAAACAAGTGCTCTATTTCTCGGCATAACTGTCCCGCCAAACTATTTTCATGATCGTTGTCGCAAATTCTATTTGTGGGTGAAAAAAAAAGAATGATTTCAATGAAATTAAGTCTTCTGAATGGTTCTGTGATGTAAAAATCTTAAATTTCGTTCTGGTTATACATCAGTAATGAAAATTATTGTTCAATTTCAAATGCCATTTTCTCATTTGCCGTTTTTTGAATTTGGTACAAGCATGCGTAGAACGGCAGTATAGTAACTAGGTCGAATAATAATATTTATTAATTAATTATGTTAGAGTTAGAAAGGTATCAATTTTGTCACGTGTAAATACTGCTTACAATCAGTGTTATTGTTTTGCATTAGTGTCATGTACGTCTGTCTGCTGTCAGTTGAATCTTATCGGTTAACTGACAATCGTCAGTGTTGCTATGGTGATCGGTTTCACCAACACATGGTGATAGTTGAAACCTGAGATGAGATAAGACAACTCGGAGCTGAATGCCTTCTCATAATTTATGCTCGAAACACGCGACGGGCAGTTCCAGTGTGACCATCCTTTTTTCACCAACTAAAAATTAACAAGACGAAATAGTTTATATCAATAATTACCTAATGCTGAACAGTTGAACTTGAACTGTATTCCTCAATTGCTTCGTGTATATATGATGAAAATATTTTTTTAAATCCATTTCGCGTTCCAATTGGCAATGAAAAAGTTTGTTCATCCGTTCACCCGCAAAATAAAGCAACGCTTTGCTCGTCGGCGTCTGTCAAATCGCCCAATAAAAATTCGGCACCAACATTTCAAAAGGGCGTAACAGCTTTTGTAAACAAAAGCTTCTCACGTCGCTGGTGGGTTAATTTGAGCCCACCCACGCAATCCAACACCATTGATGGAAGCATCGAATCCTCTTCTTTCATTTAATGGTGCTGGATTGCGTGGGTGAGCACAAATAAGCCCACCAGAGACGTGAGAAGCTCTTGTTTACAAAAGCAGTTTCACCCTTTTGAAATGTTGGTGCCGAATTGGTCTTTTCTGACAGGCAAATGGTTTCAAAAAGGGACAGTGAGATGTCTTATCTCATCTCAGGTTGAAACAAGCTTCTGTTCTGTTGTGGTTTTCCAGATTGGATATCTCTTCTGGGTAGTCATCGTGTTGTGCGGATTTTAGGGTACGCTTCAACCAGAATCAGTTCATAAACTGTTAGGAGTCCCGTTGTAATCATTCCCATACGCAATTTTCGTCAACAGTTGTTCGCAAAATGAGTCAACGTTGATCAGACGTTTCCAGCTGTTTACATTTTACAAACGCCTAGCGGGTAGGTATCTTATCACCCCACTACCCGCCTGAACACCTTCTACTTCTACCTTCTACTTCTTGCAAAAGAGCTTTCAAGTACATAAGGAAGGGGGATATTTAACCAAGAGGTTAGAATATCGACATGAGCATCCGCAGAACCTCTCGTTTTGATGGAGATCTGAGGCCCTCTAGAAGAAGGCGTTCGTAACGATTCCATCCGACTTTGTAGGTAAAAGTGTCGGATGCAGTACACTAACACATGCTCAGAACTTTCTCGGTGCCAATTTGTGATGACAAATTAAGGTTTTTTTTCCTTCGAGGCCTTTTCGTTGAGAGCTCCCAAAACTTTTGGAGAATTATTTATCCAGTTGCGAAGCTGAAACTCACCGCGTTGATGAACATACTTGACTTCCCGCGCTAATCTTATTGCATCCGCTTCACTTTCAATGCTGACGCGTATATGGTCTACGTAATGCTTTTTTTTTGGATAATCTCATTAGCTTCGGGGTATTCTATTGAATTTCGCTCTGCGGTGATGTTTATTACATATTTACATATTGAGCGTAGCTTGCCTCAATTATCATGACTTGCATCGCGTAACATACGACTTCTTTTTTTATTCCACCATTAGAAACGCTGGCACTGTTGATCTGTGTCCTGGATACGTACATGGTGAAACATTTCCCGTCCTCAGTGATTCCTCGATTAGCTCGGAACTGTAACAAAATTGACAGCAGTGAGCAAAGTCGATGAGGTCCTTTCATCAGCGCGGAATTCAGAGAAACTCCGAAAGAATAGGCTCACATACCCAATCTCTGGGATATCATTAAGTTCATCTGTTGATTGTTTGCTTCGATCCATTCGAGTCGATCGGTATCTCAACCGTTCTAGCTGTCTCAGTTAGCGCGTTGGTCCAATTGCTGTAGGATGCCAGGTTGACCCGTAGAAGTGCTTGACGATGTCTTACCCAGTCTAGGTTTAGCGAGGGCAGAAGCTTGGCTACCAACTGATGCAAGAGTGAGATATTGTACATGTTATCTTCAAGCTCGTAAGCATGGTTCAAGGTCTTCTTCTTGACGTTCCGTTTGGAAACAAGTTTCTTGCACGTTTCTTAGTTGCTTCACTTAAATAAAGAGAAAAAAAAGTTGATGTAGACTTAGTCGCTCAAATGATTCTGCAAGACACCTTCCGCTCGATAACGGCCGAATGGATTGCTCACGATGCTCTGTCATAGTTGACATGCAGCTCGAGCGGAACCAACATGAATCTGAGTCTTGAGCTACTTACTTTTATTTCCCTGGGTTTGGCATTAATGACATGTGAGGGTCGTAAGGTATTGAAGTCGTATGGTGTAATGACAATGGCTTTATGGCTTGGAATTCAATATTTATTGATTTACTCTTAGCTCACCGATAACCGTTTGTGTTTACTATAAGGATTTTTAGGAATTACTGTATATGTATATCTAGAAAGTTATCGATTGTTCAGGTATCTAATGCTTGTAGATTTTTAGCTTTAGTTTGTTTGCTGTAAGTTGTCATCACCTTACCGAGTTACTATATCTCGTATTATGAATAGAACTTATATAATTCAATCTAGAATAGAAAATATATAATTCAATCCAAAATACAATACGATTCGTTATCTAATAACTCACTAGCTCCGTTCCAGTGCTGTCGGCCATATGGACAAGACAGCTATTGCAGTGCATCCTCAAAGGGCGCGTGGTGTTTAACATAGGATTAGACGGCACGAGTTTTGTAATGCAAAACCAACAACAAAAACCTTTACACCGGATTTTATTTGCCTTAATTAACGTAATTCAATAGCTGCATATTTGGTCCCTTAGTTGAGTAACGAGGTTTAAATTCTCCGGAACCAGTTTCCGAAATTTCTTGTAAGTTTATTAAGGAAAACTGTTTAAAATCGTATTTCTCTTTAGTTAGTGAAGATCCGGACATTGATACTATTTTTCAAAATCATATTTTGCACTGTTCGACAAAATCAATTGTATATTAGAGTGGGGTGTCATGGTCATTTTTTCCAAATCATTCTGGGTCCCAAAGAACTGTGCAGAATTTGAGCCAAATTGGTTGCTTCCTCGCTTTCCGCATCGCGTTTGAAGTTTGTATGGAAATTAGTATGGGAAAACGTAAATTTTTGCATTTTTACTTCCAGGGGTTTCAGTTCATTGTAAACCAAGTGACAAATTGAGTAAAAGTATAACTCAAACGATGCCGGAAAACTTTGCTGAAGAAGGAGCGTTGGTGAAAGGTGCACGAAAAAAGTAATAAGGCATATGCAAAAAATCGTTTATACTGCCAACACTGCCGAACTTCGTGGACCAATAATTTAAATGAGTGTTATTTAGAATTATTGATCTTATAGAGCTTTGAAGCTAATGGGAGTTATTCGGAATCATTTCACAAAGTAAAAATTCCGACAAAAAGGAAAATGGGTTTTGCCTTCTGACAACCATATGTTGTCGGTAGTGCTGGCAGAAATATTAGGGGGATTCAGTTAACGGCGTAAGTTGCTGTGTATCTGTTTATGGAAATGTTTCATAGGCGATTTGAAATATGTCCCTAGTGATTGAGTGTGAAACATTTCTATAATCAGATACGCAGCAACCTACGCCGTTAAGTGTATACCCCTATTGATTTCTTTCATATGAATCTTCGAAGCGTAATCACATTGTTTGTAGACCTTCCAGCTACGTACCTTCTTCGGCAAAGTCTTTCGGCATCTTTCACACTATATGCTGACACATGATTGACGATACATTGAAGCCGCTAAGAGCAAAAATGTAAACAAGTACGTTTTCCCATACTGATCTCCATATAAATTAAAAACGCGATGCGGAAAGCGAAGATGCAACCCATCGAGCCCATATTTTGCACAATTGACGACTCCTTGATCTCACTTGATTGGATAAAGTTTGCGCTGTTCCATACAACTGCGTCCCACTCTATTGTAAATCGTAAATCATAGTGATCACGAATGATAAAATTTTACTTCGTCATTCTAAAATTTGACTTTTAAATTACAACTCGTGCAGAAACTATCGTTTTTCTGTAACTTGTTGCATAAACATCTAGCTCATTTTGATCCTCCCTAATGCCGTTGCACTTGGTAAAGTGTATCTTTGTGTCCAACTTAACGATAGACTGCAAGTCATAAAACATTCCAGTTTGACTGGCTTGATCCTCAAATTGGGCAATAGATTTAGCTGTTTCGAACGAAATAAAACAATGATAGGTCCCACACGATAACAAAAGCGTATCAGAAACAACATCTCCTAAAACAGCTAAATTTTTTGTTCGTTTGCCCAAATCTCGGCTCACCTTCTGTGTTCACCCGCCGCCAAGCCGCTATTTGCTGCCTGCTAATCAGTATTCCAAACAACGATTTCAATTCATACAATCACATATCGGCAATCATTTGCCCGTCCACGCCGACCAGCCAACAGCACAGCATGGCCGTAAAAATGATCTATCCTGAAGGTGATATCAATTTGGTTTCCATTTTAGATGTGCCGCCGTCCGTCCGTGGATCGTCCAATCGAGACCACGCTCTTTATCGATTTCGAGCACCTACCTGCTAGAAGAGGCGAAACCTTAATAGCAGAAGCCGCACATGCATACATTAGGTGCAAATTCGGTTATCTAACAGAGTGTTAGCTGCGCTAGAACAGGGATTCCCTAACTGTGGGTGATTTTTGACGTAGGACTACGTCTGTGTTTTCTATATTGGGGTACACTTTACGATTGCGAAAATCTCGGACCGTCACGAAAATATGATAGACTTTAAACATTAATATCTAAGCCGTTTCTCGATGGATTTTCAATTTTTTTGGACCATTCGATCAAGGATGAGTCAACGCTTCTTTGTATTTATTTGAAAATACTGATTTTTAACTATTTATTATCGATAATTCATAAAAAGTTTAGAAATAGGTAAACTAACCAATCACGTACATGCATCACTAGCACAGACATCAAAAATCAATCACTTGCGGGTTTGGATCTAATCCTCAGTTTGAACAAGATTTTACGCATAGCAGACGCATCAAAGCGATCTCAGCGGAGAGAACACAGCATCACGGAGACGCTAATAACATTTTCAAAGAAAATCCATCGCATTGGTGGTGGTGCTCGATGTGTTGCTGCAGATCATTCAACCTCAACGAACCAGAATTTCATATGAAGAAAAGATTGACCATAAAAATAGCACTGTGGCGATCCCGCACCGCCAGTGCCGATGCTGAAAATTGATTACAAATTGTGGTGTCAGTTAGTTGGAAAGGAACATTGGGAAAAGAAAATTGGTTCTTCTCAGGACCAACATTTTATAAAAAGAAAGAGGTAATTGCGAAAATGGACTGTTTCGGTGGCATCGGGTTTGGCGTGGTAGCTTGGTTGCTGTTAGTGCTCCCATCCATTAAAATTTTCTACATCATTTCCCTCCGACGCGCTATCAAATTCGCTATTTACGATTGAGTTTTGAACTTTGAAGAAAGTTTATTTCGGATCAACTTTCTTTTGTATAAAATCCATGAAGACGCCACCTTTGTGAAAACTATCTACACACAGCAACTACCCATTAGTGAACGTCGCTTGGGCAGACAACTTCGTCTTGAGTCAAATTTCTGTTGTCATTCCTCGCAACAATACGCATCTTAGATAAACAACATCTCATAATGATATGGAAATGCTAATATCATCTTCCAAACTTGGACGTACATGTTCATGATAGAATTAGAGGCGAAAGTATAGAATTGATAGTTCCGTTAGGATACGGCAGGCATGAAGAATGTTTTTATAGAAGTCGATTTGAAAGCGAGCGGAGGGCAATATTTGTGATGGCACATATCACACGACCTTCCTTCTGCCAAGCTCCCGTATGAAGGGGGAGGGAAGAATATCAGTGTGGAAGCTGATATATCTCCACTGGCAAAAGGAAGGTGGTTTGACTTGCTCATATGCCATCGCGTGCGGAAGGATTTGCTATCGACGAGTACTGTCTCCAAATTTCAAATATGACATTAGCATTTAGTCGAATAGGATTTTTATTGCACAGTTCTGTTTTCTCATTGCTGATATTAGCATTTCCATATCATTGTAAATCGTTTAACTTCACGTAGAAGTAACACACACGAAATCATTAATTTAGTAACATCTCATAACCAAATTCAGAATCTTTCGAGGAAGTTTCATTGGATTCTTAGAATTCATAATTCTCCGAACGGTCCGTTGTCTGTGGAAACCCGATCGAAATGGCTCGCGCGCGCGGAAAAGCGGCTTTCTTATATCTAATGAAGTAATCCCATTAGCCCCGCCCCTTCATTAATCGTTATGAGTGCACATTATATTTACACCATATAAGCTCACAAAGGGCGGGGCTTACGGGTTTAATTTATTAAATACAAGAAAGCTGCTGTTCGGCGCGCGCGAGCCATTATGATCGGGAGCCATTATGATCGGGATTCCACAGGAGGCGGAGGCGGAATATCGATTCGATGCAGCGAAGCGGACACAGCAGCACGAAGGCGGTCGGCGGTCGGACAATTTGAACGCAAGGTGCTGTGAAGCGTTTGGATGCAGTTAGTTATTGGACAGAAGGCGCATTGGGAAAAGAAAATTGGCTCTTCTCAGGACCAACATTTTATGGAAAGAAAGAGTTAACCCTTAAATGCGCAATGTTGTTTTAAAACAACAAACCGAAAATACGTTTAATGTTAATGGTTTTAATGGTTGTTTACGTTAAAAATATTTTCGACGATTTTAAAGAAAATCGTCTTGCGCCTTTAAGGGTTAATTGCGAAAATGGACTGTTTCGGTGGCATCGGGCTCGGCGTGGTAGCTTGGTTGCTGTTAGTGATTCCACCCGTTCAAATTTATTGCATCATCTCCCTCCGCCGCGCTATCAAGTTTGCTAGTTACGGTTGAATTTTGCAATTTAAAGAAAGTTTATATCGGATTGTCGGCTCAACCTTCTTTTGTATGCATGAAGATCTTTTTTTAGGACACCATCCTCAAAAATGGTCGAAATAAAGGAGAAATAAGCAGAATCAGTGGCGTGAAACCAAACGCAAATATAATTATATGCAACGTTTGGTTTTCGCCCGCGATGTAAGCGTCCGTGGCAAAGTAAGGATTGTGATGTCCCCGACTGAAAGCCAGTCGAGTGGCTTCAGCGGCCAATGAGTCATGTTAATTCCACGGTTAGAGACTCAAAGTCCATCCGACTGGGAACAACTATTCGACTTCTTGATTCAGTTGGCCTCCGAGCAGTTTGCTCAATGTTAATAAAACGACGAAAATTATTATGGCAAATACTATCAATTTCGAATAGCTACGTAGTCCTACGTCACCTTTGCGTACAACCCGATTGGGCTGCACCTTTGAGTTTTTTTTGCGATGTCCACTTCAACGATGGATAAGTCGGTGATCTTAATTAGAACTACGGGATCGATTACTGCAAACCTGGGTATATTATTGGATTTTCGCAGGGTGGATTATGTGCATTGTGATTATACGACAATTCCCCGAAAACCAATTCCCCGAATGCAATTTCCCCGAATGAAATTTCCCCGAATAACAATTCCCCGAACGTAACATTTCCCCGAATGTAACAATTCCCCGAATGCAACATTTCCCCGAATGCAACATTTCCCCGAATTGTTTCCATAGTGCATATAAAACTAAAACTGAAAAAGAAATCTGCGTCGTTTTACATAAAGTCGCATAATTGGCTTTTGACATAATTTTGAGCTGCAACAAACGTAAGGATCGCGGGACAATTTGCTTAATAATTGTAAAAAAAATAAATAAATTGTTGGTCATTGGGCCGAAGACCATTATGCCGAACCGTCATTAGGGCGAATGAGAAGTAAGAAGTGAGAAATAAAAGTGAGTAGTGAAAAGTGAGAAGTGAGAAGAACGTAATGAAAAGTGAGAAATGAAAAGTGGGTAATGAGAAGTGAGAAATGAGAAGAGAAATGTGAGATGTGAGAAGTGAGAAGCGAGAAGTAAGAAGCGAGAAGTAAGAAGTGCGAAGTGAGTAGTGAAAAGTGAGTTGTGAGTTGTGAGTAGTGGAAAGTGAGAAGTGAGACATGAGAAGTGAGAAGTGAAACGTAAGAAATGAGAAGGAAGTACATAGTAAGAAGTGAGAAGTGAAAAATATGATGCGAGAAGTGTGAGTGAGGAGCGAGAGAGGGCGAAATTCGAAGTGAGATGTAGGAAGAGAGAATGGAAAAATGAGGAAGGAGAATAGAGATAAAGGAAGAAAATCAATGCGTTTTCCGGTATAAGGCGAAGGAAAGGGATAATGTTTTTTTTATTGATAATTGCTTCGCCCGGTTTTAGAAGAAGACGAGTTTCAATACCTTTTTAAAATGAACACGATTGCCCGATATAGGACAATGAGGGTAGATGGACCCTTCTTCAATTGAAGACGTTTGCCTGGAGTAAAGTGAAGAAAGGAGATAATGCCTTTCTTAAATGATCGCGTCTACGCAGTATAAGGACAATGGAGGGGATATTGCCTTCTTGAACACGTCGATTAATTCGATATTTTTTTTTTTCGGTTATATAATTGATATTTATTGCCAGATGCGATCTCATATATCATAACTATTCCGGCCAAACTCGTCTACATCAAAAGAAGAGACTACGTTTATCATTACCTTATTGCAGGCAAATTCCTTCTTCTGAAAAGGTAATTTCATTCTATTCTGGCTTATTTCAAGCTAACGCCTAACTCTAATGAATAGATCACAACTACCGTTTCCTTAGACCAGGTAGATATAAAAAGAAGAAATAACATTCACTTCCTCATTACTCTACTTCCAGAGTAGAGATCAAATTAATCCATTGCGTTATTCCGAGTAGATGCATTATTTTTAAAGAAGGGATCACATTCACCATTGCCTTATTCCGGGCAGACGCATTATTTTTTTTTGAGGATTCATATCCACGATTACACCCCAGCAGCACACATGTTCCACGTAGGTAACTGCAACTCACATGTAACCGGACTTTATTACAATCAAGTTGCTGCAACCATTTTTGCCTGACTTTGTGCTGCTCGGGCAGTAACTTCTTAAGAAGGGATGGACCTTACATATAACAGGAGTTTGATTTCACAAATTTTGACCATGATGCTTTCAATCGGAATTTCTGTTCGCGATTCTACTCCGTCAAAGAAATTCAGCCTTTGTTCGACTATTTTAGAAAAAAAAATGAATAGGAAAACACTTTATTCTAATATCTTTATAATTTAACAATAAAGAAGATCAAGGGCATACAATACTATCGAAAGATTTGATCATGTTCGGTATTTCCAAAGAGACACTCTAGAACAAATCTTTGAACGCTGCTCTGTTCGGGCGCTTATGGTCGATGACAATTATGTGTTTGCAAAAAAATACTTTATTTTCGGGGATTTGTTACATTCGGGGAAATGTTACATTCGGGGAATTATTACATTCGGGGAAATTGCATTCGGGGAATTGTTACATTCGGGGAAATTGCATTCGGGACAAGGATGTTGCCGATCATTTGGTAGTCTTGGTGCGATCAATTGGTGGTTCATTAGTGACTCATCCCAGAGGCTGAATTTTGAAATGTGTTGTGTGGTGGACTTCGAGTGCGAGGGTTTTTCTGCAGCTCTGCCTAGTGGTTCGTTGTTTGATTTCCTCTAGTGACGGAGGTGGAGCGCTGGTTGCGGTTGCTTAAACTAAATGATAACAAAATTTCAATCATTTAGTTTGGGTTACCGCATCTAGCGCTATAACTCCGTTATTGGTGGAATTTAGACGATGAACCATTGGGCAGAGTTGCGGAGGAGCTTTCGCACTCAGAGTCCACCATGCAGGGCATTTTGATGTTCGGCTTCTGGGATGAGTTATTGATGAACTACTAAATGATCGAGCCCAGATTGCTAAATGATCGGTAACATCCTTGATTCGGGAAAATTGCATTCGGGGAATTGGTTTTCGGGTAATTATCGTACAATCGTGCATTGTACATCATTTGCATCTTATTTAATTGAACGTCAATACTTAAAACGTTGTGGAGTTCTTCTATTCATTGACAGAAAAAAGTAGCTTTTGTAACTAGTTGCCAAACGATGTATTTTCAGCACGATTTGTACGTTTATCCAACGAGGCATGCCGAGTTTATCTCGCTCAAAATTAATTGAGACTATAAATTATTCAGAAGTGGCAAATGTAATCGCAGAGCAAACAGCCAAAATTCTGTTTTTTTTTTCGTATGACAAATTTGGTTCCATTTGCTTGATTAGCTCTCGAGTTATGCGGAAATCTGTGTTTCATTTGTATATGACCCCTAACCCCTCCCTTGCAGAGTGGGGACAGGTTTCGAATCACCTCAGAAACATATTTTACCTTCAAAAACCTTGACATACCAAATTTGGCTTTATTGCTTGTTTTGTTCTCGAGTTATGCGGAAATTTGTATTTCAATTGTATCTTTCGAATCTCCACCACCAAAATTTCACGCCGATAGGTTACTACTGAACCAAGTCTATAAGGGTCAGACAGGCAGAAATTCATTTTTTGTGTAGGGAGAGATCCTCAGCGTTGGACATTTCTTAAAACGACATAGAAAATTGATAGAATAGGGTGGGTGTACAAATTGTCGCCATAGTTAAAAACATCTATTTTAAACAATATAAATAAAAGGCATGTGAGTGGTGTTGATATGTCAAGCAAATTGTATTTGTACAACTATTGTATTTTGTACAACACTAACAAAAAACATCGCTCGCTGTACAGAGTACGAGCGAGCCTGCATGAGAGTTTCAGGACCGCGCGCATGCTGAACAGTTCAAATGACTCTAATTCAATTGTTTCTCTTTGCTGAGGTATCAAGAAAAATAGTAGAACGATAATTGAAGATGACATTGAAAATGGTAGGAATTTGAGGTTGAATGCATATAATTTATCTGGAGAGCCCAATAACTTATACTAACACGTTTTAGCGGCTACAGCTCATTGCAAGTACAACATATTACTTCTCTGAATGATAAGGTACTTTAAACTACTATTGATAGGGATTTGGTCATATTTAAACTTACCGTAACAGTGTCCGCTATAAGGTTACACTTTTATGGACCGTAATTTTTTTCATCAAAATTCATATTTTAAATACATTAATTACATGATGAAATATGGTTCGCATCAATAATAAACTTTCATATTTCGAATTTACGGTGTGCCAGTTAACATAAATCAGATAGTATAAGAGTTTTGCGTTAAATGGCTTAAATATCCGTCACTGGGGGATCTCCCCTTATAGATTTATGCTCGGGATTGAAAAGTAAATTATGCAAATCAAATCTATTATTGCAACACTCAACGCACTTAAGGACATAGTTGGAGGAGTACCACGATGGCCGTCAATATGGCACCGGAAGCTCGGGTCAACCCCACACCTCCCGCACTCCTCTCCCACCAACATTCGAATGCATCGAACAGCATCGAACAAAAGTATAATATTCAAATTACTAACCTGTTCACAGCATATTTATTCACTTCCCGTGATAATGAACATGTTTCTTCAAAGATTCCTTTGAATTTTGGCTCGAATTTTATCGTAAATCAGCAGTTTCGTGCCAATTTAATAGTCGTTCGCGATTCGGTGGGCTTATCACTGCACTTCACTTCTTCTCAAAGGGCATAGAAAAATCAAGTTTTTACTCACTTCTCCGCACATGAGTAGCCCGAAATGTTGATAGAATGCAAATTAAACATCACTTTTTGATATAAGTCACTCGTTTGAACCGAAAACCTAATATAAACTGCAATTTTTGCCAGAAAAATCGATTAAAAACTGACCGCGGAGCGAATGTAAACACCGGCAGCGGCAGCAGCAAACTAATACATAGGGTGGTTCAAAAAATGATTTTGCTCCACCGCGCTCAGTCGATTATGATTCATAATTTGGGTGTCATCCGATGGTTTGGGTTGGTTTGAACCGTGCACAGGTCGTTTCAGGTTTGTATGACAGTTGATATGGCGAGGTTGAATTTTACATTATTTTGATTGTGGCACTCCGTCATTGGGCGCTGGCGAGGGGGGAGACCATATGACTGGATGAAATATTCAAGAGCTTTAATTCCATAGACAGTGGATATTGAATGATGGATTCAATGGTTGGGAGTCGATTTTAATCGAGGTTGCGAATCTTTAGCATGATAATTGATCGGGGTTCAGCCAAACAGCACCAAGCGGCTTTTTGACTGACTTGTGACATTTTGTTCGTAAAAGGACAACGGAATTAGTTTCATATCAATTAAAACGTACATTTGCAGTAGGATATCCTCAGTCATGGGGTTGAGGGATATCCGATACGATTTAAGATCAATTGAATCTGCTAAACGAAAGTTTGAGCAGAAAAATCGGTAATTTTTCGTTGGCGCTTGGTGCGTTTTGGCTGAACCCCGACCAATTAGGCTTATTTTTTGCGTTACATAATCAATGGATCTTTCCTGCGGTGCGGTTTTCGTTCAGTGAAGTCTCCGGAATGTTGCTTTAAGCTATGTGGATTCTCTTTTCGCACGCGTTTGGAGGGAAGGCGCTGTAGCCAGTGTAATGAAAAGTTTAGTTTCTCGTACAAACTTGAACCGGCTAGTGTTCAACCAGTTTTTGTTCAAATCGGTTTTTGGAGGACACTCGGAGCATGGGACGGAATCGAGTAAGCGTGGTGGAGCTGGGTCGTTTTTTGAACCACCCTACTAATATTCTTTGTTTTTTTTTTATAAATACGACACCAATACTACTACAGTATATGACAGTTTGTATTGTACCAATACTTTCAAAGCTTTGTTTTGGTACTCAACCCACCTTCACCTTAAGTAAATAGATTGACAGAAAGATGTAAATCGATATAAGGTTACGGATAGGAACATTATTTTGCCAAAACTCCTCCGTAATCGTGTGTGCTCTAGTGAGTTTTGGCAAAATAATGTAAAATCCGTATCCTTATATCGATGTAGCAAGTTGAAATTGAATTAAAAAATACAATTGCGGCTTTAAAGT
This sequence comes from Armigeres subalbatus, assembly GCF_024139115.2. Classification (NCBI taxonomy): domain Eukaryota; kingdom Metazoa; phylum Arthropoda; class Insecta; order Diptera; family Culicidae; genus Armigeres; species Armigeres subalbatus. The sequence continues at coordinate 162,152,974 of NC_085139.1, forward strand.
GTGTACCGAAGCGCAACAGCTTGCCGGGAATACCTGCCGAATACTATAAACACAACTCAGTGTGTAGACAGTTATCGGTTTCTCAATAGTAGAGTGGCAGTTTGTCTTTGTGTCCTACTTGACGTTAGGCCATTTGGCCGAATGCCGTTTAGCCCTTAAGTCAAGATTCAAACTATTGAGTGGTTGCACATTATTAAAGATAAATCGGTTCTCGTATGGATCACCATTCTATTCGAAAGTAAGTAAAAGGATGTATTGTGACTGTAGCAAATTCATGGCCAATGAAGTTTTCTCGCAAGATTCTGAGTTTGGTGTTATTGCTGTTAGTGATTGAAAATGCGTATTCTTCTTCGATATCACGAACGATTGCACATACAGGGTTATTACAAACTAGTCGGATTTCAATCCGCGAGTTTATTTGTTTATTTGTAGTTCTGTGACTAGCAAAATGAAATCCGCAACTGTAAAAACAAATCCACGACAAAAAATTTACAATGTTATGAAAACTCATATGTGAATATATACGTTATGTGGAAGATATTGATTTGGAAAATGTATTGGAGGTAACCACTTTCCCTTCGATGGGACTCGAACCCATGACCCTACAGTACGCTAGACTGGTGCTTTAACCAACTGGCAAACTAAGCAATTACGAACCAACTTGCAATGGATAGGGGAAGGGGGGGCAATATGCCCTAGCTAAGCAAACACTGCTCTATTGTCTTATTTGTAGCGCTATTCATGGGTATTTTTACATTATGCATCAGTTAAACAAGATAGCTAGTTGATGCCATTCAAAAATTGTCAAAAATCTCAATCATATTGATAATATTCACATTTCAAAAAAGTGGTGATATTTTGTTGCCGGAAAACTCATGAGGCAAAACGCCTTTCAGCTGGCGGCTCCTAGGGAACAAAGTACCACGCGTCGGCGAATCAGCATTCTAGTATGGATAGTCCGTGGAGACGCAAGTACTTTGTAGGTTATTGCCACTAGGGCGTTTTGCCTCGCCAAAATGTTAGATGTTTCTTCAAAATGTGGAAATTTTCGGTTTTTCCGACCTTCCCATGCACTATTTAGAAACTTTCTTCGCCTATCCTACATAATTTTAGATCTAGTTTTGTTACGGACATATTAATGACGGTAAATATGAGGGAAACCACAAAAGGCGTTTTGCATCGGGGGGGCGTTTTGGGGCCTCTTCCCCTATAACAACAGCGAAGCATTTTGAAGCGCAGGTAATGGAACAAAAAGGCGAGTCAATAAGCAAGCTCGGGGAACAAAAAAACCTCTTTATCGATGAACCGACAAATGTAAAATTGACATCTGCTATCAGTTCCGTTCCGGCAGTTGCAGGTGTGAATATTACTTATAAAACCAACATCCATTCAATTACTAAAAGGTTATTCGAATACCATGTGATTGGATCTTGTCGGATTCCTTATTTAACGCCCACATAATTGACATGTTAAGTTTATGTTTAAATAAAATTGAGTGAAACCGCGGTTTTCGCGAGAATGTAATAACAAATCCGTGATTTTCGCGACAACGTTCGACGAAACCACGGGTAAATCCGCGACAAACCCACAAAAAAAAATCTAAACGGTGTATAACACGCGTCGAAGTTAGAGTTTCCATTTCCCGGCCATTTTTGCTGTCCCGGGATTCGGGATGAAAATTCTTGTATATCCCGGGAAATCCCGGGAATTTTCGATGTTGTTGAAAACATTAGTTTTTTGTTTTGAAAAAGTTTTTTTTTCGAAGATTAGGGGTGAAGTTTATATTTAAGAAAAGCCAGATGATACAGAATTCAAATTAAAACTAATTTCAATTTAAATCGATCCTTGGTTTGACTTCAAAAAGCAAATAGTATTTGCGTTTGTATCGAAAAGAAGGGTTTCTGGTACAAATTTTCGCCGAGTTCGAAAGACGCGTTCGCTGTCCGTCGAAGTAAGCTTGATTGTTTGTATTATATATTGGATTTAGACCATTTCTAAGTTTTCATTCAAGCAGCGTATTTTCTGTGACAATACTAGGTAGTATCAGACACCTCGCTGTAGACGGAAGATGCGCAGTGGAATCTAACTGCGACCATAAGCTCACGAGTTACAACGAAAACACAATAGTAGAGTTCCCTATACTCCATTGCAGGTTACTGACTGATACTTCTACCAGCAGTTACAGCTCCCCCTATTCATCAACAGGTTATAGGCCCAGAAATGGTTCCAGATCTACAATTTAGTGTCGATAAACTAATCCCAAAGACATTATCAAAGACCAACTAATTAAGTAACTAATTTTTGACGTAATCGCAGTACTGGATCCATGAATCGGTTATATATAAGTCGCGTGACTTATATATAACGTGGGATCATAAATTGACTGCGTTAATTTATCGGGGCAGGTCAGCAAAAGTCTAAAAAGAGCTTTAATCCAAACATTCAGAAGCTGGCCAGCAGAAGCCCTGAAGGAACTCGGACCAAAACATAAACATAGGGGACGAAGAGCTCAGGATGACTAGCTCGGTGTTAGGAGGGCCGAGAAGATTAACGAGGCGTGCTCAAATGATAATTAAATTGCGCGTAAAATAGAAACGCAAAATAAAATAAAAAAGAAAAGCAAATATATACTTTATTTGATTTATTTAAACTATTTCACATCAATCAATGAACTAATCAATTTAATCAATTCAGATTTAAAATTAAAACTTTCATATTTGCGTCCTTTTTTATGTTTCAAATATGTGCATCAAAATGAATGTAAATTTACAAAATATTTCAGGCTGTGTAGAGAAATGCTGAAATATGTATCGGATAGTGTGCAATTCATCGTTGTAGACGGAAGATAAGCAGGAACTATACACCAGTTAGATGTATCAGCTCTTTTGTAATATCAAGGAATATTGTTATAGATACTTGTTGTTTAAATATAAGAGAGCTGCAGTTGCTGGCAGAAGTATCAGTCAATAGACCGCCATAGGGTAAAGAAAACTCTAGTCTTGTGTTTTCTTTGTGAGGAAGTTCCACTTGGCGTTGGGCGTTCAATGCAAATAAAAATTGTGGGCATACACACTGGATAAAGTGTTGCACTGGGTAATTACCATGGTTTGGGAGGATAAGGTTTTGCCGCCAGTGTTGCCACATATAAAGATTAATCTTATTTATAAAGACGTTTCAATATTTATCTTTATATAAACATATATCTTTATATAAAGATTAAAGATTTTTTGAAGAAATAAGATTTTTAAAGATTTTTGTGCATTTTGAATTTTAGTGTTCTGTTTTTTTTTTCATTTTTGGTCGATACTACAAAACGATATCTTGGCCGATAAAGTTGCTTTCACCCGGTCAGCCCCCAGATGACTATCGCTTAAATATTGATCGTTTTTCGGAGTTAATCACGTTCTTTACGTTCCACTCGAAATGCGACAATAATTCAACTGCCCAGCACATCCTTCATCATCTCAATGATCCCATGACAAAGCCTTAGTATCTTCATATCGGTAAGCCCTGAGTTTAAGAAGTTAGTTTCCATTATTAAGAAAATTCATCAAAATTTGTTCTCATACTTCATTCGAATGAGGTATAAGAACAAATTTTGATGAATTTTTTTAATAATGGAAACTAACTTGAAAGAGTTCGAATTTAGTTAGTTAGAACTAAGGTTAGAAACCGACTGAATACCAGCACGATGGATTTTTCGTTCGAAATGCTATGTTAAAAATAAGGGACGAGTTGCCAAGATTTAACCAAGAATGTTATCGATCATTTAGTAATTCACGTTCGATTATTCAGTAGTTTGTCAATAATTCATTTCAAAAGCTGAATGAATGTGTAGTATGGTGGACTTCTAGTGCGAAGGTTTCCCTGCAACTATGTCTTAAGGTTCGTTGTTTGAATTCCACCAGTAACGAAGTTATAGCTATAGTTAAAGTAACTTAAACTAAATGATAACAAAATTACAATCATTCAGTTTAAATTACTGCAACAAGCGCTATAACTCCGTTACTAATTGAATTCAAACAACGAATCATTAGACAGAGTTGTACAAAAACCTTCGCACTAGAAGTCGACCATACAATACATTTTAAAGTTCAGCTTCTGGATTGAGATATTGGTAAACTACTAAATGATCGAACGCATAACATCCTTGGATTTAACGACAGAATTCAATTCAAAAAGTCAATGTATTCACACCACAAACCTGAATGATTTATAACTTTGGCTCACCACGATTTGCAATAAATGGGATGGTACAAAGTACCTCAAAACTCACAAACTCGTAATAAAATATACTTTCATTATAAATACCTTCCTGTTTTTGAAGAAAAACCCCTACAGATTTAGAAACATTTGCATATTGTTAAAAAAGTAAGTTTAGCTCTTAAGGACAAGACCTCCGGAATCCAACACTAAATGCACTCCCGTTTTCAAAGGCACCCCATTCATAACGGGAGTACCGCTAACTGTAATTTTTATTATCCCAGCTTTTCTATAGCGCAGCATGCGTTGAATGATAAAAATGACAGTTGTGCGCGGCTTGTGTTTTGTTTGGTTGCTTTTGAAAACGCTAGTGCATTTAGTTTTGGATTCCAGAAGCAATGTCCTTTAGTATTCAAGTTAAAGGCCGGTGACTGGCCTTAAACTTGAATACTTAAGCACTTAAGCACTTAAGGAAATCACCTAATCAAGTAACGGAAAACGAAATCGACCACGTTCTAATCGACAATAAATTCTTCTCCGACATCACGAACGTACGCAGTAGACTAGCCCAAGACTACGCGCAGCAGCTGGAAGTGGCACTCCCAATGGAAGAGCTGCTTGAAGATGGCTGGAGAGATAGTCGATCCGCCATTGGAAGCACCGCAACCGCTGCATGGGTGAGATTGCTGCAACACCGCACGAGGGCGAACGAGGCACGATACAAATGGGCACGGAACAGACAAAACTCGAGTTTTCGTAGGAAAAAGCGCCAGCAGGAAGATCAACACCGTGAAGAGACGGAGCAACTGTACCGCGCTAATAACGCACGAAAGTTCTATGAGAAGTTGAACCGTTCACGTAAGGGCCACGTGCCACAGCCCGATATGTGTAAGGATATAAACGGGAACCTTCTTACAACCGAGCGTGAGATGATGCAAAGGTGGCGGCAGCACTACGAAGAGCACCTGAATGGCGATAAGGCAGACAACGGTGGCGGTATGGTATTGAACCTAGGAGCACGCGCGCAGGACATGCGACTTCCGGCTCCGAATCTTCAGGATATCCAGGAGGAGACCGGCCGGCTGAAAAACAACAAAGCTGACCATCTACCAGGAGAGCTGTTTAAGCACGGTGGTGAGGCAGTGGCTAGAGCGCTGCACTGGGTAGCTACCAAGGTTTGGGAGGATGAAGTTTTGCCGCAGGAGTGGATGGAAGGTGTCGTGTGTCACATCTACAAAAAGGACGTTAAGCTGGATTGTAGCAGCTACCGCGCAATCACATTGCTGAGCGCCGCCTACAAGGTACTCTCCCAAATTTTATGCCGCCGACTAACACCAATTGCAAGAGAGTTCGTGGGGCAGTACCAGGCGGGATTTATGGGTGAACGCCCTACCACATACCAGGTGTTCGCCATACGTCAGGTATTGCAGAAATGCCGCGAATACAACGTGCCCACACATCATCTATTTATCGACTTCAAAGCCGCATATGATACAATCGATCGGGACCAGCTATGGCAGCTAATGCACGAAAACGGATTTCCGGATAAACTGATACGGTTGATCAAGGCGACGATGGATCGGGTGATGTGCGTAGTTCGAGTTTCAGAGGCATTCTCGAGTCCCTTTGAAACGCGCAGAGGGTTACGTGATGGTCTTTCGTGTCTGCTATTCAACATTGGAGGGAGTAATACGAAGGGCAGGGATTAACACGAGTGGTACGATTTTCACGAAGTCCGTCCAGTTATTTGGTTTCGCCGACGACATTGATATCATGGCACGTAACTTTGGGAGGATGGAGGAAGCCTACATCAGACTGAAAAGTGAAGCTAAACGGATTGCACTAGTCATCGTCGAAGACGAAGTACATGATAGGAAAGGTTCAAGAGAGATCAATGTAAGCCACCCACCCAGTGTCGCCAATATCGGTGGTGACGAAATCGAGGTGGTGGAAGAATTTGTGTACTTGGGTTCACTGGTGACCGCCGATAACGATACCAGCAGAGAAATTCGGAGACGCATCAGGGCAGGAAATCGTACGTACTTTGGACTCCGCAAAACGCTTAGATCGAATAGAGTTCGCCGCCGTACCAAACTGACTATCTACAAAACGCTTATTAGACCGGTAGTTCTCTACGGACACGATACCTGGACGATGCTCGTGGAGGACCAACGCGCACTGGGAGTTGCAGATGGCGGACGGTACGTGGAGGAGGCGAATGAACCACGAGTTGCATCAGCTGTTGGGAGAACCATCCATCGTTCACACCGCGAAAATCGGAAGACTGCGGTGGGCCGGGCACGTAGCCAGAATGTCGGATAGTGATCCGGTGAAAATGGTTCTCGACAACGATCCGAAACAAGAAAGCAAGGTGCACAGCGGGCAAGGTGGATCGATTAGGTGGAGGACGATTTGCGGACTTTTATGTATTGCACAGGCTACTCCGGCCTTAGTCTTGTAATAAAGGGTGTACGGAATCAAATTGCATCACTTTGAACTACTCGCCAAAAATTAGCCTATCAACCGATTGTCATGAAATTTTCACAATATGTAAGCTTTGACTACGTATAACTGTTTCACTGTAATTCTCAAATACATCCAAATGCTGAATCTTTTTTCTTAAATGAACTTATAAGATTTTGTACATGTCTTTAACTAACATTTTTCATCCTGCAATCTATCCCAACAAAAAAAAATAACTAATTTTATTCTCTCAGTCGATTATTTAACCTGATTAAAGTCAACTTTTCCAAAGAAACCATATTTTTTGACGGCTCTAACTATTATAAAAATCGAAAACAAAAAATCAAAAAATTAATGCTCTCCCAAAATCTGACAAATATCAGTCCAAAATTGGATTTCAGCGCTTTACTAATTTTTCTGATTTAGGTATTTTACTATAGAAGCAAGAAAGTTTGTTGGAAAGTTTACCTGTATTAGTCGGATAATCGAAAATGTTAACGTTGGAGTTATAAACCAATACGAAATGTTGATGTTAACCCTCTCCCGCCCATGGTGTCTGTGGAGCACCATCGAATTTTGCACCTTCTAACCTTCATCGAATTGTTTCAACAACAAAAAGGAATATTTGACACATCTTTATGGTTCCATTAGACTGCAAAAATAATAAATTTTGAGCACAAATAGTGAAACTATTGAAAACAATCAATTAACTATTGCTTTACAATCAAAAACTTTTTTTTTCGTTTTCCACTAATTTTGGCTAGGCCAAATAACTTTTGTTCTAGCATTTTTCTCAAAGATGATTTCTTCCTATTGAAAACTTTGAAAAAAGTCGTGGTCGGGAAAGGGTTAAAGGCCAAATCAACATTTTATGTTCCGTAATGATCAATTTTGGAGGCTTCCGAAGCTCGTGTTTTCATTCTCGATCAGTATCTTTCGATCGGCCGCAATTCTGGTGATTTTGGGATCATAGGCACAAAATTGTATTACTAACATCTTTTTATAAGATGTGGAATATGGAGGTGAATGCGCAAGATTTATTTGCACACGCCCTGTTCCTTTGGCTGTATTTTATAAACTATTGGAAATTTCGTAATGAAACTCACGCAGTGTGAATAACACATGCTGAAGCCGTCTTCCACAAAATTTCGTTAAAATCAGCCCAGAAGGCGAACTGTTATCGACTTTTGAAAGTGATGCAATTTGATTCCGTACACCCTTTAAATAAATCCTGGCACGATATCGCACGTACTTTGGATTTCGAAAAACGCTCCGATCGAATGGAGTTTGCCGACGTACCAGAATAACTATCTACAAAATGCTCATTAGACTGGTAGTCCTGTACGGACACGAGACCTAGACGATGCACGTGGAGAACCAACGTGCAATTGGAGTTTTCGAAAGGAAAGTGCTTTGTTCCTGCAACAATGGTGGGATAAATGGCGCACAGTACGTAGATGATGAATCAACTGTTGGGAGAAACATCCATCGTTTACGTCACGAAAATCGGACGACTGTGAGGGGCCGAGCACGTCGCCAGAATGTCGAACAGAAGCCAGGTGAAAATGGTTCTCGACAACGATCCGTATCCGATGGGGACAAGAAAGCGGAATTGCCCAACTGAGCAGATGGATTGATCGAGACCAGAGCCAGGTTTCACGTACTACATATAACAACTTGACGCTACATTATCTGAGTTTTCTTTGAAACATTTTTATAGCGAATCATGGTTGAGAAACCTCTGCATCAGATAATTTTCATTTCTACGTGTGACTTTGGCAGATCTAAAAATATAGGTTGGCTGTTCTTTCGTAATTAACGTTCTGATACCGTTTTTACTTTTAATACCATTTCTTTTTTCAATTTATCCAGTTTCTTTAGTCAGTAACTTATTTTTTAGTTTGTATATTTTGATTTTCTTTATTTTTCCTGCCTTATGATGTGGCTTCCCTCACGTGTACACACTTTACGACCGAACGCCAATCAAGATCGAAACTACACCTACCGTGCGTGCTAATGCCTACGGCATCTGTTCCCAGCGATGATCTGCTCAAAAATTTAATTGTGTTTAAACATGAACAAATCCCCGGTACCTGTTATCTTCCTGTTCTTCTCAATTTACAGTTAAACAGTGATTCCAATTACAGCGTGTTGATGTTTACAAAACCTTAACGAAAATATTGGAATCGTTCTTCGTTTCTGTAAACTAACCTTCTGCTGTAATAAGTCTTTACTTTGTACTTAATTTCCAACCGTGAGTGATATTATCCTAACACCTCACATAACTCCGAACACAATAACAACAACACGTGCAGTAAAAGATACCATTCGGAATTGCATGAACCACAAATTACTGGGTGTGATGTTGTGGAAAGTTTTGCCCTTCATACGCTATTTCCAATAGGCGAATTGATAGAATGGATTTGTTTCCCGCTTCACATTTAACCAATATTCAAATTGAAAGCGGACTTGCCATAGGAGCAAAAACATAATATCCAGATTTTTATTTCAAAATCTCATCACAACATCTGCTTTTGCCAATAAGGAACTGGAAACGGAATTAATATTTCGTGATTTAGCAAAAGCTGAACAGGTTATTTTAAAATTTGAATATTCTTCTAAAGCTTGAATAGAGCCATGTAAGAGGCTTGACGTTCCGATGGAAACTTGGTATGCTTTATTGCTTTCCAACCGTTCTGGTTTGCATTCCCTCAGCTTGGTCTCATACGCAAATTCAACCCTAGAATGTTGAGAAGTGAGCAGTGGAACATTCACGGTCCTCACAAAGGGCGGCAATAATACACACTTAAGCCGGGAAGTATAGAATGATTTTCTTTAGAAAATACGCTAAAAGGGAACCAAAAATCGAGCTAATTAGTCTCCGGGTTGGTTCAACTCAAGATGAACTTGAAACCTAGACTAATTTTAAGTTACGAGGGATACTCTATTTACGTTAGGGATTTTTCTGAACTTTTCAAGCCCGGCCCCTTTGTTTGGAGCGTATGAAAATGACAAGATTTTTATCTATCGAAGGTCGTAAAAAAGTGTATGGCTACGGCCCTTTAAGCTCTTTTAGTCACAAGAAGGAGCTCTTTTGGGATTCTAACTTTTTTTGATTAGTGATAGAGCGAATAGCAAAGGATTGATATTCCAAAACACAACTCGTCGACAGGGAATAGAAATAAATTATGAAAGATAAGTGCGAAGAAATTTTGTACTTTTCATAACTTATTGATGGGTTGATTCACAAATGATCCAATGATGTAGAGGAAGGCTCAAAGGTCAACTATCGTGTTATGTAATACGTGAACAGTCAACTGAACTGAGGGACATGGGGATGTGAATACCAATGAAAATGCGTACAAGTAAAGTGAGGAAAAAATAGCTCCCTATTCAGTATCTTTTATTCATCACATAATTAAGTAACCATCTACAACAAGTGTTACTCGTGATGTTCCGCACGAGACGGACGGTTTAAAATTAATAAATTAAAAAAAAAGTATAATCACAGCAATTTTCATTCTAATTAATTCTGCATTCGATAACAACTGATGTTGTTACTCCAGATATTGTCATAAGCCGCTTTGTCCTTGCGTACGCGCCAAAGCATAAGTTCTAGGCTGGCCCGGCTGTCCTCGAGAGAACAGTGGCCGATTGAATTACTACTATTGCTACTAGCACTATTACTACTACTACTACTCCGACTATTACTACTACTATTACTACTACTGAGGCTGGTGCTGCTGGTGCTGCTCTCGCACTCCGCCAGCTCTGCATTGATGTGATGATGGTGCTGCTGCTTTTGATGAATAAGATGGGATTGCGCAACGATGCTGCCTCCCTGCGACTGCATCTGAATGTCGCGCTTCAGGATACTCTTGGTGAGCGCTTTCAGCGACTGCCGGAACGGGAAACCGTTCATGTGGGGAAACGTAATGGACGTGTCGATCACAGTCTTGTGGATGAACTTTAATACTTTCAGATCGTTCTCGATGGAATGGCCGATCAGGATCGTATCGTCGTAGATGAACTTCAGGAGATCTTTCTGCACTTGCCTCAGTGTGGCGTAGTTGCGCGGGTCGGAAAAGTCCGCCTCTGTTACGCCCGAGTAGCGAGTATTGTAGTCGACAATTTCAATGTCTGGTTTGACAAGCCTCTCGTAGACTAGACTACCATCAACGGCGACCACGGTCACCTTAGTCAATTCCAAGCCTCTGCCCGTGTAGGACATTTCGCAGTCGAGGGCATAGATGCCGTCGTTTTCATCATCGTCCAGGGTGTCTTCGGGTTGCAACTCCAAGCAATCGACATTCATGTCCTGGTAGTAGAATTTGTTCAGCAGCAGTTTTTCGAATTTCTTCAACTTCCTCGGCGAGGGTTCTGTTTTCACGAAACCATCAAATGGGCCATTGAATCCCGACAGTAGACCCGTCCATACGTGCAGTTTGTTGATTGTGCATCCCTTGACGTCGGAATCTCCATTGCAGCATGAGAATACCTTCTTGAACTCGGATCCACTGTAAACCCTCGTCAAACGGCCCCAGTGATAAATGCAGTGCTCCTGCGTGAGGTATTCTCCGTCCAGTGTGGTGAAGAATCCTTTCCCACAGCGACAGCACTCTCGCTCTTCACTCGGCTGCAGTTGCATGTCTCCAAGTGGCGACTGAAGTGACGTCGACTTTGACGACAGTCGATACATGAGCAGTGCGTCATTGTCGTCCACATTGGTCGGCGAGGATGTGCCACTTCCTTGGCCGCTGTCGTTATCGTCACTTTTGTCGCTCGCTACTAGCCGCTCATGATGGGCACGTTTCTTCTCTTCCCCTGCCGGGGGGTAAAACTGTGCGGCGGGTCGGAAGAAGTCGTGCGAAAATTTATAGATTATTGCTTTATCCATGTCCAAGCCGTACTCAACTGGGAATCCGAGCTGTTTCATCACGTCCTTATCGAGCACGTACTTGCGGAGGTACTTGACGAGATCATTCTCGCTTAGATTCAGCTTCACATACTGGCGGAGTGGTGAAGTGTTTACCGCATGTTTTGTCGGACCGGCGGCAGTGGCGGCGTTGGCAGTGACGGATGAGTTCGCATGACCGACGCCAGTATTTCCTACTTGATTGTGTTTTTTGTCGTGCCGTTGCTGAACGTTACCAGTGCGGCCGCTGAAATCCAGGCGACCTTGGTAGCTCGTGGTTTTATTCATCTTGATAGCCGAGGTCTGCGATGGCGAAGAAGATGAAGATAGAGACGAAGCTGGTGGGAGTGCGGAACCATTCGAAACCGGTTGACCGTTGGAGCCACCAGCTAGAGATGAAATCACTTTCCTCGATGGGCTGGAAGGTGGTGATAACGCCGAGCCGTAGTAGTAATTTGTTTGCGCAAGGTGATCCTCTTGTAGCGTGTTGGTTGAATCGTCACTAGCCGTGGCTGATGATGGTGACGATGGGCGCTGGGTGTTCTGTGTCTTGCTGTTACTGTTGTTGTTGCTGTTTCCTCCGTTACCGGCGGACGATTTTTTGTATTGTTGTTTCTTTTTCGTATATCGGCGCTGTTTTTTGCTGGCACCTTGACCGTTCGGTAATTCTTCACCGCGGGTACTGCCACCACTACTACTACTGCTGCTGCTGCCGCCACTGGAATTGCTCAGGCCGCTGCTATTGATTCCACTACTACTACCCGAACACCTGATAGTATCGCTGTTGGTCACTTTGCCATCGTTCACGACGCTGACGCTGAAGGCCGAAGACGACGCCGATGAAGACGCCGGCGATAGCGAGCGCGTGGTAGCATTTTGTTCATCATTTTCATTAATATTGCCATTAATTAAATGATTGCCGCTGCTCGACTGCGCTGAAGGCGAATCTTTAAAAGGAAAGAAAAAGAGAAGAAAAACCGTTTTAGAAGCCTCGCACGTACGGGTTTGGCTCATTCGACTCGATCGATGGTCTCCGTCTCCTCACCACCTGATTGCCACGCTGATGGGGAGGGAAACCTTCGAAACAGTCGAATATTAAGCACATTGATATGATTATGAACGAGCTTTTTCGCAAAGCGCAGCTGAGAATTAGATAGAAAAGGAGAAGCAAAAGATGATCCTAAACCAATCAGTGTCTGTCGTTAAAACTGGCGCCCAACTATTCATCAGCCAGCAGTAGTAGCGTCAAGGTGGCAGCACCCGTCCGTCGGTCAAACCTCCCCAGCACCACGTGGTGGTGGCCCCAGCATCGTATAAGTCACCGTCCATATTAAGCACATGGTTCATTACAAAACTACTGACCGTGGAAAGCAGTGACCCACAATGCGTGTGCTCTACGCGCGGGGGGTAAGAGCAGACAGCGAACGCGAAGTGTGTTACTGCTGCCGATCGGCGGTCAGCTCTTTACAGTCGAGTTAACGAATTAGTAATTAGGGTCTATGTTGGCGCGCGCAGGAAGTGGGTTAGTTTCGATGATGTCAGATGAAAGCGTGATTCATCGCACACGCAGGTGAGGTGACGGTCGTTTGCGTGTTTAACCTTGGAAGAGCCTGATCTGAGATTTTGGGGCTTGATTGGATGCACACGTGTGTATTTTTTTGTTTAACGTCGGATCCACGCGAGTGTGGGAGAAAAAAGAAAATATGCAGCATCAAATTAATTGATGATTCCATCTAATGCTGCATATTTTTTGTCACACTTTCGTGGACGATGCTTTAAAACTCGCTGCCTAGAACATAAATATGTTCTCATGATTGGTTCTATTGATATCCCAAGTAACATTTTAAGTTTTATAACAGTTACTAGGGATTAGACGATGAATGTAGTTGTCGTTGGGACAAGATTTCAAATTCAGCGAGTAAAAACCTTAATAATCCTCTGACTGTAGCACCACATTGTTAGAGTAATTAAATACCTCTTTGAATCCAAATGATTGTACGTATCATACAAATGGGTAGAGTAAACTTCGTAGACTGTGGGGAAGCAAGTCATTAAAATCAATTTTATGGATTTATTTTTTTCGAAATAGGCGTAACAATTGATGTGAGTGGCAGAATTAATTGTAATAAAAAGCGTTATCTCCGTTTCAAATTTCATTGTCAAAATGAATTACAATCATTTAAAAAAAGGTAGTCAGGTGACAATCGAAATTAATTTAATTCAGAAGGGTGTTATTGATTTTGACCTTGAATTTTAAAACAGCGTTTTTTTATTGCAAACAAAGATACTGATCTCTCGATTTGAAAATCGGACAACTAAAAACAAAAACACAACACTAAATCATTTCATCTTAAGATGGACCAGAGAAAAATGTTGTTAACTTTCTCTCTGTTACATGTTTACCAAAAAATGCTCATTCATCATGAAACAGCAGTTCTGAAGACTACTAATTATAAAATGTATTCAAGATCAGGACACTAAATTTGATTAGCGCATTATTGTTATATGGTACTTCAGAGGACTTTCACTTGAACACGTGACGTGATAATTGCTGTTGCCGCTGAAACAAACATTTAAAACAATGTGAAGTATCGAGTCAAAGTATCGAAGTTCCGAACTTCAGGAATGAATAGTGTGTTCCACGTGGAAACGACCAGCAGATATTTTTTTTGCGTGTAGTTATTTGGCAACCAAACAACTAATCGAAGGTCCACGGGCTACACGCTCTGAAAGCACCTTCATCTCCTTACGCTCTTTGTCGGAATTCGTTAGCTGGTATCTGTTAATCGTTGGCAAAGTGTGTTTTGTTTCGTCTTGTCCATGTCGTAAAATCTAGCAACAAAAACAACATCCCGCCAACAGTAAACACAATGACAATACACCCGCCTCCCATATACTTGAATCGTGACGCCGCGTTTCGTTATAAAATGATGACAACGCAACTTGCAGCGAGGTGCAAATTGAGATAACATGAGGAAGATTCCGTCCGTTTGTCGGACACTACACAACGCAGAGATCAGACCTCCAAGCTGGAGCGGAATTTCGGTCGATAAACTGAATACGAATACCAAATTAATGTCCGTTTGTCTGTGTTGATATTTTTTTTCTATGTCTTTTATAATTGAAATTGCATAACTCGGAGCGTTTTTGGCGTAGCTTGATCTTTCGAATTATCTTGTTGCTAATTTCAAACCCCGCACGAAAACCTCGACTTCAAATGAAATCTATCTCATTGAATAGGGTTACCGTTCCGGTTCTTTATCTCGTAGATCCAATATTCATCCTCACATAAACTAGAAAACAGTTTGGTTCGTTTTCCGATTTTCGTGATTTTATCAGCAGCAAAAAAAAAATCAGGCGTAGAAAAGCCTCCAATTAATAACTGTTGAAATGCAAAAACAAGTTGAAGAGCAGACCAAGTTACATATATGGAATGTAGAGCCATTGAGGAACTATTCTTTTCGAGGCTTTAGCCCTGGAAAGTCCATGAATCCGAACATTTATGAACTCATTCACCTCCAGCGTGGTTTCACTTTATTGCCGCGCATCTTATCGCTAGGCTGGAGAAGGCCCGTTTCACACACTTATGTGAATATTATACACTTTGAAGTTCTGATGCAGCTAATTCTTGCAACGTCTATACAAAAATTGAAAAAGGAGAAATCTCGGAGAACTCAGAGAATATGAGCTAAACATTGTTTCCAACATTATTGTTGAACATATTGTCTAATAGCCTACACAGATTACGCCATCTATTATAAATAATATTTATTGTGTCAAATATGAGAAAGATTAATTAATGTATGGGTATCGGAATTAAGTTACTCTTCATCTTCATCTAGTATTGCTAGCCAATAACTCCAAACTAATCTTACGTATAATGAATTCGAACTTCCGAATAGCTTTGTAAAATCCGGCAACCTTATTAATTTTTCTAATTCCAAGATATCTGCTCCTACAGGTAATCCCGCTATGGCTACTAAGTCAGTACATTCCAAGAAAAATTTCTAGATAATATATTTGGCTTTCCGAACAGTTTCGAACAGTACAGCATTGAATATTTCTTCATATCTCTCAGATTTCGTTATATAATAGCTCGACTGGTAGTCTCATGTACGTTTCCAAGTGGCTTCATGTAATCTAAATTTGTTTTAATCAAAATCAATGCTCGCAGGACTTTGAAATTTTCTAGACGGTAAAATATTCTTTTCTTCCATACTCACCTTGTAGTTTCACAAGCTACAATACATTTTTTTCGGTCACCTTTCAGACACGCCTTATAGTTTTCTAAACAACAAACCATTTCCACCGATCTTCCAGACGCGGATTTAAATTTTGCAAACCACAAACCAATTTATTACGGTCTTCCAGGCGAGGTTTAATATTCTTCAAACCACAAACCATTTTTCCAGCGGTCTTTCAGACTGGCCACCACAAATCTCGGATCGCCAAATTTCCAACGACGCTTCTTGTGATTTAGCAAACCACAAACCATTTTCTGACGGTCTTCGAGACGCGTCTTGTGATTTAGCAAACCACAAACCATTTTCCGACGGTCTTCGAGACGCGTCTTGTGATTTTGCAAACCACAAACCATTTTCCGACGGTCTACGAGACGCGTCTTGTGATTTTGCAAGCCACAAACCATTTTCCGACGGTCTTCGAGACGCGCCTTGTGATTTAGCAAATCACAAACCATTTTCCGACGGTCTTCGAGACGCGTCTTGCGATTTAGCAAACCACAAACCATTTTCCGACGGTCTTCGAGACGCGTCTTGTGATTTTGCAAACCACAAACCATTTTCCGACGGTCTTCGAGACGCGCCTTGTGATTTTGCAAACTGAAATATATCACTTGTCACAATTTAACCACTTGAATTCAACTCACCTCATGAAATCAGCGACAGGATCCAAAAAATAGACTGGCAGGATCGCCAAAATGTGTGGCCCTAAATGGCCGGAACGAAATTATGACGGCGACTCCCCGTGGATGCGTGTGCACGCCGCGGATGTCTGACTGGAAGAGGCAAAATCATGGCTTGCTGCTCGCCGATTGACATGCTGATGTGTGAATCTATTATAACACGCTGAAGGCATTTTACTCAAACCCCACAAAAAGTGATTGCTATCGAGGACAATATTGCGCATAAGCCCCAAAATTTTATTCCCACCTTTGGGTTTCCGCGCCGAGCACTCAGCGCCAGACTCGGCGACAAGGAGATACTGGTTAAGTTGGTACTCCTGATTTTTTGACAACTTATGTCGATTGATTGTGTGAGTGCACCGGTGTCAAAAAATAGAGCTTTTAGCTGAAAATTTAATTGTCAAATGCACATTTTGACAGAAATATGGATGTATGAGTGAATAAAATGTGCAAATGCTCTATCGCGGAAGCAGTCGCTGAAGACAAGTGTCAATGGTTTCAGTGACGAAACGAAAAGTTTGAATGCAAAAAGCAATACCTGGATAGCCGAGGAACAAATCTGGGTCGCTATCCAACTCGTCGATTGTTTATCTGTGCGCTTTACATTCCTCCAGACCGGACTCGTGATTTGGGCAACCTTTTTTCGGCTAAATTCCTAGTGTCTTTGAAGAAGAGCTACTGTCCGCCGACTCCATCACCTCCGCCGCCAAGAACGTCCGCTTGGCTAACCAACAGCTGGTTAGCATTGACGTGAGTGCTGAACTCATTACTCAACTCAAGAATTCATATAAGCCCACTGCCATCCTCTTTTATTAAAAGAAGTAAAGATTTCCCAGCTTTCAATTCCTTTCTTTCCTGTTGGAAAATAGCCGAAATGTTTCCCGTGTATAAAAAAGGTAACAAGCGCGATGTAAATAACTACAGGGGAATTACATCGGTGGGGATCTTTTGAAACGGTTTCGCTCGTATCTTACTGACCGCCAACTAACGGTCGCATTAGGCGACAACCGATCAACGTATGTACTTTCGTGCAACGTCAGGTATACCTCAAGGCAGCCATTTAGGACCGCTGATTTTTATCATGTACTTCAATGATGTCCAAGAGTCCGCAATTATCATTTGCTGATGATCTCAAGGTATTCCTACGTATCTGCTCGGTTACTGATTGCCACACTCTCCAAGGTCAAATCAATGCTTTTGCTGATTGGTGCACTACGAACCGGATGGTTGTTAATCTGACCAAATGTTCCGTTATCACATTTTCACGCAAAAAAGAGCCGATTATCTTCAATTACCATTTGCTGGGAACTACAGCCGAACGGGTGAATCACGTGAAGGATTTGGGTGTGGTTTTAGACTCAAAACTGACGTTTTCACACCACCTTTCATACGTTGTCGACAAAGCGTCTGGGCTTTGTCATGAAAACAGCGAAAATTTTTACGAACGCTATTGTCTGAAATCGCTGTACTGTTCTCTGGTGTGCTCTACATTAGAGTTTTGTTCGTCAGTATGGAGTCCGTATTACAACAACGGCGTAGAACGTATTGAATCTATTCAACGGCGTTTCCTGTGGTTTGCGCTTCGAAGTCTAAACTGGAGAGACCCGCTGCATCTTCCTAGTTACGAGGATCGCTGTCGCTTGATTGCCTTAGAGCCACTGCGTATCCGCCGGGATGTAGGCAGAGCCTTATGTGTAGCTGATGTACCTCAAGGAAGAATAGATTGCGAAAGAATTTTGCAACAAGTCAACATGAACGATCAACCAAGACCGCTACGGAACAATTCGATGCTGAGGCTGCCCCTTTGTCGCACTAACTACGGTGCAGAAACCGCAATCTACGGCCCCCAGAAAATGTTTACTAGAGTTTCTTCCTTGTTCGACTTCAACTTGACGCGGAATGTTCTTCGTCATAGATTTTCTGAATTTTTTCGTTGATTGTATGTGATAAGTCCGCATTTTATTTGTTTAAATTTTTTATCCTGACAATGCTTTTGTTCTATTTTCTTGACTATGTGCGTTTATGTTATTAGTATTAATTATTATTTACATACATCAATAGGGCCAATTGTAGTCTGTTGATGAAATTACACAATAGACACAATAGACTCATACTCAAATCTCAATCATCAAAGCCTCATGCGTGAGCTAACTCGCATGCGATACTGGACGGAGAGAATCGCGCTTGAGTTTTTTTCTCGATTCACCTTCAAAGTTTCGCTCATTCGACGAAAAATAATTTTGCTCTAAAAGGCCTCAACACTCAATAAAAGCATACTTATTGATTTACAAATGGATTTATTATCCATTGTTTTGAGTGGAAAAAGTTATTTCAAAGCATTCATCACAGAAGGTTTGGAAAAAAATAATGCAATGATGCAAATCGCAGGTTGAATCATGAATGATTCTCTGTGCAATGAGTCTGGTGCGATTTGGCTCGGGATTGATTTGAACCACGCAGGAGATTTAAGAATTTGAGTTTTTCCCAACACTGCTCCTAGCACAGAATAACAAGGCACAGCGGGTCAGCGTATCTAGGGGGTATAGGGTTTGGGTCCATGGGTGGGTATTTTGATCCGTCGAAAGACGCACGAATGGCATATTTTCCATTAGATTGTCCAAAATCGGCAGAGAGATTCCTCGACTTCGTGAGGCGCAGGGAATCAATTTTTCTTGGATGCGCTTGTGAAACAACGACAAAGCTTTGTTTTTGTCGGAGATAATAATGACAAAGATCCGATTTTTTTTGTCCGAATCAAAAAGAAGTCAATTTTGTTGCTAACTTTTCATACCGTTATTTTGCATTATCTTTACAGCAAATTTCGGATTTATGCTATCGTAGTTTTTGCTATTATGGAAATATTTGAGAATCTAACTCTGATTACGAAATAGCATCGTGTTTTCGGAAATATCAGAGCATGCAATGGAAATGATTCTTGTCATATTGTGTTCGGGTTCTGACGAAGGCTTGTTGTGAAGTGCGTTTGTCAGTAACAAACTCTGTTGAGAACAAAGAGTATATTGTTATGCAGCGTACACACCAGTCAAGTAGTTCGACGAACATTGACTCCGCCCCAAGAAAACGCTGCTGCTTTGTTTGAACTGTAAAACCCATAAAGAACTGTCATTGTTTGTGTGAAGAATTTTGCTTCGACTTCGCGAATTAAAACGGTTTGATTTTGGTTTGAGTTGTCAGGGGCGGAGTCAAGGTTCGCCGAACATGTTTGAGCATTTGTAGTGAAGTTGCACAACCCCCCATATATTTTTTGATGGTTGGTGCTCAAGTTGGCGCTTCGGTCGTTCGTGTGTGATATTGTTGGTCAAATAAATTGATTGTTCGTGCCGCTGTTGGTAAAACTTGATGGATGTCTGAATAAACGAGAGGTGGAGTCGAAGTTGTTGAAACTGCTTGACCGTGTGTACGTTCCATTAGGCGTTGCTCGAATATTGATTCCCTGGTGAGGCGTTAACACAAGCACATTACTAGAGGCAATTACGCTACTAGTAGTCGTTGCGATCAGCAATCAAAATACCTAATGATGTAAGTTCTAAGAATTGCAGACGATACTTCTCAAGTGAGACATATCTCACGTGAAGATCATCGCGTTGTGCATCGGCTTGGCTGAATCATGGGATCAGGCCAAACGCTCAACGTCTCAAAGCCTAATTCGCAATCCAACCCGGATTATAAAGTCTACTCCGTCGAAAACCCATCACATCACCATTCGTGAAACGACGAACGAGCATTACACACACACGAACTCAAACAAGTTGGCCCAACATTGACTCCGCACCCACGAAAATGCTTCGTTTTCTGCTTTGTTTGGCCGTGTGTAAAGTTGTTTGAATAACCGTTTGACATTTGACAACTCTGTTGGTAAAAATCAAAGCAGTTTAATTTGGGTTTAAGTTGTCGGGGCAGAGCACAGGTTGGTAAAATATGCTTGAGCGTTTGTTGTGAAGTTTGATCAAACCCCCATATACTTTATGATGGTTGGTGATCAAAAAAGTGTTTCAGCCATTCGTTTCTGATATTGTTTGTGGATTAAGGGGTGGAGTCAATGTCGATCAAACTTCTTGACCGTATGTACGCAACGTTATTTGGTTCATGTCCATTAAATAATCCTACTTCGAGTCGCTCGAAATATTTTGAAATTTGAAATTTCAGTTTAGGAGGAAAAATCAATTTTGTTTTCGTCCATTGAGCACAGAACCTGACCTTGAAGTAGGGGAAATGACGGCTTTGGCAGGTTTTGTTCTATTATTGTCAGGGGGTTTTCTATAACTAATTATTAGAGTGGCCCAGCCTTGTATGGGAAAATAAAAACTTGTTGAATTTTACGGGGCACCCCCTAGGATTGTGCCTTTGGGTAAGAAAATCAATCTCTAAACATTTCAGCTCAATCGCTTGTTGCATAAGCTGGCGCATTTGATTTGAAGTTTGTATGGTGGTTTCAGCCAAACTGCATAGGAAAATACACCTCCGAAACTCTTTCGTTCAGGAAATTAGTTCGGTTTGCCCGATTGAGCTCATAATTGCAACAAAGGCAGTTGATATATTAAAGATCAATTCCACAGAACATCAACAAAAACCCCACTGGCAATAATAGAACAAAACCTGCCTGAGTCGTCATTTCCCCCAGTTCAAAGTAACTTGATAGCTTTTTGTCGACAAAAGAACTCGATCAGGTCAGAGCAACTTTAAGTTAAACCACAGATAACAGATGTTGAGGCTGGCATCCCATACGTGTGTAAACATCCGCAACCGTTAATTCAAATGTATTTTAAATTGGGACCGCGTTTGGCAATCGATTGGAGATGGCGCAAGGGTCATTGTTATTTAAAACGCAGCCCGATTGCGGCTGTCAAATGCATTGGCTGCGTTCGACGGTTGTAATTCAGCTGCATCCTTAGGTACTGCCGCAATCAGTTGAGTAGATGGCAGTAGTGGGCCAACGTATATCAATTCAAAAGTTTATACAGAATTTTCAATAAAATTTGTTCTAGCTTCAATGTCTATTATCTGTGGTTAAACTGTGTCGAAAAATTGTCCACATATGCGCATTTAAAAAATCAGTTATAGAAAACATAATGCCTTACCAGAGTTGCTGCCACCTTGATTTATTCGACGTCTAAAATAGAGCCATTTGGTTTTTCAGTACTCGAAATATCAAAAACTACGCCCAAGCAATATTTTAAAATTATTTAGTTGGAAAAGTCACAAAACCGACGCAAAAAAAAATGTGAGAGCAAAAGAAAATGTGTCCAGTGAACAGTGATTTGGCCGTTTTCTCAATATCTAGCACATGCAGAGTTTTGTAGGAAAGCTTTATCTAATGATTACAAATACTGTAAAGTGATTAATAAAACTTTATCCCAAATTTGAATAAATTCTAGCACCAAAATGTTTGTTCTGTAGGAAAATGTAAGAAAATTGAACTTTCTCGGCACCGACAGACTGGTTAGGCAATGGCACAAACCAGCTACAGGATTGGATCCAACAAAATTGCTTTAGGTTCAAACAGCTTCAAAAACCTAAGGTTCATCAATAGTTCTATAGATCGTTTAATTTATTTTGACATTGCAAAGTATTACTGGATGCCGTTGTACAGCAGCCACTCTTTTACGAGATTGAAAGAACGCTAAGTAAAAAGTAAAAATTGTATCTATGACCAAATTTAACGGCACAATTTGGTCATAGATACAATTTTTACTTTTTACTTAGCGTTCTTTCAATCTCGTAAAAGAGTGGCTGCTGTACAACCAACCCTATTGAAAATATGTGCGGATCTTGTATAGTTAGAAAGTTTGAGATCACACGATACAGAACTCAAGTCAATTGAAGAAGGTTTTTGTGGTAAAATGGCAGAATATCTCTCCGGAAACAACCCAAAAAGTGTCAAAATCAATGGCGTCTTTAGAGCATAATTGTAGGAAAAAATAGGAATCCAATTTTTTTTATGAAGTTTCGGTCACTTTAAACTAGGCTACTGATATTCTATTGTTTAGCCCATGGCCAGATCGTAGCTAGGATGTTCTGGGCACTTTTCCATACTGCGTTTCAATGATGACAGCGGTCTATGTCGATTTATGATTGATTATGACACCGCATTTGTTACTGGCTCGCTTTGAACAATCTTTTGAGCGGTACCAGTTGTACAGTTGGGATCCAGGTAACCTTAGTACTTCCCTTAGTACGCTTAGTACGGAGATACTTTCGAAAACTTGCGTAAAATTGACCGCAGACAAATAAGAACGCCTGGTTTCTGACGAACAAATATGAAATTAGAACGCTGTTATTTTGCTGGAGAACTTTATTGAAGTTTTCGATGGCAGCATTTTTATACTTGCAGTGCTGCAAGAAACGACCAGGAGATAAAGAGAGCGGGTTAGGCGAAGATGTTGGAATTGGGGATGTGTGAGGCCCTCCCACCTGACCTTATTGAAATCAATAGTTAAGGTTGAGAAGGGGGCTTAGAACCCGGGTTACCCGGTCACTGGGAGTGGGGACTTACAACCTTGGGAGAATCCAAGAAAAGCCCGAACGTCTCCAGATTACCCTTGGGATGCCCATGGAGCCGTTTGGATTATATGTTCCTGAATAAGCCCCCATTTTTAAGGAAACAGATGAGGGCAGTGATGCTGGCTGGATCATCCGAAAGCGCGTCCCTGATACTGGCAGATATCCCATAAGTATCCCTCGGCACCTGGAATTTGGGGCATCGGCATACAGTAATGTTCCACAGTGTTGTGAACCCCGCAAACGCCGCAAATTATCCGGAAGGGGCTCGCGCCGAAGTTGTGTGAGAGCCGCGTGTGTCCGGTTCGGAGTTGAGAGAGGATTTGTTGGTCTTTTAGGTTGCTTAGAGCCGTCCAAGCCGACGTGGTTCCCTTGATTTGCCCATCCGTATCCCTGTGTTCGTAATTGTTGAATTCTCTGTTCAACAGCTCGGCCACAGACCTTCTGAGAGCCAAAGAGTTGACACCCCTTCGAAAATTATGAGCTATGGAGCTGTTAATGATGGCTTTTGGGAAGCGCCAGCTCCTCGCTCCATGCCAGTGAACTCGCTCCACTAGGGGGAGACCGACGCCGACCATCGCGTGAAGAATCCGGTTTCCTTCGATAAGGAGAGGGATCTTGTATTATTCGGAAGTTACGGCGGCGAATAAAGCGGCTTTGTGGATTGTGATCTTATCCGCGTGTGGCCTGGAGTGTCGCAAACAATAACCAGGAAAGTCCTCGCACCCTGGTTCCCGATTAGGACTAGGAGTGCCCTATGAGGAAATTCCGAACAAATGCAAGGATGTTGTGGAAAATCTCCACTCTCAACTGTTAAAGAACGAAGGGGCAGCTGTAGAGGGCGAACGACAGCTCGGTAGCCGAAAACGGTAGGTTGAAGCCAGAATTTTGTAAATCCTAGGGGACAAGAAAGTTGGTCAGGGACGAAATGCTGCCGTGATTGTCCGCTGAAATTCGGTGAAGTAGCCGTTCACCGACGCTTGCCCGGCAAAGTACGCCCAAGCGTGTTGGCGGATCAGTAAAGGTACTACATACCAGGTGTATCGAGGTGGATGGGGGAAGATCTTCGCTTGCCACTAAGCGCGTTGACTTTCCCCCACAGTTTGGCATTGACTGAATCGAGGAAGTCTTCCCATTGTTTCCTCTTGGTTTCAAATATTATTAATCTAAGCACTATGAAATTTTCTTTGTGGGCCTGAAGGGCATTTCCCTTATCAGGATGATCAGTCTTTGTAGCGCCCGGAGGGCCTTTCTTCTCCATTTAACCGCCCGACGCGCTTCATTCGACCACCACCGGAGTGCCTTTCGCCCTGGCCGGGTGCTGGTTTGAGGGATGAAGGCAACGGCGGCATTCAGGACGGTTTGGGTGAACTCAGGAAGGGTTGTGAGCTTGTTTCGTTCAAACGTGCGTTGGATGTGGAGGCCATATGCCTCTCAGTCGGTGGTATTGGAGCGCTATCTTGGTCTCCGAGTGATGACCGGGGCCGGCACATGGACGGTGACCGAAATCGAAAAGTGATTGCTCCCGAATAAGTCTGCAGATACTTCCCACTTGATAGCGGGTAGAATAGAATGGGAATAAATGTGGTTATATATGAGTTACAGTAACCGATGTGAAACATGTGTGCTGCTGGGGGCGGTCACATCGATGGCAGTGGTCATTGAAGAAGGTGGGTGAGCATTGTTGAATGGTACAAGGTCCGCAGTTTCGAACGATTCAAGTAGGGTGGTACCTCGGGGTTCAGCCCTAGAATCACCCCAGGCCGAGTGATGCGCGTTCATATCCCCCAAGAGGACAGGGAAAGGAGACTCGTTGATTATATTGCTTACCATTCTTGTGATGCGCGGCAGATTGATATGAACATAGGTGTCGATTTTATAGCACCACCTGCATCGTGACACACATTGTTTGTATGTACTAGTGGATTAGTTTAGAAAGTTCACAGAAGCCGCCATAATAAAATAAATCAGCGCAAAGCTTACAGTGCAAGCGCTACACGAGACCTTCAGGAAATTAATAGGAAAATTAAAAATTAATAGGAAAGGCTAATACAATTCCACTGCAATCAGGGCCGGATTTATGGGGGGGCCGGGGGGGCCGTGGCCCCGGGCCCCCACAAATCTTATGTACCAAAACCAACCTTTTTTGTACATTTTGGGGCCCCCACATACCGTCGGCCCCGGGGCCCCCTTCCGGCTAAATCCGGCCCTGACTGCAATACAAGGTGCTACACCAACGAATCGGGCAATGCGTATGCTACGAAAAAGAGCAAAGCTCCAGATGCAATTTGGCACATTTGATATGAAGGGGGAGTCAGATTTAGACACGTCCTTCTAAATAGGAAAAACAAGGCTTGTTGCTCTTTTGCATGCAAATAATAGAATTGTCAAAACAACAAACTGTAATATCGTTTATTCTTTGAGAATCCAACACTCTGCACACTGTTTGGAATTGAGGAGGATTGCGGAAGGATTACCTTGACGAGCAACTACATGCGTGAGCATTCCCACTCCGCAATATCTTTTTCCGTAATATTTGAAATAATTTTCAAGGAAAATCGAAAGAAACTCCATGGATATTCGGAATTATTTCCAAATAGAAACTCCAACAAAATTCCTGAGGAAATTCAAAAGAAGTTCAAACGAACTTCCTATGGAGTTTCGGAAGATTTTTTTGTGGAAGTTCAGAAAAAAATAATTTGGTCTTGCAGAAGAATTTTCCTTGAAGGATCCGAAGTAGAGTAGAGAACCATTTGGGCAGCACCCCCTATTCCCGTCAGCAATGTTAATTACTCGAGCGCATTACAACCGAATTACTTGTTTTTTAGTACATGGTTAGTTTCTGTCGATATCTAGTGATGTACAAACAATCAAGCCATTTGGTTGGCACGCGGTCGAGTTATTAACGTTGCGGACGGGAATAGGGGGTGCTGCCCAAATGGTCCCGCTCCCTATTACCCATGAAAATGCAGTAGAATTTTTGTCAAAATCCTGATTTTTTTTTTGGTAATCCATAAGAGTTAGTCATGGTAATTTAGATGAATTTTCGTGGAATTCATGAACAGGCTAAGTTCCTGTAATTTCCTAGCCAGTAAGCTAAAGAAACTGTGTAAGAGAAGGCGTCTCATATTATTTTCAAATATGTCTTTCTTCGCCTCTGACCATTTTGTCATTGGGCAACCCCAGTTCATCAACCGATTGCTGTGGGCACATTTAACTTGAAGGTCCCAAAAGCTGCGTAGCGCCCTTTCGTCAACGACCAGGTATGCAGGCAAAAGAGAAGATGTCGCTTTTAACGTAATCTCGTAGGCAATCGAAGGACAGGCGCGGCGGCCGGACCGGGCCGTGGCACTGTTTTGACGAATAAGGCACGGCGACGACCGGCTGCGACCGCAATTGTTATGTAAACGTCGCCCGGTAAGCAAAAGATGATTTTTTATTATCGGTCTTTCGGTTTGGTTGATGACAATGGTGTTGGCCCGCATTATGATACGCGTGACCTTGCGAGGCCTATACGATTCGCGAGGACGATATATGTGCGTGCATTTCAATAATGGGTGTGAGTGCTTTTTCGAAATGGCGAATGACAACCACCAGAGGCAAATGAGGATGAAACGTTTCTGTATACGGTCTGAGCAAATGCCATGATAAATGTCAAATTATGTTGATTAAGTTTTATTGGAAACTCGACGAGGGATCGAATTATAGATTAATGCGCGCTGGCATCAGAGCTAGACATTTTTATTTTTATTGAGAAATGGCACACGATATTGTTATAGATAATGGATTACCACTTAGTCTTTCAAAAACATAATTGTCACGCCATGATGGCGCTTGCCCAAAAACATTTTTGACTAATTGTTGTTAAAATCACTTGTTTTAACATGGCATTTTTTTTAGAAAGTTGAATTTCAGAACATTTCATCCGGAGTGTTATCATAAGATAAAGAACAAGATGTTCACGGCAGTTTTGTCAATAGCTGAATCATTAGTGCTGTCCAATGAGCAGCTCGAAGTATCTCGAAGTTGTTCCCGTCCTGCTCGTTCAACAAATGTCAACAAATGGGCATGAGCAGGACAGGGAGAAACTTCGAGCTACTTCAAGCTCTCATTGGACAGCACTATTAGTTTGTGCTATTCGAGCTTGAAGTAGCTCGAAGTTTCTCCCTGTCCTGCTCATGCCCATTTGTTGACAAAAAAGAACGAGCAGGACGGGAACAACTTCGAGCTACTTCAAGTTGCTCGTTGGACAGTACTAATGTAGCCGAACCACGACCAACTGAATACTTTAAATAAATATAATGCTGCTCTTTGACTTCATCTCACAGCACCTATGTTCATCTCATCAAAAACAACGCAATAAAAAAAATGATTTGCGTTGTCTTATTTTTGTTAATTTGAACACTGAGCACTGTTAGCAAGAAAAAGCTACAACATTGGTGCTGAATATCATTCTTTCGCGATGAGGTGAACATAATATATATTCAGAGAGATGGAAATGGGAACAGTACCCCTATTTATTTGATAATTGGCAGATTGGTCGTGCTGCAATTCTAGCATGTTGGAATGCGGGCTGCATTGTTATTAAAGTGGCAAAGTGCAATTAAATGCGTTTGCGTATCGTGTTCCGTTGTAGTTGAAGGTTCATATCAATCCACATGGGAGTAAAAATAAGGCAGAGAAAGCTTTGCGAAAAAAAACAAAAGACGACATCAGCCTCAACTCACCTTCTGCACATGTCGCCAAGTATTTCCCGTTCCGGGAGAAATCCATATCGAACACCTGTCCGGTGTGTCCTTTCAGTGTCGTGTACAGCCATGGGTGCTGATAGTTGGCGTCGGTCGTGCGTTGCTTCTTGACGGTGGTCGCCGCATTGGAGGCTGCGGTTTTGCGGCTCGGCTTGCCTGCAGCACCGGAAGCAGCTGCAGCTGCCGGTTCACCGCCCGGTCCTGACTGCTTCTGCTGTCTGCGATCGTCGTTCTTTTCGTTTCGGTTGAATGCGTCATCTGCCAGAGAAGAAGGAAAAAAAAACAGAGAGAACCGTTAAATGGTTAATTTAGGACCTGGTTGGAAGGCAGCTGCTCACAGCCACAGAGGAGTTCGCGTGTTGTTTTGCAAGAGTGAACTTTTGTGCTCAAAACATTTATGCATATTAGGTTTGCAAATGGGAATGATCGGTGAAAAAGTAGCCAAGTATCAAAGTTTCGTTGGTTCGAAACGTTTTATTTGTTCGTTTGTATGATTGAATATTTGTTTATCTTGGCTATGGCATGTTTTATTCTATGATCGATTGGGGATTTTTGTAGACTCTAAGAAACTAACCCTACAATAAATCAAGAATGCCCATTGAAGAAATAAGTCAAACATGTGCTTGAATACTGAACTTGCATACACTGCGCTTAGAATAAAGTCAGAAGTGATTCAAACTGCAAGGAGAGAAAGATGTGGAATTTTGAACATGCATTTCTTCAAATGATCGTTCTTGACTTGTTTACCTCACAATGCAGTTCTATGTAATGTAGATTTGAGCTACGCATAGATCGTGTCATTAAAGTTTTTTTTGGCGAATTGATCGTTTGGCTGCAACCGTTATGTATTGGGCCGAGGACGGTTTTAAAGAAATGGCATTTAGTCGTTTAGAAAATGTCGTTCAGCTGAAATGGTCGTTAAGCAGAACAAGCCATTTGGCCGAAAATACCGTTTGATTGAAATGATTGTTTGGCCGAATAGATCATAGGTCAAAAAACGAATCCAAGACCGATGATCAGAATTATGCTGATCTTTTTGCTTTTTTTAATAATCTTCCGTAAAGCAATCGATCCGAAACGATTATGGCATTTTCTTTAAGACATTCAGGGCTACTTTAATTTAGCAAGCGGACGAGATCTAATAATTCTTGATGCGATCGTTGAAGCTGAAACAACGACCACATCTGACGATCGGTACGAAGAAGGTGCCTCTATGGATGATTTTTCTGGTTCATACCGTTTTGACTCATATTACGAAAAAAAATCATTTCGGAGGTCTTTATGTCAAATGAATTAAAATATATTAAGAGATCTATTGTTGCTATCGGGTGGAGCAAGAAAAGAACTTTTATATAAGTGCTTGATAATCATATTTGATTGATTGTAACCATTAATACTTGGTGATTTTATTTTGACAAATTATGTCTGAAATGCTAAACGCCCATAATTAAAATTGTCGCCAACGATGAAAAACGGTTTAGAGGGGGTGATTTGGGATAACCATCCTTCTAGGACATTTTGAAATTCATTATAGTCATAAGACGGAGGACGGTAAACTCCAATTATGTTATACGGGTGACCCGAACATTTTATTTCAATATGGATATAATGAAAGCCGTTCACTGTTTTACTATCAATTAAAATACTTTCTGAGGACTTTTGCACAAACACAGCTAAACCACCAAAAGAACTATCACGACATGAGAAATGTGCACGGTAACCTGGAATATTATAAATACTAGAGTTCTGCTTTTTTAGCCAAGTTTCGCCTATTATTATAACATCAATATTAAATTTACACTCATTTACAAAATAAATAATCTCGTCAAATTTACTAAAATCTATGATTCCTCTAACATTCCACTGTAACACATTCAAACAATTAGTACCATAAAATACACACTCTTTATTAAAATTATTCAAATTATCAAAATATCTATTGTAACACACTGATGTTGACGAGTCCATTGAAATAAATATTAATACAAAACTATGACAAAAACAAACATGAAACTATTGCGTACTCTTCTTTCGCTTGGGAGACGGAGATTTACTAGCAGGCTTAGGTACATGGGAAGAAGCTTTTTGGTTAGTCATTATACGAATTAGACCTTCTCTATTCTTCACTGATTCGGGCTTACTATTGTCATCTTTTTTAACCAATACTACACCACCCATACCGACCCAGACGTACTTGATGTTCAATAGCACTTGGGAATCTCTAAGCTCTTTGAGCATTTCGAGAGATAAAGATGTAAGTTCATCGCGCAATGTCACGTTCATTGCCCGACCATTTATGACAAGCTTGGAATCAATCAATGTCGATAAAATTTGTCCCATTTGTTTTTTCTTTGAGAAAACTAGCTCCTTCGATTCTTTATCTCGAAAAACGATTCGCATTACTGCTTTTGTTACTAAAAAATCGCTCGGCCGACACAACGAAATCGAAATTCTCTGTCATTCCTAGATTACAAAGAAACTTTTGAACTAATTCGGAAACATTTTCATCTGGAGTTGTAGGAATGCCCCAGATAATTGCATTGTTGCCTAAAGCTGTTTTGTCTGTCTTGTCTACATTAGCCTCCAATTTATGTACCGTATGCTGCATCACAGTATGTGACTTTTTCAATTTAACTATTTCGGATTTCAACTGTTCATTTTCTATTCTGAGATTCTTGAAATCAGTAACTATATTGTCAAATTTTTGCGATAGGAAATCTTGAGACTTTTCAATTGCATTGGTGATCAGGTTTACTTCGTCTTTAACGGATTTCATTTCCATAGAAACAGACGAGGAGATAGTTGAAGCAAGGGAAGACAACAGGGTATTATTGTTATTCTGCATCATCACAATTCTTTGATAAATAGCAGAACAGTCAGACGAACAAAAATAATCATTTTCTCTCATACGACGAATAGCATTGCCAACAATATTTTTACATTTAAAATGAGCACTAGAGAAACAATACATGCACGTCAACACTTTTGTACCATCAGTTTCTTTCTTTTTGCAAACAGAGCAGACAAATTCATCATCTTTTTCCATCCTTATCGTTTATGGTAGCAAACTGAAGTTTATCTGGACAAGAAAACAGGAATGTAAATAAATAACCAATTAACAAGCAACACAAACTAATACTAATTCAATAAAGCCACAATAGTCAATGATAAGCTGTTGTCAATGGGAATGCGGTACTAGAATAGGAGAAGTTCGGTTCCAGTAACAGTAAAATTGTGTTTGTATAGGTTAAAAGATAATGATGTCAATACTGTACAAGTACATCAAGCTCCCACGGTTACTAAAAGAAACGATTGTGCAGTATGCTTTCCAGCCTACGAGACCAAAGCACTCAACCACAACAGAAGCAAATTGGTCGTCAAGTGGCCGTTTGGGCCGCAGTGTTTATCGCAGTTTACTGCTTTGTTACAGGAGTGCAACCACAATGCGTATCAGAAACGTTTCAACAATTGCTTCAACGTTTGTCAAGTAGCCGTTTTGGCGACAAAGGAGAGCACGATAGAAACATTCGAAGGAAACTATGATATCACAAAGTGTGTCTATAGGCGTACTAACATCTACTAACAACTTTGTACGAATACTCTTTTCACCTGATGGTCTCCTTCACCTCAATACAGCAGCAACAGCACACTATCAACAACAGCAACCACTAGCATAAAACAGCTTAACAGATTCACAATAATGACCACTTCTGGAATTGAACACATTAGCTAGAATAATTATTATTTCTTCAAATTGACTGATCTAGAAGATTGTCAACCATAGACACCACTTTATCTTAAGTAAAGACGTTATCACTAAACAATAAAATGTAATATAACAATTAAACGTATTTGGAACACTATTAATTTACAATTATTTATCGGACAATTAACGGTTCGTGTCAACCAAATGACAGTGTTGCCAGTGTAATTGAACATCTACACACAATCGCAAATTAGGCAACTGTACACGAGCCCTTCCGAAATTTTCAATTTCGATTGTCTGCCGTTTGACTTCAGTTAGTAACGAATCATGCCAAAAAACAAACAGACTAAATTATCACCGAATCTTTCCCACAGATAGCAAATGATGCATAGCCGTGTATTTGTTTACATTCGGTTCGTAAACGAATGGAATCGCAATTGAGTGGTGAGTGAGGATTCGGCAGAAAGAATCAGGCCGCAAAACGAATCATTGAGTCTAAATTGAATCAATCTTCTGAGTCCAACTCAGTGTTTTCTGCTGCACTCACTACACATCGGTTCATTCTCATCTCTCTAATTCTTTTCGCACTATTTGTGGTTTCACTTCTTCTTGCTGGGGGGCACTCAGTAGGTATGAATCGTTTGTCGGTTCGCTGTTGGGTTGAGTAGCATTCATTTTGCAATCGTGTGTTCGCTGATGGATAGGAATTTTAAATCGGTATGATTCGTGTGAGTGAGTGAGTTTTCCCATAGCTGGGTATATGTCCAAACAAGACCCCCACGCCTACACCACAGTCTACTATGAATCTGAAGGGTTCAAGGGCAAGGAATTGACACTGATTTTCGATGTTCTTGGAACCATTTGTCCAACTTTAATCGGAAAGGACATTCTCAGCAGCTGGCAACATTGCCAACAAAATCCGATGCGGATTGGGAGATGAATCGCTCAGTATGTTATGTCTACTACGGCATTTAAAATTAGTCAATAAATATTGTTTTATTTATGTATAAACAAAAAGTCCAAATCAATTTTATTATTTCTAGGAGATCGGAGTGTGCCATGCTTGCGACTGGTCGCAAATTTTCGAGTGTCAAATTTTCGCCGGGCGTTGATATTCAAATTTTGGCTGATTTCAGCCGAACGTTTCCGCGTGGTTCTGAAAGTTTTATTGTAGTGTCGATAATGTTTAATCTGTGTCGCATGTGGAGATCAAGCCGGGACAAGCATTGTTCCGCCCTAAACGAGTCATTTTTCTGACGTAGATTCCGCTTTCTCTTGATGGAGTGTAGATTTAGTTTGCACTGTGAAGAGGGTGCATGAAAAAAATGTGCAGAGGGCGATAAGCCCCAGGTGAAACAAAATTTCAGTGTTACAAGAACACGAAACTGTAGATCACTGGAGAATCTTGTATGGCGACATTTGAAGCTTTGTTTTTCTGAAAATACATGACGCTTCGGATGTTAACGACTGCGGAGTTCATAGTGTACAGGCCCGTATTCCTGGAAAACTTATATATTTTGCTTGGATAAGCTAAGTATTATACCCCTTTTTACAGTGAACTCTTCCTAGCTCGATGTTCTATAACTCGATATTTTCCTTTACTCGATGAAATTCAAAGACCCTTGAATCTAGCATAGAGCTTGCTGACGTTTAATCATCTTTCTCTTTCAAGCGTATGGGGAGGATAGGATTTGTTTTCGAAATAAAAGTTTTCGAAATTTGTTATTTAAAATAAAAGTTAGATGTTAGCAGTGAAAAGTGAGTGAGAAATGAGAAGTCAAAAGTGTGATATAAGAAGTTATAAGTAAGAAGTGCGAAGGGAAAAGTGAAATATAAGAAGTGAGAAATGAATAGAGAGAAGTGAGAAGTACGAAATTCGAAGTGTGAAGTGAAAAGTGATAAGCGCGAAGTAAGAAGTGAGTAGTGCGAAGTGAGAAATGAGGAGTACGAGGTAGAAGTGAGTAGTGAAAAGTTATAAATGAAAAGTGATAGGTGAGAAATTAGAAGTCAGAAGTGAAATATAAAAAGTTATAGGTGAGAAAGGAGAAGTGAGCTATGGGAAGAGAAGTGCGAAGTCAGAAGTGAGAAGTTAGTAGTGGGAAGTAAGAAATGAGAAATCAGAAGGGAGATATAAATCAGTGAGAATTGAAAAATGAGAAGTGAGAAATAAATAGAGAAAAGTTAGAAGTGAAAAATTAAAAGTGAGAAGTTTTTTTTAATCTTCATTAAAGTGATTTTTCTAAAATGGTTCATCACTGTTAAAGCGAGAAGTAAGAAAATCGAAGTGTGCAGTGAAAAGTGAGAAATGAGAAGTGAAAAGTGCGAAGTAAGAACTGATTATTGGGAAGTGAGAAGAGAAAAGTGAAAAGTGATAAATTTGAAGTGCGAAGTAGTAGCGAGAAGTGAAAAGTTAGAAGTAATAAGTAAGAAATGAGAAATCAGAAGCGAGGTATAGGAAATTATAAGTGAGAAGTGAATAGTGAAAAATGAGAAGTGAGAAATAAATAAAGAAAAGTGAGAAGTGAATAGTTAAAAGTGAGAAGTTAGAAATTCGAACTGTGAAGCAAAAAATGAGAAGTGAGAAATGAGAAGTGCGAAGTAAGAAGTGAGAAGTGAGTACAGTCAAACCTCCATGAGTCGATGTTGAAGGGACCGTCGACTCATGGAAATATCGAGATGTGGAATAGAAAATCCTTGGGAAGCTGATTGAAGGGACCATCACAGTAACCAAGCAAATATTTTTTATATGGCATAATTTGCTTCCATGAGTCGATATCGAGCCATGGAACATCGACTCATGGAGGTTTTACTGTAGTGGGAAGTGAGAAATTAGAGGTGAGAAATTCGAAGTGCAAAGTAGTAGTGAGAAGTGAAATGTTAGAAGTGATAAGTGAGAAATGAGCAGTCAGAAGTGTGAAATAAGAAATTATAAGCGAGAAAAGAGAAGTGAAAAGTGAAAAATGAGAAGTGCGAAGTGAGTTGTGCAAAGTGAGAATTTAATAGTGAAAAGTGAAAAGCGTGGAGTGACAAGAGAGTAGCGGGAAGAGGGAGGTGAGAAGCGAGATGTTCGAAGAGGGTAGTGAGAAGTGAGAAATTAGGAGTAAGAAGTGAGCTGTGAGAAGGAAGAAGGAAAACGTAAGAAGTGAGAACCGGGGAACGAGAAGAAAGAAACGAAATTCTTTCTCTTTCCTTATTTCTTTTACTTATCCCTTCTTCTTTCTGTCTTATATCTGCCCACTCCTCTTCTCGCTTCTCACTTCCCAATTATAATCTCTCATTTTTTACTCTTTGCTTCTGTCTATGTCACTAATTACATTCCATATCCCATTTCGCAACTATCACTTCTCACTTTTCACCACTCACTTCTCGCCACTGACTTCTCACTTCTCATTTCTCATTTTCAACTACTGTGTGCACACTGCACACATCTCACTACCCAATACTCACTTCCGTTTTCAGTACTCAGTACAATTGATATTAATCACACTTTTCATATTCACTACTGTTCAACCATATGACTTGTTCCCACAGTGCACATTGTCATTTGGACAAAAGCAAAATTCCAAAGAATTTCCAGTGAAAATTTCGAAGACATTTCCGTGACAGTTTCAAATAATTTCCCGTAGAAACTTCGACACCTTTCCTGTACAAATTCCTAAGAATTTCCCGCCGAAGATAATTCCAGGAAAAAATCTCAGAATAGGTTGAAAAAATCCCGGACGCGATAAAAACGTTCCCACGCCATTTTTCGAACATTTTCTCGACCGGACCGAGAATCGAAAGAAAGTCACCTTTAGCGTGATCATGGCAAAAATGTATTTTCAAAGAGCTCGACAGTGAGGCCTCGGCCAAACTGCACGCGTCTTGTCATTAATTTACAAAAAGCGCCATCTTCCAGTAGTGTTATTGAAATTGTTTCGGGGACTAATTTAAATTTTATTTTATTCCTTCGAAATAGTTCAATCGTACCTTCAGGAACTGCTTCAGGAGTTTTTCTCCTTTCGTTTTTTTCTCATAATTTGACCGTAATATTTGGCAAGTCCCGGCCAAGCACATCGGTGCGTCAATTCTGTAGATTTTGCTGTTGGTTTCCCCGTGCAGCCAGTATTTGGGGATTTTTCTTACGTTGGTTCTCTCGAAATGAAATGAGCCTGAACCGAACTTTGTTCTTTGTGTTAAAACACAAAATGAAAAATGAAAGATATTCATTTGTGATCATATTTTATGTGGCTGTCGTTACAGTCACTACATTGCGTTTAAGCTGCAACATAAATCCGGTAAGACTAGAGCACAACTGATGAAGTTGTCCTAACAAGTTCTCGTCGGTTTATAGAGATGTCATGTTACGATGATCAGATATTACAGACGGCAAATGTTTTCCATGATAATGATTTCGTGCGGGAGGCACATCCACTTATCTGTGCACACATAGCCTACGCATTTGCTGTACGAGTACGATTGTTACTCCGAGGGACTTTGAGCTCTATTTTAAAACACATTATCTTATCAGGCAAATGTGAATCTACAAAGGAAGAGGGGAGATACCTTTTTATCATATTTTTGTTTATGTTGTGTAAGCCATTTCTGCGATATTCAGTTGAACCACCAAAGCAACACCGGTTTTGTTCCCGTTTGTCATTTGCGCACTACCGCCACCGAGCAAACTCGCTCGATCAAATACAACTCGTGCGCTAAACATTGGGCGTTAATGGTTTCGTGAAAATTATTTCGATCACAACTAGAATATGTTCTAAGTGTAACATCAATTAGCTCTGTGATCAAAGCTCTTAGTGGACATTTTCTGAAAGTATATTCGTTGCGCAATAGATGCGTAATTATAAATTAGATTAAGACTTTTTATTGCCTAGCGAATATAAATTGACCAACAGCTTACGAAGAAGATAATAATATTCTGGAATGTCGTTTCACCGAGTTGTGGTGAGGGAACTCGCAGAAAATTATTTCGCGCACCCTCGTGATTCGCATTTCCACAAATCAACAAACTTATTTGCGTATGCGCTAATAAAAGCGGCGCTAGCTGCTATTTTTGCCACAAAACGTGCGAATAAAATAACAATCCAATTGGAAAGCAAAACGACGACATCGAAGTTCTGTTATTATGACCGCCCTTGTTTGTGTATACAACTTTTTTGTAAACATTTATGCGTAGCGCATTTTTTTGAACACGCAAACAGTGTAGTGGCGGCGGCGGAGGCTTGTTGTGTTTGTGGCGCGCGTGTCAATCGTTGAACTCCTAATCCTATTCTTAGATAAAGTGGAAGCGGATTTCGTAATACAATCCGTGTGAAAGAAAATACTTGATAGGGCTGTTCATGAATTACGTAGCAATGATGTAGATTGGTAAGGTAATAAGGGATCCGAACGCAGTTGAATCTTACATACAAAAAGTGTTCCGAAGTGGCCAAACTTTGCATTTCATAAATTGTGAACAACCCTCACATGAGCAAAAAAAGAACGAAAAAAGACACTCAGCTTTCATCTCAGAATGGTGAATGGCTTGAATCAGCTGATCATTTTTTACTGTCTTGAGTGGACAAATTGCTATTGAAGATGAAACGCTAGAAACGATTAGCTGGATGTTGATTCAAATCATAAATAACAAAAAATCAGAAGATGTTTAGTTAAGAGGTGCAAACATACGATCGCATAAATGAAATAATATTTATTGCCTGTTTCTGCCATGTCACGGTGAGCATCGAGCTATTAGAATGATATTGATGTTTTTCTATGCATTAAAAGTTAAATAACAAAATTTCAATAATAAGACGCAAATAGCTGCAAATGCCAAATATTTTTACAATCGCATACTTATTCAGATTTTTGCGAAAACGAAAGTGATTCAAGAAACGAAACATTTGCGTCACCAAAAATCAGCGCAAACACCCGATGACCATCGTCAACACCGAATCTCATGATGGTGGTCTGTCAAGCACGCTAGAGCGGCTATAATATTTATCTTTTTGGCAAACGTGCCTCTGCTTGAGATGGGAATGCCATCCACCACCGCTCGGCTCTTCGCCCGACATATTTTGACAAATTGATGAACTGTGAGAGGAAGAATTTTACGAGGAAGGTTACGCAATGCAACAAAAAAGTGGGGTGACCGGGGTCACTGTGAATTTGTTGAAAATTGAATCGAGTTACGATTGATGAACTTGACCTCAACTGACATTAAGCAAAAAAAAAAATGTTGCAGATGTGTGCTGATAAGCAAAGTCGGTCGCGTGTGTAACTGTATGTAGTGGCGGCGAGACAAGGTTCATGCGAAATGCGACTAACGCTGCTAATCTTCATCTGTTTTATATTTCACGGCTTTATCAAATGTGTATGTATATTGTACAGTCATGCACGAGGGGCTTTCCTTGGCCTAGCGGTAAGATACGAGGCAACAAAGTAAGAGCATGCTGAAGGAAGACGGGCTACAATTCTGGGCAGGGGTTGTTCAGATCTTCCAGTAGCCTTAGTTATTGGCAAACTACTAAATGATCCAACTCAAATTACTAAATGATCGAAACTATCCTGGATTCTAGTCCGGTATTGGAAATGCTATAGTTAGAAATTTTCTCGACTTCCCATCGTGTTAGTCTAATCATATACGAATACAAGTTGACCATAAAACTTTACGTTAATAACTCCGTGGAAGTGCTGAATGAACACTAAGTTGCGAGGTGGCAATGCCCTACTAAGGGATTTAATGCCAAGAAGATGAGGAAGAACAATGCTAGTTGTAGCCAGCCGGATAAAAGTTGACAACCAATTTTCAAACCCACAACCCGATTTGAAATCACAAATTTGACCATACATCGGCCAGGAGAATAATACAACATTTTCTTTATACAAATTTACAAATTTTCAAATAACTTTTGATGACTTTATTCAGGAAGATAAAAAAATATCAACAAAATAATTTTAATTCGAAAATTTATTTCTGCTCGGGTTCCACCGTTTGATGAGAATCTTTATTCATTCTACAATGATCAATCGAAAGTTGTGGGACAGGTGGGTTAGTTCCGTGCGGCAAACAGGTTTGGCAACTAGTAAGGGCAGTTATCGGACTGTGGTTTATGGAAATGTGGCATGCTAAACGAAAATATAAATAGAGACAAACCACCTGCCCGTCCGTCCGATGGCATGTGATCTGCAACAACGCAATAATTTTCGATCACCGAAATCCGGAATGATCCGGTCGCCGCTAATCATATGGAACTGGTTCGCGTGAGAACGTGGTCCGAGCCAATATGCCTTCCATCCAAATTAAAACGCTCCATGGACAAATGAAACTTTTCTAAAGGAAATGGAAAATCTTGTGTAATTGATCACTTGGACCGGTTTTCATACATTTTGATAGTTGCTTTTCCTACATCTTAGTTCTTAGGATATCAAAATCTGATATCTAAGACAACATCATCTTACGTTAATGCTTGAAACTTGAAGCATTGCAATAACAATTTCAGATGGATCTTTTAGTAATCAAAAACTCGTAGTTTAAGAAAGAGATCTGGAGAATATTTTGTGAGACTTTTCAATAAATTATTTAAACAAATTATTGGAGGAACTATCGAAAAGATATCTGAAAAAGAACTCTCATGGTAACATTTATAAAACGACTTTCATTTTTTTACAATACGGTCGTGATTTGTCGAATTTGATTTAAATACGTATGGGTCACTTTTTAGTTGAGCCTCCGTTGATTGAGCAAAGACCAAAAAACATTGTGATGTCTTAATTTGATGCAAACATTAAGAACGGGTTTTAGTGTCACTGGTCGTCATTTGTGATCAAATGGTTGTCAGTTGACCTAATTAAAACCAAAATTAATTACGGTAACCAAGTTCTGGCCAACGTTGCGATCCAACCAGCGAATCAGTTATTTTGTTATTTTTATCAAACTTTTAAATCATCCGTTCGCTAAAAAAAATAAGGCGTAAGTTGTTTGAAGTGCTTAATATTAAGAATAAAGTTTAAATTTTCAACTAGTAGGTAGCTTTCTCACTCTCTCTTTCTCTCGTAAATGATAATAAAAATAAAGGGAGCTGCATCTACCCAACGATTGATCTTCCATGGAAGAAGCCCAATTTGGGTTTTTCATCATAGTCCCGGTTGGGTGAAAATAACATAAATTTGACTTGATGAAACCTAGTGTTGGGTTAAAATTTAACACGGGAGTAAAGGTAAAGTACTCACCGGATTTTTTGCATTTTACTTACTTTTGGCTTCTTCCACACAAGGGCGGATTTAAGTGAAAGGAACCCAAATGTGAGTTGATTTCCGGTTCCGTGTAGTTTTTCTTAATAACAATTCTCGGGTACTTATTCAAAAGGACGTATGTGATTTTGTAAACAAAGATTCAAACGTTTATTTGTCCAATCTGATGGCACTCCCACGCAAACCAACACCACCAACAGGTAGCCGAAGCCTCCCCCTATCTGTTTATGGTGATGGTTTGCGTGGGAGGGCTATCAGATCGGACGAATCGACGTTTGAATCTTTGTTTACAAAATCACATACGTCCTTTTGAATAAGTACCCGAGAATTATGTGATTGCATCGTGTGGTGTCCACATCTGTCTCCACCAGTGCTGTGGCGACATCCACTTCACGGATGATCCAAGCTTTCTCATCCATCAAGAAGAAGCCTTAGGGTGAAGCCAGAGTAAACGCGACGTGCGATGCGACGCGACAGTGCAATTTGACAGCCTGTTGATAATGATTGTTATTCTTTTACGTGAGTCGCGTCGCGTCGCATAGCAAGTCGCGTTTGCTCTGGCGGGCACCTTATTCATAAAATAGAAATTTGAAAAGGGCATGAGGTGTTGATTAATCGCCCTGCAAAGCAACTTTCGGAAATGCAAATTCTCTTCTATTTTGGTTCCTCATTTGTTCATATTTCGGACCCCCCGAGTTTAAGGACAATCCTCACGAAATCCAAATTTGAAAGTACTCGCGTTTTCACGGGCACCTCATTTAACACGGAAGCTACGCACAACTGTAATTTTCATTATTTCAGCTTTGCTGCGTCGCAGCATGCGTGGAATAATAAAAGTGACAGTTGGCTTCCGTTTTGAATGTAGCGCCCGTCAGACGAGTGGAAGCATTTTTTTTTGACATTGTTGTTTGTTTGAAGAGTTCTGATGCTTCTTACTGAATCAAGGCCTACATTGATTAAAATACGTAAATATTTTCTACCTCTTGAATGTCAAAAAAGCACTCATCGGAACTCACTCGGCCACCATTACCGAGCGCAAATTACTGGATTCTGAAAATGTTTCTGAAGGATTTCTTCCCGAAATCTTCTTCCATGGTGACCCGATCCCGATTCAACCAAAATTGATCGCTCCCGTCGTTTAATCGCTGATTGCACTTGTCTGTTCTCCTGTTTCGCTTTTATTATTCCATCATCAGTCTGTCTAGACCAGTTTTCTTGTTTCATTAATCAGATGCGATCGGCCTTATTTTTAGGCTAAAAGTTTCCGCCAGTTGCTTCCGTTCTATCATAGAATCGGGATTGGGAAATGTTTCACACCGGTAAACATATGATCTAAATCCAGGTCTAGTGGAAATTCTTCCCGATCCATACGATTCACTTTTCGGTGCTGCTCAAGATGTGCCCTCTGGTCATAATGAGGTAATTCCGGCGGTAAGTCGAATCGCCGTTTCTGTAAACTATTTCCATCAACGATATGTCTGCATCTAATTGTCAAACAAATTCGGAGATCTCAACTAACGTCGGTCGGGGAGCGGTAAGCGGAATGCGAAATTGGACAGTATTTACAATCATTCTGTACGTTATTGTCTTTACCAGTGAGCGCAAAGAAAGTGGGAAATAACAGATTTCGACGGCTAGAAGGTATTGTCTACTAATACGACCTGCTGTTTAACGTCTGCCAACGATGCAGTTCAGAAAAGCAACTGTTTTAGAGAAAACCGTTTACTTCTACGGAGTCGATAAATCAACGTTTGTTTACAAAATAATGTACGTCAGGTAATCCCGCTTTGAGTATAACAACGGGTGAAGGAGCACTCTAAGGGCCTCCGGAGAAAATCTTTGCGTGGGACAAAAATCCTAGCGACAGTTTTGACTCACAACGAGAGAACAACGAATAGACAGATTCGCTCTTGTTTTACGAAGCTCAAGTTTTTGATTGTTGATGCTCGAATTTAGCTTTCGATTTGCTCTCATCGATAGCAGGAATAGTTTTCGTTTTGGTGTCACAGTAAGATTTTTCTGCTGAACATTAAAAGGATTTAAACGTTAAAACGTTGAACGTTAAAAGGATTAGAAACATATCATATTCGACGACATAACATATCAACATCAAAACAAGTTATCGATTTGCTCTCAAGCTTTGCTCGGGCCCCAGTCCGGACGGAATCTTCAGTATGCTGTTGAAGAAACTGTCCAACAAGGGGTACAGCTGCCTGAGAGCATAACTCAACAGGTGCTTCTAGCTTTTGCAGTACTTGCCGACTAAATGATTGATAAGAAAAGTAATTTCTATTCTTAAACCTGAAAAGAGGCTGCCGCCTGAGCTGACTTTCTGATACTTGGGAAGATTCCTACTGGGAGCGAAACATCTGACATAACGCCATTTAGTAGAAAGCACATTTGGCTTAACTGTGGCCTACGTAAAAAATGGGTTACTTGGCCTAACATAATCAAAGGATTCGGGATCAGGGAATTTCGGCTGCACATCCGGATAATTGGCATCATGGACGTGGAGTGTGGCGCGAATTTCCCTAAAGGGATGTTTACCTCGGGCCACACAAGTATCTCACCTTTGCCAGCGAATCCGCCTACTCATTGCCGTAGATGAGGCAGTGAGATGGGACCCAAATAAAGGCAAATCTTGAATGATCTTTCGACCAAAACACGCATCTGCTCTCTTATGTTTGTAAGAAAGTAAGATGCGTGCTTAACAGGTTTCATCGACCGGAGTGCCTCGATAGAACTAAGACTGGCGACGCGTTTGTCCGGTATTGAGCAGATATAAATGTGATTCATTTAAAATGGTTTTCTGGAGCAATTCCAATTTTGAAATTTAAATTTAAATCCCGTTATGCAAAATGACTCATATGTTTGTCGCAGTTCAGCATAACGAAAAAAGTCTGTTATGCCAAATGACCTAATGCCAGATGGCGTTATGCTAAATGACTCAGAATCTGATCCCTTCCTTCCGGAAGTGGGTTTGTCAATCTTCTTTATTAAATTACTAATATTAAAAATCAAGTTCAAAATTATGACAATTGTCCGCCAAGTCAAGTGAAACTCGCCGCAGCAACCTAATTGTGACTGAATCTGGTCACATATAAGGTATTGTGATTTATGTCTAACAAGTTTTCTGTTACTCGGGCCAGGTTACCAACACTTAAAATTATATCAAATGAACAAAATATAGAAAAATGAAAAACGATCCGTAAATAACACCTAATTGTTTCATAGCACGCTACCATCAACTCGGGATTCGATCAAGGATCGGATAATTTCCATTTTGGCTGGTGGTGGGTCGAATTCTGAATAGCCCTTTTGCTCCAGTGTCTTCTCCCGGGAACTGGTTATAAGGATTTTGAGTAAACTTAAAATAAATTTGCTCGTTCCGAAATGAAAAAAATCATCTAGCGACACTTCCGATTCCAGCAAACCAGAAACTCGTGCGAGTGCAATGGGGGAAAAGGCAAATCCGTTGAACATTTATTGGGCAGTGATGCATTGTAAATTATTAGTAGGACATTACATGGTTGAAGAAGAATTCCCTTAATGACAAGACTACAATGAAAACTCCACCTGGAAATTAGGCCGTTACAAATAGTTAATCAACATTTTGTCCTTATTAAAATGTTATGTTCGTTCAAGTATTCAAGCAGTTGCTCTTTTACAATTATTTCCAACAATTTTTCATAAACGGGTAGCATATTAATAGGCCTAAATTCTTCCGCTTTTGTAGTTCCATTCTTTTTAGGTATCGGTATTACTATTGATTGTTTCCAACTACTAGGGAACTTGCCCTGAATAAGAGACTCATTGTCTAATGAGGAGCGTTTAGTATGGTATTCTCCCCCATCTTTTTAAGTGGTTTTTATTATTTAAATATGATTCTATAAATATGAGTTGAAGTCTTCTCACAATGAAAATAATTTGTTTTTTTTTCGTCGTTCGTGAATACGAAAATACAAAAAAAAACTTTTCCTAACCAAATTTTGTCTGTCATATTCTGATAAATAAAATATGCTAAATGAAATTCAAAACGAAATATCTATCCATGAGTACAGTATCGACCCGATTTTTTCTAAACCCGATTTTATAATGTTTTCGACCCGATTTTGTTGCCCCAATAAAATGTGAAAATTTTAATGATTCTTTTTATTTTTGTAAATAATACCGCAAACAACAATGATGTTCATGAAATAACTTTCACCGCCTGCGGTTGATTATGAATCATTTCTGAGTACCTGGCAAGAGTTTTGTTAGCCTTTTCGACAAAAAACTATGGGTTCCGTTCACGTATTTTGTCTTCCCACGTTTATGTCTGATTCATATTTGTGAAACAAATAAAAACATTTAATATTTTTTTCCGATTTTGTCACATTTCCTATTTTATCACCCTAAAATTCATGTTTGGGTGTTTGGGAGGTATTTGATAAAACACAGGAAGAATCTTGTTTCCATGTCCTTCTTTTGCAACGAAATGTCCTCATTTTTCGCCATGATTTGGGTGAATAATTTTCCTTTGAGAATATTTCATATGGTCACCCTAATCAGAATAGATCCGATGGCTATTTCAACCATCAACCTACCCACTTCAAAGTTATCAATTCCGACCATCAACCAATCCTATTCAGAGATGGAGCTCAGATCTAATAGCACATGAGCCCACGAAAAAACCGTTTTTAGATTTGCGTTAGTTAAATCTCCCTAAAATTCGGTAAAGTTTGAATGGTTTCCACTACTTTAAATATTTACAGGGGCTTATACTGCCATTGATCGCATAATCCTCCCCACAAATTCAATCATTTCCAGCTTACCACAGATAAGCAAGATAGTAAAGCCTTTTTTACTGTTGTGGGATTAGATGCAGAAAATGAAGCTTTCTGAACGATTCACTGGCTTCTTGTAAAATGAACAAAAATGCGAGTGTTACAAATATGCGGTCATGGGCAGTATATCAATCATAAATAAATTATTAATTATACTGTCGTGCGGGGCTTCATTTGACTCCGAGGACTATATTGGATTTCTGATTTGATAAAAAAATAAACGAAAAAAATACCAAATTTGAAACAACTAACAAGACACCTGAATGGTAATAATAGCAATTCGACAGTAATTTGTGTTCTAATTCTTGTTTCAAAATGTCCAAAGTAGCCCCCGATTGTCAAAAAAAAGCCCCGTACGACGGTTTTAAACATCTAATATTGATATATTTTATGACAAGCTTCAATAGGGTGGAAGTAACAGGCGAT
This sequence comes from Armigeres subalbatus, assembly GCF_024139115.2. Classification (NCBI taxonomy): domain Eukaryota; kingdom Metazoa; phylum Arthropoda; class Insecta; order Diptera; family Culicidae; genus Armigeres; species Armigeres subalbatus. The sequence continues at coordinate 162,197,930 of NC_085139.1, forward strand.
ATGAATAGTTTGAGCTGATAAGATTCATAAGAAAAAAAAATTCAGAATTTTTTATTATCCTAAAGCGTTGCAAATAGTCACAACTTTCATAAACTCTAAAAAGAAGTCTTAAGTTAATTTACTATATTGCCGAATATTTACTGGAATTTGAAGTGATTTTAATTCATAAATCTATAATTCTCACTTCTTTTACGCGAGGTTAAAATTGTTCTTTTAATGTAAAATATTGAACATTTTGTTTGCCTTAGGATTGATGTCCACGTTTTTTCAACGCGTTTCTAGCGTTTTTTCAACGCTGCGCTTAAAGCCAAAAACGTGTATCGAGAAAAGCGCACCTGCGTGCACTTGGCTTTGATAAAAGCCGCTACCTGGGCATTGGGCCTTAAGAAAGGGTAGCCCGATAGACATTTCGCCAAGGGTGCTGACAATCCACGCTACGGCTCTGCCCATGAAGAATAGTTTTAAGATTCATAACTTAGCTAAAATTTAGCAATTAATAGGACATTACGTTCCGTCAGACATGACCAAGAAAAAAAAGAATGGAGAATGATCCATAATAATATATGTTGATCAACAAAAATTGGGTTTATGGTAGCGTGTTATAGAACAATCAGGTTTTATGCCACACCGATCCTACTGTTTCAGAACGCTATCCACCAACCACACGGCTGTAAGTAAACTATTTTAGTTTGAGCGACCGATTTTTCAGCTCAGTTTGACTTCCGCAAGGCGTAATACGGCCACCGTGCTGCAGAACGTCGAAATTGCTTTCGATCATAGAATATAAGAATTTTTGGAGATCCCTTGATGCTTTGGTACAAATGAAGAGTTGATATTTAACTACGCTATAGAACTTTTTTTTTGCGTGGATATTTCTCGGGTACTTATTCAAAAGGACGTGTGTGATTTTGTAAACAAAGATTCATATTCGTCGATTTGTCCAATCTGATGGCACACTCACGCAAATCAACACCACCAACAGGTAGCCGAAGCCTCCCCCTATCGGCCTATGATGATGGTTTGCGTGGGAAGGCTATCAGATCGGACAAATCGACGTTTGAATCTTTGTTTACAAAATCACACACGTCCTTTTGAATAAGTACCCGAGATTTATTGTTTTATCAAACGCTGAGATATCAAACGTGCGCAGCATTTTTATCGTTCGAGATCTTTCGAACACATGCTGACGACGACGTGGTTTTCGTAGCTGTTGCCCGGATCACAGCAGCCAGGATTTTGGTTTTTATTCAATTTCTTTTCATTTGAATAAGTTCAAACGTGGAAAACGGTTCAAAATTTGATAATTGGGCGAAGTGATTTGAATAATTTGTGAATTTACTCAAGTGAAAAGTGTAGTTCATAATTGACTTAATTAATTGTAGTGATTATTGAGTTAATTTACGATTATATGCAGCGGATTACACGAGAAATGACCCCAACAAACGAGGTAATATTAGAAAACACAGAAAAGCGAAAAAAATGTCAAATGTTTTCATTACTTTATTTTTCACAGGATGCAGCTGAAGGTAAGTGAATCTAAGATCGTTTTCCAAATCGTTTCGAAAGAAGACACAGAAAGATATTTTTGTTAGATTACCCATTTTTTATAGCTCGTCATAGGACGGTAATAGGACGAGTTATGTATTTTCCATTTAATTCCATCACATGTTGTAGTTTTTGCAGATACGTATTTCGACCTCAACTGTGAGGCCGTCTTCAGTGTCTTGTACTTGACTCGACAAGACAATGAAGACGGCATTTATAATTTAGCTTTCAAAGTCCAAAGTACATACAATTTATCAATTATTCTGCATTTTCCGAATCACATTAACAACATTGACTCATTATTATCAGTCATTTTTGACTATATATTTTTGAAAATTTTCCACTCTCGATATTATGTAAATCGATAATCTACAAATTTTAAAAAGGTTTCCTATTTCCATGACAGCGCAGACAATTTGCTTAGGTTGATTTTTACAGACAAAAAAAACTTTCCCATGATTCATAATTTCATTTTAATGCCGATTTATTCTACTTTATAAGCTGCTTCTAATGAACTTTTCTTGATTCATATCCAACGCTAAAACCATCGCGACTACGTTTGATACTATTCCGCAGAACTGGTGATATGCGAATAAGTGCGTCATAAAACTCGATTGTATTATTTTATGACTTGGGAAAAATCCTGTAAAAGACCATCTTTCATCCGCTCTACAATACGAAGCCAATGACTTATCTATCTTCCGACTTCCTCGCCATGACTAATGGACGTAACTCCTTTATCACAAGGCGCAGGGGAAACAATGCCCCCCAACACGTGTTTCAGTTGTCGCTTCTATTCGCGCGCTGTTGCTGTTGTTGCGCGATTGAAACCTGACAGTCGAGCACGTGCCCATCGCTTCCTCTCGTTATCTTCGTCCACAACGGCTACGTAACTATGAAGTTGGAGCGTCATTTGGTGAGTAAACACCGAACAAAAAAAAAAGTCTGCCATTTATCAGCCGCTGCGAAGTTTCGTAGGGTTCAAGTTATTACGCGTTTTTTTGTAGACACGATCAAGGCCACCGCAAACGGAATCAAATCGGTTGCGTCGTGCTTATTGAATTTGTGCTGATTTGTGATGCCAACAGTTATCTGTCGTCTCTCAGTTGTAATTGAACTTCGCTGATATCCCATTGGAGCAGGTCAGCAAAATAAATGGCACATTATAAAAAAGAAACCCTAGAAACTGGGGAAAATGATCCGTAATAGACCTTACCCATTAAAATAATTTTATATGCTCAATCGATTCTTTCATAAACTTCTCACAAACCCACATCACTTTTTGGATTGTTTTTTCGATTTTAAAAATAGTTAGAGCCGCCAAAATTATGGGCTCTAACATTTTTTTTAATTTTCACCAAAAAAAAGTATTGATGAAATCTATTGAAACTTTAAAATAAGATCAAATTTTTGGCTGTAAAGGTCATTTCAAAGAATCTGCAAAAGCGGTAATTATGTAATTTCTCTGTGCAGCATTGGGAAGATCTGTACTCCGTAATAATAGGTACCGGTCAATCGGCCAAATTTTTTGACTTCTTGAGCACATTTGTCTATGGAAAACGTTTCACCCTATCAAGGGATGAATATACTTTAACCAATCAATCGTGCCACCGATGATGATAAGGTCACCGGCCTTAACTTGTCACACACGCCGATGATCATGATGATGTTACTCATCTGGAAACAATTCTGCCGCGGCTCTGCTCCGGAGCACGCAAACTGCGCAGCAAAGATGCTTTAGCTTTGCTATGGAATGTGGTGAGAACGAATCAGCCAACAACGGCAGCCGCATGCGCACATATCGCTGGAAACGTGTGGTTTGCCGTAAACCCGGTGCGAACGTTATCCCCAGTTTTATGAAGCACAACTTTTGAACATCTTGTTGCTGAACAATAACAAGTTACGTTGGCAAGTTTCCCATGGAAGTTGTGCTGTTCGCCGTTTGTTTGTTTGTTGCATCAGCTCCGAAGTATTCCGATGAAGATGAGAATTTCGAAAAACCAGTTAGATCAGTACCGTGCAGAAGAGTTACTTTGATGCAATGAGATGTGAACTGGCAATAGTTCGTTTGAATGAATAGTAAAAAGTGGAAAAATGCTGAGTCCCAAAATGTCATGTGAATAACAACCAATAACACATTGTCAGATTGTCAAAATATTGAATAGATAGTTTTTATGATATTTCTGTTCACTACATAACAATAATAAGAAACACAAACTTTGTGAAAAAAAATGTATTTAAACAGTTACAAATAATTGTTTGCAAACAATTCAATTCGTTCAAAGTGCCTCTAATTGAGGGTAGTGAAGTCAAGGCATGTGAAAACGCCGAGGTTTATTCGTCCACGCGCGTGCTTATGAATTAATTTTCGATGAAATCACTTTTCAGGTCAACTGAGTGAGTGCGCGCCAAATTCTTTCCGTCATCCAATCTGCCGTCTCATCGCCCCATACTGCGGCAATGATGCACAATAAAAAAATATTACGATAGGGGTGATACGTGCGAAAGTTGTCTGCCGTTTTTACGATTTCGTTCGAAGATATGAACAAAAAAGCCCAATTGGATTGACTCATCAACATTGAACAGTTTGTTTGGTTCTAGTGCAGACCGCATGCACGCCAGTTCCAATTAAACAAAGCCTATCAGACTCAAATAATAATGGAAAAAAAATGAAACAGTGTAAACTCGCAGTTCCGAGCTCGGTGGTTCGAATCAAATGAACCGTGAAATACATCCCCGGCGATAAATCGTCTGTTAAGATTAGAACGATGTAATCGCCGGACGCTTCCACAAAAATGGGCTCGCCATTGAGTGATACAAAACGCAGAACCGATAATAAAGGGTGTGGTACAAAAAGCATCAACCAGTAGTTTCAAATGGTCCATTGCTCTAACCAACTAAATGGCCGACAAATGAGGCAGTTTTGTTTCTATGACGAAAATGTATGGAATTGCTTATTTTGACCCATGTTCCCCATTTTTTTACTGGTTTGAAACATCTTCTAGCCGCGTAGCGCAGCAAAAAGTTTAATCAATTGCGGCTGCTTGGCTTATTAACATTTTTGCTGAATAACGCTTCTCAAGCTGATAGCGGATAGTAGTGGTTTCTGCGGTAGTTCAATTTCCGCGTTCGAATGTCTATCAGACAACTTCATTAGTCTGTCAAGTCACTTTCGCAGTTCTTACCGACATGGCGACTAGTGATATCTTTGAACTGCGTAGTTTTCATGTTTCTAGACCGATGCTACGATTGGCTAAAAAAATACACTTTTTCATCTGTCTGGAATTAGAGAGTCATTGAAGCCGGACCTGGTAGAAAAGTGGCTACCACTTCTGCCTTATAAGTAGGAAATCATGAGTTGAATCCCATGCTTTTGACTCTCTTTTGTTATGGTTTCAAACCAAAGCTTGCATTGGTTTGTTAATCGAAAGCCTACTGAACCGATCATGTCCGTAAAAAAATGGAGTTAGTTTGGGTTGAAGTGTAGTACGAATAGCAACCATTGAAATGTAGTAAATCTAATATCGTTCACTCAAAAAATCATCTGTAAGTTTGATCTGATTTTTCTTAGATTCACATTCTACGTGAGAGTCGTTTAAATTCTACCTGAAGCTTAAGGATCACAATCTTAGTATATAAAACTCAATTTAATTCACCGAGGTGTGATACAGCCTTTCTCGCATTTAGCCAAGACACCCACCTTATATGGTGCTTATATAGATCGATTCCATTTATTTTTAATAACTTTTAAACGCAATTGTCAATCGTTATCAAATTCAATAGTGATCAACAAGGCTTTGTCCCCTTTCGAATGCTACTTGTTGCGAGAAAATCGGTTAAGAATTACTATATGAAAAAGTGGCTAATGTTTTTCGGTTTTCGTGTGCACACACACACATACACACAGACAGACAGACATTTGTTCAGCTCGACGAGCTGAGTCGATTGGTATATAACATCATGGGTCTCCGAAACTTCTATAAAAAGTTCGATTTTGGAGTGAAATGATAGCCTTTCGGTACAACTTTGTTGTACGAGAAAGGCAAAAAATGTTAAAATCACTTCTACCATGACAGGAATCGTTCTATTATGAATTATCATTATCAACCGCTTTGCAAAAATGCAGTTGAGTTGTCATGCAGTCTGCTACGAATAAAGTTAATCACGCTGCCGAACTGGTTTGCTACATTATTTTTTGGACGTGTGGATCGAAAGCGAAGCATTTTTTTAACCAATCTACAATTTAATTTATTTTGACGCCTCTGTTATTTACATTAACTTTAACACGTTTCGGAATCAACAGTTAGCCATTGGGAAAAAAATGTATACCCAGCCAATCTTACAACTCTGTTCCAAATAATGTTAAACATGATTTTCCAGCGAAACATATTAAAAAATGATGCACAATCACTGCATTTAATCTATTAAAGTCAAGTATTCTATTTACGACGCTGGGGCAATTCCAAAACTTTCAGTTTTATTGGTGCCCCAATTTCCAAAGTTTTCAGTTATTCCATCAGGCACTGCGTAATGCGTCAGTAAAATAGAAAACTTTTTGTTTTCAACATTAAATCCGCATTAATCGGCACAAAAAAAAACAAAACAATTTAGAAGTCTCAACAGCCATTATTCGAGCAAGCGGTAATCCATTTAGACCCACCGAAAGTTGGTCACCGTTTAGAAAGCATGCAATTGGCGCAGCACTGCTGCACTGATCCACCGCGGTGGATGATGGCGAACAAAACGGTACCCGGCCAGCACCCGTTCGTTGATGACGGCAGCAGCAGATGAGAAATTCGATGAATAGTGAAACCGAAACAGCGAATATGCAACTTCATCCCGCAGCAGACCAACCCACCACCGATGAAATGGCATGTATGCTAATGAGGCGCAAGCGGTTCAGTTCGATCCGGTCCAGTCGGTTGGTGTGAGAAAAATGATTAAATTTCTCACAACGAGCGACGCGGTGCAGTGTAATAAGCGTGTGCCGATGGTGATGTTCGGCATCAGTTTCACATGGGACCAGACCAGCGCGCAGCACCAGCAGTCGACGGGAGATCACACGAGAAACAATAAACTCACGCGACACAATTACCAGGAAGTCGTTGCGAAGATCAACCTCTGCATTATTCTATGATACACTTTCGCGTGCAAGTTCGGAAACAAAAAAAGTGTCATGAATTGGATACAGTTTATTTTTCAAGGGGCGTAACTACTTGGATAGACAAATTGACAAACGTCTCAATATGGGGCGTATATGTGATTCAACTTCTACGTTAACGTAGATTTGAGTTAATCCTGCGCACTCGGTATTCGGATGTCCTTCTGCTTACGCCCTTTTTAAAATGCAGACCCCTACGTGCTGCATATCTTGCTCCACATGGTGTCTCACACCATCCTTCGCTTCACAATGATGACGAAGCGGAATTCGGACGTAGGGGAGAACGGTCCAAAATGCACCCCTTAAGCTTTTTCGATGTTTTCGCCCATATAAACACAAATATCAAACCATTTCAATGTATAGGTGCAAAATTTACAAACCCAGCTACATTCCACAATGATCTCCTATTCAAAAAAATAAGGCTTTTATTACTTTCTAACGCATTTTAAAAATGTTTTAAAAATAGGCGTGGGGCAAAACGCCCGAATGGTGGTCTAAAATGACTCAATTGCATGTAAAATGATGGTGAACGCATGGTTGTTTGTTTTTTCTTAATGGATTGAACTACAATCTTACGGATGTGGTGGAAAAATAGCAAATCGTTAAATTTGAGTGAATATGAAGGGATTTTGCTAAATTTTTCCAATGGAGCTCAATGATGGATAACTAATTATGAATTGTTATGGTAATATTCGTTCATGAATGTAGTACAACAGATTATATGAGTGATTTTATGAGTGAGGCCATTTTGCCCCAGGGGTGCATTTTGGACCGTTCTCCCCTACTCACATGACGCGATTTTGCTGCCTCCTTCATCAGACCTCATACATGATAAGAAGAGCAAAAGAGGAAAGTAATGTTACTCATCTTCATCGGTGCTTCCGCAAACGACCGTCGTCGTCACCGTCGCCGTTCCATCATGAACGTGCTCGATTCGAGCAATGCAGGCCAACCGACCAGTTTTGTTGAAGTGGAATGCTTTTGCTTTGCCAAATCCAGTCGTGAGAATCTCTACGATTCCAAAGTGCACGGGGTGAGGAGCCTATCATCATCGTCATCATTACCCGTCGACATACTTTTGTTTCTGTGCGGGAAATTGCCTGCCACGAAACAAGCGAGAGTGTTTCATTGGGTGCATTTCATGGTGTGATTGAATGAGGAAATTTTCATTTTCATTTATCATTGTTTTGCGCGGCACCATTGTGGTGGAATCCCCAGAAAACTATCTGTGAGATCTGGTTCAATCGAAGTGGAAATTTTGTTTTGGGAGAACATCGCGTTGTAATTTTTAAATTGTAAAGCAATGCGTGTCCTGAAATAATGTTTGCTCAATCTTTCGGACCTTTGAATTGACTCATGCCATCAATGTTTGAACAAGCTTCTCTTTTCTGGTTTTATAAGCTTTCGTTCCCTTCTGCTTGAAGTTTTGAACCGATTTCGACTCTCCTTCAATTTTCCGACAATCAGTCTTCAAACAGTTAGAAAGATCAATGTCACGAGGAACCACAACGACATTTTTTTCCTCGTACCATATCTTCGTCTCTGTTGAGTAGTGGCAAGATGCCAAATCGGGTTAGAACAGGATTTGTTTTGTTTGAAGGAAATTTGCTGATGCCATTCGACTCCATTTGTTGCGCCACCCCGACCAAATGCGCAATTGTTTTCTGTCAACGATTAGGATTTTCTAACCCTTTCTCGTCCAAAATAAGATTTCGCAGTTCCTGTTGTCGAGAGGTCATTTTCAAGACCTCTATTTCAAAGGAAACAATTTGTACGACGAGGCTAAACCCTACACTAAAAAAAAATAATCCTATTTAAACCATTTATATAGAATTGCAGAAAGCCTAAACATAGCATTTTGATAGCTGAAGTTTAGTTAAAATGATCAAATCGAGATTCACATGTTTTAATAAACAGAAGGACCAATATTCTTGGAGCGAGAACGTTTAAAATCGCTAATTTGACAGATGTAATCCGAATCGGACAAAACAAGGAGAGAAAAATCCAATTTACACTGTTAGGCGAAATGAAAATAGCTTACCAATATCGAAAGATAGTTTATGTGTAACAAACGTACCTGAAAATATAAGAAAGAAAGAAAACATTAATTGCAATGAACACAAAAAGCTGTATGTTGAAGAGATATAAATATATTCACGTAATCATTATTTCTGGTATCCAGAGTTATTACCCTTCGAAGAAAACAAATTAGGAGCTAATGATTTTTATTTTAGTGATTTTCCCGAATTTAACACACCTAAAATAGAAGCATGTGAAATAGATACAAATTGAACAGGATTGCAAACCATCGCCGTACTAATCACTATGTCACTCAGAGTAACCGAACATGCGGCGCCATCTCATTGCGCTTTTTGACATGCCATCATTGCACAAGTCCACTGTAGAAAAAAAAAACGGAATGTCGAGCGTGTCATTCTCACCATATTTTGTTTTGCTGATTGTCACAGATGACACGCTAGGAGCCGATTTGAATGTCACAACAATCGTCCTCTGCTGCCGTTAGAGAAAACTGCACTCCACATCTAGAGAATGGACAACAAGGTTCGTTTGGTCGAAAGCCATTTGGCCGAATGCCACTTTTACGCTCAACACGTTAGGCCGGTAGTTATCTAGCCGAATCATATTTTTGACCAAAACGGTTGTCAGACCAAAAACGGGTCGGCCGAAAGCGACACACGAGCGAACTGGTCATTTGGTCGAAAAAGTCGTATGGCTTAACAGTTGTTTTTCGACCCAAATGATCGTTTTTCGGAAATGTCGGTCGGCTAAAAAAGTTATTTAGCCGAAAACGTCGTTTGGCCAAAAATATCATATGGCTGAAATTAAAAAAAAAATTAAAATAATTTTAAGTTCATAACTTGGATGGCCGAAAAAGTCGTTTGGTCGTATAGATCATTTGATTGAAGATGCCGTTTGGCAGAACGGGACATTTGGCCAAACGGGTCATACATCACTTGATCGAAATATGGGGAATGTGAGAAATGTGAAGTGATTCATGACAATTGAGAACTGAAAAGTAAAAAATGACAAGCGAGAAAATAGAAAAGCGAAATGTCAGAAATAATAAAAAAAGACGTCCAACTTATCACGCTCATTTCTCACTGCAAAAATTGAAACATACAAAGTGAGAGGTTGTATACAAAGTGACTATGTGAAAAGGGAAGCGACTCTGGTCTCATATTTCACATTTAAATTCTTACTGCTCTCGTTACTTTTTAATTTTCATTCCTTCTCACAGTGAGAAGTAGAGAATAGCAACTGAGAAGTAAGAAAAGGGAAGTTTTGAGAAATGAGATGTAAATAGTGAGAAATATGACGTATTTCTTGTTTCCCACTTTTTATTTCACATTTCTGACTTCGCACATTCCACAGTAAGAAAAAAAGAATGAAAAAAATAAGAAGTGAGAAATCAGAAATGGGGAGTGAGAAGGGATACGCCTTACTTCTAACTACTTATTTCTCACTTTTCCCTGCGAAAAGTTAAAAGTGCGAAGTTGAATGTGGGATGTGAGAAGTGGGAAGTCTCGCTCCTCATTTTGCACTTCTTATGAGAAGTGAGAAGTAGGACATTTCACTTATTCCCCACTTCTTACTTCGTACATCTCACGTTTCACAGTGAGTAGTGAGAAATGAAAAATAAGATGTGAGAAGTGAAAAATTGTTAGTAAGAAGGGAGAAGTGAGACGTTTTCAATTCTCGCTTACTATCTCACTTTTCACTATGAGTATTCAGCTTCTCATTTTTCACTCCTCATTTCCCATTTCTGTTTCAATGTGAAAAGTAAGACATATGAAGTGAAAAATTAGAAATGAGACATGAGGAGTGAGAAATAAGACGACTCAGTTCCCACTGCAGACCCCATTCGATTTTGGCAACACGTTCGGAACATTTATGTTGCCTAAATCGAATGTTGCCAAAATTCGGGGTCTAATCAATATCTTTTACGAAATATTCGTTATTTAGGCGTTAATCTTTTTAAAAAAAATTACGCGATTTCTCTTTAATTTTTTTTTACGTCGGTTTAGAGGTTCGACCAATTTCTTTTTACGAGGATTACGATATTTAAGTGGTTTATAAGGAATATCAAAAATAAAAAAAATATTAACAAAAATTTGTGTTGCCAAAACCGAATGTTGCCAAAACTCTAATGGGGTCTGTACTCACTTTTCACTTTTCATTCCTTTTTCACTTCGTACTTCTTACTTTATTCAGTGAGAACTGAGAAGTGACAAATACAGGATAAGTTTCGTCTCATTTCTCCCTTCTAGCAATTCTCAATTTTCACATTCACCACTATTCTACCATAGGAAGGTTTTGGAAATATGACCAGTTCAGCAAACGACATTTACTGTCGTGTTATCCGTTTAACTAAATGACATTTTCGGCCAAACAACATCCCCGCTTGTATGACCCGTTCGTCCAAATGACACTTTCTGCCAAAATGCTTTTTTTTATGCCAAACTACCATTACGAATTAAGGGCATTTTCGCCCAAGTTTTTCATTAGGTTAAACGACTAAATTTCGCTTTGTCAGCCTAACGAACTTTTTGACCAAATAACCAGTTCGGCTGAATGGCTGGTTCGGCCAAATGACGAATGATATTCGAACAGACTACATTTTCGACCGGGAAAGGGTCATTTGGCCAAAACCCATTTGGGCGAATGCCACAAGGCCGAACAAACCATTAGGCCGAAAGGGTCATATGGCCGAAAGAGTCATTTGCCCGAAAGGGTCGTTTGGTTGAATGGGTCATTTGGCCGAAAGGGTTATTTAGCCGCACGGGTCATTTTGCCGAAAGGATCGTTTGGCCGAAAGGGTCATTTGGCTGAAAGGGTCGCTTGGTTCAGTTGGCCGAAAGGGTTATTTGACCGAAAGGGTCATTTTGCCGAACGGGTCATTTGGCCGAACAGGACATTGGACCTAATTGGTCATTTGAATAGTGGGAAATTAGGAATGAGAAGAGAGTCGTCTCACTTCTCACTCTTCATTTTTCTCTTCTCACTGTAAAAAGAGAGAAGCGCGAAATTAGTAGTGAGACGTCTCACAACTCATTTCACACTACTCACTTTTCACAGAAAGAAGTGAGAAATGAGGAGTGAGAAGTGAGACGTCTCTCTTCTCATTCCTAATTTCTTAATTTTCAAATGAACTATTCGGCCAAATGACCCTTTCGGCCAAATTACCTTTTTGGTCAATCGACCCTTTCGGCTAAATGACCCTTTCGGCCAAATGACCTATTCGGCCAAATGACCTATTCGGCCAAACGACCCTCTCGGCCAAAAAGGAAATTAGGAATGAGAAGAATGACGTCTCACTACTCATTTTGCGCTTTTCACTTCCCGAGCAGCACAAGTCAAGCAAATCTGGTTGCAGCAACTTGATTGCGACTGAATCTGGTCACATATTAGTTGCAGTTACCTATATGAAATATGTGTGCTGCTAGGGTTTTTACAGTGAGAAGATAAAAATGAAGAGTGAGAAGTGAGACGTCTCTCTTCTCATTCCTAATTTCTTACTTTTCAAATGAACTATTCGGCCAAATGCCCCTTTCGGCTAAACATCCCTTTCGGCCAAATGACCCTTTCGGCCAAATTACTCTTTCGGCTAAATGACCCTTTCGGTCAAATTACCCATTTGGCCGAATGGTATATTCGGCCAAACAACTTTTGGCCTAGTGGCATTCGGCCAAATGACTCCCAGTTGTAGAAAAAGTTACCAAATAGTGACTTTCAGTTTCAGTTGCAAGTTCGATGCGACGATATCAAGCGTTTTATGGGTCGAAGGAGAATCTTTTTTTTTTTGTAATTTGTGGCGGAAAACATCTTTCACTCACCATCAGGCATTGCAATTTATCCCATCATTCGATCTTCTGAGAAAAGATACTGATGATATGCAGGGATATCGATCTCAGTTATCTATCTGCTCAGTAAACAAAGTGCAATGTTCGCCATGGAGAAACGTTTTTTCACTGTTTTTGTTATAGTAACGTCCTCGCAACGTGAACGAACCCCGAACCGCGCAGGCTATCAGGATCATCATCAAATGCTCAAATGATAATATCTTTCCAGAGTGCTCTTTGTTTAGGGATAATATTTTTGTACAGACAAATTTATTCAATATCAGTCAAAAGCAGGACTACTCAAAACTATGAGTAGCAAATCAAACTTTCACGCCACTGGAAGTGAGCGATACATAGTTATCAATAATAGACCTGTTTATTTCCCGTGAGAATGAGTGAAAATTAAGATCACTGGATTAGCTGAACTACTATTAAAGAAAGATGCAGAAAACTCTACGATTTGTCAAGGGGTCAAGTCTCCTAAGGAATCAATTCTCCTCACGACTTGCCCAAAAGAAGTTACCCGCTACCAGGCCTGCTTTCGTTCAAAGGACATTCAGCCAAGTCGTTTTCGGCATCATAAGTTTGGCTAGAAGACTTTCGGCCTACCTACCTATCTGTTATTTGGCAAAGTGATATTCTACCAAAAGGCATTTGGCCGAAATACTTTCGGTCGCATGACTTTAGGCCAAACGATCCTCCCGAAGAAGTATAGCACACGCTGTTACTCTTTTTTCAAATGTTGGTCTTCATCAAACTAAATCACGCCAGGAAGAGGAAACAGGAGTGGCAGACAAAACTGCCGTGGATGACGAGACTTGCATCAAGAAGGACACATAAAATAGTTTCCGCATCACAGTTTGTCGTGCCTAATGAAATAAGCAAAAAAAAGGTAACGAACTCAATGAAAAGTTCGTGATTTGGAAGGACTTCAAGTCAGAAACCTTTCCTATGGTGGTAAGAAGGAAAGGAACCATTTACATATACAGATTTGGCATCCGGTTGCTACTTGCAGCCAGTGTAAGACTGGTTCAGAGACAACAATGTTGCTTTTATATCCTTTGTCAGAGTAAAATGTTTTGGGCTGTCATGAAGGGTAGACTTCCTAAAATACCTAACATGTTCAAAAACGAGCTGGCTTTGAAGAAACAAATCGGTACTACCATCATTCAAAATATTTTAGTTCTGTCAGGGGCAAGCGTGAGGAAACTTGTAGGAAGATTGTGAAGCTTGAAGGAAATTCGAACTGAAATGATTTTTTTGTGACTCACTTTGTCATGCGCACTTTTCATTTCTTAGTTCTAGATCTGATTTTAAATTGATCGAAAGTCTAAGATTCTTGATTCCTTCTTTATTTTTATTTACTTTCATTTTCCATTATTTTTGTGATATTTTTTTTTTGCAAATTCTGTTACCCAAACCTTAAAATGAACTTTCTGTGACCATTTTTATGTGTCTCACTTTTTCCAGTGCATTGTGTATTCCATAGTTCTGGAACGAAATTTAAAACAATCGTAAGTCTTGTAAATGCTTTTTTGTTTACTTATGTTTTCCATCAGTTAGTTTGTTGCTCCGATTTTATTACGCAAAACCCAGCCGTGCCATGTAGAATATTCAAATGATATGGCAGCCATATGATAAGCCACGAATTCATAAAATCATGCTCGTGTGTATTGCTCGTTGTTCAGCTGGATTCATGGCCTTGAACTTAACGCTAATTTTCTATCACAAGTGTTAATTCAACTCCGCAGCACTGGCTTGAAAGTGATAAATTGTCGAGTTCATTAAAAGTCTGATTGGAACTTTATAAGCGATGTGCCCCTCAGCAATAAAAAGACATCATCCAACTACGTCATCCGTTTATTATTGTCAAGAATAGTTGAGTAGACGTTCAACGGACCATTTTTTTGCGTAATCAAAAATTGCTAGTCATATAAGCAAACTGTTTGCAAGTACCAGAAACGTTCCAGTGGTCGTAAACCCGAAAATTATCGTAAGTTTGTTTTATTCCACCAGCAGAGTGGTTCAATAAATCAATCTTGCTTCATATGGGTGAATGTCTGTTACGGAAGAACCGCCTGAGTGACCTAATCTCCTACATCCTGGACAACTGCATTGAGTAAGATTCGTCAAAATGGAAAGTGCTTTCCATGACATCACATATTTGCGTGTGTCTAACATTGTTGTCAAACATTGAGTCAGTAGTGTTCAGAATTGCATAACACTTTCAGAGGAAACTCTCTTACAACATTCATAGTTTTCTTGAGCAATCGAGCGTTACTGTAACAGAATTAACACTTCTTCACCCGTAGTCCAAATGCGATTGCCACTGAAGGGAAAAATTTCCACTAGGCTGCTGTCAACGTTGTTAACACACGAAATCACCTGATATTGATTCACCTAATTCGCACCGGCGTGGTAATAACGGAACACCCGCCACAACATCGCCGTCTGTCTACCAGCAGCAGTGTTCGGTGTGAGGTGAGCTGCTTGCAACGAACCGTAATTTCTTCAGCCCCATGGCAAACCAAAAAAAAAACTGCGCGCTAAAGCTTCGCCCCATCAGTCAGCCGGTCGTGGGTAATTAACGCAGCCTGCACCAGCTGCCAATCAGTACGGTTCTACAGCAAAAAGTGCCCGTCAGCAGTCAGTGGGGAAACAATAACACATGTTCGGAAATAACTTTCTTTCGGCACACCGACAGTACCGACCTGATCCGATCGATTAATTTTGCACCACATTTTGTCAAGAGGGTGATGGGAACCCCTCGTACAGTTACTAACATTCAGCTTGGTGAATTATGTTTATGCCCAATAGTTGAAAACGATTTTTGTCAAATTTATTAGAAATAACACAAAATGCAAAAACAATATTAATGGTCAATTCATCATATATATAATAGCACTGTTTGTCTGTCCGGTGACTAGCCAACCAGACGCAGAACGCGGGAAAATTCTCACAAAAAAATAAAATATTTTACACTTTAATTCTTTTTTACTATCAGTTGCAGAAAACAAAACCAGGGACAACCTAAGACAACCAGACACAGCATTTGATTAAAAAAATCACAGACAACAGACGTTGAAAATTTTGATTTTTTTAATGCATGAATTAATGAACTGTTTATATAAAAAAACACTTGACACGGGCGCTACTGCGTCCACGAATAAACTAGTTTTTAATAAGGAAGGTAGGACATGCAGTTTTGTCAATTTCCAATTGTCTTGATACAGTGTTTACACATAACAAAAAACTACAGTTTTCTCACTTGCCACGGCCCTTTAGAGTTATAAAATAAAGAAAATTTTCGTGACTTCCACATACTAATTCACAATATGCTAAGCCTAGAGATTAATGGAAATTTGTCAAAATAGTTCCTTCAGTTTTTTAATTATTTACATCATTTGTTAAAATAACATCAAAGGTCGTTAAAATTCGAGGTAAGAAACATTATCCTGCCACATAATTACTCGAACGGCGTTTATTGTTTACTCGAACCAAATTTGTTATTGCCGTGGCCTGTCAAACAAGCGAAAAACGAGATCATTGGTTTATGTGAAACGCCGAAAACGAATAGAGGAACTCATTCACAATTATTTTATCGCAGATGATGGTCGAGAATTAGCAGTGGCTCGCATGTGAAAAAAAAACCTCACGCAGGAGATTTAAAATGTCGACTCCGTCGTTTTCAATCAGCAGTAGTTGCTGTAGCACAACTGATACGGGAACCGCAATATCTATCATTAATATATATGTCTAAATACAGATATAAGTCTCGTGACTTGTGTTCTCGGTGTTCTGCGCAACGCAATCGCGCCAAACAGATGATGATAGGTTAACGAACGAGGGTTGTGGAGGCTGATTACCCTATCGCAAATCTCACACAAGTTGACACAACTCGAGCATGGCAGCACGCTTGTTGGACGGATAGTGGCGTCACCCGTTGCGGTCGTCGCCATTCAGTCAGATCGATGCTAATAATCTTTTCGTCAAATTCAAATATTTATATGTAAATACTACCTTGGAAACTAGTCGTTGCCGGGCCGTACCATTCGTACCATATGGAATTTGATTACTGCGAACGCATGGTCAGTTTCTAACCAATAATTGATGGCGATATTTCATAGAAATGTCAAAGATCGTCCATGAACAGATTTTAAGGGAAAAGTGGCTAAAACTAGATAATTGGTAGAAGGTATTAATAGTACCCAAATGTCACCAGACGAATGCATCGAACTACTCAGACATTAAACGGATGGTGTTTGCAAGTGATATTTAAATCGACAAATAGAGCTTGACGTTATTGCACCAGTTCGAGTTGAGCTCGGCTAGGAACTGTGCGATGAGCAGAGCATGGCAGCGAAAAGTGTTATTTATGCTTAGCTTTACGCAATTCGAGATTGAGTACCTGAGCTTGTTTTTTTTTTGCTATAAATTGTGTCTAATGCGCACAACGAAATTTATGACCCGTAAAGAACTACAAAGTGAGCTAAATTCAAGTCGTAATCGCTCGCATTCTCATAATAAAGTTGGTAGCGTTTTAGGTGCGGGAAATAAACTATCAGATCATTGTTCTCCAATGCTAAGCATTCGACATAAATCCTTCGCTGTTGCTAGGTCAGATACCCATTATTATCAAAACACGTGGCTTCCATATGACTCGCCGAATTAATGGGATTCTTTCGCACATCTCCTCGGCTCGCAATTCAATCGCCCGTAATCCGTCTGTAATGGATCACTTACACCACCGTAAAAAGTCGAACGTGTTCGAGGCTCCACTTCACATCGCCTCACTACTGATGGAGGAACGCATGGCTCCACTCGACCTCCCGCTGAACATGGCAGCTGCTGGCTGGCGCGGCGGCGGTGTTTAGTTTTTTCGCGCCAAGAAAGAGACCCAAAACGGAAGAACGAAACATCCGAACCGTTCACAGCCCTCTAGATGGTTGGGCTCGCCGCCGCGCCGGATCGGTTTCTTTATTTCATTGATGTTTGCTTGTACGAAGGTAGCCACCGCGTTGTTCGTTGCTGGCAGTGCAAAGCTCCTTGGCCTGAACCGGGTGAAACAACGTGCGCCGCGCGCAGCAAACGGGTTGTTGAGAATGAGCTCGCGAATGCGCCCAGCTTGGCGCACATGGCTTTGGAATGCCACAGTGCCAGATTCCAGGAAACTTGTTTCATTATAGTTTTCTGTTTTATTTTTCCGTTGGCGAAGGACTGCGATTTTTTTTTCAATTCGAAATGAAAGTGGCGCGAAAAGAGGTCAAGGCAGATTTTTGTTTATAAATACAGTGTTTTGAACAAAACAAAACACTAACAAAAGCAAAAATTCTCAGCATCTCTAAAACAAATCTTTATATTTGGCAATTAATTGTTGATTTTGATTTTTGTAAGGAAATCTTCTTTATACATAAATCTCCTTATTTGTATATTTGTATGCATGTTCCAGCATAGATCCGAAATTTGGAAGACCTATTCTCTGTCTTAAGGAAGCTCAGGAGATGGAAGACTCATTGGGAAGAAAAAGGGGTAATGTTTAGTTGACGAACAATTCAGTGTTACTTGTGAGCACTTTGACCGATTTTCAACAAATTTGAAAAACATATAAATGAAAAAAAAATTCCCCAAAAATGACATTTTATCATATCATATCATATGACATTTTACAAGTATCATATCATCGAAAACAAAATTTCTATAAAGTTTTTTTTCGCGAAAATTACATTTCCTGGAAATTATATTTGCCCGAAAATAGTGTTTCCGCGAAAAATGACGTTAACCCAAAAATAACGTTTCGCCGAATATGACATTTCCCGGAAAATATGAACTTACTCCGTGTATGACATTTTCCCGAATATGACATTTCCTCGAAATCATATTTTCACGGAAATTATATTTCCTCGAACATAACGTTTCCTCAAATATGACATTTCCCCGAATACAGTCAAACTTCCAGAAGTCGACATTGCAAGGACCGTCGACTCATGGAAATATCAAGGTGTGGAATCGAAAATGCTTGGAAAGCCGTTTGAAGGGACCCTGACAGTAACCCTGGTAATATTTTCAATTTGGCATAAAATGCTGTCATGCGTCGATATCGACTCATGGAGGTTTGACTGAATTACATTTCCACGAATATGACATTTTCCCGAAAATGACTTTTCCCCGGACACAGTGACCATCCATAAGTCGATGTTCCATGGTTCAATATCGAATCATGGAAGCAATGTATGCCATATAAAACTATTATTTGGGTTACTGTGATGGTCGCTTCAAACAGCTTCTCAAGAGTTTGCTATTCCACATGTCTATATTTCCATGAGTCGATGGTCCCTTCAATGTAGCTTTGACTAAATGCCATTTTCCAGAAAATTATATTCCCCCCAAAATACCATTTCTTTGAAATTGATATTTTCCCACATTTCACCGAATACAGATCCAATTCAATTTTGGCAACATATTCGAGACTTTAATGTTGGCGAATCGAACAAATTGAATGTTTTGTTGACAAAACAGAATGGCTTTGTAGCCAAAATCAAATGGGGTCTGCCCGAAAATGACCTTTTCCCAAATATTTTCCCCTCGAAAATGGCATTTCTTCGAATTTGACATATCTCCGAAAATTATATTTTTCCTTACATTGGAACATTATTCCAAACATTTTTCGAACATTCGATCATTGAATATGACATTTCCTCTAGAAGGAAATTTCCCGAAAATTATATTGTTCTTCTTAATGGCATTTTATCGCACGGCTAAGGAAAACCCCATTACGCCAAAAATTAACCCAATTATGTTAGTACAAAAATTTTCCGTGTATGATATATGAAACTTCATCGGACATTTCAGTCTACATGCGCACTTTTTGCCTTTCTCGTATACTAAGTATACGGTAAAGGCTATATGATCGCTCCAAAAACAAACTTTTTATAGAAGGCCCGGAGACCCATAGTGTTATATACCGATCGACTCAGCTCGACGAATTGAGGTGATGTCTGTGTGTATGTGTGTGTGTGTGTGTGTGTATGTGTGTTCGTCTGTGCGCACCCACCCAAAAAAAAATGTCACTCATTTTTCAGGTACTTATCCTTAACCGATTTACTCGCAACAAGTTGCATTCGACGCAGGACACTCTGCCATTGTTTCCTATTGAAAATTGGTCAGATCGGACTATGGGCTCGGAAGCTATGGCCAAAATATCACTTTTATTACAGAAAAAATGTCACTCATTTTTCATGCACTTATCCTTAACCGATTTACTCGCAACAAGTTGCATTCGACGCAGGATACTCTGCCATTATTTCCTATTGAAAATTGGTCAGATCGGACTATGGGCTCGGAAGTTATGGCCAAAATACCACTTTTTTATAGAAAAATTGAGTAAAAAAATGTCACTTATTTTTCAGGCACATATCCTTAGTCGATTTACTCGCAACAAATTGCATTCGACGCAAGATACTCTACCATTGCTTCCTATTGAAAATTGGGCAGATCGGACTATGGGCTCAAGAGTAATGGCCAAAATACTATTTTTATAATGCACGAGAAAGGCACCATTACCGCTAGGTGGATTAATCAGGGTTTTTTAAATGAATTTTCATATGGCGACACGATGACGACATAAAAAACCATCGGCGGTGGTGGCGCACAGGTCTAATTCCCAGTACTAGAGTGTGTACCGGCCCGAAAATCGGGGGCGGAGGCGTTTGTCAGAATTTTAGTCAGCGGCGGCATGGAGATTTTTTACGTTCATTCTTGAAGATTTTTTTGATTTTTTTTCATGATCATGGAAAACGAAAATAAAATGTGAAAAGCAATGGTGGAAATTAGCAAGTCCAGACACCGAATTTCAAATAGCAAGAAATCGTCTAAATTATCCGATGAAGAATTCATTCGGACCAAATTTAAACAATTTGATTCACATGACATTGAACGTTACACAGAAACATATTTGATTTTTTTTTTCAGATTTTCCGCGGGAGACTGTTTTAAACATGGATATCAACAAAAAAAAATGGATTTCAACGGTAAATTATTTGAAATTTTTATTGGAATTCATTGGAATTTGCGCGGGATTTTTCTAAATTTTGTATAAAGAATTCTGCGGAACTGAATTTCAACCAAAATTGTTCAGAACTTTTACGTGATTTTTTTAATTTTTAAGTAAAACTGTTCGGTATCTAAAAAAAACTATAATTTTGAAGGAATTTCTTCGAATTTCTTCAGGAAATTCTTTGTATTGTCCATAAGAAATTCTTCGGAAATTTAACGGAAACTTATTTAAAAAAAAGAGGAAGAGTCGTTTGACCGAAAATCATTTAGCGGAAAACCATTTGGCCGAATATTACGGTAAGTCGAAAATCATCACGCCGAATTATATTTGACCAAACGTTCAGTTTGGGAAAAACGGTTATGAAACGGAAAACAGTTTGGCCAAAACCATTAGTTGGTCAGCACGACATAAAGCCAAATTGGTAATTTAGCCTAAAGCACTCTTCCCGAACACGTCATTTGGCCGAATAGGTTATAAGACCGAAATGGTTGTTTGACAGAAAAGGCCATTTGGCCGAAAATGTTAACAGACAAATGCTGATTACTGAACGGGTAAGAATATATAAAAAAATATCAACCCTTTTGACCAAATAACATTTTCTGCCAAATGGTCTTTCTGTCAAACGACCATTTCGACCAAAAAACTTTTTGACCAAACGACTTTTTTAGCCAAATGGCCAGACGACCGAACGACATTTTCGATCGTTTGTCCATTTCAGCTGAAAAAATTGTCGGCCAGGTGGGTTTTGGCCTAATGGTTTGTTCGAGTAAATGACATATTCGGCCAAACACCTTTCGGACTTGTGTCTATCGGCCAAATGACCCAACCTGTCGTTTGGCCAAAAGTCAATCGACGAAAAGCCATTTATTCAAATAACAGATTAGGCAAAAAGTTATCTTGCCAAATTCCATTGTCCGAATTGTCCGAAACGGTATTTTATTTAAAAATGACATTTGGCTGAATGCGAAAAACAGCCGAAAAGCTCATTCGATCGAATTTATAATTTGACCGAAAAAATTGTTTACCCTAACAATTTATTTGGCTGGAAAGGTCGTTTGGTCATTTAACCGACTAGATCATTTGGCCGAAAATACTGTTTGGGAGAAATGATCGTTTGGCAGAAAGAGACATTTGGCCCGAAAATGTCCTTTTTGCAAAACAGACATTTCAGCCAAACGGCATCTTCTGCCAAATGACCTATTCAGCTAAACGACTTTTTGTTTGGCAAAATGATCAATTCAGCCGAACGACACTTTTGGTGGAATTTCCATATAGGCCAAATGACCCTTCCGGCCAATTGAGCTATTCGTTGTGGGCTGAAAGTCTCTTTAATAAAGATATAAAACAAAATCAGTTATTGTTTTCACCCTTAAATTATAAAACTACATTGCTTCCAATTAACTCGCATCGTCGCGAAAAGTATACAAAATTGGCGAAAAAACTCGCTTTTTAACAACAACGCAGGTAAAACTGATTGAATTTTGCACTGAAGGTGCCCCAACACTCGATTCAACCCTTCGTTGAGTAATTTATTTGGCCGGTTGCTATGGCAACCCAACACAAATGCCTACACTACTGGTAGGTCGATGGCAGCAGCCAGCTAAACAACAAACAGCAGTGGGGGGCACACTCTTCCTCTCACTCGGACAAGCCAAAAAAAAAGTGCTATTCACCGAACCTTGTTGACATAAATACTTTCCACCACACCGTTTTGCAACCGGGGCGGGGTGCGATGTCGTTCGAGCATCATCCATCCAACACCATCAACACCCGCTATTTCGAAAGTTTTGTTATTGCTTTTTTGCACTTTGCTCGTTACGACAGCGAATGACCCCGTTACGTCACCGACAGAGGACGGCACTATTTAGTTGAACCCAACCCAACTCCTATTCTATTGAAGGGGACCATACCTTTTTCTCGCATCCGAATCCTAACGAATAGAACGTATCCAAACACGGCCACAACGGCGGCGGCCACTAGCAACACCAGTTCCAGGGACATTTTGTTCGTTTTCTGTTTTCCTCAAAATGGACTCACTGAATTATCAATCGAGTGCTAACTCGTCTCACATTTGCAAACTGTGTTTTAGCCACTTGAAATACACTTTCACACACAGGCTGTTTACGGTGGTGGATATTTTGTGCACTGGTCGTTTATTACTTCGCTTGGTTGTCTTTTCTTCGGCTTAGCCAAAACACTACAGTCTGGAGAAGAGATACTCTGCTTTGATTATATCATCAACCGTAGACAATAATCACTTCTCCGCGTCTGTGCCTTTCCGTGAAGAGCTTTTGTTAGGATTCGCACACAATGTCCACACTCTATACCACCAGTCAGTGCTTGTTGGCTATTTGCAGCGACTGAGAGAAATTCAGCTTTCTTGTTAAAAATC
This sequence comes from Armigeres subalbatus, assembly GCF_024139115.2. Lineage (NCBI taxonomy): Eukaryota > Metazoa > Arthropoda > Insecta > Diptera > Culicidae > Armigeres > Armigeres subalbatus. The sequence continues at coordinate 162,220,942 of NC_085139.1, forward strand.
GACACACTTTTACGCGGCTGGTTTCACTTTCTTCCAGGGGTTCCGGGTTCCCCCGTGCAGTATTGGCACGCTGAGAAGTGGATGCCCCGTTTCGACAGACAATGAACGCCCGCTCTCGTGATTTGCGACCACGTGGTGCTAAAGACCGTGATGCTCTGTTCTATATTCTACGATGCTATGGAATAAACTAAGGAGATTCTCAGCGGTGAAGCGCTCGTCTCGTTCGCTGTTGCTGTTAGTTCTTTGAGACTGTCTTGGTGATCTGCGTATCTTTGTGTCGCTTTGCTTCTCCGTTCTTTGCCGTGGTTCGAGGTAAATTTTTGTTATTTTTATTTATCATTCGTACTCTCTGGACCACTCTCCCGTATGCCTACCCGTGATCGCGTTTCAGAGCACAGAACGCAGAAGAGAAGAAACGTGCAACTGCAAAACGGGAATGCTGTTCTGTTAGGTGGATATCCCCGTGAAAATTTCATTCACTAAACATGCAACCAAGCTCGATTCGTGGCCTGTCCCGATTCGACAGATTTAGGAAAATGAGCGTTTGCGCAGTACCCAGCTTCGTTCGATATCTCATTCACACTTTGTATGGGTTCCAAGTTCAGGCAGATGGCTGTGATGTGCACCCTTTGTTCATACGAAGAATTTGCAGTGGAGTTGTTTGAATTTATTTTGTAAGATACTGGTTTGTCTACACGTTTCTGCAAATCTATTTCTCGATATTCGTTTTGACCTCAAGTCAATGTTTGCCATCGCTTCTCCCCTAAACCGAATTGTGCATTCAATGCAGCAGCTTCAACGGGGGCTGGCTAAGCGTTGCGGAAATGATTCCACTTTCTACTTTCATGTGCCAACCACTTTGAATTGAATTCAAATGCAAATGTCGTGAATCTACCGCATCCACAGATTGCACTTCCTACGACGAGCACTGTAGTTTCGAACGCGCGCCAAGCGTAATTTTAGCTCAATATCAAGCCCGCTCACTCTGTCTTCTAGTTTCGTTACAACGTTCACCACCGCATATGAAAATCGATTGATTAATTTTTATTCCACTTTTCCTCCATACACGTTATGAACACCACTCAGGAGGAAAATCTATATTTAACTGCATATACACTCTTCATTTTCTCGTGGCTTGAACAGTTTTTCGACCTTTCTCCAGGCGAACCGCTCTTCCGTCTGGGCTCTCTTTTTCCTCATGGGGCAGCACCGTGACAAATTGGAAATTGAACTCAGCAAACCATGCGGTCTTCCATCTAGCCCTGGAAATTAGATTCCGCTTGCCACGGTTGGCGTTTTTTTCATGCTACCACTTCCTCTCAACCCAATAAAGCAAGCCGCAAGCCAATAAAAAAACGAATCTTAACCGTACTTAAACAGCAAAGGCGGAAGAAGTACACCGCGAAAATTAAAAAAAGAAATAAAACCGCGCGCTTCTGGTACTAAACGAGTGGGTGTGACGACCGACTGCGGTTGAAGAAGGGGGAACCGAATCACATCAAAGTATAAGGAGGCACTTCTGCCCTCGACGAACGCTGCTGACAGACTGGGCACATGCATTGCGCAAAACATCGACCATATACAAAGCGCTGGCGTTCAATCTCCGAGAGCCGAGTCGTCTCGCGGCGGTGAGCATTCAAACAGTGCGCTGTGCGGAGAAAACCGCGGAACCCTACAAATGCCGTCGTGAATCCGTAACCGATAACGGTACTGAAGCGGAGCAAGAGAGCGGGATCTAGCGAGAGAGAGAATCACCGCTCACGCGAGGGAAAGAAACAGGCAGAGTGCAATTCCAATTTAGCATTAATTGAGATGATTGGCTCACAAAAGTGCATCGCACCTCGTCGTGTGACTCTTGAGTGAGCGGGAAACCACATGGTCTGGCTCGACGTTGGAGCCCATTTCGCTGTTGACTACCCACCCCGTCCAAAGTGGACGGCGTTGTATCCATCCATACACACCCACAATGCTAAAAAGATTACGTCGCCAACGGAGACGTTGCTCGCCGCGCCGTGCGGCATGTTGAGGTAGGCTGGGAAATCCTTTGGATGCGCGTTTACGCAGGTAAGTGGAGAGGGAATTTTTGCTCCTTTGGAATATGGGTAGAGGTAGTTTTCCCCGGAGTAGCAGAACAAATAACAGGTAGAATTATGATCACAAATGGTTCGCATATTTATCCGATATGGGGAACTCCAACTGAAGCGGAATATTGTTCTATTGAAAGTGGATGATTAATGAGCTGAAATATTTTGTTTGAGGTACGCATCTCTTTATCGAATGAAAATCCAGATTACTCTATAGCCAGCTGTCTTGATGCAAAATGTGAATCTGAAACGTCGAAAACATCATTTTCAGGAGAATAGGTCCCCAGTAGATATTGGAATTCCGTCATGTCTTCTTCACAGTCTCTCCAAAAGTCATGTTTCTCTACATTGCCTTAGTCTGCACTGATATTAATGAGCTTGTTGGTCATATTCCTATCGCTTCTGCTTCATACGCAGGTCATGGGTTCAATCCCAGTTTCATCCTTGCCTATAGTTTGCATCTATATTTCTCATGTTCTAGGAATTGCCTAGAACTGGAAATGGTTTTCCATACCGTTTTCATCTCCTATCCATCGATTTGACTATTCTGGCATAGACCAATGCAAACTCTCACTTAACCTTATTTTGACAGTTCACAGAACTTGTTTACAAGGTGTTAGAAGTAAAATACATTAGTGAATAATTACCATTTATATTTTTAGTTTAATATTGCTGTGTTCCGAATATTTCAGCTAGGTGAACCGTTCCATTTTCCATCCCACTGAACATACATTCATCTCATCGCAAAGCAGATAAATACAGCACCAATCTTGTCGTTTTTTTTGGCTAACATGCGTGCTCACTGCAAAAAAAAAATCACAAAACTAAATAACAAATCAAATACCTTTCCATTACTTTTTTTGATGGGATGGAAATTGATGCTATGATATGAAGTGCCGAACTGTTCCCCTATATTCTTTGTGCATATTCAGCATGAAATCAATCGCAAAGGACATCTACAGACGAAAAAAATGACGAAACGGTTTTGTCGGAAGCTTCCCCAGAGACTAAGTCCTGGTAAAAAGGTATGTGAACTGTCAAACTGCGTTATCTAATCTCTAGTACTCTAATCTGTTAGAATTGGAAATGAACGAAAATGCTTGTTCCTACAGTTTATCAATGTTGCTCTACTTTTATTTGTTCTGATCATAATCCTTCGTAATAATCTATTTACATTGCTGAAATTAAAATCGATTGTTCACAAATAAGCCAACTATCATTTTATTCTAATGCAGGTCGTGGTTTGTCGTGGTGGTGATGGTGAAGATTCAGAGTGACACTGCACGTTGCAGCGTTGCACTAATAGTGGAGTCATTCGCGGAGAATTAGGACGGCTGCGATGTAATTTACACCAGGCTGCAGGTTAAAAGCCGCCGACACTTTTGTCATCACTGCATCTACGTGCCGAACATGTTAAAGTTGACGCAGAACATTCTTTACCGCTTGGAGGTACCCATGGTCACTTTTCTCGTAGTAAGGCTGCACTATCAGCTTCATTATCCGATGATTGTCCGGCAGGATCACTCGTCTTTTCATCCGAATCAGTTCATCCTCGTCGCCCGGCAGTGTCAGCATAGGGAGCCGTACCCATTCTTAACAGGAAAGTCTGTGCCTGCTTGTTCTCTGATTTGATGTGGATTTGGTGGTACATTCCCCGGATTTCGCCTCCGAAGGTAATCGGGCGTTCTCGGAAATAGCAGATTACTTGCGGAAGGGGAACTAACATATCCGGCCCTTGAGCAGCTCCGAATTCGGATGAAGACCAATCACCGATGTTGCTGCATTTTATATTAAGCGTACTTTGCCCCGCTTTCGTGGATTTACCACACCCTAGCAGCACTCATGTTCCACAAAGGATACTTCAACTCTAGACCAACATTTGAAAAGGGCGTAACAGCCAAAAATCATTCCTTCTGATTCTTCGTCCACATATAGAGCTATATATGTAGACGAAGAATCAGAAGAAATACATTTTGGCTGTTACGCCCTTTTCAAATGTTGGTCTAGAACTCATGTGCGACCTAATTCAGTCATAATCAATTTGCTGTCCCCATTTTGTCTGACTTGTGGTGTTCGGGCAACGTTACGTGGCAGACACGGCCGTGTGGTCTCCATCAACTCAGCGTCGGTTGCTTTGGGTGTGTGTGTATTCCGCGCTTTGTCCAACGCATCTTCGAAATGTCTCCTTCGAGTTCTTTGATTTAAAAAAAAACTTATCGTGATTTTTTATGTTCGAGTTCTTTGCTGACATAAGCATCTCTACCCAACAGGACTCGTTCTCGAAGCGGTTGATGTTCCCGGACCACTCTTCTGCCGTCAACCGGTTGGCTATCACATCTCCAACCAAAATTGCAGACGACCCTTCGTCCAGAAATGGGACGGTGTCGATTTCCCGCTTGTTGACACGTCGCGTTATCGAAAAGTCCGCTTTGGTTTTTGCGACTTCACAGATTTTACCACGCGATGTAACAGAGGATGATGTTTTCCTAACCAAACTCGCACCACCTACCGAATCTTCGACGAGCAGCGACAACCACAATGTTTGTTAAAGTAGATTCTACACAGTTTTGCCTCTCCACCGTTTTAAGCAGCTCGGCAATACGCATTGGCCAGAACTCATCACAATTCCTGATCACATGATACGTTTCTTCACAGATCCGACACAGCTGACTGACTGTCTCGCTTCTCGATCTTTCGCTCTGTTTTTGTTCGAATTAATGCACACGCAAAAACTCCCTCTTCTTGGGATTCTCTCGCTTCTAGGACGCGCTTGCTAGTTTACTGACAGCAGCCGGAACTCTATGACCTCGAGCACACCCCAAACGATTTCAGTGCTGAAATTCATGAACATCTGTCAGCGAACTGTCCACTTTTTCACGCTTGAACCGGACCCAGTCTAGCTTGTAACTTGGCGGCAGTTTGTCGACTAACTCCTATACCAGCATAGGGTTGCATAGGGTGGTCTCTATGAGCTATGCAGCTTAAAGATGATCGCACAGTTGCTTCACCGTGATACCGAGTCACATCTCGGTGCAGGAACATACCTCACCTTTGATAGCAGCGTTTTCAGCACGTTCTCCGGCCTTTCGAACAGATTCTTCAGATCGCCAATATCATCCGGAACCAAATCCAGCACAACTAGCCGACTCTTGAGTTCCTTGATAGCGTTTCCTGAGGCATTCCTGCCGGCGACGCTTTAAATTCTCCTAGTCGTGTGCTCTTAGCTGCTAATAAACAAATCTACCCACAATTCACGACTCTCCGCGAAACTTTAGAAGATGCTGAAATACTGCTCTCCGAATGTCAACTGCTGTTCCGAGATATGGCCGATTTCACGCCCCGGCCCGTCAAGGCCTTGACTGCTACGCACAATGCTCATCCGACGCATCTCTACTCTCGATGATCATCGGCACTTTCTTCGCTGACTCCGGTTTGTCACTAACTTTTTTGAAACCTGCTCCCGCGCCCAGTGGGCCTGTTTCTTTCGGATGCCGCGCCCGAAAGTTGTTGGTCGACGGCTGCTCGATCGTCCTCTTGGTGTTGTTTTCAATCACTTATTCCATTTTCGCTTGGGCTGTTCTTTATTCTTCCCACGAACATTACAGTCTTGGTCTTTAAAGCGTTGACCTCTCAGATGTTTCTCTTGAACTGGTTCCGGATTGCCTCTCGCTTTTGACAAATTCGTTCTCAGTGGCGAGTTGATCACCCAGCTTTTTGTTTTGCTCGTACTGTAGCTGTCGTTCCTTCAGCTCGCGCTGAATATGGAGCTCCAGTCACTGAATATCTGGTTCTCTTCTTAGCTGTTCCCCCACACGCCTTTTGCCTAGCGATAAGCTGCTTCAACGCCTTCATCCGCTTTGCAAAGGCTTTCGCTTTGGCGAGTTGTTCCTCTTCTATCTGCTTTTCCAATGTATTTTTTTTACTTTTCTCGGACTGGCGGCTTTGGAAAATGAATTCGTTTTTAGCAATCAACCAAGTTTTTTGCTTTACATTATGTTATTTTCATTTAAAATTTCGGTTTGTTTTCCCACTTATTTTGAGTTCTTTCTTAACCCCTTTTCTTCGATAATGTTGACTATGAAAATTGAATTTCTCTAGCGTGCGCTCCCCAGCAAAAGAAAATAACTCAATAACACCTAATTCTGTTATTGATACCATCCCGGGCAGAATCCATGAACAGAATAACAAAACATGATACGGACTTGATTGATATAAAAGATAAAAGAACAGGAAACTATAAAATTTGCACCGAAATATCATTTAAATATCAAGATATGCTATGGATAAGAACAAATTAATGACACATGATATTGATCACTTATTACAAATAGCTTAACTTGGTCTTCTCATGATGTTTTAGTGCAAAATATTGATATTATCGTCTGATTTTTTATCTCTTATATCAATCATGTCATGTCCATATCTCATATTGCTATGTTCTCAACATTTGATATTGTTGAGCTATTTTCGTCTACTCGGGATACCTGACCAAACTTAACCAGGCAAATGGCGACTTAATCTCATTCGTCATTCACATACAGGAGAAAAGCCTCCCTCCCGAAATGTCTCCAAATACCGATCAATCTCCCTGATCTCATGAGTCTCAAAGGTAGTCAAGAAATTGGTAAGTTTCTGTCCGGCTTTCGTAAGCACGATCAAGGAAATTACGCCGACATTGTCTATCTCGATATCACGAAGTCGTTTAATTGCACATGGACGCGTTTAGTACTGCAGCAGCTCTAACATCTCTCTGGGGTTTGTCGGGCACCATATTGTCCGTTGTCCAAAACTTCACCATGGGACGTACTTTCAAAGTCCTTATTAGGAACCAAGCATCGCGGGCCTAGAAGGAGGAAACAGGTGTGCCCCAAGAGTCGGTCCGGGCTGTCACCCTATTCCACGTCGTCATGGACGTGGATTTCCGTTTCCTGTCGCGCAACATCTATATTATCATGTGTGCCGATAAAAAATCTTATTGGTCATCGTCGAACGCACTCGGATTAAGGCACAATCCGCCGTAAGCGCAGTTCAACTTTAGAACACTTTAGAACGGTTTCATAACCGCTAGCGAATATGTTCGTGGGTACGATTGTCGAGGGTTGATTAACACCCCCATCTCAAACCGTAAAATCGTAGAAGTTCTTCGTGTTTTCATTGACCGGGGTATACATTTTTTGCCCTAATCTTCGAAAACAGCGCATCACCATCGTCATCCCGAGGCATCATCCCCTGCTTACGGATTACAAGTAGGCCATATGGATTCTTCGAAGTTATGGAACATGTTTTTTTCTTCACGGTTCCCTCAACTGTAATCAGCTTCCGTCGTATAATAATATGGGGAAGGGTCATTTCGCCGAAACCCATTCGGCCGAAAGCCATTTGGCCGAATGCCACTAGGCCGAACAAACCATGAGGCCGAAAGTCATTTGGCCGAAAGGGTCGTTTGGCCGAATGGGTCATTTAGCCGAAAAGGTCGTTTGGCCGAAAGGGTCGTTTGGTCGAAAGGGTCGTTTGGCCGAAAGGGTTGTTTGGCCGAATGAATCATTTGGCCGAAAGGGTCATTTAGCCGAATGGGTCGTTTGGCCGAAAGGGTAATTTGGCCGAATAGGTCATTTATCCGAATAGTGCATTTGAAAAGTGAGAAATTACGAATGAGAAGAGAGACGTCTCACTTCTCACACTTTATTTTTCTCTTCTCACTGTAAAAACTGAGAAGCGCGAAATGAATAGTGAGACGTCTCACAACCCACTTCACACTACTTACTTTTCACAGTGAGAAGTAAGAAATGAGGAGTGAGAAATGAGACGTCTCACTTCTCACTCCCCATTTCTCACTTCTCGCTGTAAAAAGTGAGTAGTGAGACGTCTCACTACTCACTTCGCGCTCCTCTTTTTTACAGTGAGAAGTGAGAAATGAGGAGTGAGAAGTGAGACGTCTCACTTTCCTCATTGAAAAGTGAGTAGTGCGAAGTGGGTAGTGAGACGTCTCACTACTCTTTTCGCGCTTCTCACTTTTTACAGTGAGAAGTGAGAAATGAGGAAAGAGAAGTGAAACGTCTTTCTTCTCATTCCTAATATCTTACTTAATGACTTACTCTTACTCAAATGAACTATTCGGCCAAGCGACCCTTTCGGCCGAATGATTACATTCTTACATTCCAACATTTTCTGGATGTGCGATAGCTGTAGGCACATAATTGATACCGGACGCTTTAGAAAGTCTTCAACAGGAACAGATTCTATCGATGAATCGACGATAAAGGATGATGTCGTTAATTTGAAGATGGAAGTAGAACGTATAAACAAGATAGTGACTACATTGGTTTCGAGTGCTTCGTGTAATACTGTACCAAATCAACCTTTATCTTCAACAAGAATAATGGACATTAGGGTGGTTCAAAAAACACTTTTTCAATTTTTTTGATGGGCCGCCCTCTCATTCGGTTCTATTTTATGCTCTGATGCTCTGGACAAAATTTCAGCCAAATCGGTAAACGTTTGGGCAGTGCTAAACTCGTTGGAAGTTTATATCGAAAAATGTATGCAGAAACATCCAAAAACAGTGATTTGCAATTGGACGGCACAATTTACGATCAAGAACCATGATACTCATTCAGTTCTTGTAAAATAAAATACAGAATGTTATGCAGAAAACCGCGAGAAGATTAGAGTTTATTACGCAAAGATATTAGCATTTTACTGGAGTGTTGTAGGGGTGAATTTATTTCTTTTCAAAGGTAAAAGAAACGAAATTTGCTCAAACCCCACTGCAGAGAAATGCTAAGAACTTAGCCGCGCAAACTCGAATCTTCTCGCGGTTTTCTGCATAACAGTCTGTATTAAATTCTCCAAGGTCTGAATGAGTATCATAGTTCTTCATCGTAAGTTGTGTAGTCCAGCTGCAATTTACTGTTTTTGGATGGTTCTGCATACATTTTTCCATATATACTTCCAACGAGTTTAGCACCGCCCAAACGTTGACCGATTTGGCTGAAATTTTGCCCAGAGCATCTGAGCATCAAATAGAACCGAATAAGAGGGCGGCCCATCAATAAAAATAAACAAAGTTTTTCCCATACTAATTTGAGCCACCCTAATGGACATCGATCACTCTCATGATATCAACCAGACCAAACATCTCTTTATTTCAAACATAGCGAATGATGTGACTGAGAATGAAGTTAAGCACATGGTGTGCGAATCGATAGGAGCTGAACAAGTTTTTAACATCAAATGCCTAGTATCTCCTCGAAGAAACCTTTCATCTTTGGATTATGTGTCATTCAGAATCGTAGTCGACGCACGTCATCGAGACTCGGCGCTGAACGCATCAAGCTGGCCACCTGGTGTGCGTTGTCGTGAATTCGTACATTGTCCAAATCCCGTATGGAGACCAAGCAACCGCATAATTCATTCCTTACGATAATTTTAAATGATGATCTCACAATCCTATGTATTTCTATTGTTTAATCGTTTGTAAGATGTTGTATCGAGTATATCTGTCATAAAAGTTGTCCATGCATCTGGAAATATTATATTTAAATATTATTATAATTATTATTATTTAAATATTATATATTTTAAGTAGTAGTCTGTGCGACCCAGTCGAAAGCGAAAAGAGTAAATAAATAGATCCTTTCGGCCAAACGACCCATTCGGTCAAACGACCCTTTCGGCCAAACGACGCTTTCAGCTATATGACCCTTTCGGCCAAATGACCCTTTTGGCCAAATGACCCATTCGGCCAAACGAACCTTTCGGCCAATTGACCCATACGGCCAAACGACCCTTTCAGCCAAATAACCCTTTCGGCCAAACGACCCTTTCGGCCGAATGATCCTTTCGGCCAAATGACCCTTTCGGCCAAAAGACCCATTCGGTCAAACGACCCTTTCGGCCATATGACGCTTTCAGCTATATGACCCTTTTGGCAAAATGACCCATTCGGCCAAATGACCCGTTCGGCCAATTGCCCCATACGGCCAAACGACCCTTTCGGCCAAATGACTCGTTTGGCCAAATGACCCTTTCGGCCAAATGACCTCAAACTATCCTTTCGGCCAACTTACTTCTTCTTCTTCTTATTGGCATTACATCCCCACACTGGGACAGAGCCGCCTCGCAGCTTAGTGTTCATTAAGCACTTCCACAGTTATTAACTGCGAGGTTTCTAAGCCGGGTTACCATTTTTGCATTCGTATACCATGAGGCTAACACGATGATACTTTTATGCCCAGGGAAGTCGAGATAATTTCCAATCCGAAAATTGTCTAGACCGGCACCGAGAATCGAACCCAGCCACCCTCAGCATGGTCTTGCTTTGTAGCCGCGCGTCTTACCGCACGGCTAAGGAGGTACATAAATGTACTGCGGGTAAATCTAATTCTCAGTGAGTAAAATTTAATTGCCTTCAATTCAGGTGTAAAAGAATTCAAATGGTATGAATAAAAGTGCGTTGAAAGCATATACATAGCACACTATGTACACTAATGCGAATCCTTATAGGTGAACAAACATTTAACAGCTAATTAAGTCCATGTACAAAAAACACCTATTTAGCTATTTTACGAAACACAGAGTGCTTCTAGCTTAGTTCATTTAATGAGGCATTTTTATGTTAGACCTTCTCTGAAGAGTTTTCCCCACGAACGGCGAGTAAATGCTAATCTTCTGTTGCTACATAAATGTTGATTTGCATACGGCCAAAATTAAAGCAGAGCTATAGATTCTGTTTGAACTTCTACAAATTTGTAGTTGCTGTTAAGTTTATTTATCAAAACTTCAATTCAACCTAGAACGTGCAAAAACAGACCACATCTCATACGATATTTTTTTCATGCAATGGTTAGGCTTGGCTGCGCCACTACCAATTACGTCTGGTTTTCTAAACAAGCTATCTAGCAACCTTTTCCATTCACCTTCTCTGAAGAAATCTCATGGCCAACCTAAGGTCCGCTCCACATTCACCCGCTTCGGAGAAGAAATGAAGTGCTGATACTTTGCACTCAGCAGCCGGCCAGCTCGAGAATGGCCTCTCTAATATTTGACTTCTACAGCCAAGTTAAACTGCGCTCTATTGAATTGTACCTAGCCTTCTCCTCTAAGTCTTAAGAACGTTGAATAACACGTCGAAGAAAAAAAAATCAACCGCCAACAAACACTCGGCACCGCTTGTGAACACAAAAAGACTACATCATCAGCAGCGCATCGACAACGCGATGACGATCACCTTCGAATGAATCAAACGGAATCGTTCGTTTCATGGAAAAGATATTGAAATTCTCGGAACGTGAAAATGAGACATCTCCGCTGCTGGCCGCCACCACACATCGCATAGTGACTTGGACTTGCAGCAGTTCACTGGCAATGTTGGAGCTGTGTGGGCATTCGACGCTGTATCCAAATGAGTAAGACATCGACGACAACGACGACGACGATGGCGCAGATCATCGCACCGGTTTTAGCAGGTGAGTGGAGGCTCTTCTTACGGTTGGTAGATACCGTTGGGGCTCAAATGTGGATCAGATTGAAATTTCGATTACTCAATTCGATCATCATTATATATTTAGAAAGGTTTTAGTTCTATCCATTTGTGTGATGTCTTTTTGCCTGTGGCTTGTGGTTTAGATCACATGTAGGTGTTAAAATCCCGACCAGCAAATCACGAAACAACCGGAATAAGAATGGTAACAGTATGCGCAATCGAGTTAGAAGAAAGGAAAAAAACTAACAGCAATTCAGTCTTGCAATGAGACACGAAGGCAATTGACTTGGTGATTGTTGTTTTGACAAACTGCCATTCGGCAGCCACTTACCTACCACACACAGACCGGCACTGCCACAATCGTGGAATTCTAATGCTCAGATGAATCGATAATTAATTTCAAGTGATTCCCGTTTACAGAAAGTGACGCTCATTAATATGCTACTTACTTGAGGGTTGCTAGCAAATTACGTACAATCTGCTAGTTTCGTCAATGCCATCTATGCGGTTGATCCAATCGTTTTTGAAAGCTTCTATTCTTGTGATAAGTTACACACATTTCAAATACAAGGTACTTATCGGATATTGCTATTACATGGACGTTTCTTGCCTCTTAGTAATTATTTGCACTTCAACCAATCGCAAAACTTTCAATCAAAAGTACATCACTTGATTTACCCGATAGATGTAATTGTTACAAATTAGTCACACCACAAATCAAAACAACCTTCAGCATGATATTGTTTTAGTAACGACGCACTGAACTTTAGGGAATTGGCTTCAAACATTGAAGATGCCACCCGATAATCGCACTTCGTTTGGTCAATATTTTTTAAATGCAAACAAAGAGCTTTATAAATAGCACAGAAACTTATTATTGTTTTGTACTTCGTTGTTGATTTCGGTTCAAGTTAATCTACTTCTTTTTTGGAATTCTTCCAGAAAACTGCAAAAACAACTGTTGTTTTCGCAATTTCCGTAGCCGATTCCCATGAACATTAAAATCCAACCGATTACCTTGACCGGGATCAACAGATGGTAGCCTCGCAAAAACACGGATGTAACGGATGCTGCAAAGTCGATGTCGCCCATCGTCGTCGCAATCGATAACGATGATAAGCGCATCTTATCAGCTACGGGTTCGTAGTAACGCGAAACGAAAAAGGGAACGATGCAAAGCTGCTGGAGTCGGCCAACAAAGGCGGCGCCCGCCCGGGTGGCACGAACTAACCTTCGGGGCGGAAGTAATTCACTTCTGTTCGCTGCTGATAACGCGAAACCACAACTCATCACATTTCTTCACAATAGGAAAACATCAGCCGGCGGCATCACATACGGTCATCCTTGTTATCGCTTTGTTGTAGTGCGCCGTGCTCTATTTACCTGACGCGGCACGGGCGACGTAATCTAACCGGATAGATTGCAGACCAGATGATTGCAATGCTAGACTTTCAGACATGACCGTGAATTGAGTGTTTTACCTTGTGATTAATGCCCTATTGTTATATCCGAAACAGATAATCCTTGTGTTGGTAGAGAATAAGCTTACAAATCACAATGATATCTACGCTAAATCGGAGGAAGTTGATACACTCAACCCTCTTTTAACGGCACTTATTGGGGGACGTAAAAAGAATATTTCCCTAAATTACTAGTTTTCACTCATTGATCTTTCGACAATTAAATATTTAAATACTATTCATAATCATAGCAATTCAAAGACCCAAATTGGATATGTTATTAGTACATGTTATAAGCCCTGCAAAAGTTCCCCGAAGCTTAGGCTTTCAGGCCTCCAAGTGTAAACTAACATCTATAGGTGTCAGAAGCGCAGCTCTTAAGTGGAATGTCTTCAACTGTCTAAGACGAGTTTAGTACTTTCCATTTAATTCCACCACGTTTATTTATTTATTTCGTCAACCGACGTAGACTAGCTAGTACATATACAATATACATGTTTTTCTTTATTTTCTTAATGCTATAAATACGGTATTATAGTGTATAAAAATAAAAATAGTTTGGTAAGTAGTGTTTAATTTTGCGATTTAATGTAAATTTAGATGTGTAGGTTTCGAATTGTGACAAAATATTTTTTTAGGTTCTGCCGAGACATTGTAAAGTCAATAGTTTCGCAGTGTTGATTATAGATAGCCATCATCTGATTGAGAGGTCCGAATTTTGCATAATTTGTACGGCAGTGATTAATTAAAAATGTATGTCGATGACGCAGTTGTCGAGATGGTATGTAGAAATTTAATTTCGATAAAATGTTTGTTGAATCAATACGCTGCGAAACTATAGAGGCATTCCACGGGGGCATGTCAGTCGATCCTGAGCGACCATTTCGAACATATTTGAAACTCTGCACAGTTTTTCAATTTCATCTAAATCGTCATTTTTCGATATCAAATCTTCATATTGAGTCACGACTAACTTTTCAAAAGGGTGTATGTGAAAATGGTTCAAAAATATTTAAAAAGCTGCGCAGCAAAAACGGAATGTTCGATTGTTATGATTTTTTCAGCAAAGTTAGACAACTAAATGGTGATTCTTAAGAAAATGTGCACAGTAAAAAAAAAATTTTTTTGCCTTTAAAAATATCATTTTGTCACAAAACTCAAATATCTCAAAACCCTATCTTTTTACGAACGTAATTTTTTTTAGGGAAACGGTCCATTATAATAGCTATCTACCATAAAAATTTGGTGATGGTAAACTAATAAACAAAAAAGTTATGACATTTCAAACATTTCACAATTTTCACATTTAGTAAAAAAAAAAATTTTTTCTGTGTAAGTTATTTCGAGAATTGCAGTTTGATGCAGATTTTATTGTTAAGGGACGTGATTTAAACAAGTTGTTTTCATGATATTTTGATTTAATTATTCATAGCATCTATAAGAAACTTAGACACGATCCAGTGTTGTGATCAAAAGTATTGATAGTGTCATAATTTTCATTGCACGTGACCGGCGAAAATTCTTTTAATAGTGTTGAAACCTGTTGATAATAACGTTGATAGAAACATATCAGAAATGTTATTTTTAAGACAAAAGCTGCAAAATCAAAGATTTATATACACGTGTACGTCTATAGTTTACCTGCAAAAAATATACCTCTTAGAGAATAGACTTTATGATCGGGAGGAAACGGGTATTTTCAACAACAACAAATGCATGATAGGTACATACCATGACAATGCTCACGAAAAACAAAAAAATTACTACTACTAAGGTTGTTAAAGATCTTATAGTAATTTTTTTCTTCAGTCAAGCAAATGACACCAAACTAGTCAGTAAAAACTTAAAAGTGATTTTGTTTATTGAAATATTACGAACAACATGAGTAGCCGCTTTCTCAACTGTTGTAGGCCGTTTGATGGGAAAAAGTGTTCAAAAGAGTTACGAAATCTCACCGAAAGCACCATAGATAAACTGAAAGCGACTGGTTATGCTCCAATGTCCACATTGAATACAAATTTACGCATTTGCACGTCCTGCCGTCTAAACGTTGACAAAAGAGCAATCTGTATATCATCGGTTGAGCAGAGCGCAGGAAGTTCGAAAACGACAGCAACTGAGGAATTGCCAGATGTATCGACAACAACTGAGGAATTACCAGAAGTATTAAGTGCTGAGAGCCTTGCCACCGTACCATCAGCGAAATCTGTTTCAACAAATCAATCGGAAGATGAGTGTATCCAAAAGGTCAACATCGAACGCTTTAACGAGGGCATAGCTGGGATAAAAGTGACTCCGATTAAATGGAGTAAGATGGACTACGTTTATTACCCGGAGAAAAAATACCGTGAAATAAACGAAGCTGTACGAAGAAACCTCTTCAACCTGATGATGTGGAAAATACAGACTACGATGAGGTAATTATAAATATGAAGGAAAGGTTCTCGAATGCAGCCACGACAAGGAAAGAAAAATTATTGATTTTGTCGATGCTGCCAAGTTCGTGGTCTATTCAGGATGCCATTGATGAGTTCAAAACCAATAGAAATACAGTAAAAGAGGCAAAACAATTGAAGAATAACTGTCTTTCAACCAAAAATACTAGGTCTAGTACTGCATTAACAGATGAGACAAAAGAAATAGTAGTTCAATATTTTGAAGATGATGAAGTAAGTCGAGCTATGCCTGGTCAAAAGATTATGTATCAGTAAAAAGATGGAAAGCGTCAAGCAATCCAAAAACGATTAATGATGACGACTTTGAAAGAAGCGTACACACGCTTCAAGGAAATTCACGATAATATTAAAATAGGTTTTTCCTCATTTGCAAGCCTTCGGCCAAGGCAATGTAAGCTTCTTTCCAATTCAGGAACACATAATGTGTGTGTGCACAACCCATGAGAATATTAATCTTATTTTACATAGTTTGAAAAGAATCAATTTAACAAAGGATATTAAAATGTTAACTGGTAGTCTTTTGTGTGAAAATACATCAAATTGCTATCTACGATCTTGTTCGGATTGTCCAGATTCTTCATCATTGGAAAATACTTTATTCGCTGAGTTTGAAGAAAAATATATTGATCAGTTATCATTTGAGCAATGGGTGACCACGGATAGGTGTGACATAGAAACTATTGTAAAACCTGTAGATGAGTTTGTGTCATATTTTTGCTTGAAATTAGAAAGTTTAATCCCTCACGATTTCATTAAAACAGAACAATCCAGCTTTTTAAAAAATACGAAAAATACATTACAAAATGGTGAATTTTTAGTCATTTGTGATTTTTCTGAAAATTACAGCTTTGTATTGCAAGATGAAGTGCAGTCGCATCACTGGAACGTACAACAAGCTACAATTCATCCATTCGTTATTTATTTTAATGGAAGTACGCAAATTGAACACTTAAGTTTTATTATAATTTCCGAAGATTTAAGACACGATTCAGTATCCGTAAACTTGTTCATTGAAAAAATGATTAACTTTTACGCGTTGATAAGCATAAAGAAGTCAAAAGATATATTTCATGTCTGATGGAGCAGCGTCGCAGTACAAAAATCGTAAGAATTTTTCGAGCCTATGTCAATTTAAATCAATGTACGGAATTGATGCAGAATGGCATTTTTTGCTACATCACATGGCAAAGGTCCTTGTGATGCTATTGGAGGAACAATAAAGCGCATGGCCACAAGAGCAAGTTTAGCCAAAGAACGTGAGCATCCAATTAAAACTGCGAAAAGAACTTTTTGATTGGGCAAATCGTAGAAAAGAAAAGATTTAACCAAATTATCATTTTGTTTTACTACTACTGAAGAGTACGAAATAAAGGCTTCAGAGCTCAGCGAGCAATTTAATAACGCGAAAACGATCCAAGGAACCCAAAAATTTCACTGTTTCATTCCATTGTCGGAAAATAAAATTAAAGCAAAACTATACTCAAACTGTGCTGATAATAATTCAAAAGTGTTCGATATTTTAAAAAATTTGAATAAAAATAAATAAAAAATAAGTATTAATAAACTTGAAAAAAAAATACACGGAAATTTTTTTTTTGTTTACTATATGTGAAAATTGTGAAATGTTTGAATTGTCATAACTTTTTTGTTTATTAGTTTACCATCACCAAATTTTTATGGTAGATAGCTAATATAATGGACCGTTTTCCCTAAAAAAATTACGTTCGAAAAAAGATAGGGTTTTGAGATATTTGAGTTTTTGTGACAAAAATGATATTTTTAAAGGCAAAAAAATTTTTTTTTTACTGTGCACATTTTCTTAAGAATCACCATTTAGTTGTCTAACTTTGCTGAAAAATCATAACAATCGAACATTCCGTTTTGCTGTGCAGCTTTTAAATATTTTTGAACCATTTTCACATACACCCTTTTGAAAAGTTAGTCGTGACTCAATATGAAGATTTGATATCGAAAAATGACGATTTAGATGAAATTGAAAAACTGTGCAAAGTTTCAACTCAATAGAAAATCATGAATTAAAAATTTTCTTAAATTTTGATGCTGTTGCTTGGAATCGCTCTATATCGTTAATAAATGAAACCATTGCAGTTTCACGACGCTCTTTCAAAGATTGAATGTTTATAAGCTTGCAGCGTGCCT
This sequence comes from Armigeres subalbatus, assembly GCF_024139115.2. Taxonomy (NCBI): domain Eukaryota; kingdom Metazoa; phylum Arthropoda; class Insecta; order Diptera; family Culicidae; genus Armigeres; species Armigeres subalbatus. The sequence goes on from NC_085139.1 coordinate 162,238,586, forward strand.
CATATGATGGAAGTGGGAATGTTGTCCAACCTAATTTACGAAGAGCAAATAATAGGAATTGTTTTTGTACTGATTCTAATCTTTCTTCGTGTGCTATTGAAAATGGAGACCATACAATGCTGCAATATTCCAGTATCGACCTTACATAAGCAATATATAATGTTTTAACTTTACAGATACGTTAACTTTACAGATACGTATTCCGACCTCAAGTACGAGACACTGAAGACGGCCTCATAGTTGAAGTCGAAATACGCATCTGTAAAGATAACAAACCGTGGCGGAATGAAATGGAAAGTACTAAACTCGTCTTAGACAGTTGATCTATACGTTGTTTTGATATGGTACATGCTCCCAATATAAACATAAATGAATCATTTGTTTGAAAAACTGCATAAGTCCATTTTACACTATTTCGAGAAAACAATAAAAAACTGTTTTTTAACAAATTTGCACCGAATCTTTCAATTTCTTCGATACAGATCAATAGTTTTTGGCAAAACTCAACACCCTGGGGCACTTTTAGTGCAAAAAATGTAAGCAGTACTCCACAATTGTTCTTCAAAGTACGTGGACTTATGTAGTTTCTCAAACAAACGAAATTTTTTTCATACATTCCTGAACAAAATTTTTTTTTCGTATTTTTTGCCAGAATATGTATTTTTGGACGAGGATTCAGAATATATAAAAATCTCATTTTGGCCAAAAATGTTACATATGCAGTTTCTCAAACAAACGGTTCAAATATTCCTTGCGATTCTTTAATCAAATTGAACGGAGAAGGGTCATTTGGCCCAAAGTTGAGCCGAATATACCATTTTGCCAAACAGACCATTAAGCCGAAAGTCATTTTGCCGAATGGGTCATTTGGCCGAAATGGTTGTTTGGCCGAAAGGGTCGTTTGGCCGACAGGATTGTTTGGCCGAATGAGTCATTTGGCCGAAAGGGTCATTTGGCCGAAAGTGTCATTTGACCGAAAGGGTCGTTTGGCCGAAAGGATTGTTTGTCCGAAAGGATGGTTTGGACGAATGCGTCATTTGGCCGAATAGGTCTTTCAGCCGAATAGGACATTTGGCCGAATAGGTCATTTAGCCGAACGAGAAGAGAGACGAAACGAAAGATCTGTTTGTTCCTTTAAGAAACCAAAAATGCTCTTAGAGATTAATTTAATGCATGTTCCATTTCAGGCCATCCGTAAATTTCAAGAAGTGGAGTACAAGCCTTAAAGGTCAATACACGCAATGAAAGACCTATTTGTTTTTTAAGAAAAGCAACATACTCTTAGTAACCATTTGAACCAAATTAGAATAACTTGAATGCAAGTTCCATTCAAGGCCCTCCAAGAATTGTAAGAATTGGAGTTCAGGCTTTAAGGTTAGAACGCGTAACAAAAGATTGATTTGCTTTTTTATAATTTGAACATGCTCTTAGTGATCATTTGAACCAAATTAAATATGAATTGAATACATGATCCATTCCAGGTTATCTATAAATTCCAAGAATTAAAGTACAAGCCTTAAAGCCAATACGCGTAGCGGAAAATCTATTAGCTCCTTCTAAAAATACAACAACATCTGAGTGAGCATTTCAACCAAATAAGATATGAATCCATTCAACGCCATCCAAAAGTTACCAGAATTGGGAGTACAAGCCTTGAGGTCTAACGAAAGATCTATTTTCAATCAAAAAGGGCACATACCATTGGTCAAAGAGAAAACTGTTTTTTGCTACGCGTGTAGATCGTAAGACCCATACTTCAGGGAATTCTTGGATGACCTGGAACGGAATGGTTATTGAAGGCGGCTCCAGTCGTACGGATTAAAAGAAAGAATTACGCGTGTAGATCCGATACCTACATTCCAGTGATTCTTGGAGCACCTGAAGATGAATAGCTATTGAAGGCATATTTAATTTGGATCAACAGATCAACAAACAGAGCATAAACTATTTACTAGATAGAGATAACAAACCTTTGGTTACGTTTGTGGATTTCAAGGCCTATACTCCAGAGAATTCTTGGATGGTCTGAACGCAAGGTTAATGGAGGCGTATCCAATTTTATTTCATGAATCAAATAGAGCAGGAGCCATTTAAAAATATATAAACCATCTAGTAACGCAGGTAGACCCTAAGGCATATACTCCAGGGAATCCTTGGATAACCTGGAAAGGAACAGCTATTGAAAGCGTATCCAATTTGATTAAATAGATAAAATAGGGCATGAATCATTTTCAATAAGAGACAACAGCCCTTTGGTTACACGCGTAGACCTTAGCGCTTATACTCCAAGGAATTCTTGGATGACCTAAAACGGAACAGTTATTGAAATGGTATCTCATTTTCTTAATAGATCCTGTAGACCTGTAGGTCTATACTCCAGAAAATTCTTTGGTGACCTGGGACGAAACATTTCACATATGCCAAAAAGCCATTCCCCAGAATAGACCATTTGCCAAAATGTAAATGCCAGAATGTACCATTCCCCAGAAATAGTAAAACTGGAAACTCCGATTATTATTGGTGGCTAAAGAGCATGAGCATGATAATGAGCATGATTGACCGCCCACGGTTGCTCCTCCGTTATTGCCAGGTCAGCTGTAATTACACAGAGAACCAACAGATGATGTTTGGGACTAACATCATCCTCAATGTGTAAGAACTGGTGACCCAAATATTAAGCAATACCAGCGCCGGCCGTGTCCGAATGCAGGTCAATTAAAGAATGGGTAGGAGAATATTGACGTGATACTCGCTTTGATGGAAGCCGACGAGTCATCTGCACTTCCACGAGAAATCACTGGGATGTTGGATACATGGGGTAGGTATTGTAGCAGGGTTCGTTTTGGTAAACGGTTTGCCGTGTGAAGCGTGTAGTTTGAAGAAGTTTAAACAAATATACAATCGAACGCGCACTGATCAATCGACTTAACAACCGCACAGAGCAGAACAAAATATTTCGATAATCGCACGATCGCTCTGCGTACTAATACAAACACGATAGAACACGCACTTAATTTTTATTTGTTAATTAATTTAATTACCCGCACAACGCAGAGCCAAATATCTCAATGATCGTGCGGTCGTTCTGCTTATTAGAAGAAACACGATCGGACGCGCACCAATATTTCATTTGCTAATTAATGAATGCACCTTTACAAAGCAGAACAACATATTTAGAAGATCGCGTGATCATTCTGAATTTGTAAATTAAATTACTCGTTCGCACAACACAGAACAAAACAATTTGGTGATCGTTCTGAGCGCTAGATGTTCCTACTATTAGGGGATGGTCCCCCAGTGCACATAAGCGAAAAACTCTCACGCAAACCAAGTGAAAAAAGTGTGTGTATAATGGTTATTATTTTCGTGTGGATTTATCAATCGAATTATAGAGAAGGAAACGAAAAAAGATAGTAAAAAGTAAATCAAACACCAATGATGTTTGAGAACATTGATTTGAATAGTATTATTAATTGTTTAATGTATGTATGTATTTATACCGAATATTGAGCATTATCTCTCGGATTCTCAGTTATTTCCCATAAATATACTTTTTGTGTAAACAGATAAACATATACTCATAGCATGATAATGTGGACTAGAACATGAACAGGTGTTTAGAATTGGGACAGGTTTGTCGTTGGTGGTCGTTATGTTGAACGATTTGCTGTGATTAAAACTTTTTATGATTCTTTGATTGTTCATCCATCGCGAGGATAAACAATCAATCGCTCAAAGTGAGCGAGTGTTGCTACTAGAGACCGAGAATACTTCTGCATCTCTACAATTTACCACGGAAAGGAAGTTGCATTGATTGGGTCGGGCAATCAATAACATAGATCGGGATTCACCATGGAAAGTGATGTGACCTATGCAACTTTTATACAAAAGTATTAGCATTTCCCTATCTTGTTCAATTGTTCATCCCACGAGAGGACAAACAATCAACCGCTCAAAACGAGCGATTGATCATTTTAATTTTGGATCAAGCGCCAGCGTTATCATTTCTTTAACGTAAGGAAAGTAGAAAAAAGTGGGATTGAAATTGAAAATAAGGAAATATTCACTGTTGCTCAACCACATCGTTAGTAATCTTGATTGGTTTGTTTCTAGTTATTACTGTAAACAAGACTTGAATCTTTGTTTTTTTTTTTTCAATTGGTACTGTCAATTGGTACTGAACATATTTCCGATTATTATTGGTGGCTAAAGAATAGAAAAAGAATTATATAAAGAAGGTAATTTTGCATAACGAGGATTTGGCATTATTTACTAATGAAGGGATTTTCGGTATAACTAATTTTCATAAAAGGGATTATTTAACATATTAGACAATTTTCAGAAAGATGGATACTATTTAATAAACCATACATTCATATTTGCCTAAAACCAAACAACCTGTCTACGAATAGATATCATATTTCTTCGCATCATATCATATCTACAATTGGATAGTATCACTTTAAATCATACTAGACAGTTATTGAAGAGATTATATTTACAAGTCTAGGCAAAATGCCTAAATCATATCCACAATTGCCATATTAAAACACGGGCACGGGCAAACACCTACTTTTAAAGAAGGAATTACATCTACCATTGTCTTAATCCGGACAAGCGCCTTTCTTTTAAGAAGGGATCACATCCACCATTGCATCAATCATGGCAAACGCCTATTTTTAAAAGAAGGGATCAGATCCCCCATTGCCTTAATCCGGGCAAGCGCTTTGTTTAAGGGATCCCATTCACCATTGTCTTAATCCGGATAAGCGCCTTCTTTCAATCGGCTTAATCCGAGTAAGCGTCTGCTTTTAAAGAAGGAGTCACATCCACCATTACCTTAATCCGGGCAAGCGCCTATTTTTTTTAAAGATGGGATCACATCCACCATTGCAATGCGGGCGAACGCCTATTTGAAAGAAAGGATCACATTCGCCATTGCCTTAACCCGGGCAAGCGGCTATACCCGGCCTATGTATGCTTTCTTTTACGTTCTTACGACTTTTCAATTCTATTATCGATCGGTGCGATATTATATTCCTCACTAGAAAACAACTGAATAACAACAACCAAGCAAAATTATTAAAAATGTCCCTTATGCTTAATGACCCTCCCTTTTGACGCTGTTAACATTTATGCTAAAATTTCATGGCGTTATGATTTATTGTTCATACTGGTCAAACGTGTGCATGACAAATAGGAGATGACCAATTCTGGAGAATGCTGCTTTCTGGCGAATGGCTTTCTGGGGAATGGTGCATTCTGGAAAATGGCTTTCTGGGGAATAGTCCATTCTGGCAAAATGACATCGCTCTCACCAACAGTCTGGAAGTCGTAGAGCAAAATCGTTCAAAAAGGTCTCTTATATTTTAGTCTTCTTGCCTTCAGATACATTCAATCTATTCTACAAGCATTCTAAGTAGTTGAAACAGTGACCCATTCTCACCCCCATTTGATCCATTGTCACATGACATATATAGATTTGAGTCGAAGAAATCTTTAGCGGACACACTAATTGTGCGGGATTAGAAATTCGTTTATTTATTGAATGCAAAAGTTCAAAACTCTTTTTTCTATTGTTCTTATACAGTTATCTACAAGGCTGTCAAACATGTCAAAGCTGATGTAAGTCTTGACCAAAACCAACATATAAATATACTCGCTGGTTTTTTGTTAGTTCCATTATATAGTTCTGAAGAGGAATACTTTTTGAGATTTTTTGACCCCACCTCCCCCCTCTGTCACGCTTTTTTGTATACCTAATTTATGTACTGTCACAAAATTTTAGACTCCCTCCCGAGTGCGAGTTGACTCTTGTTTCGGACGGTAGAACGATCGCGCGATTTGCCGAAATTTTGTGTTTTGCATTGCGCGGCCGGTAATAAAGTTAATTAGTTCAGTGCGTGTTGGCTCTTGTTTCGGACGGCAGAACGATCGCGCGATTTGCCGAAATTTTGTGTTTTGTTTTGTTTTTCCTTAGGACGGTTCGTAAGTAAATTGATGAATATATTTTATTATTTTTACAGCATATACTGTTATTGACAAACGCTCTATATTGTCGAATAGAGCTCCCTATTATTCACCTTTCCCACTAACACAAATTTTCCTTCCCGAAACATCTATGAAGGTAGTATGGATTCCCTGCATCTTCACTAGTAGATGTTGAACTAACATTCCTTCCCTTCCTTCCGTGATTGTAAGGACGTGGCCAGTTATACAACTGCTACTGTATAGGAAAAGGTACTAATCCCAAGTACCAATTTGCGACAATATACAGTAGATTGCTCAATTGAGCACTGTATATCCACCCACGATTTGTACAATCACATATGCTATGCTATGCAATGTCACAAAATTTTAGACTCCCTCCCTGCTTCCGGAGGTTCGGATTGTGATCAACCGATTGATTACGGATGAAGCGTCCGAGAGAAGTGGCCAAAATTAGAACCATTATGGTTCAGGCAATATGGGTATCAAACTCCATGAATTTCAAAAAGTATTGCGAATATGACATTTATGTTCTTCAAGTCAACTGGCCAATATGTAGCTGGTTCCGGAAGTCTCTGGGGGACCCGGGACCCGGACTATAAATGGAATTAGACTAGACCAGGCAATATGGGTAGCAAAATTCATTAATTCCAAACGGCATTGCGAATATGACATTTTTGTTCTTACTTTCAAGTCAACTGGCCACTTTGTAGCCGGTTCTAGAAGCTCCTTGGGGTCCCGGGATGATGGCTAAAGAAGGAATCAATTCGGACCATTCAATGTGGATATCAAACTTCATGAATTTCAAATGGAATTAGAAATATAACATTTTTATTATCTTTTTCGAGTCAACTGACCACTTTGTAGCCGGTTCCAGGAATCCCTGGGGACCCGGAATAGCGGCCACAAACGGAATCACTCTGGACCAGGCAATATGGGTTTCAAACTTCATGAATTTTTAAGGACTTCCGGAACAAGCTAAAAAGTTGCCAGGAAGACTAAAAATGTTATGTTGGCAATGCCATTTGAAATTCATGAAAGTTGATACCCAGATTGTCTGGTCCGGACTGAATCCATTTATGACCTCTATACCGGGTCCTCAGGGTCTTCCGGAACCGGCTACAAAGTGTCCAGATGTTTTGAAACAAAAACAAAAATGGCATATTCGCAAAGTCTATTGAAATTCATGAAGTTTGAAGGCAATATGGGTGCCTGATTCAGAATGGTTCTATTTTTGACCACTTTCCTTGACGGCTTCATCCGTAATCAATCGGTAGGCCACAATCCGAACCTCCCGAAGCACTCTTCTGCTCTAATGCACCTAACCTGGAAATAGTGACAATCATTTTGTGTGAAATTGAGGAAAATTATCTTGTTTCATTCGACAAACTCATTGTGGTCTCGAAAAATGGCCAATTTGGTCGCATTTGAACCAGTGACCCCCCGAGATAACTCCGACCACAGGGACATCTCCGATTCTAAAACGGGATCTAAAAACCTGTACGAGTTCAATGCTGAAAAAAAGCAAACCCACCAAATATTCGGTTAGCTGTGGCATTTTTAATTTGACTTACTTTGTGATTTGGGTTACTTGTGATTGTGAACCTATCGTTTAGCAGTAGCCGTGTAAAACTCTTGACCTGGAAGCTGCGCCTTGACAAATCGGTTATTTTAACACCACTTACAGCAATTTAATCAAGTTTGCCTGCAAAAGATTAGGATTTTTCTTATGCGTGAACAAAATTTTAATACCCTGTTTCCATAGTTCCGACGCCATTTTGATAACTGATAAAGTCATAGCAATAACAAAATACAGGCAGCATTCCGTACGTCCACATCTACTAAATAAGGGGTGTTCAAGGGGTGGCCTTTTTGGAAAAGTGTATCACCTTGTTCGTTATAGGATTTCTGCAAATCTGTGGATGTGGCAATTTGGTCGTCAATTGTGGTTGGCAACCGGATTGCAAAAGTGTTTCATGATGGATTGAAGGACAAATGTTTTCTATGTCAAAGTAGCGAACATAGTACAATTTCTTGTCAGACCTTGAAAAGGGAAGCGGCGACAAAAGTAACAAGTTTGACGATGCGACGGAAGAATTAATACACGCTGAAGAACCGGACCCGGTGGAAATCAAAAGAAGAAGAAGACGAAGAAACAATCGGAGATCATATTGATACGCATATGCAGCAGATACTTGAGGGCTTAGAGCAGCAAAATATCAAGATTGATGATTTTATCCAGTGGTCGTATGGGACTCCTAGCCGCTTGAAACTGGTAAAATGACTTCGAAGTGTAGACGGAGAAGACACGGAAGCTAGAAGCAAGCCAGCGTGTCGGACCTAATTTGCTTCAACAGGATCTAGTAGGAACACGTCCCCGGCGAAAAAGTTCTAGTTTAAACAATAAATGATTATTTTTGTAATTTTAGTATTCGGCTCTGTAAAGGCTTGGAAAACATCTGAGCCAAAAATAAACGAACAACCTACAAAAAAAATAAGTTTTGGTAGAAGCCCAGGGACCGTTAGTGTTATACATCAGTAAAGCCTTGCTTGACGATTATAGATTATGACTATCTGTGTGTTTTAGGCACTTCTCTTTAACTTAACTTAACTTTAACTTAAGAATCCAGTCCAATTATATCCTATTAAAATTTGATCTGATCAGACTACGTGCTCAAAATGGGCCAACATATATTTTTTATAATGTACGAGGAAGGCACTACACTACACTAAACAAGATTTTTTTTGAGTTTTACCCTTTGACATTTTTTTTGTGGTACCCCTTATGGCTTGGGTATTTCCACTGGAGATACAGACTTTCTGTGATTTTAAAATTCTAAGGAATTTGAAATAGTTCTGGTGATACATTTATTTGAAGTAAACACATATTGCAATCTTATATTCTCGGAACTGGATTAGCACCGACAGCAGTAAAGTCAGCAGATTTCGCCCCTTGAGCAATACGCTGTTGGAGAAAACTCCATGTGCTGTGGCCACGGCATCCCAAACGAGTCTGGTTCTTACGGGGTTATTCTTCGTTTTGGAGAGTCCCATTTCTAAAGCGCCATCGTTCTGCTATCTGGAAGTCGAATGTTATGGAAGAGAAGTCCTGAAAGTCTGGACTCGTATCGTTCTGATCGGTACCTCCTGAAGGACACCAGCTGTAGCTGGGTCTGATAATGATTGCACTGTAGAGGGGATAGACGGTTACGGGATGTATGATTGTGTCGTCGGGTGCACAACTCACATAGATGGTCCAGCCGAGCCATGTCTTGACGGCTATTGCCTCATGCGGTTGACCGACCTGGTTTTTCAGCAAACGGCTGAGATTGAAGTTTTGACCGAATCGAATCCGAATCCGGGGGCAAGCATTTTTATATGACGCGATTGATCCTTTCACGGTTACCTCTTTCGTCAGATTTTGTTACATGAAGTAGGCTTTTACGGCCTTTGCTGGTCCAAGGAGAATCACTAATGAAATCCGAAATAGAAGTTTAGATTGGCTCTGCTGGATGTTGCAGCTTTTCTGAGTTGCCTTCGTAGCCCCAAAATTTTCTTTTTTTTTTTTTTTTGTATCTTTATTAAAGTGATTTTTCAACATATGAAGAGTTCATCACTGAAAATTTTCTTTTCATGTTGTTGACGTATTTACTTGTTGTCTCCTGGTGCCATGAAGAAGAGGATGATATAAATAAGTGCAACCGGTGGGTACAAAGTTTACTCCCGTCTCGAGCTGGTTGGTATGTGGCGATGGAAGAGCACACACCTTTTTAACAACGGTTGGATAAATACAACAAACGGCATCTAACGACTTATAATGTCTTCCCTCTCCAGGCATTTTTGGAGGCGAAGCATATTATCCTCGTTTGAGAATCCGCACATTTGACCGGAGCTGTTGAAAACCGTGAAAAAGAGTGGCCAACCCATTGAACTCCCATTAAACTCTGGAAGTTCTTTCGGGACCGCTTGTAGCGCAGCCTATTAACTCCGGTTCAGAATGCAGATTATCTCATAGCCTGTGGACTGCGTAGGTTGAACAAGTGGTCTTTGTAGATCGCGGTACATTGGAGTTGACCTTTGCTCTTGAACGAACTGGCTCGATTGGATCAAAGTTTCTAGTAGTTTCTAGTGGTTTGAGCTGAGAAATACTTATGAGGGGAGAGTTTTCTCGACGTAAGCTGGTTGTAGTAGCCGATGACCCAGATGAAACAGCTAGACCGGAATCCGAATTGATAACCCATTGTTCGATCTTCGACAGTTGATCCGTAATTGACTCGATGTCGCTCACCACTGTTGAAGACTCACTGCCAAATTTGAGAAGCGTTTTATACTTCTTTCGCTTCACTTTGAACACTTTTGCCGTTGCTCCTGGATCTCTGCGAGGAGGTCGGGTTATGAACCAGTTTAATGTACGAATTGTGATCTGCGACTGCGAACAGCCAGAAAATGACGCAAATCCTGCTCTCATTTTGGATCTCCTCTTTTACCGTCACACACTCAAAATAAAAACACTCAATTGACAACTAGCTTCTCGATTCAATCTTGCATTTCTCGGCGGATTTCATCGCAGACAACTTCTAGTGCTTCCATTGTTTTATATTGTTGAATTTCACTCCTATTGGCCCTGGAGTCTGTGTGACTGGATTCTCATTGCCATTGTATTCGCTCTCGTGTTGGTTCCGACTTTGGAATGCTGGGTCAACATAATATTATTAGATATTATCTCAATTCGATGCAAATAGCATAATTGAAATAGCCTAATTCATCAATTTTATTCCGCCCGGAGTGGTGAGGTGAGGTTACAAATTCACTACCAACTTCAATACTTTTTGAGCATTCAGTTCACATGCAAGTATGGATCGCCCATTGAAAAAATAAAACCCTATTTATCCAACTTTGCTCCTAATAATGATTGCATGGCGCATTCGAAAAGAATACATATATTGATTTCCTTCTTCTCCTCCAATGGCTCTACATTCCAACTGGAACTATGCCTGCTTTTCAACTTAGTATTCCATGTAGCATTTCCTCAGTTAGTAATTGGAAGCTTTTCTATGCCCGCCATTGCTAGAGTATGTATCTTGTGTGGCAAGCACAACGGATACACTATGCCCAGGGGGCCAAGAATGTATCCCACCCGAAAACATCCTGGAGCGGCCCGATAATCAAGCTCGCCATCCCCGGATTGGAAATCCTACGCCTTTGCACGAATGGCTAACTGGAGACCCATACATTGATCATTGTTTATATTTGATTGTGTGTGTGTGTGTGTGTGTGTGTGTCATCCTCTACCCCTCACCCAGCTGGGGGCGTTGGTGAAGTAGTACTACGAATAATTTGATCATATCTCATGCTCCGTAATGGTGCCCTTATTGTTACGAAGACTAGTACTACAAAAAGGATTCACTTCTGAAGCAAGAAAGGTTTCTTCAGAATGTGCAGGGAATGGGATGTGCTAGTTGTTCATAACAGGTACAGCAAAACTTCACAAGAACGCCCTTATTCGTACTAACTACTCAGGGAATAGAAGGTCGAGAAGAGCCACCGTTGCTAACTAAAGCGTGAACCGGATACCTGGGACTCCCACAATATCCGCGGCAATAGAAGCAAACGATGCCCTGTACGTATTTAATGTTCAATTTTTAAGTTGCTAAAGTATAATTGAAGAGATAAAGGAAATTGGAACGTGCTCACCAGTTCAGCCACTGTCAACATTGCTCCAGTTTTGGACAAGAGACATCAGGAATATTCGAGGTATGACATCATTCAATGCGCTGCTGCCTTTGCTTCATTCGAAACTGTGGCGAATTGGCAGCTACAAGGTTCTTGTGGGGTTCGTTGTTGTGAAAGTTCTGCAGTTAGTGTCCAGGCTGCTTGTGGCTGCTGCTGTGCTTGCCGCAAATAAAATGATTCAGGTCCGCACACATTACAGTGATATGTCCAGACATCCAATTCTTCTCCAAGAAGAAGGAAAGAAAGCGCATCTTGCTTCTAGTTCACGCCAGGATAAGTATTGAATCCTTAAAGTGCGTTTCACAATCCAGGGTCGTAAATGCTCTGAACAGGAAGGACGATGAAACACTGTACACTATGATATATTTGACACGAAATTCTTCACTTCTAGTTTGCCGTAAAGTAATGAAAACAAAATTTTTGGATGTTTGGAAAAAACAAATTTTTAGGTTTTTGGAAAAAATAAACGTGACAGAAGAAATTGAATGCAGCCAACCGCGCTCGATGCTTGCTACGATCTATCTCTGATCATTGTTTATATTTGATTTATTGTTTAGTCGTCTAACACTCAATCGCCTGCGGTGTTTTTCCTACCTTTTAAGTATTTGAAAAATAAAATCAGAAAATTTCGCTGATATCAACTTCTAAACAATGTTGTAAAATATTATGTCTACAATAAGGCTTTATTTCTTTTGGAAAAAAAAGAAAGAACACACAAAACGCATTCTATATATATATATATAAATATAGCATTATGTATATTTTTTTAGTTCAACTATTCTACCTGACTTATCGACGAATGCTTTATCAATGCGGTTTCCCAACCAAACAACTCGAATTGCAGCGGTCAGAAACAGAAACTACAATCACACACGTTCCCCATAAACCGCACCATATCTGACATTCGGGCGATGACCTGAAATCACCCTACCGAGTGACCTCAGCGAGTTTCCAAAACAAATCTCAGATCGAGTGACATTCGCCAGCGTGGACCGTCTGCTGTTGGTCATAGCCAAACTAGGTTATGCTAATTTGTGAAACTGACGACGACGACGACGACATCTCGCGCTAGCGGGGGGTGATTGGATGCTGAAACTGCAACATGATGCTCTTTTCTCAGTTGAGCAAACCAAACAACTAACTGACTTAGAGGTACTGTCTGCACCAGAGGCTACTACTACCAATGAGGGGGCATACGAAAATTACGTAAAAGATTTTTCAATTCTCCCTTTCTCTATAGTAAAATATCTCTGCAGAGTGTATACACATTGTAAAAAAGAAAATGTCAGACACACCTCCCCACCCACCAACCCACCCATAATTTGTGGATGGCCCCACTAGCTAAATGTGGCTCAATAGGCTGATGCTAGAAAGAAGCAAAAAAAAAACTAAAAGGATGTAAAGGGGTTCGTGTGGCCTTAAACTGGCCCGCTCTCTGGAGCCAGCAGCAGCGTATGACGTAAGATTTCTTTTTTTTTATCTCGTAACCGGAGTCGATGGTTTACTTTCACTAGAGGTAGGGTACTACGAATGGCGTCTTTGCGTTGCGGCCCATTTACGGGTTTTAATCGGCTGATTGTGCTAAAATTGGTGTTTTGCACATTGACAGCGAATGAGGAATGTAAGATTTGCGGTGGCGCCAATTCGCTTGTGGGGATTCAGGTTTTGCATTCGTTGCAGTTTTTTTTAAGAGAAATGGAAGCTCGTAGGTACGTAATAATTATAAGGAAATATAATGGTATGATATGATACTTTATAGGTTAAATTAAATTTACTCTTTCAAACCTGCAGTTAAAGAATGACTATTGACGAAATACAAAACGTACGAGTTCTCGTACAAAATTGCATAATTGACATCACTGATTGAAGGTAACAAGATTTAAGCAATAAGAATTCGCAACAGATCTCCATGCAATGCGAAGTAATATTACTTTCTCGTGTTTCAATCAAGATGTTTTATTACCATTAATAAAGCTTCTATTAACGCACGTGAATTGACGTCCACACACGCCAACAAATGCCACCCGAAACGTTGAAGCTCGGCGAAGTCTACATTGGGCGACCTTGACTGACTGTTGAGGTAGCATTGAATGAATGTATGCTCGAATTAATGTAATGTGTATGCTTTGCTGAGTCTACAAATGGATGGTCCTTTCGAAACGGCCGCTCGCGCGCTGCCTGACGACGGTGACGACGGCGGAGACCCGGTCACTGGCAATTTCGCATCCATCAGCATCCCAAATGCGTCATACTTGGCCAAGAGTATGTATAAACAAACCTTAAAGGTCTTCGATTCGATTGAACATCGGCGGGCAGATCACCATTCACGTTCGCGCACCTCGTAATAGTAATATGCATTTGCAGCGCCACATGAATTGGACGCGACGCGACTCGACTTGACTTGGCGGTCGGTGTATTCATGACGGAGATTGTTACGAAATTTTCCGCCGACCCCATCGTATGCCTATCACTGCACCATACCGTAGAAAAAAAAACTGGTTAAATTGTGCAATTTTTTTTAACGATGCCAGCCACCGAAGTCCGAAAGATGGCCATGTGAGAGAGCCACGACAACGGCGACGGCGTTTAAAAGTATTCCATATGCACACGATGCGATGTTACCTAACTTCTGCTGCTCAACGGATTGGATTGGATCGGATTGTCGCCTTAATACGTTATTGGGCAGGTTTGCGGACGACGACGAGCCACGGTTGGTTATGGTTGGGCCCCGGTGGGACTATGGAAGGCGCGCCACTTTGGAGACAAAATGAGTTGCATGAGATTGAGATAAGTTTCCTTAACTTGACGCAGTGGTGAATTAATCGATGATTTTTATGGCACTAGGCGATTCTATCATGCAAAGCGTGAGACTGGTAGAATTGAACCAGCGGTTCTCAGGCAGCATGGTTGTAGAAGATATCACGACCTTATTTCATAATAATCAGTACCTCCTAAACACCCACCATGTGAAAGTATAGGTTTTCCTCCTTCATTATTCCATAAATTTGGAGAGGGCGAGACATTCAAAATGGCTGACATTCAAGATTTGAATGGAATTTGCACTGAAAAACTCAAAAAAAAATTATTCTACGTACCTTGATATTCTTCTTCAAAGGCTCTACATTTTAACTGGAACTTGGCCTGCCTTTCAACTTAGTATTATATTAGCATATTAGGGGGATTTCCTTAGTCATGCGATACGATGCGCGGCTACAAAGCAAGACCGTGCTGATAATTTCCGGCTGGAATTTTTCTCGATTTCTTTGGGCATAAATGTATCATCGTGTTAAACTCTTGATAACGAATGCAAAAATTATGACTTGGGTTAGAAATCTCGCAGTTAACAACACTGCAGAAGTGCTGAATGAACACTAAGCTGCGAGGTGTCAATGTCCCAGTGGGGGATGTAAGGCCATTAAGAAGAAGTTCTATTAGCATTTTTATAGTTAATAATTGAGACATTTTCTACGGTAGCCATTGCATGAATATATATCGTATATGGCAAATACAATGGAAACACTATGCCCAGGTTGCCGAGAATGTTTCCCACATCCTAGGACGGATCGAGTTCAACATCTCCGGATCCTACGCCTAGGCAACCTGGAGACCCCCTATAGATTATTTTAATTCACCTAATGCAAGAAGCAGGGTAGTGGATATTTGGGAGAAGCTGATTTAATTGAAATAATATTCTACCACAAAGGCACTGTAACCACCCTATGACAATTCGATCTGTTTTTATTGTGTCGATAAATGGAATTTCCGTAGTTTAACGATATTCTGAACTATAAAAGCATTTTTCTTGTTGTTTACTGTTTGAAGAATATTGTAATTAACATCAGTGAGATAACTACGGAAAAGGTATGCTTACCACAAGTATTGTACAATTGAGGAATAAACTCACCTGGAAATAAAATAGGAAAAAATATATTATTAATACATTATACAAAAAACAAATTATGGAAAGTAAACGCGTAAAACTTGATAAGCGGAACATTATACTATTCTACGCTGAAATGATCTTCTTCCTAACAAGTTTGCCTTAAACTTGCAATGCATGCAATATTGACGATTTACGTCAGAATACGGCTCAATGATTCACGGCAGAGTACCACTGAATGAAACGTAATGAACTTTGGCATACAATGCTAGAACATGGTTTTCAAGCAAAGCGTAATAACACTAGATTGTCTCGTGCGACGCTGGATGGATCCAAATCGAACGTCGGAATATTTGGTGAGACATCCGATTTGTTCGTGACGTTAGATGGTTTGATTTAGGGTGATGCGATATCTAATATGCCATTCAACATAGCTCTGGAAGGTGTAATTCGAAGATCTGCTGGGCAAAGAAACGAAACCATCCTGATCATAAACGCTGCCAAAACTAAGTATCTGGTGGCCGCAGCAAACGGGGTAGTTCAAACGCTTTTATTCCCGAGGAGGAAATGGAGGAGATGCGATTTGATGTTGTCGACGATTTCATATATTATGGAACACTCGTTACATGTGATAGAGATGTTTGCCGCGAGGTAAAACAAGTGTTGCGATTACAAATAGGACTTTCTACGGTGTTCCCTAGCCAGCTAAAGTCTCGCAGCTTGCAAGCACGGACAAACTTAGCTCTGCACACATCGTCCATGAAGCATGGGCTTAAAAATATGCAGACTTTCGGATATTTTAAAGGTCGAATCTTCGGAGTATTTGAACGAAACATACTGTGTTTTATCTTGGTGACGCATAACTGTGAGCTTCTTAAGCAAATATTGTGAAAACATTACAAAATGTTATAGTCTTATACAATATTTATCTAAAAATCTTGCAGTTTGGCATATCCCCAGATTTTATATGATAGATTTTAGCAGGTCCTTAACTGCCGTTATACACATAACTGTCCCATGTTCCTAGGAAATCCCAACAAACATGGGACAAATATGCGTATGACGGCAGTTGAAGTCTGTATCAAAACATAGTCATTCGGTAATTTATTTATTTATTTATTTCGTTAACTCCATCCATAAGGGCTTGTACAGACTCTTCAGATATCGTGGTGGCCATATTTGTCCAAATTTGTTGGAAGTGTTTGATATCTTTTAATTCCTTGCTTCTTTCCAGAAAGCTTCCGCTTCATCAAAGTCCAATATCTCGATAGGACGTAATTCCGGTCAATTTGGCGGATTTGCGGTTTTTGGTGCAATGATGACGTGATTTGTCTCGTACCACTCCATCACAGTTTTGGCATAACGGCATGATTCCAAATCGGTCCAAAACAGAGGGATTTCAGGCACTTTTTTTGATAAATCTCCTTGTTGATTGTGCCTACGAAAGATTTACTTTTCTTACCACACGTGCGAATCGCTTGCCACGCAAAGTATTTTTTTTGGGAAATTTCGATGTCTTCTTCGTCCTAAAATACTCAACTGTAGCATTTCTGGCCATAGTAAATCCTCAATGACATAAGATTCATAGCCCATAACTACGCCTGAAAACTTCATCAAATATTCGCAGTACAATCGTCGAGCCCATGATTTTGCTGCCAAGTTCTGTTTGTTGTTGCGATTTAAAACTGTCTTTATTTTATACGACTTCAGCCCCAAACGCTGTTTTCATTTTTGGACAAAATCAGACGACATCCCTATTTTGCGAGCCACCGTTCGAACAGAGAGATTTGGGGTTCGCTTCAATTCACCTTCCAGTCCATGACAGGATCAGCACGTCCAATGTTTTTGTCACTTCTCGGTTTCCACTTAACTGTCAAACGTTCGGAAAATGATTTGAAGGTGTCCGGATTAATGCGGATTATACAGAATTGCAAGAAACTCTGACATCCGCTGGTTGAGTGTAGCCTTGATTATATTAACTTGAGGCTAAAATACTTATATTTACTGTCAAAAGTTGAAGTGAAGTGCCCTGCGGTATTTGCTTGTGCGTTTGGAACAATATCATACCACTTATTCTTGTACGTCAGCAAGGAGCAGCAGGGACTATGTCCAAGGGCTTGACGATACCTCCCCAGGCCATCTGCGAGTGGTGCCTGCCTAGGATGCGGTGGGATATGACAGTGGGCTCTGTTAAACTTCTATAAAAAGCTGCATGTATCCACAAGTAGGCTCCGCCAAAGCGGCGTGTGCCGCTCAAAGCGCACAAGCCCAAGTCCTGATGTTAGGTACGACGCTAAACAGATCTGACACGACGGTCCTCCGACGAGACAGGAGGGTTGCACAGGCCCAATAAGCCGCCTTTTAAAACAACCATTTCGAACAACATAGAAGATAATACGACTCGATACAATCGGCAACGACCTAGATGACGAATAAAGGATCACGATTAGAAGGTTGGAACATGGAACTGCTAGTCGCTAGGCTTCGCAGGTTGCTACAGGACAATCTACGCGGTCCTTAGCCTCTTACCCAGCAACTCCTATCCCTACCTCCCCGTGGTGCTGGCCGGGATACGAGCAACCTTAGGGAAGATCGGGTAACCAACCCCGGTGGGAACTACGGTCGTATGCTGACATGGAAGGAGGGGTTTGCTCCTCTCCGGAGGTGCAAATCTTACTGAGCGTCTGTTCTCCATGTCAGGATCGGCTCACAACAGCGTCTGTTCTCCATGTTAGGGGCGGCTGATCATCGCCCGAGTGCCAGCGAGGGACTCTAAGTGAAACTGTACACCATGGTCCACCGGGAATAAGGAGGAATGGTCCTCCGGAAATTTAGGGGGTTTGGTGTCAGGTCCTGCAAGCCAGCCTTAAAAAAACATAAGCAAAGAACAATCAACAAGAGAGTACGGACCGGAACCAGCGGCGAAGACCACTGCTACGAAAAGGGACTAGCGATTGGAAACTCGGAAACTCGTGGAACTGCAAATCTCTCAACTTCATCAGAAGCACACGCATACTCGCCGATGTGTTCAAGGACCGTGGATTCGGCATCGTAGCACTGCAGGAGGTTTGTTTGAAGGGATCAATGGTGCGAACGTTTAAAGGTAATCATACCATCTACTAGAGCTGCGGACGAGCTCGGTGGTCTAGTGGCTACCGCTTCTGCCTTATAAGCAGAAGGTCGTGGGTTCAATTCCAGGCTCGTCCCTTTCGTACTTTGTATTTCTATCTTAGTTCTTTCTGTGTTTCTCGTTCTACCAAAACGATTCCTACTGTTATAACCTTCCACACAATCCCAAATCCTCCCGTGGCACCTATGAGAGGTCGTAGAGTTCTCTGCATCTTTCTTAAGTAAGTGTCCAACTAACCATCCTTCCCTTCGCATTCGCAAGGACGTGGCCAGGACAGATCTCGACTATTGGAGAGTGCAATGCTTCCATCTAAGAGATAGTGATTAGTCCCAAATCAATATCTGAGGTAACGGATGAAAGTAATGCTACTCTCATACAATAATCTTGGCTTGTACCACCTACGAATTTGTGCGAATTGCTCAATGCTAATGCTCATGCTAATACCATCTACTAGAGCTGCGGCAACACACACGAGCTGGGAGCAGCTTTCATAATGATGGGCGATATGCAAAAGCGCGTGATCGGGTGGTGGCCGATCAATGAAAGAATGTGTCAAAGGCCGGTTCTTCAACTTCATAATAATCAACGTCCGTAGCCCGGAAGCACTGATGATGATAAGGATGCATTCAACGCGCAGCTGGAACGTGATTACGAAAGCTGCCCAAGCCACGACGTCAACATCATCATAGGAGATTTGAACGCTCAGGTTGGCCAAGAGGAGGAGTTTAGACCGACTATTGGGAAGTTCAGCGCTTACCGGCTGACGAACGAAAACGGCCTACGACTAATTGATTTCACAATCACAGAATCACAAACCGACCGACGTTCTTATTGATGGACGGCACTTCTTCGACATTATCGACGTCAGGACATATCGTGGCGCTAACATAACATGACTCTGACCACTATCTGGTGATGGTTAAACTGCGCCCAAAACTATCCGTCATCAACAATGTTCGGTACCGACGACCGCCGCGGTACGACCTAGAGCGACTGAAACAACCTGATGTCAACCACTGCATACGCGCAGCATCTCGAGGCAGCGTTGCCGGAAGAGGGTAAGCTCGATGGGGCCCCTCTTGTGAACTGCTGGAATACAGTTAAAACAGTCATTAACGACGCAGCGGAGAACAACGTATATGGGACGAAGTCGACGGAACGATTGGTTCGACGAAGAGTGCAGACAGATTCTGGAGGAGAAGGACGCAGCGCGGACGGTCGCGCTGCAGCAAGATACCCGGCAGAATGTGGAACGTTATAAACAGAAGACCCACATTTTTCAGGAGAAGAAACGCCGCCTGGAAGAAGCGAAGTGCGAGGAGATGGAACAGCTGTGCCGTTCTCAAGAAACACGCAAGTTCTATCAGAAGCTCAACGCATCCCGCAAAGGCTTCGTCATGCGAGCCGAAATGTGCAGAGATAAGGATGGGAGCAACTTGACGGACGAACGTGTGGTGATCGAAAGGTGGAAGCAGCACTACGAAGAACATTTGAATGGCGCTGAGAGTGCAGGCAGTGAAAGTCAAGGCAGCGGAGGAGATGACTACGTCAGTTCAGCGGACGATGGAAGCCAACCAGCCCCCACCTTGAGGGAAGTTAAGGATGCCATCCAACAGCTACAGACCAATAAAGCAGCTGGTAAGGATGGTATCGGAGCTGAGCTCATCAAGATGGGCCCGGAAAAGCTTGCCACTTGCCTGCACAAACTGATAGTCAGAATCTGGGAAACTGAGCAGCTACCGGAGCGATCACCATCCTTAAGGTCTGAGGGAAGCTCTTTCGCGGTAGAGCGCTGTTTTCATACTAAAATGTCTATAACTCGGAATTGGGAACTGACAATCTCTTTGGAATTTATCAAGAAATGTTCCTAGAAAATTTTGTGAACCAACTATTTCCCAAATTTGAATTAAGCTCTAAATACTAAACTATTGTACAACTAAAATTTTCGCTTCTCAGTACCTCTCTCCGATGATTTGACGCATAAAGAAACCGAATTTCGCAAAACCCAACTGACAAAAGTTTTGAAATTTTTCAACGATCATTTTGATGTAATAAAAAGTATATGTGACCGCAATAAATTTTGCAGGAAGCTCTTTTTATTTCAACCAAGTTTTCCAAATTCCATACTAAAATTACCATTTTGGGAGAGTAGTCAACAACATATTTTCTTATGGCGCACGGCAGGAAAGGAGCGATGAGAGCGATAGAAAGTCCGTCAACTTTGTATGTAGCGTGACACTTGAAAAAAGCGTATTCCCATTTGTAAACACGGACATACCAAATAAATAAATAGAAAATAAATGTAGGAATGGGACAATATAAATAATTGATGGTAAATAAGACAAGAAGATACTCCAGGAATTCCTCCGGAAGTTACAAGTTACAAGTTCCTTCAAGAATTCCTCCGGACGTTCCTCCAGGAATTCCTCCGGAAGTTCCTACAGGAATTCCTCCGGAAGTTCCTACAGGAATTCCTCCGGAAGTTCCTACAGGAATTCCTCCGGAAGTTTCTCCAGGTATTCCCCCGGAAGCTCCTCCAGGAATTCCTCCGCAAGTTCCTCCAGGAATTCCTCCGGAAGTTCCTCCAAGAATTCCTCCGGAAGTTCCTCCAGGAATTCCTCCGGAAGTTCCTCCAGGAATTCCTCCGGAAGTTTCTCCAGGAATTCCTCCGGAAGTTCCTCCAGGAATTCCTCCGGAAGTTCCTCCAGGAATTCCTCCGGAAGTTCCTCTAGGAATTCCTCCGGAAGTTCCTCCAGGAATTCCTCCGAAGTTCCTCCAGGGAATCCTCCGGAAGTTCCTCCAGGAATTCCTCCGGAAGTTCCTCCAGGAATTCCTCCGAAGTTCCTCCAGGAATTCCTCCGGAAGTTCCTCCAGGAATTCCTCCGGAAGTTCCTCCAGGAATTCCTCCGGAAGTTCCTCCAGGAATTCCTCCGGAAGTTCCTCCAGGAATTCCTCCGGAAGTTCCTCCAGGAATTCCTCCGAAGTTCCTCCAGGAATTCCTCCGGAAGTTCCTCCAGGAATTCCTCCGGAAGTTCCTCCAGGAATTCCTCGGAAGTTCCTCCAGGAATTCCTCCGGAAGTTCCTCCAGGAATTCCTCCGAAGTTCCTCCAGGAATTCCTCCGGAAGTTCCTCCAGGAATTCCTCCGGAAGTTCCTCCAGGAATTCCTCCGGAAGTTCCTCCAGGAATTCCTCCGGAAGTTCCTCCAGGAATTCCTCCGGAAGTTCCTCCAGGAATTCCTCCGAAGTTCCTCCAGGAATTCCTCCGGAAGTTCCTCCAGGAATTCCTCCGGAAGTTCCTCCAGGAATTCCTCCGGAAGTTCCTCCAGGAATTCCTCCGGAAGTTCCTCCAGGAATTCCTCCGGAAGTTCCTCCAGGAATTCCTCCGGAAGTTCCTCCAGGAATTCCTCCGGAAGTTCCTCCAGGAATTCCTCCGGAAGTTCCTCCGGAAGTTCCTCCAGGAATTCCTCCGGAAGTTCCTCCAGGAATTCCTCCGGAAGTTCCTCCAGGAATTTCTCCGGAAGTTCGTCCAGGAATTCCTCCGGAAGTTCCTCCAGGAATTTCTCCGGAAGTTCCTCCAGGAATTCCTCCGGAAGTTCCTCCAGGAATTCCTCCGGAAGTTCCTCCAGGAATTCCTCCGGAAGTTCCTCCAGGAATTCCTCCGGAAGTTCCTCCAGGAATTCCTCCGGAAGTTCCTCCAGGAATTCCTCCGGAAGTTCCTCCAGGAATTCCTCCGGAAGTTCCTCCAGGAATTCCTCCGGAAGTTCCTCCAGGAATTCCTCCGGGAGTTCCTCCGGAAGTTCCTCCGAGAATTCCTTCGGAAGTTCCTCCGGGAACTCCTCCGGAAGTTCCTCCGGGAATTCCTCTGGGAATTCCTCCAGAAGTTGCTCCAGGAATTCCTCCGGAAGTTCCTCCAGGAATTCCTCCGGAAGTTCCTCCAGGAATTCCTCCGGAAGTTCCTCCGGTTCTTGGAGGAACTTCCGGAGGAATTCCCGGAGGAACTTCCGGAGGAATTCCCAGAGGAACTTCTGGAGGAATTCCCAGAGGAACTTCCGGAGGAGTTCCCGGAGGAACTTCCGGAGGAATTCCCGGAGGAACTTCCGGAGGAGTTCCCGGAGGAACTTCCGGAGGAATTCCTGGAGGAACTTCTACCCGGAGGAACGTTCGAAGGATTTTCCGGAGGAATTCCCGGATGAACTTCCGGAGGAATTCCCGGAGGAACTTCCGGAGGAACTCACTTTATTTTTTTTCTTTGTCTTATCTATCATATTTGTCTCATTTGTCTTATTTGTCTTATTTGACTTATTTACACTAACAGCACTGTTATCACCCAAGTACTTTTCAAAGCTTGTGTGGAAACCTTGTACAGAAATCCTCTCGCGATATGTTTTCATTTTCCAAAACCAGTTGGCGTTTGTTTATTTTGGTTTTCTCATTGCGTGATTGGTCGGCACTGTTGCTGTTCTCTCGCCGAACCACTGCATAAGTGATACATTTCTTCCCCATTGTCACCAATTCCTTTTGTTCTCCGTTTACGGCAAATTCTTAAGCAATTGCAAACTGCATAATGATGAAATAATTTTGGCGACACTGACAGCGTCATTCTGGCGGGCTAAATTAGGCAATTTTCTCTCTCAGAGAGTGCTACCACGTGCTTTTTTAACGGAAAACCCTTCCCTCAGACCTTAATGCCACCTACAAAGTGATATCCCAGATCATCTTCCGACGTCTGTCACCATTAGTGAATGAGTTCGTGGGAAGTTATCAAGCCGGCATCGTTGAAGAAATATTTTTTTCTCCATAATTTAACGGCGTGTCGCATTGTAGCATTGGGGCTACTCGTAACCGGGCCGGCACCACGGGGAGGTGATGATAGGAGTTGTTGCTGGGCAGATGAGTAATTTTCTTATTCGATCTCTGAAAATAAATCATCGTTAATTCCATAGGCTAATCATACCCATCCCTCGTAATATCTACTGTATCAATCTTTTAATTTTAGAACACCTACACAAAATTGGTTGTGATGTGATTCATGAATTTGAATCAGCGTGCCATCTAATTTCTAGTCATAATTCAAAGCATTAAAAATATATCCATTAGTCACAGGTGTGCATTAATTTTTAATGAGGGGGAGATACCCCAGTGCTGGTCTTACAAGCCATTTAACGAAAAACTCTCGAACTATGCGAATTATACCTACCTGTATTATACCATAAACACAAAATATGATAAAAGATGATTCATACAACTAAATCTTTAATCATTTGAACACGTTTTTCAACGATATATTTTGGTAATGAATTATAGTGAAAATTTTCATGGGGGGAAATGCTTATCTAATCTTCCGGTCAATGTCATCATATAGTGCATATACTCCTGTATATATACGATTGTGATGCATCACCAGTGCTACGATGTGCACGTATTACCTGGCAATCTAACTGCATTGATTGTCTGCCTTTTCAGAATTCCCAATAATATTCCGTTTAAATATCACAAATGATGGTTAATTGTTTGTGCTAAGGGAAAGAAAAGTGCAGTGGGTACCGGCCAAGTTCCCCCTGGCGGTGCTAAAATGATAAGCGTCGTGCAATTCCTAATTCCATTTAAATCTTTTAGTATCATTAGTGATTAGCACGCGTTATTATTTTATGTGCGGGCACGCATGGAACATAGTTTTCAACGCGTGTCAGGCGGCTGACCCATGCTCGACCAAAATAGTAAAATTTAGCTAGAATATTTTAATTTTGCTTGATTTTTTTATTTTATTTTTATTTTTGCCATCAAATGATTAGGAGCTTATTTTCAACATCACATAACGCAAGAGAGGGTAAAACTCTGCGTTGCATAGAAAAGTTTAGGAGGTCCCCGATTCGGTGCAATGTTGCACTGTCGTGTGGGGCATGGTTGTCCCGTGTCGTTTATGGCGATGTCATTCCCGCATCTATAACGCCTTTGCTTGAACAAATCATTTTATGTAATGGCGGGACATGTTAATAATTCATTCTAGTTCTCAAATATTTTGGTAGATACTTCTGGAGGCTGTCAAGGCGGTGGGAGGGACATTGCATATGAGTGGCAGAGGTGGCTGTGCTCTGGGCGGCAGCATGGTGAAAGCAGTTTCGGGATAGTTAGGATTCAGTTTTCATACTTAAGAGAATATCTAGAATAATATTATATTTGATGAGCCAACCCTCCATTTTTAATCACGAGCTTTATTTAGTAGCATAGGTTATCAGTACTCGTAATATACTTAATTCGGTGGGCACGCTTGGAACACATTTTTAACTCAAGTTCGACCAAAATTGTAAAATTTAATTGATTTATTTTAATTCAGTTTAATTATTTTAATCTTTCTGTGTCAAATGGTTAGGTATTTGTTCCCCCACCCCTTCTGCTCCCTCCTTTTCTATTTTATGTTTCCAAACTTAAACCAACGTGATCACACTATTTCCAAACTGCACGTACCTCTATCATATCAATCTACATACGAATCTACATACAAGAAGCGACAATCACCAGAAAACGGATTTCAATCATTTCTCTTTTACCATAAGTATAAATCATCTAAGCTATAATAAACTCTATCGTAGCGATCCCGAACTGTCTAAACATCTAAACACTGTCTATTATGAACATAAACACAACCGTTTCTATCTCTACAAACATTTATCTAATAAAAAGGTTCCATAGCAGTCGCTAGAGCCGGAAGCGGTCAACAAGCCGCTCCATACTCTCATCTATCTTCTATCATCTCACAATTTTACTACCCTGAAACTGAACTGTTTCGGACCCCTTATGGGTCTGAAGCAGAAGACGGGACACTCGAGCCTACCAGTCAGTGGATGGAAAGGTCCGTTGTGATAAAGGGTCTATCACAAGCCTCGGATAACCTGGAATAAGTTTTCCACGAGTCGAGTTCACATTGATTTCATGAGTTCTATAAATGATTCGTCACGTTGAAAATTTAAGCCAGCAGTGTAAACGTATTGCCTAATGTCATACAACGTAGATTGGCCACGGCCCGGGGATACGTTGAGTATAACAAGAATATAACAAGAATATAACAAGAATTATAGTGAAAATTTTCATGTTTCATAACAGTGTTTCCTAGTAGGAGACTGTTGCATCATGTTCAAATATGACCAACTTTCTGTTACATGTGTAAGCAAATATACTCTATTACCAATATAGTCCACTCTGGCTGATTTGAAGAGACAGCGCAGTAGCGCCGCGGTGTCACAAAAGGCAAGCAATGTAGTGAAGAGACATTCCTAGGGGTGCTTAAACGTATGATTCAGTATGCAGTATAACATTTCGAAATAATATGCTAGAAATCATACCATGACCCTATTTTGATATTTGAGTTTTAAAATATTTTTTTTTTAATGTAATCAAATTTACAAAAATTGTAAAATTTGTGTAATTTTTGCAATTATCGCAATATTATTATATTTGGTGTAAGGACATAATTTAAAATAGTAATATTTTTCACTTGCTTTAAGTTGGGGATATTCAAAAATGTGTTAGTATAGCTTATTAGCCTCTCCAGCTAAATTTCTTATATGCTACTCCAAATTCCCACCTTTTTCAATTTTTGCTTATTTCTGTGGCTTCTTGATGCCTTAACAAGTAGAAACAATTGAATTGAAATAACTTTAACAAAACATGTGTAAAAAATGGCTATTTGGTCACATGACAAATCTCATGTGGGAAACAGCTACTAAATACAAAAATTGATTTATATATCTAACAAATCGTGATCGTTATTAAAAATATGGCTAATATTGACCATCTCCACATAACCAGATTTCATTCGATTGATTATAAAGTAAGGCGAAAATTTTTAGCATTTCATTTTGATCAAGTTCATAACATGAGGATCTAGTATTCCATGCAGGTAAAGGACTTTTCAATAGCTTCCTTTAGTATTACATAATATGGTGGAGGGACCTCCGTAAGTATCGTTTTGAGAGGTTGTTCCCGGCGCTGGGTGATCTCATCCTATTGATTCTTTACCATCTAAACCTTAAATCGATAATTAACATACAATCATAGACACAATGTTGTATTGGAAGCTTTATTTTTAAAATGATTTGAATTTGACATAAAAATAATCAAAAATGATCATAAAAATGTGGTTTTATTTCACAAGGTACCTTTTGTTAAAAGTTAAACCATGGTGCACCGAGTGATTACATCGTGTAACAGATTGAGAAGTACTGCTCATAATTGTATGATAAATGTTCTTGGGCCTTAATGTCCAAGTGACAGATTTGACAAATAGCTTACAGAGCCATTTAACGCTTACAGCAGTTGGCCAACCATCACCCAGAATGATTTGTCGTTTTGCGGATCGCTCATCCGTCCAGTGATCGTATGATATATTATGTTCCTAATTTAGCTACCGTTGACTGCCAATTGACGTTACGTATTTGGCCCGGTGTTTATTAATGTATTCGCACGATCCTGAACTGCTCATTTATGGCCATTCAAGTGCATCGAAATATCATATGCTGTCACTTTACCTCGGTACCCAGAAACCGCACTAAGTCACGTTCGGACCCGCTCGAGGATGTACCCGCTGTTCTTTACATCGCATCGTGTGACCCCGGCAGCAGCGATGGTATTTCGATCTGATATAACCCCTTACTTACATCACCCAGTCAGCCTGTAGTGGGAGACCCGATGACTCGACGCCACCGACGACAGATGACTGGTCTCGACAAGGTGCCTCATATCCCGTAAGACCAGAGTTTGGAATTAAATCGGCCATTGCTCGGAGAAGGAATGGATCGATGAGTCATGCCTAAAGTAGCGCAACTGAACTGAAACCACTGCCGCACCGGGGCGGTTAGTGGAACGAACCCCACCGTAACATCGTTTGAGCTGCTTGGCGGTGGGAGCTGTCTGAAGCGACTGAACCGTTGTTGCCTCGATATATTTTGCGAAATAATAATGTGTGTATATGAATAATAACATATACAATATAAATATTGCAGCCGGCAACGGCAATAATATGGCAACCAGAAGCAAACCTATAGGTAACAGGTGAAACGAGTGCTTCGAAAAAGGTGGGGCATTACGGTGAGATAAAATAGTGTTACGTGGTGCATAAGAAGTGCACCATTCTCCTGAAGTGAAAGTTTGATTATTGCTTACCAGGTTTCGAATGGCACTAAACTCCTTTAGTGTCGTTTGTGAATGAGAAACACTAAACGTTTTGCATCTCATTTCTTGAATAGATTGAATGACCATTCTTTATATTTTTTATTGTGAACAAATATCCTCAAAGTTGAACAACTCTGCAGTGGCATATTGGTGCTGTTGTTCAACAACAAATTTGACTGTAATGAAAAGCATAATTAAAAGTAATTACCATATCCCAAATCCCCTCAAACATTATTTGTCTAGCTCAGTGGGCCACGCCATTCGCTACCCATTTTTTTTGCGTAGGTTTGAGTGTGAAATGAGTCGATTTTCCCCCTCGATGCGCCCATGATTGCCACCCTCCATCACTCAATCAGTGGCTGACGACGATTGGAGCATTATTAGAGTAAGACCCCAGCCAGCAGCTAACAAGTGGCAACCATGTGTGGTAACCGCCAAGAAACTGAGAAGAACAAATGCCGCGGAGTACAAAGCTCAAGGCAAAGTACAACGCACTCTTCTACTAGTTGTGTGTGGCTCGAACAAGATTTCTTGCCACTCTTGCATCAAGGCATGGTGGCACACACCGGTGGCATTGGTTGTATCATTTCTAGCAGAATAATGAGAAATATCTAGGATAACGGAACGCAACCGATCGAGCTGGCGGAGGTCTGCCTGCCGGAGTTCAGTGTTTTTTTTTCAGGTTGACGCACAGTTAGTGCTTCCATTGTGTGTAGTACATACTTTTAATTGTCATACGAGAGTGGTTTTCCGTCGGAGAATGTGAAGGAAACATGTCCATGTTCAGCTTTTGTTAGCAAAAGGGTGTAGCATTACCATCATGATTTATTTCGCAAATATGTAGCATGGCTAGGCTACGCTTGCATTAGAACATCTTATAGTACAAGTAACGTATCAAACGAACAATCATATATCAAGAGCATAAATAAATTCTTGCTTAACTTTTCGAAAGGAGCTAAGTAATATTTTGCATGCATTAATTTGAGTTTTGCAATCAAAAGTTTGCATATTGGTCTGTTGATTGCTGTATTCAAATTAATTCGTGGAAAAAATGTTACTTAGGTCGTTTTGAAAAGTTAAACGAGAATTCTCTATCAAATTTTATCTGATGTTACAATTTTTTAATGAGTAAACATGAGGTATCCATTATAGGAAAAATCAAAAGGTTTAAAATTAAAAAAAAAACAATATATTGAAATAGATCATATGAAACAAGAGAGAGTGTCAACTCAAAGGAAGCAATATTTCTATTATCGAGTATGGGACCCGTGAGGTCTACTAGTTATGTAACGTATGTGTATGTTGGACCGCTCCATAAAACATGTTTTGGTCGAATCAGCTGATTGCGTCGACCGTTTGTTGCACAAACGCTTTTGAGAGTTTACCATAGGGATCAGCCAATAGTCCGACCAACTAAATTGGTTGATTGCTAGACTTCTAATGATTGGCACCTATCTATCGACACAATAAAAATTAGTCTAATAAGTCGATTGAAGTCGACCAATGTACAATTAGCCTTCGTAGTCTAACGGAAAATCAGTGGATACCTATGCTGAACTCTCTTAAAAGCCTGTGCAACAAACGGTCGATATGTTTTCGACGAAATCGGTCGATCTGTCAAATAATGTTGTATGGGGTAACATTGCCTCCGCCCCAAAGAAAATGCTTCAATTCATGCTTTGTTTGACCGTGAGCAAAGTTGTTCGGTCAATCGTTTGATAGTTACCGGCTAGGTTGATAAAAATCAAACCAGTTTGATCTAGATTTCGGTAAACGGGGGCGAGGGCAACGTTGATCAAATTCAAATATATTGGAGCGTTGGTAGCGAAGTTGCACAAACTTCCATACCTTTCTTGATGATTGGTAATCAAGTAAGTACTTCTCATTATCAACTCACTACTAATGCGCACTCAAGTGTATTAATAGCCTCAAATTGGGGGTTTTAAGTTATTTGTTCCAATAATAAATAAACTCTCCAGAAGATCCCATTGAACGATCCAGGGATCCTACAGTAATTAGGAAAATTCCTTCGAGACTTCTGAAGAATTATTCTGAGAATTTGTTCAGAATATCTGGCTCGGGGTGCGCGATTCCCAGGATCCACGGAGAAAGAATTCCCTAAAGTACTGAACATTCCTGTAGAAATAAATCTTTGAATCGATATTCTCCAGAGTTTTTGTGAATATTATCAAGAATTCTGAGGATAAATAATCCAGAATTTTTGGAAAACGAGCTACCGTTCCTAGAGAAGTTTGTTATTTTTTAAATACCTTGGGGAGGATTTCCTGAAAATTAAAGAGAAAGAATGCCGGAAAGGAAGGGGACTGAGCTTATCTAGAATTGTTGGAGAAAGAACTCCCCATAATCCCAGAAGGGATAAATGCTCATAACCACTGCTGCCGTAATCTGAAAAAGTGACGTAATCGTCATTTTACAACATGCATGTTTTCCATTTTTCTGTTAAAGAGCTCGATGAGTAGTACTCGTTAACACCATTTTTGGAAAATGGCGTATACGTCACTTCTTCAGATTACGGGGGAGAGATTCTGCAGAATTTTGGAGATGACCCAGAGTTCATGGAGTATTGCTTTTTATTTTATCGAAGAATTGAATACCGTGCCAATTTTTCAACGTGTCTAAACAACGCATAGATATTAGTAAAAGCGCAATCAAAACATCGTTCTTACACTCTTTCTCACAGTCAGGGTTTCGACTTTTCGTTTCAATGAGACCAAAGCAAACGATTTTCGGGCCAAGGGAGAATCTTTTTTTCGTTGGTTATGTTGAGGATCGTCTTTCATCTACCAATTTTTCTCTAGAACTGGAAGATAAACGAAAATCTTGCCTATTAGATAAAAATCCTTTTTCGTTCCATCACTTTCCCTCTCACTCACTTTTCGCGAGAATTATCGTGGAACAATTACCAAATTGTATGGTTACGCCGGGATTCGAACCCAAAATCTTAACGAAAAATCCCTCTGTTTTGGCTTTTCTGCTCATAGAATTTATAAAGCGGAGTGATTCTACAACATCCGACGTTTCGACCCTTGGTTTGGGCCTCCAACCTCCCTGAAGAAGGCCCGAACCAAGGGTCGAAACGTCGGATGTTGTAGAATCACTCCGCTTTATAAATTCTATGACCAGAAAAGCCAAAACAGAGGGATTTTTCGTTATCTACCCTGGTCGTTCCTAATATAAATATCAACATCTTAACAATAATAGCTGTGAGGATGCGCTTCTTCTAGTCACACCATCACGCTATCTGTATGAAAGCATTGGGTTATTTGGTCCACATAAGTTACTACCATTTGCATTTTTGATGCCACGAAAAGACTTGAATATGAATGCAAACTCGGAGACGAGCCAGCCTCGGGCTGCAAGTCTCCTAAATAAAGACAAAAAAAATATGAATGCAAAAAGAGCAAACCAACGTTTGACAGCAATCGAAGTGAGCGAAAAATGGTTATCACTCTCCAGGCCAAGATGAATACACCACTAGGTGTTCCAATCTGCCGAATTCACGATTCAGCCATCTTGGATTTTGGTATGGAAGAGCCAGCCGGTTTGTTTATGTTTTGCACCGAAAATGAATTTTTCACCCCCGCCTTCTTCTCGTCCATAAACTGGGCAGATTGAAACACCTAGCTGTGTATTCATCTTGCTCCAGGCTGTTTTTCTTTCCCGAACAGCGATTTCTCCCCGAAAATTTTCGTGAAAGAAACATAATGTGCTCCTGCGATTGAGTGAGCATTACGAACCCTGCGCACATTCCTAGAAGTATTTCCTTTCAGTTGAGATGTCTTTTACATATGGAGAAAATGATGGAAACATATTCCGGTGAGACAATATTTAGGTGCAAAGACTATGCAAAATTTGCAATATGAGTTTCCGAGAATTCATGGATCGAGAATTTCTCAGATTTTAGTTCTTTGCAAACGAAAGTATTGGGTTTGTAATCAACGGATGGAGCACCAGTTGACTGGTTTTTGACATATTTGAAATTTAATTTGAGAACCTGTTAAAGATTCAAACTACGTAAAAACAGAATTCTAGAAAAACAAATCTTTAGAATGGGAACCTGAATTCCCTAGAATCCTAAAAAAGAATTCCCCAGAGTTTCTAGAGAAGGAATAACCCTGAATTTTTGAATTCTTCACAGTTCCTATATAAGGAATTTCGAAAACTCCTAGGAGAAGTTTTACTCAGAATTTAAGAAAAAGAAATTACTCAGAATTACTGGTGGAGAAATTATGTAGAATAGCTGGAGAAGATAGAGCAATTTCACGGAATTATTAATCATTTGGCACGCCCGCGGTTCTGGATCGCTATTGCTTCGTTCGTGTTTTCTACCGCAGGCGATGTTTTTTCGTTAGTGTTGTACAAAACACAACAGCGCGCATGCTCGAATGGTAAAGAAAGATTTCCCCAAAATTATTTTTCAAATTCTTGGGAGTTTAATTCACCAAAAATCGGGCTCAAGGAATTGCTGGTGAAGTATCCCAGAAATCCTATCAATTAAAATAAAATAGACAAGATTTCTTGAAGAAGGAATTTTCCAGAATTTTTAGAGGAAAGATTTCCTCAAACTGCTACTTGCCAATAAAGAAATCAGGGTATAAGTAATAAATATAAAATTTTGCTAAAAATACAAAATTTCCATAAACAATTAAGAATTTTCCACAAAACAGAAATAAACTAGAAAAAATTTTAATTATAAAAGAAAAAAATCCATAAAGAAATCAAAATGCTCCTTTAAAAAAAAGAAATGCAAAATTTCCATAAATAAATCAATATTGACAATAAACAATTACAAATTTTCCTCAAAATAATTTTTTACCACAAAAAAAAAAACTTTAAAGAAAAAATCTATAAAGAGCAATAAAAAAATATTAAAATTTCCATAAAGAAATATGAAAAAATCAATCAAACTTTCCACAGATGACCCTTTCTTTACAAGCGTTTACTGTTCTTGGAAAATTTAATCAATTTTATTGCTTTTTTAAAAGAAATTTTCTTGTTTTTGTAACCGCTCTTTAGTCTTTATTGATCACTAGTCGACCCGGCAGACGTTGTCCTGCATAAGGCGGAAATGTGTGTGTTGTGAATTGCTCATGCGAAATTCCTATACGAATGTTAATTTTAGTTTTTCATGATTTTGCCCATGATATTTACATGAGGAAATATTATATAAACCCGTCGGAAACTATAATGAAGGTATCTGCTAAAAGAATGAAGAAAATCCATCCAGCCGTTTTAGATATGCGGATACAAACACAGACCATTTCATTTTTATTATGTAGATTTTGAGGAAAGTTTTTTTAATTGCTAATATAGATTTATTTATGGAAATTTTGTGTTTTTTTTCAATGGAACATTTTGCTAATTTATTTTTGTTTTGTGTAAAATTCTAGATGATTTATGGAAATTTTTAAATATTTATATTTATTTATTGCTTATACCTTGATTTCTTTCTAATCTGTTATAGAAAATTTCTAATTCTTTATGGAAATTTCATTTTGCTGACATCCCTAAATATTTTTTGCTCTATTGTATCTTACCTCAATGATGTATTCCTTGCTGGGAAGAAACCTATCTTATTCCTTCATGGTTTGAAGTCATGACTTTTTTCTTGATTTGTTTTTATTGACTAGACTTGTCTTGTATGACGCAACCATACGCAGCATTCGTAAGTCTCGCCATAGTAAAGCAAAGAAGAAATATACAAATAATAATGTGGTCGTACATTTAACTTGCACAAGAAATAAGACAAAAATTCCAAACTAATACGGTGATCAACATCCTCTGAAGGTACATTATTTATATCTAGATAACTGTTCTTCCTTAAAGTTAGGACAAAATGGATTCATATAGGCAGCCCTTACTTTGCACCATTCAAAGTGCAAAAACGTTAAAAAAAATGAAAAACGATCCATTTACCATCTGAATGTGCCATTAAACGCTACCACACATCCATAAAATAGTTTGGGAGATTCCATAAAGAATAATTTTATGATCCAGAAAATGATCCATCAAAATTATATAAAATTTCAAATTTGCGCAATTTTTATCCTGATGATGATCCATAATTTCAGTAATATGATCCGAAATTTTGGTCATATGATCCATAATTTTGTTTTCATGTTCCATAATTTTGAAAATGTGATCCATAATGCTTGGAAAAAAGGGCAATGAAACTGCTGCTGAAATGAAATGCTTGGAAAAAAAGCAAATATTAATTTTAAACATTTTTTAAAATCTATGGAACATTTGGGAAAATTTATGAATCATAGCACCAAAACTATGGCTCATTTGAACAAAGTTATGTATAAAATGGCCAGAATTTTGGATCATACAACCAAAATTATGGATCATATTACTAAAATTATGAATCATCATCACGATAAAAAATTTGAAGTTTTATGGATCAAAATATAGCTTTTTATGGATCATTTTCAAGATCAAGATTTATGGATCATTTGTCATACTTCATGGGAAAATAGCAAGAATTGTATTGTTTTTCTTGACCATGTTAATGGAACATATTTTCCTATTAATTGCTAAATTTTAGCTTAGTTATTGATCGAAAAAATATTCTTTATGGAATCTCCCGAACTATTTTATGGATTGATGGTAGCGTTTTATGGAACATTCAAATGTTATTTACGGTTCGGTTTTCATTTTGTCTGGATCCGTCTTTATTGTTTATATGCAAAAGTATGTTTTGCCATTTATATATGGTAGACACTTCATCGATGCACCTAAAATTGATAGGCGACGCGGTTTAAAAAAAATTAAAAATAGTGGCTTCAAAATCGTCGGCAGTCACTGCGCATAGCTCTATGCATAGGTCCTATGGCCAAAAATGTCATTTGGCCGAACGGACGTTTTCAAAACGAAAGTAAGGAATAAGAAAATAGGAGTAAGAATTTTTACTGTGAGAAGTCATAAATGAGTAATGAGAAGTGGAAGCGAGACGTCGTACTGCTCACTCCTCATTTCACACAGCGAGAAGTGAGACGTCCTACTTTCCATTCCTTACTCATAATTTCTTCCTTCTCATTTCTCACTTATCACTCTCCATGTCGCACTTATAACTCCTCATTTATCACCCCTCACTTCTTGCTGTAAGAAGCGAGAAGTGAGACATAATAAATGAGAAATGAGATGTGAGACGTCTTATTTCTTACTTCCCACTCTTCACTTCTCCCTTCTCCCTTTTCACAATGAGGAGTGTGAAGTGCGAAATATAGCGTGAGAAATGAGACTTCTAACTTCTTATTTTTCTAAATGAAAAATGTGAAGTGAGAAGTGAGACGTTCCACTTCTCACTTCGCATTTTTTTATTTTCAATAATGAGAAGTGAGAAATGAGAAGCACTACTTACTATTTTTGCCTTTCTCGTACAACAAAGTTGTACCGAAAGGCTATCATTTCACTCCAAAATCGAACTTTTTATAGAAGTCTCTGAGACCCATGATGTTATATACCAATCGCCTCAGCTCGTCGAACTGAACAAATGTCTGTCAGTCCGTGTGTATGTGTGTGTACACGAAAACTGAAAAACATTAGCCTTTTTTTCATGCAGTAATTCTAAACCGATTTTCTCGCAAAAAGTTGCATTCGGCGGGGGATAAGCCCTAGTTGATCACTACTGAATATAATTACGATCGGTCATTGCGTTCAAAAGTTATGAAAAAACAGTGTGTTGCACCATACATGCTTATTTGGTTGATTCGTTATGGGAAGATCCATTAATTACGTAACGCAAAAATTGGGCATTTTCATCCCCCCTCCCCCATATGTCACACTTTTTGTATGAAACGTCTGAAAATTGTGTATGGATCGTCACACTTTGGCCAACCACCCCTTCCCCCTCAAAGCGTTGCGTAATTTGTGGACGCTCCTTCCCTAGCGTTTGCAAGAGCCGTAATGTAAGCAATTTTCATGTGTTTCATACTAAGACGAAACCAAACGATTGAATCGAGATAGGCATCGTCACCGCTAGGTGGATTAAACTGGTTTTTTTTTTGCCACTAATCTATCTGAATTCTGAGAAATGAGAAGCGAGACGTTCCATTTTCCATTCCTCACTCATCATTTCCCCTTCTCATTTTTAACTTCTTACTTCTCATTTAAATTTTTTTCGCTCATTTCTTATTTCTCACTCTCACTGCAAAAAGTGAAAAGTGAACGTCTCACTTCTCACTCATTATATTTCACTTTTCACTTATCACATCAATAAGCAAGAAATAAGGAGTGATAAATGAGAAGTTACTCTGACTAGCTCACTTCTCACACTCTCTTTTCCACTTTACACTCTTACCTTGAGAAATGAGTAAGGCAAAGCATGACGTCCCACTTCCCACTGCTCACTCATCATTTCCCCTTCCCATTTTTTACTTCTTTTCTTTTTCATTTTTTGCACTTCTCACTATTCATTTTTACTTCTTGCTGTGATAAGTGAAAAGATATAACGAGTGCGAAGTGAGACATCTCACTTTTAATTTCTCCCTGATTTAACGGATTTTTTTTGTAAATTTCCAAGGCAAATTTTCCATGTTGACGTCAGATGCGTTTGATTGTGCATCGCAATGCAGCTGTCTTTTAAGAATTAATCGGTCCGATGAATGTAGCAACCAAGATGAATACACAGCTAGGTGTTTCAATCTGCCAAGTTTATGGACGAGAAGAAGGCGAGGGTGAAAAATTCATTTTCGGTGCAAAACATAAACAAACCGGCTGGCTCTCCCATACTAAAATCCAAGATGGCTGAATCGTGAATTTGGCAGATTGGAACACCTAGTGGTGTATTCATTTTGGTAGCAACTTTCGGATTGCAGTTACAAAGCAATGCAGTTAAATGTCTTATTGAACGTCTACTGTAGTTTGTTTCAATTGTCTCGACACCATGATCTAAATGCGTGACTCATTATTAAATTAATCAAGTGAAACATTTTATAGCGTTGTATGCTGATTTGCATTCTAGATCGACCCCTACATCCATGGGCGTAGCCAGAATTTCAAGTAGGGAGGGGGGGGGGCATCTTTTTAAGGTCTTCTGAATCGTAGTTTTACAGTAGTTAAAAAACACATGAACATTAGTGCTTGGCACTATTTCCTTCAAAGTTCCAAAAACTTTGAAACCAAATCCACAACAGCAGTAAAGGCTGGATCAAAAGATATTTTAGTTACTAGATAAAGATTGTCGCTATCGTCGCTGTCCGGAACATCTTTTGCTGGCGAGGATAGGGGAGCTAAATGTCAAAGAAGGAAAATCCATACGATTTGACAGGTATGTACCACACATGTTTCGGACAGCAGAACAAAGGGAACAGTAGCGACAATCTTTATCTAGTAACTAAAATATCTTTTGCTGGATCACAATAGTACGTTGCACGTCGCGCTGGGCGTTAGAGTCAGCGTTTTGTACTAAAACGCAACGCCAATAAACATGACACATTCACGCTCACAATGCAACGTTCGCGTTGTGCGTTCATTTAACAAAAATAATGGATTTAAAAATGCCTGATATATTGCTCATCAGATATTTTTAAACAAAGTGAGAAAATTATTAATGAACTTAATATTCAGAAAGACTATAAAATCGGTTACACAGAGAAACAGACGTCTCACTCAACACATGTTCCATCGTTCACCTTTTCAACGGAAGGTTCAATTTTTTGTAGGTGGTCGATCGGCCACCGATGGCGCTTCCATCGATTTTGCTTGTGTTTGACGTTTGCACACTACCGCCATCTGGTTTCCGATTGTCCAATCACAGTGCATTT
The DNA here is from genome assembly GCF_024139115.2 of Armigeres subalbatus. Classification (NCBI taxonomy): domain Eukaryota; kingdom Metazoa; phylum Arthropoda; class Insecta; order Diptera; family Culicidae; genus Armigeres; species Armigeres subalbatus. Next base: position 162,276,273 of record NC_085139.1, read on the forward strand.
AGCATTGGGCGATAATGTTTCCGTGGCGATGATTTTGATTGCATTTTGTTCTAAGTGAGACGTCTGTTTCTCTGTGTCGGTTATAAGAATTATTATAAAAAATCATGCAGTCTTTCATAAGATTTAGAAAACTAGAACCATACATCTGAATTTCTAAACAAATCCTCTCTAAAATATTTATTATAAAATAGACAGAAAAAACAATATGCAAGCTTTCCCCAGGAATTCCTTCGACAATTGCGTCAGGCATTCTATCCGGAATTCTATCAATGATTCTTTAGAAATAACTCCAGCAACTTCTTCGGCAATATCTTCAGGAATTCCACCATAAATTTCGCCGGGAATTGATCCGAAAGTTCCATCATTATTTACCCCAAGAAAATTTCCACGAACTCCTTAATAAGTTCTGCAGGGAATTTTTCAGATAATTCTTTTGTGCTGTTACTCATAAAAAATTCTGAAAAATCAATCCGTGGAATTCTCAAGAATATTCCGTGGACATTCCGCAGAAATGCCAGTAAACATCCTGAGAATTTCGCGAAAAATCTTCGAGTTTCTTGTGTAAATTCCATTAAATTTTCCGTTTCCGAAAGTTTCGAATAGTTTCTTGTGAAAATTTCAAAGAATTTCTCCAGTAATTCCATCGAAAACTTATACAGAAATTATACTGAAAATGAAATCAGCAATGGAATTTAAGCTTTCAGCTCGACGAAATTTGGCTAGAAAATGAATTATCCAATATTTTTTCCGAGAATTCTTCTGGTAGTTTCGATGGCAGTTTCTCCGGGGGTTCCTTTGACAATTCTCCCGGGAGTTTTCTCCGGGAGTTCCTTCGAAAATTCATCCGAGAGTTCCTCCGGTAGTTCTACTGGCAATTCATCCGGGAGTTTCTCTGGGAATTCCTCCGAGAGTTACAACAGTAGCTCTTCCAGGAAATCATTTAGGTTTTTTTTAAAGAAATGATTTAGGCTTTTTTCAGAAATTTAGCTAGAAATTCTTTCCGGAGTTCTTCCGATAGTTTCTCTGCGAGTTTCTCCAGGAGGTCGTCTTGGAATTCTTCCTCAAATACCTCCGGGAGTTCCTACGGGAGCAATTCCTTGGTGAATTCTTTCGGCAGTCTCTACGAGAATTCCTCCGGGAACTCCCGGAGGAATTTCTGGAGGAATTTCCGGAGAAATTATCAGAGGAATTCTCAGAGGAACTGCCGGTGAAACTTCTGGAGGAATTTCTTGACGAACTACAGGAAGAATTTCCGGAGGAAATACTGGAGGAATTTCTGGAGGAACTCTCGTAAGGACTCCTGGATGAAATCCCATATGAAGTTCCGTAGGAATTCCAGGAGGAACTCCTGGAAGAATTCTTAAAGGACCTCCCGGAGGAATTTCCGGAGAAACTCCCAGAGAAATTCTCCGAGGAACTTCTGGAGGAATTTGTAGATAAATTCCTAAATAAAGCCTAAATGAATTGCTGAAAGAAAGCCTGAATGAATTCCCGGAAGAACTACTGGTGTATCTCCCGGAGGAATTTTCAGAGGAACAGCCGGTGGAATACCCCGAGTTGAATTTCTAGAGGAATTTCCAAAATCTCATTTCCCGTGAAATTCCTGCCAAACATCCTCCAGAAATTCCCTGTGAAGTTCCTGGAGGAATTCCCGGCGGAACTCTTGGAAAAACTCCTGGAAGAGCTCCCGGAGGAAGCACTTCCGGAGGAATTCCCGCAAGGAAATTCCCATATGAAATCCTGCAAGTATTCCCAGATGAATTGCTGAAGAAATTACCGGATAAATTCCCGGAGGTTTGTTCTGAAGAAATTCCTGGAAGAACTCTTGGAAGATATCTTGGAGGAACTCTCAAATTAATTTCCGAATGAAATTCTGTAGTAAATTCCGAGTGAAGTCCGGAAAGAACTCTGGGACAATTTCGTGGAAAAATTCCCGAAGAAATTCCTGGAGACGTACCTGAAGAAATTCCCGGAAAAATATCTGGAAGATTTTGCGGGTAAATGCTTGGATGAATACCTGGATAAATTCCTAAAAAAAATTTCTAGAGATATTCTTAAAGGATTCTGAAGTAATTCCAAAAAAATTCTTAAAGGATTCTGAAAAGAATTCCAAAATTAAATCCTAAAGAATTTCGCTATTGAATTTATGGAGGTGTTCCCGGAAACATTCCTGGATGATATCCTAGAGGAATTAAGAGAAAAGTTCCTGGAGGAATGCCCGAAAAATTCCTAGAAGAATTTCGGAAGGAATTTCTGATAGATTTACAAGTGAAATTATGGGACGAATTCGGAGGATTTCCGTCATAAATTTCTGAAGAAACTTCTGGTGGTATTTTGGGAGGAAATTCCGTATGTATTTTTAAAGATACTCTCAAATACATTCCTGAAGGAAATGCCGGAGATTTTTTTGGAAAAATAGCCGAAGAAATGTCTAGAAGTAAAACTTGGAGAGTAGAAAAGAAATCTTCAAGAAATTTTCTCATGATTTTCCTAAAAAACTAGTGACGGTTTTCTACAGAAGAAGGAATTACAATTACATGAAAAGGATTTTCGAACGATTTTCAGAGGAATTTGTGGATAACTTTCCGGAGGAATTTAGAAGTTCCTAAGGAAGCTACTAGAAGAATTGCCAGGAGAATTCTTGAGCCCGAAATGTTTCGAGTTGTTTTGAACTTTCATATATTATGGATCCCGGATACCCTAATAAGTTTTTGGGAATCTTTTAAATTTCAACCACTTATATCTGAATATGATTGGAACGTAAAGTGCACATGTTTAAAGGAATTCATTTTAGTGCCCGTTCAATCTTTCCACAAATTAGGAGAAGCGACGCCACACCCCTGCCCACCCCCCCTCTGGCTACACCCTTGCCTACATCTGCTTGAAAATATTTAATTTTATTATTATTATTATTGGTAATTTGCGTCGTTTCAATCCAAGTATTTAATTAAATAATAATATTTTATTTATATCGATTAGGCAAATTCAGTACGATGTGCATATTTTTATATTAAAGTAATCGTCTATACCGTGTCCATAAGTTACATACTTAGAAACGGCTTCAAACTTCCTTCAACTAGTTTCTGATGCAACATAGCTACAATTTGGGCTCAGCATTGTAAAATCAGTAAAGACATTCGAATGAAGTAGAATCGCAACCTTATTATGTTACACTTGTCATCTTGTATTGAATATTCGCTCACTACAGATACATTGCTTTCATGGTACATACGATTAATGATGTATGTAATTATGTTTATGCTTTGCTGGCGGTACCGAACTGCAACATATCACGCCACCCTATCTGTATTTGTTTTGGCATGCCACTTGCATATGACTCAGCTAGGTGTCGGGCTAGTAAGTTTATGCTGAAAAACGTCACACACACAGCGTTTTGAGCTGTAAAATGAATCGAGGTGCCGATTCCACTATCACCATACTAAGCATCAAGTACAATGTACCTACAGCGAACCGGGGGTGAGAGTGAGTGCCAGGCAGTGTTTCCGCGCGGCCAACCATCATCGATGACGTGTGGGTAAGTTGAATTTCGCGGGGCATCCACTCGGATTTCGTCATCGGGGATGACGACGACGACGTCGACGACGACAGTAATGGCCCGTTTACATATAGGCTAGTTCTAGCGGACAATGCATTGTCCGACAATACTAGCTCGATATTAGCATAATGTAAACACTATTAGCACATGACAATTCCTGTTTACATTATGCTAATTTCGCGCTAGTATTGTCCGCTAGAACTAGCTCATATGTAAACGGACCATAAGCACCGAGTTGGCTGACTCATGATTTGCTTTTGAGAAACGCTCAAGTTCGCGCGAAGCGAATCATTGAACGCCTCACTGACTGCTTTGCGTGGCGAGACGGAAATACAATCCGATCAACAATATACTCATTACCCTCTTTGAGGGTTCTTGTAGCGAACGAAGGTAGGTGAATACGAGGACGCCCTCAATAAAAGGCTTCCAGCGACCATGATGCAACGTAAACAGATAGTGGGATATCGATGTCCGCGTCGCGACTACGCTACGACGCATGAACCAGTCTGCGTTTATCGCATTTCTATGCACATGCCCGGGATGCTTACGAAACCATCGAAAGAAAACGTGAAATAGATACTCACCTAATTTTCCCGTCGACGATGGTCGCGATGAAATCATTTCGTTGGTGGACTTAACTTGTTTCTTCTGATTTTTGTTCGTTCTCACTTTTCGCTGCTCGGATTTATTGGGGTCAGCACTGTTTTGGCGGTTGTTTTGCGCACTTGGTGTTGGATTTCGCTTCGACGTTGATTTGTTGCGGCCTCTAAAGCCATTCGCTGTGCCGTCGCCATTGACTATCAACGACGAATTAGACGGCGGAGACATTCCGTTTTCCGCAGCCAAGGGCGGAAATGTTTTGCCCGTCGCTACATTCTGCTGCCGTTGATGCTGCTTCGATCGCGACGACGGCTGATGACGATCCGAGGTCAACGTCCAAGGCGGAGGAGATTCAGCGGTCACTAACATTTGTTGTGTTTTCCGTGTCGCCAAGTTCTTACTGACTCTTCTGTGCTTCTGAACTTCACTCGCGCAAATGAGTAACATCGTCTCCGGGTGTGCAACGGTAAAATTTTTCCTTGTTTTATTCTTGCTGTTTTCAAAATCACACTGCTTTCATTAACGCGACAGCACACTTTGAACGAAAATGATAAACACTTCTTCGTGATTCTGATTTTTGTTTCTCTGTAGCAAGATGCTGTGCTAACACTTCCTTTGTGTCCTACTGCGGGCGGTCACTATGTAAACAGTAGCTGCACTTTAAGCACATTCATCTGCCTGCACTCTGCACGTCCGACTTATTCCGTCCGAATGTACGCTGCGAATGTAGACACACAAATTGTTTTTGCTTTTATCGAACACACCATCAACCAACCGACCCACCGACACACAACACCACGTCCGAATGTTGCTACGCTGACTGAGTTGGGGTAGCTGCGTTCATACACCACCACCGAAGGTATGCTGGGCGGCGCGGCGACGACGACGACGAGGAGGATGACGATGATGGTGATGATGGTCGGGCTGTGGAAATCAGCGTTTGTTTACACACATTTCTTGGCCACGACACACGACGCTGCGGGACCCAGAATGTAGCGCGAAGACTCCCAAACTTTGCCCCGCGGCGCTGCGAATGCGAAACTATTGTATACGGAATTGGCTTGGATTGGAAGGCATAATATGCAATTTTGTTCTTCATCAGAGGAGTATTATCATACGAATCTGATGATAGTCATAAAAAATTATGCAATATATTCAATGCTGTAAAATGTAAATTCCAAACCATTTTTTGTTAACACTACTATAAATATAAAATCTAGGGCGAAAACTCTCAAACACTTCTTGTAGGATTTGACATAATATCATTTGAATAAAATATGGATAGAGTCAATCAGAGTTTGTCTAATTTTCCGAATTAAACTTGCAAGTTACTAATTTTAAAATTAAACGGTCATAAGAATGGCAGGTGCTATTCAGCAAGATTATTAAGCCATCTAACACAAACTATTCGATCGAGATCAAAAGTAATCTTGCTCTGCTAGAGTATTTTCGGATTTTCGTACAAGAATTTTTCCAGTGAGTTTTCATCGATTTGGACAATATTCTGTTTAGGCAGCATTCGATTCTGGCAACATAAACATTTCGAACGTGTTGCCAAAGTCGAATGGAGTCTGTGTTACTTTGATAGCTTTATCATCGTTGGAAACTTGCCATGTGAGGTCACACTGGCATTGTCCTCCAATAGGCTTTTCGTACCAAATATTTCAAACGTGTGTCTCAAATCACAACCTGAAAAGTTTGAGAAGCACTGATAGTGTCTTCGCGCGCATATACTTTCATCAAGCGCAAATGAGAACAACGAGTGTGTAATTGTGAAGATGAGTGGTTGAGTCTGAGCTGTGCACTTCCATGGTCTAACTAATGTGTAGGAAGTACATATATCAGGTTGATGATAATTGTGTACCATTACCATTCTTTGTTTGGATACCATCCAGTCAACAGGTAACGGTTCAAGGAATCCAGAATAATACAACGAACTTTGGGCAAAAAATTGAATTACGCATCCTCGGGCACATACCTCAGGAAAAGCGAAAAGCCAACAATGTTGTAGGTAATATCGGTCTATAAAAAAAGCGAATGAACTGGAATCGAATGAGCTGGAGCCATGATCAAACGGGAGACCTTGTCTGACGTTGGACGTTTACACGATGCCGATGGTCGGTAGCCCAGAAGTGAATGACTGTCTAGCCGCACACCATCGTCGTCGTCGTCGCCATCGTCGCTCTGCTTAATTTTATGGTAATGACCTCATTGACAAATTCTCTTTGTTTCTCTGTTGCGTTTTGCACTGCATCTACACCTATCGAGACTCGGCAGGGTGTCGTTTGTGAAAACAAACGATAAGAATATGGAATGGTATGGCCCTGTTCGTTCACGTACGGAAATTTGGCGCGTGATGTTGCATGTTTTTAACTTTCGTTTATGGGATCATGGGGATAAACGATCATGGAAATCGTGCACATTTCTTTTATAATAAGAAGTTGCTAAGCAAGCTTAGCTTAGTTTAATTGTCAATAAGAATTTGCTAAGTAGCTAAAAATACGGATTTGAGTGAATTAGCCCGTTAACGCCCAGTGGCCTATTCGTAGATCAGCGTTTAACGTCCAGCGGTCTATAGCCCAGTTGCATTTCCGGTTATACAGCGAAATTTTATCTTAAAAGTAATACATGTCGTCTCCAACATTTTATTCATTGGCGCAAATAAGGGGAGGCCTAGCACCGCCCCGCCCCCACCTTAAGGTTTGAAAAGTTAGTTAGCATTGATATAAATTTTCAACTAAATTCATTTACTGAAAAAGTTTGAACACAAAAGTGTTGTATTCCATATTCACCTTATCATTAAAAATAGGTGAAAAATAAGCTTGTTTCCCATTTCTGAGAAAGATTCCTGTGTGGCAATGAAATTGCACTTGGTGTTAAGGTGACTCGGGAGGCACTACACACCTTGTTATTTTTCCTGTCTTTTGTCTCGTATTTCGGTTTTCAGTTGTTTGATGTAACTGTAAATGTATCAGCATGTAGCTTGCGAGTAAACACGCGTCGGTGATACTTTTTCAAAATCATATTTGTTATTGCAAAAAAATTGATACCTTCCGGTATCGTTGAGGGATACCCTTGGGAATCTGTGGGACATACCCTTCATTTGTTACAGAATCTCTTGTTGATTTGCTTCGGAATTCCTCTGGAATTGTTCGGAAATTTGCTTCGGAATTTCTTGACGGTTTGTTTCAGAATAGGGGAGGAGAAGACCACCAGCTGTCATCGAGCGAAAAAGTAGAATCATTGAAATTTCACACGGTGTGGTATAGGAAATGAAGTATATTTTTGTTATAAAACAAAAATTAAGGACGTTTCTCAAAAAAATCTTGGTTTACGGGGTTAGAATTTAAAAAGCACACGAAATAGATATGATATCTCGATTTTTATATTTTTTTTCGAATAAGCAGTTAATTCTTAAGATTGTTGAATTTCTAACCCCAAAAACTAAAAATTGTTTGACGAAAAAATTTCTATAACGTTCTAGAGACATTTTAATTATCATTTTCTATATCATGCCATGTCAAATTTCCATGGTTCAACTTTTTCTCTAAACTTTTCCAGGTGGCAGCACTGATGGAGGAACCTCCCCCATACTTGTACATTTGCTTCGGAATCATTCGACGAATCGCTTCGGAATACATCGATGGTTTGCTTTGGAATTTTATCGAAGATTTAGTTCAGACTACCTTGATGATTTACTTCGAAATCCGAATTGCTTCGGAATCATTCGACGATTTGCTTCGAAATCCTTTGATGATTTGCTTCGAAGTCCCTCAACGATTTGCTTCAACATCCCTCGAAATCGCTGGAGGATTCCTCTCGGAATCCCTGAAGGATTAATTCGAAGTCTCTCGGCGATTTGTTTTGGAATCATTCGGAATCTCTGGAGCATTCCCGTCGGAATCCCTGCATTATTCCCGCAGGAATTTCTAAAAATGAACAAGAAATATAACTGTATAACTCGATAACTATAATCAGAGAATAAATTAATTTTAGCGAAATGAAGTTCGTCGGGTCTGCTAGTATTTAACAATTCCAAGAATTTGGAATTTCTGGAACATTTCCCTCGGACTCCCTCGAACATTCTTGTCGGAATCCCTGGTGGATTGCCTTCAGGATTGTTGGAGGTTCCCCTCGGTATGCTTGGAGGATTCCCGTCGAAATCTCCGAAGATTCCCGTTGGAATTCCTAGAGGAATTTTGCCTTTTTTCATTTGAGATTGAATACTTATGGCATATGGAAAAATATGCACTGCCTACCCGTGGGAAACTGACGGCGATCCGTCATATACTGTCTTTTGAGTGTGTGGGATAAAGCCGAGCGCTACCAACGCTAATACGCTTAGGCTATACTGCCTGTAACCGCATATCTGCCCCATATGGTCGGGATTCAGCCAAATCACACCAAGCGCCAACGAAAAATTACCCATTTTTCTGCCCAAGTTTTCGTTTAACAGATATGATTTATCGCAAATCGTGCTTACCCATACGTTTAAACCTGGTTTAGCGCCTAAGCGGAGAAATTGGTCATAAGACGCAATAGCAGGGATTGAATCCTAAAGAGAAAGAGCAAGTCTCTCACTTATCATCTCTGTATACATATACGATATGTAACATACCGCGAGAAACTTTTTCCGCAAGCTGTCATGATAGAGAACTGACTCGGGATGCTATACCCCATGATAAATTTCTTTTAGAAAGCTCAAAATGCGGGGAGCACTGGCTCTGATGATGCATTTCAACTTCTTCTACACATCTGTGCAGTAACCAACACGAAAGGAGCGAAAACAAAGCAAGAATCATCATTTTTCTGTAAGGGCTACCCATCCGATTCTGTATTTTCGCACTTGTATACAAGTTTGATAAATTTGTTATCATGGCTTGTTATGATTCGGAACAGTTTTTGCCTCTCTTTTATCGTTGTTCGTTATCTATTGAGAGCGATTTCTGCAAACCCTGCGCAATAGCCATCCATTATCAATTTTAGTCGTTGTAGCAATCACCGGCTGGTTAACAAAGACATTTCGATACTGTGGGCTACAATAGAAGCACGTGTTTGAGAAGAGAATATGGATGTGCATGACTGATCCACAATTGTCTCAGGTAGTTGAACCGTTTTTATCACATTACTAAGACAACTTAATCCCGGGTAGGAGTGACGGATTTCTTTAGGATTTTACCTCTTATGCAAGGCTGGTTCATAGCAGAGAATTTGTGAAAAGAAGCTCAAAATAGATATTTTTCTTCTTTATTAAACAGGCTTTCAGCTCTTGGCTGGTTCACCTCTGGATTTTATCTTGAAAGCGATACATGTATTTTCCAACATTTTACTATGAACTTATTCGCAAGGTGATCACATTGGTTCAGGATCAACTCAGTTAGTGTCTCTTATATCCATAGCTTTGCTAGATAAAATCTTTATGTGATAAATATAAATGCACATAAAAATTACGGTATTTCTGATGATGGTCATTATTCTTTCACATGATTTCTTCAGCAAATTTGTTCAGAAGGATTTGGTATATGATATTGGCGTAACCACAGGTGGGGGGCAAGGGGGACTATAGCCTCACCTAGGATCAAACTAGCACCCCTAGAATGTTTGGTACTTTGCATAAGTATTGCTCATACAGGCCAGCCTTGTTATATGCCAACCTCGTCATAAAGCAAACTCGTTATAACCACAGATAACAGATATTTAAGCTAGAACAAATTTTATTGGAAATCTTGTGTAAACTTTTGAAATGATATACGTTGAGTTGACCCACTACTGCCATCTGCTGAACGGATTGCGGAAGAATACACGGACGCAAGTGAAAAGTTACCGTCGAACAAAGCCAATCCAGCTTTCCACGTTCGCCATAATGGCGGCTTAAGGTCACTCCTGACAGAATCCATGTTTCAAAGTGCTCGCGTTTTCGGGGGCACCCCACTCGATACGGAAGCAACGCATAACTGTCATTTTTATTTTTTCACGCATACTGCGACGCAGCAAAGCTGAATCAACAAAAATGACAGTTGTTCGCCGCCTCCGTATCGAGTGGTGTGCTCCCGAAAACGCGAGCACTTTGAAACTTGAATTCTGTCAGGAGTGACCTTAAATAATTCTGACAGTAAATGCTTCCGACGCTGAATTCTCCTCGACGCTGAGCTGTTTCGGACGGTGGGCGTATCTTAGCAACTATTTTCACATTGTTTACTTATTGTTACGTGAGGCAGAAAAGGAGGAAATTCAATTCTCGTAATTTCTCATAACTCTTAGTACTCCTGAGGAAATGTTATTTATGGGACTTTAAGTTTACGGCCTCGAAACTGCTTAGTTGCGGAAGGGAACTGGCCTGAACCACTAGCTGCAGATATCATGGCGTAAGGCGTGGGGAAACTTCCAGAACGTGACAAACTATAGTTATAATTATGTAAACTAATGTTAAAATTATAACGAATATTTTACGTTTTTAAATTGTGGTTTATTGTTGAGACCTACAAATAGGTGGTTTATAAAGGTGATATTTCATGTTATCGATGTAAACGAGCCTTTCGTGGTAGGTTTGGTGCATCACTCTGGCGACGCCCTCGGCGTTAGATCACATGCTCGAAATTGAACTGGCCGACTGAAAAAGGAAACCTCTGATTCCTCAATATAATTTGTCATAAGGCAACTTTTAGTTCTATATAACGTAACTTTTAAAAACTATGAACTTTTTTATCCATCAATGCATATAATATTGTTACATTTCACATTATCAATTAAAATTTGGATATGTTAAATTAAAAATAACATTGGATAGAGGGGCTCTCGAACTGAAATTGGTCACATCCCACCATCATACTTTTTTGTATTTCGGCGAACCACAAGACAGTACTCGTCGATAGAAAACCCTTCCGCACGCGATGGCATATGAGCAAATCAAACCACCTTCCTTTTGCTAGTGGAGATATTTATATCAGCGTCCACACTGATATTCTTCCCCCTCCCCCCTTCATTCGGGAGTTTGACAGAAAAAATGTCGTGCGATATATACCATCACAAATATTGCCCTCCGCTCGCTTTCAAATCGCCTTCTTCATGCCTGCCGTATACTATCAATTCTATACTTTCGCCTCAAACTTCACGTAGAAGTAATACACCCGATTCTGTCGTGTAAAAAAAAAATCCCATACCAATTTTTTGCAAAGTTGCGCCATTTTGCATGATTCGTCGGGAAACCATAAAGCTTTTTTTACACGGATTTTCATATTTTGAACTGAAAACTTTTTTTTACACGGAACGCATCCCCCGTGTAAAAAAAGAATCGTGTGTACACTCAAATCATTAATTAGTACACATACATTAGTTATGCCAAGACAATGTTCATGATTACTGAAATGTATTTAGCTCTTCTTTCTCCATGGGATGGAAAGCTCCTACTGGAATTAGGATATGCCTTTGAAATGCATTACATATTCGATCTTCAAAATTATGTTTTTATGTTTTGCTTATCTGCAATCTGCATTGATGGCTAGCGTGAATAAAGCAAATTAATTTCACATTTACGTCCTATTATTATGACTAACATAGCCTGATTTGTCAGTGTGTATAATCCATTGACGAAGATTATTACAATAAAAAAATCAACGTTTAAATATGGATGGATATCAATTTCTGTTCATTCGCGTCTAACATTTATCTTATTTTGTCTGCAATCACAATAGATGGGAAGCATCACCTTTCTTTTAAGAATTCATTGTAGCTCTATTCGAATAAGTAGGATTTACTTCTACTATGTATCTCCGAGAGTGCAGCCTGGGCACTGTTGTCCTTCTGACATCAGCTAGAGTGAGAAGGTACGCCTCGAGCGTCTGTTCACCATGAGGTGCGGATCAAACAGCGTCTGCCTGGTATCCAGCGGCTGATTAACGAAATGCTGTATCGCGTCAGCTATACCTAAGGTGGCAGCCCCATCATCGCGATGTAGGTAACGCGACCCCGGTAAGGTAGCTTACTGAAGCCTCTCAAATACCACGAAAAATGGAGATAGAAGAAAAAGAGAACGTTATTTTTGGCAACCGACCCGGCAACGAAATAAGGACTATGATTGGAAACTCGGTACCTGGAATGTCAGGACCCTGAATGAACCTGGACGAGTGAGCCTTCTGGCTCGCGAACTGCAGAAGGTTGGAGTGAACGTGGCCGCTATTCAAGAAGTCCGATGGCCCAGATCCAGAGAACGTGAATTCCGAGCCGTGGACCCCACGACCAACACTGCATTCAAGTATCACATCTATCACAGCGGCGGTGAAAAAGCAGAGCATGGAGTTGGTTTCGTAGTGATGGGCAAGCAGATGAAGCGAGGTGGAAACCCATTAGCGATCGAATCTGTGTGTTGAGGATACGGGGCAAATTCTTCAATTACAGCCTAATCAACGTTTACGCACCGACAAACGATAAATCCGACGACGTGAGGGACACGTTTTATGAATGTCTTGATAAAGCCTATGGAGAGTGCCCAAAGCATGACGTGAAAATTGTTATCGGAGACGCCAACGCTCAGGTCGGTAGAGAGGACTTTTTCCGTCCCATAATCGGTAGGGAGAGCCTCCACTCCGCTACCAATGACAACGGCCTACGGCTAGAATATTTTGCTGCTGCCAGAGGGATGGCCATCAGTAGCACCTACTTTGCACGAAAGAACATCCGAAAGCACACCTGGAGACACCCAAATGGTGAAACTTGCAACCAGATAGACCATGTTCTGGTGGATGGGCGCCATTTCTCGGATGTTATCGATGTGCGGACATTCAGAGGTCCGAACATTGACTCTGATCACTACCTCGTTGTCAGTAAAATTCGATCACGGTTGTCAACTGTATCGAACGAAAAATCACAGCGAACGATGTGTTATAATATCCAGCGATTGTCGGCGGAAGGAGTATCGGCTGAGTACCGCCAGAAGCTCGACGAACGGATAAGTGCAATCAACGTTAGCGACAACATCAACAATCTATGGGAGTCGATCCATGGAGCGGTGAGCACAACAGCACGAGAAGTGGTAGGCACTGCACAGAGGCGATCCAGGACGGGTTGGTTCGATGTGGAGTGTCAGAGAGTGACAGACGAGAAGAACGTTGCCAGAAGCAGGATGTTGGTGTCGGGTACCCGATCGAATAGAGATCGGTACAAGGAAGCAAGAGCAGCCGAAAAACGAACCCACCGCAGGAAGAAAAAATAGGACGAAGAACAAATTATAAGTCAGGCGCAGGAAAAAATGGAGCAGAACGATATGCGGAGGTTCTATGAGTCTGTCAATGGCGTGCGGAGAAAGACAGCGCCATCTCCCGTCATGTGTAACAACCAACAAGGGAATTTGCTGACAGACAAAACTGAAGTGGCTGCCAGGTGGAAGCAACACTTCGAGACTTTGTTGAATGAAGGAAGTGACGGTGCATCGGTGAACAGAATTAATATTAGCGACGATGGACAAGCTGTGGAGTGACCTACACTAGATGAGGTTAAAAAAGCTGTTAAAGAGCTGAAAAACAATAAGGCTGCGGGGATGGACCAGCTCCCGGCTGAACTTCTCAAACATGGCAGTGAGCAGCTTTATGAAGTTCTGCACCATATTATGTCGAAAATATGGGAAGACGAGGAAATGCCTGCTAGCTGGCTGAACGGCCTCATTTGCCCTCTCTTTAAGAAAGGGCATAGACTGGAGTGCGCCAATTACCGAGGAATAACACTCCTTAATTCGGCGTACAAAATTATGTCCCGTATTCTGTTCAACAGATTGAGACCGCTTGAAGAGTCCTTTGTCGGCGAATACCAAGCAGGTTTTCGTGAGGGCCGATCAACGACGGATCAAATGTTTACCCTGAGACAAATCCTTGATAAATTCCGGGAGTACAACTTGCAGACACATCATCTGTTTATTGATTTCAAGGCGGCGTACGATTCAGTGAAACGGAATGAATTATGGAAAATTATGCTTGAACATGGTTTTCCGGCGAAACTGATACGGCTGATTCGTATAACGTTGGACGGGTCGAAATCAAGTGTAAGGGTTGCGGATGAAATATCGACGTCATTTGTTACCTTAGATGGATTAAATCAGGGTGACGCACTCTCGAATCTACTGTTCAATATTGCGCTCGAGGGAGCGATTAGGAGAGCTGGTGTGCAAAGAAGCGGAACCATTATCACAAAATCGCATATGCTCTTGGGATTTGCGGACGATATCGATATTATCGGCATCGATCGCCGTGCTGTGGAAGAGGCTTTTGTGCCTTTTAAGAGGGAGACAGCGAGGATTGGACTCACGATCAATACCAGCAAAACGAAGTACATGGTTGCTGGTAATCAACGTGGGTTCATTAGTGGTGGTGGTAGCGAAATGGTGCTGGATGGTGAAAAATTTGAAGTGGTAGAAGAATTTGTGTATCTTGGAACATTAGTGACGTGCGATAATGATGTTACCCGCGAGGTGGAAAGGCGTATTGCAGCTGCAAATAGGGCTTATTACGGACTTCGTAACCAGTTAAGTCCCGTAGTCTGCAAACGAAAACAAAACTCGCGCTGTATACTACTCTGATTCTTCCGGTGGCTTTATACGGCCATGAGACATGGACGTTAAAGGAGGCTGATCGGAGAGCTCTCGGAGTGTTTGAGCGTAAGGTGCTGCGGACAATACTCGGCGGTAAACATGAGAACGGTATCTGGCGGCGTCGCATGAATCACGAATTGTACCAGGTGTATAAAGGGCTGGATATTATTAAGCTTATACAACACGGCAGACTACGGTGGGCTGGTCACGTTGTTCGTATGCCGGAAGAACGTCAAGCGAAGATGATATTTAGTAGAGAACCCGGAAGAGGCCTGCGGCCTTCGTGGAAGGCCGCGTACACGATGGCTTTTTGCAGTTGAAGAGGACCTGAGGGCGCTCAATGTTCAGGGCGACTGGAAGCGATTGGTCCAGGATCGAGTCCAGTGGAGAAGGATACTCCATTCGGCGTAGGTTCATCGAAGAGCTGTAGCCCATCAAGTAAGTATGTATCTCCGAGATATCTGCTGGTATTATTTTCGACGGTCACTAGTAATGCCAAGTACATGATCTCATCGATTTCGTGACCACCGATAGAGATTCGTGATAGGTGGTTTACAGTATCGCATATAAGCAGACATGCGAATCTCTCGCCACGCCAAAAATGTTACATATACAATGCGATAAGTATTCGTCTTCATCCCCAATTTGTCAGAATTCATCAAGCAAAACTCGCAATAAAAATTGACATTTTGTTTGTCTTAAAGATCAATACTTCGTTTTCAAAATCAGGCACTAGTCTGGGACTCTTTCGACTACGTATTAGTACACCTAAGTAGTGGATGCAGTTGTAGTTGCTAGATTCTTCTGCGAGCATAAAACGCAGATGGATTTCAACCATCAGTCATGCTGTAAGATACACGACTGTACAATCACTTTGATTCCTGTCCACGGCACGCATACAAAAGTTTTGAAAGTAACTAACTGGCTTTCAATTTCATCAAAAATTAAGAAAATGGCTTTCGGCTATCTTGTTATCATCGGGATAGACAATTCTGTAAAAATACTTCTGGTGTAATTGATGTATGTTATATAGACTTTCCATCCTGAGAAAATTAGGGATTTCTTAATCCCCGAGAAATTTTTGAAATCCCCAAAACCCCGAGATACTCGGGAAAAAATGGAACACCTTTGCCTTTTTTCCATGGCGAGCTACTGACTGATATACGTTTGTCAGCTCTCTTTTATTAAAACAACAAGTACCTATCTACATCGTTAACAATATTCCTTAATGTTCACACAAAAGTGCAACTATATCTGGCTGGTGAATTATGCCTGATTTGCGAGGTTTCGCACACTCCCTGATATTCCAACATTCCTTCTTTATGCACGTCTCGCCAATCTCCTCGCTCCTCCTCCTAACACAGCGAACGCGTCGTTGCGGACTCGGTACAAAACTCGATACAAACCCTACAATGCTTCTAGACGTCGTTTTTCGAAAGAATGTTGCGAATGGTACCGAGCAAAGCTTGGTTCTTAAAGCTAGTCATGTATAAAGTACATTATATCTTGCCCTTTTGGTTTGCCAGTACTAGAAATATCGGAAAGTAGGGATACGGCAGGTATTTCCGTCCATGATCTTAGGGGCTAAAACCAACGAAAGCAACCACCAGAAAGATTCACCAGAGCTTACGATTTGGTATGGATGAATTTGGCAAAAAAAGTGTGTTTTTTATTGGTTTTCGAGACTATGACGAAAAGACAAAAATGCCTGCCTTAACTCTATGTCAAATAAATAAATTAAAATTATTTACCTGAAAAGTTCACCAAACATTTTCTTAGAAAGTTTTTCCAGTAAACTTTAATGTGACAGTTTTTCAACATCTTATGCATGCACAGGAAAGGTTTATCTAGTGATTAAGTTCTGTAAAGTGATTAATAAAACTTTCTGAAAAGATAGATTATTTTTTAGCACCAAAGTGCTCGTTCTGTAGTAAAATGGCTATTCCATATAAAAATGGCACAAAACATTCTTTTAATCTCGCCAAAAAGTAGCTGCTGTACAGTGTCAAATCAAAGCTCCCGCAACCCATAAATTGACAAAATCAATGCAATATATTTGTAGCATATTTGTGGCAATAAATGGGCTTACGAATGATTTACATAAAGCTTTGGTCTCGTTAAACAGTGTTCTGGGCACTACAGTACGGACAATTTTTTTGCGTTTTTTCAGTTAATAAACTTAATGGAAAGATTGGACTGTTTATTTGTTGAATTCAACGCCAATTCAACGCCAATTGTTCGACACAGTGTACATTAGTTAGGTCGAGCACCAAGAGAAAACGATAACTTGACTGTTTTTAATAAAAAAGTTGTACATATAATCTTCTTCTTCTATATACATAACAATGAATTTCTGTCTGTCTGAATCTTTTAGACTCCAAAACTACTGAACCGATCGGCGTGAAAATTTGTATGCAGAGGTTTTTGGGGCCGGGGAAGGTTCTTAAGATAGATGGTTCGAGACCCCTCCTCCTTTGGACAGGGGGGCTCCCATACAAATGAAACATCAATTTCTTCATAACTCGAGAATTAATCAATTTTAGGCGAAACAAAGTTCATCGGGTCTGCTAGTTAAAAATAAAAACAAGTTAGCCCCCCCCCTGGAATTTTCCATTAATTACACCAGTTACGTTCATAGCTTCAGCTTCGAACCCTTACTAGTGAAGGTACTTGACGCTTTCAGCGAGAAGTATTCAAATCGTCGTAACTATACTGGATATCAAGCGAGTTACGATGTTCGGTGCTGCAAGGACACGCAGCTAACCTCGAGCCCCCCTTTGAAGCATTACTTTCTGGTTGTACCGAAGGGACTATGGGCTTGGCGGCAATGGAAACGGTTTAGCGGGTCGGGGATGTAGTCCTGCCTCCCTCGGTGATCCGTAACCCCGCACTTCTTGGTCAACCCAGGATGTCTATTGAGCAGATTCCCCCTCCATTGCTTAGGAAGAAAAAAAAATACTGGATATCACCATAGCAGTTCAGAATTTCTTCACATGATGGTGCTTCAGGGCGGACTCGATTATCCGGAGCATTAAAAAAAATCACTACGGATAATCGAACCATTTTGTTTTGTTGCTGAAAATATAACTTTTGCTCAAATAATCTTTATTTCAGTTGAAAATATCGGCGGCGTGCATCAGCTTGTTTATTTTCTTATTGCGATCGTTAACTTAAGATTTTTTCAGGATATTTAAATAAATTTAGAGCGGAATTTTTTTTTGGCTGAAAAAATCAAATACCCACGAAATTTTTTCAAGTTTTTCGAATTTCCAACGGAACATACTCTTAAGTTTGCTCACAAATTCCTTTGAAATTTTCACGGAAAATTCTTAAGAATTTTTTTGGAACCTGTTTGTTTGTTTGTTGTTTGGAATTTTCACATGAAAATATGCATGTCTAAAGGAAATTATTTGGAAATTTCACGGAAAATTGCTTCAAAATTGCACGGGAAATCGTTCAGAATTTCCACTGAAATTCATTCGGATATTCTTCGCAAATTTCAAAGAAAATTCTTATGCACTTCTACAAAAAAAAACTTCGAACAATCCACAAGCGACTCAAAGGATTATTTGCGGGAAATTTGAAAATTTTCCCAGAAATTATTCAGAATTTAAAAGAAAAAACCTACGAGAATTCCATGGGAATTTAGTTTTCGCGGAAAATTGTACAAATGGGAATATTCTTTGAATTTTAACGGAAAGTTTTTTTTATATATCTTTGTTAAGGAGACTTTCAGTCCAAGCCAATGGAAAGTTGTTCAGAATTTGTTTCAGAAAATTCTTCGGGATTTTCTCAGGAAACTCTTCGGAATTTCCATAGGAATTTTACAGATTCTCAAAAAAAAGGATCGGAATTTCCACTAGATTTTTTTTTAGATTTTCTACGGAATATTTTTATGCTTCGCATAAACTATTTTTAGCGAAATTTCAACTAGATTTTTGTTTCAGAATTTTGAAGGATTTTATTAAAATGTTTACAGAAAAATGTTTTTATTGTCCATAAGCCATTCTTCGGAAATTCCAAGAGAATCAAATCAAAACTCAAAAGACAAAAGGTCGTTGCGGTGTAACGTCATTTGGCCGAATGTCACGTGCAATAGCATAAGCATGGTTAACCGCCCACGGTTGCTACTCCGTTATTGCCAGGTCCGCAGTAATTGCACAGAAAGCCTACAGATGAAGTTTGGGACTAACATCACCTTCAATGTGTGACCTAAAAATATGCAATACCAGCGCCAGCCGTATCTGAATGAAGGTCAATTAAGGAATGGGTAGGAGATTGTTTATATGAAACTCGCTTTGATGGAAGCACGGTTTTTGGAAAATTCTTACAAATCCACATGTTTGTGATGTGGCGTCTATCCCTTACAATCGGTATAGACGTCGCAAAAAAAATCAGTGTGATATGGCGCACTTTCCTACTATCTGCCTTTTTATGATATATTATTTTCAAGTGAGAAAAGCATGTGAAATACGAAGTCCAAGATACTGCAAAGGATTAGGAGGAGAATCCTGCCCAGAAAATTCGGACGTCTAGAATATTTATTCCTTTGCTAATAACATGCTCCAAAATTAATGATTTTTGCACAAGGAACGATTTCGACTTAATCTCCGTCGTTTTTTATTGTTATCATGTGCGGTCACTACTGAAAACATCACAATAATGAGAAACTGATCAATTTTCACCCCAAACCTTCGTTTTAGATTTTTATTTCCATTTATTTTTTATTTTTGATTCTTTATGATAGTGATTTTCTCAGTGTATGAGATGAAGTTGTTATTAATATGAATTTAATATGCATTTCTGGAAAATATCTTTCATCGCAAAAGAAAAATAATCCCATTCCTCCAACATTTCCCAGTGTGGAATCTTAGGGAAGATTCATTAATTACGTAATACAGAAATTGGCCATTTTCAACCCCCCTTCCCCTATGTCACACTTTTTGTATGAAGCCTCTCATTTTTTTTTGTATGGATTGTCACACTTCGGGCAACCACCCCCTCTAAGCGTTACGTAATTTATGGTTGCTCCCTTACCCGAATTTGATTTTTTTAAATGTAAAAAGTACAGTCCGTTTTTTGTCTGTTTTGCAAATTACTTCTACACTATGTAGTTGGAAACCTAAACTATCAAAAACACTAATTAAAATTTCAATTTAACGGTTTGTGTTTTGAAGAAATATAAATTTTCAAAAAGGTGTGGCATCACACCTGGATTCACCCTAACGCATTCTATTTTAAAAGCGCACAATGGCTGTGGTACTGTTCCAATTGCATTATCATTTTTTGCAACGAGTGGAAGATGGCAGAACTCAATTCACAAGGATTTCTACTGGTTCTATGGTTACTGAAACCAAATGTCAATGCAAGAGATGTTTTGAGTGATCTAAAGCATTGATCGTAGCTTTGACATTCATTCTGGATTCTCGGGGACAGTAGTGTCTCCAATCTTCCGAGATACCTACTAAGGTTCATTTTTTTCTTGACCCAAATAGGTTCGATCAATCAAGAAATGTATTATTAAACTTGATTCTTCGTAACGCTTCACGGCAAATGAGTCTTCCAAATAAACGAAAGATAAAAAAAGTCCGATGGCCATTTCGGCCACCAACAATCTAACTTTAGAGCCGGGCTTTGCTTGCACTGACTAGGTGCTATAGAGTTTCTAACTATGGACCAATTCACTTCAGAGCTCGGTTTTATTGGCCCAAACAAGTCTAGAAGTTGCTTCAAACCGCCGACATCAGCTTAGGATTTTTTTGATCTTGGTACTGACGTTTCCGGCCATCAACTTTCCCACTCCAAACAAGGGTTTTTCTTGATTCGACTATGCCTGGTATCGTTTATAATCGTTGAGAATCTTACTCGAAAATTGGATTTTATTGATCGGGTTGAATAGTAGCTCATTCTGGAAATTGTTTTTTCATTATGGTGCAAACCTCCGTCCTGGGATAACTCACCTCTAACCTGGAGATGTTGTTTTATTGGAAAGACCCGATTATAGGGATTTCGACTGGATTAGTTGCCCGTATCTGCATACCTGTCTAATATTCAGGATTTTCGGCTTTCATGTGACTGAAAGCCGAAAATCCTGAATATGACCCGATTATAGTTTTTGGTGGTTTGGATATAACATAATTTTTACAAGAACATTTTTTCGAACCCTTTCAAATTAAAAAAAATGTTCAGAAACCAAAGCGCACCTCCTTCCCCCAGAGCAATTTTCTGGTTACGCCACTGGTTAGGTTCCTTACATATTAAGCAAATAATAAAGAAAATATCACAAATTCCATAAACTTTTGAGGTTTCCTTACAATCAGCTTGTCAGGTGCCACGTTTTTGTGCACCGCTGAATATTGAAACATCTTTTAACCAGGGTCTTTACCTATTAATCTAACTTATTTTAAGTAAGATTCAAATTATACTAAATACAAATTGTTGTACGCTAAATTTTACTTAAAACTAAGGGGCGCCCAATACAAATGTTTGTTTGTATCCTTAAATCATGGCATTGTTCTTTTCATAAGTATAAAATAATGTAATTATATCCAACAATGTAAGAACTCAGAGGTCAGAACTAATGAAATTGCTATCATGCAAGAATTTGAGTCCCGTTATGTATCTGTTGTATGCAAAACGGTGGTATTGAAAAGAGTGGAAATCCTTGCTATATATTACCAATCCATTTCCTGCTTCCAAACCAGTGGGCTGGATCAGGAATTAAGCCACGCTTGCAATTAATAATCAGGGTAATGTCAAATACTTGCGACAATGGAGCCCACCTCAATGTCTGTCTCCCTGGAGCCAGCTAGCTAGGCTCCCCGTATCTGCATACCTGTCTGAAACGATCTGCACGTTATTCCATTTGCAGTGTAGCGTGCAAAGCGTTTTTCATTTTTGCTGTTATTCAAACCTGAATCACAACATGGGTGTGACTTTCACTGTTTACAAACAGACAGCTTATGGGTAGGAGTGATGTATTTACACGCCACAGGCGGCGCAAGCAAGTAGCTTTTCAGCGGACTGGCTGAGACCAACTTGTAGGCTATTTTCACCTGAAGGTCAGCTGGCTTGCGTGACATGAATTATTGTTTGATTAAATTAGCTTGAAATCATGCAAATTAATTTAACCGGCTTTCGACGCTGTCGCTGGCTGACCGATGTCGTGCATTGTTAAGCTCAATTTCATGAACAGTGCACGTTATGGGCATTGAAGATTGAAAGCGAAATAAGCTCATGCAACTAATTTAGAATACTAAATCTTTAAATTGTTTGAAGTTAATCGAAAAATATCCCTCAAGGTAACCATATCATATGCTTTCATAAATTGAGAAGAATTATGTTATCGCTTTTGCTGCAATCGCAACAGGTTTCGTTTTTGACCCGAAGGGAATTGTAATTCACATGGCACGTTAACGCTTTATTCCTGTTTGGTATCTTTCCTCTTCCTGTTTCGACGGACATGTCGATCGAACCGTCCAAACAACGGCTGATGAATATCACAGAACAAGAACGATCTTTGTTTCCACCCAACTACGAACCTATAATCAAAGCAGCTTCGTAACATGCAGAGTGGGTGTATGGTTCTGAATAAGCTATTCATTCAACGTCTGCTTCGAACGAGCGCTATTCGATTTCCTGTAACTCCTGCGAATTACGGATCGTTGTCAGTCGCTAAAAAGAATATTGGCTCGTGATATATTCCACTTAGGGTAACCGTAACTAAAATGTATGCGACATTTGAAAATAATCAAATAAATATCATGTTTTGATAATTGAATATAAAATGTGTGTTATGTTGAAGAACATAATTTTAGAAATAATCGAAATTGTGATTCAAAAGCCATAATAGTGTTGATACCCTACTTGTCATTTGCCGATCTCTAAAGCACCACCCTCTATGGACTATGGGGTAGCAAAAATTGAAGACGTTCGTTCAGTCGTTGTTCGTAACCGAGAGTGAGTTTTACTTTCGTATAATTTTAAAAATCAAATTAACGCTGATCACGTTGGCAGTGAAGAGAGAAGACGTGACATTATTGCTAACAAGCACGTGATCTACGGCTCCTCAATGTGTACACAATACAACACGCTGCTCAAAATTTTGAATATTTTATATTTGAAGCGTGGCTTTGGTTGAATCCACAGTTGATTTTTCATCAATTTGAAACTGATATTTTTATAACCGTTATTAAGATTGAATTTGTTAAGTATAGAAAATGAAACCATTTTAATTGTTATTCATGTACGGCTCACGTTTTCTTAGAGAAACAGTAATATCCCGATTTTATCGAATATTCTTCTTCTTCTTATTGGCATTACATCCCCACACTGGGACAGAGCCGCCTCGCAGATTAGTGTTCATTAAGCACTTCCACAGTTGTTAACTGCGAGGTTTCTAAGCCAGGTTACCATTTTTGCATTCGTATATCATGAGGCTAACACGATGATACTTTTATGCCCAGGGAAGTCAAGATAATTTCCAATCCGAAAATTGCCTAGACAGGCACCGGGAATCGAACCCAGCCACCCTCAGCATGGTCTTGCTTTGTAGCCGCGCGTTGTACCTCACGGCTAAGGAGGGCCCCGAATAGGGTTATCGAATATTGAATTGATAATTTGGTGAATTTTACGGTGATAAAACAGGGTTTGTGACAAAAATTTAAAAAAAGAAATATTCCCAATTTTTAAATTCATTCCACAAATATGAATCATTGTATGCCTTGGAAAGGCCAAATGCGTGAACGGTGCCCGTTATTTCTTGTCGAAATTGCTTACAGAATATTTTCCAGCAGCCAGTTCAGCCTAGGACCGGGTAGGGTAGTGAGCTAATTCCCGTCGTAGTAGGTAGTGCTTGGTTTTCAAATCTAATTTATACGCTATCCTAACTACTTACTCTTACTAAGTTGTATGTAACACATATTTTAGAGTTCCTAGTTTTCATTGTGTATTATTAGCGCATTGAACAAATCATAGTTTATTGAGAATCGGCAATCAAAAACACCCTTCAAAATTTTGAAATTTGTCTTACGAAAATCTGTTTACGTCCATGCGAATTTTCATTCGTCCAGTCTAAAATTCGATGGATTGCTGTCAAATAAATCTGTTAGTATTGGTGTGCGATTTCTACAAGTACACCAAATTAGTTTTTTATGCGGTATCATACCGTGTTAAATAAAAATAACATAAATTCAATTAATATTGGCCTGTTCTGAATATGACATGTGTACATTGTGAAACATAGAATAGAATATGTGTATGGAGCATGTTCGCGGTTATCCAAGAAACACCTGAAATGGAGGCATTCAGATCTTTACGTGTAACCAATGATCTACAGGCCTGTTTTGTAAATGTAATGTACCCGTTGTGGTACATATGATAGAATTTGCATATGGAAGATCTTCACGGTTATCCAAGAAATCCCTGAAGTGAAGGCCATCTGGTCAACAGGCATAACCAATAGGGTGGCTCAAATTAGTATGGAAAAAACTTTGTTCAATTTTTTTGATGGGCCGCCCTCTTATCCGGTTCTATTTGATGCCCTGATGCTCTGGACAAAATTTCAGCCAAATCGGTCAACGTTTGGGCGGTGCTAAACTCGTTTTAAGTTTATATGGAAAAATGTATGCAGAAACATCCAAAAACAGTAAATTGCAGCTGGACTATACAAATTACCATGAAGAACTATGATACTCATTCAGATCTTGGAGAATTTATTACAGAATGTTATGCAGAAAACCGCGAGAAGATTCGAGTTTGCCCGGCTAAGTTATTAGCATTTCTCTGCAGTGGGGTTTGAGCAAATTTCGTTTCTTTTACCTTTGAAAAGAAATAAATTCACCCCTACAACACTCCAGTAAAATGCTAATATCTTTGCGTAATAAACTCTAATCTTCTCGCGGTTTTCAGCATAACATTCTGTATTTTATTTTACAAGAACTGAATGAGTATCATAATTCTTGATCGTAAATTGTGCCGTCCAACTGCCATTCACTGTTTTTGGATGTTTCTGCATACATTTCCCAAATACACTTCCAACGAGTTTAGCACTGCCCAAACGTTAACCGATTTTGCTGAAATTTTGTCCAGCGCATCAGGACATCAAATAGAACCGAAAAAGAGGGCGGCCCATCAAAAAATTTGAAAAAGTGTTTTTTGAGCCACCCTAATAACCAATGATCTACAGGCCTGTTTTGTTATTGTAATGTACCCGTTGTGGTACATATGATATAATGTGCGTATGGAAGATCTTCACGGTTATCCAAGAGATCCTTGAAGTGAAGGCCTTCAGTTCTACACGCGTAACCAATGATCTACAGGCCTGTTGTGTATATATAATGTACCCGTTGTGGTACATATGATATAATGTTCGTATGGAAGATCTTCACGGTTATCCAAGAAATCCCTGAAGTGAAGGCCATCAGATCTACAGGCACAACTTTGTTCGCACTGTTCTTTGTACTACAGAGAGCATGTACCATATTTGAAACCGGAAAACTGATCTTCAGTTACGCGTGTAGATCAAAAGGCCTTACTCCAGGGATTTCTTGGGTGACCAAGAACATTTGCCTTAGAACACATTCTGTTCTTTGTACTAAAGAGAGCATGTACCATATTTGAAACCGGAAAATAGTTACTCGTGTAGATCAAAAGGCCTTACTCCAAGGATTTCTTGGATGACCAAGAACATATGCAGTGAACGCATTCTGTTCTTTGTACTACAGAGAGCATGTACAATATTTGAAACTGGAAAACTGATCTTCAGTTACGCATGTAGATCGAAAGGCCTTACTCCAGAGATTTCTTGGATGACCAAGAACATTTGCCTTAGAACACATTCTGTTCTTTGTACTACAGAGAGCATGTACCATATTTGAAACCGGAAAATCAATCCTTAGTTACGCGTGTAGATCAAAAGGCCTTAATCCAAGGATTTCTTGGATGACCAAGAACATATGCTGTGAACGTATTCTGTTCTTTGTACTACAGAGAGCATGTACAATATTTGAAACTGGAAAACTGATCTTCAGTTACGCGTGTAGATCGAAAGGCCTTACTCCAGAGATTTCTTGGATGACCATGAACATATGCTGTGTACGCATTCTGTTCTTTGTACTACAGAGAGCATGTACCATACTTAAAACAGGACTGTAAATCTTTGTTCCTGAGCTCAAGCACTTTCTTGGATAACTGGATGACTTATCTGTGACTTCATGCAGAATAACTATCTTTTCGGTCAATTTTGAAAATCAAATTTGAAAGTTTATTTCGGTTCCAGTTAATAAAAATGTTCCTAGTGCAATCCCATTTTGACCGCATAAAAATGGTTTTGATTGTGCTGCCATTCATTTAAATGCCTCAGTCTGTCAAACAACTAACACACATGCTTAACATGTACGTGGGTAGTGCTGCCGACAAATTTCTATTATGAAATTATTTCTCCTGTTTCAAACTTTTGGAATAGTAGAAAATTTTAGTATGAATGACGAGTGTGTATGAAAAATATTTATTTGAAAGACTTTACTTTTATTACGCTAGCGGGAAATAATTGAAAAACCTACTTTTATTGACTGCATGATGTATTATCAGATGTGTAACATAACATTATTTCAGTTCAAACCGCCAGTTTGGCAACGCGTTTTTCGACTATAAACAAGGCGACGAAGAAAATAAATTTCAAGCGCTCTAAAGTTTGAAAAAAAACAGATCATTTGAACGCCTTCCGGTAGTTATTTTACAATTATTTTTCACTTGAGCAATCAACATTGCTTTTATTTAGTGCGCAGTGAGAAATTTATGTGAAAAAGTGCGGTGAAAATCAGTGAATTACGTTGATTTTAGGTGACGGTGTTGCGCGTATTCTACAGCAGTGAACGAACTGGATTTTCCTTCGTCGCACGGATAACGTTGTGCAAAAAGTCACAGTCGCAAAGTTAAATTTAACTGCATTTCAAGTAAGTAATACCGGAATGTAATTTAAGTGAATGCAGATCGTAGTGTACACTTTTTTCTATCTCGCCAGATGATTAGTCTACTACCGTGCGGGACCGAAATCCGTACAGCACCGAAATCCGTCCACCTCATGAGATATCAATAAATTAAAGGGGGTTAAAGGTAATTAATGTAGAAATAATACATCTTATCCTGTTCAGATTATTGGCAGTAAGCTTTTAGGGCATAGAATTGGAAAGAAGGCTTTGATAATAAAACACCAAAAATTAAAAACAAATCTTCACCCACCAAACGCGGAGTTTGTGCCGCCATTTTGTTTTCGGGTAGAGCATAATTGCACCAAAAGCAACTGTGTTTTAATTGCTAATTGCGAATCATTACACAAGATAAGCGAAATACACATCGAAGGGATCGCTTCTCAAGGTGCGTATCGAACTATTTACAGTGGTAGTTTAGTCAATCAGACTGTTTCAATTTAAATATTTAGTTAAATAATAGCTGTACGGATTTTGATCCTTTGATTCGAAATCCGTCCACGGTGGACGGATTTCGAGTCAGGAGTAGTTGATTTAATTCATTATTTTATCATGTTTTTCGTAGTTTTTAATGAGTAAATGTGAAACACTTCAAAAGTAGAAGCCTTCATGCTACTGTGTCGATGGCAAACGTTTTATTTACATTCGATTCCTATTTTCTAATGACTTTTTCATATACTAAGGTGCTTAAGTGTACGGATTTCGATGCCCCACGGTATGTTAGTTTACGATTCGCGAGTATTTAGTGATTTAGAATTTGATATGACGGATACTAGCGCCATGGACAAATTAGCGCAATACCGAGGTTTTTTAACTAACTGCTTGAAAAGTTGTTTCCGCTGCATACAGTCTAGCCTCAAACAAGAGGAATTCGGGTCTTTCAACTGTATGCCAGGTAACATTAATTATGTTTTTTTCTGAGACTGCTGTTGGTAGCGGGGACTAAATACGATGAGTCCCTAATTACCACAACTTATTGCCCTAGCTAGAAAAATGGATTAAGCTAGGGCTCTGTTTGGTAGATCTTACACCGCAACACACTACGTCAAAGTGATCTACCGTGTTACGGGAAATCAATCCTGTTAGTGGCACAAACTTAAGGCTACCATAAAAAATTGCTGAGTTTCCCATTGCGCTGAAGATAAAACATATTACATATGGTCGTGGTTCTGCTGGCCGAGCATTCGTTTAGCAGATTTAATTGATTACATATCGTATTGAACATCCCTTAACCTCTTAACTAAGGATATCCTACAACAAATATCAGAAGTCAGTTAAAAAGCCGCGCACAAACAAATTTTATTATTGTAAATGTAAAAACTATTTGAAATTGTTGTCATCTTCTCAATGGATTGTTGGTTTATTTCTGCCATTAGGATTCTGCCTAGTGGGCAGAATTTAGTTGAAGAAAGTATTGGCGCTTTGATGTTGCATGAAGAAGAAGAAGCAGAAAGATGATAATCGAAAAAATCTCCACGGGAAACCATACGGAGAAGTTTTTAAAACTCTTCTCAAAAATTCTAAAATCAATCAAATTAAAATCAGTAAGCAGTACGGCGTTGGACTTTTCTTCTACTATATAATAAAAACAATATTTCTATTCGAAATTTTATTTTCTTATATTAGGCTTAAAACACAGTATAAGAAAAGTCCAACCCCGTACTGCTTACCGTTTTTAATTAAATTGCTTTTAGAATTTTTAGAAGAGTTTTGAAAACTTCTCCGTATGGTTCCCCGTCGAGATTTTTTCGATTATCATCTTTCTGCTTCTTCTTCGTGCAACATCAAAGCGCCAATAGCCATGAGAAAAAAATATGGCTGAAAATAAACACAATGCACGGTGTTTGTGGGATGCTCGCTGCAAGGCTTGGTGAGAAGTTGCTTGCGATTTTACGTGCTTCAATATGGTTTGTATATGTCAAACATCTGTTTTCTGTGCTATGATTATAATTTTTTACTAATTCGTTTATTTATCAGGCTCAGTCGTGATCATACGATATTTTACAGTTGATATCATCACCCAACCAGCGACTGTTAGATTTTCTAACAATTATGTATAAGAACCTAACAAAACCTGTACAAGAACTGAGCATATGCGAAATTGTTATATTCTTAAGGTACACCGGGGCAAGTTGAAACGGTTTTTTCAAAGTTGAAATTCGAAGTGCTGTAAAAAAATCAACATTTGATAAATTTTGAATCCGTTTGCGGTGTTTGCTAGTTTGGGCCAAAGATTACACATAAAAAATAAGCAACCTTACCAAACTTTTTTATAAATATTTTGTATACTGAAATTATTTTTTTATATGCATCGTTTCAACTTGCCCCGCGTATCGGGGCAAGTTGAAACACTGCGCTTTATACAGACATAAGCTAATTTTGCCGTATTAAAAACAAAATGTATGTACACAGTGAGACTCAAGAAGCACGAGGTTGTAAAGGTGACTATAACACTGCCAGGATTCGCATAAGAGTCCCATGTAAGTTTTTGACCATTTTGATTTTCTTTCAGAAATTAGCTTGAAATTGTCTCCTGTTTAAGAAAAACTGGTAAAATAGTAGGATTTGTTCTACAAATTTGAAAATCAAATGCCTCTTTTGATGTCTCATTTTGATATTTACTCGCATAAAAGTCATATTCCAGATTTGGATACTCGTTTACACAAAAAAAAATCAAACTTAAATATGGTTCATTTAATTGTCGCACAGCAATATCTACAGATAAAGAATATTATGTCATTTTTTTAAAGATAGCCTTTTTGTTCAATTATTAGATTTTTTTGTATTTCTTCATGTAAAACAAGTTTGAAAAATTCAACGGTAAATTACTCAAGTCGGAGAAAATGACATGGGACTCTTATGCAAATAAGGGAGTGTACAACAAAGTCACAAGCGGATTTTCAGAAACCAAATTTTAGAGAATGCACTACGCTGAAAATTTATCAGATAGATTACCTCCTACTGGTGACCACTCAAATTACTATTCAGGGTGATTCATTATTTGGTTCACTTGAATATTGTGCACTTGATTAATTCGGTTGTGGCTTCTTTATAAATTCACATTAATTAACCAGCGTATCTCACATAAACTCCTCGATTGGAGAAACAGGGGACTGGGGAAGTAAAAAGTGGAGTTAACGAAATGTTTACATGTTCTATGTTTTATTTTTTTGAAAGCCAATGCTCAGAAAAATCTGAAAACTGCAGTATAAACATGACCCCTTTTTTTTCTAGTGGAGATTGTAGGAGGGTTGCATTCATGACGGGATGGGCGGAAATTTATTAAATTTATTTTCAGAAGTTTGTATGTTTTTAAAAAGTTATGTTTTCCGAATGTATGTATTTACGGACCATGTTGAATTCTGGAAAAAATATTACTTTCAATTGCGAGGGTGACCTTTTTAATCTTTGTTTCAGCTTGCCCCGCACCACGCATTTCTATTTGCCCCGATGGGTTGAAAATGCGGAGCACTTTCAAACAACCAAAATACAAAAATTAAAACGGGTCTTTCATCGATTTTTCATAATCATTATGTTTATTCAACATTGAATTATTACCTACTGTGAAAATTTGATTTAAAAAATCTTTATAACATCAATTTGAGACCTGTTTCATTGACACGTCAAATAGCTGGTTTGGATTTTGCAAAGGGCGAAAAATAAACAATGCCAGGGATTGCTTTTGAAAGCTGCAATCTTCCGGGTATGGCAGTCAGAAGGTGCGTTTAGCGGAGCAGTCCGTTGAAAAAAATAATTAGGGCATTCGGTCATTTCCTATCTAAATTACAGCTTCCGTTTCAACTTACCCCGCATTTCAACTTGCCCCGGTGTACCTTATACAAAACATGTAAGCTCCCAAACAGATATTGAAAGGAAAGCTTGAAAGTTGTATGCCGGAGGCATACAGGTTTTGGCAGGTTCTTATACTGCATTGTTGGAAAATCTTACAATCACCGATTGAGAGATCTTATCATTAACAAATACCTGAGAAGGCTCGAGTAGTGCGGGAATGGGAAGTCTTAACTATCATACCCGGCCCACTAAAACGAAAACCCTTTATACTAGTCCAGATCCCCCTGCCCTGCAATCAATCAATACTGTTGGGAGGGGTGAATAGCGAAGGCTTCCACTTGTGCTAATGCACATGGCAATTGAAACACGCCTTTCTCGGTGGCAGCCCCCATTACTCGTCGACCACAAGCGACGACCCCTGTTGCTTTTTCGAAGAAGAACAACACTCTTCGAGTATGGACTGCGGAGAATTCTACCTACAGGAGGTTTTACGAAAACCTCCTGTAGGTAGAATGGAGGAATATCCAAATTAACTACAGGAGGAATTTTATATATTTTTCATGGAGGAGCTCCCGAAATATTTTTTGGAGGATTTACTGGAGAAATTTCATAAAAAGCTCCTGGAGACATTTTTGTATTTCTGGAAGAATTTCCAAAGAACTTGTTGAATAGAATTGGAGCAAGAGTTTTTAAATGTATTTCTGAAGGATTTTTTTTATGAAATTTCCTAAGGAATTATTAGCAGAATACGCGGAAGAATTTCCAATGGAATTTCCAAACAAATTCTTAATGGAATTGTCATATATTTTTTTAGATTTCTACAAGAATTCCTTCTGGAACATCTAAAAGCATTCTATCAGAAATTCTGCCAGGAAATTCTCCGGGAAGCAGTAAAACAAAGCCTTGTTTTGAATCTGGAATTAAGTATTGCTAAACAAACCAAAAATATCGGGATTTCAGTCGATCATGCTTCTTTGGATATTCTCGAGAATTCCTTAAGAATGTACTTCAGTTATCAGAAAATTCAGAAATTTTTTCTTCAGTAATCATTCAGGTGACATTTCATGAATTTTTTCAAAAGTTCGTTCGGAAAATCCTCCCCTGAGAGTAAATTCGGTTAGTCACCCAAAAATTCTGTCAGGTATAACTTCAAAAATTCCTTAAGAAATTCTTTCGAAAATTCCTTTAAAAAATTCTGAAAGTATTGCAGAGGGGTTTCTAAAATAATTCCTAATTTATGGAATTTCCTTCAGGTATTCCTTTGGCAATACTTTTAGCAATTCTTCCAGGTATTCCATCGGAAATTCCACTAGATTTTTTTTTTCATAAATTTCCGCAAGAATTCCTATAGGCTTTTAAATTTCCGAATTTTCGAAGAAACTTCTGAAGGAATTTCCAAAATTCTTGAATTTCTCTGTGAAATCCGTCGAAAATTTCTTCAGCATTTCCTCCAGGGGTTCTTCTTCTTCTTATTGGCATTACATCCCCATACTGGGACAGAGCCGCCTCGCAGCTTAGTGTTCATTAAGCACTTCCACAGTTATTAACTGCGAGGTTTCTAAGCCAGGTTACCATTTTTGCATTCGTATATCATGAGGCTAACACGATGATACTTTTATTCCCAGGGAAGTCTAGACAATTTCCATTCCGAAAATTGCCTAGACCGGCACCGGGAATCCAACTTAGCCACCCTCAGCATGGTCTTGCTTTGTAGCCGCGCGTCTTACTGCGTCGGAGATATATCCAATACATCAAGATATTCTTCAAAAATCGTTTAGAAAAAAATCCTTCCTAGATTTTTCGGAAAATTCCTTCGTAAATTCCTTAATGAATCATTTTAAAAATTTCTTCGGCAATTCTGTTAGAAATTTCATCAGACATTGTTTTGAAAATTTGGTCGGGATTCCTACGAAATACTTAAGTAAATTGCTTTAGGAAAATCTTCCGAAATTCCCTTAGGAGAATTCCTTAGGATTTTTTTTTATGATTTCTTTTGAAAATGACTTTCGGGATATCTGAGGAAATTGGTTTAGGAATACCTTCGATCTTTTATTTTTAGAAATTGCTTCAGCAATTACTTCAGAAATTGGTTTAATAAATTCTTCCAGTATTCCTATTATTATTATTATTATTATTATTGGAGTACTAACAAAATTTCAAATTTCTTTGGACTTTCCTCCGGAAACTTAATGAAAAATTCCTTGAGACCTTCGGATATTCCTTTAAGATTTTTTTCGGTGGTCACTTCTGAGATTCGTTCAGATTTTTTTTTTTCGATCATTCGGAAATTATTTTAAGAGGATGAAGGGTCATTCCCATTCGGCCGAATGCCACTAGGCCGAATAA
The DNA here is from genome assembly GCF_024139115.2 of Armigeres subalbatus. Taxonomy (NCBI): domain Eukaryota; kingdom Metazoa; phylum Arthropoda; class Insecta; order Diptera; family Culicidae; genus Armigeres; species Armigeres subalbatus. The sequence continues at coordinate 162,309,130 of NC_085139.1, forward strand.
AATATTAGGCCGAAACTCACCTGGCCGGAAGTCATTTGGCCAAATAGGTCATTTGGGCGAATAGGACATTTGGCCGAAAATGTCATTTGGCCGAATAGGAAATTTGGCCGAATAGGTCATTAAGCAGAATAGGTCATTTGGCCGAAAAAGTCATTTGGCCGAATACGTCATTTTACTTAATACGACATATGACCGAATAGGTTATTTGACCAAACAGATCATTTGGCTGAATAGGTCATTTAGCCGATCAGGATATTTGGCCGAAAAAGACATTTGAAAAGTAAGAAATGAGGTGTGAAAATGAGACGCCTCACTTAGTGAGAAGTTAATGAAATTCTCCACCTTATTTCACACTTCTCACTGTGAAAAGTAAGGAGCGCAAAGTGAGTAGTGAGACGTTTCACTGCCCACTTCGCACTACTCACTTTTTACAGTGAGTAGTGAGAATTGAGAAGTGAGAAGAGATACGTCTAACTTCTCACTTCTCATTTCTCACTTATCACTTTAAAAAGTGAGAAAAGCGAAGTGAGTAATGAGACGTCACTTTTAACAGTGAGAAATGAGAAATGAGGAGTGAGAAGTGAGACGTCTCACTTGAAAAATGAGAAGTGAGTAGTGAGATGTCTCACTGTTCACTCTTCATTCCTCTTTTTTCAAATGACCTATTCGGCCGAATGTCCGGTCGGCTAAATGACATGTTCGATAAAATGACCTATTCATTCAAATGATGTGTTTGGCCAAATGTCCTATTCGGCCAAATGTCCTATTCGGCCAAACGTCCTATTCGACCAAACGTCCTATTCGGCCAAATTCCTATTCGGTCAAATTCCTATTCGGCCAAATGACCTATTCGGCAAAATGCCCTATTCGGCCAAATGTCCTATTCAGCTAAATGTCCTATTCGGCCAAATGACCTATTCGGCTATATGACCCTTTCAGCCAAATATCCTATTCGGCCAAATGTACTGTTCAGCCAAATGACCTATTCGTCCAAACGATCTATTCGGCCAAATGTCCTATTCGGCCAAATGACTTTCGGCCTTCGGCTAAGAGGCATTCGGCCAAACGGTTATCGGCCATACGGCCCTTCCCCTTTTAAGATATATTTTGTAAATTTCATCTGGATATTTTGAAATTCACTTTAAAAACTCTTCCGAAAATTCCTTTGGTATTTCCTATTACATTTTCAATAAATTCTCAAAAAAATCTTCCAACCAAACTTCCGAAAAAGCTCCTGCAGGAATTTCGGAAGAAATTTCATATGGATTTACTCAAAGAATTTCCTGGATTTCCTGGAGGTAGTTTCTCAGGTATTTCCGAAGAAATTTTCAAAGGAATCCTAAAGGAATTTCCAAAGAAATTTCTAAAAGAGTCTCTGAAGAAATTTCTAAAAGAATTCGTAAAGTAATTTCCGAAAAAATATTCAAAATTTTCATAGAATTGCTTCTTTGAATCTCCAATGGAATTGCTGGATTTATCTCCAAAGTAAGTTCCAGAGGATTTTATGGAAAAATCCCTAGACTAAGCTCTGAAAATAATATTTGGAGCAATGTCCAATCTTGGGCAAATTTAATGTCGGAAATGCCATTGCCATGGAAATGTTCCATTGTCATTTCCGTTAGCAATTCGTTCCTAAACTCCCAAAAAAATTCCTGAAATTTTGCCCTTGATTTGTGGTAGCGATTTTTGCAGGAAATTCCAGAAGAATTGCTGGATAAATTTCCGAGGGAATGGAATTTCCGATGGTATCCGAAGGAAAACCTGAAATAATTTTTGAATTGGATGTTTTTGAAAAAACATTCGTAAGAATTTCTGGAGACCTTTTCAATCAATTAGACAATAACATGCAACAAAATTTTCGTTATACATTTTTTTTAAATTTATGTATCGCTTGAATGATTACACCCCCAACAAATTAAAAATGAATTAATTACGCCAAAAATGCTGGTGCCCCACCATTACCAGAGCTCTGGTGCCGCCAGTGCAGGCCAGCTTGATAGCATGATACACAATAAGAGTTCGAATTCTGATCCGATGGAAGATATATTTCGAGTAAGACTTATCAGTGCACGCAGTTTTTCAAGTAAAAAACAATCATTAATTAACTTATATAGGGTAACGGTACCAATAGTGGAGGTATTAGTAGATCCACAAAAGAAAATATTTTTTAAAAATTGATAATTATGGGAAATTTACAGCTTTAATATCTTAGCCAATAGATAAACTAATAAATTTGCTAACAAAAATGAGATAGATGTCATTTAACATCAACAATTACCAAATATTGCTTGCACCACTATGGGTACACTGTTCCTTTAGTGGCGGTAAAAATTAATTTTGGTTCCCATAGTGGTGCTATCCATTGGTTTCTTATGAGACTCGCCACTATTGGTACAGTTGCACCACTATAGGTGCAAAGGAGTCAATTTTGTTAAGGAAAATCAATGTTTTCAATAGTTTTTCAAGCGAAATCTTAAGATAAGTTGCATTTAACAGGATATTTAAAGCACGAGGCATCAACTGAAACCATCGTAAAGTGTATAAATATGATAAATCTCATTAAAACCCCACTACCTCCACTATTGGTGCTACCTCCACTAAGGGTACGGTTACCCTATACACAATCAATTACTCAGTTAAGGAAATTTTTAGTCAAATACTAATAATAGTGGCAAGGCAAAAAATCAGAAAAAATAAATTTGAAACCTTACACATAATTTTGTGATTCTAGTCTACAATTTCTACGTCCAAAATACCGTTCGGTTTTCAGTGCCAGTCTGTCTATTTTGCAGATAATTTTAGGGTCCTAGTTTTAAGTCATCTCAATAAACTATTTGACGGTTCGAGGCCACATCTTCCCATCCTCGGTTGCGAACCATGTTCGCCAGATCGATTTGTACTTGGTCCGCCCACCTAGCTTGCTGCGCTTGCCGCCTTATTGTATTAGCCGGGGCGGAAGTGAACACCATATTTGCAGAATTACTGTCCGGAATTCTTGAATCATGTCCTGCCCTTCCAGCTTTGGCTACCTTCTGGATACTGGGTTCGTCCTAGAGTTGGACGAACTCGTGGATCATCATTCGCTGGCTCACACAGTTACTCTTGAACACCGCCAAAGATGATCCTAAGCATCCGTCTCTCAAATACTACGAGTGCTTACAAGTTCTCCCCGAACATAATCCAAGCTTCAATATTGTTACTCATCAATAAAAAGAAATAAATCGTTCTATTGCTCTTACACACATTTGTGATGCGAGGGCCTGATTATATAACTGTTTATACGAACTTTCCTCTGGAGGTAGATTCTTCATTCATATCGTGGATTTCGCTTAAGTGGCTTTTGGAACCACCTTACCCATTTTTGCCACTATCAATTAAAATATGTAATGGCAGTTTTTCTGCAAAATGAGTGAAAATCCATTAGATCTCTTTCACTCTAAGTAACCTAAGCGTGAAAAAAGTACCCAGACAGCTTGAAAAAAATGCTACGTGGGCATCGGCCCGAATGGGTAGGTAAAGCGTTTTTATAGTACAAATATACGAATAAAAATCCAGATTATCCACCTAGCGTTGGTGATGTATTTCTCGTGCATTAAAAAAAAATAAAAAACGCATAAGATAGGGTCATTTTGAACTTTAGGGAGATAGATTCCCCTATAATCATCAATTCACATAGATTTGCTTTCATTTTGATGCATTGCATCAATATCTGAAAAAAAATCTATTTTGAATTTTTGTTCCACGGGGGGATCTTTGGCAAAAAAAACAATATTTTATGAATAACTCAGGAACGTAATGGCCGAATAATAGCAAAAAAATATGCCACATTCTGCGTCGAACAAGCTAATCGGATGATGTTAAGTGGAAAAAAGTGTGTCTCACATGTTTGAACACTCACATACATACATACAGACATCACCTCAACTCCTCGAGCTGATTCGATTGGTATATAACACTATGGGTCTCCAAGACTTCTATGAAAAGTTCGGTTTTGGAGTGGTCATATGTACTTTGTACACGGGAGAGGCAAAAACTTAAATCCAAAATGCTTCCAGTGTAAAAAAAACCATTGAATAGTTTAGTAAAAGTTGGTTGAATAGTATATACTGTTTAAAGAACCTAGTTTTTATTGAATTTCTACCTCACTGTTAGTAATTCATTTCAAGAGTACCTATGTCATTGAACACAACAATATAAATTTTTTGATGTTTGTATTCCTGAAAAAAATGCGGAGATAATTATCGTAAACTCAGCAACCCAAGGTTGCTGGGAACATCAAACAAACACACCATTGTTTTGACGTTTTGAGCTCGTTTGGGATCAGTGAACAAGTACAAGACTTGTCGTTTGCCTGAAAGCTTTTCTTTCCTGATATGTAGCGTTTGCTTAAGAAGCAATGAAGCTTTCAAAATGGAGGCAACTTCCATGCAAGGTTCTGTGCAAGTCAAATTCAGGAATCTGACAGCATTGTATATACATATGAAAAAGTTGTTCAATTTGTTGTTTAATGAGCTAAGTTTAAAAAGGGTGACTTCAAACACCAACCTTCTTGAAGAGTACTCGAATAAAACCGTTCACTAAATGCTTTATGGAATAATCATAATCTGATTATGCACTAATTAGTTTTCCGCAAAAATTTATTAACTTAAAGTTAGCTCTCATTTGAAATTTTCAATATCTGAACTTGCGTTACCAAATAGTAATATTGACTGATTCATTGATAATATTTTTCAAAAATCCATTGACCAACAATGTCTCTGTCCAATGTAATACAGCGAAAGTTAAACCCGTTTTTATTTTCAACTAAGCGTACCGTGTGTATCTACAAGGCATGTCTATAACATCTATGTGAGAAACTGAATTCATATAAATTGTATAACCGGTGTAAACCATCTTGTTTGCGAAATTGGCGAAATTGTATTAAAGCGTACGCCATATTTGTTTTGATTTCGGCTTTTGACATATGTCATATGTCAGCCTAACTAAACAAGCGCATGCGTCTCTCACACCATTAATGAAAATTGTGGCTTTCATGTGTTAGGTATTGTCGGCGTAGCACCAACTTAGAATTCGGGACTTCGGAACCGAACTTTCTTCCGACGTTTTATCTGTCAAACTATTTGATGCGTTGTTTAGCGCATCTTTAGGCGAATCCAGCGCACTACTTCCGATGTTGGGAAAGATGCCTGTATCTGGAGAAGAGTCCAACTTCGGTATGAAGAGCGTTCTAACTTTGTTCCGGATACACAATATTTGTCTTTAGCATAAATCAACAGATCGTTAGTGATTTATTAACTTATTGAGCAATGTCATTGGTATTGATTAAAAAGTGAAAATTGTGACAGACAAGTAATAAATAAATCATCACTATATACGGTGTTGCATTGTATTGAGAAAATATTTTGAATTTCAACGGCAAATTCTTTCAAATGTGCACAGAAATTTCTATTGAAATTTTTCTTCGCGAGAAAACATTTCCCTGCTGAACAAACGTTTTTGCTTGTTCCAAAACTGATTTCGATGAGGAAATATTCATTTTAATTTCAACAATGTACTATTTTTTGTCCGATCTTTTCATTATCTTCATTAAATAGAACTGGACAGAAGAGAGCAAGAAATGCGCCTAAATGCTTGTTGACAAGAAGTTATGAACTACAGAGAAAGATTGTCGCCCATTCTTCAACGGAAAATAACGTTCGTTCTGACGACTCGGGTAGCATGTCTGCTTCCGACTTTGATTTTCTAAATGAACAATTACATCACATGATTGATCTTCTTCTTCTTCTTCTTCTTCTTCTTATTGGCATTACATCCCCACACTGGGACAGAGCCGCCTCGCAGCTTAGCGTTCATTCAGCACTTCCACAGTTATTAACTGCGAGGTTTCTAAACCTAAGTTTACCATATCATGAGGCTAGCACGATGATACTTTTATGCCCAGGGAAGTCGAGACAATTTCCAATCCGAAAATTGTCTAGACCGGCACCGGGAATCGAACCCAGCCACCCTCAGCATGGTCTTGCTTTGTAGCCGCGCGTCTTACCGCACGGCTAAGGAGGGCCCCGGAATAAGGAGAGAGGAATAACGGCTAAGGAGAAAGGAATCCACCGCAGTGAAAAAAGGCAACACGAAAAGAGTGTGATAGCTGAAACACAGGAGAACACTGTTTAGCCTGCGAATGATCCTTGATTAATTCCGGGATTACAACTTGCAGACTCACCATCTGTTCATTGGTTTCAAAGCAGCGTACGATTTAGTCAAAAGAAATGAACTGTGGCAGATAATGTCCGAACATGGTTTTCCGGCGAAATCACATGATTGATGCAATGTTCAAAACAAATACCAAAACTGAAGCTTTTCAGGTTGGTATCAAATTTACTCAAAGAATAGGCTGACCTTACGTACCGTATTTAACGGGGCATTTCCGTTTTATAGACCTTATTGTGCTGTCCCGTCGTAATCTAAAAAATCCTTAATTTGTCCCGTTTTTTATTGATTCTTCCAAAGAACTCCAACATATTATTCAAACGAATTCAATATTTTAAGAAGGAATCTAAAATCAAATACATAGAAAGTGTTTTTTGTGTGTCTTTATTAGAAAGATTTGCAGGCCACCTCGGTTAGCTGATCTCTCAATCTCTTTGGTGCCTTTCTCGCATTTAGTTAAGACACTAACCTTATATGAATGTCGAATTTTCTCTGCTGGATTGGATTGAACGAATTTAGTAAATTGGTAGACAAATAGGGGAACTGTTCCGATCTCCATCTCACTGAACATATATTCGTCTCATCGCGAAACAAAGAAATACAGGACCAATTCTGTCGCTTCTTTTTGTCAACATGCGTGCTCACTGCTGAAAAACATCACAAAAATGAGAATCAAATCAAATTCCTTTCCATTGCTTTGTTTTTGATGGGATGAATATCGGAGCCATGAGATGTATTCCGGGAGTAGTTCCCCTATTTCCTAATCATGTCACGCCTCAACGTCAATAGAATGAATCGCAGGGCAGACATTCTAATCTTCAGATTAAGTTCAGTTTCGATTATTTTTTCTGAATCTGCCGAAGTAGGTACCGTCAACTGGGGGGAAGATGATCATTGAGGTGAAGATGATCATTTGATGTGTCAGTCAAAAGTGCCAATTTTTTTATTATGAAACGGTAGTCAACAATATTCTCCGTTCAAGTAATGTTACCGCTAGGTAGAAATCCGAGTTTTTCGATTATAATCATGAAAATGTATTTTGTGAGAGAGAGAGATAGTCATAAATGACGCTATTTTCGTTTCAAATATTGACTTCTTTGCGTAGTAAATTCAACATTCATTCAAATAACCTAGTGTATTTTGACTACTAGGTCATAATGATTTTAGTAGAGCTGTCTTGATCAACTTCACCCCAAACCAGATTACTCAAAAAATGTGTGATAATTTAATTTATTTTTATAAATGCGAACGCATTTCAGAAAACTAAAGTTGTTGATTATTGCAACGTATAGCAGTACATGTTTTGAAAATATTTGTTTCGATTTAAAATGTAAACACACATTGTTATTGCATGTTTTGTCTTAAAAATGATCATCTTCCCCCCAGTTGACGGTAACTCATTTTTTTTTCAAATCTGCTTTACCACTTCTTATTCAATCATTTGATTATTTTCGAAACATTAAGGATAATTCAAAGTCTTTCTGAATATTTTGAAACCATCCACTGTAAAGAAACGACGGCATGAAAAAAATAATTTATAATTCAAAATTTGGTCGGATTAAAGGCCAAGGCCATAAGGATTCAAGATCCTCACGTACATTAAGGCTAGTTTACACATCAGCTTGTCTGCATAATTCACTCCCATGTGTGTGGACGCGATTTATGGGATTCCGTTATGAAAATTTAGAAATTCAGCCCGATTTAAAATTCAATCCAGCGGAAATCTCCGAAAGTCCGAGCTGTAAATCAAACTATAACTGGCCAGTATTTTCACAATTTTCGTGACGAAATTGCATGAGCCCCGCTTTTTTTTGAAGCAAATCGATGGACGAGATTCCCGAGGTGTGATGCTACTTTTAGCGGGTAATTTTAATCAATTTCGATCAAAAAGGATTAAATTTGACATTTATTCTTATGCGCCAACCATATTAATGGAAATAATTGAAGTTACTTTTTATTATTGTTCGTTCCTTGTTGAGATTCTTGTTATTCTTATCCGCAGATTTTTATCCCACTTTTCATGAAAAAATGATTTGAGACGGGAAATCAATTATCCCATCCTATTGCTCTTTTCGCATTTGTCCTTTGACATTTTTTCTAAAAACTATTTTTTCATAGCCTTCTAATGCGAAATCCGGCCTTTATGCAGGGTACTTTGACTATTGTTTGTTATTTTCAATCGCTCAGGATTGGAAAAGTTTTTAATATTGGTCAATAATAAAATCCTACGCAACGCAAATCTAAGAGTAGATTAAAATTAAATTTTAAAATTCCACATTTTTTTAAATATTGAGAGATGCGTAATTTTCTGTTCCTTCCCTTCGTGTGTTCCCTTGTACGTGTCTCTTTGAAGTGCGAAATATTTTTAGTTTAGTATTTTCCCCAACTAACTTAATACAATAGAAAGTTATGGTGGTGAATGATTCACCCTAAAATATTTCTAATTTTCAATACGGAAAATGAAAATTAGGCTCTTAAATCTTAAAATTTCCACAGCTCTTGAATTTTAAAAGGAATTTTGAAAGGTTTTTTCACATGTCCCGTTTTGCAAGCGCATTCGTCCCGTTTTTCACCTAAATAATGTGGTCAGCCTATCAAAGAATTGTTATTGGACTTCGTTTTAATGGATATTGGGATGGGATAATGGGATATTATACTATTCAATATCCCAATGGACCAACTTGTTTTTCTTCCAGTCGAAATCCTTCGACAATTGATTTAGTTTTAACGGATTCAAGTCAGCTGTGTGGCCAATTGGTAACTCATGCTGACTTTGACACTGATCACCTTCCTGTGACGTTTGAAATCACACAAGAAGCCATTAACAATCATATCAGCTCTACTTTTAAATATCATAGAGCTGATTGGGATTTAAATAAAACGTATATTGATAGGAATTTTGATGTTGATATTCCGCTCGATACCAAAAGTGATATTGATAATGCTCTCGTATCTTTGACAAATTTAATTGTCGAAGCCGAAGGCATTGCAATTCCTAAATGTGAAATTAAATTCAACTCCATTATTATTGACGACGATCTTCAGCTACTGATCCGTCTTAAAAATGTGAGGCGAAGGCAATACCAGAGAACTCGCGATCCCGCGTTGAAAGTTATTTGGGGAGATTTGCAAAAAGAAATTTAAAAACGTTTCGTTATTTCGCTAATACCAACTTTGAGAATAATGTCTCGAAGTTGGATCCCAGTTCGAAACCCTTTTGGAAATTAACGACAATTCTTAAAAAACCTCAAAAGCCAATTGCAGCGCTTAAAGTGGGAAATAAAATTTTATTAACAGCAGTTCGACAGTGCCCATAATTTTAGTCTAGGTCTCAGTAGTCAATTGAGGTTCAGGTTACACGGAGCTTCGAAGACATTCTCAATCAAGAGAATGTATTTGACCCTTCGTTGGGAACTAATTTGGATGAAGTGAGATCTATTACTAGAAAATTTAAAAATATGAAAGCCCCGGGTGATGATGGTATTTTCTACATACTTATCAAAAAACTTTCTGTTTATTTAACAAATGTTCCCAGATAAATGGAAAAACGCCAAAGTTGTTCTAATTTTGAAGTCGGACAAAAATCCAGCTGAGGCTTCTAGTTATCGCCCAATCAGCTTGCTTCCTTTAATAAAGATTATTTTAAATAGAATGATGTTTCATATTAATAACAATTCTATTTTTGCTGATGAGCAATTTGGTTTTCGCCATGGGCATTCAACCACCCATCAGTTATTAAGAGTTACGAATTTAATTCGGCTCAACAAATCTGAAGAATATTCGACTGGAGTTGCTCTTCTTGATATAGAGAAAGCATTTGTCAGTGTTTGGCATGAAGAACTGATCCTAAATTATTTATCTCATCGTTCACTGCAGGTAAACTATCAGAATTCTAAATCTGATAGATTACCTGTAACAGCTGGTGTTCCCCAAGGCATCATACTGGGGCCCATTTTGTATAACATTTTTACCTCTGATTTACCTGTTTTACCACCAGGGTGTCAAAAATCATTGTTTGCAGATGACACGGGCCTTTCAGCCAAAGGGCGAAGCCTTCGTGTCATTTGTAGTAGATTGCAAAAAAGTTTGGATATTTTCTCCACTTACTTGCAAAAATGGAAAGATCCCCGAATGCTTCCAAAACTCAGCTTAAAATTTTCCCACATAAGGCGAGAGCTTTTCATTTGAAACCTTCTAGCAGACATATTGTTACTATGAATGGGATTCCAATTAGTTGGTCTAGCGAAGCTAAATATTTAGGACTTCTACTAGACCAAAAATTAACTTTTAAAAGTCACATTGAAGATATTCGAGGGAAGTGTAACAAATATATTACGTTTCTATATCCATTTTTAAACAGAAAATCAAAACTGTCTTAAGAACAAACTTTTGATTTACAAACAAATTTTTAGACCAGCCATGTTGTATGCTGTGTCAATATGCAATACCAGAAAGAAGGCACTCCAGAGGATTGTACCAATGAACTTCTTAGAATTTCTAATATTGAGACATTGCAACAAATGTCCAACAAAATTATTTTAAATTTTAGACAAAAATCGTTGCAATCTTCTATTGCAACGATTAGCTCCTTGTACCCTTGGTATAAATTAGTTTAAGTTTAGTTTAAGTTGAAAATATTGTAATTCCTACATGGTTCAATTCAGCTAAAGGAAAAATTATAACTGCCAGAGGCAATTTAAATGTATTAATAATAACTAAAAATGTAAAAAATGTAAAAATGTTTTAGAAACAGCGTAAAGACACTTCAATACACCCCGCAATAAAGTAGCAACAATAAATTGACTTGTTTGCACTCTGTAGGTAGCCTGGTAATCGAATTTGAAAGCTTTAGAAGTGAACACCCCCTTGAAGTCACTTGGAGGGTTGAACAAAAATACAAGTTGCCAACATAATAACAGGACCATCATTCAGAATCAGTGTAAGCAGATCCTCTTTGCGTAACTTTATTGTCAGGAATTTTGATCCATACGATTTGACAGTTGTATCCAACATGTAGGACAGCAGAACAAAGGGAACCGAAGTTACATTCTTTCTCTATATTTTATTGTCAGATTTTCTGGATATGATACATTGCGCGGCTTTTGTAAAGTTCCCAAATGGGTACTTGCACAAAACTGCACGCGGCGAATCACTGTCGAAATGTACTGCCTGTACGTTTACGTGTGCAATACTCCATTTGATGCTGGGTAACTTGCGTGTACGCGGCGTGCACGCCGTGCACGCAGCGTAAAAAACCGCTACGTGGACATCGGTCCTTAAGTGTTCCTTAAAGTGCTGCATCCTCGTTTCATCTCATCACCACCAATACACATTAAATCCTTTGCGGTAGGGAGGACTGTGGAGACTTGATCCCCTTTCCTGATTTCCGATGTATCACAGCCAAAAATACATAAACATGCGCGATTTCAACACAGACTTTCTAAGAAATATAGTATTTTACTTTACTGGTGTATGACAGTCCTTAAATTATTGTTGTTATAGATACACAATCGATTTTTTGGAGTGCTGTCAAAAATCGACTTTTAATATATTCCAGGGGAAATTGATCCCTGCCCAAGAACTTTGATCAAATTAGAAAGGAGCGCTCAGATTTTTTAAATATTTTCCATCGAAATACGCGGAATTTTCGAATTGCTGTATACGCACATGAACGATTTTTGTTATTGAATTCGACAGCACATGCAATTTTAAAATTTGGGGAGACTTGATCCCCTTTCTATGATATCTACGCAATAAATATTTTTTCCTGCCAACCCTTCATCAAATCTGTTAAATCTACAAAAAATTAGAAGCCTGAGAACAGATTTATATTTTTTTGAATTTTTTCGCCAAATTTTTGTATGGATGACTAATGGGGGATCAAGTATCCCCATATTGAAGCAATAAATTCAAATCCAAATATCCCAAAAATTTAATGGAATTTTTACATTTTTTTTTTTGGGAGTTATCCTACGTCAAGACAAGACGAAATGACTTTTATATAGTGTGACCAGCAAGCATCCTGCGAAACGCGGGACGCCTATCTGAATTGCGTCACAGACTTGAAAATGGATCCTCCAAAAGTGCATTTCGCATAGATTTTGGCTTAAGAAATTGGAAAAATATTTGTAAGGCTGTATGAAATGTAATAAATTTGTAAAACATAGTTGAAAAATGCACATGCAGTTTATGCCAATTGACTTTATGGCAAATGACAACGATTCATGTGTGACAAATGTGTGGAGCATACGAAGTACAGACATTTTTTATCGTAGGACTACGTCTTTTGCGTCACGAAAGTATAATACATTTTGTACGTATTTCGCCCGTTTCACGATGGATTTTCAATTGGTTTTACTATTCTATCAATTGATTCTTCTATATATTTTTTTATAACATTATTTTTCTAATATTTATTATCACTATGTTGTGAGAATCATAAAACTGATATTCTTTAGTTATACTGCGGAATTTAAAACGAGAGAGTGAACCCTTCATGATTTCAACAGCATTTTTTCTGTACCCTAAAGAACTCCGAGGAACAGATTATCCGTGTTCTACGTTTAACAGTCACGATCTTCAAGCATAAATATGATAAGTTATCGATTTTCCTTCATACATAGAAACTTCCTCGCAATCTGTACACATGAATATAATCGGTAACGTACATCGTTATATCCTCTATGAGATATGAATGTGATGCCCAAACATACTCTCGCCGTGTTCCATACACGTATACGATAGCATTTGTCATTTAAATTGATTAATTAATTTAAAATCTAGCAAGTGTACCGCGGTGCCTCACAGCATCGAGAACGGCGACGAGACGACGACGACGACGAGATGGGATTGATTGAAAGGAAACTGCTTGTAGTATGAGGGACAAATATGATTGTAGGAGGAAGAAGGGATAAAAGGAGGACTTTATCGCATTTGAATTAAGTACAAAAAACGTGAAACATATTTTATCGGAGGGTTTTTCGATCGATTTGATAACCGTCGGGGCACTTAAATTTGGAACATACGCACCCCATGACATACTATACGGTATAGGTACAAACAAAAATAGAATGCACTACATCTAACACAAAATAAATCTTATTATTATCTTATTTTTTCCCGGATTAAAAAAAAAATCTGTAGATGTCTGACCAAACTTTAATAAGTTGCTAACAGCATATAAGTGGGTTTCATAAATATAAATGCATCATTTGTTTTAGAAACTGCATACATCTATTTTGCACAATTCCTGGAAAACAACAAAAAACTGTTTTTGAACAAATTGGCATCGAATCTTTCGATTTCTTCGATACAGATCAATAGTTTTAAGTAAAACTCAACATCCTGGGGCACTTCCAGTTCGAAAACTGCAATTGCTCTTCAAAGAGCGTGTAGTTTCTCAAAAAAGGAAAAAAAAATAATCATGCATTTCCGAACAAAATTTTGTGTTTCTTTTGGGCGAAGATTCTCATTTTGGCCAAAAATGTCGCATATGCAGTTTCTCAAACAAACCGTTCAAATGGTTTGCCACATTAAAGAGTTCGATATTGGTCCACTGACTGGCAACATCAAATGACCCTGCAATCCCCTAGGAGTGGTGCGATGTGAAGACGACGACGAGCGAATCATTCAAATAGAGAAGGAAAATGAAAGTGGAAAAAGCTTTTTACCAGTGTCGCGAGTTAGAATGAAAATGATCGATGTTGGGACGATAAGGCAGAAGGAGGAGAAAATTAATGGGATATGGGTCTTCTTGAGCAGGCAGTATCCCTCAATTACGTCAAGCGAAAATTATTCCTATCCGATATCTTTTCACGTATGTTGTACATATTTTCTACGGGATTTCGAATTACTATCCGAATTGTCTGGCGCTATCCATGGACGTCGCTTTAAAATGAAGGGTTGAATTGATATGAATAGTACAGCATGTTTGTGACTATGTTGTACGAATTACAGGATTTTGGTATGATTACCATAAATCAATATCAGAACAAATTTAGGCAAACTTCCAGAATGTTGTTCACCTGATGTTTCGGCACGGGTATTATGTTTTCCTCAGGGGGAGAATACTGCCGTTGAAGAAGACACAATTTCCGTGTCGAAACGTTGGGTAAATAACATACTCGTTTCACTGAACTGAAGACTGAGTAGCCGTTTAATCATAAAATTATTAAAAAAACAAAGGTCAAATGAATGGCAGACACATCTGGCATCAATTTGATATTATGACTAAACTTTCAAAATGTATGCTTTTCAAGTAACTCCGGAGCGCCATATCCTTTTACGAAGAAAATTCATTCCGCCGCATTCGTTTTTAGACGTTGGGCAGAAACGTGTTTTCCAGTGTTGCGGCCCGCCAGACATTCGAATCTAGAATTTACTCACAATAAATAATTACACAAAAATAAACGGACAAACGCTTCCACTTTTGCTTTCGTCCAGACGTCAGTACTTGGGGCAGCAAGGACTTTGTCCAAGGGCTTGACGACCCCACCCCATGGCCACTGCGAGTTAGACCGGGACCATCGTCCCTAACCCCTAATCCCAAGGCGTCAAGCGACCCGTGCCTAGGGGATGCAGGGGAATAATAAGCTAGGCCTTTAACGGAGCCTGTGGGGTATCTGGGCACCCTCCGCAGTAATTGTCCCTCACCGCGTCATGCTGGGCTCTGGCGTGGTGGACCTCTTTTCCCGAGCAACTCGCCCAATGTTCAGCCGCAGCGGACGACTCCGACGCGTGTTGTACACCGTCGAGAGTTTTGAGCGCAGACATACTGCTACGAGGTAGTGGCCAGATTCAATATTCGCACTGCGGTAAGTGCATACGTTCGTGATGTCGGAGAAGAATTTAGCGTCGATTTGAACGTGGTCGATTTGGTTTTCCGTTTCTTGATTAGGTGATTTCCATGTGGCCTTGTGGATATTATTGTGGGGGCAGAAATTGCTTCGGACTACCATTCCGCGGAAAGCTGTAACGTTTATGAATCGTTGACCGTTGTCGTTTGATGCGGTATGCAGACTATCCAGTCCGATGACCAGTCTATACATTTCTTTTCTTCCTACCAGAGCGTTCATGTTGCCGATGACGATTTCGACGTCCCGCAGTGGGCATCCATCGTATGTCTGCCCCAGCTGTGCATAGAATGCTCCTTTTTATCATCGGGTCTTCCTTCGTGTGGGCAGTGCACGTCGATGATGCTATAGGGCAGCAGGGACTACGTCCAAGGGGCTTCGCGACCGCTTCCCAACTGACTGCGAGTAAGGGGGTCTGCCTAGGACGTGGTGGACTCTACTAAATCCCTTCCAAAAAACCACAAGTGTCCGTAAGCAGATTCTTTCAGTCGTTTACTGTGTGCCGCTAATACAAAGCACAAGCCCAGGGACTGCCATCGGCACATCAGGCTTGATTCCAGTAAGATCCTGATTATGGTATACTGCATGCATGTTATTTGACTATGTTTTTGGATATTGCGAAGCGAGGGTTGGTAATCTGGACATTATATTCTCTTAGTAAGGCCGGGTGGCACCGACCTGAAACGGCGAATGGTCGGGCTGTCTTCTGTCTGTCTGTCACATAGTTGTCAAATTGCGTGGGGTAGGCTCAGATGCTCTTTCCTGACTAGCGCTGATTTGGCTTTGAACAAGAGAGTGTCAATCCTCGCATGGCGTCCCTGCATGCCGCAAGGAGTGGAAGACTTTGCTAGAAGCCCGTAAGAAGGCGGAGCATAAGATCCTAAGCACAAGCCCCTAAGGATCAACGGAAAACAGTGCCCTCCATCAAAAAGGCTAAATGAGGACCACCGGAAGGAGGACTTGCCATGGACGGAGGTCGTGAATCCTAAAACGGCGAAGCGGAGTCGTCAACAAGCCGCAAGGAATGCGGCAAATGGAGCGGAGCAGGCCACTGCTAAGAAAGGTAGAGCCCGTGAGAAAAAGGTTGCGCCTTCCAATGGCAGTGGCAAGCGAAAATACAGAGTTGAGGCGATTATCGTCAAGACTGACGATAAAAGCTACGCTGACGTCTTCAAGACTATGAGATTCAACACTAGCTCTAGTCTAGGAGGAGATGTTAACTGCATCCGTCGAACGCGGAAAGGCAAAATTATCCTCGTCTTGAAGCGGGATGCTGCTCAGATGAGATCTGAGTATGAAAACGTGACAGAGGAGGTCCTGGGAAATTGGGTTCAAATTAGAGCCCTTGCAGTTTCGAACATCCAGTGCAAGAGCCTGGACGAGATAACCGAGGCCAGAGACCTGGTAGACGCACTGAGAGATCAGTGCAATGTCAAGATCCAGGAATTCGCGATTCGGTTACGCAAAGGCTATGCGGGAATGCAGGTTGCCTCATTCCAAGTAGCTGTGACTGAGGCCACGAAGGTGCTGGATAAGGAAAAACTGAAAGTGGGCTGGTCGGTGTGCTCGTTGAGCACAAGCCAACCAATTCAGGCCTGTTACAGGTCTGCAGTACAGTACACTAGGGTTAGGGTGGTCGGTATTGGCCATTTTTGTCAAACACCGGTTTTCGGTATTTGATGGAGTCAAAACCGGTAATACCGGTTTTTGTAAAAATCACAGGTAGTAAAAGAAAAACTTTTGATTTGGACTTCTGGATGAAAAACAATATTTGTTGACAAATTTTAAATGTTAAAATCATTGCTTGTTGAGCTGGGCAAAGCGAAACTTAAGTAGACATTACATACTGAGCGACTCATCTCCCAATCCGCATTGGATTTTGTTAGCAGTTAACTACTAAGAATGCCCTCTCTGGTTCAACCGAAGTAGGACGAATAATTCCAAGACCGTCGAAAATCAGTGTCAAATACTTGCCCTTAATTCCTTCCGATTCATGTAGGAGAATTCCTTACGGAATGAATGCAAGGATCCTGGAGTCAACGTATTAGCCACCAGCAACGCAAGTGTTTTGCTTTGCTACAGTCTCTTCACAAGTTGTTCTTCAACCGATAAACCAGAAAAATATTCAAAGAGGCATCTTCTTCGTACCGATCGTCAGGTATGGTCGTTGTCTCAGTTTTAACGATCGCATCAGGAATGATTAGAAGCTTCAAGGTCCCATACGCTTGCCTTATCAAAGTAGTTCTGGATGCCTTGAAGAAAATGCCAAAATCGTTTCTGATCAATTGCTTCACGGCAGAATTATTCAAAAAAGCAAAAAGATCGGCATATTTGGATCATCTCTCTTGGATTCATTCCTTAAAAGCATCGAAATAGTGGCGGAAATTTCTGTGGCTTGATTTGATAATAGTTCCAATGTAAATTGGAACGGCACGTCGACTTCATATAGAGAGCAGAACTCACAGAGCAGTAGTTCCATAACAGCTTGAACAGGTTCGAGGGCTTGAAGTATTTCAGCGTGCCTTGGCATCAGCCACTAATTCAAATTCTTTTCCAAATTCAGAACGGACATATTTTTGCAGAAAATCGTTTTTCACAGGTGATCTACGGAAAAGAACTACGACGGCTCGTACAGTTTTTATAATTTCTTACATTGCGGGAAAATTCTGGACGATATCAACAATGTTCATTGAAGAAAAAGTCAGATTTTTTATACTGACAGCAAATTTTTAAATACCGAAAATACCGGTATTTTCCGTCTCTAATACCGGTATTTTCGGTACCTAATATTGGTCGGTAATACCGGTATTACCGGTTTCGGTACTACCGGTTAGACCACCCTAACTAGGGTACACAGTACACTAGGGTAGTCGATATTCTTGCGGCGAGACTAACTGGTTTAAAACCAGTAGTTGTAGCAGGTGATTTCAATGCGTGGGCAGTGGACTGGGGTTCCCGGTTCACTAACGCTAGAGGTCATATCCTGCTAGAGTCTCTAGTGGTATTTAATGTAGTCCTGCAGAACGAAGGCCAATTGCCAACGTTAAGAGAACCGAACGGTGATTCATGTATCGATGTGACCTTCTGCAGCGCAGTGACAAATTGCATTCATTTAATCACATTACGACCCAAAATTGTAGCTATTATCGAGCTTTGGAAATAGGGTTTATAACGCTCTTTATCACGACCACAGAGCTGCTCATAAGATCAATAGGCATTTGACGTTTGAAGCTTTTTCGGCATATTCATGAGAGGTTTATTGATAGCAATAAGATTGACAATAAAACTAAGAAACTAGCTATGGCGATTGCTATTATAAATCCGCTATATGAATCAAATAAATCCAAGAAGCATAGAAATTGTTACTTTGGTCGAAGCATTACATGTATCCTATCAGCATTATGCAGGGGAACATTAATTATGTTTTATTTCCGAGACTGATGTTGATAGCAAGGACTAAATACGATCCACAACTTATTACCCTAGCTAGAAAAATGGATTAGGCTAGCCTATTACCCAGCAATTCCTAACCCCACCTCCTCGAGGCGCTGGCCGGGATACGAGCAACTTTAGGGAAGATCGGGTAATTAACCCTGTGGGAACTATGGTCGTATGCTGACAGGGAAGGCAGCTTTTCTCTTCTCCGGGGGTGCAAATCTGATCGAGCGTCTGTCCTCCATGTTAGGAGCGGCTCACAACAGCGTCTGTTCCCCATGTTAGGGGTGGCTGATCATTGTCCGACTGCCAGCGAGGGACTCTAAAAACTGTGGACACCATGTTGCATCGTGTCAGCATCGAGAAGGGATAGAAACGCAACAGAACATAGATAGAAACGATATGCGGAGGTTTTACGCAACTATCAATGGCGCGCGACATAAGACTGCGCCAGTGCCCACCATGTGCAATGACCGAGAGGGGAACTTGCTGACAGACAAGACTATGGTGGCAGCCAGGTGAAAGGAGCACTTCGAAGATTTGTTAAACGGAGAAAATGAAGGTGTGTTAAGGAGCAGGATGGACATAGTCGACGACGGTCAAGCTGTGGAACCACCAACGCTAAACGAGATAAAGAAGGCTCTAAACGAGCTGAAAAACAGTAAAGCTGCTAGGAAGGACGAGATTCCAGCAGCTGCATCAATCAATCCACCACATTATCCAGAAAATATGGAAGGATGAAGATTTACCTGTCGGCTGGTTGGATGGCCTCATATCCCCAATCTATAAGAAAGGGCACAGACTAGAGTGTGCCAATTACAGAGGGATCACCCTTCTGAACTCGGCGTTCAAAATCCTGTCGCGTATTCTGTTTAACAGACTGAGACCGCTTGAGGAGTCCTTCGTCGGCGAATACCAGGCAGGTTTTCGTGAGGGGCGATCAATGACGAATCAGATGTTCAGCCTGCGGATGATCCTTGATAAATTCCGGGAGTACAACTTGCAGTCTCACCATCTGTTCATTGATTTCCAAGGAGCGTACGATTCAGTAAAAAAAAAGAAATGAGCTGTGGCAGATGATGTCCGAACATGATTTTCCGGTGAAATTGATTAGACTGATACGTGCAACGATGGATGGCTCGAAATCAAGTATTCGGATTGCAGACGAAGTGTCAACCTCGTTTGTGACCTTTGACGGATTGAAGCCGTGTGATGCACTTTCAAATTTATTGTTCAACATTGCACTCGAAAGCGCTATTAGGAGATCTAGCGTGCAGAGGAACGTCACTATCATCACACGGTCGCATATGCTCCGGGGGGAGATGGCGAGGATAGGCTTACCCTAGCAGCACACATATTCTACTTAGGTTACAGCAACTCGTATGTGACCAGATTTAGTGCCAAACAAGTTGCTGGAACCGATTTTGTCTGACTTGTGCTGCTCGGGTAACCATTAACTCTACCAAGACAAAGTACATGGTGGCAGGTAGAGATAGAGGAAGACCTAGTGGTGCTCGTGCTGAGGTAGCGCTTGATGGGGATGTGTTTGAAGTTATTGAAGAATTTGTTTACCTTGGAACGCTTGTGACATGTGACAATTACGTTTCCCGTTAAATGAAAAGACGTATTGCTGCTGCGAATAGGGCCTTTTACGGATTACGTTACCAGCTTAGGTCCCGCAACATGCAGACGGAAACCCTTTATGGACATGAAGCATGGACGTTAGAGCGGACCGGAGAGTTTTCAAGCGAAAAGTGCTGCGTCCAGGGAAACTAGACGCATGAATCATGAGCTGTATCAAGTAAACAAAAAAAAAATTGTGAATCGTATACGGCAGGCTTCAGTGGGCTGGTTGTCGAATGTCGGGAGAAAGAATAGCGAAAACAATTTTCAACAGAGAACCAAAAAGGAGTCGGTGACTTCGTGGAAGGCCACGAACACGCTGGCGGCACGCGGTGGAATCGTACCAGAACTTTCGGGGAAACTGGAGGAACATCGCCCAAGACCGACGATTATGGAGCTCTACCAGGGAATCAATTTTTCTGAAATGCGCTTGCGAAACAAGCGACAAAAGAGAACCAACGACAAAGCTTTGTTTTTGTCGGAGACAACAATGACAAAGATCCGAAAATTTTTGTCAGCAACAAAAAAGAAGACAATCTTGTTGCTAACTTTTCATCCCGTTATTTTACATTATTTCTAGAGCAAATTTCGGTTTTATGCTAACATAGTTTCTGCTTTTATGGAAGTATTCGAGAATACAACAATGATTACAATATTAGCATCGTATTCTCGGAAATATCAGAGCATGCAAGGCAAATGATTCTTGTCATATTGTGTTCGGGTTCTGATAAAGGTTTGTCGCTAGGTGCGTTTGTCAGTAACAAACTATGTTGACGACAAAGGGTATATTGTTAGGCGTTGTTCGAATATTGATTCCCTGAGCTCTACAATACACCAGGCATATGTGTATCGACGCTGTAGCCAATCAGGTATCCAGGTAGGTAAGTATGGTATCGAAGCTAAACTCATGGGCCTGAAAAATTACAACACTTGTGTGCACACACTGAATGTCAAAATATGGGTAACAAAACATCTACCGGAGAAGTGGAATGAAGGGCTCATTTTAGTTACTAGTTATCTATATAGAGATACTATATAGATTGCAATATTCTCTTTCTTACAATCTTTATTTGTCAGAAGGGTTCATTCACTGTAGGAGGGTTAAGTCTGGTTTTTGATTGTTTCCAATAGTTTTTAAGCCAAATCGAACGATAAATTAAAAGCATACTTAAAGCATGACGCATAAACTAACGCAATGTGTATGTTTGCGGAAAATCTCATTAAACCCCCACTAACTCCACTATTGGTGCTATATCCACTTTGGATGCACACTTACCCTACTGTAACCGATACTAATGCATCTACCCTACATTACGAAAGTTTCAACTTTACTTCGTTTAGTCCGAAACTTTTATCTCTAATGCCTTATCTACTCCGGTTAATGCACACTGGAAACGGTACCTCCTGGCTGCCAATGAAGAAAAGTTTTTCTCATTTTATTGTATGTTTCGTTTTATGTTTCAGTTAATTTTTCTTTCATCATCGTCATCGTCATCACTATCATTAAGGTAATAGCGGTACATTCCAGCTATCTGTGTACACTTTTAATGCACGACGAATTGTTGCCATTATATAGACGTGTGCACGTACTTACGTTTGTATCAATGCTGACTGCCAGCATTTCCTTCTCTTCTTCCCACACTGAAATGAACATTCTTAGCCAGAAATGCAGTAGATACATTTCGTGGAACACATGTTCGGTGGATGTTATTGTAAATAAAATTAGATACAAATTTTGTATACTATAACGTGCTCAGATCGGTATGCGATGATAAAAAGATGATTCATGTTCGTCAGTATCGTGATTAAAATAACACTCATTATATTCTACATGTATCTAGATTTATCATTTAATTAAACGTTTGCTACTTTCATTTCAAGCATATGAACAATTAAGAAGTTAACCATGCAACCAAAAGGATGCAGCAATTCTCAGCATCTTTCTAGAATAATCATCTTTATCTCAATACGCCAAACGTTGCAGGAACATAACCAGAAAAATCTCCACCTCGTGCAATACACAAACTTACCAGATATTTGTTCTGGGTTTTGTAAATCTCCGTCTCCTCCTGGTAAGACTCTTTCCAACCATTTTTAATAGAACGTAAGAGATTTACAGAACTTTTTCACCATTACCCTCTAATAGCTCTTATGTTAGGTGCCTCAACATAATGCCAATCTTAGTCCGTGGACACAAACTTCAACTGGTGTATCAAATTGGCTAGATGCAATTCTAATACTACAACCAGGCTTGTAAAATGTCATCTGCATGTCATTTGACTAATTTGTTCATAACTTTCTTTAGAAGCCAAATTTATTGCATAATTTTAGATGTACTCATAACGCTTGAGTAGGGCTTTATTTTTGTCCAAGGGTACATTGCTCTAAATATAACATCTTAGGCTGGAGAGTGAAAACTCTCCAAAATGTCACGTGTCATTTGACATAATGTCATTTGAATGACATTTTGCCTCCCACGCCCCAGATTACATATTTACAGCAATGTCTTGTTAGACAAAGTTGTAGGCACACTTAAGCGCTATGAGTTCGTCATACATCATGAATTGATAGCTACCTTCTGGAAAAAGTTCTGGGAAAATTATACAAACGAGTGCAAATGACATTTTACAACACTGACTACAACGATACCATCTGCCGAAAAATGCACATTGTTAATGCTATTGTCACCGTATGATGAGTTTTGATTTGCATCTTATATTTAGAACCATTTGAATTTGACAAGTATTGGTTTCACATCAGAAACCAAATCATATATTTGAAATTGTTCGTTAACTTTTGAATGGGGAAATGACAAAATATATATTTCAAGGGGTGACACCTGCAATTCAAAATTTTGAGATTCTATTTGCTAAACAGACCTTCTCGCATTTATGAATAGCAATCAGCGTTCACTTGAAATAGAAAATTAAACACTTAGCATCAGGTGCAATCAGCAGGCGATCGAACGTGTCACTTTCCACTCTATCTGTGCCTCCTATACTTCCTTGGTTGGCGCGTGACAAAAGTAGTCTTCCGCCTCGGCCATTCACTGTCAAAGGCGAAGCGATATAAGACCAAGAGAGAAAGATGACGAAGAAAATTATTATTATTACAGCTCAATTTAGCTTAATTAATTTAATTATCATTATCAAACACGATTCATTATTCATGCTCACAGAACGAAAGCAGAAAACACAGTGAACGGCAACAATGAAATAATAGAGAGCACGCACAATCGCACACATACAGGCAAACACGAGCACACAAGCACAGCAGCAGTACAATACCGGGCCGACCTAATTCCATTCCAAGCAGCTAACCAGCCAACCAACCAACGCAGAGAGTTCACACAAACGCGCGACCAGCATCTTTAACAGTGTCTTGGATGTACGGCATTAGATCCATTCCATGGTGAACTGATAAGTTAGAGGTCATGATTCTTCCGTTACATTCCAATCTATGAATACAAAACTCAATGTTTGTATGTGCGTTTGATTATGTTTGTTTGTATGTATATCATTGTAAATGGTGGGGGATGAGAAAGAGCTAATGATTCAAAATGTACAATTCTGATCATCTTCCAATCCCCTTGCTTGAGCGATTTGAGCCAAATTTGAAATACATAATCTCCATCCTAAGAAGATAGTGATAGAAGGTGGAATGCTACTGCTACGAAAGCTAGAGGGGTACTGAAAAAAAATCAACTGCTCAGTTTAACTTCTAATCTAGAACACAAAGTACTAGAATCAACACAGGATCCTCATCCAACCTTCAATGCAGCTGACAGTCGTGGGGTTATCCTTTCGTCCCATCATACTACACTAAATCTCCCTTCCAGTTGCTTCCGGATCTCCAAGGATCTTCAGCCAGCTCTTCTAAACCGGCCTCGATCGAAGCTACAGGAGGAAGGAGGCTTTAATTCTGACCCTCTAGCTATGGCACTAGCCCGTACATTGCCAACTTAGGGAATGTGTTATTTGTGTGCTATGAATGGGGAATTATGTTTTCCTCGAGCTGCCCAGAATCCGACGAACAAATTAGATGACTTTAGTGGGCAGATTACACAACTAAAATCTGAAGTTGGTAAATTGAGGGCTGAGAAATAACTGGATATTTTTTTTCTTTTTTTACAAAGATGGGAAAGGAACAGGCAGATCTACATCTTAGAGCTCTACTCGTTAGAGCGAATAAAAAAATATTTGAAACCAAACGACGCCCGGAGTCACTTTACTATCAACGAGTGTGTTCTTCGAGTAATTCGAAGCAACTATGGAGCCAGATCTAGCCAGATAAACGATCTTATGGGTAATAAGGCATCTGAAAACAATCAACATAAACTAGAAGTGGACGGCGTGCAAATCATATACACTAAAATACACTATTTCAATTCAGTGAAATTGTCAACTAGATCCATATTTCTAACACCCGCTTCGCAACCTGAAGTGAGCAAAATTCTAAATACGCTAGATGTTTCAAAAGCAACATGGGCAGACGATTTTCCAATAGCGGCCTTGGAGCAACACAGCACATTTCTCTGCAGGATAATCTGCGATCGCTTCAATGACAGTGTTAGCTCGGGGAGCTATCCGAATTCCCAGGAGAAAACTCTTGATTATCCTATTTTCAAAAGCGGAGATCATGCGAATCCAACAAATGACAGGCCTCTATCAGTATTTTCGGCGATTTACAAAGTTTTCGAGAAATATTTGTCTAGTCGCTTACACAACTTCCTGGAAGGAAGTTCGCTACTCTACAAGCACCAATTTGGATTTCGGCAAGGTTCCTTAACTGAAACAGCGGTTATAGAATTGGCAGACGATATTGCACATACTGTAGATCAAAAAATGATAGCTGGGATCACGTTCTTAGATTTATTTAAAACTTTCGATACAATCAAGCATTCGATTCTCTTAAAAAACGAGCAATGGGTAATGTTTTAAACATAACCGCAAATAGACGTAGAACTTGCTTAAACGTAACGTATTTACATTTAACTTTTGATTTTAAGAGGTTTGATTCTGGGTATTGATATTGGAAACAACAACTTCCATGCTGTGTAGAATTATTAGCAATCAGTTTTTTTCAAAACTTCGGGAAATAAAGATAATAAAGTAACACATGGTTAGATTTGCTAAAATCCGAGCCTGTGCCAAGTTTAATGATATAAATTCTCAGAAAATAAAAACCAAAGTATAAAATAATGTTTATTATAATATTCTTCTGGAAATGATTTTCAGCGAAATTTTCTTAACTAAAATGGATATCTGCACCATTGCTGATTGGGCATCTGCGAATGAATGAAAGTTTTTATTTTTAATCAAATTTTCATTTTCACCAGTGTAGTTGATTTTTTTTGCTGAGAAAGCAGAACTGGCATAGTATAATCCTGTTTTAATGTACGTGTCGTTTAGTACCAACCACAACTTAACATATTGTCTGTCAGTCATGTGCCATGACTCGTTCCCATCCCGAAATGATGTGGATTATGCAACCAATAGCTTTCCCTAGATGAGCACACCAGATCTCTCTGGGCTAATTTTATTCTTTTTCATCCACCACCGCCATCGCAGCCTCAAGCTGATGCCATACTAGGAGAGAAGAGGGGCGATTAGAAGAGTTGAGAGAGAAGCGAAGCGTCCGCGTGCAAGCTACCTCAATGAGCGATGTATGGAAAACGCTTATACATGACATAGTGGAAGCGATGAGAAGAGGCGAGAAGCGGTAGCCAGAGGTGAAGCAGTTCGTAGAGTGCTTTGCAGCGCGAGATCGCAAAGGATCACTTTGTATGTTTGTTGATTTTAATTTACCCTCGTTCGCTCTTGTTTAAAATGGCTGTGGGTGAAAAGTATTGCGGGAGAGACAAGCAACATTGTTTATTTCTTAATGAAACATTAAAATATGTATGGTTTTAGCTACATGTACGAAGGAAATCTGATGTATTTCATAGTAGCGGTACTCAATAAATTGGGAATATTCTGGCGCCGTCCATAAATTTAGAAAAACTTTGAAACAAAAAGAACAAATTTTGATGCTACCACAGACAAACGGATGTAACACTTGTTATTTTAATAACGTTCTCGTAATCGTATCCTAAAGATTAATTGTAAATGTTAAATTTTTCATGTATCTGTAATGCGCGTTTGAATCGAAAAAAATTGTTGTGTTCAATCGCTTTGATATTTGATTTTACACTGAAGTCGGTTTTTACGCGGGAGATACGTAGCGTGTATCTTGAAATGTCCGTAAAATGCGTAAAATTTTGCTTATGTCCACATATTAAAGCTTCGGGAACAATCCTATAGATAAGGAAATAGTTGTCCCCATTTTTTTGCGGGGTCATTGGTGGGAAATGGTTTCCCCTTTTTGCTGATTTTTGGGATTTGCGTATGTTTACGCCGTTTTTCAAAAAGGTTGGGAGCCGAGGCAAAACGATTTTTGTGGAAATTGTTCTTATGAGGTACGCATCTCCCGAGTACAAATCAACTTCAGTATATAGAAATGGCGTAAGAGAAACATCCATAATTTACGTTACGCTTGAAGGGGTGGGGGCGTTGTCGGCGAAGTGTGACAATCCATACACAATTTTCAGATATTTCATACAAAAAGCGTGACATAGCGGGGAGGGGGGTTTTGATAATTTCTTGCTACGTAATTAATTGAGTTTTCATAGGAACAAACGTAAAACAGGAATGAAACATGGCCCAAAAAGTTTTACCATAGCTACGCCCTACGTCTGTTTATATGTGGTGATAATCTATCGCTCACTTTATAAAATCGGTTTTCAATTGCGACATTCTATAAATCTCCCCAACACTCTTCTTCTTTGTGCCAAATGTGCTTAGAGAAGCAACCCGAGTAGCACACATGTTACATATAGATCACAGTAACCTATATGTGACCGGATTCAGTCGCAATTAGGTTGCTGCGACCAGTTTCACTTGACTTGTGCTGCTTGGGAACTACAGGTTTACCTCGATTATATGGACCCTCGATTATATGGACTTCGATTATATGGACTTTTTACCTCGATTATATGGACATTTTTTTTCGCTCAATTTTTTTTTTGTGTTTTGGGGTTTTAAAAAGATGTTAAATATTGTAAGTCATATTTTACATTGATTCTATATTTATTATGGTACATTGGGGCAAATAAAGGCCCGTAAGGCATGTTGTGATGTTATATATGGAGATGCACTATGCGTCATATGTTCGATTGACTTGATTGATTTACCATTTTCGCGTTGGAAAATTTCATTTTATATAATGATAAATATACAATTCTTTAATCTGCAACAGCCACGGCCACGTCCTTACAAATAGGTGGTGAAAAATAATGCGTATTTTTGGTGATCTCTGCCATACGAAAACGTGAAGTGAATTGTCAGACTGACAGTATGCGGAGCAAGTGATAAGATGAGTTTGTCATATTTAGCTGTTAGATCTTTGCTTCCAACCTTTTTCTGCTTTTGGTGCATGGAATTAAGTATAGAAGGACGGATGATGCATTAACATTTAGCAAACCGGACCCACTGAGACTGATTTTTTAGGTATATCCACAAAATTGGAAGAGTTTATTTCAATATGTGATACATAAAGTTCCAAATGGTTTTCAAACCTGGCATTATTTCTTCTGGACGAACTTAATAATTTTTTGAATGTAAAAAACTGAAAACTTTTCGAGCAGTCTTGATGTTTAAATAAATGTTGTCGAATATCCTGGTATTCACATTTGTTCAGTACAAGGCTTAAGGATTATACTGACGCTCAGCGATAGGAAAATAAATTGAATATCTTTAGAATGTTCTTGTTAGCAGTTCTTAAATCAATTGCTGCTAAACCGTTATCCTGAAACGCTCATGCAAACTCGTTCATGCTGTGTAATGTGAGCGATGTGTTTTTCGTTAGTGTTGTACAAAATACAACAGCGCGCGGTGGTGAAATTTTGAATGCAATCTCAAGTTTTGTCCGGGATTTTTATGAGGGCCCGCCGCTGTGCGTCGTTTTGAATTTTAAAACCCGATGCAAAATACAGCCCTGCTTTAATATACGAACATAGTCCAAAATAGCCATAACAATGTATCCTTTAATATTCCACTTAGCAGGTGTAGGTGCACTGTGCAATTGACCTTTCCCCCACAACAATTTTTATCCGCTCAATCGATTCTTCAATTTTTTGAGGACAACTTTCCCAAAGAACCCATACTTTCTGAGCTGGTTTCCAAGCTTGACCTAACATTCGCCCGATTTTGAATTAAAATAAGGCCAATTCCAATTCTTCAAACGTGCGGCACTTTTCCGATTTTTTTTTTTATTCTAAAATATGAATTCTGTGAGCTTAAATAAGTCAAATAATTGAGACAATAACACGAGATACATTTTTTGGCGGGAAATGTCAATTGGTTCTTGTAAAAATGACACTGATACGTGGATAGAGCCCCTTATTTACATTGATTTAAATTCTTTTTAAGAATATCAATCAAACGCAACTTGTTGCAAGGACATCTTTTAAAGATAAGTGTCAGAAAAGTGAGACTGTTTCTACGCGATTTTTGCATAAACAAATGCATTTTGGCCATATCTTCTGAGCCCATAGTCCAATCCGGCCAGTTTTCATAAAGATACAATAGGACAAAACTTACATCGGTTTCAATTTGCTGCGATCAAATCAAAAGAGGACAAGTGTCAGCCCTTCTATATAAAGCCAGTTTTTGAATCTAACATATACCTTTCTCGACCACTCAGTGTTTGCTTTGTTGCTGAAACAGGAAGGCACTGTAGTTAGAATTCCTGAATAAGTATATTAGTAAGTATATAAGTATATTCACATTGAGCTGGGCGAAGTCTTCATTACTAATGTAATCTTAGAAACAAGCGGCTGGAAAAATGGTTACGTTCTTATAGAAAATCATAATCTACTGAGTTATCATAAAATGAGCCCAAACATGCGGATTAGACTGTAAGGCAATATATGGATATTTTCTTTCAACTTTTAAGACTTATTTCATCGTGTAACACAAATTTCGAGAAAAAAAAAATTTGCTTCGATTATATGGAAAATTCGATTATATGGACTTTTTTGCATCGAAAAAGTCCATATAATCGAGGTATACCTGTATTCTCCATCTGACGAAATCCATGTTTTTACACTTGAATTTGTTGCGAGATCAACACGCTGAAAAACGCTTTCAGTATGTCATGGCTCGCTTTGATCGCCGCTTCACTTCGCTTTGCTTATCTCTAACCTCTTCGCTTCGCTTCTCTTCGCTCCCAGTATGTCATCAGCCTCAGCCATCATTGGCCTCCAGTCGTGAACTCCGAGCGATGCGATGTGCGATTGCATCGATCGCAACCGACACCACTGCATCCGACCATCATCAAAGCAAAGAATGCCAAAAAACGAAAAATGCGCGAGAAAAAATCACGTCAGTACGCGCTGCTGTCACAAATTGTAATGACTCGCACACGGCAGGCACTGCTTCTTTTATACACAAAGAAAATTTTGCGATGGACCCGAATGCCCGTGACTCACTGCATTCTGATGTCCGTGTTAGAAATGCACGGGATTGGTTACATATGAAATTTTTGTCGGCTTTGACAAGAATTGAAATTTTCAGTGGCTTATTGTTAATAATCTTCCGAGTCGCATGATGTATAAATCTTGAAAATCCATCAAAAGATAAAGGCGCTAGTAACGTTCAAAATCTTCCCTTTCAGCGTAACGCTCTCGATTTCCAAAAATTTAAATGACACTTAGTATAGTAAAGAAAGACGTAAGTTCTACGTCAAAAAATAAAAAATAAAATGAGCAGATCAAAAATATTGTTTTAGGGGGCACCCAAATCCTGGCAAATAAAATTGCTCTAAAACAGTGAGCTTATGAGCTACAGAAAAAAAATTATATAGCAAAGTTGATTGGAAAAAGCTGCGCTACAATTTTGTAGTACATTTTATGTCAATATCTCTGAGATAAAAAAAATCACTTTTTCATCAAATGGTTCACCCTATTTTTCGATAACTCCATAATAAAGGCCCAAGTATCCAGAACAATTTTGTAGAACAAATTGTTTTTTTAAGTATAGTTTTGAACGAAAATGCATATTTTCTCGTTAATCTTGCAATAGATGGATAATGATAAAACTTATAAAAAGTATTAAAGCTGTAGATTTTTTATTTTTCATTTTTCACGAATAATACCTTCTGAAGACTTTTGGAGCTTTTCGAAACGCATGTTCTGCTATAATAACATCGTCTTTATCTTCTTCCGTTGTCGAGTTATATCATTTAGCTTGAAAAAATATGTCTTTGGTAAAATTGGTAATACTCGAGATAAAATAATAACATATCTACAATTTTTTGATATGAATTGCTGCCGTGTAAACATTTTTTTTTGTTTGCCCCAATCGGAAATATTAACATTTGAAAAAAAATTTATTTTGACACAAAAACGAATATAACTTTCGATCGGAAAAAGATATTGAACATATTTACCCATCAAAAGTTGCTTTTTTTTAACTTTAAAAGTCATCCGTAGGCGACTTTTTCGAAAAATCTAAAACAAAAAAAGTAGATCAAAAATTCTGTTTTTTTAGGTACACCTTAATCCAATTAGGTAAAATTGCTCTAAATCAGCTAACTTAAGAGCTACAGAAAAAGCTTTTTAAGCAAAATTTATTGGAATAAACTGCGCTACAACTTTGTAGAACTTTACATGTCAGTATCCCAAGAAATTAAAAAAAAATATATTTCTTTTTTTTATATAATGGGACACCCTATTTTTTTTTTTTTTTTTGATAGCAGCATAATGATGGCCTCACTATTTCGAACAATTTTTTTAGAACAAAGTTTTTTTTTAATATAGTTTTGGCATAAAATGCATCTTTCCGCGCAAATCTGTTTCCTGGACCATAGTGCAATGCACCATGCGTCTCCTTATGCTTGTAATTACATTGTTTTCTCACTTTTCTTCTAACACAATTTTTGATATCAATATTCAAATCAAATTCAAAATATCCTATTCGGTACAATAGTTAGATAAAAAGTTTAAAGAATCGCAAACAAAAATGACATAAAACGTACAAGCTAGACAATACGAATGAAAATTTGGAAAAATATTTAGACATTTGCGATCAATTAAAACTAGCAATTGATGTAGCATTTGAAGAGCACAACACGAAAACAGAAAACAAAACTTCTTCAATAACGTAAATCAAAATTAAAATCGGACAATTTTCCGTCATACTTGTACTTAGATGAACGCATCGGTAATTGCTTGGAAGATATCTGTAATCTTTTTGGAGATTTATTCCAAGAAATATAAACCACCTTTTTGGAACAAGATTGCGACCTAGATTTGTTTGCGACTATTCCAGATTTCGCTAGAGATATCGGTGTTAATCAGATCATGTTAAACGATATTCTAAACAATTAAAAAAAAACTTAGATGCATTCAAAGGCCCTGGTTCTGACGGTATTCCACTCTTCATAAAGAGTCTGATAGCTAAAGAGCTGACGGTACCTTTGTTTTGACTCTTCAGATTGTCATTGTAATCCGGAAATTTTCCCAGGGTATGGAAAAGCTGCCCATCTTCAAATCAGGCATAAAATCTGACATTTGTAATTACCGTGAAATAGCCATTATCTCTTGCATTCCCAAACTTTTTGGATCTATTATGAAACATTATTTACACATGCCAAGCTAGGTGAAATTGAAGAAGCTAACAACTATTTTGCGACAGTTGGCGAAAATTTAGCAACTTGTATACCTTATGAAGGATTGGGCCTATTCCACGAACAAACTAGCGCCACCCTCAATCTCAAGACCGTGAACCCAAAGAAAGTTAAGAAGATCATCAAAGCACTCCCAACAACAGCATTTACCGGCTACGACGAGATTTAGGTTAAAATTTTCAAGGAATTCAACGAATAATTGCCAGAAAACATATCAGACATCATCAATGCTTCGATTGGTCAATCTCGAATACCAAGTGCTCTAAAAATGTCCAAAGTAGTTGCAATTTCGAAAGGAACTATGGCAATTGGGTTCTCGGACCTTAGACTCATTTCTATTCCTTGCGTAGTCGTCAACATTTTGCAACGAATCGTCAATGAACAGCTCATGGCTCATTCGTCATAAGTCCAACACTCAAGCAGCTTTGTTCGATGTCGTTTCAACAATTCAAAAATTATGTAACCAAAAGCAGAAGGTTGCTGCCGTTTTTTCAGACCTAAGTAATGCTTTCGATACATGGGACAGAAAAATACTGCTCCATCGTTTGAATGAACTTGGGGTAAGAGGAAATAGGTAGTTAAGTGATTTAGAGATTTCCTTTGTCACCGCCAACAGTACCTATCCGATAAAAGGATCAATAGTACAGAACGTATCATTGACATTGGAATTGTTCAATGTAGCACGCTTGGCCCAACGTAGTTCAACTGCTACGTTAATAACTTGTAGGACCTACATCTGAACGGAATGCTATTTATGTACGCCGATAAGCAGATAATCAACCATGATCTGGAAGTTTTTTGTAAGTGGATGGATCAGCACAAGCTCACGGTCAATATCACCAAAACAAAATACATGCCATATGACAAATTTTCAGCATCAAGAAGATTATAGAGATTTCTTCAAGTTTCAAATAATTCTCAAATTAGCTCAAACCCTCCGTATTCAAAAAATGTACTCAATCGTGTCTATTATTTTATGAAGAGTATAATTGTTAATTAATTGGATTATAATTCAGTGTATTTAACTATTCATTGTCAATTTCTTGCTATTGGTCCCTTCAGATGCTGGCTGATTCGCATGGAATTACTCAAACAAGATAGGTACACGATACTACGGTACAGCTGCCCGCTTTGATTATTGCGCGTACATATTGCCAAACAGAATAGTCGTCATCATTTCGCAAGACAATGTGTTCTAAGTGAGCTGTTCACTGTCAGAACTCTTCTCGCCGTATTTATCGCGTAGGAGGGAATAATAAAATTTGCATTAAATACACTTTTCCAGCGCACAAGCTAATAGCAAATTCTTTTTCAAATCTCCAGATCCGCCGTTTGCTGGTGCTGCTGCTGCTTTTGTAGCCGTTTCTGTTAGCTACACATGCTTGTTTCGTTTGAAGGCCACAGCAAAAAGTACAAGGTGATTCGGTTGATTGGTATTTCAGTTGATTAAAGGTATTTTGAAAACAGATACAATAATACGGTACTGCTCGGTAAATAGCGGTTGAAACCAGCATTAACAGCAATGTCAGTTATGTTTGGTTTAGAATTTCCATACAAAACAAACAATTGGAGTTATGATGAATCATCACATCATCAACTTTTCTAGCAATGGCTGCAGCACGGTTTAGTAGTCTCGATGCTACCCTGTGGTAAATAATTTATATTCATATTTTATTAGTTAATTATTTTGTCAAGGCAGATAGTAGCGCACTGTCAAATTTTGATAAATTGATTTATGGTTTCCTTCATTAAGATTTATTATTCATTCATAGTATGTAGATGTTTAGAGAATGAGAGGTAATAACGTTACACTTGCTTGGGACTAGCATATGGCAGATGTGGAGGTGGTTTTATGTTGCACATTGTATGGTATTTACCTACCTTGAATTGTTTGATTTCATTGCATATAAGATTAGTGTCTTTTGAAGTGGTTTGGCGTTATTGTTTTATCTTAGTTCATCCCATAAGTCACCTAGCTTATCATGAAGTAGTATGTACATTTACATCTTCGATCGAACCCTATAATTATAAAATATCTGCCACTGCATATTTTAAACTTATTAATTATTATTTTTCCCAAGCAAAGTTAGTTTTTTTTCCAAGTTCGTTTATTTTTAAGGCTCAGGTGTGTATAACACTTTACGGAGCCAAGGTTCTTAGTGATATTCACAATCAATAATTTTATTATACAGTTTAGTAAAAGAGGGGTAGACGCCAGCGTATTCGTCTCGTGGTGACTCGAGGTTAGTTTGCAATGTTTAAGGATGGACGGGGCTTAGGATTTGGGATCAGGAAATTTCAGCTTCTCATCCAGGCATTTGGCGTCAGGGACGATGTGGCGTGTCGTCGTGCTCGAGGAATGGTTCGACTGGGAGCATCTTCCGGATGGCAAGAGCTATGGAGCTCTATGGAACAAAAACAGCAAAGTTAGTTATACCTAATTCATTTCCATACTGGTAATCCGGACCCCATCCTGTTAACCGGGAGAAAATTTGGAAAATGTAATTTCTATGTCACGGGACTAATTTGCTAATAACTTTTTTTTTCACAATTTTTTTACAATTGTGTATTTTATGAGCATTTGGCTCTTAAAGGATCTATTTTCTAACAGGTCATTGCTCTGAATCTGATTGGCGGCATGTGAGCCGAACCACCGGGCCTATGTGTGTTTTGTACATGATACATTTGGTGAGGGTGTGAATCTTTCTTGACCGCAGTTTGTCCTATAGCCCGTAGTAGGCCCGACTTCTACAGATGATGCACCTTCGTATCCAAATCTACATTGCTTCCCAGGAGGGCACTGTCGTGCTCGGTTCCACCCACTAGCATGTACTTTGTCTTTAAAGCATTTACCACCATTCCAACTTTTGTTGCTTCATGTTTCAGGCGGGTGTACATTTCTGCCACCTATTCAAATGTTCGGCCGACAATGTCCATATCATCCGCGAAACAAATAAGTTGACTGGATCTGTTGAAAATCGTACCCCGGCTGTTACACCCGGCTCTCTGCATGACACTTTCTAGCGCAATGTTGAACAACAGGCACGAAAGTTCATCACCTTGTCGTAGCTCCAGCGGGATTCGAACGAACTGGAGAGTTCGCCCAAAATCTTCACACAATTTAGCAATCATCCATCATCAACCACTTTGATTAGTCTCGTAAGCTTCCCACGAAAACTTTTCTATGTGCTCTATACTATCGTATGTCGCCTTGACATCGATGAACAGATAGTGCGTTGGGACCAGCTATTGACGGCAGTTTTGGATAATTTTCCGTACAGTAAAGATCTGGTCCGTCGTCAAGCGACCGTCAACGAAGCTGGCGGAAAATAACCTGGGGTATCAATTTGTAGACAGCATTCAGGATGGTAATCGCTCGAAACTTATCACACTTTCGACTTGTCGCCTTTCTTGTAGCTGGGACATGTGACTTCTTCCTTCTACTCCTCCGGTAGCTGTTCAGTTTCCCAGATTATAGCTATCAGCCTGTGCATGTGCGCAGACAATTGGCCGCCTTATCTGGGCCCATCTTAATGAGTTCAGCTTCGACACCGTCCTTACTAGCTGCTTTATTGTTGTTGGGCTGTTAGATGGTATCCTTAACTTCTCTAAAGGTGGGGGCAGGCTGGCTTTCATCGTCTACTGAGCTGACGTAGTCTTCTCCTGCGTTGTCATGACCTTCACTGCCTGTACTCTCAGTGCCATTGATATATTCATCGTTGCTCTCCGCTGCGTCGTTAAATGCTGCTCTAATTGTACTCCAGTGGTCCTCAAGAGGGAGTCATGACCGAATAGCCATTAGGCCGAATAAAAAGTGGGGAGTGAAAAGTGAGAAGTGAGTAGTGTGAAGTGAGGAAGAAGTAAGACGGACAAAAAAAGAAGGAAGAAGGAAATAGGAAGAAATGAGAAAGAAAAAGGAAGAAGTTGCACGGAATAAGAAAGACAAATATGGGAGGAGGAAGAAGAAAATAGGAAGAAAGAAGAAGTGAAAAGGGAAGAAGAAGAAGATAGAAAGATGTAGGAAGAAAGAAGAAGAAAGAACTATGAAGGAAGAAGGATAAAAGAAGAAGAAATAAGGTAGAAGGATGCAGGAAGGGAAAATAAGGACGAAGAAAGAAGAAAGAATGAAGAAGAAAGATGAAAGAAGGAAGAAGGAAGAAGGAAGAAGGAAGAAGGAAGAAGGAAGAAGGAGTAAGGAAGAAGGAAGAAGGAAGAAAGAAGAAGGAGGAAGGAGGAAGGAATAAGGAAGAAGGAAGAAGGAAGAAGAAAGAATGTAGAAGGAAGAAGGAAGAAGTAAAAAGAAACAAGAAAAAAGAAAGAAATAAGAAGGAATAAGAATAAAGGAAGAAGGATAATAAAGAAGGAAGAGGGAAGAAGAAAAATGGAAGAAAGAAGTTGATCGGAGACGAGCCAGCCTCGGGCTGAAAGTCTCCTTAATAAAGACACAAAAAAAAAGAAAGAAGTAAGATGAAGGAAAAAGGAAGAAGGAATATGGAAGAAGGAAGAAAGAAGAAGGAATATGGAAGAAGTGAAAAAAGAAGGAAGTAGTAAGAAGGAAAAAGAAAGACGAAGGAGGAAGGATGAAGAAATAGAAGGAATGAAGAATAAGCAAGAAAGAATGAAGAATAAGGAAGAATTAGGAATGAGGATGGAAGATGGAAGAGGAAGAAGTAATAAGGAAGAAGCAATGAAGAATAAGGAAGAAGGAAGAAGAAAGAAGAAAAAAGGAAGAAGAAAGAAGGAAGAAGAAGGGGCAGGGAAGAAGGAAAAAGAAACAAGGAAGAAGAGGGAAGGCATAAAGAAGAAGGAAGAAGGAAGAAGAAAGAAGTAATGAGGTAGGAGAAAAAACGAAGGAAGAAAATGGAAGAAGCAATCAGGAAGAAAGAAGAATGAAGAAGGAAGAATAAAGAAATAAGGAAGGAGACAAAAAGAAGAAGGAAAATGGAAGAATCAATAAGGAAGAAGAAAGAAGAAAGAAGGTAAAAAGCAGGAAAAGAGAAGGACGAAAGAAGGAGGAAGAAAGAAAGAAAAGGAAGAAATAATAAAGAAGGGAAAAGGTAGAAGAAAGAAAACAGAAGAAGGAAGAAGCAAGAAGGGGAAGGATGAAGGGTCAAAGTTACGGAAGACCTCCTCATTTCTCCCCTTTTTTCTCATTCGGCCTAGTGACAATTCGGCTCAATGACCTTCGGCCAAATGACCTTCGGCATCACGGCCTTCGGCCTAATGGGCTGATAACATCTACTGCACACTGGGGAAAACCGATTTCAAAGGTGAAAAGATTGATAACTTTCTGTACGAACAACTTATAGAAGAGATCGAGGGCTTATGAGCAATTCTCTGTGAAATAGAAGATCGATTTATTTTTGTATTTTTTGATTTCTCTGAAATTTTGCACACAATTTGCATCATTGGTTTGCCATTTTTACTCTAGCCTAACTTTTGACAAGGGCCTAAGCAAAACCACCTTGAACACTTAAAAAAAATAACTTGAAAACGGCTTGTCCGATCGTTTTGATGTCTTCGGCAAAGTTTTAGGTAATCATTGGAGGTATGTAAAATATTATACACTGCGAAAAAAAATTCTTCAAATATTGAAAATAAAACCTAAAAATCGATTTCCTCAAAAACGAATTTTTCAGTATTTTTTTATTTTTTGATATGTTGTAGCAGATAATATATTGTGTACTTTTTTGCACTATGAGTCATAATGGAGAAATGATGGACAAAAAAGTTATATTTTTTTAAATTAGTTGGTTTTTCAAAAATGGTCGAAATATTTTTTTACGTTTTTATCGACTCGATTTTATGAAAGTGCGTTAAATTTCTAACGGAAAAGGTATACAGTTTTTTTTCTAAGTGCTACCGTTTCTGAGATACAGCAGTTATAAGATAAAATAAACCGATTTTTTTAATTTTCAGTCATTTTCGAATGTTTTTCGATTCTATTCAACCTAGAATCAAATTTTACTGAACCGTTGATATTTATTGACAAATGCTAGTAATGGAGTAGTGGTTGAACATTTTCATGGTAGCAGGAGGGGGACAATAAAATATAAATATTACAAATAAAAAAATCAAAAACTTCCTCGGATTTGTTAAAGAATGTTCTGAAAATCCTCAACATTTTCCGATTTTTTATGCCGCTTCAAAATACAATTATTGAGCAAATAAACCCTAGGAGCATCGACCTGTCAAAATAGGCAAAGAGGTATGAAAAATTGAGACTTCCCGTTTTGGACGACACATCTATTGATTTTGCGAGGCAAAATGTCGCCCCTGCACTAATCTACAATGTACCACGCTGCTCCACATACATCCATGCACTGTTCTATGAATTCATGTATCGCTCCCTCATGTATGCTCGTTAGCATTTTCAAGATGGTATCAGCTAATTATTATGCTTATTAACGGCTGCATGAGGTAAAAATACCCCTAAAGATCGTCACATTTTAGAAATTAAATCATGATTTCCTTAGCTAGGGCGTATTGCCACCTTTTTTCTATCGGTGCTGTTTTAGAAGTATCTCAAATTGAATTGCTGTTTCCGAATTTGTTGCAAGTACGGTTTTCTTGTAGGTTTAACATCAAATAAGTTATAAATTGAATGAAGCCTTCTTCAATTATAGGCAACAAAAATAGCTAAAACGTTTTCATGTGGTGCAGGATATAAATTTTCATATGATTCATTTATAATAAAAGCGACGCATGGAAAAAATATTTCACTAAATTGAAAATCAAATTGCCCTCATAAATATTTATCATCGCATTTACCAGAAGTCTGTGAATTGCAAAAATGTTGAAGCAGAATGACAAAATCGAGAGCAATGGCAAAAGAATAACTATGTGTATACAATCTGAATTGAATGACATGTTTTCATTTACGATCCATTCTCCACTCCGATCCTTGATGTGCTTCACGACACAACCAACCGCATTTCTCGTATCACCGTGCGACGACAAACCAAGCAAGAGAGGGAGAAAAATCGTGCTAAGCAAACAAGTAAACAAATCAGATTAACACTCGCCAGCAACAACCTGTAAAGTTCAGTTATCGTGTATTTTGCCTCATTCCAGCGCACATTTCCGTAGCTATCACACTCCGACTATGCTACACAATAGTGCCAGACCACCGCGAGCAGTGCATCCACTCC
Source organism: Armigeres subalbatus (assembly GCF_024139115.2). Classification (NCBI taxonomy): domain Eukaryota; kingdom Metazoa; phylum Arthropoda; class Insecta; order Diptera; family Culicidae; genus Armigeres; species Armigeres subalbatus. The sequence goes on from NC_085139.1 coordinate 162,348,125, forward strand.
GGCCAATTTTGGCTGACCCCTGCCCTTGCTCCCGGCTGATTGATGCGCTCCGAAGGCAACCCAATTTCCGCCAGTTGCAACAATTTAATGGATCACTCCTCAGATCACCCACACTGCATGGCTTGCCCTGCTAAACCAACCCCACCCCATCACTTAAACATTTTACTTTAATTGGAAATCCTTTTTCATTATAAAGTTTATTGAATTATATCATACACATAACAAATAATTCAATTTACTTTTTAAGGAATTTATGATTACTTTATTTTTATTAAATTATGTTTGTGTACATATGTATCAAAGGCATACATGTAGTGTATGTGTGGATTTTCTTGCTCATGAGTGCGAGAAGTGTATTCGTGAGACGTTGTACTTCGGATTTATGTTTTTCCTTGTACTTATTGCTGCTACGATTGCCACAAAACATACCTACACTTATGACGGGCGCCGCATACCAAGAATGCTCCGCCAGCAGCAGTAGTCGGACGGCTATGCTCTCGTGGGCTCTGTAGTAGTTGGTTGTTTACATTGAATCTGCGAGCTCGAAACCCACTGTGTTGGTCGGATCCGGGTGGTAGATCGTTTGTTTAGAGAGGGTGGTAGGGTGGTGGTCGGATGGACCATGAGAGATTCTCTCAGCATTGCTTGGAAGCTTTTCGGAGCATAACTTTTTGAAGTTGCTGTATCGCATCGATAACCGTACAGATTCATGTGTATAGCTTCGGGGTAATGTTTTGCCTTTCTCGTACAACTAAGTTTCACCGAAAGGCTATCATTTCACTCTAAAACCCATATTTATTCACCTAGTAGTGATTATGTCTTTGTCGCATTCATTAAATTAAAGAAACCAAGCAATTTTGATTCGATCCACAGTTTCTTTATAATTAAAGAACGCAATGGTCGATTGCATAAAATTCCTTCATGTTTACTGTGATTGACAAAAATAGACCTAAAACTGTGTAGTTTAGGTAGATAAAATATCGAAATAATTTACAAAAAGTTATACTTCAACATTTTTGTGCGTCACTGCTATAATCTAAAAGGTACCATGCGGCTCCACGCGCTCCAATGCACTATCATATAAGAAATCACGGCGGAGGTTCAAATAAGAGCTGCCCTCTTTGGTTCGTTTCGCCTCCTTGATACAAACGTAATACATAGGATAAAGATTTGGAGGTAAATCTGTCATTTTCTTATGTTTCATACAATCAAAATATGTGAAGCAAACACATGTAACATTGTGTATGAAAAAAAGACTAGCTATGAAAGAGTGGAAAATTCAAAGGTTGGTGTCTAAGCTAAATGCGAGAAAGGCATTATCACTACTAGGCGAATTTGTTTGGGTTTTAGATAAGAAACAATAATCAGTTTCATTAGGAAAAATTCTCTACCTTTTTACTTTACCTCTATACCCATTGACTAATTTCAAACTTTGTGAATGTCCGCAAGAAGAAACATGACTGTAGAAGCAGCATCAAGTTGGTTGTTCGAAACATGATCCATCGTTTTCAAACACAATCCCAGTATCGACTAAACAAGCACATGTAGAGAGCAGCACGAAGCGGGAGAGATTGTCCATGTGTTGTGTAGTCAGTTCTCTCTCTCTTTCTCTCTCTAAACACAAACACGTGAAAAACTCCCATAAATTCTTGGAAACAAAGATACATAAAATACAAAAAGCAGTATAGAGCATTAAAAATAACATAAATCTCGCAAAGCAATTGCCATGGGAATGAAGGGTAAGATGAATTTGATTGATTTTACAGATGCATTCAAGGAGGTGCATGCGATCGCAGCACAAACGATTTCTCGAGTTTAGGTGAAGTGCGTTGTGACCATGTGCGTGAATCGTTACAATTTGTTGGATTTAGATTGATGACTTCGATGACAGCACATGCTAGCACTACACGGAAGTTCAATTTCAATCACTGAAACTTGACTTATTGCGCTTGATTGTGCAATGGTGGAATTATTTGTTATTACTTCGGAAACAGGAACAATACAACGTTAATATAATTCGTAATGTAGCGAAAAGAGGCAAATAAACATATAAAGATGCAAAAATAGCACTGATTGATGGACAGTTTCCATTATTTACCTTCACTTTATCCACTGTACAATTTTTCGTCGAATTTAAATTATATCCTGCAAATCGGTTGAGGCTAATTGCCAAAGAATGATATAAGGTATAGTTTGTACAAAAAAAGCAAAACGAATAAGGAGCATTTACCATAACACCATTTTCATGATATGCATGATTTTCTAGACAAGGAAAATTTTATAAGTAATAACAACAGACATAATAGTTATTTATTCGAGATAAGCCGGAGAAGCCTGTGCAGTTTATGAAAGATTTCTTTAATCCGATCGTTCTATACCAGAACGTGGCCAGTCATGCAACCCACGAAGGGTTCGCAATTCATCTTCCACCTGGTCGATACGCCTTACTCGCTACGCCAATTGCCTTCCTGCACATGTCCCCCAACAGTTGCAGCAATTCATGGTTCATTTGCCACATCGAAGTTAGTACACAGAAAAACACACGAAGTTCACACTTCATGTAAAAATTCTGTCATGTGAACTACAATGATCATCATGAAATGTTTTATATAAATAGTGTTAACTTGTGTTACATTTGATGCAACTAATCTGAATAAAATATCGCTCAAGTATACATTATACAGCAGAATACCTGGATGGCTACAGCGTCAATACACCTATTCCTGTGTATTATAGAGCTTTATAACCTTAGAACTTGGGCGAGTTTTCAGCCCACTGAAGTGTGTTGTATTTTATACAATACGATCCACCCTATCCTAGCCTGCAAAACCCAAGAGCAATTGCGACCGTGTGACGATAGAGCCGTTTCTCTGCACGCCCGATCTCTTAATCACACCCTCAAGTGCAATTTTGAACAATAAATTCTAAAGTGCATCACCCTGTCTACAATCCGAATATTTGATTTCGAGGCATCAAGCGTTGCAAGTATCAGCCTAATCTGTTTCGTCGGAAAACCACATCTCATTTATTTTCACTCAGCAATACGCTGCGACGAAATCAATGAGCGGGTGGCGAGTCTGCAAGTTGTGCTACCGGGATTTGTCAGGGATCATTCGCAGGCTGAACATCGGATCTGTTGTTGATCGGTCTTTATGGCAACATTATTTTACTCTAGGATGCCAAAATCTCTACCAAACACAATATTTCAATGCTTTTAAAAAAAACACGCTCAGCCACGCTTAGCCAAGATGACCAAGGTCTATCAATTATTCCAAGAAGAAAAGACGTTGGTACCATGCGGCCCAAAACCACCCACGACGACTGTCCGTGAAGTGATTGTGAGCTTTTTTTGTGTTGCGGAAAACCCAATAGATTGCCGGATAGTCTCTTCTGTCCTCAGTTGGTCATTCGGAGATGGCTTTTCAGTCTTGACAAAATCAAAACACTGTTATTTAATCTTGTCCAACGTTTCGGTCCGTTTGGGACCTTCCTCAGGGACTCAATTCTTACAGGTTTATCCTCAACTTGTCATGAGGTCAGGATTTTCCCACATAAACGAGAACGGTTCGAGCACCGCGTTTATGGTAAAACCCTTTCCGTTTATCGTTCGTTGGAATTCAGTGCCTGGCACAAGATCGATCACCATTGAAAGCAATTACAAAAGCGCGTTGCGCTGACATCGCGTCGACCCGTGTTTCTAAAATGGCAATTTCCTTATCGGGCAGCACAGTAGTCCAAAAGCGAAATCCTCTAGGATATCATTCTGGAATTCTTTTCGCAATTCCTTCAGAATATCCTTCAAGAATTCCTCTAGAAATTTCTTTAGGATTTTTTTCAGGAATTCGTCTAAGTATTTCCCCGGAAATTCTTCCAGGCATTTTTCCGGGAATTCCTTCAGGTATATCTCCAGGAACTTCTTCAGGATTTTTTCCGGGAATTTTTCCGCGGAATCGTCCTGGAATTCTTTCCGGACTTCCCTCGGAATTTACTCCAGCTTTTCATTCGGAAATTAATTTGAGAGTTCCTGCAGGATATCTTCCACGAGTTCTTCCAGGAATGTCTTCAGAACATACCCCCGGGAATTTTCATCCGGTAATTTCTTCAGCAATTCATCTGGGAATACTTTTAGAATTTCATCTGGGGATTTCTCCATCTATTTCTCCGGGTATTTTTCCGGGAATTTCTTCAGATATCTCCGGAAATTCCTTCAGGAACTTCTCCAAGAATTATTTCAAGACATCCTTGCGGGAATTCCTCCGGAAGTGCTTGTGGGAGTTCCTCTAGGAGCTCCTCCAGGAGTTTTTCCAAGAGTTCCTCCAGTGATCCATCCAGGAACTTTACATGGAATTCCTGGATGATATTTGGCAGAAATTTCATGGAATTTAGGAAGTTCCTCTAGGAATTCAATTCCGGGTATTCCACCGACTGTTACTTCTGATTTTTTTTTCTGGAAGTTCCACCAGTAGTTCCTCCGGGAATTCATTCAGATTTTCTTTCAGGAACTCATTTAGGCTTTCTTTAGAAATTTATCTACAAATTCCTCCAGAAGTTCCTCCGAGAACAACTCTGGGAGTTCCTCCGGGAAGTCCTCGAAGAATTCTTCGGGAATTCCTCCGGAAATTCCCCCGGGAGTTCCTCCGGAAATTACTCTTGGAGGAATTCTCGCAGGAACTCCCGGTGGAATTTCTGAAGAAACTCCCGGGAGAATGTTCAGAGGAACCCCCATTGGAACCAAAGATGTTAATGATCATTCAGTAATTTGCGGTCGATCATTTAGTAGTTTGTCAATAACACATTACAGAAGCTGAATTTCAAAATATGTTGTATGGTGGACTTCTAGTGCGAAGGTTTTTCTACAACTTTGCCTAATGGTTCGTAATTAGAATTCAACTGAGTTAGAGGAGTTAGAGCGCTAGTTGCAGTAACTTAAACTAAATGATTAGAATTTTGTTATCATTTAGGCTAAGTTACTGAAACTATAGCTATAACTCCGTTACTAGTGTAATTCAAACAACGAACCATTAGACAGAGTTGTAGAAAAACCTTCGCACTAGAAGTCCACCATACAACATATTTTGAAAATCAGCTTCTGGAATGTGTTATTGACAAACTACTAAATGATCGAACGCAAATTTCAGAATGATCGTTAACATCCTTGATTGGAACTATTAGTGGAACTACCAGAAGAATTCTCGGAAAAATCTTGGAGAATTCATCTTATAGATAAATCTTGTCATACTGAAACCTTTGTAGGGGTATGTAGCTGGACAATCATCATCATGAATCTATGACAAAAGGTCGAAAGGACAAAAGGTCGAAAAGACAAAACGTCGAAAGGGATAGAAGGTCGAAAGGACAAAAGATCGAAAGGCACAGAAGATCGAAAGGGACAAAAGGTCAAAAAGTACAAAAGGTCGAAAGAGACAAAAGGTCGAAAATAACAAAATGTTGAAAGGAACAAAAGGTCGATAAGGAACAAGTTGATAACAAGTTGGGTGTATTCCAAAGCAAATTCCTGCATTTAAGGTCACTCCTGACGGAATCCAAGTTTCAAAGTGCTCGCGTTTTCGGGGGCACACCACTCGACGCGTGCATTGAAAATACGCCGATGTGTAAAAACTTATGAAAGAGTTCGTGGAGGATTTCTTGGAGTAAATAATGGTGGAATTTTCGGATCAATTCCCGGCGAAATTTATGGTGGAATTACCGAAGAAGTTGCTGTAGGCATTCCTGAAGAATCCCTGATAGAATTCATGACAGAAAGCTTGCATATTGTTTTTTTTGCTGCTTTTTTTTAATAATAAACTAGCGAAAGAAACCCAGCTTTGCCCGGGTGTTGCAAATGTCACAATGTGCTATTTTCAGCACCGCACTCTAGATCAATTTCCATGCGTTTGTTTTATTTTCCTCAACAGCTGACCCAAAATTGTATTCTAATGTTTTTTTTCATTTCCACGTTTAATTCACATATTTTCGTATATACAAACCTTGCGGATCCCAAAACGAATCGATCAGGGAAAAAATCTTGCAAATCGGTCAACCAGTTCCCGAGTTAAATCGTCAGGAAGAAAATCTCAACTCATTTTTATTATATAAAAAAATAAGATATTATTTCAGAGAGGATTTGTTCAGAAATTCAGATGTATGGTTCTAGTTTTCCAAAATTTATGGAGGAATGCAGGATTTTTATAATAATTGTTATAGCCGATTTTATATTCTTTCTGAATACTAACTTCGTTATTAATTTTCTCACTTTTTTTTTTTAAATATCTGATGTGCAATAAATCATGCATTTTTAAATCTATCATTTTTTTTAATCATTATGGTTGTTAAATAAACGCACAACGGAACGTGAATGAGTCACGTTCATTGGCGTTGCGTTTTAGTACAAAACGCTGACTTCTACGCCCAGCGCGACGAAACGCGCTACTGTGATCCAGCCTTTACTGTTGGTTGTGGATTTGGTTTCAAAATTTTTGAAACTTAGAAGGAAATAGTGTCAAGCACTAATATTCATATGTTTTTATAAAAATACGATTCAGAAGACCTAACAAAGTTGCCCCCCCCCCCCTTACTCGAAATCCTGGCTACGCTAATGGAGCCCACTGCAGTATTCTAAAAGAGGCCTTACATGTGCAACGTACCAAATACCACTTTCACTGCCTGTACTCTCAGCGCTATTCAAATGTTCCTCGTAGTGCTGCTTCCACCTTTTCATCACCACACGTTCGTCCGTCAAGATGCTCCCATCCTTATCCTTGCACATTTCGGCTCGCGGCACGAAACCTTTGCTCAATTCGGTTGTATAGGAGGGCTTTGGGACAGTTCGTCGAATGACATTTCGTCGAATGACGTTTAGTCGAATGACATTTAGTCGAAGGGAAATTTAGTCGAATGGACATTTGGTCGAATGGAAATTTAGTCAAATGGACATTTAGTCGAATGGACATTTGGTCGAATGGACATTTAGACATTTTTGGTTAAATTTTAATAAATAATCCACAAGATACATGAACAAACTGGTTAGAGGAATTCAGTGGACATGAAGAATTTCATTTAGCAGCCCAAGAAACGAATAAGGAAGCCAATGAGGATTTTTCACCTGAAATAACAGAAACTTCTGGAGACCCTGGTGGATTATTGAAAAATTGAATACCTACAGAAATAGCAAAATATATTTTTCGGTACATGGTCAAAAACCAATGATATCAATGTTATTTTGCTAATACTTCATTGCAGTCGGCTTTGGAACATTTCGTTGATTGACATTTCGTCGAATGGAAATGGTTTTCTTATTCTTTTCATTGATACTTTTTCTTCCACTCAATATGTATACAATAATTAGTTCAGTATAAAATGGTCTTTCAACCATAATTCGTTAGTTATTGGCCGAAAACTTAATTCCGACCAAATGATCATATGACCTAATCTGCCATCACACGCATATTCGTCCCATAATCATCATTCGAAACATTTCTTTTGAACAGGTGGTATAGATTCAATGTAGTTGGTTAGAGGGGTTCGCGGAAGTCAATATCCAGACGGGAACAATATTGGAATATTCACCGTTTTCGTAATATTTATTCTTTTTATCAACCCATAGTTCTTTGGACAATATTGGAACAATAATAATATGACTTTTAGGAACAAAATAAATCATTTATTTCTTAGATTCTTCTTTTTTAAATCTGATTTCGACTAAATGTCAATTCGACCAAAAGTCCATTCGATCAAATGTCCATTCGACGTAATGTCCTTTCGACCAAATGTCATTCGACTAAATGTCATTCGACGAAATGTCTTTCGACGAAATGGTATAGATTCGTATAGGAGTTACCGTAACTTTTGTGCAACATGTGTGCTGCTCGGGATCTCCTCGCACTCTGTTTCTTCCAAGCGGCGTTTCTTCTCCTGAAAAAGGCGGGTCTGCTGTCTCCGCTTCCGTCTATAACGTTCCACGTTCTGCCTGGTACCTTGCTGCAGCGCGACCGCCCGCGCTGCGTCTTTCTCCTCCAGAATCTGTCTGCACTCTTCGTCGAACCAATCGTTCCGTCGACTTTGTCCCATATACCCGACGTTGTTCTCCGCTGCGTCGTTAATGGCTACTTTGACTGTGTTCCAGCAGTCCTCAAGAGAGGCCCCATCGAGCTCATCCTCTTCCGGTAATGCTGCCTCGATATGCTGCGCGTATGCAGTGGCGACATAAGGTTGCTTCAGTCGCTCTAGGTCGTACAGCGGCGGTCGTCGGTACCGAACATTGTTGATTACGGATAGTTTTGGGCGCAGTTTAACCATCACCAGATAGTGGTCAGAGTCAATGTTAGCGCCACGATATGTCCTGACGTCGATAATGTCGGAGAAGTGCCATCCATCAATCAGAACGTGGTCGATTTGTGATTCTGTCTGCAGTGCTGATCTCCAAGTGTACCGATACGGGAGGCTGTGTTGGAAGTAGGTGCGAATGGCCATATTCTTGGAGGCGGCGAAATCAATTAGTCGTAGGCCGTTTTCGTTCGTCAGCCGGTGAGTGCTGAACTTCCCAATAGTCAGTCTAAACTCCTCTTGGCCAACCTGAGCGTTCAAATCTTCTATGACGATTTTGACGTCGTGGCTTGGGCAGCTGTCGTACTCACGTTCCAGCTGCGCGAAGAATGCGTCATTATCATCATCAGTGCTTCCAGAGTGAGGGTTATGGACGTTGATTATGCTGAAGTTGAAGACCCGGCCTTTGATCCTCAACCTGCACATTCTTTCATTGATCGGCCACCACCCGATCACAAGCCTTTGCATATCGCCCATCACTATGAGATCTGTTCCCAGCTCGTGTGTGTTGCCGCAGCTGTGATAGATGGTATGATTACCTTTAAACGTTCGCACCACTGATCCCTTCCAACAAACCTCCTGCTGCGCTACCTTGCGAATCAACGGTCCTTGAGCACATCGGCGAGTATGCGTGTGCTCCCGATGAAGTTGAGAGATTTGCAGTTCCACGAACCGAGTTTCCAATCACTAGTCCCTTTTCGTCGCAGTGGTCTTCACCGATGGTTCCGGTCCATACTCTCTTGTTGATTGTTCGTTGCGTATGTTTGGATGGAAGGATGGCTTGCAGGGCCTGACACCAAACCTCTTAAATTTCCGGAGGATCATTCCTCCTTATTCCCGGTGTACCATGGTGCACAGTTTCACTTAGAGTCCCTCGCTGACACTCGGACGATGATCAGACGCCCCTAACATGCAGAACAGACGCTCAGTAAGATGTGCACCTCCGGAGTGAAGCAAACCCCCCTTCCCTGTCAGCATACAACCAGTTCCCACCGGGGTTGGTTACCCGATCTTCCCTAAGATTGCTCGTATCCTGGCCAGCACCACGGGGAGGTAGGGATAGGAGTTGCTGAGTAAGAGGCTAAGGACTGCGAGATGGGGTATATTTTATTCCTTCAGGTACGCGAAGTACCAATGGTACGCTTTACTCTGCATTTGCCGTGCCCAAATATATCAAATGGATTTACACATTTATTAGTAGTAAGACTTATTTTGGCTTATGGATGTCTTGTGTGGTGGCAAAAGGGTAAAGTGAGAACAATTCAGTTTAAATTAGACCATCTCCAAAGGATGCGCCCAATGACGTTCTCACTTCTGTTCAGATAGCCAACCAGTTATTGAAGTCCAAGTAGCACTTTTCTATCGAATCTGGTTACCAAATTCGGTCGAATATCAACATCGGCAACCGACCTGGAACATGTGTGCTACTAGGGAGCTCTCGCTTCGGCTTACTCAAGGTCGAAGTTAGTAATCGCATGTCGAACTCAAATTGATGAGCTGAATTCAGTTAATACTTTACACCTTATATGGGTACCTGGCCATTCTTCCATAGCTGGAAACGAATTGGCTGATGAGTTAGCTCGTACTGGAGAATCACAATACTTTATTGGTCCTAAGCTAGCTACTCCAATGTCTAAGTGTTGGGTGAAGCGTTTGATTAGCTCTTGGGCTTCCACAAACAGTAGGGGAAGAGGCCCCAAAACGCCCCCCGGTGCAAAACGCCTTTTGTGGTTTCCGTCATATTTACCGTCATTAAGATGGCCATAACAAAACTAGATCTAAAATTATGTAGGTTAGGCGAAAAAAGTTTCAAAATAGTGTATGGGAAGGTCGGAAAAACCGAAAATTTCCACGTTTTGAAGAAACATCTAACATTTTGGCGAGGCAAAACGCCCTAGTGGCAATAACCTACAAAGTACTTGCGTCTCCACGGACTATCCATACTAGAATGCTGATTCGCCGACGCGTGGTACTTTGTTCCCTAGGAGCCGCCAGCTGAAAGGCGTTTTACCTCATGAGTTTTCCGGCAACAAAATATCACCACTTTTTTGAAATGTGAATATTATCAATATGATTGAGATTTTTGACAATTTTTGAAAGGCATCAACTAGCTATCTTGTTTAACTGTTGCATAATATAAAAATATCCATGAATAGCGTTACAAATAAGACACTAAATCAGTGTTTACCACCACGCGTCTTACCGCGCGGCTAAGGAGGACCCCCGAGGAGTCGTTACCTCATTGGGATTAAAAACTGAAAAGTCAAATTTGCAAGTAAGAAATAAAATACTGTAGAAAACTATACGTTACATAGAACAGACGAAAAAACTCAAAACTTTGAATAATTACAAACATTTAGTGAAAATATTTATTTTGACTTGGCGCTAACTCCATCCAAACGAATTTGTCTAACGAATAGGTACCGAATTGTCCGTCCCGTAACAAACGTGGAAATGCTAATAAAACACTAAATTGAAAAATATGCCAAGTTTCTCTTGTAACATGGAAGCATCAGAAGAAGAAGCCTTTTCAGCACGTAGCACTATTTCAAAAAAAAAAATATTCAAACAATTCGGAAAGATGACTATAAACAAGAAATAAATTTGATTTGATTTCAAAGCCTCTTTCCATAATTCAATTTAAAGTGCTCGCTGCACCCTCGCTTCCCTGGCAGTCAATTTGAGAAAATCCTCCGTATTACATACATTTTATCTGATTCCATTGCCAAGAAAGCAAATCTCGTCGGTCGTACATGTCGAAATAATCCGCTCATTACGCATTGTGTTATCTTTTGCCTTCGAGTTCATTATTTGATATTTTCCTCCCTTCGCGCTCTCGGCTCAGTCGTGTCTACCGCGGCTGTGCTCCGCTATATGTATGTTCGCTTCCTTTTATGTGCCAAGCATATATGTATTACGTTTCAAATTAGATACACACTTGAACGATTCTCCTCTCCTCGCAGTCGGTTTTAATGATGTACTAAACTACTTTCTAAAATTATATGTAAAATAAATTTATACTCCAGGATGGAGTTGGCTGCATGGGAAGGAGGCCATTGGATTGTTACTCTTTATGCAAAGGGGGCTCCAGGGAGGGATCGAACAAAAGAAGAATCGTTTTATGTAAAGGATAATCCCTCTTTTCTGGCAATAAATTACTTAATCAACTATTCCGAACTGTAATGCAGCAGCGCACTGTTCCATAAAAAGGTCATCCGGTAATAACGAAGTTCAAATTTATTCTGAATTTATTTTTCAGCAACCTAATAAAATTTAACTGTCGCATTAAAATTGAACGTTCCGTTTTAATGGTTATAACCCAGTTTCCGGGAATGGTCCAGCGACGGGAGCGATGCATTCCTTCCGGGAGTAGTGTGTCTAGGAATCTCGTTATCTCCTGGCCATGCGCGGGACAGTTTGAAGTCTCACTTAAATTCGATTTGCTTTGGAGTGGAGCATGGCTGCGAATTTTCAATGCTATCCAATTCGTCGTTATCTGGGTTCATGTCTACCGAGAGACTACACGGACGGGATGTCACCACAAAACGCTCCTCGCCGTTTGCGCCAGCATCATACATCATACCTCGGCTGGACTCTGGGACTCCAGTTTCGGATTTTCCGCAGCAGTCGACGAGTCCATCTGACAGTCGGTGTGTTTCGAATGCTTTTGTATGGCGGGGCGATATACTCAAAAGCGTAATAACGAAAACTTGCTAGAAAGCAGATAGAGAGGTGATTCAACAAACAGAACGAGTGATGTTTATTCATCTGTTCCCATTTATCCTATCGGTGCACGCTCGGTAGGGCTCGGAACCGATAAATGTTACTATGGTATACCATTTTAAGGTTATTTTAGATGTTGCAGTGTGTTGTGCTCGTTATGGAGCTCCTACATATATTTGTTGGGTGCGTGATGTGAGGCATGATTTAAAATCTCCATTATTGATACAGGTATGTTCCGTTTTTATCAACACGGTCCGCGAGTTTCAGTTGATAAAATCGGAACAGTGACAAAATCGGAATAATTTTCTTAGACGATTTTTTTAAGCCAAAATTTTAGCAAAAATGATTTATAGCTGGTAAAATGTGAGATTTTCAGGTTCTAACATTTTTAAATGCTAAAGGACTGTCCATAAACCATGCTAGTGGGTGGCAAGGGTTAGTGAAAAGACATAGGGAATATATAATAATTATCATCAATGGTGACTGGTTGAGGTTCCTGACAAGTAAGGAGTGGATCAAGTGAAATTCCATAAATAATGTTACGAAAAATTAACCATTGTCAATCCCTCCTCCATTCGTTGTCCCACTTTTTGTATGAAATTTTATATAAATTGCTATGTGTAGTCACACTTTTAGAAACCCTCTCCTTCCCTCTCCTCCGCGTGACGTAATTTATAAACGTTCCCTAAGATAAGGTGGCATCCGTTGATAACTTAACGATAAATTTGAAAATATTTGACCTCCTTAACTCTTTCGGGACGGATGGGTCATATATGCCCAGCGTTTGAGATTGGCTGTGAAAAACTACCGAAGAGAGCTAGGTCCCCAGTTTCTTCAGCAAAAATGTTCATTAGGGTGTCGGCTACCCAGGAAAAATATTGGAGGTCAAGTTTGACTATACCCTGAAGACCTAGATATCCAAAACCTTGGGAAGATTTTGCTTCTGACAGCTTGCAGATGAATTTGAAATATTTGGATCCTATACCACATTGTTTAATAAATCAAGTTTAGTCATCTTGATCGTTGAGACAGTGATCAGTTTTCTGGAATACGAGATGCTCAAGGTTCTCCTAAACGTTTTCGAATTCAGCCCACGGTATCTGCCAAATTAACCAAGACTTATGCAAAGTCATAATCTTCGCCATATACCCAATCCAGTCCAATAGGCACATGCGCATCATTTAAATCCCGGTTTCTCAATGATGTTCAAGGTATTCCAAAACGTTCCCAAGTTCAACCCAAAGTATCTACCGGACAACCAAGGCTTCATGCAATGTCCTCAACATCGATATGTACCCAACATGGTTCAATAAGCATGTGCGCACCATGCAAACTCAATTCTCTTGAATTTGAGATGTTCAAGGTACTCCAAAACATTCTCGAGTTCAGCTCAAGGTATCTACCAGGTCAATCAATCAAAGTTTTTGCAATGTCTTTGGCATAAACTTAATATATCCAATAGGAATAATGTAAACACAATTTTCTGGAATACGAGGTGTTCACGGTTAGATCCGGTCCGGTCTAGAATATTTTCGTTTGGGAAACATTCTAGATCCCCTGGACATAGCGTTCCCTTTGTACTTGGCTCACAAGATACATAATCATGCAATGGCGGGCATAGAAAAGCTTTTAATTAATAACTGAGGAAATGCTAATAGAATACTAAGTTGAAAAGCCAGCCAAGGTTCAGTTGGAATGTAGAGCCATAGCAAAAGAAGAAGAAGAAGAAGGTTCTCCAAAATTATCTTGAGTTAAGTTCAATATATCTATTAGATGCACAATAACTAAGGAGGCGTTTGTGTCGAGCAATTTAGCTGCGGACTTTTTTGTTGAGCATATAACGGACTTTCGAACTTACATAAAACAATACGACTTTCAGAATATTTTAGCCAACCGTAAAGGCCTTCTATGGCTAGAACAAGTGATGATTGACGTCATATAAGCTAAATGGTTTCACTAGGGTATCATATCTAACATTATTCATAAGTTGGACCATTGGATAGGTCAAAGCCGTTTTGAAAATTCGGTAGTGCAATGATCTGAGATTCATGACGTTTTGAAGAGATGTAATAAAGTCGGTATTGAGATGTGGAACAGAAATTCTTGGAAAATCGTTCGGAGTCCTATCAAAGTAACCGTGAAAATATTTTTGCATGGCATCATTTGTTCCAACGATTCGATATCCAGTCTTAGAACATCAACTCATGGAGAGTCCACTGAAGCTTGTAAAAGAATTAAGTGATATCCTACCAGCTCAATGGAACTGCTGGAATGTTTGTGATGTTATACACGGATATATCATTTAGGACTGGGTTGGACGGGTAGATCACATGTTCGGAAGTCCAGGATATTTTAGAGAAAAGAAAAGGCCTGTAGTAGCTTGTAAAAATAATGAGTGAAATATTATCGGCTAAATAGATCTGCTGGGATGTTCAACGATGCACGGATACATCGTCCAGGGCTTGGTTGATCGGGTAGATCGCATGTCCTGAACTGATTTGAACTCAAGGATGTTTTGGAGAAACTAAAAGGCCTATAGTTGCGTGTAAAAGTAATGAGTGAAATCTTATCGGCTCAATGTACCTGCTAAGATGTTCAACGATGCACGAATACGTCGTTCAAGGTTTGGTTGATCGGGTATATCACATGTTCTGAACTCCAGGGCGTTTTGGAGACCCTGAAATAGTTTACGTTTATTCAAAACTCGATCAATTTATATCTTATGATCACATAGATATTTTTGGACATAAATCCCAGCTTAGGAGATTTTGTTTGTAGACATATTTCCTAATGCATTCGAGGATATGTACTCCAGAACAGTTTGGACGGCCTAGAACATCCGAAAAAGTTTCTCAACAATTTTTCGGTTATATCAGAACGCCAGATAACAATGTAATCATTCGTCCTGAAGTAATAAAGTGCAAACAAACCCGCATATTGTCTCTTTTATTTCGATGGGAAGAAGTCGGTGAAGAGAAACCTTGTCTTGTTAGTTACGGCTTTTTTACCGCTAGTGCTTGAAATACTATAAATACAACATTTGGCCAGACACTAAACCAAGTTACTTAATTTTAATAGCTAAATCCCTAAAAAAATGATTGAATTTTCTTGTTGATAAAAACGGAATAATTTTGTTGACGAAACCGGAGCGTGATAAAATCGGAGCGTGACAAAATCGGAACGTGATAAAATCGGAACATATATGTACCATGAGCTGTTCATTGGCAGATCCTTGAAAAAGCATTTAATATTTATCAGACGGCCTTAGCCGTGGGATAAGCTACTCGGCTACAAAATAAGACCACCCTGAGGTTTATTCCTGGTCCGGCCAAGCAAGTATTTGGGTTTTGAATTTGCAGTATCATCGTGTTAGGGATCGTACACATATTACGTAAGCACTTATGGGGGGAGGGGGTCGGCCAATATCTTACGCTCCATATAAATAAAAAATCATTTGTATGAAAAAGTCTTACATGGGGGAAGGGGGTCGAAAAATCCAGAAAAATTGCTTACGTAATAAGTGTACGACCCCTTACCATTACCAACCTTGCAGCCACATGTGCCTGTGACCGTTATTAAAAATGTACATCCATTGACCATTGACCGTCTTTCTAAAGATATGATATTTAGGTGTCTGCTAACTGCTAATAAAATTTCAAAATATTGTATCTGGGAAATCAAAAGTTATGGTAATTTGAGAATCATATAATTTATAACTATTTGGGAAACAAAACATTTTAATTACGTACTTGTAGTTGAACTTGAGGCCCTCCTTAGCCGTGCGGTAAGACGCGCTGTTACAAAGCAAGACCATGCTGAGGGTGGCTGGGTTCGAATCCCGGTGCCGGTCTAGGCAATTTTCGGATTGGAAATTGTCTCGACTTCCCTGGGCATAAAAGTATCATCGTTTTAGCCTCATGATATACGAATGCAAAAATGGTAACTTGACTTAGAAACCTCGCAGTTAATAACTGTGGAAGTGTTTAAGTGAATACTACCCGACTAGAAGGTCATATCAAAATTATATCATCCTATGTTATTATGTTATACTAAATTTTTATAACAAAATGTGTTAGAAACATGGTGCAGGATGTTGTTAAAATATCTAAATTTCTATCAAAAACTGCACGACAGGAAACAAAAAACTATCAAATTTTGTTACAATTTTATCATAAAAATAACATATTTTGTTAGAAATTTATAACAGAATAAGATACAAAATATATTGTTTCTGTGCAGTTGGAATTTTTACAGGTCGTGATAGGTCTACAGATTGCGATCAACGATCAACATCAATTATAATATTTTTGTTTTTGTCTGAACTAGAATATTTTTCGAGAACATGAAATTAACAACATTACAAATAAGGCAACCTTCTCAAATTTTATCAGCGTTGTGATATTTGTGATATCCATATATGGCTGAGAGACTTTGCTACATCTATTTTAATTGCCTACTGTTGGGCAATTCGGTGTTAAGCATTTTTCACATCATATTA
This sequence comes from Armigeres subalbatus, assembly GCF_024139115.2. NCBI lineage: Eukaryota > Metazoa > Arthropoda > Insecta > Diptera > Culicidae > Armigeres > Armigeres subalbatus. Next base: position 162,364,668 of record NC_085139.1, read on the forward strand.
TGATATAATCCTGTTACAACATTTGAAAGATAATGGCTACTAAGAACTAAATTGTATCAAAATAAGTTATAAATATCACAATATGTTAAAATTTTGTTAATTTTTTGTTATGCTCTTCTAGTCGGGTAAGCTGCGAGGCGGCTTTGTCCCAGTGTGGGGATGTAATGCCAATATAAGGAAGAAGAAGAAGAAGACAATACTCGGGGGGAAACTAGGAAACTGTTCAAAGAAAAAAATATTATGAATCGTATAAAATACAGCAGACTTCAGTGGGCTGGTCACTTAGTGCGAATGTTGGAAGAAAGAATAGCGAAAACAATATTCAACAGAGAACCAGATAGGGGCCGGCTACTTCATGGAAGGCCACAAACACGCTGGCTGCACGCCGTGAAATTGGACCTGGGACCCCAAACTTACGGAGAAACTGGAGAAACATTGCCCAAGACCGACGATTATGGAGCTCTACAATACTCCAGGCATAGGTGTATCGATGCTGTAGCCAAGCAGGTATCCAGTTAGGTATTAAAAGTTGCTGACAGTTTATCAATTGGTTTCGGAGAAACATCGCTGGCCTGGCACAGAAGACAAATGAACGCATCTCCCAGGTTTAGTCCACTTAAAGGTAACGTTTTGCGTAAAAGCCATCAGAATCCGAGTACCTACCAACCTCCACCGCGATTTGTTTTTTTTTGCAAATTGAATATCTGCTTGATTTGCCCAATCGGCACATGCTTTACTGTTGTATATCCACAGTCAAGAGGTTGGTACTCAGAGGATGGCTTTTCCGCAAAACGTGACCTCTAAATAAAAATGAATTTTTATGCTAGAAAATGTGTACATCATGTCTCAGTATCAGATAGTCTTTGCCACCTATGCGATGCTTGCATTCGATGCAAGTAGAATTATGATTCTTCGCGAAGAGCAAGCCGCACGTCAAATAGCATACGCATCTTCGGGCGAACCAAAGTCAGTAGACAGTCGCAAAGGAAAACGAAAAAATGAAGAATGACGAACCAACGTTCGTTTTCTGCATTCATTCGCCTGTTGAGGAATAGAACGCAAGAAAGGCAAAATGAATTCCTCGCTAGTCGCTGCTACTGGACCGAGTGGAATTCGTTTTACTTTTGCGATTTTTTTCGCTCTTCAACAACACTGCCTCTAAGTGGTTATCACGCCTATCTAGAGAGTAGGAGGTTTGAAAGTTTGAGTTCCTCAAAGACTCAGATTCTTTTTCGCATATTTCATATCAATTTGTCCATTCTGAAGCATGTGCTGTGCATATGCGCAGCCAAGATATTTAACAAAAGAAAAATTGTGTGTAAAATTATTATCAAATCAGTTCCATGACTTCTAAATAACATTTTCCGTCAATGCAGGCTGGAAGACTACTAACTAAGGCATAACTGGGTCGGGTGGTTCCACGTCATATTTCACATTGCGTCCTGGTTTGGAAGTAACAACAGATAAAACAAGCGACGAAAGATTTCGAAGACCGTTTTAGAAGCTGGTGAGTTGGCTGTAGGAGTAGACTTTAGGACCCCTGATCCTGGAAGTCCTGGAAGGATAATTTATCTCGTGTCTGAGTTACTTATACATGTGTGCTTTTTTGGATTACATTTTAACAACTCAATCGGTACATATTTAACTGATCATGGAGACGCATGGTTTTCTTCTCGTTTGAAATTTTAATATCAGAAAAATTAAGAACTGCTTCGATTCCGTTTTTGAAAGCGATGAAACATTGATCATCATTTTATTCTTACATACAGCACAAATGTCCATCAGCGCACTTCCTCAATCCGTTGTCGGTTGTTTTCTCTGATGCAATTTAACTAAAGCCAATCTTGCATCTCCTTCCCTAAGCTCACAGCGCGGCGCTCTCGCTCTCCGCACCATCCAGTTCGTCAACAATCTGGAGAGCATTATGCTACAATCGTCGGACTGTTTTCTAGGTTAGGTTATGTTTCGATTTGTTATTTCTTGTGCTTCCTCGTACTGTGGGGGTCGCGACGCGGAGTGCTGCTGATGCGATGGTGGGTGATTGCGAGGAACTGGACTTAGCGGGCGTATGTGGTGGGCAGCTCGATAATGTTTTATTAAAAATTTAAAGAAATGCACATTGTTCAATTAATAATTGCCAAACGTATTTTTACAAATGATGCAAAAGATATACTTCTTGATAAGATCTGGAAATGATCATAAAAATATCCCTAATAAATACACTTCAAACATACCCGCAAATCTTGATGACATGCATCGTCATCAAATGTATATTCCTGATCGTTAATTTTCGTTCAAATTTCTTGAAAACCTTACATTCAGATCAGTACACGCCTGGAAGCATGCAAACGTTTCTTCCACGTGCTGCAAAACCGCGTGTTTTCATTTTATTTTACTACTTAAAACTATCAATAAAATCAATATAAATAGTAAGCAGTTGAAAGTATGAGAAGGAAATGCAAGCCAAACCAAAATTTAAAATCCATCGTCTATATCTTTTAGCGGCCCGTTTACATTTTTATCGAACGTGCCGCGATATTTGCGCCGACCACCAGTACCAGTGTCGATGATGGTGGTGCCGTCCCAGTCGCTGCTAGTGGTAGTACACTACTGGCCGCGAACCAAATAGCGCCGCGCAGTTGTATGCGACGCTCCCGTGTTTGCATAATCACGTGCAGCGATGTGTGGATGCGCTGCGCTGCTGCCTTGAGAGTGTTCTCTTTTCCCGTTTGGATGTTTCCGTGGCGCGCGCGAACGTAAACACGTTTCTTTTTCCGATTTCGTTGGCCGTTCGATTCGAGGCATATGGACCGACGGAATGGAAGATATTCCGTCCGATGGAAGGAAACCGAGCCACTATAACGATTGCTGTTGGTAGTGATATCAGCGAATGGTGGAACGTATGGGTATCACATTTCACACTGGGAGAACCGATGGAAAATCGGTTCAAAATGTTAACGTTGTTCCATTTTTCCTTTTTCCGACACAAATAGCAACGTGATCGGTATTTTTGTTTGTTGGTATGTTTGTACACCCATCAGGAGAATGCCAGATTTTCTCATTTTTTTTCATAAACATCTTGTAAAATTTGTTTAAAATCTTGGAATCACATTAGCAATAATAAGGTGGTACAAACCGTTGCTACATATAGTGACTGGTGACTAATCGCTATATAGAAGGAAGCAAAGCATACTTCAATAGTTGAGATTAGCTCTGACCACGTTCTTGGAATGGTGAAAGGTGCAATAGTAGAAAACGATTGGTAGGACGTGGAACACTTGGGATTGAATCCACGACCTCCTTCCTAAAACTCAGACCATCTGTATAAAATTTCGCAATATACACAAACACAATTATCAGATTATAATACAAATATCTAATACAATTTCGTCATTGTCAAGATTTTATAAAGAAATGTTGATTGGTTTGCATGTAAGTAAATTTAATACCTATTGTTAAAATTTCTAATGTTGAAGGAAAACATAATTGCTTTATCCACTGTGCACAGTTGGTATTGAGAAACAAACATCTATTTCGAAATGGCTCGCCTTCTCCAATACGACGAAGTCGATCTCGAAGCTGGCCTGAATGACTCTCAAATTCCCATGCAAAGCGCATATCATGGCTCTCGCTGCTCCGCTTTCGTTAGTCTCAGTCAGCATAGATACACATTCTCAGCTATATTATGTTGAATTCCATTTCTTGCTTGCACAAGAGTGCTCGCTGCTGGTAGGGGATGATAATATTATATGCTTGCTGCGTTTCAAATTGTTTCATCGGAACTAAAGAGAACATTTATTTGAGAAGGACTAAAATAAAAACTCCCCCTATAAAATTAGGAAATTGCCAATAAAGAAATCAGGGGATGAGCAATAAATAAATATAAAATCTCCATAAAAACAAAAATAAATTAGTAATGTTAAAAGCGAAAATTGCAATTAGAAGAAGAATTTTCCATGAAGAGATAAAAATGTTCCACGAAAAAAAAATACAAAATTTCCATAAATAAATCAACATTACAATTACAAAATTGTCAAATAAATATTTTTTCCACAAAGAATTAAAAAAAATCCACGAAAAAATCAATAAAGAGCAATAAAAAAATATGAAAATTTCCATAAAGAAATACAAAAAAGCAATTATCTTTCGATTATCTACTCCTTCATACTCCTTTTTGAGTAGGACTGACCGATAAAGCTTGAGCTTGAGCTTGAGCTTGATTGACTGCTCGTAGTTGCTACTCCATTATGACCAGATCAGCTGTTCTTGCACAGGGAACCAACAGATGTTTGCTTGGGACTAGCACACATCTTCAATGTACAAGTACTGGTGATCTCATTTGTAAGGTCATACTGGCGCCTGCCACGTCAGAATGCAAGTCAATGTAGGGAAGGGGGAGGACATGATGATGCAATCACTCGCCCACTGCAAGCCGAATATACCTCTGCACTTGCCACGAGTTCATGCGGAATTTGTTGAAATTTCTGGGTTAGGTTGGAGAGGCAGAGGTCCGTCTTGGTTAACGAGCTGCCAATGTGATAGATAGGAGAAGGTAACTGATGGAAATTCTAATTGGATGTAGGAAACGAGCTTCATAGTTCATTTCCGATTCTAGCAGATTACTGTTAGAATACACAAGTTGAAGGTATAGGAATAGTAATGGAAACGGTATGGAAGTCCATTTCCAGTTCTAGCGATTGCTAGAACATGAGAAATAAAGAGAAAGATACAAAGTAGGAGAATGGAACGGACCTGGGATTGAACCCACGACCTCCTGCGTATGAGGCAGAAGCAGTAGCCATATGACTACCAAGCCCGCTTTTGAGTAGGACTGACCGATAAAGCCGATAAACAAATCATGTATTGAGTAATGTGCACATCTTTAGGCTACTAAGCGAGAAATATTTTCTTAATCACAATTCCTCATCATTCCTAAACCATAAGCATACTTTGAATAATAGCTTAGCTTGATTGACTGCACCAATTGAATAGTCTTCTTGGGATTAGGAAGCTATTCTCACTGTACATGATTTGGAGTTTCATTTTTTCAAAACCAATAACGATGGGGCCCTCCTTAGCCGTGCGGTAAGACGCGCGGCTACAAAGCAAGACCATGCTGAGGGTGGCTGGGTTCGATTCCCGGTGCCGGTCTAGGCAATTTTCGGATTGAAAATTGTCTCGACTTCCCTGGGCATAAAAGTATCATCGTGTTAGCCTCATGATATACGAATGCAAAATGGTAACTTGGCTTAGAAACCTCACAGTTAATAACTATGGAAGTGCTGAATGAACACTAAGTTGCGAGGCGGCTTTGTCCCAGTGTGGGGATGTAATGCCATTAGGAAGGAAGGATAGGAAGGAAGGAACGATGCCGGCCACGTCCTCACAGACATAGGATTAGGAGTTGGAAATTAGCTAGATATTTACTTATTGCTACTAGAAACCTCTGCATCTCATTGGGCGTCATGGAAAAATAATGGTTGGTTAGTTTCGAAGGTAATTCATGGGAAGTCACCTTGGTAAGCGACTAAATATTTGAAGTTGAAATTCATATCTATGGCGTTTTGTGGACAATGAAACATTGCAATTTATTTTTGATTCAACTGCTGATTTAGCACTGAGCAAAATTAACCATATCAAAAACAAACAAAATTGTTATTTTGACTTTTAATTAATCAATATTTTTGAATATGTCTGTGTGACTAAGTCAATAAACCCATTGTGGAATAATGAAGCGTTTTGCCTAGCAAAACTTCTAACGAAATGTTACAGCATGAATCAACAAGAAATTGCATTGAATAAAATTTCATGAAACAGAAATACAAAAAATACCAATCAGGTTCAACAGCCACTTAAAAAAAATTAAAAATCGCGTCCAAAAGGTACATAACATTTGGAAGAAAGAAGAGAGCAATGAACATTTTGCAAAACATTTAGAAATCTGCGACCAACTGAATTAGCCATCAGTAATGCATTCGAGTACGGACCGGAACAATCGCGAAGACCACTGCGACGAAAAGGGATTAGCGATTGTAAACTCGGTTCGTGGAACTGCAAATCTCTCAACTTCATCGGGAGCACACGCATACTCGTCGATGTGTTCAAGGACCGTAGATTCGGCATTGTAGCGCTGCAGGAGGTTTGTTGGAGCGGATCAATGGTGCGAACGTTTCCAACAACGTTCTTCTGGCAAGTTTCCATTCAACACGTTCAGTTCATGACAAGATTCCTGATTCTAAACAACTTGCGACCACGCTTCTTCCGTTTCAGATTGATGCTCCCCGACATTCCAGTACTCGTTACTCCCACATCAGCAACGAAAACGGTGATCTGGACATCTACTATCAGAATGTTCGCGGGCTTCTTTTTGGCGGTATACGAAGGAGATTACGATGTTGTTGTATTAACCGAAACTTGGCTCGATGACGCCATACAATCAGCACAGTTTTTGGACGCCACTACTCGGTGTTCAGAACTGATCGCAATCCTCTGAATACCCGTGAAACCCGTGGCGGTGGTGTACTAATCGCAGTTTTATCTAAGTTCAATTTTGCTCGTGATTCTGCTGTCGTCAGTGATACCCTCGAACAATTATGGGTTCGAGTCAATATGCTTGGATTCATTATCAGCATTGGGGTTGTGTACTTGCCACCTGATCGTATGAACAATCTTGATGATATTCAACGCCATCTAGAATCTATCGAAACGGTTAATTCCACACTCAGGGCTAACGACAAGGCCCTGCTGCTCGGTGACTACAATCAATCTGCGATTCGGTGGTGTTCGGCCGAGAATCCCGTCTGTTGACTTGATACGTTCTCGCCTATCAGAATCCAGTTGCGCATTGTTGGATGGATTCAACTTTCATGGATTGACCCAGATCAACTCTATCGTTAATTTAAATGGTCGTATACTTGATCTCGTTCTGGCAAACGATGCAGTGCTGCCTAGTTGCGCAATACGCCATGTTCTTGAACCACTGACACCTGTTGATGTCAACCATCCTCCGCTTACCTTGGAGTTGCCGTATGTTCCGCCAATTACCTTTGAATCTGGACATGATTCGAACAGTTATAATTTCCCAAAAGCAGATTAATCTGCATTGAATGAAATGCTACTTGCAATGGATTGGGATTGCATCAATTCATTTGATAATGTCGACGGTGCTGTAGACTTTTTCACCGACAGTATCGTTCGTGTATTTGCTATCCATGTTCCGATTGTTGGAGCTGCACGAAAGCCCGCTTGGTTCAATCACAGATTACGAATACTTAAACGTCGCCGTTCCTCTGCACTTATTTAGGAGATACTGCAATTATCGTTCCACGTTATAATTTGCCAGCTCACGGAAAGGGTAATTAGTACCAAACACAGGGTCGCTAATGAACTTGAACCCTCAACGGTTCACCTGTTGTATCCCAGTCTTTGAAAACGAAGCAAAAACGTCAAATATACCTTTCTAAGATCTTACCTGAACCAACACACTCCACAAACCATGGAACTTTGAAAAAGGTTTCGATTGAAGGAACTCCGAAAGCGCAAATTTATTGGTTCCTCTGGAACCTAAAACGAAGCCGAAAACGATAAAGAAGTGGAAAGGCAAATCACCAGGGCTATGCTTCTTTAACAAAAATAGCTACTAAGGCGAATTTAGCTTACATTTTATAATTTATTATATGGTGGTTACAATGGTACTTGCGTGTTCATTTGATGCTTGGTGCGGGCTGGTTGTTGGGGGACATGCTTCTCATTCTGTAGCCGACGGTGATGTGGGTCGGCGGCTCAGAGGACTATCTTTAGCCGGTTGTGGGAATTGGCGTCATCCACGTTTCCCGGCGGCGTCTGCGACGGTTTGATGGGGTGTCTAGGCGGTGATAAGGATTGGCGGCTCGCAGCACTATCTTGGCAGGATGTGAGAATTGGCGTCACCCACGTTTCCCGGCGGCGTGTGCGACGGACCGATGCGGTGTCTAGGCGGTGATGAGTATTGGCGGCTTGAATCACTTTCTTGGATGGGCGTGGGAATAGGCGTCCCCGGCGGCGTCTGCGATGAACTGATTCGGCGTCTCGGCGGAGATGAGGATCGACGGCTTGAAGCACTTTCTTGGATGGGCGTGGGAATAGGCGTCCTCCACGTTTCCCAGCGGCGTCGCAATCCTACTCGGCTTCTGCTTGACGACGGCAATGCGGCGTCTACGGCAATAGAGGCCTTCACGGCGGTTCGCTTCGGTTAGTGCCACACGGGGTCCAACGGTAACAACTGGATGCACGTTTTCCGAACAGCTACTGACGGTTAACTAGTCGAGACGGTAGGATGGTAACCTCGCAGGGGGAATGGCCGCGGCTTTTGACGGCGATACCGGAATGCGGCTTCTCAACCCCGACTTCACTGCTCTCACTTGCCGTCTTTCAGCCGTCTTGGCAGTTCTGCGGAAAACCCAGAAGAAGAAAAGCCCGCTTTGTGGACCTTCCCACCAGATTTGCACCATTATTACACACATCGCCTTTCCCTATTATCACACAAAGTACACCAAAGGACCACCAAATTACCTTTTTTCTATAGTAAATCAATTAAGACAATTGATATGAATTGACTCTTTTGTATTTTTTTTTAGAATTGTTAAAACAAAGAAACACAAAGGTTATACATATTAACACTTCCACTTCTAAAGACAATTTACGCGAATCACTTAAACGTGCACTACCTTTTGCTTTCAAATTTCACTTTCAACAGAGATCTGATTCTGGAAAGGATCAGCCTTTTAAAAGTCTCGACGATTGGTGAACTGTCGGCGCATGGCGCAAATGGCGCATACGTCACTTTTTCAGATTACGGCAGTGAAGAAGACGAAACTATCAAAATTCGTTACCGAAGTTTGACAGTTGCTTCTTGCTGACTCGGGTTCCAACTAGTGGAGGATACTTGAACTACCGTAGGGATATTTCATGTTTAGCCCAGCGGTCGTTATTACATGCATTTTGACCGTGGTTATCTGAACCAAGATGAATACACCACTTTCCACCATGTTCCAATCTGCCAAATTCACGATTCAGCCATCTTGGATTTTAGTATGGAAGAGCCAGCCGGTATGTTTATGTCTTGCACCAAAAATGAATTTTTCACCCCCGCCTTCTTCTCGTCCATAAATTGGGCAGATTGAAACACCTAGCTGTGTATTCATCTTGATCTGAACAGTGTGGCCGCTGAATGTGGGAAACAGTTTAGAGTACACATCAAGTCACTATGTATCATCACTGTCCCATTATAATGCTAGAGGATTCTATCTTTTTTATAAGGAAAGGAAATTTTTATTTGGATTGATGGAGGAGCCAGCACGATAAACCAGGAACCCAAAGGTTACAACGTACAACAAGCAACAGTTCAATAGTGCCAGCAGTGTATACAGAAGTTATTATCAGTTTTCGTATTCCCGATTCATCAGTTGCACACAACGAAATCTGCGTCTAAATCCCAAGCAATTCTGAACATTTGTTAGGTCAAAACAGAATGAAGACAAAGGGCGGCAAGTGGATGCGGTATACTTAGATCTTAAAGCTGTTTTTGACCGAGTGGATCATCGTATTCTACTTGGCAAACTTGAGAAGTTGGAAGTTTCTAATGCGTGTGTTGATTGGTTTAGATCTTACCTGACGGATCGAAAATTGCGTGTGAAAGTCGGATCATCTCTTTCGGATCCCTTCGTCACGCCATCTGGTGTACCACAAGGGAGTAATCTAGGACCATTATTGCTTTCGATATTCGTCAACGATGTGGCACTGGTGCTACCACCTGGTGTGAGACTGCCCTATGCTGACGATGTAAAGCTGTACATTGTTGATAAGAAAATTATTTTGAGCTTTTTGGTGGAATGTCTACAGTAGGGTGGCTCAAAAAACACTTTTTGAAATTTTTTGATGGGCCGCCGTCTTATTCGGTTCTATTTGACGCCCTGATGCTCTGGACAAAATTTCAGCCAAAACGGTCAACGTTTGGGCGGTGCTAAACTCGTTGGAAGTTTATATGCAAAAATGTATGCAGAAACATCCAAAAACAGTGAATTGCAGTTTGACGGCACAACTTACGATGAAGAACTATGATACTCATTCAGTTCTTGTAGAATTAAATACAGAATGTTATGCTGAAAACCGCGAGACGATTAGAGTTTATTAAGCAAAGATATTAGCATTTTACTGGAGTGTTGTATGGGTGAATTTTTTTCTTTTCAAAGTTAAAGAAACAAAATTTGCTCAAACCCCACTTCAGAGAAATGCTAATAACTTATCCGGGCAAACTCTAATCTTCTCGCGGTTTTCTGCATAACATTCTGTATCAAATTCTTCAAAATCTGAATGAGTATCATAGTTCTTCATCGTAAGTTGTGCCGTCAAACTGCAATTCACTGTTTTTGGATGTTTCTGCATACATGTTTGCATATAAACTTCCAACGAGTTTAGCACTGCCCAAACATTGACCGATTTGGCTGAAATTTTGTCCAGAGCATCAGGGCATCAAATAAGACCGAATAAGAAGGCGGCCCATCAAAAAAATTGAAAAAAGTTTTTCCCATACTAATTTGAGCCACCCTAGTCTACAGTTAATACAATCCCATTGAATTCCACCACTTAATTGTATCTTGACAGATACGTATTTCGACCTCAACAGTAAGGCCGTCTTCAGTGTCTCGTACTTGACTCGACTTGAAGAAAATGATCGCAGCTTACACTATTTGGTTGAAACCTGTCCATTTAAGTTTATCGAATAGCAACCGCTGTTGAAAATAAACAACGGATATTTAAGTATAAGCAAAACTTGGCGAATAAGCTGGCCTAGAAATAGCAGCTTACTCAATTATTAAATAATTGTTTATTTAGAGAGTACGAATGCTCTCGGAGCAGAATGTCACATGAGAGTAAATGTAGGTAGCATGCAACATTCTTCAAAAGGTAGTATGCAACATTATTGAAAATGAGAGAAAAATTGTAAACAATAGCCAGTAGTTATAAATAACGTTTTTGTAAATAAAGAAGAGAGTCGGATTTCGGACTTGGAATTAGCAAGTCACATCAGAATTGTTCAAGTGTTTTATTTTTCAAATTGTGATGACTGTTTTCCAGAAAACTAACCGCTCGAGCTCGCGCACATGTTCCATTACCACATGTTCCTGTTGCCTATTATGGACCCCCTTGTGTGCTAGTACAGTGAACGTTCGCTAATTGTTTTTTTTTTCTAGTTGGGGCATTTTTTAGTTGGGGGTTCGCTAATTGGGGCGAAACCCAATTAAAAGCAGCTAAACGTCAGAATGTGATGTCAAAAACGCGTTGACGTTTTATTTCCGTGTTTGGCGGGATCGATATTTTCTGGCGCGCAAAATTTTCCTTTGTTCAATGCAAAAAGTAAACAACATTGACGCTGGTCAAAACGCCCCAATTAGCGAACGGCATTCGCTAGTTGGGGTGAGGTCAAGCCTCAATTAGCGAACGATCACTGTAATGGACCCTCTAACGTATTTACTTTTACAAATTAGATAATATTACCTAATTTTAGTATTCCAAGCAAAAACAATTGTATGGAACCACTACCCTGATATGTGAAGCAGCTTTATCCAATGGAAATTTGCAGGAAATCATTGATTACAACGTTAACTTTTGGTTTTTGTTTAGGGGGCCCATTATACGCACGGGGTCCATTACTAGCACTCACTCCCTACAAGCTGTCTGAGACAGTTCTTGAGCGAGTGAACCACATCAGGGATTTAGGAGTTATACTGGACTATGCACTAACCTTCCGTTTCCACTACGATAACGTGATTTCTAAGGCAAACCGACAACTTGACTTTATAATGAAAACCGCCAAAGGATTCCGTGACCCTTATTGACTGCGATCACTATATTGTGCGCTTGTACGATCAATATTGGAATTTGCTGTCACTGTCTGCCCGGATAAAAAATATGATTAGAATATTATAAATTCTACTGTTACATCACCGTGTAAAACATAGAAATTACCATTGAATGTAATGGAATTTTAACAACTAAATCACATCAGAGACAATTGTTTTCCACGATTAAATGAATGGTAAATGGGACTTTTACAATAAAAAAGGGGGGTTGTTATGTATCTTTACAATAAAAAAATCGAAAAATTTTCATATAAAATTCAGAGCAAAACAATCGATTTAACGGTTCTTCAATGGGATGATTTCGAAGGCCAAAACAATAGAAAACAATGTGTTTCAAATGTTTTTTCTTAAATTTTTTTTATTGTTTTACAGTAGAAATACAATGGGATTTTAAATAAATTTCACTTCAATCTAGACTTCAATATTACAATAAAAATACAATTCAATTTAATTATGTACAATTTATTTTATTGGTACTATTTCAATTTAGTTTTAAATTTTATTTGTAAACAGTAAATTTAAATTTTGATTCATTTTTAATATATTTTTAAGATAATTCTACTTCAGTTTTAATTAAATTCAATTCAGCTTTAATTTAATTTCAATTTGATTTTAGTTCAATTTGTGTTCGAATTAAAATTAAAATTATTAGTGGTATTGTTAAGTGCGTTAACTGCTATTCAGACCGGGATTCATAAACGTAGATTTCAGTCGCCAATGATGCAACCGGCTATACTCACTGAAGCCGCTGCAACTAATGCTGCTCGCATTTTTTTCCTGTGGAAGACGTAAATTATAAGATCATGTCAGGTTTCTTACAAAAAGTATAAGCCGAGAAGAAAAACAAAAGTTACCTGTTTAATTTTTTATTGTATCCCGTTGGTGATATAGCTCGATGATAGTCGCCGAACGATATTGAATCATCAGTGATGGTGGCATGCAGCAGTGTTTTATCATTAATTCAATTTCTGAAAAGGAACAAGGATACATGTTAATAAAAAATCTGCGAACTGCTTCGGCGGTGTAAATCAAGGGACCCCTTCCTGAAAGTCTTTCACGTAAAAAACAATAATGTTACTAGGCACATACATTCCAAAACTTATACTTTTCATTAACTTATTAATGTTATTGCTTTTTGGTATGGGATCATTCATCAGATGGCATAATGAATTAGTGTATTGATATTTTCGAATAGGTTGTTGCTTATAAGGTTTTAATTTATAAGTTTTTTTTCATTACGTGTTGAAAGACGTTGAAAGATATATCCCACATCAAAATGATCCGGTATCATGATGATAACACTAATATAGAAACTTTGATAGATACTCACCACGGTACAGCGGGAAATGATTGGCCGTTGCTTGCTCGCAGAATCAGTATTGTCGGCGTAGCATCAACTTAGAATTCGGAAATCAGGACTTCCGAACCGAACCTTTTTCCGAAATTTTATCTGTCAAACTAATTGATGTGGTGTTAAGCGCATCTTTAGACGAATCCAGCGCAATACTTCCGAAGTTGGGAGAAAATCTGTATCTGGATCTGGATCTGTATCTGGAGAAAATCCAACTTCGATATAAAAAGCGTACTAACTTTGTACCGGATAGACGATTATAAAAGGAACACTTCGTTTACTTCGTCTTCTCACTAATCACAAACAAAATTGTACACGCTCATCTAAATCAAGTCATTCTCCAAGTAAAATTAAAAGTGAAAGATTTTGTTCCTTTGAATTTTTAAATTTAAATTGATCAGAACATGAATATTTCAAGACCTGCAATTAAAACATATATTTGAAAATCGGTAGAATTTTCATGTAACAATGAAAGTTATTGTTATTTTATTGTTTTCAATTGTTATTCCATCAACATAATGAATCAATGAAATATTCTAAAATTATATTTTTATTTTCTTTAAAACGGATTATCTGATCACCGAGATGGAATACTTTTATAATTTGTTTAATTTTTGGATGAGCAATATAAAACATAAGCGAACAACTAAAATATTATAGAATGTATCGGTCACATTTAAATGTATTGTATTTTTAAAGTAAGTACAATAAAGGATTTTTACAACCGTGAAAAGTCTACAATAAAAGTACAATAGATTGTATTATTTTCCATACAACCAATTGAATTCAAATGGATCATACCATACAAGGAACTGTAAATTTTTATCCGGGTGGTGCCCTTACCAAACCACTTGGATCTCGAGGATTGAATCTGTGCAAAAAAAGTTTGTGTGCTTTGCATTGCGCAATCTCCCTTGGCATGTTGGCCAACATTTCACTCCTTATGAAAACCGCTGTCGATTGCTTGGACTGGATACCTTAGATGTTCGACGCCGTGTAGCAGAGGCCATGTTCGTAGCGAAAATCCTGAATGCGTTGCTGAGGCGTCCGCTGAGGAGGAGGTATTTCATTCAGCTTGGTACTCGAAACAGTCGTTATGGTCAGCATGATCCAGTTCGATATATGTCGTCCAATTTCAACGCAGTGTTCCATCTCTTTGATTTTAATCTATCGCCAGCTACTCTGCTGAGAGTTTTTACAGCATACTTTCGTGACACAAATTGACACTACAACCACCGACAAACTGACGTGCATGCCCATACATATGTACTCATTTTTTTTAACCGCAGTAATCCTTTTCCAACCACTAACTCTATCTGCATAATGATTTACACATCGTCTGTTCAATGTATGTGTGTGCAAGAAAACGCATAACAGTTAAAAAAAACTTCACTCATTTCTGAGTAAGTAATCACTTACTGCCTTTAAAAATTCATTGAAGTTCACTACGAAAATGGAGCACCTAAATACTTTAATTGATTTGCGTCTCACATTAGGTATTATCTAAAAAGTAAGAGGAATTTAATGTTAATTTCCAGTAATCTGAGACATTTTTATATGTTGCAGTTATTTGCAGCAGCAATAGAGTGAAATATTTTGAGAGTGTACGTCATGTTTACATCGAACAGCTGTTGATTTTTCAGCTGTTGAACCACCTTTCGCAAAACGTCACAATCAATTTGACATAAGCGATCACTCGATATTCGAATCGACCGTTTCAAAGTTTCGGTCAAGCTTGGTATTTTAGATTCACGTCAGTTTGTCGGTGCTACAACCATAGATTACTAAGTTCAGTTTTATTTTATTGATGTATTTCTTGTGTATTATGATTGATATGTTATGTGTATGTTTATATATTGATTAGATAACGAAAATTTTACCCTTATAGTCATTGAGACAAAAGATCTCAGATGACAATTGTTATGAAATAAATAATTAAATAAATAAATACCATCTAAACAACACACACACGAGCTGGGAATACCTTTCAAAGTGATGGGCGATATGCAAAGGCGTGTGATCGGGTGGTGGCCGATCAATCAGAGAATGTGCAGGTTGAGGACTATGCTAAATAGTCATCAATAGTCAATGTGCAATTCATGCTCAATAGTCATCAACGATGTTCGCCAGCGCAAAAATATTAAGGATACCTATGACGCAGGGATTGAGAAAGAACTCAGTACCCACGGAGTACACGGAGCTGCTAAAACAGCTGAAAAAGAAAATCTTAGTCGAACTGAAAGAAGAGATTCGTTCTAACTTTACAAAAGTCGACAACTCCTCTCTATCTCAGATTTTTAAAATATTTTTCCTTCAAAATACGCGGAATTTCCGAATTGCTGTGCCCTGTGCGTATACATGAACGAGTTTTGTTATTGAATTCGACAGCACATGCAATTTTAAAATTTGGAGAAACTTGATCCCCTTTCTATGATATTTACGCAATAATAATTTTTTTTTCCTGTCAACCCTTCATCAAATCTGTCAAATCTACAAAAAATAAGAGTAGCCTGAGAACCGATTTATATTTTTTGATTTTTTTCGCCAAATTTTTGTATGGGTGACAAGTGCCCCCATATTGAGGCAATAACTTTAAATCCATATATCCTAAAACTTTGATGGAATGTTGACGTTTTTATCAGTACAGATCATTAAGCATGTTTATGGCTTTGTGCTGTTAAAAAACGAAAGCCTTTGGTCATTGTTATGAAAAGTTGTTCAAATTTTGTGTAACCAATAAAAAAAATCTTTAGGAAGATCAAAACATACAAATCGCCCTGCAGAAAAAATAAGGTTGTAAATCCAAAAATAACTCACCACATAAAGGTCATTTGTCTAGAGGATCTATACTAAAAATAGGCTAGAACAAAACTACTTTAGTTCTCGATAAAACAGGGGATGATCAAGTCTTCCTACCTACCCAATCCCAAGAAAAAAATCTGGATATATCTATCGCGTATTGCACGTGATGTTACTCCAGAACAAATAAGCGAGCTTGTGAAAACTCGCCTAGCTACACTCAAAATGTTGAAGTTATCTGTCTTGTGGCTAAAAATAGAGATATCCAGTTCATGTCGCTTTTCTTACAAAGTTGTTGTGAGTATAGACATGAAAGAAAAAGCTTTATCAGCGTCTACTTGGCCAATTTGGCCAACATTTTTGGAAGCCAGAAGGACGCCCGGCCTTGGATACATCTGCATCACCACATTCAGTCAAATCTCACGAGCATTCACTAATGATGGCTTACAAAATTCTTGCGAGACACTCAGAAATGATTTATAATAAACCTCAGGCGGTGAATATTATTTCATAACAATCATTGTTGTTTGTGGTATTATTTTCAAAAATAAAAAGAATGACTTAAATATTCAAAAAAAAAAAAACTGGGCTGACAAAATCGGGTGAAAAACGTAATAAAATCGGGACGTGATAAAATCGGGTCGAAAACGTCATAAAATCGGAGGTAGACAAATCGGGGAGTGACAAAATCGGTTCGTGCAAGCACGTGTTTATTCAATGAAGTGTCTCAAAAAGTATACGACCTTAGACATACTTTAGAGTTTAATTTTATTTGGTATATTGTTGTATAATCTTGGAATCAATGAACGATATTTAAAAATTAACTTTTAACAAAATGATCAGAACGATCGAAATATCATTAGAACGAAAACGTGTTACAAATTCGTTTTCCTCGATATGGGCGGCATCAAATGGTCAAAACGTCGTGCAGAACTAAACGTGCTTCCAAGACAGCGATCGCTAGAAAGTTTTTCTAAAAATGGCTAGTCTCAAGTAATCCAATAGAAGAATATCGAACTCAGTCGAAACTGAGATTTCCTAATTGTAGAACAAGCGTTCTAATAGTTGAGAAATTCACGGTCTCTAAGATCATGTTCGTGATGTCTGAGTTCGAATCTGGATTTCGGACCGATCTGATCCTAGCGGTTTTGACCACTTTCCCCCGTAGCGCACGGCAGGTCTGAGAGAGTGCTGAGTCTCACATCTTTCTTGCGTCGTCTATCGTAGCGAACGCTGTCTGTATTGGACGCTGGCCCGGAGTTGTAGTACGGGCTACGGAACCGTTCTTGAGGCACTTCGCTGAGTTTTCTCTCTGTGTGTGCGAAGCAGCAGGCCGCGGCGATGGCAGTCTTTTTGCCGCTGTGTTCGTTTTATTTTGTTTAATATTTGTACAGATATATTTTTTCTTCATTCGGTCAGCGACCGTCGTTCGTGTAGTAACGTAGTAGACCGTGTGTCCGTACGTATCCGAGGTTTGCTTCCTATATTTGGAGGGCGCTGTGTGGAAAAAACGTACGAAATCGTAGTCCGCCGAGTGCACAAGAGCGCAGTGTTTTTTCCCTCTCACGCGGCCGTCCGGCGCATCCGGAATTGCATTAGTCCGTTCGCCCTCTCCGTGTGTCCTTGCCGCCGCAAGCTGAGTGATAAACTTCGAAGGATTCCACCGCCAGATCCTAGCGGAAAGTGAACGTGCGGTGCAACACGTTAATCAAGTGTCAAAGCGAATGATGCAGTGCGCAGATCAATCAAACATCGTGACATACTTGGATTTCATCACCGAAGTAGTTTACACAGCGCTGAGAAAGTGACATAACTCGTTAGAAAGAGGTTATTTTGAGTGAATCAACAACGGTATTTTGCCGAGTGGTGCTAAACGAATTTCACTTTAAGTGCAGCCTCAGCGATTGATGAGCAACTTACTCCGCAGATCAAACACAACACATCGTCCTGGATTAAAAATATACGCATATACAATACGTGAAGTGAATAACACATGCACGGGCACAGTGGCATATGTATTGTGAATAGTAAACAGTGGTGTAATCAAAGATAGATGGTTGAATAACAAATGAGCAGAAAAATACATATGAAAGTGATTGATGGAATGAGATTCAAGTGAATCATTTGTGTAACAGTGCACTGCAGTCTGTAAAGGTGATTATCTCGCTGATGAGGAAACATACAGTTAGGCATTGAATATTCTGAAGAAGGTTTGATTAAGGCAGCATGTTGGGGATGGGGGCGAACGAGGGGTGTGCGTGCTCCAGATCAAATGGATTTTGCTGTGTGTTTGTTGTGCTCGAATGGGGTTTCGATCGTTCAAATACACCCAGGTTTTTTTTACACGGTTTGGTTTTGGTCGTTTAAGACCTTCAGTGACAAAGAAGCAACGAGTTAACCCCACCAAAAAATTCATAAAAAATCAAAGAAAATTCAGGGGGTATTTAAAAAGCTGTAAAAGTTCAGGTTAACCGAGAAATTAATGAATTCCAACCGTGTAAAAAAAAACCTGGGTGTACAGTGCTTGATGAATTAAAAAAAATCGGTTGTGCATCGAGGCGTATTTGTTGAAAATGATTGCGCGTTCAATAAATGCTGGATCGATGTTCAAACGGTCAACTAATATTTTTTTTTTTGGAAGAACAAATTGGCAACTTTGCTTTGAAAGTGCAGATTTGAATCAAATTAATTCTCAAAAAATTCAATGACTTTTTATTCCAACTGGAACTTGACCTGCTTTTCAGCTTAGTGTTGTGTTATCATTTCACAGTTTTTCAATGCCGGTCATTGTATGAATTTCGTTGTCAGTAAGGCATCAAAACTTCACCAACGAATTCATTTTTTTAGGGGAATTCGTCAGATTATATGAAAAAGAACTCATCTATAAAGGGAAAGGGGAACTGGCCCGATCTCCATTTCAATGGACATATATTCATCTCATCGCGAAACGCAAAATTTTGTCGCTTTTTTTGTCAACATGCGTGCCACTGCTGAAAAAAAAATCGCAAAAATTAGAAACAAATCAAATTGCTTTCCATTGCTTTGTTTTTGATGAAATGAAAATCGAAGCCATGAGATGAATTCCAGGAGCAGTTTCCCTAACTTTAGTTTTTCTTTGTATAGAATTTTCATGTAAATTTCCTCTCAATGAAAATAAGGTTCAATTGCGTAAAACTGAACATAAGTTTCAGAAAAAAAAAACCTTGATTAATCCCCACAAAAAATATGAATGATGATGATGATGATACTACCATCTATTGTAGCAAGGCACCTGCCAATAGCACTGGCCATATCTGACAAACGATTTGATCATGATTACACTATTGTATGTATTTCATCAGACTCCTGTATGAAGGGCCAAAAATGGGTGGGGTGGTTTCATAAGCAAAGACACTTATACGAATCCACGGGATGAATAGATAATCTCCTTCCAGAAGAAAGTTCGTACATACAATAATATATTCTGATCCCATTGTCCTATTTGGCCAATTTCCAATAGCAATCAATTAGACATCCCTGCCGAATGGATCCTGTTGCGAGTAATTCGGACAATGCTAACTTCTAAAAAGTGCGCCTACAAATTTTGTTCGCATACACACATACAGACATCAGCTCAGCTGAGTCGATTGGTATATAACACTATGGGTATCCGGGCCGTCCATCAACAATTCGTTTTTGAAATGATCGTACTGCCTTTCGGTTCGTCATTGTTGTACGAGAAAGGCAAAAATATATGTTTCAGTTACAGGAAGTTGAGAATGTTTTCTACCCGTAAATCGAGAATAGAACGAACCGAGAATGGAACTCCCCATCTCCGCATTGGCAATCCTATGCCTTTGTTCGCAACGCTTACTGCAGATTTTCATGATCTTTCAAAATTACCGAATAAACTCAAACTTGAAACTCAAGTAACCTTTCAATGTACAAGCAAAACGACTTTCAAGCCCGGCTTGTTTTGAATTATTAAACTGATTTGAGTTTAATCATTTAATTAAGACAGTGTTATTTATCCTACACTCAACCCTTGTTATTAATTGTATTCAGTATCTGTATAAAATGCTCACATTCTTTGTATTAGAACCTTGCAGAATCTGTATATGCCCTTATTTCATACAGAATTGTGAAATTTGTGTCTAGTTACATAATATTTTAGGAATTAATACCTCAGGAGAGCTTATATAACGTGTTTTCGAGACTTCACTTCATATCTTTTTCAGCAACTGAAGACCCTTACATTTTTTGTACATGGAGTTTTGACACGTTTCTTCTTTTTATATTTTATATTTTTATTATTTACATCATATAATACTTGTTTGGCTGATGGAGAGTCGACTGTTATTTAATTATTTAATATATGACTATAATTATTGTTTTTACACATTCATTATATCTATTGTATCATTTAAAATATCTTATAAAATTTGAATATATTTTTGCCTATACAATGACCATGGAAATGTTTATCTCTGTAACTCCTTCTACGATTTGTGCAAGTGTTCTATGCTATGTTATTTTTCTGTTCACATATCACGTTAGAAAATTAAAGGTGCGTCGTGTTTGTCTTCAAGATCAATAGATTGCGTCATACTTCCAGGAAAGAGAGCCCTAAAATGTCAAGTGTTATATATATCAAGTGATAAGGCGTCGTCACCTACCTAGCGTTTAACGATTTCCACCCAAGAATGTGTGCGAGTTGGAACCTTGTCTCATCCCACCTGTTAAAATTAATAACTGTATCTTCCTTGACCTGAAAAATAGTTTATAACTACCAGGTTTACGTTATTACTAATAAATTACAGTTACAAATTACAATTACAATTATTTCTTTAAAATGGAACGGGTTTTAAAATGCATTTATATCAAAAACTATGAAGAGAGGAAATCTAAAACACCGCTCAAATATTCGATAATCGGGTTTGATCTGAGAAACGGTTTGTTTGACACGTGGTGGATTGTGGCGATGAATGCTTTGATAGCACGTGCTATTTGTACTGCGGATACATTTTTTACATCTCTGAGAGCGTTGGAAAATAATCACGGAAATTGTCATTTGGTTGCAAGGCACAATACCTTAGCTCGATGATACTGGTCCCCTCAATGTCTACTACAAAAGTTCAATGTAATTGTGATTCAACTTGCCTTGTCTTACTACATACACAGCCAGTTTTGAAAAAGAATGTTGGATGTATTTTCCAGCATTTTCTTATCAGCATAAATATTTGCATCATATGATAGATATGACACAAATTTAAAAACGGCCAGGCCCATCGCTTGGAATTTGGAGATAATTCATATCTCACCAGCAATCAGATTATTCAGTTATAATCAACAAAGAGTTCTGAATTCACGAAAGGAAGAGACGGGGTCAGCCGTACCAATCGTTCCACATTCAGGGGGTATATTATGAAACGGCGACGTTAGGAGCGACATTGCTTCAAAAAGCGCTGGCTTTTGTGCCTAGGATAAAGCGCCATTGTTCGCTCTCTGAAACTACATAAAGTAAAAATCATTTCAACAAAATTTGCAAACCTTTATGCCATAATGTTCCTATTTAAATCAGCAAAAAAACTGATTAGTGACGTAATACGACTAGACAAAATGATAGAATTGTTGAGGTAAAAAGGTTGAGGTAAAAAAGGCTTTCGAACTGTGAGAAAGCCCGGGTTAACCGACTCAAGTAAGACAAATCAAGGTTAATGTCTGTAAGAATCACATGGCCTATTCATCAGCTTTTGCCAGAGTGATGTTTTTTTGCAATTTATAAAAAAAAATAGTGAAGACCATGCTCATACGTCAAAAACATTGTTTTTGACTTTGCCGGTCTATGAGACGTCTTTAAAAACGCCTTAAGGAAGATAAATACGCTGTCCGCGCGCGCAGACATGTTTGTCGATTGAGGCAACAACTGTGCATCAAGTTAGGGGCCGTAAACATATTACGTAAGTACTTAGGGGGAGAGGAGTAATTTTCTTACCCACCATATACTTAAAAAATAATTTGTGCGACAAAATCTTACAACGGGGGGAGGGAGTTTCGAAAAACTCAGAAAAAAATATTACGTAATATGTGTACGACCTCTTAGGGAAACATCCCATTCCTACCCTTAAAACTGTAAACATGTACGGCGCTTTAACCGAGCGTGACATCACCTCCAATTTGTAAATATAGACTTTTTATACCAGAGTCCACCTGATCCGAACACTTTCAAAGCCCTACAGAACCAGCAATAGGGATATTCGTCTACGAGTCGGGCAAGCCGTTTTAGACAGCCCCTGCATTTCATACCGCAACCTGCGCAACGTCCCATCTCTAACATTCAACAGCTAAGTTCGGATCGCCTCCGGTCTCGCCTTCTTCCACACCTGTCGCGTCTGCGCTCAGACAAGCATCTTGCTATTTCGCCACCACGTACAGGCGGCTATGTGTCGCAAGGGCACTTCATGACTACTCCTGCCGGGAATCAAAGATCCCCTTCCTTATTGGAGCGAGCCCGAGCCTGCGTGCGGTAGTCGGCATCGGCGTCAGGACGAGATCCACTGGTACGGAATGAGGAGCTAGAATTCCTTCGTAGCCCATATAAATCACTTCATCGGGAGACACATCAAGAAATGAGACAATACTAAGGCTCTTTGAAGGTTGGTTGTTGAGTTGTTACGCTACACCGACGTTTTCATTTCGAGACAAGGTAGCAACTTAACGGTGTCGGATTGTCTACCCAAGCAATGTTGTGTTTTTTTTTTTGGCATTAGCATTAGCATTGTTACGGTGTAATTCGTAGATTGGATACTAGTGATACTCATGTTTTACTTTTGAGATCCTTATCTAGAATGCTACCAGAAATCAAGAAGGGGAGTAGTCCTTGATTCCAGTCTTAAACAAAAATAACAAAAGCATGAGGATTACTACTCCTGGCCACGACTATCTTCACCGTAACTAGGGAGAGGAAGGAAGTGTTGATGTAGTACTTACTTAACGAGAGGCCACCGACTTAGCGACACCCTCATAAGTACCACGGAGTTGGATAATGAGAAAGGTAATCGTTGGGTCAGGATTTGCCTGTAGCTGGCAATGTAACCGTGGTAGATCTTACCCCGTAACACAGCACGTTAAGGTGTCTACCCAGCATTACGGGTCCAAGCAATGTTGTGTTTTTTGGGCCGAAACTGCGGCCTGCCCATCGCTTCGGGATCCTAGTCTTAACAGACTCCGCCAGATGATGTGATGCCGTTAAAGTCGTAGAGTGAGTAAAATTCGTTGAAACGCGCTGACATAGATCGGATCATGTATTCCATAGTTGACGGAACGAAAGTCGAGATAAAGGAAATTTTTAGAGCGCAGAGTCCGTGCTGGAGCGTAGATTCCGAGTTGACCCCGTATTGCAGGACTGCCGATGTCTCCATTCAAAACTTTGGCAGGGCAAGTCGCCTGTGCCATAACGCGCCAGTTTTCGAGCGTATCGATGACTAGCAGTCGACAACGGTTGGCATATGGAGAAAGAGTTTCCGGGTTATTCCATGAGAGAGACCGTGGGGCGCAGCGCAGCGCACGAATTTTCTTTGGACGGATTCCTGTCTTGTGACCCAAACAGAGTGAAATTGGCACCACACAATCATGCCGAATTCTAGTATGGATCGAACGAGCGCGTAATATAATGCTTTAAGACACAATGGATCACGGAATTCTTCGGCAATTTTAACCCTCTCTTTCCCACGTCTTTTTTCAAAGATTTCAATAGGAAGGAATCACCTATGATAACAATGCTAGAACAAAAGTTATTTGGCATAGCTAAAACTAGTAGAAAACGAAAAAAAAAGTATTTGATTGTAAATCAATAGTTACTTGATTGTTTTCAATAGTTTAACTATTTTTACACAAAATTGATTATATTTGCAGCCTAATGAAACCATAAAGTTGTGTCAAATACTGCTTTTTTTGTTGAAATAATTCGATGAATGTTGGAAGGTGCAAAATTTGATGGAGCTCTACAGCTACCATGGGAAGGAAAGAGTTAAACACAAATCCCAATAAATCTATTTGTTTTAGCGATGATAACCTCTCGTCTGTTTCCTCAAAGACGAAGCGTTATATCACCAAATTTAGTCGTCATCAATGGCCACCCGGGCATTCCAACCGAGGTGTAAAACCCACCTTTGGATACGTGTTTCCTCTGGTAGAGGGGCTTCAAGACGCATCCCTCCCAATGGTCAATGCTTAACTACAGCTGGAGGGCGTCAACTTGCTCTCCTTTCCTCTTTCACATGAATTGTTTAGTTTGATCTACACTATCGCTGGGTTGAATTCCTTTCCCAGGCCTGATTGACTTTTGCGGAAGTGGGGGGGTTTGGTATAGTTCTCGTGATGATTTTATAATATGCAATCGAATATCTACGCAAAGCATTAATAAACGTTCTAGAATTTTGAGAATCGATCCGGACAATACTTCAGGATGCTCTGCGTCCCAATAAATTTTAACGATCAACCAAACCTAGAGCAAAACAGTATAAGGACAGGTTTTACCTTAACCAGCGTTTCCCTACCTCCGAATACCAGCGATTCACGGCTGCCTGATGACGACTGACAAATCTGCTCTGCTCGGAGGTATTTCTCCAACGCACCTCAATAAAAAGGCCGATTCGAACAAAACAACGATCATTGGATTCATCATATGGACAAATGGACGCAATGGACCCACGATGAGATGAATATCTGAAACTGGATTATGTGTGGATTCTGTATAGCAAAATACCACAGTAGATAACGGAACAGTAGCGGTACATAGTACATAGAGTGCCTACACAGACTACTACTATTTTGTAGACTGTAATTCCGAACAAACTCCGAAAGGTGTCTGCCCCGATTTCTCTACCGGAATTCTGTTGAAAATCGCGAATGGATTCTTTTTAAAATTCAAAACGGATTCTGTTTAAAATTCTGATCCGTTCCTGTTGAGATTCCCAAATGAATTCTTTGCAGAATCTCATTCGGATTCTGTTTAGAATCCCAAACGGATTCTGTTCAGAATTCCAGACAAATTGTGTTTAGAATCGTGAACGAATTTTGCTCAGAAGCTCGAGCGGATGCTGCTCAGAATCTCATCGATTTTTTTTTTCGGAGAAACCCTTAGTTATCTGCTACGACAAGTTATAGCGCAAAATAAATCTCTAGCAAGAAAAACATAAGATCAAATCACAGACAGGATCAGATGCCACATTTTATCATTTAAAGACAACATAGAATGTTTTCTGCCATCTGAGCCGCCAAGTTCGCTACAGTAAAAACGGTACAGTCGGGATTCACTGGTTGGGATTTTAATACTTGGGCCACTTTTTAGTTGGGCCTCCGCTGGTTGGGTCATGGCCCTACCAAAAAGCAACCGTACATCAAAATTCAATGTAAACACGGAAAACAGGATTGGCTGTCTCTGGACATCATTTGTGATACACGTGTTCAAATGGCTGTCAGTTGGCCCAACTAAAAAACCGAATTCGTTAGTTGGGTCGAGGTCGTGGCCCAACCAGCGAATAGCGACTGTACTATAGACTAAAAGTCAGCTACGACGATCAAATCTGTACATTGGAATATCCATAAAAGTAATTAGTTTATTTGAAAAAGATTCAAAGGAATAAAAAAATGTTATAAAAAATCAATATTCTATAATATAAACTGAAAAAAGGGGTCCCGTAGTTGGCTAGCCAGCTACCGGGTGTTATAAGCAGAAGGACGTATTACTATTCGGGGAGACATTGGAAAAAAATGTTCCATCAAATCCGGATCAAAAGAGAGGACACACATTCACAGCGATTCTTAATCCGTTGTCAGTCAGGAACCAGAAATATACATTGTGGAAGTCGCAACTTGTTCACCGTGCACATCGCAGTGCGTTATGCATCGTAATACGGATGAAAATGCTAAGGAGTTTCCGGTGGCTGCAGCAGTGATTAAAAAGAAAACCTACATGGACGACTACTTCGATAGTGCTGACACGCTAGAAGAAGCAACAAGTGAAGCTAATCCACTCGAAGGCTGGCTTCAATATGCGAAATTGGGTCAGCAACAGCGATGTGGTCGTGCGCAATCTCGGTGAGGTATGCGAGCAGCGATTGTTATGTATTGATGGCAGCAATGAAGAGCAACGAGTCCTTGGAATCGCTTGGATGCCAGAGAAGGATGTTTTCGTGTTCTCTACGAATTGGTCGAGTCATCTGGCTCCGTGTATTTACGGCGGATTACGACCAACAAAGCGAATCGCTCTACGCATAATTATGAGTCTATTTGATCCAGTTGGAATGCTAGCTCCGTTTTGGATTCATGGCCGTATTATGATTCAAGATTTGTGGCGCATTGGCCTGGATTGGGATGTTAAAGTGGGGGACAAGGAGTTCGAGAAGTGGCAGCGCTGGATCAGTCTACTTCCGAACATCAGCAAGCTTGAGATTCCCCGCTGCTATTTTGGCGACGCTCATCCTAAATCATACCGTTCGTTAGAGCTACACATCTTTACCGACGCTGGCGAGTTGATTGTTCGGCATACTTTCGGATTGAGGCCGACAAAGGTGTACGGTGTTCATTGGTTATGGCAAAAACGCAATGTAGCTCCGTTGAAGTACCAATCGATCCCACGTATGGAGCTACAGGCCACCTTGCTGGGGTCAAGAATGATGTACACCGTTTGTGAAAACCACACGCCACCAATCAAAGAAAAATTCATTCATACTAACGCAGAAGTTCTGGCCTGGATACCTTCTCATCATACACCCAACAGGCGGTTGTTAGATTTTCTAACAATTCTATATAAGAATCTACCAACACCTGTACAAGATCTGGGCATATGTGAAATTGTTAGTTTCTCATACAAAAAATGTAAGAAAAGCTTACAAAATTGTTAGATTCTCATACAATATTTGTATAAGAATCTAGCAATTTCGCATATGCCCAATTCTCATAAAGGTTTTGGTAGATTCTTATACAGAATTGTGATTGACCCCATTGACCCCGAATTGAAATTGCTATAACTTTTCTAATGTTTGGCTAATTTTGGATTTTTGGGGCTGTTCCGAAAGATAATTTAATCATCTTTCAGGTCGTTACTAAATATTGACTGTGAGTGGGCGGGTACATCGCGGGAGGGGTTTTCGTGAAAAGGGTACAAAAACAGTGATTATTTATGCTTATTTTACTTATATCTGAAAATTCTACCCATTTTGAACTGCACTTTTTCAAAAAGGTTATGCAGAAAGGCGTGTGCTTTGACATGAGGCATTGATTAGTTTAAATCTCGGTCGCTAGGTGGTGGAATATTTGAATTCATTATTTTAGACTACTCAGGTAATTCCGATATATGAAATTTTCCTCATTGTGAAATTTGTAAAGATGACGTCTTTAATAAAGTTCGTCTGGTGTGAATGGACTGTCATGTGACGGAATAAATAATTTGGAAATTTACAAATAGGCGGCGCTAGTGTACTTGCAATATTCTTGCATGTTCAAAATATTGCTTTAGCTTGACATCCCTCATACCTACACCCAAATTGTATTCGGCAACATTGTTCAGGATGTACAGGGTTACAAAGCGGTGCTCAATATAATGAGCACTTCTTCCAAGATGCGGCGCTAGTGAGCGGTTATATTTGAGTATATTGTTCCATGTGAGATCTGATGTATTTTGATTTGTAGCATTTTTGGCAAACATGAATGTTGGGGTAGAGTTCATCAAAAGTTTTCTTTATATTCAACCTGCTCCAGCGATGCTGCAAACGCCTATTTGTAAAATTCCACATTAATAATTCCGTCACAAGACAGTCCATTCCCACTAGACGACCTTTGATCAAGATGCCATTTAAACAAATTTTAAAATTGTGCGATAAGAATATTTACACTGAGGAGAATTCTATATATCGGAATATTTTGAGTAGTTTAACCCCCCGCCCACCAATAGTCAATCTTTGGTTACGACCTGAAAGATGATTAAATTATCTTTCGAAACAGCCCTAAAAATCCAAAATTGGCCGAACAATAAAAAAGCAATTTCAATTTGTGGTCAATTTGACCCCAGAGCACAGACAACGTAAGTTTTTTTGAGCACAGACAGAAGGTTAAGTTATTTTTCATTTCGGTAGCTCTTTAAGAAATTCCCCCCTTAGCTGCAACATTTCAAACTTTTTTTTTAATTGCTGCGCGTTCGATTGTGAGTGCATGATTTATCGTAGTTGTTAGTGGCTAGTTAGTTGGTTATTAGAATCCAGACCAAACGATACCTACCCAATTTCAAATGTTTCTTCCCGTGATTTTTGTGAAGACGCAATTTCACTAATTCTGGTCAATCACGAGTAGCAACTATAGATATGTACAGTCAGTCAAAGCTAAACTAAGCCAAGCTTATGTGTTTTACAAGCCAGAGGCAGGACTCCCAAAGAGTAACAGAGCAAGCCCAAAGTTTTTTTTTGTGTCTTTATTAAGGAGACTTTCATTGGTCCAAAGTTGTTATCGATCATTTAGCAGTTTATACATAACTTTTTCTAGAAGCTGCATTTCTAGTGCGAAGGTTTTTCTACAACTCTGCCTAATGGTTCGTTGTTAGAATTCAACTAATGATGGAGTTCTAGTTCTAGTTGTAGTAACTTAATCTAAATAATTGAAATTTTGTCATCATTTAGTCTAAGTTACTGACACTATAGCTTTAACTCCGTTACTAGTGGTGTTCAAACAACGAACAATTAGGCAGAGTTGTAGAGAAACCATTGCACTAGAAGTCCACCACACAACAAATTTTGAAATGCTGCTTCTGGAATAAAATTTTGACAAACTACTAAATGATCAAACGCGAATTACTAAATGATAGATAACATCCTTGAGAGCAAACAAAATGTAACCGCTTGAGCTTGAGCTTGAGCTTGATTGACTACTCGTAGTTGCTACTCCATTATGACCAGATCAGCTGTTCTTGCACAGGGAACCAACAGATGTTTGCTTGGGACTAGCACACATCTTCAATGTACAAGTACTGGTGATCTCATTTGTTAGGTCATACTGGCGCCTGCCACGTCAGAATGCAAGTCAATGTAGGAAAGGGGAGGAAATGATGATGCAATCACTCGCCCACTGCAAGCCGAATATACCTCTGCACTTGCCACGAGTTCATGCGGAATTTGTTGGAATTTCTGGGTTAGGTTGGAGAGGCAGAGGTCCGTCTTGGTTAACGAGCTGCCAATGTGATAGATAGGAGAAAGTAACTGATGGAATTTCTAATTGGATGTAGGAAACGAGCTCTATAGTTCATTTCCAATTATAGCAGATTACTGATAGAATACTCAAGTTGAAGGTATATAGGAATAGTAATGGAAACGGTATGGAAGTCCATTTCCAGTTCTAGCGATTGCTGGAACATGAGAAATAAAGAGAAAGATACAAAGTAGGAGAATGGGACGGACCTGGGATTGAACCCACGACCTCCTGCGTATGAGGCAGAAGCAGTAGCCATATGACTACCAAGCCCGCTGAGAGCAAACAAAATGTAACCGCATCTACAAACAATCAATAACTATATTACCACTACTATTCCTATTCTCATTATTTCCCATACTAATATGAAAATATGAGTTCCCCTAAATTGCTATCCATACCAGGTGTTTTGTGAGTGTAACATTGATACGATTATAAGGCGATAAGCTGAAAAGCCAATCAATTTTGTTTATTTTAAACGTAATTACATATGGATTACTATTTTCCAAAAAATATTGAGAATCAACTTCTAATAATTATACATGCTGCCTTATGTGAACTTATTTCAGTACACTGACTAAATCAACAAGCTCTGAACTATTAACTTAAACGATCATTATTCTCTCCCTTCCAGATACTTCCGCTACTGCGAAAAACTATGCTACGAGTTAAACTCATAAAAAGTGAAATTACAGACGAAAGCCAACCCGTTGTTTAATTGTTCTACAGCTCCACATCTCCACCGTACGCCATCGATAGAGGGTTAACTGCCGGGTGTTGAACCAATACACGCCCTCCCACTCGTTCCACTCGCAGCCGGTTCGGTAGGGTCAGTGCGCACAGTAGTGAGCGCCAGTATCGGAAAGTGGTTCACGAAAACAGCTGAAAATAAAGGAAAATCAAAATTAACCTAGAATAATAAAAGTGACGTGCAAAACACGACCGGTAACACGAGCCCGCTTAACGTGCGAGAAGAAAAAAAAAAGGCAAAGTGAGAAAAAAAAAAGTTTTCGAAACACAAGAAGAAAAAGGGAAAAATTGCTTCTCTTCCTGGTTTTGTGCAACCGGGGAAAAAAATAACGACATCGCAGACGAGTGCAGCAACTCATCTGAGTGTGGCTCCATTGTGCGAGGCTGGCCTCTCCTCTCGCTCTCGCTATTCCTCGATCCGTGTGGTGACTTCAACGCCAGTGTTGAAAGTTAATCGTGCATAAAAAGAAAATAAGTAATTATCCTTTTAAATAAGAAAATTGAGGCAACCGTGGAGAAGCGTACGGGATAGAAAAGAAAGATGCTCATCCAAGTTGAAAATTGGGAAACAGAGAAGAAGAAAATAATCGATGTGCTACAATTATAAGTGAGATAATTCCGTTGTTTTCTTTCTCTTGTATTTCCCTCCCCGGCTGCTTGGATCCACCCGCGATTTGTGTGTCGGTGGCACGCCAACAACAACAACAAACTACTATTCGGCTTACCGCCATATCGTTTGGCTGCCGTAACCAACACCGGACGATTTTTCCCTCTGTGCGCCGTTACTATGGAGACTAGTTTTAACAGTGGAACCGGAGAATTCGACGTAAATATGTTCGATCAGTACATTTACAAGGTGAGTGTTGTTTATGGTTTGCCTTTCTTCATCCAAGCTTGTCGTTTCCGGGGTGTATAACTTATGTCACTGGCTCACGAGCATGATAATTGGAAACTATACTATAACCCACTTTCTATACCATGGTTAATGACGATCGGTCCTGAACTGGAAGGGCAGTTTAATTCGGCAAGGCTTGTTTTATCAATAAAGTATCGGCCTTGTTAGTTGTCTTTTCAGGAATTGGAAAGAAATTTACTTCAAACCAAAATGATTCCATTTAATACGGTCTTTTATGGACAGCATCAAATATAGATAAAACTACCAGGAAATTGTTTTTATTGTGTCCTCATAGAAGCTTATTAAAACTTAATCATTTCATCTCATTTCGATTATGACATCATTAAGGTAATGTTTAAGAAACATTATCACTTCATAAAAAATGGTACACAAATTTATGCAAATACACAAATATTTTTTTAATTTTTAAGGTTTTTTTTAAATGTTGCAAAGATTTAAGTTGTAAAGTGAAACAACACGATCAAAAATACGAGCGAAAAAAAACATTTAAAAACAGAATCCCGTGTCTAAAAATCCATAATTCCGTTGATGTTTGGCAAAGCTGCAACCTTTCAAAATTTGATTTATTTTCAAAGTTATATATACATTTTCTAAATCAATGTACTGAGAAGGATAGATACAAAAGGCTACCATTTTTTGGTAAATTTATCCTGAAGAGAATTGTGCCAATAGATTTCAAATTGGTTGAGAATTCACCTAGCTACGATATTTTCTTTACAAGCTACTTTTAGAAGGCCAAGATTGGAAGCTTTGGGCGATCAATTTTTTGGCTCCAAACTTTGCGGCGACTATTTGTTTTTATTTTCATAAAGAAAGGCACGCGAGTTTTAGCTTTTGAAAAATAAACCACTTTTTTCAGAACCAAAACGTTAAATGAGTTAAATTTGGATAGTGTTCGCCATGACAATTTTATTTTACAACAGGACATTTTCGCCGTTCTATCTGGAAACAGAGGCAGTACTGACCATTCGTCACTCGCTCCATGGGGGTATAACTTATGTAATACCCCCATCTCCCTTATGTTTCCACGGCTTGTGCGCCTCCTGTGCATCATTTCGGGTGTGGAACCCCCGGCACATCACATGTGCCTCAAAACTTACCTACCCGAGCTTTGAGACTGCCCACATGTGGACGGACAGGTACCTTGCAGGAGGTATCCTCGATCAGTGTTGTCGTCAACCGTCCTGCAACAGGGTGCACGACTTGTCTTATACGTCTACTATTTCTAAGGCGCCGCAGAAGCATTAACCTCCCGACACTCCTGCCAGGCATAGTGAGACTTTCGTGTCCCCTAATTCTGAGGTGCCGCAGAGGTATCAGCCACCAGATACTCTTGCCAGGCCTAGTGAGACTTCGCTCATTCTATCACTTACTTGTGTGCTCGCCCATACATTCGGTCCCTCACTCTGTGGGGGTATTATATGTAGTACCCCCAGCTCCCTTTCGCTTGCATCACATCTGTACCACTTCGGGGTTTGCAAGTACCAACCGCTACCACCCATTTGCCGCCAAAGCAGGCCTCACTCTGGGAACCTCCACAGCCTGCATAGAAAATAATAATGAAAAATAAACAGCGCGTAAAACTTGACATGCGGAAATTTACGCATATGAACGCTGAAATGATTCACTTCCTAACAAGATTGCTTACAACTTGTATGCAATATTGACGATTCTTGTCAAATATTGTATACATTTAGGCTATATCCCGTCTGGAATTACGCTAATAATGGCGTTCCATTTATGTGCATGATTTTTAGCGTAAATTTCAGTGGATTTTTCTATTTGTGTGGCTAATTGTGGGATTCGGGGTTAGGATCGTCAAATTGACAGCTTCAGTGTTAAACCAAGCCTGGCGATATGACCGAATTTACACCGTTACGCACTATTGCAGAGTAATCCATATCCTAGCGTTACGGGAAGATGGCCGTGTGATGCCACCGAAAAAATCAAAGTAGTATACAGTGCAAATTTTGTCTTCGTTCGCAACGAAACTTAAACTGGTTACGAAGTGCGCACTAAACCCTACTCGCAGCTGCAATACGCCTTCTCATCGAAGGTTACATTATTATCGCACGTCACTTGAGTTCCAACGTACACAAATTCTGCTGCATCTTCAATTTTTTTTACGACATTTCACTATACCACCACCAATAATGAACCATTTTCTACCATTACTAACGTCTGACGCCATTTGAATACCAATATATTGGGAACTTTCAGCATTCTCTACCGATTGCCCAGCTACTGTAAAACTAGAAGGGATCGCCACAATCCGGCCTGCTGCCACCGGAGAGTCACATCGATCTTTTCCTGAATCCGGGCTAGGATAACTTTGCACCCACGCTTGCTTGTCCTGTCGACATGCGCATTTCACTTCCTTCTCCAAAGCCGAGTATTGTTGACGGGCTAAGATTTTGGTTCTTCTCGTTTTTGTTCGCTCTATCGCGGCTTAAGCTTCTTTTTCCTCCTCTATTTTTTTCCAGGTCTCATCGGTGATCCATTGTTTTCTCTGGGCACGTAGTTCACCACTATTATTCTCGCTGTTGGCAATGAAAGCATTCTTAATGGCGGTTCATTGGTCTTCCACGCTGTCACCTTCCGGAATACCTGCAGCACGTGTCTCCAGCTCTTCAACGAAGGACAGTTTTACCGTCGGCGTATGTTGAATCGTCGTCCAAGTCTCTCCTTCTGTGGTCTGGTGCTTAACATGGAGTGCAGATTTCGCTCTTAATTAATAATTACCAACGATAGATGAAAAGCATACGGCTTTTTCGATCATAACAAGCCATGAAAAAATGCTTGTCACCTGATACAAATGCCATTGTAGTACAATTGCCATTGAGGACCATGTGTAAAACAAGTCGAAATGTATCATCGGCACTCATGTCCTTACAATTGGAGGCTTTCTAAAGAAATTTATCTTGCAGAAAATTCCCCTTAAGGTATAATCCATTGATTTCGTAAGGCAAAAATCGACCATTTTCTACATTGCCTGCAGCGACCCAACGATAGAATCCGACTAGATGTCGCCGTTGCGGCGATGAAATCGCTTAGGTCTGAGGGAGCCTTTACATGGTTTCCGAGTGAAAAATTTATGAATCGGACAATGTACTCAAAAGTTTCATTGCTTTCTGTTGAAAATTTGACTCCATCAAACTTTGGGTTCAGAAATAATGGCCCACAGACTACTTTTGTTTGCGCGTAAATAAGCGCAATTTTTTGGCATGTATCCTTAACCAACATTGTGCATTCAAATGGGAATCCTATCTTATAATTTCATATTGAAAATTGGCTGGATCGGACTATGAACTCAAAAGTTATGGCAAAAATTCTATTTTTCCATAACACACCAGAAAGTCACCGATACCGCTAGGTGGATTCTTCAGAGTTGTTCCTAAATAATCCCTGACTTCATCACTGCAAGTAAAACAACCATAAGTTTTTCGTTATTCAATAGGCGAATTTGAATAAAGCTCATCGATCATTTCGACATCTGGTAGTCGTCACAAGAACCACGAAAAAAAAGTGTCGTTTGTTAAAAAAGTGCATTGGCAGCATACGGAGGAAGTACGATTTTCGTGTTTTCTGGTTAATCCAACCATTTATGAAAGCTGAAATAGTCGCAAATTGGAAGAAAATTTTGTTTTCTTTGGGATGAGCTTCCATCCGGTGGGAGCTTGCAAATGATTTTTCCGATTAAATAGCACATCTCTTGCAGTACCTCCACTACACTATCTTGGTTATGAATTACCGGATTTTTAATTCGCGGTTTATTTGGGTGGGATTCGGCTTCAACAGCTGCTGTAAGACTGTAAGAAGCCATTGCCAGTGGAAAACATGTGACAATGTATCAAAAAGCTAAGTAAATTTTATGGAGAAAATTTGATTTTGAATGTAAAAAATCGCTTCTGATGACCTTTCTCCCAAACTCTCGCAGCGCACTCCACCACTGGATCCTTCTTGAATTCGCCTGTTGCAGACTTGATTTTTGACCCTTCCTTCGGAAGTGTCTAAAATTTCACTTTGTATGCGTGTTACGTATTAATCTACCAAAAAATCTCTTCACAGACGTTTCGGCCGATAGGTCGTGGTCTTTTCCAAGGTTCGTATAGTATATTGGTACTTTACGCAATATTTGTTTACCCTATGAATCAATATGGTCGAAACTATGGTAAATTTCAAGTTATATCTAAGCTCTGGTCAAATTTTCAGCAAAATTCAGCAAATCTCCAAAGTTGATCATTCTATATGAAAAACAGCAAGTGGGCTTTTTATTATGCAGGTAACTGTATATCAATTCCTAGAGTAGTAGTTTGGTGGAATTGGTTGACTTGGTAAGGCCTAAAAAATTCAACTTGGAAAAAGATAAGTTGCCATAATTATTTATTTATTTTATATACACAGTATACATGTTTTTTTTTCCTTACGCTGTAAAAATGTTATAATCTTTAATCTATATACATAATATAATCTATATACATAAAAATGAATTTCTGTCTGTCTGAACCTTATAGACTCTGAAACTACTGAACCGATTGGTGTGAAAATTTGTATGCAGAGGTTTTTGGGGCCGGGGAAGGTTCTTAAGATGGTTCGAGACCCCTCCCTTCTTTGGAAAGGGGGGCTCCCATACAACTGAAACAAAAATTTCTGCATAACTCGGAAAGTAAGCAGAGAATTAATCAATTTTAGGCGAAACAAAGTTCATTGGGTCTGCTAGTAATGTATAAAAATAAAAATAGATTGGTTAAGTAGTTTCTAATTTTACAATCTAATTTTTTATATGTGTAGGTATAAGATTGTGAGAAAATGTGCCGAGACATTGTAAAGTCAAAAGTTTCGCGGTGTTAATTATAGATGGCTACCAGAATCCCTCGATGCAAAAGGGATTACCAGATTATATAAGCCCAAAAGAAAATCCAAATTCAAAATATCATCGGCTTTGCTTGGTTTTTCACCCTCATACAATTGTCTGGTTTGAGGGAATCGAAAATGTCACTGAATCAAAAGCGATCATTATGGTCTGAATTTATCTTAAATTAATACAAACTCCCTATCACTACTTCCGAGTATCAATTATGTGGAAACGTCTTAAATTTCTTAGTCACGAACAAAAAGTATTCGCGTTTTTACAGTCTACTCTGTGTTTCGCCTTTGGCGTATTAGATTCTGCAGCCTCTGTATGTTTATTTATTTATTTATTTATGCATTTATTTCGTCAACCGACGTAGACTAGTACAAATACATATACATGTAACCTCAGTCTAATGACAGATTAATAGTCCTTTTTGTTGGACTCAGGGTCAGCCAAGCAATCACGAACGCGAAGCTGGTCCTGGTCGAGGTCAGTGGATAGAGTACTACCGAACTGTCAAAAAGTTCATTCGACATTAGGGTGGCTCAAATTAGTATGGGAAAAACTTTGTTCAATTTTTTTGATGGGCCGCCCTCTTATTCGATTCTATTTGATGCCCTGATGCTCTGGACAAAATTTCAGCCAAATCGGTCAACGTTTGGGCGGTGCTAAACTCATTGGAAGTTTATATGGAAAAATGTATGCAGAAACATCCAAAAACAATAAATTGCAGCTGGACTACACAACTTACGATGAAGAACTATGATACTCATTCAGATCTTGGAGAATTTAATACAGAATGTTATGCAGAAAGCCGCGAGAAGATTAGAGTTTGCCCGGCTAAGTTATTAGCATTTCTCTGCAGTGGGGTTTCAGCAAATTTCGTTTCTTTTACCTTTGAAAAGAAATAAATTCACTCCTACAACACTCCAGTAAAATTCTAATATCTTTGCGTAATAAACTCTAATCTTCTCGCGGTTTTCAGCATAACATTCTGTATTTTATTTTATAAGAACTGAATGAGTATCATGGTTCTTGATCGTACATTGTGCCGCCCAACTGCAAATCGCTGTTTTTGGATGTTTCTGCATACATTTTTCCATATAAACTTCCAACGAGTTAAGCACTGCCCAAACGTTGACCGATTTGGCTGAAATTTTGTCCAGAGCATCAAGGCATCAAATAGAACCGAATAAGAGGGCGGCCCATCAACAAATTTTGAAAAGTGTTTTTTGAGCCACCCTATTCGACATGGATCGAATGCATTCCTGATGTAATGCTGCAGAATCTAATTGAAGTCCTCATCTAGGGCTGCTTCCCCAGAAACTTTTTCTTTTGAATTTCCTGTTCCTTTATATTTTTCACTTTCTTTTTCATCAGATAAATGATAAAAAGGGCAGTGAAGATGCTCCCTGAGCCGACGTTCTGACACCTGTATCAGTTATTGGCGGAAAAGGGCCTTTCGGAAATTAGTCAAACTGTTGATAACGGATGTAGTCCTCGAGGGAATCAATTAAAAGGAATTTTAAATTCTTTGAACCGGTAATTTTGATAATATACCAAAGTTTTTTAGCCGATTGAGATCCTCAGCATCAATGAAACAATGAGTTAACCTTACCAAAAAATTCAACAAAAATCTAAGAAAATTTAAGTGATATCCAGGCGTCCCCTAAAGCCTGGCGTCCTTGACAGGGGCCAACCTGGACAACCACAAGCTACGGCGCTGTATAACTTCGATATAACGTACATTTTGATTTCAAAGTTGTACGTAATATCGTAGCATAAATAATCAATCTCATTTTTTACTACCTAAATGTTTTTCTACTATGTACTTTATGTGCGAATATTTTTTTTTAAAATAAGAACAATGTAAACAATTCCTACAAACGTTTTTAAAAAATGACACTTTTCGGGTCATTCATTATTTATAATCTATAAAAAGTACATGAAATAGCTTGTGACCAAATGGCTTGCTTTTCGTGACACTGTTTGCATGAAAATTCATAAATAGTGTATTTCCGATCACTGACGAAGTAAAAAGAAGTTACTGAAGAATGGAATTGTTTACGATGGGATTCCTGAAGAAATTTCTTGAGGGATTTATGAAGGCGTTTCCAACACAATGTTTGAAGGAATTTTCTATGTAAAATTCCATCGAATAGTCAAAAGTTTCTTAAAGGGATTTCTGAAAAAATTCCAATAGGAATTTTCAAAAAAAATCGATTAAAGGATTTTTTAAATAGATCCTCTAAAGGAATTCCCAAAGGAATTTCCAAAATAGCTCCCAAGGGATTTCTTAAAAAATCGAAAGAATTCTTAAAGGAATTTCCGATGGTGTTTCCGACTCAAATAATCTAGAGGAATTTCCTATGAAATTTTTAAAGAAAATCTGTAAGAATTTTCTATGGAAATTTGAAGAAATTTCCGGAGGATTCTTTTAATGAATTAAAAGAAATATCTGAAAAAGTTGTTAAAAACCCAGATTAATCCACCTAGCGATGGTGCCTTTCTCGTTTTTTTCGAGTGAGTAATTTCTACGCACTTTTAGTGAAAAAAAAGTATTATGGCCATAACTTCTGAGCCCATAGTCCGATCCGGCCAATTTTCAACAAGAAACAATGGGACCGGATTGCATCGAATGCAACTTGTTGCGAGCAAATCGGCAAATCGGCTGAGGGTAAGTGCCTAAAAATGAGTGAGATTTTTTTTTGTAAAAAAATGTATTTTGGCCATAATTCCGAATTCCATAGGCCGATTCCGCCAATTTTCAATACGAAACAATGGCGCCACGCCGTCGCCGCCGACAGTTTTTGGCACGCCGCCGCTGCCGACATTTTTGCATCGGCGCGCCGCCGTTGATCGCCGCTGATCTATAATTTTCCACGCCGATTCAAATTTTCAGTGGAAACTGATACCAATTATTTCCATAAAAACTCCATACAATATCTTGTTGAAATTTTGAAAAGCTCTCCGTAAAAACTAAGCGTGAAAATTGCGAAGGTGTTCCCGTTGAAATTTTAAAAAATTTAATTGAACAAAAAAGAGTCGTTTGGCAGAAAGCCGCAAGGTTGAAAATTGTTAGGCCGAATATGTCGTTTAACCGAAAAGACTATTTGGTAGAAGCCTTCCCGAGCAAATCGATTACTTTTTTTTAATGTTGTGAAATCATCGATTATGTTTACTTAATTTGATATCTTTTTGGTCGTTTTAACGGTTAAAATAACAAAACGAAATAGCAGAAATATCTTACTGTGACATTCAATCATAAACTATTCCTGCTGTCGATGAGAGAAAATCGAAAACTAATTTTGATATTGACACAGTTTGATGTCATATCATTCAATTTAGTAATCTACAGCAAAATGAGATCAAAATATGCAATCAATCATAATGATTTATACATATTTGAAAACGAATTATGACTCAATTTGATGTCAAAATCAAAATATGTTTTCTATATGATCTCATTATGTTTTCAGACTTCGCTAATATATCTAGCCTAAAGTTATTTGGTCGAACAGTTCCTTCGGCTAAAAAAATCGTGAATAAGTCCTTCGGCCGAAATAGTCGTTTGGTCGGAAAGGACATTCGGTCGAAAGTGTCGTTCGACTGAATTGGTCATTTTGGATATTTTCAAGACAATAACGGGAGAATCTTTTGAATTTCGCCTCAAAATTTTAATGAAAGATTTCCAGTTTTTCCAGAATATTTGTTTGAAAATTGTCTTCAGATTTTCCACGGAAACTACTTTCAAGTATCGAGAACTCTTTGGTATTACCAAGAGGAGCTCTCTGGATTTACCAAAGAAAGTTGTTTGGAATTTACATGAGAATCTCTTCAGAGTTTTC
This sequence comes from Armigeres subalbatus, assembly GCF_024139115.2. NCBI lineage: Eukaryota > Metazoa > Arthropoda > Insecta > Diptera > Culicidae > Armigeres > Armigeres subalbatus. Next base: position 162,404,305 of record NC_085139.1, read on the forward strand.
ACGAGAAGTTGTTCCAAATTTCTATAGGAAAATATTCGGAATATCCACGGAATGTTCCTATTGATTGTTCTGTTGAGTATTCTTTAAAATTCACACAGAAAATTGTGACTGGTAAACTTCCCCAATCTAGATCATATAAGACGGTTAGTTTTTTTTATCCTTTATTAGAGTGATTTTTTCGCAGGGAGAAGTTCATCACTAAACGGCTAGTTTGGCATAGTCAACTTTAACACATCGAGAAAAACTGCTCGGAACTTTTGAGGATTTTTTTGGATTTCTTCAGAATTTTTTTTCTATTTTCGATTAGAAATTCTTGGCCATCGTTGGCCAAAAATGCCATTTTGCAGAAATAGTTTTTTGACAGAATGGGCCATTTGGCCGAAAAAGTCATTTGGTCCAACGGTAATACGGCCAAGTTTCAATGACTGAACCTCGTACTGAACGGGTAATATGGTCACAAATGGCCATTTGTTTGGCGAAATGGTCTTTTTGTCTATTGACCATTGATCAAAATTCCGTGGCCTCTCTTTTTTTAAGTTTAAGTAATTTTTAAGACTGTTATCAGGTCAAAACTGGTTTGACCAAAAATGTAGTTTAGCCGAAAGCAATGGCAAAAGGAAAATTTTGGCAGACTTGTAAAAAGTTGTTTACCCTAACTATTGGGCTGAATATGCCGTTTGGATGAAAAATGCCATTCTGTAGAAAGAGTCATTTGGCCCAAAAATTTACTTTCTGCAACCTCTTTTGAAAAGTGTTGTTCGGCTGAATTGATCATTTTGCCAAAAAGACGTTTATCCGAATAGGTCATTTGACAGAAAATGCCGTTCGGCCAAAACGCAGAATGGACATTTATGGGCCAAATTACTATTCCTACCAAACGGCATTTTCGGTCAAATGATCTATTCGGTTAAACGATTTTTTCGGCCAAATTACCAGATCGCCGGAAAGCAGCCCTCCCGTCCTACTTAGTCATACTTGGTCGACAACTAAGAAGCTTTGCACAAATCCAAAAATTTATATTTGTTTGTTTATTTTATATGTGTGGATGTGAGCGTGTATGTGTGTACAAAAAATAGTGTGCCTGCAGGTACGGATTCGCACTGCTTCCGCCCACATGGGTCTCAATTGCGTACTTTTGGTTACTATCAACTCCCCAAAGCCAACATTTTGCGCTCCTGCAGGTGCAGATTTGCTACATTTATGGTCAAACCATTTTTGACCTGATAACAGTTTCGGATAAACATTCAATTCGGCTTAATGGAATTTGGTTAGAGGCTTTTGGCTTAAAGGCCAGTATCAACTTAAAAAGTAGAGAGGTTACGGAATTTCGTTAGCCTTTTCAACGTAAATGTCATTAGGCCAAATGGATGGATATTTTGGATTAAATTACCCGTTTAGGTATTGACATTTGGCCGTATAACCTGTTGGCTTAAACTATTTTTTTTGGACAAATATTCCATTCTGCCAAACGACCATTTCAGCCAAACAGCATTTATGGGCTGATGACCTATTCGGCCAAACGACCTGTCAGGGCAAACGACTATTTGGGCCAAATTACCAGTTCGGCCGTCTGTCGCTTGCGCCCAATGAGATTTTCCAACAATTTCTTATGGACAGTACACTAGTCGTTCGATAACTGCAACATGTTTTCGTTTCAGTTAGCGAATGGCGTTCGATAACTGCGATGCATTCAAGACGGCAAACAATTGTCGGAATAGAATAGAACTGCACCTGCTTGTTCAGCGCTATGCAGCTATCATCGACATTGACATCGTTTTGAAGCACAGCTGTCCGATAACTGTAAAACTGATGAAACCATCGAAATGTTGTTAAAAGCATTGCAGTTAAAATACTTTCGTTATCGAACGTCTAATGTACAAAGAATTTCCGGTAGAAACCCAATAATTACAAACCATTTTTCATGAAGACATTTTGAACAATCCTCCGCGAAAATTCTGAAGAAGTTTCCGTCAAACTTATGGACAATTTCTCGTGAACATTCCAGAGATTTTTTTTAAAACTCTTTAGTCTCCCGCGGAAATTCTTAAGAATTTACTGTTTTATTGTGAGTCATGCCAAGCTAGTCGTCTTTATTATTCTAGACCGAAAAAGCCAACGGTTAAACACCCATTCTACCAACCGCACTCTCCTGCAATTATTAAGAATATTCTGTGAAAATTTCGAAGAATACTCTACAGAAATTCAACAGGAACTTTTCGTAAATTTCTGAAGTTTTTCCTGTAGAAGTTAAGAACTTTTTTTTGTGAAAATTCTGAAGTGTCTCATGCAAATTGCGACGATTTTTCTGCTGAAATTCCAAATAATTTTATTCGGAAATTACAAAGACCTTCTCTTGGTAATTTCAAAGATTGCTCCAAGATATCTTCCAAATAATGGAAAAACTAATAGATTTTTCTGGAGAAGTTCATTAGATTTTTCATGCGAAATTCAAAAGATTTTTCTTTTAATGTCTTGAAAATATCCCGAAAAAATGCAAAAAAAATCTTAGAAAATCGTAATAAAAAAATCGCCACGCCGATTCACGCCGCCGCCGCCGGCTAAAATGGCTTCTGGCGTGACGCCGCCGCCGCCGACCAAAATATTGACAAATGCCGCCGCCGACGAATATAGGACCGGCGCACACCTCTAGTTCTAAAGGAATTCATAGAGGTTTTTTTCTGGATTTCGTGAAATAGTTCCAGAAGAGCATTTCTGAGTGAGTTCTCATAGGAATTTCCGGTGGAATTTTCTAAGAAACTCCTCGACGAACTTCTAAAAAATCATAAGAAATACATAAACCAATATCTGAATTTTTGAAACATAAAGAAATTTCCGAACAAATTCCTTAAAAAAAATTTCGATGGAATTTCCGAGAGAATTTCAAAAATATTTTCCATACGAAGTTATTTCTGGAGTGGGTTTTGTGGCTGTATGGTTAGCGATGTCAATCGTCTAGACGCATGTGCTTTGGAGTGTGGGTTCGATTCTTGCCCCGGTTAAGGAGCAAACTTTTCGTTAAGCGAAAAGTTCTCCACTGGTCCACTAGGTGTTGTATAAATGTCATGTCCGTTGTCTCATGCTAGATGCTAAGTGTTCAGTCTGCTGTACGACCTCTGGTCGCAGACGGTGATTCTTCCTTTTTTCAAGAATGTCGAAAATTTTTCCCGAGTTCCTTTGAAGTTCCTTAAGGAGTTTGTTCATAGGTTTCTCGGGAATTTACTAGAAGTTTGTTCTTGAACTTTGGAAGGAATTTCAGTGGGAGTTGCTGGAAGTATTCCTAAAGAAATTCAGCAAGGACTTCTTGTAGGACTTTCCGGCGGTGCTAAGGTCGTCCTAAGGATATCGTTGGGAATGTTTTGAATTGATTTTCAATGGAAGCTCCGGAGAAGTACCTGGAAGTGTTTCCGATTAAATTACTGGATAAGTTTTATGAAGATGTTTTTAAGGAATCCCTCCAAAAATTTCCGAAGGAATCCCTGGATGCTAATTTGCGGAGGATTTTTTGAATGAATGACTGGTAAAATTAAAGATGGGAAAAGAAATTCTTTCAAAAATGCGTTCAGGAGCTCCTTCGGGAATTAGTATAGAAAATCCTTCTAAAATTCCTTTGAAAAATTCCATTAGGAATTCTTTGAGGAATTCTCTAGAAAATTCCTTCAGGCTCCCCTTCGGAAATTCCTATTTGAATTCAGTCGGATATTTTTTGAGGAGTTGATTCGGTAATTCCTCCTTCATTTCTTTTAGAGATTTCTGCAGGAATTCGTCCACAAAATACTCCTTAAATTCTTTTGGAAAATCTAGAGGTTTCTTCTGGGATTATGTTTAAAAAATCGATGCAAACATCAAGTTTGGATATTCAATACTTATTCAACATTGACTGACTTAGACCCAAAAGCTACCTGACGTCAGCACTGACTTTTTCAGAACTTTTGCTCAATTTCGACTAGACATTTGTTCGACACAGAACATGCTCGAAAGCTCATTACCTCAATATTTTCCAATTCATCGTGAGAATTCTTGTAATTTGATTTGAAGAAAACAGTCACAATAATGTCTGTAGGTGATGGAATTAGATTCCATAAGATGATGTGATCCCTACATGAATGCTCAAGACTATTTACTTTTTTTTTGGAATAACTAACCAAATCTAAATTATTTTTCAAAGTGTACGTGGTATCAGAAGAAACTGTACGCTATATCGAGTGACGTCACATTAGGGGTACGCTATATCGAAGATTACCTGCATTGTTAAGGCCATCCGGAAAAATTAAATTTAGTTCTGCCACATAAAATTTCCACCAGAATCATGAATAACATAGCATAGTGGAATGAACTCAAACAATTTTTGAAGCCAAGAACTGAGGAAAAGTATTTTGAGATTCTTAGGAGATAGAAAATCATTACGCATATTTTCAAAGTTTTACGGCTTCTTCTAACTTCCTTAAGCAGACAGAATTTAAGGTCAATTGACAGCAACACGAAAATGCGAACTTTTAACCATTTTTATTATCAAAAAATGGACTACCAGAACAAATAAACAAAATCGAACAAACAGTAAAACAGTACGAATTGGAGAAAATATGCACTTTTGTCAAATTTAGCAATTCAGTAAAATAACAGAAGACCTATCGAAGTGGCTCTCCCAAGTGTTTCGTTGAAGCAACACATAGGACGTTCCGCAAGCTACCTCATTATTTGGAATAAATAAATAATTAAATGAAATAAGCTAAAATAAGCTCGATTGCAAGGAGAAATTTTCTCTTGACATCAATTTCCAACAACTAAATTCCACCCCCGTGCTTTGCAGCAGAAATGAAGCGAATTGATCCCGATTATCAATGCTGTTCCGGCACCATTAAAGAACCGAAGAACAAAAGCATTGAATTGTAGGAAACAAGTCCGATAAAATCAGTGAAACAAGCTAACGTTAAATTGACATTAATTCCGTTCGTTTTGTTTCATCCGTTCAGTGTTCATGATGTCGTCCCGCGCAACTCCCTCCACCCACTTCCCTTCTTATTCAGCCAACTTTGCTGGAAACGATGTTTACAAAACAACATGGTGATTATGAATTCCATTGAATTATATGCAGTTTATTTTATTTAGTTTTCTTCCCTCATTTCACTCCGTCCAACTATTGTACTGAGTGGTAGTTGTAAGTTGTTTCAGCCGGTTTAGTGCCATAAGCGGGCACTCCTCCGTCCGGGCCCCGTTCCCTTCCTTGGTCTATTTATTGGGCTACCCTACTTGGTCTTCCTCTTGAACGATCTCACATCTTCAGCATGGTATTTATTTTCATTACTGTTTTAGAGTCACGATTTTACAATTAGCATATTTATCTGGAAAAATAATTGATTTATCTTTCTTTTTCCTTCCTTTCGACCTGCTCGGCCGTTTTCGATGCAAGTAGTTTCATCCCGGTGCCCTCTTCTAGGCGTCTCTAAGCTCATATGGTGCTAAAGTGCATCATTACACCTTCTCACGAAATAGAGAGAGAGAGAGGGGAGGGATAAATGGCTTTCTTTTCACCGGGAAGCTTTTTATGCTAAACAAAACTATAAAAAAACACGACAGCAACGACAGAAAAAGAAAAGCTGTTTACACATAACCTGTTTAACTGCATTCTTTTTTGAAACTAGAGAAATATAAAGAAGAATGATAACCGTAATGCTTAACTGTGCTGGCCGGGGCAACAGCTTTGCTGAAACAAATGCGCCGGAATATAAATAATAATGATGGTGATGAAAGTACGAAAGTAAAATAAAACAAGCAACGATCCGGCAGCGAAGTGGATTTAACTGCATTTTGAAACAATTCACTAACTGCCAAACGAGATTGGCCCCAAATTGTCTGCTGCCATTTGTTTCGTTCGCTGGCTGGGCGGAATATGAATATGGGCTCCGGCCAAGTTGTTGCAAAACGGAGTAATCTCGGTCGTGTGAATAGAAAACTGATAAACCACATTTATAACGAAGTGTGTTGCTCATTCAGCTATTAAATTAGTCCCAATTTCTGGCCGAGTGAATGAAACCATTATGATGGACCTGTTTCGTTAGAAATAACTGTCCGAGTGCAACTGATTGCAAATGTGTTTGATTGCTTGAAAATTTGTTTAAAAAGTAATTAGTTTGGGTAATCTAATCTGTGTTTATAACGATTACTGTTACACTTTGTCTTATTGCTGATGGATGGTTTGTTTCTGTTCCATCACAGACTAAAACCTTTTTCACTTTAAAGAACTTATGAATGCGTTTAGTTCCGACTCTATCAACATTCAAGCTGTCGTGTCGAAAGGTTAACCTGGAGCTTAAAACAGAATTGTTTAAATTGCATCAGACTTGCCTACTCATTAGCCTAGGTATATACTTTTAACAAGGCTGGCCATAAATAGCAAACACGCGCATAAATATTTAGGTCCGCTTATTGGCAGACAGGAAAATAAAATTGAATTCACATAAGTATCGAACTGTGCGCGACACACAGCAAGATAAAGACAACTATCTGCGCTATTTTGGGTTCGGTTTAAATTTCCGGGGAGAATCCATTCTCCACCCGGTATGGCAACGGAACAACGTATGTAAACCCTCCTTTCGGAGATAACGAATTCTACTCTTTGCCGTAGAGCGAACCGGCGGTGGCGCGGGGCTCGCTCGGCGAAACAAACATTGATTCGCATTCTGTGGCGCACAGAAGGGGCAGCTTCAGCCTTCATCTCATCAGAAATGCTTTTGCTCGGTACCCCATTACCATACAATGTACACGCCATATGCATACAACGGCCGAACGAGGCAACTATCAACCGGTTATGAGGCGGAGTGGTGCAATCGGATTCGGTGTTTGCTCATTGTTGTTGGTTGGCTCTATTGCTCAACTTTTAGAGTGGTAATCATTATTTGTGCAGCGCAAAATGCAAGAAACCAACCACCAACACCGAAGTGCAATGCTGTACTGTGGGTTGAATCGGAAGACTTTGACATGAAACAGAAAATTTCAGTTCAGTGGAACATTTCTGGGCGACATTTTGAATGACCGAATCGCTTTTTTGAGAATATTGTTTTAAGATTATAATTCATATTTTCCCTCGACTGTTCGACATACTGTAGCACCAAAACATTAAAAATACATGTTCGTCGGGTTTTAAAAATCAAACGTAACTACGAACTAATTTGGGGTGTATCGATTCTGTTTCCATTTCTTTAAAACAAAGTAGAACATAGAATAACGCTCAAACAACGCATGTCAGATTATCTTTCAGGGGAATCCCCAGATTTTTGGAGGGGAATCCCTCGAATCCTGGAGGGGAATTCCTTGATTCTCGAAGGAAAAACTCTCGATTCTTGAAAAATGCCTCGATTCCCGGAGGGGAATCCCTTGATTCCCGGAGGGGAATCCCTTGATTCCCGGAGGGGAATCCCTTGATTCCCGGAGGGGAATCCCTTGATTCCCGGAGGGGAATCCCTTGATTCCCGGAGGGGAATCCCTTGATTCCCGGAGGGGAATCCCTCGATTCCCGGAAGGGAAATCCCTCGATTCCCGGATCAAAATCCCTCGATTCCCGGATTGGAATCCCTCGATTCCCGGAATGGAGTCCCTCGATTCCCGGATCGGAATCCCTCGATTCCCGGATCGGAATCCCTCGATTCTTGGATCGAAATTCCTCGATTCCCGGATCGGAATCCCTCGATTCCCGGATCGGAATCTTTCGATTCCCGGATCGGAGTCCCTCGATTCTCAAAGGGAAATCGCTTGATTCCCGGAGGGGAATCCCTTGATTCCCGGAGGGGAATCCCTTGATTCCCGGAGGGGAATCCCTCGATTTCGGTATCCCTCGATTCTCGGATCGGAATCCCTCGATTCCCGGATCGGAATCCCTCGATATCCGGATGGGAATCCCTCGATTCCCGGATTGGAATCCCTCGATTCCCGGATTGGAATCCCTCGATTCCCGGATCGGAATCCCTCGATTCCCGGATCGGAATCCCTCGATTCCCGGATCGGAATCCCTCGATTCCCGGATCGGAATCCCTCGATTCCCGGATCGGAATCCCTCGATTCCCGGATCGGAATCCCTCGATTCCCGGATCGGAATCCCTCGATTCCCGGATCGGAATCCCTCGATTCCCGGATCGAAATCCCTCGATTCCCGGATCGGAATCCCTCGATTCCCGGATCGGAATCCCTCGATTCCCGGATCAAAATCCCTCGATTCCCGGATCGGAATCCCTCGATTCTCGGATCGGAATCTCTCGATTCCCGGATCGGAACCCCTCGATTCCCGGATCGGAATCCCTCGATTTCCGTATCGGAATCCCACCATTCCCGGATCGGAATCCCTCGATTCCCGGATCGAAATCCCTCGATTCCCGAATCGGAATCCCTCGATTCGCGGATCGGAATCCCTCGATTCTTAGAGAGACAAATCTTTAAGCTTCATTATCGTTATTGTTGCGATACAACTATGTGTTGCAAATATTCCGGACTTTTGGAATGAGCGTCCTCTATGACAAGAAACATCTTTCTCTTCACTGACCCAGCATATTATATATGAAGACAAGACCGTGATTGGAACGGAATTAGCCATGACGAATTTTTATTTAAACTGGCGCTTTTACATCGATATTTTCCCAATGCACAGAACTTCTGGTTAGAAATTTCATTCTCTGTACATGAATACAGGCATCCATTTGCTTCACATAGTGACTCATGTATGTTGTAGATGATGCAACTTCATTGGAATGTTTCACGTAAGTCTAATTATTACCATCATCCCCAAATCTGGGTTGTAGTGGCTCAGTAACAAGTCTGATTGTAAAACATCCTTGAATTGCCCCATTTCCATTTTGAATGAGATTGAGATGAAAACCGTATTCTTCGATGCCCGCGTGTAGCGTTCATGTAGAATGAATTTATTACTATTTGACTTAGCCAAAAATTCATGCCTGGTCTGGCGTGCTCCAACATTGGATTGATTAAAAATGCTTCGAAAATTCATATTTTTTCTGAGATTTAATTGTTGCTTCTTTAGATAAATATTTTTGAACAAAAATTGTTATCGGTTTTACTGAGTTGAATTTTGATCAGCGCTTTTTAATTTTCAGTTGTTAATATTGCTATCGCGATTATTGTTTCAAATTTTGCGCCGTCTTAGACTCCCGTTAAAGAAATATTGACCCACCAAAATATGTTTACACCAGTCCCTCCATATATGACAAAAGATGCAAGGACAATGTTTCGGATTGTGCTTTTGCTAGTTTCTATTGGAGGTATGAACATTTGTTTTGATACTTCAACAAATGTGTACAGTAGTGTATTCTTCGGTAAAAAAAGCAATAGTGAGCTGAACATTTTTTTTGAAACATTTTTTTACAGTGGTGGCGTTGGAAATCAACTTTTTCTTGACTTTTTATTTAAAAAAAATACTACCATGGAAAACGCAAAAGAATAAACAGAAAATAAATAACCACACAAACCACACGATAATGTTTCGACGCTTGGCATAAGTCTCAACCCACAGTATTGTAAACCGTGGCAAATACTAGGGCCGACAGACAGCATAAAACTCGTTTTCGGTTCGGTTCGGCTCGGTGCGATGTACCGTACATGAAAACAGCAAATCGAAACGAAAACGATGACGGTACATGCATGTTAACCATGTTCCGTTATCGTAGTTTTATGAGCTCGTTTTTCGCTTGTAAAATTTGTTCATTTCCTACAGTAACATCAGTTCGCGATCGGGGGTCCCTTCCTTCCTAGATTCGTGCTGCGGCACTGACTGCACTCAAAGAAAAATGTTGTTTTGGAGAAAAAGAAGTACGAATCTGAAATTCAAAAAACATAAGTTGGAGCCGTATGGATGCACACGGCAATGCTAATATGCGGTGGTGGAAATTAGTGTTCATTAAAATTCGCAGGCAGCACAAGAAAATTGCACCCAGGGCTGCCACAACGGACGGCGTAACTAATTAGTGCATACATTTAGTACATAGCATTAACTCGTTAACACGCTCAGCTTCACTTCTGGGTGATTGATAGTGTGTCTGTTACATAGTGGAAAAATAAAATCAAGCCAATCGAGCCCTATGTAGGTGATATAGAAAATAACAACCACAGATGGCTGCCTTTTGCTGCCATCAGTTCATTTGGAAGAAGCAAAAAACATAACACTTTTGAGCAAGGTCAGGTATGGGCGAAGGGAAATAAATGACAGCGGTGTGGGTTGCAATAGATCACCTCTAAGTGGTTCCGTTATGGAAAATCCACTTCTGCGAATGGGAATACGAATGCTACACTGGCAACGGCAGCGGAAAGCGAGTGTGTGCTGATAATACAAATCTCCCGTAGTAAACAGTGCCAGTGTTACGTAATTGCCGGGTAGGTAATCAAGTATATTTATAACGGGGATTATAATGGAGATTTATTATAAATAGAACCACTTGATAATATACTATCATTGTGGAAATTTAATTTGTTTTTGAAATTAAGGAATTCCATTCTGTGTAAAGGCTCCCCCATACCTAAGCGATTTCATCGCCGCGACAGCGATAGCTAGTCGCCGCGATTCTATCGTTGGATGTTCTATTTGCGCTTCGATACCAACGGCGACAGAATCGCAGTCGCCAAGCGATCGAATTGTGTCGCAATTGTCGCGTCGCGTGTGTTTAGGGGAACCTTAATTTGTTTGGGGTATCTTCCAGTGGGGTGAATGTTTTTTTTTTCCTGTAGATAAGGACGTTATTGCCCAGGTCTTCAGTTAGTCTTGGGAGCAAATGCGTAGGTTTGCTAATCCGGATGTGCCGAATTCGATAATTTGAAAAGCAGGCCAAGTTCCAGTTGGAATGTAGAGCCATTGGAGAAGAGAAATGTTATTGTTGCAGTATCGAAACTGATTTTAAAATCGATGACGAGTTTTTATGGTTAATAAATCGAATATGTGTTTAGCCTGTAGGTCTAACACATAAGGGTTTGCTGGAGAAGAATTAAATTTTGAAGTTTTGAGGACTTAAAATTTTGAAACTTTAATTTTAAAATTTTGAAATTTTGAAATTTTAAAACTTTGCAGTTTTGAAATCTTTAAATTTTGAAATTTTAAAATTTTAAAACTTTTAAATTTTAAAATTTTGAAATTTTGCAGTTTTGAAATCCTAAAATTTTGAAATTTTGAAATTTTAAAATTTTGCAATTTTAAAATCTTAAAATTTTGAAATTTTAAAATTTTGAAGTTTTGAAATTTTGAAATTTTGAAATTTTGAAATTTTGAAATTTTGAAATTTTGAAATTTTGAAATTTTGAAATTTTGAAATTTTGAAATTTTGAAATTTTGAAATTTTGAAATTTTGAAATTTTGAAATTTTGAAATTTTGAAATTTTGAAATTTTGAAATTTTGAAATTTTGAAATTTTGAAATTTTGAAATTTTGAAATTTTGAAATTTTGAAATTTTGAAATTTTGAAATTTTGAAATTTTGAAATTTTGAAATTTTGAAATTTTGAAATTTTGAAATTTTGAAATTTTGAAATTTTGAAATTTTGAAATTTTGAAATTTTGAAATTTTGAAATTTTGAAATTTTGAAATTTTGAAATTTTGAAATTTTGAAATTTTGAAATTGAAATTTTGAAATTTTGAAATTTTTAAATTTTGAAATTTGAAATTTTGAAGTTTTAAAATTAGAAATTTTGAAGTTTTAAAATTTTGAAATTTGAAATTTGAAATTTTGAAATTTTGAAATTTGAAATTTTGAAATTTTAAAATTTGAAATTTTGAAATTTTGAAATTTTGAAATTTTAAAATTTTAAAATTTAAAAACGTAAAAATTTTAAAATTTTAAAATTTAAAAATTTTAAAATTTTTAAAATTTTAAAAAGTTGAAATTTTGAAATTTTGAGATTTTGAGATTTTGAAATTTTGAAATTTTGAAATTTTGAAATTTTGAAATTTTAAAATTTTGAAATTTTGAAATTTTGAAATTTTGAAATTCTGAAATTTTGAAATTTTGAAATTTTGAAATTTTGAAATTTTGAAATTTTGAAATTTTGAAATTTTGAATTGAAATTTTGAAATTTGAAATTTTGAAATTTTGAAATTTTGAAATTTTGAAATTTTGAAATTTTGAAATTTTGAAATTTTGAAATTTTGAAATTTTGAAATTTTGAAATTTTGAAATTTTGAAATTTTGAAATTTTGAAATTTTGAAATTTTGAAATTTTGAAATTTTGAAATTTTGAAATTTTGAAATTTTGAAGTTTTGAAATTTTGAAATTTTGAAATTTTGAAATTTTGAAATTTTGAAATTTTGAAATTTTGAAATTTTGAAATTTTGAAATTTTGAAATTTTGAAATTTTGAAATTTTGAAATTTTGAAATTTTGAAATTTTGAAATTTTGAAATTTTGAAATTTTGAAATTTTGAAATTTTGAAATTTTGAAATTTGGAAACTTTGAAATTTTGAAATTTTGAAATTTTGAAATTTGGAAACTTTGAAACTTTGAAATTTTGAAACTTTAAATTGTCGCGTCGCGTGTGTTTAGGAGAACCTTAATTTGTTTGGGGTATCTTCCAGTGGGGTGAATGTTTTTTTTTTCGTGTAGATAAGGACGTTATTGCCCAGGTCTTCAGTTAGTCTTGGGAGCAAATGCGTAGGTTTGCTAATCCGGATGTGCCGAATTCGATAATTTGAAAAGCAGGCCAAGTTCCAGTTGGAATGTAGAGCCATTGGAGAAGAGAGATGTTATTGTTGCAATATCGAAACTGATTTTAAAATCGATGACGAGTTTTTATGGTTAATAAATCGAATATGTGTTTAGCCTGTAGGTCTAACACATAAGGGTTTGCTGGAGAAGAATTAAATTTTGAAGTTTTGAGGACTTAAAATTTTGAAACTTTAATTTTAAAATTTTGAAATTTTGAAATTTTAAAATTTTGCAGTTTTGAAATCTTTAAATTTTGAAATTTTAAATTTTGAAACTTTTAAATTTTGAAATTTTGAAATTTTGCAGTTTTGAAATTTTGAAATTTTGAAATTTTGAAATTTTGAAATTTTGAAATTTTGAAATTTTGAAATTTTGAAATTTTGAAATTTTGAAATGTTGAAATTTAAAAAATTTTAAATTTGAAATTTGAAATTTTGAAATTTTGAAATTTTTAAATTTGAAATTTTGAAATTTTGAAATTTGAAATTTTGAAATTTTGAAATTTTGAAATTTTGAAATTTGAAATTTTGAAATTTTGAAATTTGAAATTTGAAATTTTGAAATTTTGAAATTTTGAAATTTTGAAATTTGAAATTTTGAAATTTTGAAATTTTGAAATTTTGAAATTTTGAAATTTTGAAATTTTGAAATTTTGAAATTTTGAAATTTTGAAATTTTGAAATTTTGAAATTTTGAAATTTTGAAATTTTGAAATTTTGAAATTTTGAAATTTTGAAATTTTGAAATTTTGAATTTTGAAATTTTAAAATTTTGAAATTTTGAAATTTTGAAATTTTGAAATTTTGAAATTTTGAAATTTTAAAATTTTGAAATTTTGAAATTTTGAAATTTTGAAATTTTGAAATTTTGAAATTTTAAAATTTTAAAATTTTGAAATTTTGAAATTTTGAAATTTTGAAATTTTGAAGTTTTAAAATTTAAAAATGTTAAAATTTTAAAATTTTAAAATTTAAAAATTTTAAAATTTTTAAAATTTTAAAAAGTTGAAATTTTGAAATTTTGAGATTTTGAGATTTTGAAATTTTGAAATTTTGAAATTTTGAAATTTTGAAATTTTAAAATTTTGAAATTTTGAAATTTTGAAATTTTGAAATTCTGAAATTTTGAAATTTTGAAATTTTGAAATTTTGAAATTTTGAAATTTTGAAATTTTGAAGTTTTAAAATTTTGAAATTTTGAAATTTTGAAATTTTGAAATTTTGAAATTTTGAAATTTTGAAATTTTGAAATTTTGAAATTTTGAAATTTTGAAATTTTGAAATTTTGAAATTTTGAAATTTTGAAATTTTGAAATTTTGAAATTTTGAAATTTTGAAATTTTGAAATTTTGAAATTTTGAAATTTTGAAATTTGGAAACTTTGAAATTTTGAAATTTTGAAATTTTGAAATTTGGAAACTTTGAAACTTTGAAATTTTGAAACTTTAAATTGTCGCGTCGCGTGTGTTTAGGAGAACCTTAATTTGTTTGGGGTATCTTCCAGTGGGTGAATGTTTTTTTTTTCGTGTAGATAAGGACGTTATTGCCCAGGTCTTCAGTTAGTCTTGGGAGCAAATGCGTAGGTTTGCTAATCCGGATGTGCCGAATTCGATAATTTGAAAAGCAGGCCAAGTTCCAGTTGGAATGTAGAGCCATTGGAGAAGAGAGATGTTATTGTTGCAATATCGAAACTGATTTTAAAATCGATGACGAGTTTTTATGGTTAATAAATCGAATATGTGTTTAGCCTGTAGGTCTAACACATAAGGGTTTGCTGGAGAAGAATTAAATTTTGAAGTTTTGAGGACTTAAAATTTTGAAACTTTAATTTTAAAATTTTGAAATTTTGAAATTTTAAAATTTTGCAGTTTTGAAATCTTTAAATTTTGAAATTTAAAAATTTTGAAACTTTTAAATTTTAAAATTTTGAAATTTTGCAGTTTTGAAATTTTGAAATTTTGAAATTTTGAAATTTTGAAATTTTGAAATTTTGAAATTTTGAAATTTTGAAATTTTGAAATGTTGAAATTTTGAAATTTTGAAATTTTGAAATTTTGAAATTTTGAAATTTTGAAATTTTGAAATTTTGAAATTTTGAAATTTTGAAATTTTGAAATTTTGAAATTTTGAAATTTTGAAATTTTGAAAGTTTGAAAGTTTGAAATTTTGAAATTTTGAAATTTTGAAATTTTGAAATTTTGAAATTTTGAAATTTTGAAATTTTGAAATTTTGAAATTTTGAAATTTTGAAATTTTGAAATTTTGAAATTTTGAAATTTTGAAATTTTGAAATTTTGAAATTTTGAAATTTTGAAATTTTGAAATTTTGAAATTTTGAAATTTTGAAATTTTGACATTTTGAAATTTTGAACCCTGAAACTTGAAATTTTGAAATTGAAATTTTGAAATTGAAATTTTGAAATTGAAATTGAAATTCCTTGAAATTTTGAAATTTTGAAATTTTAAAACCCTGAAATTTTGAAATTTTGAAATTGAAATTTTGAAAATTTTGAAATCTTGAAATTTGAAATCTTGAAAATTTTGAAATTTTAAAATTTTGAAATTTTGAAGTTTTGAAATTTTGAAATTTTAAAATTTTGAAATTTTGAAATTTTGAAGTTTTAAAATTTAAAAATGTTAAAATTTTAAAATTTTAAAATTTTTAGAACTTTAAAAAGTTGAAATTTTGAAATTTTGAGATTTTGAGATTTTGAAATTTTGAAATTTTAAAATTTTAAAATTTTAAAATTTTAAAATTATAAAATTATAAAATTTTGAAATTTTGAAATTTTGAAATTTTAAAATTTTGAAATTTTGAAATTTTGAAATTTTGAAATTTTGAAATTTTGAAATTTTGAAATTTTGAAATTTTGAAATTTTGAAATTTTGAAATTTTGAAATTTTGAAATTTTGAAATTGAAATTGAAAAATTTTGAAATTTTGAAATTTTGAAATTTTGAAATTTTGAAATTTTGAAATTTTGAAATTTTGAAATTTAAAAACTATTTTTCGAAATTTTAAAATTTTAAAACTTTAAAATTTGAAATTTTGAAATTTTAAAATTTTAAAATTTGAAATTTTGAAATTTTGAAATTTTGAAATTTTGAAATTTTGAAATTTTGAAATTTTGAAATTTTGAAATTTAGATATTTTGAAATTTTGAAATTTTTAGATTTTGAAACTTTGAAATTTTAAAATTTTGAAATTTTAAAATTTTGAGATTTTGAGATTTTGAAATTTTGTAATTTTGTAATTTTGTAATTTTGAAATTTAGAAATTTTGAAACTTTGAAATTTTGAAATTTTGAAATTTTGAAATTTTGAAATTTTAAAATTTTGAAATTTTTGAAATTTTGAAATTTTGAAATTTTGAAATTTTGAAATTTTGAAATTTTGAAATTTTGAAATTTTGAAATTTTGAAATTTTGAAATTTTGAAATTTTGAAATTTTGAAATTTTGAAATTTGGAAACTTTGAAACTTTGAAATTTTGAAATTTTGAAATTTTTAAATTTTGAAATTTTGAAATTTTAAAATTTTGAAATTTTGAAATTTTGAAATTTTCTCCAGGGTTGAAATTTTTTCCAGGGTTGAAATTTTTAAATTTTAATGTTTCAAAATTTTGAAATTTTGGAGAATTTTTGAAATTTTACAAGTTTGGAAATCAGGGACGTTTTAAAATTTTGAAATTTGGTAGGAAGCATTCCCCGCATAAATGTCGAAGGCCGCTGTGATGTCAAAAACTGTTTGTGGCGTGTGCATTTTTTGGGAAACTTATTTCAAAACATTCCAACAGCAGCAGTTTGAAGCACGACTAATCTTTTGTCATTTGTTGGGAGAATCTATCCGAAATTGATCCTTTATAGGAGTGTGACTCGCATGAAACTATGCGCAATCGTATTCTGTAAGTGTTTGTCCAAAGTCATCATCTTATATGTGAATGTGATTGGAACAGGCGACTGTTCATTAAGATTTCTTCCGGTTGAAACAGTTGCTGTTTGAAAGTTAAAACATTTGAATTGATGAATCTCTAATGGTGATCAAATGAATTCGCCCAACTTATTGAAGATCGGCTGAGCATCACTTTTTGCTTTGCACTTTTTGCTAATGACCATCATACCTAACTGGCGTTAAGTATTGCCAATCAGCTCCATGATACCACACTATGCAGAAGTTACTGAACATTCAAAATACGCAATCAAAACGCATCTGCTTACTATTGTTGATGATGGGCGCTCATGTGCAGCAAAAAGATTTTCCCCAGAAAAGGGAAGGAGACTGATCCGCATAAAAAAAACCGAACGATGTGTGCTGGTAGTTAGGTATGTGTGCGCAATGGACGCGACGTCACGACGGGATCAACTTCGCCGGCCCATGCGGTGTTAGGAGGAGGATAGAATTCGTTCTCATTTCGTGCATCCAGCCATCCTTTGATGTCGTGAGTATCGTGTTTCCTCGACGGCCCGTTCAAGTACCTAACCTTCGTAAAAAGAAGGTCCCAAAAATCGCCCGACGAACGCAATGAAAACAGATTCTGTCCGCCGTTGTTTAAAATGCTGCTCTGCTTTATAACCTAAGTCATATTGACAGGTTAATGCGATGTCAAAAAGTCATACAGATGAAAGGGAAGAGCATAGGGAGCATATTTTTTGTTCTTCAATGGATAATTTAAAGAGTAGTTTCACAGTTTCGTGCGACTGCCTCTTTCCTTTGGGATGGTTCGTTTTATTTTTTTCTGGTTATCGTCGTTGGTTTTGGAAGGTGACATGTGGTGGTTTCGAGAGAGAGGCGTATCGTTTGAATGACAAAAACTGTGGGACCACCGGTGTTGATGGGTTAACATCTGGTTTTGGATGTCTGATTTCGGAGGCAACAGGTTTTCGAAGGTTTTCAAAGTATAATTGATGAACATTTAGACAATTGCAATTTTTGAACTAAGCAATCACCTAAAGTATATACACGAAGCAATTTGGAATGAAAGCAACAGCGAATTATATAAAGCATCATTAACATTTACAACCCCTCATTAATTTTCAACTCAGCATAATCCATCACGTTTACAATTTCTATCGATCGAACGACTATTTCCGTGCTACTTTGTGTTATCTTCCCTGTGCCAGAATCCATTATCAACAATAATAATTAAAGCGCGATATCAGAACTCCGCTCGCAAGCACCCCACATTCACAATCAGCCAACGAGTTTTAATACCAACCATTTGAGTGCGCACCCGGGCGCTCTTATCTTATCATCCAATCTTAATTGACACAATTTGATTACACATGCCGATTGTATGTAAATTGTAAATATCGCTGCGAAACAAGATCGCGGACTCGAGCACTCGAACCAACCAGCGTGTATTACTTGCGTGCCCGACTTTCACTTTCAATTGAAATTCGAATTAAAATAAAAATAAATTGTAATAATTTGAAATTCATGATCAAATCGACGATAATAAATACAGCCAACCCACCAACATCCGAGTTGAATAAAAAAAAAGTATGAAAAGGGGTACGGCGGCGGTGCAGCAGATGGAGAACATTATGTAGGTACACAATTGATCGGCTGTGTTTTTCGTACAAATAAAGTACACAGTGCACAGCAAGCAGGTACGATGTGGAAACGCAAACGAACAAACACACTTGCGCAACTAGCGACAACGACGATGACTTATTACAGGCGTACTCCGATTTTATGGACACTGACGATGGTGGTGACATTTTAATTAAATTAAATTAAACAAAACATTAAATATTTTTACATTTCTTGTGCGCCAAAGTTTAACAAAAAGGCTGCAAAGAATAACTTCAAAATCTGATTGTTTATAGCGACCCCAGACAAAAAAAAAGTTGTACCGGAAATTATCATTTCACTCTAATAACTGCCTTTTTAGTAAGGTCTAGGACCAGGCATTACAAACTACCCCGTCATTTGATCCTATGAGCAAAGATACTGATGAAATCAAGGAAAACTGATCTCATTTACCTAGCCGGTCAGTGAACAAAGTTCAATGTTCATCATGGAGAAACATTTTTTCGCAACTTTTCTTGTAGCGACGCCTTCCCAACGTGAACAAAACCCACACTGCGCTGGCTTTAAGGATCATCATTAATTGCTCAAATGATGGTATTTTTTCCAGAGCGCTTTTTGATTTACATAAAATAATATTTTTGCACACGGTTACATTGCCAGCTACAGGCAAATCCTGACCCAACGAATACCCTCCTCATTATTCAACTCCGTGGTACTTATGAGGGTGTCGCTAAGTCGGTGGCCTCTCGTTATTATAGTTGTCTTCATAAGGGAATTTGATGATCATCTTCAAATCACTGAGGAATTGGCAGCCAATGAGTGGAATGACCGGAAAAGACCTGAGGGGTACTGTTAAGACCTGTATGAAGGAGCCTGGACAGTCCTTTCAAACTTAAGCAGCCTTATG
This sequence comes from Armigeres subalbatus, assembly GCF_024139115.2. Taxonomy (NCBI): domain Eukaryota; kingdom Metazoa; phylum Arthropoda; class Insecta; order Diptera; family Culicidae; genus Armigeres; species Armigeres subalbatus. The sequence continues at coordinate 162,423,428 of NC_085139.1, forward strand.
ACTGATGGAGCCATCATTGGCAATAACGGGAAAGAACGCTGACATCATGGCACTTATAAAAAAGGAAAAATAATCACAGTGGCATGGTTATAATTCCCGCGCATTATCCACTAAGAAAATCTATGTGCGAGCAATATTCTTGAAATACTGACGCTCGCGATTAAGCTTAAAAACTTGTGTTCAACGCGAGGAATCCACCAATTCTAAATGAAGTTGACGGTAATGGAGGAAGAGATTTGCTGTATTACTGCTTTTCGTTGACTAAGCCGTTGTACCAGGCTTAAAAGATTGAATTATCTTCGAAAGGAAATCGCACGATTTGATAAAGAAAAACCAATGCCCAAACTGATTGATCCTGAATGGGGGAGTAGCTTAGCTTTTCTGGCAGATATTACCAAAATTTCAATGACTTGAACATACAGCTGCAAAGCATGTACGTTGAACTTTTATTATCCAACATTATTTTTGTAACTAAATTGGCACGAAATATTTTGACACAGTTGGTTGCTGTAAATTTATAGGCGATTTGCACATCTGAAAACATTTTTTTTGTGTATGCTGCAAGTGAGCAAAGGTGAAAAACTGCTTTTCGATGTTGCCTATCATTTGCTTTTGGAGTTAAGTGCTAAGTGGGTTTGAATTAGGATTCAAACGCGATTTTTCTTAATGATGTTATTATTAAATGTACCTGAAATGTTTCAAATGGAGATTATCGACATCCAATACGAAGACGAGCCCAAATCTAAATAGCAGAAAGAAAACAGCACGTAACAAAAATATGAAATCCTGTTTGCGAATTTTGGTCACTTGAACGAAAACAGTATTGGAGAGTAGGTTTCTCCCTAAATTTCCAACCAAAAGACATGTTTTAAATGCAATACAATGGTGTTTAGTTTTTCTCTAAAGATAAAGATAAAGGCCATTCCGGATAAATAAGGAAAAAAAACATTGATTATTTTGAAAATAATAAAAAATATAACATATAAAGAATTCTAGCCCGTCAGCAGGTATTAATTCTGAAAGTTGGCCCGTGGCTTGAAAAGGTTGGGCAAGCCTGATCTAGCCTAATCCAATAGAGAATTCTCCGGTAAAAGAGGTCATCCCGAAACCGAGGCCAACCAGCTCACACTGGTTCAGAAGCCCCCAAAACGTGCGTTTTTTAGTTTTCGACCTGAAAACTACATTTTACAGTCATGATGTCTTCAGAAGAATTGAAGGATATTTCCCATCAAGACGAACATTTAAGACGAATGACTATCATTTGTCGAGATTGAAATAAATAAATAACTATCATGTTAGCCACTTTTTCCTCTAATTGTTTACGTAACAGTTGTACTGAAAGACGTGCATTAAGGACTATTTTAATTTGATTCAAAACAAAAGTGGAACACGACGGAACAAAACAAAACATTGTGCATTCGGTAGCTTAAACCCGAATCTTTCAGATGGTGGCTGTTTAGCACTTGCCTTGCCGCTTTTCATGAAAGTTGTTGATAATGACAAATTGACTATTTTTGTCTAAAGATTCCTTAATAACTTTGACAGGTTTTAAGATAGATTAAAGTAGTCTTCTAGACAAACATGTTTTTGTCATTATGAACAACTTTCTAGAATAAACGGCATAGGCGGCAAAATCATTTTCAAAAAGCCACCATCAAAATATGATTTTAGGGTCATTCATACAAAACGTGCTCTAATTCGTTACAAAACCGTTTGTCCAAAATTGTGCCTTCAGAAAAGATGTTCCAATTCACATTCTTTACAACATTGCAGAGGACAACCACTGCTTTTGTTCATCTGCGTAAATTTTTTATTTCATACCGCCCTTCTAGGTGGATAGATCATGGATATTTTCTTTTCAAAAGAAAGCCCAAGAAATATCCTTCAACTCTTCTGAAGACATCATGACTCTAAAATGTAGTTTTCAGGTCGAAAACTAAAAAACGCACGTTTTGGGGGCTTCTGAACCAGTGTGCAGCTGGATGCCGACGATCCGACGATTCCGGTGAAGCAGGACGTCCGATTCATTGGTGCCCTGATAACTCACAACTGGTGGTATTTCGTCGCGATTTAGTGAAGGGTTTAACAATCAGAATCACAGTCTCTATATTGATTTGAGGTGTGAGATGTGGCTTCAACGCTCGCCTGGGTCTATGCGGGCAGACGCAGTATTAAATTGAGTACAATATGAGTTCATAGTAGAATGAGCACTCGTCGGAGGGCACGAGGGTGGCCTTCTAAGTGGATATTCTAAATTTCTTTTCTTCTCTTCTCTTCAAGGGAAATAACTAGAAAGGTATTTTTTTAAAGAATGTTGTGTCTTGAACAAGAAAATCATCCCGGGACAGCTTGTTAGTCGTCGACTAATCATGATCCCTCACGGCTACAGGTCTGGACCTCAGCCATGTCTTGACAGGAACTTTTTCATGTGAAACCTACCTTTGCTTTCTGTTCATCCGCGTCGAAAGAATTGAAATGTGCCACTCCTAATACCACCTCACCATTGAACGCTATATCTGCCCCCAGAGTGATGCAGATTGGGACCATCCCGGCGATGACGCATTCTGTCACCAACGGCCATCAGTCGGATAGATCTTTGTAACTTTTCACTGCTCCGCTTGGTTTTTAATACAGCATTATCGACTCAATACCGCAGTATCGATGACGATACACATAGCTGGCAGACCCCTCGTGCTGCTTCTTGGGCCGCAGAAGGCATGATCTTGCTATTGCGTGTATTGACTTCGTCGAAGTCGGGCACTGGCATGGACGAACTCTTGGTCTTCGCCCCATCACGACGCGATACGCAACCAAACCTTCGGTTCTGTTACTTCCCTTCTTGTTAACTCGACCGCTCGAAGTGCCACAACGAAGAGGCCCGCGGTTCGGGTGAAGCACTTAGCGTCTGTTACTGACAGACGATTCATCGCCCGCAGTCAAACGGGGTACGGTTGCTGAGCCTAAAGTTGTTCGACTGAAAGTCACTTGGCCGAATAACGCGTTAGGCAGAGTTCCATTTCGTCAAAAATGACATTTCATTTTTTCGCAAGATTGCGGTTTAGGAAAGATCAGTTTTTTAAATTTATATTTTTTGCGATGTGATGTAAAATATTCAAATTTATATCTGTGATAAGAAATCGGATCGTTTTTATTTTGGAAATCCGATTAAAATGCATATCAATTAATTATCTTAAAGATAACTCGTCTAGCTCAAACCCTTGTAGGGGTATGTGGCGGGACCATCATCATCATCATCATCATCACATTTGACTAAACGATCCGTTTTATAGGATAGACATTTTTATGCCGTCATACAGGTAATCTTCGATATAACGTATACTCGATATAGCGTACATTTTCCCCCGATATGACGTACACTTTGAAAAATAATTTCAATTTGGGTAGTTATTCCGAAATAATTTAATAAATTGCCATGAGCATTATTATAGGGATGACATTATCTTATGGAGTCTCATTTAACATTATTGTTTTATTCTGTTCACACGATTCTCAGAATTCTCCCGATTGGAAAATATTGAGTTAAGAAGGTTCTAAGCATGTTCTGTGTAAGACAAATGTCTAGTCGATATTCGGCAAAAGTTCTGTCCAAGGTAAAACTGACGTGAGTTTCTTTCAGGTCTGTCGAGTTAACTATTGGAATTGTAGATCCAAGCTTAAAAAGAGTAACGGTTTTTTTAATTACTCCTGGAGAAATTCGCGAAAAAATTTCCGTATTATTTGGTGGAGGAATTCCTATAGGAATTACTAAATAAATTTTAGAAAGAATTTCCTAATCAATTTTTGAAATCTTCCTAATGTTTTTATGAAGGATTAAAAAAACTGAAGGATTTTTCAGAACGAATCTGCAAATTTCTGAACGATTTTTAAAAGAATTTTTAAAGGCATTTTCACAAGAAATCTTCGAAATTCCAGATTTCTCAAGGTATTCCTTTGGAAATTCTTTCAGGAACTCCTTCGTTCGAAAATAGTCCCAGGTTGTTTTCCTTAGAAAATTTCAACAACAATTATTTATAAAATTAACAGGAGATTACTTCAGGAAATCCTTCGGAAAATCCCGAAGAGATTTTGTCCAAACATCCTCCTGAAATTAATTCAGCAACGGATTTCTTTGAATTTTTTTTTTAAAGAAGAACTTAGGATCTCCGGAAATTCTTGCAAGAATTCCTTCGGCAATTCCTTTCGGAATACTTTTTGAACTTATCTCATCAATTCCTTTCAAAGTTATAGAACAAAATTTTAGAAAGTTCCTGAGGAATTTTTGAACTAATTTCTGAAGGAATTTTCAAAGGAGAGATTTCCGACATTCTTAGATTTCTCTAAGAGTTCTTCTGGGCACTGCTTATAGATTTTCATCACATGTTCCTCCAAAAATTCCTTTAAAAAATGTTCCGGAAATTACTTTGTAAATAATTAGATTTATTATAAACTAGTCAAACCTGCCCGATCTTGCTCTTTTTTTCGTCCTAACTGTCAATCGTTTAGTTGATTGCAGCATTGCCCTCAAGATAGATTTCAGTCCAAGCTTGATGTTTCCTTCAGATCTCTCGCAACCGTAGTATTTTTACATTTGTTTAACTTTCCCAGCACAATGTTCTATCTTTTAGTGTACATAAACACAGCTGGTCCCAAGATAAATCGATTAGTTAGGAGGTCTTGCAAATCGGTCCATCCGTTCGTGAGTTAAAAGATAGAAAAGAAAGATAATTAAATTCCTTTCCAAATTTCTTCGGATGTTCCTTCAAAAATTAAAATTAGGAACTTTAAGAATTACTCCAGAAGTTTCTTTAGAAACTTCTTCGGAAATATGTTCTGAAATAGTTTTAGAAATGCTAACGGAAAACATTTTGGGAATTCTTTCGGAAATGCCTTTCAGAATTCCTTATGGTTATGAAAATTCGAAATTTCTTTAGAAAATATTTTAAGAATTAAAAAAAACTCCAGAAGTTCCTGTCGAACATTTTTCAGAAATTTCTTTACGAGTCCCACCAGAAACTATTCCATTCTTCAATACAGTAAAGAATCCGGAAAAATTCAATTGCGTATATAATATTGATGTATATAATTGAATGTCAGTAAAAACCGCCGTTCATTGCAGATAATTTATTTATGAATGTTAATGCAAACGGTGTAACGAAAGACAAGACCTGTGTCTACAAATTATTTTGTGTTTTTTTTTATAAAAAATAAATAAGGAATTACATTTCGGATGATTTCTTTAAATAACAAACAAATTTGTAGGAATTGTTCACAAGAAAAGCTGTTTCATACTTCTAACTGAACCTTATTTAAAAAATTAAATATTAGCCTATAAAGTACATGGTACAACAACATCAAGGTAGTGCAAAATAAGGAAGATTATTCATACTTCGATATAACGTACAACTTTGAAATCGAAATGACGTTATATCGAAGTTTACCAAAGCCGAACCAATCATTAGGCAAAAAAGTATTTTGACCGAAAATGCCGTTTGGTTGAAATGGTCGTTTGTCTCACTTTTCATTTCTCATTTCTAATATCTCACTTCTCATTTGCTACTTTTCACTTCACAATGATCATTAAGAACTTTACACTTTTGGTATTCAAACGAATCCTCACCAAACGACATTTTCGGGCCGCGATTTGGCCGGAAATATCATTTGGCCGAAAGCAAAGAAGTTACTAGCCGAAATGTCGCTTGAATGAAATGGGGCTGAACCGATCATTTGGATTAGAAAAAATCGTCTGACCTAACCGGTCTTTTAGCCGAAAATGCCGTTTGGCTGAAATAGTCGTTTGGCAGAAAGAGACATTTAACGGAAAATATCATACAGTCAATAATGTCGTTTGCTGCACGGGTCACATGTTTGAAAATGACATTTGGCCGAACAATAGTGAAAATGAAAAGTGTGAATTATCTAATAATAACTGAGAAGTGAATACCAAAAGATGAGGCGTGAGAAATAACAAATGAGAAGTAAAAAGGGAATTGTTTTACCAGTCACTTTTCATTTCTGCTTTCTCACTTCTCACTGTGAAAAGTGATAAATAGTGAGATGCAGTACATCTCACATTTCTCATTTCTCACTTCTCAGTTTTCATTATAAACTTTACACTTTTCCTGAATATTGTTCGTCCAAACGACATTCATGGCCGTATGATTTTTTTTTTTTCAAATAACATCTTCGGGCAAACGACATTCTCGGCCATATGACACATTCAAACAAACAACATGCGGTTAAATAGCTTTAGGCTGTATGACTTTTCTTCCCCATTTGTTCCGTACTAGATCGTCATTGACACCTCGTCCATGTTTCGACGTGATTTTTCCTAGATCGCTGCCCAAAATCAACGTCTCTGGAAGCTTTAACTTCCACATGATCACATTCTTGCTCAGGTCCTTTAGCTCCGGATCCTCTATGACCTTCTTGAGGGGAGCTGAACACGACATAGCATCGTTTGCCTTCAACAATACGGCTTCCCACGTCGGCGTCCTATTTGGTGATGAACTTATTATACTTATATATAATCAGGATTTTCGTCTTTCAGTCACAGGAAAATGTTGATAATTTTAAACCATTAGGGGAACTGTACCGGTTTTGGCGGTGTTCCTAATTTGGCCAATTTTGCGAATAACTCCCAAAGTAAAGCAATTCGCGAGGGTTGTTTTAGTTCCATCAAAAGATATATCCCTCACGGTTCAACGCTGCTTTCAACTGATCGATTATTTTGGAAAAAATATGTATTTTCCAGGGTTGGCCAAATTAGGCACTAAGTTGGCCAAAACCGGTGCACTTCCTCTACCAACGATTCGATTCGGAAGTTTGGATCATCATCAGGGCTCGAAATTAATCAACATGTTCAGGGAAGTCAATACTTTCATGTGACTAAAAGCCGAAAATCCTGATTATAAGAAACAAATCCAGTCGAAATCCCTGAAAATTATTATATATATAAATATAAATATAAACAAAAAAAATACTCTAATAAAGCTTAAAGAACCTTCGGCGTCCTCTGGCGAAACGGAAGCTTTTCTTTTCAGTGTTGCTCCATTTTTATTGTCTGTTTTCGCTTAGGCTGCCTCTTTTTTCTCAATCATGCATCTACCTTTTGAGTTCGCCTGGCCTCCCGTTTTCCGTTGACCTTCTTCCTGTTTTGGAAGTCATGTAGATTGATGTACTTTCCACCTAAGAGCCAGTTCATCTATATGTTCCGGCGAAGTTAGGGCTGCAGGAGCCTTTGTTAGCTTGGCGCGCTTCATTACATCGACTGCCGTTTCGAGCTTTTTCACCTTTGTTACCTGTGAATCATCTCCTTGTTCATTCCGTTTGCAATATTGTAGAGCTTCTCCATCAATTTATTCGCTGGGTTCACCAAAACAAGGGTGGACCAATGACGTACTTGGGTCCGCAGCAGCTGACGTTCAAAACACGGTCCATGTGAACATATGCTTCCGGACTTTGATGAACTCCCGTTCTTCGGGATCCCTGCCTTATTGATTGCCATCCACATGTGACGCACTTCGGTCTCGTGTGTATCTATTTCACTTTTGATTGGTTCAACGGATTGAGCTTTGCAATCTTCAGGTATTCTATGATGGAGTTCTGGGTGAGTTATGGGTAGTCCCGAATGATGATCAACTCCAAGCGTCTTAGGCTAAGTGTCATGAATTGACTATCTGGTAGTCACCCACGATGAAGTAAATGATTTTCGGGCCCATGTTGCAGAGAATGACAAAGTAATGATTTCTATTTTTCTTCGATTTATGTCCTAGTTAGATAGTTTATGTAAGTCATTTGAATTGATCGTCAATTGAATATCTAAACACCTTTAGAAAGGAAAAATTGGACACAAATCGATCTGATGACTACTTTTTTTACTGAGCAACCCAGCGAAGACATCAAGATGAGTTCTGTTTCTGTCAACAACACATTTCGACATTAGAATTTTGCTTCAGGTGCATAGAAACAAAAAAAAACGAAAAACAAATCCATAAAACTGAGGTACACCTGTAGCAGGGGCGACCCTCTCTCCCGCGATTCGAGTCAGAGACATTTCGGAGGGCAACCGTCAGCTAAATCGAAACTGAGACTGAGTGGCGGCGGCGCGACGCTGGCAGGCGGGCTATTTGCTTCTACTCTCGTAGGAGAGGGACCTCGTGTGAACAACGTGAAGGTTGCACTAACTCTAACTGCTAATTGACTTTATTTTTCCTTATGATTAACAACAAAGTGAAATGAAACACGAAACCGATGGAAATAATGCACTACTGAGTGGGTAGTTGGTGTTGTTATTTCTGTATACCGAATGGCCCCTACTCGTAAGTGCAAATGCGATGCCAAAGTGGGGGTGCGATTGGCCGACTCAGAGTCAGCTTTTGTAGGAAGGGTTCGTTCTGTGTAATGTTGGCACACTGGGCTAGAAACGTGCTGCACTCCGCCGTAACAAGACAACAGAGCAACACTGTTTCCATAGTGGCTAGGAGAAGACTACTGTGCGCAGCCACTTCCACTTTGTTGTGCTGGATGAAATGCACCCGTGAGCATCATCGAATTGTAGTTGGGTATGTAGTCGAGCACTAGACATAAGTAGTTATGGAGAGCTGCACAGACACAGCGGAGCTGACACGGATGCGCAGCGCTGCGCACGCTCAGTTCAGTTGGGTTTGAGCATGGTGGGAAATAGGGTCATTACAGTTAAACGCTAATGGGGGCATGAGCTCATTTCACGCAATCCATTTAATTATTGGTCTATTAGCGCAAATTGCGTGTTCAGCTTAAGTGTACAAATATGATTCATATTTTCGTTTGATATTCGTAAAGAACACGAAATGGGTTCTGCTGCAAAGAATGCGATAATAAAGTGGTACTATACGTAATGGCAATTAGGCGAGGTTGATGCAATTTTGAAAGCAGTTATCGGCATAGCTTAAATAGACATTTGGTGATTGCTGATTATAATATAATCAGCCATGACATGTCGATTTTTTGCAATACTGATAAAATTTTATCACATGTCTGGAAATAGACAATTTTGAAAATCATCTAATGCATCATCATTACATTCGAAAAATCGATGTTTTCCATACAAATAAACCCTGTCTGTTAGACATTTTTCTGGAAATTTTAGATCTCTTGAGGCCGTTGGACATTTTTAGGACCATTCCCATTCTTGAAACATTAGCGCTGTATGACTTGAAGCAGATCCTTTAAGGCCAAATCAGGTCTTGGGCTACGGCAAGAAATAAATACAATGTCTAATAGCCAATGAGTTTCATTAAGAATTTCATACAAAATAAAAGTATACTTCAGAGCCCTCGCTACAAGATAAACATAAATACCTCACAGTTCTACTTACTTCATGAGATTTCAAAATGCTTCTAAGTATTTTTTTCAAACAAACTAAAAACATGCTCCAACGTAATTTAAAATGCGTTGCATTAAAAAAAATAGAGTAAAATAAGTTGTCTCTGATGAGATGAGCCAGCCACGGGTTGAAAATCTCGAAAATAAAGATATAAAAAACTTTCCTCTGAGTCCTACTCGCACTTCTATGGACAAAAATGCCAAGCTGACTTCTCGATGCTGACACGATGCAGCACAGTGTACAGAGCTTTGTCTCTTGCTGGCAGACGGATGATGATCATGTGGAACATACGCTGTTGTGAGCCGCTCCTAACATAGAGTACAGACGCTCGATCAGAATTGCACTTCCGAAGACCCACCAACCTCCTTCCCTGTTAGCATACGACCAGTGGTGACCGGGTTTGGTTACCCGGTTGGTTGCTCGCACCCCACCCGGCACCACGAGGAGGTAGGAACATGGAGTTGCTGGATAAAAGGCTTCTTCTTTTTTTTATTGCTCTACATTCCAACTGGAACTTTGCCTGCCTTCCAACTTCAACTCGCCATCTCCGGATTGGCAATCCTACGACTTTGCTCGCAAGGCTACTGGAGACCCACATAAGGGGATGTCCATATACCATGTGGACAGATGTATAGCAAAGTCCGCGAGTGTAGTTTCGTAAAGTGTGGTTGTGTATTTACAGCAAACGACTATAAAGGTAATCGGTGCAGAATTCTACATTACAGTCTAATTTCAGCAAGTGGTTTCGTGGGTACTACCCGGGCAAAAGCCATGAACAGGATAACAAAACATGATATGGACTTGATTGATATAAGAGATAAAAGAACAGGCAACAATATCAGAAATTTGCACCGAAATACCATTTAAATATCAAGATATGCTATGGATGAGAACAAACTAATGGCACTTGATATCGATCACAAATTACAAATAACATATCTTGATATCCTCATGATATTTTAGTGCAAAATATTGATATTGTCGTCTGATCTTTTATCTCTTATATCAATCATGTCCGTATCTCATTTTGATATTATTGATATTATTGATATTATTGAGCTATTTTCGTCTACTCGGGTAGGAGTTTCGCCCATTATATGGAAATGGATTAATTTGATGAGAACTAAATACGTGCTGGCAGGGTTTGCAGAAATCGCTCTCAATAGATAACGAATAACGATAAAAGAGAGGCAAAAACCTCTTCGAATCATAACAAGCCATGAAAACAAAACTATCGCACTTGTATACAAGTTGGAAAAAAAATGATTAGGATAGGCGGCCCCCACTAAGGGGGTTTGATAAAACGCGTTGTTCACACTCATTTTATGTTGCGGACCATATGATGTGTAAATCAGGTTTAAATGCATCTTCATCACAACCGGTGCCCCCGCAATTGGGGCTTATTAAAAGAAATTTATCATGGCTTGTAGCCCCCCGAATCAGTTCATTATCGTAACAGCTACCGAAAAACGTCTCTCACAGTATGCTACCTATTGAGAGTGTATACAGACGTGATAAAGGAGAGGAAATTCATGGGATTTTTTAGAGAAATTTCTGAAAGGATTGGAAGTTGTTTTCGGTGAAATTCCTGGAGAAACTTTTAAGAGAATTTCTGGAGGGTTTATGGAGGAACCACCGGATCAATTTCCAGAGGAATTCCTAAAGTAATTTTTTGGAGTAATTTGCTATTCACGGTGTCTTTGTCCAAAGAGGCTTATTAAAAAAAAATATCTCTAAAACACCTACTACATGAAAGTAAAGGTTTTCCATGAATTCCGGGAGAAACCTACGGCGAAATTCCTGGAGTAACTTGCGATAGTATTTCTGGGAAAACGTCCGGCGGAATTCCAGGAGGGGCTTTGGAGGATTTTCGGAATCCATGCAGGAATTTTCAGAGGAAATCCAGGTGGAACTTTTGGAAGGAATTCCTGGAGGATCTACCTGTGAAATTTGTGGACGAACTTTCGGAGGGATTCCTGAAGGAACCTCCGACGGTATTCTATAGGTAACTATAGGAGAAACTTTCTGATAAAATCTAGAAGTATTCCTGGAAGAACTTTTGTAGGAATTTCCTAAGGAAATTCACGAGAAACTTCCGGAGAAATTCGTGCTGAAGTTTTTCAAGCAGCCTGTGGGTGAAGTAACTTCCGAAGAATTTCTAGAGGAACTTCTGGAGGCCATCCTGAAGTAATTTCTGGTAGAACTCCTCACAGCTTCTGGAAAAGTTTCCAAGAAGATCACGGAAAAACATACCGCGGAATTTCAGGAGATATAGGAAATAGGAAAAGTTGTTCTTGTTCAGTTATATTTGTATTGTATTTAAATCCCATTTAAAGGGAAAAAAACTGTTAATTAAATTCGAAATTAGTTTGAAAACCTGTGTTTAATATTATTTAAAAAAAAAACCGAACTTTAAAATGTTTCCGTGGAGACTTTATTAAACCCCTAACTAAATAAGGGGAGCAAACTGGGGGATGCTGCAACACCAGGCCCGGGAGAATAGTAGAATGAAGGACTTTGGGAGAGGAGGAGAAGCATGGAGAATAGGAAGCAGGGAGATTTTTGGAAAAGATGGAGTTAGTAACTCTGATTCTGGTTAGGAGTTCAGTTGATTTCGGGATCAGGAAGCAACACCATCGTTAACTTTAATACGTTCCTTGCAAATAAAAGTAGTCGAAGAGTAAATTGATTTTCTAAGTGGTGTTAAATTATTGTACGCGTAGATTTTGAAAATAATTACTCCAAAAGTGCCGGTTGAGACGGCTCTGTGCTCGAAGTGCAAGGTCCGGTCTGACCTCAATTGGGTGCAGATCCGTAATATCTGCCGTGAAGCTTAATGGAACGCTCCGGTACACGCGTCATCGCTTCCTAGCGTTCCTCTTTCGACGGAATTGCACAAGGTGCATGCAAACCTCTTTCGAAAGAAGTTTCTCCAGAAATTCGTCGGGTATTTGCTTCCGAAACTCCTCTAGAGATAATCCCGAAAGTTGCTCTTGGAATTCCCTCGGAAGTTCCTGCTGAAATTCCTACGGAAGTTTTCCTGGTATTCTTCTGGAAGCACCTCCCGGAATTTTGCTGGAAGTTCCTTCAAGAATACCACCGAAAGTTTCTCCAAAAAATGCTACAGAAGTTTAAAAAAATGTAACGGATTCTCTGGAGCAATTTTCGGAGTTATTCCTGGATGAAACCCCGGAGCAACTTCGCGAAGAATTTCTGACTACGTAGATACGGACAGTCAATCATGCTCAAACTAAAGCTATAAAATATACTGGAGAATTTTTCACTCGGAATTTTGAAACAAACTAAAACTTGCACTGAAATATTTTAGAATGCTTAGCGTTCAGGAAAACTTAGATTGAAAAAATAACAATGCATAACAGTCTCAGTTCGGACAGTCAGATATGAAATAAATCGGTTTTTAGAATCGATGGTCAAACAGTAAAGTTTAACTACCTGGATACCCGATTGGCTACAGCTTCGATACACCTATGCCTGGCGTATTGTAGAGCTCCATAATCGTCGGTCTTGGGCGATGTTCCTCCAGTTTCCTCGAACGTTTAGGGTCCCCATGTCCGATTCCACCGCATGCAGTCAGCGTGTTGGTGGCCTTCTACGAATTCGTCGGCCTCTATCTGGTTCTCTGTTGAATATTGTTTTCGCTATTCTTTCTTCCGACATTCGCACTAAGTGATCAGCCCTCTGAAGTCTCCCGTATTTTATACGATTCACAATATTTTCTTCTTTGAATACTTGAAACAGCTCATGATTCATGCGTCTGCGCCACACACCATTTTCTAGTTTCCCTTCGAGTATTATACGCAGCACTTTTCGCTCCTTGCCCCTTTTAACGTCCATGCTTAATGTCCATAAAGGGCCACTGGTAGAATCAGAGTTTAATATAGAGCATATTTCATTTCCATCTGCAAGTTGCGGGACCTTAGCTGGTTACGTGATCCGTAGAAGGGAACGGGAAACGTCATTGTCACATGTCACTAGCGTTCCAAAGTAAACAAATTCTTCAACAACTTCAAACACATCCCCATCAAGCACTACCTCAGCACCAACACTACTAGGTCTTCCTCTATATCTACCTGCCACCATGTACTTTGTCTTGGTAGAGTTAATGGTTAAGCCTATCCTCCCCGTCTCCGTTACTGCTCTGCGAGAGGTTTCAATGAGGTTGATGTCGTCCGCAAAGCCCAAGAGCATGTGCGACCGTGTGATGATGGTTCCGTTCATCTGTACGCTAGATCTCCTAATAGCGCTTTTGAGTACGAAAGTGCTTCACCCTACTTCAATCCGTCTGAATTCACAAACGAGGTTGACACGTCGTCTGCAATCCGAGTACTTTCGAGCCATCCAGCGTTGCACAGTCTAATCAGTTTCGCCAGAAAACCATGTTCGGACATTATCTGCCACAGCTCATTTCTTTTCACTGAATCGTACGCTGCTTTGAAATCAATGAACAGATGGTGAGTCTGCAAGTTGTACTCCCGGAATCCGCCAAGGATCATCCGCAGACTAAATATCTGATTCGTCGTTGATCAACTCTCACGAAAACCAGCCTGGAATTTGCCGACGAAGGACTCCTCCAGCAGTCTCAGTGTGTTAAACAGGATACGCGGCAGAAATTTGTTCGACCAGTTCAGAAGGGTGATCCATCCGTAATTGGCACACTCTGGCTTTGACCTTTTCTCATAGACTGGGCATATGAGGCTACACAACCAGTAAAGTTTAGTAAGGTTTAAAATCTAGTTATTTTGTATAACTGATTTCTTGCGTTTCTTTTCATATTTATTCATAATTTTAAGTTTGTTTGCCTCTAACTAGGCTTCCTCTTCACTAGTTCTTCCAATGTGTTTATATCACTTTTGAATTTACCTAATATTTGTGTTTATCAATTTAACTTGTACTTATTTTACCAACTTATTTATGCTTCGTTCCTTGTCTAGTGTCGGAATTGTCTTCCTACTACTCGTGGGCTGTACACTTACTTGCCGTTGGTGTGGTCAGCTGTTTATGAAAGCATAATTTCCATCCACTGGAACACATTCTGAAAAGATCGCAGTTTTAGGTTTTCTAATTCTTCGTACAATATCTCGTTGCCTTGCATCGTATACGTGTTTCCACTCGATGACTACATTTCCATTTTGTTGACGCAGATTTCGAATGAAAACTGAACAGATATCTCTCTGGGCAGTTTTATGATGACAATTCTAACAGATGATTTCATTGGAGAAAACAAGTGTAGGTCGCCTTATCCAAGTAAAAGATCTTCTATCGGGAACTTTTTAATTGACACATCATCAAGATGTGTGTAACAATTCACCACTTTTGAGTACCGTACGTTTTGTTTCGGGAACTGTAGGTCGGACATTTTCGCTTTCGAAGGGGTCTAGGTTCACTCCCTTTGTGGAAATATTCCAATTACCTTCATACGTTTAGCAACACCGTAGCAGATGATCTTTCGTCCAGCAATGCGACGGTGTCAAATTGACGTTTTCCAACATAGAGCGTCACCGGTATCGTACACCATACAATAAGCGGTTCGTTAAGAAGACAGGCCTTACAAATGTTATGTCTCGCAATCCCCCTCAGCACAATGTCCATTACTCCTTTGCATATGAACGAACTCTTTCTTACGATTTTTTCAACAATCGCGCTCGATCGTTAACTGAATGTAAAGAAGGTTCCACAGCTTTTGAAACGTCGGTTTCTAATGCGTTTATGAATATTGTGAACATTTTCAGTGGACTGTCATTCTGCTTCTGCATCAGCCGGACATTGGTTTGGGTAGTCGCATAGTCCTGCAGCTTGGAGGTGATCACACAACGGCTTGCACTGGTTCCGAAGCCGATGAAAGTCTCCAAATGATCACATCTAGAGGTTGGAGCATTCTTTATTTAAGGACACTGCTTTCCGGGTGACCAGCTGGTGTTTTGATATACGGCCGATTTTGCGCGTCCCAGCGGGTCTGTTCCTTTCAGATAAGCTTCCGAAGGTCTGTGATCGACAACTGCTCGACCGTCCGACCGTTGGTCTGACCGTCCAACCCCTTCGTAACTTTCTACAGCACAGCTTTGACTATTCCGGATCGCCTCCCGTTTCTCAACAAACTCCTGCCATTAAAATAAATCGAACACCTCTCTGAGTTACCACTCTGGAATAAAAAAGAATACGGCGGAGTTCCACTCGCACCGGAAAATAACGAATGTCTCGGAGTGGCCTCGGACTATAAATGACTCGGAGTCTTTCCCCTATCTACCAGCAGTGGCTTAAGCACGCTGACTAAGGACGCCCTGCAATAGTCAACGATGATCCCTGCGCTACGAATATTAAACCGAATGTGAACGGTCAGTAGTGGGAGCTTTGTCTAACGTTCGGTTCAAGAAATCCGGATCCTGTGATCGATACTCGGTGCTTCATTGGCTGCGTGATTAGGTTAAGCGTACATTTCAATGAATACCTGAATCATTCCTTGAAAAATTGTATATTTAACTCATGGAAATTGTTCACAGCTTTTGAAGAAGCTCAAATTTAAAAATGTAAAAAATGATACCATACCAAAGGTTTAAAAACTGGTAAAAATCAATCCGACACTCGTGTGATCCCACCTAAACGGTTCTGCTGAAGCACAACGCTCCGAAGAAGAAACACTTTAAACCCAAACTTGGACTCCAAATCGAACATAAGGTAATTTTATTGTTATTGTCTGTCTCGTTTGCTGTTCCCCGTTCGTTATATCAGTTGAACCCGTAATATTTCGAAGCAGCGCTGGCTGTTGGCACACAATAAAGCAAGGGCGAAACTGGCCCGTTCGGTTGGAAGCCCTTGATCCCACAAGTTTGAGCCAGTAGCACTGAAAATCTCAATGCAGTTGCACCTGCTGTTCTTTCAAAATTCTCATCATTTTCTGCTCTCACCCTTCATTTCTTTAGCCAACGGCGCAGATCAAGAATCTTTATTGCCAGGTTTTTCCTTCCATTCCTTCCATGATTCGTCAGTTTATTAGGAAGCTCTCGAGCAAATCGATTAACGAAGGATTGAAAATGGGCGCGAAATTCATAGACCCTTCACTGCAGCTGGCTTATGTTGCGCGATGAACTCGCTCCTTTCTGTATTACATATTCCATATTAGCGATCATCGGTTCCAAAAATGCCACAACGTACAATCGAAACGCAAAAGCGCGTCATAAATAATTCCTTTCCCAATGGCACGGTTTCCTTACTTTTCGCAAACAAAGACACTAACAATCCACCGACCGACCTACCTACCTATACCGATGGTATGGAAATCACAATGTAATTTTTCGCAACATTTTATGAAAATTATGCTCGAAACAATGGCCATCGTTGGGCAACTGCCGCTACTTAATCGCTGTGAACCAGGCAATAAAATTATGCGCTCTATGCTCGTGGGCTGGTACTATGTGTGGTATGTATGTATGATTACAGGTAAAGCAGAATAAAAAACGAAACCAAATGAGATTCACACAACGCAAAGCGAAGTCTTTTTTTATGGCCCAAGCGATTCAACGCTAGAGAAACGAGAGGAAAAGAGCAGCAGCAAAAAAAAAATAAACGTTTTACCGACCGGACCCCCGATCCTAAGGTTAAGCGTTCGCCGCCGCGTATTTCACGGAAAGGCAAGTGTGGCGAGCACGAGAAGGAAATGCTGCTCGGAACAATTCAATGTCATTTTATTACTGTTATTGCCACATACATGTGTGCCGCGATAATACAACACTGGAAAACACCTGGTACACATTTCATATTTGTTGCACGGACTCTTCCCCGACTTCGTCGGTCTCGTTTATCTTATTTTTCCGGAATTTAGTATTTCTTTGATGGCTTGAATCTTGATACAGGGATGTGTAAACGAATGACGCAAATTGAGCTCGTTGGGATGAAAAGCAATTTTATCGGCACATGAGTCGCGGTAAATCACAATCATTTCGGATATTTGCCATAAATTAAATTGACAAATATATGTATGGAAGAATGTGGGAAAAAGGTAGATGGCTGAACGCATTTTCGTACCAGTTGATTTAAATGTTTAAAGTACAGACGTGCGCCGCTGACAATATTTTCGATAAAACTTCCCATGAAAAATCGCAATACTTTCCCTTGTACATTCGTGAGTATTTCCCGTGGTAAATTTAGTAGAATAACCTCGTGAAATTCATAAGAATTTTTAGTGAAAATTCGAAAGAACATCCTGATCAAAAATTTCGAGAGATTTTTGAAGAGCTTTAGGACTACAAAATTAGGAGAAGGAAGGGAATTAGTGTATTATCTTTTGTACTTTACTTACTTATGGGTCCTGTACACCTACAGTGGTGCAAAGAGCGGACTTGAAAGATCTTCATCCTGAGCGATCGCTTTAAGGCTGGACCACAAAAGCGCGTCGCGTCGCGCTCAGCGTTGAAGTCAGTGTTTTGTACTAGAACGTGAGGCAATCACGCTCACAATGTAATGTCCGCATTGTGCGTTTATTTGTCAACTATAATGATTGAAACAATCGTGAATAAAAAAATGTATGGATATCAGATATTTTTAAAGTGAAATAATAATTAATTAATTAATCATTCAGAATGAATATAAAATCAACTATCACAATTATTATCAAAATCCACAATTCTTCTATCAGTTTTAGAAAACTACACCCAACCGGCGGTTGTTAGATTTTCTAACAATTCTGTATAAGAATCTACCAAAACCTGTATAAGAATTGAGCATATGCGAAATTGTTAGATTCTTATACAAAAAATGTAAGAAAACCTTTCAAAATTGTTAGATTCTTATACAATATTTGTATAAGAATCTAACAATTTGGTATATGCCCAATTATTATACAGGTTTTGGTAGATTCTTATACAGAATTGTTTTAAAATCTAACAACCGCCGGTTGGGTGTAGAACCAAATATCTGAATTGCGAATAAAATTCAGAAGAAATATTTATTATAAAATAGACGGAAAAACAATATTTCCTCCAGGAACTCCTTTGACAATTTCGCTACACATTCCATAGGGAATTCCAACAAGAATTCTCTGGGAAAGCCTCCAGCAACTTTACCGGGAATGTTTTCAGGAATTGCATCATAAGTTTCTCCGGGAATTGATCCGAAAATTCCACCATTATTTTCTCCATGAATTCCTCGACGAACTCCTCCAGAAATATGCGGTAAATTCTTCAGATAATTCTTTCGTGCTATTTCCCGTGAATTTTTTTGAAAAATATCTCCTTGGAATACCCAAGAATATTCCATGAAAATTCCGAACCTTCTTAACCTTCCTGAGAACTTTGCGATTTTTTTTTTAAATCTCCCGTGCTTAATAAAAAAAATCCGTGGACAATTCGAATAATTTGTTGTGAATTTTTTTCAATGAATTCCACCGGAAAATTAAACAGAAATTACACCGGAAATCAGGAATTTATGGAGAAATTGACGGTTGGAATTTTCGGAATTATGAATAAATTCCTGAAGAAAATCTGAATGAATTCCCGGGAAATTTTTGAAAAAAATTTCGAAGAAACTTACGGAAAAAATCTCAAAGGAATTTTAGGAGGAGCTTCCGGAAAAAGTTCCGGAGGAACTACTGGAAGATTTCCCGGAGGAACTCCCAAAAGAATTCTCATAGGAACTGCCGGTGAAACTCCCGGATGATTTCTGGGAGGAATTCTCGCAGGAACTTCCGGAGGAATTCTCAGATTCCGGAGGAATTCTCAAATTCATAGAGGAACAATTGAAGTAATTCCCGGAGACACTCCCGGAGGAATTCCTGAAACTTCCGGAGGATCTTCCGGAGGAATTCTCGCAGGAGCCCTCGGAGGAATTCCCAGAGGAACTCTCGGAGAAACTTCCAGAGGAATTTCTGGAGGAATTGCCCAGATAAATTCCTAAAGAAAGTCTCAGTGTTTTCTGAATTTCTGAATGAATTTCCGAAGAAACTACTGGTTGAACTCCCGGAGGAACTCTCAGATAAACTTCCGGAGGAATTCCCGCAGAAACTTACCTAAGAATTGCCGGTGGAACTCCCGGAAAAATTCCCGGAGCAACTAATGGAGGAATTTCCAGAGGAATTCCTGAAATAGATCCCGGAAGAATTCTCGGTTAAACTCCCTGAGGATTTTTTGGAGGAACTGTCGATGAAACTCCCGAAGGAATTCTTGGATGAACTCCCGGAGGAACTGCCGGTGGAAATCCCGGAGGAATTCCCGGAGAGAGTTCTCGCAGGAACTCCCGGAGGAATTCTCAACAGAACTCTTGGAGGAATTCCGAGGAACTAGTGAAGTAATCCAGAAGATGCTCTTTTTTAAAAGACAGGAACACCGCCTTCGACCAGAGGTCGTACAGACTGAACACTTAACACCTAGCATGAGCAAGGATGTTATCGATCATTTAGTAATCTGCCTTCGATCATTTAGTAGTTTGTCAATAACTCATTCCAGAGGCTGAATTTCAAAATGAGTTGTATGGGGGACTTCTAGTGCAAAGATTTATCTATAACTCTGCCTAACAGTTGGTTGTTTGAATTTCACTAATAACGGAGCTATAGCGCTAGTAGCAGTAACTTAGACTAAATGATTGCATATTTCGTTATCATTTAGTATAAGTAAAGCAACTAGCACCGTAACTCCTTTAATAGTGGAATTCGAACATCGACCTGTAACGGAGAGTTGTAGAAAAACCTTCGAACTAAAAGTCCACCATCCAATACATTTGGAATTAGACCTCTGCAATAAGTTATTGATAAACTACCTAATGATCGAAGGCAGATTACTAAATGATCGATAACATCTTTGAGCATGAGACAACGGACAGGACACATAACACCCAGTGAACCAGTGGAGAATTTTTCTATCACGAAAAGTTTTCGCCTTACCGGGGCGGGAATCGAACCCACACTTCCTAGCACTAACCACACGGTCGCTAACCACACGGCCACGAAGCCCACAACCCCCGGAAAAATCCTGGAAGAAATCCCGGAGGAGTTCTCGGTGGAACATCCGGAGGAATACTTACAGGAGCTTCCGGAGGCATTTTTGGAGGAACTGCCGGAGAAACTCTCGGATGAACTCCGGAAGAGTCTTCCGGAGGAATTTCCGGAAAAATTCCCGGTGGAACTCCCAGAGGAATGCCTCGAGAACCTCTCCGAGAAATTGCCGGAGAAACTCCCAGAGAATATTCTGGAGGAATATAAATTCCTGAAGAAAGCCTAAATGAATTCCTCAATTAAAGTCTGAATGAATTCCCAAAGGAAATACTAGTGGAACTCCCGGAGGAAATCTCGGAGAAACTCCCGGAAGATTTCCTGCAGAAACTCCCGGAAGATTTCCTGCAGAAACTCCTGGAAGAGTTCTTCACGGAACTGCCGGTGCAACTCCCGGAAAAACTCCCAGAGGAATTGCTGGAGGAATTCCTATATAAATTCCTGAAGAAAGCCTAACTGAATTCTTTTAAAAGAAAGCCTGAACGAATTCCCCTAGGAACAACTAGTGAAAACCTGGAAGGAATTACGGAGAAACTCCTGAAGAAAATCCCGGGGGTACTACCGGAGGAATTCCTAGAGGAATTATTGGAGGAACTGCCTGTGAAAATTCCGGAGGAACTCCCGGAGGAACGACTGCTGAAATTCCCGGAGAAATTCTCGGAGAAACTCCCAGAGGAATGGCCGTAGGTGCTTCTGGAGGGATCCCAGAAGAACCACCGGAGGAATTCCCAGAGGAGCTACCGGAGGAATTCCTAGATAAACTCTCGACGAAAGCCTGAATGAATTTCCAGTGGAAATGGTGGTGGAACTCCCGGACAAACGCTCGGAGCAATTCTCGGAAAAACTTTCGGAGGAATTCCCGAAGGCATTTTCGGAAGAACTCTTGGGGGAGTTTACGAAGGAATTCTCAGGAGAAAGAATTTCTCCAGTATTTCTCTGAAGAACTCAACGAAAAAATCTCGAATTAATTCCCAGACGATTTCCCGGACGATTTCTCGGACGATTTCCCGGAGAAATTCCCGGAAAAGTTCTGGGAGGAACTCCTGGGAGAAATTTTCGATTAATTTCTAGGAAGAAAAGTCTTGGAAGAAGTCCTGAATTTCCGGATGAATTCCTCGAAGAATTTCTGTTTTTTTTTAATATATTCCTAGAGGAATTCCAGGGTACATTGTTGGAGGAATTGCCTGTAAGTTGAACTTTTGGCGTATATCTTGCAAGAACTCCCAAATAATTTTCCTAATAAAATTCTGGAGTAACTTCCGAAGGGAAACATCCGGAAGAAATTCCAGGAGGGTTTCGCGGCAAAATCTGGAGGAATACCCAGAGAAATTTCTGGAGTAATTCCTGGCGAAATTCCTGAAGGAATTTCGGGAAAAATACCTTGAAGAATTACCGGGGAAATACTTGGACGAACTCCTGGAAAAATTCTTGAAGGAATATTTGGAGGAATACCGGGAGGAATTCTTGAAGGATATTCTGAAGGAATTGTAAAATAATTTCAGAATGAAATCCTGCAAGAATTCGCTATTGGATTTCTGGAGGAATTCCCAGAAAAAAAAATTCTTGAAGGATACGCCGGAGGAATTCCAGGAATAGTTCCTGGTTCGCATTCACGGAGAAGCTCCTAGAGAAGTTCGGAAGCCTCCTTTCAAGAGGCTCGGAAGCCTCATTTCAAGAGGCTCGGAAGCCTCCTTTCAAGAGGCTCGGAAGCCTCCTTTCAAGAGGCTCGGAAGCCTCCTTTCAAGAGGCTCGGAAGCCTCCTTTCAAGAGGCCTGGAAGCCTCCTTTCAAGAGACCCGGAGGCTTCCTGTCAAGAGGCCTGGAAGTCTCTTTCAAGAGGCTCAAAGCCTCCTTCAAGAGGCCCAGAAGCCTCCTTTCAAGAGGCCTGGAAGCCTCCTTTCAAGAGGCCCGGAAGCCTCCTTCAAGAGGCCTGAAGCCTCCTTCAAGAGGCTCAGGAAGCCTCCTTTCAAGAGGCCTGGAAGCCTCCTTTCAAGAGGCCTGGAAGCCTCCTTTCAAGAGGCCTGGAAGCCTCCTTCAAGAGGCCTCAAGCCTCCTTTCAAGAGGCTCAGGCTTCCTTTCAAGAGGCCCGGAAGCCTTCAAGAGGCCTGGAAGCCTCCTTCAAGAGGCCTGGAAGCCTCCTTTAAAGAGGCCTCGGAAGCCTCCTTTCAAGAGGCTCAGGAAGCCTCCTTTCAAGAGGCTCGGAAGCCTCCTTCAAGAGGCTCAGAAGCCTCCTTTCAAGAGGCTCAAGCCTCCCTTCAAGAGGGCCTGGAAGCCTCCTTTCAAGAGGCTCGGAAGCCTCCTTTCAAGAGGCCTCAAGCCTCCTTCAAGAGGCTCAGAAGCCTCCTTTCAAGAGGCCTGGAAGCCCTTCAAGAGGCCTGGAAGCCTCCTTCAAGAGGCCCGGAAGCCTCCTTTCAAGAGGCCTCAGCCTCCCTTCAAGAAGGCTCAAGCCTCCTTCAAGAGGCCCAGAAGCCTCCTTTCAAGAGGCCTGGAAGCCTCCTTCAAGAGGCCTGGAAGCCTCCTTTCAAGAGGCCTGGAAGCCTCCCCTTTCAAGAGGCCCGGAAGCCTCCTTCAAGAGGCTCGGAAGCCTCCTTCAAGAGGCCTGGAAGCCTCCTTTCAAGAGGCTCAGAGCCTCCTTTCAAGAGGCCCGGAAGCCTCCTTTCAAGAGGCCTGGAAGCCTCCTTTCAAGAGGCCTCAGGCCTCCTTTCAAGAGGCTCGGAGGCCTCCTTTCAAGAGGCCTGGAGGCCTCCTTCAAGAGGCTTGGAGGCCTACTTTCAAGAGGCTCGGAGGCCTCCTTTCAAGAGGCCCGAGGCCTCCTTTCAAGAGGCCTGGAGGCCTCCTTCAAGAGGCCTGGAGGCCTTCTTCGAGAGGCCTGGAAGCCTCCTTTCAAGAGGCCTGGAGGCCTCCTTTCAAGAGGCTCGGAAGCCTCCTTTCAAGAGAGGCTCAGAGGCCCGGAGGCCCTCCTTTCAAGAGGCTCGGAGGCCTCCTTCAAGAGGCCTCGGAGACCTCCTTTCATGAGGCTCGGAGGCCTCCTTTCAAGCGGCCTGGAAGCCTCCTTTAAGAGGCTCGGAGGCCTGCTTTCAAGAGGCATGGAGGCCTCCTTTCAAGAGGCCTGAGGCCTCCTTTCAAGAGGCCTGGAGGCCTCCTTTCAAGAGGCTCGGAGGCCTCCTTTCAAGAGGCCTGGAGGCCTCCTTTCAAGAGGCCTGGAAGCCTCCTTTCAAGAGGCTCGGAGGCCTCCTTTCAAGAGGCTCGTGGGCCTCCTTTCAAGAGGCTCGGAGGCCTCCTTTCAAGAGGCTCGGAAGCCTCCTTTCAAGAGGCTCGGAAGCCTCCTTTCAAGAGGCTCGGAAGTCTCCTTTCAAGAGGCTCGGAAGCCTCCTTTCAAGAGGCTCGGAAGCCTCCTTTCAAGAGGTTCGGAAGCCTCCTTTCAAACGGTAACGCACGAACTGTGCAGCTTGTCAGATCGACTTATTAAGAACTTGGGTTGAATGCTGAATTGAATGGTTGGTGCTGTAATGATTGTTTGGCTGCCCTACAGTTGCACTCACGACGGCGGCGATGAGATTGACCGGAGAATATGCTGAGATCCATGTTTTTCACTGCATTGCACTGCAAAACATAAATTCGAAGAGGTACCTCTTAAGAGAAAAGTTGAAACTGCAGGTTAGATAGTGCAAACGCCGTCAAAAAGGATCCAACCCAGGCGCACGCGGTGAAATGTAGAAAAAGCGTGGTTTTTGCTGCGTTTTTTCAAACTTTGGATGAAAATGAACAGCTATCCTTAGATATATTCCCTGTTCCACTATTTGCACTTCCAAATCAATCTATTCCGAAACAGATGATCAGTTAAAAAAATCAGCGGATGGAAAACGATTTGATTCAAAATTACGTCTTTCTTATCCATTGCAGCACAACTTGTTTCCTTTCCATCCTCAATCAACCCGATTCGTCAAACTTTTATTCGAAGGCTGCATCTTTCGAAGCTCTCACTTAATTATCGACCTCGGTGAGCAGATAATTGCCCGTTTCGGCTTAAAACTGCTGGCACGATCGACACCCCCGAAAGAGTAAGCGCTATGTAGTGCTGCCGTAGGTTTATCGGAAGAGCATCTGAATCAATTCTCTTCTTACAACGGACGCCTACGACCGGGCATGAGAAAGTGAACAAAGTATCAATTAAATAAATTAAAAAGTAATAGCATTTTCTCACTCCGATCGTTCGGAAACATCTGTAAACGCACACTCAGCTGCTGCAGCTGTAGAACACAGTGTACAAAACCAGTGTCGAGATACTGGCGCGAGTCTATGCAAAAATCCTAATCCAATGATGCAAAACATCATCAACAACAACAACAACAGGCCGGAAGCGTTCGTCGAAGTAGGAAATGGAACGCTGGCGGAAACAAATTCGAGCTTACTAATCAATTTGTAAATTCACGTGTTACACCAAGTGCGTCCGATAACAAGCGAAGCCAGAGCAAGTGCAGCCCCGTTCACTAATTGTTCCTTTGGCTTCAAGCCAGCCGGAAAAGTTCGCTGCGGCGCAGCTTCGTGGCATGGGAACTCCAGCTAAGTCCACCGATCAGAGGAGTAGCGTGGAGTAGCCTGTATCCGCAGACATTTGCCATTGTCTCCCCGGGGGGCGTACATCGTCGGCTGCACGAAGCGTGCCCTAAGGAAGAAGGAGCGGATGGCTTGGGTGGGAGGACGGGACTCGGCGAAACGTGGCCAGTGCAACGGAAAGTGAAACTAATAGCTTGGAACTAAGCATCACGTTTAATGGTCTCTCTATCTAATGGATGGATATCCCATCGATCACGATGATGAGGGTGGAAAAAAAAATCGAACTTTGCTGTGCGTGCATAATGATTTTGATCGATATGATGAGCAAATGTAATGACTTAATTAATCTAATGAAGATAGAAAGTGCTTCGATAGTTTTAGTCGAGTGCTGTTAATTTATGATAATTATAAAATATTTTTATATTTAAGTTCATGACGCGCATTAGAAATTTATTTCCGCTTCTTCCAGTTTTGATGTTTACACTTCTCTTTGACAGTTAGATAACTGGGGTAGTTTTTACTTCTCTTACGGAAAATTATCCACTTGTCCACTAGGTGTCCTGTCCGTTGAAAACGGTGATTCTGTCTTTTTTTTTAAAGTCAATTTTTTGAAGACATCTAACGAATGTTAGGAGGAGGTACTCCACAGATAATTCATTGATGATTAGCTAATTCAAATTCGTTATCTGCGATTTCACGAGTTCAGCCAAGTAAAGCTGATAAACACATTGAATTCTTTAATACAATGCCAAGAAATAATTAGCATACTAATGTGTACTTTTTCTTTGTTCTTCCGTGTTCAATTTGCAATTCATCGTGGATGTAACAGATAAAAAAAACCTAAACACTTCACTCCTCCCACACAATGGCAAAAAACAAGACTCAACCTAGTTCTCGGTTGATGCGTCCGTACGTGCCTCGCGGTTGTGTTTACTTTCTAAATTACGATGTTTATTTTGTTTAATTAAATCAAAGTGCATTTCAGAAGCGCGCGCGGGCGCCCGTTGTCTCAGCTAGCGGAAGATGCATGTTCGAGCAAATTTATGCATACATACGCACCAAAACATACACATCACATGTGTTCTACAACAATATGAGAAGTGGTTGGGAGCCGTGACAAACTGAGCCAAACTGAGTGCGAAGATAAACAATCACTAACTATCGGAGATCTATGGTCTAACAACCTGGACTGGAATTGGTTTCCGATCGGTTTTGCATTTTGATGGAAATGAAATCGAAAGAACAGTTGGTCAGCTTTAATCTTGATTCTTGATCACATTTTGCTGTTCTTTAAATTTTGAACGGATTCAATACATTTTTTAAAGTAGAAAATTATTGCTACCTCATCAGATGGACAGACATTTAAGATCTCATTGCCATTACCATGAAATTCGAACCCTCTTTCGCATTTAGATAGAGTCCTTGTCAGTACATCGCTGGCTGGGGGCTTGGTGATAATGATTGTTTGCCCTTATTTCGGAATCCATTTAACGGATTCACAGAACTGGTTTCGTTGCCATTTGCTTGTGTGTGGAAATTATTATTCCATTTCTTCCATTTTACACGGTGTTCCGATTTTATCTAACCGGAAAGCAATTTTGTGCTCATAATAGGCTATATAGCAGCAGCACCACCATTGGTGCCTATGAAAAGCATTAAAGAGTGTACAGAGGTGTATGCAGCAATGTTTGTTATATAAATGCTATCATTTGTAGACACCTGGTGCGAATGCTTTTAAAAGTATCTGCTTGAAGTAATGTAGCTTCCTCTCTAGTTATAATATATTTACAAAAAAATATGAATTCTGTCCAACGAAAAATAAAAATCGTGGGCTTCGTGGGCCGTGTGGTTAGCGACGTCAGTCGTCTAGACCCATTTGCTGTGGAGTGTGGGTTTGTTTCCCGCCCTAGCAAGGAGACAATTTTTACGAGCGGAAAATTCTCCGCCGGGTGTTGTGTAAATGTCCTGTCCGTTGTCTAATGCTAGATGTTGAATGTTCAGTCTCACTGGCAGAGCTATGTCGAATATTTTCCCTGAATTTTATTATGAAATCACTCTGGAAAAACTGATTTTCCTAGAATTTTTGGATAAATCTTGGAATTTCTTAGAAAATTCAGATAGGTATTTCTCCGGAAATTCTGTTGTAAATTTCTTTAGAACTTTCTTTGCAAAATTTTCAAGAGTTTGCTTTGGAAATTTGTTCGATAGTTCATTCTGAAATTTCTCCCGAAATTTCTTCGATAATTTATTTTGAAAATCCTCCAATCTACTCCAGGAATTTCCTCCAGAAATAATTTAGAAAATATGAGAGGAATTTCGAAGGAATTCTAAGAATTTCTGCCAAGAGTTTCGGAAGCGATTTCTCAACTAATTACTGGAAGAATTAGTTAGAAAAATCCTGAAATAATTGCTGATGCAATTCATTAAAAAAATTGAAAGAGTTCCTAATTCAATGTCAAGAAATTTTGTTGAAACAATTCCCGTAGGTATTCTTTAAAGAATTTCTGAAGCATTTTCCGTAGGAATTCCAAATAAAACGCCAATGGAATAAACAAAGGAATTCTTAAAGGATTTATCGAAGGGGTTTCTAAAAGAATTTCAGACGAAATTCTTAAAAGAATTTGTAAAAGAATTCTCGAAGGAATTTCTAGAAACATTTCCGAGAGATTTTCTGAAGGAATTTTCGAAGAAATTTCGAATGATATTTCCGAAAATAATTTGGATATATTATAATTATGCTGGAAGATGGGAAGAGACAATCGATACACCGCCAATCCAACCAATATGGAAAGAGAACGACGATACACCGCCAATTCCTTCGTTTTTCTTGAACCTTAAATAATTTCCGAAAGTATTCCTAAAACTATGTCTATAGGTATTTCCGAAGTATTTTCCAAAGGTATTCTTAAGGGAATTTGCGCAGAGTTTTTTAAAAGAATTCGTTTAGAAATTTCCGAACGGAATTTCTCAATTAAATTCTGAAGGGATTTTCGACTTTCTCAAATTTCTGCAAGAATTTCTTTGGACATTCCTTCAAGAATTCTTTCGGAATTTCTTAGGAATTCTTCTGAAAATCCTCCGAAAATTACTTCGGAGATAAGTCCAGAAATTTCTTTGGAGATTCCTTATAATATTACTTCGAAAATTCAAAAAAGAAATTATAAGAAAATTTTGAAAGAATATTCTGTTGAATGATCACCTACGGATTATGATTTAGGATTACCTTTGGAAATACCTTTAGGAATGTCTTCGGAATATATTTTTAAGAATTCTTCTAGTACTTTCTCAAGAAATCCCTTTGGAATAATTTCTTCAATTTTAGAAAGAAATTCTTGAAATTTCTCTAAGAATTTTCTCCAGGTTTTTTTTTTCGAAAATTCTGTTAGGAATTATTTTTTTTAGCAATTCTTGTAAAAAAATTAAATTTCCTTTAAGCCTTTTTTTAGGAATCTTCTACGAAAATACTCAAGAATTTCTTTTGGGATTCCTTCGTAAATTTTGTTTGGAAATTATTTTGGGAATTTCTTCGTGAATCTTCAGAAATTCCTTTCGAATTTTTTTATGAAATCCTTTGAAATTTCCGTTAGAAACGCCTCCGAAAATTCCTTTAGGATTTCCTATTTCATTCTTTTATAATTTTCGGAAGAATTTTATCTATAAAATTTCTGAAATAATTCCTGCAGGAATTTCGGAAAGAATTTACCATTGGAATTTTTGGAGAAATTTATAAAGGCCTTTCGGGATGTTTTACTAAAGAATTATTGAATTATTGAAAGAATCATCGAGAGAATTTCTATGCGATTTCCAATTGGCATTCTCAAATAAATTTTCAGATTTTGTCAAAGATTCCTTCGAAAATTTGAACAGTAGTAAAACAAAACCCTGTTTTGAATCTAGAATTAACACTTGCGAATATAAAAACAATAATATCGGGATTGCTTCATCTGACTTCTTCGGATAATTTCTAGATTACCTTGGCAATTTACTTCAAGATCTCTTCGGAAGATCAAGAACTCTTCGGAAAATTCTTCAGTAATCATTCAGGTGATATTTCATGAATTTATTCAATAGTTCGTTAGAAAAACCCTTGCCTAGAAATCAATCTTAAAAATTCTATCAGGCATTCCTTCGAAAATTCCTTCAGGAATTCCATCGTGAATTTCCTCGCTTCTCAAGGAGTTTTTTCAATAATCCTCCGCAAATTATTCTAGAAATTCCTTTAGGAATTCTTTTGAAAATTTCTGGAAAATTTGTCTGATAATTCTTTTGAAAACCCCTCCGGAATTTCAGGAATTCCTTTAGCAAAACTTCCAGAAAATCTTCCAGGTATTCCATCAGAAATTCCATACCATCGGCTCTTGTAATTCCGCTGGAATTTCTTTCAGGAATCTTTGAACGAATTCCTGAAGGAATTTCCGAAAGAACTTTTGAAGGAGTTTCCGAAATCTTTGAATTTTTCTGTGAATTCCTCCAAGAATTTCTTCGGAATTTTCTCCAAAAGGATTATTGGAAGTAAATATGTATAAATTAGGCCATAGATCGGAGACATTTTGTACTAACCGTTATGTTTGATGATTCGTTGGGAGTGACTTAGCCAAGAGAATTAAAGTACCCTCCATGGGTCCTCAACGACCTTTGCCCAGGCCTACACAAGCCTAGGTTTAAGCGTTTTTCCTCGCCCTTTGGAAAAAGAAAAATAGAGACATATATAAAGGAAGAAGCAATTGCCCTGAACATAATTATATTTTTTTAGTTCTTTTTTTTATTTGATAGGCACTCTGTGTAACTTAACCGCAACTGTGGTATTCTGCTGTATTGAAAGCCGTGAGGGTAAGGCAGCCGGTGACCGACGAGCGTTTGGAGGAGGGGCTGGGAATCGAACCAATTACCATTCGCTTACGTGTAGCCAACTAACCCAAAAGACAGAAATGAACTTTAATTTTTTATTCGGCATTACAGATTATTTTTCCTAATCCTTTTTGTTATGGATTGCTATTTACGCATTGCAGGAAGAAAAACATTATTTTTGTAGTTACAAAAAAATAACAAATAATCAACATGAGCGTTGGCAGCTGTTCATTTATTAGCTTATATGTTGCGTCAAGGTCATAAAGCGGTCGATGCAGGGTCGTTGTCCGGCATTCTTGCAACATGTCGTGTCCATCGTACTCTTCTGGCATTAGCTTCCTTCTGAATACTGGTTTCGCCGTAGAGCTGGACGAGCTCGTGGTTCATTCTTCGCCGCCACACACCGTCTTCTTGCACACCGCCAAAGATGGTCCTAAGCACCCGTCTCTCGAATACTCCGAGTGCTTGCAAGTCCTCCTCGAGCATTGTCCATGTTTTATGTCCGTAGACGACTACCGGTCTTATCAGCGTCATGTACATGACACATTTGGTGCGGTGGTGAATCTTTTTTGGCCATAGGCCCGACATCTACAGATGAAGCGTCTTATATTTCGCGACTAACATTGTTATCAGCCGTTAGCAAGGATCGATGGTAGACGAATTCCTCGACCACCTCGAAGGTATCTTCGTCTATCGTAACACTGCTTCTCAGGCGAGCCCTATCGCGCTCGGTTCCGCCCACAAGCATGTATTTTATCTTCGATGCATTCACCATCAGTGCAACTTTCGTTGCTTGACGTTTCAGGCGGGTGTACAGTTCTGCCAACTTTGCAAATGATCGGCCGACAATAACCATGTCATCCACGAAACAAATAAATTGACTGGATCTGTTAAAAATCTTACCCCGGCTGTAGCACTCGGCTCTCCGCATGACACCTTCTAGTGCAATGTTGAACAACAGGCATGAAAGTCCATCACCTTGTTTTAGTCCCCGGCGCGATTCGAAAGAGCTGGAGTGTTCGCCCAAAATCTTGTTTTGATCAGTCTGGTAAGCTTCCCAGGAAAGCTGTTCCTGTTCATAATTTTCCATAGCTCTACGTGGTCTATACTGTCGTATGCCGCTTTGAAATCAATGAACAGATGGTGCGTTGGGACCTGGTATTCACGACATTTTTAAAGGATTTGCCGTACAGTAAAGATCTGGTCCGTTGTCGAACGGCCTTCAACGAAGCCGGTTTGATAACTTCCCACGAACTCATGCACTAATGGTGACAGACGACGGAAGATGATCTGGGATATCACTTTGTAGGCGGCATTAAGGATGGTGATCGCTCGGAATTTCTCACACTTCAGCTTGTTGCCTTTCTTGAGAATGGGGCATATAACCCCTTCCTTTCACTCCTCCGGTAGCTGCTCAGTTTCCCAGATTCTGACTATTAGTTTGTGCAGTCAAGTGGCCAGCTTTTCGGGCCCATTTTGATGAGCTCAGCTCCGATACCATCCTTACTAGCTGCTTCATTGGTCTTTGGATCGCATTCTTAACTTCCCTCAAGGTGTGGTTGGCTTTCATCGTTCGCTGAACTGACGTAGTCATCTCCTCCGCTGCCTTGCCTTTCACTGCCTGCACTCTCAGCGCCATTCAAATGTTCCTCGTAGTGCTGCTTCCACCTTTCAATCACCACACGTTCGTACATCAAGATGCTCCCATCCTTATCGCGGCACATTTCGGCTCGCGGCACGAAGCCTTTACGGGATGCGTTGAGCTTCTGATAGAACTTGCGTGTTTCTTGAGAACGGCACAGCTGTTCCGTCTCCTCGCACTCTGCTTCTTCCAGGCGGCGTTTCTTCTCCTAAAAAAGGAGGGTCTGCTGTCTCCGCTTCCGCCTAGAACGTTCCACGTTCTGCAGGGTACCTTGCCGCGCTGC
This sequence comes from Armigeres subalbatus, assembly GCF_024139115.2. Taxonomy (NCBI): domain Eukaryota; kingdom Metazoa; phylum Arthropoda; class Insecta; order Diptera; family Culicidae; genus Armigeres; species Armigeres subalbatus. Next base: position 162,455,117 of record NC_085139.1, read on the forward strand.
GTCCTTCTTCTCCAGAATCAGTCTGCACTTTTGTCGAACCAATCGTTCCGTCGACTTCGTCCCACATATCCGACGTTGTTCTCCGCTGCGTCGTTAATGGCTGCTTTGACTGTATTCCAGCAGTCCTCAAGAGGAGCCCCATCTAGCACACCGTCTTCCGGCAACGCTGCCTCGAGATGCTGCGCGTATGCAGTGGCGACATCAGGTTGCTTCAGTCGCTCTAGGCCGTACCGCGGCGGTCGTCGGTACCGAACATTATTGATGACGGATAGTTTTGGGCGCAGTTCAACCATCAGTGCCACGATATGTCCTGACGTCGATAATGTCGGAGAAGTCCCGTTCATCAATCAGAACGTGGTCGATTTGTGATTCTGTCTGCAATGTTGATCTCCAGGTGTACCGATACGGGAGACTGTGTTGGAAGTAGATGCTGCGGATGACCATATTTCTGGAGGCGGCGAAACCAATTAGTCGTAGGCCGTTTTCGTTCGTCAGCCGGTGAGCGCTGAACTTCCCAATAGTCGGTCTAAACTCCTCCTCTTGGCCAACCTGAGCGTTCAAATCTCCTATGATGATTTTTGACGTCCTGGCTTGGGCAGCTGTCGTACTCACGTTTCAGCTGCACGTAGAATGCGTCCTTATCATCATCAGTGCTTCCGGAGTGTGGACTATGAACGTTGATTATGCTGAAGTTGAAGAACCGGCCTTTGATCCTCAACTTGCACATTCTCGTATTGATCGGTCACCCGATCACGCCTTTGCATATCACCCATCACTATGAAAGCTGTTCCCAGCTCGTGTGTTCCTGACATAAATTTCAATCAAATAATGCAGTCATACGCATGTTACGGCGGAAATTGAGTAAGAAACCCTATATCACCAATTCGGTCGAAAGCCATTTGGCTGAAGACCACCAGACCGAAAATTTATAGGCCGAATATGTCATTTGGCCGAACAAACTATTAGGCCGAAACACATTTGACCAAAAACCATTTGGCGTACGGCCGAACTGGTCATTTGGCCGAAAATGACGTAAATGCCTGTAAATGGCTGTTTGAAAATGCCATTCGGCCTGATTGTTTTTTTTTTTTGTCAGAAGGACCATTTTTTAAAAATATCATTCGACCGAATAGATCATACGGACGAAAATGTCGTTTGGTCAAGCAGTTCATTAGGCTGAAAAAGTCGTTTGAATGAACAGGCCAATTTGCCGAAAAAGTCGGCTAGAAATCGAACTCATGACCATTCGCTTATTAGGCGAACGTGTAGCCAACTAAGCCAAAAGACAGATAAAAGCTTTTATTTTTGAGTGAGTACATTGTGTCTACATTACTGATTATTTTTCCTGACCTTTTTTGTTCTTGATTGCAATCCGCGCATTGCTGAAAAAAAAACATTATTTTTGTCGTTACAAAAAAATATACATATAATCAACATAAGCGATGACAGCTGTTCATTTATTAGCTTATAGGTCGTATCGACGTCATAAGGTGGTCGTATCATGGTTCTATGTTGGTTTTCAAAACCACAAATTCAAGAGGAGGTTTTATGTAGCATGTTTTATGTGAGACTCGAAGTGTGCTATAGAATCGTTGCTTCTGTTCTCCAACGCATATCATGTTTTAATGGTTACAATAAAACCGGACTAATTGACCGTGACAGGGTTGTACAGCGGTTGTATAGTGAGACGTCTCACTACTCACTTCTCGCTTCCCACTTTTTACAGTAATCAGTAAGAAATGAGAAGTGAGTAGTGAAACGTCTCACTTCTCACTCTTCACTTCTCACTTCTCACTGTGAAAAATGAGAACTGCGAAGTGAGTAGTGGACGTCTCACTTCGCACTACTCACTTTTCACAGTGAGAAGTGGGAAATAAGTAGTGAGAAGTGGGACGTTTCACTTTTCACACTTCATTTCTTACTTACTACTTCATTTCTTACTTTTCAAATAACCTATTCGGCCAAATGACATTTCGGTCAAGTGATTTGTTCGGCCAAATGACCTTTTCGGCCAAATGTACTATTCGACCAAATGACCTTTTCGGCCTAATGGTCTGTAAACTAGAATGTAGAGCAAATATTGGTTTTTCCAGCTGGGGGAAAACACGCCATCCTGGTATTCTACATGTAGAATAGATCAGATCGATTTGCTTCGTTTGCTCGATACTAGTTTTAAAATTGACTGAAATTAACGATATTAGGGATCACTACCTTCTCCGATCGACTTTGTATGCGAATTTGTTGGATGGAGCGTTTCACCTCAGCGGAGTAATTTATTTTATCAACTTTTTGTCTTTCTCGTACAACTAAGTTGTACCGAAAGGCTATCATTTCACTCCAAAATCGAACTTTTGATAGAAGTCCCGGAGACCCATAGTGTTATATACCATTCGACTCAGCTCGATGAGCTGAACAAATGTCTGTATGTCCGTGTGTGCGTGTGTGTGTGTGTATGTGTGTGCGTGTGTGTGTGCACAAAATGCCATAAAAAACATTAGCCAAATTTTCACATAGAAACTATTAACCGATTTTCTTGCAACAAGTTGCATCCGACAGAGACTAAAACGCTGTTGATCACTATTGAATTTCATAATAATTGCAAATTGCAAAAAATAGATAATATTAAAATAGTGATGAGACATAGTCACATAGAACAATAATGTTTTATGAAAAATGCCTTGCATCTATGAATATTTTATCCGTGGCTTCCCATTAAGAGTTTCATCGTACTATAAGGATGCTCGTGTTGCACGCATTTAGGCGTAAGTATACTCTTCGTTCAGTTTCATAGTACTATGAAATTGTCCGAAAGTCAAAATTCGAACATAGGAAATTCGAGAAACTTTTGGCAGCGCCATCTGTCGTCTACTAGTGTAAATTTTCTATCATAACATTAGAAGGTGTAACTGTTTTGCCTTTCTTGTACATCATCGAGGTGTAAGCGTAAAGGCTACATTTATTACCTTTTTGCGCGAGAAAGGCGCCATCACCGCTAGGTGGATTAATCTGGGTTTTCATCTAGGTATAACTTTTTTGTTTTTGTCAAAATCACTCGCGGCTCTAGGGAGCCTCTTCGTAGTAGCGTAAAGATAGTAAATGTCATCGATGAGCGGGATTGAATGACCACAGTACCACATAGAGGAAAAAAAGCGGAAAGTATGCATTTTCCCATATATTTAGTCGATTTTTTCCATATGAACTTCATGCTCGTTGAGCACCCATTTAGACTTGACGGATGTGGCTGAAATTTTTAAAGTGGCTTCTGGGAGCAAAAAAACTTTATTTTCAGGGGATATACGTCTCGAAAAAATGATTTTGATTTTTTTCATATAAGAGTGATCCACCTTAGCATCCAGGTATTAGGTTAAAAAAACTTTAAACGCCGTCGTCTACAAATTTCCAACTTGCTTTAATTGTCGACTGTTGGCAATGTACTTTTTGGTGATTATTTGGCGTTTCAGTCTATATTTTGAATGAAAAGCAACTATATGTTTTCTTTCTCCAACGTTTCGATCCTCATTGGATCTTTTTCAAGGGTTCGAAATTTTGGTTGTTTTTTTCGTCGAGTATTGTTTTGTAACTTTCAACCGTCATTCCTTGTTTCGTTTTGAACGACGAAAATTACACATGAATATCGCGCATGAACGATATGATTGCTGTTTTTTCTCAAAAATATACCCAACCGCAGCCCATGGTGTCCATACAGGCTCTTAGAGGCTATGCGCATTATTTCGATCTAGATATGTCAAAATCGAATGTTCGAAGTTCTCCAAATCATTGTGGAGCTTAGACGAATTGGTCTACTAAGACAACTGAGCTCGATACAAAGCCAATTGCAACTTATGGTGTCGATACAGGCCCTAAGTGGTCATATGCATAATTGACGGACTTGGTGGTCATATGGCTACCGCTTCTGCCTCATATGCAGGAGGTCGTGGGTTCAATCCCAGGCCCGTTCCATTCTCCTACTTTGTATCTTTTCATATATTTCTCATATTCTAGCAATCGCTAGAACTGGAAATGGGCTTTCATACCGTTTCTATCTTCTATCCCTATAATTACAACATGATTAGTTCTAGCAGGTAACTGTTAGAATTCGAGATGAGCGAAAAAGTTCGTTTCGGCATCCAATTACAATACTACACCACACTTTCATTACTGTCACATTGGCAACACGTTAACCAAGACGAACCTCTGCCATAAAACCTAACCCTCAAATTCCAATAAAATTCCGCAGGAACTCGTGGCGAAAGCAGAGGTGTTCTCGGCTTGCAGTGGGCGAGTGACTGCATCATCAATTCCTTCCCATCCCCGATGACCGTGAGGACGTGGCCAGCGCCGTTATCGACCTTCCAAAATACTAGAACTCTCGGACTGTGCACATTGAAGTTGGAGTGCAAATCCCATGCTTCCATCCATTGGATCCCTGTGCAATTGCGATTGTTCTGGTCGATCACGGAGTAGCAACTACGAAATGCACGGTCATCATGCTCATGCTTATGCTCATGTCCAAATCGGATGTTCTAAGTTCTCCAAATAATTCTTAAGTTCAGACCAACTGATTTTCCCACTTTGGCAGCCCATGTGGTTCATACACGCCCATAGAGGGCATGTGAATGATTTACTATTTAGATATGTCCCAACCGGGTATTCTAAGTTCTCCAAATCATTCTTGAGTTCAGACGAATTGGTCTACCATGTGAACTGGACTCAATACAAAGTCAATAGCAACCCATACAGGCCCTTAGAAGTCATGTGCATGATTTACGATCTAGACATATCCAAACCGATGTTCTAAGTTCTTCAAATCATTCTTGAGCCAACACGATGCCTGAGAGCGGGTCAAATTGTTCATTTAACACACGCTACAGTAGGAAAACCAAAAAATATCCTGGAGGCATTATATGTTCTCTAAAGTGTGGTCAACGTATTACACTCATTACTTATACCTTAAACTTAAACCTTAAACATGTTACAAGTCTTGTTGGGCTAGTTGAAGCATCCTATATTTCGATTTCGATCTTCAGTTTAGCTTCCGAGGAAGAACATATCTTCTACTCAGTATCCGGATGAGAGGGTAGGCTGTTTGAGCTGCCTCTCCTTGGTGAACAAACGCTTGATCATGGAAAAATAGGAAGGGCTTTGTAAGACCCTAAGAACTACTCAATGGGGTCTATGTTGTTAGTTCAGCTATACGAGATACCAACAGTACGCACTTATCGTTACAAAATTTCATAAATGGATCCGAATAAAACTAAATAAAAGCAATCGGTAACCTATCTATGCCTGTCAATAACCCTTACCAGTGCACGTCCATTTGAATTGCCTAGAAAGTAGAAACTATTATACAATACACCATTCAGTACAAAACTAACTAATTCTCGTTATTCTTTCTTCTCTCTCTCTTTTAGGTATCGTATCCGACTCATCATGATTACCCTCCAGTAGATGCTTATTTTAACCATGATTTAGATGGAAACGAACATGGGTGGAAAAAGAATGCTCTCCACCATAACCAAGTGAGTGAGTGAGTGAGTGAGTCAATTCAGGGCCGGAGGAGGCAAACATAAGGTGTGCCAGTTTCGTTTTCCATATTGGAGTTTTTCAAATGTTTGAATTACTTCGTTATCTCAGCACCAATAACAGCAACCACGCGTTTGTCGACCCACACACATTATTGGTGGTGTTCATAGATCCCATAACAGCACGCGGCCGGCGGTACGTACCTTCGTACGAATCGAATAACCGATTGCATTAAAAAGAGCGAGAGGGGCATATACTAAAAGGTAACACAACCATCATCGTCAGAGAATCAAGGTTCAATTAGGTAAACATCGGTGGATACAGTCATCCAGCGACAACACATTCGAACACCATCGACAGCGAACCCGGGGGGTGGACAGACGGACCCGAACCGGGAGGGGAGGTTTGTTATTGAAGTTTTATCTCGATTTGCTTTTCGATAATGTTGTTTGGAAATCTGATAGGTGTCCATGCCAACAGAAACGGAAAGCGGTGCGGGGCGTCCGGATGGGTATATTGGTTGTTGTTGTGTTGTTCAGCAACTGTCGTTTAGAATCACGAGGAAAAACTCATTGCATTTGTAAAGCAGTACCTACTCGACACAGCGGGGTCGGATAATGATCGGAGATTTTTGAAAGTTCAATTCATTACTTGCCGCGGTTGATTGCCTTGGGGGTGGTGCACATCTGCATGCAATCGCAATCGCGAAACTGAAGGACGCTGAGTAGAAGCTTTAAGAAGGGATTGTGCCAAGTCCCGTGTTGAATTCAATTGCGCAACTTAGCGAGATGTGATCTAACAAGTTTATAAATCGAGAATAACGCCAAACAAAGTTCGTATGAGAACTTCTATTTCGTTGGACTTACTGCGCTTGTTAACCCTTTAGGGGCGGTGAGGTTATACATGCCAATAATCTGATAAACCCCGAGGAGTTAAGATGTCGACAGAAACACAGTCAATGATTTTCTCGACTCGCCTCGTGGCTTTCATTAACGCTGATAGACTCGATTTTTCCGAATCTTGATTTTAGGATAGCAAGATCTAGCACGACACAAGTAAAATGTGGCATCATCACAAGCATGGAATGCAGTGCTTGAGTTGGAAAACCTTCCCTCAGGCGTCATTTGGATCAAAATTGTGTCGCATGCTTTTGGAATTCTGCATAAAGTTGTTGCGCGCATCATGTTTAACGCCATCGACGCTCTGCGGGTTCATATGGGTCTTCCTTAGCCGCGTGATTACAAAGCAAGACCATGCTCAAGGTGGCTAGGTTCGATTCCCGGTTCAGTCTAGGAAATTTTCTCGATTTTCCTGGGCAAAAAAGTATTATCATGAAGCCACACGTAGTTTACTCTGCATTTGCCTCTAGAGGGTTAAGCTCTCTACATTTGTATGCACCAAGATAAAATCTCCGCTGAAAAATGACTTGTTTTAACTCATTTTACGCCTCTCTTCGCTCTTTTCATTCATTTGCTCAATCATTCATTATACCTGTGTACAGACCTTTTAAATAATGTGCAGATAATTTAAGGTTTAATTTGCAAGCATAAATTATTGTATAAAAATTGCATCAATGGCAATTACCCTTTCTTGCTCGCTCGCTCACTCTCAAACCCAAACACGTCGTACTAAAACGATGACGGGTCCCTGGGCTGGCGGTGGTGGTGGGTCGGTCGGTCGTTTGGTTCCTGTTATTGCCACAGCCGGCACGATGTTATTGTTGTTATGTTTCTATCTTCGTTTCCAGCTGGAAGGAGATGTGTAATATTTCTTTTCTCTCATCCCTCGCGCGCACCCTTCAATCAGGAGAATGGCCCGCATGGGTGCAAAGAGGAGAGAACCCATACTTCGAACTTCTCAGTTTTCTTTTTCACTGACTCGTTTCTTTCAGCTAATTTTCGTTTTGCTGACTGGCAGTCAGAATGAATTATTACGTGCAGGGTGTAATAATAGCGAAATGCTAAATTTAAAGAGTTCTCGTTTCCCGCTGCTTGCCGTTGCATGATATTTGCTGAGGATGGCCCTGAACGAATGGAAATGAATAGGTGGATAAACCGTTCAAGGAGCATTAAAAAAGTAATTTTCTCTCTGTTGTTTAGGGGTCAATGGTGATTAGAATGCTACCAGTATTCATAAAGCAACAAATGATACAATTTACATGAGGAGCTTTATTTGTAATTCAAGCTGATGACAGCTGAGTTTGAATGAAACCGGAAAAATCAGATTCTCTGGTAGATCGGCTTCCCCATAAAGCCTATTTAGAAAGGAAACCTTACAAGTATGGAGGGAAGCAACATGCAAGGATTCCTTTAAAGGTCAATGACGCTTACTTCTTGGAATTGATATTAAGCATTGATGTTGAACATCGGAGTAGTATATAAACATTCGCGGCTCACACGAACTCTCTAATGCTCGATTGAAACCAGCGATATGGCTGTTACAGTACGCACACGGATTTCCGGATAAACTGACACAGTTGGTCAAGTTGGCGATGAATCGGGTGATATGCGTAGTTTGAGTTGTTATTTCACATTGATTTGGAGGGGTAGTACAGGAAAGAAGGGATTGACACGACGACACGAGTGGTACGAATTTCGCCAAATCAGTTCAGCTATTAGGCTTTGCCGACCACATTGGTATTGGGCAACCTAACTTCGAGATGAAGATGGGTTACATCGGATTAACTAAGCCCATCGAGCTAGTAATCAACACAACAGAGACATGATAAAAAGAAGCTCAAGAGAGGACAACCAGAGCAGCCCATAACAAGTTTGTATCAGCGGTAATGAAATCAAGGTAGTTGAAGAGATCATGTACTTAGGCACGCTGAGGACCGTCGAAAGCGATACCAGCAGAAAAATGTGGTAGAAGCATATCTTCGTGCGAATTGATCGAGAAGAGTTCACCCCCGTTCAAAACTATCTTCAATACGCTTATTAGACCGGTAGTGCTCAGCGGTAAATGTCACCGGCTTTAGATGTTTTGTCGCTTACCGGCCGCCAATGGTATCTGATGATAAAATTTGGTGTTAGCGTTTTGTTCTAATGCTCTCCCGAGTTAAAGGTCAGAATGGATCAATGGATCCGACTATGCATCAGAAGGCGGAGGGTACATGTAAAGGAGGTTAGAAACCTACTTCCATCACTCCGAATTCAGGAACAGAAAGACTCTGACAGCTATAGCAAGTTGAGTCAAGTACGAGACACTGAAGACGACCTTACTGTTGAGGTCGAAGTACGTATCTGTCAAGGTACAATTAAGTGGTGGAATTAAATAGGATTGTACAAACTCGTCTTATGACAAGTGAGCTATAGCAAAGTTGATTACTGGTCGGTGGATGAAGAAACAGGACTGAAACTGAAATAGAAAGGGCATTCAAAAGGTCGTACATCGTACGTTCCGGTGGTGCTAAATCGTGGAGATTGGTGACAAATGCAAAACTGGAACAGGGAAACGGATCAGAAGAAGAGGAAGAGTAACAATTGTGTGAATGCTTGCCTGAGATCGGATTTTGGATCTACTCGGATCCTCCATCGACCTCAAGAGCATAACGACTGTGCAGGTTAGAATTTTATCTATTTGGATTCATAGGGAACATCCAGGGACACCCGGTACCGATTCCGGAGACCCTGTGGAAAACTTGAATTCGAAATTTGAAGAAAATATGGCATGGACCATATCAAACTTCATTATCCTCCATGAAAAAAAAGTTAGAAATCAATTTTTGGGAATTTATACTACTTCGAACCACTTCCGGGAGGATCCGGAACTCGAAGGAAGCGATTCTGAGGGTATTAGGTTGTTAGGCCAAACATTAGTCAAATATTTCGACCGGCCGTAAGGTCGTTGGGCCAAATAAGCCAGATCATTCGGATGAAAATGTCGTTTGGCCGAAAATGACTTCTGCCCGAACAGGTAATTAAGCGGTACAGATGATTTGAACAAAAATGTAACTAGGCCGGTTCATAATGTCAAAAATGTAGTTTTTCCGAACAGGGGACTTGGCCGAAATACTCGTTTAGTGGAACAAACGTTATGATCTAGAGACCGAACATTTCTAAGCTCGAAGTCGCTGGTCTGGTCAATTCGAAGTATGTAGTTTTCTTCCCGGGACGCCGTGCTAGTTTGCTGGAAATAATGATCAAAATTAGGATTCCGTTAAGCGTTACCATTGGTTTTTATGTGCCATTTGACCGATTGTCGTTTCACTGAATCGTTGATAAATGAGAAGCGAGAGGCGAAAAGGAGCAGTGAGAAGTAAGCAAAGAGAAGACTAAAGTAAGTAAAAATAAATTAACAGAAGAGCAGAACTTTGTGCAAAAGTTTCCAAATAAATTCTTGAAGGAATTTTCGAAAGATTCTCTGAACTGATTTTTGATAAGCTAATTACTAAAGAAGATGCTGAATGAATTTCTATCGTTACCCCTATTGGAATTTTCGGGGAGAATTCCTAGATTTTTCCAGAAATTCCTTAAAGAACTTTTTCAGGTATCCGTAAACTTCCGCCTTCCCAGTTCATTCTAAATTTCCTTCAGAAATTCCTTTGGAGATTTGTCCGCGAATTCCTTCGGATTTTGCCTCCAGTTTTTCTACAAAGGCTCAACTGGAAATAAATTGAAGAAATTCGGCACCAACATTTCAAAAGGACGAAACTGCTTTTATAAACAAGAGATTCCGTTGAATGAAAGAAGGGGATTCGCTGCTTCCATCAGTGGTGTTGGGTTGTGTAAGTGGGCTGAATTTAGCCAACCAGCGTAGTTAGAAGCTCTTGTTTACAAAAGCAGTTTCGCCCTTTTGAAATGTTGGTGCCGAATTCTTTCGGAAATTCTTGAAGGAACTTCTTGGAGTTTACCTCAGGCATTAGTTCCTAGACTCCCAACATAAATTCCTTCGGGAACTAGTTCAGGAAAACCTTGGGAACTTCCTGAAGGAATTCTTCTGAAGATTCCCTTAGAAATTATTCTTAGAACTCTTTTTGTCCGAAAATTGTCCGGAAATGCCCGCAAACCCTACAAATTAAATAAATTTTAAGAATCCTCCAGATAGTCCTCAAAAAAATAAAAAAAAGGTATAAGAATTCCTTCAGAATTTCCCTCAGGAACTCCTTAAGAACTTCATTTCCTAAGAAAATATAAGATCCCTTTTCCCCCATGCTTAGTGCTTTACGTAATTAGTGTACGACCCCTAGTTTAAAAAGGTAAACAAACAGCATTTAAACTGACAAAATAATCAAGTATCAATTTAGGAAAAATCTTATTCTCGATTCAACTCAAATGAAAGCAGGTTTCGTTTATATAGATTACACAAACGCAGACTGGTGTTGCGCATTTGAATTCATAACGATTTGACATTTTTTCAGAAATCGCCGAAAATATTTTTAACGTAAACATTAAACAACCATTAAAATCATTAACATTAAACGTATTTTCGGTTTGTTCCCACGTTGCGCATTTTTTTCATAAAAATTCCTTTTGCACAAACAAAGCACTGGTCTGAAAATTGGTTTTCATTAGGGTGGTCCAAAAAGGAACAAACTTGAAAATTTTATAATGTTCCGACGAAATCCCAATTTACAAAGTCCTGATAAAACAGGTTTTAATTGCGTGCCTTGTGACCGTCCGGATGATGCAGAGTCGCAAATGGTGTTTTTTGACCACTACTGTCAGCAGTGGTACCATTTCGGGTGTGTTGGCGTCACAGCAGAAGTAAAGGACATTGCCTGGTGATGTCAAAAGTGCAGTGGAGGTGGAAGTGATGACTCCGGTTCGTCCGAGCTGCAAGAGGAGTTGAAGAAGCTCGAAAAAGAGGAGAATAAGCAGAAGCGGGAACTGGACAGATAGAAGATTTTGCTTCAGAAGCCCCTGGAGGTCCAACAAGAATTGTTTGAGATGCGCCAGCAGCTGGAAAAGGAAAAGCGGGATATGTAGCTGGAGTTTGAGAAGGCACAAATAGAGAAGAAGATCGCCGAAGAAGAAGCCCACCAGAGGAAACTGGGCGAAATACGGACGGAGATGGAAGAGAAGCTGCATCAGTTGAAGCTAAAGCGGAAAACGGAAACGAAAATGAAAAAAAAAAAAAAGAGTTAAAGGGAGCTGTCGGTGGTATCAAAGTGAGAAGCTCGAAAAGCGGCACAAGGAAGATTGCGGAATTGGAGCATTCGAAGCTGGGGAAAAACCTCGAGAAGAAAAAGTCGGGGAACGAAAAGCCCAGAAAAGCGGATGCAGCGATTGCGACGACCCGAGAGGAACCTACCGCAAACACTCGACGCCAACAGTTGCTCAGAAACTCGCACCAAAGTCGGTTGGAGATCCATCAATCCTGCAGGAGAGTTTTCTGATTGGGCGCGATGGAAATGGGGATTTCGAAACAGGAAAAGGTAGCAAGAAGTGGCAGATAGCGGAAGAAGAGTCGGAATCTGAAACGAGTTCCGAAGAAGTAGAAGAAGAAGAGTCCGATAAAAAGGAGGAAAGCCAAGAAGAAGAAGGAAGTCCCATCGAGGACGAAGAGAGCTCCTCGGAAGAGGAAGAGGGCTGTAAGGAAGAAGAAAGTCCGGAGAATTCTGAAGAAGAGAGAGACAGGGAAAAATCACGTAGGAAGCAAGGAGAAGTCAGGCGCGGTCGACAAAATCGGCAGCATAAAACAACGAAGGCGCAGATGTCTGCTAGGCAGTTCCTATCCAGGGAGTGGCCGACATTTTCCCGCAAGTTAGAAAAGTGGCCGGTGTTCATCAGTAGCTACGAGACGTCGACGAAGGCGTGCGGCTTTTCCGACGTAGAAAATTTGGCCCGGCTACAAGAATACCTGAAAGGAGAGGCACTGGAAGCTGTCAGGAGTAGGTTGTTTCTGCCGAAATCAGTCCTAAAAATTATAGAGACGCTGCCCAGACAAATTTCATCGCTTACCAGTAGCGAAAACGCTTTTTGCGTTCAAAAGTGGAGGCGATATATGTGTATTTCTTATCCGACGTTGCACGGCAGTGTATGCGATATGCACGATTTTTATGCGAGTTTATTCGTTATACATTGCGATGTAGTTTGTGATAACAAACTCTGCTTGACAGATAATCCGATTTCATTTGAGTTTGTTTGCCGGAATATGCGATGTCAACATATGAAGCTGGAATAAACTCGCAAAATAGCCTACTGTGCGGGAAAGTTTATAAATAAACTGATGAGCTTCGCACCACAATGCGATTTTGATGAAATTTGGATCGGTAAACGATTTTAATCGTACATTCTTATGCGATGTGTGGTTGTCTGGGTGCAGATAAATTCTAGTCCGCCCGTGAAGGCCCTGCAAAGTCTGTGCCAGAAGAGATCACCGGATCAGAAATTGCGAGAAGTTCCGTAGAACGAGCACGGTGCTGCTAGCTGCAAGCTAAATATCCGTTGCAAAGTCGATGGGTGCAAGGAGCGCCACAATCTTCTTCTGCATTTACCGAGATCAGTCGCCGGTTTAATTTGCAACATCCATGCTATCCAACCAAAGCCATCCGTCATTTTCCGTATGATGCCTGTCACCCTGCACTGCGGAATTTATTCGGTGAACACTTTCACTTTCCTAGACGAAGGTTCTTCCTATACGCTGGTGGAGAAAACGCTGATCAACCGGCTGAAAATTCGTGGTGTGACGCAGCCACTACGAGTGACATGGACCGCTGGAGTGTCCCGCATCGAGAAAGATTCACAGTGCGTAAACATGCATATCTCCGCACGAGGATCAGCACATCGCTTCGTTATGAAGAGTGCCCACACGGTGGAGAGTCTGAAGCTTTCACAGCACTGACTAGCTGTGTCGGAAGTTGTGAAGCAGTACAGCCACCTTCGAGATCTGCCAATTGCAGATGTTCCCCAAACAACGCCGCAGATCCTAATCGGGCTGAAGGACATCCACCTTTACGCTCCGATTGAGTCTAGAATAGGCCGGCCGGAAGAACCGATAGCAGTCAGGTCGAAACTGGGATGGACTGTCTACGGGCCGACTGGTGCGAATACTACGGAAGGCGGAATCGTCGGACATCACACTTGCAGCTCGGTGACCAACCAGGAGCTGCACGACCTGTTAAAAAGCCAGTACACTCTGGTAGAATCTGGCATTTCCGTGGCCTTGCTTCCCGAGTCAGAAGAAGACAGAAGAGCGAAAGAGATCCTTAAGAAGACGACAAAAAGGATTGGAGACCGGTTCGAAACGGGGTTGCTGTGGAAAAATGACAACTCCGAGTTCCCAGATAGCTACCCCATGGCTGTTAAGAGGCTGATTGGCTTGGAGAATCGTCTCAGGAAAGATCCCAAACTGTACGCCAAAGTGAGGACCATGGTCGCCGATTACCTAGTGAAGGGGTACGCACACAAGGCAACATCGTTCGAGCTAGCAGCATTTGATTACAGCAAGTATGGTACGTGCCAATGAATATCGTCTACAATCCGAGAAAGCAGAAGTTCCGTCTGGTGTGAGACGCTAGAGCAGAAGTAAGAGGAGTATCTTTGAACTCGAAGCTGCTGACGGGGCCGGATATGCCGACTTTTTTACCGGTATTTATTTGCAAGCTTCATGAACGAGAAGTCGGATTCGGTTAAAGGAGATGTACCACCAGCTACGGATCCGAGAAGAAGACAAGCAAGCGGAGTGATCCATCAGCGAAACCCGAAGTGTACGAGATGGACGTGGCGACATTTGGGTCCACGAGTACGCCATGCTCAGACCAATACGTGAAGAACTGGAATGCGAGAGAGTTTGCGGGCCCATTCCCGGCGGCGGCGAAAGCCATCGTCAAAAATCACTACGTCAACGATTATTTCGACAGTTCAAATACGATCGAAGAAGCAGTGGCGCTGGCGAAGGAGGTGAGATACGTCCATTCCAAGGGCGCTTTCGAGTTGAGAAACTGGGTTTCCAATTCCGAAGAGTTTCCTGGGGGCCGTGGGAGAACGCAAAGAAAATAAGTGTGTGCTCTTCGGTGAGGATAAGGAGTCCGGCACCGAGCGGGTATTAGGGATCGTGTGGAGCCCAGCAAACGAAGAATTTTCCTTTTCGAACAAGCTCAGGAACGATCTAGCGCCTTTCCTGTCCGGCGAGCAGCTGCCGACAAAAAGGATCGTGATGAGCTGCGTGATTAGTTTCTTCGACCCGTTGGGACTACTCTCCGTTTTTACGTTCTATGGGAAGCTGCTGATTCAAGATCTCTGGCGAAGCGGATGCGAGGCTTCCGAAAGTCGAGGAAGTGCGAATCCCTCGTTAATATTTCCGCGGTGGACGTTCTCTGGATTACGGCAGCCTTAAGCTGCATACATTTGTGGACGCAAGCCAGGACGCGTACGGAGCAGCATCGGACATCCACATTGAAACGGGCGTGGGGCCGATATGTTGGCTAGTAATGTCAAGGTCGAAGGTAGCACCATTGCAACACATGTCAATTCCTCGTTTGGAGCTGCAAGCAGCAACGCTAGGAGCGAGGCTCGCCAATTCCGTCGGCGAGATTCTTACATTAAAAGTCAAGCAGCGTTTCATGCGGTCCGATTCGAAGACCGTACTCTCGTGGATTCACTCCGACCACCGTCTGTATAAACAGTTCGTGGCGTTTCGCATCGGCGAGATACACAGCCTAACGAAAATAGCGGAATGTCGGTAGGTGCCAACCAAGTCCAATGCAGCCGACGCGTCAACGAAGTGGGAGAAAAAGCACAGAATGCATTCCGATGCTCAATGGTTCCGTGGCCCTGGATTCCTCTACCAACCGGATGATTTTTGGCCGAAGCAGGACAGCATCACACCAAACGTTGCCGAAGAGGTTCGCGCGTGTGTCCAGTTCCACGATATCGCCATCACCATATCGTTCATAGATCCGCAACGATTCTCAAAGTGGAGGGTATTAGTGTCCGCATGCGTCTATCGGTTCGCGTCGAACTGTCGAAGGAAAAAAGACGGATTCAAGATCGAAGCAGTTCCGGCCACAGAAGCGGTGAAGAAGGCGGTTATAAAAACTGTACGATCGACGACGGTAACATTGAAACGGGAAGAGTATCGGAAGGTGGAGGCGTACCTCTGGCGATCAGCTCAGGCCGCTTGTTTTGGCGACGAGATCAAGACGATCAAGAAGAACCGGCAGCTACCGTTACAGCAGCAGCAAGTAAAGAAGAGTAGCAGTTTGCACAACCTAAGTCCGTTCCTAGACGCTGAGGACGTACTGCGAATGGAAGGTAGAGCAGCGCAAGGTTCGTGGCTGCCGTTTGAGCTTCGCTTCCCAATAATTCTACCGAAACAGCGTCCGGTGACCAACAAGTCGCTCGAATACTTCCATCACAGAGTAGCACATGGAAATGTGGAGTCTGCCGTGAACGAAATCCGGCAGAGATTCAGCATCCAGAACCTGCGAGCAGAGTTGAAGCGGATCGGGAAGTCTTGCATGAGGTGCAAGGTAAAGAAATGCCGAGCGAGGACACCGAGAATGGCTCCATTGCCGGAGTCACGCGTCACGTTGGGGTTACCACAGTTCAGTCACACAGGCGTAGGCTTCTACGGGCCGGTAACAGTCACAGTCGGCCGAAGATCAGAGAAGCGATACATCTGTTTGTTTACCTGCATGGCTACTAGAGCTGTACACCTTGAAGTCGCTCACAGCCTGACGACTCAAGCGTGTTTGAAGGCCATTCGAATTTTCAAGCTACCAGCCAGGTGATTGTTAAGCAAATCGAAGAAGAATGCGTAGACGAATTTACGGATTCCAGAACCCGTTGGAGTTTCTATCCGCCCAGCGCTCCACACATGGGAGGTGTCTGGGAGCGACTGGTCCGCTCAGTAAAAGCGGCGCTGGCGGTATTCGACGATGGGCGGTCTATAACCGACGAAGTTCTCCTGACAGCAGTTGCGGAGGCCGAGGACCTCATCAATTCGCGGCCGCTGACATACGTGGCCCTGGAGTCAGGAACAGAAGAAGCGTTAACGCCGAACCATTTTGGGCCGATGCCCACATAGCGTATTTTCAAGCTGCGTGCACGCCGCGTCCTTGCAAGACACCCGGCATCAAATGTAGTCGTGCACACGTGTGAATTACTCCATTTGATGCTGGGTACCTTGCGTGAACGCGGCGTGCACACAGCGTGAAAAAACGCTACGTGGACATCGGCCATTTGTTCGCGGCGTCGGAACGAATAAACAATGATAAACACAAGCGAAGGTGAAGCACTGCGGGACCGTTACAAGCGGTCACAACTGTTGGCGGACAAACTGTGAGCTCGCTGGGTGTCTGAATATCTGCCATCAATCAATCAGCGAACGAAGTGGCACAAAGAGTCGCCACCACTAGCTCGAGGTGACCTCGTATACATCGCAGATGACGCGGTGCGGAGGAGCTGGGTTCGTAGCGTCGTGACGGAAGTTCATCCGGGGGCGGACGGCCGAATTCGACAAGCGAAGGTACAGACGGTGAAGGGTAAGTTTAGGAGGCCGGTGGTGATGCTAGCGGTGCTGGAGGTCCAGGAGAGTAACTCCGGCGTTGGCAGAGGCCCCACCAGAGATACGGGGAAGGGGTATGCTGGCACCGCTACCACCTGTAGATCAAGCCGTCGCACCTGTAAAATTGAAAGGAAACGTTAAAGAAAACTATAAAATGTAAGTAGTTAATTAGAGTATACAAACCAAAAGAAAACATGTATTTAACATAGTGTCTCTTCATATTTGAACTTAATAAAATAGTTTCAAGCTGTTTCACAAACAAAGCACTGCTCTGGAAATTGGTTTTTATTAGGGTGGTCTAAAAAGGAATAATTCCCATATAACATAAATTGCCTTTATTCCACCCCTAAATCACCTCCAAATTGCCTGAAATTTTGTCAGGGCTTCAAAAAGAAGTTCATATTGCATTATTGAACATTGAACATTTTTGAAATGTGTACTGCTAAGTGTACAAGAGTGCACATAAAGGATCTGTTCAAATTTGCGGAAACCATGTCGACTTTGTGTTTCCATTTTAAAAACACAAATGCGGGAGTAAAAAATTTCAAATTATCGGTTGCTTTTTCCAACAGTCTCGCAACGCGTCTTGGTATGCCAAATTAAATTACTTTCCTAAAACTTCGAGATTATCTTCTACCGGACAAAGAGTCGTAAACTGATCCATCGAAAGCATCATGCAAAGAAACAAGCCGATGATAAAGTGGAATCAAAACGATCAAAATTGAGTAACATAACAGAAAGTGGAATGTGGAACAACACGATGCGATGTGATTAAAAGCCAAGAAACACCAGATATCCATAAATCATCGTTCACACAGACACGGACACACCATCTAACACTCTTCACACTACTCGCAGAACAATGCGAACACAACTCTTGAATGCGCCAATGAATAATGTTGCGTCGCCGTTGACTGAAGAGGTATGATTAAAATGCGTACGTGCGAGTATGTACAACAGTGCTTTAGTTTTGTCTTTCTCGTACAACAAGCTTGAACCGAAAGGTTATACTTTCACTTAAAAAAAAGAACATTTTCGCAATTTCGCGAGGACTGGTCCAATTTCAAATATAATTTCGAATTGAATTGTCTAAAAATTCAGATGATATGCGTTCGAATGGACATCTTACAATAATTGAGACATGCAAAAAAATAAAATTCGAGAATAGCCTTCCGGAATTTCGCATTGAATTCGGTTACGATTTAATTACCACAAAAGTGGTCATAGAGATGCAAAAAACGAGAAAGTCGGTGCATGATAGCAAGAAAGTTATTATCACCACTCGGTGAATAAATCAGAGTTTTTATTTCTATGTTCGCAAAGAAAAGCAAAATGCTCGTCGTACACATTAAAATGACTTAACTCTTTTCCTCCACCAGCGAGCATCGTGACAGCAGAAGGAATTTATTTGAAATATTGAAAACAGCAGAATTATGTAAAAGTCGAAAGTTTTCCGTTGTCTTCCTCTTATTCCTGACCACACGTCTCTGCCTCACCGCGTCGCGCTCGCTGCTGATGTATGAGCCTCGGTCTTTTCCTCTTCACTTTAAAATTTATTGCTGTATGATTTATTGGAGTTTAGGTTTCTTTGCCACTTTCATTTCTTATCATTATCTATTCATCTTTTCCTGCCGTCACATCCTCCCTCTCTCTGGGAAAAATGAGAACGTTTCCCCTCCCATGTAGTTAGCATTATTATCATTACTTCGAATGGGCCTGTATCAGCAGAAATATTAGCATGAAAGAATTCTAAATTTATATAAGCAATGAATCCATAATTTAATCAGGGCTAAAGTAGGAATCAAAAGACCAAAAATTGGATGACGCTGCGGAACTGCGGAAGGATTAAAAACTGACAGAGAACAAAGCCAGCGCTGATGACAGCGGCCCGGGCCTGGGTGCGGTGGGTATGAAAATGAACTCTCTGCATTTATGGCAAAGTTTTACATGATTTATGTCTTTTGATTTGCTCCCAGTACAAAACAGGAAAACATAATCTGGTGGATCAATATTTCTGCTTTCAATGGGCGGCTGCTTATCAGTTTAGGGAAGTTTATTCCATTGAAAGTGTGCGGATGATGACACAATGTTGCTATTTGGTAGAATTGGACCATTTTTGTTCTGCTTGCAAATTTGATAACTTGAACCCAGAAAACTCATTATTGAACTAAAGTTAGATGCATTCAAGAAAATTTTGTTTTTAAATGGATTAAGTTGAATTCTAAATACAGTTGCAAATCACTCCAAGAACCTATCATAATATGTATAAGAACTGGGTATATCCGAAACTGCTAGCCTTACAAGCCATTACTGAGTTATTGATTTGTATTTGGTTTTGTGCAGCTGGGTCATTCCTATCTTCTTTAATTAGTTATGTTTTTTTAGGTATTCCTCGATCTATCTGTGGTCAGTTTTTTCTATCCCGTTTCTTTCTGTTTTTGTTGTCCATTAAAGTAAAACACTTGTTACATGCGTTGACCATAACATTGTTTCAAATTAAACTTCAGCTCAAAAGTAATTTGGGTTTGAAAATCATCTCCAATTCGCATTTCATCTGATCTGATAAATATAAAATATAACCAAACCAGCAAAACGAATTTGGTTTTTCTTTCAATCAAGATAACGAACGTATCGAAATAAATACACCATAAAACTAATAATAATGAAATCCCTTTTCAAAGTGGAAAAACGAAAAATGTTTATCGCTACTTGATCGAGAGACGAATGCATCCGGGGCGGGCTGCGATGGATTGTGACTGAGGTGTTCAGCTCCTTTCCTCCCTCACATGCATCGTCGTCGTCGTCGTCGTTATTTATCTTACAGATTCTTCCTGTCGCCTTCATCGTCATCATCATCATCGTTGTGTCCTAATTCGTCGTTCGATGGATGTATGTTCCGATGGTGATTGCCACATTGTTGCTACATGTTTGCTTCTACCGCTCGATCGATGAGTGATCCACCTTTTTCCTGGTACACATTTTATCATCATCGTCTCTTTAGCCACCCCCAACTTCCCGTCCAAGCCAGCCATCATAGCAGCCAGCGCGGGCCCTTTGCTCTCCCGATGTTAAAAAGCAGTCATGGAACGTGGAGAGATAAAGCAAAAAATAACGAAGTGGAAGCAAGATTATATATAATTTTATTATCTAATAAAATCTTCTTTAACAATTTTAATAACATACCTGCTGGCAGTAACTATGTATTTCTGTTTTGTAATATCCATGTCGGTCGTTCTGCGATCCATTGTCTCTACGCAGCTGGGCCGAACACATCGACTCGTTGGGGGAAACACAAACACCACAGACCGAACACAAACACAGCTCTCATCCACCACAATGGTGCCCCCTCCCCCCATCTTCCCTCTCCAGCTCCTCAGAGAAGGGGAGTCGGAAATAGAAGTAACAAAGTACCCATCCCCCCGCACCAGCCGGCCCGCGCGGCGCGCCATCCAACCAGCTGAACTTCAATTCAAAAGTGTTTTGTGAGATCAACCGAGGAGTGGGAGAGAGAGTGCCATAATTTCGTATTCAAGTTGCTGCAGTCAGCCACTCAAGTCCGCGGCAATATTCAATAAATGAATGACTGCTACCCGCGAGCCTACTTGTTACTATTACAGCTGTTGCATCCATCGGTTGGGGCTGCCGTCGCCGCCGCCACCACCAGTGCTGCTGCTTCTGCTGCTGGTGGTGTTGTTGTTTTTTGATGAAGTTATTTATTGCCACAGCCAGCTGAAACGAGGACAAACTATGCTCCACTTTGCTATTTAAATGAAGGTCTCGGAACTCGGAAGGTGGCAACGAGTATATGAGCAAAAATAGTTCACGATAAATAAGTGTATCTGCTGCATCACTTTTGTGTATATTGATACAATTTTAAATGAGACTGTTCGATTATTCTATTCAAATATTGTTGGCCTTTGTGACCCATTATTCAATTTAAATTTGCAACGTTTTTTCAATAGCATGCGCCACAGGGATGTATCATCCTTATCATCTGAAAATGAGTGCATTAATCAACTGATTACAAGGTCTCATACAATTGTGCATAATGCAAATTCTACAAAATATGTTAGATTGTTATGAAGGAGTTCTACTAAACATGTTTTTTCCGAAATCAGAAAATATACACCAGAACCGGAGGATTCCCTGACGAATTCGAAGGAATTAATGGATTCCTATCCGGGATATGAGGTTCCCTAACCGGAATCGGAGCTAACTGGAATCGAAGGATTCCTAACAATAATAGGAAGATAGATAACGAGGATCGATGGATTCCTAACCGGAATAGGAGTATGTATTTCTAATCGGAGTCAAAGGATTCCTAACCGAATCAGACGATTCCCAACCGAATCGGAGGATTAGTAACCGGACTTACAGGATTGCTAATTGGAATCGGAGAATACCTATTCGGAATAGGAGGATTCCTATCCGGAATAGCGGAATTCCTATAGAATTAACCGGAATCGGAAGATTCCTAATTTGAATTGGACGATTCCTAACAGGAAACGGAGGTTTTCTAATCGGAAACAGAGGATTCTCAAGCAGAATCGGAGGATTTTTAACCGTAATCGGAGGACTCCTAATCGGAATTCGTAGCCGGAACCGGAGGATTTCTGAGTGGAATCGGAGGATTCCTAACCGAAATTGGAGGATTCTTAACCCGATTTGCAGGATTCTTAAACGGAATTGTAGGATTCCTAACCGGAGTCGGAAGTTTTCAAAATTGAAGGATTTTGAAATTTTGAAATATTGAGATTTTGAAATTTTGAAATTTTGAAATTTTGAAATTTTGAAATTTTGAAATTTTGAAATTTTGAAATTTTGAAATTTTGAAATTTTGAAACTTTTTTAAAATTTGAAAAATTTCAAAGTTTAAAAATTTAAAATTTTAAAAATTTAATAGGGGAAATGACGGCTTTGGCAGGTTTTGTTCTATTATTGACAGGGGGGTTTTTTATGACTGACTAGGTTTAAATTTGGCCTAAACATTCTTTGCATATCAAAGAATATTGTGGCCAAATTTCATAAAATTTGGTCGACAAAAACCCCCTGCCAATAATAGAACAAAACCTGCCAAAGCCGTCTTTCCCCCTATTTTAAAAATTTGAAAACTTTAAAATTTAAAAATTTAAAAATTTAAAAAAAGGAAAATTTAAGGATTTAAAAGTATTTAAAATTTCAAAATTTCAAAACTTCAGAACTTCAAAATTTCAAAATCCTGCAATTTTGAAAACTTCTGATTCCGGAATCCTGCAAATCGGGTTAGGAATCCTACAATTCCGGTTAGGAATCCTACAATTCCGTTTAAAAATCCTGCAAATCGGTCCGATTCTGCTTGAGAATCCTCTGTTTCCGGTTAGAAAACCTCCGTTTCCTGTTAGCTATCGTCCAATTCAAATTAGGAATCTTCCGATTCAGGTTAAGAATCCTGCTGTTCCGGATAGGAATCCTTCGATTCCGAATAGGTATTCTCCGATTCCGATTAGCAATGCTGTAAGTCCGGTTTGAAATTATAAATTTTGAAATTTTGATAGGGGGAATGACGGCTTTGGCAGGTTTTGTTCTATTATTGTCAGGGGTTTTTTATGACTGATTATGCTCAAATTTGGCCTAAATATTCTTTGCATTTACTTACTTACTTAGGGGGTCGACAAAAACCCCCCTGCCAATAATAGAACAAAACCTGCCAAAGCCATCATTCTGTAACCTGCCAAATTGCTTACATTGGAAATTTACCTGAATTTACTGTACATAATAAATTATTCGTAAAATCCTACTTACTATTTTTGCTCTAAAATTATATTACTAGGAATGAACTTAAAAGTAACGGAATTGAATTAAAATAAAACTGAACACTAAAATATCGAAAAGAAAAAAAAAACAACCTTCTTGCACATCCCTATATCCTACCATCATCACACCCGTAACGCACCAATGACAGCGGCTGTCAAAGAGACAGCGCATTACCACGACATTACCACCTCTTCGATCGCCAACCAACACATCGAAAGAGAAGACATTAAAAACAACCGACGATCGCCCAGATCGCTCTCTTCCAGTAGTGAACCAGTGAGACGCCATTGCAGTTTTCTAGACGCCGCGTGTGTTGCAAGACCCGAAGTTTGGTCTACCGGGATCGTTCAGTGATAAGCATCGGAGGATTCCGCTTAGTGCCAACTTCTGTGAAGTTCCCGGAAGAACCTTGCGGAATCAACAGAAAGCGAACGTGAACCCTGTTAACGAAAAGCCAGCACGACGGTTCGTCTCGTTCGTTCGGCGACAGATACTCGGTGCTCGCAAGTTTCCCCACCCGGATTGAAAAAAAAGGTGTTCCGTCTCTCCCATTCATCGCACGGGCCTTGCCGGTGAGCCAACGTGGGAAGTGTAGCAATAAGTAACGAAGCCTACAAGTACCCGAAGGCGAGTGAAGGTCATTAGCCGCCAGCATCGTAAACCGTGCCAACTTGCCACCAGATCGACGGACATGCACGCTTCTAGTCAGATGATGCCAAGCTCGTCCATGGAAGAAGATGAAAGGCGACTGCACATTTCTCCCGCCACCCTCTGAGGGGCCATCTTCGATGCTTCCAACCAGGCCGAGCGGCGACGAAAGCCAGCATGGACGACAACAAGGTATCAGGTGTGTAAACCCCCTTCCTCTTCCCTTCTATTTCAAGAAAAATATGTGAACCAATTTTAAATCAGAACGTTTGATTAAAAACGAAAATGTAAATCATAGAATTTTTACAATTGAGTATTATTTTTTCTTATTATCACTTTCATTTCGGTTTGCTTCACTTTGTCTATTATTTGAGGGAAGTATTTTCGCCCGTTAAACCCCCCAATTTCTCCCTAAGAGCTACCAGAAAACGACCCTGAGGTCGCTAAAGGGCAGACAAAAGTCCCCAGCAAAAAGTATCTCTAACAATTCCCCCTATCAAAATTTCAAAATTTAAAATTTCAAACCGGACTTACAGCAGAATTAATTTTTAAATTTTTTATCTTATTTAATTTTTTAATTTTTAAATTTTTAAATTCTTAAATTCTTAAATTCTTAAATTCTTAAATTCTTAAATTCTTAAATTCTTAAATTCTTAAATTCTTAAATTCTTAAATTCTTAAATTCTTAAAATTCTTAAATTCTTAAATTTAAATTTTAAATTTAAATTCTTAAATTCTTAAATTTAAATTCTTAAATTTAAATTCTTAAATTCTTAAATTTTAAATTTCAAATTCTTAAATTCTTAAATTTTAAATTCTTAAATTTAAATTTTAAATTCTTAAATTTAAATTCTTAAATTTAAATTTAAATTCTTAAATTTAAATTTAAATTTTAAATTCTTAAATTTTAAATTTTAAATTTTAATTCTTAAATTCTTAAATTTAAATTTAAATTTTAAATTTTAAATTTTAAATTCTTAAATTTTAAATTCTTAAATTTTAAATTTAAATTTTAAATTTTAAATTTTAAATTTTAAATTTAAATTCTTAAATTTTAAATTTAAATTTAAATTCTTAAATTTAAATTCTTAAATTTAAATTTTAAATTCTCAAATTTAAATTTAAATTTTAAATTTTAAATTCTTAAATTTTAAATTTTAAATTTAAATTTAAATTTAAATTTTAAATTTTAAATTTAAATTTAAATTTCAAATTTAAATTCTTAAATTTTAATTTAAATTTAAATTTTAAATTCTTAAATTTCAAATTTAAATTTCAAATTTTAAATTTAAATTCAAATTTAAATTTAAATTCTTAAATTCAAATTTTAAATTTAAATTCTTAAATTTAAATTCTTAAATTTTAAATTTAAATTTAAATTTTAAATTTAAATTTTAAATTTAAATTTTAAATTTCAAATTTTAAATTCAAATTTAAATTTAAATTTTAAATTTTAAATTTAAATTTAAATTTTAAATTTAAATTTTAAATTTAAATTCTTAAATTTTAAATTTAAATTTTAAATTTTAAATTTCAAATTTAAATTTAAACTCAAATTTTCAAATTTAAATTTTAAATTTTAAATTCTTAAATTTAACTCAATTTAAATTTAAATTTTAAATTTAAATTTTAAATTTTAAATTTCAAATTTTAAATTTTAAATTTTAAATTTAAATTTTAAATTTAAATTTTAAATTTAAATTTAAATTTTAAATTTTAAATTTTAAATTTAAATTTAAATTTTAAATTTAATTTTAAATTTAACTCAAATTTAAACTTAAATTCTTAAATTTTAAATTTTAAATTTCAAATTTAAATTTAAATTTTAAATTAACTTAAATTTAAATTTAAATTTTAAATTCAAATTTTAAATTTTAACTTCAAACTCAAATTCCTTAAATTAAATTTAAATTTAAATTTAAATTTTAAATTCTTAAATTTCAACCTTAAATTTAAATTTTAAATTTTAAATTTTAAATTCTTAAACTTAAATTTTAAATTTTAATTTAAATTTAAATTTTAAATTTAAATTTAAATTTAAATTTAAATTTAAATTTTAAATTTTAAATTTAAATTTAAATTTTAAATTTTAAATTTCCTTAAATTTTAAATTTCAAATTTAAATTTAAATTTTAAATTTAAATTTTAAATGTTAAATCTAAACTTAAATTTTAAATTAAACTTAAATTTTAAATTTAAATTTAAATTAAATTTTAAATTTAAATTTAAATTTTAAATTTCAAATTTTAAATTTAAATTCAATTAAATTCTTAAATTTTAAATTTTAAATTTAAATCTCAAATTTAAATTTTAAATTTAAATTTTAAATTTTCAATTCTTAAATTTAAATTTCAAATTTAAATTCTTAAATTTTAAACCTTAAATTCTTAAATTTAAATTTTAACTCAAATTTAAATTTAAATTCCAAATTTCAAATTTTAAATTTTTAAATTTTAAATTTAAATTTAAATTTAAATTTAAATTTAAATTTTAAATTTTAAATTTTAAATTTAAATTTAAATTTAAATTTAAATTTAAATTTAAATTTAAATTTTAAATTTTAAATTTTAAATTTAAATTTTAAATTTAAATTTTAAATTTTAAATTTTAAATTTTAAATTTAAATTTCTAAATTTAAATTTAAATTTTAAATTTTAAATTTTAAATTTAAATTTAAATTTAAATTTTAAATTTTAAATTCTTAAATTTAAATTTTAAATTTCAAATCTTAAATTTTAACTCAAATTTTAACTTAAATTTTAAATTTCAAATTCTTAAATTTCAAATCTCAAATTTTAAATTTTAAATTCAACTCAAATTCCAACTCAAATTTTAAATTTCAAATTTAAATTCAAATTTTAAAAATCTCCAAATTTTAAATCTTAAATTCAAATTTAAATTCCAACTCAAATTTCAACTTCAACCTTAAATTTTAAATTCTCAAATTTAAATTTAAACTTAAATTTAAATTTTTAAATTTAAATTTAAATTTTAAATTTAAATTTAAATTTTAAATTTAAATTTTAAATTTTAAATTTAAATTTAAATTTAAATTTCAAATTTTAAATTTAAATTTTAAATTTTAAATTTAAATTTAAATTTAAATTTAAATTTTAAATTTAAATTTAAATTTTAAATTTTAAATTTAAATTTTAAATTTAAATTTAAATTTAAATTTTAAATTTTAAATTTTAAATTTAATTTTAAATTTAAATTTATATTTTAAATTTTAAATTTAAATTTTAAATTTAAATTCTTAAATTTAAATTTTAAATTTTAACTCAAATTTAAATTTTAAATTTAAATTTTAAATTTTAAATTCTTAAATTCTTAAATTTAAATTTAAACTCAAATTTAAATTTTAAATTTAAATTTTAAATTTCAACTAAATTTTAAACTCAAATTCAACCTTAAATTTTAAATTTTAAATTTCAAATTTAAATTTCAAATTTTAAATTTTAAATTTAAATTTAAATTCTTAAATTTAAATTTTAAATTTAAATTTAAATTTAAATTTAAATTTCAAATTTTAAATTTAAATTTAAATTTAAATTTTAAATTTTCAAATTTAAATTTTAAATTTAAATTTAAATTTTAAATTTCAACTTTAAATTTTAAATTTTAAACTTAAATTTTTAAATCCAATTAAATTCTTAAATTTAAATTTTAAATTTTAAATTTTAAATTTAAATTTAAATCTAAATTTAAATTTAAATTTAAATTTAAATTTAAATTTAAATTCAACTCAAATTTAACTTAAATTTTAAATTTTAAATTTTAAATTTTAAATTTTAAATTTAAATTTTAAATTTAAATTTAAATTCTTAAATTTAAATTTAAATTTTAAACTCAAATTTCAAATTTAAATTTTAAATTCAAATTTTAAATTTTAAATCTCAAATTTCAAATTTAAATCTTAAATTTTAAATTTTAAATTTAAATTTAAATTCTTAAATTTTAAATTTTAAATTTTAAATTCTTAAATTTAAATTTTAAATTTAAATTTAAATTTAAATTTCAAATTTAAATTTTAAATTTTAAATTTTAAATTTAAATTTTAAAAATTTTAAATTTTAAAATTTTAAATTCTTAAATTTAAATTTAAATTTAAATTTTAAATTTAAATTTTAAATTCTTAAATTTTAAATTTAAATTTTAAATTTAATTTTAAACTTTAAATTTTAAATTTAAATTCTTAAATTTTAAATTTAAATTTAAATTTTAAATTTCAAATTTAAACTTAAATTAAATTAAATTTTAAATTTTAAATTTTAAATTTTAAATTTAAATTCTTAAATTTAAATTTAAATTTTAAATTTTAAATTTTAAATTTTTAAATTTTAAATTTAAATTTTAAATTTCTTAAATTCTTAAATTTAAATTTTAAATTCTTAAATTTTAAATTCAACCTCAAATTTAAATTTAACCTAAATTTAACCTTAAATTTAAATTTAAACCTTAAATTTAATTTAAATTTAAATTTAAATTTAAATTTTAAATTTAAACTAAATTTTAAATTTCAACTTTAATTTTAAATTTTAAATCTTAAATTTAAATTTAACTCAAATTTAAATTAAATTTCAACCCAACTAAATTTAAATCTTAAACTAAATTTTAAATCTCAATTTAAATTTTAAATTTAAATTAAATTTTAAATTTCAATTTAAATTTCAAATTTAAATTTTAAATTTAAATTTAAATTTTAAATTTTAAAATTTAAATTTTAAATTTAAATTTTAAATTTAAATTTAAATTTTAAATTTTAAAATTTAAATTTTAAATTTAAATTTTAAATTTAAATTTAAATTTAAATTTTAAATTTAAATTTTAAATTCTTAAATTTTAAATTTCAATTTAAATTTAAATTTAAATTCAACTTAAATTTAAATTTTAAATTCAAATTTTAAATTTTAATTTAAATTTTAAATTTAAATTTAAATTTTAAATTTTAAATTTTAAATTTAAATTCTTAAATTTTAAATTTAAATTTAAATTTTAAATTTCAAATTTAAATTTTAAATTCTTAAATTTTAAATTTTAAATTTAAATTTTAAATTTTTAACTTTAAATTCTTAAATCTTTAAATTTTAAATTTTAAATTTCAAATTTTAAATTCTTAAATTTTAAATTTAAATTTCAAATTCTTAAATTTTAAATTTAAATTTAAATTTTAAAATTCAAAATTTTTAAATTTAAATTTTAAAATTCAAAATTTAAATTAAAATTTAAATTTTAATTTAAATTTTAATTTAAATTTTGAATTTTAAATTTTAAAATTCAAAATTTAAATTAAAATTTAAATTAAAATTTAAATTTTATTTTAAATTTAAATTTTAAATTTAAATTTAAATTTTAAATTTAAATTCTTAAATTTTAAATTTAAATTTTAACTCAAATAAATTTCAAATTTAAATTCAATTTAAATTTAAATTTTAAATTTAAATTTAAATTTAAATTTAAATTTTAAATTTAAATTTTAAATTTTAACTCAAATCAAATTTTAAATTTTAAATTTAACTTAAACTCAAATTTTAAATCCAACTCAAATTTTAAATTTAACCTTAAACTCAATCTTAAATTTTAAATTTTAAACTCAACTTCAAATTTTAACCTTAACTCAAATTTCAACCTTAAACTCAAATTTTAACTTAAAACTTTAAATTTAAATTTAAATTTAAATTTAATTTTAAAATTTTTAAATTTTAAATTTGAATTTTAAATTTCAAATTTAAATTCCCTAAATTCAACTTTAAATTTTAAATTTTAAATTTTAAATTTAAACTCAAATTTAAATTTTAAATTTAAATTTAAATTTCAAATCTCAAATCCAACTCAAATTTTAAACCTTAAATTTTAAATTAAACTCAACTCAAACTCAACTCAACCTTTAAATTTTAACCCAACTCAACCCAACTCAAATTTTAAAACTTCAAATTCCAAACTAAATTTAAACAACTCAAACCTTAAACCTTAAACTCAACTCTTAAACTTCAACTCAAATCAAACTCAAATTTTAAACCTTAAACTCAACCTTTAAATCTTAAACCCAACTCAACCTTAAATCAACCCAAACCTTAAACTTAAATCTAACCTTAAAATCTTAAATTTTACATTTTAAATTTCAAATCTTAAATTTAAACCCTCAATTTTTTAAATTTTAAATTCAACTAAATTTAAATTTTAAATTTAAATTTAAATTTTAAATTTAAATTCTTAAATTTTAAATTTTAATTTTAAATTTTAATTTTAAATTTTAATTTTAAATTTAAATTTTAAATTTAAATTTTAAATTTAAATTTTAAATTTAAATTTTAAATTTAAATTTTAAATTTAAATTTTAAATTTTAATTTTAAATTTAAATTTTAAATTTTAATTTTAAATTTTAAATTTAAATTTAAATTTAAATTTTAAATTTAAATTTAAATTTTAAATTTAAATTTTAAATTTTAAATTTTAAATTTAAATTTAAATTTTAAATTTTAAATTTAAATTTAAATTTTAAATTCTTAAATTAAATTCTTAAATTCTTAAATTTTCAATTTTAAGTTTTAAATTTTAAATTTTAAATTCAAAAATTTCAAATTTTGAATTTTAGATGTTATGTTTTAAATTTTAAATTTCAATTCTTAAATTTTAAATTTAAATCTTAAATTTTAAATTTTAAATTTTAAATTTTAAATTTAAAATTTTAAATTTTAAATTTCAAAATTTTAAATTTTAAATATTAAATTCAAATTCTTAAATTTTAAATTTTAAATTTTAAATTTCAATTTTAAATTTAAATTTTAAATTTAAATTTTAAATTTAAATTTTAAATTTTAAATTTAAATTTAAATTTTAACTCAATTTAAATTTAAATTTTAAATTTAAATTTAAATTTAAATTTAAACTTAAATTTAAATTTAAATTTAAATTTAAACTCAACCAAATTTAAATTTAAATTTAAATTTAAATTTAAATTTTAAATCAAATTTAAATTTAAATTCTTAAATTTAAATTTAAATTTTAAATTTAAATTTAAATTTTAAATTTAAATTTAAATTTTAAATTCTTAAATTCTTAAATTTAAATTTTAAATTTTAAATTTTAAATTTAAATTTTAAATTCTTAAATTCTTAAATTTAAATTTTAAATTTTAAATTTAAATTTAAATTCTTAAATTCGTAAATTCTTAGATTCTTAGATTCTTAAATTCTTAAATTCTTAAATTCTTAAATTCTTAAATTCTTAAATTCTTAAATTCTTAAATTCTTAAATTCTTAAATTTTCAAATTCTTAAATTTAAAAAAATTAAATAATTTTTTTTGAGTTTTATTTTTTTTAATTTATTTTTTTTAGTTCTAAAATTTTTCCATTATTAAGTTTTGAAAATTTTACAATTTTTTAATTTTTTTATTTTTTGTGGTTTTCAAATTGTTCATCATTGAGTTTTTTAAAATAATTTTTCTATTTTTTAATTAGAAAAGTATCAAATTTTTAAGCTTTTCATTTTTATTCT
Source organism: Armigeres subalbatus (assembly GCF_024139115.2). Lineage (NCBI taxonomy): Eukaryota > Metazoa > Arthropoda > Insecta > Diptera > Culicidae > Armigeres > Armigeres subalbatus. The sequence goes on from NC_085139.1 coordinate 162,486,031, forward strand.
TTATGTTTTTAAATTTATTAATAAAACGGGCTTGATGTCATATGGTCATATGGCTACAGCTTCTGTCTCATACGCAGGAGGTCGTGTGTTCAATCCCAGGCCCATTCCATTCATCATACTTTGTATCTTTCATATATTTGTCATGGTCTAGCTATCGCTAGAATTGTAAATGTGGATTTCATACCGTTTCCATCCTCTATCCCTAATTCTACAATTTGATAAGTTCTAGCAGGCAACTGTTAGAATTCCAAAAGAGCGTAAAAGCTCGTTTCGACATCAAATTAGAATATACCATCCTTTGGCAACCCGTTACCATCACATTGGCAACTCGGTAACTTAGACGAACCTCTGCCATAGAACCTAATAACCAGATTACAATAAAATTCCGCATGAACTCGTGGCGAGTGTAGATGTGTTCTCGGCTGGCAGTGGGCGAGTAATTGCATCATCAATTATTTACCATCCCCGATAGACCGTGAGGACGTGGCCAGCGCCGTTATCGACCATTCGAAATACTAAAGATCTCGGACTGTGCACATTGAGGTTGGATAGTAAATCCCATGCTTCCATCCATCTGTTCCCTGTGCAATTGCGATTGTTTGGTCAATCACGGAGTAGTAACTACGGAATGCACGATCATCATGCTCATGCTCATTTATATTTTCTAATTCACAAATTTTAAAAGTATTTCGCATTGTATTTTATTATTATTTTAATTTTAAAATCATTTTCAAATGCCATTATTAAAGTCTCTAAATTATTAATTGCTTTTCGCCTTACCAAGGTATGAGTATTTATGAAATGCATTCAGAAATTTGAATTTTGATCTATAGGGGCCTCCAGGGAGCTTTGCGAGCAAAGGCGTAAGTTTGCCAATCCAGAGATGACGGGCTCGTGTTTCGGTCCGGTTCAGGATGTTTTTGGATTGGGAACTTTCTCGGCAACCTGGGCATGTATCCATTGCACTTGCCGTACAAAATACATACTCATGCAATGGCGGGCATAGAAAAGCTTTCAATTACTAACTGAGAGAATGCTAATAGAATACCAAGTTGAAAAGCATGCCAAGTTCCAGTTGGAATGATTAACCCTAGTTTAAGAAGGAGAAATCTGTAGATTTAGAGGTTTTAAAATTTGGTAGTAATTTTTTTTAAATCTCCATTTTTTTAAATATCAAGCTCATAATATATTTTTTATTTTTCAAATCTTCAAATCTTTAATTTTTTTCAATTTGTATATGCTTAAATTTTGTTTTTCTATCTCTACATTTTTTTGATTGAATTTTTGAGTTTCTCAAGAAATTTTAAGATTTTAAACTTTTAAATTTCTAAATTCAAATTTCTTCTAATATTTTTTTTTATTAAAATCAACAGTTTTAGAATTATTAAATTTAAAAAAATGAAATTTGTGGTTGAAATGCGTATCTGTAAATTTGCAATCAAGCCGGTTGTAATTAAGTGACATGTGAATCTGCCGAAATTAGTCAAAGTTTGATCACGAACTAATAACCGCCGGCTCCGCGATTTTGTTTTAAATTTTGTAATGATTCCAAACGGAAATCTATTCACTGATTCTAATTCTAAATGGGAGTCAACCAATCCTCATCAGAATTTTCGCCACGGCAACTATTATTTACAAGAATCTGTAAAGAATTTGGTCAACTTCAAAGATTCACAATAATCCATTATTTCCAATAAGAACTTGTAGATTCCTTAGAGGATTTCAGGAGTCCCTTTTTATAACAATATTTTTATGCAGGATTAAATACAGGTGTATACATTTATTATACTATGTCAAGCTTTATCAATTCTGGTATGTCAGCTGTAACGGTAAATTATTTGTCCAAATTTACATGTTCAGTTTATCTTCTGCTTTGATATGCAGAATCTTCTGCTGCATCGTAGGTGCAGACCTTCGCATCCGGTCGCAGAAAGCTTTCACACAGATTAGAAGATTTTTATTATAAGTTTATGGCTGAGCTATCCCGATAGCAGAAATGGATCAATGTTTTCATTCGTTTGTCGTGATTTGCATATAAATTGAGAGATGTCGTTGCGTGATTCTGTTTTTGCAAATTTCCATATTTTTTAACCGCTTTGACGTGCAGCATGAACCACTGCCAATCGCCTTGACGAGTTTATTTTTAGAAATCAATTCAAAATATTTCTGAAGATGAAACATGCGATGAAACGAATAAACCATACCATATACCGTTAATTACAAAAAAAAACAACTTTGACCTTTCATTTAGGATTTAATTAAATTTTCACTATCAAGATTGACCTAAATATCTTTTGAATAAAACATATTTCATCAATTGATAAAGTACCCGATTATACAAATTCATTAGCAACATCCAACAAAGAGCGAACCGCTGTATATCTGCTCTCCCAATTGCTGACAACATCTTTACCAGTTAACAAAAATGTATGCAAAGAAACAGCGAAGAACATCGATGAGCGAACGAAGGATTATGCAGAGCAAGATTAGCCTAATTAGTTTTGGAGATTACATCTTTTCCAATTCAGCGCATTAAAACTTATAACGGTTCCGAGCGACTTGAGCTCAACTTGAAGCAAGTATCGGTATATAACCATCTTGTACTTCCAACGGCGAAGAAGATAACGACGACGCTGGCGACAAGAGGGGAGATTAGAAATTTATCGATTGGATAAATGCGATGCGTGCAAAATTAAACCCCATCCGTATAATGGTAAACAGATTGCTTTCCATTGATGTCCGGCGATGCGTGCCTAATCAGGTAAATTTATTAAGAATTTTCCGGATCTACTCTCGTACATCTGTGGTTATCTTCCGCATTCTCATCAAAGGTAATCAGTCGATGTTAGTTATAGGGTGAAGAGGCGATTTCTGGCAATAATGTAGAAATCATTCTGGTATTTCTTGCAATTATACCGAAAACAATTCACGTTGGTATGATGTGTATGTTTTTTTATACACTTCAACAGTTCTTTTAGCTGTTATAGAATTTGTAGCATTTGAATCCGTCTCTGCTAATTAACGTTTCATAAATTTTGAATTTAGACATCTGGCGTTTCGAAATTCTTGGTTTGTCTGGCATTCAATCCTAATTACCATGGTTTTGTATTATTATTACCTCCAACGACTGTGCTACCGAAGGCCGTTGGAAAGACAAATAACAACAGCAAATAATGATATAATAAACGCATAATAGTAATATCCTCAGCAAACAAAAGCCTCTCATCAGTGGAAGCACACTCAGCATCACCGTTCATCTTCCAATGCAAAGTCCATCATCATCCCATAGGCTTCAAATCTAGCCAGGTTCTCATTCGGCGAATTTTCTCATTGCCCCACCATCCCAACACAGCTCACCATGGTTGACTCCACACCATGAATGAGCGAGACCCCTTTGGAATCTGCTACCACCACGACGACGCCACGGTGGATTCCACCCTGAGTAAGTATTCCAGCTGAGCCAGCCCAACAACGTCAGATAGAGAACGAGTGGAAATTAAATGAAAATTCTTCTCGATTGCTTTGCACGCGTCTCCTCTCCGTCCGCCCACTCACCACCAACTTTCGCTTGTTTGATGCTGTTACTCCTTCAGGATCTCTTCACTTTTTTTTTCAATAGCATTATTATTTCTCGTATTGCCTGTTCTTCTCATGTTTCGAGTGGATGTACTTAAAATAGTTCATTCATATAAAATGTATAATTTCATTAGGAATGCACTCCTCTCCCATCAAGAATTCAGCCGTCCTTAGTTACTGGCATCACCGGGACGGGGATGGTTATACGTTCTATGCTGCGCGCTGCATCGCATGGTTGGCTACTTTTCATCGGGAGCGATGGTGGGCGGCCGCCCTCAGTTCAATCATGATTCGCGAAAGCAAACTCAATTTGATATGCTATTTCATTTGCTGGCTGACGTGGACTGTGTCGGACTGAGGACTGTCTGAAATTGAAATGAGATGTAAACTTCGAGGCACTAATTTAGAATTCTATTTTCCTTCTATTTTTCAGGTAAGCTCGATTGAAAGCTGCGTTTGCTTCAGGTTGAATTAAATGAACGATATCAAGGTAAAATTCTGAGTATTATTTTAATTTTTAATCAAAGTTTTGATCTTTCCGCTTGTGTCCTACCGGGAATCGGTGTACCATTTATATAGTGAAAAAAAAAAATCCACGCAGCATCATATTTTGTTGTAATTTAATAATTTTCATTGCTGATCGACAATAAATGGCATGTTTTTTAGATTTAACACGATTTTAGGGAGCAAAAGCCGTCCCCTTGAGAAAACCGATATAGCTATAATAAGATTCCAAAATGTCAATTAAAAACATAAAATATTCCAAGAAATCTTTTTTTTTTCAAATAGTTGCATATTGCTATCAATATCGTATCAATTAAGGGGATTGTGGTGGGTCACCAATATTGCTCAAAATGCTCTAATCTACAACAACTACGGCGAAACAATGAAGGATCAATTTAGAAAAGCTCTTTTTTCTTTTCTATCAACATAGAGGTAGAGGCCAGTGAATAGAAATTTTATTATTTAAAGAAAGAAACACAGAAAGTGTACAGTTGTGTAGTTGTGTAAATTCTGGGGCCATTTTTACATTCCGAATGGCGAACTTTGATCCAAGATGGCGAATCAAAATACCATAATTTAGTTGAATGGCATACTAAAACCAAATACAGCCGGCGGCGTTGTGAATCGGCGCAGTGTTTTTGTATTGTGTTCAGGTGTTTTCGATTTTTTCTGGAACTTTTCGGAATATATTTACGCCTCGTGAAAGAATGCTTCCGAGCCTCTTGAAAGGAGGCTTCCGAGCCTCTTGAAAGGAGGCTTTCGAGCCTCGTGGAAGGAGGCTTCCAAGCCTCTTAAAGGAGGCTTCCGAGCCTCTTGAAAGGAGGCTTCCGAGCCTCTTGAAAGAAGGCTTCTGAGCCTCTTGAAAGGAGGCTTCCAAGCCTCTTGAAAGGATGCTTCCGAGCTTCTTGAAAGGAGGCTTCCGAGCCTCTTGAAAGGAGGCTTCCGAGCCTCTTGAAAGGAGGCTTCCGAGCCTCTTGAAAGGAGGCTTCCGAGCCTCTTGAAAGGAGGCTTCCGAGCCTCTTGAAAGGAGGCTCTGAGCCTCTTAAGGCTTGAAAAGGAGGCCTGAGCCTCTTGAAAGGAGGCTTGAGCCTCTCTTGAAAGGAGGCTTCTGAGCCTCTTGAAAGGAGGCTTCCAAGCCTCTTGAAAGGAGGCCTGAGCCTCTTGAAAGGAGGCTTCTGAGCCTCTTGAAAGGAGGCTTCTGAGCCTCTCTTGAAAGGAGGCTTCTGAGCCTCTTGAAAGGAGGCTTCTGAGCCTCTTGAAAGGAGGCTTCTGAGCCTCTTGAAAGGAGGCTTGAGCCTCTTGAAAGGAGGCTTCCTGAGCCTCTTGAAAGGAGGCTTCTGAGCCTCTTGAAAGGAGGCTCTGAGCCTCTTGAAAGGAGGCTTCTGAGCCTCTTCTTGAAAGGGAGGCTTCTGAGCCTCTTGAAAGGAGGCTTCTGAGCCTCTTGAAAGGGGAGGCCTGAGCTCTTGGAAAGGAGGCTTCTGAGCCTCTTGAAAGGAGGCCTGAGCCTCTTGAAAGGAGGCTTCTGAGCCTCTTGAAAGGAGGCTTCTGAGCCTCTTGAAAGGAGGCCTGAGCCTCTTGAAAGGAGGCTTCTGAGCCTCTTGAAAGGAGGCTCTGAGCCTCTTGAAAGGGAGGCTTCCTGAGCCTCTTGAAAGGAGGCTCTGAGCCTCTTGAAGGAGGCTTCTGAGGCCTCTTGAAAGGAGGCTTGAGCCTCTTGAAAGGAGGCCTGAGCCTCTTGAAAGGAGGCTTCTGAGCCTCTTGAAAGGAGGCTTCTGAGCCTCTTGAAAGGAGGCTCTGAGCCTCTTGAAGGAGGCTTCTGAGCTCTTGAAGGAGGCTCTGAGGCCTCTTGAAAGGAGGCCTGAGCCTCTTGAAAGGAGGCCTGAGCCTCTTGAAAGGAGGCTTCTGGAGCCTCTTGAAAGGAGGCTTCTGAGCCTCTTGAAAGGAGGCTTCTGAGCCTCTTGAAAGGAGGCTTCTGAGCCTCTTGAAAGGAGGCTTCTGAGCCTCTTGAAAGGAGGCTTCTGAGGCCTCTTGAAAGGAGGCTCTGAGCCTCTTGAAAGGAGGCTTCTGAGCCTCTTGAAAGGAGGCCTGAGCCTCTTGAAAGGGAGGCTTCTGAGCCTCTTGAAAGGAGGCCTGAGCCTCTTGAAAGGAGGCTTCTGAGCCTCTTGAAAGGAGGCTTGAGCCTCTTGAAAGGAGGCTCTGAGCCTCTTGAAAGGAGGCTCTGAGCCTCTTGAAAGGAGGCTTCTGAGCCTCTTGAAAGGAGGCTTCTGAGCCTCTTGAAAGGAGGCTCTGAGCCTCTTGAAAGGAGGCCTGAGCCTCTTGAAAGGAGGCTTCCTGAGCCTCTTGAAAGGAGGCTTCCTGAGGCCTCTTGAAAGGAGGCTTCTGAGCCTCTTGAAAGGAGGCTTCTGAGCCTCTTGAAAGGAGGCCGGAGCCTCTTGAAGGAGGCTTGAGCCTCTTGAAAGGAGGCTTCTGAGCCTCTTGAAAGGAGGCTTCTGAGCCTCTTGAAAGGAGGCTTCTGAGCCTCTTGAAAGGAGGCCTGAGCCTCTTGAAAGGAGGCTTCTGAGGCCTCTTGAAAGGAGGCTCTGAGGCCTCTTGAAAGGAGGCTTCTGAGCCTCTTGAAAGGAGGCTTCTGAGCCTCTTGAAAGGAGGCTTCTGAGCCTCTTGAAAGGAGGCTTCTGAGCCTCTTGAAAGGAGGCTTGAGCCTCTTGGAAAGGAGGCTTCTGAGCCTCTTGAAAGGAGGCTCTGAGCCTCTTGAAAGGAGGCTTCTGAGCCTCTTGAAAGGAGGCTCTGAGCCTCTTGAAAGGAGGCTTCTGAGCCTCTTGAAAGGAGGCCTGAGCCTCTTGAAAGGAGGCTTCTGAGCCTCTTGAAAGGAGGCTTCTGAGCCTCTTGAAAGGAGGCTTCTGAGCCTCTTGAAAGGAGGCTTCTGAGCCTCTTGAAAGGAGGCTCTGAGCCTCTTGAAAGGAGGCTTCTGAGCCTCTTGAAAGGAGGCTTCTGAGGCCTCTTGAAAGGAGGCTTCTGAGCCTCTTGAAAGGAGGCTTCTGAGCCTCTTGAAAGGAGGCTTCTGAGGCCTCTTGAAGGAGGCTTCCAGGCCTCTTGAAAGGAGGCTCTGAGCCTCTTGAAAGGAGGCCTGAGGCCTCTTGAAAGGAGGCCTGAGCCTCTTGAAAGGAGGCTGAGCCTCTTGAAGGAGGCTTCTGAGCCTCTTGAAAGGAGGCTCTGAGCCTCTTGAAAGGAGGCTTCCTGAGCCTCTTGAAAGGAGGCTTCCAGGCCTCTTGAAAGGAGGCTTCTGAGGCCTCTTGAAAGGAGGCTTCTGAGCCTCTTGAAAGGAGGCCTGAGCCTCTTGAAAGGAGGCTTCCTGAGCCTCTTGGAAAGGAGGCTTCTGAGCCTCTTGAAAGGAGGCTTGAGGCCTCTTGAAAGGAGGCTTGAGCCTCTTGAAAGGAGGCCTGAGCCTCTTGAAAGGAGGCTTCTGAGCCTCTTGAAAGGAGGCTTCTGAGCCTCTTGAAAGGAGGCCTGAGCCTCTTGAAAGGAGGCTTCTGAGCCTCTTGAAAGGAGGCTTCTGAGCCTCTTGAAAGGAGGCTTCTGAGCCTCTTGAAAGGAGGCTTCTGAGCCTCTTGAAAGGAGGCTTCTGAGCCTCTTGAAAGGAGGCTTCTGAGCCTCTTGAAAGGAGGCTCTGAGCCTCTTGAAAGGAGGCTTCTGAGCCTCTTGAAAGGAGGCTTCCTGAGCCTCTTGAAAGGAGGCTTCTGAGCCTCTTGAAAGGAGGCTTGAGCCTCTTGAAAGGAGGCCTGAGCCTCTTGAAAGGAGGCTTCCTGAGCCTCTTGAAAGGAGGCCTGAGGCCTCTTGAAAGGGAGGCTCTGAGCTCTCTTGAAAGGAGGCTTCTGAGCCTCTTGAAAGGAGGCTTCTGAGCCTCTTGGAAGGAGGCTTGGCCTGAGCCTCTTGAAAGGAGGCTCTGAGCTCTCTTGAAAGGAGGCTTCCTGAGCCTCTTGAAAGGAGGCTTCTGAGCCTCTTGAAAGGAGGCTTCTGAGCCTCTTGAAAGGAGGCTTCCTGAGCCTCTTGAAAGGAGGCTCTGAGCCTCTTGAAAGGAGGCTGAGCCTCTTGAAAGGAGGCTTCTGAGCCTCTTGAAAGGAGGCTTCTGAGCCTCTTGAAAGGAGGCTCTGAGCCTCTTGAAAGGAGGCTTCCTGAGCCTCTTGAAAGGAGGCTCTGAGCCTCTTGAAAGGAGGCTTCTGAGCCTCTTGAAAGGAGGCTTCCTGAGCCTCTTGAAAGGAGGCTTCTGAGCCTCTTGAAAGGAGGCTCTGAGGCCTCTTGAAAGGAGGCTTCTGAGCCTCTTGAAAGGAGGCTTCTGAGCCTCTTGAAAGGAGGCTTCCTGAGCCTCTTGAAAGGAGGCTTCTGAGCCTCTTGAAAGGAGGCTTCTGAGCCTCTTGAAAGGAGGCTTCTGAGCCTCTTGAAAGGAGGCTCTGAGCCTCTTGAAAGGAGGCTTCTGAGCCTCTTGAAAGGAGGCTCTGAGCCTCTTGAAAGGAGGCTTCCTGAGCCTCTTGAAAGGAGGCTTCTGAGCCTCTTGAAAGGAGGCTCTGAGCCTCTTGAAAGGAGGCTCTGAGCCTCTTGAAAGGAGGCTTCTGAGCCTCTTGAAAGGAGGCTTCCTGAGCCTCTTGAAAGGAGGCTCTGAGCCTCTTGAAAGGAGGCTCTGAGGCCTCTTGAAAGGAGGGCTGGAGCCTCTTGAAAGGAGGCTTCTGAGCCTCTTGAAAGGAGGCTTCTGAGGCCTCTTGAAAGGAGGCTTCTGAGCCTCTTGAAAGGAGGCTTCTGAGCCTCTTGAAAGGAGGCCTGAGCCTCTTGAAAGGAGGCTCTGAGCCTCTTGAAAGGAGGCCTGAGCCTCTTGAAAGGAGGCTCTGAGCCTCTTGAAAGGAGGCTTGGAGCCTCTTGAAAGGGAGGCTTCTGAGCCTCTTGAAGGAGGCTTCTGAGCCTCTTGAAAGGAGGCTTCCTGAGCCTCTTGAAAGGGAGGCTCTGAGCCTCTTGAAAGGAGGCCTGAGCCCTCTTGAAAGGAGGCTTCTGAGCCTCTTGAAAGGAGGCCTGAGCCTCTTGAAAGGAGGCCTGAGCCTCTTGAAAGGAGGCCTGGAGCCTCTTGAAAGGAGGCTTCCTGAGCCTCTTGAAAGGAGGCTCTGAGCCTCTTGAAAGGAGGCCTGAGCCTCTTGAAAGGAGGCTTCTGAGACTCTTGAAAGGGAGGCTTCTGAGGCTCTGAGCCTCTTGAAAGGAGGCTCTGAGCCTCTTGAAAGGAGGCTTCCGAGCCTCTTGAAAGGAGGCTTCCGAGCCTCTTGAAAGGAGGCTTCCGAGCCTCTTGAAAGGAGGCTTCCGAGCCTCTTGAAAGGAGGCTTCCGAGCCTCTTGAAAGGAGGCTTCCGAGCATCTTGAAAGGAGGCTTCCGAGCCTCTTACGGAAGGAGATGATCATTTGTTGGCTTGCGACAAGTGTGATCATTTGGCATTTTATCTGTGCTGAACATAGATTCTATCTTCAATGCGTTCGACGACTTTCAGCCTATGAGCAGATTTTGAGCGCGAACACCAGGCCGACCCTTGAGTCGACGTGCAATCAACAGCTGCATATTCCATCATCATGCTGCACTTATAGTCTAAGTCTGTCACCTTTCTCGCTTTCTTAGATAGAGGTTAAATGCAACTGGAAGTTCCACTCCTCACCGTGCAAATTCGCTTCCGATAGTACCCGTAAAATTTCGCTATCGAATCTGAGTTTGCTCTTCTGTGATAAGCCTTAAGGAGAGCCCAGTGTGTTCATGATGGACGTTCTCACATTTGGAATCACCAGTTCTCCGTTATCTGATCAATTTGTAATTAAACGTAACGCGAATGAATTCTCCGTTCGGTGTCCACGGGCATTGGAGGCGATTCTTAAGTGCCACTATGTTGAAGATAATCTTGATAGTTTGAAGTCGTTCGAGGAAGCGAAAGCGGTAACCAGCGGATTCAGGTGGATCCACTCAGATGAAGCAGAAGTAAGACATCAAAGATCTCGTCTTGAAAACTAATACCGAACGCTTCCTGGGAATGCTATGGCATATGGAAGAGGATTTCAGGCAATTCCAGTGCAAAGTCAACGAAGCACTGGAATGCATCATGATGAGTTTCTTCGACCCTTTTTGGGACTGCGACTGTTGATTGAAGTTCTCGACGCGGTAAGATGTATCGACGACCAAATCTACGAAGGTTGAGTTGCTAGTACACGATAACGAAAAGTCCGAATTCCATGATGTTATTTTGATAAGAGTTCGACTTCTTGCATTCATGCTTTTTATTATCGAGACTTGCAGATCGAGGCATGATTTTAATACTTCACAAAGACGTCGAAATGCGGAATGGATGCGATGGAATCAAACAAAGAGTCTTAAATAAAAACCAACAAAATAATTCGAAAATGTGTTTAAAGTGCGATGCTGATAATCAATTTTACATTTAAAATTTGTGCCACCCCTGTTTTGCCTTTCTCGTACAACAAAGTTGTACCAGAAGGCTATAATTTCACTCCAAAAGCCAAATTTTGATAGAAGGCTCGGAGACCCATAGTGTTATATACCAATCGACTCAGCTCGAAAAACTGAGCACATGTCTGACTGTGTGTGTGTGTGTGTGTGTGTGTGTGTGTGTGTGTGTGTGTGTGTGTGTGTGTGTAGCCCCGGGAATTTTTTATTGTTAAACACGTTTCATATAGAAGGACTTGACCGATTCGAGTGCAACTAGTTTCATTCGACGGAGAAACTTTCCTAGTTGGACACTATTGTTTTTGTTTGCTAATAACTCATTCGATTTGAATAATATTTCTATTTTTCTTTTAACAAATACGCTGTTTACATGCACACTTTAAGTCATTAATCAATTTAGCCATGACGCAATCCATTACTCTCATAATAATTGCTTAAAAATTACTCGATTATTGAGTAATTTATAAGCAGCGTGATAGAGTTGCATCAAATATTTTAACCGCCAAGATGTAGGCAATTAGCACAGCATTTACAACATTAATTCGAATCCAACATATCGAATCGAGAAAGGCATAATCATCACTTGGGGATAAATTTGGGTTTTTAATAAATAACATCGAACAATCCTGTCTGAATTTCGGTATGCATTTCCAACAACCGAAGTCTCATTAAATTATCCAATCGACTAATTTTATTGATTTATCCTATTGAGCCGAAACGTATTCCGCACAGCCCATACATTGATTAATCCAAAAGTTCTGCAAAATGGGCCTCACTGCCATAACGGCCAACCTAGTCTTATCTAAGCCTAATAGAAACTTCCGCTGCACGTTGTTCCATGTTGTGAAATAAATTCATACAATCATCCTAAACCCTAATTTATCGCAAGATAAATACACCATTCCTCCCCACGCCCACCGTTCGTACTTTGTTTTCTTCCGCTGCCAAAACGAATAGAAATAAATATTATGGTTCCCTTCGTCTGGAGAGGAGGCATTACCTACTACCTCTAAAAGAAGCACTCATCACTGTTCAGCAGATACCAAATCTGAACAGGGCTTTCTCTTTCTTCACCTGCATTATATACCCCAAATGGAACATTGCTGCTTCGCAGCTAAGTATTCATTAAGCACTTCCACGGTTTTAATTGCGAGATTTTGAAAGAATTTTACATTTATACGTCATGTAGCTTGCATGATAAACAATCATAAATTGTCTATTCCGAGTCAAGATTCGAACCCAGCTTCCTTCGGTATTATCTTCCTTACTGTTGATCTACAAAACCCCTCACAGGGATTAACAAACATTAATTTTTTTAATAAAACATACAAACATACTGGAATAGGTTCAAAACGCCCTCCATATTTCGGTACCCTTAGCATCATAGGCAAGTTTGAAATTAATGCGAAGCGACGGAGTCTGTGTGTGTGCGCACATCCAGGCAGAAGCAATAGCGCCCACAGTAAACCGCTCAGTAGCCTTCACACACGTTGTTGGAAGGAAAAGCTCAACAATTATTTGGAGCTGTGTTTGTTTTATAGATTTAATTAAAAAGGTCAAATATTTTGCTTTCAAATTCCTGATCGAGCAATAAATGTTTCTTCACCGTTCGGCACATTATGCCGAATTGCCGTTTCTGTCTGTCTCTGTCTGTGTCTGTATTCGAAGGAAGGGAAGTTTAGTATGGCTCTGTACCGAACGAATATGTGCGATTGTATGTCGAGCGGGAAAGGTACGCAGCAATTCATTATCGTTCATTTGGATAACAACTAAATGAGATGGAGAGTGGGGGTGGAAGAACTGAGGAAGAATTCATTGTATTATCTTGATGGATGTATGTAAGCGAAGGAAACAAATAGCGTTAACTGTTCTAATTTGGTTGTATATGCTTTCCGTTTCGATTTTGCTGCGAAGCTAACTGAAACTAAGAGAGATAAGGTTTATGTTTACTTTCGAAATTGAAAATAGAGGTTGTATGTTAGTTGGAATGTCAACACCTCACTGCTTGATGTTGTTTTAACGCTATATGCCAAATACGCTTTTGAAAATAATTAATTCAATGTCTTTTTTAATTGGAACTTTTTTCTTATCTATATATAAAAATGAGTTTGCATTTCCTTTGAGGCAATATAACTAACTAACAGATGTGCTGATTTGCAAGATTTCCTCACTAATCGATTCAACTTGGGATTATATGTGTTTGTAGATACTAAGAGTTGAACAATTTGACGGGAAAGATAAACAAAAGTATTAATAAATAAATAAAAGTCATAATAAAACCATAAAGCTCAAACTGAAATCGATCTAGAGGACGACGCTGCAATCAACAAAACGATTGACAGTTAGTTCGAAGAAAAATTTAAATTTTTTTAAATTAGTTTACAATAAATATGCTTTGATCCTGGCAGAGGTGAGCCAGTCAAGGGCTGAAAGCCTTTCAAATAAAGACAATAACTTTGCGCCTTCAAACGAATGTTTAACCGGAAGGCTACAATATGCTTGGTTCCGTATGGCACTAAAGCTTCCAGTTCTACGAATCGAAGAACGGTTCAATGCCGATGAACGCAATCGACTGCTTTTTGTCTCTTTTGCTTCGTTGCTTTTTCCTAGGAATCCTAGCAACCCGCTCCGTGATACTGGTCGTCCTGTTGCAACTTTCATGACACGACTTCAGTTTATATATTGTAGGGTGCTGTCAATCCGATACACCGCGCGGCTGTTGTAATGTTTCCAAAAGCGCATTTGCACAAGATTCCACGCGGCGTTCCACATTCGAAAGGAACAACCGCACCTTAGGAAACGCCGCAATGTTATCTCCCCATAAGAATCGAGTATACGGGCAGCAAAAAGCGCGGTGCGTCGTTTCGTGTGAGGAGCGCCGCGTGTACTTTTGGGCAAATGCGTTAATAAGTTGCTCAACTGAGTTGGGCAGCTCCAGAATCTTCAGAGGTTGTAATTTTTCGATTACTCATCAGGTAATTTTCATTATTGACACTATAGTCTAGGCAGCATTTTAGCAGTTACTATTACCTGCGATTCAGATGCAATGACTGAAATGTCCATATACGGGAGGAAACCCTTTAGCGCGCTAGTGTCTCAAAAGAGTGTATTTTGACGCGGTTGGTTACGAGGAAGCTTCCATTGCCAGGGTACTTCAGGTCGGAGTGGGGAAACTCAAACTGGGAGCTTATTGACTTACAGTCACAGAAGATCGCCATAGGAGAAGATTCCGCCACCGGGGAACTTTTCGTTGGAGTGAGCTAGATCCACAGCCAGGGTCTAGACCAAGTAGATCATGATGCATTACAGTAACGGCCGTCGAGTTGCCATTGAATCGAACGCTTCACTCTACCCGGAATCTTTAGACTGACAGTTGCCTGGTCACCCACTGCAGTAAGTGCGTTGATCCACTACCGGGAATTATTTTAGTAGTTCACGCAAGCCAAGCAGAGCAGAATGGCCCAACAAGACTTTGGAGTTAACGGTTTCTCGTCGTGTGCAACAATACCTGTCCTATTTTGCTAAAATTTAGCTTCATCGGTAGCACCAACCTTCAGAACCGCAAGCTTGGCGACTGATCAAACAAGCACTTCTGCACTATCTGTCTTCACTTCAGCATTCCGTACGCGCCCGTCATGTCCCTGAAACACGCGTAACATGCGTTCTCTCAGCCATCCTTTAAGAACTCGGTCTTGGATTTGTGGTCCTGGACCCACTCCGTGTGCTTGGTAACCGTACACACTTGAATCATTTCACAGATTTCGGCGAATTTTGCTTCAATTCAACAAAATCTCAACAGCAGAATTGTTCGGTAATTAATTTTCGGCTATTTTTCCTTTGTTTAACTGTCAAAAGCACCAAAAATCTGTAAAATTATTCACCGAACAGTTCTGCTGTTGAGATTTCGGTGAAATTAAAACAGAAATCTGCGATTTATTTCAAGTGTGTAGGGAGATATTCCTTGACCAAGCGACTCCAGAACCTATCCAGCAGTTGTTTGCAGAGGTATTGACTGCAGCACTCCTGTTTTTTTTACTGCAAACCTTCTTTGGAGCCTCCACCTAACCGCCATCTCCAGATACATCGCTCTACTGGCCACACAGGTGAAAAACGCAACCCATCGGGTCACCTTGATTCGTCTCTGTTTGATCAACATCAGCCCCAAGTAATCCACGCTGATGTATTTTAACGACCGAACGTGGGACATTTGCCAATCCTGAGGCAGTGGAGCCATTCTTAGGAACATTGTAAATTGCTTGAAGGCAACTGTTATCTCAAAAACGGAGTTCCTTTGGCGCATCTCATTCAATCATTAAACGCAATCTCACTGTTGCAGTGATTGAATGGCCGATGGTACAAATCGACGATGAGCTTCGTTCCACCGTGTCCTTTGGACAGGATAACGATTTTTTTTAAGTTGAATGAAACTGTTCAAAAAAGGCAAAAATGTGTACATCCTACTGGCCTTCTCAATCTTCAACTGTTCATAACGGATAACGAGCTCATCTCTATAGGATTCTGCTCGGATCAACTTGAAAATGGTGGATTTCGCTTTGAGGTTTCGTCCCGGTTTAGCCACTCCGTTTTTTCCTGGCGCTTGCCTGGAGAATGTCTACAAATTGGTGCACGTAGGTCACAGCACGAACAAGTCGTTCCCATTTTAAGAACCTTCCTAACTGCATCTCCGATGGCGTCTTGATTCAGGTCTAGCGGATGAAGTGCTTTCTATGTCTTAGTTACTTTTTGTGATTGTTTGAGAACCAGTGCCTAAAACCAGTGTCTAAAAAAAAATTTGTCTATATTTGAGAGGTTTTCAGCCCTAGGCTGGTTCACCTCCTACTAAAAAATGTCATGAGTTTGCTATTGCTAAATATTTTCTAATAACTTTTCCTAAAAGTCATTCACAATTCAGGATTTTAAATAAACATGTTAAATAATCTGCGTGCCGGTGCATAAAAAAGTCGCCGAATATTTTTTTTGCCACGCCGATGGCTATTGGATGACTATTAAGCCAGTTTCGTAAAGTTTGTTAAGAATTTTTAATAGTAAGTTCATATTACATTTATCTACTTCCAAGTATGCAGAAATTATTAGATGGCGACCTACCCACAACTGTAACTAGCATTAAGTTAATTTGCTGTACAAGTATGCTCAGGCAAACATAAAAATATTTTTCCTAAGATTGCGTCTCATTTTCCCGAGTTCAATTTAAATCTAATTTAAAAGCGACATTTGAACAGTTCCCCAATAATGCTGGGAATTGGGTGATTTTTGAACTATCACTTTCAAGTTTGATTGGGTTTTAAATGAGACGCAGCCAGATTTTGGTGTGCATTCGACTGGAATTTCTGAAGGAACTACTGATAACTCTAAAAACTCCTGGAAATATTTTTGGAAGAAATTCCGGGGGTTGAGTTGAATTAGCTTAGAAATTTTATGTTAGATTTGAAAGAAGTTCAGAGGAAATTTCTGAAGTGTTCTCGAAGTAATTTATGAAGTGTTCTTGGAGAAATTCTTTGAGAAAAAAAAAACTGGTGGACATTCGAGGGGAACATTCATTAAAATCTAAATAACACGCAGGTCGGTTTCTAGAGGAGTTCACGGGTTAATTTCGTTATAGGAATCTCCGGAAGGATAATCTGAGGGAGTCCGGACGCACTCCCTGAGAAACTTTGAAAAGGAATTCTTGAAGAAACTTCCAAAAAATATTATAGAAACTTCCTGAAGAAATTCTGGAAGGAATTTGATGAAATAATTCCGGGAAGAATTCTTCAAGAACCTTGCCGAATAATTCCTGGAGAAGCTTCTCGAAGAATTCTTGATTGAACTGCCGGTGGAATTCCTGGTGCATCTTCTAAAGAAAATGATGGAGAAATTTCCGGACGAATTTATGAAGAAACTTCCGGTGGAATTTCTGGAGGAACTTTCGGTGGAATTGCTAGAGGAGCTTCAAGAGGAGTATCTGGAGGACTGAATGATTTTTTACAGGAAGTTCAGGAGAAATTCTTGGAGGAACGACAAAAGGATTCTTGAAAGAATTCCGGAGAAATTTCTGACGGAACTTTCGAAGAAATTGGTTTAGAAACGTCCTGAGGAATTTTGATAAAACTTCCTAAGGAAATCCCGTAAAAATTCTTAAATAAACTTTTCGAATTCCTGAAAGAACTTCATAACTACCGCCTGGTGGAAATTTGGAGGAATTCCTTGGGAAACTTCCAAAGGAATTCCTGGAGGAACTTTCGGAGGGATTTCAGGAGGAACTTCAACAGGAGTATCTGAAGGACTGTCCAGAGCAATTTCTTGAAGAACTTACCAACGAACTCGTGGATGAACTTCCGGAGGAATTCGTTGAGGAACTTCCGGAAGAATTCTCGAAGAAATTCCTGGAGCAACTTACGGAGGAATTCGTGGAGGAACTTCGGGGAAAATCCTGTAGAAATTTCCGGAGGAATTCCTGGAAGAACTTCAGGAGGAATTCCTAGAGAAACTTCAGGAGAAATTTCTGGAGGAATTCCTGGAGCAACTTACGAAGGTATTCCAGGAAGAACTTCCGGAGGAATTCTTGGAGAAACTTCAGGAGGAATTCCTGAAGAAACTTCAGGAGGAATTCCTGCAGGAACTTCCGGAGGAATTTCTGGAGGAAGTTCCGTGGAAATTCATGGAGGAACTTCAAGAGAAGTATCTGAAGGACTATCCAGAGGAGTTTCTTGAAGAACTCGTGGATGAACATCCGGAGGAATTCGTTGAGGAACTTACGGAGTAATGTCTGGAGGAACTTCCGGAGGAATTCCTGGATGCACTTCTGGAGGAATTCTTGCAGGAACTTCGGGGAAAATCCTGGTTGAACTACCGGAGGAATTCCTGGAGAAACTTCAGGAGGAATTCTTGAAGGAACTTCTGGGGGAATTCCTGGAAGAACTTCCGGAGGAATTCCTGGGGTAACTTCGGGAGGAATTCTTGGAGGCACTTGTCTAACATATCCTTGTCCTAAATACAATTTGTAACGCATAAGAGCAAAATTTCAAAAATGACAAGGAATGTCATGACTTTAATGTCATTTGATATTAATTTCACTCTCACGCCCCCGATTTTTTATTTAAGGCAAGGACCTGTTAGAAAACGTTGCAGGATCCGCTGATAGCTGCATATTTATAAAAAAAATACACAATTTTAAATAACTTGTGCAAAAAGTTATTAACATATTAGTCCTCAGACACCGGAATGGCATTTCCCGCCACAGTTTTCGGGTTTCTGCTAGAGGGACGCTTAAGCTTGGAACCACTTGGAGAAAATATTCGGACTTTTGGAGGCCGGCAACGTTCGAACGAGATGGCACGCAACGCTACTCATCATCCTCGTGGATTTCTGTCGGCCTAAAAACAACGAATTACCGGTACTTGCGAAGGTTTGACCGCATCGAAGAAAGGTACCTGAAAGAATCACTCCAAAACGCTTTGCGATTGATTGCAGGTGTGTAGTTGGGCACCTTGACTTGTAACAGCCCTGTACCAGGAATGGCTGTTGCGAGCTCTAGCCTAGAATGAGACAAGAGCATTGTAGGCACTACCTCTGTTTTCGTCGACATCTCGTTTCTTCCACGATTCTAAAATACCCTACCGCCACATAAGATTCTTCGGAAACGTCGACGAAAATGTGCAGCTCTTGTAAAGTAACATCGTGGAATGCCGATGTATTCTATTTGCTTAAAAACTTGAAATATTGAAATTTGTGTTGCAATAATGCACACTAAGGAAAAACAGGCAAGTTTTGGAGCACAAGCTTTTTTTTTCAAATCGCATTTTTTCAAAATAGCGCAAGTAGCAAGTAGCAAATAGCGAAAATACTCATCCCAAATATGATCCTCAACTAAATATCTCCGCGGGGAAATGCGGGGAAAAAAAGTGGCTGACTTTCGAAGTTGAAAATACATCTAATTTTCAGTGTTTTCTACGTATTTTGATTTTTTATTTTTTTCCTTCATGATATCACGATTTTCATTAGTGCGATATGAAAGCTCTTTTGATTATCTTTACAATGCTATACATAAACTTTGGTATCGTTTCAGAAAAAAACCTTTCAAAAATTGGTATGAAGCGCAGCAAGATTTTGAAGAGGAAAACCGCGTTTTTTACCTTTCCTCAACTTTGATTACGAATACCTCAGAAACCATACCTCGTAGGGACCTGAAATTTAGGGGTTTTCTTATCTTTTGTATCTACTTTCTAAAAAAAATTGTGGAAAAATTATTGGTGAAAGTGGATTTTCCGATTAAAGTACGCCTAAATCACCACTGCCCTAAAAAATCACCAACGTAGTTATTGATCTTAATCGCTTCTGGAAACGCTCATGGGAACGATTGAAGCAACTCATCGATGCATAACAAATTTGGCTGCAGAAGGTAAGCAGGTGGAGCCAAATGTAGCAACGTTCATAACGATCGCGTCATACGGTTTAAATGAGTTGTTGCGTCATAGAAATAAATGAGTGGAATGGTCTTCTGATCGGATAAGAATCTGGTGGAACTTTCCGCAGATTTCGGCGCTGATAGCCACCTCAAATTGGCGAAAGAGGCTTAGGACGGCAGAAAAAATATTATTCCGGATATTTCTCCAGAAATTCCAGTGAATATTCTGTCGAAGTTCTTCTGGATATTTCTACAGGAATTCCTCCCAATACTGCTCCAGATATTCCTCAAGTACTTCGATATTGCTCCAGGAGTTCTTTTGGATTCCTTCTGCAATTCATCCAGATGTTCCACCAGGATTTTTTCCTGGAATTCTTCCAGATTTACATCCAGGAGTTGCTCCGTAAGATGCGCGGCTACAAAGCAAGACCATGCTGAGGGTGGCTGGGTTCGATTCCCGGTGCCGGTCTAGACAATTTTCGGATTGGAAATTGTCTCGATTTCCCTGGGCATGAAAGTATCATCGTGTTAGCCTCATGATATACGAATGCACAAATGGTAACTTGGCTTAGAAACCTCGCAGTTAATAACTGTGGAAGTGCTTAATGAACACTAAGCTGTGGGGCGGCAATGTCCCAGTGTGGGATGTAATGCCATTGAAGAAGAAGAAGTTGCTCCGGATATTCATCCAAGAATTCATCCGGTCATTCGTCCAGGAATTCCTCCGGATATTCCTAAAGGAAAGCCTCCGGATATTTTTATAGGAATTCCACTGGATATTCTCCAGGAATTCTAGAGGAATATCCAAAAGAATTTGTGGAGGAATATCCTGACGAAATCCAGGAGGAACTCCAAAACAATTATCTGGAGGTATTTCTAGGGGAACATCCGGGGAAGTTCTTGAAGGCATATCCGGAATAATTTCGGGAGAAATATCCGGAGAAACTGCTGAAAAATTATTCGGAGGAATTCCTGACGAAATATCCGGAAGTATTCCTGAGGCATATCAAGACAAAATCCTGAAGGAAAACTCGGAGGAATTTCTGAAGGAATATCCGGAGAAATATTCAAAAGAATTTCTGGACGAAAATCTGGACGAATTTCGAGAGGAATATCTGGTGGACTCCATGAAGAGATATCCGGAAGAATTCCTGGAGGATTATTTGGATAAATTCCTGGAAGAATGTTTGGAGGAGTTCCTGAAAAAAATATCTGGAAGATTTCCTGAAAAAATATCCGGAAAAATTCTCTAAGGAATGTCCGGATGAATTCCTGGAGGAACATTCGGAGGATGTTCTAAGGTAATATCCCGAAAATTCCCCTGGGAAGATTTCAGGAAGGAATATTCGGTAAAAAAAATCATGAAGGAATATCCAGAGAAATTCCTGGCAAAACATGTGCTTTTCAGCTCAATGATTGAAATTGTATCAATATTACCGTAAGAAGCTGTAAGCTCAACTATAGCTCTGTCGGTTAATCCAGTACAAGTAAATAAGCAGCCGATCGGCTAACCCAAATCAACAATCAAGTTGCATTGTTCGCAAAATTAACGTGCTCTCACATATCCATCTAAAATATGAGCTTTCTGTGCCAGACGCATCAAAGACCCCATTCCCGGAATGCGTGCAGACCATTATCGAACGCCGGATAATGCGTCCTTGGGGAGAGTATAAAACATTTTCTCATCCCAGGCATCGCGTCGCAGTGGTCCACTCTCTTCGCTTTTATCGCCGAGGAAGTATCACTGTTTCCGATAGGTTCTGGACCGGACGGGAGCTGTTGTGATGGCATGCTGCAGTCGTTCGTAAAGGTGTCGACAGTCTAGCCTAGCCAGAACCGCCAGAAAGTCTCCCGGGACCCGAACTGGCGTCATCTTCCAATGGACTAAAGGCATTACCTACATATGGAACGAGGATCGTCCGGGTCTAATAGCTCTTCTGTCGGAAAAGTCTCTTATCCTTGCACATCGTCGATTTGGGAAACATAAAACGAAAATTTTCTATGACACTCCACAACCAGCCAGCCGATGACTGTCGGCTGCTGAGTCGCTGGGAATCATCAAACCTACTCGCACTCGATATGCTGTCGCTAAGTCGTCCTATACGTAAAACTGCACTGTATCGATCTCCAGTCAGCGACGACGACGACGGTTGGTGGCTGCGTGGCGTCGTTTTTTGGGACATGCATCGGGAATCACCTCTCAGCCAGAACGACACAAAGTGCTCAAAGCGCTGGAGGTTTTCAATTTTTATTTTATATGGTGATGCAGATGTGTGAATAACAACAGCAGATTATAAATTATTTAAAAAAATCTAATCAGATTTTAAAGTTTTCATAAGTTTGTTGATTTTATCGATTGTTTTTCTAAGAAAATTTACGAAGACACCGTTATTGATCCGTAATTCAAAATTGTGAGCCATCTGGAATAGTTCATCGGAGTAGAAAAAAGAAACGAAACGCCAGAATCAATTTTCGCCGTATTTATGTGTCTGTCCCAATGCGGCTTGGCCTTGTCTGGTTAGGTATGTTGTTGCCGTTGTTGAATGTTGTTTATGGAGATGGTGACGACGACGACGACGACGATGATGATGCATTCGATAAACAAACATTCTTTTCATTCTTACAATCCAATTTGTTTTGATGTTCTTAAATGTGTATCGAACACGTCTGCCGAACATGTGACTACGTAGACGACGACGATAAGGACAGGACAAACACAGCCAGCACGCTGGTTATGGCATTGGTTGGAGAGGATGTTTATTTGAACCACAATGAGGATACTGGAAGCATATCGTCCTCTATGTGTGGTGTGGTATAACCAAAATAGAATACTTGGTGGAAAACAATTTTTTGTTGGCAAAACTAATGAACGAAACCTCAGCTTGGTTGGTCCTTTGTTGGAGGCGAACGAATGAAGTTATAATCGATTGACTTTCCTTTCAATTTTCAGAGCCAACTTGCATAATGAACTAATGTTTTATATCTGTTTCATATTCATTAATTTGAGAATTTGGGAACTTGAAACAATTTAGAATTTCTGAAATTTAGGAATTTTGCAGTTTTGAAATTTTGGAATCTTAGTTCTGTTAAAGTTTGGAGTTTTGAGATTTTTTCGTTTTGCCTTTCTCGTATACTAAGTATACGTAAAGGCTATATGATCGCTCCAAAAACAAACTTTTTATAGAAAGCCCGGAGACCCATAGTGTTATATACCGATCGACTCAGCTCGACGAATTGAGGTGATGTCTGTGTGTATGTGTGTGTGTGTGTGTGTATGTGTGTTCGTCTGTGCGCACCCACGTACCAAAATGTAGCAAAAGTGTCACTCATTTTTCGGGCACTTATCCTTAACCGATTTACTCGCAACAAGTTGCATTCGACGCAGAATTGTGTCCCATTGTTTCCTATTGAAAATTGGTCAGATCGGACTATGGGATCGGAAATTATGGCCAAAATACTTTTTTTACGAAATAATCGCGTAAAAAAGTGTCACTCATTTTTCGGGCACTTATCTTTAACCGATTTACTCGCAACAAGTTGCATTCAACGCAGAATTGTGTCCCATTGTTTTCTATTGAAAATTGGCCAGATCGGACTCTGGGATCGAAAGTTATGGCCAAAATACTTTTTTTACGGAATAATCGCGTAAAAAAGTGTCACTCATTTTTCGGGCAGTTATCCTTAACCGATTTACTCGCAACAAGTTGCATTCGACGCAGAATTGTGTTCAATTGTTGCCTATCGAAAATTGGCCAGATCGGACTATGGGATCGGAAATTATGGCCAAAAAACTTTTTTTACGAAATAATCGCGTAAAAAAGTGTCACTCATTTTTCGGGCACTTTTCCTTAACCGATTTACTCGCAACAAGTTGCATTCGACGAAGAATTGTGTCCCATTGTTGGAATCGGAAATTATGGCCAAAATACTTTTTTTACGAAATAATCGCGTAAAAAAGTGTCACTCATTTTTCGGGCACTTATCTTTAACCGATTTACTCGCAACAAGTTGCATTCAACGCAGAATTGTGTCCCATTATTTTCTATTGAAAATTGGCCAGATCGGACTTTGGGATCGAAAGTTATGGCCAAAATACTTTTTTTACGGAATAATCGCGTAAAAAAGTTATTTATTATTTAATCAGACTAAGGCCGAAGTGGCCTGTGCGGTATATAAGAGTCTTCTCCATTCGGCTCGGTCCATGGCTACACGTCGCCAACCACGCAGTCTACGGAGGGTCCGCAAGTCATCTTCCACCTGATCGATCCACCTTGCCCGCTGCGCACCTCGCCTTCTTGTGCCCGTCGGATCGTTGTCGAGAACCATTTTCACCGGGTTACTGTCCGACATTCTGGCTACGTGCCCGGCCCATCGCAGTCGTCCGATTTTCGCGGTGTGAACGATGGATGGTTCTCCCAACAGCTGATGCAATTCGTGGTTCATTCGCCTCCTCCACGTACCGTCCGCCATCTGCACCCCACCATAGATGGTACGCAGCACTTTCCTTTCGAAAACTCCAAGTGCGCGTTGGTCCTCCACGAGCATCGTCCAGGTCTCGTGTCCGTAGAGGACTACCGGTCTAATTAGCGTTTTGTAGATTGTCAGTTTGGTACGGCGGCGAACTCTATTCGATCGGAGCGTCTTGCGGAGTCCAAAGTACGTACGATTTCCAGCCACTATGCGTCTCCGAGTTTCTCTGCTGGTGTCATTTTCGGCAGTCACCAGTGAGCCCAAGTACACAAATTCTTCTACCACCTCGATTTCGTCACCACCGATGCAAACTCGCGGTGGGTGGCTCACATTGTCTTCTCTTGAACCTCTTCCTATCATGTACTTTGTCTTCGACGTGTTGATGACTAGTCCGATCCGCTTAGCTTCCCTCTTCAGTCTGATGTAGGCTTCCTCCATCTTCTCAAAGTTACGTGCCATAATATCTATGTCGTCGGCGAAACCAAATAGCTGGACGGACTTATTGAAAATTGTACCACTCGTGTTAATCCCTGCTCTTCGTATTACCCTTCCAAAGCGATGTTGAATAGCAAACACGAAAGACCATCACCTTGCCGTAACCCTCTGCGGGTTTCGAAGGGACTCGAGAATGCCCCTGAAACTCGAACTACGCACATCACCCGATCCATCGTCGCTTTGATCAGCCGTGTCAGTTTATCCGGAAAACCGTGTTCGTGCATTAGCTGCCATAGCTGGTCCCGATCGATTGTATCATATGCGGCTTTGAAGTCGATGAATAGATGATGTGTGGGCACGTTGTATTCGCGGCATTTCTGCAGTACTTGGCGAATGGCAAACACCTGGTCCGTGGTGGAGCGTTCGCCCATAAAACCCGCCTGGTACTGCCCCACGAACTCCCTTGCAGTTGGTGCTAGTCGACGGCATAAAATTTGGGAGAGTACCTTGTAGGCGGCGTTCAGCAATGTGATTGCGCGGTAGTTGCTACAATCCAGCTCATCGCCCTTTTGTAGATGGGACACGACACCTTCCATCCACTCCTGCAGCAAAACTTCCTCCTCCCAAATCTTGGTAATGACCCAGTGCAGCACTCTAGCCAGTGCCTCACCACCGTGTTTAAATAGCTCTCCTGGTAGATGGTCAACCCCAGGGGCTTTGTTGTTCTTCAGCCGGCCAATCTCCTCCTGGATTTCCTGGAGATCCGGAGCCGGTAGAATTATGTCCTGCGCGGGTTCTCCCAGGTCCATCACCATACCGCCATCTTCGTCTGCCACATCGCCATTCAGGTGTTCTTCGCGTAAAAAAAAAAAAAAAAAAAAAAAAAAAAAATCGCGTAAAAAAGTGTCACTCATTTTTCGGGCCCTTATCCTTAACCGATTTACTCGCAACAAGTTGCATTCGACGCAGAATTGTGTTCAATTGTTGCCTATTGAAAATTGGCCAGATCGGACTATGGGATCGGAAATTATGGCCAAAAAACTTTTTTTACGAAATAATCGCGTCACTCATTTTTCGGGCACTTATCCTTAACCGATTTACTCGCAACAAGTTGCATTCGACGTAGAATTGTGTCTCATTGTTTCCTATTGGAAATTGGACAGACCGGACTATGGGTTTCGAAGTTATGGCCAAAATACTTTTTTTACGGAATAATCGCGTAAAAAAGTGTCACTCATTTTTCGGGCACTTATCCTCAACCGATTTGCTCGCAACAAGTTGTATACGACGCTGAATCGTGTCCCAATCCTATTGAAAATTGGCCAGATCGGACTTTGGGATCGAAAGTTATGGCCAAATTCTTTTTTTACGGAATAATCGCGTAAAAAAGTGTCACTCATTTTTCGGGCTCTTATCCTCAACCGATTTCCTCGCTACAAGTTGCATTCGACGCAGAATTGTGTCCCATTATTTCCTATTGAAAATTGGCTAGATCGTACTATAGGATCGGAAGCTATGGCCAAAATACTTTTTTTACGAAATAATCGCGTAAAAATGTGTCACTCATTTTTCGGGCACTTATCCTCAACCCTCGCAACAAGTTGCATTCGACGTAGAATTGTGTCTCATTGTTTCCTATTGAAAATTGACCAGATCGGACTGAGGAGTTATGGCCAAAATACTTTTTTTACGGAATAATCGCGTAAAAAAGTGTCACTCATTTTTCGGGCACTTATCCTCAACCGATTCCTTCGCAACAAGTTGCATTCGACGCAGAATGATGTCCCATTGTTTCCTTTTGGCCAGATCGGACTATGGGATCGGAAGTTATGGCCAAAATACTTTTTGCCTTTCTCGTATACTAACTATACGGTAAAGGCTATATGATCGCTCCAAAAACAAACTTTTTATAGAAGGCCCGGAGACCCATAGTGTTAAATACCGATCGACTCAGCTCGACGAATTGAGGTGTGTGTGTGTGTGTGTGTGTGTGTGTGTGTGTGTGTGTGTGTTCGTCTGTACGCACCCGCCTAAAAAAAATGTCTTTCATTTTTCAAGTACTTATCCTTAACCGATTTACTCGCAAGTTGCAAGTTGCATTCGACGCAGGATACTCTACCATTGTTTCCTATTGAAAATTGGTCAAATCGGACTATGGGCTTGGAAGTTATGGCCAAAATACCACTCTTTTTTATAAAAAATTGAGTAAAAAAATGTCACTCATTTTTCAGGCACTTATCCTCAACCGATTTACTTGCAACAAGTTGCATTCGACGCAGAATACTCTCCCACTATTTCCTATTGAAAACTGGCCAGATCGGACTATGGGCTCAAGAGTAATGGCTAAAATACTATTTTTATAATGCACGAGAAAGGCACCATCACCGCTAGGTGGATTAATCAGGGTTTTGAATATAGAAATGTTTTGCAATTTGCAAATAAGAAATTATTAAATTTAGGAATTTCAGAATCTCGGAGAGTTTTGAAATTTTGGAGTTTTAGGATTTTCAAATTCTAAGAAATTTGGAATTGTGTAATTTTAGAATTTTGGAACTTTTGAATTTGGAGTTTTGGTATCTTAGAATTTAAAAATCCTTAAACTTTGATTTTTTTTTTTTATATTTTTGAATTTCCGAAATTTGAGATTTTTGGAAGTTTTGGAATTTTTGAGATTTTAAATTTTCACGTTCTTGAAATTTTAAATTTTTGATTTTTTTGAAATTTTTGAATATTTAAATTTAAATTTTGAATTTCAAATTCAAAAATTCAAAAATTTAAAAATTCAAGGATTCAAAAAATCAAAAATTCAAAAATTTAAAAAATCAGAGATTTAAAAATTCAAAAATTCAGAAATTCAAACATTCAAAATTACAAAGAATTAAAATTGAAAAATTCAAAAATTTTAAAATTTTTAAATTCAAAAATTATAATTTTGGTTATTTTAGAATTTTGAAATCCTTAAGCTTTGATTTTTTTTAAATTTTGAATGAGATTTTTCTTTGAAGTTTTGGAATTTTTGAAATTTTGAATTTTTAAATTTCTCGATTTTTGGATTTTTAAATTCTTAGATTTTTAAAATGTTTGAATCTCTATTTTTTATTGTTTTATTTTTGAATTTAGGAATTTTGAATTTTTGTTATTTTGATGTTTTGGAATTTTTAAAATTTCAAATTTTTGAATTTTTGAATTTTTGTGCATTGGTATTTTTGAAATTTTGAATTGAAAAATTCAAACATTAAAAAACTCAAAAATTTAAAAGTTTGAGAATTCAAAAATTCAAAGAATCAAAAATTCCAAAATTCCAAAATTCTAAAATTCTAAAATTCTAAAATTCTAAAATTCTAAAATTCTAAAATTCTAAAATTCTAAAATTCTAAAATTCTAAAATTCTAAAATTCTAAAATTCTAAAATTTTAAAATTCTAAAATTCTAAAATTCTAAAATTCTAAAATTCTAAAATTCTAAAATTCTAAAATTCCAAAATTCTAAAATTCTAAAATTCTAAAATTCTAAAATTTTAAAATTCTAAAACTCTAAAATTCTAAAATTCTAAAATTCTAAAATTCTAAAATTCTAAAATTCTAAAATTTTAAAATTCTAAAATTCTAAAATTCTAAAATTCCAAAATTCTAAAATTCTAAAATTCTAAAATTCTAAAATTCTAAAATTTTAAAATTCTAAAATTCTAAAATTCTAAAATTCTAAAATTCTAAAATTCTAAAATTCTAAAATTCTAAAATTCTAAAATTCTAAAATTCTAAAATTCTAAAATTCTAAAATTCTAAAATTCTAAAATTCTAAAATTCTAAAATTCTAAAATTCTAAAATTCTAAATTCTAAAATTCTAAAATTCTAAAATTCTAAAATTCTAAAATTCTAAAATTCTAAAATTTAAAATTCTAAAATTTAAAATTCTAAAATTTAAAATTCTAAAATTCTAAAATTCTAAAATTCTAAAATTTAAAATTCTAAAATTCTAAAATTCTAAAATTTAAAATTCTAAAATTCTAAAATTCTAAAATTCTAAAATTTAAAATTCTAAAATTCTAAAATTCTAAAATTCTAAAATTCTAAAATTCTAAAATTCTAAATTCTAAAATTCTAAAATTCTAAATTCTAAAATTTAAAATTCTAAAATTTAAAATTTAAAATTCTAAAATTCTAAAATTCTAAAATTCTAAAATTCTAAAATTCCAAAATTCTAAAATTCTAAAATTCTAAAATTCTAAAATTCTAAAATTCTAAAATTCTAAAATTCTAAAATTCTAAAATTCTAAAATTCTAAAATTCTAAAATTCTAAAATTCAAAAATTCTAAAGTTCTAAAATTCTATAATCTAAAAATTCAAAAATTTAAAAATTTAAAAATTTGAAAATTCAAAAATTTAAAAATTCAATAATTTAAAGATTCATAAATTCATAAATTCAAAAATTCAAAAATCCAAAAATTTAAAAATTTAAAAATTCAAAAATTTAAAAATTCAAAAATTCAAAAATTCAAAAATTTAAAAATTCAAAAATTCAAAAATTCAAAAATTCAAAAATTCAAAAATTCAAAAATTCAAAAATTTAAAAATTTAAAAATTTAAAAATTTAAAAATTCAAAAATTCAAAATTCAAAAATTCAAAATTCAAAACTCAAAAATTCATAAATTCAAAAATTCAAAATTCAAAATTCAAAATTCTAAAATTCTAAAATTCTATAATTCAAAAATTCAAAAAATTAAAAATTCAGAAATTCAGAAATTCAAAAACTCAAAAATTCAAAAATTCAAGAATTCAAAAATTCTTCAAAAATTCAAAAATTCAAAAATTCAAAAATTCAAAAATTCAAAAATTCAAAAATTCCAAAATTCCAAAATTCCAAAATTCAAAAATTTAAAAATTCAAATATTTAGGAAAAATTAAAATTCAAAAATTTAGAAATTCAAAAATTCAAAAATTCAGAAATTCCAAAATTTAAAAATTCTAAAAATTCAAAATTTGAAAAAAATCAAAAATTTAAAAATTTAAAAATTTAAACATCTAAAATTTGAAAAAAAAAAATAAAAATAAAAATTTTAAAAACTTAAAATTTTAAAAATTGGAGTATCTTCCAAATTTTGAAATTCTAGAATTCAAAAATATGAAAAATTTAAAAAAAGCCTCAAATTAAAATTAAAATTTTAAAACTTCAAGAATTGTAGAGTTCAAAAATTCAAATATTCAAAAAATCAAAAATTCAAAAATTCAAAAATTCAAAAATTCAAAAATTCAAAAATTCAAAAATTCAAATATTCTAAAATTCTAAAATTCTAAAATTCTAAAACTCTAAAATTTTATAATTCTAAAATTCTAAAATTCTAAAACTCTAAAATTTTATAATTCTAAAATTCTAAAATTCTCAAATTCTGAAATTCTCAAATTCTGAAATTCTAAAATTCAAAAATTTAAAAATTCTAAAATTTAAAAATTTAAAGATTCAAAAATTTAAAAATTCTAAAATTTAAAAATTTAAAGATTCAAAAATTCAAAAATTTAAAAATTCAAAAATTCAAAATTCAAAAGTTTAAAAATTCAAAAATTCAAAAATTCAAAAATTCAAAAATTCAAAAATTCAGAAATTCAAAAAATCAAAAATTCAAAAATTCAAAAATTCAAAAATTCAAAAATTTGAAAATTTAAAAATTCAAAAATTGAAAACTTAAAAAATTCAAGAAGTCAAAAATTTAAAAATTTAAAAAAATTTAAAAAAAATTTAAAAAATTTAAAATTTGAA
This sequence comes from Armigeres subalbatus, assembly GCF_024139115.2. Classification (NCBI taxonomy): domain Eukaryota; kingdom Metazoa; phylum Arthropoda; class Insecta; order Diptera; family Culicidae; genus Armigeres; species Armigeres subalbatus. The sequence goes on from NC_085139.1 coordinate 162,515,651, forward strand.
AATTTGAAAATTTGAAAATTTAAAAATTTGAAAATTTGAAAATTTGTAAATTTGAAAATTTAAAAATTTGAGAAAAATTAGAAAACAACAAGGCCAGTAAACTTCAAGATTTATGAAGAACGAAAGAGAAAAAAATGTTACCGTGCAGTGCCTTATTATGATCAGGAATTACAAAAACATTGTGCCAATTCAGACGCAGCTAAAAAGGGTATGTACTATACTATGTCATTTAACATCACCAACATTCCTTTTTGTATCGTGCTACCAAACTATTCCGCATTATCTAATACCAACCTGTTCGCCATGGTTCTGAAAATATAGCAGTTTTCCTTCGAAAAAAAAAACCGTTCACAATCTTGCACACTCCACCGCGCATTATATAATGGCAAAATTATGATCAATGCACTTCGGCTTTAGTGGTGGAATTTTCCACTCTCCTTACCCGCCATTCAATCAAGACGCCAACAACCGAATATAAACTCGATTTGATTTGAGTTGAATGCGATTGTCCCAGAATCAGATCACGTTAAAAGCCGTTTTATCAATAATACGCAGTGAACATGTACTCAGATGTGCCTCCCACTTTATTATGGTTTGACCTGACCGCGGTGTTTAAACCGGTTTATCCGGTGGTGGTGCGGTTGTCTGGGCTGCACACGAGAGAGCGACACGCCATACGGTCCATGGACGATAAGAATGTTACATCAGGATTTGAACTAGTTTAAGGAGCTATTTAAACTCCACCAAGCGAACGAGTGCCCCAATCGAATTGCAATAGGTGGGCGCAAAAGTGACTTTTATGCTCTGGCTTCACTTGAACGGTTATTGCGGTGGAAAACCGCTTCTGGCAGGACAGGGGCAGTAACCTCGCCGAGAGCGGACCCACGGTAGACTGACAGCTCGCTTTACGATTGTTTTACAACTGGTACTGCTCGAGAATTAATTCGGAGCAACGACTGATTGCGTCCTAGCGATTACAATTTCGAATTCATCCAACACATGTCGCACGTCTGTCCATCATCCATCGAGCAATTTGACGTTCGTGTTATTTGTTCGTGTAGATTGTGCTAATCTTTTCCTGGTGGACGACCTTGGCAATCATTCCTATCAGAAGCAGCTCTTCATCGATTCGAACATTCTTTTTTTTGTTACAAGTGATTCCACTTGAAGTCGAAAAATTCGCTTGCAGCGCATTCCACCGCTGCTCTTCAGCGCTCAGTCCATCACGGGGGTCCGCGCTCCAACGTACCACGTTTAATTGGCTATTAAACGCTCGCACTATGACTGACTGGCAGGTTTCAACCTTGAACTTCAGACGCTTGCTGTGTTGGTACCGAAAATACCTCACCTATCGGTCTAAATCCGTAAAAAAATGCCCATTGACCGTCACCGAGCCAACACCCATCAGGAGGGAAGTGGTTCGCCAGTCGTTTGCCTACCGGTCTTCGATTCCGGCTCGCCACATGCTGACCGCAACTCGGTTTTTGCTGTCTGCTCATGACGCAGTCGCTAAACGTCGATGGGTGCAGTTTTTAGATACTTTTTTTTAGTGATGTAAATCATGGGAGATGCTGATGCTGACTGTAGGTAATACACTATCGGTTTTGTCCCAGTGCCTAGTGCAGTTCGGAGGGACAATCCGGTGGGTGCATATGATTTATCGGCTTTCATAGATTTTTAGTAAGCAGGGCGAAAGAACACAGATGGTTTAAATTTGTGATAAGGCGATAGTAGATAATTTTATTATCAAAAAATAATTGAGATTACAACAATATTCAACACCGTTATCAATATGTTCGAATACATAAAAATAATGCAGATATTGTCCACCAAATAAGGCAGATGTCCAACCTTTTGAGAACAAGCATCAGATACGTTAAAAATAAGCACAGCTTTTTATTTAAATTTGTAGGGTAAATCCGGGTGAGATGCCCCGCCTTTTTAAAACCGATATTTTTTCAAAACAATCGGTCAATTGAAACTCTCATTATTGACACATTCCAGCGTAACGCGACACCATGAGGAGCCGACTTTCAACGAGAAATTAGGTCTGCATTCGAAAATTAGCCTCGGGGACATATGATTAAACAGGTGTAAAATTATCCTCACTAAATTTCCTTTCTGATAGAACATTCATTTTGAGATTTCTATCTTTGAATATGATAAATATAGCGCGCTGCATTTCGTAACGCGACACCATCGCTGAATTGCACTTTTTCGCATTTTGAAATGCAAGTGCGTTTTTCAGCTCTGGTATACGGTTTGGAGTCTCGATTTATTCTAAGCATTTCTCGTATACATCAACAGAAATGAGGCTGTGAATTAAAATCGCAGAAAAAAACGGAAATTATAATGAAAATTAGTGAATTTATATGAACACCGCCGCGTTACGCTGATCGACAAACAGTCTCCTGCGAATGGTGTCGCGTTACGCAAACGTGTTTATCGTTGATAGAATACGTAATTTCAGTCGATTTCGATGCGACATGTTATATTCGACACAGAATATTATCACATTATCTATCGTTGAATGTAGTTCGAGTTGGTGGTTACGATCTGGAGTTTCAGTTATTAAAGTTTGAGGGACTAACCGGCACAAATATAGAACTGAACCAATTCCATTCGTATCATATAGGGGGAAAGACGGCTTTGGCAGGTTATGTTCTATTATTGGCAGGGGGGTTTTGTCGACCAAATTTTATGAAATTTGGCCACAATGTTCTTTGATATACAAAGAATGTTTGAGCCAACTTTGAGCATAGTCAGACATAAAAAACCCCCCTGCCAATAATGGAACAAAACTGCCAAAGCCGTCATTCCCCCTATTCAGTTTTTGAAACAAATTAAATGGTAATGGGTTTTCCTATTTTTATATTAGACACACCCAAGTATGACACGGATCGGTTTTTAAGTACGTGGTCAGACAATCGATCCCCCTAGAAGTGAGTTTTTTTTCACTGATAAGTTCTATATTGCCTTTTTTCTACGTTAACCATTTTGAAAGGTGATGATGGCCCAAGAAGCTCAGCAATGTTGAAGAGGAATATTTCTGTCGTTTTTTATTCTACGTTTCTACTGGAACGTTGTCTGTTTTCAACTTTTTATTTATTTCCGAAAAGATTGGAATACGTCTCATGTCTCAACCAATGTTTATCACAAGAACGTATGCGTCGTGCCCTGAGTGCACTACTTTTAACTACATTTTCAATCTTTACGCTATCATCAACACTACTCAGAAAATAAATACTCAATTTTGAAAATAGTGTTTATATCCTGGTGTAAAATAATTGTCTTATTATTGTATATTCATTAAGCTCAAAGCGAAGTTCATTAGGATGCCTGATATAATACGTCTTTATTAACGAACCAGCCCAATGCTGGTTCATCTCGATTAACATAAAATGGAATTTTTTTTTCAATTTATCACTCAGCAACTCTCTGTTACCCTTTTTCGATAGGCCCTTATTCTTGCATTGGTTTGGTGAGGTTTTTTGCGACTTCTACTTCTACCACTGCAACAAGTAGTTCGTTTTACTGCTATTCCAATAGGTTATTGGCCCAGTAATAGAAAAAGATTGTAGAAGCAAAATGCCAAACGAAGCTGCTGAACAAAATGCGGTTCCACAGCAAGTCCAGAACCTTTCAAGTATCCCTTCAATCGAACGGTTGAGTGGCCGTGAGAACTGGTCCACCTGGAAGTTCCCTGTGGAAACTCATCTTGAGCTGGAAGAGCTGCGGGTAGTTGTGAAGCCGACTCCAAATGCGGACTCTACCGGCGGTTGACGCGAAGAAGTGCAGAAGAGCACGAGCGAAGATTATTCTTCTTTTGGATCCGGTAAACTACGTACATGGTAAGGACGCGAAAACGGCCCGTGAGGTTTGGGCGAAGCTTGAAGCAGCGTTTGAAGACTCCGGTCTGACTCGTCGGGTAGCGCTGCTCAGGAAGCTCATCACCACGTCCCTTTCGTCGTGCGGAAATATGGAAGCGTATGTGACGAAAATCTTTTCCACCGCCCATCATCTTCGAGGCGTTGGGTTCGAGATTTCGGAAGGATGGATTGGATCTCTTTTGATTGCTGGTCTTCCGGAGGAATATAAGCCGATGATCATGGCGTTGCAGAGCTCCGGCACCCCCATCACCGGCGTTAGCATCAAGACGAAGCTACTCCAGGAAGTACAGTTCTCCTCGGAAAAACGCCGTTTATCGGAAGAAAGCCATTTCAATCGAAGCGTTTTTTCCCTAATTTACATTCGGCCATTTCTATCAAGTTTTCAAAACCTAACAATTCAGTTTTCAAGAATGGATCGGAGACAGGTCTGGAAAAAGTCATGCCCATACGGAGGTTTTGATGAAGTGAGTTCAAAGTGCTGTTAAAACCAAGAGTGATGTATGGCGACAGAGTTTGATCGAGCCCTTTCTGGACACCGTGCGGACCGTGCCCGGGAAAGCCTTCAAAATCACATTGGTGTGCGAACTTTTCCCAAAACATCTGTAACAAGTTCCAATTCCCGGGCCCTTGCTGTTTGTCCTTGGAGATCATTAAGTATAATTTCATTTCCTTTACTTTTTATATATATTCATATTATCGATGTATTTCTTTGTTGTCGTCTATGTATCTATAATCATATTACTGATTTCTATCTAGCCTTTTTTGTATAGTTCCGGGGAAGAAGTTACATATTTTTTTGCCTGTGATTGTGTAAAAAACATTTCACAAAATGACATATCTCTCATTTTTCACTATCACTATATGTTATTGACACTATCTCGCTTTTATAATTGTTTGATTTGTGTTCCAATCGATTTCATGTTCATGTTCATAATTCGTGTGAAGTTGATGAGATTGAGTGCATATACTTGATAGTGACTATGCGGATGCGTGTTCCGACCTCAACAGTGGAACCGTCTTCATTGTGCCGTACTTGATTCGTTTAAATTCAAGTCAGATATAAGGCACTAAGAACAGCATGTTTGTGTTAAGATCGAGATACGACATCGGAGAATAGAATTTTGTGGAGTAGTGTTATAACTCTTCTAACGATAGGAGAAAAATACAGCGTATTGTGGGAGTTAGTTTCGATTTATGCTGCCTACCAGAGATATATTTCCTGAAAAAAGTATCTGGAGCAATCGTCGGGCGCTGTAAATACATTTTCAAACATTTTTCAAACGGGAATCAAATGAGGTCAATTCAAAAAGCAGGTGGCCAGAAATTACAACAAAGATTTGACTACTGTCTTTTTGATGCTACATATTTTTACGGTACAGGAAAGCATCACTTATCATAATATCTGATGAAACGCTTTGAAATGCTAAAACGCTCAACTAATGACTTATTAAAATACTCTTCACAGCGCCTGAACACAAAAATTCCTGTGTTTTATACAAACCGGTAGTGAATTCCATAGGCAATTCTATAAATCCATTCATTAACTGATATTCAAGAAAAAATCAGAGCAGTTGTTCCCTAGATAGAAATGCTAGTTTTCTTTATTAATATTCTTTAAAAATTTTCACTTTCAAACCAATATATCAAATTGTTTTTTCAAAAACAGAGTAGAACATGAAATGACAAATAAACGGTAGGATAATAGTTCTGAACATACTGGCGTTTTACTACTTTTCTATGCTGCATAAAAATTGAGTGTACGTTTTCATACCGTGAATTATATGTTGAAAATATTGCAGGCCAGTCTTTCTTTTCAGTGATTATATTTAAACATATTGAACTATCAATGTAATAGTAGGAATTTCTGGTGCGCAGATTGATCCCAAAATCACCTAAATGTTTTGTTCTACGTTGTGCGAATGAGTAATTTAATTAACAAATACAGAACGATCATGAGATCTTCGAATAATTTTGTTGTGTTTTGTGTGGGTGAATAAATTAATTAGCAAATGAAACATTAGTGCGCGTCCGATCGGGTTTCTTCTAATAAGCAGAACGATTGCGCGATCATTGATATATTTGGCTCTGTGTTGTGCGGGTTATAAAATTATTTGTGTTACTAATAGAACGCAGAGTGATCGCGCGATCATCGAAATATTTTGTTCTGCTAAGTGCGGTCGACAAATCAATAAACTAGTGCGCGTTCGATTGTGTTCATCAAACTACACGTTACACACGGCAAACCGTTTACCAAAACGAACCCTGCTACTTTTCCTACCCCATATATCCAACATCCCAGTGATTTCTCGTGGAAGTGCAGATGACTCGTCGGCTTCCATCAAAGCGAGTATCACGTCATCATTTTCCTACCTATTCCCCAATTGACCTGCATTCGGACACGGCCGGCGCTGGTATTGCTTGATTTTGGGTCACCAGATTTTACACATTGAGGAAGATGTTAGTCCCAAACATCATCTATTGGTTCTCTGTGTAATTTCAGCTGACCTGGCAATAACGGAGTAGCAACCGTGGGCGGTCTATCATGCTCATGCTCATGCTCATTTGAAAATTTAAAAATTTGAAAATTTGAAAATTTGAAAATTTAAAAATTTGAAAATTTGAAAATTTGAAAATTTGAAAATTTGAAAATTTGAAAATTTGAAAATTAGAAAATTAGAAAATTTGAAAATTTGAAAATTTGAAAATTTGAAAATTTGAAAATTTGAAAATTTGAAAATTTGAAAATTTGAAAATTTGAAAATTTGAAAATTTGAAAATTTGAAAATTCAAAAATTTAAACAATCGAAAATTCAAAAACTCTAAAATTTAAAAATTCAATATATTAAACACTCAAAAAATAAAAAAATAAATTTAACAATTTAAAAATTTTAAAATTCAAAAATTTAAAAAATTCAAAACTTAAAAAATTCATAAATTTAAAAATTTAAAAGTTCAAAAATTTTAAAATTTAGTTTAAAAATTTAAACATTTAAAATTAAAAAAAAATAATTTAAAAAAAATAAAATAAATATTTAAAATTTTAAAAATTTGAATATCTTCCAAATTTTAAAATTTAAGTATTAAAAAATATGAAAAATTTGAAAAAACCTCAAATTAAAATTAAAATTTTAAAGATTCAAAAATTTTGAAGTTCAAAAATTCCAAAATTCAAAGATAATAAAAATCGATAATTTGAAAATTCATATGTTCAAAAATTCAAAAATCTCAAAATTTAATAATTTAAAATATTTAAAATTTCAAGAATTATGAAATTTAAAAAGATCAGCCGAATCAATGATCGGTATATTAAATATTACCAAATTTCTTCATCGTCTGACGCTTGTTGAACCATAAGTTAATTGAGGAATATAAATAGTTAAACAAAATGTTACACCTAGTAGGAGCAAGGAAACCAATCAAATGTAACAAGCAAGTCCCAAGTTTCTGGACGTTTGCGTCATTTCCAAATATTATTTTATCTTAATTTTCGTCAACTGAAAATTGGCTTGCTTTATACAAATGTGTCTAGTTTGGCGAAACCTATTTCGTAATAGCTTCATTCAAATTATCATAATGGAGGATGACTAAAAGTGAAATCAAATCTATGACATCAGGATCGCTTCTATGTACGGAAAGAAGCAACGGGAAATCGAGAATTAAATTATAATACATGAGCAGATAGCAAGTCACATCACATTGCATGAAATAAAGCCAGCTAGAGCGAGGGCACTGTCAAGGGTTAGCGACACTGCATTTGCTGATATACATAAATACATATATGTGTGTTGTACATGAAAGATATGACAACATTCGTTTTCAGGATTTGAATTTTACTGTTGGTCGGTTGGGCTGGTTGGTTGGCTGAACACTCAGAACAGTCAGTATGTGGAAACGAAGACACTTCCACTCGGGGAAGGTGCTCTCTTCTTCCAATTTGCTAGTCATGTTTGAGTCACGACCGAGCCTGACGGCGACAACGCCGTCAGAGCAGGGGACAAGGACAGAGAACAAAACAGAAATTTTAATGAACTCAAATTCAAATTCAAATTTAGTTGTTAAATTTAATTTTTCGCAACTCAGCCGCTTGGAAAATGGAACGCATTTCGTTGGCAAACAGAATAGAAGATTGACGAACTGGAATTCAGCTGGCGTTAGTCATAGAAAATTATGATTGCCAGATTCCAATTTTTGATTGTATTTTCCTCGAACGTGATTCTACATAATTAATCACTCTCCAATCTGCATGCTTTCAAAGTGCTGACTTAGCATCCAAAATCGCAGCACTCATTACGGCAGTGTAATCCTCTGCATCCCTGCTTGATTACAATAACAATCAAAAGTTTGGTATCATCTGAAGAGATAACAAAAATTTTACACAAGGATTTCCTCTTTCAATCGTCAGACGAACTTGTTTGTGACGATGATCCTTTTCTTCCGATTCTGCGATTCAGCGGCACACAAAGTGGGACGACGCCGTCGTCCTTTTCGCATGTTGTGAAGACGCAGCTCTCGCGCGCGCGTCACACATATGACATGAGAAATTGCCAGCGGCGGCGTAAGCAAAATTATAACGAAAATCAGAAAATAAATGAGAAAAGTTTTTTAATTTTTAATTCTGTTCTTGCCATCAGTGGCTGCCGCGTGCCGCAAGGATTTTCATGCCCACTCACCACTCTGACGTGGAGATTGTGTGTCTCTCGATTTCGGTCTTGCATCTCTCTGTGTCTCTCACTACCGACGACCATCTTAATTTATAAAATTTGAAACTTTTACCACAATTTTCCACTTCTTGTATTTGTGGTGCACCTTCCCCGCCCGATAGCGCGCCCCATCGCGGCTTTTGGTCATACAATTTCCAAGAGTGGCAACAGTGTACGGTGGGGTTTACTTCACTATATGTTGGGCAAAATTCATCATGAAAAACAGTGTTACAAAGTAGATTTACTCCCGCTAGAACCCATTTTACAGCAATATCTCCACGAGCGTTAAAGCTTGAGCCACTTATATCTGGACGCACTGTTAGTCATTCCAGATATCAAGTGACTGAAGTTATATTTTCTTGTATGGGTTAGGTGTGGGTTGGGTTATTGTATAGAACATCCTCCCTTTTGTAGAGTGCACACAGGAGCTCGTTATCGTTGATGTCAATGTCGGTATTAGGCGGAAACACTATGAGCCCTCGGTCTGCCATTACCATTCTCCTGAAATCTGGAACGACGAAGAGTAGCTGGAAGTCACATATCTCTCGTTAAACTCGCTGCTGTCTTTCGCTGCTTTTTAGAGATTATCCATCTGCTTGCTTGAGTATTACGACAAAGTGTTGTCTGCTGCTAAGCAGGACCCACCGTTCACCATAGTTCCGCCTTCAAGCTTACGTGGATGTTTGCGCTACGAAATACTCCTGGGCTGATTGCCTTCTGGCTTGCTCTGGCTTCCAGAAACATTGCTTTGGGTAGGTCATGAGAATTTTCTTGTGGTCGTCAAAGAAGTGTGGAGCTACCGACATCCGGGTGAATACTTTCCTTCGCTTAACGACCAAACCAAGATGAATACACCTCTAGGTGTTCCAATCTGCCAAATTCACGATTCAGCCATCTTGGATTTTAGTATGGGAGAGCCAGCCGGTTTGTTTATGTTTTGCACCGAAAATGAATTTTTCACCCCCGCCTTCTTCTCGTCCATAAACTTGGCAGATTGAAACACCTAGCTGTGTATTCATCTTGGACCAAACAGCTGTTTCAGGTATTTCGGCGCCCGTTTCGTATGGGGGCTTGAATTTGGAAGCCGATGGGCTGTGTTGAATAAGACGAGGTCGGCTGGAACCAAGGCTGTGGTACAGAGCTTGAATTTGTCCCCTTCCGGAACGGTGTATCGTCAACTGAGTTCTGCTGATGCTATAGAGCCGAGCTGAATGAGTTCCGCACCAAATCGGAATGGATCTTATGGTGGGCCGCGGGGTTTGACCTGTCGGAATCTCCCTCCGATGCTCAAAACGGTCTGAGTTGGATTCGTCGTTGGCCAGATACAGCTAATCGAAAAAGATCCGTGCTATTACATTCGGAGGTAGAGTTGAATTCCCTGGACAGCATGGCACGTCGAGAAACAGGCAAGAGGTTCTCTTTTTGCAGAGGTCGAAGCACATGCGAACACCAGAAGGACCAGAAGGTGGCACGTGGTGCCTGGCTTGCACGATACCTTCCTTTTTTGTCGTGGACGGTTGGAAAGAACTCTTTCTGGTTAGGTCGGATGCCTATCGATTAACCCAACTGAAGGAATAGGTTGCACTGAGCCCGAGTGAAAGTCCGGTTTTACGATTCAACGTTTAACTTTTTCCACTGGGATGCACTTTCTTCATCAAATTTTCGCGCTTCGCGATCTGCTGCGTCTGATCTCCAGCACATCTTCCATCGATCTCTCCGTTTTTTCTCCTTTCTTCACCCATTCCTTCGTTCATCTTTTCTTCCGCTTTCGCCTCGGATCTTCCACTGGTTCTCTGATATTCGCCCCTTCGCTCGCACTCGTAGGTCGCAGGGTCGATCCGAATAGGGGAGCCGTTGTTCAGAATAACCAGCTGTGCATCTACCAATATCTCGGCGATAAAGCGGCCAAAGGTGCTACATTATTGCGAGTCCCATGCAAGATGGTGATTGTTGAAATGGCCCAGCTTCCTCAACACGGGCGGACACTGTACTGAGCTTGGCAAAACTTACAGCAGTTACTTACATTGGCGCACGAATGCGTTCAGCGATGAGATGGATTTGTAAACGTTCGAAGAGTATGCATTCCCGGATGTTGCCATTCGATTGTGAGAACAACGTGTAATGCCTGCCAAAGAAGTATCATTGAACTTCGGAAGAAAATGACGTGAATAGTTCCGAAATATGCTTAACCCTTTCAGGTCCACGGGGTCATATATGACCCCAACAGAAGAAAAAGGTGTCTTCAACAAAATTGCTTGAAATTAACTCCTCTATCAGGGATAATTAGCAAGCATGGGCGGTCGAGGCCGTTAGACATAAGTACGTTAGGCATAAAGACGTTAGGCATAAGTACGTTAGGCATAATGGACGTTAGGTATAATGGACGTTAGACATACAATGACCCAAAGAACAGCCTATGATATAAAGAAGTCAGAATTGTGCCTAACGTCCATTATGCCTAATGTTCATCATGCCTAACGTCCGTTATGCCTAACGCCCTAACGTACTTATGCCTAACGTCGCGGACCCGTCAAGGCCTAGAACGTAATGAACACGGTGAAGTATGGTAAAAAATAGGTATATTGGCAGCGGATTGTACTGGTTCAAAATAAGATTTTTTATTAAAACGTATCCGTAGAGTTTGGAGCGAGTCATTTGGCATAAGGTCATTTGGCATAAAGGCCATTTGGCATAACGGACATTTGGCATAATTGAGATCAGTGACAAAAGTGAGGGTCATTTGGCATAACGTAAAAATGGCATATTTTTTTGTGTTCATAAGATTGGTTACTAAACTAAGTGGTGCTGAAAAAAACCCGAATGGTGAATATAACACAGCCCGATAATAATATTTGAAAGAAGAAAGCATGCATTAGCCGAGTATGAAGCAAAGATAAATGTTATCTCTCCATTGGTAATAAAACATGCATCGAGATGAGTATGCCCGGATTAAGGCAATGGTAGTAGGCAATGGTGGATGATTTTTCAATGTAAGCGCTTTCCCGGATTAAGGCAATGACGGATCTTAGCCTAAAAAAGGCGGTTGCCCGGCATAAGGCGATGGTGAATGTGACCCCATCTTTACAAGTAGACAACGTCGACAATCGTTTACAATAGTAGACGATTGTTTTGATTAAGGCAAAAGTGAATGTGATCCCTACTTTAAATAAAAGCGTAGACGTTTGCCCGGATCAAGGGAATGCTGGATGCAGTCTTTTTTTTAAGTAGGCGCTTGCTCGGATTAGGACGATGGTGGATGTGATTCCTTCTTTATAAGTATTCACTTGCTCGAATTACGGCAATTGTAGATAAGATCTATTTTTTAAATGAAGGCGTGTACTAGGTATAAGGCGATGGTGGATGTGACCATTTCTGTAAAATAAGGTGCTCACCCGGATTAATGGTGGATGTGATCTCTCGGATTAAGGCAAGGGTGGATGTGATCACTTCTTTAAAAGTAGGCGCTTGCTCGGATTATGGCAATGGTGGATGTGATACCTTCTTTAAATGTAGGCAATTTCCCGGAATAAGGCAATGGCGGATTTGATCATATCTTAAAAAGTAAAATTGATACCTTTTATGGAAATAGAAGTTTGTGCTGAATACGGCAACGGTAGATGTAATTCGTCTTTTGGATGCAAGCGTTTTCCCGGAATTAGGTGGTGAATCTAATCCCGGGCGTTTTTCCGGGGTAAGGCAATGGTTGATGTGATTCCTTCTTTGAAAGTAAGTAATATCTTTTTGCAGTACTCAAAGTTTTAAAATGTACTCACTTATATCTATTACATCTCCTGGGAGGCCACAGATATCGTGAGATAATTTTGAGATATTCCGGGTAATCCAAACTGTCCTTGAATTTGGGTCTTGAGATCTACAGCTGCAAAACAAATCGTTTTTCAGTACCCAAAGCTTCAATTTGCATTCAATTATATCCATTACAACTCCTGGGAGATCAACAGATAATTGTATGATCGTTTTAGGATATTTTGGATAATCCAAACTGCCGTTGATTTCGAGACTTTCGTTGCTAAAACTCAAAGTTTCTAAATGTATTTAACCATGTGCATCACAGCTCCTGGAAGGTCAATACTTAACCAATCTATTTTTATTTTTATACATAATAATAATGCATTTATAGCATTAAGAAAAAAAAACATGTATACTGTCAATGTACTAGTCTACGTCAGTTGACGAAATAAATAAACAAATAAATATATATCGTAAGATAGTTTTGATATATTCTGCATCTTCTGTACTTTACGGGACTATAGCTGCTTCGAAGGCTTATTTCGTTGCTCAAACTTTCGATATGTATCCAGCAATGTGCATTACATCTTCTGTAAGGCCAAAAAACATTGAAATATAATTTCAAAATATTCTGGATTGTCCAAATTTTTCCTGAGGTCGGGACTTGCGATCAACAGTCGTGATTGTGTTTTTATGAGAAACGACGGCTGATAACACATGTTTGGAGGATCTTAATATTTATGGAATATTCAGTGTTGTAGTATTGTAGTGTTTTTCGCAACTCAAAGTTTAGACAGGTGTTAATCTATTTCCATTACATCTCCTGTAAGTTCTTGTCCTAGTATATATCGGCTGATTATTTGGTTATACTGTAGGTCACCAAAACTGCCCTTGAGTTCGTGACTTCAGATTTACAGATCTACTGCTACTAAAAAGTGTTTTCGTTACATAAATTTTATATATGCATTTATCCATAAGTATTACAACTCCTGGAAAGTCAACAGGTATCTGACTGTCTTACAGTACAACATCTATGATCGTAAGTTTACTAAGTAGTTTCTCATCACTAAATGTCTCGAAATATATTCAAACCTGTTCATCAAATCTATTAGAAGGTAAAAAACAATACCGCCTTAGTTGAAAACAAACAAGTTGAAAAAAACAATACCGCCTTGAACTTAGTTGAATACATATTCAAGCTTGGAATGGCGAAACAAGCTAGTGATGTGGCAGTGGATCGCAAGTTCTGAACTCAAGGACAGTTTGGATGCACCAGAATATCCCAAAACCATCTGACCATGTCTCTTGATCTTCCTGAATATATTATGGATATGGTTGAATACATATCCAAGCTTGGAGTGACGAAAAAAGCTAGCATGTTGAGATCGCAAGTTGAATTGGACACTTTCAACTTGTTTTGTCATTTCTCCGTTATTAATCAAGAAAACAAATGGAACATACCAAATTTACTGAGTGATACTGCTTTAAAACTCCACATTTTTATCTCGCGCTAACACGAAATTTATCGTTCACCTCATTCATGAAGGAGAATGGTTGTTAAACACTTGGGGAGAGACAGTTGTGACAGTTGTGAGACAGTTGAGGGACTTGACGGGTACATGGCGGCAACAAAAACAGCAACTGTCTCGGTGGAGTGTCAGTTGCCTTGCACGTCTCAGGCAAAGTCAGCTGGTGTAGATGTCAGCAACCCGAAAGCAATTCTGACGTATTGGTTGAAGGTCGTTCGGTGACAGCATGTCGGTCAGGTTCCGGAGAGCCAAGCAGGTGAGTCTAAGTCGTTGAGCTTTCTGCTGCCGGCAATGGAGTTTTCGAGGTGAAAACGTAGCGCTTGGTTGTTGACCTGTGGAGGGTCTTGATCAGGTTTACTCTCGTCTTACAGCTTACATCAGCTGCTCAGAAGTAAGGCAAGAAGGCTAGACCCGGTCGATCGATACCCCTAGAACCATTTTAGTTTAGTTTTAGGATAGAAATGTCAGACAGCTTAATGCTTGGCCCTACGTTAGGTGATATGAAGCGAAAAACCACGTCCATGGCGACAAGTTTAAGTATGATCGAAAAGGCCGACCTGTGGAGTACACTCGTTTCCACCGCTTAGGATCTCGAAGCTTCGTTTCCGATGAGGACCCGGAAAGAGCGTCACGAAACGAAGTAGCGGACGGAAAACCCCCTTCTCTAAGGCCACTGGAGAATGAAAGGTGTCCAAGTGCAGATGAAGCCCTCGAGGTGTTCAGGAATATAAGACTCGCGTTATTGCCTTGTTTGAAAGCATTCTGAAGGACGTAAACTAGGCCAGCGAAATAAGCCCCTGTCCTGTAAACCAGGAAAAACACGTGCTGCCGGCAGCCAATTCTTCCATCTGCTTAAGGTTTTCAGGAAACTAGTTGGTCGATTTTCTCAAGACCTTAGAGGTGCACGAGGTCAGCGAGTACTTAGAAGGACCCCTGGTAGGGACGTTTTTCTTAGGGATAAATATTACAAAGTCGCCACACGTGCGGAAAAATCCGATCCGTCCAGAGTCGGTTGACAAGTTCCTGAATCAGCAACTTAGCAGAAGTGTTGAGGTTTGTAATCATGGGGTACCCTACCCTATTTGGGCCAGATGGCTTCCCTCTGCTTGGGGGCATAATTGATCAAGGGCATCGGTAAGTCCGGGGAGACTCAGACGTTACCGATCCGGAGATGGTACATCTCTAAAACTCCGCTGGATAACCACTTACCGAAAACAAGAATGCGAAATATTCCCCCACTGCGTTGGCAACTTCCATAGGGAGGCGGAGATTGATCTTGAACATCGAGATGTCTGGGGGTCTGCTCGCCAGTGAGAACGTTGACTTTTCCTCACAGTGGTGGCAGTTTGGACTGGATTTACCGAGTTGAGGAATTTCTCCCACTGTTTCGTCTTTGCATTTTGGATGATTGATCGACACTCGTAGTACTTTGCTATGTAGGTGTAGATGCTTTACAAACCTTTTTAACCAGGATGACCAGGGGTCAAGGGGGCTCCCTACCGCTCGGAGAGCCTTTAAGGGCCGATGTCCACGTAGCGTTTACGTGTGCATTACTCCATTTGATGCTGGGTACCTTGCGTGAACGCGGCGTGCACGTAGCGTAAAAAACCGCTACGTGGACATCGGCCCTGATTCTGGCTTTGACCACCCGACGCGTTTCATCCAACCAGTCGTAAGTTTTCCAATCAGCATTCTCGTAACGCCATCGTGGTAATAATGGGGAGGTTTGAGCTTTAACCTGCAACGGGTAATGGCTGCCTCCATAGAGATCGGAAATTCCCCTTCAGGGATCTTTGTCTAGCTTATTGCTATAGCAATGCTATTATAGTTGATTTTATACTTGATGTTATTAATGAACTTCTACAGTTGTTGATGGAATGTTACGGTGCCTACCAAATGGATGAATTCAGATGTCGAGAAAATTTCTTATCTGAAAGATTCCCTCGACCTGACCAGATTTGGTCTCGTCGTGCTTTTACCGATTAGGCTATCTAAGGTCTTTAGAGAGACTTGAAATTTATATTGAAAGATACCATAAGTTCTGGTTGTATCCTGAAATATCCAAAACATTGTGCAAAATCTTGCAACTCCGTCAAGAATACCACACCTAACGTCAGCAACTTCCAAAAACGAACCAGGCTCTTGAACAGGTTCCGTACATTTGCAACGTAATTCAAAGCATGTTATTGATCGATTCGACAAAGTTATTTCTAAAAAAACACACAGAAGTTGAAATTATTCTGACCAGCTGCCTTGAACAAACATCCTTCTGCGAAATTGGCAGCACAGGCAAACTTCCGGCATGTCCTTCTTTTTCGGGGCGGCTCGGTGTTTTACTCATTTCGTCATTAAACTGTTTACCATAATTTTGCATAAATCTGATAATGCATAATTTTTAATTACATTTTCTCGCAATTATTAACTCCTGCGTAATAAAGTTCATTTAATTTTTCGCCATTCTCACGGAAGCGTGTAACCAAAAAAGCAAATTCATTGCGGTCTCGCTGCTAGTAGACTGTGGCTGCCAAGACAAGAGCGCTGGCTGGCTGTGGCCTTGTCGATGAGAATTTGCCCGAGTAAACAAATCCCCAGCCAAGAAGAGTTAGCAGCGACCCCATCCCCCGAATGGTTGTTTTATTATTGGAATTATCACTCTCTCGATGTTGGAATTTGCATATTTCCATAGATTTATTGGTGTTTTGGCAAATCACTTTTCTATTTCTTCCATTCGTCAAACAAGACCGAACCGTTTTCAATTTGCACAAATAGATTTTATTTTCGAAGTACAGAACTGGGCTTCACTTCAAATGATAAATCATGAACGTATCTGGTTGGGAACTTTGGTGTTTCGTGTGTAAACTGATGTGTTAGCAGTTTCATCGTCGTCGTTGTCGTCTTCATTGCCATCTTTGTGGCTAATTTGACACCTAGCGCTGTCATACGTCTATCCCTTCCTGCCCATGACCTAAGAATTTTCTCCCCCTAGGGGAAAAGTAGTAGCGCGTTTGGGCGCCAGTATAGCCTACCTTACATGTGATGTGATTGACGTGAGCTTCTAATTGAAGCTTCGCTAGCAAAAGGCAACCAATAAGAAAATTCATGCAATTTAGCACATCTTGGCATCGTGGATAGTAGTTTTCTGGAAAGTCGCACTGGCTTCCTCCTGACGCGTTAATAAGCCAACGTACGTAGGTTACATGAAAAACATCATTCCACTAAACCTTAAAAGGTTGTTCGCGATGAACCGTACTGGAGAGGCGCATCAATATAATCTATTCAAGGGATTGGTCCATGAGTAATTGAAAAATAATTGGCTTTGAAGAAAGGTTTACTTGGTAGAAATGCAGTGACATAACTAGTTAAATTTGCGTGATAGTTTTCAGTAGATTTCCAACCATAATTTAGTGTAAAGAAAGCTCATGTTATTAAATAAGATATTAGAATTGAGTTATCAATAACATTTTACAGAACAATAAAAAAAATCTCTCATTCTGTGAATTGATTACTGCAATGTGCGAAGTAAAACTTTTCTCTTCTTATTTCACTTCTTTCTTATTACTTTTGATTTATCATTTCTGATTTCTGCTGGATTTCAGTTGGAAATGTATGATGTTAGATAAAAGGCAGAATATAGAAGATAGAAGAAAATTAAATAGAAGATAAAGTAAAGAAAATAGAAGGAAAAATAAAGGAAATAGAAGATAAAAGGCAATTAGGCGGAAAGTTGTTTGCCCGAATCGGTCATATGACTGAACAAACCATTAGGCTGAAAACCATCTGGCCGAAAAACATTGACCGAAATGGACATACGGTCGAAAATATTTTTCTGCCAGACTGGTTATTATATGGCTGAAAAAAATTGGCAGGACAATAGTGAATGTGAAAAGTGTGGTGACAAATGATAATTGATAAGTGAGAAGCGAAAAATGAGAAAAAAGAAATAATAATGAGAAGTATGAAGAGAGATTTCTTATGAGAAGGACGACTCTTTTCTCATTTATCACTCCGCATTTCTCATTTCTCCCTTCACACTTTCACAGTGAGAAGAGACAAGTAAGAAATTATCTTCTCATTCACTTCTCTCACTTTCCATTTTAATTAAATACTCCACACTTTTCATATTCATGACTTTGTGCCAAGCGATATTTTCGTCCTTATGACCTGTTTGACCAAACGACATTTTCGGTCGCATGTACCGTTCGGCCAAATCCTCTTTTTTACCAAACGACATTTTCGACCAAACTGAGTTTCTGCGAGTTGATCAATTGAACTGTATGACATTTTCGGTCGTATGTCTCTTGCGGCCAAATGACATTTATGGCCATGTTCAGCCGAACGACATTTGAAGCAGTATGACTTGTTCGGCGAAATCACTTGTTAGGCCAAACGTAATCAAATCATGACGAAGATCGTTATGAAACAAAAATGATACTCAGGATTTCAAATTCCAATAACAAAATTGTGGCCATTGGACATTCTTCAGCAAAGGAAGTTTGTTTTGGTGGCCAAAAAGCATCACAAAAATCATCACGTTTGATGTCAATTTCTTTTTTTATATTTTCAGCGCAACGAGTCGAATCTCGACGTATCACTTTCCGTCCCACACTACAACGGCCAGCATGGACAGCACTACAACATGAACGATCACGTAAGTAATGCTTGACAAAATATTCGCCGCATCTGCACCTCCCAATTCCTTCCGATATTTAATACCGCTTCCTTTTTCTATACCAAGCCCCCAAAGACCTCAAATCTTGATGATACTTTCTTCGATGCCTCATCACCGGTCAGCTCACCGGCGCGATCGTTTTTCCACTCGGATGATTCCAGTTCTTCCCGATCGATATCTCCCATCTTATTTGAACCGTCGCAATCCAGCAGCGAACGGTTCTTTAGCTCATCCTCGTCCGACGGCTCTTCCGATTCTCCTATGGATGTGAGCGATGAGGACTTTTTCGAAACGAGCTCCGGCGAAGAACTGCTGTTCTCCGAGCGGTCCGAAGATAGCGATAGCGAAAGTGAAAATGAAGCGATGAGAGATTCGGGATTCGTTTTAGACTCGTACGTAAGCTCTGCTTCGCTCGGAGCTGCGAGTACAACCAAGTTGAATGATGCTTTTGCCAATTTGAATCTATCGCTTGATGGAGATGATACTTATTGGAGTAGCCTGATGACATGCAATAGAATACAAATAGATTCACTCGAATCGAAGTATTGTTCAATTAATGGAAAAAGAAAACGTTGCGGGGAATCTCCAGTAGCATCGAAAAACTTTTGCAGACGTAATACAGTTTTCAGCGAAAGCCGAAATCAAGATGCAAGGATTGGAATTCCGGATCGTGAAGGAATTCATAATTCGGAAAAGTCATACCATGAATTTGAAAAAGTAACTCAAATGGACAGTTGCCATGAAATTGATAATTTTGAGAAAAAGGAATTTGATGACAAGAAAACAAGTGAAATTGATAAATCTATTGTTCACGATGAAGAGGCTTTTGAACACATATCCCGAAACTCATTTCACGAGAAAGAACTGTTATCTGTATACAAAGATTCAGTTATTCCCAATCCGCCGGAGCTTCCTGCAATGGCTAATGACGTCTTTCTTCAAGATTCGTTACGAGTTTTTCCAAATGTTGAAAAACCTACGAACGATTTAGGTTCACAGAATCACGAAATAGATTCAACCAGAAATCTAGAAGCTGCTACTGACCAATTGAAAGATTTTCTGAGAGAAAATGCAACACTATCAGAATTCCATTTCGGCGCGGGCTTCTTTTCCAGCTCAGAAACACTGACATGCTCTAGCGACGTCACATCGAGTCAAACGACGCAAACTCAAGATTCGCGTAGCAGTACTGCCCGCACTCGGAAGTGTTCTGTCATTCCTAGTTTGGAGCTAGACCCGTTTTGTTCATTGGATGACATTCCGACGCGACGAAAAGAGATCATGTCAACTATTGCACTGATCTTCAACCGTTTGTCGGAGTTGGAGCTAGAGGGAAGGAAACTGAAGCTGTTTGTGGAAGCTAAAGCAACGTGGGACATGTGTTGCATGGAGAACAGCCAGTATGTATTACATTTTATTTACATTCGACTTACTTTCGTTTTCTTTTAACTCTACTGTAGTCTCACAAGACAGTCCGTTCCGGAGGCCATATTGAAGACCATAGATTTTCACCATAAGAAAAAGAAGAACCGATTTGTACTGATAGTATTCTTACTATCGGAAATCTTCAAAATGCTGGCGAATGGGTCTTATTGTACAAAGCGAGAGCTGTATTACCGAGACCCTCTGAAAGCCGTCCATCCGCGGAACATTAATCTTGCACTGCGAGACGTGAGCCTCTTACTGAAGGCCGACTTATGTGAATTGAATATATTTGCCTCATCTAGAGGCCTCATCGCAGGACCGATTAAGTTTTATTCCAACAACGAAGAAGTGATCGATTGCTGCAACTCGCTGGGCACACAAATACCAGCCGACGTGAAAGGATTAACACAAATAGAAGTTGATGCCGACTTGGTATTGATCGTCGAGAAAGATACAGTGTTCCAGAGATTGCTTAATGATGGAATCCTTACCAAGTTGTCGAAGAAAATCATCGTAGTTACGGTATTGAATTTGAATGTAGAACGTCTTTATCATATTGACATGGGTCTTTTTTCGCAGAGCAAGGGTTATCCAGATGTCGGAACGAGATTGCTGCTGAAGAAAATTTGGGATACGACACGGACTCCAATGTTCGCCCTGGTAGATGCCGATCCTTACGGAATCGAAATCTACTGCGTCTACAAATTTGGCTCCCTGGTATTTTTCTATGCACGCAGTCTTCAACCATTACCACTTATAACATTACTGTTTTTAAAGTCACTCTTACATCAGTCATCGCAGCTGGCCGTTCCGTCGATTCAGTGGTTGGGACTTCGACCGTCGCACCTGGTTTTGCTGAATCTGAAACTGCTCCCTCTGACAGAGCGAGATCGGAGCCGCATTCAACGAATGCTTAAGCGTCCATATATTGGCCATCCGGGATGTGAACTGGAACGGGAGTTGCGCCTGCTTCACGAGCTAGATGGCAAAGCGGAAATTGAAAGCCTCACGGATATCTCCGTGGATTACTTGGTTACCAAGTATCTACCCATGCAGCTTCGGTTGTTTGATCTTTCAAACGGATAGTAATCTTATTTATGTAACATTAGAGTTGGAACAGTATCGTTCCATTATTTTAGTTATGATGACCAAAATATTTCAAATAACGTATACTTATTAGCATTTACTATCACCTTCATCTATATTTTCATAAATTTATTTGGCATATGCTCACAAATAACAATCACCGACGCCAACGAGACGACAACCACATCTGGACTAAACATTTCAACGGGATCTATGGATTTACTTTCTATCCGAGGGGAGGAGAGACCTGACGTTTTCCTGTTGGAAAACATCATCGAGGCCGACTGGGTTAAGGCACAGGAACACTGTGGTGAGAGGCAGGCACGATCACCACATAACCAGCGTTGTTAGTGATTCTCTTCTTATTATTCTTCTCAATTTCTCCGGTATTTCATAAATATTTTCCTGTAAATTCTTCTAGGGGCTAAGGAGCCGTGCGGTAAGACGCGCGGCTACAAAACAAGACCATGCTGAGGGTGGCTGGGTTCGATTCCCGGTGTCGGTCTATGCAATTTTCAGATTGGAAATTGTCTCGACTTCCCTGGGCATAAAAGTATCATCGTGCTAGCCTCATGATATACTATTGCAAAAATGGTAACCTGGCTTAGAAACCTCGCAGTTAATAACTGTGGAAGTGCTTAATGAACACTAAGCTGCGAGGCGGCTCTGTCCCAGTAGTTTTTGGTTTTTGTAGAACTCTCACGAGAATTCTTCTAAATTTCTATATTTTTAACTTCTCCGACTCCGGTTTTCAACATCTTAGTTAAGGCATCAGCGAGAATATCATTAGTTGGGAAATGCAATAACTTGATGGCTTTTTTTTTGGTTACCAATCGGATATAATGATGCTTAGTGTCGATGTGCTTGACAAGGCTACTGGTCTTCACTGTTGTCTAGTAGTCTACTCACGCAACAGACCACTCAGTCAGGCATTGTACTCAGTTTCGAGGAAGGCGAGAGCCACAGAGTTTTGGTCCCTGCTGCCGAGATAATTGGGTCACTACCATAGAAAAAGATCACGGTATACAGAAAACAAGGTAGGCTCGTTAGAAAAATGACACTTCGAATGTGACGCATATTTTATCGCCACATGTTGGAGTACAAAAGTAAGCATGCTGCGACCCTAGAGCATCGTCTCGGTCCAGCTTGTGCGTAGATAGCAGTGACGTCACATGTTTACATGCAAACTGAATGTTTACATACGTGATGAGTCTGCCTTGTTCTTTGTATGCCGTGGAAAAAGATGAATCCTGTCATTGACTTTCGTGTCCGGCTTTCTCCAGCCCACTTTGATTCGGAGAAACCTCTAAGAGACCGTTCTTCGACAGGTTCGTCAATCATTCGTCGCGATAACTAATCCATATTTCCAGGCTTGCTTACTTTTCTCGAATTCTGGTCACCGCTTACGCCTCCTCCCAAAGCATCTCCCGGAGGCCGCAATGGCGCTACGATTAGGAGGCATACCTTCGATACACCGTCAACGCTACCACCGAGGCCACCTTCGACACACCGTCAAGCCGACCCAACTTCATCCAAACCATCTTAGATCATGCCTAGGCTGACCAGATCATTTCGGTGATAAAACGGAACAAATGCGATTGCAAAACGGGACAGGTTTAAGACAGGCATTTTCATCTTTTCGTCATAGCATCGAAAACAAAACAAAAATAAATCGTAAGCTCAAGAGAAACGTTCTTCATAGTTGAGTTCTAGGAGATTGACGTTGCTTTTGTTGGATTAGCCTAATGTGACCAGTAAACGTCCTGCGAAACTTGGGACGCCTATATGGATTGCGTCACAGGCTTGAAAATGGATCTTCCAAAAATGCATTTCGCATAGATTTTAGCCCAAAACAAATGGAAAATATTTGTAAGGCTGTATGAATTGTAATTAGGGATGAACCGATACCACTAAGGTATCGATACTTCTACTTTGAAGTAGTGTCGAATGAAAGTATCGATGCTACTAAATATCGAATTAAAAGTATCGATACCTACTCGTATCATATGAGTACTCATAAATTTGAAGTAAAATTATTTTGTCACTAACAACAAGTAGTTATCCATAATTAAGCTGTAATGAAAAAATCTGGAATAATAAAAAAAACCGTTGTGCGTTGCTTCCGTGTTGAGTGGTGTGCCCTTGAAAACGCGAGTAGATTTAAATTTGGATTCCGGGAGGCTTTTGTTTAAGCACTTTCCCATTACTTTTTGTCCAACTTACCTCGAAAGTGTATAAACAGCAAAACACATTTCGAATGTAAACCAATTGTTACTTTTAATCATTACATTAATAGTTACTGCATTTTTCGATGGAAATCTCTGATGCTTCTTCAATAAAACTACTATAAAACAGTTGCAAATATTAAAGCAAAGCCAAGAATACCCAAGATATTTATTTAATAATTTATTAATTAAATTCTAATTGAATTGGATTGAAAATCGGCCACATTTTCGTTTCTCAATTTCAAGTTGATCATACGAAATCATTCAAATAAAACTTAGTTCGCTTTTGCAATTTTTACTAATAGTTTATAGCAGTTAGCAGAAATAAGTGTTGAGTGGGAAAAAATGAATATATACATACTTGAAAGTTTTTTCTACTTATCTTTATTATATTTCATGGATTTTGAAATGAGTACTCAATTGATTCAACTACTTCAATTCGATACTTATTTGGTATCGGGCATCAAAGTATCGATTCCAAAAGTACTTGGTATCGAATCAAAAGTATCGAGTATTTACTCGTATTTACTTGTATCGATTCATCCCTAATTGTAATAAATCTGTAAAACGAAGTTGAAAAATGCAGCTTCACATTAGTTTAGCCACTACGACGATGGACGGATATACCTGCCGTGTCCCCATGTCGAAAAAAAACCTTGAATAAAATCCAAGAGCTTTGGAAATTTCAAAATTTATGGGCTTAATTTTCATTTTCCTTGTAAGAAATTAGAACTATTTTAGAATGAATCATTCACCACCATAACCTTATATTGTATTAGTTAGTTGTATTGTTGGTTGTGGAAAAATACTAAACTACAAATATTTAACTCTTCAGAGGAACGCGGACAAAAACACGAAGGCAAAGAAAATTACGCAACTCTCAACATTTGAAATTTTATTTTAATTTACTCTTAGACATGCATTAGGGATTTTATTATTGGTCAATATCAAGAACTAGGAAGTACTAAGGCTAAGAAAAAATAGTTTTGAGAAAAAATGCCAAAAGACAAATGCGAAAAAAGCAATAGGGCGGGATTATTGATTTTCCGTGCCAAATCCCTTTTTCATGAATATAAGTGGGAACAAATCTTAGGATAAGAATAATAAGAATCTCAACAAGGAAAGAACATTGATAAAATGTAATTTTAATTATTTCCATGAATATGATTGGCACATGAGATGTCAAATCTAATCCATTCACAGTCCTTTTTTATCGAAATTGATTTAAATGACGCTAAAAGTAGCCTCACACCTCGGAAATCTAGTGCATTGATTTGTTCCCATGTGTTCCCAAACTCATGCAATTTCGTCGGGACTCGTAATTTCGTCGCGAAAGATGAAATTGGCCACATTTTAATGCCTCCGGAATAAGCAGAAAAAATAATTCAAATGAAAGTTTATAAAAAAAATCCCCCGTAGAAGCTCACATTGTCATTAACTGTGAAAAAGTTGATCAATAGAAAATACAAAACGGCATAGATATAATTATTTTAAATACAACACTAATAAAATAACATCTCACACTTTTTTTATGGGTGGGTTTCGTCCACTTTCTTTGTTGAGAGCTAAGCCAGCCGAGGGCTGTAAATCTATCTAATAGACATAAAAAAACACTTTCTTTGTAGGTATTTGATATCAGATTCCGGCCTTAAAGAATCAATGAAAAACGGGACAAATTGAGGATTTTTTGGATTACGACGGGACAGCACAAAAAGGTTTAAAAAACGGGACTGTCCCGTTAAATACGGTACGTATGGTCAGCCTAATCATGCCAATGTTACAATCCCACAAATCAGAAGTCGGCTATGGACGGACGAGACGGGACGAGTGACAAAGGCGAGAAGAATGGTCCTCAGTGCGCTCATGAGGCCTCCCTCTGGTAATCCACTCAAGATAAGTGCGTTACAGTTGTACAAAGAGAAGCATTATGAATGCAGGACAGTTAACCAAGAGCAGATAATGGGAGGACTTCCCCGACTCTATTACCCCGCAAAATAATTCCCAACATCAGTTTCGGTAAGCGAATACCCACTCGAGTTCCAGTTCCTGTCTATCGCCCTTGCTAAGAGTAGTGAAATGTCTTCCAGTTCAGATAGGAAAGGGCATCCCAGGCTAAAGGATAACTCGTCTCCCGCTACTGTACTGTTTCTCGATTTTGTCAACCAGGCCGGACGATGGCGGTGGCGTCTTCCCAATCCCGAAAACCGGCCGATCTCACTGACCTTCTACGTGACCAAGATTGTCGAGAGGCTGTTGAACCGCCGGCTACGGGAAAAACTGGAAAAACAGATTGCAGATTAGAGGAAACTTCCATTTCGGCTTGTCATCCATCCTACAGGATGCCTTCGAGGAGGCAGATGGGTGGACCTTTAAAACCTAGACATTTCAATGCCCTTTTAACAGGATATGGACGCCTTTCGTTGTCCACCAGCTGATTGAGTGGGGATTTTCCGGTAACATTCGTCGGGAACTTTTCTCACGGGGCGCTCTTTCCAGGTGCTCATTTAACATCAGGCTTCGAGACCTACCAGACGGGGAAGAGCCGTTTGGTCGAATACCGTTCGGCCGAATGCCATCTGGCCGAAGGCCACTAGGCCGAAAATTGCTTGGTCGAATATACCATTTTGCCGAAAGGGTCTTTTGGCCGAAATGGTCATTTGGCCGAATTGAACATTTAAATAGGTCATTTTAAAAGTGAGAAATAAGGTGTGAAAAAAGAGACGTCTCACTACTTATTTCCCACTTCTCACTGTGAAAAGTAGGTAGTGCGAAGTGAGAAGTGAAACGTCTCACTACACACTTCTCATTTTTCACAGTGAGAAATGAGAAATTGGGAGTGAGAAGTGAGACGTCTCATTTGTCCTGTTCGGCCAAATGCCCTTTTCGGAAAAAATTGTCCTATTCAGTCAAATGTTCTGTACGGCCAAATGTCCTTTTCGGCCAAATGTTCTAATCGGCCAAATTACATATTCAGCCAAATGACCTATTCGGCCGGAAGACCCTTTCAGTCAGGTTTCCGCCTAATGGTTTGTTCGGCCTGGTGGCCAAACGACCCTTCTCCGTTTTGCCTAATACCATCAAACATTCACATTTTAATACCCCCAACGACATTCCGTTAGTCGTCGTTTGTAACACTTCAGTATACACGCGGGTAAAAATTCTCCACTGGGCTACTTAAGTAGGGTTTTCCGTGACTGCCAGCAAGTGCGTCCGTGGGTTCATTTACAGAGGGAGACATCAACTATCCGGTCTGAGCTTAATGTTGGGTGAATACCCCATCTCCAACCGCCAACTAGCAAAAGTGCTCAGAGTCTCCATTGAGAAAGGTCTCAGCATCCGGCCGCTTCTCTGTGGAAGCTGAGACCCGAGGTCACAAACTAAAGTTTATTTTGTTCGTAGCTTGTCTAAACCTCACAAGACCAACAACCAGGGCCTACACACTTAATTTTTTTTACCGAGATCTCAGCATTTTTTGTTTATTTTCCCGAGGTGGGCACCGCCGAGTTTCAGCAAACATGATTTTGTCCGAGATCTCAGTAAAAGTGACGTTTCAGTTGCTGAGATATAGTAAATATTTTGCCGAAAATCAGTAATAAACCAAATTTTATGCCGAAGTTCAGTTCTGAAATTTACTGAGCTACAGCGGTGCCCGATTTTGCCGAGCTCGAGAAATGAAAAGTTAGTGTGTACAGTTTTCGGAGGCCCTTAAATGTACGATAAAGGTTGATTTTGGTTCATAATGTTTTGTGGGTTCTCGGGGCCCGTCCCGAAAATCACAACAACAGAACGATCCGGCTACAGCTTGGACAGGCTACCATCGATAGCCTCGATGCTGGGCCAATCGCTTCCACTCGCCCTGAACGTTGAGCGGCCCCAGGTCCTCTTCAACTGCAAAAGGCCATCGTGTACGCGGCCTTCCACGAAATTTGCGGCCTCTTCCGGGTTCTCTACTAAATACTATCTTCGCTTAACGTTCTTCCGGCATACGAACAACGTGTCCAGCCCATCATAGTCTGCCGTGTTGTATAAGCTTAAGAATATCCAGCCCTTTATACTCCTGGTTTCGAATACTTCGAAAGCTCTCCGATCAACCTCCTTTAACGTCCATGTTTCATGGTCGTATAAAGCCACCGGAAGAATCAGAGTAGTAGTATACAGCGCGAATTTTGTCTTCGTTTGCAGACTACGGGATGGAGCTTCAACTACCAGCACTAAAATCTTCTGCATTACTAACAAGTAGACATATTAAAGAGATTGAATCCATACCATACTATAAATCGCTAATCTTTCCCGAGAACCCCCAACGTGTCATCCCTGCTGATCTTCTAGTTATAAGAATAATTACTCAAAAGTTTGCACAATTGCCCGCAAATTCACAACATTGCCCTCTTGCCAGTTTGATCCATCAACACCACATTAGCCAAACGGATATTCCCATAGTTGAACGCAAATAATCAAACGTAAATTGCCTTC
Source organism: Armigeres subalbatus (assembly GCF_024139115.2). NCBI lineage: Eukaryota > Metazoa > Arthropoda > Insecta > Diptera > Culicidae > Armigeres > Armigeres subalbatus. The sequence continues at coordinate 162,543,395 of NC_085139.1, forward strand.
GGTGCTGGAGAAACGTGGGAATAAGACAACTAGGATCTAAAGTAAAGAGCTAACTATATTTGATGGTGAACGAAAAAATCCTGCACCAAGATCTCTTCACTCGGATTGGTCGTGAACATTGCAATGCAGCTAATGAAACATGGTCATTTGGCCAAATGCCACTTGGCCGAAAAACACGATAGACCGAAAGTCATCTAGCCGATTTCATGTGGCCAAATTGGACATTTGACCGAAACGGTTATTAGGCCGAAAATCGGTTTTTATTTATTTTTTATTATTAAATCTTCAACTTTAAGTTGTACCGATAAAAACATATACTAAATAGACAATCCTTTGTATGTATTTGGACTTACTTATGCCAAAATCATAAACGACACTGGTTTCGTTGAATGCACGGCAGTAAATAGTCCATGGTTCGTTGAAGCTGTAGTTGGTGCGACGGTTGTTGGCTTTTTTTGCCAAAAATGTCGTTTGACCGAACACGTGTCGTGGTCGAGAATGTCGTTTGACCAAACAGGCCGAAAAAGTCGTTTGGTCGAAATGTCGTTTGGCAGAAAGGGCCATTTGGCCGAAAGTTGCCGGTCGAACAAGTAATATGACCAGTGTTGGTAAAATCATGCTCAAATCTCACTCACCGAAGCCTCATGCGCGAGCTGACTCGCTTGCGATTCTGCATAGAGAGCATCGCGTATGAGTTTTTCACTCAGAATCGCATTGTTTCGCTCATTCACCGAAAAATTATTTTTTTTTAAATTATTTTGCTCCAAAGAGTGTCAATACCCAATCGAAGCGTGTTTTATGTTTACGTTGGATTTGTCATCCATTGTTTTAAGCATAGAAAGTTATTTCGATTGGTTTAACCAAGAAGAACACGCAAAAATCACGCAATGATGTAAATCGCAAATCGAATCCTGGACGATTCTCTGGGCCATGAGTCAGGTGAGGTATGCCTCGCGCTTAATTTGAATCAAGGATGAGATGTGTCCAAAAGTGTCGTTTGGTCGAACAGGTTATTTGACCGAATAAATCATTTGGTCGACTAGGTTCTTTGGCCAAAAATGTTGTTTAGCCGAAATGGTCGATTGGAAGACAGGGTCATTTGACGGAAAATTACATTTGACAGCACGGGTCACACGGCCGAAAATGTCGTTTGGCCGAGCAGCTCATATGGCCAAAAATGTCCTTTGACTGTACGCCATACGGTCATACGACATTTTCGGCTGTGTGGCCCGTTCGACCAAATGTCATGGCCCTTTCTGCCAATCTTCTATTCCGGCCAAATGGAATTTGCGTCTAAATGGTCTATTCGGCCCAATGTCATTTTCAGCTGTATGGCCAAATGGCGCTTTCTGTCAAACGACCACATCGACCAAATGGGCTATTTGTCCAAATAACCTATTTGGCTGAACGTTATTTTCGATCATAGACCCGTTCAGCGAAGTGACATATTTGGACAAATGATTTGAACGAGTTTCGGTTAAACGGCCTCTATCCATCCATTGGACATCCGACGCGGAAAACAGGAAATTTGATAGCGGGCACCCTTTTAAGGTATTTGGATATATCGTACCTTGGTCAAGCAAGAAACTGCTTTTGTAAACAAGAGCTATCGTGAATTTCGAAGATAACCAAGCGGCCATAATTATTGTGAAGAATTGCGAAAATAAGAGATCGAAGCATTATCAAACACCACTTTATAAGGGGCCGTATATGAAACGGATAAGTTACGGGCAAAATAATTCATGAAATCCTTGGATGCGGTACAGTGATCGTTGAGCTGCGAATGCTCATTTAAAAACGCTGGGTGAGTTGTAAGGAAACATAAATACAGCATTCAGATCTGCTGCGTATTTTAGAAACAAATTATTACAAGAGAGTTGTACTATGTATTAGCAATAAGCTTTTCAAAAAATGTATAAACTAGGACGGAACTGCGTAGCTTCAATCGAATTGAGCTGACCTTGGAAACTGACACACAAAAGGGTTGCCGAGTCGTGTGGCAAAATTTATTGGTTTGCACCACATATCAAGGCGACTTTTAACCTTCAATATCTCATATTTAGGTTCCGAAATTTTAAATTTACTTTAAATGCTTTTAAACGCTATAATTTTGAAATATTTATTACCAAAGCCACTCAATTCTCAACAAAATACAATTTATAATAGCAGTCGCGGCGGATATAGAAAAACACTCGTTCCACACAAAACAGCGTGACTCGCCCTACATTGGCTGCTTTATCGATAATCTAAAATGCTCCAAATCGAATCGAGCAGTACAATAAAATTAATCCGAATTTCATGTTGATTGAAAGTCCACAACCTCGATGACGGCGGGGACTGCTGGCAGACTGGGGCGCGTGTCTACGCGGATAAAAGAGCCGCGTTCAATCACATCCAGTATCGTTTAATATCTCGCGTCGCACATTTGTGTATATTGTATGGCAAAATCGCTAATTGAATGAGTTCATTAGCAAGCACAATAAGTCATCACTTCTTGTGCGTATCACACTCGCATCGATGGAACTCTCACGTGCGCACACGTATCTGTGTGTACACACCAGCAGCATCATTCACACTGCGGCTACAATCGTTGGAAGAAGAGCATCCGAGTCAGTTTTATGTATATGAGAAGTTTTGCAAGGGTCGGCCGAAACGAAATTCGGGGTTGGATGAGATGCTTGGAATCGTCATCGCGGCGATTAAATCGCTTAGGTTTAGGGGGAGCCTTTGCATGAGCAAAGCATGTTGTTGGAATGCCGGGCAAAAACCCTGCAAAAATGGCGTTCGTTTTATATCCGTTTTAATAACAGTTTTCGGTAGTATATGAAAAGTCTATTGACTGGACTGTAAAATCTGTACAGGATGCCACTGATGGTTATTGTCTATCGGGACTAATATCCTAGTTACTAGGAAAGTAGTTTAGGATTTTCAGAAATGTTCAGAATATTATATATTATATTAAAACACACCATAGGGAGATCTTTTTCGATCTGAGTTCGACCCTTCCCTCGCAATGACCGATAAGAAGAATCAAACTAGCAGATTCGTTTCGTGAAATCTATTTCAATCCGCGTTATTTCTGCATGAGCATTGCGCTCCCGCCCGCGACGAGACGGGTTGGAGCCCGCGAGTAGTGTACCAAGAGAAAGAGAATCAACCGAAGAGCGCAGAGCCGTATTATTATTTCCTTTTTGCGAAATAATCCCGCTGTCAATCAGCATTTTCTTTCCAACTGTTTCTTAATCACAAAAATCCAATCCAATTTAGGTCAGCTTACTCCAGCCATGTATACATCAACCTCTAATACATGAGCATAACAACGTACGTACAGCATCAGTCGTACGGGTACCGTGAGGGTACCGAACTGGGGGAGGTTTGATTTTTCCTGTAGGCTGCCTGATCCGATTCGATAGGCATCACTCATGTCCAAATGCGGGGGGACTAGTACTTGCGTACTTACCAGGGGAGGTAGAATGCTGCCGGTACTTTGGAGGTTTCAAGTTGAAGTCTTAGAGATGGCAGTGAAATATAAATCCCATTCATGTCCGCAATCGAGCATCCTCACGTTGCTAAATGCGCTTGCGTTTTCCTCCATTTCCTCCAATCAAGTGCGCTAGGTGGTGTATGTTTTGAGCAGTGAATCGAATTGCATTACTTCTTGAATTGCCATCATTGTCGGATCGAATTGGCGTTGATGATGGTGTCACACTTCATCACTCATTGGACCAACTATTGTAAAGAGTGTGACATGTTGGGACTTCTGCTGGAACCCATTAGTAGAGCAACAACTGAATCGTGGAATGCCTATAACTTGATTGGTTGTATTGGACTTGATAGAAATTTATTTTTAACTGTGGTATCACATGTTGAAGAGTGTAACAGACACATTGCAAAAATCAATTTTCAATTTTTCAAAACCAGCGAAATAAAAATTCCATTTATGGAAGATGAGAACAATTATATATTGATCTTCCAAATGTGTCCTTTGACTTTTAAGCAACTGATCACACTTTAAGGCAAACAAAACTGCCTTCCCAGCAATGTTCACGTTATCAATCAATAGAATTCAATTCAAATAATTTTCGACATAATGTCCTTTTTTGACCAACTATCATCGATGAAATCCGAATGATATAGATTTTTGACGATAGTCCGTAATTCGCTTTCGCGAGTTTCGGTTATTTGTGATGATCTTAAATAGATTGACCCGAGTCCTCCAAGCTCTTTGGTCCGCTTGAAAGATAGTGAAATCTGAGGTTACCTTCACTCCGTCTTCCGAGTATATGCAGAGTCTTTTTTGTTGGCATTAGATGAACAATCTGGAACACCGACTGTTTTTACTGCCACTTGTAGCAGCGTCGTCATCGTTTACAAGGATAAATACTTCACCGGAAAACATCAGGAAGACACCGTTCATTACCACGAAGAACAGTGTAACGGTTGAATCGATCCATGTAATACGTCCGTTCCGTCGTACTCAGTGCTTTTTACCAGTATCTGAAAGGTTCAGCCATCCTTAGAAATTATGATGAAAGGTCAACATCAACATGTTTCTGGCAATGCCTGATTTGACAAGTTCTGCAACAAATACTTAAACAAAAACCGATACGTGCCCAGATTTCTAAGTTCCGCGAACGTTACGAGAACTGGTCAAAGTACAAAACCACGTTCCTCGGCATCCAGGCCCGACTCAATGATGCAGACACAATAAAACTCTTTCACTTGGATAAGGTTCTCATCGACGAAGCAACATGAATCCTAGACATAAAAATATACAACAAAAATAACTACAAACATGCATAGGATATTCTCCGAGAACACTGTTAGGTCAGAATATTAAGCACGTATAAAATCTTAGCTGAATGAAACAACAGCTCACCGGTGTATCGGAATTGTTTGTTGTTGGATCGAAATACTAGGAAGCAATGGTCTGCCCGCAGAAAAGACATCGTTTAAGAGAATTCCTGTCAGACACAGAATGTCCGGAGAGCCATCAACGCTATCACTTTCAGCTGCTTGATGAGCTCCGACCAAATGCATGATAGGTATATACCATGACAATGCTCACGGAAAAGCAAAAAAAATACTATCACTATGGTTGTTAAAGATCTTATAGTAATTTTTTCTTCAATCAAGCAAATAACACCAAACGAGTCAGTAAAAACTTAAAAGTGATTTTGTTTATTAAAATATAACGAACAACATGAATAGTCGCTTTCTCAACTATTGTAGGCCGTTTGCAGGAAAGTGATCAGAAGAGGGTCACGAAATCTCACCAAAAGCACCATAGATAATCATATTCATTCATACAGTCGTGAGGAGTGGACGTCTTTTCGGTACGGTCCGCAACTTAAATTGTATATATTTTTTTTACCTCTATGACGCAAATAGTAGCCTATATCTCATCACCCCGCTTCAACAGCGCGCACAACAGCAGCTGCAACCAGACCCCCGTCGTCCACTAAGAATAAACTTGCGCGTAATGCCATTGCTGAGCTTTTTGCTGAGCGTCGTGCAAAAATACTAAGTTCCGATGCTCAAGTAAAAGGAAGCTGCTCTACGCATATCAACGAATCCGGCTGGAAATGCTTTCATGGTGGGGAAATGAAATGTAGGTGGAGCCCAGACTGGACAAAATTGGAACATGAACGTCGTCAGCAGAACACCACCATGCAAAACAAACGTCTCATCAACAGCACCAATACCCAAGGCAGCAATATCAAAACCAACATCGTTAGCAAGACGAATGTCAAACGAACCACTGAAATGGTTAAACGACCTAAACGACACAATAAAAGCAACAACAAACCAAATGACAAGCAACTACTGCTAATGGCAAAAAGTAAATTTTCTGGTCCTCCAATAACAATAGAACATCCAATTGCAGCTCGATCAGCTCCTAGTGCAAAATCTTTCATCCACTTTAAGAAGGGTGAAACCATCTATCCAACTGAAAAATCACAAATGGAACCACAACCACCTTACGCTAATATTCAACCGAATCAACAGCAACGGCATCAGCAGCAACTACAGAAACAAGAATAACCACCAAATCCTGACGGCCAATTCGAACTAGACCCAATAAGACCACCCAGCGTTCGTCTGCCGCAACAATCTACGGAAGGCGACGGACGTCTCCTAAAAGCCTCTAAATTTGGGCTCAATCAAATTAACCATATAAAAAACAGACAGCAATGCTATTTGGTCTTTTTATTAACTAACGTATATGAAGATTTCTGTGTGACTGAATCATTAAATCCATTGTGGAAAAAATGAAACGTTTCGCACAGCAATTGAATATTTTTTAATCATTCACGCCCACCAAAGACCCAACGACTATGAGTACGAGGAAGTCTTCGAATACCATTCAGCAGACTATGAAAGAATTAAACTAAGATTAAATAGTATAAATTGGCAGTCAATTATAAAGAATGAAGGAAACATTGATACTGCTGCATACACTTTTAACGAAACTTTACAGCAAATAATTGAACAAGAAATTCCACTAAAGAAAAAACGACTACAAAGAAATACAAAAAGTCCAATCTGGTACAACAGTCAAATCAAAAATTTGAAAAATCGCAAACAAAAAGCACATAAAATCTACAAGAAAGAAGAGAATGATCGAAACTTAGCGACATATTTGGAAATCTGCGACCAACTGAATCTAGCCATCAGTAATGCATTTGAAGAATATAATTCAAAAACTGAGCTTGAAATAAAGTCCTCTCCAAAGAACTTTTTTAATTACGTAAAACCAAAATTAAAATCAGACAATTTTCCACCTCGACGAAAATGTTGGCGATAGCTCGGAAAAAAACTGTAATTTATTTGCAAATTTTTTTCCAAGAAATCTATACTACATTTTCGGAAGAAAATCGCGACCGCGATTATTTCGCGTTTTTTCCAGAATTTTTCAGAGATGTTGATGTAAATCAAATTCAAGTCCAGGAAATTTTCGACGCTCTAATGAACTTGGATGCTTCGAAGGGACCTGGCCCGGACACGATTCCACCAGTATTTATTAAAAAAAATAGCAAAAGAACTCACTACTCCTCTTTATTGGCATTTCAATAAGTCTCTGGAATCTTGAATCTTCCCAAAAATATGGAAAAGCTCTTTTATAGTACCGATATTTAAATCTGGTCGAAAATCAGACGTACGTAATTATCGTGGCATAGCCCTTATCTCTTGCATTCCAAAACTTTTCGAGGCAATTATCAACGAGAAACTATTTTTGCAAATCAAAAACAGAGTAACTGACACGCAACACGACATTTTTAAAGGTCGCTCGATCTCAACAAATCTGCTTCAATTCGTAGACGTAGTAAAGACGTAGTCGTAGTAAACGTCGTAGTAGACGTAGTAAATCGGAATTGAACCACGATTCCTGGAATGGCTTGAGCAGTGTTGTAAAATGTCATTTGCATTCGTTTGTATAATTTTCCCAGAACTTTTTTCAGAAGGTAGCTATCAATTCATGATGTATGACGAACCTATAGCGCTTAAATGTGCCTACAACTTTGTCTAACAAGACATTGCTGTAAATATGTAATCTGGGGCGTGGGAGGCAAAATGTCATTCAAATGACATTATGTCAAATGACACGTGACATTTTGAAGAGTTTTCACTCTCGAGCCTCAGATGTTATATCTAGAGCAATGCACCCTTGGACAAAAATATAGCCCTACTCAAGCGTTATGAGTACATCTAGAATTATGAAATAAATTTGGCTTCTAAAGAAAGTTATGAATAAATTAGTCAAATAACATGCAGATGACATTTTACAAGCCTGGGCTTGAGTCATACCTAACTGACCGCCAACAAATTATCAAATTTAATGGACACAAATCAAAACCAATTCAAGTCACTTCGGGAGTCCCTCAAGGCTCTCATTTGGGCCCTCTTCTTTTTATCTTGTACGTAAACGACATTTCCTTCATTCTGAAAAACATTAAAGTGTTAATTTATGCCGATGACATGAAGCTCTTTATGGAAATAAGAAATGAAGTCGACATCAATGTATTCCGCAATGAAATAGACAAATTCTGCATATGGTGCAAGGAAAGCCTATTAGAACTGAATGTAAAGAAATGCAATTTAATATCATTTAGCAGAAAAAAGACAATACCAAACAATTCAACGCATTAGGGAATCAAAATGTGGAAAAATGTGAAAAAATGAGGGACTTAGGAGTAATCTTAGATTTTAAACTTTCTTTCGTAGACCACTACAACACAATCATTTACAGGGCTAATAACATGCTGGGGTTCATAAAGCGTTTCTGCTATAACTTTCATAACTATAACATATACAATTACAACACTTTATGTAGTTTACGTTAGATCAATAATGGAATATTGCAGTATTGTATGGTCTCTTTTCTCATTCACGCACGAAGAGAGATTAGAATCTGTCTGTACAAAATCAAATTTTACTATTTGCTCTTCGTAAATTAGGCTGGACATCATTTCCACTCCCATCATACAAAGCACGCTGCATGCTCATTGACATACATACATACGTTTCCGTTTCCGTTTCGAATTCCGCGAGGAATTCCTGTGGCAATTCCTTCAGAATTCCGTTTCCAAAAATTACTCCTGGAATTCCGCTGGGACTTTCTCCGGAAATTCCCCAGGAAATTCCTACGCAGTTCCTCCTGGAATACGGACACGAGACCAGGACAATGTTTGTGGAGAAAAGTGCTGCGTTCTATTTATGACGAAGTGCAGATGGTGGACGGTACCTGGGAGCGAATGAGCCACGAATTGCATCAGCTGTTGGGAAAACCATCCATCGTTTCCCGCGAAAATCGGACGACTGTGGCTGGCCGGGCATGTGTCAGTCTCGATGAAAATGGTACAAGGATACGACGGTACAAGAAGGTGAGGTGCGTAGCGAGCGAGGTGGATCGATCAGGTGAAAGACGATTTGCGCGGGTGACGACGTGCAGCCATGGACTGAGGCCACTTCCTTCAAGAATTTCTCTGGGAATTATTCCAGGAGATTTTTTTTTTTGAGGGTAAAATTCAGTTTTATTTTGTCATTATATGTACAGTTATTTACAATTGTAGTTCAGCGTTTTCAAATCAATTTAAATCTAATTGGAACATTAAAGCGTCTACATCAATTCTATCGTTACACTCGTAAACAAAGCCGATGTACTTCACAAACAAGCGGAGAATTTCCACTCGCGCAGCTCTTCCAATTCCTGGCAAAACAGGTCTCGTGAGGTCCTCTAACGACAGTCGCCTCCAACCATTCGTGTAGCTGGCTAGCCTCTGCTGTAGGACCGTCCAGGCCGGGCTGACACGAGTGCAGCTACAGAACTTGTGCTGGAGCGTTTCAGGTACCTGTATGTCACAGTGTTGACAGTTCTCGCCACCCGTTGCATCACGTGCAGAAGCTTCCGATGTTCGATTTTCCCATTCATCAGCAGGTAAAGTTGGGATCGCTGCAATGAGGAAAGCTCTTTCATCCCAATATTTCGCCACGCGCATGGCCAGTCAAGCGCTGGACTGTTTCGTTCCACCTTTGGCAGTTCGCTTTGCTGGACGAAGTGCCGGTGGGTCAGATCGGCGGAAGGGTTTTGTTGGATATGGTGAGGAATTTGAGATAAATTTGATAGGATCGATTTTAGGTCAGGATTGTCTATAGAAATTGCAGGGCGGGGAATTGCGTGGAATAGAAGGGATTTATAATAAGGAGTGGGGTCGATCTCTTTCAAGTGTCTGTTTGTGGCCAGACTACGGCTTTTGCATGCCAAAACATGCAAATTTAAACCGCCGTGCTCCTTCTTGCGTATCAACTGCATAATGGGAACGCGCGCAGGCATTCCTCTCCACAGGAACGTCCCCATCGTTGCTGTTATTTTCGCTGTGTGGACACCAAGCGGAGGCAGTACAGCCGAAAGGTACCACAGTCTCGATGTGCCAAACGTCTTCAGCATAATCACCCTCTGGTGAAGAGTTAGTGTACGCAAGGACTGCAGCCACATTTGCTGTGAAAACTTGCCCGCCAGCGCATCCCAGTTGAGTGTAGTCATCAGCCTAATCGAGTTGGCGAAGGTAACACCCAGAATCTTGACTAGGTTGGCTGTTTGTAGCCACTGGGTACAAATTTCGTTACCTTCGAAAACGCCAACGTTCACTGCAACCGTCTTCCGCAAATTCAATTTTGCACCGGCGGCAGGCCCAAAGCGACGAAATATTTCATTCAATGCTTCTATTTGCCACGATGACGCCACAACCACGCTAATATCCTCGGCGTAGGCAACGAGTAGATCATCCCCACACACTTGCTCAAGCCTACACACCAGTGGATGAAGATAGAGCACGAACAGATGCATGGACAACGGGTCGCCTTGCCGCACCGACCGTGTGATCTCAAACGATCGAGAGAGGTGCCCATTGATAAGCAGCCGGGATGTTGACCGACTGGCTATGTTCGAGAGAAGAGAGATGAGTTCCTCGTTGAACCCGAGCGACCGCATGGTTTCGAAAAGGAACGAGTGCCGCACCCGATCGAAAGCGTTCTCTAAATCGAAGCTGATGAGCTTACCAGCGCGACGGTGATGACGGAGACTGGCGATCCGATCTTTCAAAGCGAGAGTGGCCTGGAAAATGTTTCGCTCTGTGTTTGAGCATTACTGTCCGTTGCTTAGGACGCGGTGGGCCTGCATTATTCGTTCCATCCTGTTTTTCAGGATGCGGGAGAGCAATTTATTTATAATCGCTGTTGAGCAGCGATATGGGCCGGTACACTCGGGCTGTGTTGTCGCCTCCCTTCTTCTTCACCAACACGATGACGCCCTCCACGAAGGCATGGGGGAGATTTCCGTTGAGTGCTTCATTCATAAGCATGTTCAACTCACGGTGGATGACATCGAACATCCGGAGATAAAATTCTCGTGGGATCCCGTCGGCACCGGGGGATCGTTTGGGTGCGCTCGCCCTGATAGCAGACAGAATTTCTGCTGTTTGTATCTCCTCCATGCACGCTTCGTCCAGTGGATCGTCCGGTGGGATAAAGGCTCCCCCAGACCTAAGCGATTTCATCGCCGCGATGGCGACAACTAGTCGCCGCGATTCTATCGTTGGGTCGCTGCAGGCAATGTTCTATTTACGCTTCCATACCAACGGCGACAGAATCGCTGTCGCCAAGCGATAGAATCGCGTCGCGACTGTCGCATCGCGTGTGTTTGGGGGACCTTAACACGTTCGCAAGCGAAATCGTCCCCGTTGTTGGCATTGCCGTCGTTTTCTGTTGTTTCTTCTGAGTAGAGGCTCGAGAAAAAATCAAACAGATTTGCCTCGATCGCTTGAGGCTCGACGATGATTTCGTCTTCTCCCGTCTGTAACTGCGTGATCGTGGTTTTCTCCCGTCTTCTATCCCCCAATAGGAAGATTGACATTGGCTCCCCTGCCACGTGTGTCGTTGATGCGCATGAACATGTGGGAGAAATTACGCTGCAGTGCCAACATTTCTCCTTTCAGCCGGTTGATGGTGGTTATGGTTTGTGGCTGCAGATAGTAGCCGTCGTACTCTAGCCGTAGTTGCGCATAAAGGTGCTGGTGCGCGTCGTGGACTTCCTCGAAGACGGTTCGAGATTTCCACTTGAAAAAGGACTTGATTTTTGGCTTAGCGTACGACAGCCACCATTCCATCCACGACCCGTAGTTTCTGCGCTGCCGGGTCCAATATTGCCACTTATATCGGAACTCGGCAACGTTTTCTTCGGTTGGAAGATGCGGTCGAAGAGCCCAGAAACCGCACCCGAGCTCATGTCCCAGTGGAGGGAGACAGAGTCTGAGCGTTAGCGCTTTGTGGTCTGTGAAACAGCAAACGTGCGTGTAGGCGGACTGCAATTTGTCGCGAAGACCGCGGCTCACGTATATCCGATCGAGGCGAGGTCGCGCGTTTCGACAGACATACGTAAAACCGGCATCACGTGGACATAGCTTCTCCCACACATCATATAGCTGCAGCAGCTGTACAGTGGTTTTAAGAGATGGACTGGTGTTCGGGCTGGATGAATCGCACGCACGCAGCACGCAATTGAAATCGCCAGCTACGATGACGTTCTCGGTGTGGTGGCGGAGATAATAGGCAAGCGTGCCATTGAAGAACTCCTCTCTAGCAGCGCGCTGAGCAGTGCCGGAGGGAGCGTAGACGTTGCAGATCGTTGTGTCGTGCACTCACAGCGCGATTAGTCGGCTGTCCAGGCTCTTCTCCACGTGAGTGACATGGATGTGCTCCTTCACCGCAACAGCTGTGCCTCTCCTCGTGTGGTCCACATTCGCGAAAACGACAAAGCCAGGCAAGGAAAGCTGTTCGTTCTCGACTTCCTGCAGACACACGATATCGAGGTTTTGGCTGCTTATGATGGTTCGGAGTGCGTTCAGTTTTGTGGGTTTCGTGATCGTACCGATGTTGATGGATGCGAGGTTGTAAGACGTGAGAGCCATTTATGGTAGAAAGTCCACATCCTGCTCATCGTCACCGTCGTTGCATCGCTGTTTCTTGCCGGGCGGGCGTCCTCGACTTCGGCTGCTTCTCGTCGATGTGGATGAATCGTCCGTGTCGTTGCCGGCGGTTTGGTCTTTCGATCGCAACGCGTTTCCTGGCTTTTTGAATATATCAACCAAGACCACTTCAGCGGTCTGTGGTTGTGTGCGCAACGACGACAATGTGCTGCGCGCGATTTGTGTTTGCAACGGGTTGGGAGACACCGTTCGTGCAATAGGCGCATTCGGCAGGCTTGCAGTTGGGTTTATTGAGCCAGACGGTTCGGTCTGACTCGACGGCTGTGGCAGCTCGGGGAAAGCCTCCAGCGATGCTGGTGGTGGAGCGACCCACCTCGGGGGTTTTGCACCGTTCGCCTTCTTTGGTGGTTGTCGTGGCCAGGCTTGTAAAATGTCACCTGCATGTCATTTGACTAATTTGCTCATAACTTTCTTTAGAAGCAAAATTTCTTCCATAATTTTGAATGTACTCATAACGCTTGAGTAGGGTTATATTTTTGTCCAAGGGTACATTGCTCTAAGTATAACATCAAAGGCTGGAGAGTGAAAACTCTCCAAAATGTCACGTGTCATTTGACATAATGTCATTTGAATGACATTTTGCCTCCCACGCCCCAGATTACATATTTACAGCAAAGTCTCGTTAGACAAAGTTGTAGGCCCATTTAACCGCTATAAGTTCGTCATACAACATGAATTGATAGCTACCTTCTGAAACAAGTTCTGGGTAAATTATACAAACGAATGCAAATGACATTTTACAACACTGGTCGTGGCCCAGTTTGCTTCGCCACGTTCGCATAGCTCTTCTGGACTAGCAGCTCTTTGCGGTATTTACAAGAGACGATCTGTCCCTTGTAAACAATGTAGGCCTGCTGTCCATCGATCGTTACCCACGAATCGATGTTTCGATGGACTAGCATTCGGGCCGACCAAATGCCGAGCGGTATCCCACCGAACTCGAACCCTTCTCCCCATGTTAGCTCTCGCAGCGAAAATACTTCACCGAACGCACTCAAAAATTCCACGATTTTTTCTTCGGGAACGTTTTCTGGCAGGTAGTGTAGTTTAACCTCTACACATCCATCTTCCATGGTGATGCGAAGTTTGTATTTTTTCCCCGCGTGCTCCACTTCATGCTTCTCGTCATGCTCTTGCACTATTCGTTGTGCGAGCGCCAAGTTGTCAACCTTGACGAACATTGTTCACCTCTGTGGTACTGTAGTCTCAACACTTCTTCTTTCTTCAGGCCGAGTACCGTGCGGCAAGAGCCGTGAACCTTTTCGAATGACGGCTTCACCGGGAAACTCGAATAGTCAATACGAAAAGTATTTTCTCGCCTCATCGCGGATCACTAAAACGCGCGACGCGGCACAGACGGAATCGAAGTTTAACCACTGTAATCGATCACTTGACTTTCCAAGAGCGCAATCGGAAACACGTCTGCACGTCTCAGAAGCTGAGCGGTAACTGAGATTCTCCGAGAACCCTTCCGGGAATTGCTTTAAAATTTCTCAGGGAATTCTTTGGGAAATTTCTCCCGAAATAAGTCTGGGAATTCCTTCCGCAATTCCTTCAATTCTGCGAAATTATTTAAAGAATTCTTTCATTAGTTCTTTCCGGGACATCCTCCAGGAATTCGTCCGAAAATCCATCCGGGACGTCCTCCTCAATTTCCACCGGGAATTCCTCGAAGAATTTTTCCGGAATTTCTTTCTGGAATTCTTTCGGGAAATCTTCCAGGTCTTCGGGAATTCCTCCAAGAATATTCTCGGGAATTATCCAGAAATTCTTTCTGTAATTCTGCCGCGAGTTCTTCCAGGAACTCCTCCGAGAATTTCTCCTGGAATTCATCCGGAAATTCGTTCAGGAACTCGGCATTATTATTTTCATAGTTCAAAGTTTCCATATGCATAACCACATCCATAAGATCTACTGGAAGATTTATTATTATTATGGTTATTTCTTTATTTAAGTGAATTTTGAACTCGCCTCTCAACAGCTTCTGTTACCTTTGTCTGGAGGGCTGAGCATCGCCCGAGTACCTGTGAGAGACATAAAGCAACATTGTTAACTATCGTTATTTATAAATTCTGAGGGTTGGGGTAATTCTGATAATATTGAGCTGATGTCTTGCCTTGTTAGCTTACAAAAAACCAAGCAACGAATAATCAACAAAAGAATACGAACCGGAACAATCGGAGAAACCCACACCGACTATATGATACTAGTAATTGGTAGCCAGGCTAATGCTACTCCAAATCTCTCAGCTCAGCATCATCGAGTCGACAATAACTCGAATTATTTTAGATATGATTTTAGGAATACGTATTCAACATCGTAGCGCTGCTGGAAGTGTGGTGGAATGTTCAAAGTTAATTGTACACAGTTAAAAATTCTGAAAATTACACGCCATGGAAATATTTAAACTTATATTTTTGTGTTCAATAGCCTCTAATTTTACATCCAACTTATTCTTGTACGCAATATTGAATACAAGCTTCATAGTAACGACGACCTGTAATTTTGAAAACTGATGGAAAAATGAGTCGAATCGAACGGAGCCTTTTTGTTACATCATATATGCTGTAACATTTTTATACTGTGTACCATTTACCAGAGTTACGACAACAAACACGAGCTGGACACAGCTTTCATTAGAAGGACGATATGCAAACATGCATGCACACTGCAGAAGCATTGATGGTGATAGCATATTATATAAGCAGCGCGGATTTGACAACTGTTCAACCTACGGCATCAAAATCTTCATGGATGTTCGAGCGCTCAGGTTGGCCAGGAAGAGAAGTTTTTGAACTTTTGGACTTCATCGCTCTTTGTTTGACGATTGAGAAGTCCAATCAAGAGTCTAATAGATTTCGCCGCTTTCCAGAACATGGTCAATCGCAGCACCTACTTCCAACGTGGCCTTACATCTCGGTACACCTGAAGATCATCACAGCCGAAAAAAAGAGTGGAGGTGCAATTACATGAATAGCAAACAAACAAGAAAAAACAGAGTGAAAAAACTTAACAAAACGTCACTTTACTTGCGGAATAATGCATCAGTGCATTATTTCGCAAGGGAAGACGTAAATCTATGTTTTCTTTCTTGCAATACACCTGCTATTGCTAAAATATTTGATTTCCTTGTTAGCTCCGTACTATTCAAGGAATGGCAGCAGCAGAATCATTCCTTGACCACTACTTGTCCTATCTATTTGCACAGTACTTTAGAAGTCCATACCACCCTTAAGGTCACTCCTCACGGAATCCAAGTTTAAAAGTGCTCGCGTTTTCAATACGGAAGCAACGCACAACTGTCATTTTTATTATTTCACGCATGCTGCGATGCAGCAAAGCTAAATCTACAAAAATGACAGTTATGGGCCACCTCTGAATCGAGTGGTGTGCCTCCGAAAACGCGAGCACTTTGGAACTTGGATTCCGTCAGTGATGACCTTAAGAATGAATTTTGGAAACAAATGTCAAATTCTTCATTATGTCGTGAGAAGCTAAGACACAATCTTTTGCTAAATATAATAAGTTTATCTATTGCTGTCTAACGTTATCATTTCCAAATGATAATCCTGAAATTGCTTACAAATGGCACCAGTACCAATCATTTCCATGAATATTACAACTTAAAAATACACATTATTTCTTCTTTCTGAGCACGTTTTGGAAGGCGGAATATATTCTTTATTGAGACGAGCTGAAAAGATAAAATTTCTACAACATCTGTATATTTCTTACGTTTGGTATGCAAGATGATCATCGCCGTTCCAATCTAACCCATCGGCAAATCAATGAAAGCTTATCAATTTCCTCTGATGTAAAAATCACGAGATTTTTAGACAATATTAATCAATCACTCACATGTTCTCGAACAAAAACAAAATCATTCATATTGCTTTACCTGCAACAACCTGCCATCTAATTGAACGTTACTTATTACAATCTGTACCACCGTTGGGAATGTGGCGCAAATCGCACAATGCCACCAATCAATCAACAACTATTGTTAACTGATATAGCCAAAACATGCAGAAAAATGTTGAATATTTTTTGCACTTCGCTATTATCCGATATCAAAATGCCATTGGGGCAGAATTGTTATGACACTGGTGACACTCTATTGCTGAAAACCAAAAAGGCAAGACACCTGCTATCCAACATTGTTCAGGGAACACACTAAATATGTTGCCCCTCTTGGCAACTTGTGGAGGAGCATGGTTAACCGTAGTTTGTTGTACGTCGCAAAAACGTCGCTAATCGCAAAATGTGTGAAATTGTAGTTTCTCACGCCATTCTGTCTGTTTATCCAATATTTTTTTTACTAAACTTCCAGCTCTAACGCGATCAATAGGTGTGAATACCAAGAAGGCTGTTTGACCCCGGAAGCCTCTTCCCCTGCTCGCCAGGCCCCGAAGCCACACATAATGGTGGTACATAATTCACTCGCACTGTGCCGTTGTGCCCATCATCTAACAACTGCTTATCAATTTCATGTCACGTTTTATGTATTTAATTAAATATTCTTGTGCCGCCGTTTTGTTGAATGTGTGCCAAATTTAAACGAAGATTTCGTTCGCAAATAGACATCGACATCGCATTGCGTGCACGAGACACGAGTTCCTCGGAAAGTTGGTCAATCAGCTCTGGGAAGCCTAGCAGGCTGCCTCACAGCGAGCTCAGGATTCGTGCAGAACGGTATGGTGTTATTTCTTCTACTGGTGCTGGTGGAGCTGAAATGAATAAACATCAGGAAAAGCATAATGGCAGTGGCCGAAGATAGGAATCAGGGGTTCCAAATACGTAAATGCGAAATTTTAAGCAAATTCACTAAAATTCGCTTATTATAGCGAACTCCATAAACAATCAATAGAGTGTGTAATGTAATGTACTTTAGCTGAGCTGTAAAAACTTTTTTTCTAAAAAAAAACCTTCGGAGCTCTGAACCCACCTATGTCGTATTCTATCAATAAAGTAACACAAACGAACCAAACGGCAAAGGGAATTATTTGTGTTATTCGCTCAATGACATACAGTTTAATGAACTGTTTATATTAATGACAATAATGAGGGAAAATAAAATTAATAGTCTAGTTGAGGAGAAAAATGAGGAAAAATGGAAAATAAATCCAAAGCACGATAACAGTGTTTTTATTTGTTGTTGGTTCGCGCGTCTTGCCAAGGAGGTAAGTGGGTCATTCGGCCGAGCTTGAATGTGTA
Source organism: Armigeres subalbatus (assembly GCF_024139115.2). NCBI lineage: Eukaryota > Metazoa > Arthropoda > Insecta > Diptera > Culicidae > Armigeres > Armigeres subalbatus. The sequence continues at coordinate 162,561,154 of NC_085139.1, forward strand.
AAACCATATAATCGTTCCGTTAAGCATATAAACATGCCCATTTTGAGTGCGTTTTTAGTTTTTTTTTTTGAGAATGCTTACTTCGAAACGCAGTGACTCCGAGGCCAGACTCCGTTTCGTGTCTGTGCTCTATTAGCAGGCAGCTGGAACGACCAAAACGACGTCGATCAAGGCGGCGAGCGATGACGAGTCGAGAGGCGCACGCGCTTTCCAAAATCGATTTGACGTGTTGCGATATCGTTTTCCTTGTAGCGGAAGAGCTAAATGGTGATAAAAGGTATCAACAGAGTGTAAATTGGATGAATATATAATTTCGACATCCTGCGCGCAAGACGGTGGCATCCATCATGTTTTGATAGGCGGTAATTCAACCGGTCAATATTGGGGAGGATAAATCGATTGTTTGGATGCTAAAATTGGTGTCGTCACTTTTGAACCATTTTAGAGAAGAAGACGTTGGTCTGGCACTAAGTGGATTCATTGTTGACAGTTTGATTAGCTAAATGGCGACAGAATGGAAAATATTTATAATCGCCAGTTACGCTTGGAAACCTAAAACTAAATTTAAAATGTTCTCGATATGACCATATGATTCATTGATATGGCCATATCATTAATCAAGTAATTTGTAGTCGAGACCGGTAGATTATTATTTTTAAAAAATGTGTGTAAACAAGATTTAGGAAAATAATCATTTATAATTTTTATTCGGTTTTAAATGTTCAAATTCAAAAAAAATATTGTAATTTTTTTCAATTCTTAAGTTTTTGAATGTTTCTTAATTTTAAAATTCTTAAATTTTTAGAATATTAAATTTTCAAATTACAGCTGTTTGATTTTTCAATCTCTAAATTTTGATATTTTTTAAATCTTTCCGATAAAAAAATGTAAAAAAACAAATAGGGGAAATGACGACTTTGGCAGGTTTTGTTCTATTATTGTCAGGGGTTTCTGTTGACCAAAATTTATGAAATTCGGCCACAATATTCCTTGATATGCAAAGAATGTTTATGACAAATTTGAGCATAATTCGTTGAAGAAAACAATAATAGAACGAAACATGCCAAAGCCGTCATTTCTGTCAAATTTACCTTTAATTTTTTAAACTTAATCATTTTTAAATTTTTCAAGATGTAATTTTTAATATAACTTGCTTTTCTTTAAGATTTTTTTTTAATTTCTCATTTTGATTTTTTTTAAATTTCTTCTTTTATTTATTTTTAAATTTCAACAATTTAGAAATTTTAAAATTTTGAAATTTTGAAATTTTGAAATTTTTATATTTTAAAATTTTGACATTAAAATTCAAAAATTTAAAAATTTAAAAATTCAAAAAATTAAAAGTTTAAAAATTTAATTTAATTTTTTTTAAATTAATTTTAAAATTTTAAAATTTTGAAATTTTTAAGTTTTTTAATTTATAAATCTTTAAATTTTTAAATCTTTGAATTTTTAACATGAAAATTTTTATAAAAATTGATAAATTATTAAAAATTCAAAAATTTAAAAATTTAAAAATTTAAAAATTTAAAAATTTAAAAATTTAAAAATTTAAAAATTTAAAAATTTAAAAATTTAAAAATTTAAAAATTTAAAAATTTAAAAATTTAAAAATTTTAAAATTTTAAAATTTAAAAATTTAAAAATTTAAAAATTTAAAAATTTAAAAATTTAAAAATTTAAAAATTTAAAAATTTAAAAATTTAAAAATTTGAAAACTTCAAAATTTCAAAATTTTAAGATTTAAAAATTTAAAAACTTGAAAACCTAAAAATTTAAAAATTTTAAAATTTTTATATTTAAAAATTTAAAAATTTAAAAATTTAATAATTTAAAAATTTAAAAATTTAAAAATTTAAAAATTAAAAATAAACTAATATTTAAAAATTCAAAAAGTTAAAAATTTAAAAATTCGAAAAATTAAAAGTTTAAAAATTTAATTTTATTTTTTTTTTAATTAATTAAAAAAAAATTAAAAATTTGAAAGTTTAAAAATTTAAAAATTTTAAAATTGAAAAATTTAAATATTTAAAAATGCTAAACTTGAAAAATTTCAAAATGTCAAAATTTTAAAATTTCAAAATTTCAAAATTTCAAAATTTCAAAATTTCAAAATTTCAAAATTTCAAAATTTCAAAATTTCAAAATTTCAAAATTTCAAAATTTCAAAATTTCAAAATTTCAAAATTGAGAAATAAAAAAAAATTTTAAATATAAGAATTTGAAAATTTAAAAATTGAAAAATTAAAAATAAAATACAATATATTACATTGCCGACCCGATTTTGTCTACACCCGATTTTCGACTCGATTTTATCATGTTCCGATTTAGTCATGTTTTCGACCCAATTTTGCCACCCCTAGAAAAAATTAAAATTTTGGTCGATAATTTTATTTACAAAAATAAATTATAAAATTTTACTAAAATTTTAATTTTAAACTAAATTTTTTTTTTTTTTGTGACAGAATCAGGTTGAAAACATGACAGAATTGGGACGTGATGAAATCAAGTCAAAAACGTAATAAAATCGGGGGAAAACATTTAATTTTTCTTAATTTTTAAATTTTTAAATTTTCAAATTTTTGAATTTTCATATTTTAATTTTTAATTTTTTTATTTTAAGATTTTCAATTTTTAATTTCAAAACTGAAATTTCAAAATCCTTGTTTATTTTTCTCATTGAAATGTTTATTATTCACTATTTTCAAAAAAAATTGAATCATATTTTAATATTTTTAAATTTTTATATTTTGAAATTTTTAAATTGAATCATATTTAATCATCATATTTATAAATTGAACCACATTTTAATATTTTTTAATTTTTATATTTTTAAATTTAAAAATTTTTGATTTTTAAAATTTTAAATTTTAGATTTTTTAAATTTTTCGATTTTAGATTTTTAATCTTTAAAATTTTCAAATCTTCAAATTCTTAAATTTTAATCTTTGAAAATCTTAAATTTTTAAATTTTTGAAACTTAAAATTTTCAAATTTTTAAAGTTTTAAATTTTTAAATTTTTATACTCTTAATTTTTTGAATTTTTAAACTTTTAATCTTTTGCATTTTTTAATATTTAAATTCTCAAATTTTAAAATTTTAAAATTTTTGAATTTTAAAATTTTAAAATTTTTGAATTTTAAAATTTTAAAATTTTCAATTTTTAAATTTTTGAATTTGTAAATTTTTAAATTTTATAATTTTTAAATTTTTAAATCTTTAAATTTTTAATTTTTTAAATTTTTAAATTTTTAAATTTTATAAAAATTGATAAATTATTAAAAATTTAAAAATTTAAAAATTTAAAAATTTAAAAATTTAAAAATTTAAAAATTTAAATATTTAAAAATTTAAAAATTTAAAAATTTAAAAATTTAAAAATTTAAAAATTTAAAATTTAAAAATTTTAAAATTTTAAAATTTTAAAATTTAAAATCTAAAAATTAGAAATTTAAAAATTTAAAATTTAAAATTTAAAATTTAAAATTTAATAATTTAAAAATTTAAAAATTTAAAATTTGAAAACTTCAAAATTTCAAAATTTTAAGATTTAAAATTTAAATTTAAAACTTGAGAACCTAAAATTTAAAATTTTAAAATTTTTATATTTAAAAATTTAAAATTTAAAATTTAATAATTTAAAATTTAAAATTTAAAAATTTAAAAATTAAAAATAAACTAATATTTAAAAATTCAAAAAGTTAAAAATTTAAAAATTCGAAAAATTAAAAGTTTAAAAATTTAATTTTATTTTTTTTTTAATTAATTAAAAAAAAATTAAAAATTTGAAAGTTTAAAAATTTTAAAATTTTAAAATTTTAAAACTTGAAAAATTTAAATATTTAAAAATGCTAAACTTGAAAAATTTCAAAATGTCAAAATTTTAAAATTTCAAAATTTCAAAATTTCAAAATTTCAAAATTTCAAAATTTCAAAATTTCAAAATTTCAAAATTTCAAAATTTCAAAATTTCAAAATTTCAAAATTTCAAAATTTCAAAATTCAATTTAAAAATTTAAAAATTGAGAAATAAAAAAAAATTAAAATATAAGAATTTGAAAATTTAAAAATTTAAAAATTTAAAATAAAATACAATATATTACATTGCCGACCCGATTTTGTCTACACCCGATTTTCGACTCGATTTTATCATGTTCCGATTTAGTCATGTTTTCGACCCAATTTTGCCACCCCTAGAAAAATTTAAAATTTTGGTCGACAGTTTTATTTACAAAAATAAATTATAAAATTTTACTAAAATTTTAATTTTAAACTATTTTTTTTTTGGGTACAAAATCGGGTCGAAAACATGACAGAATCGGGACGTGATGAAATCAAGTCAAAAACGTAATAAAATCGGGGGAAAACATTTAATTTTTCCTAATTTTTAAATTTTCAAATTTTTGAATTTTCATATTTTTATTTTTAATTTTTTTATTTTTAGATTTTCAATTTTTAATTTCAAAACTAAAATTTCAAAATCCTTGTTTATTTTTCTCATTGAAATGTTTATTATTCTCTATTTTCAAAAAAAATGAATCATATTTTAATATTTTTAAATTTTTAAATTTTGTAATTTTTAAATTGAATCATATTTAATCATCATATTTATAAATTGAATCATATTTTAATATTTTTTAATTTTAATATTTTAAAATTAAAAAACTTTTGATTTTTAAAATTTTTAAATTTTTAGATTTTTAAATTTTTCGATTTTTAGATTTTTAATCTTTAAAATTTTAAAATTTTCAAATTCTTAAATTTTTAATTTTTAAAATTTTGAAATTTTTAAATTTTTGAATTTTAAAATTTTCAAATTTTTAAAGTTTTAAATTTTTAAATTTTTATACTTTTAATTTTTTGAATTTTTAAACTTTAATTCTTTTGCATTTTTGAATATTTGAATTTTCAAATTTTAAAATTTTCAAATTTTTGAATTTTCAAATTTTTAAATTTTTAAATCTTAAAATTTTTAAATTTTTCAATTTTTAAATTTTTGAATTTGTAAATTTTTAAATTTTATAATTTTAAAATTTTTGAATTTTAAAATTTTAATTTTTTTAAATTTTAGAATTTTGAAATATTGAAATTTTGAAATTTTAAAATTTTTATTTTTTTAATTTTTTAGAATTTTGAAATTTTTTAATGTTTAAATTTTTAAATTTGTAAATTTTTAAATTTGTAGATTTGTAAATTGTAAATTTTTTAATTTGTAAAATTTTTAAATTTTTAAATTTCTAAATTTTTAAATTTCTAAATTTTTAAATTTTTAAATTTTTAAATTTCTAAATTTTTAAATTTTTAAATTTCTAAATTTTTAATCTTTAAAATTTTCAAACTTTTATATTTTTTAATTTTTTAATTCTTAAGTTTTTAAATTTCTAAATTTTCAAACTTTAAAATTCTTACATTGTTAAATTTTTAAATTTTCAAATTCTTAAATTTTCAAATTTTTAATCTTTGAAATTTTCAAATTTTTAATCCTTAAAATTTTCAAATTCTTAAAGTTTTAAACTGTTAAATTTTTATTTTTTTAAATTTTTTAAATTTTTAAGTTTCTATATTTTCAAATTTTTAATTTTTAATTTTTCAAATTTTTAAACCTTTAAATTTTTAAATTTTTAATTTTTTTTAATTTTTAAATTTTTAAATTTTTAAATTTTAGAATTTTTGAATTTTTAATTTTTTTAATACAGTGTTGACCCGATTTTGTCACTCCCCGATTTTGTCTACCCCCGATTTTGTCTACCCCTGATTTTATCACGTTTTCGACCCGACCCGATTTCTAAATTTTTAAATTTCTAAATTTTTAAATTTTTAAATTTTTAAATTTCTAAATTTTTAAATTTTTAAATTTCTAAATTTTTAATCTTTAAAATTTTCAAACTTTTATATTTTTTAATTTTTTAATTCTTAAGTTTTTAAATTTCTAAATTTTCAAACTTTAAAATTCTTAAATTGTTAAATTTTTAAATTTTCAAATTCTTAAATTTTCAAATTTTTAATCTTTGAAATTTTCAAATTTTTAATCCTTAAAATTTTCAAATTCTTAAAGTTTTAAACTTTTAAATTTTTATTTTTTTAAATTTTTTAAATTTTTTAGTTTCTAAATTTTCAAATTTTTAATTTTTTTAATATTTAATTTTTCAAATTTTTAAGCCGTTAAATTCTTAAATTTTTAATTTTTTTTAATTTTTTAATTTTTAAATTTTTAAATTTTTGAATTTTTAAATTTTTTAATACAGTGTTGACCCGATTTTGTCACTCCCCGATTTTGTCTACCCCCGATTTTGTCTACCCCTGATTTTATCACGTTTTCGACCCGATTCTATCACGTCCCGATTTTGTCACGTTTTCGACCCGATTTTGTCACCCCAAAAAATTTTGTCATTCTTTTTATTTTCGTAAATAATTCCAAAAACAACATTGATTTTCATGAAATAACTTTCACCGACTGTAGTTTATTACGAACGACTTCTGAGTACCTGGGAAATATTCTGTAAGCAATTTCGACAAGAAATAACGGGTACCGTTCACGCATTTGGGCTTTCCAATGCATAAAATGATTCATATTTGTGGAATGAATTAAAAAAATGAAAATATTTTTTTTCCAATTTTGTCACATACCCTGTTTTATCACCCAAGAACTCACCAGGGGGGTGATAAAATCGTGATATTACTGTATTTGAATTTTAAATTTTTTTAATTTTCGAATTTTAAAATTTTTATTTTTTTGAATTTAAATTTTCTTATATTTTTATTTTTTTTTTGTTGAGATTTTTTATTTTTATTTTTTTATTTATTATCCTTAACCCCCCCCCTCTTAACCTATTGCAGACCAGTAGGACATAATTAAAATTAAATTTTTGCAACGGCCTTTTCAATTTATAAAATTTTGAGATGTGAATTTTTCAGTTTTTCGTGAAAGCTGAAAGCGTGAAATTTTATAGTTTTTCTTCTTTTTCTTATTGTCATTACATCCCCACACTGGGAAAGAGCCGCCTCGCCCAAATTGCATTCGGCATAAGGCATAAGAACCCAGCCACCCTCGGCATGGTCTTGCTTTGAGCCGCGCGTCTAACCGCACGGCTAAAGAGGCCCCCCAATAGTTTATAGTTTTTAAATGATTTATTTAACATGAATCTTCAGGTTTCTGAATTTAAGATTGAAACTCTTCAAATTTTAAAATTTCATAAATTTAAAGTTGTTAACTTCAAAACAAGTCAAATCTTTTTTTGATTTTTTTTCTATATTTATGCCTTTGAATCTAAAAAAAATAATTTATAAATTTCAAAATAATCCAATTTTTTGATCTTCACATTTAAAGATTTTAATTTTTTTGAAGTTTTCGAATTTTTCAAATTTGCTCAATTTTATTTAAATTAAAATCATTTTTAATTTTTCAATTTTTTTATTTTTTAACTTTTGATTCTACAATTTTTTTTCATTTCAAAACATTGGAACTTAAAAATTAAAAAAAATATTGTGTCCTTGAATGTTTGATTTTTTCGACCTTATTTTCAATTTTTAAGTTTTTAATTTAAAAAAAATCTTATAATAAATTCTTACATATACAAAAATTATACCTGTGGGCTTTCAAGATCCTATATTCTAATCTTCAAGTTATTATTATTTCATTATTTGTACTTTAATATCTTAAATCTCCCAAATTTCAAAATTTGGCGGTTGCGGAAATTTTCAATTTATTTTTAAACAGGATTCTTTTTATTTTTGTTTTTGTTGTTTTACGGCTTTCAAATTGTCAAATTAAATTTTCAGGGTTGGGAAAAATCAAATTTTCGAAAAATCGAGAATGATCAAATTCACCCGCGATTTTACTTTTAAATTATCAAGTGATTAAAACTCGCCAGTAATTAAGAATCGTTTGAAAATCGTATCTTGGTTTGAAGCATTTACCGTTACCTTTTTAACTATTTTTCCTTACTAGCATGCAACTATAACGCCAAATAGAAGATATAACGGGACTGTTGACAATTAGCTATTATTAGTGAAGATTAATGATTGAATGAAAATGCTGTGTTTATTATCGTTTGAGTACAAAATTTGAGAAGTTGAAGAAAAGTTGAAGTTGAAGAAAAGAAGAAGAAAATTGCAATCATGATCGTCTGATAATGATTAAGCACAACACTGTTGAAACTACACAATTTTAAAATTTATTTTTCTTTATTCTACAATAATTAAATTTGTGAATCCTTAGTTCTTTGAATTAAATTTTTTTTCAATTTTAATTCTCTATAATTTTGAAGGCCCCAACAGAAGCCTCGCGAGCAAAGGCGTAGAATTGCCAATCCGGAGATGGCGAGTTCGTTTTTCGGTCCGGTCTAGGATGATTTCGGGTTGTAAACTTTCTCGACACCCTGGACATTGTGTATCCATTGTACTTGCTTCACAAAATATATTCTCATGCAATAGCGGGCATAGAAAAGCTTCCAATTATTGACTGAGGAAATTCTAATAGAATGCTAAGTTGGAAAGCACGCCAAGTTCCAGTTGGAGTGTAGAGCCATTGAAGAAGAAGAAGAGGAGGAAAATATTTTAGAATTTGTAAAATTATAAACCTTTAAATTTTTAAATTTTGTACTTTTTAATCGTAAAACTTTGAATATAAAATAAAAAAATAGGGGGAAAGACGGCTTTGGCAGGTTTTGTTCTATTATTGGCAGGGGGGTTTTTGTCGTCCAAATTTTATGAAATTTGGCCACAATATTCTTTGATATGCAAAGAATGCTTAGGCCAAATTTGAGCCTAGCCAGTCATAAAAACCCCCTGCCAATAATAGAAAAAACCTGCCAAAGCCGTCATTCCCCCTATATTTTTATTTTTAAATTCTTTATTTTTTTAGTTCAAGGTTTTCAATTTTTTAAAATTCCTAAATTCTAATTCCTAATTTATTTATACACACATTTCATTAAATTTATACATTTTTAATTGCGGGAGCTTTAAATTTAATTGACCTTTCCCGCCAAAAAGTTTTATTCGCTTTATCGATTCTTTGGTTTATTCAAGGTCAACTTTTCCAAAGAACCCATATTTTTTTAGATTGGCCCGATTTTGAACGAACATCGGATTAATTTTTCAGGCCGGTGCACACGTGCAGCACTTTTTCAGTTTCTGTTTTTGATTTTAAAAATAGTTAGAGGCTTCACGGGAAAGGACAATTTAAAAATCTAATAATCCACATTTCTATTTTTCAAAAGTGTTTATTCCCACAACTTTGAATTCTGTAATTTTAATTTTTCCAATTTATTAAACCCTTAAATCATTTCTTTTTTTATTTTCAGTTTTTAAAACTTTTTAATTTTGAAATTTTAAATTCGCAAAATTTTTGAATATTCAAGTTTTTGAAACTTTTCATTTCTTAAATTTTTGGACTTTTTTCTTAGTTTTACATATTTAAATTTTAAAAGATCAAATTTTTAAAATTATAAGTTTTAAAGTCCTAGAATATCAAAATTTTATAACCCAAATTTTCCACATTTTAAAATTCCTATTGAGTTTTTTGATTTTAAAATGTAATTGAATTGAAAATGTATTTTTTTTTCAAATTGGAATTTTTCAAACTTTAATTCCTCATATTCAATTTCTAAACTTTTTATTTATGTTTTAAAGCTTGTTAATTATAATCTTAATATTTTCAAAATTTGACTTTTCCAAAATTTTCAAAACTCTAATTTTTATGTTTAATTTTTTTTATAATTTTCATAATAAATAAAAGGAAAAATATAAAATTTTGAACTGTTCTTTGAATAAAATTTTGAATTTTTCGAAAATATTACTCTTCCAAATTTATCATAAAATGGATGAGATCGTTGTTGGTTGATTGAGCTCTTGAATTTGTACATTTACAAATTTGAAAATTCGCGGACTTTTGTGCTAACCAACTTACAAATTTTTAATAGCCTATGCTGACTAATGGAAATTCAAAAACAGATTCGCAAGAAACGGCAATCCAGGAAATGAAACCCAAACAATTTGCATGAAATTCAACGAGTTTGTATCCCAACTACTACTAGTCTGTATATTACAGGTCAGAACAAGTGTCAGTCGAAAAATAGTGCCATGAAATTCAAGAAGAAGACGAATATGAAGAGGATATTTATCATAGGCGAGCATTCAACTGATTTATGGTTGCTGGACGCTACATCTAATCAAATGCTCAGGTGTAATTGTAGCCAATCAATTACCATAGCTTCAATTAAATTTGATTTATGATGAGACCATAAACCATATTCGCACTGCTGTAGTTCGATTGGAATGCAATCGGCAATGTTGCGAAATATTATGCACAAGCAATCTACAATTTGTCTGAAGAATTTTGCATATGAACAGCGCATTCAAATGTTACACATAGTACCATCCAAATAGCACCATCCAAAGCAAAGCCACTCCATTTGGCAGAATTCTACAATAAATCATTTGCAAAATGCATCCCAACGCACCAAAAACCTGCAATTGCACCCCGAATAACAATGTATTCTATCCAATAAAAATAAATTATTCCCTTCGCACATTGCAGACCTTTCATGCGCCATCGTTTGGCGACGAGGAGTTTGACATTCCTACAATGAACTCACATCTTCATCCTCAACAGCAGCAGCAACAACAACAACAACAACAGCAGCAGCAACAACAACATTCACATCAAACGCATCAGATGGAACAGCACCAGTATCAAATGCACAATAATGGCCAACCACCACCCCATATGGGAATGCTAAATGACCAGCAACAACAGCCACAACAACAACAGCAACAGCAGCAACAACAACAACAACAACAGCAACAATACAATCAATGGCACCAGGAATCACATTTAAATCACCACAGGTACGTGTTGTCCTATTACATACTATCAGAGCGCGCGCACGATATGACGTTGCATGATACCTTCAGACCGGTTCCAACTGCATAGTAGGGTGTGCCAAAAAAAAACAATGTTTTTCACGCAATACGTTCTGATTTTAAGGGAAGGGTCGTACGGCCGAAAAAAGGTTATTAGGCCACACACTAGTAGGCCCAATATTTCGATCGGCCGATCAATATCGAACAAAAATAAGCCATTTACCCGAACAAGTCGCTAAAAGAGGGGTTGGCGGAATAAATCATACAGTCGAAAATATAGTTTCGTCCGAAAACGACATCTGATCGAACGGCTAGAAATGTCATTTCACCGAATAATTAATTTGGCTAAAATTGGAGCTTGACCGAGCCGAAAATGTAATTAGGCCATACATAATTGGGTCAAAATTTAAAATTTACATAAGAAAAAAAAAACTGCAATGCAACGATTATTCTCCTCAGCATTGAGTAAATAATCATTTTTGGCACACCCTGCTATTTTCGCTGTTGTTAGATCTCACTGATTCTCGGTAGGTAACGATGAAAATATATGATCAGACTGCATGGTTGGGATTTTCTATCACGTGTAGATATCTAACTCGAAACAATCCCTGTTGATTAGGGATTATATTCGAAAAACAGCATTATCAACTTTTTTTTAACTTTTTCTCAAAGCGCAGATTGTTCCTCAAAGTTATATGAAACAAAAAAGGCATCATTAATATTTTAATCCCAGTTGCGTTGTATCGTGCGTTGTAGTTCTATATAATCACATGTAAGATATCGGTTTTCTCACTTATTTTCATAACTTTTTTTCTATTGCACTCTCCAGTTCATACCCAATGCCGTCACCAAATCAGCCCACATATCACCAACTGAATAGCCCTAGTCCAAATAATCCGAACGCAACCTTGCACGTGATGCAACCACCGCAGCAATCGCCCCAAATCCCACCGCAGATGTCGCCGCAGCTGGGCTCCGGTGCGCCCGTCGGGTCAGGTCCCGGTGGCTATATGGGCAGGTCCCCCCCTCAACCAGGTGGTGGGGGCGGCGGCGGCGGAGGTCATCATCTGAACAATAACGAACCGGGAACCACCAGCGAGGACAGCGACGACGCCATTCCGGTAATTAGTTTGAATTTATTCATTCGGAAGCACCAATCTGACCGGAGCAGTAGGCCACCGATGGGATTTCACCCGGAATGCCATCGGTTGAACGCAAGTTCAAACAGTAACCGAGCCCAGTAACTGATACACGTGTATTACAATTGTTTATTTGTTATCCCATCCACATTGTAATCAACAGGCTAACACGCTGAAAAGGCCGTCGCCGGAACCGGTGTACGATGGGGATTCGAACAATTCGAAAACATCTGCTGGGGCGTCGCTAGCGAAAAAACCAAAGGTAGCCAAAAAGAAGAAGAAACGGGATCCCAACGAACCGCAAAAGTAAGTACCAACAACGAATGGAGATATGATTAAGTAAGTGGCGTGGCCACAGGAAGAATTTAGGTTGAGGTAGTTATTTAGAGAACACCATTTTTGAACCAAAATAAAAGTATTAATAGCTTTTTGCAAGGCCATTGAGCACAGTAACAGATGAAATCCTATGTGAGCTATGCGCGTCAAAGTGTTTACCAATTAAAGACTTGTAGCCAAATTTGTTAGACTACTTACATCAGACATGTGTACTTTTTTACATATAAATTAGGTTTTTGTTTTGCCATTATTATCAATCAGAAGCCATATTAGCCATTGACATGTGTGCTAAATATTCCTAAACTCTACTCCAACTTTATCCATGCCATGCAACATTTTGTTAGATAACTGTCCGCATCTTCCCTCAACTTGAATATCGCGTGAATACAATCATACTTCAGCCCGTTCCTTATCTATTTATTATCCCCAGCGGTTCCACCCATTCGATTCTCCGCGGTATCGTTGTCTTTCGCTCAAAGAGATATGTAATAATAAAATTTGATTTACCACCGCTGCTGCGGCAATAAATATACTTAATGACATAAATGGTCAAATTAAAATATCTTTTCGCAATACAAGAACTCTACTTTTGCGAGAAATGCTAGTGCGGAGAGGTATCCAGAACCAATGGACTTGGTTTCGGTTTTCGTTCGTTTTCTGACAACTCCGACCGCACAACACAACACAACAGCCACACACAAAAATGCATGAAACCAGAAACAACTGCTTTTGCTTTGCAACAATCGAGTTTGCGGTGGATTGCCCATATCTGGCTGCCGGCAAGTTACCGAGAGATAATAGTGATAAATTGTCGATCGCACAGACCAAATCTGGGAGGTGGAGGGAAAAGTTCAGCCCGGGTTGTTGTTGTGTATTACACACTCGAACTGTCGCCGCAGGTCAAATGCCCAACGTGGAAAATATGCGCAATCTATAAATTTCGAGATAATGATTTTCCGATCATTATCTTCTGGTCGATGTCTTTAATGAGAGACTCTAGCAGCAGCACCAGCAGCACCATCGGTTGATGTGCGATATCGGTGGTGTGAGGTGGGAAGCTTTGCAACCCCTTTAAGCTGCAATAGAAAAGAGTAAGAAATGCGAAATTCGAGAGGAAAAACACAGACGAAGGAAGCTCCCCGTCGCCGCTGTTGTCGGCGGGTTGGCCATTTATTTTCCTATCCGAAGAAATATAGTACTCCATATTTCACTTCCATCTCATTGACTTTTATTATTAGTGGGAAAATCAGAATATTAACGATGGAGAGCAGTGAAATCGATACACGCGTGCTAAACGCGCGCAAGGGCATTGAACAATAAATTTGAAAATATTTCGTCCTGCTGTTGCGGTTGGTAGTGACTCTATCACCCTCATTCTTGTTTACGTCCGTATCTGACTTTCGAACGAACGTTCCGATTCGAATAAGTTCGAAAATGGTATTCCCGTTTTCGTTCGAATGCTTATCGAATGTGATTCGTATGCGAAAAATGTTACCCGATTGATCAACACTTTCGCAACAATTCTGAGCTGTCAGAAATTGAAAAAAAAACAAAACATTGTTATTGTTATTCTCTAGTACCATATTCGGTCTGAACTGGTTGTTCAATATTCCGGATTTATTTATTACTTTCCCGGTTTTACGCCCTATCGGTAAGATTATTACGATAAGAATCAACCTACGGAAGGGTTCTGTATGTATCGCAGCTACCATAGGAAGGAATAAACCAGAGAGTGCCTGTTTCACTTTGTGGCCTCACTAGATCCCGTATTTTGCCCATTTGCCAAGTGAACTGCTTACTTATCGCATGATTGATGGATCTCTCGATAGAAGAGCGAATAAGGATAATCCCGTCGACAAATATTGCAGAATGCAAGGTATGTAGGTTTTTGAAATATTTCTAATTCGATTCCCTTCAGCTAGTACTCATTTTTTACAGCTTCACGGCCCAAAATCTATAACAGCGAACGAATCATCAGTTTACCGGTATTGAACCAATCGGAACCTGAAGGACAATTCTGAAAATAAATGGAAACTGTGGAAGAAGACCAGCTAAAGTGAACTAGTTTCTAATGCAAAATTTCCGATAAATTAACTCATAAGATGCATACAAAATAAAATATGGCCTAATAAACTATAATTATGGAAGTGATTAACGAAGGTTGGAAGAGAACACTGTTGAATTGTGAATGCTGTTGGGGTAAAAGAAAGTGCTCGGCGGTAATTGAAAGGTCGCCGCCAGTTTTAAAATAGCGATAGACCACTGGTCACTCCCAGTACGCAACGGTCCTGGGGACCCTGAAAGAGCGGGGGAACATTTCCGGTGTGTATTTTCTAACCTCTGTTCGGGAAATTATTTGGATTCTTTCTCTTAATATTCTGAATTTTCGCGACACTTTCTTAAAAATAAAACGAAAAAAAAAATGTGAATTATACCTTTATTACATTTGCAATGGATAATTATTTTGAATTTTAAAGGACAGTTTCACAGGAAATTCTTCTAAATTTCCACTGGAAGTTCTTATGATTTTTCCCAGATTTTTATTCTGAATCGCCACAAGAAATTCTTACGACTTTTCACAGAAAATTCTTTCTAATGAATGTGCTCAAAACATTCTTTTGAAATTACGAAAATATCTTCTGAATTCCTCCGAAAGTACCTTTTAATTTCGGCCGAAAGTTCCTACGGGACCTCCTCCACAAGTTACTCATGGATTTTTTTCGTAAGTTTCTCTAAAATTACTTCGGTAGTCTGGAAGTTGACGACTGACTACTGCTATTAATCCTTATAAGCAGCAAATACTTGGTTGATCCTACATCTGACGTTTCGGTTAACGTCGGATGTAGGAGCAACAAGGTATTTGCTACTTATTAAGACTGCTATCGCCGAAATAATTCAATCTTAAATACATCGGGAGATGACTTGCGGACCCTCCGAAGACTGCGTGGTTGGCGACGTGTAGCCATAGACCGAGCCGAATGGAGAAGACTCTTATATACCGCAAAGGCCACTTCAGCCTTAGTCTGATCTGAATAAATAATAAATTCCTCCAGGAACTCCATCGGAAAATCTTCCAAAAGTTTCTCCGAAAGATCCTCAAGGAATTTATTCGGAAATTCCTCCAGGAAATCGTCCGGAAGTTCCTCTGAAAGTTCCTTGACGAATTCCTCCGGAAGTTCCTCCAGTAATGACTTCGGAAGTTCTCCCAGGAAGCCCATCGGACGTTCCTCCAGAAATTCCATTGTTAGATCCTCAAGGAATTCCATCTGAAGTTCCTTCAGGAATACCTTTGAAAGTTTCTCTAGCAATTCCTCCAGAATTTCCTCAAGCAATTCATCCGGAAATTCCTCCAGGAAATCGTCCGGAAGTTCCTCTAAAAAGAAGTTGTTCGGAACTTCAGGAGTTTCTCCTGAAGTTCTTCCAGGATTTCCTTCGGAGATTTCTCCATAAATTCTTCTGTAAGTTCCTAAAAATGTTCATCGAAAATTCCTTATGGATTTTTTTCAAAGTTTTTCCAGGAATTCCTCCGGAAGTTCCTCTAAGAATATTTGCGGAAGTTCCTCTAGGAATTCCTCCAAAAATGCCTTCGGAAGTTCCTCTAAGAATTCCATTGAAAGTTTCTTAACGATTTTTATCGGAAGTTCAACCAAAAATTCCTCCGAAACATCCTGCAGGAGTACAGAAAACATTTCCTCACGAAATGTCTTCAGAAATTCCTCCAGGAATTCCATCGGAAGTTCCTCCACGAATTAGTTCGGAAATTTCTTCAGGAATTTGTTCGGAAAGTTCCTTGAAGAATTCTTCCAAAAGTTCCTCCAGAAGATTCTTTAGGAATTCCGTAGTTTTTCCGAAAATTCCTTCTGAAGTTCCTCCAGGAATTCCTTAGAAAGTTCGTCCATGAATTTCTCGAGGAATTCTTCCGGAAGTTCCTCCAAAAATTTCATCGGAAAATACTGCAGGAATTCCATCGAAAGATTCTCCAGGAATGCCACCGGAAGTTCCTCCACAAATTCCAGTAAAATTCCACCGGATGTTCCTCCACAAATTCCATGTTCCTTCAGAAATTCCATCGGAAGTTTCACCAGGAATTCTTTTGAAGTTGCTCCGGGAATTCCATAAGAAGCTCCTCCATAAATTCCTCCAGGATTTCCTCCGTAAGTTTTTCTAGGAATTCATCCGGAAGTTCCTCAAGAAGTTCCTACGAAAGTTCCTACAGGAATTTCTCCGGAAGTTCCTCCAGTAGTTCCTCCAGGAATTCCTCCAGAAGTTCCTCCAAGAATTCCTCCCAAAGTTCCTCCGGAAGTTCCTCCAGGAATTGCTCCGGAAGTTCCTGCACAAGCTCCTCCGGAAGTTCCTCTAGAAGTTCCTTCAGGAATTCCTCCGGAACTTCCTCCAGGAATTTCTACGGAAGTTCTTACAGGAATTCCTCCGCAAGTTCTTCCAGGAATTCCCCTGGAAGTTCTTCCATGAATTTCTCCGGAAGTTTTTCCAGGAATTCCTCCGGAAGTTCTTCCAGAAATTCCTCCGGAAGTTCTTCCAGGAATTCCTCTGTAAGTTCTTCCAGGATTTTCTCCGGAAGTTCCTCCGAGAGCTCCCCCGAAAATTGCTCCAGGTATTTCCCAGGAAGTTCTTCCAGGAATTTCATCGGAAGTTCTTCTAGGAATTTCTCTGGAAAATCCTCCATGAGTTTCTCAAGAAATTCCTCTAAAAGTTCCTCCGGAAGCTCCTCCGGAAGGTATTACCCCAGAAATTCTTCCAGGAATTTCTCCGGAAGTTCCTCCAAGATTTTCTTCAGAAGTTCTTCCAGAATTTTTTCCGGAAGTTCATCCAGGATTTCCTCCGAAACTTCCTCCAGGAATTTCTCCGGAAGTTCCTCCAGGAATTCCTCCAGAAGTTCCTCCAGGAATTCCTTCGGAAGTTTCTCCAGGAATTCCTCCGGAAGTTCCTCCAGGAATTCCTCCGGAAGTTCCTCCAGGAAATCCTCCGGAAGTTCCTCCAGGAATAAACCCTTGAAAATTTCAGAGGAATGTTCGGAAGAAATCCTCCTGGAACTCCTCCGGAAGTTCCTCCTGGAACTCCTCCGGAAGTTCCTCCTGGAACTCCTCCGGAAGTTCCTCCTGGAACTCCTCCGGAAGTTTCTCCTGGAACTCCTCCGGAAGTTCCTCCTGGAACTCCTCCGGAAGTTCCTCCTGGAACTCCTCCGGAAGTTCCTCCTGGAACTCCTCCGGAAGTTCCTCTTGGAACTCCTCCGGAAGTTCCTCCTGATACTCCTCCGGAAGTTCCTCCTGGAACTCCTCCGGAAGTTCCTCCTGGAACTCCTCCGGAAGTTCCTCCTAGAACTCCTCCGGAAGTTCCTCCTGGAACTCCTCCGGAAGTTCCTCCTGGAACTCCTCCGGAAGTTCCTCCTGGAACTCCTCCGGAAGTTCCTCCTGGAACTCCTCCGGAAGTTCCTCCTGGAACTCCTCCGGAAGTTCCTCTGTTCGGGAAATTATTTGGATTCTTTCCCTTAATATTCTGAATTTTCGCGACACATTCTTGAAAATAAAACGAAAAAAAAAATGTGAATTATACCTTTATTACACTTGCAATGGATAATTATTTTGAATTTTAAAGGACAGTTTCACAGGAAATTCTTCTAAATTTCCACTGGAAGTTCTTATGATTTTTCCCAGATTTTTATTCTGAATCGCCACAAGAAATTCTTACGACTTTTCACAGAAAATTCTTTCTAATGAATGTGCTCAAAACATTCTTTTGAAATTACGAAAATATCTTCTGAATTCCTCCGAAAGTACCTTTTAATTTCGGCCGAAAGTTCCTACGGGACCTCCTCCACAAGTTACTCATGGATTTTTTTCGTAAGTTTCTCTAAAATTACTTCGGTAGTCTGGAAGTTGACGACTGACTACTGCTATTAATCCTTATAAGCAGTAAATACTTGGTTGATCCTACATCTGACGTTTCGGTTAAAGTCGGATGTAGGAACAACAAGATATTTGCTACTTATTAAGACTGCTATCGCCGAAATAATTCAATCTTAAATACTTCGGGAGATGACTTGCGGACCCTCCGAAGACTGCGTGGTTGGCGACGTGTAGCCATAGACCGAGCCGAATGGAGAAGACTCTTATATACCGCAAAGGCCACTTCAGCCTTAGTCTGATCTGGATAAATAATAAATTCCTCCAGGAACTCCATCGGAAAATCTTCCAGGAATTCCAAAAGTTTCTCCGAAAGATCCTCAAGGAATTTATTCGGAAATTCCTCCAGGAAATCGTCCGGAAGTTCCTCTGAAAGTTCCTTGACGAATTCCTCCGGAAGTTCCTCCAGTAATGACTTCGGAAGTTCTCCCAGGAAGCCCATCGGACGTTCCTCCAGAAATTCCATTGTTAGATCCTCAAGGAATTCCATCTGAAGTTCCTTCAGGAATACCTTTGAAAGTTTCTCTAGCAATTCCTCCAGAATTTCCTCAAGCAATTCATCCGGAAATTCCTCCAGGAAATCGTCCGGAAGTTCCTCTAAAAGGAAGTTGTTCGGAAACTTCAGGAGTTTCTCCTGAAGTTCTTCCAAGATTTCCTTCGGAGATTTCTCCATAAATTTTTCTGTAAGTTCCTAAAAATGTTCATCGAAAATTCCTTATGGGATTCTTTCAAAGTTTTTCCAGGAATTCCTCCGGAAGTTCCTCTAAGAATATCTGCGGAAGTTCCTCCAGGAATTCCTCCAAAAATACCTTCGGAAGCTCCTCCAAGAATTCCATCGAAAGTTTCTCAACGATTTTTATCGGAAGTTCAACCAAAAATTCCTCCGAAACATCCTGCAGGAGTACAGAAAAAATTTTCTCACGAAATGTCTTCAGAAATTCCTTCAGGAATTCCATCGGAAGTTCCTCCACGAATTAGTTCGGAAATTTCTTCAGGAATTTGTCCGGAAAGTTCCTTGAAGAATTCTTCCAAAAGTTCCTCCAGAAGATTCTTTAGGAATTCCGTAGTTTTTCCGAAAATTCCTTCTGAAGTTCCTCCAGGAATTCCTTAGAAAGTTCGTCCATGAATTTCTCGAGGAATTCTTCCGGAAGTTCCTCCAAAAATTTCATCGGAAAATACTGCGGGAATTCCATCGAAAGATTCTCCAGGAATTCCACCGGAAGTTCCTCCACAAATTCCAGTAAAATTCCACCGGATGTTCCTCCACAAATTCCATGTTCCTTCAGAAATTCCATCGGAAGTTTCACCAGGAATTCTTTTGAAGTTGCTCCGGGAATTCCATAAGAAGCTCCTCCATATATTCCTCCAGGATTTCCTCCGTAAGTTTTTCTAGGAATTCATCCGGAAGTTCCTCAAGAAGTTCCTACGAAAGTTCCTACAGGAATTTCTCCGGAAGTTCCTCCAGTAGTTCCTCCAGGAATTCCTCCAGAAGTTCCTCCAAGAATTCCTCCGAAAGTTCCTCCAGGAATTGCTCCGGAAGTTCCTCCACAAGCTCCTCCGGAAGTTCCTCTAGAAGTTCCTTCAGGAATTCCTCCGGAACTTCCTCCAGGAATTTCTACGGAAATTCTTACAGGAATTCCTCCGCAAGTTCTTCCAGGAATTCCCCTGGAAGTTCTTCCATGAATTTCTCCGGAAGTTTTTCCAGGAATTCCTCCGGAAGTTCTTCCAGAAATTCCTCCGGAAGTTCTTCCAGGAATTCCTCTGTAAGTTCTTCCAGGATTTTCTCCGGAAGTTCCTCGAGAGCTCCCCCGAAAATTGCTCCAGGTATTTCCCAGGAAGTTCTTCCAGGAATTTCATCGGAAGTTCTTCTAGGAATTTCTCTGGAAAATCCTCCATGAGTTTCTCAAGAAATTCCTCTAAAAGTTCCTCCGGAAGCTCCTCCGGAAGGTATTACCCCAGAAATTCTTCCAGGAATTTCTCCGGAAGTTCCTCCAAGATTTTCTTCAGAAGTTCTTCCAGAATTTTTTCCGGAAGTTCATCCAGGATTTCCTCCGAAACTTCCTCCAGGAATTTCTCCGGAAGTTCCTCCAGGAATTCCTCCGGAAGTTCCTCCAGGAATTCCTTCGGAAGTTTCTCCAGGAATTCCTCCGGAAGTTCCTCCAGGAATTCCTCCGGAAGTTCCTCCAGGAAATCCTCCGGAAGTTCCTCCAGGAATAAACCCTTGAAAATTTCAGAGGAATTTTCGGAAGAAATCCTCCTGGAACTCCTCCGGAAGTTCCTCCTGGAACTCCTCCGGAAGTTCCTCCTGGAACTCCTCCGGAAGTTCCTCCTGGAACTCCTCCGGAAGTTTCTCCTGGAACTCCTCCGGAAGTTCCTCCTGGAACTCCTCCGGAAGTTCCTCCTGGAACTCCTCCGGAAGTTCCTCCTGGAACTCCTCCGGAAGTTCCTCTTGGAACTCCTCCGGAAGTTCCTCCTGATACTCCTCCGGAAGTTCCTCCTGGAACTCCTCCGGAAGTTCCTCCTGGAACTCCTCCGGAAGTTCCTCCTAGAACTCCTCCGGAAGTTCCTCCTGGAACTCCTCCGGAAGTTCCTCCTGGAACTCCTCCGGAAGTTCCTCCTGGAACTCCTCCGGAAGTTCCTCCTGGAACTCCTCCGGAAGTTCCTCCTGGAACTCCTCCGGAAGTTCCTCCTGGAACTCCTCCGGAAGTTCCTCCTGGAACTCCTCCGGAAGTTCCTCCTGGAACTCCTCCGGAAGTTCCTCCTGGAACTCCTCCGGAAGTTCCTCCTGGAACTCCTCCGGAAGTTCCTCCTGGAACTCCTCCGGAAGTTCCTCCTGGAACTCCTCCGGAAGTTCCTCCTGGAACTCCTCCGGAAGTTCCTCCTGGAACTCCTCCGGAAGTTCCTCCTGGAACTCCTCCCGAAGTTCCTCCTGGAACTCCTCCGGAAGTTCCTCCTGGAACTCCTCCGGAAGTTCCTCCTGGAACTCCTCCGGAAGTTCCTCCTGGAACTCCTCCGGAAGTTCCTCCTGGAACTCCTCCGGAAGTTCCTCCTGGAACTCCTCCGGAAGTTCCTCCTGGAACTCCTCCGGAAGTTCCTCCTGGAACTCCTCCGGAAGTTCCTCCTGGAACTCCTCCGGAAGTTCCTCCTGGAACTCCTCCGGAAGTTCCTCCTGGAACTCCTCCGGAAGTTCCTCCTGGAACTCCTCCGGAAGTTCCTCCTGGAACTCCTCCGGAAGTTCCTCCTGGAACTCCTCCGGAAGTTCCTCCTGGAACTCCTCCGGAAGTTCCTCCTGGAACTCCTCCGGAAGTTCCTCCTGGAACTCCTCCGGAAGTTCCTCCTGGAACTCCTCCGGAAGTTCCTCCTGGAACTCCTCCGGAAGTTCCTCCTGGAACTCCTCCGGAAGTTCCTCCTGGAACTCCTCCGGAAGTTCCTCCTGGAACTCCTCCGGAAGTTCCTCCTGGAACTCCTCCGGAAGTTCCTCTTGGAACTCCTCCGGAAGTTCCTCCTGGAACTCCTCCGGAAGTTCCTCCTGGAACTCCTCCGGAAGTTCCTCCTGAAACTCCTCCGGAAGTTCCTCCTGGAACTCCTCCGGAAGTTCCTCCTGGAACTCCTCCGGAAGTTCCTCCTGGAACTCCTCCGGAAGTTCCTCCTGGAACTCCTCCGGAAGTTCCTCCTGGAACTCCTCCGGAAGTTCCTCCTGGAACTCCTCCTGGAACTCCTCCGGAAGTTCCTCCTGGAACTCCTCCGGAAGTTCCTCCTGGAACTCCTCCGGAAGTTCCTCCTGGAACTCCTCCGGAAGTTCCTCCTGGAACTCCTCCGGAAGTTCCTCCTGGAACTCCTCCGGAAGTTCCTCCTGGAACTCCTCCGGAAGTTCCTCCTGGAACTCCTCCGGAAGTTCCTCCTGGAACTCCTCCGGAAGTTCCTCCTGGAACTCCTCCGGAAGTTCCTCCCGGAACTCCTCCGGAAGTTCCTCCTGGAACTCCTCCGGAAGTTCCTCCTGGAACTCCTCCGGAAGTTCCTCCTTGAACTCCTCCGGAAGTTCCTCCTGGAACTCCTCCGGAAGTTCCTCCTGGAACTCCTCCGGAAGTTCCTCCTGAAACTCCTCCGGAAGTTCCTCCTGGAACTCCTCAGGAAGTTCCTCCTGGAACTCCTCCGGAAGTTCCTCCTGGAACTCCTCTGGAAGTTCCTCTTGGAACTTCTCCGGAAGTTCCTCCTTGAACTCCTCCGGAAGTTCCTCTTGGAACACCTCCGGAAGTTCCACCTGGAACTCCTCCGGAAGTTCCTCCTGGAACTCCTCCGGAAGTTCCTCCTGGAACTCCTCCGGAAGTTCCTCCTGAAACTCCTCCGGAAGTTCCTCCTGGAACTCCTCAGGAAGTTCCTCCTGGAACTCCTCCGGAAGTTCCTCCTGGAACTCCTCCGGAAGTTCCTCCTGGAACTCCTCCGGAAGTTCCTCCTTGAACTCCTCCGGAAGTTCCTCCTGGAACTCCTCCGGAAGTTCCTCCTGGAACTCCTCCGGAAGTTCCTCCTGAAACTCCTCCGGAAGTTCCTCCTGGAACTCCTCAGGAAGTTCCTCCTGGAACTCCTCCGGAAGTTCCTCCTGGAACTCCTCCGGAAGTTCCTCCTGGAACTCCTCCGGAAGTTCCTCCTGGAACTCCTCCGGAAGTTCCTCCTGGAACTCCTCCGGAAGTTCCTCCTGGAACTCCTCCGGAAGTTCCTCTTGGACTTCCTCCGGAAGTTCCTCCTGGACTTCCTCCGGAAGTTCCTCCTGGAATTCCTTTTGGAACTCCTCCGGAAGTTCCTCCTGAAACTCCTCCGGAAGTTCTTCCTGAAACTCCTCCGTAAGTTCTTCCTGCAACTCCTCCGGAAGTTCTTCCTGAAACTCCTCTGGAAGTTCTTCCAGAAACTCCTCCGGAAGTTCTTCCTGAAACTCCTTCGGAAGTTCCTCTTGGAACTCCTGCGGAAGTTCCTCTTGGAACTCCTGCGGAAGTTCCTCTTGGAACTCCTGCGGAAGTTCCTCTTGAAACTCCTGCGGAAGTTCCTCTTGGAACTCCTCCGGAAGTTCCTCTTGGAACTCCTCCGAGTTCCTCCTGGAACTCCTCCGGAAGTTCCTCCCGGAACTCCTCCGGAAGTTCCTCCTGGAACTCCTCCGGAAGTTCCTCCTGGAACTCCTCCGGAAGTTCCTCCTTGAACTCCTCCGGAAGTTCCTCCTGGAACTCCTCCGGAAGTTCCTCCTGGAACTCCTCCGGAAGTTCCTCCTGAAACTCCTCCGGAAGTTCCTCCTGGAACTCCTCAGGAAGTTCCTCCTGGAACTCCTCCGGAAGTTCCTCCTGGAACTCCTCTGGAAGTTCCTCTTGGAACTTCTCCGGAAGTTCCTCCTTGAACTCCTCCGGAAGTTCCTCTTGGAACACCTCCGGAAGTTCCACCTGGAACTCCTCCAGAAGTTCCTCCTGGAACTTCTCCGGAAGTTCCTCCTGGAACTCTTCCGGAAATTCCTCCTGGAACTCCTCCGGAAGTTCCTCCTGGAACTCCTCCGGAAGTTCCTCCTGGAACTCCTCCGGAAGTTCCTCCTGGAACTCCTCCGGAAGTTCCTCCTGGAACTCCTCCGGAAGTTCCTCCTGGAACTAGTTTCTCAAGGAATTCCACCGGAAGTTCCTCCAGAAAATGCTCAGGACATTCCTTCTGGAATTCGTCCGAAAGTTTCTCTAGAAGTTCTTCTAGGAATTCCTTCGTCAATTTCTTCAGGAATTCCACCGGAAGTTCCTCCAGAAAATCCTCAGGAAGTTCTTCCAGGAATTCTTTCGGAAGTTTCTCTAAGCATCCCTCCGGGAGTTCCTCAAAGCATCCACCCGGGAGTTCCTCATGGGTTCCTTTCGGGAGTTCCTCAAGGGTTCTTTTCGAGAGTCCTCAAGGGTTCCTTTCGGGAATTCTTCAAGGATTCCTTTCGGAAGTTCCTCAAGGGTTCCTTTCGGCAGTTTCTCAAGGATTTCTTTCGGAAGTTTCTCTGGGAATCCCTTCGGAAGTTTCTCCTAGAACTTCTCCGATAGTTCCTCCAGGAATTTCTTAAGCAGTTCCTCCTGGATTTCTTTCAGGAATTCCTTCAGGCATTTCTCTGGCTATTCGTAAAGAAGTTCGGTCAGGAATTACTTCGGAAGTTTCTCCAGGAATTCCTTCAAAAGATCCTCCAGAAATTTCTTCGCAAGTTTCTCCAGGAATTCCTTCGGAAGTTCTGCCAGGAATACCTTCAAACTTCCACGGAAAAGTTTTCTGTATTTTCAGGGAAAACACTACAGAAATTCCACGGATTTTTTTCTTGCTTTATATCGTGATGCCACGAAAAATTTTCTAAACGGAATATTCGTCTAAATTTGCAAACTCTACTGCATTCCCTCAGGACATGTATCTGATATTCTAGGAAAAAATCTCCTAAATTTCTAAGCGATTTTTTTTTTGAAATTCCAAAGAAAATTCTATCAAATATCTACGGAAAATTCTTCTGAATCTCCTCGGTTAACTTCTGCACTTCTACCTCCTTTTCTTCTTAATTTCCACGGGATTTTTTCTGAATCTCCAAGGAAAACTCTTCTGCATTTCCACAGAAAATTTTATTCAAACTTTCACGGATAGGAATTCTGAAATTCCACGCAAAATTCTCCTGAGATTCCTTGGGAAAATTCTTCAGATTTTGCTCGGAAAATGTTCCCGAGTTTACACGGGATGTCTGATTAAATTTCCACGGCAAACTCTTCTGTATTTTCTCAGGAAATTATTTTGCGATTCCAGTAAAAAAATCTGATATTCCACGAGAAAATCTGTTGAATCTCTATGGAAACAATTCTGAATCTCTACCGGACATTATTTTGAAATTCCAGAAAAAAATGATCAGAATTTCCAGAATTCTTCAGAGATTCCATGAGAAATTGTCTTGGAATTCAGGAAAATTCTTTTGAGTTCCCACGGGAAATTATTCTAAAATTTGAGTTTTTTTTTTAATTTCCACGGACAACTCTTCTGAATTTCTGGGGAAATTATCCTGAGATTACAGAAAAAAATATCTGAATTTCCACATAAAATTTCCCCTAATTTCCAGTTTTAAGTTTTATCCGAAAATTATTCTGCATTTCCCTGTGAAATTCCTTTGCACAGATTCCAGTTTTTGGAAATTTTGATTGGTTTGCAATAAACGCATTTCAATTCGCAAGGTCAGAGTGACGAATTGAAAAGGTATCAAAATTCGCATTCGAACGAAAACGGGAATGCGACAAACATTCGAAAGAGTGAAGTTCGAAAAATCGAATGGTTAGAATTGGTTCGAACGAAAACGGGAATGCGAATTAGTGAAACGTTCTCACGTATCCGCTTCGAACGTAAACCAGAATGAGGGTGTATATCTTGAATCACGCGAATTTAAAAAAATAGGATCAAGCATTCCAACTTTTTGATTTAATTTTCGTTCAATCAATTTCTTTGATTACAGTTTGATTAAAGCTCAACTTAATTTACCCTCATTACTTTTCGTGGAACTGGCGAACGTGCAGTAAATTTTCATTTATAACCGAGCGAATGCCTTCCACGCAAACTCAGGTCTTCTGGTAATCAAATATGCTAGCATTCGTGTGACAACTGGAAGGTACAAGCGGAGACTGGAGAAAAAGGACTGAATAACTTCAAAGCCTCTTTGACAAAATAAAGCGTTTTAGTGTTTTGAAAGAACTGAAAACTGTTCTGGTACTAAAACTGATTTCTCTTTAAATGGTATTTATTGCTTTACCAAATAATGAAAACCAATTGAAATTCCCTTGTCATATAACGCGTTTGTACAATCCCATTTAATTCAACCACTTAATTGTACCTTGACAGATACGTATTTCGACCTCAACAGTGTCTCGTACTTGACTCGACTAAGTCGTGTGATGATTTTCTCAGGAACCCCTTTGCGTCTCAGACGGTCGATAGTCAATCAACACCAAGTAAAGGGACTCTTGGAATTCGTTGACCTGCTCCAGAATGATACGGAGCCTGACAATATGGTCCACACAGGATCTTCCGGCACGGAATCCGGTCGACATGAGTGTTTTACTTCCTTGTCAAGATCCGAGTATCGTTGTCGGGCTAAGACTTTTGCTCCTTTGGTTTTTGATCACTCTATCACGGCTTTGGCTTCTCTTCGCTCTTCTATCTTCCTCCGGGTCTCATCGGTGATCCATTGATTCTCTGGGTGCGCAGTTTGCCCAGATTATTCTCGCTGGTGGCGATGAAGGCATTCTTGATGGCGGTCCATTGGTCTTCCACGCTGCCACCTTTCGGAATATCTGCAGCACGCGTCTCCAGTTCTTCAACGAAGGACCGTTTCACCGTGGCATCTTCCAGTCGGCGTGTGTTGAACCGTCGTCCAACTCTCTTTTCCTGCCGACGAATCCGCGTAATGCGCAGGCGTATTTCGCCGATGAGGAAGTGACGCGATATCAGCACTACGTCTATTCGGTACATCAAGAAGGCTCCGTTTCCATTTTCGGCTGATGCAGATGTGGTCGATTTGATTTTCTGTAAAGCCGTCACGGGAGACCCACGTGACCTTGTGAACTGGTCGATGAGGAAAGAGCGATCCCCCGAACACCATGTCGTCATTACAACAAAATTCTGCAAACAGCTCTTCGTTTTCGCCCATTTCTCCTAGACCATGGCTTCCCATAATGCGCTCATGGTTCGAGTTGTCGGATCCGATCTTCGCATTGAAGTCGCCCAAACAGATATTGATATCATCCTTCGGAATTCTATCGACGACGACATTGAGTTGACTGTAGAAGTTCTCTTTGTCTTGCAGATCGGCAGCGTCAACTGCTTAACATTGATTATAGTAAGGTTTCGGACCCGCATTCTAAATCTGGCAACGATTATCCTTTCACTTAGGGGCCGTACACTTATTACGTAAGCATTTTTTCTGGGTTTTTCGACCCCCCTCCCCCCATGTAAGATTTTTCCCATACAAAAGATTTTTTATTTATAGATATTGACAGACCCCCCCTCCCCCCATAAGTGCTTACGTAATATGTGTACGGCCCCTTATAGGTTTCCACTTCACCTCGTAAACCAGAGTATAGCAGAACTTGTCCCGACGACTTTTTTTGTTCTTCAAAGTTTGGCCAACGGACTTCACTCAGTACCATGATCTCAAGCTTCATGCGGCGTGCCAATTTACCCTGCTGGGGTAGGGTTAAAACGTTCTATGTTCCTATTCGTGTCCGTTGTTTCGCACTAAGAGTCGTTAGCGTAAAATCAGTTCGTAATCTTGTATTCTTTCGTTATCGAATTCTCGAACAGATTGATGTTTCGGGAACAGTAGGTTGTTGGCCCAAGGTTCCGGTGGATAGGGCTACCATAGTTAATGGGGCTGACATCTTAGGTATAGCTTCCGGGGAATAGCATTTCATACTCAGCCGCTGGATGCCAGAACAGACGCTGTTGGAGCCGCACCACCTTGGTGAAAAGACGCTCGATCAGTCAGGTCAAAGTCCCACCCAACACCAGGACTAGGCTAGTGCGCTTTGAGCGGCACACGGTCGCTTTCGTAGGGCCTGCTTGCGGACACATGCTAAGTACGCTACTCTTAGCTGGTGGTCAACTGTCATCGGAAGACCCGTGGAAGCGTGTGTATTGGAACTTGTGAAGACCAGAGCTATATGTTAGGCGCTCCTTCCCTCGTCATTTCGTAGCCCGATGAACATATTGCGAAAGAGTGGTAGATACTAGGAACTAAACTCAAGAATATTTTGGAGCACCTTGAAGATCCCGTATTCTATAAAATAGGCTTTGCATGATGCGTATATCGTATCGTATCGTATCGAGGGCAGCAGGGACTATGTCCAAGGGCTTGACGATCCCTCCCCAGGCCATCTGCGAGTTGTGGGGCTTGCCTAGGATGTGGTGGGGTTTGACAGTGGGCCCTGTTAAACCTCTATAAAAAGCTGCATGTATCCGCAAGTAGGCCCCACCAAAGCGACCGTGTGCCGCTCAAAGCGCACAAGCCCAAGACCTGGTGTTAGGTGGGACGCTAAGCAGCCCTGACACGACGGCCCTCCGACGAGACAGGAGGTTTGCGCTGGCCCAATAAGCCGCCTAGAAAACCAATCATTACGAACAATATAAGAGATAATGCGACTCGATATAATCGGCAAAGACCTAGGCGACGAATACAGGATCACGATTGGAAGCTTGGAACATGGAATTGCAAGTCGCTAGGTTTCGCAGGTTGCGACAGGATGATCTACGATGAATTACATCCCCGCAACTTCGACGTCGTGGCGCTGCAGGAGATTTGCTGGACAGGACAGAAAGTGTGGAAAAGCGGGCATCGAGCGGCTACCTTCTACCAAAGCTGTGGCACCACCAACGAGCTGGGAACCGGCTTCATAGTGCTGGGTAAGATGCGCCAACGCGTGATTGGGTGGCAGCCAATCAACGCAAGGATGTGCAAGCTGAGGATTAAAGGCCGTTTCTTCAACTATAGCATCATCAACGTGCACTGCCCACACGAAGGGAGACCCGACGACGAGAAAGAAGCGTTCTACGCACAGCTGGAGCAGACATACGATGGATGCCCACTGCGGGACGTTAAAATCGTCATCGGTGACATGAACGCACAGGTAGGAAGGGAGGAAATGTATAGACCGGTCATCGGACCGGATAGTCTGCACACCGTATCGAATGACAACGGCCAACGATGCATAAACTTCGCAGCCTCCCGCGGAATGGTAGTCCGAAACACCTTCTTTCCCCGCAAAAATATCCACAAGGCCACATGGAGATCACCTAACCAAGAAACGGAAAACCAAATCGACCACGTTCTAATCGACGGTAAATTCTTCTCCGACATCACGAACGTCCGCACTTACCGCAGTGCGAATATTGAATCCGACCACTACCTCGTTGCAGTATGCCTGCGCTCAAAACTTTCGACGGTGTACAACACGCGTCGAAGTCGGACGCCGCGGCTTAACATTGGGCGGCTACAAGATGGTAGACTAGCCCAAGAATACGCGCAGCAGCTGGAAGTGGCACTTCCAACGGAAGAGCAGCTAGGCGCAGCGTCTCTTGAAGATGGCTGGAGAGATATTCGATCCGCCATTGGTAGCACCGCAACCGCTGCACTTGGCACGGTGCCCCGGATCAGAGAAACGACTGGTATGACGGCGAATGTGAGCAGTTAGTGGAAGAGAAGAATGCAGCATGGGCGAGATTGCTGCAACACCGCACGAGGGCGAACGAGGCACGATATAAACAGGCGCGGAACAGACAAAACTCGATTTTCCGGAGGAAAAAGCGCCAGCAGGAAGATCGAGACCGTGAAGAAACGGAGCAACTGTACCGCGCTAATAACACGCGAAAGTTTTATGAGAAGTTAAACCGTTCACGTAAGGGCCACGTGCCACAGCCTGATATGTGTAAGGACATAAACGGGAACCTTCTTACGAACGAGCGTGAGGTGATCCAAAGGTGGCGGCAGCACTACGAAGAGCACCTGAATGGCGATGTGGCAGACGAAGATGGCGGTATGGTGATGGACCTGGGAGAACGCGCGCAGGACATAATTCTACCGGCTCCGGATCTCCAGGAAATCCAGGAGGAGATTGGCCGGCTGAAAAACAACAAAGCACCTGGGGTTGACCAACTACCAGGAGAGCTATTTAAATACGGTTGTGAGGCACTGGCTAGAGCGCTGCACTGGGTGATTACCAAGATTTGGGAGGAGGAAGTTTTGCCGCAGGAGTGGATGAACGGTGTCGTGTGTCCCATCTACAAAAAGGGCGATAAGCTGGATTGTAGCAACTACCGCGCAATCATATTGCTGAACGCCGCCTACAAGGTACTCTCCCAAATTTTATGCCGTCGACTAGCACCAACTGCAAGGGAGTTCGTGGGGCAGTACCAGGCGGGTTTTATGGGCGAACGCTCCACCACGGACCAGGTGTTCGCCATTCGCCAAGTACTGCAGAAATGCCGCGAATACAACGTGCCCACACATCATCTATTCATCGACTTCAAAGCCGCATATGATACAATCGATCGGGACCAGCTATGGCAGCTAATGCACGAACACGGTTTTCCGGATAAACTGACACGGTTGATCAAAGCGACGATGGATCGGGTGATGTGCGTAGTTCGAGTTTCAGGGGCATTCTCGAGTCCCTTCGAAACCCGCAGAGGGTTACGGCAAGGTGATGGTCTTTCGTGTTTGCTATTCAACATCGCTTTGGAAGGGGTAATACGAAGAGCAGGGATTAACACGAGTGGTACAATTTTCAATAAGTCCGTCCAGCTATTTGGTTTCGCCGACGACATAGATATTATGGCACGTAACTTTGAGAAGATGGAGGAAGCCTACATCAGACTAAAGAGGGAAGCTAGCGGATCGGACTAGTCATCAACACGTCGAAGACGAAGTACATGATAGGAAGAGGTTCAAGAGAAGACAATGTGAGCCACCCACCGCGAGTTTGCATCGGTGGTGACGAAATCGAGGTGGTAGAAGAATTTGTGTACTTGGGCTCACTGGTGACTGCCGAAAATGACACCAGCAGAGAAATTCGGAGACGCATAGTGGCTGGAAATCGTACGTACTTTGGACTCCGCAAGACGCTCCGATCGAATAGAGTTCGCCGCCGTACCAAACTGACAATCTACAAAACGCTAATTAGACCGGTAGTCCTCTACGGACACGAGACCTGGACGATGCTCGTGGAGGACCAACGCGCACTTGGAGTTTTCGAAAGGAAAGTGCTGCGTATCATCTATGGTGGGGTGCAGATGGCGGACGGTACGTGGAGGAGGCGAATGAACCACGAATTGCATCAGCTGTTGGGAGAACCATCCATCGTTCACACCGCGAAAATCGGACGACTGCGATGGGCCGGGCACGTAGCCAGAATGTCGGACAGTAACCCGGTGAAAATGGTTCTCGACAACGATCCGACGGGTACAAGAAGGCGAGGTGCGCAGCGGGCAAGGTGGATCGATCAGGTGGAAGATGACTTGCGGACCCTCCGTAGACTGCGTGGTTGGCGACGTGTAGCCATGGACCGAGCCGAATGGAGAAGACTCTTATATACCGCACAGGCCACTTCGGCCTTAGTCTGATTAAATAATAATAATAATGATGCGTATATGATTAATGAACCGAGTTGGGGGAGTATCTGTACTGACGATGAGAACATTGCTAAACCCTTGATTGATCTGATAGATACCGTGGGTTGAACTCCAGAACGGTTTGGAGTACCTTGAGCATCCCGTATTTAAGAAAATTATTTGCATGATGCGTATATGCATATCGAACCAGATTGGGTGAATACCGAAGATGAGGGGCTCCACCCCACTACCCCGAATGCCAGTATCGCGAATGCCATTACCCCGAATGAGACAGTACCCCGAAAACCATCACCCTAAATGGGACACTACCCCGAAAGGAAATTACCCCGAAAACATTTAGAATCTGTAGTATTCTATTATTATGTTTAACACCATCAGATATCGATGAATCTCAACAGTTTTTAACCAACCAGTTTAACCAACAGTTTTGATTTTTTTTAATTAGCTGTAACTTTCATTCCTTTCATTATGACCTGGAAAAGTACTAGTCTACGAAATGGAGTAAGAGATCCTTTTTTTTTCAACAGAACGCGTTTTCCCGGTATAAGGCGAACAAAGGAGATGATGCCTTTTTTAAATGAACGAGTTTGCTCGGTATAAGGCAGACAGAGGAGATGATGCCTTCTTTAAACGGACGTGTTTGCCCGGTATAAGGCACAAAGAGGAAATAATGCCTTGTTCAAATGAATGCGTTTGCCCGGTATAAGGCAGACAGAGGAGATGATGCCTTCTTTAAATGGACGGGTTTGCCCGACATAAGGCAGACAGAGGAGATGCCTTCTTTAAGTCAACGTAACTTTCCGAAGACAAACAAAATCTCCCTTTCTCTCACTCTCATACACACACTGCCTTACTCACTCACTTCCTCTGTCTTACTAATTATTACTCATTCACCCACTCTCATTCTTTCATCCACTCTTACTCACTTAACCACTCTTACTCACTCATCCACTTTTACTCACTCATTTACTCTCACTCATTCGCTCTCTCTGTCTCGCTCACTCTAACTCACTCACTCTTACTCTTTTACTCTTACTCACTCGCTCACTCACACACTCACTCACACACTCACCCATTCACCCACTCGTCGATTCTGAGATTTAGACGACGCTTCATCCAGAATCCGTTGCTTTTACTACAGCGACCAAGGAACAACTTCTACCTTGTTGCTACTAGGCCATGCTGACGTGGACTGCAATTGCCTCCAACTCTCTGCATTGTGCATGAAAACGTGCTGCATAATCTCCCCTTGCCCTTCAGGACTCTTGAAGAGTGCCATACGAAGTGGAACGGGATCTTACGGAGTAAGAATACTTAGTTCCATACTGCATTGAAACAGTTTCAGTTCCAATTATTGTTCATTCATATGAATTATGAATAAACTTTTATTGAGTAACATTTTTTTCATTGAAATGAAGTATAAACTTGAAATAATGACTAATTCGGGGTACTGGCTCATTCGGGGTAGTATCCCATTAGGGGTAATGGCATTCGGGTTAGTGACTCATTCGGAGTTCTGGCGTTCGGGGTAATGGCATTATGAGTAATGGCATTATGGATAATGGAATTATGGGTAGTATCGTAGAGTCACGATGAGGACATTACAAAAGCCATGATTGATCTGATAGATTCCGTGGGCTTAACTACAGATCGTTTTGGAGTACCTTGAAAATCCTGAATTGAGTAAAAATTGGATTTGCATGACGCGTATACGCTTATTGATTGCCTTGATTGGTGTGATAGATGCCGTGGCATGAACTCCAGAACGTTTTGGAGTACTTTGAGCATCTCGAATTCCAGAAAATCGGGTTTGCATGATGCTTATATGCTTATTGAACCAGATTGGGTGAATACCGACGATGAGGACATTGGCCAAAGCCTTGATTGGTCTGGCATGAGCCCCAGAACGTTTTGGAGTACCTTGAGCATCTCATGTTCAAGAAAATTTAGTTTGCATGATGTGTATATGCTTATTGAACCAGATTGGTGAATACCGACGATGAGCACATGCAAAAGCCTTGATTGATCTGATAGATACCGTGGGCTAAACTCCAACTCGATGGTATCGTCTAGCGTTGGAAAGCTTAAATTCATTGATGGAATAATGATAGAAGAAGTTTGTATAGACATTCATTCATTTATTTAGCTTACATCTAACCAGATAATGACTGAATCAATAAATTGACGCCACAATACACGGTTCGAGACCGCATTTCTCCATCCTCCAATGCGCCCCACGCTCGCCAAGTCGTTCTGTACCTGGTCACGCTGCGTTCCACGGGCGCTGTCCGGCATTTTTGCAACATGCCCTGCCCATTGCATCCTTCCGGATTTAGCGACCTTGGATTCGTCGTAGAGCTGGGCGAGCTCGTGGTTCATTCTTCGCTGCCACACGCCGTCTTCTTGCACACTGCCAAAGATGGTCCTGCAGCACTATGATGCCGAATCCACAGTCCTTGAGCACATCGGCGAGTATGCGTGTGCTCCCGATGAAATTAAGAGATTTGCAGTTCCACGAACCGAGTTCCCATTTGCTAGTTCCTTTTCGTCGCAGTGGTCTTCGCCGATTGCTCCGGTCCGTACTCTCTTGTTGATTATCCGTTGCATAAGTTTTTTTTTTAAAGGATGGCTTCCAGGACCTGACACCAAACCCTTCAAATTCCCGGAGGACCATTCCCCCTTATTTCCGGTGGACATTGATGCACAGTTTCATTTAGAGTCCCTCGCTGACACTCAGACGATGATCATCCGCCTTTAACATGGAGAACAGACGCTGTTGTAAGCCGCTCCTTACATAGAGAACAGACGCTCAGTCACTCCGGAGAGGAGCAAAACCCTCCTTCCCTGTCAGCATACGATCATAGTACCCACCGGAGTTGGTTACCCGATCTTCCCTAAGGTTGCTCGTATCCCGGCCAGTGCCACGAGGAGGTAGGTTCACAAGGGCGTAGCCAGAGGGGGCAGGGGCAAATTGTGGAAAGATTGAACGAGTATTGAAATGAATTCCCTCAAACATGTGCACTTTACGATCCAATCATATACAGAAATAGGTGGTTGAAATTCAAAAGATTCCCAAAACTTATTAGGGCATCCAGGATCCATAATAGGTATATGAAAGTTCAAAACAACTCGAACATTTCGGGCTCAAACATTCTCCTTGAAATCCTTCTAGAAGCTCCTCTGGGAACTTCTGAATTCCTTCGGAAAGTTATCCACAAATTCCTCTGAAAATCGTTCGAAAATTCTTCTCATGTAATTGTAATGCCTCCTTATCTAGAAACCCCCCACTATTTTTTTATTAGGAAATTCACGAGTAAATTCCTTGAAGTTTTTTTTTTCTTCTCTCC
Organism: Armigeres subalbatus; assembly: GCF_024139115.2. Classification (NCBI taxonomy): domain Eukaryota; kingdom Metazoa; phylum Arthropoda; class Insecta; order Diptera; family Culicidae; genus Armigeres; species Armigeres subalbatus. The sequence continues at coordinate 162,595,901 of NC_085139.1, forward strand.
AAGATTTACTTCTAGATATTTCTTCGGCTATTCTCTCTTCAGGAAGAATCCGTCATTTCCTTCAGGCATGCATTCGAGAGTTCCGTCAAGAATACATACGGAATTTCTTCCCAAAATTCTACCAGAAGTTTCTTCAAAAATTTATGACGGAAATCCTCCGATTTAGCTCCATAATTTTACTTGTAAATCTATAAGAAATTCCTTCGGAAATTCTTCCAGGAACTTCTCCGGGCATTCCTCTCGGAACTCTTCCTTTAATTCCTCCGGGATTACTTCCAGGAAATTTTCCGGGAATACCTCCAAACATTCAATAGCGAAATCATCTAGCATTCCAATCTGGAATTCTTTTCGCAATTACTTCAGAATATCCTTCAAGAAATCCTCTAGAAATATCTTCATTAATTTCTCCTGGAATTCGTCCAAGTATTTACCTAGAAATTCTTATAGGTATTTTTTCGGGAGTTTCTTCAGGTTTCTCCAGGAATTGCTTCAGGAATTTATCCGGGAGATTTTCCGCGGAAGTGTACTAGAATTCCTTCCGGACTTCACTCGGATATCTGCCAAGAGTTCTTCCAGAAATTTCTTCGGAACAATCCGCAGGAATTTTCTTCAGCAATTCATCTGGGAATACTTTCAGGATTTCATCTGGGAATTTCTGCAATAATTCCTCCTGGTATTTTTCTGGGAACTCCTTCAGATATTTTTTTCGGAAATTCCTTTAGGAACTTCTCTAAGAATTATTTCAGGACTTCCATGTGGGAATTCCTCCGGAAGTGCTTGTGGGAGTTCCTCCGGGAGTTCTTCCAGGAATTTTTCCAAGAAATTCTCCGGTAATACCTCCAGGAACTTCAGAGGGAATTCCTGGACGATATTTGGCAGGAATTTCTCAGGAAATGGGATTTCGGAAGTTCATTTAGAAATATTTTTTCTCTTCCTCTAGGGTATTCCACCGGATGTTCCTCTGAAGTTCCACCAGTAGCTCCTTCGGGAATTCAATCAATCAGAATTCATTTAGCATTTCTTTAGGCATTTATCTACAAATTCCTCCAGAAGTTCCTCGGAGAATTTCTCTGGGAGTTCTTACGGGAATTCCTCCGTGAGGTTCTTTTAAAAATTCTTCCAGGAGTTCCTTCTGGAATTCTTACGGAAGTTCCTTTGGGAGTTCAACCTAGAATTCTTACGAGAGTTCCTCCAGGATTTCCTCCGGAAATTCTTCCTGTAGTTCTTCAATAAATTCCTCCAGAAGTTCCACCGGCAGTTCCTTCGAGAATTCCTCTGATAATTTCTCCGGAAATTCCTATAGAAAATCCCCCGGGAGTTCCTCCGGAAATTACTCTGGGAGTTCCTCCGGGAGTTCCTTTTCAGAGAAACACCCGGAGAAACTGCCGGTGAAACTCCCGGAGGGATTCTCATAGAAACTGCTAGTGGATCTCCCGGAGGAATTACCGAAGGAACTGCCAGAGGAGCTCCCGTAAGATCTCCCGTAAGAACTCCCGGAGAAATTTCCGGAGGAACTCCTAGAAGAATTCCTAGAGGACCTCCCGGATGAGCTCCCAGAGAAACTATCGAAAGAACTTCGGGAGGAATTTTCAGCTTAATTTCCGAAGAAAAAGCCTAAATAATTTCCTAAAAAAAGCCTGAATAATTTCCTGGAATAGCTTCTGGTGGAACTCCCGGAGGAATTTCCGGAGAAACTCCCGGATGAATTGCTGGTGGAATTCCCGGAGGGGCTCTCGAAGGAATTTTCTGGAAGTATTTCTGAAGAAACTCCCGGGATAATTTTCAAAGGAACCCCGGGGAAACTACCAAAAGCATTCTCGGAAACAAGAGAATTCATTTTATAGACAAATCTCGTCTAGCTGAAACATTTGTTGGGGTTTGTAGCTGGAACATCATCATCATCAGAGGACCTCCCGGAGAATTCCCTGAGGAGCTCGCAGAGAAATTCTCGGAGGAGCTTCTAGTGGAAAATCTATATAAATTCCTGAAGAATAATAGAACTACCGGAACAATTCTCGAAGGAAATCCTAGAGAAATTCTTGGTGGAAATGCAGGTGGAACTCCTGGAAGAATTCCAGGAGGAATTTTCGGAGAAACTCCTGGAGGATCTCCCAGTGGAAATTTTGAAGTTTCCACCGGAATTCTTTTAGGATTTCATTGCGAATTAATCTAGGAATTCCTCCGAAAATTCCATTGTTGATTCATTTTCGGTATAGTTTCTGTATCAATTTCCGGTGGAATTCCTGAAGAAATTCTTTAAAATTTTCACAAGAAATTATTCGAAACAATTCACGGAAAATTTTATGGAATTTACAAAAGAAATTCGAAGATTTTTCGTAAAATTCTCAGGAATGTTTACTGGCAATTCTGCGGAATTTCCACGGAATATTCTTATTCTTAAAAAATATGCGAAACAGCACGAAATTATTTGTATTATTGCAGGGAATTCTGCAGAACTTATAAAGAAGTTCGTGAAGATTTTCTTGGAGTAAATAATGGTGGAATTTTGGGATCGATTCCCGGCACAATTTATGGTAGAATTCCTGAAGACACTGCCGAAGAAGTTGCTGGAGGCATTCCTAAAGAATCCCTGACAGAATTTCGGATAGAATGCCAGGAGCAATTGTCGAAGGAATTCCTGGAGAAAGCTTGCATATTGATTTTTCTGCCTATTTTATAATAAATATTATTTCAGAGAGGATTTGTTTAGAAATTCAGATGCATGGTTCTTCTTCTTCTTCTTCTTATTGGCATTACATCCCCACACTGGGACAGAGCCGCTTCGCAGCTTAGTGTTCATTAAGCGCTTCCACAGTTATTAACTGCGAGGTTTCTAAGCCAGATTACCATTTTTGCATTCGTATATCATGAGGCTAACACGATGATACGTTTATGCCCAGGGAAGTCGAGACAATTTCCAATCCGAAAATTGCCTAGACCGGCACCGGGAATCGAACCCAGCCACCCTCAGCATGGTCTTGCTTTGTAGCCGCGCGTCTTACCGCACGGCTAAGGGGGGCCCCTATGCTTGGTTCTAGTTTTCTTAAACTTATGGAAGAATGCAGGATTTTTATAATAATTTTTATAGCCGATTTTATATTCTTTCTAAATACTAAGTTCGTTAATATTTTTCTCACTTTATTTAAAAATATCTGACGAGCAATAAATCACGCATTTTTAAATAAGTTATTGTTTTAATCATTATTGTTTCGATTTGGTTTGGATTTGGTTTCATGTGTTAATATTCATGTGTTTTTATAAAACTACTATAAAACTACGATTTAGAAGACCAAAAAAGTTGCCCCCCCCCCTTCTCGAAATCCTGGCTACGCCCATGGTAGGGATAGGATAGTTTTTCGAGGGGGACGATCAACAATGGACCAAATGTTTTCTCTGCGACAAGCCGTTGATAAATTAAGGGAATGCAACTTGCTGTTTGTAGATTTCAAGGCAGCGTAAGGCAACATATAATGCTAGAGCATGGCTTTCCGGCAAAGCTTATTAGGCTGATTCGTGCGACGCTTGATGGATCCAAATAAGGCGTCAGAATATCTGGTGAGACATCTGATTTGTTCGTTAGACGGATTGAAGCAGGGCGATGCACTCTCTAATCTGCTATTCAACATAGCTCCGGAATGTGCAATTCGAAGATCTGGTGTACAAAGAAATGTCAAATCATCATCAAAAAGTCTTATATACTTCTTGGTTTTGCAGATGACATCGACATCATTGGTGTAGATCGCAGAGCGGTTTCGAGCCTTTTTAAACGGGGGACTGAAAGAATATGACTGAACATAAAATCTGTGTGGTGGACCCCGCACTCGCTGTCTGTGTACAATCGAGGAACCCTAATAGCACAATTCAGATCGATTTTGTTGCAGCAACTTCAATGTGACTGGATTTCGTTGCATATTAGTGACAGTGGCTGAAATATGACAAGTGTGGTACTCGGGAAGATGCGCGTGCCGCAATTGTATCTAAGACACTGTAATATTGCACTATCGTCCACTTTGGGGAAGCATAGCAGCTACAGAAATATACACCATTGACTTAACCTATAAAGAAGCCAATGCAAACAGGGGATTATATTACCTGATGGATAGGATACTTCCTGCATTTGAACTGCCTCGCAGTGGTTTAAGATCAATTGTGCTACTTGCATGCCCGGGCCCGTCTAAAGGTCGGGCAGACCTGTCCATCGGAGGGGTGTTTGTTGGTACCTCCAGCACCTTCTTGACACTAACTGCGTTTCAGCAAAACTTCTTCGTAGCCGAATCGCAGTGTCATGGATCTTAACACTGATCGCTCACTGCGTCGACCAGGTCACAGGATTCGGTAATCCATGCAGCCCTTCACACTGCATTACCTCTACTAGGCATAGGACTATGACCTAAACCACATCGCCTAGTACATCCTCAGTCAACCTCTTATACACGGAGCTCTTCCGTGCTGCATCCATCCCGCTTTAGGACGAGAACCATCTCACTCTTATGCGTTCTACGGATGCAGTAGACATCTGCTCCGAAGCCAGAGAGCTTCTTTTCGACTCTCATAGCCTTCAATAATTTGGCATAGCCAGTCATCTTACAGTCAGTTTTGACTATAATTGCCTCGCCTCTGCATCTTCCCAGATAGTTCAGATCAATTGGTTCTATCATATCAACTATCCCTGGTATCACATCGAAATCAACGCAGCATGTCAAACAAGTCCCTAAAGCCCTTGCGTATTATATGCAGTTCAAAATAGTTTGATTCAGGTGTTCTAGGTTCTTTAAATTGTTCTGGAGTTCGGATAAATTGTTCCAGAGGTTGTTGACATGGTTGACCAATTGACCAGAGCAATTTGATGAACCTAGAACATCTGCATCAAACTATTTTGAACTACAAAAAAAAATACGCAAGGGCTTTAGGGACTTGTATGGGCATTGAAGTGATTCAAATTTTGACTTTTTTCACCCTTTTTTGCTCCCCTATGCTTGAACGATTGTATTTACTATTTTAATAGACTTCCTAAATTTTTAGCTAATTTGGATGTAATTTTAATGTGCACGCTTCTTTTGAAGATAGTATAGAAATTCAAATGGAAATTGCTACTTGTGTGAAAGACCGCTCCGTAAGGTGGCCCATAAACTAATTGAATGTAATCAACGCGTCGACCTCATAGAGCACTTCCTAAACTGAAAATCAGTTGTTGTTGCGAAATGATTTGACTTTTGTATATATTTATATTTATTCAGACTAAGGCCGAAGTGGCCTGTGCGGTATTTAAGAGTCTTCTCCATTCGGCTCGTTCCATGGCTACACGTCGCCAACCACGCAGTCTACGGAGGGTCCGCAAGTCATCTTCCACCTGATCGATCCACCTTGCCCGCTGCGCACCTCGCCTTCTTGTACCCGTCGGATCGTTGTCGAGAACCATTTTCACCGGGTTATTGTCCGACATTCTGGCTACGTGCCCGGCCTACCCCAGTCGTCCGATTTTCGCGGTGTGTACGATGGATGGTTCTCCCAGCAGCTGATGCAACTCGTGGTTCATTCGCCTCCTCCACATACCGTCCGCCATCTGCACCCCACCATAGATGGTACGCAGCACTTTCCTTTCGAAAACTCCGAGTGCGCGTTGGTCCTCCACGAGCATCGTCCAGGTCTCGTGTCCGTAGAGGACTACCGGTCTAATGAGCGTTTTGTAGATTGTCAGTTTGGTACGGCGGCGAACTCTATTCGATCGGAGCGTCTTGCGGACTTGACTTTTGTAAGTAAAGCCATAAATAAAACTAAAATGCTCATTACTGATATTGATGTTATTCTTTTACGTATTAAATTGAATTTTCCATGATTCAGTATTTAATTAATAACTTTTCTTGACAGTGTCAAATTGTTTTGCAACAAAGACGATGGGTTCCCGTGCTAAATTTCTTATACTGTCAACGTACTTATATATTTTAAGAGCTTTATGGGCAATAATACGGAACGGTTTTCTACAAAAGCTATTTTTTTCATATAAATTTTTATACAAACTTTAAACTGCTCGTCCCAAGTAACATTTTAAGTTTTATAATGCTCTTGAAGACCATAATTTACTCTTCAAGAGTTTCATAAAACCAGCATAAAACCAAAATGTTACTAGGGGTGCTCAGTCAAATTACAACCTAAATAGCAATTGTCAGCGATAAAGCATAGGGAAGTGAATCACTCTAATGGGGATACTGGGTGGATTTCGGTTTGATACTAGAGGTTGTTGGCCTGGTAGACGAATTAATCTATACTTCAGAACAATTTGGAGAACCTGGAACATCTGCTTTAAATTCTTTTGAACTGAAAAAAATACGCAAGGGAATTAGGGACTTTTCCTGCATTGACGTTGACTTGATCGCAGTGTTCGATATGTTAACCAAAAACATGTACTTCCAACATGTAATTAAGTTCAGGTTTCCCTTAATACAAGTTGCCATACAAAAGTTTGCGGTTTAGGGTCATTCGGCCGAATGCCGTTTGGCCGAATGTCGTTTGGCCGAATGTCGTTTGGCCGAATGCCATTTGGCCGAAAGGGTCATTTGGCCGAACGCCATCTGGCCGAATGCCGTTTGGCCGAATAGTTGAAATTCTCTGAGTGGAAAATAAACGAAGAAGAAGGAAAGAGAAAGAAGAAGAAAGAATCAAGGAAAAAGAAACGATAAAGAAAAACAGAAAAACAAGGGAAGTAGACAGAATAAAGAAAAAAAAGGAAGAAGAAAGAAAGAAGATGGAAGAAGGAAGAAGAATGAAGAAAGAAGGAAGAGGAAAGAAGGAGGAAGGAAGTAGAAGGAAGGAAGAAAAAAGAAGGAAGAAGGAAGGTCGAAGGAGGAAGAAGAAAGAAGGAAAAAGAAAGAAGGAAGAGGAAGGAGGAAGAAGGAGGATGTAGGAAGGAGAAAGGAAGAAGAAGGATGGAAGAAGGAAGAAGGAAGAAGGAAGGAGGAAGAAGGAAGAAGGAAGAAGGAATAAGGAAGAAAGAGGAAGGAAGAAGGAAGAAGGAAAAAGGAAGAAGGAAGAAGGAGGAAGGAAGAAGGAAGAAGGAAAAAGGAAGAAGGAAAAAGGATGAAGGAAGAAGGAAGAAGGAAGAAGGAAGAAGGAGGAAGGAAGAAGGAAGAAGGAAGAAGGAAGAAGGAAGAAGGAAGAAGGAAGAAGGAAGAAGGAAGAAGGAAGAAGGAGGAAGGAAGAAGGAAGAAGGAAGAAGGAAGAAGGAAGAAGTAAGAAGGAAGAAGTAGGAAGGAAGAAGGAAGAAGGAAGAAGGAAGAAGGAAGAAGGAAGAAAGAAGAAAGAAGAAAGAAGAAGGAAGAAGGAAGAAGGAAGAAGGAAGAAGGAAGAAAGAAGAAGGAAGAAGCAGGAAGGAAGAAGAGTAGGAAGAAGGAAGAAGAAAGAAATAATAAGGAAGAAGTAGGAAGGAAGAAGGAAGAAGGAAGAAGGAAGAAGGAAGAAGGAAGAAGGCAGAAGGAAGAAAGAAGAAGGAAGAAGGAAGCAGGAAGAAGGAAGAAGGAAGAAGGAAGAAGAAAGAAGGAAGAAGGAAGAAGAAAGAAGGAAGAAGGAAGAAAGAAGAAGAAAGAAGGAAGAAGGAAGAAGGAAGAAAGAAGAAGTAAGAAGGAAGAAGTAGAAAGGAAGAAGGAAGAAAGAAGAAGTAAGAAGGAAGAAGTGGAAAAGAAGGAAGAAGGAAAAAGGAAGAAGGAAAAAGGAACAAGGAAGGAGGAAAAGGAAGAAGGAAGAAGGAAGAAGGAAAAGGGAAAAAGGAAGAAGGAAGATGGAAGAAGGAAGAAGGAAGATGCAAAAAGGAAGAAGGAAGAAAGAAGGAAGAAAAAATAATGAAGAAGGAAGAAGGAAGAAGAAAAAAGGAAGAAGGGGGAGAAAGAAGGAATTAGAAAGAAGGAAGAAAGAGGAATGAAGAAGGAAGAAAGAAAAAGGAAGGAAAAAGAAAGACGGAAGAAAGAAGAAGGAGAAGGGAGAAGGAGAAAGAAGAAGGAAGAAGGAAAAGAATGAAGAAGGAGAAGAAGGAAGAAGGAAAAGAATGAAGAAGGAGTAGAAAGAAGAAGGAAGAAGTTCTCTGTTCACTTTTCCCTTCCCACTTTTCACATGTCACTTCTCACTTCTTACTTCTCATTACTCACGTTTCATTTCTCACTCTTCGTTACTCGTAGTTTGAGGTCAATTTTTTTAACTATTCGGCCAAACGGCTTTCGGCCAAACGACCCGTTCGGCCAAAGGCATTCGGCCAAATGGCGTTCGGCCAAACGGCATTCGGCCAAATGGCCTGACACCAAGTTTGCACACTTGAACATTTCTTTAATTTAATGAATGTTATGGAATTTGTAAAACCAGTTCTGCCACAAGATGAATCATTGTATAACTGTACCATGCGTTTCCATATACTGTTATGCTTACATGCTTCTGAACGCTTTTCAATATTTTTACTTACGTTTTTCTCAGGGAGGCCCATTATTGCTTGTAAAATAGATATCATGAAAACGTGTTATCGTGTTAACTTTAGTAACTTCTATGAACATGCAATCATACAAACATGGAAATAACTTCAACGCCGTTTAAGCGACAAACCCCATCCTACTTTGTGACCAAATAATCCCGGAATTCCCCAATAAATCAACTTATGCCAGTCACCATTCGATTTAAATGATCGAAAACTACAAATGCAACACAAGAGCATCGCGATAACAAATTTACTGTCGACCAGTGAATTATTATCAGCTTTTGGTAAGCGCGGCTCTATTTCCCTCTTTGAAGAAACGAGTGAAAATGGACAAATTTTAGAAGGTATTTCGGCATTTATTGATGATGCAGAGTCGAAGAAGAATAAGCCCGACTCGGTAGCAAGACATAAATTAGTGCAAAAGTTGGCAGACTCTTTTACGAAACAAATTCTACTCATGAGCGCACAAAAGTCTCCGTTTTTGTATTGTTGTCTTTTTGGCAATGAATAGATCCATTTCTTTGTTCATTTTTGGGAAAGAACAGATTTCTCGACGTCCATGCTATCTTTAAACTCCTCCTACTCGTAATTAGCGAGTATCGTTTAAGCATAGTTTCCATTGATTATAATTGTTAAGACTGCGTAACCATGTCATTGCAGTCTGTCTTTACTTTAATATACCGTCCATTTATGATCGATTAAGAAAAAACATAAGCGATATACGCGCATAGCGGTAATGGTGTCTACTTAAGATGCCATCATAATAAAAACTCGATAAAAATGCAGCCAGTGTGGCTTAAAACACATAAGAATTCGAATAAAATACGTATTACTTATGCTATCTAAACATTCCTTTCTTTCACTCCCCTGCAGACCCGTATCCGCGTATGCACTGTTCTTCCGTGACACTCAAGCTGCCATCAAGGGTCAATCGCCGAATGCGTCGTTCGGAGAAGTGTCCAAAATCGTTGCATCCATGTGGGACGTGTTAGCGACGGAGCACAAAAACGTAAGTACCCAAACACCTGAAGCAATTCTCGTCGAGAAAATTGAGCTTTTCGATTAGCAGCAGCAACGACATCACTCATCAGCCTAATGACTGAATCACATTGATTACCTACTTCGCAAAACTGTAGCCAATTGACCCCTAACAGCAGTGATGATATGTGATTGCGGACCACATAAACCAAATCCAAACAATATATCTAATCGTTCGCCATCATCGCAGCACATTCTACTGCCCTGATTCCATTTTTTTTACATCGGATACGATCGTAGCCCTAGCCATAGCCTTCTTGGATCACGCGGTGCAAGCAGAAGCAAGTTTTCCCATTAAGTGCGAGCATGTTGTTTTTCGTTTTTCGCCTTTTCCGCCGTTTGCTGGGTTACCGTGCGGAGTACTCATTTTTCCTCGTTTCGTTATATTGTTTTATGCTCAACGACTTTAAGTCATGAATAATTCAATGATGACTTTTTTTTGCTTCCTTTCATAGCTCTTTGTGCAAACGAACCATTCGCGCTGGCTATTGGTATTCGCTGTTATTATTGTAATTCTGATTCTAATCGGATTTTTATCTTTAATTTTCCACTTTTGTTTTACATGAATCTTGTCTCATCTGGCGTTACCTTGGCTACGTTCGTGTCACCTACTTCCCCCAACGAAGTGCATCGATACCCTACGGTTTCATTTTCTCTGCCATCATGTTCCTTACACAGAGTATTTCTGGTGCCATTGCCTATAATATGGTTCCACACTTCTCGATCCGACAAACCCGCCGACGAGGTCTCGCCATCGGTATCACTCAGGAACCGAATAAATGTGACTTTCTCTCCCATTTGAAATGGTTTTGCGATGTTTGTTTATTTTCCTATCGTGCGCTTTAGTGCTTTTTCGACATTAGCCAACAGCGCGGAAATGAATAATTCAAAGAAGATTTCCGGAATGTAAATCGAAGCACAAGGCACAAGAAAAAATAAATAAAAAGGATGTTTTAAATGGGTTTGCTGTCCGCAGACAGCCATTGGCATTGTCGCTCGGCGGCGACGTCGTCGTCGTCCATCCGTCGTGTGTTTGAATTGCGAGTCGAAATTGTGTCATAAATGTGAACGGTGCTTTCCGTGCTTGGGTCGTGTATCAAAACAAGATGAGTGGAATAATTTTACTGTTTGCATAACTGTTTCAGAGTTCAATTGGTTCAGTTTCCACTGGAGCTCTATTCAAGTGTTTGCTCGCAATTCATCTAAATGATGAGCTGTGTCAGTATCAAATCAAAATGGAGTACATATGTTAAATTATTCCCAACTCATAATGCAAAAAAGAGTAAATCGGGACCGCTTTGCGTTTTGGGCGTAACTTATTTTGTAAACAAACATTGGAAGGCGAATTCCTGCTAAAACAAGCATTTCATGAGGAAACCACGGTATGGATCCGATAGATTAAGCTTTCCTCTACCAGATAAGGGAATTAGTTTAGGATGAAAACGCTTGCATTCTCCGGAATTCATGAAGCAATGTTTGTTTACAAAATAAGTTACGCCCAAATCGCAAATCAGTCCCGAAATGTTTTATATAACCGAGTAATTAAGTTGTAGCAGAATCTCATGATCAAGGATTGAGCCGAACATTTAGTTTGAATTAGACTCATTTTCCAATAAGTCATTATAGAAGCTGAGTTTTTATGTGGGTTTGCAAGTCTACGCTTTATTTTACAACTAGTTTTAAACAGTCCGTTGACTCATTGAGACTGCGGGCATTATTAAACAAAGTTGAATGAAAACAATGTTCCGGAAAGACGTAATCCTACGTCAAAAAAATTGTCCTTCATACAACGCATTTCGAAACTCAACCTCTGGAATATGAGTTATTGTCAAAAGTATGAAACACTGTCTAAATGATCGGCACCATGCAAGGTTTTGTTAGAATATATTTAGCTGCTGTAGTTAACAAAGTACCTTACTAGTGAAACTGATTGTTTATTGTAATCTTGTACCAGGCTTAAAGAGCAATCAGTATTATATCTGATGTAATAATAAAAATTCAATTTCAAAAGTATTCATCCTTTGCAGTATCTACCCAAAAGCACCACAAAATGCATGCAATCATTTTCAAATAAACTTTCCATCCAGCTAATAACCCTTTTCTGTTTGCATATGTACGCATCTACATGTGCATGTGGATATAATACTTTCATCCTTGCTGCTTCTCTTTTTCATTTCTGAGCACATGGTACTCGTAAAACTGCTCCATTATAAATTGAATATAAATTGAAAATGAATTGAATTTTTCATTTTAATATATTACATTATTATATATGTTTATCTTTCAATCCGCCACGCCGCCGACCCCCTTTCCTCCTCTTCTTTATTTCTGGGATGATCCCTTCCTCATAGTGAAGGAAAACTCCGAATTACGGCATCGACGAAAATCCTTTTCTTCGCTAGATATTTCGCGATGCTGCTGCGCGCGAACAAAACCGTCATTAGGGTGGTTCATAATATGATTTTCATTTCATTTCATACATTTCCATTTCAGGATTTCATTGTGCACCATTCAAAATCTAATACACTGCCCTTGCTAAAAATGGGACATTTCCTAGTTTGGACCACCCTGATCGACGGCACCCCCTTACTATCTCGCACACATACACTCACACACTTTAAAGAGCAGTTCCTCCCAGCCATGTGTGTGGAATCCGTATATCAGTTCTGAGCTTACCCCACTCTCGACGGTATCTCGTTTCACAACTCGCAAAATGTTTTATTTTCACGATGAAATCTATTTCGTCCGTTCGCTATATCCGCGCACAATCCGGGCCCCATCCAACTACTCACCCCACCGTTTCTCATCAAACTCAATTTGGATAAGGGATTTCAAAACAATTTTGTTGATGTATTCATGTTGTATATTGAACGAAGCTGCTCATAGTCGTCATCGCCGTGCCGGTTGTCCTCTGGTGCTCCGGAATTTCCCCACGGAAATACACCTTCGCTGTCGCGGAATGATAAATTATTAGCCCCGGTTCCAAGTGGATCCTATCGATGAATGATGACGAAGATACATTGTTGCGGGCCGAGCGCGGCAGCAAGCAGATGGAAATTAGTCGATAACTCCTCAATCGTTGCGTTGCCCCGCGTTCGGCTCTACAAAGCTATACAAAGTGTGACAAATGTTTGCTGACTAAGCAAGCAGCGCGCCCGGAAATGGGATATATTGGAATCAGATTTGTAATGTGTGCCCGATAAGATATCCTTATTTGAACTTTGGATTTTATCTTGTACCTAGTCGACTACAACTTGGGAATCGAATCTGGTATTGGTTCAATTCGTATTTATTCTGCATTGTCATGATCCTAGAATGAAAGGTCTAATTGTTTATGTATTACACGTTATTACACAGGACAAAACGAAAACTTCAAAATAATCTGGGCACGCAATATTTGCTAAACATATTATTGTCTATCGACACGGTATTCAAGTATTAATAAAATTTTCTAAATTTATAAAAAAAAATGTTAAAGTAAAGTTTGATTTTATTATTTAGTCTTTTGAATTGCGTAGTAGAACAACAGATTACTTACATTTAGTTTGATCCTGACCAACGTTTTTTTTCTCAGGCCGGAGTGGCCTTTGCAGTACATGAAAGTCGACTCCACTCAGCTCGGTCACCAACCACGCAATCTACGGAGGGTCCGCAAGTCTTCTATCTGACCGATCATTGTGTTCTTGTGTCAACTACGCACATCAGCCGATCCAGCGTTGCATTGATCAACCGTGCCAGTTTATCCGGAAATCCATATTCGTGCCTTAACTGCCATATCTGGTCTCGATCGATATGGGGCCTTGTAGTTGATGAATAAATGAAGTTTGAGCACGTTATATTCGCGGAATTTTTGCAATATCTGGCGTACAGCAAACACCTGGTCCGTGGTAGAAGTTTTGTCCATGTATCCCGTCTGGTGCTGCTCCATGAGATCTCTTACAATTGGTGATAGTCGACGGCATAAAATTTGGTAGAGAATCTTGTAGGCGGCATTCAGCGCTGTAGTTGCAACCATCCAGCTTTTTGCCTTTATTGTTCATGGAACATACGACACTTGCCATCCACTCCTGCGACTGAACCTCATATTCCCAAATCTTGGTAATTATTCATTGCATCGTTTTAGCCAGTGTTTCACCACCGTCTTTAAGTACCTCCCTTGGTTGTCGATCAACCCTAGGGGTTTTGTTTTTTTTTCAGTCGTCAAATCTACTTCTAGTTTTCATGGAGGTCCGGAACTGGAGAACGTATTTCCTGCGCATATTCTCCCAGGCTCGTCATCATACTGCCATCGTTGTCTGCCACATCGCCATTTAGGTGCTCTTGGTATCCCTGGATCGCCTCACACTCGTGCATAAGAAGATTCCCGTTTATGCCCTTGTCAATGTCAGGCTGTGGCCCTTACTTGAATGGTTCAACTTCTCATAGAACTTTTGTGCGTTATTAGCGCGGTACAGTTGCTCTGTCTCTTCACGGTCTTAATTTTCTAGTTGGCCCTTTTCCTCCGAAATATCGAATTTTGTCTGTCCACGTCCGTTTGTATCGTGCCTTGTTCAACCTCGAGTGGTGTTCCTTTCTTGCCTAGCCCGCTTCCTTTTGTCCTTCTAAGCGATAAACCATTCAACGGCATTCGGTCTATTTACGGGCGACGGTGACGGTTCGAGGCTTGGCACTTATTGACAGGGTAGGGTAGTTTTCACTTACGATACCACCAGCGCTGCCAGTGGACGTAACATTGACAATCAAACAAGATCGTTTTCCGACCGATTCTTTGTAACACCGAACCATTTGATATTCGCGAATCAAACGTTACTATAACTGGTCAACGAGCTGTCTGCCCAAGTTCCAGACAGTACGCAAGACCTTCATTGACTCCGACAACGTCCAAGGCGGTTGAGCGACCTCACTTGATCTGAGCATTGTAGTGATTCGGCGTTAACGCTTCCTGATTGAGGCTGTCCAATGTCCACTTTTGTCCACAGTGCCAATGTCGTCATTCATACCTCATGAGGCGTTCCAATGAGCCAGCCGACGGGAGATTGAAAATCCACTTGGTCACCGAGTTAGTAAAGGTCTTTGTTAGCTCCTGTTCGATCGTTTTGATCTCTTCGCACAAACCTCGACTGTCTCCCTGCAAGTTTTTCCTGTTATCCGAGTAAATTTCGATCGGCGTATAACAAAACAACGAATAGTTATTTTTCGGTTGACAAGGAATACACAACTTTCAGTTGTACAGATCTCACGGTAAGGCACGTAGACAACGCGATCCAACACGACGTAGTTGCGACCGAGTCGAATCTGGGAGGGTCGACAAACGTCACTTGGTGTTGTTGGAAGAATCCTTCGATACCCGTCGAATCAAAGCGCGAATATTAGAGACGTGATATCGCTGACAAACTTCAATTTGAACTGTCGCGAGAGGCGTGTAGATATCGGAAGTAGAGGTACCAGTCGAAGATGAGCTTGGTGAGATACTGGTGATGTGAAAATATGACCAGAATCTTGTAATTGTTTATGACGTACGAAACTGCGCCGATATGACTGGCCTTCCGCACAATGTCGCGATCGTTCAAAATGGGGACAATTTTTTACAGGGCTAGTCCTTTCGATAAATTTCTTGAGGGTCGTGTTTCCTGATTTCAATGTCTTTATCTCGTTCGAATAAGCTGACTGTACTCCATAAGCTATCCTCTGCTTTGAGCAATTTCTATCTCTGGCGACTGCATCGTGCACCTGCGGTACTTTTCCCGATGTAGCGATGTATGCCGCTTTTCGCAGCATATGACTTCTTCTTCTTCTTCTTCTTCTTATTGGCATTACATCCCCACACTGGGACAGAGCCGCCTCGCAGCTTAGTGTTCATTTAGCACTTCCACAGTTATTAACTGCGAGGTTTCTAAGCCAGGTTACCATTTTTGCATTCGTATATCATGAGGCTAGCACGATGATACTTTTATGCCCAGGGAAGTCGATACAATTTCCAATTCGAAAATTGCCTAGACCGGCACCGGGAATCGAACCCAGCCACCCTCAGCATGGTCTTGCTTTGTAGCCGCGCGTCTTACCGCACGGCTAAGGAGGGCCCCCATATGACATAACTTAAATTAACAACCCATTCAACATATTGTTGTATGTACGAGTACGAGTTTAGTACTTTTTTTTTTGGAAAGTACTAAACTAGTCTTAGACGTTTGAAGACATTCTACTAAATATTCTACTAATAACATTACTACAAACTGTTGAAACTGTATATGAGATTGTTAGTTTACAGCTGTCAACCTTAATGGTAAACGTAACGGGGAAGGGTCATTTGGCCGAATGCCACTAGGCCGAAACCCATCTGGCCGAAAGTCATTTGGCCGAAAGGGTCGTTCGGCCGAAAGAGTCATTTGGCCGAAAGGGTCGTTTGGCCGAATGGGTCGTTTGGCCTTATGGGTCATTTGGCCGGAAGGGTTATTTGGCCGAAAGGGTCGTTTGGCCGAATGGGTCATTTGGCCGAAAGTCATTTGGCCGAAAGGGTCGTTTGGCCGAATGGGTCATTTGGCCGGAAGAGTTATTTGGCCGAAAGGGTCGTTTGGCTGAATGGGTTATTTGGCCTAAAGGGTCGTTTGGCCGAATGGGTCATTTGGCCGAAGGGGTCATTTGGCCGAATGGGTCATTTCGCCGAAAGGGTAATTTCGCCGAAAGGGTAGTTTGGCCGAAAGGGTCGTTTGGCCGGAAGGATCATTTAGCCGAAAGGGTAATTTGGTCGAAGGGGTCGTTTGGCCAAAAGGGTCATTTGGCTGAATAGGACATTTGGTCGAATAGGTCATTTAGCCGAATAGTTCATTTGAAAAATTAGAAAATAGCAATGAGAAGAGAGACGTCTCACTTCTTACTCTTCATTTTTCTCTTCTCACTGTAAAAAGTAAGAAGCGCGAAATGAGTAGTGAGACGCCACGCTACTTCTTTCGTATTACTCACTTTTCACAGTAAGAAGTGAGAAATGGGGAGTTCGAAGTGAGACGTCTCACTTCTCACTCCTCATTTATCACTTCTCGATGCAAAAAGTGAGTAGTGCGAAGTGGGTGGAGAGACGTCTCACTACCCCCTTCCTTCGCACTACTCACTTTTCATAGTGAGAATTGAGAAATGAGGAGTGATAAGTGAGACGTCTCACTTCACACTCCTCATTTCTCACTTCTCGCTGTAAAAAGTGAGTAGTGAGATGTCTCACAACCCACGTCGCACTACTCACTTTTCACAGTGAGAAGTGAGAAATGAGAAAAGAGAAGTGAGAAGTGAGGCGTCTTACTTCTCACTCTTCATTTTTCTCTTCTCACTGTAAAAAGTGAGAAGCGCGACTGAGTAGTGAGACGTCTCACTACTCACTTTGCGTTTCTCACTTTTGACAGCGAGAAGTGAAAAATTTGGAGTGAGAAGTGAGACGTCTCACTACTCACGTCGCGCTTCTCACTGTTTACAGTGAGATGTGAGAAATGAGGATTGAGAATTGAGACGTCTGCGAAGTGGGTAGTGAGACGTCCCACTACTCATTTCGCGCTTCTCACTTTTTACAGTGTGAAGAGAAAAATGAAGAGTGAGAAGTGAGACGTCTCTTTTCTCATTCCTTATTTCTCTCTTTTCAAATGACTCTTTGGCCAAACGACCCTTTAAGCTTTAAGCTTAATGACCATTTCGGTCAAAAAACCCTTTCTGCCAAATGACCCTTTTGGCTAAATGATCGTTTCGGCTATACGACCCTTTGGGCCTAATGCCCCTTTCGGCCAAATGACCCATTCGGCTAAATGACCCTTTCGGCCGAATGACCCATCCGACCATACGACACTTTTGGCCAAACGACCCTTTCGGCCAAACGACCCTTTCGGCCTCCCAAGCAGCAAGCGCAACATCTTTCAAAGAGGTGTTTGTTCCTAATAAATTGCATTGTAGACACTGGCAATACATCGAGTCACATTAAAGCCACTTCCCTGTTTCAGAAAATCACAATGTTTCATTTCCGTTTAAGTGGCGTCGCAATATTCTACCCATCTAACTTCTTGGGTGGTTTAAAATTCGATGTGTTTCATATCAGAAACAAAACAGATAAGTTGCAGAAATAATAACACTTCTGTTTATTGCTGTTACGACAATGTTTCTGATATGTTGCAAAACACTTTGAGCTCAGCTGAGCAGTATTTTATTTTTGAAAGCCCCCTGCATGTTCCGTATAAGGTACGATGAAGTTACAAATGACTTTGTTGTTTATGTAGTGCACTTGTAGCAGAATCTCCAAATAGAATTGTTGGTGTGATGGTTATAGTAGAAGGTTGCAAATCTCAAGGTCCATGGTTCGATTCCCGGTTGGTTTTTTTTTTTATTTTCATTGTAGCCGCAAGATGTTGCAAACAGGCTCCACCTCTTGCGCTTTTTGTGTCACAAAGGAGTTCCAAATACGATGCGTTGTGCATATGTCAGACCTTTAGTAAGTCACACCACAGTTGTTGTTACTCACTGAGAAACAAGAGGTGTTGCTTGGGCTAATGACCCATTCGGCCAAATGACCCATTCGGCCTAATGACCCATTCGGCCTTATGACCTATTCGGCCAAATGACCCATGTGGCATATAAGAAGGTGCTGATTCAGTGAATTCAAGCCTTCTTATATACCAAAAATCAAATTGATCAAAATGCTCTAATGGTGGGTGCAGTTGACCTCCAGAAACGTCAAATCAGAGACTTACCGGCAGGCAAGCTGGCGGCCATTACCTCTTGCGGAAAACTGGATTATTGCCGACCGCAAAAGAAAATATCAGTGTACTGTTCGTAATTATTTGGGGTTGAGTTGATTACACCCACAAAAAATTGAAGAAAAACCTGGTGGTATTTAAAAGCTGTAGATATTTGAATAAACCAAGAAATTAATAAAATCCATCCGCGTAAAAAGTGACCCTAGTGTATTCTATCCTGAGTTTACTTACTCATGGATCCTGTACACCTCCGGTGGTGCGAAGGGCCGACTTGAAAGATCTCCACCCTGAGCGTTTTCCAGGTATCGCTTTAACCTGCTACCAGGTTAGATTTCGGTCGACTTCTTTTATTTCTTTATTGAGGCTTCGCCGCCATGAGCCTCTGAGTCTGCCTCTGCTGCGATGTCCCGCTGGGTTCCAGTCTTATCCTTGTTTACAGATTTCGTTTCCGCCCCTACGCAGAGTGTAGCCGACCCAGTCCCACTTCCGATCCCGAATTTCTGTTGCTATCGGCCTCTGGTGACAACGACGATGGAGCTCGTTGTTTGAGATCCAGTTGTGAGGCCACCAGGCCCGAATTATATATCGCAGGCAGCTGTTGATGAACACCTGCAGCCGTTGAGTGTTCTCCACTGATACACACCATGTTTCGCTAGCGTATAACAGCACAGATTTCACGTTAGAGTTGAAAGTTCGTATTTTGGTGCGTTCACTTATCTGCCTGTTGTTCCAGATATTTCTTAAACTCGCAAAAGCAGCCGTTGCTTTCTTGATCCGTGCGCCTATATAGATCTTGGTACCGCCGTCTGACGCCATTTGGCTACCAAGATATTAGAACCTTTCAACATTCTCTATTGGTTGCCCGCCTACTGTGAAACTGGAAGGGGTTACCGTGTTTACATCCAACGATTTGGTTTTGTTGACGTTGATGACTAAACCTGCCGAAGAGGAGCGCTCGGCAAGGTCGTTGAGCTTACTCTGCATGTCAGAGTGCCGTTGAGCGAGGAGTGCAACGTCATCAGCCAATTCGAAGTCGTTTAGGTGCTCCATGGTTATAGGCGGCCATAACAGCACGAAAGAGCCGTCGCATGGCATATTTTGGTGTAAAGATAGAAATGTCCCTTTCCACGGGTTCTACGAGGGCACGTTGCAAGTTCCTGGAGTGGCCAGGTTTGATCGGCAACTCTTTTATGTACCATACATCCCCGTTTTATGAGAATCTTTGAAGAATTGCCCATGGAAAGACAGATATGGAGCGATTTTTATGCTCCCCTTATATGACCGACAAGGAAGTCGTTTCCCGGTGGCCAATACATTTGAAACCAGCGTATAACCATACAGCCACAAAATTGATGAGTTTATACTTCGAACGGTATGTGAACTCAACCGTGTTACTCAACCGCTACTGTGCCGAGATCTACTGTGGTATTCTGCTGCCAGAATCCACACAGAATCTATTTTTAGATTTTCCATTATTCATTGTTGTTGTCGTTGCTGGTCCATCTCACCGTGAGTCCATTGTGGCCATTTGTCCGCGTCGTGAATCCAATGATCGTTGCATTGTTCGGTTGACATTTATCCGGACACGTTGGAGGAATGCCTCCGAGAAGAACAATTTGTCAGTCGTCATCAGGCAGTCGTAACAGTAAGGGCGCTCCCCAATACGCCACCGTATAGGCCGCTCATCCGGCGAATGACGAGGGTTTGGTTGAGGGGCTGGGAATCGAACCCATGACCATTCGGTTGTAAGGCGAAGGTTACAATTTGACTATTCTATAAGCACTTACATTTTTGGGTCAATATGACCCTAACATCTTATTCGTAACTTTTTTTGTGGGGTCGTTCCTGTTTCACCTTAAACAACATTTTTTTATGTTAGATCCTTTATTTCCATAAAATTTCCATAAAAGTCAAGAAATTTCAGAACGATCGGCGCATTAGTTGAAGAGTTATTCTACTTTGAAGTTTCGTTTTGGGTCATATTGACCCCAACATCTGACTAAGGTTAGGTGTATATGAATCAGCTTGTTCAAGATTTTAGTTTTGTTACCACACTTTGCTCTGGCCATTCTGCTTCGGGTCGAGAAACTCGCAACTAGCGGAACGTTACATCTGTGCTAGATGATTTTTTTGGGCAAAACTGAATCCTTGCAGTGGAAATATGCATGGGGCACAATCCTGACATTGACGCAAAAAAGTACCGCCATCCTTGGCTGAATCGTGTTGTGCGATAAAATTCCTTGAGAATCGAAGAGGTTCATTATGCAGTACAAAATGTTCCACTTCGTCCGCGCAATGCCCTTCAATTGAATCTCAGTGATAAAATCGGTAACGTATGGGGAGTAGAGTGCCACTTTCGGATCTCGAATCCTTCACGTGTGTGTTACACACAGTGTGTATCTGTTTTAACTCGAGCGCTACCTTCATTGCTTCCGCAGCTGTGTCGGAACTGTTGTCGTCGAGTGACGTAGTGCTTCTCTATGATTATTTTAGCTGTCCCCGCTTCGTGCTCCTTTGTGTTCAGGTTCTTTATGTATTGTGCTTGACAGCGAGATCATGTGGATCCAAAGCTACAAACATCCATCTCGAATGTTTTCACGCGCATCTTGTTTTCTTATTCTGAATTGGTGGAACATTTGCTTCAGGTCTTCGCAAACTGCAACCAGCCGCTCACGAAGTCTGCAAAGCAAGTGGAGTTGACAGATCCAGTCCCTTGCTTGAGGAGCATGGTGTTCAACGAAACATCTCCGACCTTGGTCGCAGCATCCTAAACTAGTCTTTACATGGCTTTTCTGGGTTTCTCAAAGCACCCCTGCGAGGGTTTGACGATTCCATTTCCTTCGGCGTTACATCGTGGATGTAGTTGCATTCCAAATAGTCGGTGATTCGCCGCTGTACGCCGGCCGGCAGTTCAGGGTATCTACTCTTCCTTCTCTCGGAACATTCCAAGCGACGCTTTGTTATGGAAAAACTTTTGAGGAAATTCACACGATCATACTGCAACAGAAGTCCTGTCTCGAAACTAGTTTCAACACGCTTCGAGGTTATTTCCACAATCTGACCGGGTTACTAATGCTTTGTCGATTATGGACCTTTGTCGACAGAAACACTAACTTTCTACACAGTTGAGGGTCGCTTGATGAGATCATGTAGTTCTTGGTTAGCTTGGTGATCACCTTAACATTAGCATACGTACAGCGTGAAGTTTGTCGCCTTTTGTCCCTCAATGGTGTACCAGTAAATTGACCAGCCAAGGCGAGTCTTGCTGGCTAGAGGATCAGTGTTGCAACCAGATTGGCATTGTTGGAATCGATGAGAGGATACCTGGAGTGACTGCCTCGTAGCTACTGACCGGTATGCCTCAAAGGTAGGTGTACTGACACGCTAAATCTGTTTTTTTTTTCAACGTTTGGTTCGAAAAATTGAGGCTAGCGGCCGTTGACGTGTTGTGCAACGTAAACAGTTTGATTTTCCAATCTCCACAGTCCAGGGATAATTCCTAGAAGAATTAGTACGAACTTTTTCGATTTTACACTGACCAAAAACATACTAGTAAACTTCTATTTCTTTATGATTTCTAGTTGCTTGTGCAATAAATCTAAAATTGATTAAATTGAATCAACTTGAACGAATACAAACCAAAGCAACAACATCGCAATCAATAATTTTAAAACCCTAAACCCCCTCCTTTTCCTATTGTGTATTTGTGATCCCTAACCTCGAGTCAGTCGCGTGTACGTCGGCTACCCAAACTAACTCTAGTTATAAGAAACACAAGAATTGTAAAATAGATTGTACAAAAAAAAACATATTTCCGGCTCCGTAACGCCAAATGGCAAATGAGCCTTCTAAATAAACGCAAGATTAAAAAAAAACTTAAACTAATACAAAAACAGACCGAAGCGATACGGAATTTTCCTTACAGATGCTTACTTTCGGACATCGCAACGTCAATATGAAACGATTTCATTTTCTTAGTGCACATTTATCACTCGCAAGATTCAGGTCAATCCATCAAATAAGTATAATCAGAAACATGTTATTCCGCACCGACCTTTCCATAAGCCACAGCGCAAATCTAGTTCAACCAATTATTATAAATCACTGTCACTAAAACCAGCTTACACAGTGCCATACGCTATTGTGTTAACTTCGTTTACTACAGTTTCGATTTGAGATAATAAAACTATCAATATACATCATAATAACGAACCAAGCACCATTTCCGCACTCGATCTCCCTAAAACCCTCTCAACCAGTTCTGGGTCCCATCAGCCAGCCCGAACGACGCCACACACCGACCGGTCTCGTCGAATTGCAGCGCCCAGGTTCTGGCTGGGGAAGAATTGCCAAACCAAACAGAACCGAACCGAACCGAAAGAGATGTATGAGATCTATTAAAATTTCAAAACAAAATCAATATTTTATAATTTCCGTTGCAAAGCTCCACCACGACGACGCTGCTGCCGTTGTTGGGCGTCGTGTATAGTTGCGGTTCCGGTTCGCGCCATTGTCGTAGTTAGTAGCAGGGGTGGTATGCACCATTATGCCTTGTCAAAATTGTTCCAATAAATAGAATTAGTTTGAATTAGTTCGTTAAACGTGATGTGATATATTATACTCAAGAATTTCACTCGATTATTAGATTTGAATGCATTTCCTTTGATAATCTCATTTGATTAAAGTTATACACCTTTCTTTTAAATTTTAGTGTTACGTACATAATGGACCACCCCAAAATTTATTTGAATTAAACTTGATTAGTGTAGGTTAGGTAGGTCAAATTATATAACACAAATACATGTTTTGAAATAATAAACTTTTCCGATTTTCTTGCAATGAATACCATCCGCGGATATGCATCGCGGCTCTTACACAATCGCGAATTCAATATAAACGAGACAAACCACACATAAGATAAGGGTTTCTCTTTCAACTCTCCAGCATAGGATGGGACTTCGCTGTATGGCAGCTCGCGCGCGCTAAACCAATTCGATTCGGAAAGGG
This sequence comes from Armigeres subalbatus, assembly GCF_024139115.2. Classification (NCBI taxonomy): domain Eukaryota; kingdom Metazoa; phylum Arthropoda; class Insecta; order Diptera; family Culicidae; genus Armigeres; species Armigeres subalbatus. Next base: position 162,619,124 of record NC_085139.1, read on the forward strand.
AGCGTGGTTCGGCTGGAGTGGGTGCGGTACGATATTCCTTCCAGTCGCGAGTGTATATCATACACAGTCATTCAGGGTAATGCTTTCAGTTGTGAGCTGGTGGAGATTATTGTTTTCTTTGAAGAATTTCTAAATTGATGTTCGTTTAATGTTTTTCGCAGTTGTCGGACCTAGGCGATGATCATATGATAAGATAAAATATATAGATATATCGGAGGCGAGCCAGCCTGGGACTGCAAGTCTCCTTAATAAAGCTAATAAAAAAAAATATATATATAAATATATTTTTGAAAATGAATATAAACTTTAGGTTCTCGTTCTATTATTCCATCATCGACCCTTTCTTAATATCTATTCACAAGCAATTCCAGTAATATCGATATGTCGTGGTAGATTCGTTACAAGCATTCTTCAAAGAAGGAAAATCAAACAAGGTCACATCGATATACCCGAGGTTGTTGCTGTGCTATCGACGGGAAATTTCAAATAATGCAGACTAGGGCTTATGCCTTCAGAAGAAGAGGGTGCTCCAACCATAGGGCGCAGGATTGCTGACGGTATCGAGCATAATTATTGTTCGCCACCAATTAGTACACACTTTGTTGCATGTGACTGTGCCAATAGATTGAAATAGTCAAGTACCATTAGCACATATGTCAAATAATTCATAAAGGTAGTGAATATACATTTGCACCTGCGATTACACGTAGGGCAGGAAGCTATTACAACTAGTAGTAAATTGAAAGATAGTTACACTGTTATTACATATTTAGAATCAAGAAAACTAAACCAAAGCTCAATTCTCCAAAATTCGTGGAATAACAAAGACACTATTTGTTCCGTCCTCAATCATTTGTGTAATTAAATGATAATTCTCTATTTCTGATAAGCGACCAACCAAATAAAACTGCGGCAAACATATTTACTTGCAACATGATCCTATGCATGAGAACCCTGAGGGTAGTTTTTATTGAAAATGGGTTTAAACCTTTCGAGACGGATGGGTCGTATCCCGGGTAGACGAAAATAGCTCATTAACAGTAAAACATGATATTGATAACAAAACATGATATAAACTTGTTTGAAATAAGAATAAAAATAACAAGCAAAAATAACAACAAATTGCACCGAAATATCAGATTTTGCCATTAACAAGAACTTATCATTATCTTGAGCTATTAGTTTGTTCTTGTTAATGCAAAACCCGATATTTTTATGATATTTCGGTGCAATTTTTTGTTATTTTTACTCTTATTTCAAACAAGTTCATATCATGTTTTGTTATCAATATCACGGCTTCTACCCGGGATATGCCCAGCGTTTAAGATTGGCTGTGTTAAATCACAGAAGAGAGCTAGATCATCGCTTTCTTCAGCAAAGTTGCTCATCAGGATGTGGAGTTGAGGAATAGGAAGGAAATTGTTGACGTGATACTCGCTTTGATAGAAGCCGACGAGTCATCTGCACTTCCCGGGAACTCACTGGGATTTTTGATATATGGGGTAGGGAGTGTGGCGGGGTTCGTTTTGGTAAACGGTTGCCGTGTATAGCGTGTAGTTTGATTTAAAACAAAAACAATCGAACGAACGCTAATTATTTTAATTATCGATCGCACTACACAACTGGATGCGAACTAAATTTCGGTGACCGGCCGATCGTTTTGCTTTCCGCTCAAAGCAAAACTAAATTTCTACGACCAGCTGATCGCTCTGATTACTGGAGAATCTGCTCATCAGGATGTTGGCTTTACAGGAAAAATAGTGTGACAAGTGTGACTTATCCTGAAGACACAAATACCCGAAACATTGGGTAAATTTCGCTTCGGAGAGCATGCAAATGAATCTGAAATATTTGATTCCTATCCAGTTTTCCGCGAGCGGTAATGGCCGCCAGCTTGCCTGCGGGTTAGTCTCTGATTCGACGTTTGTGGAGGTCAACTGCACCCACCACCACGAGCATTCTGACCAATGTGGCATATAAGGAGGTGCTGATGAAGTGAATTCAAGCCTTCTCTTATACCACATTGATCAAAATGCTTGGAACGGTGGGTGCAGTTGACCTCCACAAACGTCAAATCAGAGACTAGTCCGCAGGAAAGCTGGCGGCCATTACCGATCGCGGAAAACTGGATACCGCATTGTATGATAATTTTGAACATTTCATGAGGTTTAGTCATCTTGAACGTCAAGTCAGTGACCAATTTTCAGGAATACGAGATATATATCTAGACCAACATTTGAAAATAGCGTAACAGCCTAAATGTTATTATTTATTTATTCAGACTAAGGCCGAAGTGGCCTGTGCTGCACATAAAAGACTTCTCCATTCAGCTCGGTTCATGGCTGCACTTCGCCAACCACGCAGTCTGCGGAGGGTCCGCAAGTCGTCCTCCACCTGATCGATCCACCTTGCCCGCTGTGCACCTCGCCTTCTTGTTCCCGTCGGATCGTTGTCGAGAACCATTTTCACCGGATTACTGTCCGACATTCTGGCTACGTGCCCGGCCCACCGCAGTCTTCCGATTTTCGCGGTGTGAACGATGGATGGTTCTCCCAACAGCTGATGCAACTCGTGGTTCATTCGCCTCCTCCACGCACCGTCCGCCATCTGCACCCCACCATAGATGGTACGCAACACTTTCCTTTCGAAAACTCCCAGTGCGCGTTGGTCCTCCACGAGCATCGTCCAGGTCTCGTGTCCGTAGAGAACTACCGGTCTTATAAGCGTTTTGTAGATAGCCAGTTTGGTACGGCGGCGAACTCTATTCGATCGGAGCGTCTTGCGGAGTCCAAAGTACGTACGATTTCCAGCCACTATGCGTCTCCGAATTTCTCTGCTGGTATCGTTATCGGCGGTCACCAGTGAGCTCAAGTACACGAATTCTTCAACCACCTCGATTTCGTCACCACCGATAGAAACTCGTGGTGGGTGGCTCACATTGACCTCTCTTGAGCCTCTTCCTATCATGTACTTCGTCTTCGACGTGTTGATGACTAGTCCAATCCGTTTAGCTTCGCTTTTCAGTCTGATGTAGGCTTCTTCCATCCTCTCAAAGTTACGTGCCATGATATCAATGTCCTCGGCGAAACCAAATAACTGGACGGACTTCGTGAAAATCGTATCACTCGTGTCAACCCCTGCCCTTCGTATTACTCCCTCCAAAGCGATGTTGAATAGCAGACACGAAAGACCATCACCTTGCCGTAACCCTCTACGGGTTTCGAAGAGACTCGAGAATACCCCTGAAACTCGAACTACGCACATCACCCGATCCATCGTCGCCTTGATCAACCGTATCAGTTTATCCGGAAATCCGTTTTCGTGCATTAGCTGCCATAGCTGGTCCCGATCGGTTGTATCATATGCGGCTTTGAAGTCGATAAATAGATGATGTGTGGGCACGTTGTATTCGCGGCATTTCTGCAATACCTGACGTATGGCGAACACCTGGTCTGTGGTAGAGCGTTCACCCATAAATCCCGCCTGGTACTGCCCCACGAACTCTCTTGCAATTGGTGTTAGTAGACGGCATAAAATTTGGGAGAGTACCTTGTAGGCGGCGTTCAGCAATGTGATTGCGCGGTAGTTGCTACAATCCAGCTTATCGCCCTTTTTGTAGATGGGACACACGACACCTTCCATCCACTCCTGCGGCAGAACCTCATCCTCCCAAACCTTGGTAATCACCCAGTGCAGCGCTCTAGCCAGTGCCTCACCACCGTGTTTAAACAGCTCTCCTGGTAGTTGGTCAACTCCAGGGGCTTTGTTGTTTTCAGCCGGCCGATCTCCTCCTGGATTTCCTGGAGATTCGGAGCCGGAGGTCGCATGTCCTGCGCGCGTGCTCCTAGGTTCATTACCATACCGCCACCGTTGTCTGCCATATCGCCATTCAGGTGCTCTTCGTAGTGCTGCCGCCACCTTTGGATCACCTCACGCTCGTTCGTAAGAAGGTTCCCGTTTATGTCCTTACACATATCGGGCTGTGACACGTGGCCCTTACGTGAACGGTTCAACTTCTCATAGAACTTTCGTTGTTATTAGCGCGGTACAGTTCCTCCGTCTCTTCACGGTCTCGATCTTGCTGCTGGCGCTTTTTCCTCCGGAAAATCGAGTTTTGTCTGTTCCGCGCCCGTTTGTATCGTGCCTCGTTCGCCCTCGTGCGGTGTTGCAGCAATCTCGCCCATGCTGCATTCTTCTCCTCAACTAACTGCTCACATTCGCCGTCATACCAGTCGTTTCTCTGATCCAGAGCCACCGTGCCTAGTGCAGTGGTTGCGGTGCTTCCAATGGTGGATCGAATATCTCTCCAGCCATCTTCAAGAGATGCTGCGCCTAGCTGCTCTTCCGATGGGAGTGCCACTTCCAGCTGCTGCGCGTAGTCTTGGGCTAGTTTACCGTCTTGTAGCCGCCCAATGTTAAGCCGCGGCGGACGACTCCGACGCGTGTTGATCACCGTCGAGAGTTTTGAGCGGAGACATACTGCGACGAGGTAGTGGTCGGATTCAATATTCGCACTGCGCACATAGGAGTAAATAAGCCAATTCTTGGCCAAAACTATTTTTTGCGGTTATTTGGGCCTGATATTCCTAGGATGAACTAATAATTGCTAATTATGCAGGAAAATGCAATTTTTGGCTAAATCTATCCACCTAACAGTGTAAAACCAGATAAAAACCTTAAAACACATAAGTTCTCAAATAAAACCTCGCATTTATGTAAATCAAAATCTCTTGCTGCCGCTACGTGAACGATTCTAAAATGGCTATATTTCACAAAGATTTTCTAACATTTACATAGGAAAAAAACATCTAACTTATTTTAACCCATGCCCAACATCCCAAAAGAAAAATGGTTGTATAAATTCGCATGCACAAAAGTAAACACTGTTTTCAGCTTGAACACTATTTTCTCCTTAACTCCCCTATCAGGGAATAATATCAGGTATGGGCGTTTGAAGCCTTACAACAACATAGAACGTCCTGAACATAGCAGAGTTCGGAAACAGAAAATATTCAGTACATTGGCAGCATCTGTATTGTTCCAAAATAAGATTATCATTCAAACGTACCTATAGAGGTACTGAGGTAAAACAATCTACTTTTAAATATCCCTTGGACGCCCTAGGGTATCCAAACTATACTTGAGTTCAGGACTTCAGATGTACACATAGGAAAATTCATTACAATTAAAAAACGCCGCTAGATCGGATATATATCGGAGCTTTGAGTGACAAAAAAGCTACTGTCATGACTGTAGATCGCAAGCTTTGAACTCAAAGGCAGTTTGGATAACTCAAATTATATCAAAGCTGTCTTGCGATGTTTGTTGGTCTTCCGAGAGATGTAATGAGTGTGACAGAAAACGCAGCTGTAGAACTCAAGTCCTGAAATCAAGGACAGTTTGGTTGATTCAAAATATCCCATAACTATTTTACAAGATAGTTGGTCTTGGTTCGTCCAGGTTGGTTGGTTGGTCCAGGAGATGCTGTGAATATAAATAAAATATATGTAACAAAAAAAGTTCCGCAAGTTCTGAACTCAAGAACATTTTAGATGACCCAGAATATCCCAAAATTACATCACATTGTTTGTTGATCTACAAGTTGATGTAATGAATATAATATTTTTTCTTCTGGATTCGTTATATGTGTAATTTATGAGCAAATGGTAAAATTTTGTTTTAAAATGATGAAAAATCGCATTTTATTCAAATAGCTCAGAATCTAATTTGCGGACGTTTGCGGACGAGTTTTCACGTGGAATGCTTAGTCCATATCTTGAAGTTAAACCCAAGTGATTTATCTTTGCCGGATCTTGCCGTATAGATTAACTTTTCCTCTGATGAAAGACATAAAAAATAGAAAAAATTGTGATTTTCAAGTGGTCATCACCTAAAACATAAAATTTATAATTTGACCATAAACATGAACAAAATGGAGACATACCACTATAATCTACTTATTGTGTACTAATAATAGCTTATTGATAACATTTATGTTGTGTAAAAATCAGATTTTCCAAATACTCCACAAATAAAGTAAATAAAATCCAATTCAATACCTCATTTTTGAGCCCTAATTATATTTTTTTACAAAATTTTAGGTCACTTCTGAAATAGCCATAGTATGCAGAATGTTTCTAAGTATCTAAAAAAAATAATATAAGAATGTATAAATGTTGAAAAAAAAATTTTGGGTTTTGTCCACGAATTTGTTCTAGTTACTCTTCTGTGCTGCGGTAAGTGCGTACGTTCGTGATGTCGGAGAAGAATTTACCGTCGATTAGAACGTGGTCGATTTGGTTTTCCGTTACTTGATTAGGTGATTTCCATGTGGCCTTGTGGATATTCTTCCGGGGGAAGAAAGTGCTTCGGACTACCATTCCGCGGGAGGCTGCAAAGTTTATGCATCGTTGGCCGTTGTCGTTCGATACGGTTGCAGACTATCCGGTCCGATGACCGGTCTATACATTTCCTCCCTTCCTACCTGAGCGTTCATGTCACCGATGACGATTTTGACGTCCCGCAGTGGGCATCCATCGTATGTCTGCTCCAGCTGCGCATAGAACGCTTCTTTCTCGTCATCGGATCTCCCTTCGTGTGGGCAGTGCACGTTGATGATGCTATAGTTGAAGAAACGGCCTTTTATCCTCAGCTTGCACATCCTTGCGTTGATTGGCTGCTCTTTCCCAGCACTATGAAGCCGGTTCCCAGCTCGTTGGTGGTGCCACAGCTTTGGTAGAAGGTAGCCGCTCGATGCCCGCTTTTCCACACTTTCTGTCCTGTCCAGCAGATTTCCTGCAGCGCTACGACATCGAAGTTGCGGGGATGTAATTCATCGTAGATTATCCTATTGCAACATGCGAAGCCTAGCGACTTGCAGTTCCATATTCTAAGCTTCCAATCGTGATCCTTTATTCGTCGCCTAGGTCGTTGCCGATTGTATCGAGTCGTATTATCTTCTATGTCGTTCGTAATAGTTGTTTTTAAAGGCGGCTTATTGGGCCTGCGCAAACCTCCTGTATCGTCGGAGGGCCGTCGTGTCAGGGCTGTTTAGCGTCCCACCTAACACCAGGACTTGGGCTTGTGCGCTTTGAGCGGCACACGGTCGCTTTGGCGGAGCCTACTTGCGGATACATGCAGCTTTTTATAGAGGTTTAACAGGGCCCACTGTCAAACCCCACCACATCCTAGGCAGGCGCCACAACTCGCAGATGGCCTGGGGAGGGATCGTCAAGCCCTTGGACATAGTCCCTGCTGCCCGCCAAAAATGTATTATTTACCAAATTTATGTTCCATTTCTATGGGAAACACCATTCTGGATAAGAGTCCCATGTAGATAGGAAATTAAGCAAACATGGGACTGTTATGAATTTTTAGACAGTGTAGAGAAGAAGGGGTCTCAGACTATCATGGATACATTTCTTGCCTTCACATACCTCTACATGCCAACCTTGGTTCCATTTGCTTGATTAGATTTATTTGTGTTTCATTTGTTTGGCAGCCTCCATTCCAGAAAGGGGAGGGGTCTCAAACCATTACTAGGAAGAATTTAGAAAGGATTGGTGAAAAGTGATCAAAATGGTGGGAAATGCAACTTTACGAAAGCTTCCCGAGCAGAAGCCATGAACAGAATAACAAAACATGATATGGATTTGATTGATATAAGAAATAAAAGAACAGGCAACAATATCATAAATTTGCACCGTAATATCATTTAAATATCAAGATATGCTATGGATAAGAACAAACCAATGGCACATGATATTGATCACTTCTTACAAATAGCATAACTTGATCTCCTTTTGATATTTTAGTGCAAAATATTAATATTGTCGTCTGATCTTTTATCTCTTATATCAATCAAGTTCATATCTCATTTTGCTATCTAATCAACAACAAGCTTTTCTCGACCGACGTAGCCTCTGCACAAGAAGCTGAGTTAGCGGCTCTAAACGTTCCGATGAATGCAGTTGACCTCAAAACGTTTACGATAACCCCAGAAATGATCATGGTGGCAGCATCAAAGATAAAGAATTCCCACAGATTTGCGTGATTCAGGCGATCGAGAGCTTTTTTGTTGTCATTGAATACCATACAGAGAAATACTTAGAATTCGTTGAACTCCTCTAAGATGATACGGAGCGTGACTATATTGTCCTCTCCTGTATCCAATTTAGGATAACTTTGCAAAGAACTTTGAGATCAATGCACAGTAAAATGATGTCCCGCCAAGTGTCGCACATAGCCAGATCCCTGATCCCATATTGCAAAATAGTTGATGCAACAATTGGGTCGGTGAGTAACTGACCTGGTGCGTTTTTCATCGGCATCCTCGGAATCGTCTTTGCAGCACGCAGACCTCGTGAGAAACCATAGAGGAGTCGAATATCGTCAGTTGTTTCAGCTTTCTCACCTTCGTCTGCCAGGGAGTCCACCCACACTCGCTTGTCCCGTCTGAAGCAGCTTTTATCTTCCTTCTCTAGAGCTGAATACTGTTGGCGGGATTCGTATTTGGCTGCGTTGGTTCTTTCCCGCTCTATCACGGCATTTGATTCTCTACGCTCTCCAATCTTCCGCCAGGTTGCATCTGTTATAGCTTGATGGCCGTCTACGCTTTCACTTTCCGGAACATCCACTGCCTGAGTTCCAAATTCATCAACCAACGATCTCTTCACAGCTGGATCTTCTAGTCGGCGTGTTTTGAATAGCCCTCCGAGTTTCTTCTTCCGCCGCTGAATCCGAGCATTGCGTAGTCGGATTTCGCTAATTAGAAGGTGAAGGTGGCTGACGCGCTTGCAACGTTGCTTTTGGCTGATGCGGATTCTTCAATTACCATTTAGTTATTGCCGATTTCGGCAAACAGCTCGTCATTTTCGGTCATTTCTCTTAGACCATGACGTTCCATTTATCCCCGGTAAATTTTTCAGCAGAGAGAAAAGGATAGCAGAGAAAAAGTACCCATTAATGAGTAAACAATTTTTACCGGGTATGCTACATATCGTACACGGTTAGAAAAAAGTACCTAATTTTAGGTACTTTTTTTCTCTTGCATCTCCCTCCCTCTTCCCTTTGTTGTCATAAAATGAAGAGCAAAACCACTCAACAAGGGCATTAAAGTGTGGGAACCCAACGTTGAGTAATCTCATGTTTACAAAAGTTGAGTGAAATTTACCCAATTTCAAGAAAAAATTACTTAATTTTGGGTTCCCACACTGAACCCCTGATTTGTGTGAAAAGTACCTAATATTAGGTACTTTTTTCTAACCGTGTATATGTATACAATGATGATAGTGAGAGTCTTTTTCATTCTCTTTTGCACGGGTTGATCAAACAACACAAATTTTGAGTTGTTTTCGATCTGGCATCTCTTTCATTCCATCCTTTGATGTCAAAAACAGAGAAAGAAAACCACCCAACGATAGCAGTTCGATGGGGGAAGCCAACGCTAGATTAAAGGGGTTGAACTAAAATTTAGGTTGTTTAACCCTATTTGAACTTAACATTAGGTGGAAAAAACTTAATATTTAGGTACTTTTTCACACGGGATCAAAAGGAAACTACTCAAATCCGAGTTGGGCCATCCAACTCAAAATTGGTTTCCCCCACTTCCCCAGTGAATTGAACTTAATTTTGAGGTGTTTGAACTTCATTTTGGGTAGATGAGTTTAACCGTGTGGATTAGACTGGCCCAGATTACTATGGGGAGAAAAAAATGTTGTCGAATTCCAAGGGGCACCCCCCAGAATTGTGTCTTTGGGTGAGAAAATCAATCTCTGAAAATTTCAGCTCAATCGCTTGTTGCATAAGCTGGCGCATTTGATTTGAAGTTTGTATGGGGATTTCAGCCAAAATGTATAGGAAAATACATCTCCGTCACTCATTCGATCTGGAAATTGGTTCTGATTGCTCGATTGACTTCAGAATTGCAAAAACGGCAGTTGGTATGCTACAGAACAGTTTCACAGAACATTGCATGACGATTAAATGAACTTTTAAATAATTTTCGGCTGATTTATTAGGAGCTGATTTGTGTATTTTTGGGTTTTTTTATCATCGCATCAGCCGAAACCTATATAAAAGTTCATTTAATCATCATACAATGTTCTGTGAAATTGTTCTGTAGCATACCAACTGCCGTTTTTGCAATTCTGAAGTCAATCGAGCAATCAGAACCAATTTCCAGATCGAATGAGTGACGGAGGTGTGTTTTCCTATACATTTTGGCTGAAATCCCCATACAAACTTCAAATCAAATGCGCCAGCTTATGCAACGAGCGATTGAGCTGAAATTTTCAGAGATTGATTTTTTCACCCAAAGACACAATCCTGGGGGGTGCCTCTTGGAATTAGACAACTTTTTGTTTCCTGGGCCAGTCTAGTGTGGATTCAATCCCTTTTTCCGCTACTGAAATTCCTTGAGCAGTACGGAGCTGATAAGTAGAACAAATTTCTCAACACTAATAACGCCTGCAGTGTAAAGCAATTGTGGCTTTCACTTTTCCATACGGAAAAATATTCCGTTTCATTATTCTATAAATTCCGTAAACAATAATTGTCCGTAAACCCTCTCCGTATGAACAGCATACTAGGCTTTAACTGGCGGTTGATTGTCATCAGAAAAAAAAACCGTTGAGGCATGAGTGTTGGAACTTGTTAGAATTAAAGTTATGTTGGTCGTCCTTTCCCGGGTGTCAACTCACTCCATTTAAAGAGCAGGAAATATCTACCTCCGGCAATTAGCAAGAAAATTCATTCAGATTTTCTTTCGGATCTTCATCTAGGTATAATTTCCTTCCCAGAAGCATTTGTGGAGAATTTCCTGAAGAGGACTCAGAAGAATATTGTTCATTCTCGCAATCGTTACATTTTTTTCGTTTCTTGGACGGATCGCAATGCTTTTCGGAGCATTTGCCATATCCGAAATCATATCAGCAGTCTAAAAGTACAATCTCTGATTGTTTGTAATTGTATCAAAAAAGTGTCTCAAATGAATCACATGTTTTCCAGACCATGTTTTCACGTATCCTTAGCAGGAGCCAGAACAATCTTAACTGGATTGGTTGGTCAAATTGTACCCATCTGAGGTCGTAATGGCACATACTAAAAAGCTCTCCTCATTGTTGACTATCAGTTAGTGCTGCTACATAGCATAAAAGTTTTACTCCGTTTTTTTTATTTTTAAACATTTGCAATCTCACGGAGGAATCATCATACACTTCCCAACGTGCTTATCTGATATTACCCGGGAATAAGATGCGCGCCACTATGACTGACAAAGGAGCATGGACAAAGACAGCATAGCAAGGCCACATCATAATAATTTCATCCTGGCGAGGTCTTGTTGGTTCAATCCATTTTTCCGCGTCTTGCTTCCATCTATCCTTTTCCCCGGTACACGGCAACGGCGCGACGGTTTGAACCTGATACGCGATGCGATGCGACACGACACACGGTACGAAAGAAAAAGGAACCCGGCGGATGAAGAGAGTGCTAGCTGTGGACCTTTTGGTGTTTGCTTCCAAAGCGATTTGGCAACCATCCACACGAACCGGACCGAGAAAAGCGGGAACAGAAAAAAAAGGAATTAATGGATGCCCCACAAAGTCATTGTCAATTCGGAAAATTAAAAATTCAAATTTCTATTAATATAAAAGTGTAATTTGAATAAAGTATTTTTAATTATTGTTTTACGGTCGAGTGGGTTTCAACTTGATAACTTTTGTGAAAGCTTCGTACAAGTTGCATTTGTTTCCTATTTTTGTGACTTTGTACTTCATCCTTTCGAATAGTTTCAAACAATATTTTAATTGATTACAGGAATAAACCCTGAAAACAGTGCAACTGAATTTAAAATTTTGTTAAGTTTATTAAATTTGAACAGTGCCAACATGTGTTTATATTTGCTTTATAATCTCATTTGAATGAGAATTTCATTAACAATTTTTTTTAACTATTTGATTATTTATTCCTTTGATCATTTTATCCCACTTGTTCATATAAAGTAAATTCTGAAAATTCGTGTTTAGATTTTTTTAAATACTGTAAATTTTGTTGAATGCCCTGAAGTTGATTGCTGTCTTTAAGGTTGACTTGCAGTGCAATAAGGTACCAGTCAAAACGATTAATGCAAGAGATGGCGTTTTTTCAGTGGTAGTAAAATCGAAATTTTATCACTATAAAACTACTAATCAGTGCAAACTAAATGCAGGAGATAATCTTTTCACCTCATACTTCATTCCTTATCACTACTTTCTTCTAAAACACTTTCATTTTCCATAAATTTGCGAAATACCTTATTTTTCCATACATTTTATCGATTTCCAACTACCATTCTTCCATGAGCTCATGGTGAAAATTGTGAAAATCTCAAAACATAGAGTAGCGGGCTTAACAAAACAGATAGAAACGCCGGTATCGCCACTCAGTGACGAGTACCGTAAATATGGTGCACGGAAGGTTGTTGTCTACACTTTTTACGGCTGCTGCACCCTGGAAGTAAATGTCATCGAAGTAAACAGTCGGTGCTAAGGCAACATCAACAGTAATTATAATACAAATCTGTAAAGTGCAATTTAAATCCATAGCAGAATACTAACCAAACTTTTCATCTACCAATGGTTATTACTCAATTCAAGAATTCTCATCATCGCCTAATTGCCTCTCATTCTCACCCCAAACGATATTATATATTGTTGATCAAGCTTCGCACAAAACTCTTCAAACTTCCCACCTCCCACTTCCGTCCAGTTGTCAGTCGCCAGCGAGCTAGACATCTAATAGGCTACCGTGCTCTGACTTAAAGTGAGTAAAATTTCACGAAAACAAACAGCACAGCAGGGCTGGGGAAGGAGCAGGAGCCTCCCGAAACGAAGAAAGGTGGGAGGGCACCGGCAAGGGAAAAGCAATTGGAATGATTTTGAATCTCGAAAATTAAATTGAAAAACTTTCCTAATGTTTCTTTTCTTCCGCAAATGCATTGGTGTACTTCCATTCCATACATACAGTACACATGTACCACCGCACCGTCGTCGTCGTCGTCCTCGTTCGGCACATGGAATTCGTCTACAAGTGTACCTACACATAACAGCTGTGTACTAGCGCCGCACATGTGTGTAGTTGAGTCGGATGTGCGACTGGAGTTTTCGCACCCATGCAATGTGGGCGTGTGTGAGGTTGAAGAAGGTCACAATTCATGGCGTTATGCGAATTTTTTGAGCAATAATGCGGATCAAAAAACAAATATTTTATAATCTTCTGATCGAATCAATACAATCGGAAATGTTTACAAGTATTTTTTTAATTGTTATGATATTTTAAATGTGTTTCCTCAAAATTTCATGAAGATTTGATTAAAAATGCACTTTGTGCATCATTTGGCCGAAAATGCGGTTTGGCTGAAATGGTCATTTGGCATAATAGATCATATGGCCGAAAGAGTCGTTTGGCCGAATGGATCATACGGCAAAAGAAGTCATATGGCCAAAAGTGTGAAGTGGTCAGCGATAATTGAGAGTGATGAATGATAAATGAGAAATAAAAAGCCACGTGAAGTGGGACTCAATTCTCACTTCTTGCTTCTTACTCCTCATTTCTCATTTCAGATATAAGAAGTATAAAATGATGAATGAGAAGTAGGGAAAACGGAGCATTTTCGATCTTACTGAACATATATTCATCTCATAGCGAAACAAAGAAATACAGCACTAATTTCGTCGCTTCTTTTTGCTAACATGGGTGCTCACCGCTGAAAAAAATCACAAAAATGAGAAACAAATCAAATACCTTTTCATTGTTTTGTCTAGTCCAGGAGCAGTAAGCCTATCTGTAAAGTTACAGTCAACTGGTGGAATAAAATGGGATAGTACAAACTCGTTGTCGAATTTTCTCATGAATAATTGAAGAGAAGTTCTGAATAGGTTTCTAATAATTTGAATAGCAATTTACACGCTTAAGAGACTGGATAACCGAGAACATCTGCTATAGATTTATTTAAATTGTAAATCATTCGCAAGGGCTCTAGGAAGTTTTATGGACATGCTGGATTGCTTTCTTTTTCGAACCAGGCATAGTTAATGTGGTAGAATACAAAAAACTTTAATTTATTTATTTTCTAATTGAACTTAAGTTTATCACTGGGGTAAATCACATAGTAGATAGAAAAAAATCTCATAAGAACTCATTTGAATAGTTATCCTTTGAATATGTTGAGACTTACATGGACATGTTGGATTGCTATAGGTTTTGTTAGCAATCAAGTGCAGAAGATATATGCTGCCAAATACCCCCGATTTGATTGAGGACATCAATTCCAGGATATTATGAATGGTTCTGATAGGATGGTCTTGAATCCTATAATAGTTTCACTGTCTGTCCAACTGTCTTTGGAGGATCTACATAAATCCTATGAAGTGTTATGGGACCCTTCATGAACGTAAAACTTTCATGTATTTAGAGCATATACAGCAAGGACTTCCGCATAGCGGCCTTAAAATAGTTCTTAGTACAATACTGGCACAAATCTTATATAATTGAATAATTTGTAACTGTATGTGACGTCCACACGTCTTGGCAGTGGACGTCCTCACGCCCCAAACTAGCTCACCTCTAATTCTCAGGGTCGACGCTTTAACCAGCTCGAAGTGACACACTTGAACACAACGAAGCGGACAGAGGAAGACCTTAATGGACCAACGGACAGTCATGCACTCTTTTGACCAATTGAGAAAAGCTTGAAGTACATTTTTGTTTTTTTTTTATTTGAAGTTCATGTTAATTTTAGTTTGTTTGTGTTCTTAAATGCTAGGGTTAGTTTTGGTTAATTGTATAGTTGCGGCCGATCGATAGGTTGGAGCTCATAGTGGCATGCAGAACTTACGCCACGGGACGGAAGTACGGGAAGGTGTCCGTACATACCTGGAATAATCTCGACCGGTTGCCGGGGTCAAGGTCTATTCGCGTTGGGGCCACCAACAGGGTCGGCCGGGGTACTGGTCGGTTTCTTGACACGGTGAATCTCGGCGAATCGACCTGAGCTGGTATGACCCTGGGAGGGAGATTCAGATTCAAAAAATATGAATGTCAGTGCAGACCTAACTTTAGCTGTCATGAAACGTCACCGCAGACCTAGCTGAAAATGTTTAATGAATGGGGAGTATCGATACTGATAATTTACTTGAAAACTAGAAAAGCAGAAAATTATATTGAATATTATCAATCTATATTTAAAACGACGGTTTTTGAACAAAAAAAAGCCTAATACAATCAAACTGTGAAACTTGTTTGAATTGTTAAGAGAAAAGGAGACGTCTAGGATACATCTTCTTGCAATGATTCCCTTTGCTCATCGCTTATTAATTCATTATCTGCATCGCTCGTTTCACGTTCTTTAAGGACATAGTTGGAAGAGTACCACGATGGCCGTCAATATGGCACCGGACCTTCCACGGGTCGTTACCACACCTCCCGCACTCCTCTCCCACCAACATTCGAATGCATCGAACAGCATCGAACAAAAGTTTAATATTCAAATTACTAACCTGCTCACAGCATATTTATTTACTTCCCGTGATAATTAACATGTTTCTTCAAAGAGTCCTATGCATTTCTGCTCGATTTATAGAATAAATCAGCAGCTTCGTGCCAATTTAATAGCCGTTCGCGATTTGGTGGGCTTATCACTGCACTTCACTTCCTCTTAAAGGGCATTGAAAAAATCAAATTTTCACACACTTCTCCGCACATGAGCAGCCCGAAATGTTGATGGAATGCCAATTAAACATCACTTTTTGAAATCAGTCACTTGTTTGAAGCGAAAACTTAATATAAACTGCTATTTTTGATCGAAAAAACCCACTAAAAACTGATCGCGGAGCGAATGTAAACACCGGCAGCGGCAGCAGCAAACTAATATTTAGGGTGGCTCAAAAATTATTTTGCTCCGCCACGCTCAGTCGAATATGTTTCATATTCTGGGTGTCTTCCGATGGTTTGGGCTGGTTTGAATAGGGGCTTACAGTGCACAGGTCGTTTCAGGTTTGTATGACAGTTGATATGGCGAGGTTGAATTTAACATTATTCTGATTCTGGCACTTCGTCATTGGGCCCTGGCGAGCGGGGAGACCATATGATTGGATGAAATATTCAAGAGCTTTGACTCCATAGACAATGCATATTGAATTGGCGCTCCAATAGTTGTGGGTCGATTTTATTCGAGGTTGCCAAATCCTTAGCATGATAATTAGGCTTCTCAGAAAGCATCAGTGAAACGTGTATTCAACAAAATAGCCAGAATTTGTCTGTGATATCTATCGCACCAGGCGCAGATACTTCATACAAAAAGTGTGACATGGGAGTGAGCCAAAGAGTGAGCGGGGTATAAAATGCTATTTTTTGCGTTACGTAATCAATGGATCTTTCTCAAGGTGCGGTTTTCATTCAGCTATGTGGGTTCTCTTTTCGCCAGCGTTTTGAGGAGAGGCACTGTAGTCAGTGTAATGAAAGGTTTAGTTTCCCATACTAGCTTTCATACGAACTTGAACCGGCTTGTGGCCAATCAGTTTTTGTTCAAATTGGCTTTTGGAATACACTCGGAGCATGGGACGGAATCGATTGAGCGTGGTGGAGCTGGGTTGTTTTTTGAACCACCCTACTAATATTCTTTGCTTTTTTATAAATACTACACCAATACTTCTACAGTATATGACAGTTTTTATCGTACCAACACTTTCAAAGCTTTGTTTTGGTACTCAACCCACCTTCACCTTAACCCAATCCGCAGCTAGTTAATTTTTTTTTCGTGATTTTAATCGTGAAGAGTCGGGTTTTGACGATATGAAAAAATCTGTAAAGTGTTCGTCGCCCGAATCTGGCATATATGGTGAAAGCATGGAAGAGAAATCTTTGCAACTTCCGTCTTTCCCCACCCGTTATGAAACAAGCTCTTCGAAATGCAAAAGAAAACAAAAACACATTTGCCAACATGTATAATCAATCCTTGCCAACCATTTCTTTAAGTTTCTTCAAAATTCTTCATATCCAATTTTAAAAGTTTTCTTATGAACCATCGATAGCGATCGATGCATTTCATAAAGAATTTTAAATTACTCAAAAAATGCAAAATTTCCAAAATATCGATACCGTTAAAACGGTTAAAACGGTTAAAACGATATGATTTTTCACCGTTATACTTTATCGATCTGTCAAAATTTTTGATAAGAACTTTAATTTTAGGCTCTTCAGAGAAACATCGAGAGTTCTCTTTTATGCAGATTTTTTTTATTTATTTATTTGCTCAATCGTTAATCGAGCTGGAAGAAAGAATACTGTAGAACCTTTGCTCAGAGATCCTAATCATTAGACCACAATGTAGTTTTGATTGGTAACAGCTAAATTGCATTAACATTCCATACCATATAATTTTCATTCAAATGTAATCAATATGTAGGGGAAATATTTTCCTTACCCCAGAACATAAATTACCGGCAATGTCCTTGTGAAATGGTTCTTCATGACGACAAGGCTATCCCTTCATAATCAAAAAGCTAATGTCGTTTCATTCAATAAATTTTTATCTGGAGAATATAAACTTCCGGAGATAAACAAACGCTAAAATACCGATGATTCGATGAACAAAAAGGGATAAAGGTGTAGTGGTGATAATTTATGAAATTATTTGTCAAAATGTATCATTGCGCTGATATCGTACTTTATTAGATATCAGATAACGTTTCATGAATGCTCATGTCGTTATTGCGAAGTGGTAAAGATGTTCCAGTGTTCATCTTTAAAATGCTTTTTCAAACTATATCCACAGACAAACAGACATAACACTCGTCAAATTTACATCGTTCATTGATTTACTGGTCGATTCAAATAATCATTAGTTGGCCAATCGATCACTCGTGGTGCGCGCATCGGATTTGCCCAAGTTTGACGTTTGCTCACTACCGCCATCTGGTTCGTGATTTGCCCAACTAACTGAAATCAACAGCTGTCGTTAGTGTTTTAACGACGATGAATTTGATGAGTTCAATGTGTTATGTCTGTTTGTCTGTGCTATATCATTGCATTTATATCATACTTCATGAGAATTTAGATAACGATTCATTGAAATTTAGATCATTATTAGGAATAAATTTGTGTGAAGAAATATCGACAAAATTATTAAATTTTAAATAAATGACTTTGAATGAGTTTTAGTTGCTGAGTTGGTCGAAATACATGCTGACAAGAGATTCGTGTTTTATTTATACTGAATTTAATCCACCGCATTTTGTGATTCCCTCCATAGGGAAGCGAAAAACGACTATGTTCCGGACACTTCTTAATTCAATACTCCGGGAGAGAGAGCTTCACGAGACACTTCATATTTCAAATTCCCGCACTCGGAACGTAATCTGAAACTCGAGAAAGTCACGCACAGTCTTCAATGAAATCAACGAAAACATCGATGACACACAAAACAAAAATTAGTCAGTCCGTGTGACGCTTGCTTTGGTATATTTTGCTCGTCGATAATTTTCTTGCGTCATGACGTTTAATTTTATTGTTATTTCGTGTGTAGTATCTGGATCTCCCTCCCAGGTATGACCCAAGGGAGCGAGCCGCCGTGACCAGACTGGTTCTATTAAGGTTGGGCTTGGCTGCGAAGTTCTCGAGGATAATCAGGAGCGCTGTCGAATTTCAGGCGGGGTATGCCACTCCACGTGATAATTTCCAGAATTGGGACTCCGCCGGTTGGACGCGTTGACGGACGAGAACGATGGACCGTGGAAAGGACACACAGTGCAGCTCACTAGCGGAAATCCGGGGGAGCGGGTCTACCACCCCACACGGTATTCTTCGGAATTAGGTCTCCGTCGGTTGGACGCGTTGGCGAACGGGCTCGAGAGACCCTGGGAAAGATACGGTGCAGCTCACTGGCTGGCGTAGCCTAGCGGGAATCCGAAGAAGCGAGTCTGCCACCCCACGCGGTATTGGCTCGGATTTGGTCAGAATAAGTTGGACTCGGCGACGGACGAGCACGAGGGACCGCGGACAAGACACACGGTGGGGCTCGCTTTGCTTGGATGTACAGCACTGGAACAAAATTCCGCGTGGTGGGGAGTATACGGACCTCGTGGAGCGGCGGATTCGGCAGAGCTGGACCCGGATCCGACTGGTTCTGTCGGCCGCAGTTGCACGTCCTTAACGGAGGTTTTTCGAGCTAGCGGTCCGGCGGGGTTGGGTACACCAAAACCCTGGCACTATCCAGAACGACCGATCGAGCCGGAGTTATTCACCGAATCTCAATTCAAAAGTTGTTCCAAAAAAAGAGGAGGTTCGCGGATACACGACCGTTTTGCTTCACGTTCCAACTTGCAATCTCTCACCGTCCCAAAGTCGTGCTTCTTCCTTCTTTCTTTTCGTTTTTTCTCTTCGTTCTTCGCCCCGGATCTAGGTATCACTTGTCGAAAATTTCGCCCTCGCTAGAGCCCGGAGCCAATGTTGTTCTTTTAGTATGTTAGTTTTTTCTACATTTCTGAAGGGTTCTACATGCGAAGATTCACATATAAGTTCAAATATTAGTCCGTAGAAGTGGATGGCTGTTAAATTGGTCTATTGTTATCGTGGACGGTAACAAATTATGATAATGAAGATTTACTTCATTACCATAAAATCATCAAATATGATTCATTGTACATATGTACGAGGGAAAAAATAAAGACAAATAAACAGCGCGTAGAACTTTCGATGTGGAATCTCACGCTATTCTACGTTTAAATGGTCCTCTTCCTAACAAGTTACAACTTGCACACAATATTGATGATTTACGACAAATATTGTATACATTTAGGCTATATCCTATATCGTCGAATTACGCTGATAATGGCGTTCCGTTTTGTCGTATAAATGTCCTAACCTGCCGAACTAATTCACTCCTGCTCCCGGATGCGAGGACATCCTATTCGTAGTTTCTCTCTTTCACACTCCTTTCATTCTTTCATCCACATGTCGCACCATTCATATTTGCAGAAAAGCTGGAAGCTCACAAGCAGAATACCTGGGTTGACTTCTGCGATGTTTTCACTTTGACATTCTTACACTGAAGAAATATGTAGTTTTAATTTCTTTTAAATAATCAGATGGCTATACGTATTCACTACATCTTCCCCCTTCTCTACCATTCCAATATTAAAAAAAAAGATAGATTGTACTAAATCCATGAGATTTTGAATAAAGAAGTTTTTTTTGACAAACACACACAAACAAAAAGGATACCAATATAGAACTAACTTGAATGGAATCGAAATTTAATTCCATCAAATTCAGTTAAAACGCAATCCAAATACATTTCAGATATATTCCATATCCAATCAAAATCAAATCCAACCAAAACACAATCCAACCAAAACACAATCCAAAAATCCAAACCAAATTCAACCAAAATCCAATCAAATCCAAACAGAACCCAATTCAATTTCAATCCAACTCAAAATTCAATCCAATCCAAATCCAATCCAAATTCAAGTCAAATCCAATCCAAATCTAATCAGAATCCAATCCAAATTCAATCCAAATACTAACCAAATCCAATCCAAATTCAATCTAAATCCAATTCAAACTAAATCCTAATGCAAATCCAATTAAAACCCAATCCAAATTCAATCCAAATCCAATCAAAATCCAATCCAATTAAATTCCAATCCAACTCCTGATGCAATCAAAACCATCTAAATTCATTCCAATCATAATCAAATCTAAATCCAAATTCAAATCCAATCAAAATCAAATTCAAATCCAACCAAGATTCAATCCAAAAATCCAACTCAAACACAAGCTCAATTTAATCCAAATCGAGTCTAAATATCATCCAAATTCAACCAAATCAAAACAGAACCCAATTCAATTTCAATCCAATTCAAAATTCAATCCAAATCCTATCCAATCCAGATCAGAATCCAATCCAAATTCAATCTAAATCCAATCCAAACACAATCCAAATTTAATCCAAATTCAAATCCAATCAAAGTCCAATTTAAATCCAAATCCAATCCAAATGCAATCTAAACTATTTAAAACCATTCCAAATATTATCAAATTCAAATCCAAATCTAAATCCAATCAAAATCAAATTTCAAATTCAAATCCAACCAACATTTAATCCAAAAATCCAACCCAAACACAATCTCAATTCAATCCAAATCCATTCCAAATCGAATCTAAATATAATTCAAATTCAACCAAAATCCAATCAAATCCAATCAAAACCAAATTCAAATTAAATCCAACTTAAAATTCAATCCAAATCCAATCTAATCTAATTTCAATCTAAACTCAACCAAAATCTAGTCAGAATCCAATCCAAACACAATCCAAACACTAACCAAATCCAATCCAATCCAAATCCAATCCTAATTCAATCCAAACCCAATCCAAATCCATTCCAAATCGAATCTAAATATCATTCCAATTCAACCAAAATCAAATCCAATCAGAACCCAATTCAATTTCAATTCAACTCAAAAGTCAACCCAAATCTAACCAGAATCTGAATACTTACCAATTCAATCCATATACTTACTAAATCCATTTCAAACCAAATTTAATTTAAATCCAATTCAAATACAAACTAAATCCAATTTAAATGCAATCTAAATCCAATTCAGTTCTAATCCAAATTCAATCCAATTCCTATTTAAATTCAAATCCAATCGAATTGCAATCCAAATCCAATCCAAACGCAATCTAACCATCTGAATCCAATCCAAAAATGATCAAATTCAAATCCAAATTCAATCCAAATCAAATTCAAATCCAAATCCAAACAACATTCAATCTAAAATCTAACCAAAACACAATCTCAATTAAATCCAAATCCATTCCAAATCGAATCTAAATATCATTCAAATTCAACCAAATCCAATCAGAACAAAATTCAGTTTCAATCACACTTAAAATTCAATCCAAGTCCAATCCAATCTAATTTCAATCCAAACCCAACCAAAATCTAGTCAGAATCCAATCCAAATTCAATCCAAAAACTAACCAAATCCAATCCAAATCTAATCCAAATCCAATCCAAATCCAATCCAAATCTAATCCAAATCCAATCCAAATCCAATCCAAATCCAATCCAAATCCAATTCAAATCCAATCCAAATCCAATCCAATCCAAATCCAATCCAAATCCAATCCAAATCCAATCCAAATCCAATCCAAATCCAATCCAAAATCAATCCAAATCAATCAAATCAATCCAAATCAATCCAATCAATCAAATCCAGTCCGATCCCATCCAAATCCAATCCAAATCAATCAAATCAATCCAAATCAATCAAATCCAGGCCAAATCCAGTCCAGATCAATCCAGATCAATCAGGTTCAGTCCAGATCCAGTCCAAATCCAATCCAATCAGTCCAATCAATCCAATCCAGTCAAATCAGTCCAGATCCAGTCCAAATGCAATCCAAATCCAGTACCGATCCAATCCAAGATCCAGTCAAATCCAGTCAAATCAATCCAATCCAAATCTAATCCAGTCGGTCAAATCTAATCCAAATCAATCAGGTTCAGTCAGGATCCAATCAGGCCCAGTCCAGATCCAGTCCAGATCCAATCCAGGCCCAATCAGGCCAGTCCAGGTCAGGTTCAGATCGGTTCAGATCCAGTCCAGATCCAGTCAGATCCAGTCCAGATCGGTCAGATCCAGATCAATCAGGTTCAGTCCAGATCCAGTCCAGTCAATCCAGATCCAGTCCAGATCCAGTCCAGATCGGTCAAGTCAATCCAGATCAATCCAGATCCAGTCAAGTCAATCAAATTCTAATCCAGATCCAGTCCAGGTTGATCCAGATCAGTCCAGATCCAGTCCAGATCCAGTCCAGATCAGTCCAAATCCAGTCAAAATCAGATCCAGGTTCAGTCAAATCAGTCGATCGATCCAAATCCAGTCAATCCAGTCCAGATCCAGTCAAATCGATCAGTCGATCCAGTCCAGATCCAGTCCAAATTCGATCCAGGTCAAGATCCAGTCAAGATCAATCCAGATCAATCCAAGTCAATCCAAATCCAGTCAAGATCAATCCAGGTCAATCAAAGATCCAGTCGATCCAGTCCAGATCCAGTCCAGATCCAGTCCAGATCCAGTCCAGATCCAGTCAGGTCAATCAAGTCAGTCAGGTTCCAGTCAGATCGGTCAAATCCAGTCAAATACAATCCAGATCCAGTCCAGATCCAGTCCAAATCCAGTCAGAGTCAGTCCAGATCAATCAAGATCCAGTCCAGATCCAATCCAGGTCAATCCGATCCAGTCCAGATCAGTCAAATCAGTCCAGATCCAGTCAGATCCAGTCCAGGTCAGTCAAATCAATCCAAATCCAGTCCAAATTCAGTCAAGATCCAGTCAAATCCAGTCCGATCAGTCCAGATCCAAGTCAAATCAATCCAAGTCAATCCAAGTCAATCCAAGTCAATCAGTCAGTCAATCCAAATCCAGTCCAAATCCAGTCAAAATCAATCAAATTCCAGTCAAATCCAGTCCAAATCAGTCAAATCCAAATCCAATCCAAATCCAATCCAAATCCAAATCCAATCCAAATCCAATCCAAATTCAAATCCAATCCAAGTCCAATCCAAATCCAATCCAAATCCAAATCCAATCCAAATCCAATCCAAATTCAAATCCAATCCAAGTCCAATCCAAATCCAATCCAAATCCAATCCAAATCCAATCCTAATCCAATCCAAATCCAATCCAAATCCAAATTCAATCCAAATCCAATCCAAATCTAAATCCAATCCAAATCCAATCCAAATTCAAATTCAATCCAAATCCAATCCAAATCCAATATAAATCCAATCCAAATCCAATCCACATCCAATGCAAATCCAATCCAAATCCAATCTACACCATCTTAATCCAATCCAAATATAATCGAATTCAAATCCAATATATATCCAACCCAAATCTTATCCAAAACAAACTAAAATCCAAAGCAAATCCATATCGAATGCAAATCCATTCCAAATGCAATCCAAATATATAATAGAGGTCATGAACTACAATCTGCTGTCGTCACTGGTAGTAGCGACATGTCGGAGAAAATCAATACCTTTTGACAGTTTTGTATCCAAAATGTTTGATAAAATGATGCGTCTCTGAAGTTTATAAACTTTTTTGACCCCCTCCATCCATAAGTGCTTAGGCAATTAGTGTACGACCCCTTAATGCTCTGCAATCAATTCTATTGAGGTCAATGTCGCCCGCAAGGCATAGAAGAATTTTCATCAATTTACACCATATCGGGATGTTACGAACGAAACAATTTCGAGGAAATTTAATTTAAAATCGTGATTCTAGCAGATTGTGTTAAATATTGACGCGAGTCTAATGAATTTCAAACAACTAAACAAATTATTTTTCACTCGCTGCCCATATCTCATAAGCCCGGAACATTTTTTTTGTTCTGTTGAGCTTTTAATAATGAAGGGACAAGCTGGTATGTCCACTTTCACCCCTAATAACGTAAAACAGATTTAAAACAGATAAGTTTTTTTAAATAAAAATAGGTAATACTATTTTAAATTAGTTAAGACGGTCTACAAATGTTTGACGACAATAACAGATAACAAGTAATAAAATTTACAAACAAAGTTGGCATGTCGCCTGCAATCCGAATTCTTAATTTTTGTGGCGCCAAACGTATTAGCCTCGTAAGTTTTGCCGGAAAACCATGATCAGACATTATCTGCCACAGTTCTTTTCTTTTTGGCTTCTGCTCCGTTGCAACATGACACCGTGTATTCGATAACTTTGTTGGGCATGCGATGGGGCTACGTAGATAATCGAGTTGTAATTGTTGTAGCAGGCTGTAGTCGTGAGCTTTTCGTGGAAGACATTGCACCCTATTGCACTTTTTTATTCCACTCCAATAGGAATTTTACTTGGAATGCATATGTGAACAGTGGCGTACTATCGCCCATCGACAAGCGACGGCCAGTGTGAATTTTTTGAAATCGTTCTCCGCCAATGAGAATATCAATCACGCCCGGGGTTGAAATGCAAATCAGCTAGTGGAACATTTGGCATATTCCATTCCGCTGTGACGATTAAATCTAACGGTGCAGTGGAATTCTTCGAGATAAGAAACTCGAGAGTGACGAAAAATCTACTTGCCTTAGACTTAGATCGTTACAGTCATTCGGCAATTTATTTCACAGACATCCACAGCAGCATTTCTGGTCCGTAGCAAATTAATCGGCTTCTTTTTAATAAAGTTGGACATCGGTGCAAAATCTACTCTCAGCAAACTGGACTAACGAAATACATAATTTGCGCCTTATGAAGCTTCGATTAAATTTTTAAAAAACAGAGCTGTCTGTCTTGGTACAGTGATTACCACGTCACTATCCAAGCCGTTCCTGTGGACGTTAAGCAGAACAACAGCGATTTCAACAGTGCTTGTTCTCTCATATGGCCCTCTACTAATCTTCAGTTTCTATTCATTCCACACTTGCCGCTCGCTTGCGGTGTCAATCGAATCTGTATCTTCATTACTTTCATCTACTCCCTTTCGCTTTGAGTAGTATAATTATCACCCTTTAGTCATCAAGCGTCGATAGGCCTGTGGTTTACATATAGGCCTCCCGACCGCGTCGTCCATAGTCCGAATCCAGTCTGCCGCCCTTGCCTTTTTTTAGTGAAAAACATGTTTCATGGGGCAATATATTTACCTGTTGCCTCAGTGTGGGAGTGCTCGAACCGCAATATCGCTGCTGTGTTGATCGACAACGTAAAGGGAGACCGTTTCCAACAATATCTTGCTAGACTTCGATTGGACAGTCGTACCAACCCGGAGGGTGCTGCTACCGCTGGTGCTGATTAAATCGATGAAGTGATGAGGTATTCAACCTATCGGTAGAAGTGGGCTTGCTGTCATAGTACTTTGGCCATGCAACAAAGAGTGGTGCCCATCTTAGCCGATTCGGCAGTTATACCTTGACCTGCAAACTCGTTCTTGGTGTGATTAGTTCCGTGGCGGCTCCCACTTCCTTGCTGGTAGATCAAACAATCCTAAGGACAGTTCTTTCTTCAGGAACCGCTTGTTGTCATACCGCTTCATCAAAGCATGCCACGTCAAGGTGTAATTGTCCGCTTGGATATCTACACTTTCGACCGGTTTCTTGACTTCTTGACTTCCAGCAACTGTAGCAGGTAGTGAAGGTTATTTACGAACGGTATGAAGTCGTTGCTATGAATCATTGAAATGAAGCTGTCCCAGAACGATATCCGTCTTGATTCGTTTGTGAAAGCTGTTTCTGTTCCGCGTGCTTTCTAAAGCATATGTTAGGACAATTATAAAATGAAAGTTCCTGTAAGGACGTGGCAAGACGTATAGACCTAATGTTTATACTTTTGTTTTGCAACTGAAATCGATTGCAATGAGATATTAATCGCACTAACTCTTCATGCAATTTTCCATTCGACTTCCATCGAACAGTTACATTATGACCAGTTTATCGAGAAGAGCTTCCCCCTGTCTCATGCCTGTTGGTAGCAAAAAGGGGGTGGTAGAAGTTGGGTTGTGTACCTCCTTGCTTCTTCTTCCGTACAGCTGTCATGTACTAAACAGAGTGTACAATCGTCATAACAAGCACATCTAGCCAAGCACCCGACACTGCGAGAGCAGCGAGAGAAGACGTACAATGAGCAGCAGCAGCAGCAGCATACACATAGCCAGCGAGTTCCACTCCGGACCGCCGACGAGAAGGACTCGCATTATGTAAGCGCATGCTTATTTTTCGCGATCTTAGTCCGATTTCTCTGGTACCTGAGCACTCTAATGGAGAAAGAGACAGCGAACCAGAGAGCGCCCGATTGCTTGCTTTTCGGGAACGACGGATTTTCGGAATAAGGCAACTACACATGACCGTCCGTCGTCGTCTGTACGTTGTTTAACCAAATTGAAACGTATACTTTAAAAATATGTATGAAATTTACAGTGGAGTGCGAGATTTTAGATTTTAAAATCAGAACTTCCGAGCTTAATAAATTCCTGGAAATGTGTAATGGGTAAACCCTGATTTACACCTCCCATGAACGATTTTGGTGATGAATCCTTAATTCAAGCGGGAGTTAAAATTAGGATTGATGAGTAATCAAAACGCAATCTGGTGAATTCATACTCGTAAATTTGACAACTAGTTCATCCCGTTCATTTCTCAAAAACAGAAAATTTTGCACTCCACTGTAGTTTGGGAATAGGATAAACCGGCGACAGAAATCTATTCCGAAAGCAATAACTCAAAAAAGCTCCCCCTCCCAGCTGCTCCGAATCCGAATAAAAGGGGGTACAGTAATTGAAATTCGTTCCCTTCCAGGAAAAACAGATAACTCCGCTTTCCACCACTTTTCCTTGCATCCTATTTCACTCCTTCCCCCCTCGTGCCAGTCGTCGTGCGCTGGAATAAAACATGCTCTCTTATCAACCCGAAATATGTTCACACAGGTGTCATCCGGCTGATTCTACTCATTACAATTTGTGTTCCCATAAGATGATACACATGTAACAACGTATTATATCCGTGTATGGTTTTTCCGGAATTGCTTTTCAAGGGAAAATTTCGCGTTTTAGCCTAGCCTCCATCCCTGGTCCTTCCACTTGGCGGTAATTCGACATCTTGTGTGTACGTACGATACGAATGTGTATATTTATGTATGTGTGCAAGTCTATTTTTCAATACCCCCAATCCCGTACGGTCCCACTCCCGGTTCCCGTTTATCCTTATCCTTGCTGCTATCTATTTTGAGTCTGAGGCATTCACATTCGGGCTGGCTCGCGCGAGCGAGACTACAGTCTGCCATTGCTGTGGGGTACACACTGACTGCCTCAGACTCTCCGGTACGATGCTATCATTTCATTTTATCTGCCAATTTGTGATCGTTAGATTTTATGTCTGACAAGGGTACTATTTTTCAGAAAATGATTTCTCTTGATAATGGGTTGTTGGCGAGCGTCAGTGAGTGAGTGGAACAACGATGGCCAAATATTTGAATGAAAGATTTATTACAAACTGGGTGGTTTAAGGGATTGGGATGCAAAATCATCAATGGGTTTCATTCAAATGAATTTAAAATGGATAATAAATCCCGTTTTAGTACATATATGTAATCCAGTTCCCATTGTTTACTACATTCGAATCAAAAGAATGCCATCATGGTAAAATTTTGTTACTAATTGGATGAAGTTGATTAAGCATTAATCGATACGATGCGTATTTTTTTTCGCTTTTGAGGTTTTAAATTCTATGTCAAGTCGTTTTTTCTTCATTTTGGGGAAAAAAAGTTCCACGATCTGTTTGAACGTCGTTAACGCCTGAGCAATACTATTCATTCTTCACCGATTAAAAATCGTGGAACTAAAATACGGGTGCTGTTTTATTTCCATTTCTCAAATTCATCTAATTTCTTAACCCTCTAACGCCCAAGGAAAAAATGAAAATTGAGTTATTTTGTATTCCTCCGTGTTTTCGTTCGTATAACTTCGTAGAATGAAATATTTGTAGATTCGAGAATAAAAAACTGGGAAACAAAATTTAAAAAAAATCTAATTGCAAAATTGAAAAAAAATTAAATTTATTTTTATTTGAATTGCCCAAAACGTGTTTAGATCGAAATTTGAGTGTTAAAGGATAAAGATATGAATACAGCAAAAATATTGAATGTCATGAAATTAATGCAGTAATTAATGTCATTCATTTGCGTTTACTAAGATTCTATAGCCGCTTGTGGTCGCTCCTGCTCAAAAACAGATGATCGTATATTCGATACCATACTCGATCGTCCCATTCCATTCGTATGTCTATTTTAGTTCTTCCTGTCCTTCACGTACTACCAAAATGATTCCTGCTGCTATACCAAAACCCCTCGTGGTACATCTGAGAGGTCGTAGAGTTATCTGCATCTTTCTTAAGTAGGTGTCCAACTAACCATCCTTCCCTTTCCCCAAAAATCGCAAGAACGTGACCAGGGCAGACCTTCGACAGTTACAAGAGTGTCTTGCTTTCATCTAAGAGATAGTGATTAGTCTCAATTCAATATCTGTGGTAGTAGATGGAAGTGATGATACTCTCATACAATAGTCTAACCATGTGCCACCTATGAATTTGTTCGAATAGCTCAAGTAGCATTATAATTTTATATGCTTTATAATTTTCATATCGTATTTCTTTGAATACAAAATTCAGTGTATATGACCTTTGTAACTAATTGTTCGTCAGAATATCGAAATTAAAGAAGTCCAAGTAATATTGTTTTTTTTTTCAGACCTCTTGCAAACCGATCGCGTGCAAATTCTCGCTCCTCCCGTGAACCTAGAGCTTACATTTTGGAACACGAGATTCATTGTAAATGATCGTGTCAAATGATCGTAAAGATTGTGTCAAGTGCAGATACAATTTTGATTAAAAAATGTACCAATTACTTTGATCCTGGATCTGACGACCATTCGTTCACTGCTCTCCGTTTATTTTTTAAAACTTTTGTTAAGTTTTAACAATTTGTCTACGACAGTGTCGGTATGCTTATTCTGCTCGAAAGCATCCTGGAGAACATTCCCAAGCGCCGAAAATTACGGTTTCTTTCCAGAACCTGGCGGAATACATGCTATCAAAATTTCAATATTAAAATTTAGAAAATTAAAAATTTAAAGATTTAAAAATTTAAGACTTAAAATTTTAAGATTTCAAAATAAAAAAACGAAAAAAAAATCAAAACTTTAAAACTGTAAAACTTTAAAACTTTAAAACTTTAAAACTTTAAAACTTTAAAACTTTAAAACTTTAAAACTTTAAAACTGTAAAACTTTAAACTTTAAAACTTTAAAACTTTAAAACTTTAAAACTTTAAAACTTTAAAACTTTAAAACTTTAAAACTTTAAAACTTTAAAACTTTAAAACTTTGGGCTTTAAAGGCTTTAGGGCTTTAAAGCTTTAAGGCACAAGGGCTTCAAGGGCTTTAAAGGCTTTAGGGCTTTAAGGCTTTAAGGAGCTTCAAGACTTTAAAGCTTAAGGCTTTAAGGCAGGGCTTTAAGGGCTTTAAAACTTTAAGACTTTAAGGCTTTAAAGACTTTAAGGCTTTAGGGCACAAGGCTTTAGAGCTTTAGGGCTTTAGGGCTTTGGGGCTTTAAGGGCTGGGGCACAGGGCTTTGGGGCACTAGGAGCTGGGCTTTAGGACAAGGGCTTTCAGGGCACAAGGGCTTTACAGGGCTTTAGGGCTTTGGGGCTTTGGGCTTTAGGGGTTTGGGGCTGGGCAGCTTAAGACTTGGGCTTGGGCGGGGCTTTAGGGCACTGGGCTTTGGGGCACAGGCTTTGGGCACTGGGCTGGGGGGCTTTGGGCTGGGCACTGGGCCTGGGCTGGGCAGGGCAGGAAGCACTGGGCTTTTGGGCACCCCAGAGCACTGGGCTTGGGCTGGGCACTGGGCTTTGGGCACCCCAGGCACAGGCACTGGGCACTGACTGGGCGCACTGGGCACTGGGCTGGGCACTTTTGGAGCATGGGCTTTTACCCAGGCTTTAAACTTTTAAACTTTTAGCTAGGGCTTTAAACTGGGCTGGGCTGGGCACTGAAACTTTTAAACTTTTAAACAGGCTTTTAAACTTTGGGCTTTTAAACAAACTTTTAAACTTTTAAACTTTTAAACTTTTAAACTTTTAAACTTTTAAACTTTTAAACTTTTAAACTTTTAAACTTTTAAACTTTTAAACTTTTAAACTTTTAAACTTTTAAACTTTTAAACTTTTAAACTTTTAAACTTTTAAACTTTTAAACTTTTAAACTTAACTTTTAAACTTTTAAACCTTTAAAATTAAAAACTTTTAAACTTTAAACTTTTAAACTTTTAAACTTTTAAACTTTTAAACTTTAAACTTTTAAACTTTAAACTTTTAAACTTTTAAACTTTTAAACTTTTAAACTTTTAAACTTTTAAACTTTTAAACTTTTAAACTTTTAAACTTTTAAACTTTTAAACTTTTAAACTTTTAATCTTTTAAACTTTTAAACTTTTAATCTTTTAAACTTTTAATCTTTTAAACTTTTAAATTTCAAAATTTTTAAATCTTTAAAATTTTAAATTGTTTAAATTTTTGAATTTTTAACTTTTTAAATTTTTGAATTTTTAAATTTTATTTATTTTTTAATTTTTAAATTTTAAAATTTTTAAGTTTTAAAATTTTTAAATTTTTAAATTTTAAAATTTTAAAATTTTTAAGTTTTAAAATTTTTAAATTTTTAAATTTTTAAATCTTTAAATTTTTAAATTTTAAATTTTTAAATTTTAAATTTTAAATTTTAAATTTTTAAATTTTAAATTTTAAATTTTAAATTTTTAAATTTTAAATTTTAAATTTTAAATTTTTAAATTTTAAATTTTTAAATTTTAAATTTTTAAATTTTAAATTTTTAAATTTTTAAATTTTAAATTTTTAAATTTTTAAATTTTTAAATTTTTAAATTTTAAATTTTTAAATTTTAAATTTTTAAATTTTAAATTTTAAATTTTTAAATTTTAAATTTTTAAATTTTAAATTTTAAATTTTGAAATTTTGAAATTTTTATTATTAAATTTTTAAATTTTTTAATTTCTAATATTTAAAATTTTTATTTTTTTTATTTTTTATTTTTTTTTTTAATTTTTTAAATAATTAAATTATTAAATTTTTAAATTTTTAAATTTGTAAATTTGTAAACTTGTAAATTTGTAAATTTGTAAATTTGTAAATTTGTAAATTTGTAAATTTGTAAATTTTTAAATTTAAAAATTTTAAAATTTCAAAATTTCAAAATTAAAAGTTTAAAATTTCAAAATTTCAAAATTAAAAGTTTAAAAGTTTAAAAGTTTAAAAGTTTAAAAGTTTAAAAGTTTAAAAGTTTAAAAGCTTAAAAGTTTAAAAGTTTAAAAGTTTAAAAGTTTAAGAGATTAAAAGTTTAAAAGTTTAAAAGTTTAAAAGTTTAAAGGTTTAAAAGTTTAAAAGTTTAAAAGTTTAAAAGTTTAAAAGTTTAAAAGTTTAAAAGTTTAAAAGTTTAAAAGTTTAAAAGTTTAAAAGTTTAAAAGTTTAAAAGTTTAAAAGTTTAAAAGTTTAAAAGTTTAAAGTTTAAAGTTTAAAGTTTTAAAAGTTTTAAAGTTTTAAAGTTTTAAAGTTTTAAAGTTTAAAAAGTTTTAAAGTTTTATAGTTTCAAAATTTCAAAGTTTCAAAGTTTTAAAGTTTTTAAGTTTTAAAGTTTTAAAGTTTTAAAGCTTTAAAGTTTTAAAAGTTTTAATATTTTTAAAAGATTTAAAGATTTAAAGTTTTAAAGTTTTAAAGTTTTAAAGTTTCAAAGTTTTTAAAGTTTTAAAGTTTTAAAGTTTTAAAGTTTTAAAGTTTTTAAAGTTAAAGTTTTAAAAAGTTTTAAAGTTTTATAAATTTCAAAGTTTTAAAGTTTTAAATTTTTAAAGTTTTAAATTTTTAAATTTTTAAAGTTTTAAAGTTTTAAATATTTAAATTTTTAAAGTTTTAAAGTTTTAAAGTTTTAAAGTTTTAAAGTTTTAAAGTTTTAAAGTTTTAAAGTTTTAAAGTTTTAAAGTTTTAAAGTTTTAAAGTTTTAAAGTTTTAAAGTTTTACAGTTTTAAAGTTTTTAAGATTTAAAAATTTTAAATTTTTAAAACTTAAAATTTTAAAGTTTTAATGTTTTTAAAGTTTTAAGTTTTTAAAGTTTTAAAGTTTTAAAGTTTTAAAGTTTTAAAGTTTTTAAAGTTTTAAAGTTTTAAAGTTTTAAAGTTTTTAAAAGTTTTTAAAGTTTTAAAATTTTAAAGTTTTAAAGTTTTAAAGTTTTAAGTTTTAAAGTTTTAAAGTTTTAAAGTTTTAAGTTTTAAGTTTTAAAGTTTTAAAGTTTTAAAGTTTTAAAGTTTTAAAGTTTTAAAGTTTTAAAGTTTTAAAGTTTTAAAGTTTTAAAGTTTTAAAGTTTTAAAGTTTTAAAGTTTTAAAGTTTTAAAGTTTTAAAGTTTTAAAGTTTTAAAGTTTTAAAGTTTTAAAGTTTTGATTTTTTTTTTCGTTTTTTTATTTCGAAATTTTAAAATTTTAAGTCTTAAATTATTAAATCTTTTAATTTTTAATTTTCTAAATTTTAATGTTGATTAAATTAAAAGTTTAAAAGTTTAAAGGTTTAAAAGTTTAAAAGTTTAAAAGTTTAAAAGTTTAAAAGTTTAAAAGTTTAAAAGTTTAAAAGTTTAAAAGTTTAAAAGTTTAAAAGTTTAAAAGTTTAAAAGTTTAAAAGTTTAAAAGTTTAAAAGTTTAAAAGTTTAAAAGTT
Source organism: Armigeres subalbatus (assembly GCF_024139115.2). NCBI lineage: Eukaryota > Metazoa > Arthropoda > Insecta > Diptera > Culicidae > Armigeres > Armigeres subalbatus. The sequence continues at coordinate 162,652,452 of NC_085139.1, forward strand.
TAAAAGTTTAAAAGTTTAAAAGTTTAAAAGTTTAAAAGTTTAAAAGTTTAAAAGTTTAAAAGTTTTAAAGTTTTAAAGTTTTAAAGTTTTAAAGTTTTAAAGTTTTAAAGTTTTAAAGTTTTAAAGTTTTAAAGTTTTAAAGTTTTAAAGTTTTAAAGTTTTAAAGTTTTAAAGTTTTAAAGTTTTAAAGTTTTAAAGTTTTAAAGTTTAAAAGTTTTAAAGTTTTAAAGTTTTAAAGTTTTAAAGTTTTAAAGTTTTAAAATTTTAAAGTTTTAAAGTTTTAAAGTTTTAAAGTTTTAAAGTTTTAAAGTTTTAATGTTTTAAAGATTTAAAGATTTAAAGTTTTAAAGTTTTAAAGTTTTAAAGTTTTAAAGTTTCAAAGTTTCAAAGTTTTAAAGTTTTAAAGTTTTAAAGTTTTAAAGTTTTGAAGTTTTAAAGTTTTAAAGTTTTAAAGTTTTAAAGTTTTAAAGTTTTAAAGTTTTAAAGTTTTAAAGTTTTAAAGTTTTAAAGTTTTAAAGTTTTAAAGTTTTAAAGTTTTAAAGTTTTAAAGTTTTAAAGTTTTAAAGTTTTAAAGTTTTAAAGTTTTAAAGTTTTAAAGTTTTAAAGTTTTAAAGTTTTAAAGTTTTAAAGTTTTAAAGTTTTAAAGTTTTAAAGTTTTAAAGTTTTAAAGTTTTGATTTTTTTTTCGTTTTTTTTATTTCGAAATTTTAAAATTTTAAGTCTTAAATTTTTAAATCTTTTAATTTTTAATTTTCTAAATTTTAGTATTGAAATTTTGATAGCATGTATTCCGCCTGGTTCTGGAAAGAAACCGTAATTTTCGGCGCTTGAGAATGTTCTCCAGGATGCTTTCGAGCAGAATAAGCATACCGACACTGTCGTAGACAAATTGTTAAAACTTAACAAAAGTTTTAAAAAAATAACGGAGAGCAGTGAACGAATGGTCGTCAGATCCAGGATCAAAGTAATTGGTACATTTTTTAATCAAAATTGTATCTGCACTTGACACAATCTTTAAATGATCAATGAATCTCGTGTTCCAAAATGTATGCTCAAGGTTCACGGGAGGAGCGAGAGTTTGCACGCGATCGGTTTGCAAGAGGTCTGAAAAAAAAAACAATATTACTTGGACTTCTTTAATTTCGATATTCTGACGAACAATTAGTCACAAAGGTCATATACACTGAATTTTGTATTCAAAGAAATACGATATGAAAATTATAAAGCCTATAAAATTAAAATGCTACTTGAGCTATTCGAACAAATTCATAGGTTGCACATGGTTAGACTATTGTATGAGAGTATCATCACTTTCATCTACTACCACAGATATTGAATTGGAGCTAATCACTATCTCTCAGATGAAAGCAAGACACTTTTGTAACTGTTTTTAAATTTTTAAATTTTTCATTTTTTAAATCTTTAAATTCTTAAATTTTTAAATTTTTAAATTTTTAAATTTTTAAATTTTTAAATTTTTAAATTTTTAAATTTTTAACTCTTTAAATTTTAAAATTTTAAAATTTTAAAGTTTTAATTTTAAATTTTTAGATTTTTAAATTTTAAGATCTTTAAATTTTTTAAAATTTTAAAATTTTTAAATTTTAAATTTTTAAATTTTTAATATTTTAAATTTTTAAATTTTTAAATTTTTAAATATTTAAATTTTTAAATGTTTAAATTTTTTTTAAATTTGAAAAATTAAAAATTTTAAAAATTTGAGATTTAAAAATTTAAAATTTAAAATTTATATATCTAGACTTTCAAGAAAATTTCAGTCTTCCCAAACGAACATCAAACACGCTGAGTACAGCTGTCCGTATACTCCATCTGTACCCTTGCTTCGTGTTTATACGTATACGCACGAAATGTATACTTGTACCCGAACTTGCGTTCGAGTTTCATTTTGTACCGATGTACTGTACATCTGTACAGTACACATGTACACTCTGGCTGTAAAATTTGCTGTTGAATAGCGTTCCAGAAGCTTCTTAAACAAAGCAAATATAGATAGTGAACAAATTCATAGATGTGCGGATATAAGCAAATTTATTATATATCAATATTTTCATGAGGTTTTGTACTTTAGAAGGCTCAGTAAAATGACCACCAAAAGTGTTCACGCAAAAATTAAGTTTATAGCTTTCAAGTGTTATGCCCCTATTTTGTTGCAAAGTCAAAGTCAATCGCTTGTTGCGTGTTTAGTTAATTCTGAGGACAATTCTGAGAGGACAATGTTGTTGTCATTCGGAATGGTTCAGTTCTACATTCCTAGGTTATAGTCTGTACAGATTACGAGTATAGTCATTTGATATAATTTTAAAATAAAACGAGATGTGTGATCTTTGATATCATTAAGTCAAAGAGCTGGTAGTCTGTGGAGGCTATTGCGTAATATGTTATGTATGGTATTTTCCAACACGAAGCCGGTTTTTGACAAAAAAAAATGCTGTGCATCCATGGGAGCTGTGGATGAATTACGTGACGCTATATAGGGTGGAAGGGGATAGCCTCAAGGGTTACGATTCAGACGAAAGAATCAAATTGTCAATACATAATGTGCTCCAAAGAAGATGACTGGATTCGCCCAATTTTATGTTACGTAATTTGTGAGCGGTCCCATAGTGCAACACAAAAATGCTCTCTCCCGATGGAGCATTTCTAAAAGCGTGACAATACACAATTTAGTTTTATTTATTAGGAATACATTAACAGAGTGTCGAGAAATTGTTCCACTGATCTATGAGTATACATAGTATTTATAATTATGCGCTTTCTATTCTTTCCCTATTGAATGTACACGCTCAACAAAAGTTATATAGCGGTATGTGAATCGAAGTCAAAATTATCAACATCATCTGTAAACTTAATTATTGTTTACGTGATGTTGGAAGCCCATGTCAGTTGGATACCAACGTCGTGAAAAGTTTTGCAACATTAAAAATTATTTGAAAAAAAGTCTTCCAGATCCACCCATCACTGTGCATCTTCATTTCAGCGTGCACAGTTTTCGAATTCCATTTTGTTCATTCTCTTTGTCTCTTGCCGGTCGACTCTCGGACCTGAAAGCAAGTTTGTACATGTGTTTTGTACTTAAGTACAAGTTCGTTTAGGTAGGTACTGGGTATCCCTTTGTACTCGAGTACGTCAATAATCCATGTTCAGTGTTCAACACGAGTTGATGAAAATGTACTTGTGTTGAACATCACACATGTTCGTGGGAAGACTGACTAGGGGGAATGACGGCTTTGGCAGGTTTTGTTCTATTATTGGCAGGGGGGTCTTTTATGACTCACTAGGCTCAAATTTAGCCTAAACATTCTTTGCATATCAAAAAATATTGTGGCCAAATTTCATAAAATTTGGTCGACAAAAACCCCCCTGCCAATAATAGAACAAAACCTGCCAAAGCCGTCTTTCCCCCTATCTCCACAAGAATAAAATTTTATAAAGCAATTATCTACGACGCAATTTCCACCTCGATTTTTACTCGGTAGTTTTAATCTGTTTTTTGATTGGTCAGTTCTGGCGAACTCAAAATCATCTAAACACTTTCCACTCGGTTTGGCGAATTAAAGATCAAAAGAAAATAAAATCTGTAATTTTCCGTAGCTTAGCTGTTAGAATGGCTAATTTGCCTTATGGTAGGTTACGTGTTGGACTCGGACTCTGCTAAAGTTTTCTTTTGGGCACAAAAGCTTCGCGATAAATTGGAAGATTAAATTAGGCTAGGAAAATTAAATTTGTTACAAAGAAGTGAGTAGTAAGAAGTGTGAAGTGAAAAGTTAGAAGCGAAAAGTGAGAAATTCGTAGTGATAAGTTAGAAATGAGAAAAGAGAAGTTAAAACTGAAAAATGAGAAATGAAAAGTGAAAAGTGAGAACTGAGAGGTAATAAGTGAGAAATGAGAAGTGAGAAGTGACAATTGCGAAGCGAATAGTGAGAAATGATTAGTGAGAAGTGAAAAGTGAAAAGTGAGAAGTGGGAACTGAGAAGTGAGAATAGATTCGTGAGATTCATGAGCCTAACTGCTCTGGCGTTGAGCAATTGTGGGTTTCACTTGCCTTCCGCAATTACAAGCTGTTCATCTGTGTCATATACATTCCGCCCGACCGCATGAACGATGCATCCCTCTTCTATCAACAAGTCGACTCGCTTGACTGGATAATATCGCAAATGGCGCTTTGTGACAAGATTCTGATAATCGGAGACTTCAACTTCAACGGCATCAAACGGATTCCTAGCAACGCATCATTTCTATTTGCTGATCCATCACATTCATCGTTAAGTTTTTCAATCACGCGATTGCTGGACTGGTATAGTACTGCTGGTTTAGTCCAAATGTGTGGTATAAAAAATGAAAATAACCGTATGTTAGATCTCTGCTTTATCAGCGAAGATATAGCGGATCGCAGTCTTGTTATTCGTGCTCCTGCTCCTCTTGTTAAGATAAGTCGTCATCACCCAGCGCTTCATGTTCTGCTCGGCGAATGTCAACCATATGCTTACGAAAAATCACTGAAACCCTAACCTACGTATATTGGAAGACTGATTTCGATGGAATAAATAATTTCTTATCTCGTGTTCAATGGAGCGAAATATTCGACGATTCGGATGCCAATGCTGCAACAATGACTGTGCCAAATGTATTGGTTTATCCCAAGTAACATTTTAAGTTTTATAACGCTCTTGAAGGCCATTATTTACTCTCCTAGAGTGTTATAAAACCGGCATAAAACCAAAATGCACAGACAAACAGACATAACACTCGTCAAATTTCCATCGTTCACTGATTTACTGGTCAATTCAAATAATCATTAGTTGGCCAATCGATCACTCGTGGCGCGCACATCGGATTTGCTCTAGTTTGACGTTTGCTCACTACCGCCATCTGGTTCGTGATTTGCCCAACTAACTGAAATCAACAGATGTCGTTAGTGTTTAAACGACGATTAATTTGATGAGTGAATGTTCAATGTGTTATGTCTGTTTGTCTGTGCAAAATGTTACTACGGATGCTATTGATTAGTTCACTCCCAAAAGAGTACATCGTGCCCCGACTTTCCCTCCATGGTCTACGCGACACCTCAAACGTCTAAAAGCTGCTAAACGACCCTAGCAGCACACATATTCCACATAGGTTACTGCAACTCATTTGTGACCAGATTTAGTCGCAATCAAGTTGCTGCAACCAGATCTGCTAAAATCCCATTACATCTCTCTAAATAATCGCTACAAACAGCTGAACGAATCGCTTTTTAGTTCTTATCGGCATCGCATCCAACGCATTCTTAAAAACAACCCAAAACAGTTCTGTAATTACGTTAACGAGCAAAAACGCGAATCTGGTTTGCCCTCGTCTATGTTGCTCGGTGATGCTGAGGCTGCTTCTACGAAGGACATCTGTGAACTTTTCCGCAGGCAGTTCAGCAGTGTTTTTACTAACGAGATTCTTGATGAACAACAAGTATCTGCTGCAGCACTAAATGAACCCACTCTATCTACTTTTGGATCTTACCCTTTCATTGATGCCGAGACTGTTATGAATGCTTGTACGAAACTGAAACGCTCGACAAATCCTGGACCAGACGGAGTGCCTTCGCTGATCATTAAGAAGTGCTCAACTGCCCTATCTTCACCATTGGCTGCCATTTTCAACACATCTCTACACTCTGGAGTTTTTCCAGATGTTTGGAAAACATCCTACATGTTTCCAGTCTATAAAACGCGAAGTTTCAAATTACCATGGGATCGCTTCTCTCTGCGCAATGGCGAAACTGCTCGAGGTTATTGTTCTAGCATTTTTAACACACAGCTGCAGTAATTATATTACTGAATCTCAACATGGATTCATCCCTAAGAGGTCCACATCCACAAACCTCGTATCGTACGTATCGTTTATAGCTCGCTCGCTACAGAATCGTCTTCAGGTTGACGCAGTATACACTGATCTATCAGCTGCCTTTGATAAAATTAATCATCAGATTGCGGTGTTCAAACTGCAGCGACTTGGTTTTCAGGGAAAAATCTTAGATTGACTCAGTTCCTATCTAGTTGGTCGTAAAATGTCTGTCAAAATAGGAAATAATATATCAACATCTTGATTTGATTTGATTTCAAACTCTATTGTGTAATTCGTACCGTAACCGATGCTTTATACCTGCAATCTCAGTTGAACGCATTCGTCGAATGGTGTGTTGCAAACCGGATGGTTTTGAATGCCTCTAAATGTTATGTTATAAGTTTTGCTCGCAAGCATTCAATCATAAATTTTGACTACAATTTTTTTTTTTTTATTATCTTTATTAATGAGGTTTTCGGCCCTTGACCGGTTCACCTCACTACTACAAAATCTTTGACATAACTTTAAGGAAGGATACAATCGTGAAAGACTTAGGGGTTATGCTTGACTGTAAGCTCTCATTCAAGGACCACATAGCATACATTTCTTCAAAAGCGTCGAAAAGTCTTGGATTTCTATTTCGAGTTACAAAAAATTTCACAAGTGTGTACTGTTTAAAAGCGCTATATTGATCCTTAGTTAGACCAATATTGGAATACGCAGCTGTAGTGTGGTCCCCGTATTACCAAAATGGCATCCAACGCATTGAGTCTATCCAGCGCAAGTTGCGTTTTGCGCTTCGTCTCTTGCCTTGGAACGATCCTCAAAATCTACCAAGATAAGAGGTTCGTTGCCAACTCATTGGACTTGAACCGCTGTATTTACGACGTGATGTCGCTAAAGCTTCATTTATATCTGACCTTCTGCTCTCAAACAGTGACTGTGGTTGTTTAGTCCGTCTTATAGATATTGATATTTGTCGTCGTGATCTTCGTTCCCACAATTTTATTCGTCTTCCTATGTCCCGTACAAATTATGGCCAAAATGAACCGATTAGTAGTATGTGTAGAATTTTCAATCAATGTTATAGAGTATTCGATTTTAATTTGTCGCGTTAGGATTGAAAAAAAAATTTTGTCGATATTTGTCTAACACTATGTAAGTCAAGTTTTTTGTTATGTTAGTCGTAGTGAAAATGTTCCAATATTGTATCGTTAAAGTTAAGTTAGTTTAAAAAAAGACCAAGAATGTATCATTTGGTTTGTAAACTGTTGATATGAAAAAACAAGAGGTTTTATGCCTACGGGAGAAGGAGTGAAATTCATTCTTAACTCCACTCCCGCTGGCTTTTCCCTCTCAATAAAAGATAAAAGACAAAAGATAAAAGTGAAATGAGAAGTAAAAAGTGAGGAGCGAGGGGTGAGAAATAAGGAGTTACGTGGGACAAGTGAGGGTGAGATGTGAAAATTCAAAATTGTTAAATCCTTATTCCTTCCAACTTCTTTCTCCCTTTTTCTACCTTCCTTACTTTCCTTTTTCTTCTTCTTTATTCTTTATTTTTCTTTATTTGTTTCTTTTTTCTTCCTTTCCCTTCTACTGTCTTATATCTCTCTATTCACTTCTCACTTATCACCTCTTGTTTCCTTCTGTTTCCATCACTACTCACTTTCTATTTCTTACTTTACAACTATTTCTCACCTCTCACTACTCACTTCTCACTTGTTACTGCATACATCTCACTATTCAGTACTCACTTTCATTTAACATTATTCACTACTCACTATTCTATACTCACTTCGAACATCTCACTTCCCGCTTCACTCAATAAAGAAACAAATGTTAACTGTTTAACCAGCGGCATTCGGCCAAATGACCCTTTCTTCCAAATGGCATTTGGCCAAATTACCCTAAACCATATTTCTATATGTTATGAAAAGTGTTTGATATTTTGGAGAAATAATAAAAATGTGTTCTGTATCTCGATACCTTCCTAACTCGATGGTCGCTTCAATATCGAGTAAGGGAAAGTTCACTGTAATTTAAAAAGTGAACCAAATTTTTAGTTTGAAAGCGAAATTTCCAAAATCTGAATGTTCAGCGAGATGGATCAAGTCCCGAATTCTAAACCTTGAAATAGTTTTTAATTTTTTTTAAATTGAAATCATCAATTGAAACATTTGAAATCTATATGTTTAAATAATAGCACAAACAAATTTAAAAATATTCATGTCCAGAAGTTTACTAATTTAGCACAGGTTACATTCGATTTTGGCAACAAAGCCATTCGGTTTCAAACACATTTTTTTACATCTTTTTCATCTTTTGATTCCAAAATACGCGTAAAAAAGTGTCACAATAAATGAAAAAATGTGAAGTACCATAAGAAAACAAAAAACACTTTGGTAACGTTCCGGAAGGGTGTGTAATTGAAAAACATATAATTTTAAATTAAATTTGAAATTCAAAACCTTAAAACCTTGAAAATTTGAAAAATCAGATTTTTCAAACATTTTACGATTTTATCATTTGAAAGCTAAAAATAATTGTAATTCTAATATATAAAAGTTCTATGATTTGAAATTTAAATTTTTCTAAATGTGTAGACTTTAAAATTTAATGTAGAAGAATTGGAAAATATAAACTAAAATATGCACAATTGGTATAAAGGTTGTAAGAAATTGTTTTATTATGGAAATTTTGCATTAATTTCAAGATTTTTTCTCAATATATACATTTTTTTACTGTTCTTAATTAAGGAAGTTTGGAAATCTAATATGGACTTAATAATTATTAACATTTGAATTAAGACATTTTAACATAGTTCATACCTTCATCGGAATCGAGTTTGTTTTCTAAAATTTATATTTCACTTATTTTTAGTTATTTAGTACTTTAACTTAAATTTATTTGTTCGATATTAAATTTTTTAATAATCACTAATCGTTTGAAAAATATGTTTCTTCTTTTTATCTAATCAATAAGTGTGTCCCTTAATAGAAACTTCGATCCACTGGGACATTGCAAAGATTTGCCTATTTGTATAATTGCAATAAATATTTCTTTGATATCAGCTTATAAATAAATGTTTTTGTTTCGAACATCCTCTCAATCAATATGAAGCTTCTCATATGAATATATCTATTAGAAGTTTTTAAGGATCTCCAAAAACTTACAACTAAGCAGACTAAAATATAAGAGACCTTTTTGAACGAGTTTGCTCTACGACCTCCAGGCTGCCGCTGAGAGCGATGACCCATTCTCACCCCCCAGACCCATTGTCACTCCCGATGGCGGTAAGAGAAATTCTGAAAACTGTCTTCGACTAATAATAAATTTAAACGTTTCACAATTTCAGTTATTTCTTCGAAATAAAACATGCTCCAAGACAATCTGCAGAATTTTCTCCGAATTTTGATTTTCAGGATAGATTTCTCATCACTGAAAATCTGTTAGGATGAGACACTCATAAATCGTCCTCACCCCAGTTTTCGCACACCTATTTAAAAATCTTCATTTCTCGAAAACTATTTGTGGAGAACAGTTAAAGTTCAAGTTTTCACATAAATGTTTGGTTATTGTATAGAAAAACTTGAACTTTGACTGTTTGCAACAACTAGTTTTCGAAATATGAAGGTTTTAAAAAAGGGTGGGCAAAAACTTTTTTATTTTTTTGTCTTTATTAGCGAGACTTTCAGCCCTAGACTGGTTCGTCTCGTACCTGGGCGAAAAATGGGTTCTGGGCGATTTATGGATTTCTTACCCCAATAATTCGAGTAAATGTTATTTTATTACAGTCTGATTGTTCAAAAAATGCAAAACATTTCTGAGGAACGCTCCTGAGGAATGCATACAACGTGATAATAATGTGTTGCTTTTTGTGATATACCACCATAAACGACAAGGTAAATTTCCAGCTTGAGTCTTGGCCAAACCTAGATTCGTTGCGTCAAAAGTTTTTTAGCTTTGGTTAATTCTAATTATTTACACAGTGACAAATTTGGATTGAAAAATGTTTTAAGAAGTAATGTATTGGAAGAATTTTCATGGCACGTTTTGTTTTGACTGACAATTGCCATTTTTCAACCCATTAAATATGATGAGTCTTTGAAGTAATATTCATAAAAAATACCTTGAATATTTTTATAGTTACCGAAAATGAATCCCACTTTCTTTGCACAATGTGCGTTGGCGAATCATATCTCACTTTCAGTGGAGCCAAATCTTTCGACAAAAGTTTTGAACCGTGCGAATCGATCGAAGGCTTCAACTAAAAAAAAACAATAGTTTGGGGGGTTTTTGTCTCGGTTAAGAGCAAATTTTGTTTTGTCTAATTTAAGAGCTTTGTTTAAAAAAAACAAATTTATCACAGATGAACCAGCCGAGGAGGGCTGCAAATCTCTTATTAAAGACGCAAACAACTAAATTTCGTTTAATCTTCCTTTATCTTCTAGAAAGATATCTTCTGGCGCATACAGATTTACGCATACATTCATAACTCTCACTATCAATTGTCTCAATTGCACCATTTAATTGAAAACTCTCCGTTGCGAAAAAAAAAGTGAAAGTGAAAATTCAGCAAGCTTCCAAACGGAAGTGAATTGAACTGCCACGCGGGAACTGAAAAATGAACTGAATCCATCGCAGGCCTTCGCACCGTGCAAGCAACTGCTGCACCGCGCGCACTAGTGTAATTATTTTCCGCCATTCAAAATAAATCATTTTAATTGCCAAAAATTTAAACAATAATCATGAGCATAAATCATCACCCGCGCTCTTCTCTGGTCGGTTATTGATGCGAACGGTGGGCTTCGACTCTCGAAGCTGGAGGCCATCATTGGCGATATGTGGGTTTGGTTGGCTCGACCATGTGCGAGGAAACACTTTAAGAGCTCAACCACATGCGGTAGGTAAATGCAAGAATTTATTTCCGCATCCGATCGGAGCAACTGCCCAGCTAGAATTGCGGCGAACCGATTGAGACTGGAAATGCATTTCGATAGGTCATGCATTACATGAATTACTGACCTCAGATGAGTTTCGGAACTAATTGGGATGGGGCCAGCTTCGGTACTTCGTTACATACGGGAGGCCCTAATTGTAGCGATTGTTAGAAAGATTTTAACTGAATTGTTTAATAAGTTACATAATTTGTGGATAATATCGATATAACAAGATCTTCAATCTTTCAAAGTATATTTGTTCTAACTTAAATGTTTGTTCTTTGCAGATAAACAACAATATTTTTTTAATTTGTAATGCAATTCATCCAATAACATTAGTTTACCTATTACTGATAATATTAAAAATTTATATCTCACAACCTTTTAACCTTCGCCCAAGAAGCAAGGAACACAATTCATCTACAAAACAAAGGCCTCCGCCAGCACCCAAGTCAAACATTTAATTATCTTCCCTTTTTCCGACCTCGTTTGGGGCCACATTTTCTCCGAAACTAATGTGAGGAGCATCCTTTTTTCCCGGAAGCTAGCTTTTTCGGATTGTTTACCTTCTTAGTTGAAAATCTACATACAATGATGTGCTGCTGTTCTGCTCCGGGCGAGCAGCGTTACACGTGTGCAAGTCGATATGGCCTGTTTTTGGTGCAAGAGCAATTTGTATGCTTTCTAAATGAAAAATTCCATAATTGATGAGAACCCAAACGATGGATTTTGAGAAACGAGCTCGCCCTGGAACCTGTAGCAACTGGTGCGCTCGTTGCCAGAAGAGCACACCAGAACGAACGGGACGGCGTGAGTGATGGTCAAGTGCCATTTTGGAGTTCTCCCCGAGTTGTCCAAAATGATGTATTTGCATCTGTCAGCAAGTTCTTCCAATCAATATAAGTGTGCGAGGTTCAATTCGATAGTTTGGTCGTGACTTGACGGCAGAGATGTTCCTTCAAATGTACCCTTTTCATTCAACCACTGAACCTTAGTATGCTGCCCTATTGTTATTCACAGAAAGCTTCTGTACTGTCGTAAAAAATAATCATTAGATATTGTTTCCATGAAACTATTCACGAATCTCAACATATGTGCACTCTCTGTATATTGTTTCATGTGGAAGTATCACGTACGGCGTAATTTAGATTGTAATAGGAATTTAATAACGGCAATAAATCATACCAGAGAATGTCGAAACAGTGTTCCGCCATCGCCCACTGACTGCTGCTGCTGCTGATGCGGCTGCTATTTGCTGCAATCTCCTTGATCTCATTTTTATTGCTAGAAGAAGAGCTCTTTTCAATTTCATTTTTTGTTTTTGTTGTTCTGCTGACGGAATGTAAGCAACAATATTACGTCCTATATTTGATTGTTATTTGTGTGCTCTGGTATCGCTGTTATTACACCGCACCGTTGAACTCTCCGAATTGACATCATATCTCTTCTCGATTTCCATTTCCAGGTGTACAAGAAGAAAACCGAGGCTGCCAAAAAGGAATACCTAAAAGCATTAGCGGCATACCGAGCGAGTTTAGTGTCCAAGGTAAGTGCTCGATTTGGAGAAATGCTGATGCACTGCAACATCTATTTGAAGAATGCTCGTTTGAAGTTGCTCTACATTACAAACATTTTATTAATTATTCTGTTGAGTATATGAAAAAGATTTCTATGTGGTTTGTTTTTAATGCGTATTTATACAGTAAATTTAATATGTTTTGTGGTATAATGATGATTTTCATCAAAATTTTAGCGCGGATTTTTTTTAATCACTTTTCAAATAGGCTGCGAAATTCTATTGTGGGCAGACTTATTGGTGCGGTTTTAGGCACCCTCGTTTTATTGACAATTTGTTCAATATCGCTGTAGTTGCAAACTAACTTATTTAGATGACTAGTTTGCATATATTATTAGAATTATTTAGACATAATTGATTGAAATAATGAAGTTTTTTAAGGTGTTGAAACCGTTTCTAGTACGGCCTCTTGCCCTCGAGGAACCGTCAACAGGTCCTAGAAGAGGAAGCGTCCTTAACCACAGACTACTGGTCTATAGCCAACGGTAGTCAACGGCGTGGGCACGCAAGGTCTCTTTTAGTCCTCGAGTCCCAGGGTCGATGGAGGTAATGGGGAGGTTTTCGGACTTGCTAAAAATCGGAAGCCTAGAGTTAGGTTACAAACAGTTTACTTACGGTAAGTATGGACATTGGCGTAAATAAGGGGGGGCTCAGCCCTCCCTAGAAAAAAGTTAGTCCCCATAGGTATTGAAAAGTTAGTTAGCAGTGATATCAATTTTCAACATATAGCATAATGAATTACTGAAAAAGTTTGAAGACAAAAGAGTTATCTCCCATATTTACCCTACCATAATGAAATGAGTGGAGGCAAATAAGTTTGTTTCTCATTTCAAAGAAATACTCCTGTGTTGCAATTAAATTGCCCTTAATGTTAATTATGAAAAGGAAATATCTAACTGATTTGAAAGCATCAAAGTAAGCTTGATATGAACAACAACGGACAGCCACCAAAATATCAATCATAGCAATCGTGGTACTTCGTCAGCAGTCATGTGTTCATGCGTCATGTGTTCAACCATCACAAACTGGAGTGACAGTTTATCAGCAGACTTCCGCTTGCCTAGCAGCTTGATAATCTCCACAATTCCCATCAACATTCGAGAAGGATTTTCATCAGAATCCAAGAGGAATTTTCATCAGAATCCGAGAAAAAAATCTCATTGGAATCTCTAAAGAATTCCTTTCAGAATCATCGAAGTATTCCAAATGGAATCCAAAACAATTCACACTGCAATATCATTGAGGGATACTTTTTTTCAGAATCATTGAGAGATACCGTTGGGAATCTGTGGGGGATACCCTTTACAATCCAATCTTCGAAATTCCTTCGGAGTTATTCGAAGATTTGTGTCGGAATCATTCGGAATTCTTTGACGATTTGTTCTAGAATAATTCGACGACATGCTTCGGGATCCCTTGAATATTTAATTTTCTTGACGTTTTGCCTAAACGATTTGCTTCGGAATCCATCGACAATCGGATTTCTTCGACGATAGGAATCCTTCTGACGATTTACATCGGAATCCCTCGACGAATTGCTTCAACATCCAGGGAGGGTTTCCTTTGGAATCACTGGAGGATTCTTTAAGTAATACTTGGAAGATTAATTCGGAATCCCTCGACGATTTGCTTCGGGATCCGAAATATTGCTTTTGAATCCTTCGACAATTTGCTTCTACATCATTGGAACATCCTACGAAATCCCTGGAACATTCCCGTTGGAACCATCGACAACCCGTGAGCATTTGGAATCCCTGGAACATTCCCTTCGGAATGGAGGATTCCTGTCGGATGTAGATTTCATAGATAGAATATTTATGAAATATGCAAAAATATTCACTGCCTCGGTGGGAACCTGACGGCGATCCATCACATACTGTCCTTTGATTTTTTGGAAAAGAAACTCAAAATATAAACAAAAAATAATGAAGGGTCTTGAGCCCCCCCTATGCATAGGGGCAAGTTACACCAATGAGTATGGGGGTGACAATGTCGGACTGCCTACAGGGCCAACTTGCTGCTCGACGGCGTGTACGAATCGCCGATGACGATGTGGGTCTCGGCTCGATGGATTAGCCGACGAGTGGCTTGGATTGACGATTCGGTCGACTGATGGTTCGGCGTGACTCGTTGGGATGGCCGACGGATGGAGCGATGCGGAACTCGCGGGTTTGCCGATGAATGGTTCGGCCGACGAATGGCATGCCCGGTTGAATGGCTGACGGATGGCGCTGTCGTTACACGAATTGTGGACGGATGTCCAAAATGGGTCGACAGATGACGGAAATCTTCATATTGCCAATGGGGGCCGACTGATGGCGTGATTCACCGACGGATTGCGCGATGCGTGGACTTAACGAGTGATGGCAGGACAGCACGTAAAACTCGCCCAAATTTGGTCCAAAGCAAACGGTTTCAGAAGGAGTGCAGGCAGCCAAAAAAAATTTAACGAAATAACTTTTTGGAGGGAAATCGCTATCGAACTATTCGTTTTGACTGCACGGCTTCGCATTGTTCCCTTCCCAGTACCTTATTTCAGCCATCGCCCACAGTCCATCCGTTCCATATGCCATAGCGCGAGCACCCCAGCTACCAATGAAAGCCTTCATGCTGCTACCAAGCAAAGTTGCACTCACCAGAGCAAACAGTGTTCTAAACCGACCCTCTTCACTTTGGCAGTTGGCAAACATTTGAAAATCGCAGTCAAAATTATTCTCACACAGATATTTGTTCATTTGTAACGGTTGACGGTTACAGTGTGTTGCATACACAGGAAGTAATCGAAAAATCATCGTTTTGTTCCCTTGATCACCTTTCGAGAAAAACGAGATTTTTTTCTTAAAAAAATGGTGATGGTGATAAATATAAATGAATGCAATAATAAAAAAATTGAACCCAACTACCTAAAGTGCTATTTTAGACCTTTTGTATGTGGTTATTTTCATTATCTTTCTCAATGCACGAGAAAGACATCATCACTGCTAGGTGGGCTATTTTAGTGCCTAGCAGCAATTAGAATAAATAAATCATCCCTTTTCTATGAATCTGGCTGGTATATATTTATTATTCTCTATTTTTAGTTTTAGTTTTCAAGGGCGCCCATAGCCGAACCTCTTCTTCTTCATATAGGAGTTAGGGAAAGGAAGATCTATGCATCCTGTGCCGTGTTGTCGGCACAAAGAAGAACTGCTACATCGATTCTGGTGCGAGTGTGCACATGACTAGTTACCAGGAGTTTCTGGAGAATGTTATGGAACCGTCGGAGCAGCTAACAGAAACTGGAGAAAAGCATACATTATAGTTTACGAAGTACAACTGACTCCGTATCTGTCAGTGAACCAAAATGGTCAAAAAAGAGTACTCATGAAAAGGTAGCTCGAAAAATACGATACGACACGATACAAACTCGTAGTGGGTGACTCACGTCGTTGCTGTCCGATGAGCAGCTCGAAGTAGCTCGAAATTGTTCCCGTTCTGCTCGTTCTTTTTTGGCAACAAATGGACACGAGAGGGATGGAAATAACTTCGAGCTGCTGATTGGACAGCATTATTGGTTTATCTTGCCTCTTCCTATCATGTACTTTGCGATGTTGGCAAAGCAGTGTGTCGCATGCGGCTTTTAAGTTGATGAATAGATGATAGTTGACGGCATAACATTTGGGCGAGTACCTTGTACTTGTTCAGCAATGTGCATTTTGTACTTACTGCTTGTGTACAAAACCTCCTCCATCTGGTAGTGCCTCACAAACGTTTTTAAACAGCTGTCCTGGACTGGTAGTTGGTCAGCCCTAGGGACTTGTTGGTGTTTTCAGCCGATCAATCTTTTCCTGGATTTCCTGTGGATTCGGAGCTAGAAAACGTATGTCGGACGACATCTGGACGTCGACAGAGCTGTACGTTACAGGGAGCAAAGCGACCTAGAATTGAAAGATTACTCGGAGCCCAAATACTTCAGGCCTAGATAACCAAAAGTCCATAAGGGGCTATATATACCTGCTTCAAGGCGATGCAGTGTCTTCATGCAATCAACGGTGTATCTTTCTCACCCTGCGGAGCAGAATAACATGGCCTTATCTGCTGTGGCTCATGAAGCCATGCAGTAGCCAGTGTTGATAAAATCACTCATAAATCTCAATCAATGAGCGCTCCCGTGCGAACGAAATCGTCTGCGATTTTAAAGGAATGCATCACGCTTGAATTTTTCATGCTAAAACGCAATTTGTGGGCAATTTATTGCTCATACATAAAAAAGTGTCTAATATTTTATGCGACAAACGTCAATTCACTGTTTTTAACGAAAGTGAACAAAAGAAAGGTACGATGATTCAAATGGATGATTCTACTCATCCATGAATTTTTAGGTGCTGAGTTGGGTGCGTTTCAACTCACGCTTGATTTGAATCATCCATGAGTTTTGAGATATTGAGTTTTTACCAACACTGGCAGTAGCGTTGTTTGGCGTCACAACTCGGATTGAAGCAACCTGTCGAACTTCGCAGCGACAACTAGAGCACAATTTGTGTGACTATGAATGGAGGATACACGCCACGCACAAATCCTCCAACGAGATGGCGAAGCCGATATCCAGTGGAGAACAAACATTGAATCAGTACAAGAAAATCACTTCATTTGGAGTTTCAAAGCATCCTGGACTCTTCGAACCAAATGACTCAAAAGCAACGTCGAGCTAAGTTCTATTCGAGCTAAACAAACCTTTTGCTGGTTCTTTCTATCCTCCAAGGAAGCAACATTTCAAATACATCCCCATCTCGCTCACCTCAGCACCAACAACACTAGGTCTTCCTCTATCTCTACCTGCCACCATGTACTTTGTCTTGGTAGAGTTAGTGGTTAAGCCTACCCTTGCCGTCTCCCTCTTCAGTGGGACAAAAGTCTCCACTACTGGTTAGCGATCGATTCCAAAGAGGTCGATGTCGTCCGCAAAGCCCAGGAACAGGAACAGTTCCTCTGCACGCCAGACCTCCTAATAGCGCCCTCGAGTGCAATGTTGAACAATAAATTCGAAAGTTCATCACCCTGCTTCAATCCGTCTAAGGTTGACACTTCGTCTGCAATCCTAATACATTATTTCAGCCATCCACCGTTGCACGTATCAGTCTAATCAGTTTCGCCGAAAAACCATGTTCGAACATTCTAACTCAGCTCATTTTTTTTCAATGAATCGTACGCTGCTTTGAAATCAATGAACAGATGGTGAGTGTGCAAGTTGTCCTCTCGGAATTTATCAAAGATCATCCGCAGGCTAAACATCTGATCCGTCCTCGATCGGCACTCACGAAAACCTGCCTGGTATTCGCCGACGAAGGACTCATTCAGCGATCTCAGTCTGTTAAACAGCATACGCGACAAGATTTTGTACGCCAAGCTCCGAAGGGTGATCCCCCTGTAATTGGCACACTCTAGTCTGTGCCCTTTCTTATAGATTGGGCATATGAGGCCATCCAACCAGTTGGCAGGCAGTTCTTCATCCTCCCATATTTTCTGGATAGTGTGGTGGATTGATGGATGCAGCTGCTCACTTCCGTGTTTGAGCATGACCGTCGCCGACTATATCCATCCTTAATACATCTTCAATTTCACCGCTCAACAAATCTTCGAAGTGCTCCTTCCACCTGGCTGCCACCATAGTCTTTCTGTCAGCAAATTCCCCTCTCGGTCATTACACATGCCGCGCGCCATTGACAGTTGGGTAAAACCTCCGAATATAGTTTCTATCCATGTTCTCCCGCGCTTCAGCTATCACGTTCTCTTCGTGTTGCCTTTATTTCTGCGGTGGAACGGGTACGAGCCACTAGCATTCGACTCCTAGCAACATTTTTCTCGTCCGCCACTCGCTGAACCTCCTCATCAAACCAACCATTTCGTTGGCGTCGCTGTGCAGTGCAGTGCCTAACACTTCCTGCGCTGTTGTAGTCACAGCTTTGTGGATATTTTCCCACAATCTGTTGACTTCGCCAGATCCGGCAGCATCACCTATCCGCTCGTCCAGCTTCTGGTGGTACTATTCAGCAACTCCTTCAACTGACAAGCGTTGGATATTGAAACGCATCGTTCTGTTATTTCGTGAATTCGTGACGCTGGAAAGTCGCGCCCGAATTTTTGCAACTATAAGATCGTGATTCGAGTCGATGTTCGGACCTCTGAAGGACCTTACATCTGAAACATCCGAGAAATGTCGTCCGTCGATCAGGTGTCGCAAGGTGTGTTTGCGGATATTCTTACGTGCGAAGTAGGTACTGCTGATTGCCATCCCTCTAGCAGCAGCAAAAGTTACAAGTCGCAGACCATTATCGTTGTTAGCAGAATGAAAGCTTTCCGTGCCAATGCCAGGGTGAAAGAAACTTCCTCTTCCGATCTGCGCATGTGCATCCCCGATGATAATTTTTACATCGTTTTTGGGCACTCTGCCGTAGGCCTTATCAAGGCTCTCATTGAACTCATCCCTCACGTCATCAGGCTTATCGTTCGTTGGTGCATAGATGCTGATCAGGTTATAGTTGAAGAACTTGCCCTTGATTCTCAACACGCCAATGCGGTCGCTTATCGGCTTCCACCGGATAACACGCTTCATCTGCTTCACGATCACCATGAAGCAAATTCCTCGTTCTGCGCTGTCACCGCCGCTATAGTAGATGTGGTACTTGAATGAAGGGCTCGCTATGCGATCCACGGCCTGAAATTCGTTCTCCAGTTCAGGGCCACCGTATTTCCTAGATTGCTGCCACACTCACGTCGACCTTCTGCAGCTCACGAGCCAGGAGCCCAACAGGTTCATCCAAAGTTCTCACGTTCCAAGAACCGACTTTCCAATCGTTGTCCTTTATTCGTTGCTGGGTCTGTAGCCGTTGAATCAATCCGTTTGCTCTACTTTTGCCATTCTTGGTAACTGTGGAATCTCCGGTAGGCTACCTTACCAGGGCTGCGCTACATGAATCGCGTTGAAGGGGCTGCCTTCTCGATGCTGATACGATGCAGCATGGCACGGCAAATGCTGCGTACCATTGGTACTTCGCGTACCTGAAGGAATATTTTTTTTTTGTGTCTTTATTAAAGAGACTTTCAGCCCGAGGCTGGCTCGTCTCCAAGGAGGTACCTGAAGGAATAAAATAGACCCCATCTCGCGGTCCTTAGCCTCTTACCCAGCAAATCCTATCCCAATCCTCCCCGTGGTGCTAGCCGGGATACGAGCAACCTTAGGGAAGATCGGGTAACCAACCACGGTGGGAACTATGGTCGTATGCTGACAGGGAAGGGGGGGTTTGCTCCTCTCCGGAGGTGCAAATCTTATTGAGCGTCTGTTCTCCATATCAGGATCGGCTCACAACAGCGTCTGTTCTCCATGTTAGGGGCGGCTGATCATCGTCCGAGTGCCAGCGAGGGACTCTAAGTGAAACTGTGCACCATGGTCCACCGGAAATAAGGAGGAATGGTCCTCCGGAAATTTAGGGGGTTTGGTGTCAGGCCCTGCAAGCCAGCCTTTAAAAAATCATAAGCAACGAACAATCAACAAGAGAGTACGGACCGGAACCATCGGCGAAAACCACTGCGACGAAAAGGGACTAGCGATTGGAAACTCGGTTCGTGGAACTGCAAATCTCTCAACTTCATCTAGAGCACACGCATACTCGCCGATGTACTCAAGGACCGTGGATTCGGCATCGTAGCGCTGCAGGAGGTTTGTTGGAAGGGATCAATGGTGCGAACGTTTAGAGGTAATCATACCGTCTACCAGAGCTGCGGCAACACACATGAGCTGGGAACAGCTTTCATAGTGATGGGCGATATGCAAAGGCGCGTGATCGGGTGGTGGCCGATCAATGAGAGAATGTGCAGGTTTAGGATCAAAGGCCGGTTCTTCAACTTCAGCATAATCAACGTTCATAGCCCACACTCCGGAAGCACTGATGATGATAAGGACGCATTCTACGCGCAGCTGGAACGTGAGTATGACAGCTGCCCAAGCTACGACGTCAAAATCATCATAGGAGTTTTGAACGCTCAGGTTGGCCAAGAGGAGGAGTTTAGACCGACTATTGGAAAGTTCAGCGCTCACCGGCTGACGAACGAAAACGGCCTACGACTAATTGATTTCGCCGCCTCCAAGCATATTGCCATTCGCAGCACCTACTTCCAACACAGCCTCCCGCATCGGTACAACTGGAGATCACCACTGCAGACAGAATCACAAATCGACCACGTCCTGATTGATGGACGGCACTTCTCCGACATTATCGACGTCAGGACATATCGTGGCGCTAACATCGACTCTGACCACTATCTGGTGATGGTTAAACTGCTCCCAAAACTATCCGTCATCAACAATGTTCGGTACCGACGACCGCCGCGGTACGACCTAGAGCGACTGAAGCAACCTGATGTCGCCACTGCATACGCGCAGCATCTCGAGGCAGCGTTGCCGGAAGAGGGTGAGCTCGATGGGGCCCCTCTTGAGGACTGCTGGAATACAGTTAAAGCAGCCATTAACGACGCAGCGGAGAACAACGTCGGGTATGTGGGACGAAGTCGACGGAACGATTGGTTCGACGAAGAGTGCAGACAGATTCTGGAGGAGAAGGACGCCTCGCGGGCGTTCGCGCTGCAGCAAGGCACCCGGCAGAACGTGGAACGTTATAGACGGAAGCGGAGACAGCAGACCCGCCTTTTTCAGGAGAAGAAACGCCGCCTGGAAGAAGCGGAGAGCGAAGAGATGGAACAGCTGTGCCGTTCTCAAGAAACACGCAAGTTCTACCAGAAGCTCAACGCATCCCGCAAAGGCTTCGTGCCGCGAGCCGAAATGTGCCGGGATAAGGATGGGAGCATCTTGACGGACGAACGTGTGGTGATCGAAAGGTGGAAGCAGCACTACGAGGAACATTTGAATGGCGCTGAGAGTACAGGCAGTGAAAGTCAAGGCAGCTGAGGAGATGACTACGTCAGTTCAGCGGACGATGGAAGCCAACCAGTCCCCATCTTGAGTGCTGGAGTGTGAGAACTTTCGAGCGATCACCATCCTTAATGCCGCCTACATAGTGATATCCCAGATCATCTTCCGTCGTCTGTCACCATTAGTGAATGAGTTCGTGGGAAGTTATCAAGCCGGCTTCGTTGACGGCCGCTCGACAACGGACCAGATCTTTACTGTACGGCAAATCCTTCAAAAATGCCGTGAATACCAGGTTCCAAAGCATCATCTGTTCGTTGATTTCAAGGCGGCATACGACAGTATAGACCGCGTAGAGCTATGGAAAATTATGGACGAGAACAGCTTCCCTGGGAAGCTTACCAGACTAATCAAAGCAACGGTGGATGGTGTGCAAAACTGTGTGAAGATTTCGGGCGAACACTCCAGTTCGTTCGAACCGCGCCGGGGACTAAGACAAGGTGATGGACTTTCGTGCCTGTTGTTCAACATTGCGCTAGAAGGTGCCATGCGGAGAGCCGGGTGTAACAGCCGGGGTACGATTTTCAACAGATCCAGTCAATTTATTTGTTTCGCGGATGACATGGACATTGTCGGCCGAACATTTGCAAAGGTGGCAGAACTTTACACCCGCCAGAAACGTGAAGCAACAAAAGTTGGACTGGTGGTGAATGCGTCAAAGACAAAGTACATGCTTGTGGGCGGAACCGAGCGCGACAGGGCGCGCCTCCCGAGTAGACGAAAATATCTCAATAATATCAAATGTTGATAAGATAGCAAAATGAGATATGGACATGATTGATATAAGAGATAAAATATCAGACGACAATATCAATATTTTGCACTAAAATATCATAAGGATATCAAGATATGTTATTTGTAATAAGTAATCGATATCAAGTGCCATTAGTTTGTTCTTATCCATAGCTTATCTTGATATTTAAATGATATTTTGGTTCAAATTTTTGATATTGTTGCCAGTTATTTTATCTCTTATATCAATCAAGTCCATATCATGTTTTGTTATTCTGTTTATGGCTTCTGCCCGGGCTGGGAAGCAGTGTTACGATAGACGGGGATACCTTCGAGGTGGTCGAGAAATTCGTCTACCTCGGATCCTTGCTAACGACTGACAACAATGTCAGTCGTGAAATACGAAGGCGCATCATCTGTGGAAGTCGGGCCTACTACGGGCTCCAGAAGAAACTGCGGTCAAAAAAGATTCGCCACCGCACCAAATGTGTCATGTACAAGACGTTAATAAGACCGGTAGTCCTCTACGGACATGAAACATGGACAATGCTCGAGGAGGACTTGCAAGCACTCGGAGTATTCGAGAGACGGGTGCTTAGGACCATCTTTGGCGGTGTGCAAGAAGACGGTGTGTGGCGGCGAAGAATGAACCATGAGCTCGCCCAGCTCTACGGCGAACCCAGTATTCAGAAGGTAGCTAAAGCCGGAAGGGTACGATGGGCAGGGCATGTTGCAAGAATGCCGGATCATTTCCAGGTGGCCCACATTCGTCTGTTTGTGGTCACCGATGGTGAAGAATCGTGAAGTTTCACCCAATTTTTTCTCTGATGATTTGTGTTTAATTTGGTATGTCGGTCTTTTGTGTGTGATATTATTGGTCATCCAGTTGGTTAAGCCAGAGCTCTGGATGAAACGAAACATCGCAATCCAAAAAATTAAATGTAATACTGAAACTTTAATCGATTACTCAGCTATATTTGTGTTTCCACCATCTGTCTGATAATTCTTCCTATTCGAGCACATTAAAAACAGAAAAAAACATGTCAAATTTTTTTATTTAAAAAAAATATGTCTTTGTTGTATATTTAACACACGTTCCTTTCACACTTTTGAATTTACATCACTGTAATTCCTCCATGACTAACAACAAAATACATTAAGATAAAAAGTACAAACATATAACATCGCTGAATTGCTTCATCGCACAAGCCATTTGCATCGTTGTCTGAAGAAAGCTGATTCATTAATGGCAAGACAACAACGGAAACGACATTAAAGTGAACCGGTTTCTGCAAAATTAAATCAAATTAGAATTAATACCTTGCACGATGTTGTGTCCCGTTTTATTATTATTATTTGTGGGATGGGACAGCGATAATTAGTTTAAGATATAAATGCTTTTATGCGCAACAGAAAGAGAGATAGACAGCCGGTTTGAGCGCAGGATATAAAAACCGATTATGGCGTTCTCTTGATCCATCTTTGGCTTCCTGTTGTTGGTAAATCAGCATCCCTTGGCGAAATATGGCGAATTCGTTTACTTTATGCATTTTAAATCAACTATAGAAAATATTTTTATATTACAATATATGTAAAGAATCCTGGATAAGTCATTAAGTTTAATTACGACTAATCGATTTCTGGAATAGAGGATGCTAACTATTGGAAAAACTCTGTTCATACCAAACATCCTCCCCTTTTTGCTTGAATCTAAATAGAGTAAGTTAAGATATCGTTAATCACGATACCATTACTTCTTCCCGTCTTCCAACAACGAATGTTACATATCACAAGCAATGATCTCATATTCTTTTGACACAATGACAAAGCTAACAAGACTTCCCATCCTTTATGGGGAAAAATTGACTCATGACTCAAACATGCCGCAGGAACACATAATGGAAGTCTATTGATACGAGGCTCCGTCCTCCTGCAACGATGACGATTGACGGTGAAAAATGAACACCGACATTACACCGTGCCAGATAACTTGCTTTACCTGCGCTGTTTGTTTTTAATTTGATATTTTAATTTGTTTCCGTTTTACTTCCACATGGTAGACCGACGTACACATGACACGGAGATGATGAAAAATAATGATAGAGCATACCATAAATCATTCTGGCCCTGTGCTACGACGGTGAAACTTTGCCTTCGCCACCCACACACTCCCCAACCCTTATCGACGGCCGGTCTTTCTGCTCCGCAAAAGAATGGGAATGTTTATTAATGGAAAAATGTTTTAATTGATGTTTTTTGTTCTATTTGCACACACCATTATGTAACAAGGTTTTCACATTCGCACATATTTGCCACGAAAATAAAGTCATCCTTAATGCTTTATCTTCCGCGCAGGGTACGGAAGGAGATCCACCCCAGCAGCAGCAGCAGCAGTCGTCCCAACAGCAGCATCAGCCAATGTACTCACCACCCCCACCGCCCCAGCAGCATTCCGGCCAGCAGCAGAGTAACCATCTGGTGAACCACTCGCAACCATCGCCCCAGCATGGCCAACCGGTTCCCCAGGTGAGCCCCCACATGCCGATGCCGGGCCAAGGAGGTCAGATGCCGCCGCAGCCGAACAGCTATCCACCGCCGTACGCCTCCCCGTACAAATCGCCGCAGCAGGTTAGTCTTCTTCGGATCAATTACGTACCTCTTTATAAATATGTAATTCACTGCGGTAGCTCCGATACAAAACAATTTGACACGATTATGAACGGTAACCGGTTTGAGGGCATTCGATTAAGCATTTGAGTGATCAAGTGGAGTCAAACATAGATCATTTTTCAACGATGTTTTCACCTGAAGCAAACTAATTGGAAATAGGAGGAGAAGCCACACCTGGGACCTGGAACCTGGAAATCAAGTGGAAAATCTTTTTAATTTTCATAGACTTTTTTTTACTTGAAATTCGATTGAATTCCGAAAACAAGTCTTTAGAATTTGGTTTGATTTTCTATCAATTTTTATTTTCTTCTGTTTTTGATTCTCCACGGACAATTCTAACCGAACATTTGTATGAATGTTTAATTGTTTTAAACTTCAACGGAAAATTAGATAGCTCTCGTGGAAACGAATTAATTCAGTATTTCCATTGATTTTCCTCCTGAAATAAGTTCGAATTTACACCAAAACATCGTTCAAATTTTCAAGTGAAGATTCTTTGGAAATTTCACAGAAGATGCATAATATGCCACTCGAAGTTCGTTTATATTTTCGAGTTTTAAATAGCAACTTGTTCTAATTTCACCTAGAAGAAAAGGAGCAAAAACTCACCCATAAATTATTCTTCCTAGTCTCTTGATCGATGCTTTTTTAGGGAGTCCATCGCGACCTGGAGAACCCGAACAGCAGGTCCTCACGATCAGTGTTCCATCTAAACGTGTAGATAAATAAATCAATACCCAAGTATCGTAAATGGTCCTTAGCTATTGTTCCAGAAAGATGATCTCGTAGACACCCTCACCATTAGATTTTTTTCTTTACTTCTGTGAATTTTTAAACTACTTCAATTATTCACTTGTCGTTATATCACCAGCGCTAAGGAAGCAACTGGCAACGGTGGGCGCTGAAAGCAGCGACCCTCAGGTCCAACCTAGGGACCTCCACAAGCAGATAGTACAATTCATAATAATTAACAATGAAAATTATAACTAACGCTTAAAAAAAACGTCAAAAATTTAGTTGGTCCATAAATTTAAGCTAGTCGACAAAAACGGACATCAATCATGGTGATCCGCGGTGGGAGTCCCAGGTGGCCAACTGTCGCTGTACGGTTGTCCAAGAATCCAATTGTTTAGTCGCGCTGTTCTCCGGAGTTCAATCGCAGCAGCCAGATAGCCCAACCAAACCTTAGCGCATAACATCGATCCATAAAACTGACCGAAGAAGGGAAAACTTTTCAGAGCGAAGGACTTTCGCAAAAAAATATTCGGAGCGGAGGATTTCCGCAATAAACTGATCAGAACGTCAGTTAAACGATGACAAAATTCAGATCGCATTTAAAAACAAAACAAAACTTCGGAGAAAGCGTGGCTCACTCTGAGAGCGACAGCTTTCGTATTCCTGCTACACAGGACTTGGTCGGTTGGTATCAAGATGAGGATACGATGTTAGCGAAGTTGGGGAGGAAACGCAGCCATGGGAACTTTGGGGAGCGTGAGGACTTACAACACTGGGAAGACCAGGGAGGCTCGCACACCTCCATGGGTGGAGCTTATTTCCGGGTTGGGGTGACTGGAAAGTCAAGCTGGATCTAGATCTGGTGGTACAGTCCTCCATCTTTGAGGAAGCAGATGAGGACAAATAGGCTAGCGGTATCGCCAGATAAGGCATCAATTTCAAACTTTGAACATCGGCAGATCACATGTTCCACTGAGTTTTGTAATCCGCAGATGTCACAAACAGTACGAAAGGGCCTTTCGCCGAAATTATGTGAGGATCGGGTATGGCCAATGCAGAGGCGGGAGATTACTTCAAGACAACATTTTCAAAACGACTTATCTGCTTTTGTAAACAAAGATTCAAAAGTCGATTTGACGAATCTAATGGCACTCCCACGTAAGCCAATACTAGGTAGGTGAACGATTCAGCTACCTGTTGATGGCGTTGGTTTGCGTCGAAGTGCTATCTGTTTCGTCAAATCGACGTTTGAATCTTTGTTTACGAAAGCAGATAAGTCGTTTTGAAAATTTTGTCTTGACTTGCTGTTCCTTGAGACTGGGCATGTCGTTCCAGGGTGCCGTGGATCCCTTTACACTCCGCAATTGCATAGTTCTCGAAGCAGTTTATTGGTTTTCCCAATCCTTTTTGATCCAGGCTTTAACGTCAGCCAAGGGAACCGATGTTGTGAAACGCCGGCCTTGGTGGCCGGCTCCAGCCAGAATGTCCGCAGGGGCGTTGCCTAGCACCCCACAGTGCCCGGGAATCCAGGCGAAGGTTGTCAATTGTTGTTCACCAACGAGGATGACCTGGATCCATGGATGTTTCGGGTGGTCAATTTGTAGCGCAGCAATGGCACTAGCGGAATCAGTCAGAACTAGGACTGGTTTGTCGGAGGGGGTAGTAGTGGCAATCCGCCGAGGAGACGCTGCATTATACATGAAGGCTGTCCGAAACCGTTAGGTTGTTCCTGAATACGGTAACGCCTAGGCAGACCCCTTCTCTCGAAAGGGAACCGTCAATGTATCGACGCGCATGGTCCCTAAACTCAGTGTTTTGCAACTCGGCGACCGATCTTCGAAGAACTGTTTATGTTGGCTGTGGAGGGGTGCCAGCTCCGCGCTCCATGCCAGTGGACCCTAGCCACCGGGGGGGGGACCCTTACGCTTCTACTAGAAGGCAAACTTTGTCTTTAGTGGAATAATAACGACTTTTGGAACAACCTGCCCAACCTGAAACTGTTGACAAACGATAGTTGCCCTGGATTATAGCCCTCCAGAAGGTCAACCGCATCTCACCAGCCTCCATGGATCGCTTCCTTGGAGGAAAATACAAATGGATTTGCAAAGTAGGTAGAAATAACCGGCATTCCGTGGCGATAGGGAGACCCCCTTTGACGTCCTTCAGTTTCGTGAAGACCTCCCAGTCCTTGGAGTCCGTCCGGAGCATTCCTATTAGCATTGTGAATGTCTATTTCCCCTGTGGAACGCTTCCAGCCAAAAGGTGAGTGACATCATCAAAGAGACCCGTCTCCCCTTCTTCTCTTGGGAGATATGAACGCCCACCTCTCGACCTGGGGAGGTACAAGATCGGACCCCCGTGGTGTTGCCCTACTCGAAGCTTTCGAAGAGGCAGATCTAGTTCCCCTAAACGATGGTTCTTAATGGCCATTTGGCCACCGCCATCGACGTGACCATCGTCAGCCGACCCCTCCTTTCCATGCTAAATTGGGAGGTTGCTTCCGACCTCTATGGGAGCAAACCCTTTCCAATTCAGGTCACTGCCAATGCCTCTCCTTCTAAGAGGCCGCGATGGCGTTATGATGCCGCCGACTGGGAGTCCTTTGATAGCAGCATTCGACACGCGTTGGAGCACACTACCCCGCTTACGCTTCCCGACTTCTCCAAGGTCGTTCTCGACGCCGCTGGTCTATCCATCCCTCAGACCAGTTCTCGGCCAGGACGCAAAGCCCTTTCGTTGGTGGTCGGACGAAACGCGGCGAGCTGTTAAAGCCAGAAGGAAAGCCTTCCGAGCGCTCAAGAGGCTTCCCCCTGGTCATCCGAGAAAGGTAAGTGCATTGAAAAAATACAAACAAAAACACTATGAGTGCCTAACGGTCATCTAAAACGCCAAAAAGAAGCAGTGGGAAGACCTACCTTGACTTCATCAATTCGGCCAATCCACCGTCGAACTATGGGGTAAAATCAATGTGGTTAGTGGCAAGCGTAGATCGGGGAGTACTTTGCATCACTCGGATCAGTAAGCTGCTACCCAGCCGATTTTCAAAGGCTCATAGCCACCAGGGCTCTGACGCTGTAGATCTTTCGAGTCCCACCGGGCTTGCTTATTTCCTCAATAAACCAGGCCTTTTCATTCGCCGAGCTTTCCTTCGCTCTTGCCAGTAGCAAAGGGAAGTCTTGCGGTCCGGATGAAATAGGGT
Organism: Armigeres subalbatus; assembly: GCF_024139115.2. Taxonomy (NCBI): domain Eukaryota; kingdom Metazoa; phylum Arthropoda; class Insecta; order Diptera; family Culicidae; genus Armigeres; species Armigeres subalbatus. The sequence continues at coordinate 162,681,106 of NC_085139.1, forward strand.
ATCCGATGCTGAAAAACCTTCCTCCTACCGCCAAAATAGTATTCCTCGATCTGGTAAATCAAGCCTGGACCTGGTAAATTAAGCGTGGCGTCAGCCACGTTATTCCGATAACTTAAAACAGTATCACCTCGCTCGTCGCGTTTACTCTGGCTTGCCTCTTAATCAAAAAATATTGAATGAAAAGTTTAGGTCAAATTATTCAAATGGCATTTAGCAACAGCGATTACGCGGCATGCTGAATAAATAACTGATTCCTTCAAAATCGTAACAGTTGCTCAATGTTGTGTAGTACCTCACTGTGAAATTTCATCGGCATCTGTGAACGTCCTCGGTACTGAGTACTGCGTGTACCATACTGCCCATAGACTAACGCAAAATGAACTCCGGGGGTGACAATGGGTCTGGGGGTGAGAATGGGTCTTCGCTTTTACCGGCAGTCTGAAGGTCGTAAAGCCAAATGGTTCAAAAAGGTCTCTTATATTTTGGTCTTCTTGCCCTCAGATGCATTCAATCTATTCTACAAGCATTCTAAGTAGTTGAAACAGTGACCCATTCTCACCCCCATTTGACCCATTGTCACCCCGACAACGGTATCAAGGAGTTTACATTGATAACAAATTTATATTTAAAAAACACATTGACAAAGTAATTTGTGTTTATGTCATGACCAGATTGGAACATTTTGATTTCTTTATAGAAAAATCTTCTTTTATAATGAAAAATCTTCTTTTATATCCAAACTTTGGTAGACTCATTAGAGCATCCACCAGAAAGGACCGAAAGACTGTTCGAGTAAAGTCTCTCACTCTCTTTTCTTTAGCTTTATCTAACAGTTGTTTGGCTTGATGAGCAGCTACTTGTAATTTAAATTGAAGTTCTTTGTGTTATGCATCGTAGTTGTAGAATGATTCTACACACTCAGTTTTTATTTCTGCAGCTCGGCAAAAATCCGCACAGCCGTGCGCCAGCAAAACAAAAAACTGATATTTCAGCAAAAATGACGTTTGTTAGCTGATTTTCGGCAAAATATTTGCTGATTTTTAGCAATTTTGACAGAAATCTCGGCAAAAAACATGTTTGCTGGGGCACGGCTGTGCGAATCTCGGTAAAAGTTCAACATTTTGCTGAGATCCCGGGAAAAAAAATTAAGTGTGTATTTTACCTTCTTCTGTAAATTTTGTTGGGAAATTTGCTTGTGTTCCAAAAACGAGTTCAAATAAAGTGAAAAGTGAAAAACAAAGTGAAAAAGATGACGGCAAAATCTATCTATCTATCTATCTATCTATCTATCTATCTATCTTCTATCTTCTATCTTCTTCTTATATATATATATACATATATAAAACTCAATGTTTGTATGTTTGTATGTATGTTCCAGCATAACTTCTGAACCCATTTACCGATTTTAACCAAATTTGGAACACACATTCTTTATCTTGAGGAAACGACGATAGGGGGGTTAGGCATGCTCTTTGGAAAAGGGGGAGGGTGTGGGGGGAGGGGTATTGCTTAGTTATCGGTCAACTGAGTGTAAATTCTGAACCCCTTGGCCGATTTCAACCAAAATTAGAACACAAATTCTTTATCTTAAGGAGGAGACGGGTCGAGCATGCATTTTGGAATAGGGGAGGGTATAGGGGAGGGGTATTGCTTAATTATCGATCTACGCAGTTTAAATTCTGAACCCCTTGGCCGAATTCGACCAAATTTGGAACACAAATTCCTTATCTTAAAAAGGGGACGGTAGGGGGTTAAGCATGCTCTTTGGAAAAGGGGAGGTGTGGGGAAGGGTATTGCTGTTATCCATCAACTCAGTGTAAATTCTGAACCCCTTGGCCGATTTCAACCAAATTTTGAACACAAATTCTTTATCTTAAGGATGGGACGATAGGGGTTAAGCATGCTCTTTGAAAAGGGAGGGTATGGGGGGAGGGGTATTGCTAAGTTATCGATCAACGCAGTTTAAATTCTGAACCCCTTGGCCGATTTCGACCAAATTCGGAACACAATTACCTTATCTTAAGAAGGAGACGATAGGGGGCTAAGCATGCTTTTTGGAAAAGGAGAAGGGTGTGGGGGGAGGGGTATTGCTTAGTTATCGATCAACTCAGTGTAAATTCTGAACCCCTTGGCCGATTTCAACCGAATTTGAAACACAAATTCTTTATCTTACAGAGGGAACGATAGGGGGGTTAAGCGTGCTCTTTGTAAAAAAAGGAGGGTATGGGGGGAGGGGTATTGCTTAACTATTGATCAACGCAGTTTAAATTCTGAACCCCTTGGCCGATTTCGACCAAATTTGGAACACAATTTCCTTCTCTAAAGAAGAGGACGATCGGGGGTTAAGCATGCTCTTTGTAAAAGGGAAGGGGTGTGGGGGAGGGGTATTTCTTAGTTATCGGTCAGCTCAGTTTAAATTCTGAACCCCTTGGCCGATTTCAACCGAATTTGAAACACAAATCCTTTATCTTACAGAGAGAACGATAGGGAGGTTAAGTATGCTCTTTGAAAAAGGGGAGGGTATGGAGGGAGGGGTATTTCTTAATTATTGATCAACGCAGTGTAAACTCTGAACCCCTTGGCCGATTTCGACCAAATTTGGAACACAAATTCTTTATCTTAAGAAGGGGACGATAGGGGGTTAGGCATGCTCTTTGGAAAGAGGGAGGGTGTGGGAGGAGGGGTGTTCTTTACAAAAGAGGGAGGGTATGGGGGGAGGGGTATTGTTTAGCAATCGATCAACTCAATGTAAATCCTGAGCCTCATGACCGATTTGAACCAAATTTGTATCAAATATTGTCTGTCCTAAGGAAGCGATTTTAGTGGATGTGGTTAAGTAATTTAAAAAAAAAAAAGGGGGGGGGGTTTGGGACAAGGGGTATTGTTTAGTTATCGATCAATTCAGAATGTCTTCTGAACCCATTTATCGATGTCCACCAAATTTGGAACCCATATTATCTGTCTAAGGAAGACTATATCAGACTGGGTATGAGTGCCATAGCTAAATGAGAGAGAGGGTATATTCATTAAACGAACAGTTTAGTATACCTTTTTATCGCATAGGTCAATTAAAACCAAACACGTAAGCACATAATCCCTACCCAAAGGAAACTATTATAGAGAGGCTGGAAGGGACTTTTGAAATGGGATGTGGAGGGGTATTGGGATTGGGTATTGTTGTTCATCGGAATAATTGTATGCCCAGTGGAAAGCAATGATTAATGTGTTTCCTTCTGAATGGTGGATGTGATTGCTTCTTCAAAAGTAGGCATTTGCCCGGAATAAGGCAATGGTGGGTGTGATCCCTTCTTTAAAAATATGCGTTGCCCGAATATGGCATCGATGAATGTTTTTCCTTCTTTAGAAATAGACGTTTTCCCGGAATAAGACCTTTCAAACCCAAGATACCTTCTTCAAAATCAGTCAATGTTTCCAAAAGCCTTCTTTTAATCAAATGATAAATTATGAATAAGTAAACACAATTACCCTGTTGATCAATTGGTTTTATCATTTTCCGATTGTAAAAGAAAACTGCAAACGAAACTGGCAATTCCGAGCAAGGCCGGGTACATAAAGCTAGTATGAAATAAATATAGTTGCTAAAAGATTTCAAACAGCGAAAACATAGTGGAAACGAAGCAAAATGTGTTGATTGATTGCAGGTTCGGGTCCTGTCACGGTCGCCATGTAGTAAGACGACGGCACCGTTTCGACCATGTTTGGAGAAGGCTTTCTCAAAAGACAAAATCGGTATCCAAACTTTGGTAGACTCATTAGAGTATCCACCAGTAAGGACCGAAAGACCGTTCGAGTAAAGTCTCTGGTCATATAATCGTTTCTTTATTGGTTTACTTATCGCTTATATAGGTTTTCAAAGTTATTCTTATCCTATATCCTCAGTATGCTACAGAGAGACGACTGGAGTGACTGTCCTAAAATGCATGCATCACAGCTAAGCCAAATGTGCTTTCTACTAAATGACGTTATGTCAAATGTCTCGCTCCCAGTAGGATTCTTCCCAAGTATCAGAAAGTCGGCTCAGGCGGCAGCCTCTTTTCAGGTTTAAGAATAGAAATTACTTTTCCTATCGACCATTTAGTCGGCAAGTACTGCAAAAGCTGAGTTATGCTCTCAGGCATCTGTACCCCTTGTTGGACAGTGCCCCAGCAAAGCTTGAGAGCAAATCGATAACTTGTTTTGATGTTATGAAATCATCGAATATGATATGTTTTTAATCGTTTTAACGGATAAAATAACAAAATGTTTAGCAGAAAAAATTTTACTGTGACACCAAAACGAAAACTATTCCAGCTATCGATGAGAGCAAATCGAAAGCTAAATTCGAGCATCAACATTTAACAAACACAAACTTGAGCTTCGTAAACTAAGAGCGAATCTGTCTATAGACTAACGCAAAATGAACTCCCCCAAGAAATTATGACGTTTGAGCGGGTCGCATAATGAACGCAAAATGAACTTTTGTTCGAGAAGACGACCCGCTCAAATGTCAAAATCCATCAGGTGAGTGAATTTGATGAACTCCTGCACAGGTCTATGGTAGCTTATAGCAATCGCGGCATGTTATTTCAGAAATCATGATCTAACCTAAATTTTCATCAAAAGAGAGAATGACGGACATTTATAAAAGTACAGTACGCATTAAAGTTATAATTTAAATGAATCATATCGCACTGAAACATTATCATATAACAGTGGATATAAAATAAAGTGGTGTAAAGTAAGCAGTCCTTCACAATAAATCTCACTCAATCTACCACGCCAAAGCATTGAAGTAGGCATAGGTAGTATGAGAGAAAATCTCGATGGGCTGAGAGAAAAAGAAAAACAGAAGATAAACAAACCATAAAAAAAAACCTTCGATAAGTGACCACATGTTGCTGGAAGCCTAATAGTGTGACTGCAGCACGAAGGAGACAAAAGAATAACAGAGAGAATCTGTATAGAGGGAACAAAAGTAGCACGGCATAATCAATGAGAATGGAAATAAACGGGCCTCTTTTTTTTCGACCGTCACACCATTCCGCACTGCCAGAGTTTCCTAAAAAAGAAGAGCTACCAACACTCCCGCGACAAATCGATTTGGCTTTGCCTTCCGAAATTGAATGGTGTATTTTATTTTCCCTTTATGTTTGTCAAGATTTTTATTTCTCCAATTCCCCATTTCATTCCACTTTCAAGAATGCATCACATTCTGGCTGAGTGATGAACAAACCGTGAACCGCGCGACGCGCATACTCTCACCTCCGCGAGGCCTCTGCGCTCCTTACCATATATACAATCTTCTAAAGCAACATACAAAAGTGATTTTATGGTTTCTGTCTCTTATGTGTTCCATAAACTTTTATCGGAGGTATTCCGAGGGGAAGGGAATAAATTTAGTGTAAATATTAATTTAGTTTCAGGGGATATGGTGTTTGTCATAATCAAGAAAACGATGCTTAATGGCAGACACATGAGAAATACTTTTTTCTCTTCTTTGATTTTCGAAATATTTTATTCAATAAATTTATTGAATATTGAGTGATTAATTACTGATTCAAACGACTTCATGGTGTAATGAAGTTTTAATTGCTTTAATTGTGTTCTAGCTTTTACCGTTGGCACAGTAAAACCGAAAAAGTAGATAAGTTAACTCTAGTTGCCTAGTTGTTACAGACGTTATCAGTGTTACGAGGCTATCTCTACACAACTGCGATGGATTTTGGAAATTGCAAGATTCATTGTTCTTTCATTGACGTACCCCTCGTTGAATGTAACGAACGACGATGTTGCTATAACATTTGAATAATAGTGTTCTGTATACTTTGCTCTATTTACTCCCTCTCTCAATTTTATTGTACATAACTGCCCCATACCTCAGTGGGTATATGTGTACTTCTCAGGGTATACTTATGTGAGTACGCATGCACACACGTTTCCTCGAGAGAGGAAACCATCCGTACACTCAATTCCTCCATGTAGTAGTGAAGACGACCCTCTGTTTTGAAGGCCCTCGGCCGGTCCACTCTCTGCTCGGCAACATGAAATTCATACACGAGTGTGAGCTCTGCTGACTTCGGTAGTGTGGAAGCAGCTGGCATTTCATTCCGTTCGATTGACGGACGACCGGATAGGTACATTCATATTTCGCCGGTATCAAAAACTCATTAAGCTTTGCTTGGTAAATAGTGTTTAGAATATCAGTCGTGAGGTTACAGCCGAAGCTTTCATCGTTCGGAGAAAGTGACCGAATCAAACAACCGGAGACAATCTTCCAATTGATGCCATAGCGAACCACAACGGGGACATCAATATTGCAGTTCGCTTGTTCTGGGAAAAGCCTTTATTCCGCGTCGACTAGAGGGAGATCAGACTCAATGGCAATTGAATCGGAAACTGTGAGTATAAAGTTAGATATGTACACAGAAAAGGGTGTTGGAATATCAGCGACAGCGATCTAATGTAAACTGTACCGTGGGGGACCGAAATCCGTACAGCACCGAAAGCCACCTCATGAGATATCAATAAATTTAAGAGGGTTTAAGCTAATTAGTTGATAAATAATTTATCTTATCCTGTTCATATACTTAGCAGTAAGCTATTAGGCCATTGAGATGAAAAGTAGGCTTTGAAATTAAAACATCACAAACCGAAAACAAATCGTCACCCACCAAACGCGGTGATACTGGCGCCATTTGTTTGCTTGTAGAATATTATTGCACCAAAAGTAACTGTGTTTTTATTGAAAATTGTGAATCATAAAGTCAGATAAGCGGAATACAAACTGAACGGATAGCTTCTCAGGGTGCGTATTGAACTATTTACAGTGGTAGCTTAGTCAATCAGTCTGCTTCAATTTAAATATTTAGTTAAAAAATAGCTGTACGGATTTTGATCCTTTGGTTCGAAATCCGTCCACGGTGGACGTAGCAGAGTTTGGGGCAAGTGTGTCACCTTAAGCGAATTGTTCTGTAACTTTTTAAAAACTCCTTATTAGAACGCAAATATGCCCTCAATACCGATTTACACTTATATTTTCACTAATGATTGATAGATCTTGTGGGTGAACTTCCTGTTTCTACTAAATCTACCAATTTGACTCAGCAGTCAATCTTGTTGGTCAGTTAGTTGATATGCCAAAACACGATGGAGCGGAAAACATCGATTCCTTGCAAATTACATTGTTTTATTTTTAGTTTTGCTTCATATTTTAAGCTGCATGAAAACAGTAGGATTCACTAATATAGAAACACAAATCTCTATTTTATATAAAAATAAGGAGGTAAGGAGGAGGGCTTAGTCTCCATTCTATTAATGGAAAGAACGAGTACTTAACTGTTGAGGTCGGTATACGTATCTGTCGAGGTACAATCAAGTGGTGGAATTAAATGGGAAGGTACAAACTCGTCTTATGACAAGTGAAGAACGAGTAGTCTTGAGGAATTCCCTCTCAGACCTCGGCAACCAACTCACCTTACCACCTGGGAGGAAAAACAACTAACGAAGGGAACAGTGTCTTTGTGAAAACTCACACAAAACACTTTCACCACAATCTGACTGATGAACTCAAAAATACAGTACTCCAATTATTAGGTTCAACTGTTTTAATACTTCACTTTTGTTCAGTTTTATAAAGCTACAAAGTTTGGTCATTATTTAGGTACTAGTTATTCACTGTCTTGTTACATTATCGATGGTTACTTTATGTTTACATATCAAATATTCCAGCGTTGCCAAATTGAATCAAATGTTTTGACATGTTTGTTTCTATACACGACAAATTGAAAACAGGAGGAAATTGCCTGTTGACACGTATTTCAATAGAATTTTCTTATTTTAAATTTGCTCACGGATAAACATGTATTTCACATCGATGTGTTTAGTCCGCTGGTGATCACGTGGCTCCTCTGCAATTTTGATGCAAGAGATATTGTCCTCAAATATTGTGAATGGAATTGCAAGAATTCCAACCTCACTCAACATTTTCGACAACCATATTCCCTCCTTAGAAGCTGCACAAAGCGAAACCAATTCCGCTTCAGTCGATGATAGGCTGACAAGCTGTTGGCGCTTCGTGCTCCATGACACAAGGTTCCCAAATACCGTAAAAGCGCTTTTAGAAACCGATCTCCTATCTTCTTGATGCCACTAGCCACTGGGAGATATATCAGCTTCCACACTGATATTCTTCCCTCCCCCTTCATACGTGAGCTTGGCAGAAGGAAGGTCGTGTGATATGTGCCATCACAAATATTGCCCTCCGCTCGCTTTCAAATCGATTTCTATAAAAACATTCTTTATGCCTGCCGTATCCTAACGGAACTATCAATTCTATACTTTCGCCTCTAATTCTATCATGAACATGTACGTCTAAGTTTGGAAGATGATATTAGCATTTCCATATCATTAACAAATTCTAGTTCTTGGGCATTTGGATACGCGTGTGGTACTGGTAAGCTTTCCACATGAATTTCATTTCTACCAAGCATTCTGTCCAAAGCTTCATCCATGTAAGAACTTTCGTTTTTCCCATGAAAATAAAACTTCGTTTCATCAAAGATAACATCCCAAGAAATTATAATCTTCTTCTGATTATGATCCCACAAACGAAATCCATTAGGAGCATAACCAACCATGATCAGAATCCTGCTCTTCTTATCAAGTTTGCAACGGTGTATCTTGTTTATGTGAGCATAAGCTACACATTGTAAATTAATGTCCAAGTCTGGTGGTTTAATCCCCGGAAATAGGCAATTAACTATATTGAATTGAACCCAACAAGCTACACAACCAAACACTTTAATTTTGCTTACATCAGGTTTGCATTTGAACCACATTTCATAGGGAGTTTTGGGCTCGGGTAATGAACTTGTTGGGCTCCTGTAAGCTGCGACATATACTGCCTCACCCCAAAGCATATAAGGCATTTTACCTTCATGTAAAATAGTGGTGGCCTTTTTCATCAGTGTACGGTTCTTGCGTTCATTTACGCCATTTTGTTGTGGAGTGTATGGCGCGGTAGATATCATCTGGATCTCTCCTATTTTAAACACAGAAATGAGATTACAGTGCAATTCAGGAATAAAATACGTGTTATACAAATTCAAACGGAAACGTTTATTGCCAACTTCGCTCATCATTACAGCATTACCCATTTTACCACAACGTACTTTGTCACCATTTGCCAGAGCAATTGATTGCTGGTTTCCTGCAATCTCCCACAAGAGGGTAAAATAGCGCATCTCGCGTAGCATGTGTGCACTCGCACCCGAATCGATGTACATCGGTGAAGTAACCGGCATTTCTTCCAGAGTCATTTCACGGCGTCTCTTATCCCTGGTGGTTTCGTCCACGATCTACTCCACGCGAAGCACTCACTCGAAACCCATTCTGCCGATCTACCTCAGTTGTACCACTACCACAAGTCGTGTTATCAGCTTCAGCGTCCATCTCGCCAATAGCAATATTTGGATTCACAGTTTCAGAAAAATGTTCTTTAACATGAACAGGAATTGGTATTGTAGTATCATTAGAGCCACATTTGATACGGCTCTGGCCAAATTTCCAACAGCCATCTTCTCTTCGCGCATCTTCTTTTTCAACGAAATACAATTTCAGCGCTTGTGGCCAGCTTTGCCACATTCAAAACATACAATTTGCCTTTTCTGTTCACGCTTCTCTTCCTTCCTTCCGAAAAATGCCGCCTGCGGAGCCATGCGAGGCCTGTTTGGCATCGCTTCATCGGCGTCTATGAAAATCCGTTTTATTTGCTCAAGCGACATCGTTTGCAGATCCTGCTTTCTTATCACCGACAACGCGCCCAGCAAATGCTTTAAATGCTCCGGGATGGCACAAAGGAGTGTTCGGATTTGATCTATGTGATCCATTGCCTCTCCCGCAATATCAAGCTGGCGCAACAAGTCGTGATGAGCAGCAAACAAATCTTTCAATGTATTAAATTTACGATTTATTAGCAAATAAAGTTTGGATCGTAATCCAACCATAGCGAGCGTACCTTGCGGTACCAGTGAGCTTTGCCCTTGGCTTTGCCATGATATTCTTTGCGGTAGTGCACTGCAATACGTGATTCATAGATTGGTCACTGACCGTGAGTGCCGTCCAAAATTCGTTGATTGCCGCATCTTCCTGCTTAATCCGCAAATCCAACTTTTGCTTCCGTGCGATCTCCTGCACAGCAGTGGCACCCGCCACCGGTTGAAAATTGATTTCTTCCGTCACGGTATTTTGTAAAGTATGAAGCCGACCCTCCTGCTTGAGGTGCTGCTCCATACGGACGGAAAAAGGAAACGGTTGGTCTTCTCCGTTAAACAACGGAGCGACGTAACGCCGAGTTCTGTTCTCCATTATTTCCGTTTGACGTTATGCGGTTCCTTAGCCCATAACCTATTAATGGAAAGAACAAGACTATTTAGTAGTCATGAAGAATTCCCTATCAGACCTCGGCAACCAACTCACCTTACCGCTTGGGAAGAAAAACAACTAACGAAGAAAACAGTGTCTTTGTGAAAACTCACACAAAAAACTTTCACCACAACCTGACTGATAAACTCAAAAATAGTTTAATTCTACAAAATAAGTAGAAATATATGTTATTATTGAACGCTATTGAATTTCCTTCACATCAAGGAGCAATTTAGTTAGTTCTGGATTATTCAATTTTAAGGTCTCTGGAAATTATGAATGTCTTACCATCGTTACATAAGTTGCTAAAATAGGTTTTCAATCCGACAAGCGCCTAACAGATAGGCACCATGTTACACCACCAACAATATATCTATGCCTTTAGAAAGGAGGCATCCGAGCCTCTTGAAAGGAGGCTTCCGGGCCCTTTTGAAAGGAGGCTTCCGGGACCTTTTGAAAGGAGGCTTCCGAGCCTCTTGAAAGAAGGCTTCCGAGCCTCTTGAAAGAAGGCTTCCGAGCCTCTTGAAAGAAGGCTTCCGAGCCTCTTGAAAGAAGGCTTCCAAGCCTCTTGAAAGGAGGCTTCCGAGCCCCTTGAAAGGAGGCTTCCGAGCCTCTTGAAAGGAGGCTTCCGAGCCTCTTGAAAGGAGGCTTCCGAGCCTCTTGAAAGGAGGCTTCCGAGCCTCTTGAAAGGAGGCTTCCGAACCTCTTGAAAGGAGGCTTCCGAGCCTCTTGAAAGGAGGCTTCCGAGCCTCTTGAAAGGAGGCTTCCTGAGCCTCTTGAAAGGAGGCTTCCGATCCTCTTGAAAGGAGGCTTCCGATCCTCTTGAAAGAAGGCTTCCGAGCCTCTTGAAAGGAGGCTTCGAGCCTCTTGAAAGGAGGCCTGAGCCTCTTGAATGGAGGCTTTCGAGCCTCTTGAATGGAGGCTTTCGAGCCTCTTGAATGGAGGCTTTCGAGCCTCTTGAAAGGAGGCTTCCTTTGCATCTTGAAAGGAGGCTTTCTTTGCATCTTGACAGGAGGCTTCCGAGCCTCTTGAAAAGCGGCTTCCAAACCTCTTGAAAGGAGGCTTCAGAACCTCTTGAAAGAAGGGCTCCGAATCTCTTGAATGAAAGCTTTCGAGCCTCTTGAAAGGAGGCTTCTTGAAAGGAGGCTTCCGAGCCTCTTGAAAGGAGGCTTCCGAGCCTCTTGAAAGGAGGCTTCCGAGCCTCTTGAAAGGAGGCCTTCGAGCTGCTTGGAGCAAAGCTTCTCAGGAGAGTAGAAGGATGCTTCTAATCCTCGTGCAAGGAAGCAAACGAGCTTTAGTAAAAAAAATCAAATCATCTTGACTGACGAACGTGTGGTGAACGGCAAGAATGCCTGACAGTAACTTTGCAAAGATGGTGTTCGTTTCCGACCCGGCGTGGACCAAGTGAGGCTTGGAGCACAACGAACGAGGTGTAGTACAAAGTACAAATCGATTAGACGAGCATGACGTAACCGAGGATGGAATGATGTGGCCTTGAACCGTGTATTGTGGCATCAAATTGATGATTCAGTGTTATCTATTTAGATGTAAACTAAATAAATGAAATTAATCCCAGAGATAAAACAACATTGGAAAAATCTCTGAAATAAAGAATTAAAAACAGATGTTGATGCAAGACCGCTTGGAATCATTTTGAAGATTTAGTTTTTCAAAAAGAATGAGGTCGAGAAATTTCTGCAATTTCCGAGAACGTAGGTTTGCTCCAAAAGCCTATCCAGCCTTATAGGCAAAGTGGTTTCAACTCTATATATGCGTCAATAATACGATCGGATGGTAAGGAAGTGAGGGTCTGCAGTTTTTATGGTCATAAAAATGTTAAAATCAGTCTAGTAATTATATCTAACGCTTAACGCTTGTCAAACCAACGATAACAAATGAGACAAATGAGAATGCAGAAATGGTAACTTGGCTTAGAAACCTCGCAGTTAATAACCGTGGAAGTTCTTAATGAACATCCCAGAGGGGGATGTAATGCCAATGAAGAAGACGATGAAAAAAGTTGCTACAATATACCTAACCTTCTTTTGTAAGTTATGCAAGTTACCATCCACATGTTGCAGAGAAAAGGTCGACAATGGTTGTTTGCATTTCTTGTTCATTCCACTTCCATTGAAACAGCCTCATTATGCGATTCTGACTTCTACAATTCCAACTTACGTGTCGTTCCGCTTTTCGTTCATTTTGTACTCATTTGTGAGTACGAAACTCTTCTCTTCGGAATTGGGTTTTCCACGTCTTGTCAAACGACCAACATTTTAAGTAGAGATGGGCGTTCAGATCCGGAACCGCTAAAATGATCCGGATCTTTAAAGTGAGTGAATGGCTCGTGGATCATTTTTTAAAAGATCCGGATTACCATATCAGCAAATCATTTGATTATTTGTAAGGAAATAATAAAATAAAAAGTCCATTGTTTGTAATCCATACGATTGTAAACAAGAAAGGGTGAAGTTATTAGTGCTGTCCAATGAGCAGCTCGAAGTAGCTCGAAGTTGTTCCCGTTCTGCTCGTTCTTTTTTGTCAACAAATGGGCATGAGCAGGACAGGGAGAAACTTCGAGCTACTTCAAGCTCTCATTGGACAGCACTATTGTCAGTACGGTGATGTGATGAAGTGATGAACTTTGTACTTTACTTAAAAATCACTCTAATAGAGAAATAAAAAAAAAAGTCAGTACGGTTCAAAAGTGTGAGCCTGAGTGACGAACGTTTCACTATTTTGCATTCTTCTTGCGTTTTGTTCAAAGGATCCGACCCGGTTGAAAGATCCGGATCATTAGAATGAATGACCCAGATCTGATCCGTTCATCAAAGTGATCCGTTTTGCCCATCTCTAATTTTAAGTGCTATTTCTTAGACATTTCAATTCCAAAGTATTCTTTTCAATCGAATTCTTCTTTCATCATTCGATTGACTATACAGACATGCTTTAATAATAGAACAGGGTTAGATTAGAAAATATAAATGTACTTGAATACCTATGCAATGCATATACGTCTGCGTTAAACATATAAGGAGCATCCGTGAGATAAACCAGCACTGTGATAATTCATAATTGCTTACCTCTTATTTATATCTATAGTTTTCGATTGAAATCAAATAATCAAACTAAATTCACTATTCCCGCTATTCTGTAAGTACCCTCACATAAGCTTATCGTTACTTCGCATCGGATAATGGGGCTACCGTATTTATCAGCCAAATTGATAATATCAATCCAGCGTACCGTTTATGTAACAACGTCCACTCGTCGTAATTTAATTCGTACATTTCTAACCATTTCCCTCCCTCTATCTATTTACTCTACTCCCCTCCGTGCGCCCATGTCTGACAGACCATGATGCAAATGCAACCGCATCTTCAACATCACAGTCAACCACCGATGCATCCGGGCCAAGCTCAACCTCAGCCGCCACCGCACCACATGCAGATGAACCCGATGGCCACCGCCCAGCAGCAGCAGCAAATTATGGTCCAGCAGCAGCAGCAGCAGCAACAGCAGATGGGAATGCCACCGCAGCAACAGCAAAACCACCTTACCAATGCAAACATGAACGGAATGATGAATATGGGCATGACCCCACCGCAATCACACTACATGAATCAACAGGTATGCCAAGTGCCAGTTTCTTGACGGAATTTATCTTTTCTGTGGTGGAGTTTGCGAATTATGTAGATTTAGGTGTCAAATGGTTTAGAACAACTAACTAGTTTGTTCTAAACATGACTGATATTCCTATGAAGGATTACCTACTCTATTTATTCAGATTGGTTGTACAGCGAGTTTTGTAATTATGGAGAGTTTAAGATTCCTCAAAGCGTGCGATCAACTTTCGGGTCGCGGAATACAAGTTATCATTGACGTTTCCATACCAACATGACTAACTTAGCAGTGAACCAATATTATACTTCCTATTGAATCCTACCACTCCTATCGCCGTTATATGTATTGCGTTCGTGACTTCTCAGGACTTAATTGACATCATGTGCAAGAAACCCCACACTTCCGCATGTAACGAGTGCTAAGATAGCAATTTTCAAATAATAAGATGCTTTGGCCAAACTCATCGTAATAGCCTGTTCAGATTATGCCATTTATTATATGATAAAGAGTAACTTGATGCCAATCCTCATACATTCAGTTTCATTTCTCCACGTTAACACGTTATAAAGCTCGTAATCAGAATAGGCTATAATTTCATTCAAATTACTGATAAAGTATCAGCCATCGATACTAGACTAGCCTAGGAAACAAGAAAATGTCGGATTCTACCAGAATACGAACTACGATTGGGTTGTCCAATGTTCTAGGGAATTGATCTTCAACATATCAACTGCGGTTGTTGCAATGCTGAGTTCAACCGGCATACCGAACCAATTTCAAAAACAAAAGAGTGACGGCTGGTATATTTTCCTATGTATTTTGGCTAAAACTCCCATAAAATGCGCCAGCTTTTGCAACAAGCGATTGAGCTGAAAATTTCAGAGATTGATTTTCTCACCTGTCGTGACCAGAACGAGTTTTCCAGGCTCGACCGTTCGTCGCAACAATACTTAGCAAACTGAATATTAGGAATATTACTTCACTTTTATAGCCTATTCAGATTACGCCATTGATTATGATAATTATCATGTCGAATATTAGAAAAAAAATTGAATGTATGGCCTCAAGTTACTTTTTAACATGATATTTATTATCATAAATGCCGTAATCTAAATAGGCAATAACACGATAATTCTGAAATGTTTACATAATGGATTAAAAACCAATTGCCTCGCATTATAAAATTGCTGGCCACACGTTTTTTTTTAAATACTCTACAAAAAAATAGGGGAAGGTGGTCGATTGTCGGCACCCCGTGACATCTCTTGACAGAAAACAGATGTGGTCATTTTGACATTTGCCATACGTGTACTATGTGAGCACGATCGTGTTGTGTCCTTTTCCGAAGCACATAGAAGCTTTTGTTTCGTTTTACAGAGAAAACACCTTTTTTGTCAAGTGAAAACCCACTCCAAAGTTTTTTTGACGTAGGACTTACGTCTTTCTTTACTATACTGGGTGTCATTTAGATTTTTGGAAATTGAGAGCGTTACGCTGGAAGGGAAGATTTTGAACGTTACTAGCGCCTTTATCTTTCGGTGGAATTTTATGATTTATATATCTATCGACTCGGACATTCTCCACCATTTTGCCTTTTTCATTGCAACTTAAGATTATTAACGATAAGCTATTGAAAATTTCAATTTTTGTCAAAGCCGGAAAAAAAATTCATATGTAACCAATCCCGTGCATTCCTAACACGGACATCAGAATGCGGTATGTCACGGGCCTTCGGGTCTACCGGAAGATTTTCTTTGTGTATAAAAGAAGCAGTGCCTGCCGTGTGCGAGTCATTACAATTTGTGACAGCAGCGCGTACTGACGTGCTTTTTGCTCGAGCATTTTTCGTTTCGTTTACCTACACAGCATACAGTCGCCAAGGGTAGAACTGCCGCTGGGTCTGCCAATATGCATGAAAGAAGTGGGCGCATGTTTTTGTCATTCTGTGCTTGATGATGGTCGGATGCCGTGGTGTCGGTTGCGATGGATTCAATCGCCCATCGTATCGCTCGGAGTTCACGGCTAGAGGCCGATGAAGGCTGAGGTAGCGCGGGCAGCGGTGGTGGATGACGAAGAATAAAATTAGCCCAGAGAGATTTGGTCTGCTCATCCACGGAAAGTAATTGGTTTCATAATTCATCAAACTCCATAGATTCAAAAGTTGTAAATGTAAATACGTTACGTTCATAAAAGTCCTACGTCTACTCGCGGTTATGTAAAAAACATTACCCATCGCTCGTTTTTTGTCATTTGCTTAGTGCTATAGACCGTAGTAAAACGATCGAACTGGTGAACGCATTACGTATTTACAAAGCAAATTTACTCTATTTTGTGATTCAATATTGAATGCCACCGTAGCGGTCACAATTTGACTATTAGTTTTTTCAGTTTTCAAAAGGGTTACTTATTTCGGTTGTCGGCACCCAGGTGATTATCAAGGGACATCATCAGTTTATTGCCTAATTTCGGCCTACGAGCCAAGCAAAACTAACAATTTTAGAAATCTTTATAAAATGTGTATAATGTACTTAAATATAAAAAATTTAATTGCTTTTGACACAATAAATCTTGATCTTTCCAGCCATAACGCTCCCACTTCATAGTTTTTCATTCTGAATGGGTTCTTTAAGGGTGCCGCCAACCGACCACCTTTTTCAAAACGGCATAAAATCAACGCTTAACGAAATTGGTAATAAAATATTTGAGCGATTCCAAGCAACAGCATCAAAATTTAAGAAAATTTTTAATTCATGATTTTCTATTGAGTTGAAACTTTGCACAGTTTTTCAATTTCATCTAAATCGTCATTTTTCGATATCAAATCTTCATATTGAGTCACGACTAACTTTTCAAAAGGGTGTATGTGAAAATGGTTCAAAAATATTTAAAAAGCTGCACAGCAAAAAACGGAATGTTCGATTGTTATGATTTTTTCAGCAAAGTTAGACAACAAAATGGTGATTCTTAAGAAAATGTGCACAGTAAAAAAAATTTTTTTTGCCTTTAAAAATATCATTTTTGTCACAAAAACTCAAATATCTCAAAACCCTATCTTTTTCGAACGTAATTTTTTAGGAAAACGGTCCATTATATTAGCTATCTACCATAAAAATTTGGTGATGGTAAACTAATAAACAAAAAGTTATGACATTTCAAACATTTCACAATTTTCACATATAGTAAACAAAAAAAATTTCCGTGTATTTTTTTTCAAGAATCGCAGTTTGATGCTGATTTTATTGTTAAGGGCCTTGCGTGAGTTAAACAAGTTGTTTGTATGATATTCCATATTTATGTATTCATCGATATTATGTATATTATATGTATAAATATTATATGTATAAATAAATAAAAATGAATTAATATTATCCTAAGTATTAAATTAAATGTGGCAGTTACACAATGTTGTTATAGAAACTCTAAGAGTTTTGGGTTTGAATTTTGGTATGGGTTATGATATCATGAAAACAGTTCATTAATACTTATTTTTTTTTATTTTTATTCAAATTTTTAAAATATCGAACACTTTTGAATTATTATCAGCACAGTTTGAGTATAGTTTTGCTTTAATTTTATTTTCCGACAATGGAATGAAACAGTGAAATTTTTGGGTTCCTTGGATCGTTTTCGCGTTATTAAATTGCTCGCTGAGCTCTGAAGCCTTTATTTCGTACTCTTCAGTAGTAGTAAAACAAAATGATAATTTGGTTAAATCTTTTTCTTTTCTACGATTTGCCCAATCAAAAGTTCTTTCGCAGTTTTAATTGGATGCTCACGTTCTTTGGCTAAACTTGCTCTTGTGGCCATGCGCTTTATTGTTCCTCCAATAGCATCACAAGGACCTTTGCCATGTGATGTAGCAAAAAATGCCATTCTGCATCAATTCCGTACATTGATTTAAATTGACATAGGCTCGAAAAATTCTTACGATTTTTGTACTGCGACGCTGCTCCATCAGACATGAAATATATCTTTTTGACTTCTTTATGCTTATCAACGCGTAAAAAGTTAATCATTTTTCAATGAACAAGTTTACGGATACTGAATCGTGTCTTAAATCTTCGGAAATTATAATAAAACTTAAGTGTTCAATTTGCGTACTTCCATTAAAATAAATAACGAATGGATGAATTGTAGCTTGTTGTACGTTCCAGTGATGGGACTGCACTTCATCTTGCAATACAAAGCTGTAATTTTCAGAAAATCACAAATGACTAAAAATTCACCATTTTGTAATGTATTTTTCGTATTTTTAAAAAGCTGGATTGTTCTGTTTTAATGAAATCGTGAGGATTAAACTTTCTAATTTCAAGCAAAAATATGACACAAACTCATCTACAGGTTTTACAATAGTTTCTATGTCACACCTATCCGTGGTCACCCATTGCTCAAATGATAACTGATCAATATATTTTTCTTCAAACTCAGCGAATAAAGTATTTTCCAATGATGAAGAATCTGGACAATCCGAACAAGATCGTAGATAGCAATTTGATGTTGTATTTTCACACAAAAGACTACCAGTTAACATTTTAATATCCTTTGTTAAATTGATTCTTTTCAGTTCTATGTAAAATAAGATTAATATTCTCATGGGTTGTGCACACACACATTATGTGTTCCTGAATTGGAAAGAAGCTTACATTGCCTTGGCCGAAGGCTTGCAAATGAGGAAAAACCTATTTTAATATTATCGTGAATTTCCTTGAAGCGTGTGTACGCTTCTTTCAAAGTCGTCATCATTAATCGTTTTTGGATTGCTTGACGCTTTCCATCTTTTTTTACTGATACATAATCTTTTTGACCAGGCATAGCTCGACTTACTTCACCATCTTCAAAATATTGAACTACTATTTCTTTTGTCTCATCTGTTAATGCAGTACTAGACCTAGTATTTTTGGTTGAAAGACAGTTATTCTTCAATTGTTTTGCCTCTTTTACTGTATTTCTATTGGTTTTGAACTCATCAATGGCATCCTGAATAGACCACGAACTTGGCAGCATCGACAAAATCAATAATTTTTCTTTCCTTGTCGTGGCTGCATTCGAGAACCTTTCCTTCATATTTATAATTACCTCATCGTAGTCTGTATTTTCCACATCATCAGGTCCTAATTTGAAGAGGTTTCTTCGTACAGCTTTGTTTATTTCACGGTATTTTTCTCCGGGTAATAAACGTAGTCCATCTTACTCCATTTAATCAGGTCACTTTTATCCCAGCTATGCCCTCGTTAAAGCGTTCGATGTTGACCTTTTGGATACACTCATCTTCCGATTGATTTGTTGAAACAGATTTCGCTGATGGTACGGTGGCAAGGCTCTCAGCACTTAATACTTCTGGTAATTCCTCAGTTGTTGTCGATACATCTGGCAATTCCTCAGTTGCTGTCGTTTTCGAACTTCCTGCGCTCTGCTCAACCGATGATATACAGATTGCTCTTTTGTCAACGTTTAGACGGCAGGACGTGCAAATGCGTAAATTTGTATTCAATGTGGACATTGGAGCATAACCAGTCGCTTTCAGTTTATCTATGGTGCTTTCGGTGAGATTTCGTAACGCTTTTGAATACTGTTTTCAATCAAACGGCCTACAACAGTTTATAAAGCGGCTACTCATGGTGTTCGTAATAGTTCAATAAACAAAATCACTGTTAAGTTTTTACTGACTAGTTTGGTGTCATTTGCTTGACTGAAGAAAAAATTACTATAAGATCTTTAACAACCTTAGTAGTAGTAATTTTTTGCTTTTTCGTGAAACATTGTCATGGTATGTACCTATCATGCATTTGTTGTTGTTGAAGACACCCGTTTCCTCCCGATCATAAAGTCTATTCTCTAAGAGGTATATTTTTGCAGGTAAACTATAGACGTACACGTGTATATAAATCTTTGATTTTGCAGCTTTTGTCTTAAAAATAACATTTCTGATATGTTTCTATCAACGTTATTATCAACAGGTTTCAACACTATTAAAAGAATTTTCGCCAGTCACGTGCAATGAAAATTATGACACTATCAATACTTTTGATCACAACACTGGATCGTGTCTAAGTTTCTTATAGATGCTATGAATAATTAAATCAAAATATCATGAAAACAACTTGTTTTAAATCACGTCCCTTAACAATAAAATCTGCATCAAACTGCAATTCTCGAAATTACTTACACAGAAAAAAAATGTTTTTTACTAAATGTGAAAATTGTGAAATGTTTGAAATGTCATAACTTTTTTGTTTATTAGTTTACCATCACCAAATTTTTATGGTAGATAGCTAATATAATGGACCGTTTTCCCTAAAAAAATTACGTTCGAAAAAAGATAGGGTTTTGAGATATTTGAGTTTTTGTGACAAAAATGATATTTTTAAAGGCAAAAAATTTTTTTTTTACTGTGCACATTTTCTTAAGAATCACCATTTAGTTGTCTAACTTGTTTTTGCTGTGCAGCTTTTTAAATATTTTTGAACCATTTTCACATACACCCTTTTGAAAAGTTAGTCGTGACTCAATATGAAGATTTGATATCGAAAAATGACGATTTAGATGAAATTGAAAAACTGTGCAGAGTTTCAAATATTTTCGAAATGGTCGCTCAGGATCGACTGACATGCCCCCGTGGAATGCCTCATTTCCAATAGATGAAATAAAACGAATCTCTCCACTAGTTATTAGCTTACACACTTAAATTAGTTTGCCGACCTCAGCAAAATTTTCGCCAAGATTCCAACAGCTGAGATCTCGGTAATTTTTTACCGAAATTCAGCGATTCTTTTACCGAAATTTCGTCATAATTTACGAAATTCGGCAACGATTACCGATAACTCGGTAAAGTTTACCGAAATCTCTCATATTTATATTATTCCTGGCTGTTGGATTCTCAGCAATCGTAAGATTTCGAATTTTAAGTGTGTATGCCTATATGCTTCCATTGGTTTGCAAATATCACCAGTCACCACATTGTGCAATTGGATGGAAGTTATGGACCAAAAATAAAAGGGTACCGACAGCCGACCACCTTCCCCAATATTTTAATGGAAAATTAGATTAATTCATCAGAGGGGGCGGGGGTGCATGGAGGAACAACACTTAAAACAGCTATTCGATCATTTTTTTAAAACCGTAAGCCTTGCTTGCATTTTAAATTTCTTTTCCTCTAGCTATTTCTGGAAATAAATTGATTGATCACTTTATTGACAGTCAGTTTATTCGCCATGTCCTTGCAGAAGTGCAGTAAAGATATGGAATTAAGTCATGTTGTCCCATACTGGATCTCCTATAGGTTTTCAACCTTCGGAGCCTAGAGAACGATCGCTCAGCAATAGCAGCAGATATCGGAATGGTGGTGAATATCTTCACAAACTTGACTAATTTTTGTGGCCATCCACAAAGTACGTCACGCTCCTAGGGGGGAGGGGGGGTTCCGAGCAGCGTGACGACTCATACAAAAATTTTAAAGGTGCACTACAAAAAGTGTGACGAAGGGGGAAGAGGGGGTCGAAAATCGCCAATTTTTGCGTGACGTACTTTATGGATCTACCCTTTGCAGAAGATCGGTCAAATGTGGTGGATGTTCCTGCAGAAAGCCCACGACATCTGAGACGCTTTCAGGGGATGTTGTACCTTCTATCAACAACTGCACAAACATATCTCGTTGTACCTAAAGTATCATTGTTAGACAAAGTTGTGAAAATTTCTACTAAACCCGAATAGTTTACCAGGACAAACGACATCGATACATGCTTTACAGTCCATTGCGCAGAGCGGTCCTAGATTGGTGGTATTATTTGATTCGAGAGCCTGAAACAGAATCCCAGACAAAATCAATCTCGGAGATCCCGTTTTGGGAATCCCTGGCAAAATTGATCATATCCTTAACCATGGCTAATGTTTCTTTGTAGGCAGGAATAGTTATCAAAGATCACAGCGACACAGCGACGCAAATTGAAATGCACATCAATGTACAAATTAAAAATAGTGTGGTAGCTATTTGAATTGACCGTTGCAATAATATGAGAATTTGTGTTGGCGGGTGTTGGTTGGGACGAAATGATGCTTCCTCCCCTTAGATAACTATTGAGCAGGCATTGAAAAAAATCAGATCATGAGTAAAAATAATCTAAATTCATGCCAGCTTGATGCTCTAATCGTTGATGCTCTCTAGATCGTTGAAATTTGGCGTTCGTTGATTCAATGTTTGTTCATCGCTCACCAATGGGAGACAACTGAGCGAGGCAAATCACTTGGTAACCTAACAATGAGTGTTGTTACCACACGCTGTAAGAAAAATCTTTTCAGACATTAGGAAAATTAGGTCCGCTATGAGAATGGAACTCTGATGCACTGCATGGGAGGCTTAGATACTTTCTTTCCTCCACCCCAGCAACTTGAAAGCAGAGTGAATAAAGAAGAACACCTGATGTGTTTTGGTTTCATTCTAGTACAGCAAGCGCAACACAAATGGTCCAGTCGTAGCTTCCCTGGATATCATACCCAGGGTGTCTACTACCTGGAAAAACCTGGAAAACCTGGAATTATCAGGGAATTTCTCCCCACCTGGAAAATACCTGGAATTATCAGGGAATTCCTGACATAATCAGGGAAATTTCAATAGCCGGCGATCATGAGTGAAATTCTCTCAAAAGATGAAAGAGATCCTTAAAGTATTTGAATAAATATACCAATCAGATCTATTAAAAATGTAGTGTACGTTAATGGATCTTTGTTCCGCAAAAAACGTTTTGCCATCTTCAGAAGAATTCTGGGAGAATTTCCGAAACTATTCTTGGTGAAATCTAGGAATTTATCCGGCAAATCAATTAAGGATTGCTTTGTAAATTCTGTTGAGTATTCCCTAAGAAATTATTTAGGAATATATTAAAAAATACTAAAAAAAATAGTTAGGATTTTTCAAAGCAATTCCTGGAGGAACTTCCGAAGGAATTTCGAGATCAGTTTTCCAAGGAATCATTCAAAGAAATCACTCAAAGGGTGTCCATATAAAATGATTAGCACTTTTCTAAATAATTTCTGAAGGAATTTCCAATATTAAAACCGAAAAGAATTCCCGGAGGAATTTCAAAACGAATTTCCGGACGATTTTTTGTATATGGTTTCTTTAAAAAATTCCCGAAATGGAACCTAAAGGGATTTTGGAAAATTATGGAGTGATTTGTGAAAGATTTTTGCTAAAGGAATTCTCGAAAGAATAGCCGAAGGTTTCCCGTATGGATATTTCAAAAAAGTTTCTAAAGGTATTCTCGAAGTATTTCCAAAGTATTCTTAAAAGCAAAATATCCAGAAAAACTTCTCCAGGTGTTTTCTAAAGTATTCCTCAAGATACAAGTTCCTAAAAAATCCAAAGGAATTTAAAAAAAAAAACCGAAGCATTTTCCGAAGGTTTTTACAGTATAGCAGTAATAGATCGCTAGTGGCGCTGTAACTATTCAAATTATTCTGCCAAAATATGCTTCAATAAGCTTAATAGCCTATTCAGATTACGATTAGATCATTTATTGTAATAAATATCGTGTTAAAGCGGAGAAAAAAATGAATGTATGGGGATGGCATCGTGTTATTGTTTATCTTGATATTTATGATCATAAATGACGTAATCTGAATAGGCTATAACTTGGCCGTTTGACTCTTGTAGTACCGGTGCTAGGTCCAAGCAAACTAGATGATAGTAACAAACTAGAACAAACTAGATATTGGTCAAACGAACAGGTATAAGGACGTTAGGTATGAGTACGTTAGGCATAAAGGATATTAAGCAAAAAATACCCCTAAAAACAGCCCACGACATAAAGGCATTATGCCTAACGTCCTTATGCCTAACGTCATGGACCTAGCAATCTCATATTTTGCATTAACACATTTCCTAAATAAGTTTTCGTAAGAAGTTCTAAAGGATTTCCTGAAGAAATTCCCAAACATATTTCCGGAATATTTCCTTAAGAAGTTTTCTTAACATTCTTTAAAAAAACAGCTGAAATAAAATTCAAAGAAATTTCCGAAAGAATTTTTAACCAAGTTTCCAATGAAATTCCTAAAAAAAAATCAGAAGAATAGTTACGTTGTCATGAACGTGATAAAGTTTTAAAAAAATAATTCTAAGTTCGATTCACATTCACTATTTATTCGAGTTCGTTATACACTTGATGTTTTACAAATTTTAATTGTCTACACTTGGACGTGTTGTCCCTATCGAATGCCGCACTGAACTGATCGCCCTGACTGAAACTACCTAGTTACCTGGCTATGGCCACCTAACTGGAAACTGCTGCTTCAGCGGAATTCCTGGTTCGTCAATTGGGTCCCGGCTGATGCAACCTCGATGGTCGGATGTTTACTGCAACGTCAGCGTACCTGTGGCTAACCTTTGGTTGGTAACCAAATAGCTGACGTCTCCACGTGCCGGATGCAACGGTGACTTTCTGCTAGCGCGTACTTTGCTGACGTCTGTGCATACACGATAGAGGCTGTTAGGATGCGTACATAACTGAATATCTGAAGAAATCTGCAAAGTATTTTATAAAGGTATTTCCGAGGAATTTTCACAAGACATTTTCGAACAAACACCTAAAAGAATAAAAAAAGAATAGTAAAGGAATCGCCAAATGCATCTCTAAAGGAATTTCCGAAACAATTCCTTGAGATGTTTTCTAAAGTTTTAGCAAAGAAATTTCCAAATTAAATCCTGGAGGAAGTTCTGAAGCAATTCTTACAATCCGGAGGATTTTCCGATGGAATCTATGAAATATCTGGAGAAATTTTGATTGAATGGCTGAAGCAATTTCTTTGAATTGAACTTGTGAAGGAATTCCTTAAGTAATTTACAACATTGTTTTTGTAAAGCCACCAAAATTCTTTAAAATAATATTTTTTTTTTCTTTTGAATTGATTATTTTGCTGCTATAATCTATATATGGCAGTATGGTACGTTTATATTTGCCTGGAAATTAATGTAAAACACCTGAAAAAACCTGGAAAAATCAGGGAATTTTGTTTTCACAGATGAGCAGACACCCTGATACCAACATACCAAGTTTGGCTTGGCGAACTCTGTTGGTCGTTGTTAACGCAGCAACGATCGCTCATAATCGTTGTTTGGTATCCATCTGAACAAGAGTGTTTACTCACTGGCATAGGATACTATGATTGAATTAGATCAATGCTCGTCCGCTTCAATCGCGCTTTCAATGCCTTCTATTGAGTGCCTCGACACCCAAAGTTGGCGTCTATAGAGATTTCAAAAATCACGTTTTAGTGAAAAGGATCAATTTTGTTTTATTCTTGATAGCTACATTCACATTCAGTCCAAATCCAAATTCAATCCGAATCTAAATCAAACCCAATCCATATAAAATCGAAATCCGATTCAAATCTAATCCGAATCCAACCCATATTCAATCCGAATCAAATCCAAATCTAATTTGAATTAAATCCAAATTCAGTCAAAAATCAAATTTAAATCCAATTCGAATCCAATTCAAATTTATCCAAATTTATTCCAACCCTAATCCAATCCCAATTCAATCCAATCCTTATCCGATTCAAATCCAAAATCAACAAAAATCCAATCCAAATCTGAATCAAATCCAATCCATATTCAATCCGAATCTGATCCAATTCTTGTATAAATCTAAACCAAAATCAACAACAAACCAAACCAAAATCTAATCTGAATCGAATGCAAATTAAATAAAAATACAATTCAAACTCAATCCGATTCCAATTTAAATTCAATCTAAATCCAATCGAAATCTATTCTTGACTAAGTTTTGAAAAAATCCAACAAAACTCTAATCCAAATCAGGGTGTCGACTACCTGGAAAAACCTGGAATTATCGGGAAACAATTGTCAACCTGAAAAAATCAGGCAATTATCAAGGAGTTCGCGGAGGAATCAGAGAAATCTGAGAGAAGATGAACAAGAATAGGGTAACAATACCAGTTTTGGTTCCTAATTTGGCCAGTTTCTCGCATAACTCAGAAAATAAAGCAATTTCCGAGGATTTTATTAGCTGTAAAAGGAGATATATCCCTTACGTTTTTCTCTTTTCACCGATATCGATAGTTTTTGGATAATATGCGTTTTTCAGGGTTGGTCAAATTAGGCACTAAGGTAGCCAAAACCAGTACACTTCCACTGTGAATACTAATATCGTTTTTTCTAAGTTGCGAATGAATAGGGCATATGCCATAGAGCAGTGAGCTACAAAAAAGCTCGCCTCACATATGCAGAATGACTTTCAAGCGCAGAAAAAGGATAGACTTTGTTTCTGGTGAACTTAAGGTGAAGGTGGGTTGAGTACCAAAACAATGCTTTGAAAGTATTGGTACAATAAAAACTGTCATATACTGTAGTAGTATTGGTGTAGTATTTATAAAAAAGCAAAGAATATTAGTAGGGTGGCTCAAAAAACGACCCAGCTCCACCACGCTCAATCGATTCCGTCCCATGCTCCGAGTGTATTCCAAAAGCCAATTTGAACAAAAACTGATTGGCACAAGCTGGTTCAAGTTTGTATGAAAGCTAGTATGGGAAACTAAACCTTTCATTACACTGACTACAGCGCCTGTCCTCCAAACGCTGGCGAAAAGAGAACCCACATAGCTGAATGAAAACCGCACCTTGGGAAAGATCTATTGATTACGTAACGCAAAAAATAGCATTTTATACCCCGCTCACTCTTTGGCTCACTCCCATGTCACACTTTTTGTATGAAGTATCTGAAGATATCACAGACAAATTCTGGCTATTTTGTTGAATTACACGTTTCACTGATGCTTTCTGAGAAGCCTAATTATCGTGCTAAGGATTGGCAACTTCGAATAAAATCGACTCACAACTATCGGAAAGACAATTCAATATGCATTATCTATGGAGTCAAAGCTCTTAAATATTTCATCCAATCATATGGTCTCCCCCCTCGCCAGGGCCCAATGACGAAGCGCCACAATCAGAATAATGTAAAATTTAACCTCGCCATATCAACTGTCATACAAACCTGAAACGACCTGTGCACTGTAAGCCCCTATTCAAACCAGCCCAAACCATCGGAAGACACCCAGAATGTGAAACATATTCGACTGAGCGTGGCGGAGCAAAATAATTTTTGAGCCACCCTAAATATTAGTTTGCTGCTGCCGCTGCCGGTGTTTACATGCGCTCCGCGATCAGTTTTTAGAGGTTTTTTTTTTATCAAAAATAGCAGTTTATATTAAGTTTTCGCTTCAAACAAGTGATTGATTTCAAAAAGTGATGTTTAATTGGCATTCCATCAACATTTCGGGCTGCTCATGTGCGGAGAAGTGTGTGAAAACTTGATTTTTTCAATGCCCTTTGAGAGGAAGTGAAGTGCAGTGATAAGCCCACCAAATCGCGAACGGCTATTAAATTGGCACGAAGCTGCTGATTTATTCTACAATTCGAGCCGAAATGCATAGGACTCTTTGAAGAAACATGTTAATTATCACGGGAAGTACATAAATATACTGTGAACAGGTTAGTAATCTTTTGTTCGTTGCTGTTCGATGCATTCGAATGTTGGTGGGAGAGGAGTGCGGGAGGTGTGGTAACGACCCGTGGAAGGTCCGGTGCCATATTGACGGCCATCGTGGTACTCTTCCAACTATGTCCTTAAACACTTGCGGAGCCAAACTGGGGCGCGATGGGACACTGGAGCACGATGCAAACGTATCCTTTGTGCGAGGCTCTTAAGGTTTATTTGTAATTTCGAAAATGCATGAAATACATCCAATACTCGCTTCAAGAGTGTTCCAAATGATAAAATATAATTAATATTCCGTAATGTTTGAAACTGCCTATAGTGAGCCAAGAAATCAATAAAGCATTCAATGTTATTAAATCTTCATAGTTTTGGAATATTTTGACAGTCGTCTTTTTTTAAA
Source organism: Armigeres subalbatus (assembly GCF_024139115.2). NCBI lineage: Eukaryota > Metazoa > Arthropoda > Insecta > Diptera > Culicidae > Armigeres > Armigeres subalbatus. The sequence continues at coordinate 162,709,066 of NC_085139.1, forward strand.
ACAAAGTTTTTAATACTTATTCGCCTAACTGAAAAAAATCTGAACATTGAAGCGATGAGTAAAACTTTACTACGGTGGCTCAGATCAGCTTTGCGTGACACCGGTTATCTCTTTTACTATCACGTTGCAGTCGTCCGCGGTCGCACTTTGGTGATCACTGATTTAGAATCAAAATATGCATCGGTGATGCATGCTCAAAATTATTTTTTTATATTTAATGGTAACCATTTTCCTATTTATGGTTCAAAATTATTTATTTATACCTTTTCGAAATACAACCAAATTGAACAACGAATCAAATCCAAATCCAGGGAATGTAAACAACAACATTGTCCTCTCTTGTAAATGTTGAGACAAACTCAACTCGCAACAAGCGTTTGTCCCAAACTGTAACAGAATAGGTCAATAATCGTATGCCACGCATTTAGAGAAAAGGTCGGTTTCCGATGATGTTTTTGGTTAAATAATACTTATACTCACTTACCAATGTTTACAGATAAACTTAACCATTTGTTAATATGATTTATGTTTTACTTCTGAAACATACAAGTAATGGCAGTTTGAAAAGTTCACAACAATTACATCTCCACAGTTGTTGCAGATAAAATGGAACGCAACATTGTCTTTATCCTCTGCAGATAAAGAACAAAGACTTATAGCTATTCTCTTTTGTTGCTTGCTTTTTGCATTTTTGGTGGCAACTACACTCCTTGTCCAACTCTCATCTGAATCAACACAATTAAAATCTAATCAAAATCCAATCCGAATCCAATTCAAATCTAATCCGAATCCAATCCAAATTCAATCCATATCCATTCCAAATACAATTCTTGAATAGATCTAAACCAAATTCAACAACAAATTCAAACTAAATCCAAATCTAAACTGAATCAAATCCAAATCTAATAAAAATACAATGCAAATTCAATCAAAATCTAATCTTCTTTCAATTCAAAACGTTCGAAAAAACTTTAATCCAAATCTAATTTGAATCAAATTCAAATTCAATCCAAATCTGATCCAAATTGAAACCAATCCCATTCAAATCCAAACAAAATTCAATCCAAGATAAATCGAGATTTTTTCCTAGAATCATAATGATCAAATGAGACATCAAGCGTCGTGGGGAAAAACTGTTTACAAAATCAGTATCGGCCTTTTGAGATGTTCTTGAGTACATCGGAAGGATTTGATTGCTATGTGGTACCCCCTGCGTGAACGATTAATCTGCATTTTTTTACTTCGACTTTAAAGATGCTCTTGAAAAGCATCGATGGATTGGTTTAAGAGTCAATGCAGAGTATTGTAAATTATTCTATTGGCTACATAGTTCAGATGAATCTAACCTCAGGGTCGCCACTCACTTGGTTCGAGTTTACTACAGACCAGACAACTGAAAACAAATGCGGACCAACACTAGGCCAACAGGACCAGAAAGAAAATTGGCACATACACAATTAAATACAAAGTAGCTGGCATCGATGCAGAATTCCATAATCTCCCAGAACAGATCGAGACAAATGGAAGTGTTATGCGTTATCTCGACCCAGTGTCGGAAAATGCTTTGCCTGACTAAACTTTTGGGGATTGACGTGAAAAGTGATACCACACACTCAAATCGAGAATTTCAGCTCGGCAATTTTTTTTACTGATTTTATTCGGTAAAAGGAAATTTGAACCGAGAGCTCGGTTTATTCAAAAGTTTTAACCGACTTCTGCACTTAATTTTACCGATGTCTCAGTTGTAAAAAATAAAATACTGAGCTTCGGTAGTATGTATTACCGATCAACTCAGTTTTAAGCAAATACCCTGCATTTGTCAAAAATTAAGCCGATCACTCAGCAAAAATAAAAGCACTTTACTGAGTAACCGGTAAAATAAGTACCATGCTCTCAGTTTTCGACCAGATGCCGCATGAATTGACACCATATTTGTTTGCATATCAGAGCTTCTAAGATATCTGATTGCGTTGCACGAATTTGTTTAGCAAGTAATTAAAGCTACCGGTAGAATTTCTGGTCTATTTCAATATTCAGGTAAGTCCAAACATGTTTACCATCTTGTGCCACGATATTTATGTTAGTTTGCTAAAGATTTGAGCGTTAATTTTTAACTTTCAGACATTGAAAAAAACATGTACAATCACGGTACGACGTCGCTACTCCCAGTATGTTTTGGGGTTAGAACTCGTGGATCTGAAACTAAAATAAGACTTCAGGTATGCAAAGTGTTTAATAGGCTTTTTTCTTCAATAAATTATTCTCTATTTCTCTTATTAGATGATTGAATGGAATAAGGTTCCCTGCTGCCATCTTTGTGATTACTTCCTGGGCGTGAAAGAACAAGCGCTAGTCCTGTGCTAGCCAGGCGGAAGCCAGCAACAGAAAAATATTTTAGTATGATTTCTGATGAAAAATAAAAACGGAATAAATATGTTTAGGCTCTTGTGTAGGCCTGAGATTGAATGTGCTTTTGACGTAAACTACGTCTAAGGGGAAGACTCGGATACAGGGTGGCAAATGAAAATTTCCAAATTTGAGACCGTCACGAAATCATGTAAGATTTCAAACGTTAATAGCTCCTTTATCTTTCTATGGATTTTCGAGATTTTATTATCAATCGAATCGGATACTCTCCAGCATTTTTTTAAGTCTATTGGAACTATTGATAATCAACGTAAAAACATTAATAATTCCAATTCTTTACAAACTAAGTAAAATTTCAGATTTTCGTTACGACCGCCGTATGGTGCCGTTGGTTCTTGCGCTCTACTTTTGTGCGGTGATTCGCACAAAAAGTACAACAATAGAACCAGAGCAATGACCGCGGTCGGAGCAAAAAAGTAGTGTTTATGAAAAAGTGCTACAGATGCTGGACATGTTGATGTAAGCAAGAGGTGATCATTAAAATTGATTATTAGGTAGCACCCCTTTAAAATAACACTTCAAAAGCCACTCAACAGACGGAAAAAGGAAAAGCATCATCACCACTGCGGAATAATAAATTCGGGGTTTAAAAAAAAATGTTATATCCAACCATTTTCATATATTGAGTTACGCTAATTTTGTTCGAAACACAAATGAATTGGTGTGCGATCAAACATGATTTGCGTAAAAACTACAAATTTCACGCGGCAAAACGTTTACCAAAACGAACCGCGCTGTCTCCTGACCCCATATATCCAACATCCCCAACGGCCGGCGCCGGTATTACTTAAATTTGGGTCACCCGTTTGTACACATTGAAGGTAATATTATTCTTAAATATCATCTGATGGTTCTCTTTGTAATTACATCTGGCCTGGCAGAAACAGAGTAACAACCGTGGCGTCAATCATGCTCATAATAGAGACAATTTTAGACTTTTTCGCTCCCCTATGCTTAAACGGTGGTATCAGTTGTCTTTATAGAACTTCCTTGATTTTTAGCAGATTTGTATGTAATTTGACTTAGGACGCGCGATTTTAAGTTTTGCAATGTTGCTCATTAATATCTAAAAATATATGAGTACGTTGGCAACATAGGAAATTTAGCGAGTGAATAAATCGTTTTTGTTGCGAAACAATTTGCTGCTTGCAAGAAAAATTATTAAGGAAATATTAAATCGTGGGAAATTCAATTGAGCACGTAAAAGAATAACATATCAATAATGAGCATTTTTGTTTTCTTTTTAACTTTGCTTACGAAAGTTCGATCGGTTCGCAACAACAACCGTCTTACAGATTAAGAAATATTCTTCGAAGTCTTCGGGTTGATTATATTTAGGGGGAGATCCTCCAGTGCCGGACATAAAAGCCATTTGACAAAAAAACTCTAACTATCCGGATTATGTTTCCTTTTATACCTTTTACATAAAATATGGCCATTGATGATTCATACAATATTTGATCACGACGATGAATTGTGGAGAAAAATTTCACGCTTCAGAAAAATGTCTCCTAGTACCGGACACTATTGCATCAAATGTTCAAATATTGTTCAAATGTGACTAAGTTTCTGTTACATGAGTAAAGACATCATTCAGAATAATCATATTTTTCACGTGCTTCAAGCTGTAAATATTAAAAATTGTTAGCAGAGCTTATTTGACTCTTCAGCTAATTTTTTTACATCCTAATCCAATTGCTCACCTTTTTGAATGTCCTTTTTATTTCTGCTAAATTCTGCGGCTTTCTCAGCAAGAAGAAACAATTGAATTGAAGTAAGTGTAACAAAACAGGTGTAAAAAATGGCTATGAAAAATCTCAATGTCCGAACACCACAATTATATGGCACATCTAACAAATCATCATCATTATTTAAAATATGGCTAATATGGACCATCTTCACATAATCAGAATGCATTAGATTGATTTTAACATTGTTGGTTCAAATCTTCTTAAATAACGCGAAACATCAAAATTTTAAACATTTTTATTCAATTTCATATTTTGTACAAAGCTTACATGAAGATCTGATATCTTATGCCGTTAAAAGCCTTTTAAATAGCTTCCTTTTGTACGTAATAAGCTGAAGGAGGGAGCTCTGCAAGTATCGTTTTAAGAAGTGTCCGGTATTGGGAGGTATCCTGCGCTGGGGGATATCCCCCTAAATAGTTAATGAGCCGCCTCACGAAACGATCTTTCACGTACGGGGCGATTTTCATACAAACTTCAAACTGCTCGTACTCAGTTAAATTACAACCATTTCGGTTGAAAATTTAGGAGGTACATCAAAACAGCAGGGGAGCGAAAAAATCAAAATTTCAATCACTCTAAGCTCTAAGCAAATTAATTATTATCTTATAATCTGCTTTACGTAGTTTACGTCGGGCGGTCGTATCTTGTATATAACCCTTCTGATTTTTATTTATCAATAAGAAAAGTGAAAATTCAATTACATTGTATTCAGTACTATGAACTGCTGAAGCCGGTAATATTTTTTACAGATCCATCAGTATTGTTTTACCGACTGCTCAGCATTTCTTACAAATCTGCTCGGTATTTTTTGACACTTCGCTATCATGAATACTGAACCGAGAGCTCGGTAATTGAATTCGATTACCGAGGTGACTACCGAGAGCTCAGCTGTTGAGAAATCGGTAATTCACTTACCGAGCCCGGTGAATATAATTAAGTGTGCACGTCAAACGATACTAATACTTGTGACACATATATGATACCAATATCACTGTACAGCATAAAATCATATGTCTGTCACCCATAATCACGCTGGTATCACGATAGCACGATGATTTCCGTACCCTGCCCCTCGACCGTTGTATTGTACGAAACAGAAAATAATTTGTTGTTTTGAAATGTCAAATACGCCGTTTGACATATGAAATAAAAACAAACATTTGCAAGCTGACGTATAATTCCGGATGATATGTCTCACAACATTAGCAAAATAATTATTCGTAAGCCCATTATTTGCTACAATAACGCTCTGAAGATGTCTTCCTTTTGATTTTGCCAGTTCTTGGGTTGTTTCCGTCACTTTTGCATGATATTCAATGGTTTGAGTTCTGCATCGTGTGATTTCGAACATTTTGTTCAAGGATCCCATGGGTTTTAATTGGAATGAGGTCTGGGGATTGCGAAGGATGCAGGATCTTTGATTTGCTATTAGTCAGCATCTACTTTTTTAGATGGGAAGAATGTTTTGTACCATTGTTTTGGACAAATTCGAAATTGGATATATGACCCAATTGAACGGTGCTGGCTTTATCCTTTATAATGCCCAAATGTATTGAACGATCAGTGCCGTTTGCACTGAAATCACTCCAAACCATAGAATAGAGTAATTAACGTCCGCAGAAACGGAATATTTGCCAGAACTCGCATATTTCTGCTAAAATACCTATACGAAAAATTAGAAAACTATGACGCTTTCATATCGATGAATGAACTGCTGATGCGAATTCACAATTTATTCAAAAAATATGGGTAAATATTGTGTAATACTCATAAGAACTATAGTAACAGTTTATGATTTCTATACATTTAGATGAAAAACATACTAAATTAATGATTTCGTGTGTGTTACTTCTACGTGAAGTCAAACGATTTACAATGATATGGAAATGCTAATATCATCTTCCAAACCATTGATATTAGCATTTCCATATCATTGTAAATCGTTTAACTTCACGTAGAAGTAACACACACGAAATCATTAATTTAGTGTACTACCCTTGGTGGGGGCATCCATCAATTCAGCTGTTATTGGTCGACGGTACAGCAGCAGTGCCTTTCTCTGCTTTGTTCTCTCCGAGGCAGCCAAGTTGGTTGCGACGAGACGGACGCAATGAGAAAACAGAACTGTGCAATAAAAATCCTGTTTGACTAAATGCTGATGTCATATTAGAAATTTGGAGACAGTACTCGTCGATAGCAAATCCTTCCGCACGCGATGGCATATGAGCAAGTCAAACCACCTTCCTTTTGCCAGTGAAGATATATCAGCTTCCACACTGATATTCTTCCCTCCCCCTTCATACGGGAGCTTGGCAGAAGGAAGGTCGTGTGATATGTGCCATCACAAATATTGCCATCCGCTCGCTTTCAAATCGACTTCTATAAAAACATTCTTCATGCCTGCCGTATCCTAACGGAACTATCATTTCTATACTTTCGCCTCTAATTATATCATGAACATGTACGTCCAAGTTTGGAAGATGATATTAGCATTTCCATATCATTGAAAAATATAGTTTTGTAAAGCGGTAGAATCAGTTTCAAAACAAGCTGTCAAATAGATACAACGGTGGAAAGAAAAGATGTGTGTCATCTTGTCACTGTAAACGTACAGCGTGATACGAAAATCATTGTGCGGAAATCATATGTCTGTCGATAGTATAAGATACATCCTTCCGGAAGTTGACGGTGCTGTCATACACGGAACAACCGGTCGGAGCGGGATAGCCCAGGTTATGCGCTTTAATGGTTGACCATGAATTTTTGGGCAAACTGCTTTGTACGTTTTGAGTTTTGATGCCAAATATGGGTCGAGTAGGTGCAGATCTTGGAGTCGCTTAACAATGGAATTGTTTTGATTCTGGAACTTGCATGTAAGATCCTTCTTTACTCGTCTGTACGTTTTGCTGTCCTGAAGCAGAGCGTTCATCTTGGTCTTATAATCTTCTCTTTCTATTAAGACGGTCCTGTTTCCAGAAAATTTGTTTGCAGAGTTTTTGGGGCCGGGGAAGGTTCTTAAGATGGTTCGAAACCCCTCCCTGCTTTGGAAAGGGAAGCTCCCATACAAATGAATCACTAAAACTTTACTTAAACTAAACTTAACCTATTTTATACTAAGGGTACAAGCAGTTAATCGTTGCAATAGAAGATTGCAACGATTTTTCTCTAAAATTGGAAATTATTTTGTTGGACATTTGTTGCAATGTCTCAATATTAGAAATTCTATGAAGTTCATTGGTACTATACCACGGAGGCAACTTCAGAATCATTTTCAAAATTTTATTTTGAATCCTCTGGAGTGCCTTCTTTCTGGTATTGCAGCAACTAGCCCATATTGGCACAGCATACAACATGGCAGGTCTAAAAATTTGTTTGTAAATCAAAAGTTTGTTCTTAAGACAAAGTTTTGATTTTCTGTTTATAAGTGGATATAGGCACTTAATATATTTGTTACATTTGGCTTGAAGGCCTTCAATGTGATTTTTAAAAGTTAATTTTGATCTAGCAGAAGTCCTAAATATTTAGCTTCGCTAGACCAATTAATTGGAACCCCATTCATAGTGACAATATGTCTGCTAGAAGGTTTCAAATAAGAAGCTCTCGGCTTATGTGGGAAAATTATAAGCTGAGTTTTGGAAGCATTCGGGAAATTTTCCATTTTGCAAGTAAGTGGAGAAAATATCCAAACTTTTTTGCAATCTACTACAAATGACACGAAGGCTTCGCCCTTTGGCTGAAAGGCCCGTGTCATCTGCAAACAAAGATTTTTGACACCCTGGTGGTAAATCAGGTAAGTCAGAAGTAAAAATGTTATACAAAATGGGCCCCAGTATGCTGCCTTGGGGAACACCAGCCCTTACGGGTAATCTATCAGATTTAGAATTCTGATAGTTTACCTGCAGTGAGCGATCTGATAAATAATTTTGGATCAGTTTAATAATGTACAGAGGAAAATTAAAATTCATCAATTTTACAATCAAACCTTCATGCCAAACACTGTCAAATGCTTTCTCTATATCAAGAAGAGCAACTCCAGTCGAATATCCTTCAGATTTGTTGAGCCGAATTAAGTTCGTAACGATGAGTGGTTGAATGCCCATGGCGAAAACCAAATTGCTCATCAGCAAAAATAGAATTGTCATTAATATGAACCATCATTCTATTTAAAATAATCTTTTCAAACAGTTTGCTTATTGAAGAAAGCAAACTGATTGGGCGATAACTAGAAGCCTCAGCTGGATTTTTGTCCGGCTTCAAAATTGGAACAACTTTGGCGTTTTTCCATTTATCTGGATAGTATGCCAATTGAAAACATTTGTTAAATAAATTACACAAAAAGAATAAAGAGCTCTCAGGAAGTTTTTTTGATAAGTATGTAGAAAATACCATCATCACCCGGGGCTTTCATATTTTTAAATGTTCTAGTAATAGATCTCACTTCATCTAAATTAGTTCCCAACGAAGGGTCAAAAACATTCTCTTGATTGAGAATGTCTTCGAAGCTCCGTGTAACCTGATCCTCAATTGGACTAGTGAGACCTAGACTAAAATTATGGGCACTCTCGAACTGCTGAGCAAGTTTTTGAGCCTTTTCGCCATTTGTTAATAAAATTTTATTTCCCTCTTTAAGCGCTGGAATTGGCTTTTGAGGTTTTTTAAGAATTTTTGTTAATTTCCAAAAGGGTTTCGAACTGGGATCCAACTTCGAGACATTATTCTCAAAGTTGGTATTTCTCAGAATAGCGAAACGTTTTTTAATTTCATTTTGCAAATCTCGCCAAATAACTTTCAACGCGGGATCGCGAGTTCTTTGGTATTGTCTTCTTCTCACATTTTTAAGACGGATCAGTAGCTGAAGATCGTCGTCAATAATAATGGAGTTGAATTTAACTTCACATTTCGGAATTGCAATGCCTCTGGCTTCGACAATTAAATTTGTCAAAGATACGAGAGCATTATCAATATCACTTTTGGTATCGAGAGGAATATCAACATCAAAATTCCTATCGATATACGTTTTATATAAATCCCAATCAGCTCTATGATAATTAAAAGTAGAGCTGATTGGATTATAAATGGCTTCTTGTGAGATTTCAAATGTCACAGGAAGGTGATCAGAGTCAAAGTCAGCATGAGTTACCAATTGGCCACACAGCTGACTTGAATCCGTTAAAACTAAATCAATTGTAGAAGGATTTCGACTGGAAGAAAAACAAGCAGGGCCATTGGGGTATTGAATAGTATAATATCCCGCAGAACAATCTTCAAATAAAATTTTGCCGTTGGAATTGCTTTGAGCATTATTCCATGAACGGTGTTTGGCATTGAAGTCACCAATTACGAAGAATTTTGATTTGTTGCGAGTCAGAATTTGAAGATCAGCTTTCAACAAATTCTTTTGCTGCCCATTGCTTTGAAAAGGCAAATAGGCTGCAATGAAGGAAAATTGACCAAAATTTGTTTCAACAGAAACTCCCAAGGTTTCAAAAACTTTGGTTTCAAACGAAGAAAACAATTTATGTTTGATACGTCTATTAATGACAATGGCGACCCCACCACAGGCGCTGTCAAGACGATCATTTCTGTAGATAAAATAATTTGGATCTCTTTTAATGGAGAGTCCGGGCTTCAAATAAGTTTCTGTTATAATGGCAATATGCACATTATGAACTGTTAGGAAGTTGAATAATTCCTTACCCTTTAGAGAGCGGGCATTCCAATTTAGAACTTTCACACAATTATTTGGATCCATTAAAACGGAGTCCGATAACAATTTTTTGGGTGTACTTTATACCAACCTGAACAGCTTCTGGTATGGTATTTGCTTTGAACATTGCATCAATCATGTGATGCAATTGTTCAGTTAAAAAATCAAAATCGGAAGCAGTCATGCTACCTGAATCGGCAACATGACCATTATTGTCCGTTGGGACATGGGTATAAACCTCATTTTGAGAAGAGAAATTTTGTCTACCAGCAGCGATGTTTGCATACGTAGGTACATTGGAAAAATTGGAATTTACTGAAGTGCTTGCTACCCGCTGACGAGCGGCAAAATTTGTTTGTGAATTGTGGTGGGTATGAATTGCTCGACCGGTAACCGGTTTCGAAATTTGAGCGTTTGAAAAATTTCTACCCGTCGAATCTGGGATCCGATTGGAATTTCCCGTCATCAATTTTGCACGGGAATTCAAAACTTTTTTGCGTGAAGGGCATTCCCAGAAATTGGATTTATGATTGCCCCCACAGTTTGCGCACTTAAATTTATTGAATCTTCTCTCACAGGACATGCGTCCTTGGCGTGAGAGGTTCCACCACAAATCATGCATTTAGCATCCATGTGACAATGTTTGGTTCCATGACCCCACTTTTGGCACTTACGGCACTGGGTAGGGTTTGGAAATTTCCCCAGGCCTGCGGAAATGTTCCCATGTAACACGGACATGAGACATAATACAGGCCTTTTCCAAACTTTTCATATTATTTAGTTCACTTTTGTTATAATGAACTAAATAAAATTCTTGAGAAATGCCCTCTGGGAAGTACCAGAGTGGGATTTCTTTTTCATCTTAATTACTTGGACTGGTGAAAATCCAAGTAATTGAGAAATTTCAATTTAATCTCATCCAGTGATTTGTCATCACTGGGGAGACCTTCAAGACGACTTTGAACAATCGCTCAGTTTTGTCGTCGTATGTGAAGAATTTATGACGCTTCTCAGTTAAATAGTGAAGAAGACGTTTGCGATCGTCAAAGGATCCCGGCAAAACGCGGCAGTCACCCTTCCTAGCAATCTGAAATGAAACCTTGATCCCCTGAAGGTTACTCAAAATCTCATTCCGGAAGCCAGAAAACTCGGCAACAGATACCACAATTGGCGGAATCCTTTGTTTCTTCGCATGAATCGAATCACCTGGGCTAAAGGTAGATTCAATTTGCTCAATTTCATCATTAATCAAATCGAACTGATTGCTCAGTTCGATAGGAGAAGAAACAATGTCAACATTAGATTTAGAAGGAATATCTGAAGTCTCCAGCTTCCTTCTATTTTTCCGCGCTTGGGCAGGACGGTCTTGAAACCTTGTTTCTTTGAAGGAAGTGGAGAATTCAGAGACTCCCCCTTCCTCTTGTTTTTATTAATGCTCATGGCTGAGCGTGGAGACGTGACCTTCTAAGAGGTTTTTTCTCAGAACGGTGTCCCTGCAGGATTACCACCGCTTGTCGGAATTTTACTTCCGCAAACGGGTCCAACGTAAAACGAAGGCACGGGTCCTTGCAAAGATCGTAACGGGATCAGTGGGTACAAATAGCGCTAAGAAGCACCGTTGAAATTAAAATAGCTTCGGGTAGTATTAAAAACTTCCTTCCGCAAAGAGAGAAAGAACCGCACAGCACGAAAGCACGATGCGGTCTGACACAAATGAATCACTAATTTCTTTATAACTCGAGAATCAATCAATCAAATGGAACCAAATCTGACACGAGGACGTTTTGGAAAGAAATATATGTCTCTGTGATGGTTCGAAGCCCGTCCCCCTTCTGGAAAGAGGTGCTCCCATACAAATAAAACAGAAATTTCTGCATAACTCGGGAACTAATAAATTTTAGGCGAAACGTCAATGTCAAGACTGAAAAGCCATCTCCGAAGCATGTATGGAAATTCGCCGAATTTGTAACATTTTCGGCTTGTATGCATTCTGGATCATCAGATCACATTGTGTTGGTTTTAACTTACAATACCGATGGTGCTTTAGAAGCGCATCGGATTTATTTTACTAATTGAAAAAAAGGAAAAAATGTATACGAGTTTCAGATGGTTAAGATTCCGTTCGAAGTCGAAGGTGCTTTGGATACAGAGTTCGTCTTGAGCACTGTCGTGATTTCTGGTTCTTGATTCACCAGATCGCCCATAGTGGTTACTACACCAAACGATGTGCCAGTCACGTTTGGAGTAGTCTTGAATCTCTTGATAAAATCTTGATTTGAATTCTTGAGAGCTTCTCGTTTTCTTCTAATTCGATGCTTTCGTCATGCCATCCGTTGTAAGAATGAGCTCGTACCCTGTTGATGTCCTTCTTGTATACTGTGCGACGTTGGCAACGGAAATGGTTGGTGACGTAAACCTACCAAGATGTTAACGCTGAACCAAGTCAAATATTACAAAATGACAGAATTGACCACGCCTGTTGCGATGCAAAATCGAAAATAACAAAGAATTTCAAATTCAGAGTTTCTACATTATAATCTTTATTGTAGAACTAAATGGAATGGTTTCGAAATAGTATTGGATATATTGTCTTATTCTCTACAAGCACCATCGAGTTTGCAACGGATTGCATGACTGAAAAGGTGCCGGACTGAATTGTTCTATCTCGCTATCAATCTGATTTAAAATGCATTCGCAAAGATCACGCCCTTAGTTAGGAATGCGGTCTGGGAGAACGGGACTGATTTGCTTTGGTTTTTTGGCCATACGTTTCAAACTTACTTACTTTCAAAGGTAAGGTTTAAGATTAGGTGACCGAATGCGTATTCGAAGAGTGGTATATTATTTTGAGAATGGGTTTGTTATGTCATTAGGAGTTAGGACTTAAGACTGTCTAAGAGCTCAATAAAAGCGTCAACGAGCTGAATCGAATTAAATATACCTACTGAATGTGCAGTTTCATTTGGTTGACTACAGTTCTATACCTGCCATACACAGGTATGGGCGAATATAGGTAGAAACCATATTTCAAATTAATGCGACTGCTTTTTAATGATTACCCGCTCAGCTTTTCATTGAAAGCTCTTTATGCCCACCATTGCATGAGTATATATCTTGTGTGGCAAGTACAATGGATAGACTATGCCCAGGGAGTCAGGAATGTTTCCCACCCATGTTTACTTTATCCGATATAGGTATATTCCAATATATACCTATATCGGATAAAATAGGGGGTAGCTTATAGTAAAAGCACGAGTAAACATCGTTCTGACTATTCAAGAAAATATTTTGAAGTGGCAACATAAAACACCGTAAGTACAAATGATTACTGTAAGATTTGGTTTAATTTTATGATATCACCATCTATATATTCCCAAAAAAAAAATGTTAATTCTCCGACAAGCTGTACATATTCTTGAACGTGTGTTGATATTTTTTTGTCTTTATTAAAAAGATTTTAAGCCCTAGGTTGGCTCATCTCTTGTGTATTGATTTGATATTAATTATGGCAGTAGATGCAGTGTTAGGATTGATGGAGTCTTGAATCGCGTTCTGTGATATACAAGTGGCGTGGAAAAGTAATCTCTTGATAAAGTATTCCTGAGTCTACCCTCGGTCGGGTTCAAAATGACTCCGTATTTCTGGATAATCTTCTGATCATCTGGTCTGGCAACATTTATCAGTTTGTCCTCGAAGCTTCTCAAATACTTCAAAAGCCCTCAGTATACTGTTTGTCATTATGCCAAATATTTGCCAAGTCATTCCGAAGTCTATGTCGATTTCTAATCAGCATTGGTGTAACTAATGAAAAATTCTAGGGAGGGCTAACTTTTTTTAACATTCGATTTTTGCAGCCATAACACAGAAAGTTTATCGTTTTTGCTCGACCCTGAAGTACCCTTGACGACGATTAGCCTTGACTTAACAAATCTAGAAATCGCCTACGATTCCCCAAAACCTTGATACGTTCAGAAAAGAATAGTTCTCGAAAAAAGTTTTTGAAAACGTCGTATGTCCAAATGAGAGACTCTCTTTCATTACGCTCTCTTTCACTAATATCAAGTTTTGCGTTTATTAAAACATCTCCACCCCAGCACGCTAGACAAAGCTATTTTTTCAGATCTCGGTGAAAAAATCCGATGTAAATGTTAGTATGGCTTCGATATTAGATTATATGTTAAATCTCTAAATATAAAAATGAGTTGCTTTTCGGCTCCGTAACGCTTCACGGCAATTGAGCCTCCAAAATAAACGAAAGATTAAAAAATAAAAATGAGTTAAAAACCCTCAAGCTCGAACCAAAATTGATCTAGACTGCGATGCCAACGATTGACATTTAGGACGAAAAACAAAACAACCCCGCTCAAGATCTGGTAGATTCGTCTGTATTGGATAAATTAGTTAGTCAAATTCTTTTCTCCTGCTCTTAATTCAGTGACCTGATTAATCATACAATCTTTCAAATGGCGATATGACTGCAATAAACTAACCTTTAACCCTGTTTGAATAAATCGATTACAATAGGAGTTTAATTAGCAAAGCAAAGAGAGTCGGTGTAGTTTTTTTTTTTCAACTTTTAGTTACTTCTCCATGCTATCTAACAGTTTTATCAATACTTTCTCCAACCTCAAGAAGCCTAACGTGATAATTGAAAGTTCAAAATTTTCTAGAAATAGCTGCAAAATCCCTAGAACACTTTACTAGACAAATCAGCAGAAAAAAATGTCTTAGAATTTTCTAAATTATATTCAGGCTTACGATGCGCTGTATCGAATTTGTAAAGATTCAAAAATGCAATGCATCTTTTAAGATTAGTTTTATTTAGACACTTCGCTCGATTTAGTAAAAAAAAATCACAAAACTCTGTAACAATTTGAAAAGAGATTGATAGTTTGCTGAGTAATTCCATATCAAAATCGAGATTTGTTAGAAATTGAACTAAGCGACCTAAGCATCATGAGCCATTTTAAACTGAAACGACTTATCCTAAATTGAACTTACTTTTGGCAGGAAGGTGGCACGACGCCATGTTTTTGCAGCCAACATCTCTGTGTAAAATTCATGATAGTATGTGTTTTGATTACAAGCATCACATTTGATTCTCATTAGGATACAGAACTGTCAGTGGGATACGGTCGCGTAATGTTGGCTGCAAAACAAACCTATTGTGTGAGATAGGGATGCCACCGGGCTCTTTTGGCATCTTAGCTTTTGGCAAGTCAATTGAATTCAATTGAGTTGTTCAATTCACTTGCCTTTTCAAAACGTAGGTATCCTAATCAGTGAGCAGCGACTATTCGCGAAATCGAAGCTAAATTTTTCACACAACCAATGACAGTCATGTATGGGTTTTATCGGTAGAGGAACAGAGAGGAGGGGATTGCGGCCATGTTTCACTCAAACTCTGACAGATATCAATAGGTACTAGGTATACAAAAAAATGTGACAGAGGAGGGGGGGGGTATAGAAATCTCAAAAAGTAGTGAACGTCATATTTGAATCACCCCATACTTAATTTCGCAAGCTTTACCACAGACCATTTCCATTTTAAAAACCAACCCAATCACCCAAGCTTTGAAGCTGCAAATAAAAATAATAAATCAGTATTCTTCGCACCTGACAGATGTCACACAGTCAGCAACAAGGACAACAGCACCCTCAGGTTCCTGGCCACCCGATGCAGCAGCAGCAACAGCCGGGTGGTCACATGAGCCCCCACCAGGTTGCTCCTCCGCTATCCGGCAGCCCACCGCAGCAGAACGCCACTCCCCAGCAATGTATCCGGCACGGATGTCAGAACCTGGCGATCGTCAGTTCCGACTGGGAGGATGAGTACTGCAGTAACGAATGCGTCATCACACACTGCCGGTAAGTGGTCATTGTCTAATAGGTTTGTTCCGTTTGAGCTGAAAATGACTAATCTTTTTTAATTCTCATCGTAGGGACGTCTTCGGCAACTGGGTTCAAACCAACAACTCGCAACAGCAAACCTACTCGGCTGTTAAATAAGGAGTTGGCCAGGATGGCAACCAACAAAAATCGAAAGGGTGCAATCGCAGGAGAGGCTCCCATTCAAAGCGTAACTATACATAACTATAATCGATTCGTAATTAATTGTTATTACTAAAAACAAACAAAATTACACACTTTTTACAATGATACAACTTTTAAACTATAAGAAATTAACACACTATAGCAAATAAGACGTCAACAATAAAATGAACAGAATATTCATATGAATTGAATTCAGCAGAACTATTATAGAACTATAATGATTAAACGTATAAACTAAAACGACACAGAAAAGACAGCCAAAAGTTGCAATTACGTTTAGTGGATTCATTGAAAACAAAGGAGAACAAAACTCGTTAAGCAATTTCTAATCGTACGTCCCTTCTTGTTTTTGTTTCATACATTTATATAGATGCATACTTGTGTACATATTTTCAAACTAATTTCTTCTCTTAAGAAGCAAATACAAAAAATACGGAAAGGAAAAAAATGCAGAAACATACCGTGAGGCTGTATATTGTTATTCCTCTTCTTAATTTATCTCGATGAACGTTGTTTTCGATTAGTTTGTAAAATAAATTCAGAGTACGATCACAATATAGGCAAATAACTATTGAAGTAAGTAGTTGTCGTTACTGAAAATCAACAAAATACAATTACATTTGTAGCATAGATAAAACACATCCCCACATTTTGAAGCCAAGCAAGAAGCAACACACATTTACTAAACTGAAGAAAAAAATCGACCGAGTGAACAGGTCACTTATTAGACAAAATTGGAACGTTAGGTGAACTGTCACCACTCTGTCGCCAGGGTGTTGTATTAGAACGGACTACAATACAAGAAGCAATTGGCAAGTCTTGTTCGGAATTTCAGTGCAAGCCATCCTCATTGTCATCTCATTCATCGGATAAATCGTTGCATTAACCACTTATTTGGTCAAAGAGACAGGAAACCGAGATCAAGCAGCAAATCTCACTCATTGGATTAGTGTTCCAAGCGTCTGGCTCTTTTGCTGTGTGCTAGTAGCAACGAGCAGGCGATGAGAACTAAACAATGGTAAGGGCACTAGCAAGGAGAATGAAACCAGCAGCATACATACTAATAAAATACTATTTTGTAGAAAGTTAAATAATGGCTTTGTCAAATATTATTATATCACACTCCAATTTATTGACGATTTAATTGAATCGCGAATAGAGGAAAAAGAAAGGTAAACATTTTTTTCCACTTAATTAGCATCATGATAAACGAGTACAAACATGGTAACATAGAAATCTTGCAGTAATAATAACTGTGAAAGTTGTAAGTGTTGGTTATGTTATGTGAATGGCAGGTAAAACTCGTCTTTATGTTATGATAAAACAAGCCTCAACCACCTATGAAAACTTCAGCCAACCACCCACCATAGTCCTCCAATCCAACACCAGAGGTCCAGAAGAACCATTTTCAAGCAGCCATGAAGTGATCAAGAAGCAAGGAAGATTACCAAGTCGCGTTACTACCGGGTAGTCCGCAGCGAGCAGAGTAATCCGCCACCGACGCGTAGCTGACTAAAGAAGGAAGCTAGAGAGAAAGTAGGAAGCTGAAGGAAGCTTAGATTTCAGAACATCTTGGAGTAGAGGCGCCGTCGATGACGTGAATGCTCTAGCAAAGAAAGTTAGAAGACGAGGAAGAACGGACGAAAAGGAAGGAATGAAGAGGAGTGGGAAAAGGGGCTCCAAAGACAGGTTAGCTAGGATTAGGAGAGAAAGGCAGAAGTCAACTCAGCCGTGGTGGAATAGCAATCTCCGCAGCCTCAGGAACAGGTTACGCAAGATGCGGAAGCGCTACTTTAAGCATCTATGTGAGGAAACATGCCAGCGCTTCAAATGTTGGAACGAGAATAGGTATACGGATCTGCAAAAGGATCAAACAAAAAATTCAAATAGAAAAACTGTTCACGGACGCGTTCATGATTCGGACACACAACTGTTGGCAAATGCAAAGAAACAATTTGCAGGTCCTCCATCAACCATCGACCATCCAATAGCAGGCCTCTCGATCCCCAAATTCATCAACTTCAGGAAGGGCGAGACTATAAATCCATACCGGCAAAACAAACAAATTTCAAATGACAACAACCTCGAACAGCTATCAATGGGAATTGCTGATGCAACCACAACAACGACAAATTCAGCGTCAGCATTGTCAATTGACTCAATGCGTTAGCCGTTAGCCTAACCTATAGTTAGCCTGACTCAACAATCAGCTGACGGAGACGGACGTTTCATGAAGGCTCGACTACGGGACCCGAAAATAATGTATATCGTGCGTCTTTATCTGGCATATTTGTAAGACAAGAAGTCATCACTTTGCCATGAAGGAATGACACACATCAGCATCAAAATCAACCTGGCATCACAAGGGCTTCCAACCACAGATGAGGAACTTCGAAAAATCTTCTTCGATGTGCATGCGGAGTATGGCGTTTCTAAGAAGGCGACAATTGATTATCTGGAATCTTACCGTCGTCATCTTAGTAACCTGAGAATCCAAACATCTGCAACACATAAGGGACAGCGTCAACAAATTTCACAATCCAAATTTTCAAAAGTAACGACTCATTTCGACGAGAAAGAGGTAAATATTTCCACAACCGACGTACTTCCAAAAACTTCTTCACCAAAACAGAATGCGACTGAAATTTTGATATATTGTTAAAATTTTAATCGCATGTAAAGCCCAGCCAAAATAGAGGAAATTCATAATAACATTTTAAGCTCGTCCTTTTCGGTTATTTTAGCAACTGAAACCAGCTGGGATGAAATCGTGAGGAATGAAGAACTTTTTGGAAGTAGCTTTAATGTATTCAGGGATGACCGCGATTTCTCAGAATCCTACTTCCAAGTTGTTGGGGAAAATGAAACACTACTGTTTATATTTGATAGAATTGCCAGCTTAGGGCCTAACCAAATCAATCATATTAAGAATCAACAGAACTGCTACCTAGACCTTCTATTAACGATCACACAGTTAGATTTTTGTGTGTCAGAATCATTGAATCTCTTATGGAAAAACGAAACATTCCACACAGCTATTGAATACTCTTTGTTTGTTCATGATTATCAAAAACCCAGCGACTGTGACTTCGAAGAAGTCCTTGATTACCATAAAGCAAACTATGACAACATAAGACATAAGCTAAGTAGACTAAACTGGAAGCAAATTTTAGAGAATGAAGGGAATATTGAATCTTCCGTTGATTTCTTTTATGACATCATTTTTAATATTATTACCGAAGATGTTCCAATAAGGAAAAAAAGGCGGAACGGAAATTCGAAATATCCAATTTGGCATAATAGACAGATAAAAATTTTAAGGAATCGCTAACAAAAATTACATAAAAATTACAAACTAGACAATTCGAATGAAAATTTGGAAAAATATTTAGACATCTGCGATCAATTAAAACTATCAATTGATGTAGCATTTGAAGAGTATGATACGAAAACACAAAACGAAATAAAGTCATGCCAAAAGAACTTCTTCAATTACGTAAAATCAAAATTAAAATCAGACAATTTTCCGTCATCCATGTATCTAGATGAACGCGTCGGTAATTCCTCGGAAGACATCTGTAATCTCTTTGGAGATTTCTTCCAAGAAATATACACCACCTTTTCGGAACAAGATCGCGACCTTGATTTTTTTGCGCCTGTCCCAAAATTTGCTAGGTATATTGGTGTTAATCAGATCATGGTAAACGATATTCTAAACGCTTTAAAAACATAGATGCATCTAAAGGCTCTGACCCTGACGGTATTCCACCGGTATTTTTGAAAAGTCTGGCTAAAGAGCTGACGGCACCTTTATTTTGGCTCTTCAGATTGTCACTGGAATCCGGAAGTTTTCCCAGGGTATGGAAAAGCTTTCTTGTGCCCATCTTCAAATCGGGCAAAAAATCGGACATTCGTAATTACCGTGGAATAGCCATTATCTCTTGTGTTCCCAAACTTTTTGAATCTATTATTAATGAAAAATTATTTTCACAACTGTAAAGTATCGAAGGAATGAAGGAAGGCGTCAAACATGCAACTACTTTATTCGAGAGTTGATAATGGAATGAATCTAACATATTATTATAACAAATGGATTGCCTTGATGATTTCCGGTTGGTTATTTATTATGCTTAGCAACTTCCGGATACCAAGCATGGCTGGCTATGCCACAACTACTCCTCCTCCTAGCGTCTTGGTGGTCGAACAACTCGGTTATACCTCGTAACATATGTTCCGTTCAATTGATGGTTTGTTCGAATCTCCTCCGTATCATCTTCAAGCAAAACGTAGCTTGCATCCGAATCTGCATCGTCGTTGTTGAAATCACAGTGATTGGTGTTTCGCTTTCCTTCTTCATAATCATCATATGGATACTTTAGTATTTGATTACTTCTCCGTTTGATTGTACCAAGTTCGTCCGACGAGCATTCGAAGAGTACAGCTCCAAGCTTCTTCAAAATTTTTCCACGCATCCACGTTGCTTTCTTTGGATTTCTGTAGTCTCGAACGTATACAGTTTCCCCAACAACGAATGTTAGTGGCTTCTTTTAGTATTTACCTTTTCAATTGTGTCGCACTGGCGTTTTGCAGCATCAAACTTCAATGAATCAAACCTTAATCTCATTTCTCTGCCGAACATCAATTTAAATGGGCTTTCCGCGGTCGTCGCATGTTTTGAAGCTCTATACATTTCCAGAAAAGAGTTGATCATCATGGACATCGATTTCTTCTGGAAAACTGCATCGCTGCTAAGTTTCTTCAAAGCAGTTTTCACTGTTTTCACAGCATTTTCTGCGGCACCATTTGAACACGGGCTGTATGGCGCGGTTCGTAAATGATTAATTCCTCTTGATTTGCAAAATTCTTGAAATTCTTCCGACGTGAATGCTGTTCCGTTGTCAGACACCAAAGTGGTAATTGCACCAAATCTTGAAATATATTCACAAGTTTTCTCAATTGTTTCTTTGGACGTCAATGTGCGAACTGGAAAAACTTCAATCCATTTACTGTAGCTGTCAACCATAACAAAGAAATCCGATCCACGAAACGAAAAATGATCCATGTGAACTCTGTCTCCTGGTGCAGACGTCAGTCGCCAAGGCGAAACAGGATCACTTCTTTCTGGTCGTTGCTGAATACACAGTTCACATTTTTTTCCTAGGGTCTCGATGTCGTTATCCAAATTAGGCCACCAGAAGTACGATCGGGCCATACTTTTCATTTTCACGATTCCCAAATGTACCTTGTGAAGTTCATCTAGCAACATCTTTCTCAGCTTGGTGGGAACAACTATACGATAGCCCCAGAGTAAAACACCTTCTTCTACACTCAATTCGTCACGTTTTTGATAGAATGTTTTCAATTCATCTTCCTGAATCATATTAGGCCATCCGGACTGAACGTAATTGACAACTCGGCTGATAAGCTTGTCCCTTCGGCTTTCAACAACAATCTGTTTCCGTTCCACCAAAGACCGTGTTTCAACTTCAATGAAATTCAGGAAGCTTACGGCATCTTCATCATTCTCGTCATCTTCACAGCGTAACGGAAATCTTGAGAGAAAATCAGCTGGGACATTGTGCACACCCTTCACATGACGGATCTCATAATCGTAGTTCGCCAGGAATGCCGCCCATCGTTGTAACCGTCCAGCAGCTATGCTTGGGATACCCTTCGGATTGAACAACCCAGTCAACGGCTTATGGTCGGTCATCAGCTCAAAGTGACGGCCAAACAGATAGTTGCTGAACTTGTTGATACCATAGTAGATCGCTAATGCTTCTCGATCAATAACGGAATATCCAGCCTCATGTTTCTTGAAAATCCGAGATGCAAATGAAATCGGGCGTTCAGATTTATCCGGGAAAACATGAGTAATCACGGCCCCAATACCTTCGTTAGATGCGTCACAGTATAACCGAACAAGAAGATTAGGATTATAGTGAGCCAAAACGGTATCTTCGGAAAGTAGCTTCTTCGCTTTCTCAAACGCCTTTTGTTGATTGTTGGCCCAGGAGAATTTCACACCGTCCTTCAACAGTTCATACAGGGGCTTCAAACACTGCGCCAAACTTGGACAAACTTTTGCGTAGTAATTTGCTAGTCCAACAAACGCTCGAACATCCTTGACATCAGCTGGCGGTTTCACGTCTAATATGGCTCTCACTTTCTCTGGATCTTTGTGTAGTCCATTTTCATCAATAACATGTCCTAGGTATGCTACCATTCGCTTGAAAAATTCGCATTTGTCTTTGTTCAACAGGAACCCTGCTTCCTTCAAACGGTTTAAAACTTTATCCAGGTTCTCCAAAAACTCTTGCACTGTCGCTCCAGCAATCAGGACGTCATCTAGGTAAATAACGGTACCACGACATCCTTGAAGAACTCGTTCTAACGTACCTTGAAAAATTGAACATGCTGGCTTCGTGCCAAATGGTAGACCATTCATCCAATAAACTCCACGATGTGTACTCCACGCCAAAATCCTCTTCGTTTCATCATCCACTTCGAGCTGATAATAAGCGTTCTTCAAATCCAATTTGGCAAAATATCTTCCTCCTTGAGAGCAGCAAAAATATCTTCTATAACAGGAAACGGGTGGTGGTCGTCCAACAAAAACGGATTCACGGTGACACGGTAATCGGCGCACAAACGTAATGAAGAATCTTTCTTTAAAACTGGTACTAATGGTGTACCCCATTCAGCTTCCGATGAAGGGGCTTTTGAAATAATACCGGAGCTCTCCAGTCTGTTCAGTTCTACTTCAACTTTTTCTTTAAATGCCAACGGAATTTTTCTCGGTTTACAAAATTTTGGAACAGCGTCATCCTTCAAAGCCAAATGGATCTTGTTGTGCTTGAATCGCCCCAACTCACCTTCAAATACCGAAGTATGTTTTTTCAAAATTGGAATCGATTTTCAAATTCCAATTCCTCATTGTTTGACGTCTGAATAAGGGTTGACGGGTTCCTTCAAAAACAAATACTTCTTCAAATGATTCATGCTCCTTGTACCTCATAATAGCTTTGAACGTCCCAACAGCACGGAAACCAGAACCATTGTAGCACAAAAATTCTTCAGTAGAGTTTGTCTTCAAAGGGATGTCTTGAAACAATCGATCATACATGCTCTTTGAAATAGCGTTCACAGGACTTCCGGTATCGACTTCAAAATTGACAGGATGTTTATTCACGACAACTTGAATTTCCACCGGCGGAGGAACATCGAGTTTGTTGATTCGCAAATGATTCACTTTCAAACTATGCTTCTCTCTTGATTGCTTCTTATCTCTTGATGGACAAACCTTCGCCAAATGGCCCTTGTTGTCACAATTGCGGCAGATATAACTTTGTATTGGCATTTCTTGAAATCATGATCTCCTTGACCACACGCGTAGCACTTGGCTTCTTTCTTGTACTTTTCTTTTGCTCATGTACTTGAATTTTATGGACTTCCAAAACTTCTCGTTGCTGCATAGTAGATTCTCTCTTCATAGCAATCTTTAAAAGGTTCTCCAACGTCGAAGTTGCTTCCTCCTCGCATAAGCGTTCGAAAATTGGTCCTCTTCGCATGCCGGTCACAAAATGTTCAACAAAACGGATTTAATTGGTCGCCGAACTCACAGTTGGCTGCTAACTTCTTCAAGCGAGTACTCCACTCCACAATCGATTCGCCTTCACCTTGTCTTGCCTCAAAACACTTCGCTCTCTCCCGGAAAACAACCAGCGTCGGGGTAAACCGCTGCTTCAATAAATCGCATAGCTCCGAAAACTTCTTATTTTCAGGTAGCGCCAGGAACGTTAAATTCTTAACAATTTGGTAGACTTCCATAGACACAGCCGTCAATCAAAACGCAGATTTCCTTTTGTCGTCCTTATCATCGATTTGATAGGCAACGAAAAATCTCTTCAAACGCTCTTCATACAACGGCCAAGAATCTCCAACATTAAATTCCGGAGGCTTGACAAAATTCATTCTGGATTCGGTTTCTCTCGTCGCCAAATGTAAAGTATCGAAGGAATGAAGGAAGGCGTCAAACATGCAACTACTTTATTCGAGAGTTGATAATGGAATAAATCTAACATATTATTATAACAAATGGATTGCCTTGATGATTTCCGGTTGGTTATTTATTATGCTTAGCATCTTCCGGATACCAAGCATGGCTGGCTATGCCACAACAACTTAAAAACAGAATTACAAATAAACAGCACGGATTTTTTAAAGGTCGCTCAACCGCTACAAATTAAATAAAATTCATTGATTATACTCTTCATGCGATGGATAATGGTAACTACGTGGAAGCTCTGTACACTGACTTTAGCAAGGCGTTTGATCGCATTGACATTCCATTGTTACTCTTCAAATGGCAAAGAATTGGAATTGAGCCAGGACTCCTTAGATGGCTTGAATCTTACCTCACAGACCGGCAACAAATAATTAAATTTAATAGAAAGAAATCCAATCCCATTCAAGTCACTTCAGGAGTTCCACAAGGCTTGGCCCTCTTTTATTTATATTGTATGTAAATGACATTTCCCTCATTTTCAAAAATATAAAGCTTATAATTTATACCGATGACATAAAGTTATTTATGGAAATAAAAAATGAAGGCGACATTATCGTATTCCAGAATGAAATACAGATGTTTTATACATGGTGCAGCAAAAGCCTATTGCAACTAAATGCAAAGAAATGCAACATAATATCATTCAGCAGAAAAAGAACAACACCAAATACACAAATTGTACTAGGAAACAAAACTGTAGAAATAAGTGAAAGAGTTAGGGATTTAGGAGTGGTTTTAGATTTAAAACTAATTCTTGTTGATCACTATGACACAATCATTCACAAAGCTAATAATATGCTAGGCTTTATCAAGCGCTTCTGTTTCAACTTTCAGGATCCCTACACAATCAAAACACTCTATATTTCATATGTACGATCCATACTGAAATATTGTAGCATTGTATGGTCGCCTTACTTAACCACACATTTACGCTCTTCGTAAATTAGGTTTGACGTCATTTCCTCTTCCATCTTATGAATCACGTTGCATGCTTATAAACATACAAACATTGAAACAGCGTCGAGAGTTTGCAACGGTTTCATTTGTTAAGGTCACTCCTGACGGAATCCAAGTTTAAAAGTGCTCGCGTTTTCGGGGGCACACCACTCGATACGGAAGCAACGCACAACTGTCATTTTTATTATTTCACGCATGCTGCAACGCAGCAAAGCTAAATCAACAAAAATGACAGTTGTGCGCTGCCTCTGAATCGAGTGATGTGCCCCCGAAAACGCGAGCACTTTGGAACTTGGATTCCGTCAGGAGTGACCTTAACGATATAGTATCTCAACGTGTTGACTCAACTGAAATTTTGTCGAAATTAAATTTTTACATACCTTCTCGGCTACTTCGACATAGGACATTATTTCTCACTAACCACCGCCGAACAAATTATGCCAAATTTGGACCTCTTAACCAAATGATAGCTGTTTATAATCAGCACTGCGAAGCTATTGACTTAACAATGTCTCGGCATAACATTAAACAATATTTTCAAAAAACAAACATAAGAAATTCAATTAATTAAATTCATAATTACAAACAACTTTAGCAAAAAAATATTTTTTTTAAATGTTTTTTATTGTATTTCATAGCATCTATACTGCCGCTAACCGCAAGTCGAGCACATCTGTATATGGAGGCCCATATATAGATGTGCTCGACTTGCGGTTAGCGGCAGTATAATCTTCAATAGCTCTTTCTCTACCGGAGAATTTCCAGAGTTATCGAAGGTAGCATCAATCACTCCAATCCATAAATCGGGCAGCTTATACGACGCAGGAAACTACCGTGGAATTTCGATTCAAAATTGCTTTTAGTATAGCCGTAAGTCCAGTTATTTCCAAGCACCAGCATGGGTTTGTGAAATATCGGTCCACAACAACTAATTTGATGTCTTTTGTGACTAGTTTGAAGAATAAGATGGACAAAGATCAACAGGTCGACACGATTTACATTGATTTTGCAAAGATATTTGATAAATTACCACACAATTTGTTGGTCGCCAAGCTGCGGAAAATTGGTCTTCCAGACTAGCAGGCGGAGGCTTCGATGAATGTTGCGGGAAAGAAGGTGCGAAGTAGGGCAATCTTGGAGCAATGGCGACGATGGTGGCTTCAACAGCTGACGTGAACGACGGACCAGGGTGGAGTCGGGAAACGAGGTGCTGGTGCCCAAGGGATGATCTGCGATTGAATGTTGCCGGAGCAGGTCGGCAGCGATGATTGTAGCTTGGCAACCGCCACGTACTATGTGGTAACGGAGATGAGCCACGATGGCGTCTTTCGGGAAACAGAATGGTGGCCCAGTTGGAGATATACTTGTTCGAGAACCGCGAAATCCAGCTGGCGGCGGAGGAGATGACTCTGGTTTTAGCGTTTGTAACAACGGAAGGCTTTCGGCGGCTACGGTGATTAGAGTGCCAGCCAAATGCACATGGATGTATGTGTCCGCCCGATACAACGCGTAATGATTTACCGAGCAACTATTCGTCGATGGCGCCACGACACGAATGCGGCGCTGAGCCTAAGACTACGAATAACGATTCGGAACCCTTCCTAAACTCACTGTTGGGGTTTCAACTTAAATTTCACTACCGGATCGTAAAAACGTGTCTATTGAATCCTACCGAGTCTTTGCACTCCGTTTTCTTTGAAGATGCTTATACTTCTCTATCCAGGAGTTAACATCAACTGCCCACTCACGCCGTTTTCCAGTTCTTTCCCACCCAAAACTCATAAATCGATCCCAGTTTGACCTCTCTTCGTCAGTTCAGTGGATCTCATTCAGGTTATATTTATCGCTGTGGTGCGCTACGCGCATATGTCGACTGCCCCGTGCCCATGCGCGTCGATATGAACCGTTGGAGCAAATCGAATGAACTTTCACAATTTTGTCCCTATTTTCCGTGATCAAGGCTCTAAATCAATGAACAATTGTTGCCCGCCGGTAACAATGAACACCGGTGTAAGTTGATTGGACTCAGTACTCTCTAGATAGGCGAGTAGGAGGTCGAGGGTTTGAGTCCCTCTAAGACACGTGGATTCTTTTTCGAAAATTTCATATCAATTTGTACATTTCGAAACATGTGCTGTTCATATGCACAGCCAAGATATTTAACAAAATACGTTTATATGAACCTATTCAGATACATGATAAAGGTAATCTTTAAGACATATACAAAAACTGTGAAGCTAAAGATAAATTGAACAAAAAATATATCTAACTTGCTTTAAACTATATTTTGCGTGGTGGTCTTCTAAGAAAAGATATTTTAGTTACTAGATAAAGATTGTCGCTGTCGTCGCTGTCCGGAACATCTTTTGCTGGCGAGGATAGGGGAGCTAAATGTCAAAGAAGGAAAATCCATACGATTTGACAGGTATGTACCACACATGTTTCGGACAGCAGAACAAAAGGAACCGAAGCGACAATCTTTATCTAGTAACTAAAATATCTTTTCTTCTAAGTGAATATTTTACGCATTTGGCCTTGTTTCAGTTAGTTGTGTACAATTCACTAAAATAGCCACCAGGTGTCATTAACCATCTTTAATGCGACAACACTGATAAAAATATACACGTTCGATTCATGTGTTTCGGAATATGGATGATTTCAATCGGCTTACACCATCAACTCTAGTGGATTTCACATCACTGCGATGTTCTTCACACACGCAGTTCAAATGCCAGTGTTTATGTCGTATTCCATACTTGTTACACCACGAATTGATGTGCATACCAATGGATACTCAAAACAAATACAAATATGACCCATGTGTTTCAAAATGTATCAATTTCAATTCCGCTTACACCATGAAATCTAATGCATTTCATATCACTGAGATGTTCTTCACAAACTCAGTTCAAATGACAATGTTTACAGCAAATTCCATACTTGATACACCGCGATCTCATATATTTATCTAACGAATGTTATGAATTGATTCAAACAAACTTGAGTAGGCATTCGAACCATCTAATTGTGTCACTCTTTCGAAGAAAAAGCACATGTTTCGTATAAACTAACTTTTTTCAGCTGGTATTTTGTAGTAATTTAATGTTTTGCTAAAATTCTGGTTAAAAACAAGACAAATATTTGAATTAAGTAGAGACACTGTAGACAATAAAATACATATTGGTTGCGGTGGTTGAATTTGATGGGTTAGTTCTAAATTATGTTATGACAATAAGTAAAGCCATTTAACTAAAAAGATCCAAATAACATTCTTATAAAGAATAATCTAGGTACTTGATTCTCTATGAAAAAATCTTTATATTTAGCATATGTCTATCTGGTAGCCCATAGGGAGAAACATCGGATTAGAAAATGTGTTCCTATTGACAGAGGTGAGCTGATTCTACTTTCTCCATGAAAAATATTTTTAAAACCGTACTTATGAAAAATATTCTCCTTTCCGTATAAACAGCCCGAGTTCTGCAAGAAGAGTACACCAATATCGCAGCAATCCAACAAATCACAATCCAACAATTTTTATCAAAGGACACGAGATCTCGGAACATCGAACAATTCAATGGTCAGAAGCTCACCGATACAATAACCACCATCTTATTACCAGGTAAGTTATTAATGAAACACGATTTTAGAAAATACCATACTTCTATTATGTCAATAACAAATATTTTCCTTCCCTTAACATTCGTGTAACAGAATGCCTCATCGAAACGTTTAATTCCTCGAAGAGACATGCATACCGGCAAGCTGGAATCAACATATCATGGCCAGCACATACTCCTTGACATTGTGGATGACAATGGAATCAGTCGTAGGACAGTAATGAAGCTTTTTGGTCCACTGAAGATGGAGACGGCAAGGAGTTCGAGTGTAAATATGCCAACGACAATGACACCCGCTGCTATACAACCAAATGATTCAACTTTATTAATTAGGAACTTTATTTAGCGATGGCGAAGACATTTTATACATTTGTACAAAATTTGTTTTTATTTCATTTCATCCGTCCGGAATTCGATTTACGTTAGAGAATTGAAAACCAATAAAAGATTGTTTTTTATATACCTCCACCGTTGATGCGTTGGTAGTTATAGCAAAACAATGCTTTTTGAATTGGTTTTCGATCCGATGACGAAAATCGGACTCCGGGCGGAAATTGCATTCCTGTATCATTGTAAACATATGAAAGAAAACACGAAATACATTCATTTCCAATAAAATTCAACACGATTAAACATCAAATTCATTTAGAAAACAAGCGAACATGTCAAGCCATTCAATCCAAATCGATTTGTTTTACACGTTAATACCGTGTGGATGGTTCATGAACGGATGATGAGTTTTGATTGAGCGAAGTCGTAAGTTTTACACATGACATTGATTTGTTTTGACAATTTGCGCAAATGTATGTGTAAAACACACGGTCTTCTTGTGTATTTTTTTTATAGTGAACTATCGATAGTTTGTTTAGCAGCTAAAGCCCTCAGTCCACTGTTTGTCATAATGACAAATATTTGTCAAGTTGATCCGGACATCTACCAAACCGATTAGAAATCGACATGGATATCAGGCTGACTTGACAAATATTTGTCATTATGACAAACAGTGTACTGATAGCTTAACGCTGGTCACTACACGCTGTAATAAATAAAAACGAAAATGAGTACATACTTGACACCGCTTTCACAAAAAAGACAAAACAATAGCCACAACACGTGCGTATTTTAAATTTACATTTAGCTCCAAACCATAAAATGTTTTACCAATCTAATTCCTCGATATAAATAATTACCAATAAAGCCAGATGCTTTATCCATAAATATGACCAATATAACCCAAGTAACCATGGAGCTATATATGATTGCAAATAATACAGTCATTAAAGTTGACTTAAAGTGGAAAAAGGCCCTTTTACGACCGAAATAATGCTTCATTACTTAGCTATGT
Source organism: Armigeres subalbatus (assembly GCF_024139115.2). Classification (NCBI taxonomy): domain Eukaryota; kingdom Metazoa; phylum Arthropoda; class Insecta; order Diptera; family Culicidae; genus Armigeres; species Armigeres subalbatus. The sequence continues at coordinate 162,738,995 of NC_085139.1, forward strand.
TGAAATAAAATATAACTAATGCATCGCTGCATTCGTAATGGAACGTACACACGGTCAAGCAGTTTGACCAACATTGACTCCACCTCTCGTTTATTCAAACATTCGTCAAGTTTCACCAACAGCGACACGAACAATCAATTTATTCGACCAACAATATCACACACGAACGACCGAAGCGCCAACTTGAGCACCAACCATCACAAAATATATGGGGGTTTGTGCAACTTCACTACAAATGCTCAAACATGTTCGGCGAACTTTGACTCCACCCCCGACAACTCAAACCAAAATCAAACCGTTTTAATTTTTTCCAACCGAGCCGCCAACTGTCAAATGGTTGTTCGAACAACTTCACACACGTTCAAACAAAGCAACAACCGAAGCGTTATCTTGGGGGCGGAGTCAATGTTCGTCAAACTGCTTGACTGGTGTGTACGTTGCATAACGCTAAACTAGTGTATCGTTGCTTGACAGTTGATGAATAAATGCATCTTTACATCGTTAAAATTGATCTAATGCATTAGCATTTAATATGCTGTTCTATGATTTAATACATACATTAATTAATGCTTGATGGTTACTTGGGAACATACCCATATGGCCATATATAACAATAATTAGTTAGTTATGCGTGATTTCATTGTTCAAAATAATTATTTTATAATAACCATATTATATTCTCTTCTGGATAGACATCATGTTGAACTGCCGGATTACCGTATCGCCCGATACATTCTGTTTGAAACTGAATCTTGACATGACACGAATCGGAACTATAACTGTGGATGATCTTTACTTACAAATGAATAATTTTCATTATTCTTGTAAATGAAATATTTCGCTAAATTATACGCCGCTAGGTGTCTACGCACTGGATTAAGCTACACACTGTCACGGAGAGGTGGCCCTACTGTACATACACACATAAACAAATATACAAAAAATAAGGTATATTTCATTGAAAATCAGGGACTTCTTTGCTTCCATTACTTCTTTGATTGTATTTTTGAATCGACTCATAGAAACAAATTATACCATATTGAAAAATATTTTCTGGATTACTGTTATGGTCCTTTCAAATAGCGTTCCACATTTCCATGAGTCAATATCGACTCGTTGAGGTTTGACTGAATTTACTAATTAGGCCAAATTTTTAATTTTTTTTATTTTGTGTCGCCGCTGCCCTCCTTAGACGTGCGGTAAGACGCGCGGCTACAAAACAAGACCATGCTGAGGGTGGCAGGGTTCGATTCCTGGTGCCGGTCTAGGCAATTTTCGAATAGGAAATTATCTCGACTTCCCTGGGCATAAAAGTATCATCGTGTTAGCCTTATGATATACGAATGCAAAAATAATAACATGGCTTAGAAACCTTACAGTTAATAACTGTGGAAGTGCTTAATGAACACTAACCTGCGAGGCGGCTCTGTCCCAGTGTGGGGATGTAATGCCAATAAGAAGAAGAAGAACCGCCTCCGGTCCCTTCAACTTCCTCAAAATATTTATGGGGCGAGCTTTTGATCGATTCATGTTTTTATCAATTTTGAATATTATACACCGCTATTTATTTTTACCTTGGCACAAAATATATCAGTTCTAGACTATAAATTTGCAACCACGTTGATATCATTTCAATTGGTTCCAATATAACGGATTTCCGGACTGTTGTACTTTTCACAACATGCGAGCTCTCGTATTATGACAGTTGAAGCCAGTTGCGGAAGGTTAACCACAGATCTGTGGGTTAATAGAGCCCACTGCCAAACCCCATCACGTCCTAGACAAGCCCCACAACTCGCTGTGTCCTGGGTCAGTGTCCTGGGATAGGCCATCAAGCCCGTTGCGTTGCGTTGTAACGCAGTATTTCGTAGATTGCATACTAATAGCTGTCATGTATGGACTTTAACTTTCTCATCCCAATTGCTTATGGATTGCCATTTGGGATTTAATGGCCATCCAATTGGAGATTCAAAATGATAAAGCATGAAAGCTACCATTGCCGGCCACGCCCATCTTCTCCGTTACTAGGGAAGGGAAGGAAATGATGATATGACATCTACTTAATGAGAGGCCAGCGACTCGCCGACGCCCTCATAGATGCCAAGCAGTTGGATGGTTGGAGTATCATCATAAGCAAATGATATAAAATTTGTGAAAATACGTTGGGAGTGACTTTGCTAAGAAATTCATATTTCTCGTTTATCCTGGCTGATGATTATCCTCGGATGGGGCGAAGGTATTAGCCTTGCCCTGGCTAATTAGCCTAGGTTTAAGCGCCTTTGCTCGCTCTCTGAAACTAACCCTTCCCCCACTTAGTGTAGTGTACACGAAGTGCACGTGTACACTAACTATCTCTTTAGTCGCTGATGAGAACACAAAGACAAATGTGTCATGACCCTCAGCACCCGTCCCCCCCCTAAATTGTGGAAAGATTGAACGGGTACCGAAATGAATTCCCTCAAACATGTGCACTTTACGATCCAACCATATACAGAAATAGGTGGTTGAAATTCAAAAGATTCCCAAAACTTATTAGGGCATCCAGGATCCATAATATATGAAAGTTCAAAACAACTCGAAACATTTCGGGCTCAAAAATTCTCCTTGAAATCCTTCTAGAAGCTCCCCTGGGAACTTCTGAATTCCTCCGGAAAGTTATCCACAAATTCCTCTGAAAATCGTTCGAAAATCCATCTCATGTAATTGTAATTCCTCCTTATCTAGAAACCCCCCACTAATTTTTTTCAGGAAATTCACGAGGAAATTCCTTGAAGATTTCTTTTCTTCTCTTCAAGATTTACTTCTAGATATTTCTTCGGCTATTCTTTCTTCAGGAAGAATCCGGCATTTCCTTCAGGCATGCATTCGAGAGTTCCGTCAAGAATACATACGGAATTTCTTCCCAAAATTCTACCAGAAGTTTCTTCAAAAATTTATGACGGAAATCCTCCGATTTAGCTCCATAATTTCACTTGTAAATCTATAAGAAATTCCTTCGGAAATTCTTCTAGGAACTTCTCCGGGCATTCCTCTCGGAACTCTTCTTTTAATTCCTCCGGGATTACTTCCAGGAAATTTTCCGGGAATACCTCCAAACATTCAATAGCGAAATCATCTAGCATTCCAATCTGGAATTCTTTTCGCAATTACTTCAGAATACCATTCAAGAAATCCTCTAGAAATATCTTCATGAATTTCTCCTGGAATTCATCCAAGTATTTCCCCAGAAATTCTTACAGGTATTTTTTCGGGAGTTTCTTCAGGTACTTCTCCAGGAATTCCTTCAGGAATTTCTCCGGGAGATTTTCCGCGGAAGTGTACTAGAATTCCTTCCGGATTTCACTCGGAATTTCCTCGGATATCTGCCAAGAGTTCTTCCAGAAATTTCTTCGGAAGGGATTTTCTTCAGCAATTCATCTGGGAATACTTTCAGGATTTCATCTGGGAATTTCTGCATTAATTTCTCCTGGAATTCCTTCAGATATTTTTTCGGAAATTCCTTTAGGAACTTCTCTAAGAATTATTTCAGGACTTCCATGTGGGAATTCTTCCGAAAGTGCTTGTGGGAGTTCCTCCGGGAGTTCTTCCAGGAGTTTTTCCAAGAAATTCTCCGGTAATACCTCCAGGAACTTTACAGGGAGTTCCTGGACGATATTTGGCAGGAGTTTCACGGGAAATGGGATTTCGGAAGTTCCTTCAGAAATATTTTTTCTCTTCCTCTAGGGTATTCCACCGGATGTTCCTCTGAAGTTCCACCAGTAGTTCCTTCGGGAATTCAATCAGGATTTCTTCCAGGAATTCATTTAGCATTTCTTTAGGCATTTATCTACAAATTCCTCCAGAAGTTCCTCGGAGAATTTCTCTGGGAGTTCTTACGGGAATTCCTCTGGGAGGTTCTTTTAAGAATTCTTACGGTAGTTCCTTTGGGAGTTCATCCTAGAATTCTTACGAGAGTTCCTCCAGGATTTCCTCCGGAAGTTCTTCCTGTAGTTCTTCAATAAATTCCTCCAGAAGTTCCACCGGCAGTTCCTCCGAGAATTCCTCTGATAATTTCTCCGGAAATTCCTATAGAAAATCCGCCGGGAGTTCCTCCGGAAATTACTCTGGGAGTTCCTTTTCAGAGAAAGACCCGGAGAAACTGCCGGTGAAACTCCCGGAGGGATTCTCGTAGTAACTGCTGGTGGATCTCCCGGAGGAATTCTCGAAGGAACTGCCGGAGGAGCTCCCGTAAGATCTCCCGTAAGAACTCCCGGAGGAATCTCAGGAGGAACTCCTAGAGGACCTCCTAGAGGACCTCCCGGATGAGCTACCAGAGAAACTATCGGAAAAACTTCGAGAGGAATTTACAGCTTAATTTCTGAAGAAAGCCTAAATGATTTCTTGAAAAAGCCTGAATAATTTCCTGGAATAGCTTCTGGTGGAACTCCCGGAGGAATTTCCGGAGAAACTCCCGGATGAATTGCTGGTGGAATTCCCGGAGGAACTCTCTAAGGAATTTTCTGGAAGAATTTCTGAAGAAACTCCCGGGAGAATTTCCAAAGGAACCCCGGGGAAACTACCAGAAGCATTCTCGGAAACAAGAGAATTCATCTTATAGACAAATCTCGTCTAGCTGCAACCTTTGTTGGGGTTTGTAGCTGGACCATCATCATCATCAGAGGACCTCCCGGAGAATTCCCTGAGGAGCTCGCAGAGAAATTCTCGGAGGAGCTTCTGGTGGAAAATCTATATAAATTCCTGAAGAAGCCTAAATAAATTCCAATTTTGCCGAAATTCACGGAAGAATTTTCAGAGGAACTGCCGATAGAGCTACCGGAATTATTCTCGAAGGAAATCCTAGAGAAATTCTTGGTCGAAATGCCGGTGGAACTCCTGGAAGAATTCCAGGAGGAATTTTTGGAGTTTCAGGATTTCATTGCGAATTAATCTAGGAATTCCTCCGAAAATTCCATTGTTGATTTCATTTTCGGTATAATTTCTGTATAAATTTCCGGTGGAATTCCTGGAGAAATTCTTTGAAATTTTCACAAGAAATTACTCGAATCAATTCACGGAAAAATTTATGGAATTTACACAAGAAATTCGAAGATTTTTCGTGAAATTCTCAGGAATGCTTACTGGCAATTCTGCGGAATTTCCACGGAATATTCTTATTCCTAAAAAATATGGGAAGCAGCACGAAATTATTTGAATTATTGCAGGGAATTCTGCAGAACTTATAAAGAAGTTCGTGAAGATATTCTTGGAGTAAATAATGGTGGAATTTTCGGATCAATTCCCGGCAAAATTTATGGTGGAATTCCTGAAGACACTGCCGAAGAAGTTACTGGAGGCATTCCTAAAGAATCCCTGATAGAATTTCGGATAGAATGCCAGGAGCAATTGTCGAAGGAAGCTTGCTTGTTGATTTTCCATATTTCATATTTCAGATTTGCATATTGATTTTTCTGCCTATTTTATAATAAATATTATTTCAGAGAGGATTTGTTTAGACATTCAGATGTATGGTTCTAGTTTTCTTAAACTTATGGAAGAATGCAGGATTTTTATAATAATTGTTATAGCCGATTTTATATTCTTTCTGAATACTAAGTTCGTTAATATTTTTCTCACTTTATTTAAAAATATCTGATGAGCAATAAATCACGCATTTTTAAATCCATTATTGTTTCGATTTGGTTTCATGTGTTAATATTCATGTGTTTTTATAACTACTATAACTACTATAAAACTACGATTTAGAAGACCAAAAAAGTTGCCCCCCCCCCTTCTCGAAATCCTGGCTACGCCCATGTCTACATCCAGCGAATCAGAAACCATGTTATGCTATAATAACGATCTTCTGAATGAAATCGCCTATCGCTGTATTTAAATGGCGTTTACGAAAATCCGGTAAAGCCTGGAATAGACCGCGCACTAATTGATGAATATTTTCGAGGAACGGACGAATCATTTCACATGCAAAACTTTAGCTACGACTGCCCGCTGATCACAAAATGAGAACAACGATGGTCTAGAAGAGCTGCGTGTCTTAAAACAAATTTACTCGGATTTTCTTGTTCTTCCATGGCTCGCTCTTTCCACCGCCTAAGAAGTATAGGAACTATATTTCTCTACTGGAATTTTCCTTCATCTCATAATTAGTTAACAACTCAACATTGATCACAAAATTGAACAGCAATGCTGCCAGTATAGGTGATTTCGAATATTCATATTCATATTCATAAACACGTCCGCCACCCAGTTGCCATTGTCGGCAGGGACGTCGTACGGGTCGGAAAGGAGGGCGACATAGGTCTCCGACTGCCACAGCAGTTGCTGGGTAGATGCACAGTGGTTCAAGTTCAGCTGTGTTACTTGCACGGCTTTTGTCTATTGGCATCTCCGAAAGGACACGCAGGCCCGTCCATAGCATGGTTCCGGGCCTGCTTCTTAAGCCCCAAACGCAAGACAACGGAACGGCGACGGAAACGGAAAAGTTGACAGTTAATCCATATATTTTCTGTCAAATTTGCCGTTTCCGTCGCCGTTCCGTTGTATTGCGTTTGGGGCTTTACTGGTGCAGATGAGGCACTTAGGTGCCTTGTCGCATTCCTGTGCCTTGTGTCCCTCCTCGCCACAGCGACGGCACATCTTGCTTCGGTCTGGGCCCTTGCAGTCATAAGACTTGTGCCCGGACTCAAGGCACCGGTAGCACCTGTCCACCGAAGGTGGCTGGAGCACGCTTACTGGGCATACTGACCAGCCGATCTTCAGTTTCTCTTTCTCAGTGACTTTTTTTGGCATCATGGCATCAGCCACCGGTAGTCTTTTTTTTTTTTACAAGGGAGAATGCATTTACACACTAACCCAGTACACGTGCATTGTGGTTGCCAAACTACCACACGGAAGTGTACTGGAGTGTCGGACTCGACCATACCGGTAATACCGACTAAACTCCCTTGGGCTCCACCATCGTTTCCCCCAGGAACTACCTCGCAGTACTACTTCTGGGGGGATGGCAGTACTAAGCGTACTCGCTCATTATCGCTCACACAGGCACTCGTCCCACGCGAGACTGACTTGGGTGCTCGCACACCATTCACTCCATTTGAGTCTTACTTGGATGCTCTCCCGGGCGCTCCGCTGCCATGCCTCGAGGTGTCAACAGCGGTAACTGCCTGGGCCTACAGATATTACGCTACGACACTCCTGCCTCAGCACGAGCAGATCAATCACACCACTGCCGAAGCAGACCACACGCTACCCTGCCGAAGCAGGGATACTCCCCATGCACCACATGTGCACAACTGTAGGTGTGTGGCCGCCGAAGCAGCTTCTCCAAAAACCATTCGCTCCATGTGACCCTTATTCGGGTGCTCACTCTAACACTCCACTGCCATGCCTCGAGGTGTCGATAGCGGTATGTAGGGACCAATCAACGATACTACGCTACGACACTCCTACCTAAGCATGTGCAGTCCATACTCAGACTTCTGCTGCGCTTCGAGGTGACAATAGCGGCGACGCGCTATGACACTCCTTTTTTTTTTCTTCCTAAACAATGGAGGGGGAATCTGCTCAACAGACATCCTGGGTTGACCAGGAAGTGCTGGGTTAGGGGCCACCTCCAATGAGGGAGGCAGGGCTGCATCCCCGACCAGCTAAACCGTTTCCATTGCCGCCAAGCCCATCGTCCCTTCGGTACAACCAGAAAGTAATGCTTCAAAGGGGGGCCAGTGCATGACGCACCCTCGAGGTTAGCTGCGTGTCCTTGCAGCATCGAACATCGTGACTCGCTTTTTTAGAAGAACACCATGGTATCGTGCCAGCGCATTGCCGGCTTTCCAGGTGGCCTTACCACGCCCTATGTCCTCGGAAGGTGGGCAGGGTCGACTTCGCGCCTGCTTCCCTCTGCACGACTGGTATCAAGAATGATGATGCCGCGTGCACCCCAAATTGACCTTTCTGCGATAGGGCCTATTCGCCAGCACACAGAGGGACTTGCCGACGCGGTGCCTTCGCCTGCCCCAGCCTTGACGAGGACCCCTTTCCGTCCTCGGGGTCGGAACCCGCCCGGTTGACCGACGCCGCGAAAGCGACGATACCATGTTGTTCTTCGCGCGGCCACTTGTTCGATAAAAGGATCGAGTTCGACCACAGAGCATGACCACCGGTATGACCCATGAAGCCGACTCCGATCCCTTGGACCACCTCTTATTTGCGCCTGAACTAGCCATCCTTGAGTCCACGCGCCACCTTCTGTGTAGCTCCGAGACGATTTGGGCGATAGCCGATAAAACGGCGTTCCAGCCAACTTCGTCTTTACACATCATCCGAACTAGGTTGTCCGGGGTAGTGTCCAGACCACATGTGGCAAGCATGTGGTCACGCATTGCGCGAAAACGTGAGCACACGAACAACACGTGTTCCGCCGTTTCCTCTAAACCTGCGCACACCAAACACTCGGGCGAAGCCGAGCAAGCCAGCTGCTTTACCTGCACTTTGATTTTGCAGCACGCTTAAACGCCGGGCACATCGAGCCACCCATGGGGTGCTTGCTGTTCACAGCTTTGCTGGAACAAATCAAACAATTGGGAGGGTTCGTGCAGCATTGTGCCTTATGTCCCTCCAATCCGCAGCGTCGGCAGAGATTGCTTCTGTCAGGGCCTTTGCAGTCCCATTGCTTGTGCCCCGGTTCCAGGCACTTGAAGCAAACTTCGGGTTGCTCGCATATGCGCACAGGGCATACCGACCATCCCACCTTGACGCTCCCTAACTTGACTACCTCGGAGGCGTCCGCTGCAGATAGCCGAACCAATGCTACCTGCGTCCCTGCCGGACCTTTCCGTAGCCGAACGGCTGCGGTGGGCGTCTCCACTTCACACTGTCGCCACAGTGCCGTGACGAGCTCTTCGACTTCAGTGATCTCGTCCAGGTCTTTAACCCTTAGATTCACCTCCGTCGTGAGTGCCCTCACCTTGACCGTCTCGCCTAGGACCTCCTCCGCCAACTTCTTGTAGGCGGCGCCCTCGAGGCATGCTATGACACTCCTGCCTCAGCACAAACAGATCACTCACTCCCTGCCGAAGCAGCTCACGCGCTACCCTACCGAAGTAGGGACACTCCCCATGCCAATTGGCACTCCCTGGGCTTGTGCTTTTGAAGCGGCACACAGTCGCTTTGATAGAGTCTGATTACGGGCACTTGTGGTTTTCTGGGAGGGATTTTAGCAGAGCCCACTGCTAAATCCCACCACGCCCTAGGCAGTTCTCCCTGACTCACAGACAGCTGGGGAGGGGTCGTCAAGCCCTTGGACATGGTCCACGCTGTCCCTGCTGCCCCAGCCACCGATAGTCTGAGATAGGCTACCTGCGTACCAAAGAGTCCCCCTCTTAGACGTACAGAGGACCGCTCCACCTCTGTGCCGCACTGCTCTTTAACGGCAGAGACGACGTCTTCAGCGGTCGTGACCTCGTCCAGTTGCTTACACTGGAGGGTCACTTCCGCACCCAAGGACCTGACCTGAGCGCCGTCACCCAAGACCTCCTGGGCAAGCTTTTTGTACGCTACACCACTGGATTGCACGCCACGCTTAAGTACCGGCCGCTCACAGCGATTTGAGGACATCGGCGTACTTGTTCTTGTCGGTTTTCACCAGCAAGGCCTCGCCTCTGTCTCTCACCTTCTTCACCGGTCGAGGGGTGTTCGACTTCCACACCCTACTGACCAGCTGCCAAGGATTTGATTCCCCTTGGGCGGATATCAATGGCTGGCTGGGGCCAGCTTGTGGCTCAACAACTTGGCCCTGTTTGGTTCCTTTCACCTTCTTGGGCACACGCCCTTTAGGCTCCGGTGTCTCATCCAAACGACGTTTTGCCTTTATGGTAGCGCCTCTGGGTCGCTTCGAGTTTGGCGTTTTCTTGCCCTCGCTGGCCGCAAGGGTGTCGGTTGCCTCTTTGGCCGCAGTAATACCGCTAGGGGAGGAGAGGGGCTTAGTCTGGATACCTTTGGCTACCTTCTCTGCTACGGCTACACACCAGATGTAAGCATCCTGTTCTTGTCTTGCGCCTTGAACAGCTTGCCGAAGCACCAACAGGCTCTATTTAAACTCCTTGTTGGTGTTCTGCTTACCGCTTATGAACTCGATGATGTCATCGAGTTTCTCGGCCACCACCCGTATCCCTGGTAGTGGCTCATCGGGCGTGCAAGCAAGGCTATTCCTACCACCACTGAAGTTCTTCGGTACTGCCAGTTCACAATGGTCGGAACCCGTGATTTGATGAACTTAATTGTTTTGTGCCCAAACGGCTGATGTGATCTAAATAGTGTCTTCAGAGAAAAAAATCACAAAAATATTGCCCATATTTGAGTGGATTTTATTTTTCAATAGTACCTACTATTGAAAAAGTTGAAAATCTAACTTTTTTCACGAACGTGATAAAAAAAAGTTTCTTCGGCAAAGTTGTAGATCTAGCAAAAATATGACATTTTGCTATAAAAACTTTTTTCCTACGATAAATACTTTTGGAGATATAAGCGTTTTTTATGGAAACTCCCTTAAATTTAGAATTTTTGGTATAACTTTTTTTCTAAACAAAACTCAGATTTGTGATGCTCTACAAAAATGTGAGCACTAAAAAACTACGCGTTTTGATAAATATAAAACTTTGCTACGACAACTATATCAAAAGTTATGAAACTTTTAAGGTCAATTTCACACTGATTTCAATTGCGTATTGGGGAGAAGGTGGCAAACCGAATCACAATGTCAAGTACTCTTCTGAAAATTCAGACTTCATACTATAAAGTAGTGAAAGTTTCGTGAGTGCCAATTCATAAACGAAAAATTGGCGTAATTCAAAAGTATGGAGTTTTCTTTAGAAAAATACACTATTTTTCAATAAGATGCGTATAAGGGAGAGGGTGGCACACCGGGACACAATGTCAGGCACATTTTAGAAAGTTTTTACTTTATGGTTTGAAGGTGGGATGGTTTAGTGAGTGCCAACTCACACACAAACCACTAGGGTCGGCTTCGACAGTACCTGAGAGAAGCTCTCGAAACGCATAAAATTTGATAAATACTGTCGTCAGACAACAATTAAATTTAAAACAAGAAAATAACAATCAAAGTGTGCGCCACCTGAGAGGCCAAATTTTGTTCTGCGTTGTTATGTTGCCTTAGAGAATTGGCTTGGACTGTCAGCTAGATCTCGGCTCAGCTTGACACGCACATGTTTTAAACCTTTTCTCCCCCACAGGACATTATTATACAGTAGACGTTCGATAACTGCAAGTCATTTAACTGCAATGCTTTTTAACTGCAATTCGATAGTTGCAACAGTTTTGCAGTTATCGGACCGCTAAACTTCAAACTGATGTCAAACTCAATGACAGCTGCATTGCGCTGCACATTTGGATGCACTTTTATTGCATCTGACGTCGATTGACAACCGTTTGACGTCTAGAATGCGTTGCAGTTATCGAACGGCATTCGTTAACTGAAAAGTAAACATTTTGCAGTTATCGAACGGCTACTGTACTCTTCTCCGTAATTGTATATGCATATATGGAAGCAGGGCCAGATTTAGAAGGGGGCCGGATGGGGGGGGGGGGGGATTGGCATGGACCCGGGCCCCCACAAATATTATTTATCAAAACTAACTTTTTTTGTACATTTTGGAGCCCCCACAAGCTGTCGGCCCCGGGGCCCCTTCCGGCTAAATCCGGCCCTGGAAGATGGGATGTTGTTGATCTCCCATTCCAGGCATTGACTAAAAAATCAATGATATCAATATTATTTTCCCAAGAAAGTTGAAGCGCCATCTGTCTTCCAATGGACAATTTAATAAATGTGGCTTAAAAATATATAAATATTTAACATAATTATTCACTTAATTAGCACCCACGAAATAACTATCACTACTGCAGCACTGCAGCACAAGCTATCACATAACTATTCGACAATGTTTGCCATCTCTCTCCCTGTCTTCTTCTGTGACATCCGCCAATACACATAACTAGTTATTAACTACAGTAATATCCCGATTTTATCACCCCCCTGGTGAATTTTGGGGTGATAAAATAGGGTATGTGACAAAATTGGAAAAAAAATATTTTCATTTTTTTTAATTCATTCCACAAATATTAATCAGAGAGGCCAAATGCGTGAACGGTACCCGTTATTTCTTGTCGAAGTTGCTTACAGAATATTTCCCAGGTACTCAGAAGTCGTTCGTAATGAACTACAGGCGGTGAAAGTTATTTCATGAAAATCAATGTTATTTTTGGTATTATTTACGAAAATAAAAAGAATGACATTTTTTTTGGGGTGACAAAATCGGGTCGAAAACGTGACAAAATCGGGACGTGATAAAATCGGGTCGAAAACGTGATAAAATCGGGGGTAGACAAAATCGGGGAGTGACAAAATCGGGTCAACACTGTACTTATTCAATGTTTATTAAGTAATTTCATATTTATCAATTTCCAGGATTCTATACCAATCTACTATTTATGCATTTGTATATCCAAGAAACTAGCTTAATAGTACTCTTATTTCAATCAAAGTTAATTGCCTATTTCCGGGGATTAAACCACCCGACTTGGACGTTAATTTACAATGTTATGGAAACTCATATGTGAATATGTACGTTATGTGGAAGATATTGATTTGAAAAATGTATTGGAGGTAACCACTTTCGAGTCCCATCGAAGGGAAAGTGGTTACCTCCAATACATTTTTCAAATCAATATCTTCCACATAACGTACATATTCACATATGAGTTTCCATAACATTGTATAGTACTCTTATGCCATGAGCAAATTTATTTGACCAGAACGACAAATGAACCCAGCCATATCGACATTGCAGTCAAACATCTAACCGCTATAGGTCGAGAAAGGTCATAACTTCTTCGATATACGCATATACGCATATGAAATTAACGAAGTAGATGTGCTTGTTCTAAGTCTCAATAGACCCGAGAATTGTCGATTTCGACACAACTCACGTAAAACGACAGTGTATTTCAGATGGGAGGTATCGACAATTGTCACTTCATTCGAAACGCTTCACCTCATACGAGACGCAGGATAAGCACAAGTTGTCAAAGGTGAGACACTGTTATTACAATTCTAGTTTTTTATGTGTAAATAGGCACTCACCAAACCTTCACACCTATAAACTATAGAATGAAAACTTTCTAAAATGTGCCTAATATTGTGTCCCGGTGTGCCACCCTCTCCCCTATACGCATCTTATTGAAAAATAGTGTATTTTTCTAAAGAAAACTCCATACTTTTGAATTACGCCAATTCTTCGTTTATGAAATGGCACTCACAAAACTTTTACTACTTTATAGTATGAAGTCTGAACTTTCAGAAGAGTACTTGACATTGTGATTCGGTTTGCCACCTTCTCCCCTATACGCAATTGAAATCAGTGTGAAATTGACTTTAAAAGCTTCATAACTTTTGATATAGTTGTCGTAGCAAAGTTTTATATTTATCAAAACGCGTAGTTTTTTAGTGCTCACATTTTTGTAGAACATCACAAATCTGAGTTTTGTTTAGAAAAAAATATCTTATAATACTAAATTTAAGGGAGATTCCATAAAAATAACGCTAATATTTATGAAAGTATTCATCGTAGGAAAAAAGTTTTTATAGCAAAATGTCATATTTTTGCTAGATCTACAACTTTGCCGAAGAAACTTTTTTTTATCACGTTCGTGAAAAAAGTTAGATTTTCAACTTTTTCAATAGTAGGTACTATTGAAAAATAAAATCCACTCAAATATGGGCAATAATTTTGTGATTTTTTTCTCTGAAGACACTATTTAGATCACATCAGCCGTTTGGGCACAAAACAATTAAGTTTATCAAATCACTGGTTCCGACCATTGTGGCAGTTGCAGCAACCGTCAGTCCGCTCTCCCCCTCTCTAATAGAGGACCTCGCTTGATCCCTTTTGGCAAAGGGGTCCACCACCTCCATCTACAAAGATTTTTGCCTTTTAAGACTCATTGTAATATGGGTCCCCCTTGCGTCTGCCGCCGAATCCTACTGGAGTAGTCGCCTTTAGTGATCCCATGGTTATCTATGCCTGCCTTGCGGCAAGCAGGGAAGCCATGCGAGGGTTGACACTTGCGTGTTCAGAGCCAGATCAGCGCAAGTCAGGAAAGGGCATCTGAGCCTACTCCCACCCAGTAGGAAAAACTGGATGGCAGGATTGGGCAGCGTGCTTCAAGGCCCGCCACGGTTTATGGGACGTAAGACAGCCTAGCCATTAGCCCACTCGCCGTTTCGAGTCAGTGTCACCCGGCCCTACTAAAAGAGTAGAATGTCAGACTGCCAGCCCTCGCTTCACAATATACCATACACATAGCTTTGACGTGCCTGCCAGAACCATAATTGAGACCTACGCGAACTACGCTGCCCGCCTGGAGGAGGAGAAGGCCGCCTGGAGGAAGCGGAGTGCGAGGGGATAGAACAGCTGTGCCGTTTTCAAGAAACACGCAAGTTCTATCAGAAGCTCAATGCATCCCGAGCCGCGAGCCGAAATGTGCAGGGATAAGGATGGGAGCATCTTGACGGACGGACGTGTGGTGATAGAAAGGTGGAAGCAGCACTACGAGGATCATTTGAATGGCGCTGAGAGTACAGGCAGTGAAACTCAAGGCAGCGGAAGAGATGACTAAGTCAGTTCAGCGGACGATGTAAGCCAACCAGCCCCCACCTCGAGGGAAGTTAAGGATGCCATCCAACAGCTAAAGACCAATAAATCAGCTGGTAAGGATAGTATCGGAGCTGAGCTCATCAAGATGGGCCCGGAAAAGCTAGCCACTTGTTTGCACAAATTGATAGTCAGAATCTGGGAAACTGAACAGCTAACGGAAGGGGAAGGAAGGGGTTATATGCCCCATCTACAAGAAAGACGACAAGCTGGAGTGTGAGAACTTTCGAGCGATCGCCATCCTTAATGCCGCATACAAAGTGATATCCCAGATCATGTTCCGTCGTCTGTCACCATTAGTGAATGAGTTCGTGAGAAGTTATCAAGCCGGCTTCGTTGACGGCCGCTCGACAACGGACCAGATCTTTACTGTACGGCAATTCCTTCAAAAATGCCGTGAATACCAGGTCCCAAGGCACCATCTGTGCATTGATTTCAAGGCGACATACGACAGTATAGACCGCGTTGAGCTATGGAAAATTATGGACGACAACAGCTTACCTGGGAAGCTTACCAGACTGATCAAAGCAACGGTGGATGGTGTGCAAAACTGTGTGAAGATTTCGGGCGAAAACTCCAGTTCGTTCGAATCGCGCCGGGGACTAAGACAAGGTGATGGACTTTCGTGCCTGTTATTCAACATTGCGCTAGAAGGTGTCATGCGGAGAGCCGGGTGTAACAGCCGGGATACGATTTTCAACAGATCCATTCAATTTATTTGTTTCGCAGATGACATGGGCATTGTCGGCCGAACATTTGCAAAGGTGGCAGAACTGTACACCTGCCTGAAATGCGGAGCAACAAAAGTTGGACTGGTGGTGAGTGCATCGAAGACAAAGTACATGCTTGTGGGTGGAACCGAGCGCGACAGAGCCCGCCTGGGAAGCAATATCATGATAGACGAGGATATCTTCGAGATGGTCGAGGAATTCGTCTACCTTGGATCCTTGCTAACGGCTGATAACAATGTTAGTCGTGAAATACGAAGGCGCATCATCTGTGGAAGTCGGGCCTACTACGGGCTCCAGAAGAAACTGCGGTCAAAAAAGATTCGCCACCGCACCAAATGTGTCATGTTAGCGTCTTGTACATGACACATTTGGTGCGGTGGCGAATCTGAGACCGGTTGTCCTCTACGGACATGAAACATGGACAATGCTCGAGGAGGACTTGCAAGCACTCGGAGTATTCGAGAGACGGTTGCTTAGGACCATCCTTGGCGGTGTGCAAGAAGACTGTGTGTGGCGGCAAAGAATGAACCACGAGCTCGCCCAACTCTACGGCGAACCCAGTATCCAGAAGGTAGCTAAAGCCGGAAGGGTACGATAGGCAGGACATGTTGCAAGAATGCCGGACAGCAACCCTGCAAAGGTGGTGTTCGCTTCCGATCCGGCAGGTACGAAACGGCGTGGAGCGCAGCGAGCGAGGTGGGCAGACCAGGTGCAAAACGACTTAGCGAGCGTGGGGCGCTTTCGAGGATGGAGAGATGCGGCCTCGAACCGTGTATTGTGGTGTCAAATTGTTGATTCAGTGTTATCTGTTTAGATGTAAACTAAATAAATGAAAATGAAAAATAAATTGTTACTGCGATTCAATCAGCAATAAAACTGATTAATAACATCTGTTAGAATTCAATAGGTAATTGCTAACTAATTTAAAGAAAATTCATTTCACTTAATTTTAAGAATAAAATATTTACAGTACTATTTACAATTTAGCCCTCTCAGGGTCTATCCGGGAGAATTATTTTCTAGAAGACTCACTTCCCACACTTGTTCCGCAAAATCTCCCAACAAACAATTGGAGAGAGAGAGAGAATAGGGACTCGCGTTGTAAATAAATGTGCTCTAACACTAGTAAATTTCAATTTTAAGGTTAGGTTTATTTATGGAACGGGAATGTACAGTTGGGGTTAGGAAATGCACCGATATTTCACCTTACCGGTATCGGTTGGCTACCATACGACGATAGGGTTGTCACCGAATAATCTCAATGATAGGGTTGCACCTTCTTCGATGTCTATCTTGGGTTCGGAGCTGGACTGACAGCACCAGCGACGATAATAGGGTGACCGTTCTTCGACGGCTCACGATTTAACCAAAGGAGCTTCACTCACAGGGTTGTCACGGAGTCACGGAATGCTTCGTCCCACGTTACACGGTAACTGGTCGTCTACGGGCACTTTTTGACCGGAAAATCACTGGTCACTCTATGGTAATTGGGTTAAGTGGATTGCTTGTTCACCACTAACACGGCACGGAAACTGGATTAACTTTTTGTTCCTGCGGAGAAAATCGAAGCTAGTTCAAACGCTAACGTATTTTTTTGTTACCAAAAGAGAGCGAATCCTGCTCCAACCTCCCTTTTATACCCTCTACGGGGCATGCCGGATTTTGGCCTATTGTCCATTGCTTATGGACATCATCTCTCAACAGTTGTTATGATGCGAGATGATGCTTACGGGCATCGGTAGGAATGGATCGACTTTTGCTTGTTGATAACAAGAGGTATCACGAAGTAGGATAAAGATTTGAATTCAAATTTATTTACTTTTTTCAAATTCATTTTCTTTTTATTGGTATCATAGAATGAGGGAATCGGATTTCATTTTTTTAAACTAAGTGTAGAGAACAATTATCAATAATTGAAGGTAAATATGCGAAGCAAAATAAAAACGAAGCAAATGCAAGATTGGGACCTATCTTAGAGGTAAAATACCTAACGGCTAGTCAAAACTGTAGTGCAGATTTTCATTGAGGTTGTACAAAAACTCACTAATTGATTTGCCTACACTGTCCGTATGAAGCAAAAAAAATCAGATCGCACAATCGTTCCTCGTGATTAATCTGGCACTTTTTGAATTATATTCGGGCCGCAAAAGCAGATCGAATCGCACGCTTGTTCTCATCGAAACACGATTGAATCAATCTCGTAAACATAGGAATCGATAAAAATAATTTGAGTATCAATTAGTCAATTTCATTTCCTCAACACTCCGTTTACGTAAAGGTATATATAAGAATTTTTAATTCCTTACATATAGAATTTTGATGTGTGGAAATGACTCCCGATGGCCCCATCGAATCCTATCGAAATCACTTGGATATGGTTAAAAATAAATAATCGATCAAAAAATAAACTGGAATAAGCTCAACAAATTTCCATTAGGCGAATACCCTTGCCATTTGAGGTCTATTTGCTCCTGGGTGAGCAATTGTAAAGAAGGGCGATTCAACCTAGCATATTTTTGGTGACATATTACATCTAAAGAGTGGGTACTCTACACATTGGTCATGGCAGCATTTTGTATAACATTTTTACTTCTGACTTACTTGATGTACCACCAGGGTGTCAGAAATCTTTGTTTGCAGATGACACCCATGTTGACAGATGAAAGGCCCAGCCATTGTAGTAAATTGCAAAAAAAAAATTGGTCATTTTTTCCACTTACTTGCAAAAATGGAAAAATTTCTCCGAATGCCAAATGCTTATAATTATCCCACATAAGCCGAGAGCTTCTTATTTAAAACTTTCTAGCAGACATATTGTCACTATGAATGAGGCTCCAATTAATTGGTCTAGCGAAGCTAAATTTTTAGGACTTCGGCTAGATCAAAAATAACTTGTAATGTAACAAATATGTTGAGTGTCTATATCCACTTATAAACTGAAAATCAAAAGAAAATTTTATAGAACTTAAGTAAATTTACATAAATCCATGGGGTTTCCGAAGAACTTTACTAGCTTATTGCGAAGAATGTTGCGAATAGATGTTTGAAATTTCTAAAGAAAATCCCTTGAACTCTGAACAGTTTTCTGAGAAAATTCGGAAAAAAGCCGTCACCGCTAAGTAAAATGGCGACATACTCCATCGCGCCAGCACATACCTCTAGCCCATTAGTCTTTTATTTATTTCGTTATGATGTAGGATAAATATGGGAGCCCAAGTAACAATTAAGGTTGTATCAGAGTTTTATAGCGTTCTTCAAAACCTAATCTCAAATCCTTCCATGCAGTCCTCGCAGTTTCCACAACCTCCTGTAGATTTCTATAAAACTATGTTACAACCAGTTGGCCCAGTTTTATTGCAATCATTAAAACCTAATATGCGTTTCAGTTCAGAACCAACGGTTTTATAATATACTTCAAGTCTCACATAAAACCTCCTCTAGACTTGGTGGTTTTGAGAACCACTATATAACCATGATACAACCACTTCATGACTATGATACAACAACAAATAAGTCAATTATGAAGCAGTTGTCAACTCTCAGTTTGATTATTTGTTTATTGTTTGTACTAGAAAAAAAAATGCTTTTCTTCCTGCAATACATGGATTACATGTCAACAACAAAAGTAAAAGAATTATTATCAGCCAGTTCAATAAAAGTTCATATCTGGCTTTGAGTGTTCTATGCATGTTTTTCAAGTTTAATTAATTGTCTTAGTTAATTACTTTAAAAATAATTTCAATGAATAACCAATTTGGTTGATCAAATAATCAAAGCATTGCTCCTAAAACTTATTAGGATGTCCAATTTTACCGTTTAAAAGGTGAAACAGAAATTTGCATGATATTTCGATTATGAAAATTCATTATTTTTTTCATATCGGCGACATTTTTTCGAATAAAACTTTGATTGCATAAAAAATGCCTCTATATAACCATCACTCCTAAACTGGCCCTATCTGGGCATTTCAATCACCTAGAGGTTTTATCTTGGCCTTTTTCAAGACCATGTTACGACTAGCAAGTTTTATCTTGGTCAAACCTAAAGCTTGGTAGTTTTATATACAATGACAACATGACAATGTAGACAGACATTAAAAAATCATAAACAAACTTTTTCTGCCCTCGGCATCGAATGCAAGTACTTTTAAAAATAAGTATTTCAATTAAAAAGCATATAGTGGCAATTGTTAAATGGTATAATTTGTACCATAAAAGTGTTTTATTCGTGTTAATTTGGCAAAGGATGTATGGATTAAATACATATTTTCATACCCCTCATGGGCAAAAGCTGTTTAAACAGTTTTTTCAACGACTTAAATATATAAGGGAACTGCTCCTGGATTTCAACTCATGGCTCCGATGTTCATCCCATTGAAAGCCGAGCAATGAAAAGGTATTTGATTTGTGATTTTTTTTCAGCAGGAGTTCGCATGTTGATGAAAGAAACGAAGAAATTGGTGCCGTATTTCTTTACTTCCCGATAAGATGAATGTATTTTCAGTGAGTGAGATGGAGATCGGAACAGTTCCCCTACATAATTCACGACATAGAAAAAACTGCTAATGTTTTTTTTTCATTTTCGACTGAAGGCGAAATGAAAAAACTTCCGTGGGTTAAACAATTTGTGCTGAAAATTTAGTTTCTATCAATAGTAGTAGTTGCAAGCTTCATATTCCTATGCAGGTCTTATTCAGTAGTAAAGGTTATATGTGGGTTTTATACAGGACTCTACGAAGCTTTGCAGCTTTTATAAGTCTTGATCAAAACCAACATATAACTTAACTGCTGGCTTTATGTCAGTTCCATTTTTTAGCTCTGAGGAGGAACACAGGAGCATTATAAAACCTAAAGAGCTGGGGTTTTATATTGGAATTCAAAACGTAGTTCTCAAGTACTCTTGCGGATCTAATGAAATGACAACTGAGTAAAACCAAAATAAAACTTTAAGCATTTCTACATGCCGTAATAAAACCTCTATAAAACTAGCATAAATCTTCGAAGCATTGAGATTGTTACTTGGGAGGTAACTCTTTTGTCTTCAAACTTTTTCAGTAATTCAAAATCCCATATGTTGAAAAGGCAGGGCAGCAGGGACTATGTCCAAGGGCTTGACGATCCCTCCCCAGGCCATCTGCGAGTTGTGGGGCTTGCCTAGGATGTGGTGGGGTTTGACAGTGGGCCCTGTTAAACCTCTATAAAAAGCTGCATGTATCCGCAAGTAGGCTCCACCAAAGCGACCGTGTGCCGCTCAAAGCGCACAAGCCCAAGTCCTGGTGTTAGGTGGGACGCTAAACAGCCCTGACACGACGGCCCTCCGACGAGACAGGAGGTTTGCGCAGGCCCAATAAGCCGCCTAGAAAACCAATCATTACGAACAATATAAGAGATAATGCGACTCGATATAATCGGCAAAGACCTAGGCGACGAATACAGGATCACGATTGGAAGCTTGGAACATGGAATTGCAAGTCGCTAGGTTTCGCAGGTTGCGACAGGATGATCTACGATGAATTACATCCCCGCAACTTCGACGTCGTGGCGCTGCAGGAGATTTGCTGGACAGGACAGAAAGTGTGGAAAAGCGGGCATCGAGCGGCTACCTTCTACCAAAGCTGTGGCACCACCAACGAGCTGGGAACCGGCTTCATAGTGCTGGGTAAGATGCGCCAACGCGTGATTGGGTGGCAGCCAATCAACGCAAGGATGTGCAAGCTGAGGATTAAAGGCCGTTTCTTCAACTATAGCATCATCAACGTGCACTGCCCACACGAAGGGAGACCCGACGACGAGAAAGAAGCGTTCTACGCACAGCTGGAGCAGACATACGATGGATGCCCACTGCGGGACGTTAAAATCGTCATCGGTGACATGAACGCACAGGTAGGAAGGGAGGAAATGTATAGACCGGTCATCGGACCGGATAGTCTGCACACCGTATCGAATGACAACGGCCAACGATGCATAAACTTCGCAGCCTCCCGCGGAATGGTAGTCCGAAGCACCTTCTTCCCCGCAAAAATATCCACAAGGCCACATGGAGATCACCTAACCAAGAAACGGAAAACCAAATCGACCACGTTCTAATCGACGGTAAATTCTTCTCCGACATCACGAACGTCCGCACTTACCGCAGTGCGAATATTGAATCCGACCACTACCTCTTTGCAGTATGCCTGCGCTCAAAACTCTCGACGGTGTACAACACGCGTCGAAGTCGGACGCCGCGGCTTAACATTGGGCGGCTACAAGACGGTAGACTAGCCCAAGAATACGCGCAGCAGCTGGAAGTGGCACTTCCAACGGAAGAGCAGCTAGGCGCAGCATCTCTTGAAGATGGCTGGAGAGATATTCGATCCGCCATTGGTAGCACCGCAACCGCTGCACTTGGCACGGTGCCCTCGGATCAGAGAAACGACTGGTATGACGGCGAATGTGAGCAGTTAGTGGAAGAGAAGAATGCAGCATGGGCGAGATTGCTGCAACACCGCACGAGAGCGAACGAGGCACGATATAAACAGGCGCGGAACAGACAAAACTCGATTTTCCGGAGGAAAAAGCGCCAGCAGGAAGATCGAGACCGTGAAGAAACGGAGCAACTGTACCGCGCTAATAACACACGAAAGTTCTATGAGAAGTTAAACCGTTCATGTAAGGGCTACGTGCCACAGCCCGATATGTGTAAGGACATAAACGGGAACCTTCTTACGAACGAGCGTGAGGTGATCCAAAGGTGGCGGCAGCACTACGAAGAACACCTGAATGGCGATGTGGCAGACGAAGATGGCGGTATGGTGATGGACCTGGGAGAACGCGCACAGGACATAATTCTACCGGCTCCGGATCTCCAGGAAATCCAGGAGGAGATTGGCCGGCTCAAGAACAACAAAGCCCCTGGGGTTGACCAACTACTAGGAGAGCTATTTAAACACGGTGGTGAGGCACTGGCTAGAGCGCTGCACTGGGTCATTACCAAGATTTGGGAGGAGGAAGTTATGCCGCAGGAGTGGATGGAAGGTGTCGTGTGTCCCATCTACAAAAAGGGCGATAAGCTGGATTGTAGCAACTACCGCGCAATCACATTGCTGAACGCCGCCTACAAGGTACTCTCCCAAATTTTATGCCGTCGACTAGCACCAACTGCAAGGGAGTTCGTGGGGCAGTACCAGTTCGTGGGGCAGTTTTATGGGCGAACGCTCCACCACGGACCAGGTGTTTGCCATTCGCCAAGTACTGCAGAAATGCCGCGAACACAACGTGCCCACACATCATCTATTCATCGACTTCAAAGCCGCATATGATACAATCGATCGGGACCAGCTATGGCAGCTAATGCACGAACACGGTTTTCCGGATAAACTGACACGGTTGATCAAAGCGACGATGGATCGGGTGATGTGCGTAGTTCGAGTTTCAGGGGCATTCTCGAGTCCCTTCTAAACCCGCAGAGGGTTACGGCAAGGTGATGGTCTTTCGTGTTTGCTATTCAACATCGCTTTGGAAGATGTAATACGAAGAGCAGGGATTAACACGAGTGGTACAATTTTCAATAAGCCCGTCCAGCTATTTGGTTTCGCCGACGACATAGATATTATGGCACGTAACTTTGAGAAGATGGAGGAAGCCTACATCAGACTGAAGAGGGAAGCCAAGCGGATCGGACTAGTCATCAACACGTCGAAGACGAAGTACATGATAGGAAGAGGTTCAAGAGAAGACAATGTGAGCCACCCACCGCGAGTTTGCATCGGTGGTGACGAAATCGAGGTGGTAGAAGAATTTGTGTACTTGGGCTCACTGGTGACTGCCGAAAATGACACCAGTAGAGAAATTCGGAGACGCATAGTGGCTGGAAATCGTACGTACTTTGGACTCCGCAAGACGCTCCGATCGAATAGAGTTCGCCGCCGTACCAAACTGACAATCTACAAAACGCTAATTAGACCGGTAGTCCTCTACGGACACGAGACCTGGACGATGCTCGTGGAGGACCAACGCGCACTTGGAGTTTTCGAAAGGAAAGTGCTGCGTACCATCTATGGTGGGGTGCAGATGGCGGACGGTACGTGGAGGAGGCGAATGAACCACGAATTGCATCAGCTGTTGGGAGAACCATCCATCGTTCACACCGCGAAAATCGGACGACTGCGATGGGCCGGGCACGTAGCCAGAATGTCGGACAGTAACCCGGTGAAAATGGTTCTCGACAACGATCCGACGGGCACAAGAAGGCGAGGTGCGCAGCGGGCAAGGTGGATCGATCAGGTGGAAGATGACTTGCGGACCCTCCGTAGACTGCGTGGTTGGCGACGTGTAGCCATGGACCGAGCCGAATGGAGAAGACTCTTATATATCGCACAGGCCACTTCGGCCTTAGTCTGAATAAATAATAATATGTTGAAAACTGCCATACTGCCGTAATCTGGCAAAGTGACGTACGTTGTTGGAGATTACAACGAACAAAATTGCTGGAGCAATGAAGAAAATTTATGCAGTTGTTGTAAAGTTGTGCGTAAACGAACACAAACAAATTCATAAAAAATCGTCCATATTGGATATCTGTTACAGATTTCCTATGTACTAGTGGTTTTTTCTATATGTAAATAAATGTTGATATGTTGATGTCACAATCATTTCGCAATTGGTTATTCAGAGATTCCGAGCAAGGTCGAACATAAATTCATTAAATTTTCATAAACCCCATCATTGGAGACGAATTTTATTTTATCGTTTTGACATTATTTTCTTATATTTTTTCCCAGTGTTGAATGGTTATGACTGGCTGAACAATGGTTGAAATAAAAATCTTGTCCAGTTATTAACAAACTGTAGTTTGACAGATTGACTTGTTGATTAAGAGTCCAATTATGATTCATATTCAGCCATACGATTATTTATGTTTTGCATTGAGTAAGCCATAACTTACAAATGAAGGATGGCGCGGATGGCAATGTTACCGGCGGATGATCAAATGACAGCAGTTCGAGACCCGATTTAGGAAAATTTTAAAATGATTATATGAAAATAGCAATTGCAATACGTTCAATGGAGATCTTGATGATGTTACTCTCAATGCGTTATTATTTTCGAAGAATTTACATGTAGCTGAATTAAGGCTAAATAAAATGCTTATTAGAGGTTTAACGAATCAGGTAATGAAATTGTTTTTCAAAATGAGATGTTGTAGCTGTATAACTTCTCCAAAATTGTGTGAACAAAGCCTGAACAGAAGTTGCGATAAGACATAGTACAGACATAATTCAACACAGTGCTGAACTGAATCATCACACTGATGTTAGTTAAACTAGTGAATGTTTGTTGGGGTATACGTCATTTTCCAAAAAATAGTTAAGAGATAAATGGAAAACATGTATTTTGTAAAATGGCGCATACGCCCTAGCCTCCTTTATTCACGTCAATGTTTGACAGATACTTATTTGGACCTCAACAGTAAGGCCTTCTTCAGTGCCTCGTACTTGTCTCAAAGTTGAGTCAAGTACGAAACACTTATTAAAGAGAAACGCGCAGTAAGTGCGTAAGCAGTAAGTGCGTTAGGAAGTAAGCTTCCTAACAAACATTCAAGATGTGTGAAGCGCTTATGTGACCGAAAATAGTCTTCTTCGGCTCAAAAACTAGCTTATTCAGCTAAAATTGTTTGTTGGATTGATGCCAATCCTTATAGGTACCTTCAAATATCTTTCTCTACTTTAACACGATATTTATTATGATAAATGGCGTCATCTGAATAGGCTATTTAGAACAGCGTACGTTGCCTACCCCATTTGGTATCCTTTTTCAAACCAACAAACAACCTTCAAACACTGACAACTGATGTCACAATTTCAAAAGCTTTCCAAACATACGAAGAGCGCATGCTTCGACATTTTCGCCCGTCACATTCCCCCATGTAGATTTTTCCACTCGCGCCAGTCCTCATGACTCGCCGGACAGCATAATAATGCTCCGCCAGGATATGTTTGTTGTTATTCGAAACGTGGGGGAGGATTTCCACCCACCCGTCTGTGAACGGAAAAGTATTATTAGGGGTTGGCCTACCTCCATCTCTTTCATTAGGATATTGCATTATGAGCAAGTCACTTGCAAGTCTATCGCGTAAGGAAATTCGCATGCCATTTCCCGCGGCGTAAAGGGGAGAACCATGTTTTGGCGTTCAACCGCCCTAGATCGTACGTTCCGCCACGCAGTACCCCACTGCCCCCCTTTTCGTGTATCCTGACTGGCACTGTCTGGCTGGCACGTCAAATAACAGGATATTCGCCATCTACGTGGGCTACGGTACGGAAGGTGTCCAGATCAACATGGATGGAGAACGAGCGTCTAGCTTTTATTTCGAGGGATATAACTATCTATAATATGTGATTTGATATATTCATCCGGTATTGTGTTGTTTCAAACTCGAGATTGAAGGAATTGTGCCGATAAACGGCTTATATTAGGTGTAGCCATTGCATTGGATTACTTTTAAATGAAAGAAGCATTATTGTGATTGCAGAAATAGAATTGATACGAGCTTAACGTGGTGATATTTCGAATAAGGCGGAAAAGTATTCTAGAGTTGTGTAGTGAATATCGATTCCTGTAATTGGCGTGAATTACAATTAAACCGAGTTTCAAGTGTGTTGAGCATCATTGTTGAAAATGATACAGCAAAGTGAAAAAAGGCAAAATGCAGAAGAAGGTGTTCCTCGTATGAAGCCAGCCCTTCCAGCCAAGCCGATCAATATTCCACCCCCAAACCATCACCACATTGTCTTAGGCAATTCCGGCAGTTTCAGTGCCATTAATTCTGTTTCCAGTAGCAAAGTGAAGGAAATTCGCAAAAACTTTACCGCAGCGTCGAAATCCGTCGACGGAGATTCATTAGAATGCGGCAGCAGCAAACGTCACTTTCCGACATCGCATGT
The DNA here is from genome assembly GCF_024139115.2 of Armigeres subalbatus. Classification (NCBI taxonomy): domain Eukaryota; kingdom Metazoa; phylum Arthropoda; class Insecta; order Diptera; family Culicidae; genus Armigeres; species Armigeres subalbatus. The sequence continues at coordinate 162,765,370 of NC_085139.1, forward strand.
CGTCGCAACTTCTGCTCCAGACGAACAGCTGCGACTGGGCAGTGTCGGTAGTTGTGGCCGCAGTGGAAGTGGTAGCGGTATGTCAACCACCCCTTTAGTAGCAGCATCGTCGTCCTCGCCACGTAAAAACGATCCGACGAAAAAGCTTTCCGACAAAAAAGTTACCCCTTCCTCCCCTAGTCTTGGTTGCACGAATGATTGCTGCGGAATTATCCTAAACTCTAACAGCCATAAACAAGGCCTACAGAGCCACAAGAATGGCACCAATTGCAGTTTGAGCAGTGCCGGTACTGTGGCGAAAACATGCTTTTCCACGGAAGATACCAAGCAAATGAAAAGCCAGAAAGCCGAACTGGGTCGAATAAAAACTTCCAGCGATAGTGTCGACAGTTCGTTATCATCTAGTTCGGGTGGATTTAAGGATCCTGATTTCATAACACGCCAAACGATGGCCTTTGAGTTGTACAAATCCCGAGATACAGCCACCTCTAGTAGTAGCACATGCATCACCAAACCACCCCAACATATTCAAAGCATATCGCAATATCAGAAATCATCGAAACAGCTGGAGCAAATGCTTGCACAACGACTGGAGAAAAGCCTAGCACTGGGTGGGGGCGGTCCTTCGGCTGCTATTGTTATGGCTGGAGCTGGGACCCCGCCAGTGCATCCCAGCACTGCCACACACCTCCGGGCGCGTAGTATCGATACGGGGATGGGAAACACTAGCCTAAGCACCAGTAGCAATAGTGCCGGGTGCTATCTGGGATCGAGCACGATTCCAAAGCAAATTCAGCAGAAGCTGCAGGAGGAGATGAAAATGCAGTGTAAAAACATCAAAGAAAAGTATTTGATAGAGAAACGACACCCCCAGGAGCACTACAAACCGGCGTACAGGGAAGCAGGACAGGTGAGTAATTAGCTCCAGTGCATTACTGTGCAGATTGCACATGTCGATGAGGATGGATTTCCCGCGTAAATCTAATTACGAGTATAACGAAATTGAAGATTAACATCACTGTTTGAAAAAGTTTTCTAAGCGTTGGCCGTTTGGCGTTAGATGACGTTACATGGTTATTTGGCAGGCTGGCAGGTGAAAAATTGTTATCCTTCTTCCCATGTTTCGCGAAAATCATATGCCGGTCTGTTTTATCTCCGAACTGATTGTATCTGACGATGCGCCAATTTTTCGATAAACTCAACTAACATATTTGTTTTGTACATTAGTTTTTCATGTCAAGTGTTTGGCCACAAGGCCCTTCATCTTCAGGTATTAGAACGTCGGCTCCAGGGGAACATTCACCTCAATTTGGGATATTTCTGCTATCGCCTTCACAGTCTTCCTTTTCACGCACCTGACGGTCAAAGGAAGTATACAAAAAGGAAAAGTAGGGTAACCGGCGGTAATGTTGGCCCTGGATGTAACATTGGCTCATCACGCAAATTAATCAATATTTCAGCGATAATGCGTCGATTTGTAGGAAGATATTAACCACTGCTTCTTTAGAAAAGTGTATCAAACACATATCTGCTTCATAACTCTAAATTTATACACTTCTTAAACTATTAAAAGCAATTATCTTGCGTGAAAAATCACTTTGACTCGGTTTTTTAGCAGCCATGTTCCGTTGACTTATGCAGGCTGGCTGTGCTAGAGTTTTTATTTTGCCCAATAAAAGAGTTTTCTGAATGAACATACCTGCTTTCGCACATCAGATGAATGGATAACAACCACACTATGTCAGCTATCATTTTTATTTCACAATTTCCATTAGTAAAGCGAAATAATAAACCAAAACTTTTTTGGACAATACTGGGGGCACCCGTAACCAAATGGTGGCATGCGCTTTCGATTTGTAGCACCACGTTAGTATAGGTGAAACTCTTAAATCAAAACATTCTCACCAATAACTCGTACTGGAGAAAATAACCGAAAGCTGCAGATAGAATTTCCGATGCTTGCGATTAGGTTGCTAAGAATTTTTGTAAAAACAGGTTAATCCACTCAGCGGTCAAGTTTCATTCGCAAATTACATAACGCTAAACTCAACCCACACCAAGCCTCTTGTAATGCTTCATGTATGGTAGGGTTCTGAAATTTATAAAGTCCTTAACGCTCAGACAAGTACCTTCCCACAGCCTAAAACGTTATGTAGTTTGTAAATGGGCCTTCATGATGCTTTTCTCGAATCACTATAATCGTTTTCATTCGCAGAACATACCAAAAATAATTGCCTACATTACGGCTTACGACCTTTCGTGGTTCGATGCACCATTTTCTTCATAATTTTGCAAATAAATGATTCAATTAGTGTAAGAATATTTAGTTTTATCATCTTTCGCACGAATCCTACAAACATTTTCTCATTTGATAATGGAAAGATACAATGGATTGTATGTTTCATTAAATAAACTTTCAACGTCATTTCATGTGCATAATTTCAAGTCAAATTACTTGTTAAATACCTTCATCATAATTTAGATTTATTATTGCAAAAAGTATTTTGATCTGTTAAATGATACCGAAAAAGTATTCTTTCAACTCGGGAAGTTGAAACACGTGAGAGTTTTGAGAGGATTCACAACAGCTGATCGATATAGAGAGGAGTGGAATCAAACGCACATACCAATCATGAAACTTCAATGCAGGCAGAGTTAAAAACAAGCATCCAATAATTGTATTTATGAATAATTGTGTAATAATATCAAGTAGTTGGCACAGTTATAACTTTTTATGCACAGTACAAAGCAAGGAATTGCCTTGAATAAGTTTTACAATTGGCTTTCTTCAGAAGTGCGTTATGCATCATCCCCACCTAAAGCATTGTTGACGTTTTGGAAAAAAGTTTCTTTGAGAGTATCGCGAGAGCGAGAGCAACACAACTGCCATGGTTTTAACTAGCAGTAAATCTCAAAATTATGCGGCAGCCAATAATTAACGTATGCAATTTGTTTCAAGGCACAACATGAGGGCTAGAACATGTAGCCTTTTGCAATTGCAGTTTTTAATACAGTTTTCATTTTTCTAAACATCTTCACTTGCAAATATGGTAAATATTTGGGAAAAAATGATTCATATAATAGTATTTTCGTTAGCATGTCCTAGGTAAGCGTGCTATTGGGGGAATCTGAAACGCACTCTCACAATCAGTGTGGTAGTATTTTACATGCAACCAATTAGATTTCACGCTCAATAAGATGATTTGATTTTCTCTATTTGTTTGCATGCTGCCTTTATTCAACGCAAGCAAAATGACTGGCACTATAAACAGCAACCCGTCTTTATCTCTCGTATGTTCGAAATCAACAATCACTCGTCCCAAGTGGGCTGAAAAATTATCCACCTGATAGGGACAAGGATGCCGACGTTTTGTCCATTTCTCTCGAGACTTTCGCTGGTTTTTATGAGATATTGCGGACATTCATCGTCGTTTTTTGCTATTTGGCGTCAAAACCAAATGTAAGCAAGCCGGCTGGTGGAATAATTCTGGTTGGAAATGCAATATATGAAGATTTATAACGATAAATGTGCTCAACCGTAGCATAATGGGCCAAGGTTTGAGCCGTTACCCCTATATGAATGGGAGAAAAATGGGAAGTTTGGGAAAGGTAGCCTCGATGAGAGCATACAACGTACCCTCTCAGCGTCGCCCTCGATGGATCGAGGTCGGGCGAAAATAAACTTCTTCTTTTTCTCCCTTTTTACCGAAAATCAAAGTCATCATGTTTTGACGTTTGTTATTTACGATGTAAGAGTAAATGAAACAAAAGATATAGTTTTGAAAAGAGCAACTTCGAATTTTTTTCTTCTCGCTCTTTTTGACTTTGCTTTGTGAACAAGTTGCTTTCGTTGTTCGGTTCGGTCTGGTCGCGAAAAAAGTGAAAATCGACGATTTTGGAAAAAAATGCGTCTCATTCCGGGAAGTATAACTCCGAAGAGGAAGAACCGGTAGAATCTGTGTCACCGTTACCGTTAATTCTGCGGGAAGCTCATCGGGAAGTCCTCCGGGTGAAACGCTAATTCCACCAGGGATTGAGATTAACGGAGAAAACTTAATGTACCTGTCCGACCAGGAGAATGCTTACTCGGATCAGTAAATGGATAACGAGAGAAACATGACGTGATTTGTTTCGGCTTTTTTGGTAAGGAGAAACTGAAGTACCGTAAAAGGGCCCCCAGAATGAAGAGCGCAGCAACGAGTTTTAATAGTAAGTTGTATTTTCTGTCAAAACCTGCCGCTGCCACTGCGCTAACCATGCTGGATGGACCGGAACCTCACCGAAGTTGCAACAGCTTTAAACGCCGGTATCCAAGCAGCAGCAAAGATGTTTGCCGATCGCAGATCGCAAATCTATGGGCAGCCCGCAAGCTGTCGTGTCGTTCGGGAGTGAAATCTACGATGCCGGATGCCTGAAATTAATCAACGAACAATCCACGTCTATACGTTGGCTGGGTCTTACGTACACAGTAAGGAGTTCAGTCAGGACAAAGTCCGTCGTGCTGCTATCTATGTAGAGGATCAAATAGTAGAATAAAAAACCCCTGAAGTGTAAGTAGAACAGTGATTTGTGGATAAAATTGTTTAAAATGGAAACCATTTACAACTGCTAGCATGATCTTTGAAAACGTCGTACGGGGTCGTACACTTATACGTAAGCATATTTTCTGGGTTTTCGACCGCCCCTCCCCCTTGTAATTTTTTTTTCGCACAGATGATTTTTTATTTATATGGAGCGTAAGATAGACCGACGCTCCCTCCCCCCATAAGTGCTTAGGTAATATGTGTACGGCACCTATGTCCATATTAAAAATTCTCTTTCATTAAACTCTCTTTCGCTAATATCGCAATATTGTCTAAAATGTGCAATATTTTCATCTCAGCATGCTAGTTAATTGCTTCAGATCTCTGCTAAAAATCCGACCTAAATGTTTGTGTGGCATTGTAATAATCGAAAGCGAAATTAAACAAAGGAAGGCTCTCTTTTGGATATTCGACGTTTTCAAAAATCGTGCGAGATCTAATACCATTAATCTATATACCAATTCATAATTAATCTTATAATCGAGATCTAATACCATCTAATATCTCACACAGGACTTCACAGGACGCCTCTGGAAAAAGGAGCATTACAAGTAATGTTCGTTGAATGCTTTTCCGATACGGCCACGGTTACGATTCGCTTCGCCTGTTAAGGGAAGGAGATCTCCCGCGTATTTCTGATGGAACCGGAGACCAAGCTGTTCTCTGCTAACCTTTTGAAGCCACAAGCAAACCTCCAAATGGAACTAGGTCGTACTCCAAGTTACTTAGCCGTTTGTCAGCTGCAGTTCTTCCAACGAGGTTGACGGTTGAGATGAATCTGCTGCACAACCGGGATCCGATCGGCGTCTCCATTAAAAATATGTTCTTGTAAGTATCAGCTGCGTGAATTTCGGAAAGTAATTAACTAACGACCGCTCTTTCGAATTGTAGGCCGTTGGTCAAGCTTATTGACAGACTATCGAACGCTATCTACATTTCTTGCGCTTCTGTGTTTGGGTCAACGATGAAAGCGTAGAGGAGAACGCTAATCTTGTCATTTGTCTGTTGATCCGATGTACGGAATGCTTGGGTCCGAAAGATTTCAAGGCGTAGAAAGAAGCAGGATGAGGCGGAAGATACGATCACTGGTCTAGGCTTCTCGCATCCTCTTTCAGAGAGAGAGATGACGACAAAGATTACATGAATACCAGAGCTGCCGTTCTGTGCTTCTATTGAACGCTGGTGAATCCGTTGGGCCGTTGTGTACCGCATGCATCGGTGATCAAAGAAGGCAAAAACGAATCATTGCGAGCTCTGCCATTCTACGCTCCTTGGTACCGCTGGAAGATTTTCGAGTAGTTCTGGTTTTGTTCACATTGACTAACACGGCGAAGGAAGGCCAAAGTCCGCGGTTCCAGATGGCTCCAGTGAAGCCGGTGGACCTCTTCCAAACAATTCAAACAACAATGTTGTCGGCGTGCGTACAGCCTCTTTCAATGATTCCTGCGATCGACGACTTCTGGACGGACCCGAAGGGTGAATTCGAGAGCAATGTTGTAAATACGTAGCCCTAACTGATGGGTAAAAATGCAGCCGGTGCGATCAAGTTGCTCTGTACTGTAGAATGTATACGTGCCTAAACTAGTGCATGGCTTAGCTGGTAAGTAGAATTCTTTGTAAGCAGTCCTGAAACTGATTGGATTGCATTGGTTGAAGAAGAACTCATTTATCCTGAGAGGATCCCCAGACTTACAGAAGAAATCTTCTGATTCCAAGGATTCCCAAAAGTTATTTGTAGATTTCCAGAAGGAAACTTTTATATGAATCAGATTATATCTCCCAAATTATTTTGTGAAATTCTCTGAAAAAATTTTTCAACGGGAAATTCCTTCGGGAGCTCCGGCAATTCTTCCAGGAATATTTTCAGAAGTTCCTTTGGAATTTCGGGAATTCCTTCGAGTATTCCTTCTTTTGGGATCTGGAATTCCTCCAGAAATTACTTTGGGAATTCGTCCAGGAGTTCTTTCGAGAATTCCCCCAGAAATTACTTTGGGAATCCCTCACGAAATTGCTTCTGGAATTTATTCGAAGAAATTCCCGGAGGAATTCCTTTGGGAATTTCTCCGGGAATTCCTTTGGGAATTTCTCCGGGAATTTCTTTGGGAATTTCTCCGGGAATTCCTTCGTAAGAACCCTTCGGGAATTCCTCCAGGATTTTTTTCGGGAATTCCTCCGGGAATTTTTTCGGGAATTCACCATCGAATTCCTTTGGGAACTCCGCCGGGAATTCTTCAGGGAGTTCCTTCTAAAATTCCTCCGGGAGTTCCTTCGGGAATTCCTCCGAATTTCCTCCAAGAATTCCTTCGGAAATTCCTCCAGGATTTTTTCCGGGAATTTCTCCAGGAATTCCTCCAAGAATTCTTTCGGGAATTCCTCCAAGCATTCTTTCGGGATTTCCTCCAAAAATTCTTTCGGGAATTCCTCCGGAAATCCCTCCAGGAATTTCTCCGGGAATTCCTTGGGTAATTCCTTCTGGAATTCCTTGGGTAATTCCTTTGGCAATTCCTCTGGAAATTCCTCCGGGATTTCTTTGGGAATTCTTCCGGGATTTCTTTGGGAATTCCTTCGGAAATTCCTCCGGGTATTCCTCCGGGAATTCCTTCGGGAATTCGTCCTTGAATTTCTTCGGGAATTCCTTCTGGAATTCCTCCGGGAATTACTCCGGGAATTCCTTCGGAAATTTCTTTGGGAACTTTTCCGAGAATCACTTCTGGAATCCGCTGGAATTATTTTTAAGAATTCCTCTGGGAGTTCTTCGGGAATTTTTTTTGGGAGTTCCTTCGAGAATTCCTCCGAGAATTCCTTTGGGAATTCCTTCGGGAATTCCTTTGGGAATTCCTTCGGGAATTCCTTTGGGAATTCCTTCGGAAATTCCTTCGGGAATTCCTTTGGAAATTCCTTCGGGAATTCCTTCGAGAATTCCTTTGAGAATTCCTTCGGGAATTCCTTTGGGAATTCCTTTGGGCATTCCTTCGGGAATTCCTTTGGAAATTCCTACGGGAATCCCTTTGGGAATTCCTTTGGGAATTCCTTTGTGAATTTCTTCGGTAATTCCTTTGGGAATTCCTGTGTGAATTCCTTTGGGAGTTCCATCGGGAATTCCTTTGGGAGTTCCTTCGGGAATTCCTATGGGAGTTCCTTCGGGAATTCCTTTGGGAGTTCCTTCGAGAATTCCTTTGGGAATTCCTTCGAGAATTCCTCCAGGAATTCCGCCGGGAATTCCTTCGGGAATTCCTCCGGGAATTCCTTCGGGAATTCCTTCGGGAATTCCTCCGGGATTTTTTTCGGAAATTCACCATCGCATTCCTCTGGAATTCCGGGAGGAATTCTCGAAAGAATTCCCGGAGGAATTCCCGAAAAAATTCCCGAAGGAATTCCCGGAGGAATTCTCGAAGAAATTCCCGAAGGAATTCCCGGAGGAATTCCCGAAGAAATTCCCGAAGGAATTCCCGGAGGAATTCCCGTAGGAATTCCCAAAGGAATTCCCGAAGGAACTCCCAAAGGAATTCCCGAAGGAACTCCCAAAGGAATTCCCGAAGGAACTCCCAAAGGAATTCCCGAAGCAACTCCCAAAGGAATTCCCAAAGGAGCTCCCAAAGGAATTCCCGAAGGAACTCCCAAAGGAATTCCCGAAAGAACTCCCAAAGGAATTCCCGAAGGAACTCCCAAAGGAATTCCCGAAGGAACTTCCAAAGGAATTCACACAGGAATTCCCAAAGGAATTCACACAGGAATTCCCAAAGGAATTACCGAAGAAATTCACAAAGGAATTCCCGAAGGAATTCCCAAAGAAATTCCCAAAGGAATTCCCGAAGGAATTCCCAAAGGAATTCCCGAAGGAATTCCCAAAGGAATTCCCGAAGGAATTCCCAAAGGAATTCCCGAAGGAATTCCCAAAGGAATTCTCGAAGGAATTCCCAAAGGAATTCCCGAAGGAATTCCCAAAGGAATTCTCGAAGGAATTCCCAAAGGAATTCCCGAAGGAATTTCCAAAGAATTCCCGAAGGAATTCCCGAAGGAATTCAAAGGAATTCTGAAGGAATTCTAAAGGAATTCGAAGGAATTCCCAAAGGAATTCCGCAAGGAATTCCAAAGGAATTCTGAAGGAATTCAAAGGAATTCGAAGGAATTCCCAAAGGAATTCGAAGGAATTCCCAAAGGAATTCTGAAGGAATTCTAAAGGAATTCGAAGGAATTATTAAAGGAATTCCCGAAGGAATTCCCAAAGGAATTCCCGAAGGAATTCCCAAAGGAATTCCCGAAGGAATTCCCAAAGGAATTCCCGAAGGAATTCCCAAAGGGATTCCCGAAGGAATTCCCAAAGGAATTCCCGAAGGAATTCCCAAAGGAATTCCCAAAGGAATTCCCGAAGGAATTCCCAAAGGAGTTCCCAAAGGAGTTCCCAAAGGAGTTCCCAAAGGAGTTCCCAAAGGAATTCCCAAAGGAATTCCCGAAGGAATTCCCAAAGGAATACCCGAAGGAATTCCCAAAGGAATACCCGAAGGAATTCCCAAAGGAATTCTCGAAGAACTCCCGGACGAATTCCCAAAAATAATTCCAGCGAATTCCAGAAGAATTTCTCGAAAGAGTTCCCAAAGGAATACCCGAAGGAATTTCCAAAGGAATACCCGAAGGAATTCCCAAAGGAATTCTCGAAGAACTCCCGGACGAATTCCCAAAAATAATTCCAGCGAATTCCAGAAGAAATTCTCGGAAGAGTTCCCAAAGGAATTCCCAAGGGAATTCCCGAAGGAATTCCCAAAGGAATTCTCGAAGAACTCCCGGAGGAATTCCCAAAAATAATTCCAGCGGATTCCAGAAGTGATTCTTGGAAGAGTTCCCAAAGGAATTCTCGGAGTAATTCCCGGAGGAATTTCAGAAGGAATTCCTGGAGGAATTCGAAGGAATTCAAAGACGAATTCCCGAAGGAATTTACCAAGGAATTCCTGGAGAAATTCCAGGAGCAACTTCCGGAGAAATTCTAGGAGCAATGCCCGGAGGAACTCCCAAAGAAATTCCCGAAGAAACTCCCGGAGGAATTCCCGAAAAAAATTCCAGAGGAATTCACAAAGGGATTCGATGAGGAATTCCAGAAGTAATTCTCGGAAGAATTCCCAAAGAATTCACCGAGGAATTCCTGGAGAAATTCAAGAAGAAACTTCCGGAGAAATTCTAGGAGCAATACCCGAAGGAATTCTCGAAAGAATTTCCGGGGGAATTTCCGAAAATATTCCGGAGGGATTCTCGAAGGAATTTCCGGAGGAAATCCAAAAAAAAATTCCAGAGGAATTCACAAAGGGATTCGATGAGGAATTCCAGAAGTAATTCTCGGAAGAATTAACAAAGAATTCGCCGAGGAATTCCTGGAGAAATTCCAGAAGCAACTCCCGGATAATTTCTAGGAGCAATGCCCAGATGAATCCCTGGAAGATTTCCCGAAGGAATCCCTGGAGAAATTCCCGATGGAATTCGCTGAGGGGAATTCCTCCTGTAATTTTCTTCGCGACTTTCTCCGGAAATCCATTGGGAACTTATCCGGGAGTACCTCCAGAAAATCTTCCGAGATTTCCTTCGGGAAATAATTGGAGTAATTCTCCAGGAAGTCCTCCATTTCATCGGAAAATCCTTCGGGAACTCCTCCAGGAAACCTTTTGGGAAGTGATCCAGAAACTCCTCCGGGTATTTTTTCGCAACTTTCTCTAGGGGTTCCTTAGGGAACTCCTCCGGAAAAACCTACAGGAATTCTTCGTGAAATTCTTTTATGAATTCTTCCAAAATTACCTTCGGGAAGTCCTCTATGAAATCCTTCGGGTGCTCCATGGAAGTCCTCTACGAAATTCTTCGGGAAATCCTTCGGGAAGTGCTCACTCCGGTACTTCTTTATGGCTTTCTCTCGAAATTCTTCCAGGATTACCTTCGTGATTCCTCTATGAAATCCTTCTGAAAGTGCTCCGAGAAACCCAACGGGAAGTCCTCATAAAATCTTTCGAAAGTCCTGCAGGAAATGTTTCCTCCAGGAAATACTTCGGGAAGTGCTTCCTCCGGGTACCCCTTTGCGACTTTTTCTGGGAGTTCCTAAGGGAACTTCTCCGGAAATATCTTCAGGAATTCTTCGGGAAATTCTTCCGGGATTACCTTTGTGAAATCCTACGAGAAGTCCTCTATAAAATCCTTGTGGAAGTGTTCCGGGAAACCCAACGGGAACTCCTCATGAAATCTTTCGGCAAATCCTCCAGGTAATTCTTCGGGAAATCTTTCGGGCATTTGGTTATTTTGCAGCGCATGTCGGGCAATGAAAAGTACGTTTGATAGCACCTGTAATGCAAAAGAAAAAATACATTCTTGATTTGTCTGCTACAATATTAATCTTATTTCACTATTAATTAGTTTCCCGTTTTTCTGCGCATTTCAAAAACTATCCGGTGCACAATCCACCACACAAAACACACCCTATCGAGGATCCATCAAAGCGCACAACTTCGGACGGACTTTTTTCATCGTTTCGGCATACTGAATTCCTCCCTCCGTCACCGACATACGATGGATTTCATCTGGCAGAGAGGATCCCTAACTGAACTGGATTTGTCGTCTGCAGACGATGCTTGGTCCTGATCCCGGAAGAGCACCACATTCAAAACCAAACGGATGACGACATGATGTTTAAGATGGATCGATGCATAACGGCCCTACTTACTACATTAACATTTTGATGATAATAATTGTTCTTATTGTAGCCCTAATGTATAATTATTTATTAATAAACGATGATTAAAAAAAGTGACTGTAAACAACAACAGCTCTGTATGAGAGCTTGGTGACGTCTAATAATATTTCTCTTTCAAGCACATAGGAAATCCTATCCTTTCTATGTGCTTGAAAGTGAAGGATGATTAGACATCAACAAGCTCTATTTCATGAAAGAAAACAAAAACAATAAGAAGAAGCGCCAATCGCAGGAGCTCGATGTTGCTTGACGTTCCATAGCAAGACATCGGACCCATATCAGGCTGAAACGTCAAACCATTTCGCAAGTTCGAAGTCAGACGGGCTCGACGCAAACGGTGCAGAATCGCGAGATGTAAGGCGGATCCTCTTGCTCTGCTGAGACTCAGATCGGACTTTGTCTCACTGATCCTCACTTTGATGTCAAGCTCCTGTCGGACTCAGATTTCTTAGAGGGTATAAACGTACAGAGGCTCATAGCTCCTTACACAACAGAATATGTCTCGCCTAACTTTTCAAAAGGACCTAAGTAACATTATTTTTCATGAATTAATTTGAATAGCGCAATCAACAGAACAACATGAAAGCTTTTGATTGCAGTACTCAAATTAATTCATGAAAAAAATGTTACTTAGGTCCTTTTGAAAAGTTAAGCGAGATGTACTCTGAAGGTACCCTCTGAGAAATCTGAGTCCGACAGAAGCTTGACATCAAAGCCCCGATCAGTGAGACAGAGCCTGATATGAGAGTGAGCAGAGCAAGAGGATCCGCCTTACATCTCGCGATTCTGCACCGTTTGCGTCGAGCCCGTCTGACTTCGAACATGCGAATTGACTTTGACGTTTCAGCCTGATATGGGTCCGATGTCTTGCTATGGATCGTCAAGCCACGTCGAGCTCTTGATTTGGGGTTCTTCTTCTTGTTTTCTTTTTCTTTCATCATTTTGAACTTGCTGGCGTTTAATCATCTTTCTCTTTCAAGCACGTAGGAAAGATATATGAACTGTTTTCATTGTTTCTCGATGAAAACAAAGCATATCCTTCTTACGCGCTAGAAAGAGAAAGGTGATTAGACGTCAGCAAACTCAATTTTATTATTGACGTTTGTTTATATTTTTGTCATAGAAATGAAAACATTTGATTTATTTCTTGAAATTATTTCACGGCCATATAGCCAAGTTGTAAATCGCTGCGTCTTCATCACCTTATCTCCCAGGATCAGCTTCAAGCTTCGGCAGTGATGATCATCTCGAGAGGCAACTGCAGTTGTGGCTACCTGAGGATGAGTTCCGGGAGAACGCCGCCAGCACAAACAGCCGAAGATGTGGAATTCCACCAATGGAATTCCACCAATTCCAAATTTTTCCGGCATTCCTCCGAGAATTGATTTCAAATCCGGAAGTGTTCTAAGAATCAAACAGCCGAAGAAGCATTCCTCCGGGAATTGCTTTCAATTCCGGAAGTTTTCTCAGAATCTCCTGCCAAATATTGTTTTTGTGATTCCGAACGGAATGTATGGAATTTTGGTGCGAATCCTTTTGGGGTTCCGTAGGCATTTTTTTTGGATTCCAGAGAGGATTCTTATGAGGTTGTGAAATAGATCCTTTGACATTCATTATAGAATCCTTTTGGGGAACCAAAGGAAATCCCTCTTAAATTTAGAATATAATACTTCTTGAGATTAGGAGAGGAATCCTTTTTTAGGAAATTGTTTTAGGATCATGCAGAGAATCCTGTCCAGATATTGATGCAAATCCATCGGGTATTGCGAAGGGAAACCTTCTCGGATTCCAGAGAGCATCTACTTGAGATTCCAAAAGGAAATCGTTTATGATTCGGAAAAAAATCTTTATGGGGCTCCATAAGAAATCCGTTTGGGACTCTGAAGAGATTTTTTTATTTCAGATTTTGAGAAATTCTGAATTCTATTTGGAATCTGAGTATAGGATTCTCTTCCGAATTCGAAAACGAATTTCTTCGGAATCCCATTACGACTTCCTCAAGAATCCTAGAAAGATTCAAGAAGGAATATAAAAAATAACCCTTTTGAACTTGGGGACGAATTTCTCCGGGTAATTTGCTGAGAATTTATCCCGAAATTCTTACGGGAATTACTCGCCTTTTGGACATCTTTCCGGAAATTCTTTAATGGAATTCTCTAGGAAATTCCTCCGGCAATTTATTCGGAAATTTCTCCAGGAACTTCTTCGAGCATTCAAGGAATTCTTTCGAGAGTTTCTCCGGGAATTCATTCGTAAATTCCTCCGGGTATTTGACAGTGAATTTGTTCGGGAATTCCACCGAGAATCCCTTTGAGAACCCCGCTGGGAATTTTGCTGGGAAAACCTTCGGAAATTCTTCCGAAAATTCCATTGAAAATCTCCGGGAAATCCTTCAGGAACTCATCCGGAAAATCCTTCGGAAATATTTTCGGGAATTCCTCCGAGTTTTTCTTCGAGAATTCCTTCAAGGATTCCTCCAGGAATTGCGTCAGGGATTCTTCCGGAAATCCTTTCGTTTATTTGTCTGGGGACTCCTTCAGCAGCTCTTCCGGGAATTCCTTCAGGAGTTCCCCCCGGGAATTCTATCGAAAATAACTTCAGGGGTTTTTCCAAAAAATAATTCGGGTATTCCTTCAGGAGTTCCTTCAAGAATTCCATCGAAAGCTCCTCCGGGTATTCCTTCAGGAATTTCAGGAGGAATCACCGAGGGAATTCTTGAAGGAGTTCCCGAAAGAACACGCGGAGGATTTCCCGGACAAATTCACGAAAGAAATTTCAGGAGGAATTTTCTTCGACATTTTATCCGGGAATTCCTGTGGAAATTCATTCGGGAACTACTACAAGAATTCCTTCGGGAGTTTCTCCAGGAATTCCTTCGGAAATTTCTCCGGGAGTTCCTTCGGGAATTCATCCGGGAGTTTTCTATGGAGTTCCTGGAGGAAATCCTGAAGGAATACCCGAATGAGTTTTCATAAGAATACCCGGAGCAACTGCCGACGAAATCCGCGGAGGATTTCCCGGACACCTTAACTAATGTGACCAGCAAGCGTCCTGCGAAACGCGGGACGCCTATCTGGATTACATCACTGGCTCGAAAGTGGATCCTCCAAAAGTGCATTTCGCATTGATTTTGGCCCAAAAAAAATTGAAAAAAATATTTGTAAAGCTGTATGAACGAACTAAAAAATGCAGCGTCCTGCGAAACGCGGGACATCGCGGGAGTTCGTTCGGAAGTATTCCTTCAGGAGTTCCTCCGGAAATTCCATCGAAAAGGGGAAGGATTCCTTCGGGAATTCCTTAGGGAAGGGCTCCACCGGAAATTCCTTCGGGATGGACTCCTTCGAGAATTCCTTCGGGAAGGATTCCTCCGGGAATTCCTTCGGGAAGGATTCCTCCGGGAATTCCTTCGGGAAGGATTCCTCCAGGGATTCCTTCAGGAAGAATTCCTCCGGGAATTCCTTCGGGAAGGATTCCTCCGGGAATTCCTTCGGGAATGATTCCACCGGGAATTCCTTCGGGATAGACTCCTCCGAGAATTCCTTCGGGAAGGATTCCTCCGAGAATGATTCCTCCAGGAATTCCTTCGGGAATTCCTTTGGGAATGACTCCTCCGGGAAGGAATCCTCCGGAAATTCTTTCGGGAAGGATTCCTCGAGGAAATCCTTCGGGAAGTATTCCTCCGGGAGTTCCTTCCGGAAGGATTCCTCCGGGAAATCCTTCGGAAAGAATTCTTCCGGAATTCTTTCGTTAGTAAAATCGTCCGAGGATTCCTTCGTCAGTTCTCCCGGGAATTCTATCGGAAATTCCTTCAGCAGTTCCTCCGAGAATTCCTTTGGAAAATCCTCGGGGAATTGCTTCGGGGATCCCTCCGGGAATTCTTCAAGTGATTCTTCTTGCAATTTCTTCGGGGATTTCTCCGGGAATTCTTTCGTTTATTTGTCCGGGAATTCATTCCCGAAGGAATTCCCGAATGAGTTCTCGGAAGAACTACCGAAGGAATCCCCGGCCAAATTAACGAAAAATTAAATTAAAATTAAATTAAAATTAAATTAAAATTAAATTAAAATTAAATTAAAATTAAATTAAAATTAAATTAAAATTAAATTAAAATTAAATTAAAATTAAATTAAAATTAAATTAAAATTAAATTAAAATTAAATTAAAATTAAATTAAAAATTAAATTAAAATTAAATTAAAATTAAATTAAAATTAAATTAAAATTAAATTAAAATTAAATTAAAATTAAATTAAAATTAAATTAAAATTAAATTAAAATTAAATTAAAATTAAATTAAAATTAAATTAAAATTAAATTAAAATTAAATTAAAATTAAATTAAAATTAAATTAAAATTAAATTAAAATTAAATTAAAATTAAATTAAAATTAAATTAAAATTAAATTAAAATTAAATTAAAATTAAATTAAAATTAAATTAAAATTAAATTAAAATTAAATTAAAATTAAATTAAAATTAAATTAAAATTAAATTAAAATTAAATTAAAATTAAATTAAAATTAAATTAAAATTAAATTAAAATTAAATTAAAATTAAATTAAAATTAAATTAAAATTAAATTAAAATTAAATTAAAATTAAATTAAAATTAAATTAAAATTAAATTAAAATTAAATTAAAATTAAATTAAAATTAAATTAAAATTAAATTAAAATTAAATTAAAATTAAATTAAAATTAAATTAAAATTAAATTAAAATTAAATTAAAATTAAATTAAAATTAAATTAAAATTAAATTAAAATTAAATTAAAATTAAATTAAAATTAAATTAAAATTAAATTAAAATTAAATTAAAATTAAATTAAAATTAAATTAAAATTAAATTAAAATTAAATTAAAATTAAATTAAAATTAAATTAAAATTAAATTAAAATTAAATTAAAATTAAATTAAAATTAAATTAAAATTAAATTAAAATTAAATTAAAATTAAATTAAAATTAAATTAAAATTAAATTAAAATTAAATTAAAATTAAATTAAAATTAAATTAAAATTAAATTAAAATTAAATTAAAATTAAATTAAAATTAAATTAAAATTAAATTAAAATTAAATTAAAATTAAATTAAAATTAAATTAAAATTAAATTAAAATTAAATTAAAATTAAATTATTAAAATTAAATTAAAATTAAATTAAAATTAAATTAAAATTAAATTAAAATTAAATTAAAATTAAATTAAAATTAAATTAAAATTAAATTAAAATTAAATTAAAATTAAATTAAAATTAAATTAAAATTAAATTAAAATTAAATTAAAATTAAATTAAAATTAAATTAAAATTAAATTAAAATTAAATTAAAATTAAATTAAAATTAAATTAAAATTAAATTAAAATTAAATTAAAATTAAATTAAAATTAAATTAAAATTAAATTAAAATTAAATTAAAATTAAATTAAAATTAAATTAAAATTAAATTAAAATTAAATTAAAATTAAATTAAAATTAAATTAAAATTAAAATTAAATTAAATTAAATTAAAATTAAATTAAAATTAAATTAAAATTAAATTAAATTAAAATTAAATTAAAATTAAATTAAAATTAAATTAAAATTAAATTAAAATTAAATTAAAATTAAATTAAAATTAAATTAAAATTAAATTAAAATTAAATTAAAATTAAATTAAAATTAAATTAAAATTAAATTAAAATTAAATTAAAATTAAATTAAAATTAAATTAAAATTAAATTAAAATTAAATTAAAATTAAATTAAAATTAAATTAAAATTAAATTAAAATTAAATTAAAATTAAATTAAAATTAAATTAAAATTAAATTAAAATTAAATTAAAATTAAATTAAAATTAAATTAAAAATTAAATTAAAATTAAATTAAAATTAAATTAAAATTAAATTAAAATTAAATTAAAATTAAATTAAAATTAAATTAAAATTAAATTAAAATTAAATTAAAATTAAATTAAAATTAAATTAAAATTAAATTAAAATTAAATTAAAATTAAATTAAAATTAAATTAAAATTAAATTAAAATTAAATTAAAATTAAATTAAAATTAAATTAAAATTAAATTAAAATTAAATTAAAATTAAATTAAAATTAAATTAAAATTAAATTAAAATTAAATTAAAATTAAATTAAAAATTAAATTAAAATTAAATTAAAATTAAATTAAAATTAAATTAAAATTAAATTAAAATTAAATTAAAATTAAATTAAAATTAAATTAAAATTAAATTAAATTAAAATTAAAATTAAATTAAAATTAAATTAAAATTAAATTAAAATTAAATTAAAATTAAATTAAAATTAAATTAAAATTAAATTAAAATTAAATTAAAATTAAATTAAAATTAAATTAAAATTAAATTAAAATTAAATTAAAATTAAATTAAAATTAAATTAAAATTAAATTAAAATTAAATTAAAATTAAATTAAAATTAAATTAAAATTAAATTAAAATTAAATTAAAATTAAATTAAAATTAAATTAAAATTAAATTAAAATTAAATTAAAATTAAATTAAAATTAAATTAAAATTAAATTAAAATTAAATTAAAATTAAATTAAAATTAAATTAAAATTAAATTAAAATTAAATTAAAATTAAATTAAAATTAAATTAAAATTAAATTAAAATTAAATTAAAATTAAATTAAAATTAAATTAAAATTAAATTAAAATTAAATTAAAAATTAAATTAAAATTAAATTAAAATTAAATTAAAATTAAATTAAAATTAAATTAAAATTAAATTAAAATTAAATTAAAATTAAATTAAAATTAAATTAAAATTAAATTAAAATTAAATTAAAATTAAATTAAAATTAAATTAAAATTAAATTAAAATTAAATTAAAATTAAATTAA
Source organism: Armigeres subalbatus (assembly GCF_024139115.2). Classification (NCBI taxonomy): domain Eukaryota; kingdom Metazoa; phylum Arthropoda; class Insecta; order Diptera; family Culicidae; genus Armigeres; species Armigeres subalbatus. Next base: position 162,783,530 of record NC_085139.1, read on the forward strand.
AATTAAATTAAAATTAAATTAAAATTAAATTAAAATTAAATTAAAATTAAATTAAAATTAAATTAAAATTAAATTAAAATTAAATTAAAATTAAATTAAAATTAAATTAAAATTAAATTAAAATTAAATTAAAATTAAATTAAAATTAAATTAAAATTAAATTAAAATTAAATTAAAATTAAATTAAAATTAAATTAAAATTAAATTAAAATTAAATTAAAATTAAATTAAAATTAAATTAAAATTAAATTAAAATTAAATTAAAATTAAATTAAAATTAAATTAAAATTAAATTAAAATTAAATTAAAATTAAATTAAAATTAAATTAAAATTAAATTAAAATTAAATTAAAATTAAATTAAAATTAAATTAAAATTAAATTAAAATTAAATTAAAATTAAATTAAAATTAAATTAAAATTAAATTAAAATTAAATTAAAATTAAATTAAAATTAAATTAAAATTAAATTAAAATTAAATTAAAATTAAATTAAAATTAAATTAAAATTAAATTAAAATTAAATAAAAATTAAAATTAAATTAAAATTAAATTAAAATTAAATTAAAATTAAATTAAAATTAAATTAAAATTAAATTAAAATTAAATTAAAAATAAATTAAAATTAAATTAAAATTAAATTAAATTAAAATAAATTAAAATTAAATTAAAATCTCAAGTATTCAGATCAATTCATTCATGCAGTAAAATCAAAACAATCCAAAAATTCAAAACAATCCTTTCGACCAACTCAATCCAATCAATCAAGACAATGCATTCTAATGAAAACATTTAATTCAATCAAAGCAGCCCATTCAATCGAACCGATCCAATTAATTGGAGTAATATCTTCAATCAATGCAATCCATTCTATCGCAACAATCCATTCAAGCAGAGAAATCAAAGCAACCCATCAATTAAAATAGTCCAATCAAGCAAAATAATCCAATAATTTAATTTGGTCGAAGCAGTCTAATTTTCCAAACTAACACATTCAACTCATTCAACACAAGCAATTCAACCAATCAGACCAATCTATTCAAAGCTATCGTATAATCCAATAAAATCGAGCAGATCAATCAATGGAATCCAGTGGAATCATAGCAGTGAACGAGACATAATCCTTTTTTAAGCAGAAGCAGCCAGCTGGAATGACCTATAGGAACAGAATATTGTTCTTCCACGAAGCAGATCTAAAAAAATAGAAATCTCATCATTGACTATTTCTCATTAGGAATACAAATAATCAATAAATTTACCCCGGAAACGTCTGGTGCATGCTTGGGTACATGTCGATCTCGTTTTCAATCCACTTTTCCGACTCCTGCAAATCTGAGCAACTTCCATCTCGCTGAGTGAACTGTCCTTCCCGAAAGAAAGCACCACCAACTTTAACCTGACGTGTGAAAGTGCCCAGTTCCGCCTTCAATGTCATCCTTAAAGCAACGCCGTTCTTGAGCTCGAACTTATTAGCGAAGATCTTCTCATTACGAACTGAAATCGTAAAATTGATGGTTTGAAATGACTCTTTGATGAGCAGCACAACACGGATTCAGCCATTCAAAGGTACTTACCTGTAACAAGGCAGGATCAGACTATAGCAATAGTCGGTGCCCAGGATGTTGTATATTTCCGAACATACACTCCGGACCAATCTTTTTACGCGGGTATCCAGTGGTGCTGGTCTTTTTAAAGGCTTGTATTGATGCCAAGCTCAGGATAAAAGCAACGACGATCGGTGTTATTAGCACGCAATAAACTTGAAGCTATCACGACGGAAGAACCATTTATAATTTCCCAATTTTCTCGTTTTGTTTGTTCCACGACCGAACCGACCGAACTCGCATCGACTTGTCAAAGTTTCCGAAATAAAGCCAATGAGCTTGAGCGAGATGAAAAATTTCGAACAAGCTTGTTTTGAAATAATGTTGCTTTGTTTCTTTTACTCCTTCTGCAAAAAGTAAACGTCAAACTGTTTTTCGATAAAGAAGAAGAAGCTTCATTTCGCCCCTGGCTTGATCATCGAGGGCGACTTTAAGAGGGTACGGGCTTCTGAAGACAATTTCACTTAGTTAGTTTTTTTTATCAAATATTTGGGCAGTTACATATCAGATGATAAGAAGTTTCATAATCGGATTCACATATTTGCCATGTGAAAGTTAATTGGTATGTTTCAGATGAAATATCTTTATCTGATCACATGCACATATTACTCGAATATGAGGCTGGAAATCAACTCATAGAAACCAGAAGAGATCCTAGGAAAACTAACTGGGAATTTAAAATCTCAAATTTGATAAGTGAGCATGAGCATGAGCATGAGCATGAGCATGAGATGATCGTACAATTCGTAGTTGCTACTCCGTGATTGACCAGAACTAGCGGAATTGCACAAGGAACCAACAGATGGGACTTGGGATTAGCACTCCATCCTCAATGTGCACGTTCCGAAAGCTCAACATTTGAAGGTTCAATAACGGCGCCGGCCACGTCCTTACGATCATCGAGGGAAGGGAAGGAATGTTATTGTAACAACCGTTGTTTTAGAGACCGACGAATCGTCTGCATCTCTACGGTTGTTACGGGAAGGAGTATTGTAGGTAGGGAGAGGAAGTGTCATTACTTAGATAAGGATTCACCTTGGTAAGTGATGTAATCCAAGTAACTAGCATGTTAATGTTGACGCGAGAACAAAGCTAAGATCAGCTACGACGTATTTTGTTGTGTCATTGTTCACCCAACGTAGCAGCAGACAATCAATCGCTCCGGTAGAGCAATTGTAAATGGTTTGTGATAATTCTAACATAATCTGCTCCTGAAAAATGTATGCTGGGTGTTTCTGTAATTGTAATATTACGTGGTCCCACTCAAGAAATCGCGTACCGCACATAAGAAAACATCACAATGTTATTTATTCATAGATTAGCGGCGAGACGTGAAGTTTTGAGCAAATTAACCACTTTCTTGCTTTGTTATAAATTATTCAGAATACATCAATTTACTAGAAAGATCAAACATTTTTCATTATACTAATTTTCAATGAAAGCAACATGCAACACAGCAGCAAATAGAATATCCATTACGTAGACGAGCCTTGAAACTATAGCCTAATTATTGTTTCTATACATTCCTTTACACCATAAAACTAAACTATCTCGCATTTCGTTTTATGAATTTTTTATCGAACTTCGTGTTTCAGCAAATCAAATGTTTCAGCAACACATCACTCAATAATGTCATAAAAATATTTCTATCATGCTGACTGCCATGGAGGATTATTAACTAATAATTTGAGTGTGTGTTGCTAATTTCCATTTGATTAATAAAACTCAAGCTGATGTCATCAATATAAATAAATCGTTACCTTTATGGGAACACCCAGTTAAGCCGGCACTAACCAGATTGATTTGTTCTTAAAAATGAGATTATGACAAATCGTGTATACCGTAATCGATAAGTGTAAATTTGTAATAAATGTAATGAATATAATGTCTCAAATAGCTGTGCCATCAGCGTAAAGTTGTCAATTCAGAGATTCAGTTTCTAGTTTGGCCCGGTTCAGGATGTTCAGTGTTTTGTAGATAGAACAGAATTGTGTTTTAATTTCTATGTCTTTTTCGATCGTATTTTTGGTCGTGTGATCAATAAACCTCAACGATTTAAAGAAAAATCAAGTTGCCCAATAAAATGTCATAAAATAGAATTTTGTTCAATAAGTTTGTTGAGATTAAAAAGGCTTGTTCATCTCGTGCAATCATTCGCATTGAATAATGAAAATATAATGTGGGTTTTTGAATATTTTTTTCTGAACCATACAATCCAGCTTGCTTTCACACTAACAAAAATACTAGCCATATGAAAGAAAAATACTCCCTTGCGTGATGAAAACTCCTATGATCCTCTTCTGTTCTTGAATAAACTTATCACTCACTTTAGCACTTAACACCACATGTTTCTGATTCAAATTAAAAAGCCTTAAAATCTCAAATTTGATAAGTGAGGCGGAAAACTTGAGCACCTCATCAAACTCTTATCGTGGACACGATCTTGGTGGAACATCAACTTTCCAAAGGAGCGTAAAAGAACCCGGAAACTCTTTAACCGTGCTAAATGCACACAACAGCGGGAACAATACAAAGAACCCCTTACTTCTTATAATAGAGAAATTCGAAGATCTAAAAGGATAAACTGGAGGTACACTTGTGAAAACATTGAAAGTACTCCTGTAGCTGCTAGATTGCAGAAAATCCTTGCTAAAGATCACACAAATGGTCTTGGAACTGTTAAAAAAGACAACGGGTCTTTTACCAAGACAAGCTATGAAACATTAGAAATAGTAATGCAAACACACTTCCCGTATTATATCATTAACTCACATGAAGACCAGAATGCATCTGATACGCAAACTAGTGTAAATGAAGCCAGGAGAGATATTCAACAAACGAATAAAGTAAATGGGATGAATTACACCAGGAGCAATACTAGCGTTCTGGTCAATGAAATATTTACATCATTGACGTGGTGATGGTGGACATGATAGTTTGTTTGCCTCTGTGCGGTATTAAAAAGTTAATTATTTCGTGTGAAATTGTGCTTGTGCCACGGGAAAAATCTATTTAACGTGTGCCTATAGTGTTTTTTAATCAGGATAAGTAGGAGATATAATATCTCTGTGACTCATTTTCATATAATTTCGTAATTTATTACTCAACACAGCATCCCGCGAAGCCGTAGTACAACCTATAGTTTCGTGCGGCAAGCTGTCGTTGTCGTTTTTGCACCTTTTATTTTTGCTTGTCTCTGTGTGCTGTGTAGTGTATCGTTGCATGTTTGCATCCACTACGGTGTGGCGACGATATGGAATGTGAAAAGTGTAAAGTGGGGATCGCTATCAACGATTTCCCGCTGCGTTGTTGTCAGTGCAATAAGCACTTTCACGCCCGCTGTTCTCCTATCGAGAATAATAGTACGTTCAGATTATGAGCTATATCACTTGATATAGCGAATCTTGACATGAGATGCCATATGCATTATTTCCAGTGAAAACTAGATGTACAAACACTGATGTCAAGATGCTGTATATCAAGTAATATAGCTCATAATCTGAACGTAGTCTAAGGCAGCAGCGAGGCTGATAACGGAGAACGTAAATGTGCTATTCAAGTGTTCGGACTGTCTGTCGAGTCGGTTTTGCGACGGACAGAATGTAAAGGTGTCGGACGTTACCCGTATTGAGGAAGAGATGAAGACAATTTCTTCTCTCTCCGAATCGATTGGTGGCATCCGAGATCACATTACTGCCCAGATAGACAGCGCGTTGAAGCTCGGTATGGAACAATTGGCAAGTAAATTGAATTGCGTTTTGGGTGAGGCTATTAGTGGTCTCCAAAAATCTGTTGGTCAAGAGTTGGAAAATATGAAAAGTTCATTTTTTCAATTTAACTCGAATAAGAGCTTAGCTGCAATGAATATAATGCATGGTACATCTAGCACGGCTTCGGAGCCTGGTCAGAATCCCAGACCTAAAAAGCGTAAGGTTCTTGATGACGTTAGCTGTGCGTCGGAAAATTTGTTGACAGAAAACGTTAGTTTCGCGGATGTTGTGAAAAGTAAAACTGGGAATAAAGTTAAAAGTACGAAAAAAAAATGCTGTAACGCAGGAAGCGAAAAGTAAACGTAAGGCTCGCCCGGTTATTGTGTCCACCCAGAGTAGTGATGCTACTCGGAAGTTTGTGAACGATAAATTAGATCCAAAACACACAAAATCAGTAACTTTAGGAACGGGAAAGACGGCTCTATTATTGCTGAGTGTGCAACAGGATACAATGTAAATGTTGTGAAAGATGGCATTCAAAGCGATCTGGGTGAAAGCTACAATGCTGTTGTTCCCACATCGGTGCCAAGGCTTAAAGTGATGGGCATGTGCGATAAATTATCCTCCGATGACTTCATCGAGATTTTAAAAATCAAAATGAAGACATCGCTATAAATGAAGTAAAGGTTATCAGGACGTACGAAAATCCACGTTTCAAGTACAACAAATACAATGTTGTGATTGAAGTCGATAAGGATACTCATAGTTGCTTGCTGACCGCGAAGAAAGTGAATATAAGGTTTGATCGGTGCCTTGTAGTTCCCGAAATTAGTGTTCTAAGATGCTTCCAATGTGGAGAATTTGGGCACATGAGTACGGAATGCAAGAATAGTATTGCGTGTTCTAAGTGCAGTGAAAATCACAAAACATCTGATTGCACGTCAACTGCTTTGAAATGTATCAATTGTTTGAAAATGAATAAAGAACGTAAAATGAATCTGGACGTAAACCACGGAGCATTTAGTACTGAGTGTAAAGTTTATAAAAGGTTATTTGATCGTAAAAAGAGCAGCTTACGTTTCAATGAATAGCAACCAAGTTCCAGTAGAAATGTGAATAATTTAGATTGTATTTGAATATTGCTGGTTTGTCTACAAACTACGTTGCACTACGTAAGATTGTAGAAGATAAACGTCCACTTTTAGTATTTCTATCTGAAACTCATATTGTTAACTTAGAAGCATTTGATCAATATAGTATTCCGGGATATAGTGTTGCTGCTTGTCTATCACATTCGAGACACACCGGCGGAGTTGCTATTTATGTCAAAGAATCAGTTCAGTTCAAGCTTCAATTGAACGAAGTTTGCGATGGCAATTGGTTCTTAGGCATTGCAGTTGTACGTGGCATGAAGTTGGGTAATTACGGTATTTTATATCACTCTCCCAATGCTAATCACCAGCATTTTTGGAAATTTTGAAAACTGGTTAGAGTCGTTTATGGATCCTAGTAAATTAAATGTTATTGCTGGCGATTTTAATATCAATTGGTGTGACGATTCAAATTCGAATCATTTGAAGCGATTAGTTGACTTTTAATTTAAAACAAAAGTAAAATGAGTATACGCGTATTTCTCGGCACAGTAGAACTTTGATTGATCATGTTTACTCTAACTTTGATTCTGTCACTAGTGTTACGAATTGTGATTTAAAAGTAACCGATCATGAAACACTAGTCATTAGCATTACAGATGACAGTAGTAATAATAACGATTTGGTAAAACTTAAGTGCTGGAGAAAATATTCGAAACAAGCAATTACGAGCCTTATCGAAACAAACGTGGATTTTCGAGAAAATACTGGTAATTTAGATCAAAGAGCAGCTGTTATCACGAGCGTCTTAAAATCCTGTACCAATCAGTTAGTTGAACAGAAATTAGTAACTTTGAATAATTCAAACAGCTGGTACAATCTAGATCTTTTACGTCTTAAACGTAAAAGAGATAAGTTATTACAAAAAAATGTCGTAAAAGTAATAATGAAAATCATTGGAATAGGTACCAGGTTGCGCGGAATAAATATTCGCAATTTTTAAAGCATACTCGATGCGAATATATACAGAGGAAAATTTATCAGCATCAAAACAACAGCAAAGAGTTATGGAAAATATTAAAATCATTGTTAAAACCTAGTTCTTGTAAACCGCGATCCATAACTTTTAATGGCACATTAGAAGAGTCGGAAGAAGTAATCGCGTCTAAATTCAATGATTATTTTATTGAAAGCGTTTCAACCATTAACCGATCTATCGAGTTAGTGGATGAACCTGACGAAATAAAACAGCCAGTTAACAGTAACTTGAGATTCGAAGGTTTTCACCCCATTACATTTCATGAACTTGAAACGATTTGTTTTAATCTAGGAAAAACGGCTGGTATTGATAATGTTAATGCTAAAATTATACAAGATTGCTTTCATGTCATCGGACACAACCTGCTGGACCTGATAAATGAATCATTACAAACTGGGCACGTGCCGCAAGTTTGGAAGGAATCCTTAGTTATTCCAATTCAACAAGTTGCTGGAACGATTAAAGCCGAAGAGTTTCGTCCCATCAACATGTTGCACACAGTAGAGAAAATTTTAGAACTTGTTGTTAAAGGCCAGCTACTTATGTATTTAAATAGTAATAACTTGTTGATACCGGAACAATCAGGATACCGGAAGGTCACTCCTGCGAAACCGCTTTGAACTTGGTATTAGCTAAATGGAAAGAAAGCATAGAGCATAAAGATACGATTGTTGCTGTGTTCTTGGATCTTAAACGCGCTTTTGAGACAATTTCTAGGCCCTTATTGTTGAAAACTTTGGAGCGCTTTGGAATTTCAGGTTCTGCATACAATTGGTTTAAAAGCTATTTGTCTGACAGAACTCAACGGACTGCTTTTAATGATTCTGTATCTCGTCCCATGGAGAACACCCTAGGAGTGCCACAGGGAAGTGTATTGGGGCCCCTTTTGTTTATTATGTATATAAATGACATGCGACGGGTTTTACGTTTTGTGATATAAACTTATTCGCAGATGATACTGTGTTATTCATTGCAGCTAGAGACTTAGAAGATGCGATTGAACGCTTGAATGAAGATTTGCATTCTTTAAGTAGATGGTTGAAGTACAAACAGTTGAAATTGAACATTAGTAAAACAAAGTACATGATTATTTCGCGAAATCGTTCAATTGATAATGTCTCGGTGAAAATTGATGAAGAGACACTTGATCGCGTACGGGAATTAAATATCTTGGCGTGATTATTGATGATAAATTGAAATTTGACCAACATATTGACAATGTCATCAAGAAAATAGCCAAGAAGTATGGAATCCTCTGTCGACTGAAAAACGAATTAAATATTGCTAGCAAAATACAGTTGTACAAATCAATCATCTCTCCTCACTTGGACTTTTGTCCTTCCATTTTGTTTTTAGCAAATCAGACACAAATATCGAGATTGCAGCGTTTGCAGAATAAGATTATGCGTTTGATTTTGAGATGTAACAGATTCACTTCCTCAACTTTTTGTTGGATGCTTTGCAGTGGCTCTCGGTGAAGCAAAGAATTGTGTATTTGACAATGGTGTTCATTTTTAAAGTAATTAACGGATTGCTGCCTCGATATTTGTGTGATCGAATTGAAAGAGGAAGTGACATTCATAGATATAACACTAGAAACGCGGAAGATATAAGAACACCGTACTTTTGCATGGAGCTTCACAAAATTCTTTGTTTTTAAAGGTATCAATTATTTCAATTCGATGCCTACACATATCAAACGTGCAACGACATTATCACAGTTTAAGAGACTTTGTGTTTCACACGTAAAAGCTGCCTTTTAAGCAGCTACTTAGTTGACTTTTATAATTCAATAAATTTTGTATCTTGACGAAGTTTGACCTACGGATTGTTTGTTTGGACAATTGTATTTTTATTTATTGAGGCCCTGATAAACTGTTTTGTTCGCCTCGATGATGATGATGGATTTTATATATATTGACGTAATTGTAATCTGATCTTTTTTGTGTAGTCTACAAAAGTTTGAGTCTCGCGCGCAAAGTATATATGGATGATTTTTAAAATTTATGTGCAGACTTGCGCATTTTCAACTGTTTGAATGATTCTTCGGATTAGTAATGGGCTATCTGGTAGAGTTTTGTTCCCGTGGTTGATACCGAAACTTTTGATATCGACGGAGCGGTAACACAAGTTTTAGTTTTGTTGACGACTTAGATTATTAATTTTATTGATGCTTACGAGTGATAAACGTGGTCTTGTATAAACATGAAACGCGATTCTTGGTGGAACTTTTGAAATCTGTGCGAGAGGTATCACAAGTTTTGCATTTTAGTATAAGCTCGAAGTATCACTACCGATGCTTATGAGAATCTGTAGATGAAAACAACAGTTTTTTTTTTAATTTACATATTTTGCTGGATAGTAATGAAAAGTTATGTTATTCATATCTGTGATGGTAATCAGATCGTTTTTGTTTTTTGCAAATCTGATTAAATTGTTATTATATCATTCAATTAATTATCTTAAAGATAAATCGTCTAGCTCAAACCTTTGTAGGGGTATGTGGCGGGACCATCATCATCATCATCATCATCATCATCATCATCATCTCCAGGTAGGGATGGAATTTTTCCTGTACTACTGCAGAAGGGAAAAGTAATCTTAACACCCATATTAATTAAGATGTTCTGATCAAGCTTAATATTAGGTTATATACTGACTGCACGGAGAGAAATGTGAATTACATTTGCCCCAAAAGCCAATAAGAAGGATAAATCATGCCCAAAATCCTTCAGACCAGTCAGCTTATCGTCCATTATACTAAAAATATTGGAAAAACTGATAGATGAGTATATAAAATCATCTTATCTAACGGAAACTCCTCTAACTTTCCTTTTGTCATAAGACGAGTTTGTACAATCCCATTGAATTCCACCACTTATGTAATTGTATCTTGACAGATACGTATTTCGACCTCAACAGTAAGGCCGTCTTCAGTGTCTCGTACTTGACTCGACTTATCAATGACTAATCAATGGGATTGTACAAACTCATCTTATGACAAGTGAAGACATTCCACTAAAAAGCTCAAAATAATTTTCTTAACAAAAACTCCTCTAAGCCAAAATCTGTTTGCATATCAGGAGGGCAAATCTTCAGTTACAGCGCTTTACAAGTTAGTACCAAAGTTGGAAAGATCTTTTGAAGCAAAAGAAATTTCCCTTGCAGCGTTTCTTGACATTGAAGGAGCATTCGATAACATAACTCACAGTTCAATGAAGAATGCTATGTTGAAACGAGGTTTTGATGTATGTATGGGAATTGTACCGGTTTTGGCCATGTTCCTAATTTGGCCAATTTTACGAATAACTCCAAAAATAAACCAATTCACAAGGGTTTTATTAGTTCCAGCAAGAGATATATCTCTCACCCTTCAACGCTGCTTTAAACTGATCGATTATTTAGGAAAAATATGTACTTTTCAGGGTTGGCCAAATTAGGCACTAAGTTGGCCAAAACCGGTGCACTTCCCCTATTGTTGATTGGCACGGCAAATGCTGGGTAAAGCGTACCATTGGTACTTCGCGTACCTAACGGAATAAAATAGACCCTATTTCGCGGTCATTAGCCTCTTACCAAGCAACTCCTATCCCTACCTCCTCGTGGCGCTGGCCGGGATACGAGCAGCCTTAGGGAAGATCGGGTAACCAACCCCGGTGGAAACTTAGGGATTTGCTCCTCTCCGGAGGTGCAAATCTGATCGAGCGTCTGCTCTCCATGTTAGGAGCGGCTCACAACAGCGTCTGTTCCCCATGTTAGGGGCGGTTGATCATCGTCCGAGTGCCAGCGAGGGACTCTAAACTAAAATGTGCACATCATGTTGCATCGCGTCAGCATCGAGAAGGCAGCCCCTTCAACGCGATGTAGGTAGTGCAACCCTGGTAAGGTAGCCTACCAAAGATTCTACAGTTACCAAGAATGGCAAAAGTAGAGCAAACGGATTGATTCAACGGCAATAGACCCTGCAACGAATAAAGGACAACGATTGGAAAGTCGGATCTTGGAACGTGAGAACTTTGAATGAACTCGCACGTGTAGTGTGAGTGTGGCAGCAATCCAGGAAATACGGTGGCCCTGAACTGGAGAACGTGAATTCCGGGCGGTGAATCCCATACCGAAAACTTCATTCAAGTACCACATCTCTTATAGCGGCGGTGACAGAGCAGAACGAGGAGTTGGCTTCATGGTGATCGGGAAGCAGATGAAGCATGTAATCCGGTGGAAGCCGATAAGCGACCCCATTTGCGTGTTGAGAATGAAGGGCAAGTTCTTCAACTATATCCTGATCAGCATCTATGCCCCAACGAACGATAAGCCTGATGACGTAGAGGATGAATTCTATGAGAGCCTTGATAAGGCCTACGGAGAGTGTCAAACACACGATGTAAAGATTGTCATCGGGGATGCAAATGCGCAGATCAGAAGAGAAAGTTTCTTTCGCCCTTTCATTGGTACGGAAAGCCTTCATTCCGCTACCAACGATAATGGTCTGCGACTTGTAACCTTTGCTGCTAGGGACGGCAATAAACAGTACCTACTTCGCACGTAAGAATATCCGCAAACACACCGGGCAACATCCGAGTGGAGACACTTGCTCTCAGATAGACCACGTGCTGGTCGACGGACGACATTTCTCGGATGTTATAGATGTAAGGTCCTTCAGAGGTCCGAACATTGACTCAGATCACTACCTTGTAGTTGCAAAAATTCGAGAGCGACTTTCCAGCGTCACGAATTCACGAAACAACAGAACGATGCGTTTGTCAGTTGAAGGAGTGACTGAACAGTACCACCAGAAGCTGGACGAGCGGATAGGAGATGCCACCGGATCTGGCGACGTCGACAGATTGTGGGAAAATATCCACAAAACTGTAACTATAACAGCGCAGGAAATGTTAGGCACTGCCCAGCGACGCCAACGAAATAACTGGTTTGATGAGGGTGCCAGCGAGTGACGGACGAGAAAAATGTTGCTAGGAGTCGAATGCTAGTGGCTCGTACCCGTTCCAACAGAGATCGGTACAGTGTAGCAAGGGCAGAAGAGAAACGATTTCATTTTCATTTATTTAGTTAACATCTAAACAGATAACACTGAATCAACAATTTGACGCCACAATGCACGGTTCGAGGCCGCATCTCTCCATCCTCGGATACGCCCCACGCTCGCCAAGTCGTTCTGCACCTGGTCTGCCCATCTCGCTCGCTGCGCTCCACGCCGTCTCGTACCTGCCGGATCGGAAGCGAACACCATCTTTGCAGGGTTGCTGTCCGGCATTCTTGCAACATGTCCTGCCCATCGTACCCTTCCGGCTTTAGCTACCTACTGGGTTCGCCGTAGAGTTGGGCGAGCTCATGGTTCATTCTTCGCCGCCACACACCGTCTTCTTGCACACCGCCAAAGATGGTCCTAAGCACCCGTCTCTCGAATACTCCGAGTGCTTGCAAGTCCTCCTCGAGCATTGTCCATGTTTCATGTCCGTAGAGGACTACCGGTCTTATTAACGTCTTGTACATGACACATTTGGTGCGGTGGCGAATCTTTTTCGACCGCAGTTTCTTCTGGAGCCCGTAGTAGGCCCGACTTCTACAGATGATGCGCCTTCGTATTTCACGACTAACGTTGTTGTCAGCCGTTAGCAAGGATCCGAGGTAGACGAATTCCTCGACCACCTCAAAGGTATCCCCGTCTATCGTAACACTGCTTCCCAGGCGGGTCCTGTCGCGCTCGGTTCCGCCCACAAGCATGTACTTTGTCTTTGACGCATTCACCACCAGTCCAACTTTTGTTGCTTCACGTTTCAGGCGGGTGTACAGTTCTGCCACCTTTGCAAATGTTCGGCCGACAATGTCCATGTCATCCGCGAAGCAAATAAATTGACTGGATCTGTTGAAAATCGTACCCCGCCTGTTACACCCGGCTCTCCGCATGACACCTTCTAGCGCAATGTTGAACAACAGGCACGAAAGTCCATCACCTTGTCTTAGTCCCCGGCGCGATTCGAACGAAATGGAGTGTTCGCCCGAAATCTTCACACAGTTTTGCACACCATCCACCGTTGCTTTGATCAGGCTGGTAAGCTTCCCAGGGAAGCTGTTCTCGTCCATAATTTTCCATAGCTCTACGCGGTCTATACTGTCGTATGCCGTCTTGAAATCAACGAACAGATGGTGCGTTGGGACCTGGTATTCACGGCATTTTTGAAGGATTTGCCGTACAGTAAAGATCTGGTCCGTTGTCGAGCGGCCGTCAACGAAGCCGGCTTGATAACTTCCCACGAACTCGTTCACTAATGGTGACAGACGACGGAAGATGATCTGGGATATCACTTTGTAGGCGGCATTAAGGATGGTGATCGCTCGAAAGTTCTCACACTCCAGTTTGTCGCCTTTCTTGTAGATGGGGCATATAACCCCTTCCTTCCACTCCTCCGGTAGCATCGTACCCGGTTTCCCAGATTCTGACTATCAGTTTGTGCAGGCAAGTGGCCAGCTTTTCCGGGCCCATCTTGATGAGCTCAGCTCCGATACCATCCTTACCAGCTGCTTTATTGGTCTTTAGCTGTCGAATGGCATCCTTAACTTCCCTCAAGGTGGGGGCTGGTTGGCTTCCATCGTCCGCTGAACTGACGTAGTCATCTCCTCCGTTGCCTTGACTTTCACTGCCTGTACTCTCAGCGCCATTCAGATGTTCCTCGTAGTGCTGCTTCCACCTTTCGATCACCACACGTTCGTCCGTCAAGATGCTCCCATCCTTATCCCGGCACATTTCGGCTCGCGGCACGAAGCCTTTGTGGGATGCGTTGAGCTTCTGATAGAACTTGCGTGTATCTTGAGAACGGCACAGCTGTTCCATCTCCTTGCACTCCGCTTCTTCCAGGCGGCGTTTCTTCTCCTGAAAAAGGCGGGTCTGCTGTCTCCGCATCCGTCTATAACGTTCCACGTTCTGCCGGGTACCTTGCTGCAGCGCGACCGCCCGCGCTGCGTCCTTCTCCTCCAGAATCTGTCTGCACTCTTCGTCGAACCAATCGTTCCGTCGACTTCGACCCAGATACCCGACGTTGTTCTCCGCTGCGTCGTTAATGGCTGCTTTGATTGTATTCCAGCAGTCCTCAAGAGGGCCCTTTTGAGCTCACCCTCTTCCAGCAACGCTGCCTCGAGATGCTGCGCGTATACAGGGGCGACATCAGGTTGCTTCAGTCGCTCTAGGTCGTACCGCGGCGGTCGTCGGTACCGAACATTGTTGATGACGGATAGTTTTGGGCGCAGTTTTACCATCACCAGATAGTGGTCAGAGTCGATGTTAGCGCCACGATATGTCCTGACGTCGATAATGTCGGAGAAGTGCCGTCCATCGATCAGAACGTGGTCAATTTGTGATTCTGTCTGCAGTGGTGATCTCCAGGTGTACCGATACGGGAGGCTGTGTTGGAAGTAGGAGCTGCGAATGGCCATATTCTTGGAGGCGGCGAAATCAATTAGTCGTAGGCCGTTTTCGTTCGTCAGCCGGTGAGCGCTGAACTTTCCAATAGTCGGTCTAAACTCCTCCTCTTGGCCAACCTGAGCGTTCAAATCTCCTATGATGATTTTGACGTCGTGGCTTGGGCAGCTGTCGTACTCACGTTCCAGCTGCGCGTAGAATGCGTCCTTATCATCATCAGTGCTTCCGGAGTGTGGGCTATGGACGTTGATTATGCTGAAGTTGAAGAACAGGCCTTTGATCCTCAACCTGCACATTCTTTCATTGATCGGCCACCACCCGATCACGCGCCTTTGCATATCGCCCATCACTATGAAAGCTGTTCCCAGCTCGTGTGTGTTGCCGCAGCTCTGGTAGATGGTATGATTACCTCTAAACGTTCGCACCATTGATCCCTTCCAACAAACCTCCTGCAGCGCTACGATGCCGAATCCACGGTCCTTGAGCACATCGGCGAGTATGCGTGTGCTCCCGATGAAGTTGAGAGATTTGCAGTTCCACGAACCGAGTTTCCAATCGCTAGTCCCTTCTCGTCGCAGTGGTCTTCGCCGATGGTTCCGGTCCGTACTCTCTTGTTGATTGTTCTTTGCTTATGATTTTTTAAAGGCTGGCTTGCAGGGCCTGTGTTGCAGGTTTGTTTCGCGAGTCATGTAATAATCATGGAGAAGGACTTTTCTATTAGTTCAGTATCCCTACTATGGTGAGCTATGAAAATAGTCACCAGTAAGGACTGAAGAGACACAGTTAGTTGCTGGTCGATAATTGACTTCATGTATTCTCGATCACGTCTTAAATAGCTTACACAATCTACATGCTGTATTTGGTAGAAAAAAGACAACTGGAGTGACACTTGTAAAAAGTGCTCATCTTACAATTTTGGTGGCCGTTGGTCTTACCCGTAATGTGTTGGACTAGACCCTACGTTAGAACGAAAGAGAATTCTATAACTGTGGCTCGGGCGCCGCATATGGTTGCAATTTCATAGCTTGCATTTTGGAGTGCATTGATCGAAATGAGTAATTTGAGTATATGATTTATTGACTTGAAGCATGTTACGTATCAGTGGTTCTCAAGTACCATGACACCTGACACCAAACCCCCTAAATTTCCGGAGGACCATTCCTCCTTATTTCCGGTGGACCATGGTGCACAGTTTCACTTAGAGTCCCTCGCTGGCACTCGGACGATGATCAGCCGCCCCTAACATGGAGAACAGACGCTGTTGTGAGCCGATGCTGACATGGAGAACAGACGCTCAATAAGATTTGCACCTCCGGAGAGGAGCAAACCCCCCCTTCCCTGTCAGCATACGACCATAGTTCCCACCGGGGTTGGTTACCCGATCTTCCCTAAGGTTGCTCGTATCCTGGCCAGCACCGCGGGGAGGTAGGGATAGGAGTTGCTGGGTAAGAGGCTAAGGACCGCGAGATGGGGTCTATTTTATTCCTTCAGGTACGCGAAGTACCAATGGTACGCTTTACCCAGCATTTGCCGTGCCAAGGGAGACATGCATATGCACATCAAATATTAACCCTTAAATGCGCAATGTTGTTTTAAAACAACAAACCGAAAATACGTTTAATGTTAATAATTGCAATGGTTATTTACGTTAAAAATATTTCCGACAAATTCTAAAAAAAAAATCGCCTTGCGCCTTTAAGGGTTAAAAGAAATATTTCAAGGCATCGTAAATACAACACTTTATGAATTGGAACTATCGCCAGTCTTCTATTACTAAACCAGTAACTTCTTTTGAAATGCTATAAAATGCTAGAAATGTGGTGATTGTCAGTTTGGTACGGCGGCGTCTTGTGCAGTCCAAAGTACGTACGATTTCCAGCCACTATGCGTCTCCGAATTTCTCTGCTGGTATCATTTTCGGCCGTCACAAGTGAGCCCAAAAGACCATCACCTTGCCGTAACCCTCTGCGCGTTTCGAAGGGACTCGAGAATGCCCCTGAAATTCGAACAACGCACATCACCCGACCCATCGTCGCCTTGATCCACCGTTTCAGTTTATTCGGAAATCCGTTTTCGTACATTAGCTGCCTTACCTGGTCCCGATCAATTATAGCATATGCGGCTTTGGAATCGATAAATAGATGATGTATGGGAACGTTGTATTCGCGGCATTCCGGCAATACCTGACGTACAGCGAACACATGATCTGTGGTAGAGCGTTCACCTATTAATCACGCCTGGTACTGCCCCATAAACTCTCTTACAATTGGTGTTAGTTGGCGGCATACAATTTGGGAGAGTATCTTGTAGGAGGCGCAATGTGATTACGCGGTAGTTGCTACAATCCAGCTAATCGCCCTTTTTGTAGATGGTATACACTACACCTTCCACTCCTGCGGTAGTACCTCATCCTCCCAAACCTTGATAATTACCCAGTGCAGCGTTCTGGCCAGTGCCTCACCACCGTTTTAAACAGCTCTCCTGCTAGTTGGGCATCTCCAGGGGCCGATCTCCTCCTGGAATTCCTGGAGATTCGGAGCCGGAAGTCGCATGTCCTGCGCGCGTGCTTCTTGTCTCATTTCCATACCGCCACAGTTGTCTGCCACATCGCCATTCAGGTGCTCTTCGTAGTGCTGCCGCCACCTTTGGATCACCTCACGCTCGTTTGTAAGAAGGTTCCCGTTTATGTCCTTACACATATCGGGCTGTGGCACGTGGCCCTTACTTACTTACTTACTTATGAATCCTGTACACCTCCGGTGGAGCAAAGGGCCGACTTGAAAGATCTCCATCCTGATCGTTGCCCAGCTATCGCTTTGACCTGTTGCCAGGTTAGCTTTCGGTCGACTTATTTTATTTCTTTATTGAGGCTTCGCCGCCAAGAGCCTCTGCTGCGATGTCCTGTTGGGTTCCAGTCTAATGCTTGTTTACAGATTTCGTTTCCGCTCCTACGTAGAGTGTGGCCGACCCAGCCCCACTTTCGATCCCGAATTTATGTTGCTATCGGCCTCTGATGACAACGACGATGGAGCTCGTTGTTTGAGATCCAGATGTGAGGCCACCAGGCCCGAATTATATTCCGCAGGCATCTGTTGATGAACACCTGCAGCCCTTGAGTGTTCTCCACTGATACACACCATGTTTCGCTAGCGTATAACAGCACAGATTTCACGTTAGAGTTGAAAATTCGTATTTTGGTGCGTTCACTTATCTGCCTGTTTTTCCAGATATTTCTTAAACTCGCAAAGGCAGCCCTTGCTTTCTTGATCCGTGCGCCTATGTCGATCTTGGTACCGTCGTCTGACGCCATTTGGCTACCAAGATATTGGAAGCTTTCAACATTATCCACTGGTTGCCCGGCTACTGTGAAACTGGAAGGAGTCACCGTGTTTACATCCAACAATTGGTTTTGTTGACGTTGATGACTGAGGAGGAGCGCTCGACAAGGTCGTTGAGCATATTCAGCATACATATTCTCGTGATTGAGACGGTCGAAAGCTTTTTCGTAGTCAATGAATACAAAGTAAAGGGACTCTTGGAATTCGTTGACCTGCTCCAGAATGATGCGGAGCGTGACAATATGGTCCACACAGGATCTTCCGGCACGGAATCCGGCTTGCTGCCGCCGGAGAGTCGCATCGATCTTCTCCTGAATGCGGGCTAGGATAATTTAGCATAGAACTTAGAACACAGCAACATAATGCCTCGCCAGTTATCGCATACAGTCAGGTCACCATTTTTGGGCACCTTCGCTAAGATACCTTGCATCCAGTCAACCGGGAAAGTTGCGGTGTCCCAGATATTACGAAATAAACGATGCAGTAGTTGAGCGGATGTCATGGGGTCAGCTTTGAGCATCTCGGCTGATATGCGGTCGACCCCTGGGGCTTTATTCGATTTCATGCTTTGGATGGCTGTTTGAATCTCTAGCAGTGATGGAGCTTCGGTATTGACGCGTGTTATACGTCGGATCCTAGGCAGATCATGCCGAGGTGGTGATGGCCTGGCTGGCACTTGAAAAAGTTGTTTGAAGTGCTCGAATCAGCGTTTCAGATGGTCAGTTAGGTCGGTCAATAACTGATCATTCGCGTCTTTCACAGGCATCGTTGCATTCATCTTCGCCCCGCTTAAGCGTTGTGAGATATCGTAGAGGAGGCGAATGTCCCCGGTTGCGGCGGCTCTCTCTCCTTCGTCGGCCAGAGAGTCTGCCCACGCTCGCTTGTCCCGTCAACATGAGCGTTTTACTTCCTTCTCAAGAGCCGCGTATCGTTGACGGGATAAGACTTTGGCTCCTCTGGTTTTCGATCGCTCTATCGCGGCTTTGGATTCTCTTCGCTCCTCTATCTTTCTCCAGGTCTCATCGGTGATCCATTGTTTTCTCTGGGTGCGTAGTTCGCCCAGATTGTTCTCGCTGGTGGCGATGAAGGCATTCTTGATGGCGGTCCATTGGTGTTCCACGCTGCCACCTTCCGGAATATCTGCAGCACGCGTCTCCAGTTCTTCAACGAAGGACCGTTTCACCGTGGCATCTTCCAGTCGGCGTGTGTTGAATCGTCGTCCAACTCTTTCCTCTTGCCGACGAATCCGCGCAATGCGCAGGCCGATGAGGAGGTGATGATCAGACGCGATATCGGCACTACGTTTATTCCGTACATCAAGAAGGCTCCGTTTCCATTTTCGGTTGATGCAGATGTGGTCGATTTGATAGTCTATAACGCCGTCACGGGAGACCCACGTGACCTTGTGAACAGGTCGAAGAGGGAAGAGCGATCCCCCCATTAACATGTCGTTATTACCTCAAAATTCTGCGAACAGCTCTCCGTTTTCGCTCATTTATCCGAGTCCATGGCGTCCCATAATGCGCGCATGGTTCGAGTTGTCGGATCCGATCTTCGCATTGAAGTAGCCTAAACAGATCTTGATATCACCCTTCGGAATTCTATCTACGACGGCATTGAGTTGACTGTAGAAGTTCTCTTTGTCTTGCAGATTATAGTAAGGTTATATTGGATTATAGTAAGGTTTCGGACCCGTGTTCTAAATCTGGCAACGATTATCCTTTCACTTATAGGTTCGCACTTCATAAGCGCAGAGTGTACCTGAGCGCTTAGTAGGAAGCCAACTCCGCGATGCCGGGGAGCGTGTTCACCTCGTAAACCAGAGTATAGCAGAACTTGTCCCGACGGCGTTCTGTGTTCTCCAAAGTTTGGCCAACGGACTTCACTCAGTCCCAGGATCTCAAGCTTCATGCGGCGTGCCTCATTGGCAAGTTGTTCCAATTTACCCTGCTGGCCTAGGGTTAAAACGTTCCATGTTCCTATTTGTGTCCGTTGTTTCACGCTAAGAGTCGTCGCCGTAAAATCAGTCCGTATTCTTTCATTATCGGATTCTCGGACAAATTGATGTTTCGGGAACAGTAGGTTGTTGGCCCAAGGTTCCCTATCCACCGGGATGGGGCTACCATCTTAGGTATAGCTTCCGAGAATATCATTTCATATTCAGCCGCTGGATGCCAGAACAGACGCTGTTGGAGCCGCACCTGCTTGGTGAACAGACGCTCGATCAGTCGGGTCAAATTTTTTTAAAGTCCCACCCAACACCAGGACTAGGCTAGTGCGCTTTGAGCGGCACACGGTCGCTTTGATAGGGCCTGCTTGGGGACACATGCAGCTTTTTATAGAAGTTCAACAGAACCCACTGTCAAACCCCACCACATCCTAGGCAGACCCCACAGGACGCACCCTCTCACTCTAGTTGATGTCAGAAGGACAACAGTGCCTAGGCTGCACTACCAGCTAAGTACGCAACCCTTAGCTGGCGGTCAATTGTCATCGGAAGACCCGTGAAAGCGTGAGTATTGGAACTTGTGAGGACCGGAGCTATGTTAGGCGACCCTTCCCGCATGTCAACTCACCATTTCGCAGCGAAACGTGTTCTGAGGATATTTGGACCATCTGGTCACGTTCCGGGTTGCCTTGGAATGCTGGTATCGTAGGGGAAGTGGCCACTTTTTGTTCATTACTGAAACCTGGCCTGCGACGTACCCGTAACGCTGGGTAGACACCTTTACGTGGTGTGTTACGGGGTAAGTTCTACCATGGTCACATTGCCAGCTACAGGCACATCCTGACCCAACGAATACCTTCCCAATATCCAACTCCGTGATACTTTTTCCTTCTCTCCCTGGTAACGGTACAGATAAGCGTGGCCAGGAATAGTTATTCTAATGATTTTGTCATTTTTGTCATAGATTGAAATTGAGGACTACACCCACCTTAATTTCTGATAGCAATCTAGACAGAGATTTCAAAAGAAACATGAGTATCACTAGTTTCCAGTCCACGAAATGATTTATAGTAATTTATTTATTTTCCATATTTCATTATAACTAATTTTTCATATTTCATTATATTTATTTTCATATTTTTACATTTTAATTTTTAAGTTTTCATATTTTTATAATTTTATATTTTTAAATTTTTATTATTTTTTAGTTACGTGTTTTACATTTTCCTAATCTTACACTTTCATGTTTTATTATTTTTGTGTCTTAAAATTTTCATATTATTTTGTTTTATATTTTCATATTTTCATATTTCTTTAAATTTTACATTACACTTTCTTATTTGAAATTTTATGTTTTAATATTTTTAAACTATTATATTTAATATTTTTGTATTTTCAGATTTATATAATTTCATGTTATTTATTATGTTATTTCATATTATAATATTTTTATATTATCATATTTTCCATATTCTTATATTTTTCCTTTTTTTAACTTTTATATGCTCACATTATGATGCCTTTATATTTTTATATTCTCATACTTTTACATTTGTTATACTTGTATATGTTCATATTTTTATACTTTTGTATTTTTAAATTTTAAATTCATTATTTTAATCTTTTGTATATCCATATATGTGTATTTTCAATTTTCATGTTATCATATTTTCATATTGTTATAATTTCTAATATTTAATTTACATTTTTTGTCTTTTTTATATCATTATATTTTCATGTTGTTATAATTTAATTTGAATATTTACATATTTCTATATTTTCATGTTTCCGGCTTAATATTTTTGTATTTTTGAATTTTTATATTTTCATTATTTAATTTCATATTTCCATGTTATATATTTTTGTGTTTCAATATTTTTATATTATCTTATTTTCAGCTCTTCACATTGTCATATTTTCAAAATTTTATTCTTTAATATCATTTTTTATATTTTCAAATTTTCAATATTTTCATATTTTCATGTTTTTATGCTTTTTTGTACTAATATTTTTGTATCTTCATTTTTAATTTCATGTTTTCATATTTTTTTATTTTCATATAGCAATTTTAATTCTTTTATATTATAAAATTTTCATATTTTCATGCATTTATATATTTATATTATTGTATTATGTACCTTCATATTTTCATGATTAAACATTTTCATAGCCCACTACAAAACATCCCAGGAAGGAAAGCTTCACAACCTACTATGTAACCTTTATGCAGACGACTTCCTGGCACATGACCTGCTATCTGATACTCATAACATTCTAAATAATAATTAAATTCTTTACAATTTCCAGCTTCTTCTTCAAGAGATGTACATCCCGAGTTAACTTCGGCTCGCAGTTGATGTTAAATTCTACAAATATATATAAAATTTAATATAATTTCTTATTATAATGTTATTGATTTCACTACATATTTATATACATACAACTACCAAAATAAGAACTTAAAAGAACGCGGTGCGTATGGTACGGTATGTCCACGCATCCTTCAACCCCTGTAGATTCGTGATATGTATCACGTTGAAGTGACTACTTGAACACGATACATCTTGAAGAATCATCTCTGCGGCAAACACAACGCAGTGGGCCTGGCCGCTTTGAAGTTTATGTCATACCACTGGTATGCTGTGAGCCTCAATATTGACAAGAAAAATTATTGGGCGTCATCTAACTCAATGATTTTCCAGGATGCTTTCTTTGTACTGGCTGCGTTTGTGTTCGATTAGATTAGATTAGATTAGATTAGATTACTGAAACCTGGCCTGCGACGCATCAAACTTTATGATTTTGCAAAATAAGTCCAAAGAAATGTGTTCTGAGGGTATTTGGTCCATCTGGTGACATTCCGAAATGCTCTGGAATGCTGGTGGCCACTCCTTAATCAATTCCGAAAACTGACTTGCGACATGTCAACATTAATGATTTTGCAAAACAAACTCATCGAAATGTGTTCTGAGGGTATTTGGTCCATCTGGTCACATTCCGGAACACCATGGAATGCTAGTTCTTTGGGGAAGGTGGCCAAATTTTGATCAATACTGAAACCTGGCTTGCGACGTATCAAACTTCATGGTTTTGTAAATGAACTCCAAGGGAATATATTCTAAGAGCATTTGGTCCATCTGGTCACATTCCGGAACACCCTGGAATGCTGGTTCCCTGGAAGAAGTGGCCAATTTTTTAACATTACCGAAACCTGACTTGCGACGTTTCAAACTTTTATGATTTTTTGGTCATTCTGGTCACATTTCGAAACACCCTGGAATGCTGATTTCCTGGGAAAAGTGGCAACTTTTTGATCTCCAAGAGAATCAGCATTCCAGGGCATCCCAGAATGTGACCAGATGTACCAAATATCCTCAGAACAAATTCGTATTGACTTGTTCAGCAAAATGAAGTTCCGAGATGGGACAATGCGGACTGAATAACCTTAGAACACATTCCGCCGAGCTTGTTTTGCAAAATCATGAAGTTTGACTCGCGCAAGCCAGGTTTCGGAATTGATCAAAAATTGGCCACTTCCACCAAGGAACCAGCATTCCAGAGCTTTTCGAAAAGTGACCAAATATCCTCAGAACACATTTATTAAGACTTGTTTTGCAAAATCACGAAGTTTGACATGTCGCAAGTGAGGTTTCAGTAATGATACAAAAGTGACCACTTCCCCCAGGAAACCAGCATTCCAGGGCATCCCGGACGTATTACAATTCCAATCAAAACTCATTGATAAAGTTTTGATAATAGTGTATTTCTTATTTCAAAAATTTATATTTTACATAATATCCAATGCGATCAATAAATCCCAATGAATTATTGGCAGTGGCTGATTTTCTACCCACCGCAGCCACATCCAGGCGCTATAGTATATGCACAAAATAGCCAGCAAGAGCTAACCGCCAGAAATTTGTATGGCGAAAGACATCCAACGCTGGTTTTCTCAAAATTAGGAACTTTTCATGAAAAACTATTTGGTACCGGTTATGAGGGATGGTATCCGCTACTACGCCCACCAAATATTTTTTCGATTAAAGTGCTTAATTTTGAGAAATCGAACCTTAGATGCATTTCGCCATACTGATTTCAGAAAGTTAGTTCCTAGTGTGCCGCTGTAAGCACGCTCAAAGCAGTCGATTCATTAAATCCTGCTTTTCACAATCAGCACAATGTATGCGGAACAAAAGATCAAACGAACAAAACGTCGAATGAACAAAATGATTTTTTTGTTCACTAAAGCTCGTTTGCTTCGTTGCAAGAGGATTAGAAGCATCCTTCTTCCAAGCAGCTCGAAGGCCTCCTTTCAAGAGGCTCGAAAGCCCCCTGGGCACTTCAGAAGCCTCCTTTCAAGTGGTTAGGTTGCCCCCTTTCAAAAGGGCTCGTAAGCCTCCTTATAAAAGGCTCGGAAGCGTTCTTTCAATAGGCTCGGAAGCCTCCTTTCAAGAAGCTCGGAAGCCTCCTTTCTAGAGGTTCGGCAGCTTCCTTTCAAGAGGCTCAAAAGTGCCTTTCTAGAGGCTCAAAAGCCTCCTTTAAAAAAGCTCAGAAGCCTACTTTCAAAAGGCTCGGAAGCCTACTTTCAAAAGGCTCGGAAGCCTCCTTTCAAGAAGGTCAAAAGCCTTCTTTTCTAGAGGCTCAAAAGCCTCCTTCCAAGAGGCTCAGAAACCTCCTTTCAGAGGCTCAGAAGCCTCTTTCAAGGTGCTCAAAATGCTCTTTCCAGACTCAGAAGCCTACTTTCAAGAAGTTCAAAAGCCTCCTTCCAAGAGGCTCAGAAGCCTTTTCTCGAGAGGCTCGAAAGCCTTCTTTCAAGTGGTTAGGTTGCCTCCTTTCAAGAAGCTCGTATGTCTTCTTTTAAGAGCCTCGGAAGCCTCAAGGGCTTGGAAGTCTATTTTCAAGTGGTTCGGAAGCCTCGCTTCAAGAAGCTCGGAATTCTTTTTTCAAGAATCTTGGAAGCATACTATCAAGATGCTCAGAAGCGCCCTTTAGAGATGCAAAGGAAACCTCCTTTTAAGTGACTCGAAAACCGCCTTCAAGAGGCTCGGAAGACTATCTACAAGAGGCTCAGAAGCCTTTAATCAAGAGGCGTGGAAAACTACTTTAAAGGGATTCAAAAGCTAAAAGGAGCTTCCCTTCAATTGGAGGATTTTCAAGGATTGGAAGCCTACTTTCTTTCTAGGGAGCTTCCTTAGCCGTGTGGTAAGACGCGCGGCTACAAAGCAAAACCATGCTGAGGGTGGTAGACAATTTTCGGATTGGAAATTGTCTCGACTTCCCTGGGCATAAAACTATCATCGTGTTAGCCTCATGATATACGAATGCAAAAATGGTAACTTGGCTTAGAACCCTTGCAGTTATTAACTGTGGAAGTGCTTAATGAACACTAAGCTGCGAGGCGGTTCTGTCTCAGGGTGGGGATGTAATGCCAACAAAAAGAAGAAGGAAGCCTACTTTCTAGCCTAGCTCAAAGGGGTACTTCTCAAGAAAAAGGTTGTGAACCGCTGATTTAGACATTCATTGTCAGTTGAATTATTTTAATAAATAAACAATTAACAATAAACACCAGGACTTGGGCTTGTGCGCTTTGAGCGGTAAACTCATGCAGGTAAACTATCAGAATTCTAAAACTGATAGATTACTTCTAAGAGCTGGTGTTCCTCAAGGCAACATACTGGGGCCCATATTGTATAACATTTTTACTTCTGACCAGGTATCTGGCACCCCCAATCCTACCCAATACGTTTAACAATAGCCACCATCTTTGAGTTTCCTATTGTTCGGTTGAAATTGGGTTTCCCACTGACAATTTTTTTTGTAAACAAACCACTATTCCGAATTGTTTTTTTTTTTTCAAATGGACGTAAATATTTTTCTTCATTTTTCGAGAACTTTTGCGAAACTATGAATGCGAGGTGTATTTTAACAAGAATATTGATGCCTTTAAAAAAAATTTCATATTTCGATCGGCACCAAGCGCTCTACTTCGCCAAAATATCATGATATTTAAAACATGTTTTCAATGGCAGCTTTTCGTCGACTATGATTACGCCTTGGTATGCTGGCATCAGAAACATGGCCTTTTCGCAGACACCTGCTTCTGACCTACCTGTTTTACCACAAGGGTGTCAAAAATCTTTGTTTGCAGATGACACGGGCCTTTCAGCCAAAGGGCGAAGCCTTCGTGTCATTTGTAGTAGATTGCAAAAAGTTTGGATATTTTCTGCACTTACTTGCAAAAATGGAAAATTTCCCCGAATGCTTCCAAAATTCAGCTTATAGTTTTTCCACATAAGCCGAGTGCTTCTTATTTGAAACCTTCTAGCAGACATATTGTCACTATGAATGGGGTTCCAATTAATTGGTCTAGCGAAGCTAGATATTTAGGACCTCTGCTAGATCAAAACTTAGCCTTAAAAATCACATTGAAGGCATTCAAGCCAAATGTAATAAATATATTAAGTGTCTATATCCGCTTATAAACAGAAAATTAAAACTTTGTCTTAAGAACAAATTTTTGATTTACAAACAAATTTTTAGACCAGCCATGTTCTATGCTGTGCCAATATAGACTAGAAAGAACGCACGTCAGAGGATTGAAAATAAAATTTTGAAAACAATTCTGATTTTGCCAGAGGATAATAGTGTTAAGAAAACACGAAATGAATGCATGTATTAGATAATTAACAAATAAAATTAGTTAAAACTGCATTCGTTCGTCCGTAAACAAGAATAGGGGTGATTGACAACACATTGTTTTGCCAAGGAATTGCTACAATGCATTCAACTGACCGCAAATATATATGAATTGATGGAAATAGTGAAACCTATCCCCTAAAGAGCATTTTTTTCGGTTTTATAAGAAAGCCACCACCAACGCTAGGTAGATTTTTTTCATATCAAGATAAGTTCAACACCAATAGTTAATTTATGATTTATTCTCTATTTTTCAGAAAACATCACAAACACCAGCAGAAAGTAAAAATGCAACGAAACACAAGGTAAGTACATGTGATAGCATATTGATAGATTACCTTCGTAATCCAACACATTTATGTAGAAAACATTCACTGCTTATACGGGTATAACGTTCTATCTAGGATTAATAAGAAGTGCATTTAATGATCAATTAGTTGTATTGCGAAACTCAACCTCAACGTCACAGACACCAACCGTAAATAGTATCCGATGAAATAAAAACTTACAAAACCAGTCCCTGACTATTTTCAGTAATGAATGAAAAGTAGTTTCACTCTCGTCCAACTTAATCGCATTTAGTATTAAGCAGCTTTCTCACTACAGCAGTAACAGCAGTGCAAAGTCCCGGACGACGATCAGTTTTCGTTTTTTTGCGGTTCTCTTGCAGATCGCCGGTCAAATTGGCGACTGTCGCACCATTGGCTACTGACCCGGGAATCTGATTGGTGAACATTGGAAAACCGTACCACGGAGTTGAATGTAATAGAAAATTCTATTTTTCAAATCTACTGATAGAATCTAGTACTATTTTGTTCAGCTCAATCAGCTGGATTTTGCCAGGAATACGTATGAATATGATTGCTGCTTGACCGATGAAACCCCCAAACACGGTACGTTTAGTGTACGACGCGCAATTTCTGTCAGCAGGGTCTCTCATCGTATGGGCAGTGCGTGCGCTGCAAAGGAAACCGTACTATGAATGAATTTAAATGGCTTTTTTGATGTGTGAAAGCGAAACTTTTTCTTCACGCTGGCTGTGGACAGTGCTACACAATCCAATGTGTTATGTAGATCATTTCGCGAAACGAAAGATACCTGCAGAAATTATGAAAACAAACCAAAACTATGCAAAGGAATATTAAAGGAACCTGTTTTGAAATCAGGTTTAAGAAAAAATATGACTTCCATTTGGTATATTTGACGGTTTTCGGGCAATTATTACATAATCAATTCAGCCAATATTGTATAACAAGTGGATTCGAAATTCATCAACGCAATAAAGCAGAAAAAGAACCACTTTTTTTTTGCGAAAACTGATGATCTACAGTGAAAAAAAAGGTTCAAAAAATGGATGTCCATCATATTTTCTAAGATCATTCGCGATCCTTGGACTGATTTTTCATTAAATGTATCTTAATATGAATACAGGGCTGGGACCAATCTTCCTAGAAGTGACGAGAAATGCAACAGCACTACTAGCTAGATTCATTTGTTTTTTCAGTAGAAGGTAGGATTTGCAAACGCAATTTTATGATATCATGCCACTGGATGTCGTAAATCAATCATCTCTAAGCCCAATTTCATATCCTACATCCTATGGTAGAAGCCTCAGGCCCATTCAGACGCATGCCCGGCTGATGAAAACAAAAAGGAAGGGTGGAAAAGCAGCATAACATTTATCGAGTGCATGCGGCCAGTCCCATGCAATACATGAGTCACCTATTGGGGTGAATTTTCTCCTCATATCCGTGCCCTAAATTCCTTACACTGCCCTTTGTTCGGATTGGGGATGATTTCGACCCAAGAAAGAGGGTTCGTTAACCTCACCACAGTCGTCGAATAGGTTGACCGCCCATAATTCGCACCCCTCTCGAGTCAGTAAGCATCACTGAGCGGATGCGATGACTTCAAAATTCGCCATGCCTTTGAACAAAAATCAACATCTGCCGACGAATGGTTGTTTGCCGCAAAATAAAAAAAGACGCACAAAAACACACGCTTTCAGCTGGTCTTCTGGCTTGCAGAATACAGCTTGAAAAGCTATGTAGATGTCGAACAATTGAGTCACCTTCAACAAATGTTGATGCGATGAATATCGTCGTCGCGTGCCAGTTTCATGCAATACGCCAAACCTAACGAACCAGGTGCACTTTGTCTTTATTATTTTTTCGATTCAATTCCCCGAATCCTGATCCTTGCACGTTTGTGGAGATTTCATCGGACATTTACGACATGTGGTATAGGAAAAAGATAAAGAATCAAAGATTTGCCAAAAATGCACCCGTTCTTGTTGCTTTTGCCGGTGAACCGAGCGGATCCATACTTTCGAAATTTACAGAGCAATAACAAAAATTATGAGAAAGAGAACAGTTTGAAAAAGAGAAGAGATCATGAGATACTTATTCCACAGACAAACAGACGTAACACTGAGGAAATTCCCATCGACCATGAGCTCAACGGTCGTTTTAAATTCAACTGCTTGCGAGTTTCACGTCCAGGGGCGCGCGCGTCGTATACCTGTGTATTTGACATCTCACACTAGCGCCTTCTGTTGACAGTGTTGTACTAAACTTTGTTTCGTACAACATGCACGTTAGGTGGTGCTAAAATAACTGGGCGATGGATTTTGAAACAAATTGTTCTAGCTGTTACGTCTGTTTGTCTGTGCTTATTCTTTCAACTCAACATTTACTCAATTCACTCAAATGATTGAATAACCTGAGAACAGGTTGAAGTTGCCTGTGACCTAATTATTAGATGATTTTTGCATTCTATTTTTAATAAAGTTTTTTAGTTTGTAGTTTCTAAAAATTTCAAATTCCTGGATAGACTGTAATTGCAACATTGAAGGGAGCTTGGGTTCTAGCAAGCAATTCAAAACCAGGTTTTACTACTGACCATAATTCTTTAAATGTTCTCAAAAAATCCTTAGGAATTAACTACTGACATTTTTTTGTAAATATTTTAAATAATTCTTTAGGAAATACCTCCAGGATCTTTTCAAAAATAAAAATCAGGAATTCTGCCAGAACTCTTTTGAAAATTAGTTCAGGAATTCCTTTGGATACCATCAGATATCCTTGCGAAATTCCCAAGCATTTCCGACATTCTTAAATTTCTTCAAGAATATCAATGTACATTCCTTCAAGAACTCTTTCGGAATTTCGTTTATGGATTTTCCCAGAAAATCCTCTGAAAATAACTTCGGAGATATTTTATGCTAAATTTCTTTAGCAATTTCTTTGGAAATTCCTTTAGGATTTTGTTCGGAAATTGATTTATGATATTTCTTCGGGGTATGTTTTAGGAAATCTTTCAGAAATTCTTTCCTTAGAAAGTTCCTCAAGAAAATCCTTTGGAAATCCCTTCAGTAAAGCCACACTGAATTTCTTCCGAAATTCCTGCAGTAAAGGAAACTGGACACACGTAATACCCGGGGACACATGTTCTCCCCTGTTTTCTCGCAAACTAATTACATTTTTATACCACTGACAGTGGCGCCGGGAGTGGGTGAGACAAGTAGGACATGTCCTACGCATGAAAATACCTGGGTAGGACAGTAGAAGCATTGTCCTACCCATGATTATGGGAAGAACATACCATATCTAATAGAGTAGAGTGGGGCAAGAGTGCACGTGAGGTAAGAGTACGTTTTCGATTTTTTGAAGTAATAAAAAAGATAAACTAGCTGCACTGCATCAGTTTGACAGGTATTCTGGCCAACTATTATCATGTGTAATTGTAAACGATTTGAATAAACAACAAGGGAGATATGGAGTTAGATAACTTTTTGGTCATTTTGCTAAAAATAATTGGATTTCCGCAACTAGTATTTCATTACCATATATACGTTCAATCAGGTGAACATTATACTATTTCGATAACCTATTGTATAGAGTACTTTATGGTACAGAACACCAATCCTGTTGGTTTTCCAAGAAGTCAAAACCATTACTTGAATAATTTTTGGGACGGTGGGGTAAAAGTACGCAGGAACCGGTGGGGCAAGAGTACGCATATGAATCTTCAAGTTATGATGTCAAATCCGTATCTCCGGCCGAAATAAGACTTCTTCCAAAGCGTAAAGATTCACAACTAAGAAAAAGGGACAAAATTTGAAATTATCACAAGTTTTTAGGATTAGTTGAAGTAATTCGGTGTTAGAAAGGACTTAGCGAACAAAGCACTGAAGCGAAATAATGAAATTGTATTAGGACTTGTTGTACACCTAAACATAGTACGAAAAAACAATTTCATCTATATGATAATTTCATTTAATCAAAAGAAACATTCATAAATTACGCAACGTTTAGCTGAGAGGGGTTGTGAAATGTGTGACGATCCATATAATTTTTAGAGGATTCATACAAATAGTGTAAGATAGGAGGGGAGGGGTGATGAAATAGCTAAATTTTACGTTCCGTGATTGGTGGACTTTCTTTAAGGAAAGTGCCTTTGTATACGCCACGCGAAACCTGATATATATTTTTACCTCTGTAGTTTTTTGTATATATAAAAAAAACAATGGTTTTTCGTATGAAAGTGCACATTTTTAGGACCCCTCCCTCTTTAAGAGTTACGTAATCTTTAAACATTACCTAATATATGCTCATTAAACATCAATTAAATGTTATTAACTCTTATTTGTGTTAATATATACTTAAAGCACATGATTGGATAAATGCGTACTCTTACCCCACCCGATGCGCACTTTTACCCCACCGGTGGGGTAAGAGTGCGTTTTTCACTTGTCTCGCAATAAGGGTTCTACTAAAACGAATCTCAATAATTTCAATATTTTATCCACTAGGTAACATAAAGGAAGAGTATATGAATCATCGACACTGATTTGATATGCAGAAGCTTGCTTCATAAGGGCCACATGATCGATTGAAAACTAAGTGCGTACTCTTGCCCCACTCTACTCTACTGTTTCAATTTCTAGATCCAAAAAATATCGTTTGAACATTTCAAAGTTAATCAGAGGTTTGAAAGTTCATCAAAAGTTAAACTGACAATCGTGAAGGTTTCCGGGATTGTGAAAGAGAAATCTATTCTGAAAGGCTCTTCAGAGTCTGTGTGGATTTTTTCATTCCAAAAAGTGCTCAATGATGTATTGAGATTTTTCAAAAAGTCTTGAAGTTTCTAATAATTTTGTATCTTCCATAAAATTGAAGAAAACTTGCTGGAAGTATTTAATTATTTTTGCTGGTTCAGGGAGGCTCAGAGAATTTCTGAAATTTCATAAGAATAGACAGACCGACAGGTGAATTGAACAAAATTGGAATATCTAAACAATGATATAGCTTAGCTTAACCTTGCTTATCATAACTGTACTTGTTAATGGTTGACTGATCAGAATTGGTGTAAATTGCGCAAAAATAAATAACAAACGTTGGGATTTACCACCAATTCTGGATGAACACGTTTCATCAATATATAGATCAATAACGGCACCAGTCATTTGGAAATCATATGAATGTTATTGTGTAGTTATTGTTGCTTCTAGAGACCGAGAAAACCTCCCGGCCGCAATACCACGGAAAGAATCTTCGATAATTCTGTAGGGCAGATAAGCAGAAGTGTACATCGGAGATTCACTTAAAAAAGTGATGTAGTCTTTTCCAGACCTCCTGTCCATAATGTAGGCTGTAGCCACTCTAGACTACCGAGGTCATCTCCAAAAATTGAGAAACTTAACAAGGATATGAGAGAATAATTGCACAAATATGCAAAAAGGAAATACTTTATGATGATTGTAGTCAGGGTTCGTACGATGAGACAAAATCAAGCAATTTTTGGGTCGAAGGAGAATCTTTTTTCGTAGTTTATAGTGAAAAACCATCTTTTCTTTAGAGCGAACCTAGAAGATAAGCGAGAATCGTGCCTACTTGATGAATTTCTTTTTTCGTTTCATCACTTATACGCCTCACTCACTTTTAAGAAAATTTTCGGTAAGTAATTACAAAAAATGTAAGACCGTAATGGGTTTCGAACCTAGAACATCAACAAAAATGTAAAGAAGTATCAAGAAAGAAGTCTTAAATTCGAAGTAACATCATTCTTGAGATTTTTGGGACGATCATAAGTTTTACTGGTAGATCGTAGCGATGTTTCTAAACATTTGTAAATGTTCGAATTCCTAGAGTGTTCTACAGATTTGATAATACAGGTTTTGTCCTACCCACGTCTCAGAGGGTGGCCACACATCTGCCACTGATGAACAGATGATTTACTTTATGTATATATTTAGGTTTTAGAAAGGTTTTACTATTTTAACGCTCGCAATTCGTTTTTCTACAAAGGAGAAAAGTTTAATAACTTGGAATATATCCAACCAAAACGTGTCAAATTTTTACTGGACATAGTTTTATCATTGTAGAAATGAATAAACAAATAGAAAAAAAATAAAACAAGATAAATACTCAACATGGATACACTTGATACCATAGTTTTGTCACAATTAATCCCTTTATTGCATATATTAAGGTGTTTGTTGCATACAATAGCATTTATTGTATTTCATGTAACCAATTGATCAGCTATAAATCTTTTCTGGTTAAAAGTAAAGTAGGTAAATAAATTTAATTACTCTTCAATTTTGTCAATCAAGCAATACATCCGTATTTCGAATTTGCCCATAGTCTATTTCATTAACCAGAGCAAAGTGCATCCTAAAATACTTAACATTGATTGGTTTTAATAAATGCGAATAAATTGATTTTAACATTATTTTCAATAATTAACATAAATTGTGTGCTTTGAGAATAGCTCGATTGTGCAAAAGAGAGGCTTTCTTTATTTATGCTCTCTTTCGCTAATGTATAGGCTAGTTTTGCATTTCTACTACATTCTCTCTTCAGCACGCTAGACCAAATTATTGTCTTTAGATATCTGTGAAGGAATCCAAAGTAAACTTTAGCATTTGAAGAAATTATTATTATTATTTATTCAGACTAAGGTCGAAGTGGCCTGTGCGGTATATAAGAGTCTTCTCCATTCGGCTCGGTCCATGGCTACACGTCGCCAACCACGCAGTCTACAGAGGGTCCGCAAGTCATCTTCCACCTGATCGATCCACCATGCCCGCTGCGCACCTCGCCTTCTTGTGCCCGTCGGATTGTTGTCGAGAACCATTTTTACCGGGTTACTGTCCGACATTCTGATTACGTGCCCGGCCCACCGCAGTCGTCCGATTTTCACGGTGTGAACGATGGATGGTTCTCCCGGCAGCTCATGCAAGTCGTGGTTCATTCGCCTCCTCCGCGTACCATCCTCCATCTACACCCCACCATAGATGGTACGCAGCACTTTCCTTTCGAAAACTCCAAGTGCACGTTGATCCTCCACGAGCATCGTCCAGGTTTCGTGTCCGTAGAGGACTACCGGTCTAATGAGCTTTTTGTAGTTTGTCAGTTTGGTACGGCGGCGAACTCTATTCGATCGGAGCGTCTTGCGGAGTCCAAAGTATGTACGATTTCCAGCCACTATGCGTCTCCGAATTTCTCTGCTGGTATCATTTTCGGCAGTCACAAGTGAGCCCAAGTACACAAATTCTTCTACCACCTCGATTTCGTCACGACCGATGCAAACTCGCGGTGGGTGGCTTACATTGTCTTCTTTTGAACCTCTTCCTATCATGTTCTTTGTCTTCGACGTGTTAAGGACTAGTCCGATCCGCTTGGCTTCCCTCTTCAGTCTGATGTAGGCTTCCTCCATCTTCTCAAAGTTACGTGCCATAATATCTATGTCGTCGGCGAAGCAAAATAGCTGGACGGACTTATTGAAAATTGTAACACTCGTGTTAATCCTTGCTCTTCGTATTACCCCTTCCAAAACGATGTTCAATAGCAGACACGAAAGACCTTGCCGTAACCCTATGCGGGTTTCGAAGGGACTCGAGAATGCCCCTGAAACTCGAACTACGCACATCACCCGATCCATCGTCGGTTTGATCAATCGTGTCAGTTTATCCGGAAATCCGTTTTCGTGCATTAGCTGCCATCCCAAGTAACATTTTAAGTTCTATTTCTCTCTTTGAATGGTTTTCAAGATCACATTATAAGAACTCACAATAAAACACACTACCACACGACGACCTTGTGATGACCACTATAAGAGTAAGATATGACCAAGTGGCCCACTCTTGATAACCACTATAAAATTATTATAAGAGTATTTGGAAACCATTTTCAAGCCACCCGCAAAAAAGGGAAATTGGCTGCGGTAGCTGACAAAAAGATTGCTTAAAAAAAAAAACATCACAGAAAAATAATATCAAAATGGATTGTAGATAAAAATGACAACAACAAAATATATTCATGAAGGTTTTTTCTTCAAAATATATTCATTGAAACGAGCTGCGCCTTCAGTTTTATTGTAGAACCTAGTAAAAAAATTAGATTGGGCACTATGCGCCGACAAAATTCTGTAGTTCTGGGCCATAAAATTGGACATAATTATAACATCGATATCCCAAATATACACCTAATCTATTGATTTTCGTCACCAATATATTTGTAATTATAACCAACTAGCTTTATGTACCCGGCCTTGCTCGGAATTGCCAGTTTGATTCGCAGTTTTTTTTTCACAATCGGAAAATGAATAAACCAATTGGTCAACAGGATAATTGCGTTTTCTTATCGATACTTCATCATTTGATCAGAAGAAGGCAGATTTCATTTGAAAACATTGACTGGTTTTGAAGAAGGGAGCAAACCCATAATCGCCATATTCCGGGCAAACGTTTATTTCTAAAGAAGGAAAAACATCCACCGATGCCTTATTCCGGGCAAACGTCTATTTTTAAAGAAGGGATCACATTCACCATCCAGAAGGAAACACATTAATCATTGCTTGTCACTGGGCAACCATAATTTCGATAAATGGTTAAATTGATCGATAACTAAACAATACAATAATGGGTTCAGAAGTTAGGCTGGAGCATACACACAAACATACAAACATTGAGTTTTATATATCTCGGGTACTTATTCAAAAGGACGTATGTGATTTTGTAAACAAAGATGCATACGTCGATTTGTCAAATATGATGGCACTCCTACGCAAAACCAACACAACGAACATGTAGCCGAAACCTCCCCTACCTGTATGTGGCGATGGTTTGCGTGGGAGTGCTATCAGATTGCAGAAATCAACGTTTAAATTTTTGTTTACAAAATCACATACGTCACATACGTTGAATAAGTATCCGAGATATATAGATAGCTAATAGCTATATGTATTCGGCTTTGCTAGGGACTGAAAAGTAAATTATTCAATTAAAATGTCCAATGCTGTAGCACAAAACCCACAGAGGTAGATCTACCGCTCATAGAATTGTTCCTTTGTATCAATCTATTTTTATATATTTGTTTGGCCCTTCTACCTTTTCAATAAACATCTTCCAAAAATAGAGAATAAGTGTACCAAATCTGGTTGTAATTTATCCTGGGAGTTACACTGAATTGCTCATTTTTTAAAGACAACCTTCCCCATAACTTCCCTTTTCCCCAATGACCCTCCCACCTCCTTTTGTTATCTTCTCCTTGGGATAGAAAATGTGTACACCAATTTTGGTTGAAATCGGTCCTGGGAGTTAGGTGTTACACTGAATTGCTCTTTTTCTAAATACAACCCTTCCCCCTTACCATCCCTTTTTCCCAATGATCATACCACCCTTTGTTATTTTCTCCTTAGGATAGAGAATGTGTGTACCAAATTTGGATGAAATCGGCTCAGGGGTTCAAAGATACACTGAATTGCTTGTTTCCTGAACAATACCCCTCCCCCAGCCCCTCCCTCTTTACCAAATTACACTTCCATATGATCGACTACTCTTAGTGAATATGTGTACAAAATTTGGTTGATATGGGTACTGGGGTTGGGAGTTACACTGAATTGCTCGTTTTATAAAGACAACCCCTCCCCCATACCCTCCCTTTTTTACAATGACCGCCCCACCCGCTTTGTTATCTTTTGTTTAGGTAGAGAATGTTTGTATCAAATTTGGTTGAAATCGGTGCAGAGGTTCAGAATTTACTCTGAATTACCCGTTTTCTGAACCATACCCCTCCTCCAGACCCCTCCCCTTTCAAAGATTACACTCTCATATGGTTGTCTCCTTATATTGAATATGTGTACAAAATTTGATTGAAATCGGCCCTAGGAGATGCAAGTTACACATAATTGTTCGTTTTCTAAACAAAACCCCTCCCCCTTTTCTAAATGACCCTCCCACCCCCTTTGTCAACTTCCCCTGAGGATAGAGAACGTGTGTACCAAATTTGGTTGAATTCGGCCAAGTGGTTCAGAAGTAGTTAGCGAACATACATACATAGATTGATTTTTATATATATAGATTGCTAAAAAAAGTTCTTTAAGAGGTGTAAATATTGTCTAAAAGTGAATTTCAGTCACGAATTGCACTGTCTTGGAAATGCTTTTCTATTTTCAATATGGCCATCATGCATATCGAACAGAAAAACGTTGCTCTCATCGAAAACCGTAATAAACTCGTTGCAATGCAAATATTCTTATTGGGGTTATTTATTCGACCACATTACGGCCAAAAATTATGGCTTTGATCGAGTTTTGAAAATATGACTTATTACGCTCTCCGTCACAACCGTAGAGCTGCCCATAAGATCAATCAGTACTTGACGTTTGAAGCTTTTTCAGCAGATTTATGAGAGGTTCATTGATAGCAATAAGAACGCCAATAAAACTTGAATAGATGATGTGTGGGCACGTTGTATTCGCGGCACTTCTGCAGTACTTGGCGAATGGCGAACACCTGGTCCGTGGTGGAGCGTTCGCCCATAAAACCCGCTTGGTACTGCCCCACGAACTCCCTTGCAGTTGGTGCTAGTCGACAGCATAAAATTTGGGAGAGTACCTTTTAGGCGGCGTTCAGCAATGTGATTGCGCGGTAGTTGCTACAATCCAGCTTATCGCCCTTTTTGTAGAT
Source organism: Armigeres subalbatus (assembly GCF_024139115.2). NCBI lineage: Eukaryota > Metazoa > Arthropoda > Insecta > Diptera > Culicidae > Armigeres > Armigeres subalbatus. The sequence continues at coordinate 162,821,368 of NC_085139.1, forward strand.
GGGACACACGACACCTTCCATCCACTCCTGCGGCAGAACCTCATCCTCCCAAACCTTGGTAATCACCCAGTGCAGCGCTCTAGCCATTACCGTATAAGGTAACAATGAGGCAACGAGCTGACACGGGTTTCAGTACCATAAAGAATTAACTAAGAATTACTATGTCTGAAACTTGATTATGCATATGTACAACATGTGATAGATTTAGTTCGGAAAAGGTATTGGAGGGTAACCACCCCTTCGGTGGTTACGTCGTCCTCCGCAGCTTAGCGGGTACTGATGAAACCAAATTCCCAGCACCAGGTACCAGCCGATCTCTCGCAATACATTTTCAGAACTAACTCTCTCAAATGTATTTTTGTACACATGTCAACCAAGTAGGATGAGTATTTAGTATTGTCCGGCTCCTACACACTTGCTTCATCAGCAACGGCGCTCAATGAAGTAGGGTTGTGTGAGGTTGTGCCAGTTTGGTCGTCAGATCCCAACACGACCACACATATGCATATGCATAATCAAGTTTCAGACATAGTAATTAATTTCCACACCGGGTGGCTTAATACCCGGCATATAGGCAATTAACTTTGAATGTGCTGAACTCGAGTGGCGATCTCTCTTCGCTTGTGTGGTCGTGTTGGGATCTGACGACCAAACTGGCACAACCTCACACAACCCTACTTCATTGAGCGCCGTTGCTGATGAAGCAAGTGTGTAGGAGCCGGACAATACTAAATACTCATCCTACTTGGTTGACATGTGTACAACAATACATTTGAGAGAGTTAGTTCTGAAAATGTATTGCGAGAGATCGGCTGGTACCTGGTGCTGGGAATTTGGTTTCATCAGTACCCGCTAAGCTGCGGAGGACGACGGAGGTCCTTCATAGCTTAGTAGGGAAAGCACCTGTCATGCGAACTGGGGTCGTGGGATCAAACCCCACCGAAGGGGTGGTTACCCTCCAATACCTTTTCCGAACTAAATCTATCACATGTTGTACATATGCATAATAAAGTTTCAGACATAGTAATTAATTTCCACACCGGGTGGCTTAATACCCGGCATATAGGCAATCAACTTTGAATGTGCCTAACTAAGAATTGTAAGACTTCGCACGTAGTATTTCTTGAGACCATGAATACTCACATACATCTTCAATTTATTTGGGTATTCTGGTTTAATAGTGTATGTACAACTAACGCCTCTCACACCCCTGACTGACGGACCAAATTAATCGAGGCGAATTCCTCGCGAAAACACGAACTCCGGGGTGATTCTGAAAGGGCGAAAAAAAAACAACGAGGAACGAGGAGGAAGGAGGGTTCGGGGAGTAGAACGGAGACTGACCTCGAAGCGAGTCGAAAAAAAGGATCGTTCTGGAAGAAAAGGAAAAAACCCGCGTGAAGAGTGAAGTGTCCGGGAAACCCGGCCGCGCTAAGCATCGGACCTATTTTGGAGTCAAGGAGATCTCGGAATCACGGTGAACACCGAGAACCACGGCCTTCCACCGACGATCCCGTACCGCTCGTAGTTGCCTTTCCCATCCAAACAGCCGGCCACGTGGTACCCTCGTTCCGTCCTAGTAATTGGGGACACATCTGCCGTACTTGGCCTGCGCTGTACTGGATTGTCACCATCCACTGGGATTTCACCGGCCCTATCCTGACCAGGGCACGATCTGACTGTAATAAGTGCCGCATCAAGTTACCAGGCCCCCTGGGATACCTTAAGGGTCGTCTACAAATCACGCCTTGTATTGTCGTCATCCGGCCGGAACCTCGTTACGCTGTTTTCCGTGTCACATTGTGGTGATAGACCGGCATCCACGACTCACCTAGGCCTAGAGAAGCCTCAGTGCAACACCATTATCAGCGGTGACCTCTAGTCCTATTCGGTCGCAGGTCCTATTCACCTTCCGGCCGAGGGTACAGGGTTCAAAAATTATCAGTGTCCCGACATTGGCAGGTCAGCCTCCGATGAGCACGAGATTCTACGCGTCTAACCAATACCCACAGCCCGAGACCACCAGCCGTGGACGGCAGGTGTCGTGCTTGGTAGTTGTCTAGCTGAGTATCCCGCGACTACGGGACCACGAGAAATTATAATCCCACCCGACCGTGTGGAACCGGCATCCGATCAACTGAAGACTCCAAGCAAGTTCTACGTGTCCAACCTATAACCCGGCTGAAAAGCCGGCTCTGGTTTTTGGAGCTGAGCCCTGTATTACTGTAGCGGTAAAGGTAGAAACAGGTAGCATGCAGACAAGGTACGTCCAAATAAGCCGCATCCCAACAATGGGCCCCAACATGTCCGATCGGCCAAACCAGAACTAACCCCCTAAAGACTAACCCTAAATCGAAACCTCAAAATTTAATAAAAACATATTATAAAATGTACTCTACATTTTCATTTTACTCGTTTTCCCGCATGCTTGTTGTCTCGTCTTGATTACGTCCCCTCCACAGGCGTACGGACGTCATAGGAGGTAGTTACACATTCCGCGGGAGGCTGCAAAGTTTATGCATCGTTGGCCGTTGTCGTTCGATACGGTATGCAGACTATCCGGTCCGATGACCGGTCTATACATTTCCTCCCTTCCTACCTGAGCGTTCATGTCACCGATGATGATTTTGACGTCCCGCAGTGGGCATCCATCGTATGTCTGCTCCAGCTGCACATAGAACGCTTCTTTCTCGTCGTCGGATCTCCCTTCGTGTGGACAGTGCACGTTGATGATGCTATAGTTGAAGAAACGGCCTTTTATTTGGCTTGGAAACCTCATTTTGAGAGGCTCAGAAACTTCCTTTCGAGGGGCTCGGAATAATTCTTTCCAAAGGCTATGAAGTCTACTTTCAAAAGGTCAGAAACGTCAAGATACTCTTTTCAATAAGTTCGAAAGCACTCTTTCAAGCTAATCTTATGAGTTACGCTTATTAAAATATGGGGTACCTCAATGAATTGCAATCTCTACCAAGATCTATACCAAGGACTTCATGAACTTCGAATAAGAATAAGAAAGACTACACCGACTATCAAATTGATTGATGTTTAAAACAGTGGAATTTAATCTTGACTTTTACCATAATAACAGGATTCTAATTTTCATTAATTTTTAGGAACTATTCGTGTGCACACACTTCTCTACTAGCACTTATGAATAATAAGAATACGAATCTCGGTGTTTGCAGAGTATCTTCTTGAATACACATGACTTTTTCCGATGCCTGGTAGTTTCGATTCCGTTGAGTCCCTCATGCCGACGATAGAACCTGGCGAACCGGCTTTGTACCGGCTGGCAGATACTGAGGCTGAAATCTTGTTGGCAGTTGAAAAAGCGATTTTCCGCGCACTAGACGACGGCGTCGATATCAATCGGCGGCACAAAATTTTTACTTTCTGCTTCGAATAGAGTTTTTTTATTCTCTATTATTATAATCTCTATTATTATAAGAAATGTTCTATAGAGAAGGCGGTCTTTTGTGGCCTATTGTAAGTCTGATAAGGCAAATCTGTTGACTTTATGCTAATGATGAGATGAGAGTTTCTAATTATAATCATATGTAACCAAACGTTTCGCGAATCTGTTCTTCAGCCAAGATTTGGACCAGATAAGCCACCGAATAACGCACGTAACTACTGGCTTCATACTTTCTGATGATGCGGTGAGTTTTGCTGCCAGCATATTTTTCTATCACAAAACGTTACAGTATGAACTAAACACTCCAACGCTTCCTTCATTAGCTAATTCATTTCTTGCATATCCAAACGTTGTTTATTGTACAGTCCACTTTCGCATTGGGTTTTCCTGTGTTCCTTTGAGTAGGTTGGTGTTGATCCCGAGTGACTTATCCTTGTCCAAGAGCACGGTCCTCGCAAGTTGGAACAAACTCGAACCGAGAGTTAGTAGTTTCCTATTGGTCCTCACTCGGTGAATCGGAAAGGTACGTGAAGCCGAGTTGTATAAGGGAAAGTGGGCTAATTGCTCGAGGGAACGATTATTCCGAACGCTCTCGAAGATTGCAAATTGGAACTCCGCCGTCCAGCCGCCACTCCCTCCGCACCTTTAATTCGACCCAGTGGCGTTCAATAAAAATATAATAAAACTTATAGTAAATACGAAGTTCTTTCTTACTCGAAATTCACTACCTAGTAAGTAACTAGTTAGCCCTTTAAAAAATGTCAAAGAATCAAAGTTGATAAAAATTTAAAACCATGGTACAAATGGTACAAAATTTAAAAATTCAGCACGACAAATGAAACATTGAAATTGCTCCAACGAATGAAATTCAGAAAAGTTAGTACAAAAAACCGTCCAACTCGAATGAATTCGTTGGTTAAATAAAGCATTGGATTAGAAGATCTGAGAATCAATTGATTTCTTTTGCAACATTCACGTGTGAGTGCGCAGTTTCCGTACGTTTCCGTAATTTCGTTTGGTAGATTGACTTGACGCTTAAGCGAGTGCGAGAGGTGAGAGATGTCGAATATTCCCTGAGATATCGTCTCCAGAAAGTCGGACAAAACAACAGACGAGTGGTCTATCGCACGTGATAGTGGCACTAAAGCCACCAAAGTTATTAAAACCTTCTAGCTACTGATACTTTTTTTGGTATGAGCGAATCTTGGATTGCACTGTTCAGGAATGACTCCAAACACACGACAGCTACTTAAAAGTGTGTGATACCTATTTCATCATACGACAACAGCGGCCTGTAACACTAACCGAGGGATTGAAATCAGTTTTCATGAACTACTTTCATCTTTACGGGCATAATAGCACACGCAAACAAGGTCGTCTATTCGGAAAAAAAGCAGCACAAGCATACACAAGTATACAGCATCAACGAATAGGTGGAGTTGCAATGTTTCGAAACTTCGTGGATCATATCCGAGGTAACAGCAGCTTTAATAAGGTTCAGAAGCACCTTAACCCAACGGTGCAACTGAAATACCCATTCCTCTAACAATTTCTGTTGCCCAGAGCACATGTAGTCAACAAATACAGTCATTATCCTTAGTGCCTAATTTAACCAACCCTGAAAAAATGCATATTTTCCAAAAAAATATCGATCAGTTTCAACAGCGAAGAAGGATAAGGGATATATCTTCTGTTAGAGCTAATACAACCCTTGAAAATTGCTTTATTTCCGGAGTTATGCGAGAAACTGGCCAAATTAGGAACATGACAAAAAATGGTACAGTTACCCGCTTATAGTAAACTACATTCATTACAATTCGAAAAAGCTACCCACGTACCCTGTTGGCAACATTGTGGGCTTCGTGGCCGTTAGTTTAGTCTCAATAGGTATTCAATTACATTGTGCTCCAGATTGTGGGTTTGATTCCCGCCTCAATCGGGAAACTTTTCGTAGCAAAAAAGTGTTCGGCAAAGGCAATATACTGATCCGTTGTCTGCTTCCTCCAAAAAGCGAAATTCTCACTGGAAACATAAGGGTTAGCAATTTCCAACTGTACCCCACTGTGCAATGTGAATCTTCTCTTACGTCCTTTACTGTGTAGCTTCATCTCAGCGTGCTGTCCTCTTTGCCACTCTCTTGCATTGCATTAAGGGAGAGAGAGAGAGAATTTGAGAACCACGCTACTGAGCAAGAGACGGCGACGCGTAAATAAGCAAGCACCTTGCCGCTGTTTGATGCATCATGGCGTGGCGGATGGTTCTCTACGCCTCTACAAATGCTCCAGCGCTCAGATGCGAGACGACGTCGATTGCGATCGGAAGTGAAACGCAGAAACGCGCGCGCGATTTTTTTGTTGCCGGGAAGTTTTTTTTTGCACTACAAAGGAGAAGTTGCAACCTTGGTGGGTTCCATCTTTTTCGCTTGCCTTGTTTGTCGATTCGTAATTATCTGTACATGTCGCGTTATCGTCGTAAGTAGTGTTCAAGATTGTGCAACGTGGGAAAACTATTGTTCTGCACTCTTGGGGGGCGGAAAATAGATACAGAGGAAAACGAAGCTAAGTGTCGAGCTGAAAAAAAATTGTCCGGATGCATTTTTTTTATTATGACTGAGTGAAAATTTGTTTAATATACAAGAACAGTGTTTAGTGTTTCTTTAACTCAGAGGCGCTTTGTTCCGAAAAATGCTGATATAAGCGCCCTTATGTTAAGCCGAGGAAAGCATCCTATCGGTGTATTAGTGCCCAGTGGAAAAGGATCGTGTGGGACGTGCACAACCTCCAGACAGACGATGTGCATCGCGCTTCGTTCCTCTATAGAGTAACCTGATTTGCTTCAACAACACCGGAACAGAGTAGGCGAGCATCTCACAAACAACGCGGCCGTCGTCGCTTTCGAACACCACATCACGAAATTGGCCATCTGTGTTTTGTGGCCTGCTTGGTTTTGGTCAACACTGTCAGTGCCGTCGATTTTGGAATTCACTAATAATGTAAACGCGGGTTTTCAACAATTTACAGAACATCCCAAATGTACATTCGTGTAGGATGATCGAGCGGTGATGTCATAAATTTAAATTCGAAAAATCGCTAAACTGAACAAGGTGGTAAACCGCCAACAAGGTCCAGTTTGATTAACACAGAGGTGAAGCCAGCGTTGGAAAAAAATAACTCTAATTGGAAGCAACAACGTCTCGTAACCGGCATTCTTCTGCAATATCAGAATATGGAAATTATGTTGAAGGAGAAGAAAATAAGAGTTTTTTAATGAAGTGTACCCAAGTTAAAGCAAACGTCCTGAGTGATTTATGGATGCTTTTGGATAGCCTTATGTATTAGTGTGTTTTTATGGTTCTGTGCTTTGGTATCGCTTTCGACACTTGAGCCGTCTCAAAAATACACAAGTAGTTAAATGCGATCCTTTCATGTGTAGTGGTTGTAAACAAGAATTAAATGTTTGTATATTCCATCAATGCGTATTAGAAGTGGTTTACACTTTTGTGTGTCTGTGAATGAATCTAATTCGGAAAATAAAAAAACAAGGTCCAGATCGAAGTGTGCTGGAGTCAAAACAAACAACATCTAAACAACCAGCCGATTATTTACATAGATCGAGAGCTATTTAGCCGAATGCTTCGATCGGAAACTACAATCCCACCAAGCACAACACGGTGCAAAATGGCTGCCAAGTCTCGTCAATTTATCACTGTCATTGGTATCGTGCTCATATCGTTATTCAACAGTAGCATGATTTAAGTATCACCGGAGAGACACTCATCGAAGATTGCGAACTCGAACCAGCAACGACGGAAGCAGCAGAAAATTAAATTCGTCGCATCGTTGCCGTTTTGTGTGAACACTGCTTCCGGACATTGAGCCATACACGTTTTATTGCTGTTAGAAATAAAAAAAGATCTACAAAAGACGTTCGTTGGATGTCGAGAGCGAGCGGAACGTTCCCTGGAAGCCACTAACATAAACAAAATTGTGTCTAACGCGGGCGGTCCAGTCCAGAGGAAATAAAACATCTCCCATCGCTAACTCAATCCACACGCCACCCCCCTTCGGTCGAAAGGTGGTGCATTTGGCAGCAGACAGCAGTCGTCTGAAAATATTATTCGTTGCCGAGATTTGCAAGTATGTATTCACTTTCAGTTTACGTTCGGTTTTATTGCGCTTTGCAACGCTCAATTGATTGTCATGTGGCAATATGAAACACGAGTACCCGACCCGTTGCGAGCTGTTCCACCGAAGTAGGCAAGTAGGACACTGTTTTTAGTGTCGTCTATTGTATGACTGTTGTTTCCCAAGTTATTTCAAATGATTCGTTTGATACAATAATAAGACTGCTAAGCCAATAAAACAATACGTATTAAACAAAATTCAGTCGAAACTCCACAACATAAAAATCCATCGCCATCCATGAAACATCTTTGAAAGTAAAGAAAATATGTGATCTCTTATTATCATCAAAAACATGGACTGTACACATTATTTTTGCAGTAGAGGCTTACGAAAACCTTGACAGACACTTCACAAGAAACAAAATTCATACAAAAAGAGACGGTGAAATTTATATTAGAAAAAAAAAACTTACGAAGAATATAAATGACTAAAATTATAGGAGCCATGATGACCATTCGGTAGCTTATCTCCAGGGCTGGAACGCCGAGGGACTTCATATTTTCCTGACGTCTTGGATCGTGGTCCGATGGATACGGCCACCTTTGCGTGGGATCATGGACAAGACATGACCTCTTGATCAACCATTTCGATGATCTTGTTTAAGAGATTTCATCTCCGCGGGACACTGTCTTGGTATGATAGTTTCTACGCTATCAGCCAAGCCGTTCATGGGTGGAAGTTGAGCAAAATTGCAGCGAATTCAATGTCATGTTGTTCTTCAATAACCCTCTGCTTACTTTTCAACTTCTATATGATTTGATTTCATACTTGTTTGTGATAACTTTCGATTCTTCGTACTTTGTAAAACTAGTCCCTTCCACTTTGAGCTTAGGTAGTTCGTCTCACCGATAAATGCCAATGAAATATCAATCAATTTGTTTATCTTCGTTAAAGACTAGTTACAGATCATGTTTTTTTAATACCTACAAACATCCCAACAACAGATGGATCGTCAGCCCATCCGGATTAGATTCTCCAGGGGGTTGCAGCGCTATTTTACGTCGGCGGTACGCTTCTGAGCATCATTATAATCCGCAGCTGCTCAATGAACTCTTCACCAGCTTCTTCCAAGTGTTCGTATAAGCACTCCATTTATTCAATGTGCTTCTTGACGGTTCCTCCTTTGTTGAGCCACATCTCATAAGCTAACATTGCATTTTTGACAAAGCCTAACTGGCAATCCTTAACGAATAATGAGATCGGCGCTCGGACTCTGCGACCATCTTGTACACACTGGTCATTTTCGTCCGGTTTAGGATTCTTAATCACTTCCCACACCACCATCTTTTCTAATACGCTTGCACGAAATTCTCGAAATGCACAACAAGCAATTCTTGCAGCACTCCCATTTCCACCTAGAGATGTCGTAAAATCCCGATTAATCGATTAGTTACTAATCGATTACTCTTGATTCTTGTCGATTATTGAATCGATTAATCATTGTATAGTAATCGATTCAAAATTAATCGATTATCACAACGATGAATTGATTAATCGAAATAATCAATTGATTTTCTACATCCTTATGATGTCGTAAAATTCTGATTAATCGATTAGTAACTAATCGATTACTCACGATTCATCTCGATTATTGAATCGATTAATCGTTGGGTAATAATCGATTCAAAATTAATCGATTATCACAACGATGAATCGATTAATCGAAGTAATCGATTAATTTGCGACATCTCTATTTCCACCGATTATGTCCACCATGAGTGAAGGCTCCCTGCTCCAACCTGAATGAGCAGAGCACTATCGGAAACCCGGAAAATATAACAAATTCACGGATATACCTACTATTGAAACACGCAAAATGTACGGAGAGACGAAGTCAAGACAAAATTTTCAAAACGACTTATCTGCTTTTGTAAACAAAGATTCAAACGACGATTTGACGAATCTGATAGCTCTCCCATGCAAACCAACACCACCAATAGGTAGGTGAAGGTTTCCGCTACCTGTTGATGGTGTTGGTTTGCGTGGGAGAGCTCTCAGATTCGTCAAATCGTCGTTTGAATCTTTGTTTACAAAAGCAGATAAGTCGTTTTGAAAATTTTGTCTTGAAGTATCTTTTATATGCTCTTATTGTTGTGGAACGTACACACGGTCAAGCAGTTTGACCAACATTGACTCCACCTCTCGTTTGTTCAAACATCCATCAAGTTTTACCAACAGCGGCATGAACAATCAATTTATTCGACCAACAATATCACACACGAACGACCGAAGCGCCAACTTGAGCACCAACCATCAACAAATATATAGGGGTTTGTGCAACTTCACTACAAATGCTCAAACATGTTCGGCGAACCTTGACTCCACCCCCGACAACTCAAACCAAAATCAAACCATTTTAATTTTTTCCGCCAACTGTCAAATGGTTGTTCGAACAACTTCGCACACGTTCAAACAAAGCAGCAACCGAAGCATTTTCTTGGGGGCGGAGTCAATGTTCGTCAAACCGCTTGACTGTTGTGTACGCTGCATTACAAAGCATGAGGTCGAATTAGAAAAAAAAGTATTCAGAAGTTTAGCCAAAGCATTTCAATAGCAGGTAATGGAACGTACACACGGTCAAGCAGTTTGACCAACATTGACTCCACCTTTCGTTTATTCAAACATCCATCAAGTTTTATCAACAGCGACACGAACAATCAATTTATTCGACCAACAATATCACACACGAACGACCGAAGCGCCAACTTGAGCACCAACCATCAAAAAATATATGGGGGTTTGTGCAACTTCACTACAAATGCTCATACATGTTCGGCGAACCTTGACTCCACCCCCGGCAACTCAAACCAAAATCAAACCGTTTTAATTTTTTCCAACCGAGCCGCCAACTGTCAAATTGTTGTTCGAACAACTTCACACACGTTCAAACAAAGCAGCAACCGAAGCGTTTTCTTGGGGGTGGAGTCAATGTTCGTCAAACTGCTTGACTGGTGTGTACGTTGCATAATACATTTACAGAATTACATTAGTGTTAATGCACATTTAAATGTCATTCTTTTCCCGAAACTGGTCTCACCAGTCGCTCCCAGGCATTGCCGAAGTGTGGAGCAGGCGGTGGATTGAAGATCCACCTGGTGTTCGAATTGGTAAAGACTTCTGTCAGTTTCTTGTCTAGATTGTCGATCTCATTGCGGAGCTCTTGACTAGCCCTTCGAAAATTAGTGCCATGATTTGAGTGGATCTCAATGGGTGACGACGAGCCACAAATCGACGAACAGGCATCTTACATGATTTCATTGACAGGGAATGAGCCACTTCCAAATGTATGGCTCTCAGGATAAGGCTTATGAATAGAGCGTTTGACTATAGTACGCCTAACACGAACCTGGATGGGAGCAAAATAAGCAAGTCGAACATAAAAGAACGGCCAGGACGTGGCCCCTACAGGCGACTCCGGTAGGCGACTAAGGATGGCTTCCCTACCGGAGTCGCCTGGGTGTTACTTCGGGAATTTTGCAAATCTGACATTCCTTAACAACATGCCTTAAACACTACGGAGGCAGGAGACGTCAAAAATGCTGTCGAACTTCGTTTTGCACGTATAGATATCTGCGATCATACCAATTATTGATCAACTTGGTAGATGTAGTGCTTGCGTGGCAATATGATTGGGATTTTCAAGTCACAACATATGGAACTGTGCCAAACACTAATCCAGAAATGGTGACAACTTATACTGCCGCTAACCGCAAGTCGAGCACATCTGTCTATGGGCCTCCATATACAGATGTGCTCGACTTGCGGTTAGCGGCAGTATAGGCTGGGCTGATTTTTTCGATGGGTCTTTTTATTTTTAAGTTTACTTGAGCGTCGCCACTTCATTTGAATAAACTGCCACCTAATGGTTTGCCTTAAGCTGTTCTCAGCTCTTTCAAGCTTATGCTGCTCATACGATAACAGGTCCCCAAATGCAAGTGCAAGTCTCGGAATTGAAGTCTCTATATAAAAAAAACTACATACCTACCCAAAAACAAATCTCACAATTTTTATACAGATACTGTATTGAAATTATACAAAACTTTAAGATTTCAATAGAATGGTTGTATTAGAGTCTTCCAAAATTGTATATGCCAAATTATCAGACAGTTTTCGCAAGGTTCTTATGCAGAATTGTATTAAAATATGCCATCCACTGGTTGTGGTAGCGATAAACATAAGCAGTTGCTCTTTTCGTGCTTCTTCGATAACCTCCATAGTCACATCAGAGTTTTTGTCGGCTATTCAGCTTCTGACAGATATAGAAAACTGGAACCACGTAACCAACGGGAAGTTCTTTTGTCAGGCGTTTCTTATGGGGACATTGACTTCGGTCTTGCTTAGGATTCCTCCAGCACGGAAGGCAAGGAGTTTTGACAACGATAATGCTGTTATTGGATTCAAGCCAGTGTTGTTGTTATTCGTTCCACAACACCCTTCGACTGATCGGCAATGTGTGGCGCTTCATCATAGATTTTGACAGTCTTGTTCCTAAAATAACACTAATCCAGTTCGTCATGGTACTGATAAGGCCTTCAGCGGCGTTACTTTTGCTCTGGAAACACCCGTTAGATTATGACTCCGGTATATACTGCGTAAGCTGATAAGCTACGTAAGCTTCTTGATTTGCGTCTGCGTGCAGCTCCATTGACGGAGCATAATGTTTCTTGAAGAAAGCGTTAACTGCCTCCGAAAACCCTGTTTTATGTTCTTTCGCATTAAGATTTCCAATATCTTGGGCCTGGCAGGGAGAACAGGTGGCGCCAACGTCCATTTCAAATGTCTTAAGTGGCAGCAAGGATTGTTATCGATAGGGAATCCGCTGACTTTGTGTATCTTCTTGACGTATTCTAAATTGGTGGAACATTTGTTACAAGTCACCACATACTGCTACTGATCGCTCACGATATCCGCAGAGTACGGATGCTAGTGGAGTTGTCCCTGCAATAGTCTATAATTCAATAGTCGACGATAGTTCAATAATCGAGTTTTATTTTGCCTGGCTTTTTTGAATTCCTTACACATCTAATGAACTCTATAGTCTCAGGTGGTGATCTCGAAACGATCATACCAAACGATATCAGCGTATTCAATATATCAATATATATGATATATTCAGTACTTCATGAATCTAGTTGAGCAGTGTCTGAATGATCAATTCAGAAACAAACGCTGGAAGAAGCAACCGGCTCTCGATAGCTTCGAATACCTTGCCCTATAATGCTCTCTTAGGCTTGGCCAAATTTTCGAGTTTATGTAGGAACTACAGAAGAGTGGTAATTCTTCAGGATCTCTTTTAATAATAGGAAGGTCTGGCATGACCTACTTTGCCAGCAAATGATGTTTATTGGCATTACTTGGGATTGTCCCACAGCTTCATACACTAGCTTACCTTGATTGACTGTACCCATCATAGTTGGTAGTCGGGATTGGCCGAGAAACAACAAATAATGCACAGCTCACCAATTGAATAGTTTTCTCGGGAAAGTACATGTATAGTGTACATGCTTCGGAGTTTCTTTAATTCAAAACCAATAACGATGCCGGCTACGTCCTCACAGTCAATTAGGATAAGGGGAGGGAAATTATTTCGACACTCATTGCTACAAGAGACCGAGGAATCCTCTGCATCTCCATGAGCGCACTGGAAAGGAATAGTATGTTAGTTGGGAAGGAAATATATTGGAAATCGCCTTGGTAAGCAACTAATTACTTCTTTTGAACGACGCCATATTCATGATAATACAAAAACGGAAAAGCAACACGTGTGTTACATATTTTCCCGAAGACTTATTCGATATCTTAACTACTTCGCGACGAGTAAAACACGCACTGTACAACGCTTGCTCGATGGCTACTCCGAAAAAACATGCACTGAACTGATTAACTTTATTACCCTTCGGAGACGAGCCAGCCTCGGGCTGAAAGTCTCCTTAATAAAGACACAAAAAAAAACTTCATTACCGGCCGCGCAATGCAGAACACAATATTTCGGCAGATCGCGTGATCGTTCTCCCCTGAAGTAAGATTCATTACATATATTAAATCACTTCCTGCATATATTATGTGGACTAACTTGAGAATAATGACGATTGCGTTCCATCTACTGATGTATCTATGTTCAAAATTTGTCCGGAAAAGGGTTGTGGAATTGGAAAGGCAGAATTTAATTCAGTTTTGCGTACATTTGCTGTCACTTAAAAAAATGTTGGATCTGGCATCGAAACTAGTGGCTGACTAACTACGAGAATGATATTGTACGTGATTTCCCTATTAGACCCGACCGTTCGAAATAGTCGCTCCTTGAACGGTCGTTGAAATCGCCGTTTTCACCTTCACACCCGTCTTCATAGTAAAATCTGTCAAAACTGACAAGTCTGCCTCGTGGTTTTTGCTGTTTCCCTCGGACTTCTCTTTCTTTTTCCGATGTTTGACATCTGTTTTTCTAGACAAGGAACAAAAAACAAGGTAATCTACCAAACATTTATTGAGTTTGGCAAACCTTGCTGGAGAAGGGAACGTTTGAAATAGGCAAGTGAACCGACCTTCGAATTCATTGGTCAAGTAAATCCACAATATTTACGGCTTTATTCGGATCTCAGAAAATCAGTCAGTAGCCTGTCGTGGAGTAGAGAAAATTCTAGAATATTTTTTTTCTTTGCGGGGAGGTTCCCTTATCTAAAACAAAACCAGGGTTTAAATTTCAGTCAATAGCCACCTCACATTGTGTACACAGTCATTTTTAACTCTGTAGTGTGACGAGAAAGTGTGCGTGGAAGAAAACATTTAAACTCTATTCAGAAGAAGACCCAAACTCAGAACAACGTAGCCATTTACCAGATAAGTATACAATACTATAATTGCTTTTCATTTATATCGAAGGCCGCCCAAGGCGGTAAAGATTAAATAAACAACAACAAGTGTGCGTTTTATGTCGAATTCGTTTTTAAACCTAGGTCAGGGCCAACCCTGAATAAAGTTGTGGTGGTGTGCGTGGCATCGTGTTTGTTTTGATTCGAAACATATGATCATCATACCAAACTTTACCAGTGCACTGGCAGTTTGTGGGCCACAACGAATCAGATCATGATAAAAACGATCAAGTACGCGCTCTGATTTTCGCGAATTACGAAATGAATATATCTACCCCGGATTCTCTATTCCTTTCTGCTTCTTCAGGAATTCCTCCACTAGTTCATTCAGGCTTTTGCTCGAAGTTTCCTTTTGGAATTCTTCCGCAAGTTCTTGCGGCATTTACTCTATTTTTTTTATTCAGGAATTCTCCCGAACGTTTCTTCGGAAGTTTCGTCAGGTATTCCTTAGGAAAATTCTTCAGGAATTGCTCCGGAAGTTATTTCAGAAATCCATTCAGAAGTTCCTCTTCTTCCTGAAGTTACGTTTGGAGCTCGGGAGTTCGCTAGGAAAGTTTCGCAGTTCCTTCAAAAATTCCTTCGGAACTTCCTTCAGAAAATACTTGGAACATTCCTTCAGGCATTTCTTCAGGAAATTCTCCCAAAAAACCTTCAAAAATTCTTCCGGAAGTTCCTTCAATAAAGCATTTGAAAATTCATTCACGAAATCTTACTCAAATTCCTTACAAAATTCTTCAGGAATTGCTCCGGAAGTTATTTCAGAAATCCATTCAGAAGTTCCTCTTCTTCCTGAAGTTACGTTTGGAGCTCGGGAGTTCGCTAGGAAAGTTCCGCAGTTCCTTCAAAAATTCCTTCGGAACTTCCTTCAGAAAATACTTGGAACATTCCTTCAGGCATTTCTTCAAGAAATTCTCCCACAAATCCTTCAAAAATTCTTCCGGAAGTTACTTCAATAAAGCTTTTGAAAATTTATTCACGAAATCTTACTTAAATTCCTTCAGGAATTCCTCCAGTAATACCGTCAAAAATTCCTCCGGAAGTTCACCCAGAATTTCCTCCAGGAATTCCTATAGAACTCCCTCCAGGAATTTCTCAGGAAGTTCCTCCAGGAATTCCTCCGGAAGTGATTCTTCCAGGAATTCCTCCGAAAGTTCCTCCAGAAATTCCTCCGGAAGTTCCTCCATAAAATCCTCTGGAAGCTCCTTCAGAAATTCTTCCGGGTGTTCCTCAAAAGATTCCTCCAGAAGTTCCTCCAGAAATTCCTCCGGATGTTCCTCCAGAAATTCCGCTAGAACTTCCTCCAGGAATTTCTCCGAAAGTTTTTCTAGGAATTTCTCCGGAAGTTCCTCTAGGAATTCCTCCGGTTGTTCCTCTAGGAATTCCTCCGGTTATTCTTCCAGGAATTCCTCCGGTGGTTCTTCCAGGAATTCTTCCGAAAGTTCCTTCAGAAATTCCTCCGGAAGTTTCTCCAGAAATTCATCCGGAAGTTCCTCCAGAAATTCGTCCGGAAGTTCTTCCAGGAATACGTCCAGAAGTTCCTCCAGGAACTCGTCCGGAAATTCCTTCAGAAATTTCTCCGGAAGTTCCTCCACAAATTCGTCCGGAAGTTCCTCTAGAAATTCATCCGGAAGTTCCTCCAGAAATTCGTCCGGAAGTTCCTCCAGGAATTCGCCCAGAAGTTCCTCCAAGAACTCGTCCGGAAATTCCTCCAGAAATCTCTGGAAGTTCCTCCAGAAATTTATCCGGAAGTTCCTCCAGGAATTCCTCTGGCTGTTCCTCCAAGAATTCCTCCTGTGGTTCCTTCCGAAATTCCTGGAGGTTCTTCTGGAAGAATTCCTGGAGGAACTTCCGGAGGAATTCCTGGAGGAACTTCCGGAGGAATTTCTGAAGGAATATCCGGATGAACTCCTGGAGAAACTTCCGGAGGAATTCTTGGAGGAACTTCTGGAGGAATTCCTGGAGGAACTCCAGGTGGAATTTCTGTAGGTATTTCCGGAGAAATCTTTTGAGGGACTTCCGGAGGAATTTATGGAGGAACTTTCAAAGGAATTTCTGGAGGAACTTCCAGAGAAACTCTCAGAAGAAATTTCGTAGGAATCCTTGGAGGAATTTCCAGATGAGTTTCTGGAAAAAAAATATGAAGTAATGCCTGAAATATTGCTCTAATGCATTCCTGGAAGAATTCGCAATGCAATGCATACAAGACTTCAAGGAGGAATACTTGGAAGAATTATTAAAATTCTTTGAAGAATTTCCGTATGATTTTTTTGAAGCACTACTTAAATAAATAATTAATGGGAGCATTTTCGATCAAATTGCAAATGAATTATCGAAGGTCCATAATATTTCCGTTTAAAACAAAGGGAATTTAAATATAAATCAAATGTAAACAAATATCATAGGGAATAAAAAATTACCATAAAACGTAATTCGATGCGCATTCTTTATTAAATGCATAAATAGTATCGTTTTTGCTCTGGTTTGTATTTCCCTTCGGTTTGTTTATTCCTCCCATATGGTTTTGACAGTTGAAGTGCAGTTGTATTGGTGAACGAAACTGTGAAACAACACAGTGCGAACCCGACAGCTTTGAGGTTGGAACTAGTGCGAACCTAGTTCCAACCTGGGTGAATAAAAAAACGTTTTGACAGCAGTTAGGTTGGAACTGGTTCCAACCTAGGTTGGAACTTTTTTAAAACGAATTCGACATTAGAAAGAACTTTTGATGTTTGTTCAAATAATTATTGCTTTTAAATGTGACTCAGTTCCAATGAGATCGTAATACGCCCAACATTTCGACTCTCCCAAATTGTTGCCTCGCAAATTTTGGTTTTAATTTGATTGTTCCAGAAAACTATCCAGTAGAGCCCATTAAATTATCAGGATATCCTTCATGAATTTGGAAAGAAGAATAACTATGGGAATTCTGTAGAATGTTTCTAGAAATTCTGCAGAATCCAAAAATTTCGGTTAATTCCAGAATCTTTAAAGCATTGCTTCCAGAATATTGAATAACTTTTTTGATAACTGACCTTTCCCGTCAAAATTTTAATTCGCTCTATCGAATCTTTATTTTATTTAAGGACAACTTTTCCAAAGAACACATTTTTTTACACCTCTAAGAATTTCTAAAATTTAAAACCAAAAGTGCTGTTTTTAAATGTTGTTTTTAAGATTGGCCTAACATTTACCATCGTGACGAACATCGTGTGAATTTTTCAGACCGGTTCACACGTGCAGCATTTTTTCGGTTTTTGTTTTTGATTTTTTTTAAATACTTAGAGGCTTTAAAAATATGAGTTCTTCGAGCAAGTTGACCTTAAATAAGCCAAAGAATCGATTGAGACAATAATACGAGATACAATATTTGACAAGAGTTTTCAATTGTTCCAGGAATACTGCAGAACTCCTCCAAAAATTTCTTCGAGAATTGCTACAAGTATTCTCCAGGGGGTGCGGGTCATTTGGCATAAGTTCATTTGACATAAAGGCCATTTAGCATAACTGACATTTGGCATAATTGTGAACAGCGTCAAAAGTGAGGGTCATTTGGCATAACGGACATTGAACCTGAAAGGAGGAGGGGTGAAGACTGAGGTTCACTAGAATTCTTAAAGGAATTATCCTTCATATTTCCTGAAAGGGTAAGTCCTAAGAACTTATTAGGATAAGTGATGAACTTCACCCAGCGATAAAAACAAATCTGGGAAGGAATCTTGCAGAATTCCTGGAGATGGCCATGGAAAAACCCAGAATTCTTGGAGCAGAAATTCGAATACCTTTTTAATAACTTTTTTGAAAATTAAAAATAAATCATTCATAGAATGTCAGTTGGAATATGCAGCATAGGAGTAAATTGAATCTATTTCCAGTTCTATTTATTGCTAGAAAATGACAAATGTACGAGAAATACAAAGAGTAGGAGGAACGGAACGGGCCTTGGATTGAACCCAAGACCTCCTGCGTATGGAGCAAAAGCGGTAGCCATATTATCACCAAGCCCATTCATGAGCAAAACTTCCTATAATTTCTGAAAGGGAAAATCCTTAGAACTCCTGGGACGGGTTTCCTAGAGAAAGAATAACCTTGAATTCTTGAAGTACACTGTGGTCGCTTCTTACGTGGTTTGTTTTTGGTTATTTCAGGCCTTTGAATTTCATAACATTGCGTTGACCCACGAAAAAAAATCACGAAAAAAATGAAGAACATCAGGTTAGGTTTAAAAGTTGTGGACCGAGAAATTTAGGCGGATATAGAAAAAAGCGACCTCAGTGTATGAGTTTTTCATAATTCCTGAAGAAGGAATGCTCCAGAGTTTCTGGGGGAGGATGTCCTTAGAATTAAAACAAATAGCATTCTAATACCCAAAATTCTTGAAAGAGGTATTCTTGGAGAATGGATTCTTCAGAATTCTCGAGAGAGTAGTTCCCCAAATTGTTCCAGAAAAATAGCTGGTGGTAGAGTTTCCCAGATTTCCAGTGTTTGAAATAACAAGATTTCTAGAAGAAAAAATGGCCAGATTTCCTGGGGGAAGAATTTTCCCTAAATAATACCAGCAGTAGGGGGGTCCCGTAGCCTAGTTGGCTACACGTTCGCCTTACAAGCGGATGGTCATGTGTTCGATTCCCAGCCCCTCCACCAAACCCTCGTCAGTCGCAGGATCTGCAGACCATACTTTGGCGTTTTGGGGTACGCGCCTTAGCTTCACGGCTGCCTGATGACGACTGACAACTTGTTTTTCTCGGATGCATTCCTCCAACGTTACCCGGATAAATGGCAACCGAACAATGCAACGATCATTGGATACACGCCATGGACAAACGGACACAATGGACTCACGGTGAGATGGACTGGCAACGACAACAATAAATGAGTAATGGAAAATCTTAATAAAAATAGATTCTGTGTGGATTCTTTACAGCAAAATACCACAGTAGATATCGGCACAGTAGCAGTTATAGCAGTGCCTATATAATAAATAATGGAAAAAAAATACCAGCAGAATTACCTGATTGAAGGTGTTATTATTTCTAGCTATTTTGTATGGTGAATACTTGAATGGTGCTTTTCTTCCCGGGGAGAGACGCATTTTCTCATAAATCTAGCCTGTTTTCTCTAACAAACTTCTCCTTGGCTTGCACAATGCGAAATTGATACGGTGAAAAATTAAGAGAATTCTCATCACATAAAGGTGTCTGTAATCAGTGATACATAAAATAAGATTTCTAAAAATAGACAAACAAATTAAAGGATGCTCATACGCCATGGTGAGAAATTCATCTGCGCGCCTAAAATTGATCGGCGGTTCGTGATAATAAATGCTGCTGCGCACCGGTCGAAAATGGTCATGGTTTAAAAATCGTCATCTCTAATGCTGATGTGGATTATGCTTCCACCCACGTGACTTACAATGTTAATAAGGTCGATATACAACGAGCACATTTATTCAAAAAAAATTGGGGTTGTATACAGGACACGACCGCTCGACGTCAACTGCGTAAAACCAACCTGTAGTACACTGAACTAATTATTCCGCTCTATATAGAAGATAAGGGACCATCCCACCGACACTACTACCCACCTTTAGCAGCATCTCCCACTCTGTGAGGGAGTAGGGACCCCACTGTCTAGCAGCTGGGCCACTCCATTCATGCACCCCAGTTCAATAATTGATAATACCCTAAAAGTAGGCAATTACCAAGGATTGGAACGCGCTGTATAGGGGATGCATAATGTATGAAAGAACTAAAATTTTCAATAGTTTGGCGTTGATAATCAAAAGTTTCAATACTACTGGTAAACTGGTGGAGAGTTTATGAATCGGTTGATATATAAATCTTTGAAATCCATTGAAAGATAAAGGACTTATTAACGTTGCAAATCTTACATGATTTCGTGACGGTCTCCAATTTTGAAATTTTCATTTTACACTCTGTATCCGAGTATTCCCCTTAGACGTTTACGTCAAAAAAATAATTCACAAAAAAGTAGATAACTACAATTAGAGTATACAGATCTCAAAAACAATGTTCAATCTCAAAAGGATGATCAGAGCTTGGAGAATCCCAGACAAGTCATTTTTAGCCTTAAGATACCTATGATCTAAATCAGAGATGGAAGGAGACACCAAAAATCAAGCCTTTCTAGTTTGGCACGGCGATATTTAAGGTTGTGTTGACACTGTGGGAAACTGCTTAGGGTACAAAATATGTTTGTAATGATATTCAAACACACCACTCAAACTGTGTCTCCTCTCCCAGTCTCCTCCACGGTACGTTCGAAATCCATTCAACCGTATCGGCACCTCAAAAATGCTCCCAATTGATTTGCATATGCATCACTTATTTGATGTTTCCCAGAAGTAAAGTATGGACACATTAACCCACAACCGCATGCATTAAGTCAAGCGTGCAAATTTTGACTCTTCTCCATTTGCTTCGTTGCTGCACTATCGCCACCCGGGGACCGGACCACAGAACATGATGAAGCTGTGTGTTCGAAGCCGTTCGCTGTTCGGTGAGGTTCCCATGACGTCTTTATGGCGGTACCACAGATAAACGGACATAACACTTTTAACATTAACTCATCAAATTCATCGACGAACGAACACTAACGACATCTGTTGTTTTCACTGTGTTAGACGAATCACGAACCAGATGGCGGTAGTGAGCAAACGTCAAACTCGAACAAATCCGATGCGAGCGCCAACAATGATTATTTAAATTGACCAGTAAACGATGAAAATTTCACCAATGTTATGTCGGTTTGTCTGTGGCGGTACTGAGTCAATAATACTGAGCTGAGATCCAAGGTTTCCCCTTTATGGTCCTACCTACGCGCGGGATGTGAAAGTAGTAAGAAAATGAAAAACAACAAACTGGACAGCGAGATTAGGATGGATGGAAACTATCAATGGGCGATAGGACGTGAGTTGTGAATAGCTCTGGTTCATTACAATGATCGGAGAGCTCGGAATTGTGGGTGGGATTATGACTGACGGATTGATGTTATTTTTAGATTTCGCTCGTCGAATGTAAACATTCTCGCGAGCTTGTTCTTCCTGCCTCTTTCGGCTCGGTGTATTTGCGGTAGCGAAATTCCAAGAGGTGCTTTTTGCAAGAACTCAGTCAACGCTCTTCTGTCTTTCCATCTGTCGGCTATATATAGCACATAATACAAATGCGAGCTCTGATGATGTACATAGGTATGGCATCTCAGAAGACAATAATTCTAGGTCGATATTTTTGTCTGGGTCAGGTTGATGATGAATAACCAAGAATCAAAATGCAGATCACAATGATTGTGTTATGAGGGTAGGTACAGTCTTA
The DNA here is from genome assembly GCF_024139115.2 of Armigeres subalbatus. Taxonomy (NCBI): domain Eukaryota; kingdom Metazoa; phylum Arthropoda; class Insecta; order Diptera; family Culicidae; genus Armigeres; species Armigeres subalbatus. The sequence goes on from NC_085139.1 coordinate 162,843,164, forward strand.
AAATGTGTGGCGAACCCAACATTTAGTGCTGATATAGCAAAACCAATAATACATACAGACTATCAAAATTGTCTTTTATACCATAATACTTGTGAAACTCCAATATTCGAATATGGTATAGATTTTATGAAATGACTTACCTCATTAAACGAAGATACATGAGAAAACACACATCATTATTTTTTAACAGACTGGAAAGACCTAATCTTATCAAAAAATGTTCTCAACAGTGCCCTTGCTTTTCATGAGCAATAAGATTCAGTTAGATGCTGCTACTCGCTGGTTATGCCTTTTGAACGTGACATTCAGCCATAGTGGAAATTATCTCTTCCCTATCGTAAGCACAATTGACAAAGTGCAAAATAATTCCACTTGAAATTCAATACAACAACGTGACAAACGTTCAAATCTCTCTCAACGGCCGTGCTACGGAGAGGGCCCTATAACCGGGTATACCCTCCACTTATCAGGTAATTTGAGATTTTCAACGCTTGTTCACGGCAGTTTGAGCTGCATTTTAGATTTTGGTCGTCGTGTTTTTTTCTTCTCTTGTTCCTATCTCGTCTGGGTGGCGATGCCGTCGCGCACCGTTTGGCCAAACGACAGCCAACGCACATGGAAGCGTCAAGCTATGCACATCAAGTAAGTGAAAGCAACAACACGGACTGCTGGCACTGTACGATATCTAGCGCAGAGGACCAGACAGAGCTCGAAAAAAAAAACTGTCATGTCTTTGATAGTTGGCCTCGGTCTGTTGGCGGGTCTGTCTGACACTGTATGTAAAGTGAGGACTAAGAGATGACGGCTTGACTGTTGTAAATGTCTTCGGTGGTACTCCAAATCGTCAGGTTGGGAAGTTACTTGTGCGATACGCAGCATATAGTGTGTAGCACTTCTTTATTATTCAAGTGGCTGTGAAGGCCATGAGTTAAGCCAGGCTTGTGATTACAGTAACACAAACACTTTTAATTGATATAAAATAAATCTGAGGCAATTAACTTGTAAACTAAAAAAATCTGTGTTCATCTTCTAAGATGAAAATCGTTGAAATATGATATGAAATAAATGACGATGGTGACATCATTTTTTAATTGCATAGAAGGTACCCGCATGAGTTCCCAATCACAATCTAAAGAACAACTTCAATGATAATAATTATACACTGCTCGTGGAAGCGCAACGTGTAGCTAAAGTCATTTGACGCGATTTCACAAGCCCCCATAATATCAAGGAAAGTACTTAACTGATCACGATTGCTTCTGAGCCATTGCCAAGATATTGTTATCAATATTGTGTTAAAGTACAGAGTACTACACATACAGTGCCAAGGGGTCTTTAGGGCAGCGTTTGGCTTTTTGTAGTAGTTTGAATCAGCTATTTCCAAAACATCATATGGTTCACTGAGCAATACTTACTTGATACTTGATGGGCTGCAGCTCTTCAATGAACCTACGCCGAATGGAGTATCTTCTCCACTGGACTCGATCCTGGGCCAATCGCTTCCAGTCGCCCTGAACATTGAGCGCCCTCAGGTCCTCTTCAATCAAATATTATCTTCGCTTGACCTTCTTCCGGCATACGAACAACGTGACCAGCCCACCGTAGTCTGCCGTTTTGTAAAAGCCTAATAATATCCAGCCCTTTATACACCTGGTACAATTCGTGGTTCATGCTACACCGCCAGATACCGTTCTCCTGTTTACCGCCGAGTATTGTCCGCAGCACCTTACGCTCAAACACTACGAAAGCTCTCCGATCAGCCTACTTTACCGTCCATGTTTCATGGCCGTATAAAGCCACCGGAAGAATCAGAGTAGTATATCGCGCGAGTTTTGTTTTCGTTTGCAGACTACGGGACTTAAGCTGGTTACGAAGTCCGTAATGAGCCCTATTTGCAGCTGCAATACGCCTTTTCACCTCGCGGGTAACATTATTATCGCACGTCACTAATGTTCCAAGATACACAAATTCTTCTACTAATTCAAATTTTTCACCATCCAGCACCATTTCGCTACCACCACCGCTAATGAACCCACGTTGATTGCCAGCGACCATGTACTTCGTTTTGCTGGTATTGATCGTGAGTCCAATCCTCGCTGTCTCCCTCTTAAAAGGCACAAATGCCTCTTCCACGGCACGGCGATCAATTCCGATGATATCGATATCGTCCGCAAATCCCAGGAGCATATGCGATTTTGTGATAATGGTACCGCTTCTTTGCATACCAGCTCTCCTTATCGCTCCCTCGAGCGCTATATTGAACAGTAGATTCGAGAGTGCATCACCCTGCTTTAATCCATCTAAGGTAACAAATGACGTCGATATTTCATCCGCAACCCTTACACTTGATTTCGATCCGTCCAACGTTATACGAATCAGCCGTATCCATGTTCAAGCATAATTTGCCATAATTCATTCCGTTTCACCGAATCGTACGCCGCCTTGAAATCAATAAAAAAAATGATGTGTCTGCAAGTTGCACTCCCGGAATTTATCAAGGATTTGTCTCAGGGTAAACATTTGATCCGTCGTTGATCGGCCCTCACGAAAACCTGCTTGGTATTCGCCGACGAAGGACTCTTCAAACGGTCTCAATCTGTTGAACAGAATACGGGACATAATTTTGTACGCTGAATTAAGGAGGGTTATTCCTTGGTAATTGGCGCACTCCAGTATGTGCCTTTTCTTAAAGAGAGGGCAAATGAGGCCGTCCAACCAGCTGGCAGGCATTGCCTCGGCTTCCCATATTTTCGACATAATATGGTGCAGAACTTCATAAAGCTGCTCACTGCCATGTTTGAGAAGTTCAGCCGGGAGCTAGTCCTTCCCCGCCGCCTTATTATTTATCAGTTCTTTAACAGCTTTTTTAACCTCATCTAGTGTAGGTGACTCCACAGCTTGTCCATCGTCGCTAATATTTATTCTGTTCACCGATGCACCGTCACTTCCTCCATTCAACAAAGTCTCGAAGTGTTGCTTCCACCTGGCAGTCACTTCGGTTTTATCTGTCAGCAAATTCCCTTGTTGGTCGTTGTACATGACGGGAGATGGCGCTGTCTTTCTCCGCACGCCATTGACAGACTCATAAAACCTCCGCATATCGTTCTGCTCCATTTTTTCCTGCGCCTCACTAATAACTTGTTCTTCGTACTCTTTTTTCTTCCTGCGGTGGGTTCGTTTTTCGGCTGCTCTTGCTTCCTTTTACCGATCTCTATTCGATCGGGTACCCGATACCAACATCCGGCTTCTGGCAACGTTCTTCTCGTCTGTCACTCTCTGACACACTACATCGAACCAACCCGTCCTGGGTCGCCTCTGTGCAGTGCCTACCACTTCTCGTGCTGTTGTGCTCATCGCTCCATGGATCGACTCCCATAGATCGTTGATGTTGTCGCTAACGTAGATTGCACTTATCCGTTCGTCGAGGTTCTGGCAGTACTCAGCCGATAATCCTTCCGCCGACAATCGCTGGATATTGTAACGCATCGTTCGCTGTGATCTTTCGTTCGATACAGTTGACAACCGTGATTGAATTTTACTGACAAAGAGGTAGTGATCAGAGTCAATGTTCGGACCTCTGAATGTCCGCACATCGATAACATCCGAGAAATGGCGCCCATCCAAGGTTAATGGGTTTCCACCGCATCACTCGCTTCATCTGCTTGCCCATCACTACGAAACCAACTCGGACTTCTTCAATAGCGGCCACGTTCACTCCAACCTTCTGCAGTTCGCGAGCCAGAAGGCTCACTCGTCCAGGTTCATTTAGGGTCCTGACATTCCAGGTACCGAGTTTCAAATCATAGTCCTCATTTCGTTAAAAATAACGTTCTCTTTTTCTTCTATCTCCATTTTTCGTGGTATTTGAGAGGCTTCAGTAAGCTACCTTACCGGGGTCGCGTTACCTACACCGCGATGATGAGGCTGCCACCTTAGGTATAGCTGACGCGATACAGCATTTCGTTAATCAGCCGCTGGGTACCAGGCAGACGCTGTTTGAGCCGCACCTCCTGGTGAACAGACGCTCGAGGCGTACCTTCTCACTCTAGCTGATGTCAGAAAGACAACAGTGTCCAGGCTGCACTACCAGCTAAGTACACAACCCTTAGCTGGCGGTCTTTTGTCATTGGACGACCCGTGGAAGCGTGAGATGGGAACTTGTCACCCGTACTTGTCACCAAACTTATGGAATGTAGCTTAACGATAAACTTGTTTGAAACAGCTTTGTGAGGATAGGTATTAAAATTGCCTTACCTTTCTATGTTTTCACATGTATGCCTCCAACGTATCCTTTTAGATCGCCTAATCTCTCGGTTGTAATCGATGCGGGATTGTTTGTGTTGTTCCCACTGTTGTGTTCGCTTAGCCCGGTTGAAAAATTTTCGGGTTCTTTTGCGCAGTTTTTGTAGTTTGTTGTTCCACCATGGTATGTCTTTATTTGTAGAGCGTAACTTAGGGGTACAATTTTCATTAGAAGAGTTTTGGATTAGCCTAGGCCCTAGAAAGCTGGTTTGAGCTTTTCTCAAGTTCATCCCAGGAGTTTATGTTAGATGCAAACATATTTTTTTTCGGCATCTAACTTAGAATTATATCCCAATCAGGTTTTCTGGGATCTTTGATATATTGTGTGAGTTGTTTTTCAGCCTCATACTTAAAAATGATATGTTTATGATCTGACTAGGATTCTTCACTCGAAACATGCCAGTTATTTATATTGTCCGAAATGAATGGACTACACAGCGTTAAGTCAAGAACTTCCTGCCTTATTGCGTTCATGAATGTTGGAGCATCTCCTCTATTACATACGTATATCTATTTCATTTTTAGAAATGTAATCCAAAAGGTACTCACCTCTGTTGTTGATCTCCGTGCTGGCATTGGCATCACAGCCAATTATGAACGACTTGTTTTGTTTCTTACAATAAGAAACGAAAGCTGCTACTTCTGGTGGCGGTACATCTTCCACGTCGCCGGGAAAGTATGCTGAAGCAACATATATTACCGTTGTCCCATGGGCTGTTAGCACCTCCATCATGACCGCAGCAATATCTCTTTTGATGAATTCTGTAATTTGAATTATGTTTATTCTTCCGTTCACTAAAATGGCAGCTCTTGGTGCAAGTTGCCCTTCATAGTAAATTAGCTTACTGAAATTTGTAGTTATTCCTACTATTTATTGCCCATGGCTCCTGGATGGATGCGACATCCAGTTTGCTCTCCGTGAACCTTTTGCAAAAGTACGGCTGATGCCATTTTTGTGTGATGGAGGTTAACTTGAATGAACTTGATGTTTTTATTGAAGGTCCTTTTCTTGTTTGCCGCTTGCATGGGGATTTAGTATCTCCCTGTCTTTGGTTTCGTGGCCTCCTTTAATTGGATTTTTGTCTACTTGGACTTTAATGTATCGGTACATCGACTTAATCCGTTTGTTTGACGTTCGATGCTCGCTCTGATTATAAACGTCGGTGCTTGTAGTGTGGACAGAAGCATTATGGTTGTCCTCTCTATTCCACTCGGTCCTGGGATCTGGACGATTGATCGACGATCATCTTGTCATCTCCAGTTCCTTCACGTGTCATATGAGAGTCACTTTCATCCCTATGCTTTGTTCGTTCACTACCCGACTAGAAGGTCATATCAAAATTCTATCATCATATGCAGGCTTCGGAATTCTCACTCATATGAATAAAAACATGCGATTAATCCATTTAGCGGAGTGTGATTTTTCATGGTCCCCCTGTGAGGAAGTATTCTCACACAACATTTTTATCCGGATAGAATGACGGGTGATAAATTCGTGAGCGCCGGATCGCCGGATAATTTAATTTTAATCCACAAATTTTCCTTCTCGTCGCCTCATCAGATAAATTTTACAAGCATATTTACAAAAATTTAGGACTGCAACGGGATTCGAACCCAAAACAATTTTAAAATGTTCAGAGCGCCCACTAAAACCACGCCACCACATGAATTGATTGAAAACAAAGGGAAAAACTGCTGTATTTAACCTTCTGCTTATCGTGGCGCATCGTCAGATTCAATCAGCTTGGAGAGGCAAAGTAAGCAGCATTTGATTTTCGCGAAACATGGGAAGAAGGATAACAATTTTTCGCACCATCGCTTGTGCCGGAGTTTATCGCACTGTAATTTATCCGGATAAAATGCATGGTGGAGTGATCAGTTCTCGCGTGAGTGAGTGAGAAATCCGAACCCTGATCATATGTTATTATGTTATACAAAAATTTTATAACAAAATTTGTTAGAAACATGGTGCAGGATGTTGTTAAAATATCTAAATTTCTATCAAAAATTACACTACTTGAAACAAAAAACTATCAAATTTTGTTACAATTTTATCATAAAAATAGCATATTTTGTTAGAAATTTATTACAGAATCAGATACCAAATATATTGTTTACTGTGCTGTTACAGGTCGTGATAGTTCTCCAGATTGTGATCGACATTCAGAAAAATTAGTTTTTTTCTAAACAAAAATATTTTTCAAGAACATGAAATTAAGAACATTACAAATTAGACAACTTTTGCAAATTATATCAGCGTTTGTGATGGCAGGAGACTTTGCTACATCTATTTTAATTGCCTACTGTTGGGCAATTCGGTATTAAGCATTTTTTAAATCTTATTGTGTTAAAATCCTGTTACAACATTTTAAAGATAATGGCTACTAAGAACAAAATTGTATCAAAATAAGTTATACAGATCACAATATGTTAAAATTGTGTTCAATTTTAGTTATGCTCTTCTAGTCGGGTACCTTCTTGTTGATCCTTCCTTCGGAATTTCTTCCTCAGGGAAGCATTTCCAAATTTGTAATCAAGTGAGAACTCACATTGCTTGATTGAGTTCAATGAAGCTCTATCGACGGTGAATACCAGTTCAACATGTCTTTGGCTATTGGTGCTGCGCTGTAGTATCCTCCATGCATCAACTGCCAGTCCATCATTTTGGCTTTCCAGGAGTGCCAGAATTTCTTCATTCTTATCTTCTGTACTCCACGGAAAGAAGCCGATCAATATTTCAGGTTGCGGGATATTTTTTTCATCAACCGCTGTGAGTTCAGCCCCAGGCCAGGGAGTTATTGTAGAAACTATGCTCTTCAGCCAGTCTGCTGTTTCTTTGTTTTTGCAGACTATTACTAAATAGCCAGATTTGAACACACAGTCATCAAATTTTGGTTTCAGTTGTTCCTTCCGTTGCCCAACTACTTTCGCCAGAATGGCTTTTTGGATAGTTTTCAACTGTTCGGTTGTGAGCTCTGTTTCAGGATATCCCGTCGAAAGTACCCTTAGCTTCACATAATTCACAACATCTCTATATGACGGTTTGACTTTACCCTCGGAATTTCTTGTAGGTGCCGAGAATCCTGTATGAGCCGTGTCGATTCTATATTGCACTGAACTGGTCTTGGCTTGGGTTTTACTGCCCTGTGCCCTGATTTCGACGAGCGATTTTAGCGGGTGTTGGATTTCCGCTTGTATTTGATCCATTCAAGTCCATTTGTCTTGGGCGCTTGGAGGGATCCGATGATTGAGGTGATTTTCAGCCACACGGTAAGCTTCCTCATAGCTAATCCCACGATCTGCAACTTACAAAAGTTTTATATTTTATTGATTACTATTCTTCCCCGAAAAACTGATTAATGCTAAAATCTTTAAAATCGAGATGAATACACCACTAGGTGTTCCAATCTGCCAAATTCACGATTCAGCCATTTTGGATTTTAGTATGGGAGAGCCAGCGGGTTTGTTTTCGTTTTGTACTGCAAATGAATTTTTCACCCTCGCCTCTTTCTTTTCTATAAACTTGGCAGATTGGAGCATCCAGTAGTCTACTCATCTTGAGTAAAACCTCACGAACGGTAAATAATGAAAAAGGAAGCTTCAGCTATTATTTATACAGTTGGTTCCAAGAGTACAACACTAATTGCATGAGCATGAGCATGATTGACCGCCCACGGTTGCTACTCCGTTATTGCCAGATCAGCTGTAATTACACAGAGAACCAGCAGGTCAATCGAGGAATGGGTAGGAGAATGTTGACATGATTCTCGCTTTGATAGAAGCCGACGAGTCATCTGCACTTCCACGAGAAATCAATGGGATGTTGGATAAATGGTGTAGAGAGTGTGGCAGGGTTCGTTTTGGTAAACGGTAGCCGTGTATAGCGTGTAGTTTGATAGATGTAAACAAAACTAATAATTTTAATTTAAGACCGCACAAAGCAGAACTAAATTTCGGTGACCGACTGATCGTTCTGCTTACCGCACAAAGCAGAAAAAAAGTTCCGATGACCAGCCGATCGTTCTGCTTCCCAAAGAAAATATGTCTGGACGCAATCTAAACTTTAACTTTCTAATTAATTTACACACCCGCACTACGCAGAACAAAATTTCGGTGACCGGCCGATCGTTCTGCTTACCGCACAAAGCAAAACACAATTTTGATGACCGGCTGATCGTTCTGCTTAATGGAAAAAACATGGACGCGATCTACGATCGTTCTACGTCCTACAAAACACGAACAAACCTGCACTGATGGTTTCACTTTCTTATTAATTTACCCACCCGCACAACAGAACCGGACATTTAGATAATCGCGCGATTACTTACCTGGATTTCCAGAGCACAAATTGCTCTCCTACCAGTAACTCACCATTATATTTGCATATTTCTACATGTGAGATTACCCAAAAATAGCCCATTCCAAAGTGTTAATATCCGTCCACTGTATGTCCGACAACTTGCTCAGATGATGTCCAGAAACATGATTCGGGGTCGTCTTCCAGAGTCATCCGTACGATACAACGGAGACTGGCCGATAGTGAAATGTCAGGTTTTGGCATTCTTACTGGTTGAAGCTTCTGTTTCGTTGAGTTTGCCATCTTCGAGGTTAACAAAGCTTGAAACGTAGATTTTTTGAAATTTTGTTCTAAATTTTTCTGCAACGAGATAAAACAAAATATAATGTAATATAAAAAGAAAAAACCCAGATTAATCCACCTAGCAGTGATGATGCCTTTCTCGTGCATTATAAAATATATTGAAAAAATCACTTTAAAAAGGTCAAAAAAGCTCTTTGGGTGAATAGATCACATTTTTTCGATCATTTTTAATATTTTTGCCTTGCCACCATTCAAAAACAATTGTTTTTTGATTTTTTTTTTCCAAGGGGGACCTGTGGGAAAAAACAATGATTTTTCAATAATTCCGAAATGCAATGATCGGGCCCATTTTCAATAGCAAACAATTCCCTGTCGAATGCAACTTGTTGCGAGTAAATCGGATAATTCTAAGTTCTAAAACGTGTGTCTACAAAATTTGTACACATACACATACATACACAAAAAAACAGACGTCACCTCAGTTTGTCGAGCTGAGTAGATCGGTATATAACACTATGGGTATCCGGGCCTTCTATCAAAAGTTTTTTTGGAGCAATCATATAGCCTTTCGGTACAACTTTGTTGTACGAGAAAGGAAAAAATGCATATGTTACAAATATGCGATCGTGGGTAAATAGTACAATAATTAGCGCAGCGGGGCACGTTTTAAAAAATACATTATAAAATACAATATGGATTAACTGTCCAGACAGCGCGTCTACAATTGTTTTAGGGCCGATTCCCACGTAGTGTTTTTTCACCAATGTAATATTAAAGTTCAATAAAACTAGTTGTATGTCATACATTGATTTTGCATGCCTTTGTGTAATAATTGTACAAGTACATTTGTGAAAATTAACAACACAATTCACATAAATATCAATGGAAAAAAGCCGCATAATATGGAAATAATGAGGTGTATGAAAACGAACGTTATGTTCAAATCACCCAAATGCCCACCAAACTACACCATCATTCCACCCAAACCACCCAACCCAATAAGCAGTTAGCCTCAATGACACGCCTCTTCTTTCCTTCCAAAGCAGGAAAAAAATGGCAGCAAACGTAACGAGCGCACGAGAAAGCATGTACGAATGCGATTTTTATTTCCAACGATGAAATTTTTACAACTGTGTTGATGCGAGCGGATAAAGTCATCGGCTTTGGTCTCTATAGCGCGTGTGTTAGTTTTCGTGTTCCACATTTGAAGCTTTGGAAAGCTTTGCTTGAGAGGTTAGCATCATCAATAAAGCACGAAAGAAGCAACACAAACTTTAATGCTGTCAGTATACACGGTGCGAAATTTATTCATTGAATGTGGAAATGCTACACACTTAATTTGTTTTACTCAATATTGTGCGGTTACTTGCTGAGTTTTTTTTACTTTATTAAACTGTTTTTTCTAATCTACAGATTATATTCAACACCATACTTGCTAAATGGACACGGTCGGTTAAAGTGGCTGGTCCTTATTGCCTGATTTTCTCAAAATTGCACGCGGCGAACCTTTCATGAAAGGTACCGCCGCGCTTTCTGCACCCCGTTTACTTGATTCTTATGGATGAATAGCATTGCGGTGTATCGTTTGTCGCGGCCGTACCTTTCGACAGTCATTCGCCGCGTGAAGTTTTGGCAAGTACCCATTTGGGAACATTACAAACGCCGCGCAGTGTATCATATCCAGAAAATCTGACAATAAAGTGTTCGTGAAAGTAGTCGTTAGATTATTCGCTGTTGGTTTGAGCGAGACAGAGTATATGACAAAAAAATCAACCAGCAACTTGCGGTTTTTGGTTCGAAATGAACGTTTGTCAGCAATGGAATAATCCATCTAGATTTTCTACTAGATGGCTTTTTGCTGTACTATAAATCTCGCATAACTTTTCAAAAGGGCCTAAGTAACATTTTTTTAATGAATTAATTTGAGTACTGCAATCAACAGAACAACATGAAAACTATTGATTGCAGTATTCAAATTAATTCATGAAAAAAATGTTACTTAGGTGCTTTTGAAAAGTTAAGCGAGAATTCATGAAAAAATGTTACTTAGGTCCTTTTGAAAAGTTATGCGAGAAATGTAATAGAAATGCATGAAGCCAAATAGGACTTTTTGGGAACTTGCAAGTGTTCTTATTGTTAAGTTGACTTTTTGTCAATTTATTGGTCAATACTTAAAAGGTGCTGTAAAAAGAAAAGTGCATACTTAGGTTTTCCAAATCTGATGCAGACTATCTTTTGAAAAGGGTCAAACTTGTTTTTACTGATTTTTCAAAAGGATATAATCGATAAACGACGCTTCCTACAAAAAAGTGTTGTATGGGTGACTGTCGCAAAATCATTCAAACTTTCTAATAAAACTTTTGAAAAACTCTAAATAGAACCCTACACTAAAAAATCAATTTAAAAAATAAAAGTCAATTTGCAAAAAAACGCTCTTTTGATTTGGAAGAAATTTTGTCTCAAGATAGGTGATTATATTCCCTACCAACCGTCCATACATCGCAAGCCAGGCACTTTTAAGGAAAAAGTTTTTCTAACAAAAACTTTTCTTGACGGAATTGATTTTTCAGTGTCTTTAAGGGTTGGATTTAACATATGTATACATATATACTCATATTAAGTATTCCTGTACAGTCAGGCAGAGTACAATGTTTTGGTCGTAACTGGTCACAACTAAAGAAGCTAGTAATGGAATATAATATTTTTTGAAGATATAAACCCCTTTTAATATTACTCTTAATTTAAAACAAACTATATTTAGTGACTAAATTAGACAATGTATCATAAAAATAGATTTGCTTGGGGTTCTATAACGATGGCTTTCATTGGTTTAGTTTCAGATGAAAATACACTGAAAATAATTCCGACAAGAAAAAGTTTTGGTTAGAAAAACTTTTTTCCTTAAGAGTGCCCAGCTTGCGATGTATGGACGGTTGGTAGGGAACATAATCACCTATCTTGAGACAAAATTTCATTTAAATAAAAAGAGCATTTTTCGCAAATCGACTTTAAAATTTTTAAACTGATTTTTTTTTCAGTGTAGGGCTCAATTTGGATTGTTTCCGATATTTTCACTAGAAATTTTGATTGATTTTGCGATGGTCACCCATACAACACTTTTTGTGGGATGCGTCGTTTTTCTATTATATCCATTTGAAAATATTAGCAAAAAATTTCAGCTCTTTTCAAAGGATAGTCTAGATTAAATTTGGAAAAACATTTTTGTTTTCATTTCGGATCATCTGGTGATTTTTCATTTCTCATTTTTCATTTCTTACTTCTTACTTTTCACTCCTCACTTCGCACTTCTCACGTCTCACTTTTCAATTCTCACTGCTCACATCGGCCCATAGGGGAAAGAAATGGCAGAAATGACGCTTAACTTTTAAAAAGAACATATGTCACCTTTTTTTCATGAATTAATTTGTGTACCACAATCAAAAGCTATCATATTGGTCTGTTGATCGCAATATTAAAATTCATTCATGAAAATATGTTTCTTAGGTCATTTTGAAAAAATAAACTAGAATTTTCAGTGTATACATGAAATCTTAAAATAGGTACTTTTTAACTCATTAATGGGTTTCTATGTTTCTTTGTGAAGGTTTTTTTTCTTCCGTGTATTCTATGCTGTCAGTGTACCGGCTTCGAATAAATTGTGTCTTGGGAGAACATAACCTAGAAAATCGATAGCTTATTTGTTACGAAATAATGATGTCTCATAACTCTTTGAATATTTACTATTTTTTGAGCCGTGCCATCATTATGAAATTCAATAGCGAACAAGAAGAAAACATTCCCCATCGAATGCAACTTGTTGTAGCAAAATCGATTCAGGTTTAGTACTAGAAAAATTGTCTAATGTTTCAATGTGCACACACATACGCACACACACACACACGGACAGACAGACAAGCGCTCTATAAAAAGTACGTTTTGGGAGTGAAATGAAAGCCTTTCAGGTACAACTTTGTTGTACGAGAAAGGCAAAAATAGTAAATTTAATTATCTTCTTCTTCTTCTTCTTCTTCTTCTTCTTATTGGCATTACATCCCCACACTGGGACAGAGCCGCCTCGCAGCTTAGTGTTCATTAAGCACTTCCACAGTTATTAACTGCGAGGTTTCTAAGCCAGGTTACCATTTTTGCATTCGTATATCATGAGGCTAGCACGATGATACTTTTATGCCCAGGGAAGTCGAGACAATTTCCAATCCGAAAATGGCCTAGACCGGCACCGGGAATCGAACCCAGCCACCCTCAGCATGGTCTTTAATTATAAAACTTGGATTTACAAACCTGGATTACGTCTCAATACTAAATCAATCGGTAGTGAAACTGAATGATAACACCATACAACTTGTAAACTATACATACAATTCAAACAAATGTTCCACGTCAAGACACTTCACTTCAAATAACACTGTAATAGTACTTGTATTATGTACCTTAAAATGAGTTACCTCAGTTTAATGTGTAACCATTATAAACAATATTTATATCAAACGCTTGACGTATGTCAAGCGTCATCGAATAAATGAACCGGCGTTTGTCGGCCTCTTTCAACACGAACCACCAAGCGAGTAACACCTATTTCCAACTAGCTCCGAAATCCTTAAAGTATTATTATAATTTAATAACCTATTCGTTCCTCCGCGAGTATTCTCCATTCGGTTCCGTCTACCTCAGTCGCTCTTGCCGGTTATAATATTTGGCGACGAGGAAAATCTACAAAAAGCGCGCGTGTGATAAAAAAAAGTGCTGTTCCGCGGGCGATTGCCGGATAGACTTTCTTCGCTAGGAGTGTTCAGTTTTGCCTCCGGGCGGAGTTTTGCCTCCATATCAGCAGCGGCACAACAAATTGAAAACTGGTTGCAGAGCAAGTGGTAGACATCGGATTAATCCGACGTGGATTTCCTGGAGAAGCAGTATTGGTAAAGTAAAAGGGCTTGAAAAGCTAGTGAAAGCACGTTCTTGTGCTAGTGAAACACCATTTTGTGGTGTATGATAGTGAATTCATTTCATCGAAACAAAACAAAAAACAACACGGAGAAGAAAAACTTTTGAAAAAAGATTTTTTGTTTGGATAAAAGATTTATTTTCTTTTTATTGTGTTTAGTCGGTGATAATTATGCTAAATTGAAAATACACCTATTGTTTTATTATTTTAACAGAAAGTTGGAACAACAAAAGAAAAGTGAATTTTTTTTTTTGAAACTATTTAGTTAGTGATTGATAAGTGTTTTTTTCTTATTTATATTCCATACAGATAGCGGCGATTGCCGACAGACAGGTTTTTTACCCCTTGGGATTAAAGTCCGTTGAAGGTACCGGAGCACAATAAATTTTCGGGTTTGGTAATTGTTGGAATGTGGTAAGTCGTTTTTGTTTTGACAGTGGTATTGCTTCTTTCATTTGAAATTTATATTTAGTTAGTGAGAAAAGTGATTTTTTTTATTTTGGAATACATTGTTCGTGAAAAAGTGCATTGTGTTAAGTAACAATTAGACAAAAGGCCGTTTTTCGCATGAATGGCGGATACGCCTTAAATTGAAACGGTTTTATTTAATTAATTTGTTTTATTTTTTTCTCTTTTTTTGGTGAAATTTTTCGGTTTTATTTTTCTTGATGACCAATGGAAGTATGTTGCTTTTGATAAATTGTGCGCAAATTATTTAAAACCAATTGAGATATTTAATTTAAGGTGCTTATATGGTACCATTTTAACAAATTATTTTGAAACATTAATCCGAATTATTTTGGGTTTATTATTTTATAAAATTTTAATTATTGGTTGGTTTTAATAGCTATAGAGATTATGTCGTACGTAGCATCAAACATCGATCCGTACCGTAAGGGACAATCTTTGCATCATGGTTTAAGCGGTTAGGGTACCACTTTCGTATCAACAAAGTAGCAGATGCCAACAAGAAAGACCACATGTTCCTTCTTGGAGGTGATTATCTTTTTGAAGTGGCTCAGAATTTGTACTTTAGTGAGCGGTTGCTTGATGAAGCACCACTTGAAGAGCTAATCGAAAAACTTAAGCGAAAATTGGACAAAATGGATTCAGCCTTAATCCAACGTTTTAAATTTGGGTCCCGAGTACAGCAACCTGGTGAAACAGCCAGTGATTTTCTTTTTTCGCTTAAACTCCAAGCTGAGTATTGTAACTTTAAAGGTGATAAACAGGATCGCATACTTGATCGAATTCTCATTGGCTTGTCGGATGACGCCTTGAGACAAAAGTTATTAGCGGAAGATGGGGACAAATTGAATCTCGCTCAAGTTGAGAAAATTATTTCTACATGGGAGTTTGCTGCTTCTAATGCCAAAACATTAACACAAGACAATTCTTTTGAACAAATCGCTTCTATTGTTGGAAGTCGTGGTAAGTTTGAACGCTTGACAGATTCAAATCACAGGTATGTTCCAGTGAAGAGCCGAGTAGGCTTTAGAAAATTTTCAGGTGATGACGAGCCTAACACAAAACCCTACAATAGGTACAGCAATCATGTGAATCATCGTTCGCAGACCGGACGGGTTAGACAAGTGCGGCTCCAGGAACAGCGAAGAAGGTATCTGGATGCAGTGGTTCATCCGGTGGAACTGAAGAGCGATGAACAACCAGCAATTGATCAGCGAGTGTGCTACTATTGTGGAGTTCGAGGACATGTTCGCAGGAGGTGCCCGAAGCTGGAACAATTCAATAGGAGTCCGATCAACAACATCAACTTTGAAAAAACCTGTGCGAAAAATGACGATAATTTGTCGAATATGATGAGTTGTTGGAAAGACAAGAGTGATTATTCGGATCCAGGTGAATTACAGTGCATGCATGTTTCCTCCATTGGCAAAAGTCATCCATGTTTACTAGAACTGGGTATTCAAGGCATCAATGTGCAGATGGAGATTGATAGTGGCTCCGACGTTTCCGTGATTGGTAAGAAGCTATTTTTGGCTAAATTCGATGTTCCACTTGAAAAAAGTTCCAATAGTTTGATAGTGGTAAACGGTTCTCGATTGAAAATTGTTGGGAAAATTGTTGTTTCGGTAGTATTTCGGAATATAAAGGCAAAATTGAAACTTCTAGTATTGGATAGTGATCATGATTTTATTCCTTTATTTGGGAGAAACTGGTTGGATGTTTTCTTTCCCAACTGGCGTAACAGTTTTGAAAAACAAGTAACTGGAAACAGAATAAGTATACACAAGAACAACGATTTAATGATTTATGTCAGGACTAAATTGTCTGATGTATTCATTAAAGATTTTTTGACTCCTATTAAAGGTAATGAAGCCGAGTTGGTTTTAAAAATTGACACACCTATTTATAGGAAAGCTTTTGACGTTCCCGATGCAATAAGGGATAATAGTGCTGATATTTGTTTGCGATTCCCATTGGAGCAGTCAGTTGCTGATTTGGAAATGATTGTTAGTGCTTGTGATGCTTCTGCTGTTATGGCAGAGCAACCAAAACAGTTGAATAATTTGAAATGTACTCCTTCCACAACACTTTTTGATAGAATACACCAAGAATATTTCTACTATAAGCATCACATTTGTTTTTTGAACGCTGATGGCTTTTCAAAGTGGATGGAAGTTGAACGGAGGAAAAATAAAAATGAATGTGAAGAATTGATAAAACTACTGTTAGCATATTTTGCTAAATATGGGTTTCCAGACAGAATGTCAAGTAGTGGTCCTCTATTAAGTCCTCACTTTTTTGAGAGGCAAGGAATATGGGGTTTAAACAGTCATCCGTATAATCTTGCTATTAATGGCAAGGCGGAGGGAATAGTTCGAATGGTTAAAGATGTAATTAGATTGTTTCTACTTGACCCAAAGTACTTATACGCAGAGGAGGATCTAATTGGACTAGTTTTAATACATTTTAAAAATAATATGACGATGGAAGGATTTATTTCTTCTCGAAATGTTTTATGTTATTATTTTAAATTGTTAATCGATGTGATTAAAGTAATACTAAACAAAAACGATAAAAATGTACCATTAACTAAATGTGATAATCGCAATGATAAATTGTCGACGAGATATAGTAACGATATTGACAAAACGCCTAGTAAAGATCCTTTAGGCAGCCGGATGGCTGATGATGTGTTATGGTACAGAAACAGTAACCCTCTGTCTAAATGGTTGAAAGCTAATTTCCGTAAACGTTTTTGTAAAAATATTTTACAGACTACAGCTACGGCGCGCAGAAGTCAAATAAAGATCGTGCATGATGAGGACGGCCGGGTTCGAAGAAAGATGGTGGTACATGTCGATCATGATGTCGATGATGCCGATCCATTACCACCACCATGTAGTACGTTTGGCGAGGACTCTTTCTGGGGAATCCCGGAGAGCGATTTGCTAAGACGAAGAAACGACGAACTTTTGCCGGTGAAGCCGAATCGAAAACGAATGATTACTAATTTGGCGCTCGATGGCCTGCCAATGCGTTCGAAGAAAACGCGATGCAACAATCTGAAAAGTAAATTCAAATATTTTCAAAGATCGAAGTTAATTTTGTTAATATTGCTGTTGATGTTTAATTCATGTCTTGTCAAGTCTAAAAGATAATCGAGGGAAGGATTATTATGTACCTTAAAATGATTTACCTCAGTTTAATGTGTAACCATTATAAACAATATTTATATCAAACGCTTGACGTATGTCAAGCGTCATCGAATAAATGAACCGGCGTTTGTCGGCCTCTTTCAACACGAACCACCAAGCGAGTAACACCTATTTCCAACTAGCTCCGAAATCCTTAAAGTATTATTATAATTTAATAACCTATTCGTTCCTCCGCGAGTATTCTCCATTCGGTTCCGTCTACCTCAGTTGCTCTTGCCGGTTATAATACTTGAAACAAAGGAGGATTACGACCCGTGTGACCCAGTACGAAACACAAAATGAAAAAAGCACTTTTTGAATCTTAATCAACTTTAGTGGATCATTCTAACACGATTATTAGTAAAACAAGTAGTATCCCAATTGAAGAACTGAGTAATTATTAAAATTCAAAGGTGAAACAACTAATACGGCCAACCTTTTAAACATTTTACATATCTTATGTGAGAATCATTAGACACAGAAAACATTGGACGCTGTGATATTATTTAATATCCTATTTCAAAAAGCTTGAAGATCGTATCAAATCAATTAAAATCTCAAATAGGGTAAATCACTACTTGGGCCTATGGACTCGATTCCCGGCTCACTGCACAGAAAACTAAGGATTTATACTTTTTGGAAGCCGTAGGTTTATGGTTGATAATTTTAAAAAAGTCTTCCATTTATTTCGCACAATACTCAATATTTTTCCACCATTTATTTCACTCCTAATTGGTCCAATTATAGAAAATAAAAACGTAGATTCCGTACATTCGCTCTCCGTTGCTACACCACTCAGACGCTATCATGTTATTTATAATTCTCTCGATTTCAAAAAGTGAAAAAATAGTTTTTAAGCGTTTGGAAGTAATTTGGATGAGTGAACTTTTCAACCAAATAAAAATTATTATAAATAATACCATCTGGCATCATGTCGGCGTTGAACGTGCATATTTTTGTTTATGTGGCATTTTCTACCGCCCCGAGAGAGAATGAGAGTAAGATGTTGAGAGATTGAGCGAAATTTTGCTTAGGCCGGGAACTGGTTTGGAAGTGGGCCGGAAACGAAATCGCTATGACTGAAATGAGTGCTGGACCTCGTTAATTTAAATCAAATAAAAGCTTTTTCAAACGATGTTTACCAAGACAAACTATTTTTAAGCAGAAGTGAACCCCATTGCAGTATTGCACAGCCCACGAAATTTAGGAAAAGTTGCAGTCGTATGCATGTTAGGCCGGGAATGGGGCAAGAAACCCTATGCGCCATACGGAAAGCTGGCGAAAGATTCTTCTCCCACATTGCGATGTACATATGTTATTTCGTACTGTAGAACTGTTTGATGACAAAAGAATAAATTATATAGAGTCTTACCTGCATATGCTGCAGTGGATTAAACAAAGCCCAATTTCCTGTGGTCTATTGGAACCAAAATACTCACTGTATCATCTATCGGAAGGCTCTCATCATTGATGCCCACCAGGATAATTCCCTGCTGACTGATATTTTTGTTGAAAAGTAGAACTTCGTCGACGACTTCGCTGGTATCGTGCTATCCAATCGTTGACTGTATGGCTTGATACCGTTTTTCTTTTCGCTGGGCTTCATAGCTGAATTTCGGTCTTGATAAACTTTACACAATTAGATTTTTTTCCGAAAGCGAATCAGCCGAATTTATAGCAAAACTGTCACAAATCCAGAGAAATACGGAGCAGCAAAAGTTTATAGCTGTCATCCTTGAGCATGGATTGCTTCGATCTTCTCAAGAGTACAATACTAATTAACAAAACAGAAAAATAACACACGAATGCAAAGTCATTTTCAAACAAAATTATGTCTTTGTTAGAAAATCAATATATTTACTACGCCTGAATCACGTATTATTCAGCCATTAACAGTAACCAAAACACTAAACAGTGGTTATAGCCATAATATCACCCACATATCACCCACCAACTGTTCGTGCCGATTTAGCGGAACAGAACTTATTCTAAGAGTCGTTGGGACATTCTTGCAACAACAGCTAGCTGGGTGGTTCGCTGGAAATAGGCAACCCTTGTCGTGTAATGGCTTAAACACGTGCCAGCAATAGTTACATCAGCTCGCATCGGTATTCACAACTAACAGATGGGATGCGGGCGTTGCAATACCGCCGAGGAGTGCTGCCACACTCCAAAATGCGCGCCTATTTGACTCTGCGGTGGGCAAGAGGGCGGATTCACTCTCATTTCCATCATCATTTTCATTGAAATAACTACTCGCGGTCGGCGGCGGCGGGGGTGGTCAGCATTGTGGATGTGTTTATGTCATGAATTCGATTTGCAGTAGGGACAACGAAACGAAACCGACAACCACCGACCGATCGGCCAACTGTATCAAGTCGAGCTCGACGAGGTTGGTAATTGGTTTTGTGGATGAAGCGGCTAGTGGCGTGAGAGAACGCACATTTTTTCCTGTGTGCGGATACGGGCGTGTGTTATTAAATTTAAATGAAAATTAATCATCTCATGCAGCTATCGAAGCATAAAAGCTCGCATTTTTGCTTTGAATTGCAGCCCGCAGCAATGTCAGATTTATTTTCATTCAATTAAAATTACACGAATCCATAACTGTTGGAATGTCCATTTGGTTGGTAAATCAATCACACAAAGTGAAAACTCTCGTGATTTTGCTAAATTATTATTTACCGAAATGAATAAAAAATCTACTAGGTATCTACGGGCTTCATTATTGAGGAGCAGGTTCGTTTGTTTGATTTAAAAAAAAAAAGTAAACTTGTATTTGCACGCAACGTTAACTGGTAGCATGGCTCCCTGACGAGAGTAACCTTAATTAAATTGCCATGACCAAACAATCTCGGCCGCAGCACCGGTCAGTGCCGGACTTGGCAAACAGCGAAGCATTCCACCGGTGCATTGAATGAAACGCGTTTTGTCGTGGTTGACGGATGCTGGATGGTTGCTTTCAAGGCAAACTCGCCCATTATCTTCCAGCCAGCGCACTTTCCATAACCGATGACATCCCATGCTGTTGGCAATGCATAGAGAAACATGAGCACTATTAATTCAAGAGTGTCCAGAGTAACCAATGTACATGCACTTTAAATTTGTATTCAAGTGGAAATTGTCGCCACTAAATTACAGTGCCTGAGTGGCAGCGTTGACCGTATTTAGCCTTTAGTCTTCTCCCAGTTATGATGCTTATCTCTTCAGGGCAGAGTATACATATTTGGAACTTTTCGAAATCCGCATATCGATAGCATTTTTTGAGGAAGAATCGTACCCAGCTCTTTTCGACCTGCATATAAAATATTTAGCCACTGGGCGAGTGGCTATTTAGCCACGCCTCTTACGAGTGAGCTTTGCCCAGCAAAATCTCAAGGTAGTCCACTCGTTGTCCGATAACACTATTAACATGCATATACTGCAATATGCTATCAGTATCACTACAGCTTTATCATCGTTTGAATAAAAAAAAGTAAGCTTGTGTTTTCATGGGCTTAGCACGTGTGCATTGCATATAAGCGAACTGGTTCTATAAGACAAATCACCTTACAATCAATAAATCACTCTCCATATTGCCTCTCAGATTGGCTCATCGGCACTTCCAGGGCAACGTAAAGGGGTATGTCAGCATGATTTGTCCAAGTATTCGACAAGTTTATTTAAAGCTACGCATTGGATTTGGCTTCGAAAGTCATATTTCCATCCGACTACAATTTTCCATGACTAGAATAAAAATTCCCCCCAGAAAAACATAATTTTGTCAATTAAGAAAACAAAACAGAAGCAATAAATAAATATAAAATTTCCCCAAACAAATGCAAAACATAAAAGAATTTTCTAAAAACCAAAAAGACATCAGCATAGCGGCACAATTTTCGTAGTTTTCCCGATTTTTACAATTCACGGAATGAAAAAACACCCCGGTTTTCACATTTCGTCTGTGTGTCCAAATTTCCTGTTTAACTACCAGACATTTTCTTATAATGCTTAGTAAAAAAAAGGAAAAAAATGCCGATGTCAATAAATCGCTCTGCATCAATTGATCAGGATAGAAATCTTTCATATCGACCCTTACTGGACTTGTAAATGGAACAAAAAAAAATGCTTATGAGATTGTTTTACGCCGTACCTTCTTCATTGTACTACATTCGCCCATGATTTGCAATCCGATCCAAGCTGAACTCACTTGACTGTTATAAAGTGCAAAATTTGCATAGCAATTGAAACCTCCTTCAATTTTAAGGCTGCACGTACATAGTCACATTCGTGTGTACACATCACTAGCACTATAATGGTCGGCACACACGTATCGTGAAAAAAGGGCATTTCTTAATTCATGACTGACCGCCCGCCCCGTTCCAGCCGGCAGCAGGGTAAAGTTGAGCTCACCTTAATTTATTCACCTTCACACCTTGACTTGTCGTCGTCAATCGTCGTCATATAATCTTGATGGCGAAGTTTGCACAGCTTTTGATATTGAAACGACAGCGACAGCAACAACCTGGAGGTATCAGGAGGAGAAAATCTCGTAACTATTTGCAAACTTGCATTGGCTTTAGACATTCAATGACAAAAAAACTGGCAAACTTGAAAACGATTGTAAAAACTTTTTTTTGTAGTTGCAAAAGTTACAACAAGCAATTCAATTGTAGTTCAAGAAACTAATAAGAAACTGCGCAATACATACTCGCTCAACCGTTTAGTTTAGGATCTTTGTATGGAATGGTAGGGTTTAGATGTTTTGCCTTTCTCGTACACCAGGGTGTAACGAAAAGGCTATATATTCACCTCCAAGACGATTTTGTGATAGAAGGTCCGGAGACCCATAGTGTTATATACCAATCGACTCAGCTCGACGAATTGAGATGATGTCTGTCTGTGTGTTTATGTGCGCGTGTGTGTATGTATGTGCGCAAAATAAAACTCACTTATCTTTTAGGCACTTATCTTGATCCGATTTGTATGCAATAAGTTGCATTCTACGGGTCCCATTGTTTCATATTTAAAATTGGCCAGATCGGACTATGGGCTCAAAAGTTATGGCCAAAATACGATTTATATATAAAAGACACGCTAAGAAATTCTCTCTTTTTTTTTTAGTATATATGATGTACGAGAATGGCACAAACACCGCTAGGTGGATCAATCAGGGTTTTTCTTTAATAGATTTGCATGTTCAAAATTATTTGAAAATTGTTTTCATTCTTTACCAAAAGCAGAACATGCGAAGTATATTGTGATTTCTTTTTGTATTAAAGTATCTTTGTATTTCTGTTTCCGTGGTTGTCAAAGATCGTACTCAAACTTGCCTTCAACATTTTTTTATGCAACGGGACAGTCTACGATCAATAGTGTCAACAAATTAGACATACAAAAACTCATCACATTCGGGAAAAAACAGACTCAATCGGCAGCAATAATTCACTCTGTGTGCTCAACACGAATTGACATTCCTTATTACCGCAAATGAACAAGAATTTGCAAAACAACCTACATACTCGACAAAAATCGATACAACTGGAAAAAAGGTTCGAACATCTATTCGCTTCTGATGCAAACAGTGGCCTGATCGATCGATTTGTGGAGATGGCAGGGAGCCGTTTGTGCGCATTAATGCAATTCACGTTAATGAAATAAACTCAGTTTTCCACATTGTTTGCCGTGCAACGCTCGGTGAATCGTTTATTGAGGTGAGATTGACCAGTTGATTGCGCGAATTCTCGTTACGACAAACTGACACGGTTGATGGTCCGGGGTGGTGTGTAGTAAGAGTAAAGTTTTTGTTTTTTTTGTTGTTCGAATGCTATTAAATGTTAATTCTCTACCAGGGTTTTTGGGTTACTCAAATTGCTGAACAAATTGGGTCTGGTCGATGTTATTTCAATTTGTTTTTAAATTATTGCTGTCATGAATAACATATTGTATATGCTCGCTAGCGCGTGAAACGATGAACTCACGTCTTGGAGGTGTTTTCGTATTAGCGAACAAGCTTGACGTTGAGAGTGTCTGAGAGTTTGAATTTTAGCAAGGTGTGGCTCGCGAGCTGCACGTGACATTAATATCTCAAAGTGATGAAGCAGGCTAAATGGCATGCAGACAGCGAATGCTATGGGAAACGGTGCTGCCGAAATTGCACCCAAGTAATATTAATTAACTCCCCAGACAGCTTAGCCAGCAAGGGTACGGTATTAGCAAGCTGTAAATTGTGGGTTCGAGTCCCGATCCGAAATAGAAATTTCATTTATTTCACTTGGCAGCAGGTCGAGTGGTTGAGCTTTTTTTACGCCTCGTCACTCAAATGTCATAGCCCATTAATGAGTATTGTCTGAATAACCTCTGTATAGGATGTCCCATAATGAGTTTGGACCATCCTACAAGGATGACCATCGGTCGAGTTCTAATTACCTTACTTATCTTCTACACACTTAATTTTTTTTACCGGGATCTCAGCAAAATGTTGAACTTTTACCGAGAATCGCACAGCCGTGCCCCAGCAAACATGTTTTTTGCCGAGATTTCTGTCAAAATTGCTGATAATCAGCAAATAATTTGCCGAAAATCAGCTAACAAACGCTATTTTTGCCGGAATATCAGTTATTTATTTTGCTGGCGCACGGCTGTGTGGATTTTTGCCGAGCTGCAGAAATAAAAACTGAGTGTGTATGTCATCGTTCATGCTAACGGTCATCAGCATATCGAGTTTCCTGGAGAGAACAGCCGATACCTACGCAGATCTTTTGCTTGTGGACGCAGTGAAAGCATTCTGTATTTCGTCGTCACAGAAGTCTGCGGTAAGACTCGTTAGAGCACGGCTGATGTGACTATGGGAGAAAAAGAAATTTCAGAAGTATCAAAAAAGTGGCAAAAAATCGCAGAGAAGACAGCAGCCTGCCGTAATCTGATAAAGTAACGTATGCTCCAAATAACAACATGCATGTTTTCCATTTTTCTATTAAAGAGCCTCATGAGTATTACTTGTTAACATCATTTTTGGAAAATGACGTATACGTCACTTTTTCAGATTACGGCAGAGCAGCAGAAGAATAGATACAGCAAATACTTGGAGGAGAAATGCTAGATTGCTTGAAAAAGCGTTGAGCGAGAAGGGTTCAAGACGATGCAAAAAAAATCTGAAGAGCCATACTGCCGCCGGAGGCCTATATACAGATGTGCTCGACTTGCGGTTAGCGGCAGCATAGTGAAGCTTCAAGTCAAGTAAGCACATGGGTTCAGAGACCTCGTTATGTACAATAGAACGAAAAAGACGCAGATGATTGTCGCAACGTCACTCTTGTGGGCGTTTCGGACAGCAACACATTCGCTTCAAAATACATGCTCAATCTGGGCTTGACAGCAATGCTGAAATAGGTGTGCCATTCAATCCACAGCTGCAAGACAGTCATCAAAATTCACAGTCAAGGTTCACTTTCGTATTCATTCGGCAAATAGGGCGTCATTTAATTTCAGTAACTTCAATGAATTGATCCTAACTCTACCTGCTTGTTCTACTGGTGTTCAACATCCGATTCTTCAAAGCCCTCTTTGACTCTTTTCAAGAAGAGTCTCGAGATTAATTGCAGCTTTCGCAGTGGCCAAGTGGCAACCTGACAAGCCGTCCTGAGGGATTTACCAACGTTTTCCGAAAATCAGTAGAAGTGCCTAAGACATTCCACTAAAAGAGCTTAATATATTTTTCAGTAGAAGTGGTTAATATTTCTGTCAACGCTCAATCGTACGACCACGATGTGCGGATTTGCCGAGGCGGAGATCTTAGTTCGACTACAGAAGAGCCTGACAGGCAAGGCCTACTAAGCTGCAGAAACCCGTCTTATGTTCCCCTAGTACGTATCAGGCATTTTCTCTTTTTACTGAGAATGCTGTTCGGATAACCCGAAGTCATCAAACAGTTGCTGATCGGAAAAGTAAGCTTTCTACCCTCCATCAGGATAGATAAGTTGGATTCACTGTTCGATTCTGCCGTACACGTGATGAACTTCTGGAATGGCGTAAACGGGTCTGTACTGCAGAAGTATTTATATGTACAACTTAGCAGATGCAGCAAGTGTCATCGCTTTTCCTAGGCAACTACCAGTCAACCTATAAGTGTAAGCGCTTCTTGGATATTTTGTAGAGAATTACATTGAATCGCTATCTGATATTTTGGATTGTGCCGTACCTATCTATGGATGCACAAAGCGAACTGCCATCCATCCGGTTGCAACACTCATCAGTCAGCTGCCATGTCGGTAATGTTTTTTTTGTTTTCAGTAGAGTAGATATCTGCATCCAGACACCGGTGGGCTACCGGCGAACGGGGCTGGCTATCTCTAGATCTCCCCGGTACAGCCTTGCGGCTTTACTTCTGGGAAGGAACCGTGCAACTACGCACGCCCACGATACTAGCTACCCACTAGCTTCAACCTCCTAACTAGCTACCCACTAGTTTCACTCCGTTTTGACTAGCTACCTAGTCGGCGCTTTCCGACTGCTGCTCGGCGCTCCAGTTGCGCTGCAAAATGCAGGCAATCTGAGTGGTAGCGGTCGAGACCGCGTTGCACATTTCCATCTCTTCACACATCCTCTGGATAAGATTATCCGAGTTACTGTCCCTCCTGCAAACGACTAACATTCCGCTCCGCTCCACGACGAAACGAGGACCTACGAATAATACGTGCTCGGTCGTCTCGTCCACCCCTGGGTAGTCTGGGCAGACGAGAGAGTTCGTATGCCCGAACCTGTGCCACCTGAAGCAGCCGTGTCCTGACAGAAATTGTGTCAGATGGAAGTGAACTTTTCCATGCTGCCAACTCACCCATCTTGATACGCTCGGTATCAGCCGATGGGTCCACCTACTCTTAGAAGAGTTGTTCCAGTCCCGTTGCCACTTGATAGTCGAGGTGACTCTACGGTGGCTTTACGGGCTCCTCTGGTTCCGCGCATATCGAAACTCTCCTCGTCTTCCTGTATGACTAAACCAATAGGCAACATCCCCACAATCACACAGGCTGCGTTCCGCGATACCACTCTGAGACACATCAACCTATGTGTGCTCTCCAGTTTCTGACGCTATCGACGCTAAGCGCCGATGCCCAAGCTGGGCCGCCGCATTTGAGGATAGATACAACAACACCAGCTAGTAGCCTACGTCTGCTGGAGCACACCCTGAGCTATTGGACATCATCGTCGATAATGCCGCAATAGCTGTTGAAGCTTTCATGCAGGCGTAATCAACGTGACTGCCGAAGTTCAGTCAATCATCAATCATCACCCCAAGGATCTTCACCTCCCGCTTAGAATTGATCGCGCAGTCGCCCACGCGAACCACCGCCTCTTGAACCGATTTACGGTTGTTAACACCGTCATACATAGCTTTCCATAGTACCGGGCCCAGGATAGACCCCTGAGGGACACCTGCGGTGATAGAGGCACTACTCTGACCAACATCGGTCTCTCTGGTCCTCTCTGGTTGGTACAGCGGCTACCCCACTCCACTGCCCAAGCATTGCATGCTTACTGGGCATATTGACCATCCAGCCTTCAGTTTACCGACTCCTTGCGGTCTTTTTGACGCCCGCGATTGGTAACTTGAACCAAGCTACCTGCGTCCCAAAGAGCCCCCCCTCATAGTCGTAATGAAGTCCACTCAACTTCTGTCCCACGCTGTACCTTAATCGCGAAGACGAGATCCTCTGCCTCGGTGACTTCGTCCAGCTGCTAACACCGGACAGTCACCTCTGTGCCCAGAGACCTCACCTTCACTCCCTCACCCAGGGCATCCTGGGCCAGCCATTTGTAGGCTGTTCCACTCGCTCCGTGCCAGGTGAGTCACCTCCCTTCTACTCTTGGTCCTGCTAAACGAGTTGACAGGTTGGCTAACATCACCCGGATGTTCAGTAGCCTGGGCTGCATCAGTGCCCATCTCTCGTTGCTTCGCTCGATTGGGTACCCTCTCTTGGCGATTAGGTTCCTTCTCGGATTTGGCCGCACCGCTGCCCGTAGCGACCAACCGCCGTATGGTCCTGCAGATCGTGCGACGTTCGATGTTAATAGGCTCACCCCCCGACTGCTGTCTGGCGCGTTTGGGGCGCGCCGCAGTCCAGTCCTCGTTGACACTCGAGGCGACCTCAATCACTTCTTGCGTCTCCTCCGTACCGCTTTGGAAGGAGAAGGCTTCGGTCTACGAGCCTACCTCGACCTTCTCACTTCCCACCTCCCTCCTAATGAGCGTGCCTTGTTCTCGCTTTGCAGCTTGAACAGACTGTCGAAGTATCAGCAGTTTCTGTTGCAGATCCTTGCTGATATTATATCGAACGCTCGTAAACTCGATGATGTCATCGAGTTGCTCGGCGACTAACCGGATCCCGGGTAGTTAACCGCCGAGCATGTCGATGGGCACCACTCTGGCTATCTTCCCTCACCGCTGGAGGAGTCCTAACGCCGTGCTCGTTAGTGACTGCCTCCTCACCATTCTCCTCCATAGTGGAGGATACCTCAATAGACCCCTTTTTGCGAAAGGATCTCCCGTTGCGCTAAAAGCGCCCCTACCGCCAACTCTTGGAGAATTAAACATATCTTATGGATCCCTCTTGTAGCTGCCATCGAATCCTACAGAAGCAGTCGCCTTTATGATCTCATGGTTGTCTATGCATGCAAGCATGCAGGGAGGCCATGCGTGGGTTGACACTTCAGAGTGACACCTGGAGTGTTCAGAGCCAGATCGGCGTTAGTCAGGTAGTATCATCTGAGCCTACTTCTACCTAGTCACCGACTAGGTGGCTGGATTGGAAAACGTACCGCAAGGCCCGCCACGGTTTTATGGGACGGAAGGCAGCCTGATCATTAGCCCACCCGCCGTTTCGAGTCGGTGTCATCCGGCTTTACTAAGGAAAGTGAAATGGCTCGACTGTCGGCCCTCGCTTACACAGTATAACGATATCCAGAACACACAGCCATATACACGCCTGTCAGTACCGTAATTGAGACCTTACTGACGTTAGCCTCAATGCGCTACCGCGCTCCCTCGTTTGTAGCTCATTTAGTCGCCGGGTCACGACAACCAGTGTTGACCTACCATCGTTTCCAGTAGGTACAGCGCGGAGGCAAACTACACTGCCCACCATATCGGTAATGTGTCGGTACCCGTCTGTATGGCTTCTTGAACGAGGTTTCCGAGCTTACCCCTCTGTAGTCACACCTATCGAAGATCAACGTGCTTACTCATAATCGGTAGGAGTTCGGTGTGCTAAGGCGATATAACGATACCCGTCTACCGCGTAGGTTAATCCATGGCAGTGCGGTGATTCCCGAGCAGGAGAAATTGGCTCAATTATACCTAATTCTGTTATTGATACTATACTCTGTTATGAGCTAGCCCTGCATAAGAGGTAAAATACCAAAAAATAATACCAAAAATTTATATGCAGAATACTTAAGCCATAACATACTCAGTTATTAAATTGAATTTCAATACCAAATGCATAACCAATTATTATTCGTTTGGTATTGAAATACCTAAGTATGTTATGCCTCAAGTATTCTGCATATAAATTTTTGGTATTATTTTTTGGTATTTTACCTCTTATGCAAGGCTAGTTCATACCAATTTCTGTTATCGAGGTCGTCGCTCCTGCTCGGGTTCCAACCCATAAACAAGCAGATGTACAAGAATCTGGAGCTGCAAAATAGTTTTCTATCGATCGCCTCTCAATCAACCCAAGCAAACCTGAAAATGTACGGATAGTAAGGTACCCCGGGGCAAGTGGGACCTAAAAAAACGCTAGTTCAGAAAAAATGTTAACGCATTCTTAGAAAACAGGGTATTTCAGGACATTAACCACGGATACATCACCATATGCTTCCGTTGATGAAGTGTGGACTTGTTGTAAGCCATTTATTCAGTTACAAAAAATATTGGTGGTGACATAAATAAATTTACCTGTGGGACCCACTTACCCCTTCAAACGGGGCAAGTGGGACCTATTCTGCTTTATACTGTCGAACGAAACTAATTTGAAGAATGTAGATATAATGTTTATGCAATTTATGAGTTATAGTATTTCATATCATGGATGGAGGTTTATTGCTTGTCAGACTTTTGATTTTGCAAAAAAAGGGATAACAATGTTAGCAGATATAAAAACAAGACAACACCCGGTTCACTGTTTAACTGACTGTTGCCTGGCTTCTATTAGCTTACTTTCTTAACAAATGTGTTAGATGGAAAGTATAAACAAATCTTTGTTCACTTTTCGAATGAATGTTTCTCTGTTTGAAACACAAATTAGTACATAAATTAGAACTTCAAAAGGAACGTTTTTATTCAGGCGATGCGCAGTGTTTTAAATATGTAATAGAACGAAATGGCCAATTTATGTCTTAAGCACTTTATTTAAGTAAAAATCTGTGAATCTGATGCGAAGCTCAAAAATAACAAAACACCAGACAAAACCTGTAGATCTGTTGTAGAATAAATAGATTATTTGTACTGTAAACGGAAAATTTCGTATAGTCATTGCGTTTTCCTAATTTTCAGAAAGTACACATACACATTTGGTAAATCAACTGTACACTACTTCTTAACAACGGAATCAACGATATCAACTGCATTTGATTCAAATCCATATGATATATGAGTGTCGTAATTATGTTTCACTAGACAACAATCTAAAAATAGGTTAAATGGCTGTATCGAAAATGTTGTTCAAATATGTCCCACTTGCCCCATGTATGTTTAAACTCAAGGGCAAATGTAAATTGCCGATTTTGGCTTTAATCAAAACTTTTAAATCGTTTTCGATGCCACACAATTATTTAATTGCTCAAAATATTCACTTTCCACATCAATGATGAATTTATAAATGACTATTTTGTTGTAAATCCATTGAATTAAAATAAAAGTAGTAGATTTTGCCGGTAGTTCAAAGTCATGATTGAACAATACCATTAGTATGGTGCCGTAAATGTTTTTGATTCCAAATATTTTTGTGTCAGGTGAATTCGTCGATAGTTCTGCTTCATCTTTCTAGAACATTGTTATAATTAAAAACGTTCACCGATTAATCGGCAGCCATAGTACCCACTTACCCCGTATTTTCACTTGCCCCGGGGTACCTTATGGGACGCAGAACTAGAATAATTCAAAGAACCGTACCATGGTTTGATTCTGATATCGAAATTTGGAATCCATCTCAAGAAATGTGGTTTTCACAGCAGTTTAGATTTTTGAAAGCCCTCAAAAACAAACGTCAGGTATGGGAAAATTCAAGTTGAACCATAAGCGAGCGTGAGTTTATGAAAGAGTTCTGGAATGGAGTGAGTATTCAATCCGCCTTTCACGCTTGTACATTGATAGCAGCTGGGAGCGCACTATGGGATTTAGGCGGACATTAATCGGAAAATCGACTTTCACCGATATTTTTTTCACTATTTTTTTTCGAAAGTAGATACACAAGATAAGAAAACCATACAATTTCAGGTCCCTATGAGTCTGAGATATTAGTTATCAAAGTTGAGAAAAGGTAAAAACGCGGTTTTTCTCTTCAATATCTTGCTTCACTTCGTATCAGTTTTCGAAAGGTATTTCTTATATTAAACCAAGGTTTACATATAGCATTTATAGATAAGGCACAGACAAACAGACGTAAAACTGATGAAATTCCCATCGCCCAAGCTCTGGTAGGTCGTATTGAATTTCGGATTACTTGTTTCACACATAGAAGCGAGCGCATCGTTTACCTTCAGGTTTGACATTTCACACTAGCGCCGTCTGTTGACATTGTCGTACTAAACAACATCTTGTACAACATGCACGCGAGATGGTGATAAAGTAACAGGGCGATGATTTTTTCAGGAATTTGTTCTAGCTGTTACGTCTGTTTGTCTGTGGATAAGGTTCATAGGTAAAATTCAGCCACTTTTTCCCCCGCATTTACCCACGAAAATATTTAGTCATGGATCATATTTGGGATGTGTACTTTCAGATTCTCACGGAAAATCTTGCGCAAACTTGCGCCATTTTGAGAAAACGCGATTTGAGAAAAACGCGTTTGCCCCAAACAAAACTTGTCTGTTTTTTCTTAGTGATGATGCACAGCAACACAAATTTCAATGGGTTAAAAGACTATTATTCTTCCATTTACTTCCACTAATCACTTTTTATGTATCCACAGATACGTATTTCGTTTCCTACTTGGAATCTTCTTCAGTGTTTGTTATCGACACTGAAGAAGCTTCCAAGTAGGAAACGAAATACGTATCTGTGGATACATAAAAAGTGAATAGTGGAAGCAAATGGAAGAATAATAGTCTTTTAACCTTGTAGCATTTCCCCTAAGACGCTCTAAAATAAATAATCACAAATTTCAATATTGTACTATAACTAGTTTATTTGTGGACGCAGTAGCGCCCATGGCAAGTGTTTTTTTTTTTTCAAATAAAATTTTCAACGTCTGTTGTCTGTGATTTTTTCATCAAATGCTGTGTCTGGTTGTCTGAGGTTGTTACTGGTTTTGTTTTCTGCATCTGATAGTAAAAAAGAATTGAAGTGTCAAATATTTTATTTTTTGTGAGAATTTCCCCGCGTGCTGCGTCTGGTTGGCTAGTCACCGGACAGACAAACAGGGCTATTATATTTATGATAAACGTTCTTCCCTATTTGTTCTTTATATTTTGTGAATAAAAAATCAATGCGGTTGGGAAATGACCAAAGGAGAAGATTGCCAACAAAATAAGTACCGATGGACAGGTTCGGTCCGAAACAGTTAGCACATTAGGTGAAATCTACTAACCTAATAAATAAAAATATTGGCTTTATAAACTTAATGTTTCACAATTTTCCAGTTTTACTCATTTTCATGTGAGAAAATTTTCCAAAAATCCGTAGGAGATTGTTACATACAAATTAGCTGAAGATATGAAGAAAATCCATCCATCCATCCATACCGAGTTATGCGGATACGGAAACAAAACAATTTTAACCTTTCTCGTGAAAAAAATATCGCGTTTTATTGTCTCAGTACTGCACGTGTGAACGACCAGATGTTGATTGGTCCAGAATCGGGCGACTGTTAGGCCAAAACAAGATTGCAGCATTTTTCTGATTTTTCGTTTTAAATAAAAAAAAATGTAGATACTTTCGTAAAGTTAATGTTGAATAAATTGAGAATCGATTGAGCACCTTTACTTCTGACAGGAAAGGTCGATTGATTTTGACAGACATACAGAATCATCGTCTTTGACCAGAGCTCGCACCACAGACTGAACACTTAACATCTCCCGAGCAGGAGCGACGACCTCGGTAACAGAAATTGGCCTTGTATAAGAGGTAAAATACCATAAAAAAATTATAGCAAAAATTAATATGCAAAATACATTAAGCATAACATGTGTAGCTTTTCAATTACTTACTTACTTACTTATGGATCCTGTACACCTCCGGTGGTGCAAAGGGCCGACTTGAAAGATCTCCATCCTGAGCGATGCCCGGCTATCGCTTTAACCTGTTGCCAGGTTAGATTTCGGTCGACTTCTTTTATTTCTTTATTGAGGCTTCGCCGCCATGAGCCTCTGGGTCTGCCTCTGCTGCGATGTCCCGCTGGGTTCCAGTCTAATGCTTGCTTACAGATTTCGTTTCCGCCCCTACGTAGAGTGTGGCCGACCCAGCCCCACTTCCGATCCCGAATTTCTGTTGTTATCGGCCTCTGGTGACAACGACGATGGAGCTCGTTGTTTGAGATCCAGTTGTGAGGCCACCAGGCCTGAATTATATACCGCAGGCATCTGTTAATGAACACCTGCAGCCGTTGAGTGTTCTCCACTGATACACACCATGTTTCGCTAGCGTATAACAGCACAGATTTCACGTTAGAGTTGAAAATTCGTATTTTGGTGCGTTCACTTATCTGCCTGTTTTTCCAGATATTTCTTAAACTCGCAAAGGCAGCCCTTGCTTTCTTGATCCGTGCGCCTATGTCGATCTTGGTACCGCCGTCTGACGCCATTTGGCTACCAAGATATTGGAAGCTTTCAACATTCTCCACTGGTTGCCCGGCTACTGTGAAACTGGAAGGAGTCACCGTGTTTACATCCAACGATTTGGTTTTGTTGACGTTGATGACTAAACCTGCCGAGGAGGAGCGATCGGCAAGGTCGTTGAGCTTACTCTGCATATCAGAGCGCCGTTGCGCGAGGAGTGCAACGTCATCCGCCAATTCGAAGTCGTTTAGGTGCTCCATGGTTATAGGCTGCCATAACCATGGAGCTTTTCAATACCAACGAATAATAATTTGTGATGCGTTTGGAATTGTAATAACAGAGTATGTTATGCATGAAGTATTGTGCACATTAATTTTTTTTCTGTATTATTTTTGGTATTTCACCTCTTATGCAAGGGTAGTTCATAACAGAGTATGGCATAAACAACAGAATGAGGTAGGGTAAACTGGGGTAATATGCACCCCCGGGGCAAAACGAATTTTTGAATTTTTAGTAAATACTTTCGAAAAACTGCCGAAAATGTACTCAAAAATACCAAAGGGTCGTTTTGCTCCGGGGGTGCATATTACCCCAGTTTCCCCTATTATTGAGTTAATTTCTCCTGCTCGTGCTAGCATGAGACAACGATTTACGAAAAGTTATCTCCTTACCGGGGTGGGAATCGAACCCTCACTCCACAGCACATGCGTCTAAACGATTGACGTCACTAACCACAAGGCCACGAAGCCCACGATTTTAATATATAAGATTTGTAACGGCCTTATTAAAATCGGACAAAAAACGTAACACGTGATACCGTTACTGGTACGAGGAACCTCGAGGAACCGTCGACAGGTCCTAGAAGAGGAACAGTGCTAAGCCCCAGACTACTGGTCTATAGCCAACGATTGTCAATGCAAGGCCTCTTTTAGTCCTCGAGTCCCAGGGTCGATGGAGGTAATGGGGAGGTTTTCGGACTTGCTTAAAATCGGAAGCTTGTGGGCTAGTTTACAAACAGTTTACTCACGGTGGTGACAATGTCAGACTGCCTACAAGGCCATGGCGATGTGGGTCTCGGCTCGATGGATTAGCCGACGGGTGGCTTGGATTGACGGTTCGGTCAACTGATGGCCGGACAGCACGTGCTGGCGGATGACGATATTCGCAAGATTGGCTTGGTTTTCTGGTTCTGACGCCGGCATGGCTGACGGTTGACGTTGTCCTCAATTTGTTGTCGAATGCGCAAGATGGGTCGACGGATGGTGGAACTCGCCGGAATGTCGATGGTTCAGCCGCCGAATAATGGATTACTTTGTACTCGGTAGTTATGGCCGACGATGTGTCGGCGTAGGTCCAAAAAGGGGTTGACGGATGGCGGAACCTGCCGAATTGTCGACGGATGGTTTGGCCGACGGATGGCGTGACTCGTCGGGATGGCCGACGAATGGAGCGATGCGGAACTCGCAGGTTTGCCGATGAATGGTTTGGCCAATGGATGACGTGGCCGGTTGGAGGGTTTACGGATGACGTTGTCCTTACACGACTTGTGGACGGATGTCCAAAATAGGTCGACGGATGACGGAACTCTTCGAATTGACGATGGAGGGTTCGGCTGAACTCGCCCAATTTACTCTAAAGCAACCGGTTTCGGAAAGAGTGCAGGCTCTCCAGCCAACAAAACTTTTAACAAATTACTATTCGGAGGGAAAATTTTATCGAACTATTCACTTTGACTGTCGAAAAACCAAGAGACGACGGCTTCGCATTGTTCGCCTCCCGGCACCTCCTTTCGGCCATCGTCCACATTTCCATCCGTTCCGTATGCTATAGCGGTAGCATGCCAGCTACCAATGGAATCCTTCATGCTGCTACCAACACCAAGCAAAGTTGCGCCCACCAGAGCGAACAGTGTTCTGAACCAACCCTATTCACTTTGGTAGTTGACAAGCATTTGAAAATCGCAGTCAAAATTATTCTCACTCAGATATTTGTTTATTTGTAACGCTTGACGGTTACACGCATTATAGATTGAAGAATCAATAGCATCAGCCTTGTCAGATTCAGCACAAGCTGATTCGACTGGGGTGACGGGAGGTGTCCAGATGATATGCGAATGTATCTGTTGAAGGTGGGAGACAAAACCAGGTTCTGTTTAGCAAGGCAGGTTAGCTCCAGACCTTAGAGTAGCCTTCTATTGTTAATAGCCTGACCTATACGATATTTGTCCAGGTTATATTCATTTGAAGTCAACACTATTTAGAAAGATACTTCAACGTAATCCACCACCAGGAAACTTCACCGCCACTTGTTTTGTAAGCGTTAATGAACTCTTACTCTCGTCTCTAGTAACTATTTAAGCCGCGCTTCAGCATGGGAACTGCAGTACCAATTGTCGGAGTTACTTCACTTATTGTGGAAAACGGAACAAAACACAGAAATGATAATAGGATGCAAGTGAGATGAAGTAACCAGCTGCTCAACCAGTTGTATACGATGACTACGACGAGATGGAGGAAAAAGCTATTAAATGCCCCTGCCCTGCTGGTGGTGCATCACGACTTTTCGGCCTCTTCACGGGCACAACGAGATGTTATGTAGATTGGAACAATGAGGAAAGGAAAGTGAATTCTTTGTGCATGGTGAGCGAGCTTGGCTAATGTTGTTGTTGCTCATAAAAACATGAGCATCGAAATGGATCGCAATTTCCACGCAGGCAGGCAGACGCAGATGTGGTAATTCAATTTTAAATGAAAACATGACAGATGGGGGGACGTAATTTCGGCGTTTTTTTTTTCTTGTTCGTTTTGATGGCGCCGTTTAGGCAATTTAGTTTGCTACCGGCGAAAATAGTTTTATAATAGAGTAGCATGTGGTAATTTTCGCAAGATGATCGGTCAATTAGGTAACAGCTGATTTTTTTTTCTTGGTATAACTTTTCCGGTCAAATCTGGATATGCCTGTCTCTTATTTTTACATAATTTTGAATTCTTCGCTGAAACTTGTTAAAGCAGAACAGAGGCCTTTCCATTCGATTCGGTCCATGTAGTCTATAACTAAAAATCACATTATGAAAATGTCGATATAATCGGAACGTAATATAATATTTCAGGCTTAAGTTTTATTGGAATCAGCTTATTTACTAAAAATGCAGTTTATTTAGGATTAAGCAGGTCTTTGCATCTCACTTTCTCGAACCCCTTGATACAGGTACCAGACGTTCATAGTGGCCATGCGTTTTGTGTTTCAAATGATTGGTTGAAATAATAAACAATCAACGCCAGACTCAAAATAAATAAACAGAGGAAGTCACCGGTTATCCGAAGCGATAACAACGATTCTCGGGTCGTTGGCTGATGGTGATGGGTGGTATCGAATTTTATTTATATAATCCAATGGGAAAAGGTTTAACCTTAACGGCGGATGTGTTTTTTTTTAGAACGACAAACTTCCATACACATGACGCAAGTGTAGAGCATACTTTGAAAGTAAACACATCTGGTTTGACCTGATGACTAAGTGCTCCAGAACACCTTCCGCCCGACGTGTTACCCAAGGCCTTATCGGTTTACCACGTCGTGTAGGAAATGCAAACATTTGTCGCTTGTTGGTATACCTCGATAACAGAGTTTCACGCCCCGGCTTAGAAGTGATTCATCACTGTTAAGTTATTTCACTGTTGTTGTCGCGGGAAATTGATTGAAATGGGTGTTTTTGTTTTGCATAGAGATAGCTACATCAAGTCAAACTGGGTTTCTGCTAAAAAAAGCACAGAGTATTGTTTTTAAAAATGATTCTAAGCGTATATGATGACAGCAAATATAATAAGAAAGTCGAACTTTACACCGAAACATGTGAGTTTTTCTTCTGAATCTTCTACTAAGTCCTATTTACTATAGGCTAGTAGTCAACTATAATATAGTCAGAATTTTCATAATCAACTTTTTCATGAACAAGTTTCTTCGTAATGACGAAGCTGAAGCTCCTTAATTCCTCCACATAATGAGACATTCGTATGAAGTTTGCTGTTGTAAGCAACCCAGAATCCTAAATTCATAAATTCCATTCCGAATTGGTTAACCCATAGCAAGCCGATTATTCACCCCGCAAACCCCGTAGATCGGTATTTGGTATCCAATTGATGCACTACTGGTCCACAACTGAGGCTTTGGTTCACGCAGAAAAGATTACCTCGTGGTGGCACGACGGCGGCGGCGGCGGCCAACAGCACCGATGTCGACGGCACTGGCACTAAGCGTCGATGTAAATAAACAAACCTCCAGCGCGCGCGCGAGAGTGATTATTTATTTGCTCCTCGTTTTCGAACTTCATCTCAGCCGTGTCGTAATAATCGTTAACCTTATATCAACGGCAATTTATTACGTAAACACTTTCCGTGTGGCTGGCGGAGTTTAAGTCTTGTTCCAAACCAAAAC
Source organism: Armigeres subalbatus (assembly GCF_024139115.2). Taxonomy (NCBI): domain Eukaryota; kingdom Metazoa; phylum Arthropoda; class Insecta; order Diptera; family Culicidae; genus Armigeres; species Armigeres subalbatus. The sequence goes on from NC_085139.1 coordinate 162,881,096, forward strand.
ACGCACTCCAAAACCCCAAGCCCGCCGTTGAGTACCATCGTAGTTAAGTTGATTCTGTTGGTTGGATGCATTCGTAGATGTGTAGGCAACGAACGACATATACAGCGTCGCCGTCGCTATCGGTGACTTTGCGAAGTCGACAGACCCCAACCTCAGTTCAATACACCACCAACGAGTTACCTTAACAATATTCGAATTCGCGTCGTTAGTAGGCAAGTGGAAAATGAATAATAGGAAGACGTAAATTTATGCGTACTGCGGTTGCGTAACATCGCAACATCAGCGTGCAACATCAGTTCATCACTGACTGGTGGGTTGTTGGCTGATTGGAATATCGGAGCGCGTCTCGAATCGTATCGCTTTGGCGGTATTTTGCATTGGTTACACATTATGTGGGACGAAATAAGCAAACGATACCAATCTAGCATGTGGCGGCTGGTGATGGATGCTGAAACCGATGATCAACAGGAAATGTGCAACGATAACATTCTCGATTGGGACTAAACATATTACTTTTTTTTTGCAAATGCAAATATATAACAGTTGAAAAATATGATGAACGATTCTTCAATTAATTGACGAGGATAAATATTTTATCTCGTTTTAGTCAAGCCATTCTCAACTGTGAGCTATTTAAACACGATATAATGTGGGACGGCCTATTAAAGTTTCTGTTTAAATCAATTAGATTCAAAGCGTGTTGTCTTCAAGCTTTCAAATAATAAACTATAATATTATGGTTAGGTTTCTATTTCATTGCTTTATTGAATCTCCAATCCATAATCAAATGGTCGCGCCCTGCCCTTGGACACCACTCACAAGACTTTGGGCAATGATATGCTGGATCGATTACTTTTGAAACATTGACCCAACCCCTCAAGTGTTATACGAAGTCTGGCATTCATGATGGCCTTCTCAATTTGGAAAATTCCTGTCTAGAGATGTGCACCAAAGCGAAAAAAAAAACGTTGCTATTTTGCTCGGCGTTACGCCGACAGAAATTTTAGTCATTTATTTTCCACGAGACATTTGGGTGGGTTTTTGCGGAATATCGCCAAGAATATTAACTACGGGAAAGTTTAAATTCACCTGGAAATTATTCTAGATTTGAAAATGTCTTTTTTATATTTTATTCCTCAACAATTCTTCTATATTTTTCAACATTTTTTTTCTGGTAGGCTCCATGGTAGTTTTCCTTAATTTTCATACGCTTTTTTCCTGATTTTCCAAAAGAATTTCTTTTGGGTTTCCTTTGAGAAATTCTTTTAATTTTCCACGGGAAATCCTTCTGAATCTTTATAAGTATTTTGCATTTCCACTAAAAATTATTTCCGTGTAAATTCAGTGATCCACGCGAGTTGTGCTGTTGTTTCTATACCAGTCGAGCAATGTGAAATCCTCCTCAGTATAGTCTTGCTTATTTTCAAACTTTATTAGAGTGATTTTTAAGTTATATACAAAGTTCATCACTTGCTCGGCAGCCACGTATGGCTAAGGAAGGAATTCCCCCTTACAATTCTTTTATAATATCTGGCAGATGGGCCAGATATAATGAAGGGATTATCTCCTCTCTTTACCTTGTTACGGATAAACGTTTTTATGAATAATTCTTTATTTCTATCTTTCGCCTTATACCGAAAAAACGTATTAATTTAAATATGACATTACATCCTCCTTTCGCCTTGTACCGGACAGACTCTTCCATTTAATAAAGGCATAACCCTTTCCTTTGCCTTATACCGGGCAGATTCGTTCTTTTAAAAAAATGTTATATCAAGTCCTTTCGCCTTATACCGGGAATAAACATCCATTTTAAGAATTTGTTACTCTTCACTTCGCCTTATACCGGGCAGACGCGTTCTTTTAAAGAAGGCATTATCAACTACTTTCGCTTTCTACCGGGCAGATGCATCCATTTAGAGAAGGCCTAACCGCTCCCTTCGCCTTATAACAGGCAGACGCGTTCTTTTAAAGAAGGCATTATCAACTCCTTTCGCTTTCTACCGGGCAGATGCATCCATTTAGAGAAGGCGTTACCGCTCCCTTCGCCTTATGCCGAGAGGATGAATTCTTTCAAAGATGGCATTATTAACTCCTTCCGCCATATACCGGGCAGATGCATTCATTTAAAGAAGGCGTTACTCCTTTCTTCGCGTTATACCGGGCAGACGTGTTTTTTAAAGAAGGAATTATCAACTCCTTTCGCCTTATACAGGGCAGAAGCATCCATTTGAGGAAGGCGTTACTCCTCCCTGTGCCTCATACCGGGCAGGCGCGTTCTTTTAAAGAAGGCATTATCAACTCCTTTCGATTTATGCCGGGCAGATGCATCCTTTCAAAGAAGATGTTAAATCACAATCCAAAAGAATTTATCCCACCTTGCATGTAATTAAGCTGAAATCCATAATGATTTCAATGATAATTATTCTAACTGAATTCCTCTTCCCTTCGCCTTATACCGAGCAGACGCGTTCTTTTAAATAAGGCATTATCAACTCCTTTCGCTTTCTACTGGGCAGATGCATCCAACGCATGCAACGATTTTAATTCGGCCGCACAAAGCAGAACTAACTACCTGCACACCAAGCAGGAACACGATCAAACGCATATCAATTGATTTATTTCTCGACCGCACAAAGCACAACGAAACCAGATCGTTCGAAATGTCTATGAACTGAACGAGGAAGGGTCGGTCAAAAGCCATTTGGTCGAATGCCACTATGCCGAACAAACCATTAGGCCGAAGCCCATCCGGTCGAAAGTCATTTAGCCGAATAGGTCATTTGGCCGAATAGCTCATTTGGCCGAAAAGGTCATTTGGCCGAAAAGGTCATTTGGCCGAATAGGACATTTGGCCGAACAGGACAGATCTGTCACTATATACTCACTTCTCACTTCTCATTTTTCACAGTGAGAAGTTAGAAATGAGGAGTGAAAAGTGAGACATCCAATTCTCACTTCTCACTCAAAAGTGAGAAGCACGAAGTGAGTTATGAGACATCTCCCCAATCACTTCGCGCTTCTAACTTTTTACAGTGAGAAGTGAGAAATGAGGAGTGAGAAGTGAAATGAATCACTACTCACTTCTCATTTCTTACCACTCACTGTAAAAAGTGAGAAGTGAGAATTGAGAAGTGAGTAGTGAGACGTTTCACTTCTTATTGTAAAAAGTGAATAGTGTGGAGTCTCACTACTTTCTTCTCATTTCTCACTTTTCACTTTCTACAGTGAGAAGTGGCATATGGGGAGAGTGAATTGAGACGTGTCACTTTTCACTCCTCATTTCCCCCTTCTCACTGTGAGTAGTGAGAAGTGAGTAGTGAGACGTCTCACTTCTCACTTCGCATTACTCACAGTAGGAAGTGGGAAATGAGGAGTGAAAAGTGACACGTCTCAATTCTCTCTCCCCATGTCACTTTTTACTGTAGAAAGTAACTGTAAGAAATGAGTGAGTGAGCCGTGCGAAATGAGAAGTGAGTAGTGAGACGTCTCACTTTTCACTCCTAATTTTCTCACTTATCACTGTGAAAAGTGAGAAGTAAAAATTGAGACGTCTCACTTCTCACTCCTTATCTCTCTCTTCTCACTGTGAAAAATGAGAAGTGAGAATTGAGTAGTAAGACGTCTGTCCTGTTCGGCCAAGTGTCCTATTCGGCTATATGACCCTTTCGGCTAAATGACTTTCGGCCTAATGATCTATTCGGCCAAATGGTATATTCGGCCTAGTGGCCTTCGAAAAAAAAAGCATTCGGCCAAACGGTATTGGGCCGAACAGCCCTTTCCCAGCATGATCACCCCTTGCTATGTATACCAGACGGCATATGCAAACTGTGGATCGCGGTTTGGACGACGCGAAGCACTCTGTACTTACTTGTCCGATGGCTACTGCAAACTATGGAAGATCGCACTTGTCTCGATCGGAGCAAGACGCAATACAAGCGCATAATCCGCCAAATACCAAATAGTTATTTTGTCCTCTCTTCGCGACGAATAACACACGCACTTTACGTATTTGCTGGCTACTGATGGCTACTCACTAGAGCTCACTGTCAGGGTTCGTAATGCTCACTCGATCTCAAAAGCACAGGATGCTCCCTCACCAACATTTTCGGGGAGAAATCGCTTTTCGGGAAAGAAAAACAGCCTGGAGAGTGATAACCATTTTTCGCTCACTTCGATTGCCGCCAAACGTTGGTTTTTTCTTTTTCTTTCATATTCGAGTCTTTTCGTGGCACCAGAAATGCAAATTGTAGTAGCTTATGTGGATCAAATAACTTAACGCTTTCATACAGATAGCGTGGTGGTGTGGCTAGAGTAAGCGAATCCCCACAGCTATTATTGTTACTATTCTGGGTTCGAATCCCGGCGCGGCCATACAATTTTGTAATTGTTCTGCGATAATTCTAGCGAAAAGTGAGTGAGAGGTTAAAGTTATGAAACGAAAAAGATTTTCATCTAAAAGAGATTTTCGTTCATCTTCACAGGCTAATTTTGAAGAAAGATTGGTGGGTGAAAGATAAATATAAACAATATAAACAACGAAAAAAGATTCTCCCTTGGCCCGAAAAACGCATGCTTTGGTCTCATTGAAACGAAAAGTCGAAGCCCTGCTCACTGTTGATACTCTGGATGAAGTTGAACTTAAAGCTTCTCAAGCGATTAGCAGATTCAAGGATTGGCTGAATTTAAGGAGGTTTTCATTAGCACATTACAAGACGGAATTCATTAAAGCATCTGATGTAAGCTCAATTTTATAAGCCACGTCGATTATGCATTATTCTCTTCCATAAACTTGACAGATTGGAGCACCTAGTAGTGTATTCATCTTGATCACATCCATCGTTGACCCAATCCGAACAAATCCCTTCTTTATGAAAGGAACCAAATCCACCATTGCCATATTCCAAACAAGCTATGGGCCGAGCCGAATGGAGAAGACTCTTATATACCGCACAGGCCACTTCGGCCTTAGTCTGAATGTCTGAATAAATAAATAAATAATAATATTCCTAACAAACGCCTACTTCCAAAGAAGCAATCCCATCCCCTATATTCTTGTTCCGGTCAAACGCCAACTTCTGAAGAAAAGATCAAATCTACCATTGCGTTATTTCGCGCAAAATCCTATTAGAAGGATCAACAAATCAATCACGACATCAACAAATGTCGTATTCTGGGTGAACGCCTAAAAAAGGAATCATCACATCCATCACGGCCTTATTCCCGGCAGATGCACTGTCATTTAGCTAGGAGATACGTAAATTAGTTATTGTGCCTACTTACATACAGACATGGATCAGGCGCAACTTGCTCAGAACGATAATTTAACGGTACAGCTTTGAGCTTCTGATTACACATTCTTGCAGGCTGCTTGAAATCATGCAAGCTTTATCTGATTCAACATACTTGACCATTCCCTTCGAGAAATCTTAGTAGTAACTTATAAAAATGAATTCTTCAAGTTCTCCATTAAGGAAGGCAGTTTTCACGTCAACATGCCGTACTTTCATATTACTTTTGACGGAAAATATCAATTGGCATTCATTCATTTATTTATTTAACATCTAAACAGATAACACTGAATCAACAATTTGACGCCACAATGCACGGTTCGAGGCCGCATCTCTCCATCCTCGGATACGCCCCACGCTCGCCAAGTCGTTCTGCACCTGGTCTGCCCATCTCGCTCGCTGCGCTCCACACCGTCTCGTACCTGCCGGATCGGAAGCGAACACCATCTTTGCAGGGTTGCTGTCCGGCATTCTTGCAACATGTCCTGCCCATCGTACCCTTCCGGCTTTAGCTACCTTCTGGATACTGGGTTCGCCGTAGAGTTGGGCGAGCTCATGGTTCATTCTTCGCCGCCACACACCGTCTTCTTGCACACCGCCAAAGATGGTCCTCAGCACCCGTCTCTCGAATACTCCGAGTGCTTGCAAGTCCTCCTCGAGCATTGTCCATGTTTCATGTCCGTAGAGGACAACCGGTCTTATTAACGTCTTGTACATGACACATTTGGTGCGGTGGCGAATCTTTGTCGACCGCAGTTTCTTCTGGAGCCCGTAGTAGGCCCGACTTCCACAGATGATGCGCCTTCGTATTTCACGACTAACGTTGTTGTCAGCCGTTAGCAAGGATCCGAGGTAGACGAATTCCTCGACCACCTCGAAGATATCCCCGTCTATCGTAACACTGCTTCCCAGGCGGGCCCTGTCGCGCTCGGTTCCGCCCACAAGCATGTACTTTGTCTTTGACGCATTCACCACCAGTCCAACTTTTGTTGCTTCACGTTTCAGGCGGGTGTACAGTTCTGCCACCTTTGCAAATGTTCGGCCGACAATGTCCATGTCATCCGCGAAGCAAATAAATTGACTGGATCTGTTGAAAATCGTACCCCGGCTGTTATACCCGGCTCTCCGCATGACACCTTCTAGCGCAATGTTGAACAACAGGCACGAAAGTCCATCACCATGTCTTAGTCCCCGGCGCGATTCGAACGAGCTGGAGTGTTTGCCCGAAATCTTCACACAGTTTTGCACACTATCCACCGTTGCTTTGATCAGTCTGGTAAGCTTCCCAGGAAAGCTGTTCTCGTCCATAATTTTCCATAGCTCTACGCGGTCTATACTGTCGTATGCCGCCTTGAAATCAACGAACAGATGGTGCGTTGGGACTTGGTATTCACGGCATTTTTGAAGGATTTGCCATACAGTAAAGATCTGGTCCGTTGTCGAGCGGCCGTCAACGAAGCCGGCTTGATAACTTCCCACGAACTCGTTCACTAATGGTGACAGACGACAGAGGAAGATGATCTGGGATATCACTTTGTAGGCGGCATTAAGGATGGTGATCGCTCGAAAGTTCTCACACTCCAGTTTGTCGCCTTTCTTGTAGATGGGGCATATAACCCCTATATAACGCGAGATGGGGTCTATTTTATTCCTTCAGGTACGCGAAATACCAATGGTACGCTTTACCCAGCATTTGCCGTGCTGTCAACTGGTATTCGGTTCGTTACTTGTTTTGCTACAGGCGCGAAAGCTTCATCAGAACCCAATCCATAAAGTTGGTCCCGCAAACTGGAAAGACAATATGTGACGGATCGCCGTCATGTTCCCACCGGTAGACAGTGGATTTTTTGCATATTTAATAAACATTCTATCTATCTCAAATTTAAAAAAATGCAACATTCCTCCAGGGATTCCAACGGGAATCCTCCAAGAATTTCGATGAGAATCCTTTATAGTGATTCCGGCGTGAGCATTCAGAGATTTAACGGGAATCATCCAAGCGTACCGAAGGGACCTCCAGGGATTTTGAAGGCAATCCACCAAGGACAGACAGTTCGAAAGGAATGTTTCAGGGATTCCAAATCCTCCCGAAATGTCGACGTGGATCCTCCAGGAATTTGACCAAGAATGTCAAATGACCAGAGAATCCGATGGAAATGTTTCGGGGATTCCAATGAGAATTTTCTAGGGACTCCGACTAAAATTATACAAGAATTCGTCGAAGCATTCCTAAGCAAATTGTCGATGAACTCCGAATTAATTCTCCAGATATTCCGTAAAGAATCCTCCAGCGAATCCGAAGGGAATCCTATAGGGATTCCGAAGCAAATCGAGTAAGTCCGAACTAAATTTTCGAGGAATTCCGAGGCGAATCATCGAATGATTCCGCAGCAAATCATCGAGGGATTCCGAGGCAAAACGTCGAGAGACTCCAAATTAAATATTCAAGGGATTTTGAAGCAAATCTTCGGAGTGTTCTGGAACAAATCGTCAAGGAATTCCGAAGCAAGTCGCCGAATGATTCCGAAACACATCTTCGAACGACTTCGAAAAAATTCCGAAGCAAATTAACGACAAATTAACGGTTCTGAAGCAAATCCTCCATGGATTATGAAGGGTATCCCCCACAGATTCCCAAGGGTATCGATACCGAAAGGAATCCAGTTTGAATTTTGTTGTTGGTTGGAATACTTCGATGATTCTGGAAGGAATTCTTCAGAGATTTTCTTCTCGAATCCTGATGGGAACTCCTCTCTGATTCTGATGGGAATTCCTTCCGGATTCTGATGAGAAAAAACTGTCACTTTAGTCCGAGATGGTTTACCACATGTCTTTGACTGCTGGCAAAGTACCACGATTGCTTTGATTGATATTTTGGTGGCTCTCCGTTGTTATGCATATCAAGCTTATTTTGTTGCTTCCAAATCAATTAGACATCTTCTTCTTCTTATTGGCATTACATCCCCACACTGGGACAGAGCACTTCCACAGTTATTAACTGCGAGGTTACTAAGCCAAGTTACCATTTTTGCATTCGTATATCATGAGGCTAACACGATGATACTTTCATGCCCAGGGAAGTCGAGACAATTTCCAATTCGAAAATTGCCTAGACCGGCACCGGGAATCGAACCCAGCCACCCTCAGCATAGTCTTGCTTTGTAGCCGCGCGTCTTACCGCACGGCTAAGGAGGGCCCCCAATTAGACATATTTTTTCATATTTAACATCAAGTGCAATTTCAATGCCGCATGGGAATCTTTCTCAGAAATGAGAAACAAGCTCATTTGTCTTCCATTCATTTCTTTATGATAGGGTGAATATCGAAGATAGCTCTTGTCTTCAAACTTTTTTAAACTTTCGTTATGCTATATGTTGAAAACTGATAGCACTGCTAACAAACTTTTCAAATCCTAGGGGGGCTATTTTTTCCCCTAGCCCCCCTTATTTACGCCAATGCTGATGTGACTAGTAGATCCTTTGCGCTTCAAATCTTTTTGAAAGATCTGCAGGAGCTTGGACAACATTGATGCCTTAAAAAAAAATCTTTGAATTTGTTGCCCTTTCTTAATGTACCGACATACGTTGAAGTGTTCAGATGCTATGTTTATGCTTCCTAAAAATCAGATACGTTTCAATCTATGCGTATAGGCAGAGCATTGTCTTATGAATGATATGCGTTACTTACGACAGAGTTCTTTCTGGTAAAATCAGGTTTTGTGGCAGCTCGACAATACCTACTTATTTGATACCAGCTTTTCTACCTTTATAAATAAAAAAAATGCACTGGGTGATGCAACGATGCATAGTTTTTGCTAAATCAAGCACATACTATCATATTGGCATCAAGCAAAATGTCTGTCAAATGTCGTCTGATTGATTACCTCTTCTACGAAGAGCGAAAGCACCATGAGCCACTTTACGCTCCTATAGCCATTGGAGCTGTATACACCCCATAAATACCTACACACATGCCTCGTCTGAATCTACCGTGGTCAAGCTTTTAAAACACAAACCCATAAATTTGCAATCAGGTTTTTTACAGTGGCTTCGTAGCCACCGTTTCTATATGTCAGATAGGGTTATGTCCCTCTTTTGGTTATTTCCCATTTCCGTCATTTTTGAGTTTTCGTTCTATATTTTTTGTACATTTTAAATTTATTTGACTGTTCCCCTTTCACAAACTGACATGCTTCTAATATATGTTTTGCATCAGTACCTCAATTATTCGATTTTAAAATGAACTTGTGAGGTCACGTAACCCTAACGTTTCAATATTTTTTGCACTAAAAAACTCACAATGTCGTTGACGGCCGGCGATTGCTGACAGACAGGGAGGGTGATAAAAGGCAAAAAATGATGTCACGAAATTGGAACATGAAACGCCGCATCAGTTATAAGCAACCGTGACAGACAGGGCGGCGGCGGCGGTGGCGACTGCGACACAGGTGGATCTGTATAATCAATAAAAGAAAAAAATAAGTCTGTGATATCGTTCAGGCTTAGGTATTTATTTACTTTCTTGTTCAGACCTTGTTCCTGAACTGATTTTATACCACTTAAATTTACCACGGAAGAGGCCTCGATGACAACGATGACATAGGTTCAATTTCCTGTCGCTCGTTGGCGAACGGAGGCATTGTGAACCAATTATGTGCTCCGATGAATCTAGGCCACCGATTAATTGGCTACATTGCTGGCTGGCCAAGACCGATGGAGGCCGGATCCGTAGTGATTGGCAGCAAATTAGCGTCTGAACGGATGTTGCAAACCTATGGTGGCTGAGTGTTTGCATCGTGCATAATTAGTTATTTATGCATCTCGGAAACTCGAAACTCTGGTATTATTAGGCGTTTCAAATTTTGAAGGATTGAACCTGACGAATGCCTACATACCGATTGGGTTATTAGCCAAATCAAAATGCTTATTAACAATTCTTCGAGATTTAAAGTCCAAAAACAAACAAAAAAATTTTTTTTTCTAATTTTTGTATGATACTAGTTTGAGTCACTCGATTCGAGATTCGAATTCGAATCCAACCTTCAACTCAGATAATAATCTGTGTAGTAAACCATCGATCGAGTACCTACAACGCTTCGCCATGCATGCGTAGCCGGAGCCGCACTGTCTTTCAGGTCTGCTGCCATTAGATTGATGCGCTCAGCTAACGTAAACAAAACAATCAGTTAATGCCTATAGGATGGGAGCAAATCGGCCTTGTGCGCTTCGTCTGAGATATGAGAAGGCCCTCCTGCACACCGGGCAAGTATATGATTAGGGCCTAGTCTCCAGTGGATGCCCGTTGCGTATATACAATAATTTATGTATTTATCATTCCCCTATGGCAGATGAGTTACGACTGCGAGTGAATTATATAAACGGTTCGTTTGACTCAGGGGATCATAGCAGATTGCTGAGGCTGAAATCTTGTTAAAGTCCAAGTTTCGCTATTATCTTTTGCTGAGGTTAAGCAGCCTTGATATGTTAAAAGCAACATAGTGAATCAAATTTATGAACCGTATGAATTTATGTTGCTCAGATCGTTAATGTCACTATTTATAAACATCCCGTGTCTTGAGCTTGATATGAACGTATGCAGAATAAGGGGAGAAATCACGCACTTATCCATTTGCCGACGAGATTGGTTCCAGCAAGCAAGTCTACTCTCCTTTGAACCTCGGCTGACTGACTTATTTGGATAAACTCCGTTTCGCTATGTGAAGTGCGTGCAGTAAAAATGGATTTCAACCATGACAAGCGCCCAACAAGGCCGGTATGATCCGGTTGGTCGGAGGAAAAAAGGAGAAAACAAGGCCACTTGAACCGGACCTACTCAATGTGGTTTAATTTCCTCATTAAATTCCACTTCTGGACTTAGATGAGCCGTACAGTAATGCTTGCTGGAATGCTGGTCGAGAAAATAAAAACAACATTACTTGTTTTTCAAGTTGGAAAATTGTATTTATCCATCGTTAAATGAAATCCGATTGATAACCATGTACGATGTAAATCTGTCAACATGATTACAAAATTTAATGTTAAATACTGGACAAAAACGTATTTACTTTGATTCTAAAATAACAGCTAATAGTTGTCCTCGTTTCAACCATTGTTCACAAGTAGAGAAGATTTGTCTAAAACGAACCCATTGGACAAAATTGCTTAACGCGTGATGCGAATGATGTTATTATGTGTAACGTACTTTAGGCAAATTAAATTTTAATTTAACCAAATCATCCACATCGGAGCTGTAATTAAATCATATGAAGAAAAATCACCGCTGTTTTATTCTATGCACCGGCTTCCGGCTTCCTGGTGTCAAAAGTATCAACTAGGCATAAATCCTACAAAAACTTCCATTATCCCTTTCACCAAACGGAGAAAGGTACAACTGAAACCCCTTTTCTTGAATCAAACACAATTAGTTTATTCAAGTGAAGTAAAATATCTAGGTGTCATACTCGACGCAAAGCTTAATTGGAACTCTCATCTCCAATCAGTTGTGCAGAAAGGTCTCAATACACTTTGGGTTTGTTCAAAAACCCTTGGTAAAAGATGGGGCCTAAAACCAAGTATGATCATGTGGATATATAAAACCATTGTCCGTCCCAGGACAACTTACGCTTCCCTTGTCTGGTGGCCTAAAACTAATGAGGCTGCTGCAAGGGCTAAGCTCAACAAAATCCAACGCACCGCTTGCATAGCCATCACTGGTGCAGTTCGTAGTACACCCACTTTGGCCCTAGACGCAATGCTTCACCTGCCCCGGTTAGATCAATTCATAAAGCTGGAAGCGGAAAAAAGTGCTCTAAGGTTAAAGAGAACAAAACACTGCTGTCGGGAGACCTTACGGGTCACCTCAGCATATTAAATGAATTTGCCATAAATCCCGCAATAGGAATTTGTAGTGACTGGATGGAAACGGTAGTCAATTATGACTTACCTTACGATGTGTTCATTCCTTCCCGCCAGGAGTGGGAAGGAGGTGGACCCAGCGTTCCAACAGGCTCTATAAATTTCTTCACAGATGGTTCGAAAATGAATAATCTGACAGGATCCGGAATCTATGGCCCTACAACAAAAATTTCTGTCCACTTAGGACAGTGGCCCACAGTATTTCAGGCGGAAATATATGCAATATTAGAATGCGTGTTATTATGCCTGAAGAGAAAGTATAGATTTGCAAAAATATGTATTTTCTCTGACAGCCAAGCGGCACTTAAGTCGCTTAATAACTACACTTGTAACTCAAAGCTAGTGTGGGAATGCATTCTGGCTTTGAAAAACTTATCCACACGCAATCGAGTCTACCTATATTGGATCCCAGGACATACGGGTCTAGAGGGAAACGAGATTGCTGATGAGCTAGCCAGGAATGGATCTAATGAAAGGTTCATTGGCCCTGAGCCCTTCTGCGGGATCTCAGACTGCTCTGTAAAATGGAACTGAACAAATATATGGTCAGTCAAATCACATCAAACTGAATGCACTTTCCCATACGAGCCAATCCAAAAGGCTCGTAACGATTAACCCCAAGAAAACCCAACAACTATTAGGTCTCAACAAAGGGATCTCAACATCTACACCGGTCTAATAACTGGACACTGCCCCTGCAGATACCATCTACAAAAGATCGGAGCAATCCAAACCTCAAATTGCCGCTTCTGTGACGAGGAGAGAGAAACATCAGAACACATCCTCTGCTATTGCAGTGCACTCACCCAACGTAGGTTCAAAGTTCTCAGCAAGCCCTTTTAGGGCCTGCTGACATATGGATCTTATCCCCAAGGACGTGGTTGGCTTCATAAAGCTAGTCTCGCCAGAATGGGGAGTCACATACTGTAACTCAGGATCTCTATTCATCAATAATAGATGGTCTTGAGTTCAGTCGATACCAAGGTATCTCAGTGACAAACATGTTACTGAGATAACTTGCGTATTTCACAGTAAAAGGGTATATCACAATAGTCCTAAAATCTGGACGCAGTGATCTTCACCCGACAAACGAGGAGATGCAGCGGCTAAAACAGCGGTGATTTGGGTAAGTACCGGTAGTACCGGTACTGGCACCGGTTCCTAAGAATTTTCAAGCTTTTTTCTCACTGGACAAGAATAACTTGATTTGATGGAAAGCAAAGACAATTATTCATTAAGTAACATTTTTATTGGTTACAATTATTGGTTACACAAGTGGGTCTACAGTCTTGCGAGCAAAGGCATAGGATTGCCAATCCGGAGATGACAAGTTCGATTCCCAGTCCGGTCGAGGACACAAGATACATACTTATGCAATGGCGGGCATAGAAAAGTTTTCAAATAATAACTGAGGAAAGAAACTTAATTGAAAAGCAGGCCAAGTTTCAGTGGGGATGTAGAGCCATTGAAAAAGAAGAAGAAGAAGAAGAAGTTGTAGGACTTCAGAATGCACAGAACATCTAAAATATTATTTTCAATGCAAAATTGCCAAACACTGAAAATGCTCTTTCGGAATCTGTTATATGACGAAATGCTTTAAAAATGATAGTCATATACTTGCCCTTTAATCCTTCAGTTTAGAAATAGGTAAATCCATTGGTTTTTAGGAGTCCAGGCGTTACAGAGATATTCAGACGGGTTTAACATTGCCCAACGGTTCTGCCCATTTATTTATTTTTCCGGATATGCTTTTCCCTTGAAAAAGACCCAATAAACGACCCAAAAAAAAGACCCGAAGAAACGTCGGGTAATGCAGATACAATCTACGTTTCAAACGTGCTGACGTTATTTGCAACAGCAAGTGGCAATTATTCTCGAGAATGACTGTGTTTTGTACATTGAAAAAATCATTTTTCGGATCAGTTTTCTTCTGTCCACAAAGTTGGTCTTGAAAAGAACCGATTTTTTCAATAATGCGTCTTCCTAATCACAAATAGCAGCAAAACAAAATGATATTCTTGAGAGAAAGTTTTACTTGACTGCTACTAATGTCATCTATGCGAATTAATTTTCGCAGCGTCTCCCTCAGACGCGCGCTCGTGATTCTGCTTTCTGGCGTCGCTAAGCGATTTGATTTGAACTTATAACAAGGCTCGTCTCGGCTCAACATTCCCTTGTATAGAATGGTGGTCCTAAGACGAACTGATTAATTTTTGGATTTGCAAAGAAAATTGTGGCTTGAGAGCTACTTCTACTAATGATTGCCAATCGATGCTATTTTAGACGCCACTCGAACGAAATGGCCCGTGCGCGCGGAAAAAACAGCTTTCTTAGGGTCTGTCTCATTTGGAGAATTAAACAGAAATTAAACTTAAAAGTGACATTTTGCATCGATGTCTTATTGGAATTGCTGGGTAGCACCAGCCATTCTTATGGCCGGGTGATTTTCTAATTCTCGAACTGTTACTTTTAAGTTTAATTCTTAGTAAGTAGTAAAATTCTTCTTTATTTGTTTTTTTTTGTTCTACAATTATTTTTAACCATGTACAGTGATCGGCTGGCTTGGTCCTCCAACTTCAATTTAAATTACTATTATTATTATTATTACTATTTTTATGTTTTTACTTAATTTTTAAAATATAATGTATCATGACGGCCTTCAGGAGGCGCTGGTGTGTGTTTTTTTTAATTTGATAACCTAACTACTATGTACACTAATATTTACAATAAAAATTTGATAACCTAGATTGGAACTAGCGCCCTAATTGGAGCCTGATCCGAATGCAAGCAACGGACCCTAAACTTTTCTTCACACTCACCAAAGCGTTCATGTAAGGTTTTTATTCCGGCCAGACGGTGGACCTCGGATGTTCTTGTCCTGGGAGGAGTGTTGAGGATCATCCTCAGGAATTTGTTTTGGACCCGTTGAAGTTTGAGGTGGTGGATTTTAGCGCAGCTCTCCCAGACCGGCATGCCATATTCGATCACAGGGAGGATGATTTGCTTGTAGACAGCAAGCTTATTTTTCAGGGACAATGACGACCGGCGGTTGATCAAAGGGTACAAGTTTCAACAAAACGTTACACTTTGTCACCGTTTTGTCAACCTGTTGCCTGAAAATAAGCTTGCTGTCGAGGGTCAAGCCAAGGTAGTCGGCCTCAATGGCCCATTCCACAGTCGTGCCATTAAGGATGATTTTACAGTCCCCAGGCGGAACAAGTTTAGGGGTTTTCTAGTGGGGGAAAATGATGACCTGGGTCTTCGCCGCGTTGATACAGATCTTCCAGCTGGTGAGGTACTCTGTCAGGGCATCCAGGCCTCGTTGGAGTTTTGCCACTAGCGCTCTGATCACTCTACCGTTGTAGACGATGGATGTGTCATCTGCGAACAGAGACAGAATGCCGCCTTCTGGAGGTTCTGACATATCGGAGGTGAACAGATTGAAAAGCAGAGGCCCGAGGATACTGCCCTGGGGGACATTGAAACTCGCTCCGCTGATTGAGACCCGGAATGTCCTTGCCGACAGGTAATTGTTGATGATTTTCACCAGGTAGCTGGGAAGATTGTAGCGTTGTAGTTTGTACACACGCAAAAAAAAGCGTTCTCGAATTCGTGAACTAGCAAAAATACACCGTGATTTAATTCATGGATTCGGGAACACCAGTCACGTTTTCCTGAACGTTCCAGAAAACGTGACTTTGTTCCCGAATCCGTGGCTGTTGTTCACGAAAAAATACACCGTGAACTTGTTAGTTCACGAATTCATGAACGCCTTTTTTTGCGTGCACCAGGCCATCATGCCATACATTGTCAAATGCCTTCTCGACATCGAGTAAGGCCATGGCGGATGTTTTTGAGACAAACTTGCTCCGTCTGAGGACGTTGGTAACTCGGGTCAGTTGGTGTACAGTTGACCGACCGCGTCGGAAACCAAACTGTTCCTCGAGCAAGATGTTGAGATTTTCGGCAGACTCAAGTAACCGATGATGAATAGCTTTTTCGAATAGCTTGTATAACCCTGAGAGAAGGCTGATGGGTCGATAACTTTTGGGGGAGGAAGGATCCTTCCCAGGCTTCCGGATGGGGATGACTTTCGCTGACTTCCAGGACGATGGGAAGTAGCTGAGCCGGAGACACTGATTAAAGATCAGCGAGAGGTACTCAAAGAACGGAGCACTCATGGGTTTGAGCTCGAGAATCAGGGTGCTGTCGAAACCTGGGGCCTTCATGTTCTTCGACGATTTGATATAGGCCGTCAATTCGCCAGCTGAGATCTCCAACTCCTTATCAAGCGATCCTTAGAGCCATTATTGTCTAGTGGGATCAAAGGTGGAATGGGCCGAGGTTTGGATTTTAGAATTTTGGTCATTTTCCAGAACGGCTTAGCATAATCTGAGAGAGTGCGGATCTTATTCGAGAAGTCGTTATTTTTGAGGTCCACCATTCTTGCCTTGATAATTTTTGTAATTCGATTGCAGCGTGCCTTAAGCTCAGGCAGTCCAGTACGTTGAAACTGCCTGCGAGTGACATTCCGCAATCGAATCAAATCTTTGGTGAGTGTATCGATGTTTAAGGAGTTGCTTACCTGCCGAGCCGTCGGTACATGTTGTTCACGGGCCACCGAGATCGCCTCCTCGATAGCGCACAGCTGGCGGTCGATACTTTCCGGCGTCTCCGGACGCACCTCGTAATCGACGGTGTTGTCGACGCACTGCTGAAACCGCTGCCAGTTCACTCGATGATAGTTTCGCCTTGTTAGCTCGTGCCTATTTACTGAGGTTCCAACTTCAGCCACCACCGGATAGTGGTCCGAGCTAAGTTCTTGGAAGACGACCGGCTGGAATTGTGCATGTTCGTGATGTAGATGTCGAGCGTTGCATGGGCCCCGGACCGTGTCAACCCGGTAGGGCTGTCAGGGCTCAGGGTGGTGTAGTGGCCCTCTTGTTCGTCGTTGGACCAGACAACTCCGTTCCGGTTGGAGACGGTGTTTCCCCACGATTGGTGCTTTGCATTCAGGTCTCCGGCGATGATGAACTGCCCCTGCCGCTGAGTGAGCTTGACTATATCCCTTCGTAGCTTGGCCGACGTGCCATCGTCGACTTTGGCTTGTGTGGGACAGTAAGCCACGATGAGGGTGACGACTCCGACGGAAGTGGTGAGTTCCACTCCAACGGCTTCGATGAGTTTGAGCTTGAAGTCCGGCAGCAGGCGGCAGGCGATGTTGCTTCGCAAGGCGATTGCCACTCCTCCCCCTCTGGAGCTTGTTCGGTCAAACCTCACCAGCCTAAAACCCGGAATTGTTGCACTTACCTCGGGCTTCAGGTGGGTTTCGGTGATGAAATCCGCGTCAATCTCCTTCTCCTGAAGGAAATCGCTGAGTTCGATGATTTTGCTCTTTAGTGAGCAAGCGTTCCAATTGACCAGACCCACCCTAGCAGCCATTTTCAATGACGAACATGCCCAGGGTGAAGATCTGGTCGAAGCGAGTTTTGCAACCGCGTATTCGCGTTGCCAGTTGGGTGAAAATCGGAACTAGCTGCTCCGATGTGTAGAGCGGTGGGTCGCCCTCGGCCGGAAGGGGCTGATTATCCTGACGACGGAATCCAGGGGGAGGAAGCGGGGGCCATTCGCTGGTAGATGGTGTTGGAGCTTGAACTGATGCTGCAGCAGCCGCCAGCCGTTTGTGTGGCTGCAAGGGTGGAAGAATTGGTATCGCTCGCCGGGGAGCCGGGATGGCCGGTTCACCTCGGTTCTTTTTCGGCAGGGACCTGGTGGAGGCCTTCTTCCTGCTTTCCAAAAACGCCGCCCGCTTTGGACAGTCTTTGGTTGTAGCCCGATGCTTGTCGCCACAGTTGGCGCATCTGGGATCAGCAACCTCCATCTTGTCGCACTCATCGGTCGGATGGAGCTCACCACATTTGTTGCAGCGCGGCTTCATGCGGCAGTTCCTGGTGCCGTGCCCGAAATTGAAGCAGTTGGTGCACTGCGTGACGTCGCGGTGCACTGGCCGATATCGCTCCCAGTCAACGATGGTGTAATTTATAACGCCGACCAGCTTCAGCTCCTTCCACGTGGTGGAGCCGTGCTCCAGATGGACCAGGTAAAGCTGGTCGCGATATCTCCTCGTCTTGTCGTGACGAGCGATCTTATGGACGGCCACCGATTTCAATCCGCAACTTTCGAGCTCAGCTTTTAGCTCCCCTTCCTTCATGTCGTGGAGTCCTCGCTGCAGAGCCGAAAAGTACATTTCAGCACCTTAGCGATCAGCTGGCGAATTTTTGGGCGTAAATCAGGCGGATTGCCCTTCACAAACACGGGCGGGCACTTCTCCTTCCGCTCCGGTTGCACCTGCGGCAGCTGCGATTGCTGCTTCTTCCTCTTTTTCGGCGGATTGCCGGCGTCATCAAGCGGCAACGGCGAGAACACGTTGCTCTGTAAAAGCTGCTTGGAGGGGTTACCCGCGCCTCCAAGAGCAGTGCGCTTAGGCACTTTTCCAGCGACCGAATCGGCCACCGAGTCTTCCATGACGGGTCCGGGAGAAAATAACGCCAACGCGACAAGCGAAAACGTAAACAGCGAACGAACGAGAAAAAACACTTGGAAAAAAGCGCGAGCAAAAAACACGTCCGTACGTGTTGCTGTCTCGAACTGCACTGAATAGCGAGACACACGAGCACGAAACACGAGTCTTTTTATACTCTCAGAGAAAATATAACGGTGGGTCAAAAGGTTCATAGCTTACATTACTCTGATGTCTGTGTTGGGAATACATGAACGGGATTGGTTGGTTCTGATATTTTTGCTGGATAATACAAAGATTGAAATTTTCAACAGTTTATCGTAAATAATCAAAAGTTTCAATGAAATTGACAAATTGCTGAAGAGTTTGGATTCTGATTTGACACCCAGTGCCTTCGAGTAAGACGTTGTCCAACGTCATAATAATAATAATGTTAACTACGAACATGTGGAAGCGTTGGTTTGGGCAATGTATTGTGAGTGCTTCGACTATGCGTCCAATTTGGGAATCTCCGGCGGTGCGAAGGCTGACGGAGGTCCTTCGTAGCTTAGTTGATTAAAAAGCACCAGTCTACCGTACTGATGGCCGTGGGTTCGAGTCCCATCGGAGGAAAGTGGTTACCTCTAATACATTTTTGAAATGAAAATCTTCCACATAATGTACATATTCACATCTAATGTGTAGTCATATTTTCTTGAAAGAAAGAAGGTGGACAACATTTTCAAAAGCGGTCCAAGAATTCCGAAGCAGAAATACTTCTGATAAGTTTCAGTTATATCAATTAGGACATAAATAGCTATGAAAGGAATAATTTTCAATAATGCATTGTAATGCATAAGATAATGTTTAATTTATAAAAAAAATAGATAATAAGACAAATAACTAGCATTTTCAATGTTCTCCGTGTAGGCTAAATCGGGACCGATTTGCGATTTTGGCGTAATTTATTTTGTAAACAAACATTGCTTCATGGATTCCGTAGAATACAAACACTTTACACCAAAAATAATTCCCTCATCTGATAGAAGAAAGATTATTCTGTCGGATACATACTGTGGTTTTCCCAGGAATTGCTTGCTTAAGCAGGTATTCGACTTCCAATGTTTGTTTACAAAATAAGTCACTCCCAAATCGCAAATCAGTCCCGAAATGTCAATTTTTTTTCAAATCCTTGCTGTTTTAAAGACCTTTCCTGTTCCTAATCACCCAGATATTTTCTATTGGGTGAAATTCTGGCGAGCCTGCCGGATTTGCATTTTTCGGTTCAAAAACAACACCGTTGTACCACTCGTGCTACTTCGTACCACTCCATCACCGGTTTCGCCTCATGGCACAATACCAGAAACGACAAAAACAGAGTATCACCTTCGTGGAGAAAGGGCAACGCTTTTGTTCTTCTAGAGACATTATTTTTCATTTATTTGGCCATTGATGGTTAAGTAATCCATTACGATGCATTTCGGGTGCACCAACTACCCGGTCGACTGGATGCAAGGTATCTTAGTGAAGGTACCCAAAAAGGGTGACCTGACTGAATGCGATAACTGGCGAGGCATTATGTTGCTGTGAACCGTTCTCAAAGTTCTATGCAAAGTTATCCTAGCCCGTATTCAGGAGAAGATCGATGCGACTGTCCGGCGGCAGCAGGCCGGATTCTGTGCCGGAAGATCTTGTGTGGACCATATTGCCACGCTCCGTATCATTCTGGAGCAGGTCAATGAATTCCAAGAGTCTCTTTACTTGGTATTCATTGACTACGAAAAAGCTTTCGACCGTCTCAATCACGAGAATATGTGGGGCTCCCTGAGACGCAAGGGGGTTCCTGAGAAAATCATCGGCCTCATCGAGGCACAGTACGAGGCCTTTACGTGTAGAGTGCTGCACAATGGGGTCTTGTCCGACTCTATCCGGGTCGTAGCTGGTGTGAGGCAAGGATGTATTTTATCACCGTTACTGTTCCTCATCGTAATCGACGAAATTCTGGTGGGTGCGATTGACCGTGAACCAAACCGCGGGCTGTTATGGCAATCTATAACCATGGAGCATCTAAACGACTTCGAATTGGCTGATGACGTTGCACTCCTCGCTCAACGGCGCTCTGATATGCAGAGTAAGCTCAACGACCTTGCCGAGCGCGCCTCTTCGACAGGCTTAGTAATCAACGTCAACAAAACCAAATCGTTGGATGTAAACACGGTGACCCCTTCCAGTTTCACAGTAGCCGGGAAGCCAGTGAAGAATGTTAAAGCTTCCAATATCTTGGTAGCCAAATGGCGTCAGACGGCAGTCCCAAGATCGACATAGGCGCACGGATCAAGAAAGCAAGGGCTGCCTTTGCGAGTTTAAGAAATATCTGGAAAACAGGCAGATAAGTGAACGCACCAAAATACGAATTTAAGAAATAAAAGAAGTCGACCAAAATCTAACCTGGCAACAGGTTAAAGCGATAGCTGGGCAACGCTCAGGATGGAGATCTTTCAAGTCAGTTCAACAACTACCCGCAGTACAACTACCTGGTGCGGGATTTACAATTGACTGTAGGAACGAGATATATAATATTTGGTTTGATTTATTTATATTCAACTAATTTAATAAGGTATACCTAATTACAACTTCAAATCGTTGTTTCATTCTTAACGTGCAACTCAATGCTGAATCGTGCAAATGTAGAGTGCATAAGAGAAATAGAGAGAGATCGAACTCGTGCTGAGCAGCATCTGGATGACGTTGAAAACAGTCAGTTTTGAAGTTGATGTCAGTGAATAAGGTAGTGCGCCGTAGTGATGTACCGTATGAAAAAAAAAATGAAAATAAAAATGGAAGTATAGAGGAAAATGTGAAAATGGTTTGTCCTTTTATTTTATACGCTCCGACAATGGCGACAGTCGGTAAATCGGAGTAGTAGCCTCCTATCCGCCTTTTGCTGCAGGAGATGATTGCTTCTCGGTTTGGTAAGTGTTTGTTTTGTTTTGGTTGGAAGGAGCGTTTATGTTTGTCAACATTATTTAGGAGGGCGACGGAAGTGGTTGAGAGGAAAAACCATTAGGGTCTCGCCGACATTTCTCACCAACACGATCGCAGGTTCGTGGTTGCAAACAATCCCATTTGAATTTGCCGTGACAGCTGCTCGTGGTTGCAAACAAACCGAGTAAAAGTGTGAGTGAAACGTGCGTGTGCGTACACGATCGCTGAAAGCCTAATGGAAGCTCACTGTGCTACGACATACAAAGAATGTTTTCATTTGTCTATTCATTTCTTAAATTCATGTTTTTTCGACTGCACAGGGCTGTTGAAGACTTTCGATTAAGTAGTGACCACCATGGCTGTTTAAGAATATATTTTATGTTCTATATTATTTATTTATAGACTCGACATTATAAGTGGGTTATAAATTAATCGTAATTGAAAAATGTAATATAAAAAAATACAAATTGATTTTCAATTCGAACGAGAATTGGTTTGTTTGAAGAAAACAGATGTATTGGGAGAAGTATTACTTGATCAATGTGACGACATTTTTAGGATAATTTTAGCATCGCTGCAAAAAAAAACAAATCAAATGGTTTATCTGTATCTTTTCGGAGTGATTACATGCTAAGTCTTTGAAGAATTTGGATTGATTTTCATTTGTCTTATACCATAAATATATTCCATCTTATATGCGTTAAAACAAGTAACTGAGTTTAATAAAGGTAAAAAGAAACTGAGTTATTTAATAGAGGTTTTTTATTTTGATGTTCGCCGGACAGTTTTCGAACCTAGCATACTAAATTAAAGATGACATATTTACAATATTATGTAGCTTTAAATTGAGTGTAAAATCAAGTAACTATGCGGTTTGAAAAGGTTTTGTGAAAATTCGCTGATATCGTAACGATCCAAGATGACTTTGACCATTATATTGAGAATAAATTTAGTTTGAAATTCATTCGCTGGGTGGAGCCAGTAAACATGAAATTACCAGATGGATTAGATGTTTCAGAATATATAAGAGATAGAAAGTTTTGAGGTGAACTATCCTAGGGCTAAAAACCTCATTAATAAAGATTATAATAAGATAGAAAGTTGTTACCTTCTACAAAGTTATTCGGTATGTTAAGATTATTATATTCAGAATAAGTTTAGTTTGAAATTCATTCGCTTAGTGCCGCCAGTAGGAATAAAATTACCAGATGGATTGAATATCTCAGAATCTATAGAGAGTTGTTATCTTCTGCAGAGTTGTTCGGAAAGTCAAGACGTTCATATTGAGAACAAGTTCAGTTTGAGATTTATTCGGTTGGTGGCGCTAGTATACATGAAATAACCAGATGGATTGAATATATCAGAATCTATGAGATATAGGACGTTGTTATCTTCTACAAAGTTGTTAGGAAAGTCAAGACCATTATATTGAGAATAAGTTTGATTTGAGATTCATTGGCTTGGTGATCCGAGTGGATTACATGAAAGAAATCCTATCTCCGAGTAGATTGGTGCGTCTCTGAGAGGTCGTTTGATCCAAGGGGATCCTATAGAAGCAAATATAATCTCAGAGTGATAAGCTCTGTGCACGACTGCATGGAAAAGATAAGATGGGACATTGTATATAGAATCAGAAAGAATAAACTGTAATGAAGTGAGAATATTGTTGGAATTTTTCTGGTTTTGATGTAAGATTGATTTTTCTAGAGCCTGGTAAGCTCTACCAATGACTGCATGAACAAGATCAGTTGACACTATGTGTATAGTGTTAGAAAGTGTAAACTGAGATGAATTGAGAATATTGTTGGAATTTTTCTGGTTTTGATGCAAGATTGATTTTTCTAGAGCCTGGTAAGCTCTACCAATGACTGCATGGACAAGATCAGTTGGTACTCTGTGTGTAGTGTTAGAAAGTGAGATGAACTGAGAGAACATTGTTGGAATTTTTCTGGTTTTGGTGCAAGATTGATTTTTCTAGAGCCTGGTAAGCTCTACCAATGACTGCATGAACAAGATCAGTTGGTACTCTGTGTGTAGTGTTAGAAAGTGTAAACTGAGATGAACTGAGAATATTGCTGGAATTTTTCTGGTTTTGATGCAAGATTGATTTTTCTAGAGCCTGGTAAGCTCTACCAATGACTGCATGAACAAGATCAGTTGATACTATGTGTTAGTGTTAGAAAGTGTAAACTGAGATGAACTGAGAATATTATTGGAATTTTTCTGGTTTTGATGCAAGATTGATTTTTCTAGAGCCTGGTAAGCTCTACCAATGACTGCATGAACAAGATCAGTTGGTACTCTGTGTGTAGTGTTAGAAAGTGTAAACTGAGATGAACTGAGACTATTGATGGATTGTTTCTGGTTTTGATGCAAGATTGATTTTTCTAGAGCCTGGTAAGCTCTACCAATGACTGCATGAACAAGATCAGTTGATACTATGTGTTAGTGTTAGAAAGTGTAAACTGAGATGAACTGAGAATATTATTGGAATTTTTCTGGTTTTGATGCAAGATTGATTTTTCTAGAGCCTGGTAAGCTCTACCAATAACTGCATGAACAAGATCAGTTGGTACTATGTGTGTAGTGTTAGGAAGTGTAAACTGAGATGAACTGAGAATATTGCTGGAATTTTTCTGGTTTTGATGCAAGATTGATTTTTCTAGAGCCTGGTAAGCTCTACCAATGACTGCATGAACAAGATCAGTTGATACTATGTGTTAGTGTTAGAAAGTGTAAACTGAGATGAACTGAGAATATTGCTGGAATTTTTCTGGTTTTGATGCAAGATTGATTTTTCTAGAGCCTTAAGCTCTACCAATGACTGCATGAACAAGATCAGTTGATACTATGTGTTAGTGTTAGAAAGTGTAAACTGATATGAACTGAGAATATTATTGGAATTTTTCTGGTTTTGATGCAAGATTGATTTTCTAGAGCCTGGTAAGCTCTACCAATGACTGCATGAACAAGATCAGTTGGTACTCTGTGTTTAGTGTTAGAAAGTGTAAACTGAGATGAACTGAGAGAACATTGCTGGAATTTTTCTGGTTTTGATGCAAGATTGATTTTTCTAGAGCCTGGTAAGCTCTACCAATGACTGCATGAACAAGATCAGTTGATACTCTGTGTGTAGTGTTAGAAAGTGTAAACTGAGATGAACTGAGAATATTATTGGAATTTTTCTGGTTTTGATGCAAGATTGATTTTTCTAGAGCCTGGTAAGCTCTACCAATGACTGCATGAACAAGATCAGTTGGTACTCTGTGTGTAGTGTTAGAAAGTGTAAACTGAGATGAACTGAGAATATTGCTGGAATTTTTCTGGTTTTGATGCAAGATTGATTTTTCTAGAGCCTGGTAAGCTCTACCAATGACTGCATGAACAAGATCAGTTGATACTATGTGTTAGTGTTAGAAAGTGTAAACTGAGATGAACTGAGAATATTATTGGAATTTTTCTGGTTTTGATGCAAGATTGATTTTTCTAGAGCCTGGTAAGCTCTACCAATAACTGCATGAACAAGATCAGTTGGTACTATGTGTGTAGTGTTAGGAAGTGTAAACTGAGATGAACTGAGAATATTGCTGGAATTTTTCTGGTTTTGATGCAAGATTGATTTTTCTAGAGCCTGGTAAGCTCTACCAATGACTGCATGAACAAGATCAGTTGATACTATGTGTTAGTGTTAGAAAGTGTAAACTGAGATGAACTGAGAATATTGCTGGAATTTTTCTGGTTTTGATGCAAGATTGATTTTTCTAGAGCCTGGTAAGCTCTACCAATGACTGCATGAACAAGATCAGTTGATACTATGTGTTAGTGTTAGAAAGTGTAAACTGAGATGAACTGAGAATATTATTGGAATTTTTCTGGTTTTGATGCAAGATTGATTTTTCTAGAGCCTGGTAAGCTCTACCAATGACTGCATGAACAAGATCAGTTGGTACTCTGTGTGTAGTGTTAGAAAGTGTAAACTGAGATGAACTGAGAATATTGCTGGAATTTTTCTGGTTTTGATGCAAGATTGATTTTTCTAGAGCCTGGTAAGCTCTACCAATGACTGCATGAACAAGATCAGTCGGTACTCTGTGTGTAGTGTTAGAAAGTGTAAACTGAGATGAACTGAGAATATTGTTGGAATTTTCCTGGTTTTGATGCAAGATTTATTTTTCAAGAGCCTGGTAAGCTCTACCATTGACTGCATGAACAAGATCAGTTGGAACTCTGTGTGTAGTGTTAGAAAGTGTAAACTGAGATGAACTGAGAATATTGTTGGAATTTTCCTGGTTTTGATGCAAGATTGATTTTTCTAGAGCCTGGTAAGCTCTACCAATGACTGCATGAACAAGATCAGTTGGTACTCTGTGTGTAGTGTTAGAAAGTGTAAACTGAGATGAACTGAGAATATTGCTGGAATTTTTCTGGTTTTGATGCAAGATTGATTTTTCTAGAGCCTGGTAAGCTCTACCAATGACTGCATGAACAAGATCAGTTGGTACTCTGTGTGTAGTGTTAGAAAGTGTAAACTGAGATAAACTGAGAATATTGCTGGAATTTTTCTGGTTTTGATGCAAGATTGATTTTTCTAGAGCCTGGTAAGCTCTACCAATGACTGCATGAACAAGATCAGTTGATACTATGTGTTAGTGTTAGAAAGTGTAAACTGAGATGAACTGAGAATATTATTGGAATTTTTCTGGTTTTGATGCAAGATTGATTTTTCTAGAGCCTGGTAAGCTCTACCAATGACTGCATGAACAAGATCAGATGTTGTCATGTGTGTAGTGTTAGAAAGTGTAAACTGAGACGAACTGAGAATATTGTTGGAATTTTTCTGGTTTTGATGCAAGATTGATTTTTCTAGAGCCTGGTAAGCTCTACCAATGAATGCATGAACAAGATCAGTTGATACTATGTGTTAGTGTTAGAAAGTGTAAACTGAGATGAACTGAGAATATTATTGGAATTTTTCTGGTTTTGATGCAAGATTGATTTTTCTAGAGCCTGGTAAGCTCTACCAATGACTGCATGAACAAGATCAGTCGGTACTCTGTGTGTAGTGTTAGAAAGTGTAAACTGAGATGAACTGAGAATATTGCTAGAATTTTTCTGGTTTTGATGCAAGATTGATTTTTCTAGAGCCTGGTAAGCTCTACCAATGACTGCATGAACAAGATCAGTTGACACTATGTGTATAGTGTTAGAAAGTGTAAACTGAGATGAATTGAGAATATTGTTGGAATTTTTCTGGTTTTGATGCAAGATTGATTTTTCTAGAGCCTGGTAAGCTCTACCAATGACTGCATGAATAAGATCAGTTGGCACTCTGTGTGTAGTGTTAGAAAGTGTAAACTGAGATGAACTGAGAATATTGCTGGAATTTTTCTGGTTTTGATGCAAGATTGATTTTTCTAGCGCCTGGTAAGCTCTACCAATGACTGCATGAACAAGATCAGTCGGTACTCTGTGTGTAGTGTTAGAAAGTGTAAACTGAGATGAACTGAGAATATTGCTGGAATTTTTCTGGTTTTGATGCAAGATTGATTTTTCTAGAGCCTGGTAAGCTCTACCAATGACTGCATGAACAAGATCAGTTGATACTATGTGTTAGTGTTAGAAAGTGTAAACTGAGATGAACTGAGAATATTATTGGAATTTTTCTGGTTTTGATGCAAGATTGATTTTTCTAGAGCCTGGTAAGCTCTACCAATGACTGCATGAACAAGATCAGTTGGTACTCTGTGTGTAGTGTTAGAAAGTGTAAACTGAGATGAACTGAGAATATTGCTGGAATTTTTCTGGTTTTGATGCAAGATTGATTTTTCTAGAGCCTGGTAAGCTCTACCAATGACTGCATGAACAAGATCAGTCGGTACTCTGTGTGTAGTGTTAGAAAGTGTAAACTGAGATGAACTGAGAATATTGCTGGAATTTTTCTGGTTTTGATGCAAGATTGATTTTTCTAGAGCCTGGTAAGCTCTACCAATGACTGCATGAACAAGATCAGTTGATACTATGTGTTAGTGTTAGAAAGTGTAAACTGAGATGAACTGAGAATATTGTTGGAATTTTTCTGGTTTTGATGCAAGATTGATTTTTCTAGAGCCTGGTAAGCTCTACCAATGACTGCATGAACAAGATCAGTTGATACTCTGTGTGTAGTGTTAGAAAGTGTAAACTGAGATGAACTGAGAATATTGTTGGAATTTTTCTGGTTTTGATGCAAGATTGATTTTTCTAGAGCCTGGTAAGCTCTACCAATGACTACATGAACTAGAACGGATGGTGCCCTTTGTATAGTATTAGAAAATGTATACTAAGATGTACGTAAAGTATTTTTAATTTTTTTCTGGTTTTGATGCAAAATTGATTTTTCTAGAGTCTGGACAGCTCTACCCATAACTGCATGAACAAGATCAACTGTTGCCCTGTGTATAGGATTGGAAAACGTATACTGAGATGAACTGAGAATAATATTGGAATTTTTTTTGGTCTAGATGCAAGGTTGATTTTCTAGAGCCTGACAGACAATTCTTGAGCCTGGCTTCAGGGAAAGCAGGTGTAGCTTTGAATCGAGTGTTAGAACATGTCACCGAGATAATTCATAAAAAATGCATATAACTTTCTGGTTTTTTTTTCTGGTAAGCTCAATCCAACATTTTCGAGGAAATCAGATGAAGCTTTGAATAGAGCGTTAGAATGTGTAGCGGAGTTATTTCATTAAGGGTGGAAATAATTTTCTAATTTTGATGCTTGATGGACAATTCTTGAGGCTGGTAAACTCAGTCCAAGATGACTTCAAGGAAGTCAGATGTAGTTTTGAATCGAGTGTCAGAAAATGCCTCGGCGATAATGGATCTCTTGAAAATAATCAATCCTAGAGCGGGTAACTACGTCTTAGAGTAGACGTTTGATTCTAGTAAATCAGTTGTAAGAAATCCAATCTTCGAGCGGATTGGTGCGTCTGTTGTGTCTTTTACATCTGAGTAGACGTTTGATCCGGATGGATCTCTTGAAAGTCAACAACCCTTGAGCGGGTAACTACGTCTTCGAGTGGACGTTTGACTTGAGTAAATCAGTTGTAAGAAATCCAATCTTCGAGCGGATTGGTGCGTCTGTGGTGTCTTTTACATCTGAGTAGACGTTTGATCCGGGTGGATCTCTTGAAAGTAAACAACCCTTGAGCGGGTAACTACGTCTTCGAGTGGACGTTTGACTTAAGTAAATCAGTTGTAAGAAATCCAATATTCGAGCAGATTGGTGCGTCTGTGGTGTCTTTTACATCTGAGTACACGTTTGATCCGGGTGGATCTCTTGAAAGTAAACAACCCTTGAGCGGGTAACTACGTCGTCGAGTGGACGTTTGACTTCAGTAAATCAGTTGTAAGAAATCCAATATTCGAGCAGATTGGTGCGTCTGTGGTGTCTTTTACATCTGAGTAGACGTTTGATCCGGGTGGATCTCTTGAAAGTAAACAACCCTTGAGCGGGTAACTACGTCTTCGAGTGGACGTTTGACTTAAGTAAATCGGTTGTAAGAAATCCAATCTTCGAGCGGATTGGTGCGTCTGTGGTGTCTTTACATCTGAGTAGACGTTTGATCCGGGTGGATCTCTTGAAAGTGATCAATCCTTGATCGGGTAACTACGTCTTCGAGTGGACGTTTGATTTAAGTAAATCAGTTGAAAGAAATCCAATCTTCGAGCAGATTGGTGAGTCTGTGGTGTCTTTTACATCTGAGTAGACGTTTGATCCGGGTGGATCTCTTGGAAGTAAATAACCCTTGAGCGGGTAACTACGTCTTCGAGTGGACGTTTGACTTGAGTAAATCAGTTGTAAGAAATCCAATATTCGAGCAGATTGGTGCGTCTGTGGTGTCTTTTACATCTGAGTACACGTTTGATCCGGTGGATCTCTTGAAAGTAAACAACCCTTGAGCGGGTAACTACGTCGTCGAGTGGACGTTTGACTTCAATAAATCAGTTGTAAGAAATCCAATATTCGAGCAGATTGGTGCGTCTGTGGTGTCTTTACATCTGAGTAGACGTTTGATCCGGTGGATCTCTTGAAAGTAAACAACCCTTGAGCGGGTAACTACGTCTTCGAGTGGACGTTTGACTTAAGTAAATCGGTTGTAAGAAATCCAATCTTCGAGCGGATTGGTGCGTCTGTGGTGTCTTTTACATCTGAGCAGACGTTTGATCTGGGTGGATCACTTGAAAGTAAACAACCCTTGAGCGGGTAACTACGTCTTCGAGTGGACGTTTGATTTAAGTAAATCAGTTGAAAGAAATCCAATCTTCGAGCAGATTGGTGAGTCTGTGGTGTCTTTTACATCTGAGTAGACGTTTGATCCGGGTGGATCTCTTGAAAGTCAACAACCCTTGAGCGGGTAACTACGTCTTCGAGTGGACGTTTGATTTAAGTAAATCAGTTGTAAGAAATCCAATCTTCGAGCGGATTGGTGCGTCTGTGGTGTCTTTTACATCTGAGTAGACGTTTGATCCGGGTGGATCTCTTGAAAGTAAACAACCCTTGAGCGGGTAACTACGTCTTCGAGTGGACGTTTGACTTAAGTAAATCAGTTGTAAGAAATCCAATATTCGAGCAGATTGGTGCGTCTGTGGTGTCTTTTACATCTGAGTACACGTTTGATCCGGGTGGATCTCTTGAAAGTAAACAACCCTTGAGCGGGTAACTACGTCGTCGAGTGGACGTTTGACTTCAGTAAATCAGTTGTAAGAAATCCAATATTCGAGCAGATTGGTGCGTCTGTGGTGTCTTTTACATCTGAGTAGACGTTTGATCCGGGTGGATCTCTTGAAAGTAAACAACCCTTGAGCGGGTAACTACGTCTTCGAGTGGACGTTTGACTTAAGTAAATCGGTTGTAAGAAATCCAATCTTCGAGCGGATTGGTGCGTCTGTGGTGTCTTTTACATCTGAGTAGACGTTTGATCCGGGTGGATCTCTTGAAAGTGATCAATCCTTGATCGGGTAACTACGTCTTCGAGTGGACGTTTGATTTAAGTAAATCAGTTGAAAGAAATCCAATCTTCGAGCAGATTGGTGAGTCTGTGGTGTCTTTTACATCTGAGTAGACGTTTGATCCGGGTGGATCTCTTGGAAGTAAATAACCCTTGAGCGGGTAACTACGTCTTCGAGTGGACGTTTGACTTGAGTAAATCAGTTGTAAGAAATCCAATATTCGAGCAGATTGGTGCGTCTGTGGTGTCTTTTACATCTGAGTACACGTTTGATCCGGGTGGATCTCTTGAAAGTAAACAACCCTTGAGCGGGTAACTACGTCGTCGAGTGGACGTTTGACTTCAGTAAATCAGTTGTAAGAAATCCAATATTCGAGCAGATTGGTGCGTCTGTGGTGTCTTTTACATCTGAGTAGACGTTTGATCCGGGTGGATCTCTTGAAAGTAAACAACCCTTGAGCGGGTAACTACGTCTTCGAGTGGACGTTTGACTTAAGTAAATCGGTTGTAAGAAATCCAATCTTCGAGCGGATTGGTGCGTCTGTGGTGTCTTTTACATCTGAGCAGACGTTTGATCTGGGTGGATCACTTGAAAGTAAACAACCCTTGAGCGGGTAACTACGTCTTCGAGTGGACGTTTGATTTAAGTAAATCAGTTGAAAGAAATCCAATCTTCGAGCAGATTGGTGAGTCTGTGGTGTCTTTTACATCTGAGTAGACGTTTGATCCGGGTGGATCTCTTGGAAGTAAATAACCCTTGAGCGGGTAACTACGTCTTCGAGTGGACGTTTGACTTGAGTAAATCAGTTGTAAGAAATCCAATATTCGAGCAGATTGGTGCGTCTGTGGTGTCTTTTACATCTGAGTAGACGTTTGATCCGGGTGGATCTCTTGAAAGTAAACAACCCTTGAGCGGGTAACTACGTCTTCGAGTGGACGTTTGACTTAAGTAAATCGGTTGTAAGAAATCCAATCTTCGAGCGGATTGGTGCGTCTGTGGTGTCTTTTACATCTGAGTAGACGTTTGATCCGGGTGGATCTCTTGAAAGTGATCAATCCTTGATCGGGTAACTACGTCTTCGAGTGGACGTTTGATTTAAGTAAATCAGTTGAAAGAAATCCAATCTTCGAGCAGATTGGTGAGTCTGTGGTGTCTTTTACATCTGAGTAGACGTTTGATCCGGGTGGATCTCTTGGAAGTAAATAACCCTTGAGCGGGTAACTACGTCTTCGAGTGGACGTTTGACTTGAGTAAATCAGTTGTAAGAAATCCAATATTCGAGCAGATTGGTGCGTCTGTGGTGTCTTTTACATCTGAGTAGACGTTTGATCCGGGTGGATCTCTTGAAAGTAAACAACCCTTGAGCGGGTAACTACGTCTTCGAGTGGACGTTTGACTTAAGTAAATCGGTTGTAAGAAATCCAATCTTCGAGCGGATTGGTGCGTCTGTGGTGTCTTTTACATCTGAGCAGACGTTTGATCTGGGTGGATCACTTGAAAGTAAACAACCCTTGAGCGGGTAACTACG
Source organism: Armigeres subalbatus (assembly GCF_024139115.2). Lineage (NCBI taxonomy): Eukaryota > Metazoa > Arthropoda > Insecta > Diptera > Culicidae > Armigeres > Armigeres subalbatus. The sequence goes on from NC_085139.1 coordinate 162,913,303, forward strand.
TCTTCGAGTGGACGTTTGATTTAAGTAAATCAGTTGAAAGAAATCCAATCTTCGAGCAGATTGGTGAGTCTGTGGTGTCTTTTACATCTGAGTAGACGTTTGATCCGGTGGATCTCTTGAAAGTAAAAAACCCTAGAGCGGGAAACTACGTCATAGAGGGGACGTTTGATTTAAGTAAATCAGTTGTAAGAAATCCAATCTTCGAGCGGATTGGTGCGTCTGTGGTGTCTTTTACATCTGAGTAGACGTTTGATCCGGGTGGATCTCTTGAAAGTAAACAACCCTTGAGTGGGTAACTACGTCTTCGAGTGGACGTTTGATTTAAGTAAATCAGTTGTAAGAAATCCAATCTTCGAGCGGATTGGTGCGTCTGTGGTGTCTTTTACATCTGAGTAGACGTTTGATCCGGGTGGATCTCTTGGAAGTAAACAACCCTTGAGCGGGTAACTACGTCTTCGAGTGGACGTTTGATTTAAATAAATCAGTTGTAAGAAATCCAATCTTCGAGCGGATTGGTGCGTCTGTGGTGTCTTTTACATCTGAGTAGACGTTTGATCCGGGTGGATCTCTTGGAAGTAAATAACCCTTGAGCGGGTAACTACGTCTTCGAGTGGACGTTTGACTTGAGTAAATCAGTTGTAAGAAATCCAATATTCGAGCAGATTGGTGCGTCTGTGGTGTCTTTTACATCTGAGTAGACGTTTGATCCGGGTGGATCTCTTGAAAGTAAACAACCCTTGAGCGGGTAACTACGTCTTCGAGTGGACGTTTGACTTAAGTAAATCGGTTGTAAGAAATCCAATCTTCGAGCGGATTGGTGCGTCTGTGGTGTCTTTTACATCTGAGTAGACGTTTGATCCGGGTGGATCTCTTGAAAGTGATCAATCCTTGATCGGGTAACTACGTCTTCGAGTGGACGTTTGATTTAAGTAAATCAGTTGAAAGAAATCCAATCTTCGAGCAGATTGGTGAGTCTGTGGTGTCTTTTACATCTGAGTAGACGTTTAATCCGGGTGGATCTCTTGGAAGTAAATAACCCTTGAGCGGGTAACTACGTCTTCGAGTGGACGTTTGACTTGAGTAAATCAGTTGTAAGAAATCCAATATTCGAGCAGATTGGTGCGTCTGTGGTGTCTTTTACATCTGAGTAGACGTTTGATCCGGGTGGATCTCTTGAAAGTAAACAACCCTTGAGCGGGTAACTACGTCTTCGAGTGGACGTTTGACTTAAGTAAATCGGTTGTAAGAAATCCAATCTTCGAGCGGATTGGTGCGTCTGTGGTGTCTTTACATCTGAGTAGACGTTTGATCCGGGTGGATCTCTTGAAAGTGATCAATCCTTGATCGGGTAACTACGTCTTCGAGTGGACGTTTGATTTAAGTAAATCAGTTGAAAGAAATCCAATCTTCGAGCAGATTGGTGAGTCTGTGGTGTCTTTTACATCTGAGTAGACGTTTAATCCGGGTGGATCTCTTGGAAGTAAATAACCCTTGAGCGGGTAACTACGTCTTCGAGTGGACGTTTGACTTGAGTAAATCAGTTGTAAGAAATCCAATATTAGAGCAGATTGGTGCGTCTGTGGTGTCTTTTACATCTGAGTAGACGTTTGATCCGGGTGGATCTCTTGAAAGTAAACAACCCTTGAGCGGGTAACTACGTCTTCGAGTGGACGTTTGACTTAAGTAAATCAGTTGTAAGAAATCCAATCTTCGAGCGTATTGGTGCTTTTTACATGGAGTAGACGTTGATTCTGGCGAAGTACTTGAAAATCGCAAACCTGTTAGAATTCTCAACATCTAGGTTTTACCAAAATATATGTATAATAATGATTACTGATACATGCTATGCTCCAAATAAGGAATATGAATTAATCATAATAAAATCCAACGATATTAACAAAAATGAAGATTGTTCAGATCGTGTATGTTTCCGCATATACGTTATGCGATATCATATAGCAATATAGCCATGAAGAGAATGCTATAGTCAAACGTAACTACATTTTTCATTTTTTAGTGATGTTTTGATGAAAAGAAATGATTTTCCTTAAACCTAGTCACAGTGGTTAATGATGTTCTGAATAATCAAGCAACCGGTGGTGATGTTTTAAGTAAATAATCATTTATTGTTTGACGGATTCTTCTTGACCACGATGTGCTCAACCCAAGATAGCATGACAGCTGTTGTAATTATAAAATAAAATAAACAATAATAATAATAGACATTTAAATAGTGTATTTAATATGGTTGTTGTTGCGGGAGGCATGGACAAGCGCGTAAAACCCGATGCTCACAGCAGGAAAAGACATTTTGTTTGTCTATCATTAGCTAAAAAGCTACATATATTAATTAGTTTATAAGTTTTAATACAAATTGAAATAGCTCACAATTTCGGTGTCACACTTCCTTGCTTAAGAATACCTCCACACTGTTTGTTCTAATTAATAGGGGTGTTCACGTAATAATTAAAAATTTATCAAACTAAATACATTGGGAAATGTAACAGTTGTAGTTATTTGTTTATTTATATTGGTATTTTATGGTTTAATAGGTTCTTCATAAAATATGTTCTGCTTCAATTTTTGGTAAGTAATTTATATTGAGAACGATTTAATAACCCATTTCCCTGTCCATGGATAAGGGGCTTGACGTTGATATTTCAAGTGTCTTAAAAAGATTTTTATTTTATTTTTATTTTTGTTGTTTAATAGAGTGCTTTTTCAAACAAAGGTTAAGTTCAACACTAAATTAAAAAATTAGGATATTTTTCCATTTTTTATATCTCTTTCACAAGAATATCGTTATTTTAATGGTAATGGTTTGAAAATAAGCTCCGTAGAGAAACTTTTATCACATCTTACTTAAATAAGGTCAACAGTTATACCAAACACTTGAGGTACCATGCCTCCAAGTTAACTAATGGTTAGTGTCGCACGATCTAACAACAACTGCCTATTGGTAAATTTGGAGGTGCCGGCAGGGCTCAGTAGGGGTCTAACTAACATAAACTCTAATACTAACAAGACCCTGAAACAAACGCTTATCCAAATAGCATACATCTATTTATACTTGTAGTAGTAGCTAACAATAATTCATTTTGTACCCGTATAGCTGAAGTAGAATTTTAGTAGTGAAAAGTAGAATTTGTAGATTTACTAATTTGGCATTGGAGATAGTGAATGTATCTATTATATCTTCTCGATAATCTTGTTATTTTAGTCTCTCTAGCTGCATGGATCAACGCAAAAAAAAACTGTTTCTCTCTTCCTTCTATTAGGTTAGTTAGAAAAATTAGCGGATATATAGGGGACATGACTTAGTGTTTCTCGTATTAAGACAAATTCACTGACCTTTACCTTATAATAAAATAAATGACCGATAGTAAAATAAATGACTGAAATTTAAAGATATCAAATAAATAATAAAAAACGAAAATAAATACATGACCATCGGTGGACAGAAAGATAAGATACAGAGTTCTGTTTAGAATAGTTAATTGAGACCATTGCACTCACAAGATAGAGAATAACTAGTACCACTATTATTGCTACAAGACTAATAACTTGACCACTTACGGAAATGAGGATAGACCATATGATGCGTTGAATATTGTATATCCTGAATCTGAATAACTGAATTTTAGACCTCATTATTTTAATAAATAATAAAGGTTTGAATATTAGAAAAGGGAATAGAACTTGACCAAAAAAAGCAATTACGGAACAACTGGACAGAAATTTTGTATAATGATCACTATTAGACTACTGAAACTTTAACATATGACATTACTGTGACTGATAGGATACAATTAACTCGACGACGTATTGACAAACATCCGATACTCAACCGTGTTAAAATAAGGGAAGCTCTTCAATGTGTCCATTTATTACAATAGTACTTAAATTAATCTATTTTGAAACTACCCTACCAGAATGATATCATTACATCTTTATTCGAAATTGTTACTTGGAAATGGCAACAGTACCACCCTTGTCAACATAGACTACTATTAGGTATTGAATGTCGGCTCCAAGTAACTAATAATTAAATTTACATGTTAACTACTTATTCAGAAAACATCTATGTACATGTTGAGCTTCCATTATTTGTTCGGTTTATAATTGACAGACTGTAGATAGAAAGAATAATGTATCGGTATGATCACAATACAAACCCAGGCCGCAGTGACCTAGTGAGCAACATAGCTTGAGTCGTCTGCTAGTATTGTGTATCACATGGAGAGCCCAACCGAGATACCAGTCTATTAAGACTACAGCTGGTCAACTCTCGAAAAAAAAAAAAAAAGAACGATTTAATAACCCATTTGATTTTTTCAGATACACCAATGAGACTATCATTCAGCACAAACAGAAGACGACATCAGTACCATATATATTTTTATTATTTGTGATTTTTTTTACAATAGAACTAAAATTGTGTTCTTTTGGGAAATAAATAAATAGAAAATAGCTTAATACGTAATTGTTATTGTGATATAATTACAATAGAGTAGGGGAGTAGGAGGATGTAGGAACGAGATATATAATATTTGGTTTGATTTATTTATATTCAACTAATTTAATAAGGTATACCTAATTACAACTTCAAATCGTTGTTTCATTCTTAACGTGCAACTCAATGCTGAATCGTGCAAATGTAGAGTGCATAAGAGAAATAGAGAGAGATCGAACTCGTGCTGAGCAGCATCTGGATGACGTTGAAAACAGCCAGTTTTGAAGTTGATGTCAGTGAATAAGGTAGTGCGCCGTAGTGATGTACCGTATGAAAAAAAAAAATGAAAATAAAAATGGAAGTATAGAGGAAAATGTGAAAATGGTTTGTCCTTTTATTTTATACGCTCCGACATTGACCTTTTTGGCCGCTTCCAAAAAGTTCGGATTGCACTTGAAGTAAACTCCATTTCCTTGCGTTCACGGCGTTGATCGTCTAAGCAGGTTTGAATTACATTTCGATAGTTTCTAGATATTCTAGATCTAGAATATGGAAGCCACTGCTGCTGGGTATGCCGCGCTTGTGTCCAGTTGGTAAAGGCATATCGTCCTGCCTGCCTACACTGGGATGATTTGACCAGTGTAACAACATTTTTGAATATGGAAACAAAATTATTAAAATTGATTTATTTTCTGATTAGTTCTCGAGTTACGCAGAAATTTCTGTTTCATTTGTATGGAAGCCTCCCTTTGATTGATAGCATTCTTGTACATTGCGTTGGATTTTGGAACAGAAACATAATTTTCAACCCTACTTATCTAGCCACACGAATTGCAATTACAATCAACTTAGCGTTCAATGCTTTCATTAAACAACGGTATCGAAAGTGCTTACCACCATAGATTCTATCAATAGCAAATGGTAAAGCAAAACTGTATTCCACAAGCTACGCAACCAAATGTAATAATTAGGCAAAAACATGGAGGCATTTCGAAGCGAATGATACCATCGCACCATCCATTCCATTCCGTTATTCACTTACGTGATCCATATAAAGGCGATAACGCCCAGTGGAAAGGTTGGTGACTATGTTCGGACAACTTTTGACACCCTTCAAGTGATAATAACAATTAATTTTACGTCCCTGACAGTTAAAGTGTAAAAAATGCGCATTAATCAGCACTTTTCTTCGGTTTTTGGCAAACGATGCAAGCGACACGAACGCGACTAAGCTATGCGCATAAATTTGACCGTCCTCGCAAAAGTTTGACCACACGGCCGGCGCGGCCGACCGTTGTTGGTCAATGACGGAGGCGTTAGGTCCCATTTAGTCAAGTAACTTATGATGTGGTAAGTGCCTGTCTATAACGGTGTGGTGTGACTCGTGCAGTTTTTTTTTCTTCTGTTTACCATGCTGAATACATTGGTTTTACTTTCGACCACACTGTGCTGCATGGTGGCAACAGTTTTGCGTCGCAATAAACAAGGTAATTACGTACAATTGAAACAAATTGCCGCCCTTCTTACACGGCGGTGTCGTGCCAGATCGCGTGGCTCCAGCGAAAAAAGCGGATGGTCTCTTGGATGGGCTAGCCAGCATGAATGAATAATAGGGCAGCAACAAGCCTTTTACCCAGTGCCCTTACGATGCCTGCGGTCATTTGTCTGCCTAGCACTATCATACTTGAGTGATGGATGGCCGTCATCTGAATATTTTCATTTGTGACATTTCTTGTCTATCGGGGTAATAACTCTGTAGTATAGGCATAGGGACATTAAGACATGATATCTTTTTCTGAAATTTGTTACTAAGCGACAAGACTTCATTTAGTAAAGTAAGCAAACAACCATCAAAAAGTATTATAGGTATTATAAAAAGTTTAATTTTTGGTAACTATTACGATCATTAAGCGACTTCCGGAAGCGTAATGTTTCACACCGGATGAGGATAATTTACTCTCATACTTATTGGTTTTAAATGGATCCAATTTTTCTAGTGGATTCATTCAATAGATTCTGAGTATTTGGACTTTTCAAAAGCTTTCGATCGAGTACCTCGTCAAATTGCGGTAGAGAAACTCAGAAGAATCGGCTTCCCTGACTTGTTAGCTACTTGGATCGCTTCATACTTCGACAACCGTTGGACATCTGTGAAACTCGGGGCAGTTAGGTCAGTTCCTTTCCGTATTACGACTGGGGTGTCACAAGGAAGCCACCTTGGGCCTCTACTTTTTGTGAACGATTTATGCAGCGAGTTGAAATCTGCAAAATCTGAGTGAAAATGAATGTATGCCGACAACTTGAAAATGTTTCGTCCAGTAACGCCGTAACTTCGCTGGTGGATTGTTGCGCATTGGAAGCAGATGTTTATAGGTTTTTGGTCTGGTGTGACAGTAATGGAATGGCAGCGAATGTAAACAAATGTAACATTATCACATACCCACGTCTGCACTCTCCAAGAATTTTCGAATACACTATGCACGACCTAACTTTGAACCGAGTCTCGCTCGCCAAGGATCTAGTCGTCTCACTGCACTGCACATTAAATTTCGTTTTAGTGAACACATCTCAACTATTGTCTCAACCACGATAGCTAAAGATTTTGCTGTACTGGTACTTCTGAAGTGCAGTATGGCGTAGTCGTTTGGGTTTCCTAAACTGATTGAAGTTGGCATCGTGTTCAAAAAATTTCTTTATTCCAATTTCAAGTTTACTGAAACATAAAAGTAAAACATCGAAAAGAAATTACTTCAAAAGTATCATCCTTTAGGGAACAACAAAAAACAAAATTGGGATTCGTAAAGTTCCCAGGTAAACCAATGGTAGCTGTCATTTTACTTTCGGAGAAATATTCCGCTCGATTATTCCGTAAGTAAAAGCACAGTCACTTTTAATATTTCGCTTCATGCAGATAAGTTGTTCAAATTCCGCTTAGTATTATCACAGAGAACAGACATGGAGGCTCGAACAAAATTTCTTGCAAAACATGTGTAAACAAACACACCGAACCTCAACGCCATCGACGTCGACATTGCAAATCACAATCTCATGTTGACAACACGATGGCGCTGGTATGCTCTTGCATGCATAACGACACTAGCGCACAGTGGCATTTTTTGATGACGCTAGCGCTGATTATGTACGGGATAACGGCGACATTCCAAAGTTATTCAAAATGAACAGTAAAAAGTTATCACAACATGGCGAGTGCAGCTTCAACGTCTGTTCTCTGTGGTATTATTAAAGAAAAGTCCTAGACCTTCCTACTTTTTAGGTCAATACTAGCCTATAGGAGGACTCCTAACAGGAATTGGAAGATTTTTTACCTAAAACAGAGGTTTCCCAACCGGGTCCACGACGTTAGGCATAAGTACTTTAGGCATAAATACGTTAGGCATAAGTACGTTAGGCATAACGGACGTTAGGCATAATGGACGATAGGCATAACGTACGTTAGGCATTATGGATGTTTGGCATAATTCTGCCTTCTTTATGTCATAGGCTGTTTTTTGGGTCATTTTATGCCTATCGTCCGTTATGCCTAACGTCTATTATGCCTTACGTACTTATGCCTAACGTCTTTATGCCTAACGTACTTATGCCTAACGGGGTATACCCTTCCCAACCGAAATGTTTTTTTTTTAATAAATCAAAGGATTCTTAAACGGAATTGGAAGATTTCTAACAGGATTCAGAGGATTCCTTAGCAGAATAGGAGGATTTGGAGGATCCCTAAGCCAAATCGAACATCTTTAAGTGAATCTAAGTATTCTTAGCCAATAGCCTTGCGAGCAAAGCCGTAGGATTGCCAATCCGGAGATGGCGAGTTCGATTTTCGGTCCGGTCTAAGATGTATTCGGGTTGGAAACTTTCTCGAAACCCTAGGCATAGTGTATCTACTGTACTTGCCACACAAGATACATACTCATGCAATGTCGGACATAGATAAGCTTTCAATTAATAACTGATAAAATGTTAGTAGTCGAAAACAGACCAAGTTACAGTTGGAATGTAGAGTCATTGAAGAAGAAGAAGGAATATTAGTTGGAATACAATTATGCCTAATCGGAATTGACCTTTCCCGTCAAAAATTTGTATTCGCTCAATCGATTCTTTGAACCCATATGTTTTGAAGCCTCTATTTTTAAAATCGAAAAAGTGCTGCACGTGTGAACCGGCCTGAATAATTATCCAGATGATGTTCGATCAAAATCGAGCACTTTTTCGATTTTAAAAAGGCTTTTCTGTGGGAAAGTTGGCCTTAAATAAGCCAAAGAATCGACTGAGACAATAAAACGAGATACAACTTTTGACGGGAAATGTCCATTGGTGGATTACTGCCCTGAATTGGAGTATTCCGTAACAGAATTGAAGGAGTCCTAACCGGAATCGGAAGCTTTATGACTGGTGGTATCACTGGTTTCCTAAGCAGAATCGGAGGATTTTTAACAAAATCGAAGAAATCTGAAGGATTCCTAATCGATCGATAATCCCCTGTTTCAAGTTAGGAACCTTCTAATTCTGGTTAGAAATCGTATGACCACCCTCCTCTCCGCGATAACCTTCCAATCTATTTTAAAAGGCGATACACCGTAGGCAACTTGAATCTGACGAACACCACAACATCTCGGTCCAGGAACAGTTCGGTTTCCGACGCAATCAATCAAGCGTACTGCAACTCACCCGAGTTACTAACACCCTTAGTTCGTCTATGGAATCTATAGTGTCTATACACACAAAAAAATCGTCGGTAAAAATAAAAAAAAACGTTTTTAAAATTAGGAAAGTTAGTTAGTGATTTTCAGTAGAAAGTATTACATTGTTCAATCTACAATTGCAAAAATGTCATTTCGGTAAATACTTTGACAAGAGTCTACTTTTCAAAACAACATTTTCCTTTCAAAGTCACATTTTCTTCTTGAAAGAAAATTTATTTTTTACATTAGAATTAGAACTTTCGTCCATTACATACAAAATAATTGGCTTGACTTTCATCAGCTAGCGTACTCGGCGGCGACGGCCGCATCATACGTAATTCCAAGTGACGGGTTCTTTGCATCCTCTGCCTCAACCACGACTCCCAGTATATGTCTTCTTTCTCAACCACGAGCGTCGAGTATGTTTCTTCTGTCGGAAAAGATAGTACTGAAGCTTGCTCGCTTTACCTTTCGTATCATTTTGCAGACCGTCCACCTCTGAAGGAAGTCTAACGACCAGCGTTTGACTTTGGCCGCTAAAAGTCAGAGCGAAGAACTCACCTTCCAGGGACGGGAGAAGTGGTTCCAGATGCGAAGTGGCGGTGCTAATATTATGGTCAGTCGGGAATTCTTCACCAGGCTCGCCTGGATGCCACACTAAGATCCACAACGTTATCGTCCACTTTTTGGAAGTCGATCTACAAAGACGATACAAATTCATTTTTCCAATCACAAGATCTCGCAGTCAAAGTCAGCCAGTCAAATTATTTAGCCAGTTTTTATGCTATTTATACGTCTATTGTCATTGTACGCGCTCAAAATCGACCGAAGCAGTTTATCCGACTCACATAGAACATGTTGCCCAATGCTTCATCGTAGAAACTGAGCCGTAAGTTTTTTTTTATCAAGTATTAGAAAGTGTTAATCCCCGATTTATAAAAAAAAAATGACAAGTTAATAACTTTTGAAGCAGTTTTCCAGCCGTACAAGGATCATGTCGTCCATTAAGACACTGTTGAACTGGCTCAAAAGACATTACATTTACAACTCTAATAGATACTCTCTCCCATTATCTCATTCCTAATCGTATAGATTGATCTGTACGATGTCGATCTTGTCTGTATGGTCAGAAGGTATGAAGTATGCGTTCCTTGAATTACTTTGTTTGCCTGAGTTATTGTTTCATCCTGTGTCAATACTATCAAACACAATGTAAGTTATGTCTTGTAAAAAGTGGAAACTGTTCGTGCATTTAGTCTATTTCATTGTTATTCCTTTGTCAAGGTATTACTATTATTATGTTCTAAGAAGTAGCTTGATCGTTTCCAAACTAACTATCATTATCTATTATGTACTAATGATCAGTTATGAGTCAGCTATAGGACTCACTTTTCGGTGGCAAAGTAAAGCTTCATTACGCCTATTCCCTACTATTAGTAACCATTATCGAGAATTAAGCCGTCATAAGATTGTTCATATACCATCATTATGTGTGGTATTTTTTATTATGCCTCTTCGAAGTGAGCCATAACAAAATAAAACTGGCACCACGTTCCAAGTTTAAAAAAAAACTTCTACTCAGTGAATCCAGTAGTCATTTCCCTACGAATGTCTTGATTACATTGTGTATCAATAAATGCAGGCCTGGTAGCGGGTCACTTTTTAGTGACTTGGTCACTTTTTTCGGGCTAGTCACTAAAAAGTCTCTTTTTTCGACCTCAAGTCACTAAAGTCACTTTTTCTGGCAAAAAGTCACTATTTTCAACTATTTTGAAACTATTGGCCAAGAATTTTTTATAAAGCTTCATGTATCCATCGGATGATGCTTTGTTCATGGCGGAAATGAAATTACGGATCATGGAAAAATGATCGCTCTGAAACTTCGCCAGCCATTTAACTCGCTGCTCTTATTGGCATTTCACCAGTAGCTAATTGAAGGTGTTTTACGTCACAATTTATAAATTGGTATACAGTCATGCAAATTCCTGTCGACCTGGAGACCTGTCGATTTCAAGTTTTTTTTCAAACTCAATCTTTATACAGCAAGGGAAGGTGGGGATACTTGACCCCTTGGGAGACATGATTCTCCCCTGTTTGAAGTAAAATAGTATCGTTATATTGTTACAGCGTCTTTTTTTAATAGATCCTGTAGACAAATGATCGTTATGTGGTGAGTTATTTTTTTGAGTGACAACCTTATTTACTCTATTTTTTACTGTGTTTTGTTCCTCCTAAAGATGTTTTTTAGTGGCCACGCAAAATTTGAACAAATGTTATTATTTTTTCACAGCACAAATCCATAAATATACTTAATGATCTTCATTGATAAAAATATCAACATTCCACCACAATTTCAGGATTTTTGAGTTGTTGCCTCAATTTGAGGAGAATTGATCCCTCATTAGTCATCCATATAAAAAAAATTCAAGAAAATATAATTTGTTCTCAATTTTTTGTAATTGGAAAGATGTAATGAGGGGTTTGCTCTAAAAAAAATATTAAGTAGACATCATAGAAAGGAGATCAAGTCTCCCCAATTTTAAAGTTTGCATGCGCTGTTGAATTCCATAGCAAAAAATCGTTTATGAATACGCACTGCAAGTCGGAAAATCTGCGTATTTTTGAGGAAATATATTCAAAAGTTCAAAGCACATGGTCCTCATAACAAGCAGGAGGTCAAGCGTTCAATCCCAGGCTCGTTATACTTCATAAGTTTCGTTTCGTTTTCTACCAAAACGATCCGTACTGTTGTTCCTGTCGCACTAAAAATTCTAAAAACTTCTGTGGCACCAGTGACAAATCGTAGAATTCTCTGCAACTTTCTAAAGTAAAATCCAATGATCGCAGATCGCAGATTTTCGCCGAGAAATAATTTTTCACAGATGTTATGAGTGATAACCATATTTCGCTTACTTTCAGTGGCGTAAAAATTTGATTTGCTTGCAAGACTACTCATAGTTTTGAGTAGTCCTGCTTTTAACTCATATTGAGTAGAATTTCCGTGGGGTTAAAAGAGAGGGCAATACTATTTTAATTAGTCACTGATTAGACAAAAGTTAGCGTGTACGATTTTCGTTTCTCTTCTGAGTTTCTTTTAAAAGGAAAGAGTGGTGAATGAAAGATGTTTTCCGCCACAATTTACGGGAAAAATATTCTCCTTCGACCAGAAGAACGCTTGATTTCGTCTCATCGAACTTGCAACTGAAATTGGAAGTCACTATTTGGTCACTTTTTCTGCACCTGAAAGTCACTTTTTGGTCCCTTTTTTCGTCAGCTTTGGTCACCAAAGTCACTATTTTGAGTGGCTGCGGTCGCTACCAGCCCTGTAAATGCCTAGCTAGCTAATTATATACGTGGCTACGACTCATCGTCACAGGGAACACATCAGAAAAGTATTGCCGAAAAGAAGAGAACTCACATCATTACTTACTAATAAAAAAGACGTCTGTTCTGATGGCTGGTCCAGATCAAAAGAGACCTTTAGTTTATTTTTTGATCATCTTCTTAGCTTGAAGCGTTACGTGTGTTATGCTTCTTTGACGTATGACAAGATGGTTTGACCAAGGTATTTACAATCATATAGATGTTTCAGTGTGGGTGACACAACAGCTGTTCCCCCTTTTTAATTAATACATTAGTATTAATATTTCAAAAAATTCGAACTTGAAATATCATTTATCAAACTTAACAACTTCAAATGAACTTTAATCCTAAATCAATTCACTTTATCGATAATTCATCACTTTGAACTTATACTCTACGAATAACTGAACTCCGGATCTTCGTTTCGCTTGCGGACCCTCTTCGATCGCCGTAGACACACGTTCGGCAAGTCAGCCGAAGTCGCGTTTCGCTTTCTGGCCTTTGCCGGAACCATAGGGAATCCCCTAAATGGTTCATCATCAGAGCCGCTTCCAGCGTTAACTTCTTCGGTGTCCTCTTGGTTTCGTTCTTCAATTCCAGTTCGTTCTTCGACCGTAGCATCTCTACCACCCGTACCGACTCCCAGCCACACGTTTTGTCTCGGCTGCGGAGTTTGCCTGTAGCACCTAAGCTGACTTCGGTGGGCCATGGTGAGAGCGCTTCCAATTGCTATCTGGAAAGTGTTAATAGAAAACGTTTGAGAAACGTTGCCTTTATCCATTTATTCGGTAAATGATGATGAACATTTCGATACCATACAGTATCTCCTTCTGTCAGTGTGTCTAAGCCGTCATTCGACTTTCTCGGCATATTAGACACATTTTGTCATCATTTATATTTGTAGTTTGCGGTACTTGTAAATAATTTCTATAAGTCTTTTTTGGATTCAAAAGGTCCAAAATCGTTTTTGGCTTAAAAAGAAATATTTTCTCCGAGGGAAGTTGCCCATCACTCGAAACAATATTATTTCTATAATTCATTAGAAATAAGTTTATCTGATCCTCCAAATCAACATCTTGCAAGTCTGGTTCTAATAAAAACTTTTTCAATACTGTTTTAACAGTTCTCACCAGCCGTTCCGCCTGCCCATTACTGGAGGGGTTATAGGCTGGACTTTTCAAAACTTTTATTCCCTGTTTTTCAAGAAATGCTGTGAATGAGAATGAATTGAATGGAGGACCACCGTCCGATACCAGTACATCTGGCAAACCAAATCTAGCAAAATAAGCTACCAATTTCTTCACCACTTTTGCACAATCCGTGCCCTTCTTCATCCATTCTACTTCCAACCACTTTGAGAAAGAATCAACAATCAGTAGAAAAGTGTGGTGAGAAAAATAAAAGAAGTCAATGTGAACTCGGCTGAAGGGTCTTGTAGTAGGTTTCCAGTTGGATAAAACTTTTGTTTTTGGTACTATTACCATACTTCCACATACATCACAATTCGATACATACTTTTCAATGTCTTTATTAATGCCAAACCAGTACACTTGCCTTCTTGCCAATTGTTTCATTTTAACTATTCCTGCGTGGTTGGCGTGTAGAAGCTTCAAAATTCCGTTTTGCATTTTATGTGGAATTACCACCCTGTTCTGGTACAAAACGCACCCTTCAACAATTTCCAAATCAGTTTGATTTGCAAAAACGTCCATAAGACATTTATCCAACTTTTTTGGCCATCCATCACGCAAATATTTCATAAGTTGTTGTAAAAACTCGTCGTCCTTTGTCCATTTGGCAATCAAAGCAAAATCAATGGGTAATTCATCACCAAAGTTTATACTTTTTATAAACTCATGATCTAACTCAATAGGAACCTTCTGTTCTAATGGGAATCTCGAACAAAAATCCGCGTTTCCCATTTTTGCAGAAGGTCTGTACCGTATTTCAAAATCGTAAATCGAGAGTTCAAGTATGTATCGTTGGAGTCTTGTTACAAATATGGAATTTTTCCCTTCTTTGCCGAAAATCCCTATCAATGGTTTGTGATCAGTATAAGCAATGAACCTTTGCCCATATAAATATTTATGGAATGTTTTAATAGTACAAACCAAGGCCAAAGCTTCCAGATGAAGAATTGGGTAACCTTTCTGCGCGTCATTTAACGTAAAAGAAGTAAAACTAATAGGCTTTTCGATGCCTTCTATCACATGTGCAATCACTCCTCCTAGGCCATAGCCTGAAGCGTCTGTTACTACTACAATGTCTTTTGATGGGTCATAAAATTCTAAAAATTGGTATTAACCAGTGCGTTTTTGCTTTTTGGAAAGCTTTGTCACAATTACCATCCCAAACAAATTTAGTATTTTTCTTCAATAGTTTATACAAATGGAATAACTTGATAGACATATGGGGCACGAAACGATTATAGTAGTTGATCAAGCCTAAATATGACTTTAGCTCAGTCACATTTCCAGGAACCTTTGCTCTTTGAATTGTTGAAATTTTGTCTGGACTAGGTAGTAACCCATTTTCGCTAAGAATATGGCCCAAATAAGGCAATTCTGACACAAAAAATTTACATTTCTCAACATTTACTTTGATATTTGCATTTGCGAGTCTTTCCAAAACAAGAAACAATTTTCACGACAAATCTCCAAGTTTTCACCTGCTATGAGTACATCATCAAGATAAACGTAAACGTTTATAATCCCTTCTAAAATTTGATCCATAACCTGTTGGAAAATCGATGCACTTGAGGAAGCCCCCTGGGGTAAACGATTATAGGTGAACAATCCCTTGATTGTGTTGATCACCATAAATTTCTTGGAACGTTCAGTCAATGCTAGCTGTGTATAAGCTCCCTCCAGGTCTAGCGTACAAAAAACTTTACAATTTGCCAATTTAGCGAACAAGTCGGCTGCCAAAGGTAAAGGGTAAGTATTTGGTATTAAAACTTTATTTATTGAAACTTTACAATCAATTACGAGTCTTATTTCATTATTTTTTTTCATAACTACAACCACTGGTGATGCCCATTCACTGGTCTTCACCGGTGTAATCACATTTTCTTTTTCTAGTTTTGTCAAATAATCCAGGACTTTTCCCCTCAACCGATAGGGTACATCATAGGCCCTTTTAAAAATAGGGACATCACTTTTTAACACCAAATCAGCCTCAAAATCTTTAATGGGCGTTGAAAAATTTTTCATAAAAACTTTCGCAAATTTGCTTTTAATTTCCCCAATAATACACTCTTTGTCCGTTGAATCTACCCTGTTTACCATTTGATCACTAAGAAAATTGTTCCTCCATTGAGGAAAGAAAACATCAAGCCAATTTCGGCCAAACAAGGGGATAAATTTAAAATCTGTGTCTAAAATTAAAAGATTTAATTTCATTTTCAATCCATTTAGATTCACTAAAGCATTTGTTTCCCCTTCAATTTTTAGTTTTGACCCATTGACAACTAGCAGTTGCTTCTCACTCATGGTTAAAGACTTTTTGAATAACGAAAAATATTGAGATTTTCCCATAACGGTTACACTAGAACCACAATCAACCTCCATTTGCACCAAACGATCATCAATTGAGACATTTATAAGACATGGTTCACTTATTTTATTAAGAGACGCAACACACATACACTGCAAATCGCCTGAATTCCATTCATCATCATCGCTGTCATTGTCAGCTCCCTGAAACGTCGACATTCTGCCCATTAAAGTGCTCAGGTCTTTCTCCGCGCTCGTACCCGGTTTCGCAACATCCACGAACTTTACTGCATCCCTTTTCATGTTCTTTAACCTAAAACATTTCCTTTTTATGTGTCCTTTGACCCCACAAAAATCGCACGTCATATTAGAGTAGTCTGTCCTACGTCTGTCATTGTTCCGGTAATTGAATCTAATTGTCTTTTGTGCATGATTGTTGTAATCTTGGGTACGTCTTATGTTACTGTATGGTTGTGTATTCCGGTTGTTTTGTCTGTAGGGCTGGAAACCTAATCTTTCCCTAACTGGTATCCGAACTTGATTTGGGCGCTCCGGTGTTCCCACCGGACTGTCCCTTGCCGTATTATAAACCTGAAGCAGTTGATTTATCCGAGAACCCTGAGGAAACCCCGTGTTAATAGTTTTCGCATTGTCTTTTGCTATATTCCATGTTGTAATGAATTTGTCCATAGATTCAAGGGTTAAGTTTTCTTCATTCAGAAGCCTTTGCTTCAATGCCTCATCTCTAAGTCCATGCAGAATTCTATCTTGAATAGCAATGTCCTTAAACCCGCCAAAACCGCAGAATTCCGCTTGGAGTTTTACCGCCAAGACGAAATCCTCGGCTGATTCATCTGGTTGTTGGACGCGATGACTAAACCGGAATCGCTGAACTAAATCTGGTTCGGTTTTGTCGAACCTTTGTTTCAACTTATTTACAATTTCAGCGTAATTAACTGTCGCTAATGTTCCTTGCTGAAACACTAGTTTTAACTGGGAATAAACATAGGGTCCACACAAATTCATGAAATGCGACTTTTTTTGTACTTCTGACAATTCATTTGCCTCAAAAGAAAATTGCAGACGGTCAACCCAGTCTGAGAAGGAAGTTCCCTTGCGGTATGGTTCAATACTAGAAGCCATGCCGCCTGGGATTTGATTTGCAAACATGTTTAATTCTTTACAAAAGAAATAAAATGAATAAAAGAAATAAAATGAACAAAATAAATAAAATGAACAAAAGAAATATAAATTCTTCAATTATAGGCTCGCGCAATAAAAAGATCAAAACGACTTACCCGTACAGATGCTATTGGCTTTTGCCTAGGCCTTTGCCCGTGCCGACAATTGTCGCAGTTACCCTACACTGTGTTCTCCGAAAAACGACGCGGAGTCGTATTATTCGGACCACGATTGATACTTCCTTGGTAGCACGAACACTTCCTCTATTGTCTGAGATCTTCCGACGAAAACGCCTTCTATCCACTGCAAACTGAACGATTACCACGAAATAACTGCCTCTGCCTGATTTATCCGGCGCTCTTGACGACCAACTCGCAGAAGAACCGCTAGCACTTTTTGTATCGATCGGTGCTTCTGTCGCCGTCCAGTGTCGTTACAGTGGGAAATTTCGACTCGATGAGCAGATTTCGTCGCGAGGTTAATAGATACCGTCGTTGTTATGGGGAACTAGAGCACTCTCTCGAAAGCCGCCCCCGGCGTGCTTCACCGACGCCGTTGAGAAAAAAGATGGCACCGTTTTCACAAAATGTCGCCAGCCGTTTGCGATCGTCGATATATTTGCCGGCGTTTCTTACTACCGTTGTTATCGAGAATCCACTTTTTAGCACATTTACTGCCACTACGTACAGTCACGCACAAGCTAACTTTGCACTACTTTGAATTAATATTCACAAATGGTTCAAAAAAAAAAATCCCTCGTCGCCAGTTAATAAAAAAGACGTCTGTTCTGATGGCTGGTCCAGATCAAAAGAGACCTTTAGTTTATTTTTTGATCATCTTCTTAGCTTGAAGCGTTACGTGTGTTATGCTTCTTTGACGTATGACAAGATGGTTTGACCAAGGTATTTACAATCATATAGATGTTTCAGTGTGGGTGACACAACACTTACTTGATACTTGATGGGCTACAGCTCTTCGATGAACCTACGCCGAATGGAGTATCATTCTCCACTGGACTCGATCCTGGGCCAATCGCTTCCAGTCGCCCTGAACATCGAGCGCCCTCAGGCCCTCTTCAACTGCAAAAATCCATCGTGTACGCGGCCTTCCACGAAGCCTGCGGCCTCTTCCGGGTTGTCTAATAAATATTATCTTCGCTTGACGTTCTTCCGACATACGAACAACGTGACCAGCCCATCGTAGTCTGCCGTGTTGTATAAGCTTAATGATATCCAGCCCTTTATATACCTGGTACAATTCGTGATTCATGAGACGCCGCCAGATACCGTTCTCTTGTTTACCGCCGAGTATTGTCCGCAGCACCTTACGCTCAAAGAATCCGAATGCTCTCCGATCAGCCTCCTTTAACGTCCATGTTTCATGGCCGTATAAAGACACCGGAAGAATCAGAGTAATATATAGCGCGAGTTTTGTTTTCGTTTGCAGACTACGGGACTTAAGCTGGTTACGAAGTCCGTAATAAGCCCTATTTGCAGCTGCAATACGCCTTTTCACCTCGCGGGTAATATCATTATCGCACGTCACTAATGTTCCAAGATACACACATTCTTCCACCACTTCAAATTTTTCACCATCCAACACCATTTCACTACCACCACCACTAATGAACCCACGTTGATTGCCAGCGACCATGTACTTCGTTTTACTAGTATTGATCCTGAGTCCAATCCTCACTGTCTCCCTCTGAAAAGGCACAAAAGCCTCTTCCACGGCACAGCAATCAATTCCGATAATATCGATATCGTCCGCAAATCACAGGAGCATATGCGATCTTGTGATACTGGTACCGCTTCTTTGCATACCAGCTCTCCTAATCGCTCCCTCGAGGGCTTTCCCTAGCAGCACACATGTTCCGCATGAGCCACTGCAACTTATATATGACCAGATTTAGTCCCAATCAAGTTGTTGCTACCACTTTTGTTTATCTGGTGCTGCTCGGGTTATTGAACAGTAGATTCGAGAGTGCATTACCCTGCTTTAATCCAACTAAGGTAACAAATGACGTCGATATTTCTTCCGCAACCCTTACACTTGATTTCGATCCGTCCAACGTTATACGACTCAGCCGTATCAGTTTCGCCGGAAAACCATGTTCAAGCATAATTTGTCATAATTCATTCCGTTTCACTGAATCGTACGCCGCATTGAAGCATCAATAAACAGATGATGTGTCTGCAAGTTGTACTCCCGGAATTTATCAAGGATTTGTCTCAGGGTAAACATTTGATCCGTCATTGATCGGCCCTCACGAAAACCTGCTTGGTATTCGCCGACGAAGGACTCTTCAAGCGGTCTCAATCTGTTGAACAGAATACGGGACATAATTTTGTACGCTGAATTAAGGAGGGTTATTCCTTGGTAATTGGCGCACTCCAGTCTGTGTCCTTTCTTAAAGAGAGGACAAATGAGGCCATCCAACCAGCTAACAGGCATTTCCTCGTCTTTCCATATTTTCGACATAATATGGTGCAGAACTTCATAAAGCTGCTCACTGCCATGTTTGAGAAATTCAGCCGGGAGCTGGTCCTCCCCGCAGCCTTATTGTTTTTCAGCTCTTTAACAGCTTTTTTAGTGTAGGTGACTCCACAGCTTGTCCATCGTCGCTAATATTTATTCTGTTCACCGATGCACCGTCACTTCAACAAAGTCTCGAAGTGTTGCTTCCACCTGGCAGCCACTTCGGTTTTATCTGTCAGCAAATTTCCTTGTTGGTCGTTGCACATGACGGGAGATGGCGCTGTCTTTCTCCGCACGCCATTGACAGACTCATAAAACCTCCGCATATCGTTCTGCTCCATTTTTTCCTGCACCTCACTAATAACTTGTTCTTCGTACTCTTTTTTCTTCCTGCGGTGGGTTCGTTTTTCGGCTGCTCTCGCTTCTTAGTACCGATCTCTATTCGATCGGGTACCTGACACCAACATCCGGCTTCTGACAACGTTCTTCTCGTCTGTCACTCTCTGACACTCCACATCGAACCAACCCGTTCTGGGCCTACCACTTCTTGTGCTGTTGTGCTCACCGCTCCATGGATCGACTCCCATAGATCGTTGATGTTGTCGCTAACGTTAATTGCACTTATCCGTTCGTCGAGCTTCTGGAGGTACTCAGCCGATACTCCTTCCGCCGACAATCGCTGGATTTGTAACGCATCGTTCGCTGTGATCTTACGTTTGATACAGTTGACAACCGCGATCGAATTTTACTAACAACGAGGTAGTGATCAGAGTCAATGTTCGGACCTCTGAATGTCCGCACATCGATAACATCCGAGAAATGGCGCCCATCCAGCAGAACATGGTCTATCTGGTTGCAAGTTTCACCATTTGGGTGTCTCTAGGTGTGCTTTCGGATGTTCTTTCGTGCAAAGTAGGTGCTACTGATGGCCATCCCTCTGGCAGCAGCAAAATTTACTAGCCGTAGGCCGTTGTCATTGGTAACGGAGTGAAGGCTCTCCCTACCGATTATGGGACGGAAAATGTCCTCTCTACCGACCTGAGCGTTAGCGTCTCCGATAACAATTTTCACGTCATGCTTTAGGCACTCTTCATAGGCATTATCAAGACATTCATAAAACGTGTCCTTCACGTCGTCGGATTTATCGTTTGTCGGTGCGTAAACGTTGATTAGGCTGTAATTGAAGAATTTGCCCCGTATCCTCAACACACAGATTCGTTCGCTAATGGGTTTCCACCGCATCACTCGCTTCATCTGCCCATCACTACGACACCAACTCCATGCTCTGCTTTTTCACCGCCGCTGTGATAGATGTTATACTTGAATGCAGTGTTGGTCGTGGGGTCCACGGCTCGGAATTCACGTTCTCCGGATCTGGGCCATCGGACTTCTTGAATAGCGGCCACGTTCACTCCAACCTTCTGCAGTTCGCGAGCCAGAAGGCTCACTCGTCCAGGTTCATTTAGGGTCCTGACATTCCAGGTACCGAGTTTCCAATCATAGTCCGTATTTCGTTGAAAATAACGTAAAATTTGTATGAGCCTCCATGTCTGTTCTCTGTGCTTTCATCATTATGCGCACTTCCAACTTTTTAAAGCAAGTTATTGAAAAGGGATTAATTTCTCCCAAATATTATCAAATTGTGTTGTGAATGTTGAAAGTTATTTTTAGACAGTATGTGTGAATATAAGCATACATTTTGTAAAGTATATGCTGGAAAAATGCTTCAAATCATTTATTTTTGTACAAGATATATTGGAAATAAGGAATGGGGATCATCTCTCCTCGGGCTTCCCTACTACAAAAAAAATCTCAACAAATAATTTTCTTTTGGTGCTACAAATAATAAACTCCCTTTCTGGTCTGCGTTGATAATACAACCGTATATGCATCACTATTCCAACGAGCACGCACCAACCTTGTATTGATGTTTATCCTATTTCTGGATTCTGTTACTCTCACCAAGATTTTGCTTAATCATTGTGGGGTATTCTCCCCCTTTGCATTTTTCATGCTTCGACGTTGCCCCTTATGTTGTTCCATTTATGATACAGTTATCTTCCAAAAACTGCGGATAGCCATAATTGTTACCGATGATATGAAAATCACCATGCTAATAAATTGTCTTATGAGTCTATTTCGATGATCCTTTTGTTTGATGCACATAAAAATAGCAAAATCGACAACATATTAGGACCGCAATCATTGAGGGAGCGCTGTTCCAATATTGTAGAAGAGAACAGTGCTTAACGCACTCACGGTGCAAAATGACCTAACTCATAAAATCACTCATATAATTATTGTTATTGACTTTAGTATAGAAATTTGCAGCCCACGACTGGCTCATCTCTACTCAAAAATTTATTGTTAGACATTTCTGAACGAATATTTATTGTCCAATTTTTTATTAGTTATTCATTAACTCAATTCAATATAAAAACAACCATGCGTTCACCATTATTTCTCATGTAATTGACTCATTTTGCACCACCTTTCGGGAACTTTACACCAGGCCCATTTTTAAAACATATTTCAAATGCGTTAGAAAGTTACAAATACCTTGTTGTTTTGATTGGGAGATCATTGTGAAATGTAGCTTATTTTGAAAATTTTGCATCTGCACGTTGGAATGATTCTGTATTCTTGTTTATAGGGGAAGTGCACCGGTTTTGGCCAACTTAGTGCCTAATTTGGCCAACCCTGAAAAATACATATTTTTCCAAAATAATCGATCAGTTGAAAGCAGCGTTTAACCGTGAGGGATATATCTTTTGATGGAACTAATGAAACCTTCGCGAATTGCTTTATTTTTGGAGTTATTCGCAAAATTAGCCAAATTAGGAACATGGCCAAAACCGGTACAGTTCCCCTATTGTTGAAAACATCAAAAAAGCTTAGTGCATATTGGACTTTTCTCCCCTACATCGTTATATCTTCCACATAATGACTCCCTCGTATTTAACGATGTGCAATCCTTCAAGTAGAACGATGACTCATCGGGCATGCCCGGTTCGCATGTTTTCGGTGTTGGGGATGGAGAAACGGAGAAGAAAACAACAACAAGCGGGGAATGATTCGTTGGGGGAGCTTGGAAGTATGATAACGCATCATCTCTCTCGAACCAAAATAACAATTTCATATTATAACAATATGTTGTAATAAAGAAAATAATTCTATGTACGAATAATTAAGAATCTCCAAAACAGTATTACTATTCCGACACGTTTTAGTATAATAATTAAGGACAATGGACTTCTTTCCATTATTCCTTTTATTACACACTGCACACAAATCTGCATTTATGGCAAACGACGTCGGTTCAACCAATAGACGCGTCGCCACTAATCCACCAGAGACTTCTATACAAGTCATATATATCGTAAATAACGTACTCTTGTTTTCTAGGAAATTAAAAATCCATCTGGATTTCAAATTAGTGCGATCAGCATAAATCACCCGCATTTAATGGAGAGGGCTGCTGGCTGATGATGGCTTGGTTCCATCGCGTTGAAAAACGAGATGAAACAAAACACGTTTAGATACAATGAGCAGAAGTTGTGCATCGCTCCGTTTGGCTGACCAAGGCGGCGTGAAACCACATCACCCGAGAACCGCCAGTCTGCATTGCTCATAAAATATTTCCGCGTCTGGGCCGGTAGCTGCCGAAGAGCGCCCGTTCTTGCACTTGTAGGGCCACAGACCAGCATGACCAAAACAGTTCACTCGGGGAAGTTGTTTCTGGATTCCAACGTCTTGGCAGACACACATCGTCGGCGGGGGTTTGTGCAATTTCTGTGTCTTCGTTGGGCGGATAAACGTGGAAAAAAGAAGCGTGATTGGAATTCCATCCACACATCACCATTCTGGGGCATCTGGTAAAGCAGTACGGGGAGGCAAAAATGAACCAGAATCGGGAGTACATCATTATTTTATTGCTTTTCCGATGCGCTGTGCTGTATATTTACCCAACTGAATGCCCGCATGTTCAATGCTGGTTTCGGCCATAAAACCTTCCGATCGAACTTCATTTTGTTTGGTCTGGTCGTTGGTAATCAATCATTGAAGAAAATTGCTACAATCTGGCTCTTGGTTTAATTCCGACCGTCAGACAAAGTGCTTGTAAATCACGTTTCATTGGTGATTCATTGTTTTTAAAATGGGATAGTAGGACGCGTTCTGAATTATGATGTACGCTTCAGAAGCTTCAATGGAATAACCCTCAGATGTGTGATAATAATGAACCCAATTCTGTTTTCGTGCATTTTTTTCCACATGTCATATCAAGTTTTACCTTCTTCTTGTTCTTCTATAGCTCTAAGACTAAAATTAAAACTCTCCTTAAAAATAAGAAATTTTCCATGAAAAATAGGAAATTGCCAAAAAATTGCCAAAATTGTATGAGTAATAAATAAATATAAAATTTCCACAAATAATGCAAAATTTCCATAAACAAGATTTTTTTCAGAACCTAAACGCAAAAATTGCATTTATGAGAGGAGAACTTTCCATAAATAAAGTTCCACAAAAAATTCAAAATTTCCATAATTAGCAATTAACTGATAAAATATTGCAATAAACAATTACAAAATATTTCACTTTTTTTCCACAAAAATTATTAGCCTTCTACGAAAAAATCAATAAATTCATATTGAATTAAAAGCAATAAAAAATATGAAAATTTCCACAAAGAAGTTTGAAAAAGCAATAAAACTGAGAGTTTTTGCATTGTTGATACCTTCTTTGGAAGCGTTCATGAAAATTTTAACAATTTTTTTGCTTTTTTGTATTTTTTTTATCGAATTTTCTTTTTTTTTGTTATAGTTCTTTATTGATTATTTTGTGAAAAATTTTGCAATTTTATACTAATTTATTTTTGTTATATGGAAAATTCGCAATTGTTTATGGAAATTTTTTATTATTTGTTGAAAATTTATTTTTATTTATTGCTCATACCCTGATTTCCTTATTTACAATTCTTTATTTTTATGGTAAATTCTAATTATTTATGGAAATTTCATTTTGCTGCTCATTAACCCAATCCAACTAAAACTTGGTCTGCTTTTCAACTTAGTGTTCTATTAGCAAATGTTTTTAAATAAGGGGTTAAATAAGCGGTAGCCACCCCCCGACTTGTTTCTGGTCTTGCTTCCCATTATGTTTTACAACTAAAACCGTGACTGTCACGAAATTTGACGATATTTCAAACGCTAATGGCGCCGTTATCTTTAAACGAATTTTCGAGATTCAGAAACTCAACGTTATTTCAATTCTTTCCAAACCCAGTAACAATTTCGAAACCAACCATTCCCTTTCATGCATCCCCAACACGGACATCAGGCCTTTTGGTCAATTGCTTCATTTCCTCTGTGCATAAAAAGACCCGTGTCTCACGCGCGCTTCGTTTTCGTTCGGGTTTTCACGGAGAGCAGGCCATGACATCTGGAAGCTGTCCCAGCGACCACGTCTGCCGCAGTGGTGTTGGTGGCAGCAATCGATGGTGGAGTGGCAAATTCTTGGCGTTTTTATTTTATTTTGTTTATTTTGTTATTTTTTTAGGAAAAGGGAAAAGCCCGTTTGAGATGAACTCTTTTTGTTCTCTCTCAAATGGGCGCAAAACCTCTTCGTCTTTTCGTACCAACAGAATACAATTTAACTCCAAATGATACACAATACAATTATTTCTTACAACTATTTACAATAATTAACTTAGTCTAGATCTAGTATCAGGGAGGGAAAAGGAAAACCTTTTCCGAAGAGTGTTACGACTCAAGTAAAAATCGAATTCATTTGAGCAGCGATTGAAAATTCTGCACATGTTAAAGAATGGTTCGTTGTGCCCGTAGTTCATGCCCGTTGTGCCCCTAATAAAATTTGAAATAAATTGTCCATTGGCAATGATGGGGTCTACAGCGTTTCAGCGGTAAATTATCTATTTGCCTGTCTGCGGCGAAAAGTGAAATTTGTCCTGAAATTCTGACATGCCATTCATGCGAATAAAAATTTGCAGCATCTTCATCTGAAAACCGTTCGTGATTCTGCTACTGACGGAAACTTTCTGCCGTCGTTAAGTGATTATGATTTACACACTTTACATTTACACTTTGAAGATTTTTTTAGTCTTTATTGAAGAGGCTTTTAGCCCGATGCTGGCTCGTCTCTTGAAGAAAATATGTCTCAGCTCAACTTTCTCTTGTATGAAATGATGGACCTGAAAAGAACATTTCTTGTAATCAGTAAAGAAGGACCATTAGCCCTTCTCTTTGTTAATCGAAATGGGGCAAATATAATGTGCAACCATAACACTCACCAAATTAGCGGAGCTAAGGGCTTCATTTTCTCTATTTATAAAACCATGGCGTCGGATAGCGATTCCAGCGACAACCTGCAAACCAAAGTACAACTGCTCATCACCGGCAAATTCTTGACGTCCAGTGAAATTTTCTAGCTTTTCAGAGTTTGATTTTGTGCTGTTAGTGATTTAAAATTCACATTATTGAGAAGCATAACATAGAAAATTTACCCCTGACGAACTTCCTTTAACGTACCAAACATAATCGCTAGGCTTCGGTAGCGGAATCATGGCGTCAGTGACCATCGCCATCTGCAGAAAATTAGTTCACTATGGTGGCGTCTTAATCAATTTGGCTGTCTTCGACGAAAAGTAAAATTTTTCTAGCGAGATTCTGACTTTGATTTTGTTGCTATTGACGACTGAAATGTGCATTATTGAAAACAGACCGGTTCTTTTCAGGATCATCATTTTTACAAGTGAAAGTTGATCCGAGCCGAGGTTTCTTAAACATACAAAACACAATCTCTTGACGACAGCGGACAATTCTATCGTAACGATGCCGTTGGTAGCGGAATCACAAACACGTGTCGGAGGGAGACAATGCAAGAAATGTCTTCACGTGGATGGCGTCTTTAGCGTTTCAGCGGCGGACAATCATCGGTCAGTAGCAGCCGAATGAAATTTTCTCAAAACTTTCTGATTAAAATGTTGTAGCTTTTTGAGACGGGAAATGTGTATAAACTACAAAACCAAAATTTTGGACAGTTTCATGGTTGACCACAGTAGAGAATGTAATTTCGAACGATTTTTTTAAATAGAAATATCAAAAGTAAAGCTCTTTTGACGATTTTTCGATACATTTAAAAAACAACCACGAGTAAATTTTTTTGATAGTTTTTTTTTATTAAACCAAACTTATTATTTTTCTTGAGAAGCATCCCTTTGAGGTACCCCCATTAATCTTTTTGCTGTAAAGTGTAACTCATAAGATATATAAAAAGGACCTGAAAACTAACGCAATATATTGCTCTCCATAAACTTCCCGGGAATTTTCATTTTCCGTGAAACTTCCGAATTCAAATTAAGTTCATATATCGCTTTTGAAAGTAGGATTCCGCACCCCTTGAAAGGAACCTTTCGAGCCTCTTGAAAGTTGGTTTTCGAGCCACTTAAAACGGGGCTTCGAAGTATCTTGAATGGACGCTGCTAAGCCTTTTAAAGAAGAATTCCGAGCCTCTTGAAAGGAGGCCTCCGAACCACTCAAAATGAGGCTTCCGAGCCTCGAAAGGAACGTTCCGAGCCTTTTTAAAAGAGTCTTACAAGCCTTTGAAAAGATGCTTCCGAACCTTCTTGAAAGAGGTTTCTGATCCTCTTGAATGGCGGCTTTCGAGCTTTTATGCTTTCTGAAGGTACGGTTCCAAGCGTCTTAAAAGAAGAATTTCGAGCCCCTTAAAGTAAGTAAGCCTCTTGAAAGTAAGCTTCTGAACCACTTGAAAGGATGCTTTCGAACCTTTTGAAATGAGGTTTACGAACCTCTTGAAATAAGGCCTCCGATCCTCTTGAAAGGATGTTTCCGAACTTCTTAAAAGAAGTTTCTGAGCCTCTTGAAAAAGGCCTTACGAGTCTCTTGAATGGCGGCTTACGAACCATTTAAAAAGACGCTTCTGAGATTCCTGAAAGTACGGTTCCAAGCCTCTTAATAACTTTGAAAAATGTTGTTCGATTTTATCAGTTTTAAAACCAGTTGATTTAGACAATTATTTTAGTTTAATATATCATTATATGACATGTCCACCAGGTCCCATATGCGTGTGTTCCTGAAGAGTATGTTTGAATGCAAATTAAAAAAAAATAGCCATTTTCGATGTCTCGGTAATGGTCGAGAGTCGAATTCCATTTGGCTGAATCAGACGCATGGCCGAAACAGTTATAAGACCGAATACGGTTCAGACGAAAATATCATTTTTGTTGTTATTTTAATTGGCTTTTTTCGGTGACAATTAAATCAAAACAGAAATTTTGCGTTACGCAAAGATTCTTGAGGGATAACCCAAACCTGGGGTGGCATTGCGCATCTCGATTCGAACGAAATTCTATCGAGTCGAACATGTTTAGCATTACGGCTTTCGATTCGATCTCGAAAACGACTCATCGTCCGAGTAAAAAGATATTTTAGTTACTAGATAAAGATTATCGCTTCGGTTCCCTTTGGTCTGCTGTTCGGAACATGTTGGGTACCAAGCTGTCAAATCGTATGGATTTTCCTTCTTTGACATTTAGCTCCCCTATCCTCGCCAGCAAAAGATATTCCGGACAGCGACAATCTTAATCTAGTAACTAAAATATCTTTTTTCGAGTATGCTCAAGGAGGTACAAGAATAACGAGATGTTTTGGCATTATGGATACTCGATAGCACACTGAAAATCGACTCAAGTCGATTGAAAAACGCTCGTCACCTTTACAGCTTTCGAATGTCATCTCTTTCTGAATGTTTTATTTATATTTGTTATTATTTCTGTACGGGAAGAGAATAAATGTTCCATTATTGTATCTTGAAGGAAAGAATGTCATTAGTATACCTACTTTTAAAGTTTCCAGACAATATGCAATTTCTAACTAGGGTAAAACGTCCTATCGTTGTGGTATGCCCTAATGTTGCGGTAGTGTTAAAGTAGTCCATTCTGGATATAATACCATTGAAAACAATTATGGGCACGCTAAAACTATTCGGATTAACGACTAGAACAGCTTTTGTTTGACAAAATTCCGTTCAAAATGATGAAAAATTAACATTTTTCGTTAAAAATTTGAATCCTTTGAGCCTATTATTGCGGTAGTGCTAAGGTCCTATTGTTGCGGTATCACTCCCCATAAGAATTACATGCAATACCGCAACAATAGGACTGACCTTCAAAAAATATCGCAACGATAGGCAACTGCGTCCTATTATTGCGGTAGTTTGTTTTTATTGTGATAAAAACAAAACAACATAACAATTGACGTAATATTTACGAAACTATAGTTAACGAGCATCCTATCCCGATATCCGCGTAAAAACGATTTTAACTAAAATTCTTGACGATTTCGATAAACCGCGTGAAAAATCCAAGGAGAAAATCTGCATAAAAACGTGTATATTCCGAAATCTACGTAAAAATAGTTGCGTTAAATAAAACAAACACGCAACAGATGACTCAAGTGCATTTAACTAAAACACATAGAAACATCAAAGTAATTTATTATCGAATCCTTTTTTTGTTTTAAATTATTTAGCTCAAAATTGGATCTGTAACATAAACTCGAATAAATATAAAACCTTTAAATTGTGTCGTAACAATATCTCAATATACAAAACATATCGTATCGGTATAATATTTTAATCGGTTGGAACTGCTCAATAAATAATGTTGCTTTTTATAGTTATTGAGCACAATTTGTTTGTTTATAACTGTCAATTCATGCCCTGAAGGATGCCTTTCCAACGTTTCCACACTGAAACCAAAACTACCCAAAAGTGGGTTGTTTGCACTCAAAACCGTGGTTTGGGCCAATAACTCAAATTTGAGTTAAATGACTTTTCTGGCACTAGGTAGTTTACCTTTAATCCCATGTAAACAGTTTACCCAAAACTGAGTTTAATTTATCCAAAGCGGACCTTAATCAACCCAAAATAGAGAATATTGAATTTACTCAAATTTGGGTTATTGGGCTGAGCAACCTCGGTGTGGTGTTTGCATCTTGCTCTCTTTTTGATAGCAATCATGGGAAAGAAAGGGAAAACTACCCAAATTTGGGTAAATTTTTTCTGCGATATTCTCATCAGTGCGTATATTGAACTCAAAGTTTGGGTTGATTCATCTGTCCGTGCAACAGGCAGCATGCCCCATTGCCCCACGCAGATGAAATGACTCTTATTCTCTCTGTTTACTCACATTAGCCATGCGCTGAAGTTTGACTCTAAGAGCTATCTCTTATTCTCTCTGTTTACATTTCGTTTGACAGAATATACTCGATTACTCGAGCTAGTACAGCACCATTCGAAATCTTATACTACGATTGAATGAAGTCGAACGAAATACATAATGCCGAACTTTTTCGAAACGAATGCAAAAACGTACGAATTGAGTGATTCGATTCGAGATGCGCAATGCCACCCCTGGTCATCACGAAGGCGGAAAAAGGCAACAAGATTGTCATCATGGAAACACAGGAGTTTCAGTGTAAGATGAAAGAACTTCTGTGCAACGAGGACACCTACAAAAAGTTGAAAACCAATCCGACGAATAGAATTCTGAGTAGTATAAAAAATCTACTCAACAAAGGATACATCGACGGTGGCACTCAGAGAAAACTGAAGGAATCCAGCTGCCATCCACCAAGGATCTACGGTCTTCCGAAAATTCACAAGGGTACTTTTCCCGAAAATTCACAAGGGTACAGAAGGTACTTTTCTCGTTCGATGTGGTCTCACTGTACACAAACGTACAAGTAGACTTTGCATTGGAATATCTTGAGAAGCGATGGGAGGAAGTGGAACAACATACCAACATGTTCGGAGACGAGCCAGTCTCGGGCTGAAAGTCTCCTTAATAAAGACAAAAAAAAACATACCGACATAGACAAAACGAGTTTCATTGACGCTTTCAATTTGGTTCTGAAGTCGACTTTTTTTTGTATACCAAGGAAAGATATATGAACAAACGCATGGCGTACCCATGGGATCTCCACTTTCCCCAGTAATTGCTAACGTATTGCTTGTAGAACGGACGACAACAAAGTTTACATCGGCCAAACGAAAAGAATGCTTGAGATGAGGATCGCAGGCACAGGAATGACTGCAAAAACAGAAATCCGAGATCGGGGCTGGCAGTTCACTTCATGGAAGAAGGACATGTTTCGACTTCAATAAAACTAAAATTTTGAATCGAATACAAGACCAGGCGACCAGAACAATTGCGGAAGTATTCCAAATAAAAAAACAAGGCGATGCGCATACGGTCAAGCTACAGCGGGAGTGTGGTATATTTGATACAACCTACAACGGTATGTTGGCGGAATTGAGAAGAGTACTGTAGTGAATTTATATATATATATATATTTGACTGTTGGAGCATTCGGGTGGACGCTAGAGACTTACACAGTTATGCTGGGTAACTGTAGGTTTTGTACTAGGCGTAGTTAATCTGGTAGACCAAATTAAGGACATTAATTCTAGGATGTTACAGTTGGCCTAGTATATCCAATAATAGTCACACTGTCTGTCAGGCCTTCATTCACGTAAAACCTTCATGTATTTAGAGCAACTACAGCATGGACTTCTAGATGTATTGGAGACCTTAAAATAATTCTCAGTACAATACTTGCACAAATGCCATATAATTGAATCATATTGAATGATACTGATCATAAGAGTAATGAAATCGTCCAATATGATCAAATTTATATATCTCTGCCTAAAATTACGCTTCTGCGCTACCTAGTTTTCTTAAGCATTAAAAGGGAGGGGTTCGGAAGA
Source organism: Armigeres subalbatus (assembly GCF_024139115.2). Lineage (NCBI taxonomy): Eukaryota > Metazoa > Arthropoda > Insecta > Diptera > Culicidae > Armigeres > Armigeres subalbatus. Next base: position 162,944,778 of record NC_085139.1, read on the forward strand.
GAAGGGGTTCACATGTATATAAAAGTATAACTATCCCCTTTGATTTTAGAGAGATTTACAAGCAAAAAGCTCTTAAAACCTCCGAGATACATTGTTTTTTAATTAAAAGTTAAGGGTTAAGCACTGTATTCCTTGGATCATCGTTTTAGTCGAATTTCTGAAGTGCATTGTAAGAACTAGCTCTTTTTTAACAGAAAACAGCGGAATAGTGTCCCACATTGAATTAGCGTTGTTGTAATCAAAACTGTTGACAGAAATTGTTTAAAAAACTTGTTTCATGTTTTGTATGGACCTGCATCGCTGGGCAGTAGTAGCTTATGGGTTCGACGGTCACCTCATACGCTAGTAAGAAATCTTTTGGTGTTTTCACGAGTGAAGCTGGGCGAGGGAACGCCGACTTAGCCTCTCTCGATTACTTGATACGAGGTTGCGCGGTCGGAAGAAACATTCTCGGCTCTCTGAGACTAGTGTATCAAATTTTACTTGCCACACAAGATACATATTTATGCAATTGTTGGACACAGAACAGCTTTTCATTACTGTGGAAATCCTAATGGAACACTGAGTTGAAAAGCAGGCCAAGTTCTAGTTAGAAAGTAAAGCCATTGTACCAGAAGGAGACAGTCTTCTATAATTTCGTCAATTCTAGTTAGTCATCAAATAGCGACTACAATACAAATTGCTGTCCTTATCTATAAATATAAAAACCTAACATAAATATGGCATGAACCAAAGTTTGGATTAACATATGCGAGCACTAACATATCATATAAAGCAATAAAACTTTATTGCGTGTTCTTTTGGGAGTACTTTGGCTAACATTTGAACATCCAATCTCACCACGAAATAAAATAAAAACCAAGGCAAAAATTTGAAACACACACTCTTGGTTTGAATAGAACTCTGCCTAATAGCTTTCCGCTATGGTAACCGTGATTTCATCCAGCCAGCCAAAGCGCACCACTCGGGGTCATTCTCCGTCACGCTTCAGATCCTCCAGAAATCTCACTTCCTCTTCCATCGCCACACGAAAGTCATGACGACGCAGCAGTCAATCTCATCGTTCCGATGGCGATCACAGACCATGAAGAGTAGTTCCAGTTCCACCGTACCATCATCCTCCGGTACTCATCAACAACATCGGTATGCATATCTCAACTGTCTACCTACTGCCTCCCACGAGCCATTACTCTACGGTTAGTTCAATCCTCAGGCTCTGCCTCGCCGCCGACCGGCACCATGCCGGCCAAGCAAGAATGAATCAAACAGAACCGCATCCATGATCCATGAATGAAACCGTGCAAAAATCGTGGAATGTGTAAAAATAATCAAAAGCCGTCCCGTAATGTGGTGCGGTACGCATCTGTAGCACATCCGATGTGCCGATGTCTAGGGTAGTTTTCTTATTTCTGGAAACTGCTTAGGAAAGTAAAAGCGATAATAAAATCAAACTATTTACAGGTGACAATTACCCTCCATTCATCACCTATTCTTTTTGTTGAATAACACGTGCTTACATGCTGAGCTCTGATTTTTTCATGAGTTCGGCGAGCTAACCATTAGTTGTTTCCAGGCCTTTTTATTTCACTGAATTAATTATCTATTCCCGTTACCACGCCGGAGCGCCAGCAAGGCAAATTGGTATTCCATTCGGCAACATCTGCCGACTGCGATAAAGTTGATAGATCTGTCGATGAACTGAGTATCTATCACAGCAGGCATTTTTTTTTCTTCCAAATTTGTTACCGTTTGCCAGCTAACATAAGGGAATTACCCTATTGGTAGGAAACGAACTAAGAAAACCGATTCAACATAATCGTGGCCTACTGGTTGTACACGATTATTCGCCCATGGGGGTTTGGGGTTAGCAGAAGCTCATGTTTTGCCGGCATTTTTTTTTATTTCACCGTGGGATGTTCCTCCATCGACGTCGACGCTGTTATACGATGCGATGGGTGGTGATTAATACCGGGCTACGAAAACATCGCGATAGACGACGAAGTAAAACAAAGAGGTCGAATAAAAAGCAAAATACAAAACGTGAACCTCTCAGACTCGGTTTATGAGCAGCGTGCTCGAACGAACGATGACGGGGGGATGAGTCACGCCGGCAATGTCCGTTCTGTGGATGAGGGTGGGATGATGGCTTGGCGCCGCCAGCAACCGTGGCCAAGTGTGGTACTCAACTGATGTGCTTTTTGAAACGTGACTCCCTGATGGTTGGTTGTGTAGAGGAGGGTTCTGTCATTGACCACCGTACATCGGGCAATGGCTAGGAAGCTTTGTTAGGCGAATTGACGAAGCTTAAATGATGACAATGTGCACTTCAATATTGGCTTTTCGTTTGTTGGTTGATACAATGTCACGCTCACGATGTCATTGTTACTCAAATCATGAACATCAGCGTGTAGATATTAAGCATCTAATCGATTTCAAGTCAAGCTTGGGTCGAAAGCACCTCGACAACAATGTCATACTATTTCAATTTTCGAAGCAGATACGATGATTGTCGATAACTGCATATTGTGCTCTGTACCAAAGATTGAATTTCCTGAAACTTTATCATAGGATTCACTACAAGTTACCGGCTGTTCGGCCACATTGAGAGTTGGCGTAAAGTCAATGTCAACTTCTCTCCACGAACAGCCTAGATAGCCGTGTGGTGTCGGCAGCTGGTTATCTGGCTAAGAATAACATTACGGATTGCCTGTTCCAGTGGTAAAAGTCCACCATACAGGTGACCCCTAATTCTCGGTGTGATGCGGCTTTATGCTTACCGTGCCTACGAATGAATGGTTAGGGGGGTCTAATAAGAATTTAATCGCAAACGGAGCCTGTGAAGCACCAGGGCCCCCTTCACAGTATTTTAGCCCTCGCTGCGCTAACTTTTTACTTCTCCGAGATAATCGGCTACTCTTATTCAACCTCATCGTGAGGTTAAATAAGAGTAGGGTTATGAATATGTGTTTTAATTAGTTTTCAACAAATTGTTACCTAGGGTATCTGTTCCATTATTAATAACATGCTCCTATATCAATAACATTCGCAAAACAGGCGATTTAGGCTCAATTTGTGTCGTGTTTTGTTGTTTTCCGACGTGCTCACTGCTGAAAAAAATCACAAAAATGAGAAACAAAACAAATAGCGCACCAATTCTTTGTTTTCGAATGGTATTGATTTGGGTACATGGTATGAATTCAAGGAGCAGTTCCCCTATATTGATTCGCATTATGCGTTTTTTACAATGTGATTTTTGTATGTTACCTATATGGATTCGCATTATGCGTTTTTTCACAGTGTACTCTGTGTCTCGTCCTTGGCGTTTGGCTTCGGTTACTCTTGTTCAATCTCAACGTGAGGTTAAATAAGAGTGGGGTTATGAATATGTGTTTTACTTAGTTTTCAACAAATTGTCACCTATATGGATTCGCATTATGCGTTTTTCACAGTGTACTCTGTGTCTCGTCTTTGGCGTTCGGCTTTGGCTACTCTTGTTTAATCTCAACGTGAGTGTGGGGTTATGAATATGTGTTTTACTTTGTTTTTCAACAAATTTTCACTTATATGGATTCGCATTATGCGTTTTTTTTTACAATGTACTTTGTGTTTGTCACCTATATGGATTCGTATTATACGTTTTTCAAAGTGTAATCTGTGTTTCGTCTTTGATGTTTGGCTTCAGCTACTCTTGTTTAATCTCAACTTGAGGTTGAATAAAGGTGGGGTTATGAAAATGTTTTTTTTTACTTAGTTTTTTTAAACAAATTGTCACCTATATGGATTCGCATTATGCGTTTTTTACAATGTACTTTGTGTATGTTACCTTTATGGATTCGCATAATACGTTTTTCACAGTGTACTCTGTGTCTCGTCCTTGACGTTCGGCTTCGGCTACTCTTGCTCAATCTCAACGTGAGGTTAAATAAGAGTGGAGTTATGGATATGTATTTTACTTAGTTTTAAACAAATTGTCACCTACATCGATTCGCATTATGCGTTTTTTACAATGTACTTTGTGTATGTAACCTATATGGATTCGCATTATGCGTTTTTCACAGTGTACTCTGTGTCTAGTCCTTGACGTTTGGCTTCGGCTACTCTTGTTTAATCTCAACGTGAGGTTAAATAAGAGTGGGGGTTATGGATAAGTGTTTTACTTAGTTTTCAACAAATTGTCACCTATATGGATTCGCATTATGCGTTTTTCACAGTGTACTCTGTGTCTCGTCCTTGACGTTTGGCTTCGGTTACTCTTGTTCAATCTCAACGTGAGGTTAAATAAGAGTGGGGTTATGAATATGTGTTTTACTTAGTTTTCAACAAATTGCCACCTATATGGATTCGCATTATGCGATTTTTACAATGTACTTTGTGATTGTCACCTATATGGATTCGCATTATGCGTTTTTCACAGTGCACTCTGTGTTTCGTCTTTGACATTCGTCCATTGTTACGTCCTCTGTGTTTCTGTGACACCTCTCTTTAGTCCCAGCTGAATGCGTGTGAGTCTACATAATTGGCTTTCCTATAAATTGTTTCATTCTCCTTACCAACTTCACTTCCTCTCCCTTTCCCCTTTTCACTTCCTTTTCCGTCAGGTAAATGATGAGAAAGGCCTTTGAAGGCGATGGCACAAATCTCCCAAATTGAGGGGAACGTGCCTCCTGAGCCGACGTTCTGATACCTGATACCTGATACCTCGACAACAATGTCATACTATTTCAATTTTCGAAGCAGATACGATGATTGTCGATAACTGCATATTGTGCTCTGTACCAAAGATTGAATTTCCTGAAACTTTATCATAGGATTCACTACAAGTATGGAGAAGGTACTCGTTTTTCATGCCGCAGAAAATATTGAAAGCATTCTTAAGACTGAAATATTTAACACATAAAACTTAATTTTCTATTCAAGGTTACCCTGGCGCTTCCAAGCTATGGACGATGAAATCCTGAAAACAGTAGAGTCCATGCTTGGCACCAACATTCAGGTGGTAGACTGCGAAAAAACTCAAACCATCAGAGAGGAGGAAGTGCTGCTCATCAATGGAGTACCGGTCACGTTGGAAGGGTCCGATGGCAATGCCATCAAGAAAGCGCTTATCGCCGGTGAAATTCCCTCCTGTGAAATGCTCAACCAGTTGCTGTTCCGAGCCGGTGTCCTTCGACAGCCTGTGCAATTAGAAACGTCTCTGAGTGTCAAAACTAGCACGGTGACCACCGAAGATATCACCATTGCGCGCAATGGTAGGATACTGGACGAGCGATCCTGTGAGACGAAGGAAAATAATTACTATACGAGCACTTCCAACGAAATATGGGAACCGGTCAGCCGGCTCAAAAAGAAGAAACAAGAAATCATCAACGCCAGTACGGTGGACGATATGCTGTCCAATCAGCTTAGTAATGATCTGTACTTAGTGTCAAACGAATCTCCCTGCGAAAATGTTTCTTCCCACCCATTGCGCCAAAACTCCATTTGCACGGAATCTTCCACGTCTTCGTCAGCTGAATCCAACTACTCCTCATCGCGGCCCGTCAGCAACGTATCGGCGGCCTCGTATGACAACTTCGTCTGCCAAATCACCCCTTCGCATCCGCGAACGGAACTGAGCAAATCGTCCACCAAACTTTCGCCAAACAAACAGAGTATCAGCTGTGACTCCGGAAACGACGAGGTCACGCTCACGTCGGTCTACAGCAGCGGTGGCATCGCCGGCCACGAGTTCTATCCCTTCCACGACATCTCCAAAACCAACACCACCAACTCGATGCAAACCGATTCGTCTTTCGGGTGCGAATTTTCACCGCCTACATCATTCCACGACGAGCCGGATTTTGCCGTCATCCCGCAGAACGGTACCCTCGCGACGTCGCCTATTCCACAGAAGCGGCGTAATCGCACCCTGCTTCGAACCCGACCGCAGAGGCATTTACACAAAAATGTACGACCAGAGGGCATGATATGCGTAATTCAGATCGCAGGCCGATCGATTTTCCTTACCAACACCCACATTTTAGTCATATAAGTGCAAGCAGTGAATGTTTTCTCAATACTTGTTGTTGGGCGGGAAATAAGACGGATCACCAGCCATGCAAATTCAATTAAACACTGCAGATCGGATGTGTTAATATTAGATTGACATTGTTTTCTAGCGATTTAGTATTAATACAAGTTAAAAATCAGAGCTGTGGCAATCCTAACTTGTCTGAGAGATTTTCTAAAATCGCAAAAAAAAAATTAACCAAATAATCTTGAAATTTCGTAAATTTTTCCACTTTTGAACACCAAAATTCAATTTCTATGTTCTTAAATTTGTATTGCAAATCACATTAATAATAGTAGACTGGCTATTCCAGTCTGCAGTGTAGCAGCACTTCCAGCAGCATGTGCGGTAGAATCTGATCATACGACACCGCAGCTGGTGATCAACTGTATAAACTCATTAACAGCAGTAAACATCCAGGCAGAAATAATAATTTGCTCCCGTCTTTCCTGTGTTTTCTTTTTCACTTCGCAGAATGACGCCACTGCGAACTGTGCCGATGATCCCAGCCTCAATGACGACAATGTAAGATCGACATCGACATAAAAAAAATCCATTCATCTAACCAAGCGAATTTCCATTCCATTTTCCTCCTATTTTCCTACATTCTAGTGCCTGGTCTACCGAGATGGAAATCTGATTTCCGGCACGCTGGAGATGCTCATCAAGCATATGGTGCCAACGGACGAGTACTACCCGGACCAGTCCTACCTTTTCGCGTTTCTGCTCAGCGCCCGACTGTTCATCAAACCGCACGAGCTTCTGCAGCAAGCATGTGATATCTGCCATCAGCAGCAGCAGCTGAACGTTCATCTCAACAACAATAACAACACCATCGCAAATCAGGTACCTCCTACTTACGATTTAATGACCGTAGATTGAAACTGTCACGGTGGTGACTGCGTAGCAATTTTTTGCGAACTTGAATTGGATTGTATTGGCCTAGATAGGACAATAGAGTGCAAATTATTTTTTTTTTTTTTTTGTGTCTTTATTAGGGAGACTTTCAGCCCGAGGCTGGCTCGTCTCCGAGAGAGTGCAAATTAAATGTAAAACAAATTCAACCTAATTCGAATCTAAATCCTTTTCAACGCCAATGTTCAAATCCCATCAACTTCAAAAAGAATCCAAAATCAATTCGAATCAATTTCAAATTGAATTTTAATCCAGTTCAATTCAATTAAAAGCTTATACAAATCTGATCCAAGCGGAATCCAATCCGAATCAAAACCAAATCTATCATTCAAGTGCCGAACCGTACGTTCCCTACTACTATCTTCGAACAAGTTGAACCGAGACAATGCTCTACGGTGTCAACATGCTTACTTTTGCACTCCAACACGTGGCGATAAAATATGCGTCACTCATTTTTCTTACGAGCCTACCTTGGTTTCTGTATCCCGTGGAAATCCATATTTATTCTAGATTTATTGCATATCTACCTTAAATGTGGAATAAATAATTACTTGAATCGTATCAGATTAAATCCGGAATCCAAACCCAAATTACTTCACGTTTTCGGACCAGACCGGGAATTAAACCCAGCCACTTTCAGCATGGTCGTGCACACTTACTGCTCGACTAAGGAAAATTCCATGTATATGTTAAGTACAAGCCTCCCGGAATTCAAATTTAAATCTACTCACGTTTTCAAGGGCACACCACTCAATACGGAAGCGACGTACAACTGTCTGTTTTATTATTCCAGCTTTGTTGTATCGCAACATCCATGAAACAATAAAAATTACAGATGTGCGTTGCTTCCGTATTGCGCGGTGTGCCTTCGAAAACGCGAGTCAATTCGGGTTTGTTTTCCAGGAGGCTTGTCCGTAGGATAACTGTGGAAGTGATGAATGCAAATTTTCAATCCGAAAATTGTCTAGACCGACACCGGGAATCGAACCCAGCCACCCTCAGCATGGTTTTGCTTTGTAGCCACGCGTCTTAATACCGCACGGCGAGGGCCCCACATCAGCAGAAATTCACGAACCGAGCGATCAGTTGTGCGGATCTCGGCAAAAGAATCAAAAAATGTCGAGCGGGAATAAGTGTGTACGTGTTAAAGGTGTTGGTTTGCGTTGGAGTAAAGCTATGTCCATTTAGAATCCGGAATAATAAAATCATCTATATCTCGGTAACGGACTGACGTACAAAGAAGGTTAATACATCAAAACAAGGGTAATTCACTGTACTTTAAGGAAAAATTATTGATACAAATAATTTCTTCTTGTTTCTAGTGAAAATTCGCACCTTCTTCTTATTCCTCTCATCAAAAGTTGCACACCTCCGGAGTCAACTTCCTTGGCACATTTGTTCCACATTTTGGTCATCTGAGTCGCGTCCCGAGCTGTTTTTCCACTTTTTCCACTTTTCTTAAGCTTACGCTTCATTACTGCCCAAAATGTCTCGATGGGCCGGAGCTGTGGGCAGTTGCGTGGATTTATGTTTTTATCGATGAAATTTTCGTTATTATCGCGGTACCACTGGATGACTTCCCGGCTGTAGTGGCAACTCGCCAAATCTGGCCAAAACTTCACGGGACATTTATGGGCTTTATGGGAGGTCGACCGCGGTTTTTGGGACATTCCTCCTTGTACAGCTTCGAGTCCATCGTCTTATTCGTCACAAACACTTAGGTCTTTGCCCCACTGTTGCATATCCCTTGCCAAAATCATCCTTTTTTTTGCAAGTTTGTCCAAAAATCAAAACTTAAACTTCGCAGGAACTACTCCTCGTGCCATCACCATGTAAAATTTTTGGCTAGGAAGCTAGGAAGTCCGAAATCCATTTTGACGTAGGTTCCATCATCGATGAGTAGGATTATCAACGTGGGTGTGCAAACTTTTTTCTCTCCATTCGGCTTCCATCTGGAATAATTTTTGACACGCTGCACGAAACTTCGTGAAATTTATACCACAGCAAGTGGGCGCCTAGGTAGACAAACCACTGTAAAAGAATTCTTGCAGCGGTCACTTTCCGTGCCGCTGCAATACAATAAATGATTCCGGATTCTAAATGGACATAGCTTTACTGTCAGATTCGTCAAATCGACGTTTTAATCTTTGTTTACAAAAGCAGATAAGTCGTTTTGAAAATTTGGTAGTGCATTATTGTTTGAAATTATCAGGTGGGTGGCTCGACACCATGTTTTTGCAGCCAACATCTAAAAGTAAAATAAAGACACCATCACACGAACTACGGTCAGGAATTAATTCTTATCCCTTCTTTCTTCATGTCCCTTCTTCCCGAAAAGCACAATTCTGACCTATTTTTTTTGCAACAACTCGAATACGACTAAATCTAGTTGTGTATAAGTCACATAAACTGGTTTATGACAAGTGTGTTGCTCGGATTCTTCATTACCGTCCTGCGGGGCTTTTTTTGACTTCAGGGGCTACTTTGGATTTTGGATTTTCTGAAAAAATTAAGCGAAAAAAATACCAAATTTGAAACAGAAAGTTAGCATCCAACTATCAAAAAGACACCCGAATGGTAATAATGGCGATTTGATAGTAATTTAGGTTACAATTCTTGTTTTAAAATGTCCAAAGAAGCCCCCGATTTGTCAAAAGAAGCCCCACACGACGGTATTTTATTCCTCTTATTTCTCCTTGCTTTCATCTTCCTTCCCTCTTCATTTTCTTTCATTCTTTGTTTTTAACCATTCATCCTTTTTCTTTCTCCTTTCTTCCTTTAACTTTTTTCTTCTTCCTTCTTCCTTCTTGTTTTCTCCTGTTTCCATTTTCCTACTTTGTGTTTTTATTCTTTCTACTTTTTTATCCTCTCTCCCTTCTTTCGCTTTCTTTCGCGTCCTTCGCTTTTCTTCCTTCTTCATTTTCCATTAATCCTGCTTCATTCTTGCTTCTTCCATCTCCTTTCTCCCCTTTTCCTTCTTCCATCTTCCCTCTTCTTTTTCCTTCATATTTCTTCCTTCTTTACTCCTTTTCTATTCTTCCTTCCTTTTCCTTCTTTCATCTTTCTTTGTCCGTCTCCCTTCTTCCTTTTTCATACTTCTTCTTTTTTCTTCCCTTATCTTCCTTCTTTCTTCCTTCTCTCAACTTCCTTGACGATGAATGCTGCCGATTAGCGACAGAAAATCCAGCCGTACGAAAAAGCGCAGGGCGCTGCGTATACAACACGTGGTGTATTCATCTTGGTTCTGGAAGCAGCCCATTGGTTTTCCGAATCCTGACTAGAGGTGTGCGCCGGTCCGATATTCGTCGGCGGCGGCGTTTGTTAGAATTTCGGTCGGTGGCGTTTTCGGCGTCACGCCGAAAGCCATTGTAGCCGGCGGCGACGTGAATCGGCGTGGCGATTTTTTTATTACGTTTCTTCAAGATTTTTTCCTGGATTTTTTCAAGACTTTATTTTTTGGAGGAAGAATCTTTTGAATTTCTCATGAAAAATCTAATGAACTTCTCCGGAAAATTCTATAAGTTTCTCCTAAATTAAAACATTATTTTCGGAATTTCCACGGGAACTACTTTGAAGTTTCGAGAAATCTTTGGAATTTTCAAGAGAGCTCTGTAAAATTCCCAAATAAAATTGTTTGGAATATCAGCATAAAATTTACATGCGAAATTTCAGAATTTTCAAGAGAAATTGTTCTTAACTTCTACAGGAAAATCTTCGGAAATTCACGAAAAGCTCCTGTATGAGCATTTTTTTCGAAATTTCCACAGACAAAAATTCTTCATACTTGTAGAAGAGTGCAGCTAGTAGAATAGGCGTTTTTACGTTGCCTTTTTCAGTTTAGAATAGTTATGACGGCTAGTTTAGCATGGCCAACGATAAGACAGTCAATTATTAAGAATTTCTCTAAGAAGTTGTCAATGAAAATTTTGGAATATTCACGAGAAATTCTCCTGAATTTTAACGGAAACTTCTTTAGAATTTCCGCGGAGGATTTTCAAAATGTAGATCCTAAAAAAAACTTTGGATTTCAACGGCAATTCGATAGGTACATCAATTTTGCGGTTATTGGACAGCTGAACTTCAAAACAATGTCAAAGTCGATGATAACTGCATTGCACTGCACAATCTTGTGCACTTCTTTTTCATCTAACACACTTCTTTTTCGTCTGACAATCGCTAAATGAAAAGAAAACATGTTGCCGTTATCGAAAGACTATTGCACGAACGACTTGGAAAATTCGAACGACTATTGCCCGAAAGCGACATTCGGCCGAACTGGTAATTTGGCCGAAAAAGTTGTTTGCCGTAACAAGTCATTTGGCAGAAATGATCGTTTGACCGAATAGGTCATCAGCCCGAAAATGCCGTTTGGTTGAAATGGTAGTTTGGCAGAATGAGCCATTTGGCCGAAAACATCATTTGAACCAACAAGTATACAGTCAAATGTCAATAACTGAACGGGTAATTTAGTCAAAAATATCCATCCGTTTGGCCTAAGGGGCAAGCCAAAGTAAACGCGACGAGCGATGCGACGCGACTCAAGTAAAAGAATAACAATCATTATCAACAGGCTGTCAAATTGCACTGTCGCGTCGCGTCGCATCGCACGTCACGTTTACTCTGGGTTGCCCCTAAGAAGATTTACAGCAAAAAGGCCTTTCTGTCAAATGACAGTTGAACGAAGTTTCGTAACCTATCTACTTTTTAAGTTGATAATGGCCTTTAAGCCAAAAGTCATCTGACCAAATTCCATTAAGCTGTTATCAGGTCGAAAATGATTTGATCAAAAATGTAGTTTGACCGTAATCGACACATAGCCGAAATGGACATTCACCCTAACTGGTAATTTGGCCGAAAAAATCATTTAACCGAATACAGACCCCATTCGATTTTGGCAACACGTTCGGAACATTTATGTTACCAAAATCGAATGGTTTTTGTTTTCTCATGATACTTAAACATTTCTTCACTTTGTGTGACGCTAAACAAACGGTGATTGTTTTACGCGGATTTTGAAATCTAAACGTTTACACTAATATTTTTTTCGAGCTTTTTTTTTTATTGTTTTATTGTTTTTTACTTTGATTTTGCGAGTATTACGATATTTACGTTGCAAAAATCGAATGGGGTCTGTAGATCATTTGACTGAAAATGCCGTTTGGTACGAACGGTTATTTGGCCCGAAAATGTCCTTTCTGCAATACAACCCTTTCAGCCAAACGGCAATTTCTGTCCAATTTGTCCTTTTCAGCTAAACGTCATTTTGGCAAAATGATCAATTAAACCGAACGACACTTGTCAAAGTAGGTTGTAGAAAGGACATTTTTGGGCCAAATGGATCTTTCTAGCATATAACAATTCTTACCGAAAGACATTTTTGGTCAGATGATCTATTCGGTTAAACGACTTCAGCCAAATGACCTGTTAGGCAAACAACTTTTTAAAGTCCGACCAAATGTCCCTTTTGACTGTACGTCACTTTCGGCCAAACTACAAAATGATAACAGTTTCCGTTAAACGTTTAGTTTTGCTTAATGGTACTTGGCTAGATGTCTTTTGGTCTAACGGTCAGTATCGACGTAAAAGTAGAGAGGCTACGAATCTTTGTTCAATATTACCCGTTAAGTCTTTTATATTTAGCCGTATAACCCGTTGTACCAAATAATATTTTCGGCCAAATGGCCCATTCTGTCAAAAAATCATTTTGGCTAAACGGCATTTTCGACCAACGATCGTTTCGGCCAGACGACGGCTTTTTCAGCCGAATCACCAGTTCGGCCCTCTGCCGCTTTCGGTCAATGAAATTTCCCAAGAATTTCTTAACGAAAATAGAAAGAATTTTCTGAAGAAATCCAAAAAAAATCCCTGAAAATTCCGAGCATTTTTCCGTTGTTTTAAAGTTGGTTATGCCAAACTAGCCGTCTAGTGATGAACTTATCCCTGCGAAAACATAACTCTAATAACGGATTAAAAAAACTATCCGTCTTAATAAATCTAGATTAAGAAAGTCAACGTTGAAGCATCCTTTTTAAGGCCACCTTACACCTCGGGAATTTGGACCGCGTATTTTTTTTTCATGTGTATTTACATATGCGATGTTTTCGGGATTTGGGCACGAAAAATCAAAATCCCGGCCCCATTTTAAATGCACGGGGACCAAATCCGGCGGAAAATTTTCCCGAGGTGTAAAGTAGCATTTACCAGTCACAATTTTCTGTGTATAATTTAAAGAATGCTCAACAGAAACTCAAGAGGAGCTTTCCGTGGATATTCTGAATATTTTCCTGTAGAAATTTGGAATAACTTCCCGTGAAAACTCTGAAGAGAGTCATGAAAAATTGATTAAATTCCGAGTGAAGTCCGGAAGGAATTCTAGTACACTTCCGCGGAAAATCTTTCGGAGAAATTCCTGGAGAAGTACCTGAAGAAACTCCCGAAAAAATACCTGTAAGAATGTCTGGGGAAATACTCGGACTTATTCCAGGAGAAATTCATGAAGATATTTCTAGAGGACTTCTTGAAGGATATTCTGAAGTAATTGCGAAAAGAATTCCAGATTGGAATGCTAGATGATTTCGCTATTGTATGTTTGGAGCTATTCCCGGAAAATGTCCTGGAAGTAATCCCGGAGAAATTAAAGGAAGAGTTCCGAGTGGAATGCCCGGAGAAGTTCCTAGAAGAATTTCCGAAGGAATTTCTTATAGATTTACAAGTGAAATTATGCAGCTAAATCTGAGGATTTCAGTCATAAATTTTTGAAGAAACTTCTGGTAGAATTTTGGGAAGAAATTCCGTATGTATTCTTTACGGAACTCTCGAATGCATTCCTGAAGGAAATGCCGGATTCTTCCTGAAGAGAGAATAGCCGAAGAAATATCTAGAAGTAAATCTTGGAGAGAAGAAAATAAATCTTCAAGGAATTTCCTCGTGAATTTCTCAAAAAAAAATAGTGGGGGGTTTCTAGATAAGGAGTAATTACAATTACATGAGAAGGATTTTTGAACAATTTTCAGAGGAATTTGTGGGGAGCTTCTAGAAGGATTTAAAGGAGATTTTTTAGGCCGGAAATGTTTCGAGTTATTTTGAACTTTCATATATTATGGATCCTGGATGCCCTGATAAGTTTTGGGAATCTTTTGAATTTCATCCACCTATTTCTGTATATGATTGGATCGTAAAGTGCACATGTTTGAGGGAATTCATTCTTCTTTTTTTGTTCTTCCTTTTTTCCTTTTTTCTTCCTTCTCGTTCTTCTTCTTTCTTATTTTCTTTTCTTCTTCAATCTTTCTTTTTTCTTCCTTCTTCCATCTTACTCCTTCCTTGTTCATTTAGGTCACATGTTTCACTGAGTTTTGTACTCCGCAGATGTCACAAACGGTACGAAAGGGCCTTCCGCCGAAATTATGTGAGAATCGGGTGTGGCCGGTGCGGGGCGGGAAATTACTTGCTGGTTCTTGAGACTGGGCATGTCATTCCAGGGCGCCGTGGAGCCCTTGACCTTTCACAATTTCGTGGTTCTGGACAAGATGAATACAGTACTAGGTGCTCCAATCTTCCAAGTTTGTGAAAGAGAAGAAGTGCAAAACGAAAACAAACCGGCTGGCTCTCCCATACTAAAATCCAAGATGGCTGAATCGTAAATTTGGCAGATTGGACCACCTAGTGGTGTTTTCATCTTGGTTCTGGAAGCAGCCCATTGGTTTTCCAAATCCTGACTGACGATCTTTTTGATCCAGGCTTTAACGTCAGCCAAGGTAACCGATGTTGTGAAACGACGGCCTTGGTGACCGACTCCAGCCAAAATGTCCGCAGTGACATTGCCTGGCACCCCACAGTGTCCGGGAATCCAGGCGAAGGTTATCGATTGTTGTTCGCTAGCGAGGATTACCTGGATCCATGAATATTTCTGATGTAGCGCAGCGATGGCACTAGCGGAATCAGTCAGAACTTGGACCGGTTAGTCGGAGTGGATAGTAGCGGCAATCAACAGAGCTGCGGTTTCCACCGCAGGCTGTCCGAGACCGTGTTCCCAGTAACGCCTAAGCCGACCCCTTCTCTCGAAAGGGAACCGTCAGTGTATCGACGCTCATGGTCCCTAAACTCAGTGTTCAGCAACTCGGCGACTCTTTTAAAGCGCCTCGCAATAGAGCTGTTTATGTTGGCTGATGAGGAGTGCCAGCTCCTCGCTCCATGCTAGTAGACTTTATCCAGAAGAGACTGATGCCGGCCATCGTGTGCATGATCCGATCCCCTTGAAGAAGGAGAGGGTCCCTATGGTTTCCGAATGTGGCGGAATCGTGTGCGGCGGTTTTTAGGCAAATAGCCACTTGCACACGATGGCGAAATGCGTGCTTCAGAGCAGGCAGCCTCAGCGGATGTGCAAGGAAGAAGTCCGGAAGCTATGCGGAGGTTTTGGTTGAAGACTGGGGACACCCGAGCAACCGAATTTAGTTACATTAGAGTTGCTGCGACCCAATTGATCGCCAGGGGAGTATGTCGAGAGTTGTTGTGCTGCTAGGGGAGTAAGTATGTCGAGAAGCTCACAACGTGCTATACAAGTCAGTTCTAGTTCGTACAGCAGTGTTCGTCCTATGTGGTCTTGATAAAGTTTTAACAAGGTTGATCCTTGATTTGCAGCTGTATTTGACCGCTTGGAAATTAGGGACGAAGGTCAGTCCTCTGTCGATGGAGACTTCGAGGACCTTGACGAGTTTCCAGTGGGGTCCAAGTGCGGTTAAACGCCTTCGAAATATCCAGGGAAACTAGATCGACGTGTTTCCCTTGGTCAAAGGCGCTTTGGAGTACGTCTCCTAATCCGGCAAAGTACGAACTAGCCCCATACCCCGGGCGAAAGGCGTGTTGGCGAAAACCAAGTCGTCCGTCAGACTCAAGCTTTTCACGCAGCCTACGGTTGACCAACCTCTCGACGACCTTTGATACACAGGAAGTCAGCGAGATAGGCCGGTAATCAGCGGCGTCGCGGGAGGAGATACTGTTTTTAGGTATCGGAATAACGTGGCTGAGGCGCCACTCGTCGGGAAAAAAATATTGGTCCAAGGTTTGGCAAGAGCGAAGGAAAACTCGGTGATTGAAAAGGGCTAGTTTATTGGGGAAATTCCGGCGGGACTCAAAAGTTCTGCAGCGTTGGCTGGTGGCTATGAGCCTTTGAAAATCGGCAATCGGCTGGGTAACCGTTTACTGATTACGGCGGATCGGAAATAGTACGGTCTTACACATCGATGTGGATGGCACAAGATCTGCGCTTGCGCATTGACTTTCCTCCATAGGTCGGCGGTGGATTTGGCCAAATTGATGGAGTCAAGGAAGTCTTCCCAGCGCTTCTTTGTGGCGTCTTGGATGACCTTTCGGCATTCATAGTGTTCATTTATTTTCCAATGCACTTACATTTCTCGGCTCCCCAGGAGGAAGACTCCTGAGCGCTCGGAGGGCTTTCCTTCTGGCTTTAACAGCTCGATGCGTTTCGTCCGACCACCAACGAAGGGCTTTGCGTCCTGGCCGAGAACTGGTCTGAGGAATGGATAGACCAGCGGCGTCGAGAACGATCTTGGAGAAGTCGGGAAGCGTAAGCGGGGTAGTGTACTCTAACGCGTGTCTCCATGCTGCTATCAAAAGACTTCATAACGCCATCGCGGCTTCTTAGAAGTGGTAGGGAGAGAGGCGTTGTCAATGACTTGAATTAGAAAATAATTGCTCCCATAGAGGTCGGAAGCAACCTCCCAATTGACCATAGAAAGGAGGGGCGGCTGATGGTGGTCACGTCGATGGCGGTGGCCGAATGGCCATGAAAAAATGTGGGTGAACCATCGTTTAGCAGGGGAACTAGATCTGTCTTCTAGAAAGCTTCGAGTAGCGCCACACCATGGGGGTCCGACCTTGTACCACCCCAGGTCGGGTGGTGGACGTTCATATCTCCCAAAAGAAGAAGGGTAGACGGGGTCTCACTGATGATGTCACTCACCCTTGTTTGATGGCGGAAGCGTTCCATAGGGGAGATTGACATTCACACTGCTAATAGGACTGCTACCTCGAAGACGGACTCCAACGACTGGGAGGTATTCACGAAACTGAAGAACGTCAAAGGGGATCTTCCGGAGGATCTCTATTGCCACGGAATTCCGGATATTTTTAACTATCTTGCAAATCCATGTGTATTTGCCAAGGGAGCGATCTATGGACGCTGGTGAGAAGCAGTTGACCTCCTGGAGGGCAATAATCCAGGGCGAACTATCGTTCGTCAACAGTTTCAGGTTGGGCAATAATATTCCATTGAAGACTAAGTTTGACCTCTAGGGGAAGCATCGGGGTCGGAAAAGAGGCAGAAGTGTTTCCTAGATCCGTACCCGATGCAGGTAGTTGCAATGATGACGTTGTATCAGTGCTGATCAAAAGGCGAGAGAAGAGAGCGCGGGAGTCGGAGTGGATATCCTCGGAGGTATCCGGAAGGGTACTATTGTAGACAGGAGTGTCTTGGGTGGTCCAGCCTGGGTGACGTTAGAAGCTGGATTGGATTTGGTGACATGCTGGCAGTGGTAGAACTTATCACTCGGATTGGAGTACCCGAGGAGCCTAGGGCGCTGGATCTGTTGAGACTTATAACCCAAATCTTTTACCGAAATATCGTCATAATTTTACCGAAATTCGGCAACGTTGACTTTTTACCGAGATCTCGGTAGCGATTACCGATGACTCGGTAAAGTTTACCGAAAGCTCGGCAAAAATTTTACCGGCTGTTGGATTCTTGGCAGTCGTAAAATTTCGAATTTCACGGCATCCGTACTAATTTCTCGATGGTCTCGAACATCTCATTTCTCACTTCTCATTACTCACTTCTACTTTTCACCACTAACCAATAACTTTTTACTTCGGACATCTCACTTCACACACTTAATAAGGAAACATATTTCAACTTGTCGGCCAAATGACCCCAAAACCATGGTCATGTAAATGTCTTCTAAGAAATACCTGAGGTAGCATCGCATTTCTTGTATAGCCAGCCGTTACGGGTCAGACACTATTTTGTGCCGCCTCTGACAGAATCGAACTCAGCCACCTTCAGTATGGTTTTGCTTTTAGCCGTGCATTTTACTGCACGGCTGAGGATGGAACCTTCAAACCTAATTCAAACTTATTTCATATAAAATTCAGTCAAAATCCAACGAACTAATTCCAAACCGAATTCAATGCATATGTTATCAATTGATTACAATTCAAAACATATCCTAATCCAACCCAAATCCAATACTATTACAAAAGACTACAATTCACATCCTATTCAATTCAGATCTAATCCGAATTCAATGCATCTCAGACCAGCTTAGACTGACTGGACATGTCAATGGTTGATACTCTGCAATTGATCAGAACTGGTGTCAATTTCATTACGAACCAAATTAATAGAGGTTGGGATTTACCGGTCAAGTCTTTACAGTAAATTAGGAAGATAAACTGAAGCGAAGATCGAGGATTTACTAAGGAAAGTGACATAGTCCATGCTACATTTTTTTTAATAGGAACGAGCCTGGGATTGAACCCACGATCTTATGCCTGTAGAGCAGAAGCGGTAGTCACTAGCCTACTGAGCTCGTCTAAGCAAAATCCAGTGCAACTCAAACCAAATACAAAATTCAATTGATGTTTCCCGTCATTTTTTTTCACTCAATCGATTCTTTAACTTTAATTTTAACTGTTCCTCAAGAACCAATATTTTTGAAGCCTCTGAATGTTTTTAAAATTTAAAACAGCTGGATAGTCGCGCCCGAATTTTTGCATTTTTGCAAAGTGATCCTAGTCAATGTTCGAGCCTTTGCAGGACCTCACATCTATAACGTACGAGAAATGCCATCCGCCAATTGAACTCCAACTTTTTTTTCCAACTATAATTTAAAATTTAGTGAAATCCAATCTTAATCTAAATCAAATTTAATCTAAATTCAATTTAAATCCTATATAAACCTTGATTCCAACCCAAATTAAAATTAAATGAAACAGCGATTAAATTAAATTAAACTCTCTTTCAACAATTCTAGCAAAAATTACAAAGTCTAAGCCGATTTGCCTGCAACTTTGTCCAGCTTTTATCAGAATGGATAGAAACTTTTCCCTACGATTTCCGTGACGAACGAGTAATGCAACACGTACGCACAATGACGCAAAAGTGCATCAACATTGATGGCAAGCTGCGGACGAAGGTTTCCTCCCTGCTGCAGAATCTCCTCCAGAGGCTCAAGACTCTGGAGAAATACGAAGAGTTTCTCGATAAACTCAACCTAGAATCTAGCAAGGAAAGCGATCTAAAGCACGCTGGACAACTGCGCAGTGATTCGCGCAGCAGTAGCAACAGCTTTCACCAATCGACTGAGAAGTCCTCCTCGTCGATACATCATCAAACGTCGTCGTCCACATCATCAGTCAACAGTATTTCATCGATTAGTTCAACACTTTCCACGCCGGACATCACGGACCTATGCCCGAGCCCATCAGTATTAGCGCACCAGTTGACTCACATTGAGCTCGAGCGATTGTCCTACATCGGGCCGGAGGAGTTTGTACAAGCATTTGCCAAAGAGAACCCAAATGTCGACACGTCGATCAAGGACATGAAGAAGACGCGAAATCTCGAATCCTACGTGCAGTGGTTCAACCGGCTGTCGTACATCGTGGCCACCGAGATCTGCAAACATTCGAAGAAGAAACAACGTGCCAGAGTGATTGAGTACTGGATCGAAACGGCCCGGGAGTCGTTCAACATTGGCAACTTCAACACGTTGATGGCCATCATCGCCGGACTAAATCTTTCGCCAATATCGCGGCTGAAGAAAACGGTAAGTTCCTTTAGAATGGTGATCAACGGAATTAGTCTATATTACTATTTTTTATTGTTTCCGACAGTGGGCTAAGATTCAATCGGCCAAATTCTCCATACTGGAGCATCAGATGGACCCGACGAGCAATTTCAGCAGCTATCGATCGACCCTTAAAGCGGCCATGTGGCGATCGGAGGGAGCTACCGATGAACGGCAGCGAATTGTCATTCCATTCTTCAGTCTACTAGTCAAGGATTTATATTTCCTCAACGAAGGGTGTACCAACAAGTAAGTAAAATGTTTGTCTTTGTTTAGTTGATGGAACTTTCCAGCAGTTGTGTTGTGGCTGTTTACGAAGCGCTGACTATAGTTTTTTTATATATACATATATCTTAGTTTTAGAGACTTGCACCCCTCGGTTGGCTCATCTCTTATCGAAAAAAGGAGTGTTATTCGTTATTCTTGATTGTAAGGTCGGACCGAAGGGTACCGATGCAAATATTATTCTATGTCTCTAGATAGTAGTTGCCTGTCTACATCTAAAAAAATTGCCGTCTCCAACCGTAATTGTTGCAAGATCTGTTGGGAGTCAAGACTGACAGCATGGTTCGCTCGTTGTTCGGGAAATAATTTTATGTGACATTTTTCAAAGAATTTGCATGGCTCATGGCTAGGTGTTCATATAGTTTAGAATAGATGGCAATCCTTTAAAAAAATAGTGGTGCGCCGCTTATCGACTGGATTGTTTTGGGACCTTGCGGCAGAGAAAAAGACTGATCCGCCTGATGTTGGCCAGGACATCATCGTCCTCGTTTCCCAAGTGTGTAGGGACTCACTGTTGTTGAGGACTGTTGAGCGCCTCCAGGATTTCCTGAACGAAAGGGTGACGGTTGGTTGCAGAGACTAGTGCTGCCAGGACTCCCGAGTCCGTCACGACGAGTGTCCAACATTTACTTGGTTCAACGCTAGCAGTCTTCTGCGATCTCTGTCGAAAAAGCCGAACAAATGTCCGACAGACGGTGGGAAACTGAGGTGCTTTCGCCAGATTCGATTATTTTTCCTACCTTACCTTTCGCGTTCGAGCCTTCATTGTACCGGATTGTTAAAAATTGATGCTTGTCGTCAACCCGATGTTTCAACAGGCTTTGTGCTGGCTGCTTGTTTAGTCCTTTTGTCAGCTGCTTTTTTATGATAGGTCGATTTTGGGCTTGTCTCCTTTCCAGTTCCTTGCTTCGACGCGGCGGAGACCGGCGATTTTTGGGAGATATTTTTGGCACAGTTGGCGGAGTACTTCGTTGGTTTGACCGAACAGGCTGCAAGAGTCGTCACTACCCCTGGTCTTCTACAGGTAGTCGGGCTTTCCTCCTAACAACTCGATAACGGTTATGTTGGTGGTTTTTGGTCCACATCTCGTTAGATCTCCGGTTGGTAGTTGCCCGAGTCTGCTCAGTCTGCGTGAGATCTCTGGGTTCCCGTTTATGGACCAGATAGGCCTACCCACAGCGGAACTCGAGGTTGTCGAGATGTCGATAGCTTAATCCACGAGTCCTCTACGGAACGTGGATGGTTCGCCACCGTTCAGTATGATGAAGCCGGTGTCAGTTGCCGCACTTAAGACAATGTAGTCAATAGCAGCTCGGGGAACTTTTCCTTGGGGATGTATATAGAAGCCACAGTAATGGAAAAGGGCTACTGGATCCTAACCTAATTGGAAAATCCTCCAATTCTTCTACTGCGACCGATTGGTAGACATTCTCATTTACTTCGGCGGACCACATATACCTGCCACCGAGAGTCCGGTCCATGATGGTGGGCGTGGTCCGGTGGATCTCCTGGAGGACAATCACAACTGGGTTGGAACTGGAGACCATCAGCTTCAGTTACAGAGATTGTTGACGTTGACGTTGCATTGGAGCGCAGGTGTCATGTTTTATGAGCTGGATCTACGCGGTTGCGGATGTGCTTGGGGTATCGTTGAGTTGCTGCTTGGTGCTGAGCTTCCGGAACTCACGACCGGCAGAAATGAGAGAAGTGACAGGGCAATAAAGATGGTGGACGTGAGATTCGACGAGGGTGTACTCCCCCCAGAGCTCTTCCGGAAGCAAGTCTCTCGCCGTAATCCGCTGCTGGTACCGCTGTAGAAGGGGCGTTGGAGCTAGAAGGGCCGGGAAATATAAGAGCATCGTGGACAAATCTTTTTACATGGGGCTTGCCATAGAGACTTACTCCAGTACTTGTGGTGGATGAACTTGATTTGCAAGGATGATATCCGAGTGTCGAGGGTTGTCCGTCAGTTCTGGTTGGGTGTAGCGTCCACACTGACGGGGCCCCGGCTACTCGGACACCTATCTGCGGCTTGTGTCTCTCTTGTTTTCATAGAGGCCCAGAGTGTGTAAGGCGTGGGAGAAAAGCAAGTACTTTGTGTAATTGATACTCGTGTGTGAAGCTTAGTTGGCACATTTCAATTATGTTTGCCGTTGGTATTGTTATTACCGAAGACGATAATAATTACGAATCCATTCATTATTTTTATTTGGGAGATTTTCAGCCGGAGAAGCCATATACGGAGAAGCCGTATACGATAAAAGATATGATATTGGTTTTGTTGGCCAGTATTTATAGGAAGGCAAACTAAGCTTATCAATCCACTTACTGTTCATCCCCAGCTACCGCATCTCGCATGGTCTTCGGGTTGCTGAACTTTGTATTGTTGCTATCATGCTGTTTGCGTTGACGTTGTCATATCCATTCCATACGATGAATCGCTGCAAATTTCATAGGATTTAGCATCGCCCTGCATGTCCTTTTTCTTCTCTTGTTGGCTATATACTTCGGAGTTATTTCTTGAGTGCTCTGTAGAACCATGGCCCGTAGTTTATCGATAATTTTCTCCTTGACTTCAAGACTGGCTTGCAGTTGGTTAATCATTTTTCGTTTGGTCAACTTTGCGTATCTGCTCCTAAACGGTACCACTCTTCTGAACGTTTTCCAGGTTAACTCCGCCGATTTGTGTTGCTTATTGTTGGTTTTTCTCACGTGTTTGGATAAGGTTTCTGATTCCTGGATTGTTTGTGGTGGTGGCGTTTGCATAGAACCCTTTTTGATCGGCGCTGGAACGTGCCTCCCCAGTCAACGCAAGATCGTATATGATGCCACATAAGTGCTAAAGTGGAGGCCATATAGGCAGGCATTGCATTTTATCCCATCATTCGATCTTCTGAGCAAAGATACTGATGATATCCAGGGATATCGATCTTAGTTATCTATCTGCTCAGTAAACAAAGTGCAATGTTCGCCATGGAGAAACATTTTTTCACTGTTTTTGTTGTAGCAACGCCCTCGCAACGTGAACAAACACCGAAACACGCTGGCCATCTGGATCATCATTGAATGCTCAAATGATAATATCTTTTCAGAGTGCTCTTTGATTAGGGATAATATCTTTGCATAAGCAAAGATAATATCCTGTGCTCAGATGATATTGCAATGCCTGCATATAGGTACTTCCCCATACAATATACGTATATCGCCTTCACTTTAGCATTTTATGTTGCATCATATACGATTTTGTGTTGACTGGATCGAAACCTTCCGGACTTGAACAAACGAGACTCCCTAGTCTACTCGGATTCACAGGATCTCAACCTCCATGGTACACAGAGCATTTTCTGCTTGATGTTTGGCGGTCAGGATTCTGGCAAAACTAGTAGAGTTGGCGATCGATCAGAGTGGGCAGTTTGGCTGAACCGTGCTTGGAGCAGTTTCCGCAGGCTTGTTCCGCACTGAGGCACCTCTAGCCGGTGTGCCGGGACCAACCGAAGTTCACGTAAGTTCCAGGATCACCGCACCTGCGAGGATCAATATTATATTGGATGTGTTGACAAACCTACCGTCCGGTAGTTTTTTCTCAATCCTATGCACAACTTCATACGCCTTGGTTTTCAAGCGGATTGAGAAGGTAGTCGTCTGGTAGTTCGACTGCGTCCGCATTTGACACTACGCAACCAATTGTGTTGAGCTGCAGGTAGTATATGATTGACACTGGGGTACCGTCGTTTCGTTTGTCTATTCTCAGCAGACGTTTGTACTGCCTCTGACTTCTAATTCTTCAAGACATATCTAGTGCCTTTTTTTCCTTGCTTGTACTGTCAATCTCCGAGAAAAGATTCGACGAAGAGGCGGAAAATTGACGGGTTCGATGGGCACAGGCCATTCACGCCCTGTATCCGTAGCATTTGTAGCGGACCTGATACATTTTAGGGCTGCATGAGCCACGGGAGCGTACGACCGGTTCACTGAATCAACAATACACGTTCGAGGCCGCATCTCTTCACCCTCGAATGCGCCCCATGCTCGCCAAGTCGTTCGGTACCTGATCACCTCGCTCGCTGCGCTCCACGCCGTCCCGTACCTGCCGGATCGGAAGTGAACACAATCTTTGCAGAATTGCTGTTCAGCATTCTTGCAACATGCCCTACCCATCATACCCTTCCAGCTTTAGCTACCTTCTCCATCCAACTCCATATTCAGTCACTCGAGCTGGCACCGGCGGGGTTCGATTCTTCGCGTAACGCAAACGCTTTGCAAATACGCGAGAAGAATACGAAAAACGTGCGCCTTCACCACATTAGTGCAAGAAGTTCGTCTCACTCCCACTACACAAGTTATTTTTGTAACCTACAACACCACGCGACTTTTCCACGGCGGAGGAAAAGTTCGCCGTTCTACCGCGGCAAATCACTTTCCATCGACCCGTGAGGTACCGTGCATCTTTTCTTTTGCACTTTCGAAAACAGTTCATTGCTCCCACTCGCGCACCGTCTCGGAGGCACCGTGGGCTTCTTTCGCTCTTCTAGAAAATAAGTTCGGCTTCAAGGCTCCCTCAAACCTAAGTGGTTTCATCGCCGCGACGGCGCGACTATATCGCTTCATACAATAGGGCACTGCACGGGCTACTTTGTCTCTTTCTCATTGCAAAGAAATTAGAAAACAACAAGGCCACTAAATTTTAATATTTACATTTACTGGCCTTGTTGTTTTCTACCTTTCATACAGAACGAAAGAGAAAGAGATTTGTCCGACCACTGCCCAATCCTGTGTACCATTTACACTTTTCTACCAACGGCGACCGAATCGCAATCGCCAATCGACGGCGACAGTCACATCCCGTGTGTTTGTGGGGACTTTTACTCCCCCCACAAACATCACTTTCGCACCGGAAGTCACTATCACACCTGCTCAAATGAATTACTATGCGTCTCCTTCCACCACACTACACTTCTGTTCTCAAGTTCGAAGGGCGCATGGGCATCATTCCCTCCCAAAATCTGGAGTCAACCGTCCACATGACGTCACTGGTCAGCTGAATGCACTGAAATCACTTGTTACCAGGGTTCGTACTTTTCGTTTCGATGAGAGGAAATCAAGCGATTTTCTGATCGTAGGGGAAGTTTTTCTCATAGTTTGTGGTGAAAAACATTTCACACTCATCCCTCTTTTCTCTAAAGCAAACCTGAAAGATAAACGAAAATCGTACCTAGTCCATGAATTTCTTTTTTCGTTTCATCAATTTTTACGCCTCACTCACTTTTTGCGAAAATTTTCGGTAAGCAATAACAAAAATTTTATGACCGCAACGGGATTCGAACCTAGAACATCAAAAAATAAAATGGCGAAGGGATGCGGTCACTATAGCCGTACCACCACAACGACTGCATATAGGATTTAGGTTGTTTGTACCATAAACTATACTCTTTCTGCATTTGGTGATAACACGAAATGGATGGAAGAAGTGAGAAAACGAGCAAACCAACTTTTCGCAGCACTGGTAGTGAGGGAAAATTGTTATCTCTCATCAGACCGTTTTTCTCTTCCCCGCAAAACGATTTCTCGGTGAAAATCTAAGCATTCTCTGCTCGTGAGAATGACTGAGAATTAAATACAATCCCTGCTTTCTACATATGCGCGTACAGTACAACGTCAAATCGCACTAAAAGACTGCTCTGACTGAACTGAACTATGAAACTTAATTCATTTGTTTATTTGTTTCGAGCTAAGAAATTAAAGAAATTATGCAATCAAAAAATTAAGAATTGAAGTGTTTTGGAAACTGAGAAATTATGGAATTCAGTGAAGAATTAAGGAATTGAGTGTTATATTATGTAGTTTATGATCGCTCCCTCTGAGCGTAATTTATGAACAACCCCGATGTGTCATATAGATTTAAGTTGTTACTTTGCTCGCGCACGGTTGAGACGTGAAATAAAGTTGTCCTCTCGAAACGTGTTTATTTTTATTTCTACGAAATAAAACATGGTGTCAGAAGCCATCGTGGTGTTCTGAAAGTGTTTCCGGCGTCATTAAACATCGCGGAAGTGTGCGAGGAAAAAACGAGCTCGGGTGGTGGAAGAATCATTCGCGACCGAGACAGATAATTACAGTGCGCGTGTAGCAAACAAGTCGAATTCTGTCTGGCGGCCATATTTCTTTCGCTGTGCCTACTTCGTGTGATTTTCCCGACAGTGTTGAAAATTGTGTTTCAGAATGAATTCCGAACAATTTTCTCGATTTATGGAGCACCAAAATGGTGTGTTTAGAGAAATGGTGCTTGCACTGCATCAAATAGGTGCACCACAGCAAGTAGAAAAATCTGCAGCTCTTCCTGTTCCTCTTCCTCCACCGCTAGAGCTGGAAGGCGATATGGAGCAGAACTTCGATTTTTTTTCACGTAACTGGGAAAACTATTCTAGTGCGGTGGGAATGGATAAGTGGCCTGCGGATCAGAACAGGAAGAAGACAAGTGTATTGTTATCAGTGATTGGAAAATCTGCGCTCAAAAAGTATTTTAATTTTGAGTTGACAAACGCAGAACAGGAAGATCCGACCGCCGCCATTGCGGCAATCAAGCGGAAAGTGGTTCGCGAGAGAAACAAAATGGTTGATTGGTACGATTATTTGTCATTGGTACAACTAATGTCAGAAAGTATTGATGAATATGTGGCTCGGTTGAAACCGTTAGCCAAATTGTGTCGGTTCGGTGCTTTAGAAGAAGAACTAGTTATGTACAAGGTGGTGACCTCCAATAAATGGCCGAAGTTGCGAGCCAAATTATTGACGACCCAAAATCTTACGTTGGCCAAAGCTATCGATATGTGTCGCGCGGAAGAAATTGCCGAAAAGCATGCTACTGCTGCAGGGCATTCCAGTGGTGAAGTGAACATGGTCAAAACCAGGAAGAAAAATTTAAAATGCAAATTCTGCGGCGATTGGCATGACTTTGCGAAGGGATCGTGTCCGGCTTTGGGAAAAAAGTGTCGTCAGTGTGGTGGTAGAAACCACTTTGAAAAAGTTTGCAAGGCGGATGGTAAGAAGATGAAGAACAAGAGAAGAGTGAAAAAAGTGCATAATGACAGTTTCTCGGGTTCCAGCCCGAGTGAATGCAGTGACAATTCAACGACTGATAGCGAAGAAGAAGCGGTGATTGGAAAAGTGTATGATTCTTCGGATACTGGAGGCAACGTGCTCGCTGATCTGGAAGTGTTCATCGGAAATAAGTGGCAGTCTGTGCGTTGCGAACTGGATACTGGCGCAAATACAAGCCTCGTAGGAGTCAATTGGTTGAAGAAGATAGGAGGTGAAAACGGTCCCAAAGTGCTTCCATCAAAATACCGGCTGCAAAGTTTTGGAGGAGGCTCGATCCCAGTACTTGGAGAAGTCAGAATCCCGTGTCGACGAAGCGACCGCAGGTACACTCTGGCGTTGCAAGTTGTAGACGTCAATCATATGCCACTCCTGTCAGCGAAGGTATGTAAAAAGCTTGGTTTTGTTAAATTTTGCCACTCTGTGATGCTCCAACCCCCGAAATCGGAGAAGGAACTCCTTAATATTTTTCGAATAGAAGCTGAGCAGATCATTAATCAGCATAAGACGCTCTTTGAGGGATATGGAAAATTCCCAGGGGTTGTATCTTTGGAAGTTGATCCCGATGTTGTCCCATCAATCCAGTCGCCTCGACGAGTTCCCATTGCAATGCGTGGACCTCTGAAAGATGAATTGAAGAAGCTAGAACAAGAAGGTATTATTGTGAAAGAAAATCAGCACACGGATTGGGTTAGCAATATAGTGCTGGTTAAAAGAGGTGGTCAAACAGGGTCAGTTCGTATATGTTTAGACCCAATTCCACTTAATAAAGCCTTGAAACGACCCCATCTTCAATTCACTACAATCGATGAAATCTTACCAGAGCTAGGACGAGCGAAAGTATTTTCGACAGTCGATACAAAAAAGGGCTTTTGGCACGTGCTTTTGGATGAAGAGAGTAGCAGACTGACGACCTTTTGGACTCCTTTCGGACGGTATAGATGGATACGAATGCCCTTTGGAATAGCGCCGGCACCTGAGATTTTCCAGGTTAAACTACAGGAAGCAATTCAGGGACTAAAGGGAGTAGATTGTTTGGCTGATGATGTTTTGATTTTTGGATCTGGCGAAACTTTGAAAGAGGCATTAGAGGACCATAATCGAAATCTGAAGGAGTTGTTAGTACAGCTGGAGAAAAACAACGTGAAGCTGAACCTAAATAAAGTGAAACTATGTGAAACATCGGTCAAGTTTTTCGGTCACATTCTGACGAACCAGGGTTTGAAGGCGGATGAAAGCAAAATAGCAACGATAAAGGAATTTCCTTCACCAACGGATCGCAAACAACTGCAGAGATTCATCGGAATGTTGAATTATCTCGGGCGCTACATTAAAAATCTTAGTGCCGAAAGTACTGTGCTGCGGAGATTGATTTCAGAGAAGGAACCTTGGACTTGGACGGCAACTGAAGAAGAGGAATTTAACCGGATGAAATCGATTGTAGCAGATGTAGGCACACTACAATACTATGACGTGACCAAACCACTAGTGATAGAATGTGACGCAAGCTCGTTTGGATTGGGCGCCGTAGTGTTCCAGGAAAAAGGAGTCATTGGATATGCATCACGGACACTAACGGCTACAGAGAAGTGCTATGCTCAAATCGAAAAGGAGCTGCTGGCAATCGTTTTTGCGTGTGTTCGTTTTGACCAGTTGATCGTGGGTAATCCGAAGACCATAGTACGAACAGATCATAAGCCGCTGTTAGCTGTGTTTCGAAAACCATTGCTGTCTACTCCTCGTCGTCTACAGCATATGCTGCTTAGCTTGCAGAGATACAATCTAGAGTTGCAATTTGTCACTGGTAAAAACAATGTGGTAGCTGATGCCATATCAAGAGCTCCACTGAACGAAAAGCACTCAGAAGATTGTTTTGATAAGCGAAATATATATTGCGTTTTCAATGAAATGGAGTCATTAAACATGAGCAGCTATCTCAGTATCACCGATGAACGACTCAACGAAGTGATAGCGGAAACAAGTGTTGATCCTACCATGCAGATACTCATCCAGTACATCAAACAAGGCTGGCCATCTTCTATCGATAAAATTCCTGATGCGGCTAAAGTGTACTTTAAGCATCGCGACGAGCTGTGTACACAAGACGGAATAGTTTTTAGGAGTGACAGAATTGTCGTTCCACACACATTGAGGAAGAAACTAACGGAAAAAGTCCATCTAAGCCACAATGGAATTGAGGCTACTTTAAAGTTGGCCCGTGCGAACCTGTTTTGGCCAGGAATGAGCGGTCAAATAAAAGATGCTATAATGCAATGTGAGATTTGTGCTAAGTTTGCTCCTTCACAATTGTCACCAGCTATGAAAAGCCATGTTATACCTGTGCACCCATTTCAAGTAGTTTCGATGGATGTATTTTTTGCGGAGTATCTGGGGGATAAAAAGAAGTTCTTGGTAACAGTAGACCATTTTTCTGATTTCTTCGAAGTCGATATTCTGAAGGACCTCACCCCACAAAGCACAATCAAGGTTTGCAAAACTAACTTCTCTCGCCACGGTAGACCTCAATTGGTCGTTACAGATAATGGGACAAATTTCATCAACAAAGATTGGAAGCAATTCGCTCAAGATTGGGATTTTCAGCACACAACTTCGGCTCCACATCATCAACAAGCTAACGGAAAAGCAGAAGCAGCAGTGAAGATTGCCAAACGTTTGCTTCAAAAATCCAAAGAATCTGGTGTGGACTTTTGGTACGCACTGCTACATTGGCGGAACGTGCCGAACAAAATTGGCTCGAGCCCTGTGGTGCGAATGTTTTCGCGAAGTACGCGATGCGGAATACCAATGTCGGCAGAGCACCTCATTCCAAAATCACAGTCTGGCGTTCCGGAGACTATTGAAAGGAACAGACGAAAGGCGAAGTATTATTATGACAGGAAGACTCGAAAATTACCTACTTTGGAAACAGGAGATCCTGTATATGTGCAACTCCATCCGGAAACTTCGAAGCAGTGGACACCGGCAAGCATCGACAGCAGGTTGAATGAGCGTTCCTATATTGTTGATGTGAACGGTGCAAGTTACCGACGGGATCTGGTAAACCTAAAACCACGTAAGGAACCGGTAGTCACGCCTACCCAGCCATCAAGCGCTCCAGATTTACTACCAGCAGTCGTTCCGGACAAATCTACGAAGCCATCCTCGGTTGTGTTTGACACACTAAACTGTGACGAAACGATTGAGACAGCATCAAGTCAAGAGCCTGCGAATGAATCATCTGGCCAACCGGAAGAACATGCTGTCAGGCCGAGAAGAAACACGAGACAACCGATTCGTTATCAAGATTATGTAATGGAGTAATTATTTTCATAAACAAAACGGGGAAGATGTTATATTATGTAGTTTATGATCGCTCCCTCTGAGCGTAATTTATGAACAACCCCGATGTGTCATATAGATTTAAGTTGTTACTTTGCTCGCGCACGGTTGAGACGTGAAATAAAGTTGTCCTCTCGAAACGTGTTTATTTTTATTTCTACGAAATAAAACATTGAGAAACTAAGGAATTAAGACTCTGAGAGATTAAGGAATTGAGGCATTAAGGAATTACGAATCTAAGGAATTAGGTTTTAAAAATTAAGCGATTAAGGAATTCGTGAATAAAGGAATGAATGAAATCAGTAATAAAGGACTAAGGATCTAAGGCATAGTTTCTCAAAGTGGTGGGTCGCGACCCCCCAGCCAGTGTAAATCTTATGGAAGGGGGTCGCGACCCCCCAACTTTGGGAAGCTATGATCTAAGGAATTAAGAAATTCAAGAATTAAGGAAATTATTTATTAATTAGGGCCCTCCTTAGCCGTGTGGTAAGACGCGCGGCTACAAAGCAAGACCATGCTGAGGGTGGCTGGGTTCGATTCCCGGTGCCGGTCTAGGCAATTTTCGGATTGGAAATTGTCTCGACTTCCCTGGGCATAAAAGTATCATCGTGCTGGCCTCATGATATACGAATGCAAAAATGGTAACCTGGCTTAGAAACCTCGCAGTTAATAAATGTGGAAGTGCTTAATGAACTGCGAGGCGGCTCTGTCCCAGTGTGGGGATGTAATGCCAATAAGAAGAAGAAGAAGATTTATTAATTACCAGACTAAGGCCAGAGTGGCCTGTGCAATACATAAAAGTCTTCTCCGTTCAGCTCGGTCCATGGCTGCACTTCGCCAACCACGCAGTCTGCGGAGGGTCCGCAAATCGTCCTACAGCTGATCGATCCACCTTTCCCGCTGTGCACCTCGCCTTCTTGTTCCCGTCGGATCGTTGTCGAGAACCATTTTCACCGGATTACTGTCCGACATTCTGGCTACGTGCCCGGCCCACCGCAGTCTTCCGATTTTTGTGTTGTGAACGATGGATGGTTCTCTCAACAGCTCATGCAACTCGTGGTTCATTCGCCGCCTCCACGTACCGATCGCCATCTGCACCCCACCATAGATGGTACGCAGCGCTTTCCTTTCGAAAACTCCCAGTGCGCGTTGGTCGTCCATGAGCATCGTCCAGGTCTCGTGTCCGTAGAGAACTACCGGTCTAATAAGTGTTTTGTAGATAGTCCGTTTGGTACGACGGCGAACTCTATTCGATCTTGCAAAGTCCAAAGTACATACGATTTCCTGCCATGATGCGTCTCCGAATTTCTCTGCTGATATCGTTATCAGCGGTCACCAGTGAGCCCAAGTACACGAATTCTTCAACCACCTCGATTTCGTCACCACCGATAGAAACTGGTGGTGGGTGGCTTACATTGACCTCTCTTGAGCCTCTTCCTATCATGTACTTCGTCTTCGACGTGTTGATGACTAGTCCAATCCGTTTAGCTTCGCTTTTTAGTCTGATGTAGGCTTCCTCCATCCTCTCAAAGTTACGTGCCATGATATCAATTTCGTAGGCGAAACCAAAAAACTGGACGGACTTAGTGAAAAATCGTACCACTCGTGTCAATTCCTGTCCTTCGTATTACTCCCTCCAAAGCGATGTTGAATAGCAGACACGAAAGACCATCACCTTGCCGTAACCCTCTGCGTGTTTCGAAGGGACTCGAGAATGCCTCTGCCCCCCCTACGCACATCACCCGATCTATCGTCACCTTGATTAACCGTACCGGAAACCCGTTTTCGTGCATAAGCTGCCATAGTTGTTCCCAATTGATTGTATCATATGCGGCTTTGAAGTCGATAAATAGATGATTTGTGGGCAAGTTGTATTCGCGGCATTTCTGCAATACCTGACATACGGCGAACACCTGGTCTGTGGTAGAGCGTTCACCCATAGATTCCGTCTGGTGCTGCTCCATGAACTCTCTTGCAATTGGTGTTAGTCGGCGGCATAAAATTTGGGAGAGTACCTTGTAGGCGGCGTTCTGCAATGTGATTGCGCGGTAGTTGCTACAACCCAGCTTATCGCCCTTTTTGTAGATGGGACACACGACACCTTCCATCCACTCCTGCGGCAGAACCTCATCCTCCCAAACCTTGGTCATCACCCAGTGCAGCGCTCTAGCCAGTGCCTCACCACCGTGTTTAAACAGCTCTCCTGGTAGTTTGTCAACTCCAGGGGCTTTGTTGTCTTTCAGCCAGCCTATCTTTTTCTGGATTTCCTGGAGATTCGGAGGCGGAAGTCGCATGCCCTGCGAGCGTGCTTCTAGGTTCATTACCATACCGCCACCGTTGTCTGCCATATCGCCATTCAGGTGCTCTTCGTAGTGCTGCCGCCACCTTTGGATCACCTCACGCTCTTTTGTAAGAAGGTTCCGGTTTATGTCCTTACACATATCGGGCTGTGGCACGTGGCCCTTACGTGAACGGTTCAACTTCTCATAGAACTTTCGTGCGTTATTAGCGCGGTACAGTTCCTCCGTCTCTTCACGGTCTCGATCTTCCTGCTGGCGCTTTTTCCTACGAAAAATCGTTCGCCCTCGTGCGGTGTTGCAGCAATCTCACCCATGCTGCATTCTTCTCCTCAACTAACTGCTTACATTCGCCGTCATACCAGTCGTTTCTCTGATCCGGAGCCACCGTGTCTAGTGCAGCGGTTACGGTGCTTCCAATGGCGGATCGAATATCTCTTCAGCCATCTTCAAGATATGCTGCGCCTAGCTGCCTTTTTCCGTTGGGAGTTCCACTTCCAGCTGCTGCACGTAGTCTTGGGCTAGTCTACCGTATGGTAGCCGCCCAATGTTTAGCCGCGGCAGACGACTCCGACGCGTGTTGTACACCGTCGAGAGTTTTGAACGCAGACATACTGCAACGAGGTAGTGGTCGGATTCAATATTCGCACTGCGGTAAGTGCGTACGTTTGTGATGTCGGAGAAGAATTTACCCTTTTGGGGTGGGGGGGGGTGGTTAGGTGTCTAAGATTGTGTGGCAGTGCATATATTAGGTACCGTTGTTCGGGGTGACATTTGGCCAAGGGGGTAAAATTAGGCCAAAAACGAAAAATGTTTCCACTTCTAATATCTCAGAAACTGTTACGAATTTTGATGAAAACTTCAAACGGTTCGAAATTATATTTAAATTCGCGTCTAGGAAATCACAAAGCAAATTCCCAAAACTATTTGTGCTCGTACCATAATGCTTGGAAATTGAATGCAAAATTATTGATCTAATGAACCCGTATTAAAATAGTGTCAGTAATGCCCCACAAATCTATAATATAACTAGTTTTTAGATCAATGGATACCTGGTTATCATGTTACGATAATCTGTTGTTGTTTTATCGAATTTTATGGATATTTTGTATAGCGGTTCTGGTTTTTCGTAGCAACGAACAATGCACGCTGAAAAGGGGTGAGATTGGGCCAAGCCTTTGGTTGATTTGCCTTACATAGTTGGTAAGAGCCGTAATGTAGGCAATTATTTTTGATGAACGATTGAATCGTTACATCGTCACCGCTGAACTTTATTTCACTTGGCCCAATGTCACCCCCTGTGAGGGGTGAGAATGGACCAATTTCAAACAACATATAACTTTGTAGAATTTTCCTCATTTATTATTTTTTCCCCAAACAGTGGTAAATTTATTATTCAAGCTTGTATCAAACTAATTAAAGCTTGATTCCAATGTTAACTACTAGAGCTTTGTAACATTTACTTGGAGCATACCACATTTTGGCCCAATGACACCCCTGTGGCAAAGAGGGCAGGGGGGTCTAGAAATCTCAAAAATAGTGGACGTCATATTTGAATCGCCCCTTAGCTAATTAAAAGTTTATGAATTAAGGGATTCAAGAATCATGGACTTGAGGAATAAGGAAATGAGGGAAAGTTGGAATTCATGAGTAAAGGAATTCAGTAATTGAGTAATTAAAGAATTGAGGAATTAACAAATTGAAGATCTAAGGGATTAGAGTACATATTAAGGAATTGTGGAATTATAAAATTAAGGAATTAAGGAATTGAGGAATTAAAAACTTAATTTGAGGAATTAGGAAATTAAGGAATGAAGCAACTAAAGAAATAAAAAATATGGAATTGAAGAATTTAGGAGTTTATTAATTAAGAAATTGAGAGGAATTACGGATCTGATGAATCAAGAAATTGAGGATTAAAGAAATTAAAATAAATTCATTAAGGAATTACGGATCTTTGGAATTGAGGAATAAATGAATTGGGGAATTGGGGAATTGGGGAATTGAGGAATTAAGGAATTAAGAGTTTAAGAAATCATGGAATTGGGGAACTAAGGAATCGAGGGATAAGAGAATGTTGGAATTTATGAGTTAAGGAATTCGGTAATTAAGTAATTAAGGAATTGAGAAATTAGGGAATTGAAGAATTAAGGGTAGTAAGAAGAGTATTAAGAAATTAAGTATTATGGAATTGTGAAATTAAGGAATTAAGTAATTAGGAAATTAAAGAATTGAGGAAAAAAGGAATTAAGAAATTTAAGAATTATGATGTAAATTATAAATTAGGGAATTAGGGAATTTTGAAAATATGTAATTGAGGTGTTTAGGAATTTATTTATTAAGGAATAAATTAAGGAATTGAGAAATTAAAGAATCAAGGTATTGAGGAATGAAGGAATTAAGGAATTACGGAATTGTAATACATATACAGCAAGGCAAATAAACGAGAATTATTAGAAATAATGATACCTTCTTCCCTAGAGTGCTTTTTTGATTCTCTTTATGTATGTACGAGAAAGTCACTATCAGCGCTGATTGAATTGAATTAATTAGTTTTTTTTGTATATTTCCAACTTCAATCAACCGCACGTACAATAATACTGTTATCAATTTTCCCACAGACTACCCAACGGCCATATCAACTTCGAGAAGTTCTGGCAACTGGCCAAGCAGGTCAATGAGTTCATCGGCTGGAAGCAGGTCACGTGTCCTTACGAAAAGAACAGCAAAATCATAATGTTCCTACAGACCAACAGTATTTTGAACGAGAACACATTGGCGATGGCATCATTCGACTGTGAACCACCGGAGAACAGTAGCGAGAAGGATCGCTACAAAACTCTCAAACACGAGCACTTCAACAACTAGTTTTTCGTCGGTATACCGAATTTCAGTTTCGCACAAGTTTTACACATTCTACTATAGCCGAACTCCTATAGTTTCCGACAGATCTACTTACACAACTCATGCAAAACTACATCAAAGGGAAAACACACCGACACAAAGAGACGAAATCTCAAATTTGACACTGCATTTATTGATAAAAGATTTTTAGATATTTTTTAGAATACGATAAATCTTTTCTGTAGCCATAAGCGGTTCCCCCCTTTAGATAGAAGAGACAAGCACGAGTCTCCATCAAGGTGAAGCGATGCCGGTAGATCGACATAACAAACATAAGACAGATGCTCTGTAACTGTAGGCCGAATATTGAATCAGTAATATTAAGTGTGGTACGGGGTAACGTACGTAGCTCGATATAGAAGCGCATGGTAAACTCTGTGCGGATCCTTATACCAACTAAGAAGAAAAAGCATAATTTTGTTTCACCCAGTGAAAAGTGTAGCAACCTTTTGAACGTATTTCAAAAATATGAAGAAAGGCTGAATGGACTTTATGCGTTGCTAACAGCAAACCGATTGTGATTAGTTTTATTCGTTTATCGCGCGATAGGCACTTACTTATTTATTTTGTTGTTGTTTTTTTATTATTAACTTCGAAGATTTTATTTCACTTTGTTTTACCTGTCCGAATGTAAAAAAAAAGTATAGTTTATTTATAGTCCGTAATGCGTGAATGTTCATTGTATAGATTAAGCTTTAGGTTGAGGAGTATTACTTTAGAGTGTAAAATCACACAAAGGCAGTCTCTTGCATTGTCCGCCAGCATGACACAAATATAGGTTACTTTGATTGATTTTTCATTTTTTTATACACGTCAATAGAAGACGAAGAAAAACGAGCCGAATATATTAATATGTTTGTTGTGGTACCTACTAATGCGTATTGTGAATTGGTTTCCCTTTACTGAATTTACTGATTTTTGGAATTTCCAAATTTCTAGTAATCAAATTTTTACAGAAATACACCGAAAGGATTTGAATGAGGGGTATATACAGAAGCATGCCAACTTTATAATCAATGAGATCAGAAGTAGTTTTCTTTTCCTCTTTATTATTTGGTCAAATTTAAAACGATATAGGTATACTGCCGTGAATCGCATATCTGTCCCATATGCATAGGAAACCCAGCAAAGATGGGACAGATATGCGATTCACGGCAGTATAGTAGCTTGATGTCAAAGTTCATATATCTGATTTTCACTGGGAATAATCTATTTTATGTTGGGGGTCAATTTTATTTTAAGAAAATGGACTGCTAACTTTTTAATTTTTTTGTTCCGGTTTGTAAACTTTGTATACAAGTTCAAAAAAACAATTTCTCATTTATTCTGATGATGTTCAAACGATGCAAATGATATCAACATATTTTCGCAAAGTTCTAAAACCGTTTACTATAGCCATCTCAAATTCGACAAACAGGCCACTTACACCTCTCTGCTTCTACCCACAGCCCTTCTCCCGTGATAAAACACGTAGTCTGAATAACCTATTACGCTAATAAAGCAAAATTCTTCAAGTGGTATGGTTCAGCCGCTTTCAATAGTCACTTTTATTTAAATATGACCAATACTATACAATTCCGAATGGTTCGATTCATTTCCCATATATAATTTTGATAAGTTAATTAAAGCGACCTGCTTTCGATGCATTTTTCTAATCAAACGCTTCGTCAAACAGTTCTCTGTCAGAAAAGAATTTCGCAAAATATGAATTTTGGTAAAAGTACATTCCTCGCTGCAGTTAGCATTGGAATGTACAATGGATTATCAATTCCGATTCAAGGCAATTTTGTTATCTCTCCATATTGCAAATCAAAGTATTAATTTTATGTATCCCTCTATTGACGGAATGTACATCCTTACAACTATTTCGGCTAAAATTCCATTATATTTTCACCACTTAGATTTCATTTCATTTCTTGAATACTTAAAATTGCATACTTATCAACTGAGGCGTAGCGAATATAAACACATTTATCAAGGGATCAGGCAGAGATGAAGAATTTAAATAATAGGGCTCAGTGATATTACCGCCATTTATTCACTCAAATACGATGCTCAGTTGTCGCCACCTTTCGACTCATAAAAAGAACAACTTTTGAAATAAACGCAAAATTAACAAGGTGAACCATTATTTGTAGATGATCTTACAGTCAATGTATTTTAGGCATACGGCTCTTACATCACTCATAACAGATATCGAATACAAGAAGTACATTATACACTAAAAACAACAAGTAAGCAAGTAAATAAAAAGTATTGAATACGCATCTGACTCCAAACTATCGTTGTTTCAATTCCCTCCTTCACAAAATCCCATAACGTTCTTTCAGTTTCCCCAGCACGCCATCGTTGTGCGTATTCTGCGAAAGCACAATGTCATCGAGAGAATTTTGCTCCATCGTCTTATCGTTGCACACGAGGCAATGTGCACGGGCCGCGTGCTGCTTCAGAATCAGATCCTGGGAGATGCTCGCGGCGATGGTTTCCTTACCCAACTGCTTCTGAAGGCCGGCCGAAAATCCTTGGTGCTGCGCCAACTTGAAAGCCATCGCAAAACCGGACCGATAGCCTCGATCGAAATCTTTCTGATAGATCGTTTCACGACCATCGGAAAGGCCATCGGCGAATCCATTCTGTGGGTAGTATTTACGAATTGGTTTAATTAAAGAGTCAGTAAAAAGTGGAATAGATGAAAATGGTGCAAGAACGCCATACGGGGCAAGATCGCTAACAGCGAATGTTGCATCAGTAAGCATTATTTTTACATTATTTAAACGAGGGAAGATGCTCTACAATGTAAAAGGGTAATGAAACTGCAAAACCGAAATAACCTAAACAACCTAAATAAATAATAGAAGAAAACTTAGAAATTTGTCGGCTTGGGGTAATACTGCCAATTCTAACAATACAATATTTAAAAGGCAAATTTACATCACTTGTACATAATCCATTGAAGTGAAAAAAGGATAACTAATGTTCAAACCAAGTTCAAAACAGTTTTTTGAGTATTTTATGAATATTGCTCGTCTTGCCCCGAGGGGGTGGCGAATTCGCCCCTTACAGCAAATAAACGTCTTGAAAAACATATTTTTTAAAACCAATTAATAATATGTTTAAACTTTAATAATCAATATTGTTACATGGAAGTCGTTTGCTAATTACGTAAGCATATATGGAGAGAGCGGGGTTTGATTTTCTTATTTTTCATGTAATCAAAAAATAATTTGTATTGGAAAAATCTTACAAGGGGTCCGAATAACCAAGAAAAAAATGCTTACGTTATTAGTGAACGAACACATGCTAGTATTAAGAAAATACCCAAAATAGATGGCTAAAAGACAAATCTGCAGCATGCGGAGGATTTTTAGTGTTCCACAAGAGTCAGAGCTTAGGGTGGCGTTCTTGCTACACGTTCCCATATGTTTTGATACCGACAAGCTAGGACAATACAAAAGCTAAATGATTAAACCGATCTACTAGTGCGTCAATGAAGTCTACCGATGTGCTTTACTACAGGTGTGGCCCAAACCTGTAGAGAGAGAGAAACTCTCAGCTGGGTTGCCGAAGATGGCCGAAGGCAACCGAATGTGACGTCACGTCTGGCATACTCAGTACAATTTTTATAACAGACGTGACATTTCACTCCGCCCGCCCACTGTGGGTGGCGACGTTTACATTATTTTTTCTATAATACAGACATAGAGGACTTTGGCCCACACCTTTACTGAAGCACATCGGAAGTCTACATAACATGTGTATGGTTTGTCACGGTTTTTAAGAAAAACACACTTTCCCCTTGCGTGGTTGGCGTAGTGCAGCCATGGACCGAGCTGAATGGAGAAGTCTTTTATGTGCAGCACAGGCCACTCCGGCCTTAGTCTGATGATAAATAAACACTTTCCCCTGAATGATTGGTAAAAGTAAAAAAGTGCTGAAGTTGTACCGAAACGCTGGCTGAATGCTATCTTTTTTTATTGGGCCCGACCAACAGGGACCTAACGGTGCCTATCACTAACTAATATAGGGGAAGAGCACCCCAGCAACAACCACCGCGCATGACCCGCAATGCTCTTCATATTTACATACGGAGGTCTCCGCAGAGCTCCCGCGACGTGTTTTTCGTCGGGGCGAGCTAAGTGTTTACATAATCACATTAGTCTCCACTGCAACCGTTGGTTTTTGTTTTGTTTTTGTTTTTTTTTATAGAGGGATGAGGGATGCATACAGACACCTGAAATTATCACTCAGGGAGTGGGGTTGGCGCTGAAGGCAGAAGGCCAGCTCGCCGGACCCACTAAACCCACCCAAGCAACAGAAGGTTACTTGAGTTACCCTCTCTACTAATACCCTGGTACCCCCAGAAACTGCCTCCTAGCATTACTTCTGGGGAATAGGCAGTACTTAATGTACTCGCTCATTCACGCTCACACAGGTACTCATCCCGTATGAGTCTTACTTGGGTGCTCTCTCTAACACACCCTGACACTCTTTCTGACGCACCATATGAGTCTTACTTGGATGCTCACCCTTTACGCACCATGTGAGACTAACTTGGATGCTCACATTACCACCTGATTCACGCTCTAGCACACAAACCGGAGACTTATTTGGGTGCTCACTCTAGCTCACCCTGCCACTCCTCTTGACACACGCTCTGACACACCATGTGGGACTTACTTAGGTTCTCACTTCTGACATGCCATGCGAGTTTGACTTGGGTGCTCGCCCTTAACATACCATGTGAGTCTGCCTTGGGTGCTCACCTCTAACTTGTCACGCGAGGCTGACTTGGATGCTCACTCTACTCACCTCTGCCATGCCTCGAGGTGTCGATAGCGATAGTCTATACTAACACCTATGCGCTCATTCTTCTGCCATGCCTCGTGGAGGCGACTGCAATTGCCACCCGCTGCGACACTCTTACCTCGACATGTGCAAACCTCTCATTCACTTCCCCGCGCTCAGCCTGTTTTCGCTCTAACTAACCAATCACAAGTTAGTCATGCTTGTCGACTGCTGCTCGGCGCGCCAGATTCTCTGCAAGCTGCAGGCAATCTGAGTGGTTGCAGTCGAAACTGCGTTCCAACGCTTGGCACATCCTCTGGATAAGGGTATCCGAGGTTGTGTTCCGACCGTAAACGTCTAGCATAGCTCTTCTGTCGACGTCTGGAGCAGGTCAACGAATTCCAAGAGTCACTTTACTTGGTAATCATTGACTACGAAAAAGCTTTCGATCGTCTCAATCACGAGAATATGTAGGGCGCCCTGAGACGCACCTAAACGACTTCGAATTGGCTGATGACGTTGCACTTCTCGCGCAACGGTGCTCTGATATGCAGAGTAAGCTCAACGACCTTGCCGAGCGCTCCTCTTCGGCAGGTTTAGTCATCAACGTCAACAAAACCAAATCGTTGGATGTTAACACGGTGCCTCCTTCCAGTTTCACAGTAGCTGGCAACCAGTGGAGAATGTTGAAAGCTTCCAATATATTGGTAGCCAAATGGCGTCAGACGGCGGTACCAAGATCGACATAGGCGCACGGATTAAGAAAGCAAGGGCTGCCTTTGCAAGTTTAAGAAATATCTGAAAAAACAGGCAGATAAGTGAACGCACCAAAATAAGAATTTTCAACTCTAACGTGAAATCTGTGCTGTTATACACTAGCGAAACATGGTGTGTATCAATGGAGAACTCTCAACGGCTGCAGGTGTTCATTAACAGATGCTGCGGTATATAATTCGGGCTTGGTGGCCTCACCAGAACAGACATTCGGGATCGAAAGTGGGGCTGGGTCGGCCACACTCTACGTAGGGGCGGAAACGAAATCTGTAAACAAGCATTAGACTGGAACCCAGCGGGACATCGCAGCAGAGGCAGACCCAGAGGCTCATGGCGGCGAAGCCTCAATAAAGAAATAAAAAAAGTCGACCGAAATCTAACCTGGCAACAGGTTAAAGCGATAGCCGGGCAACGCTCAGGATGGACATCTTTCAAGTCGGCCCTTTGCACCACCGGAGGTGTACAGGATCCATAAGTAAGTAAGTTTCGTCCAGGGTTACTGATTCCTACATAGCATCATCTTTCGCTTGAGATGCCGCTCAGCTATGAATAGCACAGCTTTTGTTTGTATGTCTTCGTCACACGTGAGAACACGATACGCAATGAACCAAACCATGCATTTTGGGCTTCCCTTTTCATCCGTGCTTTTGCCAATCACTGAGTTACCAGTAACTGCAAATTGGAAGCAAATGGCACTCACCAGTTATTTGTATCTGCACGGATTCTTGCTTTGCGTATAAAGTGTTCATCGCATTCCTTGTTGATTGCATCACGAGCGATGGATCGCCAAAACGCATCGCGAGTGATGATGATTGAGTATGATTGGAAGTTGTAAGGAGCGTTACTCAGGATTCTCTTATGGTTACCTAGAGGTTCTGCGTTAGCCTTTCGGAACATTTGAAGCGCAAGCCGCGTGGGTTTGTATTTAGTACATGTGGGTGTTAATTATTGTTATATCGCTTCGAACTTAAGAGATAGACGCATACAGTATTCATCAAAGTTATTTGGGAGATCTAGGGCTTCTAGTTGAAGGTGAAATCAGATGCATCTGCTTGACAGCGCTAGAGTATGTGCGACGACGTAATGGGGTTGAAACTTATACGATTTAACGCTTTAACAGGCAGATGAATCCAAACAATAAATTAAAAACCCAGATTAATCCACCTAGCAGTGATGATGCCTTTCTCGTGCATTATAAAATATATTGAAAGAATCACATTAGAAAGGTCAAAAAAGCTCTTTAGGAGAATAGATCACATTTTTCGATCATTTTGCATGTTTTTGCATTAGTTAAAATGTATTGCCACCATTTTTGGTTTTTTCGGTTTTGAATTTTTTTCCAAGGGGGGACCCTTGGGAAAAAACAATGATTTTTCAATACAGTAATACCTCGATATAACGTAACCTCGATATAACGTAACCTCGATATAACGTAACTCGATATAACGTAATTTTTACCTCGATATAACGTAACTTTTTTTTTGCTCCCATTTTTAACAGTTTACATTATAAACGTGATTCATTGAGTATAGAAATATTTTTTCAATTCTAGGCCACTATAGGACCATCCTCAACAGACATAGGGTGGAGGGAAGAATCTAAGATTTTGAGACGTGACGTCACATTCCAAATGTTCACGTTCCGACATATCCTCTCTATGAGGCTGTCTGGGTTCATTCATTATCATTCATTTAGTTTACATCTTAACAGAAAACACTGAATCAGTAATTTGACGCTTCAATACACGGTTCGAGGCCGCATATCTCCAACCTCGAATGCACCCCTCGCTCGCCAAGTCGTTCTGCACCTGGTCAGCCCACCTCGCTTGCTGTGCTCCACGACTGCTTGTACTTGCCGGATCTGGGGCGACCACCATATTTGCAGGGTTGCTATCCGGCATTCTTGCAACATGTCCTGCCCATCGTACTCTTCCGCTTTAGCTACCTTCTGAATACTGGGTTCGT
Source organism: Armigeres subalbatus (assembly GCF_024139115.2). Classification (NCBI taxonomy): domain Eukaryota; kingdom Metazoa; phylum Arthropoda; class Insecta; order Diptera; family Culicidae; genus Armigeres; species Armigeres subalbatus. The sequence continues at coordinate 162,988,048 of NC_085139.1, forward strand.
CGTAGAGCTGGCAATGCTCATGGTTCATCCTTCCCCGCCACACACCGTCTTCTTGCACATCGCCAAAGATGGTCCTTAGCAGCTGTCTCTTGAATACTCCGAGTGCTTGCAAGTCTTCCTCGAGCATGGTCCAAGTTTCATGTCCGTAGAGAACTACCGGTCTTATGAGCGTTTTGTACATGATACATTCGGTGCTGGTGTGAATCTTTTTTGACGGCAGTTTCTTCTGGAGTTTGTAGTAGGCCCGACATCCACAGATGATGCGCCTTTTCCAACATTATTTTCCTACCAACATTATTTTCAGCCGTTAGCAAGGATCCAAGGTAGACGAATTCATCGACCACCTCGAAAGTGTCCCCGTGTATCGTGACATTTCTTCCCAGGCGATCCTTGCGGCGCTCAGTTTCGCCCATACACCACCAGAGCAACTTTTGTTACTTCACGTTTCAGGGGGTGTACAGTTCTACCACCTTTGCAATTTATCGGCCGATAGTGTCCATGTCATTCACGAAACAAATAAATTGATTGGAACTTTTGACAATCGTACCCCGGCTGTTACACCCGGCTCTCCGCATGTCACCTTCTAGTATAATGTTGATCCACAGGCACGAAAGTCCATCACCTTGCCTGGAGTTTTCTCTCGAAATCTTCTCACAGTTTTGCCCCCCATCCACCATTGTTTTGATTAGTCTGGTAAGCTTCCCAGGGAAGATGTTCTCGTCCATAATATTCCAAAGCTCTACGCAGGCTATACTGTCATATGTTGCCTTATAATCGATATACAGATGGTGCGTTGGGACCTGGTATTCACGGCGTTTTTGGAAGATTTTCCATAAAGTAAAGATCTGATCCGTTGTCGTTAGGCCATCAACGGAGCCAGCTTGACAATTTCCCACCCATCCGGACCCATCTTGATGACCTCAGCTCCGATACCATCCTTACCAGCTGCTTTATTGGCCTTTAGGTGTTGGAGGGCATCCCTAACTTCCCTCAAGGCTGGCTGGCCTCCATCGTCCGTGGAACTGACGTAGTCATCTCCTCCGCTGCCTTGACTTTCAGTGCCTGTACTCTCATGACCATTCAATTGTTCCTCGTAGTGCTGCTTCCATTTTTCGATCACCACACGTTCGTCCGTCAAGATGCTTCCATCCTTATCCCTGTATCCCTCGGCTCGCGGCACGAAACCTTTGCGGGATGCGTTGAGCTTCTGATAGAAACTGCGTGTTTCTTGAGAACTGCACAACTGTTTCATCTCCTCGCACTCGGCTTTTTCCAGGCGGCTTTAAGTGTATTCCAGCAGTCCTCAAGAGGGGCCTTAAGAGCTCTTCCAGCAACACTGCCTCGAGATACTGCACGTATGCAGTGGCGACATCAGGTTGGTTTAGTCGCTCTAGGTCGTATCGCGGCGGTCGTCGGTACCAAATATTGTTGATGACTGATAGGTTTAGGCGCAGTTTCACCATCACCAGATAGTGATCAGAGTCGATGTAGGCGCCACGATATGTCCTAACGTCGATAATGTCGGAGAAGTGCCGTCCATCAATCAGAGCGATCGATTTGTGATTCTGTCTGCTGTGGTGATCTCCAGGTGTACCGATATGGAAGGCTGTGTTGGCCGTTTTTGTTCGTCAGCTGGTGAACTTTCCAAAAGTCGGTCTAAACTTATCCTCTTGGTCAACCTGAGCGTTCAAATCTCCTATGATGATTTTGACGTCGTGGCTTGGGCAGCTGTCGTACTCACGTTCCAGCTGCGTGTAGAATGCGTCCTTATCATTATCAGTGCTTCCGGAGTATGGGCTATGGATGTTGATTATGTTGTAGTTGTAGAACCGGCTTTTGAACCTCAACCTGCGCATTCTCTCATGAATCGGCGACCACCCGATCACGCGCCTTTGCATATAGGCCATCACTACTCAAGCCGTTCAAAGCTCGTGTGTGTTGCCGCTGCTTTGATAGATGGTATGATTACCTTTAAACGCACCATTGATCTCTTCCAACAAACCTCCTACAGCGCTACGAATCCACGGTCCTTGAGCACATCACCGAGTATGCGTGTGCTTCCGATGAGGTTGAGAAATTTTCAGTTCCACGAATTTTCCCTAGGTGGGCACCACCGAGTTTCAGTAAACATGATTTTTGCTGATATCTCAGTAAAAGTGACGGTTGCTGGGATAATTTAAATATTTTGCAGAGAATCAGTAGCTCACCGGCTTTAGATATTTCATCCAAACCCTTACATGGGATGACTTCGACTGGGCATAGGACTCCGACATGAATCTTATCAACCATCTCGCCCTTCTGCATCCTATGGATGCAGTTGACATCTTCTACTTGACCAGAGAGTATTTGCTCTCCTTTCATGGACTTTGGGACATCCGCGTAGCTCCGTCATAATATCATACTTCTACAAGCACCTCTTTTTTTGCCGCAGCAACCTCCTCTGCTGCTTGTTTTAAGAGTCACTTCGTTTTCATTTTCGACTTTTTAGGGATGGCAATTTCCCACCAGGGACGGTTGTCCTACCGATGAAATTCAGTCGGTGGGAATACTACACTTAAAGTTTTGGGGCGGCATCCTGCACAATCTTACTAACTTTAAGAGTCGCACCACCCACTCCTTCTAATCCCTTCTAATCAATAAGGAGGCGTTTCTCACGTTTCGCCTCCTTACTAGACATTAGCAGAGGCTCCCACTGCTGCCTAGCCATTGTAACTAGGTCGCAGAGAATCAGCACGACGAGTTTGGAATATTTGCTGAAGGTCTGGAGGCCTCCATAAACGGCATGATTATGTCCGTAATCTCCGTTACCACGTCACCTTTTGGGTGCTCCCCCTCTTTACATGGTTGGCACGTTTTTAGAGATTGATCAGAGTGGCTTCGACTATTTTCGAGTCCGCGGGACCTCCTCTAACCAATCTACCATAGACCATCATCATAGAAGATGTTTTGGTCGCCAAAGCGTGGGAGATAGTTTCAGCTGACTCGATTCGCAAATCTTACAATATTCTTTACAATCTATCTTCTATCTTCTTATATATATATATATATATATATATATAATATATAAAACTCAATGTTTGTATGTATGTTCCAGCATAACTTCTGAACCCATTGACCGATTTCAACCAAATTTGGAACACACATTCTTTATCTTAAGGAGACGACGATAGGGGGTTAGGGGGTTATGGATGCTTTTTGGAAAAGGGGGAGGGTGTGGGGGGAGGGGTACTGCTAAGTTATCGATCAACTCAGTGTACCTTTTGAACGCCTTGGTCGATTTCTACCAAAAATGGAACACACATTCTTTGTCTTAAGGAGACGACGATAGGGGGTTGGGGATGCTCTTTGGAAAAGGGGGAGGGTGTGAGGGGAGGGGTATTGCTAAGTTATTGATCAACTCAGTGTACCTTATGAACCCCTTGGCCGATTTCAACCAAATTTGGAACACACATTCTTTATCTTAAGGAGACGACAATGGAGGGGGGCTAAACATGTTCTTTGGAAAAGGGGGAGGATGTGCGTGGAGGGGTATTGCTTAGTTATTAATCATCTCAGTGTAGCCTCTGAACCCCTTGGCCGATTTCATCCAAATTAGGAACACACATTCTTTATCTTAAGGAAACGATGATAGAGGGGGTTAGGGATGCTCTTTGAAAAAGGGGGAGGGCGTGGGGGGAGGGGTATTGCTAAGTTATTGATCAACTCAGTGTATTTTTGGCCGATTTCAACCAAATTTGGAACACACATTCTTTATCTTGAGGAGACGATGATAGGGGGATTATGAATGCTTTTTGGAAAAAGGTTGTGGGGGGAGGGGTATTGCTCAGTTATTGATCAACTCAGTGTAACTTCTGAACCCATTGGCCGTTTTCAACCAAATTAGGAACACACATTCTTATTAAGGAGATATATAGGAGATATATCATATTAAGGAGACGACGATAGCGTGATTATGGATGCGCTTTGAAAAAGGGAGGGTATGGAGGGAGGGGTATTGTTCAGCATTCGATCAATTAATGGAAGTCTTGAACCCAATGACCGAGTTGAACTAAATTTGTATCAAATATTGTATGTCCTAAGGAAACAACTTAAGTGGATGTGGGTAGGTAATTTTAAAAGGGGATGGTGTGAGAGAGGGGTATTGTTTAGTTATCGATCAATTCAGCATAACTTTTGAACCCATTTACCGATGTCCACTAAATTTGGAACCCGTATTCTCTGTTTAAGGAAGACTATATCAGACTGAATAGGAGTGTCATAGCTGAATGAGAGAGATGGTATATTTATTAAACGAACAGTTTAGTATACCTTTGTACCGCATGGGTCAATTCAAACCAATTTTGTAAAAACATATTCTCTGCCTAAAATTATTATATAGAGGCTGGGAGAAACTTTTGGGATGCAGGAGGTTGTTGGGGTTAGGTATTGTTCAGAAAACGTCTTAATTTAAAATCCCTCTTATTTAGTTCATTCGAGGTTCTTTCACATTGTACAATGCTCCGAAAACAAATTTCCCGAATTCCTTAAAAATAGCAAATCCTCGACAATAACATTTTCCCGTTAATAACATTTCCCCAAAAATGACTTCAACTTCCCTGAAAATGACATATCCCTGAATGAAGCAGGCCATTAACATAACAATATTTGGCTTAAGGTCATTTGACATGAAGGGCATTTGGGATAATTATGAACAGCATCAGAAAAATCTTTCATAGAAAGCATGCATTTGCTGGGTATAGAGCAATGATTATTGTTACCCTTCATCGGAATCATGGTTTGCCCAGTGAAAAGCAATAATTAATGTGTTTCCTTCTGGATGGTGGATGTGATTGCTTCTTTAAAAGTAGGCATTTGCCCGGAATAAGGCAATGGTGGGTGTGATCCCTTCTTTAAAAATGGGCGTTTGCCCGGAATAAAGCATCGGTGGATGTTTTTCCTTCTTTAGCAAATGACGTTTGCCAGGAATAAGCCTATTCAAACCAAAGATCCCTTTTTCTAGATCAGTCAATGCTTCCAAAAGCCTTTTATTAGTCAAATGACGAAGTATCAATAAGTTAACACAATTACTCTGTTGACCAATTGGTTTTATCTTTTTCTGATTGTAAAAAACTGAAAACCAAACTGGCAATTCCGAGCAAAGCCGGGTACATAAAGCTAGTCCTCCATAAAGTCGAGAATGAGGATGATGTACCACTGTCAGTCTTAAGAGGCACACTGAGAAACATTCATGAGAAGGTAGCATACCGACACCATGCCGGTGACAACACAAGGCAGTCAATATCAACGCAAGAAGAAGCATCCCAAGTAACATTTAAAGTTTTATAACGCTCTTGAAGAGCATAATTTACTCTACAAGAGTGTGATAAAACCAGTATAAAACCAAAATGTTACTAGGGATGTCATGTCACAATCTGCGAGTTTTGGAAATGATAACGAATATGTAAACGAGTTGGAACAGGCAGCCCTCAATGGGTTCATTATGGTAATCAGATACTCGGAATAGAGCAATTGGCCACTGACTAATCAGTTCTCGCTGCGTCAGATGCGTACTTATATCATGGACATCGTAATTAAAAAGCAGCACTAAAAAGGCTTCAGTGCAGAAATGTTGTTTTGCTATTTCGAACTGGTTTGAGAATTGTTATGAACTTGAGTTCTACTTTCATGAATAAAGAATGGTAATCTAGAATAATATTAAATTTAGGTTTATTCTTATTTATAAATTATTAAACGAATACTGATTGAAGTAATATTCTAAGATAAAAAGTAAATATGAAAACAGAAATGAAAAAAATAGATAAGCAAATAAAAAACAAAAACAAACATCAAAAAAAAACCCAGATTAATCCACCTAGCGGCGATGATGCCTTTCTCGTGCATCGTAAAATGTACTGAAAAAATCACATGGGAAAGGTCAAAAAAGCACTTTAGGGGGATAGATCGCATATTTTCTATCATTTTGCATGTTTTTGCATTAATTACTATGCATTCCCACCATTCTTGAAAAAAAAATTTTTTTTCGATTTTGAAATTTTTTTCCCAAGGGGGGACCCTTGGGAAAAACAATGATTTTTCAATAATTCCGAAATGCAATGTCCGATCAGGCCAATTTTCAATAGCAAACAATGGGACCGCATTCCCCGTCGAGTGCAACTTGTTGCGAGTAAATCGGGTAATGCTAAGTTCCAAAAAGTGTGTCTACAAAATTTGTACACATACACACATACACACACACACACATACATACATACACACAAACAGACATCACCTCAATTCGTCGAGCTGAGTCGATTGGTATATAACACTATGGGTCTCCGAGCCTTCTATCAAAAGTTTGGTTTTGGAGTGAAATTATAGCCTTTACGTATACTTAGTATACGAGAAAGGCAAAAAAATCAAAGTTAAGTAAGAAAGGTTGGAACACCCTGGTGGATGAATAACATTGATTTTAGGTTAAAATTCTTTTATAAAAAAAGATTTAGAAAAAATTTTTGGAAAAAAAAATTTGCTTCGATATAACGTAACGAAAATAAAAATTGAGTTACGTTATATCGAGGTATGACTGTAATTCCGAAATGAAATGTCCGATCGAGACAATTTTCAATAGCAAACAATGGGACCGCATTCCCCGTCGAATGCAACTTGTTGCGAGTAAATCGGTTAATGCTAAGCTCCAAAAAGTGTGTCTACAAAATTTGTACACATACACACACACACACACACACACACACACACACACACATACATACACACATACAGACATCACCTCAATTCGTCGAGCTGAGTCGATCGGTATATGAAAATCGGCCCTCCGGGCCTCCTATCAAAATTTTGTTTTTGAAGCAATATTACAGCCTTTACGTACACTTAGTGTACGAGAAAGGCAAAAAACAACAATAAGATACAATGTTTGCATGGTATTAAACTCAAATGTATGTTTGTTATACATTAAACAGTTCAGAAACATTAGAAAATGGTGCCTTGCAAGCGGGACAATATTGGTGGCAATATATTTGCCACTGCCTTGCAAGCGCAATTTCAGCAGCAACAAAAATAAATAAAAGATTTTTAAAAATTATGTTTTACGTGAAACAACTCAAAACAAGGCACATTACATTTTTTAGTGAAGAGTCCTAGTCGGGAAACGCATTATCAATGAAAAACATTTTTTCAGTTTTGTTCCCAGGGGGGACCCTTGAAAAAAAAAACGCAATTACGTCGAAAATCCAAAAACCAAATATACAAGAAAGGCAACGCATTTTTCACGCTAAACACCCCATAATCTAACACAGGAGATACAAAACAAATTAATACCAAATATATCTTTGTCGTTTTTTTAACGAATTACAACTGAAAATCCATTTTTCACTCGAAACTTACGACCTATTCGTAAAAAAAACTTCTCAGATTGACATTTCAATTTTTATGGATTAAATTCATCTGGAGTGTTACTAGATATGAAATATAGCTACTAGATTCATTTATTCTTCATAAAAGTGATTTTTAAATAATTATAAAGTTCATCACTGATAGCTACTGCTTGGTGGTACACGTGTGAATTTGTTGCTCCGAATTTCATATTTGTGATTTTTTATATTTAAAAACTTACTCACTTGACTCCGAAAATAAGTATCATGGAAGATTGGATTAAGGCATACCGTCGTTGGGGGTGACAATGGGTCTGGGGTGAGAATAAGCCAGCGTCCTGTCCTCAACGACAGTCTGGAGGTCGGAATAAAATCGTTCTTATAAAAAAAGGTCTCTTATAATTCAGTTTTATTGTTCTGAAACACGCTAAATCTAATCTACAAGCATTTTATGTAGCTGAAACGGTGACCCATTCTCATCCCCATTTGAACCACTGTTACTCCCGAAGACGGTACCTAATAACACAGAGAACAGACATGGAGGCTCGAACAAAATTTTTCGATTGCTATTGATTGATTGTACATCATTTGCTCTATACATCATTTACCCCATTTAACCTATACCAGGAGCCAGAGTTCTGGTAATGGTAATGGTGGGGCACCAGTAACTTTAATACACACCAAGTCTCACTGGCGTATAAAAACACAGATTTCACCTTAGATTCGGAAATATTCGAAATGTAATGCGTTGGCTAATCTCATTTCAATTCTCAAATTTCAGAATAAACATTCAATTTGGTGGGTCACGTGCCACATCACACCCCAGTTCCATCAGTGCCTACACAGAAAAAAAATCCGTGGTAAAAACTACTATTTTGTAGACTACGCTCTGTTTTTGTTTGTTTGTTTGTCTCATAAGATTGTCACTATAGAACGTCGTCAGTTGGCCATTTAATACATTACAACAGCTACTACACATGATGGTATAATTGCAAATATAGATTACCAGGTGACAGATGGTGTTATGTTGTTGCGTATGTGTATCAATGTGGTTCAGCATAAACACTAGTTATATCTGCTGTTCAATATAGTAAATTTTCTATGTTCCTTCCACACACACGAGGTGGAGAATACACCCAACCGACGGTTGATAGATTTTCTAACAATTCTGTATAAGAATCTACCAAAACCTGTATAAGAACTGGGCATATGCGAAATTGCTAGATTCTTATACAAATATTGTATAGGAATCTAACAATATTGTAAGCTTTTCTTACATTTTTTGTATATGAATCTAACAATTTCACATATGCCCAATTCTTATACAGGTATTGGTAGATTCTTATACAGAATTGTTAGAAAATCTAACAACCGCCGGTTGGGTGTAGCCTTGAAGAAATTTAAAGTAGATAAATAGAGTTTAGTATGGAGACACAATGAAAGCTCTTTTATTGTTTTGAACTGAAGAATGAGTCAGTGGTACAAAAAATCTATTAAATATTTCATGCATTTTTTATCCGAATTTTATATCGATGAGATGCGTAGTTGGTGAGAATGGGTGATTTGTCCATACAAGGAAATTTATTGTACTTTAAATGTTGTGACCCCATCTCTTTCAAACAGCACCGCCTTTTTAGTACAGGTGAAGACAAATTGGAAGAAGCACTCCGCGCCCTATTTTAGAAATCTAAGACTTCCGTTTGGTGCCAACTTATTGAAAACCTATTGGAATATGAATTTTTGCTATCACGTTGAAATCTTGGCTAATGTTCTACCCCAATTCATAATTTCTTCAATGCATTAGAATAATTAAATTCTTTGAACAGTGCTAATCACATAAACCAATGTGGTAGGATGATGCACAGCACACTCTTCTTAATAAGAAATGCAAAAATGCCATGTTTACCAGTATTAAATATATCCTTATAACAATCTCAATAGAAACTTGCATAAACACGCAATAATTAAATAACGTTAGATTTGTCATGCTATTAGTAATCTATGGTAAACTACGACGAGCAGCGATATCATTTGAACCTCGCTCCATACCTCCCATACCTAGGTAGGTAAATTATTCTCCATCCGCATCGCTTGCTGTCCGTTGCAATGTTGGCCGGCGCACCGCGATGATTCAATTTTTCTATCATCATCACCACTCATCGCCAATCTTCATCGCATCCGATCGCAAATCTCCAAATTCTGCTGGAGATAAATCGAGGCCGATGCAAAAGCAGTACGAACAGTACAACACTTTTGCACACACCGGAGTCACTCACCACATGGTGATGAATCAAACCCGAAGCTAATGCAGTACGAATAAATACGAAACATATTCATACTGGATTCACTCGTCAGCTTTGGGAAGATATATTTTGTGCGGTTCATTTGGCGCTTTGATGTTGCATGAGGAAGAAGCAGAAAGATGATAATCGAAAAAATCTCCAAGGGAAACCATACGGAGAAGTTTTTAAAACTCTTCGCAAAAATTCTAAAAGCAATTTAATTAAAAACGGTAAGCAGTACGGGGTTGGACTTTTCTTATACTGTGTTTTAAGTGTAATATTAGAAAATAAAATTTCGAATAGAAATATTGTGGAGATTTTTTCGATTATCATCTTTCTGCTTCTTCTTCTTCATGCAACATCAAAGCGCCATTCGGGATGCATCGTTTATCGTTCTTTTCCGATTCCGTTCGCAATATATGAGTGAATGCGAGATACTTGATGCGATTTCCAGTAACCCTGGTTTCGTCAACACCTGGGCAGTACACTGCATGCCATTTTGAAGTTTTCGACACTCGGTCCCGAATTATGCACAAAACCAAAAGATATTTTAGTTACTAGATAAAGATTGTCGCTTCGGTTCCCTTTGTTCTGCTGTCCGGAACATGTTGGGTACCAAGCTGTTAAATCGTATGGATTTTCCTTCTTTGACATTTAGCTCCCCAATCCTTGCCAGCAAAAGATGTTCCGGACAGCGACGACAGCGACAATCTTTATCTAGTAACTAAAATATCTTTTACAAAACCAGATGAAGTACTTTCAACGCTCAAGAAAAATATGAAATACATATAAATAAATCCTGTGCACAAAATTAAATTGCCTATCCCACCCCGTATTCTCCTGTTTGATATGCTTTACTGAAAACGCTGTAAACAAAACATACCTGTATAACCGGCTGCGTGTTGCGCACAAAACTTTGTTCTAGAAGAGCTTCATCGTCGCTATTTATTGTGGTACTCATATTATGTTGAATTTAATGTAATGTTGAAAACTTTCTAACAAACTGTTGAACAAAACTAACAACTTAATTTACGCGTGCTGTAGGTTTGTTTACTTCTGTTAAATTTTCCTGTCACTGACTCCCGTGCTCCCGTGCAACCGTATGCTTGCTTGTGTAACTCACGTCACTCACAAGCAGAGTGAATAATAGTTGGTGCTAATGTCCATACTCTGTTTGTCCCGTTTGACTCTTCGAATAAAGGTTCATTATTAAAAATCAACCTTCTGGGGTAGAATATGTATCCTTCCTACGTTGTTCTACATAAAAATGCTTACAAAAAAGTAACACAACATTATTGTTAGTGATTAGTGATAATGAACAACGCAAATACTCCAACAACGAATAAAACGCCATTCCGCAGACTGGGGCTAGCCAGAAGTATTAAAAAGGCGGAAGTTCTGAACAAATCGGTAAGGAATCGTCAATGGTAATCGGTTATAAGCTCAGTTTTATACTATGCTATACTTACAAAACAAGTTTTAAACGAGTTTTGTGCTATAGAATTTTATCATATTCTACTTTCTAAGGACACCCCGATCACCTACACTTCAGCTTCAAGCAGCACTGGAAACCATGTTTTACTGGACAGTCATTCCAGTCCACTTACGCATCCAATGCGTACCATCAAGACAATCTCCACGGATAATAGCAGTTACACAGCTGACAAAAACGGCGACATCCCAACGCCAGATACACCGGTCAATGTTGAAACAAGCTCCAAGAAAACGCGCCTGTCATTGAGTCAAAGCTGGAAAAACAAAATCACACAGAAGAGACAGCTACACACTCTCAAACGTCGCAAGTTGCTGGATACTGTTGACAAATATTCAGAACCTGATAAAGCTGATAGCGTAATCCATTCGGAAAGCGATATATGCTCGGATACTGAACATGTAGAAAATGCTATTCCTTCTAAATCCAATTCAAATTCTGGACTGAGCATATTAACAGCTGATAGAAGCTCCATTTCAGAACCAACGTCCAAAACAAAACAAAGAATTCAGGAAATCAAGGACAGTATCACGGTTTGGAGAGCTGGGTGCGTCGCAGCTTTGACTGATCTACAGGAGAGACGCAACACTGGAGATATGGAATCGCTGCTTAACATGCTCCAAATACCATTAGAAATTGTCAACTACGATAGGGAGACCCAAGAATTCCTCGATCCAGACTGATTGATTTATAGTTATGTGTTACTTTAAGAAATTGCTTATTGTTAGGTTGTTCGTTGAGTTACTTTTGCTTATACTTATATTACTATTTCTTATGATGAATATTGTATTAAAAAATAATGATGTTTCTCTCAAACAATGGATATAACAAGGCCTTGAAATTTCACATTTTCATCCTAAAGTCTTTTTATTGTCAAATCACAAGCTTAATATTTATGCGGACGAATTGGCCGTTCCGGGTTGAACAGCTTCGGATCCTCCAAGAATTCGACTGCCTTGTGGTAAGTTGGCATAAATCCGGCATTTTGTGCTTTAATGATTTCCTTCTCTACCTGTTCTTGGCGCTTCTGACAGAGTCCGGTAATGTGCTTGCCGTAGATTCGACCGGTATAGGGACTCTGGAATTGCGACAACAGCTGCACATTCTTATAGTCCGGACTTATATTATGCTTGCACAAAATGCACTGAACACGTTCCTTGGCAAATGGGTTCTGCTCCAGCTCAACGGGACTGTCGGGATCGGCGGCAGTTGAACAATGCCTGTTAGCACCAACCATTGCGGCAGTCGTGTGATTTATGTAACCTGGGAAGCCGACTTCAAACCAGTTTTATTTGCTTAAAATCAAACTAATATAATTTTATCTTACCTCTACGCACAGCATGGCATGAAGATTGAATAAGTTTTAAGAACATTATGATAAATGTATGGAATTTCAAGTGAAAAGACGAAAGATTTTTGCAAATCTACCGGAGTCAGAAAATAATAAACTCGCGACTTGAATTGAAAGTGACATGTGCGACTGAGTGCTCGGAAAACAAAATTCATTTTGTTGAAGTAAAGTCATTGAAGTAAAGACAGAAAACGTATAGAATGGTGGCATATGCCTTATTCGACACCCGATCAGAACAAAATATTTATGCTAGACTTTTGAAGACTGAAGAAAGTTGTGTCATCCTCGAGAATAGCAGACGATAGTTTGCCTTATTCAAAATTTTATTCATAAACTCTTCAACTAAAATGATGCTTTTCGACAGATTTACTTTCGAATACAACACCACAACTGCATTTGCAGTGAGGTGGAATTTGTATTTGGACATCCAAACAATCACGACAAATCAAATGCTGACACGTTGATATTTTGTAGAAGCTACCCAAACTCTTCATGCAACTGTGACAGGCATTTTCGAATTTGTCATCACGATCATCAATAGCGAGCGTATATCTGGTGGTGGTTGCAAGGGCTTTCCGGACAGCGCTCTCCAACGATGAACAAGAGAGATTCAACTTAGGCGGTTCGCCGTCTAATTTGCGTTTTCGAGATAACCTAGGGGAGATGATTTGGAGGGGATTTGTCGTTGCTGTCCGTAGAACGGTTCCAACGGTACGCGGGACTTGATGATATTGAAGGCTATTCGAGTTTTTGATAAGAAACTGATCTATGCGTGATTTTAATGCAGCGTTGAACACCGGTTTTCTTACATCGGTGTAGATGAGGCTGGTGAAAGGATCCGAAGCTTGGCGACCCCATTTTTCCTCCTGTTGATTGTGTTTTTCTATTGTCATCTGATCAACAATTTTTCCCGATGGAAGAATCATGGGAATCGTCATTATATCACAAGTCAGCTCATCTAGGAATTCTTCTGGTATCTCAGCAGTGATGGGATCAATATTGTGAGGTTTATTACAAGGCGTCGCAGGTTTCTTCACCATTGAATCTGTTGTCTTGTACCATATTCGTTCGATGTTTTCTTTTACTTCTTTTGTACAGCTACGAGCCGGTTGTCCCCAACATTCTATCTTTCGCAGAACGGGAACACATCGAGCTGTCTTTTTGAGGGTTACCTTAAATGTTGAACAATCAGCTAGCAGATATCCAACAGTGGGAAATAACGAATTCTGAGATATTCGTGTATCTAACGGAACAGACGGCGATGAGACTCTTCGGTTATTGATAAATTCAAATATTTCCGCTGATTCCGATTCTCCACAACCGACCTTATCAAATATTCCACGCTTATTCTGGATGTAGACATCTACGGCCGTCGTTCTTAACGCGCCTATCTGAACCCACAGTTTTAAACGATGCATCACTATCGGGCAGTGCAGGCTAAAAACGATTTCGACGGGCGGTTTCGTTACCGGATACGGCATAAATCCCAGTTCCAAAGTTTTCGGATCACTTGAAATGAGATTGCTGATCGGGTGAAAGTCATCGTCAACTGTGTCACAGCGAATCGATGGTTTCAGTTTGTGATCCAAGAAGTTGTATGTTGCGCCGCGGCTATACAAACGATGATAGATGATAATAACATTTCCTCACACAAATGTATTAATAAATACTTACTCCATTGATGGCAGTGAAACTTGATGAAACAGTTCTCTAATGTAAGAAAATTAAATAATATCTTTATGAGCTGTATGTACCCACTAGCGCTACGGACCAGATAGAAAGCGATGTAAACAAGCTTCCGTCATCGGTTGGCGATCGATCTAAGTTCATTTCAATTCATTCAACGACGCCACTTTAGTTCATTGGGTCCATCCTCCATCAGCTGGTGTTGTTTGTATCTCACCAGGTTTTGTACTGAGTTTGATTCTACGTCTAAAATTAATGTTAGTCTAAATGTTTCAATCATAAATCTGATAAATTTAGCTTCAGCGTAACAATTTTTAAAGCGATATGTCCTCTAATTTTAAATATTCTCTTCTAAAAGTGTATAAAAATTATCAAAAATATGTTCCTGAACTGCAATCGACAACTGTGCTGCGTACAATAATTCAAGGTATGTATATGCGGATTACGAGAGAAGCTTAAACTAAGTTTAAATTAATTGGTAAATGATAAAATATCTTATTTTATTTGTGTTGCAGTTTGTGTTCACTACATTGAAACAAAATCGTGCTCGAAGGACGTCCTGGAACGAGCCGTACAGAAGCTCCAGTCATCGAATCAGGATGTACCGCAACACTTCTGTGAACTGTTTGCCGGCATACTGCAGCTGATTCAGCTGTATCTGCGCTACCCTAAGGGCATTGTCAAGGACGATGAGCTGATAGAAACGTTGAAAGAGCTGAAATTCCGCGACGATTGTATCGAGGATATCGTCAAAGTGCTCAGACAGCATCGGGACCCGCTGAGCATTAACTATCGAGAAATGCGAAATCTCCGTTCACCTCCCAGGAGGATGGTTTGGAGAATTAACATTTCGTTCATGGACAGGTAAGATGGAAAACCATAAATAAGTATCGAAAGTACTGGTGTAATTGATTTAGAAAAGGAGAGGGATTTTTCCTTAATGTGTTGCGTTTCAATATAATTATTATTCTTCGAGTAATAGGTTTAGTGTAAGGAAATGTTAATATAAACTTAGAGTCATTGTAGTCTGATTGGATCAAATGTGGAATGAACTGAGGCTTAGATTTTAAAATTTTGGTTATTTTCTTCAACGGCTTAGCACAGGGGGAGCGCGGATAATGTTAGAGAAATCACTATTTCTGAGGTCCACCACTGGCCTGGATGATTTTTCTCAAGCGACTGTAACGTGTGTTAAATACAGGCATCCCATTACGCTGCTACTGCCTTCGAGTGACATTTCGTAAACGGATTAAATGTTTGGTGAGTGTATCAATGGTCAGGGTTTTGTTTACCTATTGATCCGTTGGCACATGACATGGTGTGGAGCTGCTCGTCGATTTCTTCAGGTGTGGTCGAATGTCGCTGGTAGTCGATGTTGTTGTCCACGTACCTTTGGAACCGGCCTCAGTCGACTCGCCTGATATAGTTTCGCCGGGGCAGCTAATGCCACCCCCGGAAAATGATCCAAGCCGAGCTCCTGGTAGACGACCGGCTGCGAGATGTGGTCGTTCATGTTTGTGATGTACAAGTCGAGTAGAGGACTCCGGAGTGCGGGCGATGAACAATCGCCGGCTTTGGCTTAAAATGGGCAACACGTCGCGATGAGCATGATTGTGGCAACCACGCAGACGAGTGGCGAAAATCCGGTGGAACAGTTTCATTCTCCGACTGTTGACAGAATCCAGGAGGAGGGAGTGGGAGCATTTGCTGGTGGAAGATGCCGATGGCGCTGGAGCGTGAATCGACGCGGCTGCTGCTGCCAGTCGCTTGTGTGGTTGTAACGGTGGGAGGATTGGAATCGCTCGACGAGGTGCCGCGATGACCGGATAGTTACCCTCGTTGAATGCAGGAACACGATTTTTCCTCGGCAGGGTCCTGGTGGAAGCCTTCTTCCGGATTTTAAAAAACTCCGCTCGCTTCAAACAGCCTCTAGCGGCTTCGTGCCGGGGAGGTTATGAGTGTAGAACTTATATTTGTAGACCTCAAGGAACTCCACGACCGACTTGTGATGCTCCCTTTTGGTAGTTATCACCTTTAACGCTTTCACTGCATAACATTTCACGCTCAATTCCCGGTCGCAGTTGGTCGCAGTACCGGCGGGTCACCTCTGATGAAAACCGGCGGGCACTTCTTCTTCCGCACTGGTTGTGTTTGTGGCCGCTACGACTGCTGCTTCCTCCGTTTTTGGCTGGCAGATTGCCGGCATCATCGTCACGCAGCGCTGAAAAAACGTTGCTATTTAGCAACTGCTTGGAGGGGTTCCTCTTGCCTCCAAAGGCAGTGCGCTTGAGTACCTTGCTTGCAACCGGGTTGCTTGCCGTGTCTGATGAGGTCGAGTGGACGAAACTCCAACTCGCAACGGAACGAACGGATGAGCGAAAGAAAATAAGTGATGAATATCTATTTAGCGTAAGAGCAAAAGCTCTATCGGAAAAAAGTTAAACGTCGATCGAAAGAAAAGTAACTAAAGGAGGTTCTAGTATGGATTGACAAAGAATGGAACAGATGGTCTTCAACAGAACAAAGCAACGAGGTTTATTGAAGAGCTATGATTAAAACATCTGGTTAGCTTGAAGGCTTGTCATGGAATGAGGTTTCGGATTTTACATATCAATAACGTCTCTGTTTCACCGATTCCTTCGATTGATTCATTTCTTCACCCCCTCTCGATCGTGGATTCCGATCATTTGACATAGACTACGAAAACGTCCGACCTCTAGTGCTTTGGTGAAAATATCAGCAAGTTGGAGCTCCGTCCCGATTGGTTTCAGCTCGATATTTCCTGCAGCTACATGGTCTCGTATGAAGTGATGCTTTATGTCTATATGCCTTGCTCGTTGCTTTCCAGGTTCTTGGCCATCCCAATGCAACCGCGGTTATCTTCAAATATTGTTATTCCTAGATCTCTAAGGATCTCTAGATCTCTAAGGAGTCTTCAGAATTTTTCTAATACTTGTGTCTTGTGATAATTCCAAACTTCCTTGTTTTCGGTCATACAGAATTTTCATTCCAAGGAAATATTTAGCTTCACCGCAATCAGTCATTTTGAAATATGTTGATAGCTTGTGTTTAACATCCTCGATTGTCTTGATTTTCTCTCCAATGATCAACAGATCATCAACGTAAAGAATTACATAGATCACATAATTCCCCCTCTCGTTGATTCGGGTGTACACACAATAATCATGAAAAGATCTCTTGAAACCAAGCTTCAGTAGTACTTCATTGAGCCTCTCATTCCAGCATCGCGGGTTCTGCTTCAATCCGTATAGTGATTTTTCAAGTTTGCATACCATTCCAGGAGCTGCTTTTGCACCATCAGGAATCGCCATAAAGATGTCTTCTTTGAGTTCTCCATGTAGAAAAGCCGTTTTGACATCCATTTGGTGAATAATGTATCCCTTCTGCAAAGCCACAGCCAGTACGACCCGGATTGTCGTTAGTTTAGCTACCGGCGCGTACGTCTCATGGTAGTCAATACCTGGTTTCTGGAGAAATCCCTTCACGACCAGTCTTGCCTTATGCCGAAGAACATTACCATCGGCATCTTCTTTTATGCAAAAAAAAAAACCATTTTGATTGCAATAGTTTCACACCAGTCGGACCCGGAACGATTTTCCATACCTTGTTAACTTCCATAGACTGTAGTTCGTCACTAATAGCTACCATCCAAGCATCTCTGTCGTCACGTTGATGAATCTCGTTGTACGTAGATGGCGAATCTGTAGGTTTGGAATAATCAGCAGCAGCGGATGCACTGTATCCAGTGAAAAAATCTAATAGCTTACCGGGGAGCTTGCGCTTCCGCTCGCTACGCCTCGTGGTTGACTCTAAATAGTCTTCACGTCTTTCATGCGAAGGGAAAGCGCCAGGGTTTGGTTCATCAAGTATTTCAACATAAATTTCATCATCTTCAGATTCAATATTTGAATCTTGTCTGGTTGTATTTTCTATATTTTGGGGTTCAGCTATGATACTTAATTGTTCCCCCTCTGGCTCATACAATAAGGGAATTATTAACGGTTGTCTATCAACATCATCACTAGCATATGGAAAATTTTGTTCATCAAATTTCACATCTCTTGCTATGACAATCTTTTTTGACGATCTATCCCACAAGCGATAGCCATTGGGTGCGTACCCAATCATAACGGTTTCACGGCTCTATGGATCCAATTTCTTTCGTAGTTGGTTAGGGATCCAAGCCATGGCCTTGCATCCGAAAATTCTAAGTTTGCTGAGGTCTGGCTTAGTATTTGTCCACTGCTCTACTGGGGTAATGTTTCGGTCTAGTGCACTTGTAGGAGACCGATTGAGGATATACGTCGCCGATAAGGCCGCTTCTGACCACATTCGCTTTGGCATCTTGGAATCAATAAGCATTGATCTAACTTTTTCAACCAGGGTTCTGTTGAATCGCTCAGCAACGCCATTCTGCTGCGGAGAGTATGCCACTGTCGATTGAACTTGAATGCCTCTGTCTTGATAATACCGTTTTTGCTCATTAGAGAAATACTCCCGTCCTTGATCAACTGTCAGTTTACTAATCTTCGTTTGCCAGTGGGTGGTAGCCATTGTTGGCATAGTGATGATTTCGAACTCAATGATGTAACTATGGTAATCAGCGATTGTTATTTTTTCACTCAGTTCAGTATTATACCTTTTAGTAATAAAGACGCTTGTACTAACTGCAGCTGCGTTCTTTGCTTTCCTTCCTGATTGTACTGCTCAACAGGTTATGGGCTCAGGGAAGTAAAAACCAGTTACGTTGTATATAGATTGTGGTCGTGTATGACGGAAAGAACTGAAGAGGAACCGTGGTTCATTGTGATTCATCGACGGTAGAAGAGAAATGGATATGGAACTGAAGACGGGTGCTGTTCGTTTGAATTTTGGTAACTACGACTTGTGGAAAGAAAGGACCAAACAATTACTGGTTCGCGAAGGTTTGTGGCGTGTGGTTGTCAATGATTTACCACCGAAAACAGAAAGGACAGAAGCATGGATCGACAAGGACGAGCGTGCAGCCGCCACAATTGGTTACTTGGTGGAGAGTAGCCATCAAGAACGTCTCGTCAGCCAGAGAATCGTGGGACATCCTTCATGACTATCACGTGAAGCAAACATCGGCTGGTAGAATAGGATTATTGAAGCGCATGAGTCGGTTAGAGCTGGAAGAGCAAGGTAATGTAGAAGAACATTTGATCGCAATGGACGCGATGTTTGACAAGCTAGCGGAAGTAGGATGTGACATGGCAGATGAGTTGAAAGGTGCTTTCATACTGGCGAGTTTACCAGAGTCATATGATGGTTTTGTGACGGATATGGAAGATATACCATGAAATCATTGAAATCCAAGCTTTTGAACGAGTACTATAAGCGTCAGCAGAAAGTTTCGATTAAGGAGGAGAAAGCGATGAAGGTTGTACACAAAACGGAGCGTCAATTTCCAGGACTGTGGAACGACCAGCGAGTGTGCTTTGAATGCGGGAAGACCGGACATATACGGAAGGGATGTTACAAGTATCTAGCAAGATTGGCAGAGGAACAGCAGGTGGAGTCTTGTACGAAAAATGAACGAACCGATGAACGAGAGCAGGCAAGAACATCAAGTGTGAAGATCGCAGTTCAGGAGGAGACTGGTCATAGTCGATCGATCTGTTTCTCTGCAGTCGAATATGAGCATGCGGATCAGAGATGGGTGATAGATTCTGGAGCATCACGTCATATGACATCGGATAGAAAGTTTTTTACAAGCATTAAACAACGAAGGGACGTTATCAAACTTGCGGATGGAAGAGAGTTGGTGTCTATCGGAGTCGGAGATGGCGTCCTAATCGGTATAGGTGATGACGGCAAGGCAACTAAAGTGAAACTAATTAATGTTTTATTTGTTCCCAAATTAAATACTAGTCTCATTTCCGTTAGATTGATTACAGAATCCGGAGCTGATGTTAAGTTTGGATCGAAACATTGTTTTATTGATAATAACGGCAAAAATATCTTGTTAGGAACCATGGTAGATGGCATCTATAAGATAAATGAGTTTATGTAATGAAATAGAAACATCAAGGAGGAGTGTTGGCATAGTGATGATTTCGAACTCAATGATGTAACTATGGTAATCAGCGATTGTTTTTTTTCACTCAGTTCAGTATTATACCTTTTAGTAATAAAGACGCTTATACTAACTGCAGCTGCGTTCTTTACTTTCCTTCCTGATTGTACTGATCAACAGCCATTGCTTCATATTGTTTGAAACAATGAAAGACTTCACACTTACGCTTGATAGGATAGATAATTGCAAAATGCGTCCAATCATCAATGAACGAAACGAACAATCTGGATCCGTCCCAGGCCGGTGGATCAATCGGCCCACACACGTCAGAATGTATACGCTCTAATGGACGCGCGGCTTTCTATCGGGTGCCATCGAACGGTTCACGACACTGCTTCCCCATCACACACGTATCACAGAATCCAATACGACATACTGTATCTATGAAACCGGTAGCCATTTCATGCTTGACAATATTTTCCATCGCTTGTTGACTTGCATGTCCCAATCGACGATGCCACAACCAGCTTGCATCCATCGTACTGATGTTAGCTTGACCAACATAGGCTACTTCCAGATCTAATTGATACAAGTTACCTTTTGAGTAAGCCACACCAATGACTTCATCATTAAGCTTGAATTCCGCTCGCTCGATTCCTCCTCGGCCAGTAAACAGGATATCAATTCCAGCTTGAGAAAGTTTCTCGACCGAAAGCAAATTTTACCCTCAGCTCTGAAATGAATATTACGTCCTTCATACGGAATTCAACATTCTTGTTTGACAATCCTGTCAGCTCTTCGACTGATTTGCCGATCAAAGATACACCTTCTTTTGCGACTTCGACCACGAACGGATTCTTCAGATTTTGTGATGACTTCAGATAATTTTCTTTATTAACGAGGTGGTCACTACATCCTGAGTCCACACAAAACGAGATGCTTCCGCCACTAGGTGCCTTCGCTCCGGATCTTCCCATGAAAGCAACTGCCTTTCGATTTTCAAAAACAGAATAAAGCCTTTGCATCCGATTTGTTCCATGGGCAGTCCTTCTTCATATGCCCTGACTTCTTACACCGGTGGCATCTACCAGTAAACTCGCGTGTTGACTTCTTCCTTTCATTTTTCTTTCCTCCAACGAAAGCTATTCTTTTATCATCGCTTGCATAATCTTGACGATCAACTCTCTTCGACTGCTCAGCTAGCAGCCGCTGCTTCACTGTTTCCAGGGTCAAGATCTTTTCTTCCAGGTTCTCGAGCGCTGTTACCAAAGGATCATAGCTATCTGGTAGTGTTAGAAATAACTGCGAAACTAAGTCATTTTCTTCCAACTTGGCACCTGCAGACTTCAGTTGCCGGACTATGTCATCGAACACCACGAAATGGCTACGCATAGATGATCCCTCCTTCATTCGCAATCTTGCAAGCTGCTTTCTCAAAAGAGTTTGACTGGTCACAGAACGTTTGGCGAATGTTTCTTCTAGGGCCTTCCACATGCTCCAAGCTGATTCTTTCTCACGGACTACTTCTAAACGTTCGTCCGAAATGAATCCCACCAACAGCGATTTTGCCTTTCTGTCCAGCTTATCCCAATTTGGCCTAGCTTCATCTGTAATAGCCGGAATTTCTTCCTTCAACACTGACGCGACCTCCGCCGCATCCAGATAAAGCTTGACTCGGAACTTCCAATTTTCATAATTTGGTCCAGTCAGCTGTGGGATACCAGATCCTTCTTTCATTGACGAGCCCATAACCTAAAGGAGGTTCTAGTATGGATTGACAAAGAATGGAACAGACGGTCTTCAACAGAACAAAGTAACGAGGTTTATTGAAGAGCTATGATTAAAATACCTGGTTAGTTTGAAGGCTTGTCATGGAATGAGGTTTCAGATTTTACATATCAATAACGTCTCTGTTTCACCGATTCCTTCGATTGATTCATTTCTTCAGTAACGTATGCTGCGGATAGGTGTGTAGAGAAGAAATAAATGATAAATTGATCAGTTCTGATCGACACTTAAAAAATTACAGTTCACTTATTTAGCTTGCTTCGGGAACTTATCAGCAGACAATACGATAAGCACTTGAAAATTTAACGATAGCGAAAATCATGTCTGAACGTGCTGCTGTCACAGTAGATCTAGTGATACTTATAGACGATGCACCAATCGTTCGGACTGGTATCGTTTTTTTCTTCGTTTTGTTCTGTCAATCGAGCTCATATTTGTGTGACAAAAGGTGCCCACTATTAGAAAGTTGATTACTTTGAATAGCAGCTTAAATTTCGTTCAAAAAATTTATGCTTTAATTCAATATTTCTATTATTTTTTCGCTTTTATCTGCTACCACAAGAGCCAGTAGGAAAACTGATCGCTCTTCATAGAAAAAAAGGAAAGTGGACCAATAGTATACTGCCTATAATTGCATATCAGTCCCATATGAAAAAATAGCAAGTCGAGAAAACGATCATTCAAAATATAATTAATATTTTCTTCAGCGTTGCTTGATTGAAATGCTTTTCAAACATTTTTCACGCAAGTGTGGTGTACAAATATGTATAATTACTATGCTTTGATTCTTGAAGATGGCTGGAGAGATATTCGATCCGCCATTGGTAGCACCGCAACCGCTGCACTTGGCACGGTGCCCCCGGATCAGAGAAACGACTGGTATGACGGCGAGTGTGAGCAGTTAGTAGAAGAGAAAAATGCAGCATGGACGAGATTGCTGCAACACCGCACGAGGGCGAACGAGGCACGATATAAACGGGCGCAGAACAGACAAAACTCGATTTTTCGGAGGAAAAAGCGCCAGCAGGAAGATCGAGACCGTGAAGAAACGGAGCAACTGTACCGCGCTAATAACACACGAAAGTTCTATGAGAAGTTAAACCGTTCACGTAAGGGCCACGTGCCACAGCCCGATATGTGTAAGGACATTAACGGGAACCTTCTTACGAACGAGCGTGAGGTGATCCAAAGGTGGCGCCAGCACTACGAAGAACACCTGAATGGCGATGTGGCGGATGAAGATGGCGGTATGGTGATGGACCTGGGAGAACGCGCGCAGGACATAATTCTACCGACTCCGGATCTTCAGGAAATCCAGGAGGAGATTGGCCGGCTGAAAAACAACAAAGCCCCTGGAGTTGACCAACTACCAGGAGAGCTATTTAAAAACGGTGGCGAGGCACTGGCTATAGCGCTGCACTGGGTCATTACCAAGATTTGGGAGGAGGAAGTTTTGCCGCAGGAGTGGATGGAAGGTGTCGTGTGTCGCATCTACAAAAAGGGCGATAAGCTGGATTGTAGCAACTACCGCGCAATCACATTGCTGAATGCCGCCTACAAGATACTCTCCCAAATTTTATGCCGTCGACTAGCACCGATTGTAAGGGAGTTCGTGGGGCAGTACTAGGCGAGTTTTATGGGCGAACGCTCCACCACGGACCAGGTGTTCGCCAATCGCCAAGTACTGCAGAAGTGCCGCGAATACAACGTGCCCACACATCATCTATTCATCGACTTCAAAGCCGCATATGATACAATCGATCGGGACCAGCTATGGTAGATAATGCACGAACACGGATTTCCGGATAAACGGTTGATCAATGCGACGATAGATCGGGTGATATGCGTAGTTCGAGTTTCAGGGGCATTATCGAGTCCCTTCGAAACCCGCAGAGGGTTACGGCAAGGTGATGGTCTTTCGTGTCTGTTATTCAACATCGCTTTGGAAGGGGTAATACGAAGAGCAGGGATGACAACGAGTGGTACAATTTTCAATAAGTCCGTCCAGCTATTTGATTTCGCCGACGACATAGATATTATGGCCCGTAACTTTGAGAAGATGGACGAAGCCTACATCAGACTGAAGACGGAAGCTAAGCAGATCGGACTAGTCATCAACACGTCGAAGACGAAGTACATGATAGGAAGAGGTTCAAGAGAAGAAAATGTGACCCACCCACCGCGACTTTGCATCGGTGGTGACGAAATCGAGGTGGTAGAAGAATTTGTGTACTTGGGCTTACTGGTGACTGCCGAAAATGATACCAGCAGAGAAATTCGGAGACGCATAGTGGCTGGAAATCGTACGTACTTTAGACTCCGCAAGGAGCGATCGAAAAGAGTTTGCCGCCGTGCCAACCTGACAATCTACTAAACGCTCATTAGATCGGTAGTCCTCTATGGACACGAGACCTGGACGATGCTCGTGGAGGACCAACGCGCACTTGGAGTTTTCGAAAGGAAAGTGCTGCGTACCATCTATGGTTGGGTGCAGATGGCGGACGGTACGTGGAGGAGGCGAATGAACCACGAGTTGCATGAGCCGTTCACGTAAGGTCCACGAGCCACAGCCTGATATGTGTAAGGACATAAACGGGAACCTTCTTACGAACGAGCGTGAGGTGATCCAAAGGTGGCGGCAGCACTACGAAGAACACCTGAATGGCGATGTGGCGGACGAAGATGGCGGTATGGTGATGGACCTGGGAGAACGCGTGCAGGACATAATTCTACCGGCTCCGGATCTCCAGGAAATCCAGGAGGAGATTGGCCGGCTGAAAAACAACAAATTCCGCATCCTAACACCACCAATTCTTTTCGGAGTGTGCTAAAGTGAAACGACCTTGAATCAGAGGACAGTTACCCGATCAAGAATGCATAACAAAATTATAACAAGGGGAGTTATTTATTTCAGAAAAATAATGTAACAAAATGTGTTATAAAATTGGCTGGTTAGTTGTTAAAATAACAAAAATTATATCAAAATTCCCTCTAGCCGTAACATAATTATATCAGAGGTTGTTACCTTCATTTCAACATTATAACAACCGTTGATATGATTATGAGGTACAAAAATCTACTTTCATGGTAATTGCTTACATCACGTATAAAAATGTGGTACGTTTCAACGCCGGATTTCCATCCATAATGTAGGCAATTAACTTTGTACTAGCTATTAACATCGAACATTGATTCAAGTTATACTGGAGGCGATTACCTCCGCTTTTTTCCAATATCAAAAAATGTAGGCAATTATTTTGTGTAAATATAAATAACTTATGTTGTTATAATTTCGATATGAAATAAAACTGGTCGAAGACCCATTTTTATCGAATTATATAATTATAACACGCGTTGTTTTAAATAACAACCATTGATAGAAATGAGTTATAATTTTGTTATGTATTCCTGATCGGGTAGTGTCCCTACAAAGTGTTTACTCTTTCAATGCTTGTGGGTGGAACCGAGCATGACAGGGTCCGCCTGGGAAGCAGTGTTACGGGAAACCCAGCCGCCCTCAGCATGGTCTTGCTTTGTATAGCCGCGCATCTTTCCGCACGGCTAAGGAGGGCCCACTGGTATTCCTCTATGGTCATGAAACATGGAAAAATGCTCGAGGAGGATTTGCAAGCACTTGGGAGTGGTGCTTAGGACCATATTTGGCGGTGTGTAAGAAGACGGTGTATCGCGCCGAAGAATGAACCACTAGGTCGCCTAGCTCTACGGCGGTCACTAATATTCCCTCGAATCAGTGATGAGCTTTCATTCGAACAAGAAAAATCACTTTCATAAATAAAGATTGAAAAAAATATTCCCTCGAAGCAAATTGTTAATTTCCTCCCAGTAGAATTACATTCATTGCAACGGTAGAATCGATTTAGCATCCAAAAGTAGCGTGGACAGGTGTGGGAGAGGAATTGGATACGAAGAATAGGGTTAACCATCAAACCTAGGAAAAATACCCACATTGATCAGCGATTAATCTGATCAATGGGTTTCCGATTAATAAGCCCACATTCCGATTAACTCTGTAGTTGTCATTAGGCTTACAGTCTCTTGCAACCATTTTGCAAACTACTATTCAGTTCAGTTAAGTAAATCTAAAACGAAGGAAAGACTAACAAAAATTTAACATTTTATTGTAAATAGTAGCCATTTCTTTTCATTATGAACAATGATAATAACCTTTCAATACATTTTACCCATTTGCAGATCTTCTACTCGCCACCCCACGATAATATTACACATCCAAAAAACCGACGGAGAATTTCTCAGCTTTGAACTCAGCGTATCGATGTTCCACAGACTTCGTTACAACGTTGCATCATTATTGCATGAACTGCAAACATTGGAGAGGAGACAGAGTGTAAGGAAATCATAGGAAAACAATTTTATGTAACTAATCACATCAACGATGATATTTTTTATTGACTGGTATAACATTCGATCACGTTGAACGGTTTTTCAATGGAATTGAAAACATAAAGAATGATTATTTCTTATTACCGATGACCTTCCAATTCAATCTGGCGAGAAAGCTTAAATATGTTCGCTGTAATGTTTCTTGCCGCACAGTTCACGCAACCGACTGGCCGCCTGTTCGGGGGTGAGGTCTCTTTGGGGTTGACACAGCAGCTCGAACCCAACCATGAATTTGCGCACCGTAGCAGAACGCAAAAGCGGCGGATAGTAGATAGCGTGTAGCGTCCAGTGCTTATCGTCTTGACCTGCCAGTTCACCTGTCGGCGCCCCGTGCCAGCCCATGCTATAGGGAAACGAGCACTTGAACAGATTGTCGTACTTGTTTGTTAGCTCTTTGATAACGATGGCCAGGTTGTTGATTTGCTGCAAGGTTAGATCAGAAATCCGACGATTTCCGTTTCTTGAGATGATCATTGTCTCGAACGGCCAACTTGCCCAGAAAGGGACAACCACCAGCCAGTCGGAATTCTCTATAACAACGCGTTCCTGGAAGACTAAACAAATTAGTACCAAATTCTTTGAATACTTTTACACAGAGTGGATTTAAAAAAACATTTTCGTTACATCACGCATTCCAAATTGTTCTATCACCGCTAATATGTTGTCCAACAACCTAACAATATCCCTACCCCATCGTAGTTAGTCGAATAATAGTTGATACATTTTACCTCTCCCAATTTCTTCAATTTGAACTGCATCATACACTGGTTTGCTTTTTACACGGGTCGTTTTGTTGTGCTTACAATTTGTACGTCGTTTTTTATTTTTTTTGTTTTTTAGGCGAATCGTGGGATTTATACTGAGGGAAGATCCATTAATTACGTAACGCAAAAATTGGACTTTTTCAACCCCCCCTCCCCCCTATGTCACACTTTTTGTATGAAGCTTCTGAAAATTTTGTATGGATCATCACACTTCACTCAACCCCCCCTCCCCCCTCTAAGCGTTACGTAATTTGTGGACGTTCCCTGATTAAAAAACGCAGTTTTTTAAAAAGGTTCGTGGAAACCACGAACAATTGTCTACCGACAAAATCGTTTTTTACGCGATTTTTTACATTTGCGCGATTTCTTCTTACGCGGAACTTATCCCCCGCCTTCAGTGCATGTGAAATTTCTATGAGTATTTGCTAAGCTTTCTAAACACGCAAAACAAAAAACGTCATCGTGCTTATAAATTGCACTAATTATTATCCATAATTTGGTGTTCAAATGGAACAATTGGCGGGTCAAGAATTACTGACCAATATAAAAACGATTGCATCCCATGATATTATGCATCATATTGTATGTTGCATAACTCGGTGTGAACAATTTGGAACGTAATTTGATGATGTACGTGATTAAATGAATGACCTTCAATAGGTCGCGATGAGAATCCAGAATCCATGTAGCACCGTGTTGTAGTCTCTACCTTTTTCACTATCTCCTTCCTAACGTAATCGTCCAGCAAAGCTGTGCCGTTTGTCAGGTAATATTCTCTCAGCTTCTCGTCCTTCACGCGAGGCTCATTCGGAAAGAAAGAGCACGCCCAAATCTGGCAATGGGGATGCGGATTCGAGCAACCCATACTGGCACCCTTATTCTCGAAAATCTGCACCCACGTGTACTTGCTGGCTAGGGTTTTAAATTCCGCAATCCATGCATCGATGACGTTGCGGATCTCTTTCGGTGTCATCACCGGAAGTGTCTTGTTCGACTTGGGGTGGAAGCACATCACTCGGCAAGTACCTCGTGCACCACCGGTTTGGAACAGCGGATCATCACTTTCCGGAGGCAACGGAACGTCCTCCAACAATGCCGGAAAATCATTCGTGAAAACAAACGTTGACGTGTAGATGGGATTCTTCTGCTTTCAAAAATAATTTTGAGTAAGACAGCCCAGAATCTTTTGGGGATACTAAACTTACACTTCCGTTGGAACGAGTTACTCCAGGGCATAACGGATTACTCGGGTCAAACTCGGGCAAATCCAGCCGCTGCGGTTGTTCCTCCTGGCCGGACCAAGGTCGCCGCATACGGTGGGGACTTATCAGAATCCATTGTCCGTTCAGGGGGTTGTAACGCGTATGCTGATGCTCGGTAGGTTCAAAGTTTGTCATAATTGCTTCCGCGTACGAAGAATATGAATCGCGCTCACTGATAGCCTCAAGGCAACTGATTGACTGTTCACTTGAAAATAGCAGGGGAGATGAAGCTAATTAATCCGTGTGGAAATATTCAATGCGGTTATCATGTGCAATATGCCAGTCAGTTGATAACGCTGGCAAAACATAAACAGCGCGCACTACTTTATATTGTTTTGGATTAGTCGAGTTGGTCATGCATGTGTTCGTAGGATGAAGTTAGTACAACTATTTTATACCTATTCATGCAGTGATACATCCAATACATATTCTCTGTTGGTCAGGCTTATTAGGCACTTGCACATTATTAATATTAGATCTGTTGGCTCGCTTTTTTTCGATTTAGGTAGGGGGAAAGACGGCTTTGGCAGATTTTGTTCTATTATTGTCAGAGGGGGTTTTTGTCGACCAAATTTTATAAAATTTGGCCACAATATTCTTTGATATGAAAAGAATGTTTAGGCCAAATTTGAGCATAATCAGTCGTAAAAAAACCCTGACAATAATAGAACAAAACCTGCCAAAGCCGCCATTCCCCCTACTCATTTTTACTTCGAATTAAATTGAAATAGTTCAGATACATTGCACTTCATATATTTCAACAACATTTTTTATTCACTTCTATTATCTAAGGAATTGATTTCTAGAAGTGTGTAAGATACCCGAGCAAAGTCTGAAGACATAATGAAAGCATATAGAAAACATATTTTAATTTTGATATCAAATTGATATCTTAATTTGTTTTCAAATATGAATCATCATGATACATATTTTGATCTCATTTTGCTGTTGATTTCTATATTGTATGATCTGACATCAAACTGTGTACTTATTTTGTTATCAGAACCAATATCAAAATTAGTTTTCGATTTGACCTTTTTTTTTTTTTTTTCTTTATTAAAGAGGCTTGCAGCCCTAGGCTGGCTCACCTCTGCCATACACTGGATTTTGTTTTTACACGATTTACATTTTCTCAATTTTCCACTCATCCTAAATGTTTAACGTATATTAATTATCATGTGATTTTTCTTTGATTTATTCTGGATTTTTTGAAACATGTTGCGAAGAGTTTGGTGGCAAATTGAAGTCACACGATCAAAAATACGAGCGAAAAAAAATCGTGTAAAAACAAAATCCTGTGTATTTGATTTTACAATAAGATTTTTCTGCTATACGTTTTGTTATTTTAACCGTTAAAACGACCAAAAAGATATCAAATTAAGTAATCATATTTGGTGTAATCAACAAGTTATCGATTTGCTCTCAAGCTTTGCTCGGGTATACCAGGCATGTATAAAAACGCGATTATAATGCATTACTGGGAACTTTTAATAAGGTGTCCTAGTAATTTTCAACAGTCCGATTTACTCGGCTTTACTACGCCCAGCCCATTCTTCTTCTTCTTATTGTCATTACATCCCCACATTGGGACAGAGCCGCCTCGCAGCTTAGTGTTCATTAAGCACTTCCACAGTTATTAACTGCGAGGTTTCTAAGCCAGGTTACCATTTTTGCATTCGTATATCACGAGTAGGGTGGCTCAAAAAAACACTTTTTCAAATATTTTGATGGGCCGCCCTCTTATTCGGTTCTTTTTGATACTCTGATGCTCTGGACAAAATTTCAGCCAAATCGGTCAACGTTTGGGTAGTGCTAAACTCGTTGGAAGTTTATATGGAAAACTGTATGCAGAAACATCCAAAAACTGTGATTTGCAGTTGGACGGCACAATTTACGATCAAGAACCATGATACTCATTCAGTTCTTGTAAAATAAAGTACAGAATATTATGCTGAAAACCGCGAGAAGATTAGAGTTTATTACACAAAGATATTAGCATTTTACTGGAGTGTTGTAGAGGTGAATTTATTTCTTTTCAAAGGTAAAAGAAACGAAATTTGCTCAAACCCCACTGCAGAGAAATGCTAATAACTCAGCCGGGCAAACTCGAATCTTCTCGCGGTTTTCTGCATAACATTCTGTATTAAATTCTCCAATATCTGAATGAGTATCATAGTTCTTCATCGTAAGTTGTGTAGTCCAGCTGCAATTTACTGTTTTTGGATGTTTCTGCATACATTTTTCCATATAAACTTCCAACGAGTTTAGCACCGCCCAAACGTTGATCGATTTGGCTGATTTGGCTTTTGTCCAGAGCATCAGGGCATCAAATAGAACCGAAAAAGAGGGCGGCCCATCAAAAAAATTGAAAAAAGTTTTTCCCATACTAATTTGAGCCACCCTAATCATGAGGCTAGCACGATGATAGGGTTAGGCGGGGCAAGATGGGTCACGGGGTAAGATAGGCCAGGGCCGTTTTTGAGCATCATGTACATTTTAACACGTACGTCCCCAACCCCCATTTTACGACAAAACTCAAAATTCAAAACCACGCAGCTCAGCCAATTTCTAACGGATTTTCAAGCAATCTTCTGGAATCGATCACAAAATTCCTATAGTTTTAGGAACCGAAGTCAATTTTTGTCCAATGGCTATGGTTCCGGATATATTCCGGGGAGTACTGGGGTTACCTCCCTCCCGGAAAAAATGGTCACTGGCAGATCGGCTTCGAAATCCGTCGTGCGACATGTCAAACTTCATGATTTTGCAATACAAGTACACTGGAGTACATTTCGACGATTTTCGGTCGAATTGGCCACCCTCCGGGTACTTCCAGGGCCTGGTTCCCTTGGGGAAGTGGCCAATTTTCGTTCAATCTTGGAACCCATCTTGCGACATGTCAAACTTCCTGATTTTGCAAAACAAGTACACTGGAGTACGTTTCGGCGATTTTCGATCGAATTGACCACCCTCCGGGTACTTCCAGGGCCTGGTTCCCTTGGGGAAGTGGCCAATTTTCGTTCAATCTTTTAACCCATCTTGCGACATATCAAACTTCATGATTTTGCAAAACAAGTACACTGGAGTACATTTCGGTGATTTTCGATCGAATTGGCCACCTTCCGGGTACTTACAGGTAGACATTTAACCGGCGGTGGCGTGATAGATGATTTTCAGCCAGCGGCGTCACGCCGTTGTTGATTGGCGGCGGCGTGGATCGGCGTGAACCAGTTTCAAGTGCCAAAATTTATTCAGAAGTTCCTCCGGAAATTCTTCCATAAGTTCCTCCACGAGTTTTTTTAAAAGATCGTCAAGAAGTTCCAAGATATTCCTCTATAAGTGCCTCTGGGAAATTCTTCCAGATACTCCTCCCGGATATCGTCTGGAAGTTCCTTCAGGAAGCTTCTCCAAGAATTACTTCAGGAATTTCTCCGGAAATTCCTCCAGGAATTCCTCCGGAAGTTCCTCCAGGAATTCCTCCGGAAGTTCCTCCAGGAATTCATCGGGAAGTTCCTCCAGGAATTACTCCGGAGGTTTTCTCCGGGAATTCCTCCGGAAGTTTCTCCAGAAATTCCTCCGGAAGTTTCTCCAGAAATTCCTCCGGAAGTTTCTCCATGAACTCTTCCGGAAGTTCCTCCAGGAATTTCTATGGAAGTTCCTCCAGGAATATCTCCGGAAGTTCCTCCAGGAATTCCTCCGTAAAACTGGAATTGGTCACCTGGAATTCCTGGAATTGCTGGAGGATTTTCTAGAGAAACTTCCGAAATAATTCCTAGAGGAACTTCCGGAGGAA
The DNA here is from genome assembly GCF_024139115.2 of Armigeres subalbatus. Classification (NCBI taxonomy): domain Eukaryota; kingdom Metazoa; phylum Arthropoda; class Insecta; order Diptera; family Culicidae; genus Armigeres; species Armigeres subalbatus. The sequence continues at coordinate 163,020,313 of NC_085139.1, forward strand.
TTCCTGGAGGAACTTCCGGAGGAATACCTGGAGGAACTTCCGGAGAAATTCCTGGAGGAATTTTCGGAGAAATTCCTGGAGGAATTTTCGGAGAAATTCCTGAAGTAATTCTTGATTTCTAGAGGATTTTCTAGAGAAACTTCCGAAATAATTCGTAGAGAAACTTCCAGAATAATTCCTAGAGGAACTTCCGGAAGAATTCCTGAAGGAACTTCCGGAGGAATTCCTGGAGGAACTTCCCGAGGAATTCCTGGAGGAACTTCCGGAGGAATTCCTGGAGGAACTTCCGGAGGAATTCCTGGAGGAACTTCCGGAGGAATTCCTGGAGGAACTTCCGGAGGAATTCCTGGAGGAACTTCCGGAGAAATTCCTGGAGGAATTTTCGGAGAAATTCCTGAAGTAATTCTTGGAGAAGCTTCCTGAAGGAACTTCCAGACGATATCCGGGAGGAGTATCTGGAAGAATTTCCCAGAGGCACTTATAGAGGTATATCTTGGAACTTCTTGACGATCTTTTAAAAAAACTCGTGTAGGAACTTATGGAAGAATTTCTGAAGGAACTTCTGAATAAATTTTGGCACTTGAAACTGGTTCACGCCGATCCACGCCGCTGGCTGAAAATGATCTATCACGCCACCGCCGGTTAAATTTCTACCTGGAAGTACCCGGAAGGTGGCCAATTCGATCGAAAATCACCGAAATGGACTCCAGTGCAGTGTACTTGTTTTGAAAAATTATGAAGTTTGACATGTCGCAAGGTGGATTCCAAGAGTGAACGAAAATTGGCCACTTCCCCAAGGGAACCAGGTCCTGGAAGTACCCGGAGGGTGGTCAATTCGATCGAAAATCGCCGAAACGTACTCCAGTGTACTTGTTTTGCAAAATCATGAAGTTTGATATGTCGCAAGATGGGTTCCAAGATTGAACGAAAAATGGCCACTTCCCCAAGGGAACCAGGTCCTGGAAGTACCCGGAGGGTGGTCAATTCGATCGAAAATCGCCGAAACGTACTCCAGTGTACTTGTTTTGCAAAATCATGAAGTTTGATATGTCGCAAGATGGGTTCCAAGATTGAACGAAAAATGGCCACTTCCCCAAGGGAACCAGGTCCTGGAAGTACCCGGAGGGTGGTCAATTCGATCGAAAATCGCCGAAACGTACTCCAGTGTACTTGTTTTGCAAAATCATGAAGTTTGATATGTCGCAAGATGGGTTCCAAGATTGAACGAAAAATGGCCACTTCCACAAGGGAACCAGGTCCTGGAAGTACCCGGAGGGTGGTCAATTCGATCGAAAATCGCCGAAACGTACTCCAGTGTACTTGTTTTGCAAAATCATGAAGTTTGATATGTCGCAAGATGGGTTCCAAGATTGAACGAAAATTGGCCACTTCCCCAAGGGAACCAGGCCCTGGAAGTACCCGGAGGGTGGCCAATTCGATCGAAAATCGCCGAAATGTACTCCAGTGTACTTGTTTTGCAAAATCATGAAGTTTGATATGTCGCAAGATGGGTTCCAAGATTGAACGAGAAATGGCCACTTCCCCAAGGGAACCAGGTCCTGGAAGTACCCGGAGGGTGGTCAATTCGATCGAAAATCGCCGAATCGTACTCCAGTGTACTTGTTTTGCAAAATCATGAAGTTTGATATGTCGCAAGATGGGTTCCAAGATTGAACGAAAAATGGCCACTTCCCCAAGGGAACCAGGTCCTGGAAGTACCCGGAGGGTGGTCAATTCGATCGAAAATCGCCGAAACGTACTCCAGTGTACTTGTATTGCAAAATCATGAAGTTTGACATGTCGCACGACGGATTTCGAAGCCGATCTGCCAGTGACCATTTTTTCCGGGAGGGAGGTAACCCCAGTACTCCCCGGAATATATCCGGAACCATGGCCATTGGACAAAAATTGACTTCGGTTCCTAAATTTATAGGAATTTTGTGATCGATTCCAGAAGATTGCTTGAAAATCCGTTAGAAATTGGCTGAGCTGCGTGGTTTTGAATTTTGAGTTTTGTCGTAAAATGGGGGTTGGGGACGTACGTGTTAATGTGGAGATTATGACTTTGTAGGAGGAATAATTTGGTTCTACTTTATTATCACTAGATTGGATGAGAAAATTTTATTTTGGTAGAGTATGGCAAGGTAAAATATTTTTCAGAATTGTTTCTTATGCAAAACACACTTTCTATAAAACGTGTAATCTCGTCGAGCAATGTAAAATTTAAACATTTTCAGTAACATAGTGAACGTATTATAAGTAATGTAGGTGATGTTATACTAACTGCGTTGAAATAAATAAATTTGATCGAAAATTAGACATTCTAACATGAACTTACAAATGGGGCAAGATGGGTCAGCACATACTGAAGGGCATAGTTCGTATTCAAAACATATTTTCCATTGCTGGTTTAATCATTTTAAGGTTACTTTTGACATAATGATGTTAATTTGTTTATTGAAAATGTCTATTTTTTGTTTTTAAGAAAGCAATACTTAGACGGCTTGTTTTCATAAGAATTTGCAGACATTTTTAAATGTAGAGCCATTTCTTCATCCAAGGCTAAAAAATTATTTTTTATTCAATATAATTATTGGCAATAAAGCTATCTGTATGTGTGTAATTCAATATTGGGAATAAAAACAGTATTAATTGCAGTATTTCAAGGTGACCCATCTTGCCCCGCTGTTTGACCCATCTTACCCCGCCATTTTTTGATTGACAGAAAAATAGACTTCTACTTAAATGACTCGAAATGGAATAAAAAGTGGAGTTTTTGTTATTTCATACCCCAGGCTTACAGATTATAAACTATTTTTATAGATCCATGTTGAAAAGTTGAATTAAAATGTTTCTGTTTTGAGATATTCAGGGTTCGCCTTAGGCGACCCATCTTGCCCCGTCATACCCTACTTTTATGCCCAGGGAAGTCGAGACAATTTCCAATCCGAAAATTGCCTAGACCGGCACCGGGAATCGAACCCAGCCACCCTCAGCATGGTCTTGCTTTGTAACCGCGCGTCTTACCGCACGGCTAAGGAGGGCCCCCAGCCCAGCCCATGGTTACCTTATATGTATAGCGTTTGTAGTATTTTATTACATCCAAATTCTTTAAGTTGGGGTTTTAATAAACCTCTCGAAGCAATTAGCGCCTGACTTCACCCCGTGGCAGAAAAATAAAAAATATATTTAAGTAGCTTTTTGTTGATGTTTATTTATTTATTTTATTTTATTTTTATTTTATTTTATTTTCTGGAGCAGGGAAAAGCCCATTTGAGTAGAGCTATTAATAAAAGCTCTTTCTCAAATGGGCGCAAAACCTCCTCTTCTTTTCATATCAACAGAATACAAATTTCCAAATGATACATACAAAATTTGCTTAATAAATTATCTATCTAACTAACTAACAACTAACTATCTATCTAACACCTCACGATAACGATTCTTATTGGTGACACGGTACAAGTGGAAGTCAAAAACAGGATAACAGCGATTGAACACACGACACATACTATTTATAGGATCATTATATCCGTAGTTTGTACGAGAAGCAGGAAGGCGAAGAAATTCATGAGAACGGAGATGACGACGACGGATGTCAATATTTAACATATCTAGTACACGAGGACAATCAATGTGGGACTGAAGAACATCAGAAATGAACGAGGCTTTAAAAACATTCCGACGTGTTTCCAATAACTCCAGATCAATTAACATACATCGATCTTCATAAGGCGGAAGGTTCAGCGGATCGCTCCATGGAAGTCTTCGAAGGGCGAAGCGAATAAACTTGATAAACTTGATTAATAAAAACATAAAAGGCCCAAAATGACTCCCTTGAGGAACACCTGATGTTACGACCAGTGTTGTAAAATGTCATTTGCATTCGTTTGTTTAATTTTCCCAGAACTTTTTTCTGAAGGTAGCCATCATTACTGAGGTATGACGAACTTATAGCGCTTAAATGTGCCTACAACTTTGTCTAATAAGACATTGCTGTAAATATGTAATCTGAGGCGTGGGAGGCAAAATGTCATTCAAATGACATTATGTCAAATGACACGTGACATTTTGGAGAGTTTTCACTATCCAGCCTCATATGTTATATTTAGGGCAATGTACCCTTGGACAAAAATATAGCCCTCCTCAAGCGTTATGAGTACATCTGAAATTATGAAATAAATTTGGCTTCTGAAGAAAGTTATGAACAGATTAGTCAAATGACATGCAGATGACATTTTACAAGCCTGGTTACGACAAATGGGTCGGAAGTAGTGGATCCTAATTTGACTGACACTGTTCGATTGTGTAAATATGAACGAAACCAATTTAATATTGGATTAGAGAATCCTAGACGTTTCAATTTTGCTATCAATATTTGATGATTTATCTTATCCAACGCAGCAGAAAAGTCATTGTAAATCGCGTCGACTTGTTTACGGTTTTCTAACGCTTTGATGATGAAGGACGTGTAAACAACAAGATTAGTTGACGTTGACCTTTTCGGAAAGAATCCGTGCTGAGTTTCAGATACGTAGTCCATGCATCGGTGTTTTAGGAAATCAAGAACAATTAGCTCGAATAGCTTAGATGTAGCACATACAACAGAGATTGTCCTGTAGTTGGAAATGTTCTGTTTGTCACCTTTCTTATAGACCGGAAACACAAACGCCTTTTTCCACAAACAAGGGAAACAACCGGAAGATAGAGAAAGGTTGAATAATAATGACAGTGGCTGTGAAAGAGTACCGCTGCATTTCTTCAGTACTAGAGCCGGTATTCCGTCGGGACCAGGATTGGAAGATCCTTTCAAGCGGGAACATGCAGATTCAACAGTAGTTCGTGAAACTAAGGGATGAGTGCTCACAGCAGAGGAACGTAAAGGTACATTTGTAGCAGCGTGGATAACATGATGTGGATCCAGAAGTTCGTCTGTGAATACAGAGGAAAATTGTTCCCTGAAGAGGTTCGTTATTGAGGAGCGAGAGCAAGCTTCCTTGCCATTCAACACCATGGTGGTCGGAAAACCAGTTTTTTTTCTCTGTCCATCGACGTATGACCAAAACTTCTTAGGGTTGCGTTTCAGATTTCGTTGGGTACGGCGAATATGTGAGAGGAACAGTTGGTTGTTCAATCGTTTGTATCTACTACTAACATAAATATAGTTCAGTCTGGTATGTGGAGTATGATAGTTCGAATGTTTTCTAAGAGCTGACCTTTTTGCAGATTTTAAACGTTTTAGAGTGATATTCGACCAATGTGGATGCATGTGTGGCACGGCAAATGCTGGGTAAAGCGTACCATTGGTACTTCGCGTACCTGAAGGAATAAAATAGACCCCATCTCGCGGTCCTTAGCCTCTTACCCAGCAACTCTTATCCCTACCTCCCCGCGGTGCTGGCCGGGATACGAGCAACCTTAGGGAAGATCGGGTAACCAACCCCGGTGGGAACTATGGTCGTATGCTGACAGGGAAGGGAAGGTTTGCTCCTCTCCGGAGGTTCAAATCTTATTGAGCGTCTGTTCTCCATGTCAGGATCGGCTCACAACAGCGTCTGTTCTCCATGTTAGGGGCGGCTGATCATCGTCCGAGTGCCAGCGAGGGACTCTAAGTGAAACTGTGCACCATGGTCCACCGGAAATAAGGAGGAATGGTCCTCCGGAAATTTAGGGGGTTTGGTGTCAGGCCCTGCAAGCCAGCCTTTAAAAATCATAAGCAACGAACAATCAACAAGATAGTACGGACCGGAACCATCGGCGAAGACCACTGCGACGAAAAGGGACTAGCGATTGGAAACTCGGTTCGTGGAACTGCAAATCTCTCAACTTCATCGGGAGCACACGCATACTCGCCGATGTGCTCAAGGACCGTGGATTCGGCATCGTAGCGCTGCAGGAGGTTTGTTGGAAGGGATCAATGGTGCGAACGTTTAGAGGTAATCATACCATCTACCAGAGCTGCGGCAACACACACGAGCTGGGAACAGCTTTCATAGTGATGGGCGACATGCAAAGGCGCGTGATCGGGTGGTGGCCGATCAACGAGAGAATGTGCAGGTTGAGGATCAAAGGCCGGTTCTTCAACTTCAGCATAATCAACGTCCATAGCCCACACTCCGGAAGCACTGATGATGATAAGGACGCATTCTACGCGCAGCTGGAACGTGAGTACGACAGCTGCCCAAGCCACGACGTCAAAATCATCATAGGAGATTTGAACGCTCAGGTTGGCCAAGAGGAGGAGTTTAGACCGACTATTGGAAAGTTCAGCGCTCACCGGCTGACGAACGAAAACGGCCTACGACTAATTGATTTCGCCGCCTCCAAGAATATGGCCATTCGCAGCACCTATTTCCAACACGGCCTCCCGTATCGATACACCTGGAGATCGCCACTGCAGACAGAATCACAAATCGACCACGTTCTGATTGATGGACGGCACTTCTCCGACATTATCGACGTCAGGACATATCGTGGCGCTAACATCGACTCTGACCACTATCTGGTGATGGTTAAACTGCGCCCAAAACTATCCGTCATCAACAATGTTCGGTACCGACGACCGCCGCGGTACGACCTAGAGCGACTGAAGCAACCTGATGTCGCCACTGCATACGCGCAGCATCTCGAGGCAGCGTTGCCGGAAGAGGGTGAGCTCGATGGGGCCCCTCTTGAGGACTGCTGGAATACAGTCAAAGCAGCCATTAACGACGCAGCGGAGAACAACGTCGGGTATATGGATCGAAGTCTACGGAACGATTGGTTCGACGAAGAGTGCAGATAGATTCTGGAGGAGAAGGACGCAGCGCGGGCGGTCGCGCTGCAGCAAGGTACCCGGCAGAACGTGGAACGTTATAGACGGAAGCGGAGACAACAGACCCGCCTTTTTCAGGAGAAGAAACGCCGCCTGGAAGAAGCGGAGTGCGAGGAGATGGAACAGCTGTGCCGTTCTCAAGATACACGCAAGTTCTATCAGAAGCTCAACGCATCCCGCAAAGGCTTCGTGCCGCGAGCCGAAATGTGCCGGGATAAGGATGGGAGCATCTTGACGGACGAACGTGTGGTGATCGAAAGGTGGAAGCAGCACTACGAGGAACATCTGAATGGCGCTGAGAGTACAGGCAATGAAAGTCAAGGCAGCGGAGGAGATGACTACGTCAGTTCAGCGGACGATGGAAGCCAACCAGCCCCACCTTGAGGGAAGTTAAGGATGCCATTCAACAGCTAAAGACCAATAAAGCAGCTGGTAAGGATGGTATCGGAGCTGAGCTCATCAAGATGGGCCCGGAAAAGCTGGCCACTTGCCTGCACAAACTGATAGTCAGAATCTGGGAAAACGAACAGCTACCGGAGGAGTGGAAGAAAGGGATTATATGCCCAATCTACAAGAAAGGCGACAAACTGGAGTGTGAGAACTTTCGAGCGATCACCATCCTTAATGCCGCCTACAAAGTGATATCCCAGATCATCTTCCGTCGTCTGTCACCATTAGTGAACGAGTTCGTGGGAAGTTATCAAGCCGGCTTCGTTGACGGCCGCTCGACAACGGACCAGATCTTTACTGTACGGCAAATCCTTCAAAAATGCCGTGAATACCAGGTCCCAACGCACCATCTGTTCGTTGATTTCAAGGCGGCATACGACAGTATAGACCGCGTAGAGCTATGGAAAATTATGGACGAGAACAGCTTCCCTGGAAAGCTTACCAGACTGATCAAAGCAACGGTGGATGGTGTGCAAAACTGTGTGAAGATCTCGGGCGAACACTCCAGTTCGTTCGAATCGCGCCGGGGACTAAGACAAGGTGATGGACTTTCGTGCCTGTTGTTCAACATTGCGCTAGAAGGTGTCATGCGGAGAGCCGGGTGTAACAGCCGGGGTACGATTTTCAACAGATCCAGTCAATTTATTTGCTTCGCGGATGACATGGACTTTGTCGGACGAACATTTGCAAAGGTGGCAGAACTGTACACCCGCCTGAAACGTGAAGCAACAAAAGTTGGACTGGTGGTGAATGCGTCAAAGACAAAGTACATGCTTGTGGGCGGAACCGAGCGCGACAGGGCCCGCCTGGGAAGCAGTGTTACGATAGACGGGGATACCTTCGAGGTGGTCGAGGAATTCGTCTACCTCGGATCCTTGCTAACGGCTGACAACAACGTTAGTCGTGAAATACGAAGGCGCATCATCTGTGGAAGTCGGGCCTACTACGGGCTCCAGAAGAAACTGCGGTCGAAAAGATTCGCCACCGCACCAAATGTGTCATGTACAAGACGTTAATAAGACCGGTAGTCCTCTACGGACATGAAACATGGACAATGCTCGAGGAGGACTTGCAAGCACTCGGAGTATTCGAGAGACGGGTGCTTAGGACCATCTTTGGCGGTGTACAAGAAGACGGTGTGTGGCGGCGAAGAATGAACCATGAGCTCGCCCACCTCTACGGCGAACCCAGTATCCAGAAGGTAGCTAAAGCCGGAAGGGTACGATGGGCAGGGCATGTTGCAAGAATGCCGGACAACAACCCTGCAAAGATGGTGTTCGCTTCCGATCCGGCAGGTACGAGACGACGTGGAGCGCAGCGAGCGAGATGGGCAGACCAGGTGCAGAACGACTTGGCGAGCGTGGGGCGTATTCGAGGATGGAGAGATGCGGCCTCGAACCGTGTATTGTGGCGTCAAATTGTTGATTCAGTGTTATCTGTATAGATGTAGACTAAATAAATGAATGAATGGATGCATGTGTGTTTTGGTAGCAATTCTTGGAGTATAATGGTCAATTGCATAAACTACAATTGATGTGTACACTTCAACTGCTGTTTCTAAACTCAAGCCTTTCAAAATTTCATCCCAACTGATGGTGGAGAGAAACGACTCATTTATATGAAGTTGGTTTTTTTTGTAGTTGTAGCGGCTAGTTTCAACTACTGGTAGAAACTTGTGTGGAACACATTTCCGTATGTCCAACTGTAAAGGCGGATGATGGCAGCATTCTTTTACAAGGGGGACATGGGCCTTTGTGACGGTAACATACTGCATAAGATCAGTACTTGCAAAGCATAGATCGAGCATTCGCGCTCTCTGATTGTGGACAGCGTTTAACTGAATGAGACCTGCTAGACTGTAGTCAGCCAGTAGTTGATTCTGAATCCTGCTCATTGAAGATCGAGCCAGATCAGGGAACAGTTAAGGTGATTATAGAATGAGGCCAGAAATCGGCCATTTTGTAAACCACGTGCTTTTCCAAAATATTTTCCAAGAGCACGAGATGAAAGAATCATAACACGTATGGGGCTGAAATAATGGTAGATCGTTTGCTTAGTTATGCTGAACAATCATAATTTGAGTTTCGGCACGGTACGAAAACTGAAATTGAAATTTACCACGGGCTTCATTCTATAATCACCTTAACCAGCTGACCCTTGTTTCCAATTAATTGTGCGCATGTTGAAATCTCCCAGAATAAGTATTTTGTCAGTTATACTCATTTCAGATGTAATCCATGTTAATGATTCGGAGTAATGAGCGGCAAGTACTGGATCGGTGACTCGATCAGGAGGGATGTATATGAAGTATATAGATTTAGTGTGTGGGCGAAAGCTCAGTCGATTATCGGGCGAAACCCGTTAAACGGTAGAAATATAATACCATACGTATGTGTACACACTTACCTCATTTCACCGTATTCGGTAAATTTTACCGAAATCTCAACAGCTGAACTGTTCGGTAATTTATTTTACAGATTTTTTGTAATTTTCTCCATTGCTCAACTGTCAAAATCACCGAAAATCAGTTAAATTATTTACCGAACAGTTCAGCTGTTGAGATTTCGGTAAAATTTTACCGAATTCGGTGATTTATTTTAAGTGTGTAGAAGCTAGAACGACGAGAATAAAAATGAGATGAGTTAGTTCATTTGGAGACGTCAAAGCAATCAGTAGTTTATTTTATTTCCTCCTACCGAACAGTTCATTAAATTATAATAGTGGCGACGAGTGATAAAAAGTGTCAAGGTCAAGTTACTGTGCTACCATAGACATATTTCGGCGGACTTTGCGTTTGGCTGATGCAGAGGAAGAATCTTGCTGAAGGAAGAATCTGGAACACTTATGCTAGGGACATAGCTGGACACGTTACTAATTCTGGACAGATTATCTAACGAGTGATCCATCAGTGAGAGAATCTTTAGAACCTTAGCTTCTAACAACTGGTGAAGTGTACGTATCAGTTCAACATCTGCTGATCATTTAGCCATTGCACAGTTTGAAATTCTAAAGTGATATTTTTCACATTAGGGAGCCCATTTTGGACGCCGAGTGATTTCTTTATCTATTATCAGTTTTATTATGATGATATAATAGACTGGAACAAAGAAAAGAAACTGAATAGCAAAAGGACAATAAGTAGGCCTTTTACTAATTCATTTTCTTCTATTTTGTGTAGATAAAACAGCAAGAAAGTGAGACATTGCCGGTAATTCCATATCCAGCCTGCCATTCATTTCGTCAATTGACGGCTCGCGAGGTTGCTGACTGGCATTGCCGCGAGTAGGAAATCCCTCTAATCCCTGGGTCGGTAAATGCTGACGACGAGTTCCGGTGAGTTTGATCTTTTTTAACTTTTGGGAAGCTGTATCTGAAGTTATTGCCTATTAGCTAATTCCTGCTGTTGCATATTGACTTATTTATAATACCAATGGCTCAGTCCAATATTACAACAACACTGGAACCTTTTCGGAAGGGTTGTTCATTCAGTGATTGGGTGGACAGACTCAGATTTTTTTTTAACATGAATAAGGTTCCCGATGACGCCAAAAGGGATCATTTCATTACTTTAAGTGGTCCGGTGATCTTCCGAGAACTCAAGCTGTTGTATCCTAACACGGATTTAGCACAAATTGACTACACAGAAATGGTTTCCAAATTGAAAGCTAGACTAGATAAGACGGAATCAGATTTGGTACAGCGCCTAAAATTCAATGTTAGAATGCAACAGCCAGATGAGTCATTGGAGGATTTTGTATTATCAGTCAAACTTCAGGCTGAATTTTGCAACTTCGAGAACTTTAAAGAAATGGCCGTTAGAGATCGTATAGTCGCTGGGATTCGTGACAAGGCACTCCAGCAGAGACTTCTCAATGAAGAGAAACTTAGCTTGGAGAGTGCTGAGAAATTAATAGCTACCTGGGAGATTGCAAGAAATAATGCCATAAATATGGATTTTAATAGTGGGCTCGATCAAATAGCTGCACTTAAAGCTAACGGGGATCTGGAACAAGATTGCAAAGACTAGCAGCTACTATGGAATTAGCATCGAGATCGCTACAAAATGAAGGCCGGGTTGAACGTGGCTCAGTTAAAAGCAGATTAGGTTATTCACCGTATAAAAGGATCAATGGCGCAACAGGCAATGGCGCACAAACAATGGACAAAGCAGGCAATCGGACAATAGGCGATGGAACGATGGAATGCAGATGAATGACGAAGGTCCTCGACGATGGAAAAGTCCTGATTATTCTCAAATGGTGTGTGATTTCTGCAAAGTAAAGGGTCATATTAAGCGCAAATGCTTTAAATTGAAAAACATGAAGAGGGATGCGGTAAACAAGATGAATTCAAATGAATCAGGCGACAATCCGGAACTATATTTAAGTGAATTGGTCAACAGAATGCGCACTGAGTCGGACAGCGAGAGTGAAGTAGAGGGTGAGAATTTTTTGATTGAATGTATGCATGTGGCTTCTATTGGAAGAATTAGCGATCCTTGTTTATTAAATGTAAAGATTAATAATGTGCCGTTCAATATGGAGGTAGATTGTGGATCGTCTGTGACCGTGATGGGCAAAAACCAATATTATGACTATTTCCAGAATAAGCTATCAAAAAGCAAAAAACAGTTGATTGTTGTGAATGGTTCACAACTTGTTACTGAAGGAGAAGTAGATGTTACGGTGTGTTTAAAGGGAATTTCCAAGAAAATGAAACTGTTAGTACTTAATTGTGACAACTATTTCATTCCACTTTTTGGAAGACCATGGTTGGATGCTTTTTTCCCGAAATGGCGACAATTTTTCATCAATAATATAACGAGCACTACGTTAACTACACAAGAAGAAATAATTGAACAACTTAGACATAAATATAAAAGCGTTTTTGTGAAAAATTTCTCTTCTCCAATCAAAGGTTTTGAAGCCGATTTAGTAATAAAATGTCAAGATCCGATCTTTAAAAAAGCGTATAACGTCCCGTACCGGTTGAAGGATAAAGTTCTGGCTTATTTAGACAAATTGGAGAGGGAAAAGGTCATAACCCTGATCAAGACGAGTGAATGGGCATCGCCAGTTATCGTAGTGATGGAAAAAAATAACGAAATTAGATTAGTCATCGATTGTAAAGTTTCGGTGAATAAATGCATTATCCCGAATAGTTACCCATTACCAACAGCACAAGATGTTTTTGCGGGTTTGGCTAATTGCAAAGTATTTTGCTCCTTGGACCTCGAAGGAGCATACACACAGTTGTTATTATCTGACAAGTCTAGGCAATTTATGGTGATTAATACCATTAAAGGACTCTATATCTATAATAGATTGCCGCAAGGCGCGTCTTCAAGTGCGGCAATTTTCCAACAAGTCATGGATCAGGTTCTAAATGGAATAGAAAATGTTTCGGTGTATTTGGACGATGTTTTAATCGCAGGAAAGGATCTTGATGATTGTAAAGCAAAGCTAATGGTGGTACTTGACAGATTGGCAAAGGCTAATATTTAAGTCAATTGGGACAAATGTAAGTTTTTTGTAAATAATTTAATACATTTAGGACACGTTATAAGTGAACATGGATTAAAACCATGTCCAGACAAAATTACTACTATAGAGGAAGCCAAAGCACCTAAAAATACTACGGAACTCAAATCATTTCTAGGTTTAATTAATTATTACCATAAATTTATACCCCGACTGTCATCTAAACTATATTATTTGTATAATTTGCTCAAAACTGGCAGTACATTTATTTGGGACGAAAGATGCAATACGGCATTTGAAGAAAGTAAAAAAATCGTTGATAAATACTAATTTTCTGGAATTTTATGACCCGAATAAGCCTATTGTTATTGTCTCTGATGCTTCGGGCTATGGCCTTGGAGGAGTGATGGCTCATATTATAGAAGAAGAAGAAAAACCTATATATTTCGCATCATTTTCCTTAAACGCTGCCCAGAAGAATTACCCAATTCTTCATTTGGAAGCATTGGCTTTAGTATGCACGGTGAAAAATTTCACAAATTTCTATTTGGCAAAAAATTTTCATCTACACAGATCATAAGCCATTGGTAGGAATATTCGGAAAAGAGGGAAAGAACTCTATTTATGCTACTCGATTACAGAGATTTGTGCTTGAAATGTCAATATACGAATTTGAAATAAGTTATAGGCCATCGGAACGAATGGGGAATGCTGACTTTTGTTCCCGCTTCCCGTTAAATGTTTCAGTCCCAGATGAGTTTGGGCAAGCAGAGAGGTTGGTGCGAACGGTCAAAGACGTACTAAAAAAAATCTTATTAGATCCTGATTTTTCACACTTGGATTTGGAAGACCAACTACACTTATTCCTAATTAACTATAGGAACAATAGTTTGACGATGGAGGGTAATTGCCCTACACAAATGATCTTTAAATATAAACCAAAGATAATCTTAGATTTAATAAACCCTAAAATGCAGTACAAAAACTTTTTATGCTCCGATGTTATTCAGGGCAAACAAAATGATATGCAACAACAACCATTTCCCATGCATGATGAAATTCTGGTAAAAGGTGACAGGTACATTACTACACTCAGCGAACTGGACTAGCGAAATTCATAACTGGCGCCTTATGAAGCTTCGACTGAATATTCCACCAACAGTGCTTTTTATACGCAGTTACCTTCCCAAGTCTTCAAGCGTCGATGGGCGTGTGGTCTACATACCGGCCTCCCGATCCCGACGTCCGTGGTTCGAACCCAGTCTGCTGCACTTTACTTTTTTTTAATGTAAATCATCATTCATAAGGCAACATATTGAAATTCATACCGATTCCTTGTGGCAAATTTTCATAAGGCGTTTGATTGGAAATCATGCGTCCAGTTTCCTCAGTGTAGAAATGTATTAGATCCTTTTGAGAATCTGACAGAAGGAGATGAGTTATGGTATAAAAACCATAACCCACACCATACGGCTAAATGGCTTAAAGCAAGCTTTATTAAAAGGCGCTCTCTTAACTTATTTCAGATTCTAATTGGAAACGCGTTAACCATGGCCCATCGAAATCAACTACGTTTGAGTAAGGAACGAAACCCTTTCGACGGTCCAATAATACAATGGAGCAGGCAACAGCCGCAGCAAGCGAGAAGTCCCAGTTGTGACGAATTTCATGGATTTACGGAAGCAGAATTGAAAAGAGGAAAGAAGCGTAAATACGCTGTGGAGGGTAATGAAATGCCTGTAGGCTCACCGATCAGGCGATCGAAAAGGTTGAAAAGGACGAGAAAGATAGATGATAATTTTGTATACTCAAGTTAAAATAATGTGAAATTGATCACGTTCGAATTAATTATAATTTTAATAATGTACCCTTGAATTAAAAATAATTTTGAATTTTACTAAAATACAGTTATAAGAATCTTTCTAAATGGGAAGAGCTGAAGTATATAGATTTAGTGTGTGGGCGAAAGCTCAGTCGATTATCGGGCGAAACCCGTTAAACGGTAGAAATATAATACCATACGTATGTGTAGAAGCTAGAACGACGAGAATAAAAATGAGATGAGTTAGTTCATTTGGAGACGTCAAAGCAATCAGTAGTTTATTTTATTTCCTCCTACCGAACAGTTCATTAAATTATAATAGTATAATACGCAAATGTATAAGGTATAACCATGTGCATGAAGCGCCACCCACAATTGTTCAATAGCGGCACAATTCGGAGGGTGTAATATGCGGCATTTGTAGGAGGATCGTACAGCTAAAAGTACACCTCCTCCTGATGACTTATTACTAGTTTGGTTCGACCGATCTGATCGGAAAACGACATGCGTGTTACTAAATACTTGAGAGGACAGAGTGTTGCTTTTCAGCCAGGTTTCAATGAAAGCGTATATGTCATATAGTCCATCGGAACAGCCAAGCGAGTATTCAGATAGGGTAGTATTCATGCCACCGAGATTTTGGTAATAACACAATAGTCCATTTATACTAGAGTCACCCTGTACTTGGGTTTTACCATCCTGAATGGTGGGGCTAGTTGTCTCGGAACTGGGGCTGATTTCAATGTAGGTGGAATGGGATTCAAAGACGGGATGCTCTGATATTGGCGAACTTGCTCCTGTATTCTCGATGGCGGGGCGTCGATAGTGTGCGAGTTGTAGGTGTGCGTCGAGACAAACGAACTTGTACACGAGGTCCAACAGGTTTGCTGTTGTTTGATCTCCTCTCTAAAAAAGGAGCAATTGCAACCCCACTGGGCCAGAACTGTTCAGATAATAGGATCTGCTCAAAACTAACCGGAACACTGATTTTAAATGACAGAAAAGATAGTTGTCTAGTATCATATCCCTCTCTTACAAGCTTATGACAGATGACTTGATTAGGATTGCAATTGGCACGACGTGCAATATAGTTGATTATGTTTGCTTCTGTTTCATGAGGTAGGAACCGCGTTAGATAATACCAGTTATTACTACTATTGGTTTGTATTGGTGTCGATGGTGCTGGAGGAGCAATAGCTAGTTGCGGCCTGCTAGAAGATGTCACAATTTGCAAATTATTCGTGGAAGTATTAGAAAACGAAGGTAGGACATTTGTATGAAGTGAGCGATTATTATATGCAGGCCATCTATGCCTTTTTTTGCTCGGCTGATATTGAAGTCTAATGCCCGTGTTTTTCTCTTCCAAGTTTTATTTTCTCTTCTTCGATTCTGTTTTTCGGTTCCGTGTACCTCGAAGCCCTGGCCATCTGGAAGATGCTCAAAATCGAGCACGACGTCATGCAAAACCGTTTCAAACGCAAACGCCCGGATGAGCAGCTGGAATAACCTAAACCCAAATCCCTACCCCGTCCATTCTGAATTAAGTAAATTATAACCTTGAGTCACCCTGAGTATAATGGTATAAGTCCCTTCCCTACTAACTGTTAATGATAAGATGATACAAATTATAAGGTTATCATACTCAAGAATGACGGCTCCGCAAAGGATCACACACGACTGAGCCTACCAAATAAATGAAATGGTTAAAAAATAAACTATATGCTGTAGATGTAACGCTACGTTATATCCTGGTAGTTATCTGAGCGTTTGATCGAACTATGATAACCTATTCACCTAAAATGTCTTCCTTACGTCCAAAATTGTCAACAGCTGCTACAACTCGTTGCTCTCGTTTGACCAGTATCAGGTGTTTATGATACGTTCGGATTCTTTGGTGACGCAAACGTACGGAATTGGTTTCTTTGTTTGTCATGTTCTCATTATCACCGGCAGTATTTGATGTTCAAATCAAGTTTTGCACTTACTGCAATCAGATCAATGCTTGGTATCTGAAACACTGAGACCAAAACAGATCGTGCATGCATCATCTTCATCGACTTCACCGTGCCTATCAGAGCCGTGACATAATAATCAACCCAGATAAATGTGGAAATTAGATATTTTGGTTGGCACTCTACATGCATAAGCGTCAACGAGCAGCTTTTGGAAACCGGTTTCGTTCTCTTAGATGCGATAACTGGAGCTGAATAATAATGAAACTAGGCAGATCAAACCCAAATTCATAAGAACTATCTAAAATACAGGAATGCTGTCCCGGATCTTGATTGCATAGCAAAATTGAATTTATTGAATTTTATCGAATTACTGAATCACCGTACACTTGAAATTAAATTGCAGAAATCTAGTTCACTTTTCACCTTTCTTAATTACAATTACAAAGAGGTAGTTAACGTTGCTTATATTTCAAGGGATTTGATAAGATGATCTACTGATATGAATGACAGGAATCGCATCCAAGGTAACGAGAGAAGTAAAATGATTTTTTAAATATTTTTTTGTGATTTCATTAAGCACGCATATATAAGCAAAACAGCCGAAAAGATTGATGATGTATTCCTTTATTTCGGAATGAGCTGAATATGGTTCAGAGGGATGAAAAATGTTTCTATATCGGGAAATGTGATATAATGCAATCCAAGTATAAGAACAAGTTTCATATGCAGTATAATTGATTTATTACTATTTTAGAACTCAAATATTTTTGATGCAGATCGCAGGGCATACATGACATTTATAAGTAGGTATGCCGGCAGCCACATTCTCTATTCGTTCACGTATAACCATGTGGCTTGCATCAAGGCCAACGGGAAGCTGTTCGATCACTTTCAATTGAACCGGTATTTCTGCTGCAACGAGCGAAAAACTCACAGCGCAACCTTTCCAATAGCTTAGACTTCGATTCGGGTTTCGCCCTTCTCTCACAGTGGATTATGTGATGCCAGCATACGAATAGTCACACCTAACAAAAAGGAATGGTCTTGTTTGCAGCAGCTCGTTCGAATTTTCCAAGAGATGCTGATGCGATTTTGTTTCGAAAACTAGTTTGTTCGTGGTTTGCACTTTATGTGCCGTTCCATTGCACTCAATAATGATCGGTTATTAGGCTTTTTTGTACGGACTCAATCATAAGCAAAGGTTTTGAACCAAATCAATTAAAAGTAATTTTCATGAATTTGAAAGGAATAAAAGCTAAACATGTTTATCGATCCTTAGCTACCTATATTTTTTAAAGTCTTAAGGGATTTTTATGGAGCGGAATTGCAATCTACTAGTGAAGTTGAATATAAGGAAAATCCTCGATTCTCATTATTATTTCAGTTGTTTATAAAAAATCCACTACCCATGCTTTTGTCTGATACTCTAAAACGTTTTAATTCCTAAAATTTTAATTCGCCTTGCTGTCGAAAAGTACGTGCTTTTACAATAATAAAGGAAAATATAAGCATTATGCTATTTAAATTTAAATTGTCATTCCCTACCATTCGATGTGTTCTCTTCGTCGGTCTTTAAATAAACCGGGCTTACAAAAGATTTCCCATGGACCAACACTTTCAAACCTTCGCCTCCGTAGGACAACAGTGGAGATATTTCGCACTCCTCACCTTCTATGGTTCCACCAGCTCCCTCGATATACTTCCGATGCAGTCTGTAGATGTCCGCACGAGCAGTGCTGGCACAATCCTTCCCAACACTGTCCGCATTCTTTAGGGCGCTAAACTCTTCGTCTCTAGGAACTTCGATCGTGACAAAGTGTTCTGCGAATTCAAACACATCGAAAACAAACTTTTCGATCTTAATACCATTTGGTTTGTCGGGAGTGCACCGAGTTCCCGTGGAATCAACGAAAGGAATTTTCTTCTTAGCTACGTGTAGTTTGAGATTCTTTTCAAAGGTGGATCCAATTTTACGCAAAAAACTGGTGGCGAAAAAGTGATTGCAAATATTACCGGCATTGAAAACCAATCGCCCATCCTCTTTGCGCAACTCGGCCGTCTTCTGGGTAATTTCACTATATTCAACCACTTGATATTTGCCATCAACTTGACAAACAACGCCAACGGCTTCATTTGGATGAGACTTCTCTACAACTTTGGCTCCACAATCAGCTTTCTGCTCGACAAAGTAACCAATGGAGACGGGATCGGCAACCTTTATCAGTATGTTATCAACACTATGGGCGTGCAAATAAAGTACTCCCCGTCTTTCCATATCGTCCAAAATGCCGCGATCGCGCAAAGCACGATATAGTCCACCGTTTCCATCAGGCGCTTTTGATACTCGGTGCTTTTCGTCCAATAAAATTTTTCCATCGAAATCATAGCAAGGTAGGCTTCCTTGCTCAAACATTATAATGTCTTCCGCGTTCAGTCCAAAGTAATTATTCTGCTCAAAGTATTTCTTAGTTGGAATCATGGTGTGCTCACTGGTCATTATGTACCAAGCAATACGCCCACTATTCCCCGTCAGTTCAGCAGCAAGTCTCTGCAACTTCAAAATCCGTTCACCCTGGATACGAAACAGTGATTTATTGGACGGTAGTCCTACGTTAAACATGCCTTTTGGGTGAGCGAACCCCAACCTGGTCCCTTGTCCTCCAGCCATTAATAGGACGCCCACCTTACTCTCAGATATTTGTTTCAATCCTTCCTCTTTAAACTTTTTCAATTGATCCTCATCAGTCCTAGAAATCGAGAGGAACTTATCCTCACACACTGGCTCCATCTTATCATCAAGTTTAGCATTGCCATCTTCCAGTGACGATGTGGCACGTTTGAAGAACTCGTTCACCTCTTCAAGGTTCAGTTCCTCTATATCTTCAGTGAGAAGTCGCCTCTGCTCCTCGTCCAGCTCTTCCCAATAGGTGAGTAACTGCTCCTGACCGTGCTTGGCCAGATTCGACGTCAGGGCATCAAGATTGCTCATCGTGTGACAAAACTATAAAAACACGGTACACAAAAACTTAAGTCACTGATAACACACCCACGTTTGCGATATGCTTCCATCCAGTGGGAAGTGAAAGTAAAGACTGACTGTGGTGCCACAACACTCCAAAACCGAACCCCGATAGCAGTTATTGTAAATGATCGTACTCACGTTCGCCGTCGCCTACAACAATACAGAAAAACAACCTCCTTCCTCCTTTCGCGGACCACCGTACATAGCAGCTTCGGCTTATGGTTGCTTCTCAACTACTTTCAACAAAATCGAACTAAACTGCAGAAAACTCTGCTGATGTGTTTTATTTACATTCAACAAAATCTGACAGGTCGAATGAATGAATCACGCTGTGTGGAAGCGGACGACGCGGAGCATGGAAAATGAACATGGAGATGAATAGTGTTCATGCCAACGTGTTGCTGGAGCGCACCGAGCGCCACAATTTATGAATGAAGATGAACGCTTTATTTACAAACGTAAACCGTATCTTACGGAGGAATGTGTATACGCAGTGTACCGTTATGTTGGAATGTAACGCACTGCAGTCACGAGGTGTTTTATGAGGCTGGGCTGATAAAAATAGATTGATCTTATAAGATTATTATTCTGAAGGACGGTCCAATTAGAAACCTGTCATAATAAATAAGAACGACCGATTACATTCATATAAGAAATACCACATGAAACAAAAATTAAACTCAAAAACGAATGTGCCAACAGGGCTAACAAGAAGGGCTTCTTCTTCTTCTTTCTTCTTTTTATTGGCATGACATCCCCACTTCCACAAATATTAACACTATGATACTTTTATGCCCAGGGATGTCGAGACAATTTCCAATCCGAAAATTGCCTAGACCGGCACCGGAAATCGAACCCAGCCACCCAAAGCATGGTCTTGCTTTGTAGCCGCGCGTCTAACCACACGGCTAAGGAGGGCCCTTAGACAAATTCAAATTTTTGAAATTATTTTTCTATGTTTTCCATAGCTGGTAACATCTTTTAGAACTCGACAAGATATAATACAGTGATGACCCGATTCTGTCTACCCCAGATTTTATCACGTTTTCGACCCGATTTTATCACCTTTTCGACCCGATTTTGTCACCCCAAAAAATTTTGTCATTCTTTTTATTTTCGTAAATAATACCCCAAACATTGATTTTCATGAAATAACTTTTACCGCCTGTAATTTATTACGAACGACTTCTGAGTACCTGGGAAATATTCTGTGAGCAATTTCCCAAAATTCACCAGGGGGGTGATAAAATCGGGATATTACTGTATATCTATATTATAACATCTGTAAAAATTCACGTGGTTGCCATTTCATTCGATCCATTACCAAGTCTTATCTTATGCCGTCAAGGGTTTCAGTTACGTATGGTCCTCTGGTTATTTTTATCATCTACTAGCGAAAGAAACCCAGCTTTGCCCGGGTGTTACAAATGTCACAATGAGCTATTTGCAGCACCGCACTCTAGATCAATTTCCGTGCTTTTGTTTTGTTTTTCTTAACAGCTCACCCAAAATTGTATTATTGTATTGATTTTTTATATTTCCTCGTTAAATTCACCATCTTTTTGTATATACAAACCTTGCGGATCCCAAAACGAATCGATTAGGAAAAAAAATGTTGCAAACCGGTCCAAACGTTCGCGAGTTAAAACGTCAGGAAGGAAATCCCAACTCATTTTTATTATATAGAGATCTATATTTGCTGCCCGGCAAATGCTGTGTAAAGCGTACCATTGGTACTTCGCGTACCAGAAGGAATAAAATAGACCCTATTTCGCGGTCCGTAGCCTCTTAGCCAGCAACTCCTATCCCTGCCTTCTCGTGGCGCTGGCCGGGATACGAGCAACCTTAGGGAAGATCGGGTAACCAACCCCGGTGGGAACTATGGTCGTATGCTGACAGGGAAGGGGGGATTTGCTCCTCTCCGGAGGTGCAGATCTGATCGATTGTCTGTTCTCCATGTTAGGAGCGGCTCACAACAGCATCTGTTCCCCATGTTAGGGGCGGCTTATCATCGTCCGAGTGCCAGCGAGGGACTCTAAACTAAACTGTGCACACCATGTGGCATCGTGTCAGCATCGATAAGACAGCCCCTTTAACGCGATGTACGTAGCGCAACCGAAAGCCTAGCCTAGCCTAGCCAAAAGTAGAGCAAACGGATTGATTCAACTATGTGTGCTGCCAAAAATGGCCTTAGAGAAATGAAAGAATGTACAGAACGAAATGAAATTACAGTTAACGAATGAAAGTGAAGCCTGATGTAATCCACTCTTTGTTATAATCGCACATATTTGTCACGTTTATCCGGACATCTATCAGACTGATTAGAAATCGCCATACATATCAGGCCGACTTGACAAACAGCTAGCTTAAAACTAATCAATATAGGGTTACGAATGGTATTCCCGACAGGATGGGGGGCAGCAGGGACTTTGTCCAAGGGCTTGACGACCCCTCCCCATGGCCACTGCGAGTTAGACCGGGACCATCGTCCCTAACCCCTAATCCCAAGGCGTCAAGCGACCCGTGCCGAGGGGATGCATGGCCAGGGGGGTGAAATAATAAGCTATGCCTTTAACGGAGCCTGTGGGCACCCTCCACAGTAATTGTCCCTTACCGCGTCATGCTGGGCTCTGGCGTGGTGGACCTCTTTTCCCGAGCAACTCGTGGGACCAAAATGGAAAGCCAAGTCAATTCTTCAATTAGTGGTAGTAGTGTAGGCGACAATCCCTTCGCAAGAGGTGGGTTGTTCAGGTCTCCGCCTAGGAGGCCAGAGGCAATAGTCGGCAGCTCAGTGCACAGCGCCAGCGTGGGTCACTCAACTTTCCTCTCGGCTAAAAAACGCCGGTAGGGGTTATTGACGGCCCATGGCTTGTGGAGGCGATGAACCGCAAACGCGATGGGCTTTCGGCCTTCGAAAGTCGATGTCGATGCCAAGCTGGAGAGGGCGGTCGGGACGGCCAAGTGTAAACCCGTGCAATCCGTAGAGTCGAGGTCTACCCAGACTGAGGCCCAAGGATTCGCGGACTCGGGCAAGGTCGAATCGACCGAAGGCGTGCCAGCGAAGACGGTGGTACCAAAGTCTACCCAGACTGAGGCTCAAGTATTTGCGGGTACGTCGGGGGTGACTGCTCCAACGGAGCAGACACAAAAACGGGTGAGACAGTCTCCAGGGGATGAGCTCCCTGGGGCCGCTCCAAAACGCGGAGGGTTACTACCCCGAACAAGGGTAGTGGGGCTGGGAAGCTGAACCCCGGCCAGGTACCTCCAAAACCGGGGGAGGAAGGACCTGGAAAGGTCCGTCCACTCAGGAAAGACGGTGGTAAGGGGTTACGGCAGGCTGAAAGTTCTCAGCCGCACCAGACCAGGGAAATAGAGGGGGATGACGCCTCCTGGACCCTGGTCAAGAACAAGAACAAGAGGAAACCAAAGATGTCAAGGGCCGAAAAGAAGGGAAAACTAGGGGCAATGGCCTAGTCATCACGGCGGACGAGGCTAAGCACTCGGATGTTTTGAAGGCGATGAGGAGTGACGTCAAGCTCGGTGAACTCGGTGCCGACGTACGTCGAATAAGACGTACCCGGATGGGCGAGATGATCCTCGAGCTGAAGCGGGGCGTCTCGCAAAAGGGCGCCGCCTACAAGAAGTTGGCGGAGGAAGTTCTAGGCGAGACGGTCAAGGTGAGGGAACTCACTACGGAGGTGAATCTAAGGGTTAAAGACCTGGACGAGATCACCGAAGTCGAAGAGCTCGTCATGGCACTGCGGCGACAGTGTGAAGTGGAGACGCCCACCGCAGCCGTTCGGCTACGGAAAGGTCCGGCAGGGACACAGGTAGCATTGGTTCGGCTATCTGCAGCGGACCCCTCCAAGGTAGTCAAGTTAGGGAGCGTCATGGTGGGATGGTCGGTATGCCCTGTGGGCATATACGAGCAACCCGAAGTTTGCTTCAAGTGCCTGGAACCGGGGCACAAGCAATGGGACTGCAAAGGCCCTGACAGAAGCAATCTCTGCCGACGCTGCGGATTGGAGGGACATAAGGCACAATGCTGCACGAACCCTCCCAATTGTTTGATTTGTTCCAGCAAAGCTGTGAACAGCAAGCACCCCATGGGGGGTCCGATGTGCCCGGCGTTTAAGCGTGCTGCAAAATCACAGTGCAGGTAACGCAGCTGGCTTGCTCGGCCTCGCCCGAGTGTTTGGTGTGCGCAGGTTTAGAGGAAACGGCGGAACACGTGTTGTTCGTGTGCTCACGTTTTCGCGCAATGCGTGACCACATGCTTGCCACATGTGGTCTGGACACTACCCCGGACAACCTAGTTCGGAGGATGTGTAAAGGTGAAGTTGGCTGGAACGCCGTTTTATCGGCTATCGCCCAAATCGTCTCGGAGCTACACAGAAGGTGGCGCGTGGACCCAAGGATGGCTAGTTCAGGCGCAAATAAGAGGTGGTAGGTGTAGGCACCGCGTCGGCAAGTCCCTCTGTGTGCTGGCGAATAGGCCCTATCGCAGAAAGGTCAATTTGGGGTGCACGCGGCATCATCATTCTTGATACCTTGATAGCTTCCCACCAGGACGCACAACAGCCACAAGCACAGAGGAAGCCCCTAATCTACTCAACACAGTCACGCCATTCCTGCCTTCGATCATCAGCCGTCCTGGTCCTGTGTTTGGGTTTGGAGACAGGGGCTTCCGCACTCTTCTTTCCGGCAAGTATCAACCATCTATGGACGTTTCCCTGTCTGAAAATTCTGCAGCTTTTAGTGAAACCATACAGGATTCTACTCTTCCGCAACTAATGCCTGTGATCAGCGAACTTCCGTTGCGGTCAGCTTTAACTACTGTCAACCATTGTCGCCAGACTTTAAATAAACCTTCAGCTGCCTCATGCTCGACGAGATTATCACCGGGACGCATATTTGCCGACTGCCCTGAGGAAGCCCCGAATCCCTTTAACACGGTCGAGCCAATGCCGCCAGCGATCAGCAGTCGTCCCGGTCCTGTGCTTAAGGCAGGAATTAGGGGCTTCCGAACTTCCAACGACGGCAAGTACGATCAGCTTGAAATTGTTTCTACCCCTGATTGTGTTCCGAATTCTAGCACTACCACCGCACAACGGCTTCCATCGGAAATCGCCATATACTACCAAAATGTTGGCGGTATGAACGGCCTCATAGACGACTACAAGCTGGCTGTATTGGATCACAGCTACGATATTTTAGTCCTAATCGAGACGTGGCTAGACAACAGAACAATGTCAAGCTATGTTTTTGACGAGGGTTATGAAATTTTCCGTTGCGATCGTAATTCGAGGAATAGTTGGAAAATTACTGGAGGTGGTGTCCTAATTGCAGTTAACTCGAAACTAAAGGCGAAAATGATTGAAAACGACGACTATTGCAACGTGGAGCAAGTATGGGTAGCTGTTCAACTTACCGACCGTCGAATATTTCTGGCCGCAGTATACATCCCTCCGGATCGTACTCGCGACTTGGAGCTAATTAATGCACACTGCCGCTCCTGCTCTTCGATTGCAAGCGTTGCTGCTCCTAGGGATGAAGTAATAATTTTCGGCGACTTCAACCTAGCGGGAATTTCCTGGACTCCGACTCACAGCGGCTTCTTCCGACCGGATCTCCAATGTTCTACCTTGCACGTTGGATCAATTACTCTGCTGGACGGCTATAGCACTGCTAACCTCTCCCAAATCAATGGCATAACCAATGAAAATAGTCGCTCTCTGGATCTTTGCTTCGTTAGTGGTCGTGAAACAGCTCCTTTCATCAACTCGGCACCAGTGCCCCTGGTCAAAGACGTTTCTCATCATCCTGCTCTTGTAGTCACTATAGAGGAAAATATATGCCTGGATCACTTCAACCCACCGACTGCTGTATCGTACAATTTTCGGAAAGCCGACTACATCAGTATAATTGGAGTACTTTCCAGTTTGAATTGGGAGGATGTTTTACATGCCACTGACGTCAATATTGCCGCACAAACCTTATCCAATATCCTGGCGTACGTCATCGATAGACACGTTCCGAAGAAAATCGTGCGGCCCAATCGAAAAATCCCGTGGATGACGCAAGGTCTTCGTTCATTAAAGAAGACAAAAAAATCTGCTTTAAAACAATTGACAAAATTCCGTACTCTACCACTAAAACGCCACTATGTTCGACTCAACTATGAGTACAAACGGCTGAGCCGTTTTCTTTTTCAACGCTATCAAAAAGACATACAGCGACGACTAAAAACCAATCCGAAATCGTTCTGGAGCTATGTGAATGAGCAACGTAATGAAGTAGGCTTGCCATCATCGATGACACTTAATGGGGAATGTGCTAACACACCTCAGGAGATTTGCAATCTATTTGCTACTAAATTTGCCAGCGTGTTCGAAGACGAGAGACTTTCAGCCGAGTCTATCACCGCCGCGACCAGTAATGTTCTATTGGCCAACCAGACGCTCGGCATCATCGACGTTGGCGTGGAGTCAATAACATCTGCCGCATCTAAGATCAAGACATCGTATAAACCTGGACCCGATGGTGTTCCAATTGCGTTTATCAAGAAAAACATCGCTTTGCTTCTAGAGCCGCTCCACTCGATCTTCCAGCTCTCCCTTTGTAGTGGAATTTTTCCATCTTGTTGGAAATTGGCTGACATGTTTCCCGTGCACAAGAAAGGAAGCAAACGAGACATCAATAACTACCGGGGTATAACTTCGCTATGTGCTATTTCCAAGCTATTCGAGATGGTTGTCATGGAGTCGCTTAACGCACATTGTAAGCAAATTGTAAGTGTCGATCAGCATGGTTTCACAGCAGGACGCTCAACGGCCACTAACCTGCTTTGTTTCACATCTTACGTAACTGAAAGTATGAATACAAGGGCTCAGACGGACGTAATATATACGGATCTTTCGGCAGCCTTTGATAAACTCAACCACGACATTGCGATCGCAAAGCTCGATAAGTTAGGAGTTAATGGCAGCCTTCTTAATTGGTTCCGTTCATACCTCTCGGATCGTCAACTGGTGGTTAACCTAGGCGACTTCCGATCGGCCGGCTTTTGCGCTACATCAGGTATTCCTCAAGGCAGTCACTTGGGACCGTTGATATTTCTCCTGTATTTTAATGACGTTCACTACATCATCAAAACCCCACGATTATCGTTCGCGGATGACCTTAAAATATTTCTACGTGTTTGCTCCATTGACGATTGTTCCCTTCTCCAGGAACAGATTCATGCCTTTTCTAACTGGTGGTGGTCAATGGTGGTCGAATGGTGGTCAATCCTGCCAAATGCTCGATAATTACTTTCTCTCGAAAGAAACAGCCGATTATTTTTGACTACAATCTTCATAATACGATTATCGAGCGAGTACACTGCGTGAAAGATTTGGGTGTTCTACTGGATTCGCAATTAACCTATAGAAACCATCTAACTTATGTAATTGACAAAGCATCAAGAGTTCTCGGATTTGTATTTAGAGTAACAAAGAAGTTTACGGATGTCTACTGCCTAAAATCACTATATTGTTCTCTCGTACGATCCACCCTGGAGTACTGTTCAGCTGTTTGGTGTCCTAACTACAATAACGGTACCGAGCGAATCGAATCAGTCCAGCGTCGCTTCCTTCGTTTTGCTCTCAGAGGGCTACCTTGGAGAGACCCCCATCGTTTACCTGACTACGAAAGCCGTTGCCAGCTGATTGATCTACAACCCCTGCATATCCGCAGAGATGTTTGCCGAGCATTGACCGTAGCCGACATGCTGCAAGGAAGGACGGATTGTGAAACAATCTTGCAGGAAATAAATATAAACGTGCAACCCCGGCCGTTGCGTAATAATTCAATGCTACGACTCTCTCATCGCCGTACTAATTATGGATCATGGAGTGCCATTCATGGTTTACAACGTGTATTCAACAGAGTGGCATCAGTTTTTGATTTCTATTTGACCCGTGACAAACTTCGACGGAACTTCTATAGAGTTTTTGTTGGCCGCGGTAATCGACGAGAGAATTCTTGAATAACTTTAGATCACATGTTTTATTTTTATATTTTATATTTTGACAATTTCTAATTGTATGTGTGTATTTTGTCATCCAAACTGTGCTTTAGTTTTAGTTTAGTATACATCATTGGGATACATGTTGTCTGTTGATGTTAAACAACATAAATAAATAAATACCAGTCGTGCAGAGGGAAGCAGGCGCGAAGTCGACCCTTCCCACCTTCCGAGGAGGTAAGGCCACCTGGAAAGCCGGCAACGCGCTGGCACGATACCAGCGGCACGATTCCCATTGCTTAGGAAGAAAAAAAAGCAACAGGATCCCATTCCTAGAACATGGTTCCCATTCAAGAATCAAAATTAGAAACGTTATTTTGTTAAAAATCCTCCCAAATCATGTGTGCTCACTCAATTGTTTGATTGTACCATATTTCGCGGTAAAAAAAAATCCGCGGTTAACCTCTTATTAAAACCCTTTCGAAAAAACAACGTAAAAATAATAGGAGTACCAGACTAAAGCTCAGGCAAGCTATCGTCGACAGACGGCCTTGAGCTAACTTGTCCTGTCTACCGGAACCTCATCGACACACTCTCGCCTATTTTAACAAGTACGTCCGGTTGGCGGTTCCATCCACCGTCGTTCTTTCTTTACGGCATAGGATATTGATGGCCATCTGTCGCAAAGCCGCCTCTTTCGCTGCTGTCACCTAAGGAGATGACAAGATCCCTCTCCACGACGAGGCTGATCGGATCCTGAGAAGTGTAGCCGATGCGGGTTCACTGGCACGAAGCAAAGAGCTGGCTGATGCCTTCTGTTAATTCGGTATACCGACGGATCCGTTTCCAGCCGAGGAGTTGGCTCTGGAGTCTGTGAACCTAATGTGGACAATTCGGAGAGCCTACATTGCCAGTGCAATATTTTTTCCGCCGAAGCCGCCGCCGTTTTTGTCGCAACCAACCTTCTAGCGAACAAGCCAATCGTGGTCTTCAGGGACTCCACAAGTGTTATTTCCGCACTTCAAAGTGAAACATCGAAACACCCTGGATCCAGGGAATACTTTCAGGTATGATCCCCGGTACCACCTTCGCCTGGATCCCCAGCCACTGCGGCATTAGGGAAAATACCGAAGCCGATGCTCTGGCTAGTGTCGGACCCGAGGGTCTACTATATACCCACTCCATCCCACTGGATGACGTTAAGAAATGGACGAAGAGCGTCGTCGGCCAGGACTGGGCTCGTACTTGGAGCAATAGCAGAGGACTCTTTTTGAGGAAAGTCAAAGGATCCATCGGCTCCTGGATTTTTTTTTGTCTTTCAGCCCGAGGCTGGCTCGTCTCCGAATGGCTCCTGGAATGATCCAGCTATTCAAAAGGAACAACAGGTGACATCGAGGCTTCGGACTGGTCGCACAACGGTCTCCCTTCCTTCCGGGTCCGTTGTGATCTCTGCGAATCCGAAAACAGCGTGGGCAGACCAGGTACAAAACTACATGGAGAGCATGGGGCGCATTCCAGGATGGAGAGATGCGGCCTCGAACCGTGTATTGTGGCGTCAAATTGTTGATTCAGTGTTTTGTTTAGATGTAAAGGTGTAATGTTTAGATGTAAACTAAATAAATGAATGAACAGTCGAAGTTTGCATAAAAAATAAATATTTCGTAGAATCCTGGCTAATTAGCTGGACCTTAGACGAAAAAGGGAGAAAAAGCAGACAGAAAATACTCAATTTCACAGTATTATAGCCATTTACAATCCAAAACAGAAGGATACAGAGAAGCCGGAGCTGTAAGGTATCCCTCGATTAACTTGGTTATTGCATCAGTGTATGTCGTGCCGTCGGTGAACGCACACGAACTGGAAGCAGATCTGAATACTCTCATAATAAAGTTGGAGACTTTAAGGATAATTATTATAGCTGGGGTGGGGACTTTGATTGTCATCATGTTGTATGGGGAAATGACAAATTCGACAAGAAAGGAGAAGAATTCATCAACTTTCTAAACGGGTCGAATTTTTCGACCTATTTTACCTATTTTCCTTCTTTCTTCATCCTTCGTCTTCCTTCTTTCTTCGTCATTCTTCCGTCTTCCTTCTACTTTTACCCTTTATACTTTTCGTCCTTTTGTCCTTTTCGATGTTTTGTCCTTTTGACCATATGTCCCTTTTGACGTTTTGTCTTTTCGACTTTTTGCCATTTCGACCTTTTGTCATACATTCTTCTGGACTCATTGGCGTAAGTAAGGAAAGGAAGGGGGGCAAAGAACTTCCTAGAAAAATAGCTCCCCCTCCTAGGATTTGAAAATAGAGTCGGCAGTGATATCAATTTTCAACATATAGCATAATGAATTACTGAAAAAGTTTCAAGACAAAAGAGTTATCTCTCACATTCAACCTATCATAATGAAATGAGTATCTCTTATTTTTTTTTAAATTTGATTTTTTTTATTATGTTATTGATTTGGTAGCATCAAAGTAAGCTTGATATGGACAACAACGGAGAGTCACCAAAATATTAATCAAAGCAATCGTGGTACTTCGCCAACAGTCAAAGACATGTGGTCAACCATCACGGACTGGAGTGACAGTTTTCCAGCTTGCTTCCAGGTATACTTGGGGGATGCCCGTCGAAATCTCTGAAGATTCCCATCGGTATCCCTGAAACACTCGCGTCGGAATCACTAAAGGATTCTCATCGACCTGACGGCGATCCGTCACATACACCCGATGCGTACCTCGCAAAAAAAAAATCCGTGTTATTTCGAGAAACCGTGTAAAAAAAGCCGTGCAAAAAATATCCGTGTAAAAAAAGTAACCGGGTCTTTATTAATATGGGGGATGCGTTCCGTGTTAAAAAAAAAATCCGTGCTATTTCGAGAATCCGTGTAAAAAAATCCGTGTGGAAATAATCCGCGTAAAAAAAATCGGATGTGAATCGGGACAAAGCCGAGCGCTACTACACTTAGACGCAGTAGTCATACGCTATCAGATTGAGTCGTTGTAGTAATCATCGGATGGTAAACAAACACACTCCAATATTGTGCGCGACAACAGAAAGCACGTGCTTGAGAAAAAAGAATATGGATGAGTGTGTTTGAACCGCGATTGGCGTAGGTGGTTGGACCGTAATTATCACATTACCACTTAGATAACTTAATGAGGTGGTAAAATATACTAGAATTTTTGAAAATAACTTCAAAATAGAGAAAATAGACAAAAGGGACTATACCCAAGACATCCAATAGCTGAGTTCTAGTTCTAGGAAATGTTTTCAAAATATGGAAATTAGTTTAAAAACATAGAAATACACAGAAATGACATCTAACTAATCTTTGATTAACGTTCTGGATTAAATATTCTTTGAACGACAACGCGTGTTATGGTTTTTCGAGATTTGGGCCAGCCTAATATAAATGACATGCACAAAATGGCTGTCTGGTTCGATGGTTCAGTGTTCTTTCTGTCGGACCAAGGAATTTCGGATGAAATATAACGTTCGAAAGTATCACAACGCCATCACATATTTTGTTTTGCCTAATTACAATGACCATGCAGAATTATCCTTGTTGTATGTATTAGTTAAGCTTCCAGCAGTATCTAAAATGTTTGTTTTAATTTTTCTAATACATATGTGAAATTTGAAACAATTGGGAATCAGTTTTTCGCAATATATTCGAAAGATATAAAACTTTTTTACATCATGTGATGCAATCCAAGGATCATTCATAAATTATTGAAACTATTTCCAAACAAACTTTTAAATTTTACTGTAGAGCGTCAAATAGCGTTCCAAGGTTTAAAATAATTTATGAATGTCCCATGAATGCATCAATTTTTATCGGTGGGTAACACCATGCGTTCTGTAGTTGGAGTTTCGACTCTATTTGTTATGTTAAAAGGCTTTATAAAAGCATCGTCTTATGACCAACAGCCTTACAACCAACTGGAATGTGTTTTTTTAGAAAGTATAATTCAAAGAAGGGTTTGCATTGACTAGAAACTAAGTAGCAAACTCAATTAATAATTCGGCTTCAATTTGAAGCAAACAATCGTATAATTATTGTAGGAACTATTACAACTATTTTAGCACTTCTTTTATCGACACATACATTTCCATATTACTTACCTCGGCCGATACACGGTTTAACGTCGCTTGTTGATCAAACCCATCTTTTTCAGCTGCCTGAGGGCGCATTTGGCTGCGGTGCATTTTGCTATGCGATAGTTGCGCCCAATGCCACGGAATATACCTTTTCCAAACACCTCCACCGTTACCCGAACTCGGCGTCCGTCCGCAAGTTTCTCTGGTTTGCTGTTCGGGTGTGCGAAAAAAAAAATTCTTGAATCATTATGAAATTGATTATTGAATGATTGTACATTAGACAAGCCCAGTCTAGTATGGATCGAACAAAATGTTATTTCGAATTTTACGGGCCACCCCCAATACTTTGCGTCCAAAAATATTTCCAACATATTTTGAATGTTTTAGAGAATGCTCATCTCAATCTTATTCGCAAGGCCAATCTATTGTACATGAACAGGGACTTACCCAAACTTTGCTGTTTCCGGCTCGAGTTCAAGAAGCTCTCTGATTGGTGATTTTGGTACAGAGTTACTAAACTGTTCGATCTCCGGACCCATCATACTCCGATATACCTTAAAAATGGAAGTAAAAAATATCAGTTAGTTTCTTTATTATACAGGGCGACTGGACGAATCAACGAAGTGTACAAAGCCAGTGTTGTACGTATCTGTAAACTAAGCTGGCTACGCATACCGTAGGATCTTCTACTTGCAGCCGGAGGAACCGCCCCAAGATATATGAATTCGTCGATAACCTCAAATCACATCACCTTGGTGGGTTGCAAGAAGTGTGACGATCCATACAAAATTTGAAGATGCCTAATCCCCAAAATGTGACATTGGGGGTAGGGTTTATGGTTTATGGTTTATGATCAATCCTATTATTTCAGTCTGCCGTTTAAAAACTACGAAAGCCTTTTCCACTGCTCTGCGATCTACATTTCTGATATCGATGTCATCCGCAAAACCAAGGAGCATGTAAGACTTGTTGATTCCGTCGCGACGACCGAGAATAAAATTCAATCATCCATACCATCAACATCGAAACCAAACAACGAATTGTTCACTCAAGCTGATTTCCCGTCGTAGGCGACAATATATCGAGCTCATCTGCTGACTACAGTGAGGTGACGCACAAGCGGCGACGGGCAAAGCGAAAGGATGAAAGTGAATCAAAAAAGTTTGTAGTAGCCAGTGTTCCTCAAAAACGGTTCACAATGATAGAATTTTAAAAGATGTGTGAAAGAAAAATGAGAGTGGGACGTTCTTGAAAAATGAGAGTGGGACGGTATATACCAGAAAATGGTAACTTTAATGGTAAGAAAATGGATTATGGCTCTGTAAAGCTGGGCATGGCACTTGAACCAATCGAGAAAAAAAATACTTCGTTGATGATGCCTAGTATGCTTTCCCGGCAAGCCATGTTCTAGCATTATATGCAGTGCGTTCAATTTCACTGACTCGTACGCAGCTTTAAAATCCACAAACAAATAATGAGTTCACAAGATGTATTCTCAGAATGTATCGAGGATTTGTCTCAGAGTAAACATATGGTTCGGTAAGACACTGGGTTGGGTTCGGTTCGTGGCTGGGTTCGATTCACGGTGCCGGTATAGGCAATTTTCGGATTAGAAATTGTCTCGATTTCCCTGGGCATAAAAGTATCATCGTGTTAGCCTCATGATATACGAATGCAAAAATGGTAACTTGGCTTAGAAACCTAGCCGTTAAAACTGTGGAAGTGCTGAATGAACACTAAGCTGCGAGGCGGCTCTGTCCCACTGTGGGGATGTAATGCCAATAAGAAGAAGAAACATATGGTTCGTTGTTAATCGTCTTTCCCGCTTTGATATTCGCCAATGAAGGTCTCCGCAAACGAGCGCAGTCTGCAAAACAGAATATTAGTAAAGAGTAGGTGTGACAAAAAAAATTAAGAACACGCTCGTGAAAAATGAAAGCGGGACGGTATATACCAGAAAATGGTAAATTTAATATGGATTATGGCTCTGTAAAGCTGGGCATGGCACTTGAACCAATCGAAAAAAAATACTTTATTGATGCCTAATATGCTTTGCCGGCAAGCCATGTTCTAGCATTATATGCAGTGCGTTCAATTTCACTGACTCGTAGCATAGCATAGCATAGCATAGTTACGGTGTACTTCGTAGATTGGACACTAGTGATACTCATGTTTTGCTTTTGAAATCCTTATTCAGATTGCTATCAGAAATCAAGGTGGGTGTGGTCCTTGATTCCAATCTAGGATAAAAATCACAAAAGCATGAGGATTACTACTCCTGGCCACGCCCATCTTCACCGTAACTTGGGAGGGGAAGGAAGTGTTGATGTAGTACTTACTTAACGAGAGGCCCCCGACTCAGCGACACCCTCATAAGTACCACGGAGTTGGATATTGGGGAAGGTATTCGTTGGGTCAGGATTTGCCTGTAGCTGACAATGTGACCGACCATGGTAGATCTTACACCGTAACACACCACGCAAAGGTGTCTACCCAGCGTTACGGGGAGTCAATTTCACTGACTCGTACGCAGCCTTAAAATCCACAAACAAATAATGAGTCTACAAGATGTATTCTCAGAATGTATCGAGGATTTGTCTCAGAATAAACATATGGTTCGGTAAGACGCTCATGATATACGAATGCAAAAATGGTAACTTGGCTTAGAAACCTCGCAGTTAAAAACTGTGGAAGTGCTGAATGAACACTAAGCTGCGAGGCGGCTCTGTCCCACTGTGGGGATGTAATGCCAATAAGAAGAAGAAACATATCGTTCGTTCGTTCGTCTTTCTCGAAAACCGCTTTGATAATCGCCAATGAAGGTCTCCGCAAACGAACGCAGTCTGCTAAACAGAATATTAGAGAGTAGAGTAAAATACCCAATAGTGGACCCCCTAGTAGCGAAATTTTGCTTTTTTTTTGTCATGAGTAGAAATTTTCAATAATTCTGCTTGACATCTAATACCAAGTTCTGCATCTCCTCTTTACGATACATACATAAAGCACTCAAATACACGACGTTAGTCGTTGAAATTAACATTTTAAAGTCTGACTGAATTCGCCCTATAGTAGACCCCCTGGGGGTCCATAATAGGAATTTGCTAACCTATTGACGACACTTCATTTGATTTTTATGTTCCGTTTCGGGACGTTCTTCTTCCATATTATGGACCCCCAAAATATTCCTATAATGGACACTCTCGTGTTTCTTTTTTATAGAATTGTAAAAAAAAATTGATGTGTTTGAATTCTGCGTGTATCGACATAGCGCATTCTGATGTCGATGTTTAACGAATACCATCTGCGATGTTTTCGAATAACGTTAAGAGAAGAGAATTGATGATATGAAATGAATAAAGCTGATAGCTCAGTTTAGATTGAGTCCTCACGAAGATCAAACGTACTTTTTAATTATTCTAAAATCACGGTGACAACAAGCCTTGTGGTAGATAGTTCAGTTTGGCGACGAGGAAAAGTGGAATCATCTTGAAGCGGCATTATAAACGAACAAAGACCTTTGGCTTCAATCCGGCGCGACGCCATCTCCTGCATGCGACAATCTACTGAAGTTTCGGAAGACGATCGACAAGTTGTTGCTCAATTGAAGGATAAGAAACCGGTATCCAGTTTCTTCTGTTCAGCTCCAGTCCTGTGGTAAGTTGTAGAATTATAGACAATTCTGCAATTAGAATGCAGGTGTGGTAAAAAAACAGGAATTAGTATAATTCGGCAATTGGAGGCCATTTTGTAAGCTACTAAAGAACAAGAGATTGGTTTAAGCGTTGGATATTGTTACGAACAATAGAGCGAGAACAACAAAAGAAAAATTGTGAAACAAAACTATCTTTACATTGCATTTATTAAGAGTGTTTTCTTTATCTTTAATAGATTCAAAAGTGATTGTGTCCTGACAGCTATTGTTCGCCATCGCTGAAATTGGTTTAATGGTGTGAGTCACGACTGATTGGCTATTCCCCTGATACTAAATTTCGATCCGAGGGATTTCGAGTTTCCGAGAGAGCGATTCCAAGCAGGTATCAGCGGCCCGATACGTCAACTGACGGCTCGTGTGTGGTTGATTGACCCCGAGTAGACCCCTCAAAGCATCGGCAAAGGCTGACGGAGTTTCTGGTGAGTTTTTACCTTGATTTCTATCGTAAGGAGACTATAAAGTGCAACCAGCAGTAAGTTTACATCGTTCGTTTTAGCTTTTTGCTCATAGTTTTACCTTATATTACTGATCTGTGCCAAAATGGCGCAGTCTAACATTAATAGTACCTTGGAACCATTTAGAAAAGGTAGTTCTTTTGGAGATTGGGTTGAGCGACTGGGGTTCTTTTTTTAACATGAACAAAGTCGCTGAAGCCGAAAAACGAGACCATTTTATCACGCTTAGTGGTCCCATAATTTTCAGGGAACTGAAGCTACTCTACCCTAACAGTAGTCTTGCAGATGTTCCTTACACTGAAATGATAGACAAGCTAAAAGCCCGACTAGACAAGACTGAGTCGGATTTAGTGCAACGGTTAAAGTTCAACGTAAGAGTACAGCAACCGGATGAATCTTTGGAGGATTTCGTGTTGTCTGTAAAGCTTCAAGCAGAATTCTGCAATTTTGAAAATTTTAAACAAATGGCTATCCGGGACCGTATTGTTGCTGGAGTCCGGGACAAAGCTCTTCAACAAAGGCTATTGAATGAAGAAAAGTTGTCTCTGGAGACAGCAGAAAAACTCATAGCAACCTGGGAAATTGCCAGGAATAATGCAAAGAATATGGATTACAGCAGCAATGCGGAACAGATAGCCACATTGAAAGCTTCAGGTTTTAATGGTGCTAGGTTGAATAAAATAGCCGCAACCCTAGAGTTGGCAGCTAGGCCAAGTTTTAGTAATGGGAACAATGAGCAAAACCGAGGACCAGTAAGAAGCAGGTTAGGGTATACGCCTTATAACCGAGAGCATTGGAGAAATAAACAGTGGCAGAACCGGCAATGGCAAAATCGGGGGCAGGATCAAAATGAGAGAAATCGCCGATCGACACGGCCAGATTATTCCCAAATCGTTTGTGACTTTTGTGGGGTACAAGGTCATATCAAACGGAAATGTTTCAAATTGAAAAACATGCATAGGGATGCTGTAAATATGGTGAAACTTCAGGATCAAATACGGACGAATATTTAAGCGAATTAGTCAACAGGATGCGAGCAGACTCGGACAGTGAAAATGAGGATAATGGTGAGACAAATATTCTTGAGTGTATGCACGTATCGTCAGTTAGTAAAATTAGTGATCCTTGTCTTGTAAGTGTAAAAATTGATGACGTTGTGTTGGATATGGAGGTGGATTGTGGATCGTCGGTATATGTAATAGGAAAAAAGCAATTCTTTGAACATTTTGACAAAACTTTAGTGAAGAGCAATAGAAACTTAGTCGTAGTAAATGGGACAGCTTTAGTCATTGAAGGTGAAGCAGATGTGATTGTTACCTTAAAAGGAATTTCAAGAAAATTGAAGCTACTGGTACTAAATTGTGATAATAATTTTACTCCTTTGCTTGGTAGACCATGGCTGGACATATTTTTCCCGAAATGGAGACATTTTTTTGTGAACGCAATCTCTAATGATAATGAGTTGAACCAGGTATCAGTAAGCGAAATCAAAGCTAAATATAATGAGGTGTTTATTAAAGATTTCTCCAAACCTATTAAAGGATTTGAAGCTGATCTCATCCTAAAATCTGAAGCACCTATATTCAAGAAGGCTTATGGTGCCTTCCCAACTAACAATTTTGGTGCTAAAAGCCTTTGGCTGTATAATATTTGAATAAAAGCAGCCAATGCTGAATAAAAGAAAAGCCTCCGCAAATAATCCCTTAAACTTCAACTCGGCTATTATCCAAATATCTATCAGCTAGTCAGTTTGTGCCGAATATATTTCATCTTTTATCGTTTATGCAGCTTTCATATAGTCTTAAAATAGCTCTGTCTGAATTAGCAACAAAGCTTATCGGTTAAGAGCTCATGTATGTAACTGAGTTGCTTGTTAGCAACTTCCCATATTACGGTGAGAAGCATTCACAATGAAAACGTTTTGGCTGTTGTTATAGCACTAACAATATAGCGTAATGGCGCTATAAATGAACTAACCTTATACTGCTTCTTTTACTAGCTTATCAGTATGGAACGTCAAAACCGCAATGTTTACATTTGATTTTTGTTGCCGGAGCTTTGTATGAGCTATTTATTTCTGTAATGCAGCTACAAAGGTATTCACCTGCTCTTATAGCAACTGACAAAGCGTTGTCATTAATGCTAGCAGATAGTGTAAGAAAACAAGCCATTTAGAAGCGATATTTCTGTTGACGGCTACTGTTAAACGATTAGCAGCAGAGAAGCATCTATACAGATCGAGAAAATGTTGCCTAAAAACAATTTCAGCGATTGAAGATGCATAAAAGTTAGCCAACAGAACATGCTGATAGATGTTTGAATAATGGTTGAAATAATGCTAAAAGCCTAATTTTTAAGCTTATGTGCTGACAGCAGCATGTAGGCCTCTTTGTAACGTTTATACAGCATGAATCTGAAAATAGCGTTAATAAAACAACCTATAGGGTATGCGAAGAAACACATCCATAATTTTCTTTGTTATTTACATATGTCAAAGTGACGGTGATGACAGAGCAGCGGCCATTGAATCAGGAGATCAGGGATTCGAATCTAGGTAGCAACAAAATTGATATTTGAGTTTTCACAAAAAAAAATAAACTCCGAAATTTACTCTCCTCGCAGATAATATTTAATCAAATTGAATTCAGTGGCTGTATAAAACTTATTTAACAGATTCAAAACATCTGAATAAGCGCCATTGAAGCGAATTATATTACTAAATGGTTTAGAAAAGATTGAGAAAAAATTGTGTAACATGCTGTAAAGTAGTTGTGCAGGCACGTCAAAAACAGCTGAATAGATTCGCCAGATTTGCTGGTAAAAGCATTGGATAGAAGTTCTTGATCATATGTATAGCACACATATTCAGCTTGAAGCCGTATAGACGAGTTGAAATAAGATTTACATTGACATTAATTGTTAGTTGGGTTACCGCTTACGGGACAAAGTTATGGATTATTTGAATAAATTGGAAAATGAAAAAGTAATAACCCCTATAAAGACTAGTGAATGGGCTTCCCCAGTTATTGTAGTAATGAAAAAGAATAATAATATACGGTTAGTGATAGACTGTAAAGTTTCTGTGAATAAATTGATTATACCAAATACGTACCCACTACCTACTGCTCAAGATGTGTTTGCTGGTTTGGCTGGATGTAAGGTATTTTGCTCATTAGACCTTGAGGGCGCCTATACTCAATTAGCATTGTCAGAGAGATCAAAAAAATTCATGGTAATAAATACGATAAAAGGGCTTTATACGTATGATAGGCTTCCTCAAGGAGCCTCTTCCAGCGCAGCAATATTTCAACAAGTGATGGACCAAGTTCTAAATGGAATTGATAATGTAATCGTATACTTGGATGATGTTTTAATAGCTGGGACAGACATAGAGGATTGCAAAGAAAAACTAATTTTAGTTCTTGATAGGTTGAAAGATTATAACATTAAGGTCAATTGGGGTAAATGTAAATTTTTTGTTACTGAACTGGTTCATTTAGGGCACGTCTTAAGCGAGAAAGGGTTGAAACCTTGTCCTGAGAAAATCTCTACAATTGAAAAAGCTAATGCTCCCCGAAATGAGACAGAGCTTAAATCCTTTTTAGGACTGATAAACTATTACCATAAATTTATCCCAAGGCTGTCTTCAAAGTTATACCATTTATATAAATTACTAAAAACTGGAGTCAAATTTATTTGGGACGATGATTGCAATACAGCCTTTGAAGAGAGTAAGCGAGCATTGCTACAGGCAAATTTTTTGGAATTTTATGATTCAAATAAACCTATTGTTATAGTCACCGATGCATCAGGATATGGTTTGGGAGGAGTAATGGCACACATAATTGACGGAATAGAGAAACCAATCTATTTTACATCCTTTTCACTAAACGCCGCTCAACGAAATTATCCAATCTTACATTTAGAAGCACTTGCCTTGGTTTGCACAGTAAAAAAATTTCATAAGTTTGTATACGGAAAAAATTTTATTATATACACTGATCACAAGCCTCTAGTAGGCATTTTTGGCAAAGACGGGAAAAATTCTATTTACGCCACTAGACTGCAGCGATTTGTACTGGAACTTTTAATCTACGATTATGAAATACAATATAATAGGCCATCAAAGCGTATGGGAAACGCGGATTTTTGTTCACGTTTCCCTCTAGATAATAAAGTTCCTGATAAGTTTGATGTGGATTTAATTAATAGTATAAACTTTGGCAAGGAA
Source organism: Armigeres subalbatus (assembly GCF_024139115.2). Classification (NCBI taxonomy): domain Eukaryota; kingdom Metazoa; phylum Arthropoda; class Insecta; order Diptera; family Culicidae; genus Armigeres; species Armigeres subalbatus. The sequence continues at coordinate 163,060,364 of NC_085139.1, forward strand.
TTTCCTATAGATTTTTCGTTGGTGGCCAAAGAAACAAACGACGATGTTTTCTTGCAAAATGTTATTTTATTTATGACAAAGGGTTGGCCTGCAAGGATAAATAAGCAGTATATGGATGTGTTTGCAAATCAACGTGAATTGGAACTGGTGGATGAATGTCTATTATACCAAAATAGAGTAATAATACCTATTTCTTTGAAGGAAAATGTCCTAAAGCTGTTACATGCGAATCATGCTGGAATTGTTAAGATGAAACGTTTAGCAAGACAATGTGTTTATTGGTTCGGGATTAATGCCGACATTGAAAATTTTGTAGCAAAATGTCATGCTTGCAATAGTATGATGGTTATTCCTAAAACAAAAACTCAATCTAAATGGATACCTACCATAAAACCATTCAGCAGGATACATATTGACTTTTTTTATTTTCAACACCGTACGTATTTATTAGTGGTTGATAGTTACTCTAAATGGGTAGAAGTTGAATTAATGAAGAACGGAACAGACAGCTTTAAAGTTTTGAGGAAATTAATTGCCCTATTTGCAAGATATGGATTACCGGACGTATTAGTTTCAGATGGTGGGCCTCCTTTCAATGCTCAAGCCTTTGTTAGTTTCTTGAAGAGACAGAGGATTAAAATTCTCAAAAGTCCTCCGTATAACCCTTCCAGTAACGGTCAGGCTGAAAGGTTGGTAAGAACCGTAAAAGATGTATTGAAAAAGTTTCTAAATGATCCAGAAATTGCTGAATTGAATTTAGAGGACCAAATCAATTTGTTTCTATTCAATTACAGGAACAATTGTATCAGTATAGAAGGAAATTGTCCATCACGAATGATATTTATAGCTACAAACCTAAAACTATATTAGACCTGCTAAACCCAAAGTCACAGTATAAAAGGAATTTAAATTTAGAAGCTATGCATGATAATGTAACTAATAATCAGAACAAAATCCCTATACTTGATGATAATTCAAAAAAAGGTGAGGAGAGTAATACTCCTGATCCCTTAGAAAATCTGACAGAGGGAGACGAAATATGGTATAAAAACCATAACCCACATAATATATCCAGATGGCTCAAAGCAAATTTCATTAAAAGGCGTTCTCGTAATACCTTTCAGGTACTAATTGGAAACGTGGTAACCACAGCTCATCGAGGGCAGCTACGCATCTGTAAACATGAGGAATCCTATGAAAGGCCAAATGTTGTTTGCCGCCGGCAACAGCCGGAACCAGATGCCGTCGACGAGGAATTTCAAGGCTTTCCGGAGGAGGAAATCAGGCAAAGTAGAAAGCGAAAGATGAAGTTTGATGAAGCGATGCAAGAGGTTGAAAAGTCAACCGAAGACGCTCCGAGGCGTTCGAAAAGAATACGTCGACAAGTAAACGATGGTGACTTTGTATACCGTCATCGTTAAAGTGTTAATTGACCACGTTCTGAATTGTAATATTGTTTTCCTTTGAATTATGAATTCAATCGAGTTGTTATTATTATGTATGTATAGTTCTTAATCGTAAGTGAAAATAATCTTTATGAATTGACAGTCTTTCCATTCTTGAAAAGGGAAGAGCTGATGTGTTTGAATTCTGCGTGTATCGACATAGCGCATTCTGATGTCGATGTATAACGAATACCATCTGCGATGTTTTCGAATAACGTTAAGAGAAGAGAATTGATGATATGAAATGAATAAAGCTGATAGCTCAGTTTAGATTGAGTCCTCACGCAGATCAAACGTACTTTTTAATTATTCTTTAAATCACGGTGACAACAAGCCTTGTGGTAGATAGTTCAAAAATCATTTAATTTTACTTTCCATAGCATTTCCAATGCATGTAATCAAATCATAGGCCTGTTAGGTAGGTTCTGCCGATGGAATTTCATAGCAAAATGTTTACATTGAGCTGTAATAATGCAAAAATGGCTGGAGGGTCCACTATTGGTTGGGGGTTCACTATTGGGCACTTCACCCTACCTTGTAGACGGTATTTAGGAGTGTTATAAGCACAATCGATTCTGTTCCCTTCTGGTAGATAGGACATATTGGGTCATCAAGCCAGCTAGGAAGCATTTCTTCTCCCGCCCAAAACATTTTAATCCCTTGGTGAATTTCTTCGTTCAGCCGGTCACTCTCTACTTTTAGAAGCTCGGTCGGAACCCCGTCCTTCCCAGAGGCCTTACCATTCTTTAGCTCGAAAAAAAAGAAGCTCTCGAACATCCTTTCACACTCCGGTTCTAACGGTTGGTGACCCCACTGCTTGTCCATCATCCTCAATCATAATTCTGTTTGTGTACTTTCTCTCTCTCTCTCTGATTGTCCATTAAACAATAACTTAAACCATTGCAGCCACGCCTGCTCGACCGGCTAACGTATTTCTGGAGCTGTCATTGTCCATGTCTGACACCGGTGCGTTTTTTCTTGCGCATGCTGTTGACTGTTCTGTAGAACTTCCGCGTGTTGTTTCTGGCAAAGCTTCCCTCTGCCTCCGAGAGTACTTTTTCTTCGTCGGTCCCCGCAGGATCTTAAGATTCGTATTAATTCTGACCAGAAGATTGCATTCTTTTAATGACGATGTTGTGTGTTGTTGATTTTTTAATCTTTGACATTCGATGCATGATTTAACGAAATGACCTACCTCTCGAATTTCGGAGTTGACCAGTTGTAGTCTTAATAGACTGGTATCTCGGCTGGGCTCTCCATGTGATACACAATACTAGCAGACGACTCAAGCTATGTTGCTCACTAGGTCACTGCGGCCTGGGTTTGTATTGTGATCATACCGATACATTATTCTTTCTATCTACAGTCTGTCAATTATAAACCGAACAAATAATGGAAGCTCAACATGTACATAGATGTTTTCTGAATAAGTAGTTAACATGTAAATTTAATTATTAGTTACTTGGAGCCGACATTCAATACCTAATAGTAGTCTATGTTGACAACGGGTGGTACTGTTGCCATTTCCAAGTAACAATTTCGAATAAAGATGTAATGATATCATTCTGGTAGGGTAGTTTCAAAATAGATTAATTTAAGTACTATTGTATTAAATGGACACATTGAAGAGCTTCCCTTATTTTAACACGGTTGAGTATCGGATGTTTGTCAATACGTCGTCGAGTTAATTGTATCCTATCAGTCACAGTAATGTCATATGTTAAAGTTTCAGTAGTCTAATAGTGATCATTATACAAAATTTCTGTCCAGTTGTTCCGTAATTGCTTTTTTTTTTTGTCAAGTTCTATTCCCTTTTCTAATATTCAAACCTTTATTATTTATTAAAATAATGAGGTCTAAAGTTCAGTTATTCAGATTCAGGGTATACAATATTCAATATAATAGTGGATGAACGCATCATATGGTCTATCCTCATTTCCGTAAGTGGTCAAGTTATTAGTCTTGTAGCAATAATAGTGGTACTAGTTATTCTCTATCTTGTGAGTGCAATGGTCTCAATTAACTATTCTAAACAGAACTCTGTCTCTTGTCTTTCTGTCCACCGATGGTCATGTATTTATTTTCGTTTTTTATTATTTATTTGATATCTTTAAATTTCAGTCATTTATTTTACTATCGGTCATTTATTTTATTATAAGGTAAAGGTCATCGAATTTGTCTTAATACGAGAAACACTAAGTCATGTCCCCTATATATCCGCTAATTTTTCTAACTAACCTAATAGAAGGAAAAGAGAAACAGTTTTTTTTTTGCGTTGATCCATGCAGCTAGAAGAGAGACTAAAATAAAAAGATTATCGAGAAGATATAATGGATACATTCACTATCTCCAATGCCAAATTAGTAAATCTACAAATTCTACTTTTCACTACTAAAATTCTACTTCAGCTATACGGGTACAAAATGAATTATTGTTAGCTACTACTACAAGTATAAATAGATGTATGCTATTTGGATAAGCGTTTGTTTCAGGGTCTTGTTAGTATTAGAGTTATGTTAGTTAGACCCCTACTGAGCCCTGCCGGCACCTCCAAATTTACCAATGGGCAGTTGTTGTTAGATCGTGCGACACTAACCATTAGTTAACTTGGAGGCATGGTACCTCAAGTGTTTGGTATAACTGTTGACCTTATTTAAGTAAGATGTGATAAAAGTTTCTCTACGGAGCTTATTTTCAAACCATTACCATTAAAATAACGATATTTGTGAAGGAGAAAAATGGAAAAATATCTCAATTTTTTATTTTAGTGTTGAACTTAACCTTTGTTTGAAAAAAGCACTCTATTAAACAACAAAAATAAAAATAAAATAAAAATCTTTTTAAGACACTTGAAATATCAACGTCAAGCCCCTTATCCATGGACAGGGAAATGACCTACCTCTCGAATTATAGACAAATTTCTAATACTAACTTTCTAGTATCGCAAACTCCTGGATATGGCCTTGTTACTTTTAGTACAGTTCCAGTGGTGATTTCCAGCATTGAAATCTTCGTCTATGAAGAAACTAAATGGTGCGAATGTCGCAACGTCCTTTGGTCCTTTGTAGCTTTTGTTGGTTAAAAGCACCAGTTTAGCGTACTGAGGGTTGTGGATTCGAGTCCCATCGAAGGAAAGTGCTGGTTACCTTTAATACATTTTTTAAATCAATTAAAAGTATATGTTTATTATTTCCAAATTTCAACCACTAACTGAGTTTCTTCTCTAAACGAGTTTTTTTTTCTCTCCAATTGGCATGTTGCCATATACGGAAGACTACTCAGTTGGCTGTTAATTTAATTTAAGTGAACTCAATTAACTTTGACATTTTTACCATAGTGTCTACATATTGAGAGGTAAGATATCACATACAGATCGGAGAGAGGAATTAGAGTGGGGAAGATAGGCAAAACTCAGAACAGGGCTTAATTATTGAAATTATTGAGCCAATTCTGTTTAGGGCTGTAGGTCGTTTGACCTAACAGTCGTTTGGCATAATTGTAACATATTAAATATCAAGAAATTTGCAACTTCATCATAGGAGACTGATGCTTTGTTTTAAACATGAAACTAGTAACCGCGACAATTATTCTTTTTTAATGCATTAGGGTGCCAATGAAAATGACATTTTCGAATTTCAAAAAACTACATTGCTCACAAGTTTCATTACTCCAAAATATGTCCCCATGCTAAATTTTAGAGCAATCGGACATGATTTAGGGGTGCCTAACATTCATCAGTTTAGAAATTTTACCCATTAAAATTTTCCCAAGGGGAACCAAAGGAAAAATCGAAAATCGAATTTTTGTTTTTAATGCCAAATGAAAATGTCCCCTATGCGAAATTTGAGCTAAATCGGACATGATTTAGGGGAGTTCAAAAGTAATCAAAAGTAAAAACATTATTTTTTTTCTCACAAGGGAAAAATAATTTGTTTCTTTTTGATGCCAAAGGACCGAAAATGCATGAAACTTTGAGAACCAATTATTTTGAAAAAAAATCGACTATTTTGGGACTTTCAAAAAATTTCTTATGGCGAAAACAATTTTTCATCGAATTTAAAAACCGGACGTTATGCAAACATTTCCTAAGCCCTAAAATATGCCCCTATGCAAAATTTGAGCTCCATCGAACATGATTTAGGGGGATTGTATGTCATACCCCAGAAACCCATTGCCCAGAAAGTGATTCCCCAGAAATTAATTCCCCTGAATGCACTACTCCCCAGAAAATCATTCCCCAGAATACCACAATCCCCAGAAAGACATTCCCCAGAATGCCCCTATCCCCCGAAAGACATTTCCCAGAAAGCCTCCATCCCCCGAAAGACATTCCCCAGAATGTCCTAATCCCCAGAATACCATACCCCAGAATGCACCATTTCCTAGCTTAGACTAAATACTTCATAATTGCTTCGTAATCCCGGGCAAATGCGTATTTTTAAAGAAGGAGTCATCTACACTTTTGCCTTATTCCGGGCAAATGCATACTTTTAAAGAAGGAGTCATCTACTCTTTTGCTTCATCCCGGGCAAATTCGTATTTTAAAGAAGGAGTCATTTAATCTTCTGACTTTTTTCCTGGCAAATGCATACTTTTGAAGAAGTAGTTATCTACTCGTTTGCCCTTTTCCGGGCAAACGCATACTTTTAAAGAAGAAGTCATCTGCTCTTTTGCATTATCCCGGGCAAATGCGTACTTTTAAAGAAGGAGTCGTCTACTCTTTTGCATTATCCCGGGCAAATGCGTACTTTCGAAAAATGAGTGATTTACTCTTTTACCTTTTCCGGGCAAATGGATACTTTTGAAGAAGTAGTTATCTACTCATTTGCCTTTTTCCGGGCAAACGCATACTTTTAAAGAAGGAGTCATCTACTCTTTTGTCTTATTCCAGGTAAATACATACTTCTAAAAATGGAAATCATATATTCTTACGACCCATTGCATTTCATACGATTATGCCAAGTGGGCATTATGCCAAACAGCTTTATGCCAAACGGCATTATGCCAAATGGCATTATACCATATGGGCTTCCCCCAATATGAACAACGAGTATAATGGATTATATGCGCCTTCGTATTATATGTGAGCCCTAACAAACATATCAAATGGGCTCCATTCAGGGCAAATGCGTGCTTTAAAATAAGGCAGCATATGTCGTTTTGCCTTATTTCGGGCAAATGCGTACTTCAATATGAGTATTTTTGCATAGAAATATAGTATCTAGTATTTTTAATTTATAGAAATGACAGCGAAAAACATAGTTTTTTAGACTGATACCTTTTTCTGGGAAACGGGTCTTTCAGGGTTTTTGGTTTCTGGGCAATGAATCATTCGGGTTTTTTTTCTGGGGATGGGTCACTCTGGGGATTTCTTTTCGGGAAATGGTGCATTCTGGGAATATCATTCTGGAGAATTGGTCGTTCTGGGAAATGGAATTCTGGGAAATACCATTCTGGGGAACTGATTCTGGGGATTGGTATTCTGGGCATTGACATACAACCTTTAGGGGTGTTCAAAATCTTGCTATCAAAATTGTGTTTTGATGTGTTTTGAATTCATGCGGTACTGCGTAAAAATAAACCTCAGTGTAATAAACATTGCCTAGCAATCTGTTAATTTTCTCCGTAAATCTGATCTCAAAAGTTTTTAGTTAAAAAAATTCAAAACTTTGATAACAAGATTTTGAGCACCCTTAAATCATGTCCGATGGAGCTCAAATTTAGCATAGGGGCATATTTTAGGGCTTAGGAAATGTTTGCGTAACGTCCGGTTTTAAATTCGATAAAAAATTGTTTTCGCCATAAGAAATATTTCCGAAGTCCCAGAACAGTCGATTTTTTCAAAAAATCAATTCTCAAAGCATTTTGCATAAAAACCTTGTGAGAAAACAAAAAAAATATCGTTTTGACTTTTGATTAATTTTCAGCACCCTAAATCATCGATTTAGCTCAAATTTTGCATAGGGGGATATTTTTGGCTACGAAAACGTTTACGTATCGTCCGATGAAAAAAATGTCACCGTCTTATTTTTTTTTAAATGTTCTAAAAAAATCGATTTAAAATTTTTTTTGAGGTTGCATCAGATCTTGACGTTTCATGCATTTTTTGAGTAATTTGGCATTAAAAACAAAAATTCAATTTTCGACTTTTCCTTTGGTCCCTCCTGAGATGATTTTCATGGGTAAAAATTTCAAAACTTTGATGAATTTTAGGCACCCATAAATCATGTCCGATTGAGCTCAAATTTTGCATGGGGTCATATTTTGGGGTAATGAAACTTGTGAGTAATGTCGTTTCTTGAAATTCAAAAATGTAATTTTCATTGGCACCCTGTTACATCCTGGAGGTCGAGGTGGTCGAGACACATGACGGGTAATGAGACTCACAGGTGTAACGAATAACAAATTAAAACGTAGACTTTATTTACACTAAAATACTACATGATAAAGACGCGACACGTTTACGGCAAGGCGGGTACAAAGCTTATAGAAAAAACGAATTACAATTGCCTGCTTTTGTGCATCAGGCGAAGGCAGATTCAACTGCCGTCGGTGAGCGAGCAGTGTGAAGAGAGGATGCTGAATTCAGTGGTTCTCAACACACCCTATAATGGATACACTATGCTCAGGGAGTCGAGAATGTCTTCCACCCGAAAACATCTTCGGATTGGCAATCATACGCCTTTGCTCGCAAGGCTTCTGGAGCCCCACCTTGCCATTACCAAACTGAAATTTTATCATTAAAGAGAGTGACAATGAAGTAGAACCAAATTATCCCTCCTACAAAGTAATAATCTCCACATTAAAATGTATACGTTGCTCAAAAACTACCCTGACCCATCTTACCCCGTGACCCATCTTGCCCCACCTTATGTCAAACCTGCGTAAAAAAAAGTTGTCTTGAAAGGGTTAAGCCAAACGATTACGCCAGTGGACTTTAGGCCAAACGGTGTTATGCCAAACGGCGTTAGGCCAAACGTGGCATAATCCTATTTAGACCAGTGAAATCATAGAGTTGACAATTCCTGTACTAAGCTGTAAATCGAAGTCCTGATTGTGTTGGCATCTTACCTTCCACACAGCATCCAATGACATATTTGAGTCCAAGAAGATTGCACCCGCTACGGATTCAAAAACATCCCCTAATGCTTTTGGCACTTCGACGTCTTCTGCTTCGTCGCATTCATCCTCGGAAATCAGATAGTACTGCAAAACAGAACGGGTTGAAGAACAATTTTCTACTATTTGATCATCAAAACAAAATTTACCTCTTCGCTGATGCTGTGGCCATTGTCCTGCTGTATCCGTACAAATCGATCAATCACGTCGTTGAGACCCGGCGAAAGATGCCGAAAATATTTGTGAAAATCATGCCTCACGGCAAGCGAAGCGAATATAGTATTGTTAACCAAGGCTGATCGCAAATCCGTCAGTGCTCCGGGAGAGTGCTGCCTTGGATCTTCGTAAAGATGTCTAGTTATTAGATAGTCCAGAACGGCGTCACCAAGGAACTCCAATCGCTGGTAGCAGTCCGTTAGTCGATTCGGGCAGTACGACGCATGCGTCATTGCTTGGAGCAGGTATGAACGATCTTCGAAATGATACCCCAACGAGTTTTCAAAGGCGTAGTACCCATCTAGAAGGTGCTCGAGAGTTTGCTTTGGGTTCGGTGCATACATCAAGAGGGGAGACTTTGGAGGTATCCAATATCCGTAAACGGATTGCATAACAGTGCCATCCTTTTCATAGCTTTTGGAACTACCTGGAACTTTTGGGTGGTTCTCGTCGTAAGGAACTTCGTACACTGGCAAAACTCTGATACCCAGCCAGGCCATCAGCAGGAGCGCACCCCGTGGTCCACATTCGATTAAGTAAGCCCCTATGAGGGCTTCAACGCAATCCGCCACCGATTTGTCCGGTATACTGTGTTGCGTCACGAGATTGTAGGGGATGAAACACGCAAAGTAGTCGGAATTTTTGATGAACTCATCGTTCCTCGTTTCCAACTGATGTATTTGTCTCATTGATTCGCCGTCTTCATTGTCGGACTAAATGGGTAGAAGTTTATTCGATCAATGCATAACGCGTTTAGGTAAAAAATGTCATTCTTTAAACCTTTTCGCATCGATAATGTACATTCCCCGTTAGAGAAACATGAGATGCGAAAAGATTCAGATTTAACAGTTTGAAAAGAATCATACTCACATCATCCAGCAATCCCAGAGCTAGGGCACGCTCTTTGACTAGCCTACAAATTTGTTCACTCGAAAGCTGCTTTATGTCTGGCAGATCTGCTAAATTCCAATGGCAAGCGGGTATCTGGTGCGAAAATATCGGTAAAACTAGCAAACTACCACGCATATATAGTTTCGTCTAACTTACCTTAGCGTCGATTAGGGCTTGCTCCAACTCTTTCGGCACGTAATAACAGGGTGGTAGCCAGTTGTCATGTGGCTCGAACTTTGTGGCGATCATACTCTCTCCCAGAACTTTCCGCCGGCCCAGCCGATAGAGGTTCAAGTTGGACACTTGCTTCGAACGCAAGTGGCTGAGCTTTCCCTCGTGAACATTCTCGTACGTGCAATAGAGATACGTGGTTATGGCATATTTTAAGAAGGAATCTCCTATGGTTTCCAGCCGTTCTAAATTAATGCCATCGTTGGCGTTGGACATTGTCAATGCTTGGAGGATTATGCTGGGACTCGGCCCAGGATGATTGTTTAAATTCGGTTGATAGTCAAAGCTAAATTCATCGGAATTTTCGTTCGAATGGTTGAGATTAGCCGTTGATAAAGTTAGATCTATTGTTTTTTCCTTAGTGTCAACAGGGTGAGGAGTTTTTTCACTTTTGGCGAATGGGTTTTTAATATCCAATACTATTGTCTTATGGCCGGTTTTGTCTATAGTTAACATGTTTTCATCATTAAATCTATCGAATATATCACCAGATCCTAGTACGGTAAAAGTTTCCGGAAAGTACGGTTTATTCAGTTCATAAAACCCATCGAGATTCATGTATTTAGTACCATCAACATTTGTTATAACGTAGTAATCGATTTTCTCTCTAGATGCGAATGGAAATAGCTCATAAATATCCCGATAATTTGTGGATTTAGTTCTAGCACTGCTTGATTTACGAAGAATATTATCAACAGTTAGAGGTTCATCACATTTTACAAGCGTACCTCCACTTTTAATGCAATCCTTGAACTCACTGGTAGATTTTTTAAACTGTTCTTCGTGAAATTTGATATTCCGTTCTAATTCACTTCCCCTAGTGCAATCAAATCCGCAGCTCACGTTCTTTGAATTTTGATACAGCTGCTCATTGATGTTCGTGCTGTTGATAATGTCACGCTGTTTCTGCCGTTTCAAGATATCATCTGCTGATTCGATAGCTTCGGCTACGTTGTCCGATTTGAATTCGATTTTCAATCCATAGTTATGATCTAAATCACTGTCGCCACTGCCGATATCGTAATCGTCATCCGACGCGTATGAACCTTCGGAGTCGGTGTAATAGCGTAGATCGGTTGATTGGTCTTTGTTCCCGACTTCCCAAGAAGTTGGTGACCCATAGCGAATGTTTGCTGTAGAGTAAAACAGAAGTAAAATACTCTTTAATTAAGACTAAGTACAAAACACGTGTAGAAGGAATATAAATACACTACATTAAGTGTTGCTTACAACATTAAAAAATTATACACACTTACTTCTATTTCTAGAGCATAAATCCACATTGGACGGAAGACCCCAATTTTCACCATCTATTTCATCTTCAATGGTTTCCGCCATTTCGTTGGACCACGTGCCAATTTGGAAACCTTCGGCTTTTAATTTTTTATCGGCTTCTTCCAGTAAGTCGTTTGCCGTTTTCTCACCTTCTTCAGTGTCGTTCTCTCTTTTCTTATCACCATCATCCAGAGAAGTCTCTTCGCCTCCCTTGTCCGCACTGCCTGTTTCCAATTCAACCGGAAGTTTTTCGATTTCATCAGCCTCTTCAGATATGTTTTCTACTGCTGCTGCTGCTGTCTGCTGGACAAGACTGATTTTAGCTTCTCTTGACTTTCGCAGCACATCGGCCAAACTCCAACCAAAGTTCAAAATTGGCCACTCGAAGCTTTCGTTTGCAATATCCGCAGTACCCAGGCCAAGATCACGAGCCACCTCTTTGCGTATCTCATCGGCTAACAGTAGGGCATTGATCCGGTAGAGTATACACGGCAAACAAACTGCAGCCCGCCACAACGAGGCTGGAAACGGATGAATAGTGCACAACTCGGGAATGAGAATTTGCTTCTGTTCGAGATTTTCCCTTTTAGCACGTTTGGTTTCCTCTGAGCTGGTAGGAAGTGCCACGCCCTTTCGATTTACATATCTGGAAAAAAAGTCTTATTATGCAACATACATGTGGTACTATTCAGATATGACGTGTATACGCTTTATTATTTTGTTTGCATCTAATTAACGTTCAACATTTTCGTGGTTTCCAAGTTTTGCCTTGTATTTCGCTTTTTTATTAATTAATTATTCATTTATATGAAACACTAGTGAACCCGGCAGACGTTGTCCTGCATAGTAGGCGTAAATGCCCATACAAAATTTCCATACGAATCTTAATTTTAGTATTTCACGATTTACTTAACCTTATTTGTCACCAGAATTTTCGCATGAGGAAATATCATATAAACCCGTCGGAAACGATAATAAGAATATCTGCTGAAGTAATGAAGAAAATCCATCGAGCCGTTTTCGAGTTATGCGGATACGAACACAGACCATATCATTTTTATATATATACTAGTCGACTCGGCAGACGTTGTCCTGCATAGTAGGCGAAAATGCGCGTTCTGAACTACGCATGCAAAATGCCCATACGATTCCTTATTTTAGCTTTTCATGGTTTAGTCAACTTTACCCGTGATTTTAGCATGAAAAAATATCATATAAACCCGTCGGAAACTATAACGAATGTTTCTGCTGAAGAAATGAAAAAAATCCATCCAGCCGTTTTCGAGTTATGCGGATACGAACACAGACCATTTCATTTTTATATATAAGAAGAAGAAGAAGAAGAAGAAGAAGATAGAAAGATAGATTATATCAAACTACAAAATTACTTAATTTTAAATTACTGCATAATAAAATGTATGTATGTAGTTAGATAAAATATTAGAGAGGTCGACATAGCACTTTAGGGAGATAAAACATGAATCAAAATCAAATGAGCACAGTGAACCAAAATTGAAAACGGTGAATGGCGCAGATGCTTGAACCACGTGTTGTACCGAGTGTACAAATAACAATCCAAGTCATCCAAGTTTCCTTGCGCCTTTATAGATATGATAACTGTTTTGACATTCAGATGTCACAGCAAGTACCAGTCGTGAAATGTCCCACAAAAGATGCGCTGAAGGTAGCGGAATGGACTTGAGATGCATAGAACGTGATGCAATTCTGGACATTAGGCATATCCAATGTGAAACAGTTAAGAACATCACTCGAACAGTGAATGCGTATAAACAAAACGAAGAATACTTTCGAGCTTATGTAGCAAAGTAACTCAAAAAAGCTTTTTTTTTTGTGTATAGCAATAAATTAAAACTTTTTGTTTTGTTTAGAGAGACGAGGAGGAAGCAGCTGCGCCGACTTGGAGAAAGATTCCTGCTTGTTTTGGGCTTATTTTTGCTGTATCATTTATTTTTTGGAGGTCCTGCTATCGGAAGTTACCCGGAACCTTCATGGTTTGCATTTGCTATCGGAAAAATCTTAGGAATCGAAGACCGAATATATTACTGATCGACCAAAAGATGATTTATCACTTATCATGTTTCCGAATCAACAGCTTCCTTCCATCTATTCTTGTTCATGTTCGATTCATTTATTATTTGATTATGTTAGCGTAAATGAGAATACGCATCAAGTTTTGTTGATGCCCCAAACCCGATTCAAATGTGAACAAGTACCTATATAACTGAATATCTTACATTGTTGTGTTGAATTGTGGACTATGTCGATTGATTGATGACATGTTGGCTGGTTGGGCAAGCGTTTTTCATCTTCAAGTTTTTCGATACGTAGCTTTTACGACATATGAAGTTATTCAGTACCAGTTGTTGCATTAATGAAATAAATTTCACAAATTTAAAGCTTTTATGATTATTATTATTTATCAGACTAAGGCCGGAGTGACCTGTGCTGCACATAAAAGTCTTCTCCATTCAGCTCGGTCCATGGCTGCACTTCGCCAGCCACGCAGTCTGCGGTGAGTCCGCAAATCGTCCTCCACCTGATCGATCCACCTTGCCCGCTGTGCACCTCGCCTTCTTGTTCCCGTCGGATCATTGTTGTTCGGAATCGGTCCAAAGAAAGACTATTTTTTCTGCAGCAGTCTTGTGATCAGCTCAAAACTGTAATATTGAGTTTTATTATGTTTTTTTGTTATTTAACAGGGCATACAAACTCACAAGTAATAGTTTCCTTATTTTCCGTGGAATCTGACCAATGCAACAAACAACACCAACTTTCCGGCGCTAGTCCTATTACAAATTAATTTAATTAATTTCCTCTTTAAACTTTGTTGCTTTACTTACTATCTAATCTACGAGTCTGCTTTACTCGCTTCTCCCCTACTGAGTTTAACTCCGCTTTGGCTGTTTGATCTGTGTTTTAGTATTAAGTATTCATTTATTTATACTTTCAAATATTTTCGATCCAAACTCACCACTCTTCAAATAAAGATCGTAATCCGAAACTACAATTTACTAATAATTTCTCCTTCCACTTGTCCGTTAAATGAATACGCTGCCAAACTTTTCACTTCAAACGTTCTATTTTCGTTCACCTTCTTTATTAATTCTACGTAAACAAATCCAACGACATCGCGCCTTATTGACTGGTTGAACATGTTTCTCACCGTTTGGGTAGCGCTCACTGTTCACGATTGAGTGAGCGTATTGAGTGAGTACAGTACCAGCCCGCTATGTCAACACTCCCCAGCCCGTAACTCCGATAGCCGTTTTCCGGATAATTCGGAATTTCCATCAACATCTTCTAATACCACCAAGTTAATAACTTCACGCCGGAATACCTACTGGTTCTCACATCCGCTTGCCGCACCTTGCCATCCGTTGCTTCGATTACCTTCTCCACAACACCTCGGATCCAGGCCTTCCGATTTTGTCCATTAACCACGTAAACAAGATCACTGACTTTTAACGGCCTTCGCTCTTCACACCATTTCGTTCGCCGATTGATCCCCGGCAGGTACTCCTTGTACCATCGCTGCCACATTCTGTCCGCCAAGTACTGCGAACGCCGGTACACATCTCGCAACGCGTCAGCTAACTGGAACGGTCCATCCATTTGCAGGTCTTCCACGACGACCGCCCCGCGCAGAAAGTGGTTTGGGGTAATCGCCTCTTGCCCATCTAATTCCTGCGACATGTAGGTGAGAGGACGAGTATTAATCATGTCCTCTGCCTCGGAGAGAGTCGTTTGCAACACCTCGTCCGTTAATTTCCGCCCATCGTCAAAAACCTTCAACGCCTCCTTCACCGATCGCACCATCCTTTCCCAGACGCCACCCATATGGGGGGTTCCGGGAGGGTTGAAGCTCCACTTCGTGGTGGAACACACGACGGCTTCGGAACATTCCTCGTCGATCTTCCTCGCAACTTTGCTGATCTCCTTACTGGCTCCTTGAAAGTTCGTCCCGTTATCCGAAACGAACTCCTGTGGCATTCCGCGTTTGCACACGAACCGTCGAATCGCCATCAAGCAAGATTGCGTCGACAGGCTATGCACTACTTCGAGGTGAACCGCTCGAACTGCCAAACAGGTGAACAACGCCACCCACCGCTTCTCGCTCCGACGGCCGACCGTCACCGTAACGGGCCCAAGATAGTCTACACCGACCGCACTAAATGGCCGTAGGTGTGGGGTTACACGCTGCACAGGAAGCGGAGCCATCTGCGGGACTTGCGGTAGACACCGATGTACCTTGCACCAGACACATTCAGCAACCACCTTCCGTATCACTACACGAAGCTTCGGGATATGGAATCTTTGTCGCAGCTCGTTGAACACCGTCTCTTTGTTCGCATGGCCAAATGATTCGTGATAACTTTGGATAAGCAGCTCCGTTATCCTGTGGTTTCTTGGCAGAATAATCGGACACCTTTTATCGTACGGCATGTACGCGGCTTGCTTCAGCCGCCCATCTACTCGCATTACTCCCACTTCATCCAACGTCGGCTTCATCTGGTACAGCGTGTTTGTCCGCTTCAATAATTGAGGATGCATTGTATTCTTCACAAGATTCTTCTGCAACGTATGCAACTCATCCGGGAAACCTTCTCTCTGCGCTTGCTTCCAAAGCACCTCCTCTGCTTGCTGGAACTCGCTCTGCTGGAACGGTTGTTGGACCGACTTCATCGCTGCCTTCATTGTGTTCGGATACCTATCAGAAGCCTTCAATGTCCAGATAGGTTCTCCCCTAGATTTTCGCCGGCAATTTCCGACGAATCGTAGAACGGCAGCCGTTATTCGTACTAACTTCTTCCAGCGGTTGGTAACTCTCACGTCGATCGCTGGACCACTGTCATTTCCATCGTGGAAAAGGAAACGTGCCTTCATTTCCTCGGCCGTGTTCGCAGACGGGACGTTCGGTACCGGCCACGTATTCTCCGCCTCATATAGAAAATCAGGTCCCCTGAACCACTGGCTATCGGATGCCAGGGGAGGTCCTTCACCCCACTTCGTCATGACGTCCGCAATATTCATCCGGGTCGGTACCCAGCGCCAATCTGCCACGCTTGTACCTTCAAGTATCTCACCAATCTTGAACGCCACTGCTTGTTTATATTTGTGCTGTTCCGATCTTATCCAGCTGAGCACTGTTTGGGAATCTGTCCACAGGAATTGCCGACGCACAGTAAGCGAATGGTTCGTCTTTACAGTTGTCAAGAGTTTTGAGCCGAGAACTGCCGCCATCAGTTCCAGTCTCGGAACCGATTGTAGCTTCAACGGCGCCACTTTTGATCTGGCCATCACCAGAGAACACTTAACGTGATCGCCCACCGCTACTCGAAAATATGCCGCCGCTCCGTACGCGCACTCACTGGCGTCGGTGAAAACATGCAGCTCAATCGATTGGAGAGAAGAAGAATAGAGATCTCCGAAATACCTTCTGGGTATACGCAGCGTTTCAACTGCTGGCAGCAGGCTCATCCAACGTCGCCAACTTTTTAAACATTCGCCGTCGATTTGTTCGTCCCAGTCACAGCCAGCTCTCCATAGCTCCTGCACAAGTATCTTCCCGTGGACCGTGAACGGGGCCAACAATCCGAGCGGGTCGAAGAATCCCATGACGCAGCTCAAGACGACTCGCTTTGTGGGGACCTTTTCACCTCGCAAATACTCCTTTACGCTTTCTCTGTGCTCGGTGGAGAACGAAAATATGTCCTGCTTCGGGTTCCATATTATACCGAGCACCCTCTCGTTGCCAGACTCCTTGTCCTGGTTAAAATGAACCGCCTGATCCACTTTCTGTTCTCCGAGCCTCCGGAGGAACTTTGACGAATTCGAGACCCAGTTCCGGATATCGAAACCGCCCTTCGAGTGGACGTATTTAACTTCTTCCGCCCGGCGAATCGCCTCCTCCTCCGTGTCGACACTATCGTAGTAATCGTCTACGTAGTGCTTCTAAGATCGCTTCTGCCGCCTCTGGAAACTCCGCCGCAAACTCCAGCGCGTTCTTGTTCTTGATGAACTGCGCTGAGCTCGGCGAACACGTTGACCCAAATGTGGCTACGTCCATCACGTAGACTTTGGGTGCTTCTCCTTCCACCGCTCGAAACAGAAAACGCTGGGCTGATTTGTCCTCCTTTCTGATTTTGATTTGGTGGTACATTTCTTTGATGTCCCCACCAAAGCCGACTCGCCGCTCTCGGAACCGGTTGATCACTGCTGGTAGCGATGCCAACATATCGGGCCCTTTCATCAGCTGCGAGTTTAAAGAAATTCCTTTCACGGACGCACGACCGTCCCACACTAGACGAACTTTCCCTTTCATCGGGTTTACGACGACGTCCAGCGGAATATACCACACCTTGCTCGGATTAGCGTTGTTAAGTTCCTCCGTCGTCGCCTGGTGTGCATATCCCTTTTCCTGATACTCCATGATTTGCCTACGCACGGTTTCTCGAAGCGTAGGGTTTTTATTCAGTCGGTTATCCAACTGCTTGCACCGACGCAGTGCCATCGGATAGCTGTCCGGAAACTGCGGATTATCGGATTTCCACAACAGTCCGGTTTCAAAGCGCTCTCCCACTCGTACAGTTGTTGTCTCCAGAATGTCTCTGGCTCTCCTGTCTTCTGCGGACTCCTTCAGTCTACAGATCACCGACTCCTCCAGCGCGTATTGTCGTTTGATCAGATCATGTATCTGTTCATTCGAAATTTCGTCGTGGTAGCCAACCATATGCGCGTCGGACGATTTTGCTCCACGCCTTGGGCCGTATATAGTCCATCCCAATGGCGACTTTACCGCTATGGGCTCTCCAGGTTCACCTAGTCTAGCGTCGATCGGCGCCATCGTATGAATATTGTTCAGTCCGATCAAGATTCTCGGCCGGTTCCTCCGGTACGATGTGACTGGTAGACCGCGGAGATGCTCGTACCGGTGTACCATCTCCCGAGCATCTAGTGACTGCTCTGGCAGCGCTAATTCTCCTACAGTGCACACCTCGTTCATCAACAATTGCTGCGTTGCTCCGACCGCAGAAATCTTTAAGCTGATTCTCCTCGAGTCCTTTTCGACGCGGGCCACGTCTCCTGTCCACCGGATCTCGAGCCTTTGCCGGACGCCCTCGGCACCCAGCTGGTCTGCCAGTGCTTTCTCCACCATCGTAACTGATGCTCCTTCATCCAGAAACGCAAGAGTAGTCACGGATTTGTCCCGGAAATACAGTGTCACCGGTAGCATACGGAACAATATGCTGCTGTTCAGCCGGATGTGGGCGTTCATAACGACCATTCCAGACCCTTGATGCAGCAACGGATTGTGCCTTTCCATACACCCGCCAATGGTGCACCGCATTCTGAACTTGCACTCCGCATGGCCATGGTCGTTCAGGCATGTGTCGCAGAGTTTCCACTTCCGCACAAGCTTCATCCGATCTGCCGGCGTCATGCTCCTGAAATCCTGACAGTATCGTAAACGATGGTCAGTTCGCTTACAAGCCTTGCATGCCCTTTGTCTAGATTCCACCGTGGCCGGCTCATTGACGACCGACTCTGTAGCGCTATGATTGTAGACGGCACCTCTCTCCTTATTCCGTCCTTTTCCGAAGCCGGAGCTTCCTGGTTTCGCCTCGGGCTTGAAGTCAACAGAGACGTTTGCTTCGCAGGCTTCGGCCACAATTCCCGAAATTAAATTTGTGAAGGTACGGAGCGTCATCTTTTTTTTCCGCTTCTTGTACTGCACCTATTCGCGCTTGTCACCAGAAGGAAGCTTGTCGACCAGATCCTGAACTAGCAACAGGTTAACCAAATGTGGCGTTAACCCGACGGCCTCTAACTGCTCGCAGAGCTGCTCCACTGCTGTACCGAACAGTGTGAATGTCGCCAATTTATCAGCCTTGCGCGGTTCCAGCCTACGCACCTTCTCCAGATGACATTGTAGCAGTTGCTCCGGACGACCATACAGCTGTCTCAGCTTACTTATTACCTTCGGAACAGATTTCGGGAACAACAGCTGCCCTCGAACACTTTCCAATGCTGGCCCCTTGAGGCTTTCCTGCAGCCGCACGAGATTCTCGACGTCGGTGAATCCACACGCCTCGTTGGATGCCTCGTACGTGCCGATAAACAATGGCCATTCCTCCGGTCTGCCGGTGAACACCGGGAGCTTCTTTGTTACTCCGTTCCTCGCCGCCATTTGTGCCCTTGTCGGCGCACTGCGCTGCTGCCCCAGCCCGTTTTCGACGACTTTCTTCATTTTCGGCTTAGGTTTCCTCTTCTTCTTTGCTTGTTCCTCTTCTTCATCTTCGGTTTCCTCTTCTTCTGTTTCTACTTCAGATTCTTCTTCACTTTCTTCATCCGAAACGGTGTCTTCTTCTTCCTCTTCTTCTTCCTCGGAGTCTTCCTCACTGTCATCTGACTCTTGCTCGCGCCGAGAGACCATCTTCTTCTTTTCCTTCTGCTCCTTTTCTAACTGCTTCGGTACTACTACCTCTGGATTTCTGAGAGGCGTTCTCAGAGCCTTCTCCTTCGTCTGGCTGCCTTCTTCTTTCAACTGCATTTGCTTTACTTCCTTCCGCACACTACACATCTTCACTTCGAAAGAGTCACGCATCTTCTTCAACTCCTCCAAATGTTTCTTCTCGTCTGATAGGGCCTTCTCCATAAGTACCTTCTCATCATGCCGCTGTTTCGCCCTAATCGCGTTCTCGAGCTTCATCTTCTTCTCTTTTAACGCCGTCTCCATCTCAATCCGCTTCTGAAGAATGATCATCTCAATCTCCATCTCCCTTTCTTTCGCCTGCTGTTCATCTTCTAACTCCTTCAAACGCTTTTCCAACTCTGACCCGGAATCATTGACTGACTTAGATGACTTATTACTAGCCCTGTCTTTCCCTACCGCTTTATTTTTCTTACTACTCTTCTTCTTCTTTTCCTCCTTCTCTAACTTCTTTAGATACTCACTGTACTGCTGTTGGCACTCGGTGGATGGACAGAACCACTTGTTCTCCTTCGCCGCCTCTGCCGTAACGCCCACGCACCGCGTATGGAACCAGCGGTCGCAGTTATCGCACCCAATCATCTGTTCGTCAACTTCGGAAGTTGTTCCGCAGGAACCGCAGGCAGTAATCGTCATCTCCGCTGCTTCCGACATCGCTTCCGAGATTGTCCGATATTATTTTTTGAGAATGTTCGGAATCGGTCCAAAGAAAGACTATTTTTCTGTAGCAGTTTTGTGATCAGCGCAAAACTGTAATATTGAGTGTTATTATGTTTTGGTGTTATTTAACAGGGCATACAAACGCACAAGTAAGAGTTGCCGTATTTGCCGTGGAATCTGACCAATGCAACAAACAACACCAGCTTTCCGGCGCTAGTCCTATTACAAATTAATTTAATTAATTTCCTCTTTAAACTTTGTTGCTTTACTTACTATCTAATCTACGAGTCTGCTTTTACTCGCTTCTCCCTACTGAGTTTAACTCCGCTTTGGCTGTTTGATCTGTGTTTTAGTATTAAGTATTCATTTATTTATACTTTCAAATATTTTCGATCCAAACTCACCACTCTTCAAATAAAGATCGTAATCCGAAACTACAATTTACTAATAATTTCTCCTTCCACTTGTCCGTTAAATGAATACGCTGCCAAACTTTTCACTTCAAACGTTCTATTTTCGTTCACCTTCTTTATTAATTCTACGTAAACAAATCCAACGACATCGCGCCTTATTGACTGGTTGAACATGTTTCTCACCGTTTGGGTAGCGCTCACTGTTCACGATTGAGTGAGCGTATTGAGTGAGTACAGTACCAGCCCGCTATGTCAACAATTGTCGAGAACCATTTTCACCGGATTATTGTTCGACATTCTGGCTACGTGCCCGGCCCACCGCAGTTTTCCGATTTTCGCGGTGTGAACGATGGATGGTTCTCCCTACAGCTGATGCAACTCGTGGTTTATTCGCCTCCTCCACGTACCGACCGCCATCTGCACCTCACCATAGATGGTACACAACACTTTCCTTTCAAACGGGCAGCAGGGACTATGTCCAAGGGCTTGACGATGCCTCCCCAGGCCATCTGCGAATTATAGGGTTTGACAGTGGGCCCTGCTAAACCTCTATAAAAAGCTGCATGTATCCGCAAGTAGGCTCCGCCAAAGCGACCGTGTGCCGCTCAAAGCGCACAAGCAAAAGTCCTGGTGTTAGGTGGGACGCTAAACAGCCCTGAAACGATGGCCCTCCGACGAGACAGGAGGTTTGCGCAGGCCCAATAAGCCGCCCTTAAAAACAACCATAACGAACGACATAGAAGATAATACGACTCGATACAATCGGCAACGACCTAGGCGACGAATAAAGCTTTTACGAATTGCCTATAAATTCATAACAGTCCCGTGTAGATAGGAAATCAGGCAAGCATGGAACTGTTATGAATTTTTGGGCAGCATATTCGTTATACAATTCAAAACAGCGCATTTTCCCTGATTTTGCATCGCCTTTTCTTATTATTATAATTTTACGTAGAATATACATGAACGTAACTATCCTCGATGCCTAAGGCGGGCTATAGCACCTCAATCTTGTATTTCTATTTTAAGCTTCTAGTTATACTCAATGCATCCCCGGACCATGGCCAATCTACGTTGTATGACACTATGCAATACGTTTCAACAGCTGGCTGAAATTTTCAACGTGACGATTACTATATCGAACTCATGAAATTAATGTGAACTCGACTCGTGGGGAACTTATTCCGAGGCTTGTGATAGTCCCTTTATCACAACGGGCCTTTCCATCCACTGACTGGTAGGCTCGAGTGTCCCGTCCTCTGCTTTAGACCCATAAGGGGTTTGAAACAGTTCAGTTTCAGTATATTAAACTTGTGAGAGAATAGAAGAATAAGGGGGGATAGTGTGGATCTATGTGGAGCGGCTTGAATTATGAAATAAAATGTATGGTATTTGGAACAAATTTACTTTAACATTGAAAATTAAATTACAGTTTGCCTTGGGCTGAAAGATATATATAAAAAAATACAAGTCGCACTCGATTATCCGGAGTTTCGACTTTATTTTCACTACGGATAATCGAATCACCATAAAAAAAATCAAATCTGCAATTAAATAACGAAAAAATCATGTTTTATTTTACTTGCAGTGGTGTAGTCAGAAATTATTTAGGAAAAATTTGAATAATCCAACTAGCGACATCGGTGACTTTCTGGTGTATTATGGAAAATAGTATTTTTGTCATAACTTTTGAGTCTTTAGTACGATCTAGCCAATTTTCAATACGAAACGATAAGACAGGATTCCCGTTTCAATGCAACTTATTGGTTGAGAATACGTACCAAAAAAAATACTGGACTATTTACGCGGTTTTTGTACAAAAAATAGTATTATGGACATGATTTCTGAACCCAAAGTTTGATCTAGTCGATTTTCAGCAGAAAGCGATTAAACTTTTGAGTCCATTGGCCGGTCCATGAAATTTTCAATAGAAAACAATATAAACGATAGAATCGCGTCGCGGTTGTCGCGCCACTTGTGTTTGGGGGAACCTTAATAGGATTTCCCATTAAATGCAATCAGTTGAAAGCAAGGATAAGTGCAAAAACTGGGTTAGATTTTGCGCACTCCAATATACAGACATCACCTCAATTCGTCGACCATAGACGCCAGTATAAAATACTATGGTACTATAAGGTACACTTTGTGTCAAAAATGGTCTTGAGAATCAAAAAATTAAGCAACAGTCCGCACATAAAATAACCAGGGTTGAAAATGGGGGATATTCTGCAAGATAAATTCCTTGAGAAAACCTTCAATTGGATGCATTGAAAGGACATCGGTGCTGATTTCGAATTTTGACTTTTTTTAGGGAAGATACATTAATTACGCAACACAAAAATTGGTCATTTTCCCCCCCATGTCACACTTTTTGTATGAATCATTTAATTTTTTGTATGGATTGTCACACTTAGGGCACCCCCCTCTAAGCGTTACGTAATTTATAGATGGTCTCTTACAAATGGTCCTCAATGGCAATTGTACTAAATTCAGTAAATTCAGTAGAAAATCGAATTATAGCCGCTATTGAAATTGGATTTTTCTCACAATCCATACGTTAAACCTAATTTCGGAAGTAGTGCGCTGTATAGCACATCACCAAATGAAAACAGCGCGCCACTTCCGAAGTTAGGTTTATCGTACGAATTGTGAGAAAAATCCAACTTTGTTAGCGGCTATAATTCGGATTTGCACTGAATTGATAATATGTACATA
Source organism: Armigeres subalbatus (assembly GCF_024139115.2). Lineage (NCBI taxonomy): Eukaryota > Metazoa > Arthropoda > Insecta > Diptera > Culicidae > Armigeres > Armigeres subalbatus. Next base: position 163,083,841 of record NC_085139.1, read on the forward strand.
GAACAAAGCGTTTTATCAAAAAGTTTATTTCTCTACCACTTTTATCGCATTTGTATCTACCCTAGTCAGTGGTGCAATTTATCAACAATGCCTGCTGAGTGTGATTCTTTTGTTTTGTATTTTTCTCTGCTCCTCTTTGCATATGACGGTGCCTTTCAGTCAGCAAGGCAAAGCAGGAGTAGCAGCAAACTCGGTTTGCCAACAGCGGGCTGAAGCTGATGATCATTCGGCACAAATTTCCTGTCATTGTCTTTCAAGTGATAGTATTCACCCATGCATTTATATAGGGCCGTCGCATTCACGCAGCAGCGAGTGAACTGAATGGACTGTCACTGCGGGCTGCGTGTGCCATGAGAAGAGAGGTCTTTTGTTTACTTTATCTTTGATTGTTGCTGCTAATCATTTTCAGTTTTCACTGCTTGGAAATGAGTGTGAAGAGGAAATGGTATCAATATCCAACAAATTTCAGTCACTGAGACTGAGAATTCGCACCACTGACCCTAGTAACAGTTTGGTTTTATGCTGGTTTTATAACACTCTTGTAGAGTAAATTATGGTTTTCAAGAGCGTTATAAAACTTAAAATGTTGCTTGGGTATGCTTTTCGTCTATCGTCGTCAATTATCAATTGAGAGCGAAATCTGCAATCCTTGTTTTGAACCCAAACACGTCGTTCTATGATGACGAGATTACGTTCATCTGTCGAATGAGCGACTGCTTTGTCAGTTTTGGTACCACAATGGATTGATATAAATGGAAAATCTGAAGTTTTTGTCTCAAATGCAACAACTTAATTGACAAACGATCAAGCAATTGCATGAAAGAAAAAGAGAGAAAACCGACTACCATGGGAAAGTTCTTAAAGCGAGAAGTTTGAAGACATGTTCTAGAGAAAATAATTGATTCATGGAATTGAGATTCAATAATTAAAACACCCATACTTCAGTCCCTCCCATTCCAGCTGCATTAATGTTTCTTCAAATAATCATGTTTTGTATTAATATAATAGTGATATATTCATTTGAATTCATGAGTTAAATATACAAGCCTAGCCAATAATCAAATTTCTATATACAAAACAACCCCTTTTTCAACCCCTGTTACGCCCTGAATACGTTTCGTACCGTTAAAATAATTATATTGTATAGTATAATATTGAAATTAAAAAAATAGAATACAAAAAAGTCGAAGAAATAAAAATACTCCGGGTAATCGAGTCTAAAATTCCGGATAATCGAGTCCGACCTGTATAACAAATGATATGATATGGAAATATGCTTATTTTTCTGATTTCTTTCAAAGAAACAATTGATCTTAATTGAGGAACATATAGAAGCATGTACCAAACAATCTTCTCAGAAAAGCAAAAAACGTAAAAATTTTAAGGGACTTCAGAAATTTCTTCAGTGCAAGCTAGATAGCAAATATGAGCATGTTTTGAGACACTAATACACCACTTATATGCATGTATGTGTGCGTATGTGTGCAAATTCTGAAATTTACTAACATATAAATCTCACTAATTTTTAAGGTAATAAACAAGATTAGTATCACAAAAATAGACATCCATAAGGCGAAACATATGTTATTATTGAACGCTATTGAGTTTCGTTCAGATCAAAGACTGATTTAGTTAGTTCTGGATTCATTAATATCGATGTCTCTGGAAATTACGAGTATATGCATATGCTACCAGCGTTACGTTAGTTACTAACCATGTTACAATAGGTATTTATTCAACGAGCGCCTGATAGATAGGCAGCATGACGTACATTGCGTATTTATTCATTTTGTTGTCATCCAACCCATGAAATCTGCCTACCAATTAATTTGTCACTTTATACGTTTAACCGCCATGGGAAGTTGAGTACTTTTATCTCGACTTAAATACTGGAGAGTTTCCCTAATCGTAAGTAAGAAACAAAATCTCACTGTAGGTGGATTAATCTGGATTATTTATATTTATATTTATCCTTTTCTTCTTCTTCCTTTTTTATTCAATTTTTTCTTCCTTCTTTCTTTTACTTCTTCAACCCTTCATAGTTCCTTCGTCCTGTTTTTTCTTCCTTCTTCGTTCTACCTTCTTTCCTATTAGTTCTTCCTTCTTAATTCCTCCATCCTTGTTCCTATTTCACTCTTCCTTCTTCCTTCTTTTGCCTTCCTTGTTCCTTATTTCTTCTTCCTACTTCTGTTTTTCTGGTTTCTTCTTCCTTCATTTGTATTTGTTCTTTTTCTTCCTTCCTTCCTTATTTGTTCTTCCTTCTATGTTCATATTTTCCTTTTGCTTTTCATAAGACGAGTTTGTGCAATCCCATTGAATTCCACCACTTTCCTTTTGCTTTCTTATTTTTTCCTTCTTCCTTTTTTTTTGTTTTTGCCTTTCTCGTATACTAAGTATACGGTAAAGGCTATATGATCGCTCCAAAAACAAACTTTTTATAGAAGGCCCGGAGACCCATAGTGTTATAAACCAATCGACTCAGTTCGACGAATTGAGGTGATGTCTGTGTGTGTGTGTGTGTGTGTGTGTGTGTGTGTGTGTTTGGGGGTGTGTATGTGTGGGTTTTTTTTTTTTTTTTTTACAAGGGTTAAAGGCCATCAAAAATCTGCGCGACAGACACCTCGAGCATCCACACCATGCTCGAAGGCGAACAGGGATGGGCTCCTCCCGACCTGCTAAAAATGTGCCTCCCGGATAAACCGGGTCCCTTATCTTCCTTGCCTCGATCCCCCCGGGACCACGGGATGCTGCGACTACTTCGGGGGGGGCTGTGCTCATGCACTTCTTCTAAAATTCCGGCCCCTAGCTTAGGCTAGTTCGCCGACTGGCTGGCTAATCCACTGCTCCACTGCAACGTAGTCTCGATTCCTCGACGGTCATGCACCGAACTTCCTGACTCGAATCCTCCTGACTTCCCCCGGCGTCGAGGGTGGTCCACCAGTTCCGGTGAAGGAAACTTCCGCACTGATGGTGCCCGACTACCGGCGGCTATCGCAGGGGACGCTTTTGCGCATTGCACCGTCTTCGTCTTCGGGTTGCAGAGGTGGTCCGACAGTTCCGGTGGTGGATGACGTCCGCACTGGCGGTGCCCTACATACCCGAAGCACTTCCTTCTTCTTTCTTCAGCAGGTTGGCAATTCGAGTGCCGAGGTCGGTCCAACGATTCCGGTTGGCAGAAGACTTCCGGTTCGCTGGCGCCCCGACGACCTGAGGCCAAACACTGCTCACTGGACTCACACTGGATTTCCCCCCGAGACTACGCTTATTCGCTGTTCACTTCTCCATCTACGCTGCAGTTCTGACAGTATTTGCGTCACGACTCTGCTGACCACATTCCACGTGCCTTCTTCGTGACACATTCGCTCTGCGATGTTGTCCGCCCTTAGGGCAGGCATTCCTCTACGTACTTCCGCAAACCTTGGGCAATCGAATACCACGTGTTCTGGAGTCTCTTCGACATTCTCGCACTCTGGACATAACGGTGAATTAGTATGTCCAAACCGATGTAAGTACTTCCGGAAGCATCCGTGACCCGACAGAAACTGCGTCAGGTGAAAGTTCACTTCACCATGCTTTCTGTTCATCCACACCGACAGGTTTGGGATGAGCCGGTGGGTCCACCTCCCTTTCTCCGTACTGTCCCACTCTTGTTGCCATCTCGCCATCGATCGGATTCTCACCTCCTTCCTTACGTTTCTGGTGTCTCTTCGCCGATAACACTCGATGTCTTCCTCCAGGGTGATGCAAATGGGTAGCATCCCAGCAATAACGCATACAGCCTCTGACGATATCGTTCTATATGCGCTCGCGACTCGAATGGCCATCAGCCGGAACACACTTTTCAGCTTTTCCCGGTTCCGCTTGGTTTGCAGTGCATTACCCCAAGCAGGAACCCCATATCGCAGTATCGATGACGAGACACTAGCTAGCAGACGCCTCGTGCTGCTTCTTGGACCGCCTACGTTTGGCATGATCCTCGCTATTGCGTTCATTGCCTTCGCCGACTTTTCACAGGCGTAGTCAACGTGGCTGTTGAAATTTAGCCGATCGTCGATCATCACTCCCAAGTGCTTCAGTGATCGCTTCGAAGTAATCGCATGGCCTCCGACGACGATCTCCATCCGCTGGATCGCTTTGCAGTTGCTGACTAATAGCACCTCCGTTTTGTGGTGAGCTATCTGCAGCTTAACACCGCTCATCCAGCGCTCGATCATGGCTATCGTCTCCATCACCAACACCTCCACTTCTTCAAGAGTCTCGCCCATCACCGCTAGTGACACGTCGTCCGCAAAACCCACGATTTTCACTTTCCTGGGTAGCTGCAAAGTCAACACTCCGTCGTACATCCCGTTCCAAAGAGTTGGACCAAGTATGGAGCCCTGGGGAACACCCGCTGTAACGCGCATCGATTTATGTCCTTCGTTCGTATCGTACGTCAGAACTCTACCCTGAAAATAACTTTTCAGGATATTGCACAGATAGTTGGGGACCCGCATTCTGTGCAGCGCCGTCGCGATGGCTTCAAAGCTGGCGCTGTTGAACGCGTTCTTCACGTCTATCGTGACCACTGCGCAGTACCGATCTCCTCGTCTCTTCTGCTTGGACGCCTTCTCAGCACTCTCGAGCACTGTTCGAATGGCATCCACCGTCGAAACTGCTCTACGGAATCCGAACTGCATATTCGACAACCCGCGTTCTCCCTCTGTACATTTCGTCAGCCTATTGAGGATGATTCTCTCAAGGAGCTTCCCGAGCGTGTCTAGCAGGCATTTAGGCCTGTACGCGACCGGATTGCGCGGCAGCAACACCAGCTTCTGGATCTTCCACATTTCTGGAAAATTGCCTTCGTCCAGGCACTTTTGCAGCGCCTTCCTGAACATGTCCGGATATGCCAGGATCGCAGCTTTTAACGCAACGTTCGGTATTCCATCCGGACCCGGGGCTTTCTTCGCTTTCAGGCGTTTAGTCGCTTCCGCAAGCTCACTATTGGACACTTGTCGATCTAAGGGGTTTGCTTCTCCTTCTTCGTCGTACGGTGTTGGCGGCCACATGGTCGGCTCATGTTTCGGGAAAAGACCCTCCACAATTGCCTTCAACTTGTCCGGGCACATTTCAGCTGGCATCGATGGGCCTTTGATCTTCGCCATCACGACCCGATACGCGTCCCCCCAGGGGTTGGCGTCTGCTTCTCGGCACAGCTCCTTGTAGCAGTCTGACTTGCTGAGCTGGATAGCCCGTTTCAATGCGGTCCTAGCTTCCCGGAACACCGCTTTGCGTTCCTCTCTCTCTGGTTCCGTCCTTGCTCTCTGTGCCCGCCTCCGAGCTTTGAGGCAAGCAGCGCGTAGCGTACTGAGCCTATCGTTCCACCAGTAAGCTGGACGCCGATTGCTTCTCGGTTCTAGTTTTCGTGGCATCGTAGCGTCGCAAGCCCTTACCATCATTCTTGTTAGCTCAGCCGCATCAATGATCTCAGTACTGCTGTCCGGTCGAAGTGCTTCAACGAATAGGTCTTTGTTAAAGGCTTTCGTTTTCCACCTCCGATCACTGGATATCCTTCTTCGTGTTGCACCAGGATTTCGTTGGCCAATACGGTAGCGAATCGCCTGGTGGTCGCTGTGGGTGTACTCCTCGCTAACTCTCCAGTCCATACTTGCCATCATCGAAGGACTGCAGAATGTGATGTCGATGATAGAATCCCTCCCATCTCTCCGAAACGTGCTCACCGAGCCTTCATTACACAATCGTACATCTAGCTTCGCTAGAGCTTCCTGCAGGATATATCCTCTTGTGTTGGTCACTCGACTGCCCCATTCCACGGCCCAAGCATTGAAGTCACCTCCTATGACTACCGGCCTTCGTCCGATCAGCTTATCGGTTAACAGATCCAATATCTGGCTAAACTGATCCACGGTCCACCTTGGAGGTGCATAGCAGCTGCATATGAAGACGCCGTTAATTCTGGCAATCACGAAGCCTTCGCACGAACTCTCTACCACTTCTTGAATAGGGAATTTGCCCATGACTTGTATCGCAGCCAAACCCGTTCTGTCTGTCACCCAGTTACCGTTATCAGGGGGAACTCGATACGGCTCTGCAATTATCGCGACATCGCACATCGTTTCTGCTGTAGACTGCCATAACAGTTGTTGTGCGGTTTCACAATGATTCAGATTAATCTGAATTATCTGCATTACTGCTGGCCTGCTATCGCCCTCTTGTAGGCTGGGCATTTGTAGCCACCCGTCTGATGGTCATTTCCGTCCTCTGAAGTGCAAAGCATACACTTCGGTCTTTGCGTGCAGTCTCTCGCAAGATGACCTGTTTCTCCACATTTCCAGCACATGTTAGATCTGTCTGGACCTTTACAAGCTCCTGCTCGGTGTCTAAAGCCCAAACACTTGAAGCATCTCTCCATAGATTTGCTCACTTCTGGGGCGGCTTTCAATGGGCATTTCGACCATCCAACCGTCAGTTTGCCTACTTCCAGTGCCTTATGAGCAGCGATTACTGGCAGACGAATCATCGCTGTCTGTGTGCCTCCGTACGCCTTCCTAATCCGGATCGACATTTGTACCTCGCCTATATTGCACTGCGCCTGTAGTGCTACCCGCAGCTCTTCTTCCGACGTGATCTCGTCTAGATCTCTGCACAAAATCACCATCTCTGGAGTTAGGGCTTTGACTTCCGCCTCTGAGCCCAATGATTTCGCAATGCGCTCCTGCATAACCGAGCTATGAACCGCAGGGTCCTTCTTCAACTCGAAGAGCATCTCTCCGGTTTGTGTGCGCCTGGTCCTTATCACGTTTTCGCCCAAGTCCCTCAACTCAGGATCTTCTCTAACTTTTTTGAGAAGCACTGCATACGTCGTAGCGTCGTTAGCCTTTACTAGCACAGCTTCCCCCTTCGGCGTCTTTCTACGAGGCTTTTCTTTCCCGTTCTGCTCCATCCTTGCCTCTTTTCGCTTCAGCTCTTTCTTTCTCTTCTCCTTCTGACCTACTACGGTACTCCATCCTTCTCCCTGTGGAGTAGCGTCTGTCCCTTCGACGGCGACAGCTTCCGCCCGTGTCTGCCTCTTGAGTCCGCCTGGCCTGTCATCTCCCGGTGAGGTTCTTGCCCTTTTGGGAGTCATGGAGGCTGGTGAACTCTCCACCCTGAGCAGTTTCCCTTTCCCCTGCTTCTTAGGATATAAAGGAAATGTCCTGATACCTCCCTGTTCCGGCGGAACTGCAACAGCATGTGCCTTAGTTTGTGCCAATGCGCGCTCCGCTACATCGGCCCTCAGCGTTGCTGTATCGAATTCGTTCACTGCCGATAATAACGCCTTACGGATCCTGTGAACCATGTCCTTAATCTCCTTATGGACGTTGTTCCTCCCATCCACGAAATTGTGAAGTTCCTCCACCAATCTCTTCGCGGCCACTATTTTCGGCTTTTGTGGGGGTTTGTCCAGCTCACTCTGCCCTGGCCGTTGCTCCTGCAGTTGTTCCTGCTTCTTCTGCTCCTTTTGCTCCTGCTTCTGCCGCTGTTGTTGCTGTAGCACTACTGCCACTGACGGCGGTGATCTCACCAACCCACTACTGGCGAACGGGTTCGCCACTCCTGCATCTGCTTCTGCATGATTTGTTGAATTATTCATTCTATAGGGTCCCCCCTCCAAACCGTTATCTCCACCCGTCGTACGTAGTCGCTTATGATCCATGGATTATCTTTGCAAGCAGTGAGGTCCATGCGAGGGTTGACACGGACGCACTTATATGGCCGTGTTCAGAGCCGATCGCGCAATCGGGAAAATCTCAACCGAGCCTAGTACTCACCAAGAAACTTGGTGGACGAGTATTGAACGTATTCGGAGGACTGCTAGTTTTTTACCGGGACGGAGGCGGCCGTACTGTTGGCCCACTCGCCATTTCACCCTACGTGTCACCCTACCTTACTCAGGGAGTAGAACAGCACGACCGTCAGCCCAATGTCATCGTTTCCAATCCACTATCCAGATTCTGTCCGTTGTCGTAAGCCGTGGCCAGTATATCGTAATTAGGACCTTACTGGTATCGATCCTAATGTGCCGGTTGGCACTCCTGTTGATGGGGCTGAAGTGCTTTGGAAGCGGCACGGGTCGCTTGTACAGAGCTGCTTGTAGACATGTGGTTTTTTGTAGAGATTCAACAGAGCCCACTGTCAAACCTCCGCCACGTCCCCTAGGCAGATTCCGCTTGGGCTGGCTGGGAACCAGTGAACTGGTACCAGGGCCCGGTCATTTCCCGAGAGAAACGCCGATTGGTGGTTTTTCATTGGCGCTCGGGAACAAGTCCCGAGCTCCCACCTGTTGTGTGTATGTGTGTGTGTATGTGTGTGTGTGTGTGTGCGCAAAACTACTCAACAAAATGTCACTCATTTTTCGGGCACTTATCCTCAACCGATTTGCTCGCAACAAGTTGCATTCGACGCAGAATCCTGTCCCATTGTTTCCTATTTGAAATTAACCAGATCTAACTATGGGATCGATTGTTATGGTCAAAATACAAATTCATACGAAAAAATCGCGTAAAAAATGTCACTCATTTTTCGGGCACTTATCCTCAACCGATTTGCTCGCCTCAAGTTGCATTTTTTCGGGCACTTATCCTCAACCGATTTGCTCGCAACAAGTTGCATTCGACGTAGAATCCTGTCCCATTGTTTCCTATTTGAAATTGGCCAGATCGGACTATGGGATCGAAAGTTATGGCCAAAATACAAAATCATACGAAAAAATCGCGTAAAAAATGTCACTCATTTTTCGGACACTTATCCTCAACCGATTTGCTCGCAACAAGTTGCATTCGACGCAGAATCCTGTCCCATTGATTCCTATTTGAAATTGGCCAGATCGAACTATGGGATCGAAAGTTATGGCCAAAATACAAAATCATACGAAAAAATCGCGTAAAAAATGTCACTCATTTTTCGGGCACTTATCCTCAACCGATTTGCTCGCCTCAAGTTGCATTTTTTCGGGCACTTATCCTCAACCGATTTGCTCGCAACAAGTTGCATTCAACGTAGAATCCTGTCCCATTGTTTCCTATTTGAAATTGGCCAGATCGGACTATGGGATCGAAAGTTATGGCCAAAATACAAAATCATACGAAAAAATCGCGTAAAAAATGTCACTCATTTTTCGGGCACTTATCCTCAACCCATTTGCTCGCAACAAGTTGCATTCGACGCAGAATCCTGTCCCACACTCTAAATAATCATCACGTCATATTCACGTGAAAAATCACGTAACTGAACTGTCTTGAACAAACGACGATTGTTACGTGACGTTGGTAATGTTCACCTGAAATTCACGTAACTTTTACTAAAAATCTTGGTGAATATGTTTGTATGTACTCGTAAACAACTTAAGTGAGATTGTGTTAGTGTGATTGCAGCTTCGGCATTTACGGAAAACCAGCATTGTAAACAATCTTCACGTCAGATTTACCTGAAAACAAACGTGGTTATCATCCACCATACTTTTCACGTGGAAGTGACTTGACAATCACGTAAGAATGAATGATACATAACCTAAACAAAGTTAGGCTTCGCAGAGGTAAAGGATATTTTAGGTGCAACTAGGCGAGAATTTTTCGAACCTTCAGTTCCCTCCTTGGAAAAATATCAACGGAAGTCGCATGAAATTTACAAGATTCGTAGAAAAGTGATTTGGAAGAAGTTTAAGCTACATGAAGTCTAGAACTACAGTTTTTCGGTAGCGTTAGCATAAAAAATTTATTTCAGATTTCAACGTCCAAGGATGGACTACCTTTTGATTGGTTCAACATCGGAAATAGCAGCAATGTTTGTGAAAGTTTCAACATTGCTGTCCAAATCTGATAAATTTAATTCGACATTCGTTGATTTGTTCTCCAACAGTGTTTTAGCGATAACTCCGAAATGCAATTGCCGAATGACAGCATTCCTTGTCTAATATTAAAGACATCATTTTGCATCAAATGCATTTCAACGCATCAAGCGCATCAGCAACCCGAAGAGGTTTCCTATTTACGGCTGCTGGCAGTTACTAACTTATATTGCAATTCATTCAGAATTTTGTAATATATTTTAAAGCATACCTGATATCATGTAGCTTTCACTAAAAGTTCACGTAACCAGTACGTAGCAATCACGTAAGGTTCACCTGATCAAACACGTAACTACTTTCAAACTTCACGTCATTAGTACTGGACAATCCAGTCAGATTCACCTGATAAATCACGTAACTCACCGAAGCTAAGTTTTGTTCAGGTTACATGCCATTCAGGTCACTCTTACGTGAAAAGTGTGGTGGATGAGAACCACATTTGTTTTCAGGTAAACATGACGTGAAGATTTTTCAGAGTGCATTGTTTCCTATTTGAAATTGGCCAGATCGGACTATGGGATCGAGAGTTATGGCCAAAATACAAATTCATACGAAAGAATCGTGTAAAAAATGTCACTCATTTTTCGGGCACTTATCCTCAACCGATTTGCTCGCAACAAGTTGCATTCGACGCAGAATCCTGTCCCATTGTTTCCTATTTGAAATTGGCCAGATCAAACTATGGGATCGAAAGTTATGGCCAAAATACAAAATCATACGAAAAAATCGCGTGAAAAATGTCACTCATTTTTCGGGCACTTATCCTCGACCGATTTGCTCGCAACCAGTTGCATTCGACGCAGAATCCTGTCCCGTTGTTTCCTATTGAAAATTGGCCATATCGGACTATGGGATCGAAAATTATACCATTTTTGCCTTTCTCGTATACTAAGTATACGGTAAAGGCTATATGATCGCTCTAAAAACAAACTTTTTATAGAAGGCCCGGAGACCCATAGTGTTATATACCAATCGACTCAGTTCGACGAATTGAGGTGATGTCTGTGTGTGTGTGTGTATGTGTGTGTGTATGTGTGCGCAAAACTACTAAAAAAATGTCACTCATTTTTCGGGCACTTATCCTCGACCGATTTGCTCACAACAAGTTGCATTCGACGCAGAATCCTGTCCCATTGTTTCCTATTTGAAATTGGCCATATCGGACTATGGGATCGAAAATTATAACATTTTTTTTTAAATCGCTAAAAAAAATGTCACTCATTTTTCAGGCACTTTTCCTCAACCGATTTGCTCACATTAAATTGCATTCGACGCAGAATGTCTCATATTTTCCTATTGAAAATTGGCTAGATTGGACTATGGGCTTAGATGTTATGGTCAAATTACTATTTATTGTGAAAAAGAGTTCAAAAAAGTCTAGCTCACTTTTTTTAGCACTTCATCTATTCCTCCCCAAGCAACACAAGTTCAACAAATCTGGTTGCAGTAACCATATAGTGACTGAATCCGGTCATATATAAGTTACTGTAATTGATGTGCAATATGTGTGCTTCTCAGGTCGCTCGCAACAGATTGCATTCGACGCAGAATCTTGTCCCATTGTTTCCTATAGAAACTTGGCCGGATCGTACAATTGGGTCAAAAGTAATGGCGAAAATACTAATTTTAAAACTATAAAATCAAATTCCATTTTTTGCTTTTATGCTCATCCGATCTGTTTGCAACAAATTGCGTTTGGCGAGTATTTTTTTATGCATATAAACAAATATGAAAAATAAGACCAATCCACATATTGGTGTTATTTTAGATTTTTCCAAACCTTTTGATCGAACGAGAAAGGCACCATCACCGCTAGGTGGATTAATCTGGGTTTTTTTTCTTCTTCTTTCTTCCTACTTTCATTTCCTTGTTTTTTCTTCCTATCTGTCTTCTTTCCCCTAACTTCTTCCTTTTCCTAGTTTCTTCTTCCTTTTTCTCTATTCTTTCTTCATTTTTCCTTCTTCTTTATTTCAACCTTTTTTCCTTTTCTTTCTTTCGTCTTTTCTTCTTCTTTCTTCCTTGTTTCTTTATCTTTTTTCTTCTTTCGTCCTATTTTCTTCTTCCTTCATTTTCCTTTCTTTTTCCCTTCTTCTTTCTTTTACCCTATTCCTTTTCTTTTTTCTTTGTTCTTGTTCCTTTCTCTTTCTCCACTGTTTCTCCACTCTTCCTTCTTTATCCTTTTTTTCTGTTTTCCTTCTTCCTTATTTTTTCTTGCTTAATTATTCCATCTTCCAGCTTTATCTTACTTTTTCCTTCTTCCTTCTATTATGTTTTTTTTTTCAATCTTTCATCTTTTTTCCTTCTCCCTTCTTCCGTCTTCCTCCTTCCTTCTTCTCTGTGAAATTTTTATTCTTTATGCTCTATTCTTTTTTCTTTTTTCTTTATTCTTGATTCTTTACTTGATTCATGATTCTTGATTCTTTAATCTTTATTCTTTTTATTCTTTATTCCTTATTCTTTATTCTTTACATTAATTAATGATTTAGATGTATTACTCCTACGTGAAGTTAAACGATTTACAATGATATGGAAATGCTAATATTATCTTCCAAACTTATACGTACATGTTCATGAAAGGATTAGAGGCGAAAGTTCGATCCCACGGGGTGTCCTACGAAAGGCGGAAGACACATAAGGCGGAATACGAAAGGCAGAATGAACGAAAGGCGGAACGATATAAAAGGCAGAAACACGAAAGGCGGAACCACAAAAGGCATAATCACGAAAGGGAGAATTGCATTAGGCTGTTTTAACTTATGCGGACATTCTAAACCAACACATCAAATGGCGTGATTCTCCTTTCGCTATAAAAAGATACACTTTGGCCGTTGATCGGCCAGATACATGTTTTCTTGTTGTTTAGTGGGAAGACTATTCGTAGCTCAGCGATAAGACATTTGTACAAAGCATACCATGCTGAAGGTGACTGTCTGGTTTTGGGTTGCAAATTTTCTCGCCTTTCTGAATCATGGAAATCGTATACTTAATAACTTTGGATGTGCTTAATAGATACTAAGCTACGAGGCTGTTAACACACCAAATTCAAATAAAATATTTCAGCAAATTGATTTGCTGAAAATCAATCAGCTATTTTGAATTTGCCGAAAATCAGCAACTTATTTGGTGGGGCCTGCGCCCCCCCTCCCCTCTAAATGGTGGAAAGATTGAACGGGTACTGAAATGAATTCGCTTAAACATGTGCACTTTACGATCCAATCATATTCAGAAATAGGTTTTTGAAATCCAAAAGATTCATTCCCAAAAAACTTATAAGGGTATCCAGGATCCATACTATAAAAAAATTCAAAACAACTCGAAATATTTCGGGCTCAAGAATTCTCCTAGAAATCCTTCTAGAAGCTCCCCTGGGAACTTCTAAATTCCTCCAGAAAGTTATCCACAAATTCCTCTGAAAATCGTTTGAAAATCCTTCTCCTGTAATTGTAATTTCTCCTTATCTAGAAACCCCCAACTATTTTTTTTAGGAAATTCATGTGGAAGTTTCTTGAAGATTTCTTTTCTTCCCTTCAAGTTTTACTTCTAGACATTTCTTCGGCTATTCTTCCAGGAAAATCTGCGACATTTCCTTCAGAAATGCATTCTAGAGTTCCTCCAAGAATACATACGGAATTTCCTCCCAAAATTCCACTAGAAGTTTCTTCAGTAATTTATGACGGAAATCCTCCGATTTCGCTCCATAATTTCATCTGCTAATCTATAAACTGCTCCGGGCATTCCTCTTGGAACTCTTCCTTAAATTCCTCCAGGATAACTTCCAGGACTTTTTCCGGGAATACCTCTATAAATTCAATAGCGAAATCCTCTAGAATTACATTTTGGAATTCTTTTCGCAATTATTTCAGAATATCCTTCAAGAATTCCTCTAGAAATTTCTTTAGGAATTTCTCCAAGAATTCGTCCAAGTATTTCCCCGGAAATTTTTCTCTTCCTTCAGGAATTTCTCCGGGATTTTTTCCGCGAAATTATCCTAGAATTCTTTCCGGACTTCACTCGGAATTTACTCCAGAATTTCATTCGGAAATTAATGTTAGAGTTCCTCCAGGATATCTCCCAAGAGTTCTTCCAGGAATTTCTTCAGAACAAACAAAGAACAGCAATTCTTTTGGGAATACTTTCTGGAGATTTAATCTGGTAATTTCTGCATTAATTCCTCCTGGTATTTTTTCGGGAATTCCTTCTGATATTTCTCCAGAAATTCCTTCATGAACTTCTCCAAAAATTATTGCAGTACTATCTTGTGAGAATTCCTTTTTAAGAAGGTCTTTTAAGGTCTTTTAAGAATTCTTCCAGGAGTTTGTCCTGGAATTCATCCAGAAGTTCTTACGAAAGTTCCTCCAGGATTTCCTCCGGAAATTCTTCCTGTAGTTCTTCAATAAATTCATCTAGACGTTTATAGTCATTACGTTTTAGTATAAAACGCTGATTTCAACGCTGACGTGCAACGCGCTGTTGAGATTCAGCCTTTACTGTTGGTTGTGGATTTGGTTTCAAAGTGCTTGGAGCTTAGAAGGAAAAAGTACCAAGCACTAATATTCTTGTGTTTTTATAAAACTACTATAAAACTACTATTCAGAAGACCTAAAAAATTTGGCCCCCCCTAATCGAAATCCTGGGTACACCCATGCACGTTTCCGTTTTTGTCTACAAAATTTTCAAATTCTTTTTAAATATGCAGCGAATAAAGTGAGTAAATGGATCCGGAAGTTTACAAGACGTTACCGAACTTGAAATCTGAAGGCTGCGACATGGAGGAGTTATTTGGTAAGACCCGTAAGAAGTTAAAATCATAATGTTTTTCAGCTCTGGGAAATGGCGGATATCTTAATTTATTTAATATTTATATTCTAGCATGAAGACAATTTTGAGCTTGGTGGTCGTATGGCTACCGCATCTGCCTCATACGCAGGAGGTCGTGGGTTCAATCATCATGCTCATGCTCATGCTCTAGCAAGAAGACAATTTCGAGCAATTTGCTCCCGGATATTAGAAGACCAAGAAACGATTCTCGTCATCAAGATACCATAGTATGAGATTGTGCATCGTACATCCAGTTCAAAAGGCCTTGTGTTTTCGACGGGGTGTAACGTGCAGTGAATCTTTTTGCTACCTTATTGACCATCTATAACATAAACATCTATAACGAAAACGTACACAGTTTTATTTTTGGATTGAATTGAATGTTAATTTGATGTTTAAATGGAATGATTTTTACTGTTTGACCGCTTTTAATAAAATAAATAAAACGTTTGAATTTTTTTATCCATGAAAGAAAAGTAATATGTAAATGTAAATGGTAAATGGCTGCTGAGTTTTCAACTCTGCAAAGTTCAGCAAAACTTTGCTGAAATTCGGCGAAAAAAATTTGGTGTGAATGTTTCAGTTGTGAAATGAGATTTCAAAAGATTAGAAAGGGGCTACCCCGTTTGGCAGAAAGTCATTTGATATTAAGCCGTTTGGCATAAAGTCGTTTGTCATAATGGTCATAACGTTTAAGTCGTTTGGCATAACGCAGTGAAAATGATCTTATTTTCAGTAATCATATTATTTACGCAACTTAAAGCTGGACTTCATCATAGACTTCTTGATATTTACAATGAAGAAGGCAATATGCATGCACCATCAACTCTTTTGTATTATCCAGAGTAATCGCGTATATTTAAAGAAGGAATGATGCTTTAAAAGAAGGCAGCATCAATTCTTTTGAATTATTCCGAGCAATCGCTTAATATAAAAGGAGGCATCATCAACTCTGAAGAAGGCAAGATGCATGCTTTCAAAGAAGGCACCATCAACTCTTTTGCGTTTTGAATTATCCTGAGCAATCGCGTTATTTAAAAGAAGAAATAATCTCCCCTTTTGCATTGCTCCGTACTTTAAAAGAATGCATCATCCTTTTTCATTATTCCGAGCTATTGCGTAATTTGAAAAAAAGAATAGTCTCCCCTTTCGCATTACACCGAGCAAACGCGTGCTTTAAAAGAAAGGCAACATAACGCGTTTCGCCTTATCTCGAGCGACCGTTTGATTTAAAAAAGTGATACGAACGAAATCTCAATAACATAGAATTACTTTTACCTTCACTTTTTGGGGAGACGTTCTGAGGAAAGGTCTGCTTGGAATTAGTAAATATATTCTGGAAAAACCCTTATGAATCCACCTAGCGGTGATGGTGCCTTTCTTGTGCATTATGAAAATAGTATTTTGGCCATTACTCTTGAGCCCATAGTTCGATCCAATTTTCAATTTTCCCAATAGGAAAATAGGCCAATTTTCAATAGGAAAAAATGGAATAGTATTCTGCGTTGAATGCAACTGCGAGTAAATCGATTAAGGATAAGTGCCTGAAAAAAGAGTGACATTTTTTTACTCAATTTTTCTATAAAAAATGGTATTTTGGCCATAACTTCCGAGCCCATAGTCCGATCTGGCCAATTTTCAATGAGAAACAATGGTAGAGTATCCTGCATCGAATGCAACTGTTGCGAGTAAATCGGTTAAGGATAAGTACCTGAAAAATGAGTGACACTTTTTTTGGGTGGGTGCGCACAGACACACACACATACACACAGACATCACCTCAATTCATCGAGCTGAGTCGATCAATATATAACACTATGGGTCTCCGGGTCTTCTATAAAAAGTTTTTTTGAAGCGATCATATAGCCTTTACGTATACTTAGTATACGAGAAAGGCAAAAAGACTCAAATGGAATACGTTTCTCGACAGACAGTTTTCTGGAAAATTGAAAAGAACCTAAATCGTTTATAAGATTATCAATTGACAATTATTAACGTGTAGCCATCTAAACTGAAAGAACAGCCTATATGCAAATGAGGGAAAAAATTATATTGTAATTATAATTTATATAAATGCCAATAATAACTATTCTGAAAGAATTGTTATTTTTCTGAGTATATATTATTTTTAATCAATTATGCCAAACGGCTATTATGCCAAACAACTATCAGGCCAAATTATTTTATGCCAAACGGCGTACCCCCGATAGAAATTAGATAAATATACGAATAGGCGTGCTTTTAAAGAAGGAATCATATCCTCCTTCAACTTAGATCGGGCAGATACGAGCCTTCAAAGAATAAAATATATCCTCCTTTACCTCAAGCAGACGCCTGTGTAAAACTAAGCAACGATAGAACTCTGCCTTTTGAAATTCCGCTTTTTGTAATTACGCCTTATGATATATTCCGCCTCATGTTACATGTATAAGAAAGTCTGCCTTGCGAGATTCTGCCTTTTGTGATTCCGCCTTTTGTTAGAGTCCCGATAGAAAAGTATTGAAGTCATTCCATTTTTTTTAGTTGCTACCCGTTATAAGCCTTAACCAATCATTAAAAAAAGACTTTATTATATTCACGCCGTTCTTCCAATGACATGAATGGTCGCTTTTTATTGGTATAAGCAAACTTTGCAGGGACACTTGCAAGAATAATCTGCAATGAGACACTAAACGCATGCTGTAAAAAGTAAGTTTGAGCAAATGTGTGTAGTACTTCTAGAAGCGTTCAATTATGATTCACCTTATTCCCGGCAAATGCTCATAGTAACCTTTATGTGGATTCTCCTATGCTGGCATCATACGCATATTTGTCCCATGTTTGCTGGGATTCCTATGTGGTTCTATGACACTAAACCGAAAGTCACTGCCCCAAATGTCACTACCCCGAACGCCAGTACCCCGAAAGGTCACTACCCCGAATACCCCACTACCCAGAAAGGCCATTACCCCGAAAATCATATAAATTTATTACGCAATAATTTTGATTATTACTATTATTATTACCGGAAGCGCTCGGGATAATGCGAAAGAGCGAATGCCAGAGACCTTGCTAGAGACGGTGTTTATATAGAGACCAGCGGAGAGAATGAAAGCAAATCTGGCTTCACGACCTTCTCCTTTCACACTTTTTGCATGAACCATATTAAATGTATTGTATGTATTTTTTTGGAAAGATTGTCACACATCAGGCAACCCTCCTCCCCCTTTAAGCGTTACGTTATTTATGGATGCTCCCTTAAAAGCACGTCACGTTAAAAGCAATCACTTGCCCGGAATAATGCGAAAGAGTGAATGTCTCCTTTTAAAGCACGCATATGCTTGGAAAATAAGGTAAAAGAGTAAATAACTTCTTTTAAAGCACGCATTTGGCCGGGATAAGGCGAAAAAGTAGATGTTTCCTTCTTTTAAACAACGCGGTAGTCCGGATTAAGACGAGTGATTAAATGACCCATACTTTAATTATTTTGAATATGTTATTTTTGACGGATTAGTTATATTCTCAACTTAATTATTGAAACGCAATCTAATAAAGTAATAAAGTGAGCGAGAAAGTGAGTACCGTCAAGTGGGGGGAAGATGATCATTTTTAAGACAAAACATGCAATAACAATGCGTGTTTACATTTTAAATCGAAACAAATATTTTCAAAACATGTACTGCTATATGTTGCAATAATCAACAACTGTAGATTTCTGAAATGCGTTCGCATTTATTAAAATAAATTAAATTATCACACATTTTTTGAATAATCTGGTTTGGGGTGAACTTGATCAAGACAGCTCTACTAAAATCATTATGACCTAGTAGTCAAAATACACTAGGTTATTTGTATGAATGTTGAATTTGCTACGTGAAGAAGTCTACGAAGTCAATATTTGAAACGAAAATAGCGTCATTTATGACTATCTATCTCTTTCTTCCACAAAATACATTTTCATGATTATAATCGAAAAACTCGGATTTTCTACCTAGCGGTAACATTACTTGAACGGATAATATTGTTAACTACCGTTTCATAAAAAAATTGGCACTTTTGACTGACACATCAAATGATCATCTTTACCTCAATGATCATCTTCCCCCCATTTAACGGTACATGTTTTTTTTTTTAATTTTTGACGAATTCAGGGTAATGGCCATTCGGGGTAGTGACTATTTGGGGTACTGGGGTTCCGGGATAGTGACATTCGAGGCAGTGTCATAGAATCTCCTATGTATATAGGACAGTAACGTGTAACGTATTTGTAATTTTATTAATTTTTTTTTTCAATGAAACTGAGGAGTTTAATTAGTGCGGGTAAATTCATATTTCAAAAGAAGGCATCATCCACTTGTTAACTATACTCCGGGTAAACGCGTGATTTGAAAGAAAGCGTATTTCAGGAGAATGTGTTAGTCAAAAGAATGTATCACTCATTTGCCTTTTTTCGAGCAAATGCGCATTTAACAAGAAGGAATAATTTGTTAACCACTATTTCGGGCAAATTCGTGCTCATTTTTATATTCTTGTGCCTTATTTTGTTTATTGTTTATTGTTTATTGTTGTTATAATGATCATCCGACATTGTATGTTTGTCTTAATGAATCTTAACTCTAAAAACCTAAATTCTACGATAACTTTGTCAATCGAAGTCAAAATTCGAATACGTCTCGTTGAATACGATCATCATTGATCGAATTGGTTCATTCAGGTCGTAGTCGCTTTCGCGTTTCTCCTACGCTGTCTTAGAGTTTCGATGCCAATCAATTGACATCTGGCTGCATACGGTGGAAGGTGCGATGGGTCATTCCAGGGCAGAAAACGTAGGGCGAATCTTATGTATTTTTGTTGCACCGATTCAAATCTTTCGATCATTGTTACTTGATACGGATCCCATACCAACGAAGCTGTTTCCAGGATAGGACGGACCAACGCAACGTATAATGACTTCAACGTATATGGGTCACGAAATTCTTTAGTGATTTTAGACACAAACCCAAGTTGACGACGAGCTCGCTTGATTACTTCTTCTTGGTGTTCTTTGAACGTCAGCTCGGCATCCAGAACAACTCCAAGATCTCGAACAGAAAAAGCACGGTTTAGCGGTTCATTACCGATTACGTAGTTGTATATGATCGGGCACTTCTTGCGATGGAAACTTATGATGGAACATTTTGGCACGCTCAAAGTCATGTGATTGGCTCGACACCAGACAAGAAGCCGATCTAAGAGCTCCTGCAGCTTGATGCAATCCGACGGTTGATCGATTACAACACATATTTTCATGTCGTCAGCATATAAAATGCAGTAGCCTTCACCAATGTACATGACTACATCGTTGAAAAAGAGGGAGAAAAGCAACGGCCCAAGATTGCTTCCCTGTGGTACACCAGACCCGTTTGTGAACCAATCCGAAACAGATGAGCCTATTTTTACAGCCAGTTTTCTATCACACAGATAGGATCTGAACCAACAAACAAGCCGAGAAGAAAAGCCCAATTTTTCGACTTTTGCTAAAAGAATCGTGTGGCTTACACGATCAAAAGCAGCTTTCAGATCGGTGTACACGGAATCAATCTGCTTTCCTCGACCAATATTTCGCAAGCAAAGCGAAGAGAATTTAACTAGATTGGTGGTAACGCTTCGCCCCGGGAGAAAAACCATGTTGTTTTGTGCTGATGTAGTGCCTCACGCGGGAGAATGTGTAGCTCGAAATGATGATTTCCATTAGCTTCGAGCGCGCGCATAAGGATGTAATTCCTCGATAATGTTTTATGTCATCTTTAGCATCTTTTTTGTGCACCGGAAACATGAATGATTTTATCCATAGAGTTGGAAAACAAGATTGTCGCAACGATAAATTGAGAATGTGTTGAAGAGGCGCTATCAAATTGGCCGAGCATTTCTTATAAATACTGGCAGGCACCCCATCCGGACCTGGTCGGAATGACATTTTCAATTCAGACAGTGCAAGCAACAGGTCTTCAGCAGTGATAGTGAATGTATCTGCGTCTATAATCTCACTTGGGACGAAACTCAGTGCAGCCGTTGATTAACTGGTAGCTAGTGGACTGTCGCAAACCGAAGCGAAGAATTCAGCAAACAGCGAGCATTTTTCAGCACATGTCCTTGCAGCACGATGATCCAGATGCATCCTAGTCCTGTATCCTGTAGATTCCAGAACTGCTTAGGGTTGCGCTTCAGATTGCGTTCAATTTTTCTTGCGTATCGACGATAGAGCTTGTTATTCAACGATTTGTAACGATAACTGCAGATTTTATAGGTCTTTTTGCTTGACGCTGATCGGAGGGTCCGATATGTACGATGAGCCGCATTTCGCTTTCTCTTGAGGTTTCTAAGTTCACTGTTAGACCACGGTGGTTTCACAGATGGAGGTTGCAAAGGTATATAATTGCCGAACACGTGATGGAGAATTTGGGAGAAATTTTCCACGCTATCGTCCACGTTGGTGTTTAGGCATACAGTGGACCAATCAATTTCTGCCAATCTTTGATTCAAAGCATAGTAATTTGCCCTTTTATAATCGAAAGAAGCGAAGTCTAATTCGTCTTCAGGGTTCATAATCTCAGTAGAATTAAAGCAGTCTTTGATAAGCAGACAAAAAGGCGAATGAGCCGGATCGGCTGGTACCAATGGATCGACGATGTCTTCCAAAATGAAAAGACCACCTAATGCTTGGTTGACAAGGATAAGATCGAGCGTATTGCCAGCGTAGTTTCTACCATTATTGATTTGTTCAAAACCAGATGAATACATGCCATCTAAGAAGATTGTACATGATCGGGATAAAGAGGAACCAGAGCTGTCAATGTGACAATACGGAGGGTTTGTCGCTATCCACCGTATGCCAGGTAGATTGTAGTCTCCAAATATGGCTATTTTATCGCCTTCGTTGATCCCCATAGCTATCTCTTCTACACAGTTGATATGACGCTGCATAACTAAATAATCCCCGGACTTGTCAGGGGGGATATAGATGCCTCCGATAATCAGTGAGTGGCAACTAAGTTTAACAGAGGTCCAAATGTGCTCTATAGAGTGATCTGTAACTACCAACATCGACGATGGCAATCGATTATGAACGGCAATAAGCACTCCTTCAGCCCGTTTTCCTACTGGTGAGCGCGTTTCGGTCACATCGATAGACAGTATACCTCTCGTCAAACAGCATCCTGGATTCAATAATACTGTCCAGCCACGTTTCAGTTAGAACCACTATGTCGTAGGATGACGCGCTTATGGCAGTGAAAAAGTCGTCCAGTTTGGTGCGTAATCCCCGTACGTTTTGGTAGTATATGGTGATGTCATCGAGGTTGTGATTTGATGTTACTCTGCGAGCGGTGAATGATTGAAGGAGTGAATTGTTCGAATCTGATGAATACTTGCCTGCGATTGGAGTGCGGAAGCCCCCTCCTTCGATCTCAAACGCAGGACCGGGATGACTGCTGAACGCTGGCAGGAAGGGCTCGACTGCGTTGAGGGGATTAGGGGCTTCCTTACGACTAGCAGGCGTGCATCCCGGTGACGATCGCCGTACAGCATACGATTGACATGGTTCAGTTTGCGTAGAAAATCTGCAATCTGTTGAAGGTTGAGGAAGCGAATAATTCCAAACAGATGAGTACTTGCCTGCGATTGGAGTGCGGAAGCCCCCTCCTCCGACCTCAAACACAGGACCGGGATGACTGCTGAACGCTGGCAGGAAGGGCTCGACTGTGCTGAGAGGAATAGGGGCCTCCTTACGACGGGCAGGCATGCATCCCGGTGATGTCCTCATCAGGTAGTGAATGATGTGTGCTAAAAACGTACTTGCCTAGAATGGCAGGCTGGAAGCCCCTTTCTCCTGACCCATACACAGGACCGGGACGGCTGTTGTACGCTGGCAGGAAAGGCTCGACTGTAATGGGGGGATATGGGGCTTCCATCATGCTAATATCGAAGCGTCCCGGGGTGAAAGTCTCTAATTCAGCTCCATCACAGGGGTGATAGATAGCGAGGGCGAAAGATCCTGCGGCTGCAGCCGTGGCGTCAACGGTTTCCTGCTTTTCAGTGGATTCTGAAATTTTTGAACACCATAGTCTTCGAACTCACGGAAAAATAGCCCTTCAGGCCAGGTTGCTGGGTTTAATGCCATTTCCTTAAGTGAGGGGTCTAATCCAATCTTGAAGGAAACGAAGCTTAACGTACTGATGTCCTTCTCTTTTGCAACAAGCTTCACAATATCCGGGTCGATATCCAACGCTAGGTTTGATTTAACCATCGCACAAACCGCATCATTAGCTACATCCGGTCTTATTTTCGAAAGATACAACCAAAACTTATTTTCGTTTTCTTTGTTGCATATTGAGACAGAAACAACATTTTCGGTCGGTTGTTTGCCGCCGATTCGGCATTTTTCAGATGGCATCATATCAAGGTCGCGTGGGCGCTTGTTTGGTCTGCGCAAATCAAGTTGCGGCCAACGATTTGTAGCAGGTGTTACAGGCAGAGCGGATGGTTTTGAATTTAATCGATTAATTTCGGTACGCAGCTCACTGATTGCAGTTGTAAGCGTGGAAATCGGGGACTGTTCGTCAACTCGGGATGATAATGCTCGAAAATGACCGTTTTCGAACAGTGCAGCGCATTTATCACACATCCAGAATAAATTATTTTTATGCGTGGTAAAATAATTCAGCATCGCGCGTGTAACACCACCGGTGCATGTACTCATATGGAATGAATCTCCGCAGTAGCCACGACAGAGAACAACATCCATGCCAGCTTCCAATTTTTCCTGGTAGATAGCGCTTCAGACAAAAACGAAGAGCGGGAGGTCAGCGAGCTTTTACTATTTATTATGACGGTACACAAATTTAACACTTTACGCACTCAACAATAATTGGCAAAATGCACAGTCGACCGACGGAACAGTAAAACGAACGTATAGCCGATACACTGACGCGAAAGGATAACACACAAAAACGAATATTCGAGATATAATAAGCGGTGGAATACAAAATAAATCAAGAGGTAAAAACAATCAAACCATACAACATAGCAGTGATGCCAGAAAATTTTGGACAAACGCGAGCGTAGCACAAAACAATATAGACTCATTTACCATATTCAGGGAAATTGTGCGTTTTAAAAGAAGGGATCATCGACTTAATTGCCTTATTTCGGGCAAATGCGTGGGTCCCTATTTGTTTCCTCAATCAAGACGTGCTTAAAATAAGTAGATTTTTTTATTTGTTTTGAGGTGAAGCCAGAATAGACGTGACCATGCGATGCGAAAGTGCAGTTTAACAGTTCATTGACAATAATTGTTATTCCTTTGCGTGAGTCGCGTCACGTCGCGTTTACTCTGGCGGGCACCTTATGGTCATTATGCCAAAAGGCACATTGTATTTGAAACTATAGTTTCTAACAATTACCACAATGGTACCCTTGTACATCCAACTCATCAAGACAAATGATTTTATGTAAGGTCTTACGATGATGTTTGTAAGAAAACAAGAAAATAAAATCACCGTCATCTATATATTCTGTTTTCTGGGAAATGGTTTTCTGGAGAATAGTATAGAACCTGCTTTTAATACAAACACGCCGTATCGAAAACTTGGAAATCTTGCTCCCTGCTGGTCGAACGCTAACGTAAGAATTAAAAATGATATTCACATTTCCATATCATTGTTAATTTAATTATAACTAGGTATACAAACATTTACTTACCGAGGCGTAAGGAAATTCAATCTGGCACTTGTGTGATCCACATCCAGTAGAGGTTGCTTACAATTCTGTATTTGAATGCTATATTTCTTGTAGTAGTATTCCTCAAAAGTGCTGTAGTTCAATCCGGGGAAGGAACTTTTCGGCGATAGATGATAGCAAATTTCGGCGACGTAAAAATACTGCGGCTGGTCCTGGTTTCGGTACCACGGCATGACCACTGCATCCTTAAACTGGTTGCTATCGAACATGTAGTTTTTGCGATTTTCGTCGGGAATGAAGGTGGGCATTTTGTCTACATTTTTCGCTATGATGTCTATAAAATTCCAATCCACGGTAACAACATTGCCTCGGGTGATGGTTGGAACAATGAAGAAACAGTTTTCCATGGCGTCGGGGTCGTATAACATGAGATACTTCTGAAGCCTAAGCACCTTGGTAAAGGTATAATTGATAAACATATGAATCTTTTCCAATTGCTCCTGACTTAGTACGGGTCGTTCGGCGCACAAATTTAGGGCCACCTTTACTTCGCCTGATCGTGTGAAAATGGGGAAGGCGCTGACTTTTGGAATCAGTTTCGTGGTCAGTATACCGAACCCTTGCGGGGAATCCTCCGGGGGATAGATCTTGCGACCGCGTGTATTTTGTTCTTCCGGAATCGGACACTGGAGAGTCATATTAATGTGGTATAGAAATACCCGGGAGCCGATTGTGGGTCGACATTCGGAAAAGGCCGATGCTATCTGAAATATGCATATTAGTATGGTCGATTAACCCAGAGTAGAGGTCCAAACACTTACCCGTTTGTAGTAATACTGCCTCCTTTTAGTGGTCCCTGGGCGTGGTTCAGAGTTTTCATTCACAATCTGTGCATCGTTGGTTTCGAGCTCAAAGTCTTCCCAATCGGCTTCAAATGCACGGAATGATTCCTTACCGATGGGCTGCAACGAATCATCCAGTTCGCCTACTTTATGCAAAACCCGACATGCCGTATAGGCCGCCATCCGTCTCGCTAAGATTTCCGTAGGCATAGGCAAACCCTAGAGAAGAAAAATATTCATGTTTTATCCTATATAGAGAGCTACCTAATTGATGCAAAGTATTATACAAAAATATTATAAATTTGCTACCGTGAAGTACCCTAATTTCGCGCACTTAAGATCAAGTTAAAACGTTCATTAAAAAAACATGTAGTAACCATTTGGAAACATTTGCTACTGCATCACGTAGTAGAAGGATTGTAGGTTCTCAAAAAAATGTTGCTTGCTGATGATACCATAATTCGAACATGTCATATATATGTATGTGTAGTATACTTTCTATATGCTGTATTATAGCAATAGCGTACTGATGATTAATAAAACCAGATTCGATCTCTTTCGTCTTGAACCATCTAAAAGTGCACACGTATTTTTTATTAGCTCTTCGCAAGTCTCTTATAATTTATCAGTGGCGACGAGGGAAATAATTATTTTCGGTGGAGCTACTTGGAAGACTGTAATTTCCATGAAATTAACAGTATAGAGTAGTGAAAATTTCATAGCGGTGACAATTTTGACCGTGTGTGAATAATAGAACTGAAGCTTGTGTCCCATGAACATTTGACCACTGTTAAATATAGAATACAGTGATTAATTGTTTCAAGGAGTGTTGGAATCAGAAATCAGAAATCAGTTGGAAAAATTGGCAAAGATTCATCCCAGCACATGTTTCGTGAATATAGTGTAATACGCCATCTTTGAAGGTCTATTGTGAGGCTGTAGTAACAATCATCTAATCAAGAGGCCAGCAATAAAACGTGTAAAATTCCTAATTAATTACATTAGGTGCACTTTGAAAAACTGTGTTGGATAGTGAGGATCAATCCCATGAATCCGTAAAAGGCTTGTGTGGTAAATACCAAATAGTGAACATATCCCGCGAAATACTTGATTGTGAGCCAGCAACAGTGGAAGTGTGAAGGTCAGCACCAGCTATAAATCAGCATCAGCAATTGAGTACCAGATGAACCGAGGAATTTTGGTGTGACGGAAGCCAAGTATAGAGAAGGTTAGCACCAGATAAAGGTTATAAAGGGGAGATAAAGGTTGAACGAAAACCGTAGCCATTGGAAGTACCAGCTCACCATTGTAAATTAAAGGTGACGTAAGTCGTTCTATTCAATTTCTTATTACCTATTCTTTTAGTTCCTATTGTTCTTGTATTATTATACTATTATGTCTTCATTGATTGGAACCGTCGACCATTTTGTTAGAGGATCCAGCTTTGCTCTATATATGGAGCGTATGGATATACTCTATCAGTTGTATAATGTCGCAGATAACATGAAGAAAAGCCTTTTTATCACAATGAGTGGTCCAGTGATTTTTTAGGAAGTTAAATTGATTTATCCGGGGCAGGACGTGATGACTATAGATTACGCCGATATGATAGAAAAACTTAAGAACCGGTTTGATAAAAATAGAACCCAATATGATGCACAGGCATAGGCTACACATGAGGAAGCAGGGAATCGACGAACCAGCAGAAAACTATGTGCTAGGTATTGAACTTATTGCAGCTCAATGTGGATTCGGTGCTCACAAAGATGAAGCCATAAAAGACGGCATAATATTTGGGTTAAGGGATCAGGAATTGAAGCAGAAGTTGCTCATGAAGGACGATATAGCTTTGGATGAGGTAGAACAAATAGTTATTAGAACTGAGTTAGCAAAATTACGTGTACACACCCTGAACGGTCACGAAGAGAGTGGTAGGAACATAAATTCAGTGAAATATCGTTTGGGCCAGAACCAAAGTAAATACGGTGAGTCTTCTGATTGGTGCGGTAGACAGCAAATACGTAGGTATGAAAACGGGTATCGTAGTCGGAGTTTAGATAGCAATCGAAGTCGCTCTCCAGGGAGAGAACAACATTCAGGTAGAGGTCATTATAATAATTACAACCGGTACGATAATCGTAATCATCGCCCGTCGTACCAACACCGTCGCAAACCTGAGAACGATGATATTCATGCAAATGTGATTTGCAATTTTTGCAAGAAAAGAGGTCATGTAAAAAGGAACTGCTTAAAATTGAGAAACCGACGCACTGTTAATTTTGTAGAGGAAAAGAATTTAGAAAAGGAAGAAAGCTATGATTTCAAACGACTAAGCATTCGCGATACGGACGATTCTGACAATGATTATGCTCGTATGATGATCAAATCGGGGTTCACAAATGCTCCTTGCTTAATAGAGGTTTCGATAGATGGTAGAAAAATTAACATGGAAGTTGACTCTGGAGCAGCGGTTTCTGTTATTAGCTTAGCTACACATAAAGATTGTTTCGCAAATGTAAAAGTAATGAAATGCACTAGTAGCCTTATCGTAGTTAACGGTCAACGATTAAACATTTTTGGAAAAATTCAAGTTAGAGTGAAAATTAACAATATTGAAAAGCAGGTATTGTTGATCATTTTGGATTGGTCAAGCAACTTTGTGCCGCTTTTGGGTAGAAATTGGTTGGAGGTATTTTTCCCTCACTGGAGAAATACATTTGCTAATGCCATGAGCCTCAATTCACTGCAATCTTCGGAAATCAATGCAAAAAACATGGGTAATTTTGAAATTGATATTAAGTCAATGTTTCCAAATTGTTTTGATGGTGATTTTTCCAAACCAATTTTAGGTCACGAAGCAGATCTAGTATTGAAAGATAATCAACCAATTTTCAAAAAAGCATACGAGGTGCCATTTAAGCTTAGGGACAAAGTGTTGGAGCATTTAAACTCTCTTGTAAAACAGAATGTGATCATCCCTATCCAGGTTAGCAAGTGGGCCTCACCGGTGGTCAATGTTTTGAAAAAGGACGAGGATATTCGTATGGTTATCGACTGTAAGGTATCTATAAATAAAATTATAATACCTAATACTTACCCACTACCATTGGCGCAAGACATATTTGCATCTCTATCGGGTTGTAAGTGGTTTTGTTGTCTTGACTTGGCGGGGGCGTACACGCAGTTACAACTTTCAAAAAGGGCCAGAAAATGTATGGTAATAAATACGATTAAAGGTTTATACACTTACAATCGTTTACCACAGGGGGCCTCTTCAAGTGCGTCTCTTTTCCAGAAAATGATGGATCAAGTTTTAGCTGGGTTGAAACATGTACGCTACGGAAGAGTGTTTAAAGAATCGGATGATGGTTATGGAAAAATTACATTCCGCCAATATTAAAATAAATTTAAAAAAGTGTAAGTTTTTTGTAAATTCTCTTCTATATCTAGGACATTTGATCACGGATAATGGTTTGCTTCCATCACCGGAAAAAGTTTTAACTAGGGTAGAATACGGCTTTGGCAGGGTGCGACATTTGTTGGCACCCTCAACAATATTTGCGTTTTCCAGCAAACATACACTATTTATGAACATAAATTTGATTCAATCACACAATTTCAAGTCTAGGCTTTCATTTGAATAAGTTGTTTATGTTAAAGTAGCAAGATTTGACGAATTAATCACCGAAACAAATTTGCACACACGAAATCCTTGCCATTATTGCATTGCCCAAGAAAGCAGCAGACGAAAAGCAAACTGTTACTTACTTTTTTGGATCGCCTGTTTCTTCTCTTTATCGTGTATGATACGACAAATTAGGTACGTAAACTACTTTTTACACTTTATTACCACTTGATTATCACCACAAATAGCAAATTTATCCAATATCTGCTCTATGTTTCACTAAATAAAATCGGAACCGTTCGTTTTTTTTTTGACAGCAGCGCACTTCGGAATATAGCGAGAGAATGTGTTTGTGAGCATATCAAACACACGCTAAAAAAAATACCACGCACAATTCCATGTGATTTGATTTTAGCAAAACTACGAACAAAAGATCCGTCGTTGGCATTTATTTTAAAAAAGTGTTAGAATACAAATGCTTCTATTCAGATTTTTACTCAGACCATGAATTATATCAAAAGTGATAGCCACACCGTAGTATTTTAACCCTTATGTGGCTGACAGAACCGTTTTCCTTTTGCAACTTTAATACTTTCCAAGCTCATCAAAAAAATCATAACCATTCCCGTTCCTACATAGCGCATTTCAACCATAAATAATTGCCTACTTTTAGGGTATTATCAATTATTCAACTGTGAAACGTAGTGTACGAATAAGGTGGCTCCAGCTCAATCTTATGTGTATAGATTTGGTTTTACATAGTTTACGTCGTTGTTCACAACCCCCATGATTATTTTGATGAAACAAATATATCATGTAAGGACCTTCAAATCTAAGGACCGTAAAGAGCATATTTGAAACTGGTTGATAGACTTTTGCTTACGCGTGAAGACTCTAAGGCATCACAAAAGACAAAAGATGTAAATCTTGGCAGCGGACGAAAAGTATGTAAGTTCCCTTCTCCAAAATGGCCAACATTATTCAAATTGGTTAAAAATGGTAAAAGTTATGAAATTGTCAATATCTGGGTACACGGGTACCCTATCTGCCATTCACGTCTGTTTTTTGTTGGCCGCATAAGGGGTAAAATTTGGTTTACAATGTGTTTAAATGTTTTTGCCTGTCTTCCACATGACATAAAATTGATGCCAAGGCTAAAATTCATGTTTTGTTTTAAGCCAGTTTTGATAATTAATAAAAATTTCTTCCAAAATTGAGTGAAGCGAGATGAGCGTGCGGCCGATTATTATGAATGAATTTTACTACTAGAGGATATAAACAACCAGCATCTGGCACCAATACATTGTTAGTTTTCAACTTCCATGTCTAGTTGCTGAAGGGAGCAAAATCATTGCTGATAATAGAAATTGCTATGCCAATAGAAGAAACTTTGACCTGTTACTTTATATTAAATTTACTAAGTTTGTGGTAAAAGATATTATATTAAGTGAACACCAATCATCAAAGGAAGAGCATACAAATGTATACCAGTTGAACTATACCTGTGTTTTAGTGTAATTATTCATTATTTTTATCATTCAATTTGGCGAATGTCTTAGACTGCCAAGAATAGGTATTTTCCCCTATTAAAGAAGCAAAAATATCCAAGGATGTATCAGAGCTGAAGGCTTTTCTCGGACTAGTAAATTATTATGGAAAATTTGTACCTAGATTGTCAGTAACTTTGGAACCTCTATATCAGTTACTAAAGAAGAACAAGAAATTCACATGGGATGACCATTGTCAGCTAGCTTTTGATCAATTTAAAACGGCGTTACTTTCAGCGGAAATCTTAGAATTTTATGATCCTAACAAACCAGTTGTAGTAATTACTGACGCGTGTACATATGGACTGGGAGGAGTTATTGCTCATATAGTTGACGGAGAAGAGAAACCTATCAGTTTCACTTTCTTTTCTCTCAATGCTGCACAGAGAAAATACCCCATATTACATCTTGAAGCACTGGCGGTAGTTTGCACAGTTAAGAAATTTCATAAATTTTTGTTCGGTCAAAAGTTTATGATATTTACGGACCATAAACCGTTACTGGGGATTTTTGGAAAAGAAGGGAAAAACCAGCTGTGTGTCACTAGATTGCAGAGGTACATGATGGACTTGTCGATATATGACTATGAAATAGTTTATAGGCCTTCCACACAGATGGGAAATGCCGATTTCTGTTCTCGGTTCCCTTTGAATGTAGAAGTTCCGAAATTCATTGATAGTGGCAGTATAAAGTGTATTAATTTCTTCAATGATTTTCCACTTGACTATGCTATAATAGCCAAAGAAACAGAAAAAGATGAATTCTTGTCAAAAATTGCGTTTTACGTAAGTAATGGCTGGCCTCAACGTATAGCTTCAGACTGGAGGAAGGCGTACGCTTTGAGGTTTGATCTTGAACTAATAGATGGGTGTCTTCTATACCAAGATAGGGTTTTCATACCTGCTACACTATATAAGGGGATTTTGAAGTTGCTTCATGCAAACCACCAAGGGATCGTTAAAAAGAAACAAACGGCAAGGCGGTGTGTATTTTGGATAGGAATCAATGAAGATTTAGAATGGCACGTTAAGCAATGCAAAATATGTTTGCAAACATCTACCGCACCTAAACCAGCTAGTGATACATCTTGGATACCAACGAGTCGGCCTTTTAGTCGCATTCATGCCGATTTTTTCCATTTCGAACACCGAGTTTTCCTATTGGTGGTTGATAGCTTCAGTAAATGGTTAGAGATTGATTTGATGAAAACTGGAACTGAGGCCTCTAAAGTCATTCGTAAATTTGTAGCATTTTTTTCTAGATTCGGACTGCCAGACGTGCTAGTCACGGACGGGGGTCCTCCGTTTAACGCTCATCAATTTATATCATTCATGGAAAGACAAGGCATAAAAGTTTTGAAAAGTCCACCGTACATCCCGAGTAGCAACGGGCAGACGGAGAGAATGGTGAGAACAGCTAAAGATGTTTTTAAGAAATTTTTATTAGATCCATTGACTAAGAGCCTCGAAATAGAGGAACGTATTTTATATTTTCTATCCAATTATCGTAATACTGGGTCTAGTGTAGATGGAATGTTTCCATCAGAAAAGATTTTCTGTTTTAAACCTAAAACGTTGACGGACCTTTTACATCAGAAGAAGAGTTACAAAAATCAGCTTATTATCTTTCCGGCTAAAGACTCTTACAACAACGAACATATTGATGAACCCTGTAGTGCGCCCTCCCAAGACCCATTTCTCAAGTTGAACCCGGGGGATAAAGTATTTTATAGAAACCACGACAAAACTGCGCTTGAGAAATGGATCATAGCCAGAATATCAACTAATATATATCGAATTTCCGTCGGCAGGAACACCTTAAACGCACATCGCTCACAGCTGAAAATAATGGAAAGGCGACCGACAGGTTCAAGGATGAGGATACCATTGCAGCGTATCAAGAGACAGAGAGAATCGAGTGACTCTAAGGACGAATTTCTAGGGTTTCCAGACATTCCTGTGGTGCCGGAGAAACCAGATGGCAAACGAAGACGATTCATGCAGTTGAAACGTAGTCCGATCGCCACGCGAAGTAAATCGCGATCAGAATTGAATATGAGATGATTGTGCTCCAAGTCGAACGAAAGCATGGTTTTGTTAAAGTTTAGAGCAAATGAGATTTGCGTTCTGAAGTTAGTGAAATTATTGAATTATGTTTTTAGTATTATATTATAAGAAAAAATGTTAGCATTATATTGTAAATTTGAATACTATCGGAAAAAGCATGATGACTAAATTAGATAAATATAATAATCTGAATTTAAGGGGAAAGAACTGATGTGTTCACCTAATAGGCTAAACCCCTTTTCGATACCATAATTCGAACATGTCATATATAT
Source organism: Armigeres subalbatus (assembly GCF_024139115.2). Lineage (NCBI taxonomy): Eukaryota > Metazoa > Arthropoda > Insecta > Diptera > Culicidae > Armigeres > Armigeres subalbatus. The sequence continues at coordinate 163,116,596 of NC_085139.1, forward strand.
GTATGTGTAGTATACTTTCTATTAGCTGTATTTTAGCAATAGCGTACTGATGATTAATAAAACCAGATTCGATCTCTTTCGTCTTGAACCATCTAAAATTGCACACGTATTTTTTATTAGTTCTTCGCAAGTCTCTTATAATTTATCACTTGCAAATTTTGCTGCTATTTAAAAAAAATGGAGTGTGAATCCGAGACCGTTGTATGCTCCTTATTTCGCGCAAAAAAATAGTATAATTCCTAATTTCGCGCAAAAGTGTTCCTAACTTCGCTCATGTTTGGAATTGAATATCGTTATTGGTTTGATGAAATATAATCAATTAACCAATAGAATCATCATTTCATCAGCATCATTTTACACATCGGATTTGGTAGCTATTGCAGGCACTGATCTATAATATTTTTCAAGTCAACATTAGTCGATGTCGGTGGTTATCCACCTGAAAATTAGATAAAAAGCGTATGGGAATGAACTTTTCGGGTTCTATTCAGTGTAAAACTGTCCTGTGTATTATATTGCTTTTGTTTCATTAGAATTTTGCAAATGAAACTACGCAACAACAATAAACGAAATTAGGCACCATAATTACTCCCATATACCTAATTTCGCTCACAAAGCGAAAGTCTAAATAAACACAAAATACATAAAATTTTACACTTTTCAATAGTAATGACGAATAAACATATCCAACAGAGCATAATGGATACAAATATTTCCAAAAAGTAGCCAGTTTTGTACAGTAAAATCATTTGTTTACTTGGGTCATGTTCTTCGTCGCTGTGCTAAGCACAAGCAAATATGGCGGTCGATGGGAGGATCAAATTGAAATAATTTTATTTGGTGTACTAAACCAAGTTTGTTTTTAAAAAAATTTCGTGAAAAACATTCAACAACAATGATATTTTGTAATCCTCCAGATTTTTCAATTTTGACTGGTACCTAAAAATTGAAAAAAATAAATGATTTTATAATGCGCGAAGTTAGGGCGCGCGCGAAATTAGGGCACATCACGGTATTCTAGTATTGTGGAGTCAAATTGTTATCTGTTAAAATGTTATCAAATTAAATAAATAATTTGATCAAATGACTGATAACCGAAAAGAAAGTTCGGAGTTCACTGCGCTTACTTACCACAATGTCCTTTTTCAGTGGTGAATTGATGGGCATCCGTATGGTGCACTGGTACAGTTCGTACCCATTACGCACGGTTTTGGCTCCCCTCCATAACGGCGTAAGTTTAGTAAAGGTGTCGCTTGGTAGTTTGGCACAATACTTGTTAATCATTTGTATGGCGTTTGCCAGTCCAACGCTGTTGCTATTTTCATCCGTTTCCAACGATAGAGGCCGATATGGTTCCAAATACTGGTTGAAGCAGTCCGCATAATGCTGATCACGCTCCGGTGGTTCCATATTTTCACATTTCCTAAGTAGTAACTGAGAAAGTAGAGCTACATGTAAGTCTTGCCACGTTATGTGTTATATGAACGTTCCTACCTTTTCAATTTCCATGTAAATAGCAATCTTTTCAATCATCTCGTTCGTACAATTCTCCATCACTTGTGTGCTTAACTTATTCCAGGATTCCAATTCATTATTATTTGAATTCAATCTAACAGAACACTTTTCTTTATTATCTGCATCAAGTCCCAATTCATCTTCTGTTATGTCTTGAATACCATTTTGCAATGATTTACTTTCTACTTTACTATTGCATATATAACGATGCATTCGGTCACTCAGATCTTCGCAGTTATTCGCAAGATTTTGCTCATCCCCTTGGGGAGTCACAAAAAGAATATGATATGCGGCGGCAGCTCGCGCTCGTCCTTTGCACTGGACGTACGACCGGTAGCTCACCGGTTCGTTCCACCGTATTACGAGATTACACTTTGGCAAATCGATTCCTTCCTCCAGAACCGACGTTCCGATCAGAAGGTTGCATTCGTGCATGCGGAACCGTTTGAGCACCTCCTCCTGCTTTCGGTGTTCTATTTCGGCCTCCTTTGGCTCCTTGATGGGATCAGCCGTTTTATCTACGGTGTACTGAACGTTGATGTAGGCCAGTTCCGGATCGGATCGAATACTTTCGTAGAACAGACTATACAAGATTTTGGCTATGAATTTTGAGTTACAGAAAATCAATGCGCAGAGAGCATCTGGATCATTTTGATTGTAAAAATTAGATCTATAGGAACGATTGGGCATGCCAGGCTTTTTCCGTTGTCTCAATTGTCGGATGCCATTTTTTGTTGGAGATCTCAATTTTTTTGACTGGGTATTGCTATCTTGTTCAACGCTGCTAGGTTCTGAAATCTGTTTGAGGGAAGTTTTTAGATTTTCTATGCCTTCTGTAATACTTTCAATGTTTTTACTAACTACATCCATGTCGGAAATCAGTTTCTTAAAGTCTATCAGTTTAATTTCTTCTAGAAGGTTCTGACAAGTGACTGACTGGCATGATTCTTTAGGTTCCTCTGAAATTGCTTCAGCGACCATTTCTTTCTTCCTTTGTCCTTCCGGGCTGAATAGTCGGAATACTTCGAGTAGCCGGAGAACCTTCGGTGTGGAATGAGCCAAAATTTTCTCCTTTTCACTAGAATAATGTTGAAACACTGAATCACAATGTGATCTAATCTGTACGAGTACCGTTGAAACCAAGCAAAGCAGCAAAAAGTGCCGCTCGTAAGGAGTTTTGATCTTCTGTTTTTCGATTTGAACAATCATAGCTAGGGCAGCTCTGTCGGCACACCAGGGGCCCATTTCTTCGAGGACAGCCAGAAATTCGCGAAGGAATTTCAATGGATCCGCTCGTGGATCGGGAATATTTTTAAGTTCTTCGAGAAATTCGTCGTCTTCGTAAATCTCCGATGGATCGTACCGATGGTCCCCAAGAAAGGTGATTTGAGCTTGTACGAGTTCCTTCAAATACAGTGCCAAATCGCTATTCGCCGATGGAGCACACTGCAGTATAATTTCCTTGGGCTTTGTGCAGTATCTAAAATATTATGAAAAAAATGAAAATCAATCATTAGCTCTCCGTTTAGTGTCTTGTGTAAAAATCAATCAATAAATAATAAACCACCTTAAAACTGTTACAATATCGCTGGCCGTTTCTGCTTTGGACTGTAGACAGTGCTCGAGTTGCTCAAGTTCAGCGCTCAATCTTCCCGGAATGCAACCGGCATTATGAAGCGGCCCTGCCAGTCCCAGTATTTTCGGCCTCTCCCGACACGAATTGTAATAATCAATGAACAGTTTCGATATTTCCTCACTTCCGTACACTTTGTGGCACTCGTCGATCACTAACAGGTTCACTTCATCTAACTCCAAATACCCACAAATGATTGCATCCAAACACTTCCGTTCGTCCGTAATTATCACTTGATAATCGTCCACGATCCGTTCCCAATCTATTTCCTCCTCCTCATCCTCCAGCGCGTTTACATTAACTACCCTCAGATCTGTTAAATCCCGTATCAGATAAAACACCGAATCATTCTGCGATATGTAGATTGTCCGTTTCCGAAATCCAGTGGTACTCGTCCGCAGCTGGAATCCTAATTCGTGGATCAGTTTCAGAGCGATGAACTCTTTGGACGAGTTGTGCGCCAGACAGAGGATTAAGTTGCGCTCCTTTGCAGAGGCAAGCAATTCCACTTGATAGTCCCGAGGGGTGAGGGCAGTTGTGTGAATGTTGTCGGTCCAGTGATAAGCCATTCTCGTTTTTGGACATGCTTCTCCAACGACGGTGGCGGAGGTAGCGGTTTGTTTTGATCTGGCGACCAACACAGAAATTCAAGGGACGCCGAAACTATAGAGAACAAATTCACATAAACTTCACTTGGTTGTAAAAGAGCACAACTAGAATTATTTCCGCTATTTTATAGACTCTATGTTCGCAAAGTTTTATTTAAAATATCGCAACAAGTAAATAAGATAAAATCACACGAATGTGGAAACCGCGATGCGCCGATAGCATTTTGCTTGTTGTTATCGAACTGTCACTACACTGCTAAAGAAGTTTACACACACGGGTAGATAAAACAACCCAGATTTTGAGTTGTTTTCGATTTGGCATCTGTTTAATTCCATCCTTTGATATTGTCAGATCATCTGGATGTGATACACTGCGCGGCTTTTGTAATGTTCTCAAATGGGTACTTGCACAAAACTTAGCGCGGCAAATCACTGTCGAAAGGTACGGCCGCGCCAAACGATTCACCGCAATGCTATTCACCCGTAAGAATCAAGTAAAAGGGGAGCAGAAAGCAGGAACTAATAACCGGGACATGACACTAGGATTTTTTTCGTGTTGCGCTTGATGTCTCCATCGGTGTGTAGAGTTCTAGGTATACAAATGAAAAGACGCTAAGCCAAACGCTGTCAGTATTAACTTTTGCGCGTAAATTTCTCGCCGTGCATAACTGACAGCATTGATGTTTTCGTTTTTCTGTAGATCTGTCAACGCGTAGGAAAGGAATCGTCAACATCTCAACATAATCAATCCTTCCGTTCCGTGCTTCCTTGCGGGTTCCCGTATTATAACCGCCCGGATAGTATCGTTCCGGGGAGCATGGACAGTGTGGCGCGAGTATCTGCGCTCTGCGTAACTGATCCTGATTGTTCAAAAGAATGTCTGCCGCCAGTTCCAGTCCCGATATTTTCTTGAATGCATGCCGGAATGATTTATTTCACCATAAAAGTAATTTTCACGGGTTTCCGTTTATATCGATCCCGCAAATATCATTTCCAACGATGCTAGTGAGAATAATAGTCCCGGTTATCAGGAAGTGGTATTCGGAAAATCTTTACAATGCATTGGTTCAAATAGAGATTGAATGAAGCTGAGATTTTGCATAGGTAAGTTAACAAAAATCTTCCAATCTATGAAAATCCCAAAAGGATTCTTGATCTCTGAATTAATTCTTGCTGTTCAAGAGCAATTCATTCAGGAATCCTGGAGGTATTTTTTCGGAATTTTCAGAGTTCTGAAGGAATTCTTTTGGAGTGATTCTTTCCGGAATTTAGAGCGGTTTCCTTCTGGAATTTTGAAAGGGATTTCCCGGAAGTTCTGGAGGGATTCCACTGGGAAATCTAGAGTATTTTTTGAGTCGAAGGGATTCTTTCTAGAGTGTTGAAGGGATTCTTTCGGATATTCTGGAGGCATAACTGGAGGAATTCCTTCGAGAATTCTTAAAGGATTCATTCGGGATTTTTGGATTGATTCTGGTGGGATTCCTTCGTGAATTCTCAACAGTTTCCTTGGGAATTCTGGAGGGATTCTTTCGCGAATTCTAGAGAAATTCTTTCATGAATTCTGGAAGGATTCTTTCGGGAATTCAGGAAATTCCTTCGGAAATATTGGAGGGATTCATTCTGGAATTTTTGAGTGATTATTTTGGGAAGCGTGGCAGGACTCCTTCGGAAATTCTTGAAGGTTTTCTTCTTGAGTTTTACGAATCCTTGAAGGACTCCTTTGGAAATTTTGGAGGGATTCTTTCTTGATTTCGGCAGTGATTTATTTGGGAATACTGAAGTCAAAAGGGGCCTTCTACAAATTACGTAACACTTTAGGGGGAGGGGGTCAGGCCGAGCGTTACGATCTAAACAAAAAAAAACCTTTCATACAAAAAAGTGAAGCTGGTTATCGATCAACCCAAGTAGCCAAGCCATTCAAAAGATTTAGTCATGTTTTTGTATCTGGAACGACGATATCTGTGTGAGCGGTCACGAAGAGGTTGGGGTCAATATTTTTTTGAATATTAGTGTATCGATGAAATGAGAGTAGCCATGTGGAATTCGCAGATGACTTCCCATAGGAATACCTGGAGGGATTTTCAGATGAATTCTCGGATGGATTTCCAGAGAAATTACAAAGCTCAACAAGGTTTTGTCTCTAACATCAAATAATGTGTCCCTATAGTAGATTTTTGCTCGCTGAATCCAAATCAGACTTCAGATTTGCTCTAACACGTCGAGATTTTGAGATATACCTCAATACATGTCGTAAAATCAATGATTTTGAACATTTTGGAATAGCCATCGTTAACTCTATAAAAAGAATTACTAGTCAATCAAGGTCCAAAATGGATCATATACACATAATCTTTCAAAATGTGGTGCATTTTGAACAAGTTAAACATAATAAGTGTGATTTACCTACAATTTTAGTAAGTGAAAGTTATTTTAAAATATGTTTTATGCAAGCAACCTTCGAAGCCACCACCTACTGTTCGAGAAGAGTCAAAAAATAAATTTTTCGTTGAAATATCCCAAACGTCAAGTCGTACGTACTCCAACAGAATCTGGGATAATTCCCTTCTTACGTGTTCGTCCCCCTTCCCCCTATTGGTTCTTCATACCGAATTTCATCCAGCAGTGAATTGAAGGCATAATAAAAATTCTCAAGTGGAATTCCAGAATCAGAGCGCGTAATATTCTATCCAGAATTTGCTGTTTTTATGAAACCTCAAGGAATAATTATAAGAATAAAACATACATATGCTATACAAACGTAAGTATTAATTATTACACAACGAAAGAAATTGCAAAAGAATCCAAAGCAAAAATTAAAACGCAAGGTGTACTGTTGTACAAATTCTCTTAATATGGTTTGATATTAACTTCCCTACTCCTTAGCCGTGCGGTAAGACTCGCGGCTACTAAGCAAGACCATGCTGAGGAAGGCAGGGTTCGATTCCCGGTTCCGGTCTAGGCAATTTTTGGATTGGAAATTGTTTCGACTTCCCTGGGTATAAAAGTATCATCGTGTTAGCCTCATGATATACGAATGCTAAAATGGTAACCTGGCTTAGAAACCTCGCAGTTAATATCTGTGGAAGTGCTTAATGAACACTAAGCTGCGAGGCGGCTCTATCCCAGTGTGGGGATGTAATGCCAATAAGAAGAAGAAGAAGATTAACTTCAAAATAAGGCTTATTGTTTGAACCCACGAGAGTGGATTATATGCCAACCTTCTGTCGTAGTGTATGTGAAAAATTTTGTTCGAGAAAATGAACGATTTTTTATTGTAACATAACTTAACCGCCCTTTCCATACATTGTAAAATGGTCAAATAACATTTACCTTATTATATTACCAGAGCTATGCAGGTGCTCTCTTTCCCCAAGAGCAACCAGAAAGGAGAAGAAGAAGCCGATTAGAATTTGAAATTGACGCTTCCAAAGAGCAGGTGGACACCGATGTGAAAGTACTGCTTGACCGTTTGCAACAAGTTTTCCAGTCCTGATTTCTTAGACACGCATCTGCCAAAACGAAGTATGGTGGTTGATCAGAAGAAGCAGACGTCGTGCGATGGAGATTGAGTTCAATTGCCGTCAGAAGAAAACGTTTCGTAAAAGCTGTAACATCAAGGGGCAGAGTTAGAAGATTGGGGGAGCGCTCGATTACCAACTTATGCCTGATATGATCAACTCCGCGGTACTAACCGTACCAGGTGCATATTTTTTTAGTGGGTCAATTGATTTTATTTCAAATTAGTAAACTAATTTTGAATTATTTTGCAGAAACAACATTCGATGGGAATACACTCAACCCTCTTTTTACGGCAGTTTTTATACGTCACTTCGTTTTACGGCCTCCTTTTACGGCACGTGACGTAAAAAAGAATTTGAAACATTATTTACATCCAAAAGTAGGCCTATAAGAAGGCACTCTTAGAAACCCACACCCACCCAAAGTAGAGGCTTTGTATATTCATCATTTGCCTTCAATAATTGTTACGTTCCAGGACATCCAAGAATTTCCTGGAGTCTACACGCGTAACCAAGGACCTAAGGTCTACAAGCGTAGCGAAAGAGCTGTTATCTCTTGTAAAAAATGGTTTATGCCCTATTTGATATATTAAACCAAATTCCGTTCCACGTCATACAAGAATTCCCTGGAAAATAGGTCGCGTAACCGAAAGGCTGTTATCCCTTTTTTTAAATGGTTCATGCTCTATATGATCTATTAAACCAAACTCAATGTCTTAAGCAGCCGTTCCTTTGCTGGTCATCCAAGAATTCCCTAGACTCCTCAGCCACGGATTCATCCCAAATATGTCCTCCGAGTATTTGTCTTTCATGTGCGTCTCAAATGTAAGCATATGAGTTGTTCTAAGATCTCCAAATCGTCCTGGAGTTTGAATCAAATGTTCTGCCGAAACAACCGAGGCTTCCATGATGTCCTCAGCTGCGGTATCAACCCATTTATGTCCTTCGAGTATTTGTCGTTCACTCGCGTTTCAAATGTAGGCAGATGAGTTGTTCTACGATCTCCAAATCGTCCTGGAGTTTGAATCAAATGATCTGCCGAATCAACCAAGTCTTCCATGATGTTTCCAGCCACGGTAACCACCCATTTATGTCCTCCAAGTATTTGTCTTTCGCTCGCGTCTCAAATCCAGGCATATGAGTTGTTCTAAGATCTCCAAATCGTCCTGGAGTTTGAATCAAATGTTCTGCCGAATCAACCAAGGCTTTCATGATGTCCCCAGCCGCGGTATCAACCCAATTATGTCCTCCGAGTATTTGTCGTTCACTCGCGTCTCAAATGTAGGCATATGAGTTGTTCTAAGATCTCCAAATCATCCTGGAGTTTGAATCAAATGATCTGCCGAATCAACCAAAGCTTCCATGATGGCCCCTGCCGCATAAAAAACTCAATTTTGTTCTCCAAGTATTTGTCGTTCACTCGCGTCTCAAATGTAGGCATATGAGTTGTTCTAAAATCTCCAAATCGTCCTTAGGTTTGAATCAAATGGCCTGCCGAATCAACCGAGGCTTTCATGATGTGCCCCAGCCAATTATGTCCTCCGAGTATTTGTCGTTCACTTGGGTCTCAAATCCAGATATATGAGATGTAGTAAGATTTCCAAATCGTCCTGGAGTTTGAATCAAATGGTCTGCCGAATCAACGAAGTCTTCCAAGATGTTTCCAGTGACGGTAACTACCCAATTATGTCCTTCAAATATTTTTCATTCACTTGCGTCTCAAATCCAGACATATGAGATGTAGTAAGATCTCTAAATCATCCTGGAGTTTGAATCAAATGATCTGCCGAATCAACCAATGCTTCCATGATGCCCCCAGCCGCTGCAACAACCCAATTATGTTCTCCGAGTATTTGTCGTTCACTCGCATCTCAAATGTAGGCATATGAGTTGTTTTAAGATCTCCAAATTATCCTGGTGTTCGAATCAAATGTTCTGTCGAATCAACCAAGGCTTTTATGATGTCCCCAGCCGCGGTATCAACCCGATTATGTCCTCCGAGTATTTGTCGTTCACTTTGGTCTCAAATCCAGATATATGAGATGTAGTAAGATCTCCAAATCGTCCTGGAGTTTGAATCAAATGGCCTGTCGAATCAACCAAGTCTTTCAAGATGTTTCCAGCGACGGTAACTACCCATTTATGTCCTCCAAATATTTTTCATTTACTTGCGTCTCAAATCCAGACATATGAGATGTAGTAAGATCTCCAAATAATCCTGGAGTTTGAATAAAATGATCTGCCGAATCAACCAAGGCTTCCATGATGTCCCCAGCCGCTGCAACAACCCAATTATGTTCTCCGAGTATTTGTCGTTCACCCGCGTCTTAAATGTAGGCATGTGATTTGTTTTAAGATCTCCAAATTATCCTGGTGTTCATATCAAATGTTCTGCCTAATCAACCAAGGCTTTCATGATGTCCCTAGCCGCGGTATCAACCCAATTATGTTCTTCGAGTATTTGTTTTTCACTTGCGTCTCAAATATAGCCATATGAGTTGTTCTAAGATCTCCAAATCGTCCTGGAGTTTGATTCAAATGTTCTGCCGAATCAGCCGAGGCTTCCATGATGTCCCCAGCCGCCGTATCAACCCAATTATGTCCTCCGAGTATTTTTCTTCCACCTGCGTCTCAAATCCAGGCATATGAGATGTTGTAAGATCTCCAAATTGTTCTGAAGTTTGAATCAAATGGTCTACCGAATCAACCAAGTCTTCCATGATGTTTCCAGCCACGGTAACCACCCGTTTATGACCTCCAAGTATTTGTCTTTCGCTCGCGTCTCAAATCCAGGCATATGAGCTGTTCTAAGATCCCCAAATTGTTCTGGAATGAATCTTACAACACCTCATATTTTTGTTTCGATACGCAAGAGAAAGAAAAATATTAAGAGGACATATTTGAGGTGATACGGCGCCTGGAGACATCATGAAATCTTTGGTTGATTCGATAGATCATTTGATTTAAGCTCCAGGACAATTTTGAGATCTTAGAACATCTCGTATACCTGTATTCGAGACGTTAGTAAAAGACCAATGCTCAGAATAATCCTGTAAACCTAAAGACCTGTACTACATGACTTTCTTAAATTACCTGGAATGGAACGATAGTAGAAGAGGAATCCAATTTAGTCCTATGGATCAAAACGGGTATGAGCAAGTTTTTTTTAAAGAGAAAACAGCCTTTTGATAACGCGTGTTGACCGTAAAGCTTATATTTCAGGGATGGATGATATTCATGGATGATCTGCAATGAAACAATAGTTGAAGCCGTATTCACTTTGGTTCTATTGATCAAAAAGGGCATGGCCCATATGAATTGACCGAATTTAGTCACAATCAAATAGCTACTACCATCCTTACAAACATTTTAGTTTTATGCTGATTTTTCCGAAGTCATGTAGAGCAAATAATGGTTTTCATGACCGTTATAGAACTAAAAATGTTCCATGGGATGTTTGTCTGACTTGTGCTGCTCGGGTTGTTACCAAGGCTGAGGACATCATAAGGGCCTTGGTTGATTCGGCAGACCATTTGATTCAAGCTCCAGGACAATTTGGGGATCATAAAACAATTAATATCTCTGGATTTGAGACGCAAGTGAAAGAAAAATACTTGGAGGACATAATTGGGTTGATACCGCGGCTGGAGACATCATGGAAGCCTTGGTTGATCCGGTAGACCGTTTGATTCAAAATCCAGGACACTTTGGAGATCTTAGAAAACTTCATATGCCTCCATTTGAGTTGCAAGCGAAAGACAAATACTCGGAGGACATAAGTGGGTTGTTACCACGGCTGGGGACATCATGGAAGCCATTGTTGATTCGGCAGACCATTTGATTCAAACTCCAGAACAATTGTGAGATCTTACAACATCTCACATGTCTGGATTTGAGACGCAAGTGGAAGAAAAATATTCGGAGGACATAATTTGGTTGATACCGTAGCTGGGGACATAATGAAAGCCTTGGTTGATCCGGCAGACCATTTGATTCAAACTTCAGGATGATTTGAAGATCTTAGAACAACTCATATGCCTACATTTGAGACGCGAGTGAAAGACATTTTGATATCGCAGCTGAGGACATCGTGCAAGCCTCAGTAGATTCGGTAGGCCTGGACTTGAGACGTTAGTAAAAGACTAATACTCAGAAGACAAAATAGGGTTGACACCGTGGCTCTGGACATCGTAAAAGCCTTGTTTGATTCGGCAGAACATTTGATTCAAACTCCAGAACAATTTGGAGATCTTAAAACATATCATATGTCTGGATTTGAGACGTAAGTGGAAGACAAAAAATCCGGAGGACATAATTAAGTTGATACCGTGGCTGGGGACACCATGGAAGCCTTGGTTGATTCATTACACCATTTGATTCAAACTCGAGGACAATTTGGTGATCTTACTACACTTCATATGTCTTGTTTTGAAACGCAAGTAAAAGACAAATACTCAAAGAACATAATTGAGTTGAAACCACGGCTTAGGACATCATGAAGGCTTTGGTTGATTCGATAGACCATTTGATTCAAATTCCAAGACAATTTGGAGTTTCTAAGGTGCCGTCAGACGTTGCAAGCAAATCACTCGCAACGAGCATTTTGCTCGCAGAAAGTGACAACTGTCAAAATTTTGCGTGTCTGACTACACTGAAAGTGATTGCATGCAAACAAATGACAACTCGTAAGCAAACACTCGCTTGCAATGTGTGACTGCTAAGCGTTAAAAATTTTCAACTCGCAGAAACGGAATTGCGCTTGCTAGTGCAGCACTAGCAAATTTTTCGCTCGCAAAAGTGAAAACGTTTTCAGGTGGCAGTGTTGCACTGCAAAAATAGGAATGAAATTAGATTTTGTGGCCGAAAACCAAGTTTTTCGTTTTTGTTTATACTTGCATGAGAGTAAATCTGTCATTTGCTTAAAGTAAAAAACTGCTACGTGTGACTGCAATTGCGAGTGCTCTCAGAAATCATTCGCTCGCACGAGTGATTTGCTTGCAACGTCTGACGGAGCCTTTACAATATCGAATATGCCTGTATTTGAGATTTTTTTTGTTGGGGAATTTGAACTACTGTGTTCATTAATTGGAGACGTTTACAAAATACCAATACTCAGAAGACAAAATTGGGTTGACACCGAGGCTGAGGACATCGTGAAGCCTTGGTTGATTCTGTAGACCATTTGATTCAAACTCCAGGACAATTTGCAGATCTTAAAACATCTCATATACATGGACTTGAGACGCAAGTGAAAGACAAATACTCGGAGGGCATGAGTGGGTTGATCCCGCAACTGAGGACATCGTGCAAGCCTCAGTAGATTCGGTAGACCATTTGACTCTAACTCCAGAACAATTTGGAGATCTTAAAACATCTCATATGCCTCGATTTGAGACGTAAGTGAAAGACAAATAATTGGAGGACATAATTGGGCTGATACCGCGGCTGGGAGCACCATGGAAGCCTTGGTTGATTCATTAGACTATTTGATTCAAACTCCAGGACAATTTGGAGATCTTACAACACCTCAAATGTCTTGTTTTAAGACGCAAGTGAAAGACAAATACTCAGAAAACATAATTGAGTTGAAAGCACGGCTTAGGACATCATGAACGCTTTTTTTGATTCGATAGACCATTTGATTTAAACTCCAGGGCAATTTGGAGATCTTACAACTTCTCATATATCTGTATTTGAGACGTTAGTAAAAGACCAATACTCAGAAGACAAAATTGGGTGAACACCACGGCTCTGGACATCGTAGAAGCCTTGGTTGATTCAGTAGACCATTTGATTCAAACTTCAGGACAATTTGGAGATCTTACAACACCTCATGTGTCTTGTGTCTTGTGTCTTGTCATAATTGAGTTGATATCACGGCTGGGGACATCACGAAGGCTTTGGTTGATTCGGTAGACCATTTGATTCAAACTCCAGGACAATTTGGAGATCTTATAACATCTCCTGGATTTGGAGAAATCTTACAATACCTCATGTAAGACGCAAGTGAATGTGTTTGAAAGTATCCTCACGATCAATAAATTAAGGAAATACAAGAAATTTAACAAAATTTCTTTTACGTCACATTCGGTTTACGTCCCCCAATAAGTGACGTAAAAGAGGGTTGAGTATAATACGATGTAATTCTGTAATCCCAAACACACGCCATGCGACAGATCTTACCGCAACCGGCTAAACTCTCAGGCGACCATCATTTCACCACTTGGCCAGTGGAACTACAGGGAACTACGTATGTATAAAATCTTTCGTTTTCAAATATATTTAGGAAGCAATCTGAATTAGTTTTTAAAATTGAATAGACTTTAGTAACGGCATCTTTAGTAATGTTAGGGCATCGTTAGTTGAGTTCAGGCTTGTAAAATGTCATCTGCATGTCATTTGACTAATTTGTTCATAACTTTCTTCAGAAGCCAAATTTATTTCATAATTTCAGATGTACTCATAACGCTTGAGTAGGGCTATATTTTTGTCCAAGGGTACATTGCCCTAAATATAACATATGAGGCTGGATAGTGAAAACTCTCCAAAATGTCACGTGTCATTTGACATAATGTCATTTGAATGACATTTTGCCTCCCACGCCTCAGATTACATATTTACAGCAATGTCTTATTAGACAAAGTTGTAAACACATTTAAGCGCTATAAGTTCGTCATACCTCAGGAATGATGGCTACCTTCAGAAAAAAGTTCTGGGAAAATTATACAAACGAATGCAAATGACATTTTACAACACTGGTTGAGTTATAAAATGTATGGGAGTATGTATAGGAAATGAAATTTGAAACAGTTAAAATGCTATCTACAACAGGCGTTGTATTTTCACCCCACCATAGATGGTACGCAGCATTTTCCTTTCGAAAACTCCCAGTGCGCGTTGGTCCTCCTCCATATATTAACAAACTGAAAACAGAAAAACTTATCAAATATTTTGGTTTGATATTATACTGAAAAAAATGGCAAACCTATTTCCTCAATAGAAGGAATTTAAATTGTTGTTGTGAGTTGTGAAAAAAGTATTAACGAAAATACAGAAAGAAAATTTATTAAATGAGTTTATATGCCAGTAATTTGCATCCCGATAAGGCCACCTCGTGCAGAGATCTATTTTGCCACCCTGCGGTTGCCATCATTGCTATCGGGTCTTATCGTCATTAATCATTATCATTTAATTTCACCACTTGATTGTACGTTTGACAGATACGTTTTTCGACCTCAACAGTACGGCCGTCTTCAGTGTCTCGTATTTCGGATTCGGACGGGAATACTTTCGGGATTCCGACGGGAATTCTTTCGGGATTCCGATGGGAATTCTGTCGGGATTCCGACGGCAAACCCTTCGAGATTCCAACAGCAAACCCTTCGGGATTCCGGAATTCTTTTGAGAACACTTTCGGTCCAACGGGACCACGTAAACCAAATGTTCACATTTTCAAAAGGCCTTCCCCTTATACTTTCGTATGTAATTCCGAAGAAATGGACCGATATGCAAGTCATATATCGGACTCATATATCGGACTTTGCATATCGCCATGGACGAACTGGACCAACAGATATCAGGACATCTCGAAGACAAAAGGAGTAAAACATTTCGAATTCGTAAAAATACCATTGAGCAAACCCTGGTGCAAAGGACTTGGACTGTCAGCAGAAGAAAAAATCACTTTAAGCAGAATAAGATCAAACCACTGTATGACGAAAGACAGGAAATTCAAATGGAAATGGGAGACTGACGATATGTGTGGACTCTGCAACGAAGTCGAAGACCTGGAACACACTCTCTACCAATGTGTAAAGTGGCTGAACAACAGAGCAATGACACCAGTACTACACAACTTAAAACCAATTGCCAAAATATTCGAAGAAGAAAACATCGATGAAATGAAAAGCATAGTGCAATTTTTAAAACGGATAGAAATTACGCTGTAAGAATCAAGACGACAAAGCAACTGAAAACGCATATGAATAACGAAAAAGACAGAGGACCGTGTACACACGGAAAGCGATCCGAAGACATCCCAAAGGCAAGATGGACCACTTCTGGTCTAAGCCTGAAAGAAGCAGCAGACAAAAAAAAAAAAAAAAAAAAAAAAAGACACGCTGCTATTAAGGTAAGTTTGTCCCGGTTTGTCCAAGCATAAAATTAAGATGTTTTGGTATATTTAGCAAACCAATTACAGGACCCACTTCAGAAACCACTAGAAATCCGTCGTCCCGAAATGCAAATTAACAAACGGGTCCCACCAAAGCGAAGTCCACGGAAGGGTGGCACCCCCGGGGGGACGGGGTCAGTGACTTCGTCGCCGCAGAAGGGAATGATAACTCCTTGGAAAATGTAACCTGTTCTGGTCAAAAGAAGAAGATGCTATCGCAGTACGCCAAGATGAAGGACCGTTTGAAGAAACGCAAGGGAGATTCGAATAAAGGGACGAGCGCACTGTGGGTGATCAATCACGAGGCCCTGATGGACAAGAAAGCCAGCCAGTGAATTGGATTCCGGTTGAGGAAGCTGCCGAAGGCGCACGAATGTGTCAGCTACGAATTGTTTTACAGCAATATCGACGGAGCGCAGTTCGAGGGTGAGAATGACTTCCAGTTATGCCTGAGGAAAATGTACCCGGATTTGGAAACAATTCATTTGACAAGGTGCGAGGAATTAGATTCGGGGTTGAATGCGAGTTTATACAAATCTTTTTATTTCAGCGCTGAGTGAAACCGAATTCGTAGGACTATAGGAGGAGAAAACCGAGACGTTGTTCGGCAGCCTTTTAAGACGACGAATGTCGTCAGTTGGAACGAAAGCGGCGTAAGATTCGGCAACTGCAGACCAAGCGATCGGGAGACCTTTTGTTCGGGATCTTCCCAAGGAGATTCCTCAGCAGCTTTCGGTGGGCACTAAGGTGACGGCTCGTTTGCGTTGCCATAAAAAATCCCGTCACCGGTATCAAAGGCGATCCTTTCCTGGGAGGTGACAGTTCTCTGAAGATTCCAGGTATGCCCCCAGAACAAGATGCTTTTTCCAAAGGATAATATTGGAGGATTTACGGTTAAGTTATGTACTTGATTTTCGAACAAGGAAGATATCCGTTGTACCGAACTGCTACTGTTGGCGGGCGGAAAAATCTGAAACCGGAATGTTCAGCACCGACTTGGCTTCTTATCCCTATAAGGATGTGGATTCAAAAATGGAAGGTATATACACAGTATTAGCTGCCATAATGCAAGACCTATACTGCCGTGAATCGCATATCGGTCCCATCTTTGCTGGGTTTCCTATTCATATGGGACAAATTTGCGATTCACGGCAGTATACGCTGCTGAGTACCTGTTTAACTCATGCTGCATGAACTGCCCTGTCACAGACAGGATACTCTGTTAGGGCAAAGCTCATTGATAATAATTGTTACTTTTTACCTGAGTCGCGTCGCATCGCACGTCGCGTTTACTCTGGCGGACACCTTAGATGTTGTACGTAGGTATTCAAGTATCAGATCCTATCAGCAAACCCATAGATGATTATAATCAATGTCCTGATACAGTACATGCAGGGCCGGATTTAGGGGGGGGGGGCGTGTTGCCGTGGCCCCGGGCCCCCATAATTCTTATGTACCAAAACCAACCTGTTTTGTACATTTTGGGGCCCCCATAAGCTGTCGGCCCCGGGGCCCCTTCCGGCTAAATCCGGCCCTGAGTACATGATTCAATTTGTTGTTTTATTTTGTGCATGCGACAAGGTGACTTGGGTTTTGATGACTTAAATAGTCTTGGCTTAAACTTATGCTAAATTTAGATTAGGAAAGTGAATTGAATAAGTCGTTTGAATTAAATGCGAAGTAAATATGTATGCAACAAGGTAATGTTGAAGAATATGAATATTCGCTTAATTATGCATGATTCTTTGTACTATCCACCGAAAACTAGCCTCCTTTAGCGAAGTTTGAGTAATTCCATTCAAGGTCCTATGTGAATTTGATTTGAGTATAATGTCCAATATAACAGGTCCCATCTGATTGTTCATATGCAAAAGGTCCAAAGTAACAAAAGTATCCTAAAATCCAAGAAAAATGACCTGAACTGGAAAACCATTACTTTTATTCAGTTCTACGATTATTATTTTGGCTGACAACGATTTAATAATCATTGAACGAAGTTGAAATTTTAATTAAGATTTATTTTCTTCTGCCAAATATTGCATCCCATTTTTCTCAGATCATGGTAGATGTTAGATAGGACCATTTGAAATGTTTGATATATGAAACACTAATTTGACGTTTTTCGCCCCAGTGTAAATATCAAGGAAGCGTGATAACCTTTGTACACGGCAAATTGGTATCGGTTATAAGATGAAATATTTCAATATCACTCGGTTTCTGATAAATTAAAAGGGGCTAAACAGATCAAGTCGAAACGTTTCGTGTTTGTATTCGAAATCGGTTTCCGGCATGAATACAGAAAGAGAAAACACGTTCGACATGAATGCGCGAGGGAGAAAAATAGCAAGCTTCTAGAAAGTGAATGCGGTTTCCGGGAGATCGAAGAACGGGCATTCTTGTGACGATTTTAGAGGCGAACAGTCATTTCTTTTTGTTACGGTATCGAAGGTAACTGTCATGGCCGATTCGGCGGAAGAACTCGGACACTACAGCCGGTTCTTCAACTTCAGCATAATCAACGTCCATAGCCCACACTCCGGAAGCACTGATGATGATAAGGACGCATTCTACGCGCAGCTGGAACGTGAGTACGACAGCTGCCCAAGCCACGACGTCAAAATCATCATAGGAGATTTGAACGCTCAGGTTGGCCAAGAGGAGGAGTTTAGACCGACTATTGGAAAGTTCAGCGCTCACCGGCTGACGAACGAAAACGGCCTACGACTAATTAATTTCGCCGCCTCCAAGAATATGGCCATTCGCAGCACCTACTTCCAACACAGCCTCCCGTATCGGTACACCTGGAGATCACCACTGCAGACAGAATCACAAATCGACCACGTTCTGATTGATGGACGGCACTTCTCCGACATTATCGACGTCAGGACATATCGTGGCGCTAACATCGACTCTGACCACTATCTGGTGATGGTTAAACTGCGTCCAAAACTATCCGTCATCAATAATGTTCGGTACCGACGACCGCCGCGGTACGACCTAGAGCGACTGAAGCAACCTGATGTCGCCACTGCATACGCGTAGCATCTCGAGGCAGCGTTGCCGGAAGAGGGTGAGCTCGATGGGGCCCCTCTTGAGGACTGCTGGAATACAGTCAAAGCAGCCATTAACGACGCAGCGGAGAACAATGTCGGGTATATGGGTCGAAGTCGACGGAACGATTGGTTCGACGAAGAGTGCAGACAGATTCTGGAGGAGAAGGACGCTGCGCGGGCGGTCGCGCTGCAGCAAGGTACCCGGCAGAACGTGGAACGTTATAGACGGAAGCAGAGACAGCAGACCCGCCTTTTTTAGGAGAAGAAACGCCGATTGGAAGAAGCGGAGTGCGAGGAGATGGAACAGCTGTGCCGTTCTCAAGATACACGCAAGTTCTATCAGAAGCTCAACGCATCCCGCAAAGGCTTCGTGCCGCGAGCCGAAATGTGCCGGGATAAGGATGGGAGCATCTTGACGGACGAACGTGTGGTGATCGAAAGGTGGAAGCAGCACTACGAGGAACATCTGAATGGCGCTGAGAGTACAGGCAGTGAAAGTCAAGGCAGCGGAGGAGATGACTACGTCAGTTCAGCGGACGATGGAAGCCAACCAGCCCCCACCTTGAGGGAAGTTAAGGATGCCATTCAACAGCTAAAGACCAATAAAGCAGCTGGTAAGGATGGTATCGGAGCTGAGCTCATCAAGATGGGCCCGGAAAATCTGGCCACTTGCCTGCACAAACTGATAGTCAGAATCTGGGAAACCGAACAGCTACTGGAGGAGTGGAAGGAAGGGGTTATATGCCCCATCTACAAGAAAGGCGACAAACTGGAGTGTGAGAACTTTCGAGCGATCACCATCCTTAATGCCGCCTACAAAGTGATATCCCAGATCATCTTCCGTCGTCTGTCACCATTAGTGAACGAGTTCGTGGGAAGTTATCAAGCCGGCTTCGTTGACGGCCGCTTGACAACGGACCAGATCTTTACTGTACGGCAAATCCTTCAAAAATGCCGTGAATACCAGGTCCCAACGCACCAGCTGTTCGTTGATTTCAAGGCGGCATACGACAGTATAGACCGCGTAGAGCTATGGAAAATTATGGACGAGAACAGCTTCCCTGCGAAGCTTACCAGACTGATCAAAGCAACGGTGGATGGTGTGCAAAACTGTGTGAAGATTTCGGGCGAACACTCCAGTTCGTTCGAATCGCGCCGGGGACTAAGACAAGGTGATGGACTTTCGTGCCTGTTGTTCAACATTGCGCTAGAAGGTGTTATGCGGAGAGCCGGGTGTAACAGCCGGGGTACGGTTTTCAACAGATCCAGTCAATTTATTTGCTTCGCGGATGACATGGACATTGTCGGCCGAACATTTGCAAAGGTGGCAGAACTGTACACCCGCCTGAAACGTGAAGCAACAAAAGTTGGACTGGTGGTGAATGCGTCAAAGACAAAGTACATGCTTGTGGGCGGAACCGAGCGCGACAGGGCCCGCCTGGGAAGCAGTGTTACGATAGACGGGGATACCTTCGAGGTGGTCGAGGAATTCGTCTACCTCGGATCCTTGCTAACGGCTGACAACAACGTTAGTCGTGAAATACGAAGGCGCATCATCTGTGGAAGTCGGGCCTACTACGGGCTCCAGAAGAAACTGCGGTCGAAAAAGATTCGCCACCGCACCAAATGTGTCATGTACAAGACGCTTATAAGACCGGTTGTCCTCTACGGACATGAAACATGGACAATGCTCGAGGAGGACTTGCAAGCACTCGGAGTATTCGAGAGACGGGTGCTTAGGACTATCTTTGGCGGTGTGCAAGAAGACGGTGTGTGGCGGCGAAGAATGAACCATGAGCTCGCCCAACTCTACGGCGAACCCATTATCCAGAAGGTAGCTAAAGCCGGAAGGGTACGATGGGCAGGACATGTTGCAAGAATGCCGGACAGCAACCCTGCAAAGATGGTGTTCGCTTCCGATCCGGCAGGTACGAGACGGCGTGGAGCGCAGCGAGCGAGATGGGCAGACCAGGTGCAGAACGACTTGGCGAGCGTGGGGCGTATCCGAGGATGGAGAGATGCGGCCTCGAACCGTGTATTGTGGCGTCAAATTGTTGATTTAGTGTTATCTGTTTAGATGTTAACTAAATTAATGAAAATGAAGTGAGAGCCGAGAAATGGGTTGGAAGTGACATATGAGAAGTGAAATATAGAAGTGAGAAATTCAATACGAGAAGTGAGATGTAAAATGTAAGGAGTGAGAAACGAGAAGTGAGAGCCGAGAAATAGGTTGGAGGTGACAAATGAGAAGCGAGAAGTGAGAAGTAAGAAGCCAGAATTGAATAGAGAGAACTGGGTTGTGAGAAGTGAGATGGGAGAAGTGAGGAGCGAGAAATGAAAAGTAGTAAGATGTGAGAAGGGAAGGCAAGAAGGGTGAAGTTAGAAGATAGAAGTGGGGAGTGGGAAGTAAGAAGTGAGAAGTGAGAATTGAGGAGCGAGAAGTGCAAAGTGAGAGGTGAGAAGTGAATAGTGAGAAGTGAGAAATGAGATAAAGATGTGATATGTGAAAAGTGAGAAGTTATAAGTGAGAGCCGAGAAATGAGAAGCTACAAGTGAGAAGTGAGACATTTGATACGAGAAGTGAGATGTAAGATGTGAGAAGTGATAAGTGGAAGCCGAGAAGCGAATGGAGATAAGTGAGTTGTGAGAAGTGAGTTATGAGAAGTGAAGAGTGAGAAATAAAAAGCAATTTGTAAGATGTAAGAAGTGCCCTTGTAACACCAAGCACTACAATATTGCACAAATATCAATCACAAATCAGCATGCAATTAGCATTTAAATTGCATTAGGTGCCTTTATTTATTAACTGTCAGACAACGATATACTCTAAATCAGCATTACGAATGCAGCGATGCATTACTGATGCTTTATTTCAACATGTCAAAGTAATGAACCATTAATTCGGTCTTATAATTGCAATTTTCCACTTTAAGTCAACTTTTAGGGCTGTGTTTTTTACAAGCATACACCTGTGTTCAGAATAATAGCAGCGGAAGCCGTTCTTCATACAAAATGGTCAACTTTGACAAGCTGTAACTTTGTACCCCGATGACCTATTGAGCTGAAATTTTGGCAGAGAACTACAAATATGTTAAAATTTACATACTAAGTAGCATTTTTTTTTAAATGACGGGTTCAAAAACTACGCACTAGGTCAAATTGTTCAAAAAATAGCAGTTTTTAGTTTTGATATATTGGCCAATGCATACGTCAAATTCCACAACTTGTATTTTTTAAATTAAAAACTTAGTGTCTCGCAGCACCTGAATTCAAATTTATAACTTTCCAATCAATAGTTTTCCTAATATTTGCAAAACAAAAACTGCTATTAATTTAAACAATTTGACCTAGTGCGTAATTTTTGAACGCGCCACTCGAAAAAAATGATACATAGTATGTGTAAATTTCAACATATTTATAGTTCACTGCCAAAATTTCAGCTCAATCGGTCATCGGGTTACAAAGTTACAGCTTGACAAAGTTGACCATTTTGTATGAAAAACGGCTTCCGCTGCTATTATTCTGAACAGGTGTATAAGCTTCATGGTTACTTGGGTGAGAAGGGACAAGAGAGAAGTTAGAAGGGAGAAGTGAGGTGTGTGATGTGTGATGTGAGAGGTGAGAAGCAAAAAGTTGAGAAGTGAGAAGTGAGAATCGAGAAGTGAGAAGTGAGAATCGAGAAGTGAGAAGTGAGAGGCGAGAAATGAAAAGTGAGAAGTAAGATGTAAAATGTGAAAAAATGAGATAAAGATGGGAGATGTGAGAAGTGAGAAGCGAGAAGTGTATCACGCGAATTTGACGTCACACGTTTCATTGCTTGGATTGCAATCGTGGCGTCATGCTCGTTTAGCTACACTAGTTGAGAGTTCGTTTGGCTACCCTCGTCTTCGCCTCAGCTCGTCTATAGAACCTACAGTGTCTATAATCTAGACTACTTGCCGATTTGGGTACAATATTTAGACCACTACCCGGTTTGTGGGTGGTCGTCGAGTAACTCAATAATATTATTGAGTTCGCAAGCGAAAGGCAGCACATCATTAATGAACTGAAACAGAACATGCTGATGTTCAAGTCGTAAGACAAAAACAGGGCGCTTTTATCAGCCACCCGGGAGAAGCGAGAAGGCCGACAAAGGTGCCACATCTGAGGCCTTCTTCTTTCTATGGCAGACTCGACTATGGCAGAAGAGGTGATTGATTTCGCCCTGACGGCCCTGACGGCTCAGGCAGCAAACCGGCGAAGGTGCTCAGAGCAAAGCCAAGCAGTAGGCGACAGTAGACCAAACGTCGTCTTGACGGAGCAGATCGGGATGTAGTGATGCCAGAAGGGCGTTGACCCGAGAAGGCGACTTCTCGGCCAAAGGAAGCGAACGGCGCCAACCAAAAGCAGGTCGCCAGGCCGCAAGAGAGTAACTGCCGGCCAGTGCCATCGGCACAAGGGACCGAAAATCCCTGACAGCTGGTCAGTAGCTCAAAGCGGAAGTCGAGCGCATCTCGACCCGTAAAGAAAGTTAAGGATAGAGTAGAGGCCTTGCTGCTCAAAACCGATAAGCATAAGTACGCCAACGTCGATGCAGGCGACCGAAAAGCTTTCGGCGCTGGAACAGGACGCACGAAGCGTCAGAGGCACCAAGACTGGTGAAATGATCGTGGTGCTGAAACGTGGAGCTAGCGGGACGACTGGCCCAACCCTAGCAGTACACATTCTTCACATAGGTTGCTGCAACTCATATATGACCAGATTTAGTCACAATCAAGTTGCTGCAATCATTTTTGTCTGACTTGTGCTGCTCGGGAAGAGATCTTGGGTGACAACGCCGAGGTTAGGTCGTTGGGGACGGAATTGACTTTCCAGTGCAAGTAACTGGACGAGGTCACGAACGCAGACGACGTCGTCTCTGCCGTCAGAGAGCAGTGCGGTACAAACGTCGTCTATTTGGCACACAGCTAGCCTACTCTAGTTAATGGAGCGAGGGATGTTGAAATCGGCTGGTCAGTAAGCCCAATAAGCAAACTGGACTGTTACTATTGGTGCGTAGAGTCAGGACATAAGTCCTACGACTTTAAGGGCCCAGACCGTAGCAACCTGCGTCGTCATTGTGGTTGGGTATGGCACAAGGCGCAGGAATGCGATAAGTTACCAAAGTGTCCATCTACGCCAGCAAAAAGCAATAAAAGCGTGTAATCTCGTTATGGGTGGACCTCCGTGTGCCATCGGAGAGGAAAACAAGAAGAAGCCACGCAAGCAACACAGCTGAATCTTAACCACTGTGCATCTGTCCAGCAGCTGCTGTGGCAGTCGGTCTCGGAGTCGAGGACCGATGTCGCTCTCCTGTCCGACCCGTACAAAGTCCCTGACTTGGGTCGTTATTTACGTGACTATTTATCCCATGTTCCACAAGGAGCAAGCAATTTATTTGAAACAGGTCGACAGACCTTTATCTACGCGTGTAGATCGAAAGGCCTTGCTGCAGGAATTTCTTGGAGAGACAAGAAACTATGCTTTGTGCACCTTATATTCTATCTACAATAAGGAACATGTACCATATATGAAACAGGTCGACAGACCTTTGGTTACGCGTGTAGATCAAAAGGCTTTACTGCAGGAATTTCTCCAATAACTCCACTGCCCATGATTTTATAGTTGACGTATCAACCATTCGAAATTTCAGCGAATTTGAATAATTACGCGCTTACTAAAGTAATTCGAGCGCTGCAACATCGATACGTTGCTTGTTCCAAGCCTCATTTAAGTGCTTACGGGTTGAAATGTTTTGAATGTGTGATATTTGTCCCTGAATTATTCGAAATACGTGCGAAAGTGCAATGGTTGTTACGTCAACTATGAAATCATGGGCAGTCCAGTGTACTTAGTTTTGATCAGTTAAATCAGTTAAATGAATTAAATACCAATTTACTGTTTCATATTCCAAATTATATAATTTCTTACATTATTTATCTTTCAAAAGATTTTTTTGTGTAAATTGAAAGGAATTTCTTTATGATTAAGGATTATCCCAGATAATAAACAATCGGATCATAGCATTACTGTTAGATGTAGGAGCGACTCCAATTATAACAAATTATACCTTTTGATAACGACTACTTAGCGGTAAATGATTTACAATCTACCTACACCCGCAACAACGGAGCCAGCAAACGACTTCGATTCCATATCTCAAATCCGTTCTTAAGAAACCGAACGAAATACTGTCGATAACGGATCGATAGACTATGGCAAGGTAATTGAAAATTAACGACACCCGTCGCAGAATGATTTATAATCAACTCACACTGGCAGCAACGAATTGAGCAAACGGCGCGCCGATGACTTCATATCTTGAATCCGTTGTGAAAAATAGAATAATCATTTGAACGTGCAAACAACATCATTGATACGGCAGTACATACAGCAATCATGTGATACAGACGACACTTTCATGCCAATGATATCAGTGAACGACACCCGTTTAACGGCGTTAGTAACAAAGCACTCACAAAGAACGACAAGAGACTATCGCAGATTGATTGGACGACACTGATAGTCTGGCCGTTTTGAGTGGGTTTTCCTTAGATTGCGTCGATTTACGGTTAGTATTTTATTGCTTCAGTTCAACGGACAACGAGCGATTATAACGCAATACACCACGATGTGCGTTAACGGATGAAACGACAAAACTTCTCGAGGAACCATGGAGCGCGAAATGGTGCAAAATGCTCTCATGTGGTAAAATGGCCCATCACATAAAATCTCTTGTGAAATCGTTTATATTACATTTCTGAAAGAATGTTATCATTACAATTCATATAAATTATTCCAAATTAACTGCATATTACTCGGCGATTCGGCTGTGAAAAATAACTTGTTGCTAAATATCTTGGTTGTGGGTAGAGAGTAGGAGGATGTGGACACGTAGACTCTCTTTCGCACATTTAGTTCAAATCGTCCATTTCGGAAACACGTGCTATGCATATGCACAGCCAAGATATTTAACAAAAAATCACTCATTATCAAGCTACATCAAAAATGTTGAGAAAAATCCCCTTATTTTCACCGAAATTTAAAGATTAGCGATTTTTACACCTCCCTGGAAGATTTTCGTTCAACCTGCGAAGATGAACAAACAACCATGCGTTCACCATTTACCTATTTTTTGTGCAATTGAGTTATTTTGCACCACCATTCGGGCATTTGCCTCAGGTCCATTAATAAAATTTTAATTTAATTATTAATAATTAAATAATAATTAATAATATTTTAAATACAAAGTCACAAAACCTTGTTGTTTTGAGTAACATTTTTTGTAAATTTTGCATCTACACGTTAAAATGGTTCGGTATTATGGTTTATATTGGTAAAAATATCGAAACAGCTATATTATTCTACTAACTGTAATTCAGACCGTTTATTCTAGAGGTCGTCATAGCAATTTTAAACCATTATTGAAGTGAACCGCAGTTAGGTCGTTACAAATATTTAATACAAATTATGTCCTACTGGTCTCCGAAAGGTCAAGCGAAAAAGATCATAGTAGTCAGTGAGATCGGGTGGTTCATTTTTTGCGCAGCGGTATCATCCTTTATGGCAAAAATTTTGTTAATTTTAAATGTGATTAATGTGTAGTGAACGGAAGAGTCGAAACTAGTACCCATGGAGGATCGGGTGTTATGAATTGAAATCTGAGTACCAGTCCATTGCTGATGCAGCCCCCAGATGCTGATAAAATAGTGTACCCAAGCGAGGAAAGTCGGATGAAGCAGTACTATTTATTTATTTAGTTTAGTTTATATATAACACTGAATCAACAATTTACGCTACAATACACGGTTTGAAGCCGCATCTCTCCATCCTCAAATGCGCCCCACGCTCGTCAAGTCGCTTTGTACCTGATCAGCCCACCTCGTTCGCTGCGCTCCACGCCGTCTTGTATTTGCTGGATCGGAAGCGAACAATATCTTTGCTGGGTTGCTGTCCGGCATTCTTGCAATATGCCCTGCCCATCTTACCCTTCGCCACCGCACACCGTCTTCTTGCACAACGCCACAAATGGTTCTAAGGGGTCGTACACTAATTACGTAAGCACTTATGGGGGGAGGGGGGTTCTGCCATTTTCTTACGCTCCATATAAATAAAAAAATATTTATATGGGAAAAATCTTACATGGGGGGAGGGGGGTTGAAAATCCCAGAAAAATTGCTTACGTAATTAGTGTACGGCCCCTAAGTGTGTGATATAGATATCTGTGCAATATGAATACCCTAAAAATAGAGATGTAAGTGGTGTCATTGCATAAGTAGCATAACGACCACCCACCAAGCCACCCACCGCTAGGCAATATTCGCCTCTACGGTTTCGCCACCCAGCACACAGCATGCCATGATTCTGCATCTTTCTTAACACGACCACCGGCGCGAGCACACACGTTTTCCCCGAACAGTCTCCCATCACTCCGACGTCAGTAGCCAACGGAAGACCGACCAGCCGAATTGCAGCGAGAATCTGAACCTCACACTAAGCACCCGTCTCTCGAATACTCCGAGTGCTTGCAAGTCCTCCTCGAGCATTGTCCATGTTTCATAACCATAGAGGACAACCGGTCTTATCAGCGTGTGACACATTGGGTGCGGTGGCGAATCTTTTTGGCTTCAGACCATGCTTAGCTTAAATGTATTATTTTGCTACCTTTGAATATTTTGCTACAGGGAGAGCTAGAATTTAATTATGGATTTTTGATGTATATAGGATGGCTCATATAGCTTTGAATTTAGGCCAAAACAAATTGTGAACTACCCCTAATACTTCTAACAGTGAGGAAAAAAAGACTGCAATATTAAGTGAAATTTAAAAGAAAAATTGTTCAATGAGAAATTAATTCTACTAACCTAATTAACACTACTCGCATCCCATCATTGCCGACCAATTCTGCGGATTCGTGTTTCCGGTGCATGAGAAGAGAGGATGAGAGCATGAGAGTCAAGAGGAGAATTGCCCCGATTGAGACCGAGGGATTAGGGGACAGGCAGTGGATTCGAGACCGTGGAAGCTGACACACATCGTCGCATGCTCCCGAAAATGACTCGTTCTTCCTAAATCGCACCAATTGTGTTGGACAGAGAGTCTGGAGTTTTGGATCCCTAGTGGTAGTGTTAATATAGCCCATGGACACGCGAACCGCTTTGTAGCATGACTGGTGTGCACGTGACATTGTCGCAGCAGTAAAAGGGAACCGACAGTCCCAGGCATCACGTGGAAGACTAGTTTTTCAAGAAAAGTATCCGGAAGGCCTTGGCAAGGAATTTACCCAGCAGGCATCCAAAAATCGAGGTGGTGGTAGCGAGCTCTAGGCTGGTGGCCGTCGAGCCATACGTGGCGAGTGAGCGGCAACGGAAGTTTTGGTGGTGAGGGGTGTTGTGAGGTCCAGCGGGAATACCCCCGCTCACACAACCCAAAATCCGATGAGTTGCCACCCCGCTCACGAGCTCTAGGGACATCACCTTCAAGTTGGCGCTTCACCCACTTACTTAACTTACTTCGTCAACAACGTTCTACCCGGGCGAAGGTTAACCCAGCGGAGAAACTTCATCCACACCCGAAGGTGATCCCAAACCGCAGCACGAGGATCGAATTCCAGAAGCCAAGTCAGGATCCTAGTAAACAGCCACTACGATAATGTGGATAAATACGCAGCTTTGATACCGACCCTGGGAAGAACGGTGCCTTCCCCGGCAGCCAATCCTCAGCCTGTAGCTGTGAAGGTATGTTCCCGTCCGAAATCTTTTCGCATGCATTATTTTTTCACGTGTCACGCTTGAACGAGGATTTACACTCTCTAAGTAGATGATTAAAATACAAGCAATTGAAATTGAATATTAATAAAACAAAATACATGGTAATTTCGCGAACCCGAGTAAATGAGGATGTCTCTGTTGAAATTGATGATGAGACAATTGATCGCGTCCGCGATATTAAATATTTTGGCGTGATTATTGATGACAAGCTAAAATTTGACATACATATTGACAATGTTATCAAGAAAATAGCCAAGAAGTATGGAATTCTCTGTCGATTAAAACACGATTTGACTATTGGTAGCAAAATATTCTTGTATAAATCAATCATCTCTCCTCATCTGGATTTTTACCCTTCCATCCTATTCTTGGCTAACGATACACAAATATCGAGAATGCAGCGCTTACAAAATAAAATAATGCGTTTGATTTTAAAATGCGATAGATTCACTTCTTCAACTTTCCTGTTGGACGCCTTACAATGGCTGTCAGTGAAGCAAAGAATAGTGTACTTGACTATGGTGTTCATTTTTAAAATAATAAACGGTTTACTGCCTCGATATTTGAGTGATCGATTTGAAAGAGGAAGTGATATTCATAGATATGATACAAGACACGCGGATAATGTGCGAACACCCTATTTTTTGTATGGCGCTTCACAAACCTCTTTGTTTTTTAAAGGTATAAATGTTTTCAACTCGATGCCTTCCCACATCAAACGTGCAGTCACGCTAACGCAGTTTAAGAGACAATAGGGGTATACATATAACGGCGTAGGTTGCTGCGTATCTGATTATAGAAATGTTTCACACTCAATCACTAGGGACATATTTCAAATCGCCTATGAAACATTTCCATAAACAGATACACAGCAACCTACGCCGTTAACTGAATCCCCCTAATGTTTTTCACACGTCAAAGCTGCCTTTTGAACAGCTACCCGGCAATTTTTTACCCGTTAACACATGTATCTTGACGAAGTTTTTGAAAACGGATGATTTGTATGGACCATTTTTATTTCTATTATATATTGAGGCATTAATAAGCTATAACGTTCGCCTCGATGATGATGATGGATTTTATTTTATTGACGTAGTTTATTTCTGAACCTTTCTTTGTGTAGTCCAGAAAAGTTTGAGCATCGCGCGCGGATTACAAATATGAATGATTTTGAATTTATTCAAAAACTTGCATAATTCGAGCTGTTGAATCATGCTTTTGAATTAGTAGTAAGCCTTTCTGGTAGATTATTTTGTACTCACGGTTGTACCGAAACTTTTGTTATCGACGGAGCGGTTTCACAGTTTTTGATGTTTGGTTGTCGAACCTAATGATCCATGTTCAGATGCATGTGAGCAGAGCTTTAAATATTCGATTATTTTTTATGAAGCCCATCGGCCTTCTTTGTCACTTCACTTCTGAACATATTCATATTCGGCTCTGCACCGTCAATTTTCAGAATGAATATGGGTCAGTGAGTATTTATTTGAATATCACAAATTATTAAATAATCGTAAAACTGAACACATGTTTGATGATTTAAATAAATACACGCATAGATCTAATCCCAACGTTCAATTGAGGGGCATTTTTAGCGCCAAATGTCAATAGGGGTATTCACTAAACGGCGTAGGTTGCTGCGTATCTGATTATAGAAATGTTTCACGCACAATCATAAGGGACATATTTCAAATCGCCTATGAAACATTTCTATAAACAGATACGCCGTTTAGTGAATACCCCTAATATAATCAAGGCTAATTTTGTTTTTTTCGCGCGCAGTTACCATAATCAGTGGTAATCATTTGAATGAATTTATGAAGAAGTAAACTGAGTAAGTCATTCTATGTTTGGAATAATCAAAACACGAATGTCAAAAGTCGGAGTGAATGTACTTCATGAAAGTGAATATTTCATGCTCTGCATGTGAGTTTCAGATTGCGATATTGGTTTGTGAAAAGAACGCGATGTTTGGCGGAGCTTTTGAAATCTGTGCGAGAGGTTTCACAAGTTTAGCTTTTAATAAGCTCCATGTATCACTACTGTTGATTACGAAAATTCTAGGTGTAGTTCTCTAGTTCATTTTACCAATATATTTTTTTCTGTACAGTATGGAATTTTATTTTGGATTTCAAATCTGTATATACAATCGGATCGTTTGTTTGCAAAACCGATTACATTGATCTTATTTAATTTTCTTAACTCGTCCAGCTCAAACCTTTGTAGGGGTATGTGGCGGGACCATCATCATCATCATCATTATAAGTGTCCAACGACTGCAGCAAGGCCGCAACGAATCCCCTTTTTCCTCCTATTGGCAGTCTAATGTTGCATGAAGAAGAAGCAGAAAAGATGATATTCGGAAAAATTTGCACGGGGAAGCATACGTAGAAAATTTTGAAACTCTTTTTAAAAATTCTAGAAACAATTTAATTAAAAATGGTTAGCAGTACGGGGTCGGAAATTTCTTGTATAATAACAACATCATTTCGATTAAAAATTTGATTTACTGATATTGCACTTCACACACAGTATAAGAAATTTCCGACCCCGCACCCTGTTAACCGTTTTTAATTAAATTGCTTCTAGAATTTTTAAAAAGAGTTTCAAAATTTTCTTCGTATGCTTCCCCGTGCAAATTTTTTCGAATATCATCTTTATGCTTCTTCTTCTTCATGCAACGTTTGTTCGCCAATCCTTTCCGAATCCTTTCTTCTTAATGCTACTTAAATAAAAAATTATAAAATGAATCTTTCATTTCATTTATTCATTTATTCAGACTAAGTCCGAAGTGGCCTGTGCGGTATATAAGATTCTTCTCCATTCGGCTCGGTCCATGGCTACACGTCGCCAACCACGCAGTCTACGGACGGTTCGCAAGTCATCTTCCACCTGATCGATCCACCTTGCCCGCTGCGCACCTCGTCTTCTTGTGCCCGTCGGATCGTTGTCGAGAACCATTTTCACCGGGTTACTGTCCCACATTCTGGCGGTGTGAGTAATGGATGGTTCTCCCAACAGCTGATGCAGCTCGTGGTTCATTCGCCTCCTCCACGTACCGTCCGCCATCTGCACCCCACCATAGATGGTACGCAGCACTTTCCTTTCGAAAACTCCAAGTGCACGTTGGTCCTCCACGAGCATCGTCCAGGTCTCGTGTCCGTAGAGGACTACCGGTCTAATGAGCGTTTTGTAGATTGTTAGTTTGGTACGGCGGCGAACTCTATTCGATCGGAGCGTCTTGCGGAGTCCAAAGTATGCACGATTTCCAGCCACTATGCGTCTCCGAATTTCTCTGCTGGTATCATTTTCGGCAGTCACCAGTGAGCCCAAGTACACAAATTCTTCTACCATCTCGATATCGTCACCACCGATGCAAACTCGCGGTTGGTGGCTCACATTGTCTTCTCTTGAACCTCTTCCTATCATGTACTTCGTCTTCGACGTGTTGATGACTCCGATCCGCTTGGCTTCCCTCTTCAGTCTGATGTAAGCTTATTGAAAATTGTACCACTCGTGTTAATCCCTGCTCTTCGTATTACCCCTTCCAAAGCGAGGTTGAATAGCAGAC
The DNA here is from genome assembly GCF_024139115.2 of Armigeres subalbatus. Taxonomy (NCBI): domain Eukaryota; kingdom Metazoa; phylum Arthropoda; class Insecta; order Diptera; family Culicidae; genus Armigeres; species Armigeres subalbatus. The sequence continues at coordinate 163,148,455 of NC_085139.1, forward strand.
ACGAGAGACCATCACCTTGTTAGCCTTGAACTCTCTCTATCTGGGCTCGAGTCTACAACTAATCCCTCTCAGGGTCGGCATGGACATGGGCTGATCAGGAAGAGCAAAACACACGTTTATCTATTTCACTACACTGGTCTATTTGATCGTAGGGCTTACTTACAAAGAGTGTGTTTGTGGTGAGTGTATGCCGGCCGGCGTGTGGGGGTCAAGGGAAATCAGCAGCGGTTAGCAGGCGATGGACAGCGGCGTCAGGGTCGAAACGGTGGCTAGCTTGGATGTTGTGGTGGGTGATGGTGCTTCTACCACATCTATTGCTTTAGGTAGCAATCATATCGGACTCGATGGCAACGGGTGTTCGTGCGCGGGATGATCCGAGCAATCCGACTCTCTCGGGTAGCGGACCTGGAGGGCACTCAGGGATTCTCCCAGCGAGGGGCTTTACAGTGGCCCGAATCTCCCTTGACTTGACCTGGATCGAGGGGAACAGCGTATGCTCGATTTGGTTGACGGCAAGTTCTCGTGGAATGGTCGAAAATGCAGGAATCTAGAAAAGATCCCAATGGGTCCTGCACGTGGTATCAGAAAGAGGGCCGAATTTTAGGTCTTTGCTATCAAGTCATGAAATATTATTTCATACCTGATTCTGCTGTTGGATACCTCGTAGGTATGTTATTTTCCAAACACAATGGCCTATTGTAAAAGATACTCAAACTTCGGCCTTTTTAACTTTGGTTTAAACTTGCACTGATCTTAATCGATTGGCGGTTCGTTTGGAAAAGACCTCCAAAATGGTTCCGAACTAGTGGCAAACCTCTCTTATTCCTCGTATCCCATCTTTCCTTCCAATCTCCTTATCCATCCAAAATTTCCCGTTTTCTTCCCTTATTTGACCCTGATTATAGTGTAGCTTAATGTATGTCGGTGGGTGTCTATACAATAATTATGTGTTTGATTTGACCGTTTATTCTAAACTCTAGATATATAATTTTATTACCGCTTTTCCTTAATTTTAGGCGTCATTTACATTTGGCATTCTGAATTTCCGTTTAGTATGTTATACTATTATACTATTTAGTTTACAAATGTTTAATTTCACATTGATTCTTATTAGAAACAAACATTACTGATTATCAGAATCGATTTGACCCGAACAGCAGTATAGTGCAACTCTGCTGTTTCACTGTGTGGAGCACTCGCCTGCTGTGCTCAATTCTCTACCAGCTAGAACCTCTTCCATAGGGCAAAGAACCTAAACGGTAACACTACCCTACCGTCCCCTTAAAATAAAGTGAAAATAAAATTTTCGATTTATTTTAATCATTAATTCTAGTTTTCGAATTATCTCCACCCAGGTTTGAGCTGCTTCGCTATTCCAAGCTATTCGACTTTCACAGTACTAAGCAATCGATTATAATTTACCAAATAGTTTTATTATATCTACTCTTTAAACGTGCAATTGTTAAACGCTTTACGTTTTATCGGATCATTGAATTGGCTTTTATCTCCCAGAAATCTAAGCACACTCTTTGTGCTTAGTTTAAGAGATCTAATCTCTTCGACTCAGTGAGTTCATCAAATGGAGATGTTCTGCAATCGTTCTTTGGCAGGACTGAGAATCAGTTGGTTGGCTATTTGCTGTTGTTATTATTGTACGAAGGGTTCTACTGAAATTTAATGAGTGATTGAACAATTTGAAAATGTTGCTAGGTGCGTAACACAGACTGAACTAGTTCTTGGAAGGGTCTGCTTTGCGAGTATTGGAAATGGGCATTAATCAGTGATAATCATTTGTCGGTATTATCCCAATATCGCGAATTACGCTCGAAGAAACATGAGAATATTGTTGTGACGAAATGGTGAGGATCTTCGAAGTAATCTGGATACTGTGTTCTACGTCCTGTCAAAACAATTACGTCTCATTTGCTCACTTTCGGATTGCGACTGTGACCATGACTTTGGCTTTGGCTTTTCATCTATTTTATGACGTCTTCTAATTATGGTGGTGCTAACTTTATTATTGGTGCTATTATTACTAGAACTTCTAGAAACTACAAACTGCTGAAAATTCTATAGTACATCTGGAATCCCCGGCTTTAAATCAGCCGCAGAGAAAATCCCCAAATTCTTTCCTGTTTCATCCTCGAGTTCATAAGAACTAGTACCACGCTTGGAAATTATTTTGCAGGGTATGTAAGCGGGTCCTAGTTTCGAATTAAAGTTATCGACTGCAGATGACAAAGCAAAACTTCTACGATAAACCTTCTGCCCCACCTTGTAAGTTGGAGCTGGTTTTTGGAAGCGTAAATTATAACTTTTCGTACTCCGGTCGTGAGCTTTCTTAAGGTTTTTATTACCAAATCATGAACGGTTTTATCAATATTGAGCTTTTGTCCATGTCTCTCGTTGTCGGAGAGTTCTCGCGTCACTACATCCACCTGATGTTGGTCTCCCTTGACACAATCTCGTGTCCAAACAGGATGCGATAAGGTGAGAACCCGGTTGAAGTATGAAGAGTGTTATTTAAAGTATGCTCAACTTCGGATATTTTGTGTCCCAAGTTCTCTGATCCGATTTGACGTAAGTTCGGATGCAAGAGTTGATAGTTCGATTTAATCTCTCTACGGGGTTGGCCTGACTATGATGTCGGGCATTAGCCCAGTGCACAACCCCGTGTCGTTCTAGAAACGTTTTAAACTCGTTACTGAGGAAGCTGCTTGCGTTGTCGGTGATCAAAATTTCTGGTACTGAGTACCTCCGAAACCAGTGTTCCTCCAAAAGTTTCGTTATTATGCTCGAACTAATCTTTTTAACCGGAAGAAGTAACGTCCACATCGAAAATAAGAAACGTCCACTTCGTGAAACCTGACAATGACCAGCCTTACTTCTGGGAAGTGATTGGATAAAGTCAATAGCCATAATTTAAAAAAGGCTTCGTCGAAATTCTTTGCATCCCCATTGGTGGGTGCTGTGAAACATTTGAAGGTTTGCACTCCTTACACGTCTCACATTTTTCAATAAATTTCCGAATAGTTAAAGCCATCCGTGGCCAAAAGTACCTTCTTCTCATGATGTCCAACAATTTATCGTACCCAATATGGAAAGCACTGTTGTGTTCCGCTCGAAGGATGCTTTCTCGAGATCCTTCGGGCACACAAAGTTTCCATTCGAAAACATAATCCAGTGATTCCGTTTTGGAAGGCACATACTTAAACAGTTTTCCGTTTTCTATTTTGAAATCTAGGTGGTCATCTGGATTGGATTCTACTTGCTTCAGTAGTGTAGAGTACCATGCGTCCTCCACCACAAATGCATCTACCGCGCGAGACAATGCATCGGGAATTATGTTGTCCCTACCACGACGATGACGAATTTCCATGTCGTAACCTTGGAGCTGAATGCTCCAACGACTTAGCCTTGAAGAGGTTCTCCATTTGCCTTTCATAATATGAGTCAAGGCAGAGGCATCCGTTACAACCGTAAAGTGCGTACCATCAATGTACGCTCTAAACTTCTCAATCGCGGAAAGCACTGCGAGCCCTCTTTCTCCGACGCAGCATATGATTGCTGTGCGGGGAAAGTTTTGCGAAAAATATGCGATAATTTTCTCTCCTTCTTTCTGCTCTTGTGTTAACACGGCCGCAATCGCACAATCGCTTGCGTCCGACTGTATAACAAACGGTAGGTCAAAATTAGGGTTGCTAAGAACTGGTGCAGTAATCAAACACTCTTTGATTTTGGAGAAGGCTTCCTCTGCCATATCATTCCATCGAATAGATTTTGCTTTATTTCGAAGCAAATTTGTCAATGGTGCGGTATACTCACTAAAGAGCGGAATAAACCGCCTGTAGTAATTGGCCATACCCAAAAATCTACGCAACGATCGGATTGAATTCGGCCTCTCATAGTTTATGATCGCCTCAATTCTCTCTGGGTTTGGCCGAAGACCATCAGTCGAGAGCATATAACCTAAATATGGTAGCTCTGTTAGGCAGAACTTGGACTTCTCCATGTTTACTGAGAGATTTGCTCTCTTCAATCGTTCAGCTACCTCTCGTAAGCTTTGAATGTGGGCCTCAAATGTTTCGCTCACCACGACAATGTCGTCAAGGTAAACGAAAACCCCTGGTTCCAATTCACCATATCCCAGAACCTCATCCATCAGCCTCGCCAATGTTGCTGGGCTATTGACGAGTCCGAAGGGTAATCTGGTGAATTGGAACAATCCTCTCCCTAATATCGAAAATGCAGTGTACCTTCGTGAGACGGGGTCTAGTGGAATTTGCAAGAAGGCCTTAGTTAGGTCTATAGTTGACAAATATTTGCAAGACCCCAACCTACTAAGTATTCTGTCCTGGTGAGGGAGGGGATAGGCGTCTCTCTTAGTGCGTTCATTCAAACGCCGGGCGTCTAAACATAATCTTATCTCCCGGTGGGCTTTACTACTGGTACAGTACTTAGAGCCCAATCACTCTTTGCCTTTTCGATTACCCCTGAGTGATCATTTTGTCTAGCTCCTTGTTAATTTTCGACTGTATTTCTGGAGAAGTGGGGTAGGGATTGATGCGGATTGGCGGTGTGTTTGTAAATTCGTCTTTTATTTCTATCTTGTGAGATATCAACAGAGTTGTATCTAACACTTCCCTCCACTGATCCTTTAAACAACCCCTTCACTTCCTCCAGTATTTGTTTTTGAGATTCGCTCAATTCATCGTTCTCTTTTCCTACAACTGCGCTCAGCTCCGAAAGTTCAGCTGACTGGAGAACAGTTGGCTTAAGTTTGAAAACTTTCCAAAAGTCTTCATATCCTAAAATTAATCTTCGGTTCAAATTAGGAGCAATCAAAGTTGGGATGATGTGGCATTCGTTATTGAATGTTACGGGCAAATTAACGTAACCTTTTATTTCAACCAAAGCCCTGAAGCGGTTTTTATATTAGTATTTGATGGATAAATTTTTAATTTTAGCTCTCACTATTTTCATCGAACCCACCCCAAGGACGGTTCGTTGAGCTCCGCTATCAAGTAGACCGATCAGTTCTTTTCCCAGTATGCTTACTTTGACGAATGGTCGTGCGTCTCCGCTAACTTCAATGAAAATTTCATTGATATTATACTCATTGTCGTAATCTTGATCTGTAATTGGCTTAAAGCCATTTTGCAGTAATCTTGCTTTAATCTCATTGAGATGGGGAGGATTTTCTGGGAACGCATCGACTACCTCCTCTAAGCCGAGCTCCTGCGTTTTTTGCACAATAGGGACAAGTTTTGTGAGTACATCTGAAAAGCCACAGATACGACAGAATTTTCTTCGGTCTACTGAGCACTCTCCATAATGATGACCTTGTTGTCTGCAATTATAACAAACACCTATGGCAGGACGCTTGTATTGATCAACAAGTTGTTGCATCGTGCTTTTGTTGATCCTTCCATTGCGTTCCAGCCACTATTTGATTGTGTATGCCTACTCTCACCTAGTTTGGACTCAATATGCTCCATTTTTGGCTTATTTGTGTCCTGCTCTTTACTAGCTTTATCCGCTTTGGAAAAGCATTTGGAGTTTTTTCAAGCTTTTGTGAACCTATGATTTCATTCACTTGAGCGATTCTTGTACGCGAAGTTAATTCTACAGGTTTCTGAAAATTCGCCCAATTATTGTCATCAATAATTCTGCCAAATCGCTTCAAATCTGACAACGACTTAACTCTTGCCCCGGTCATTGCGTTCTTATAATCGAAACGTAAGTTTCGCCAAACAATTTCGAATCTCCTTTTCTCTGACATAGGGCGTGTCATTGAATGGAAAAACTTAAGCATGTCGTGAAAAAAATCGACAAATCGTTCACCTCTAGCTTGCCTTCGGTTCGTGGCCTGTATTTCCAATTGAAAATCAAGATCGGGAGGAGAAACTCTCTCCTCAGATCTGATTTCAATTGCGACCAAGTTCGAAAATCTCGGTTTTCTAATCCTTCCATTAGCCAGTCTTTAGCTCTCCCTGTAAATAAATGTATTGCTCCTCTGAACAGCTCACGATCCGATATTTCTTCAGCTTTACTTCTCATCTTAACCTCTTTCAAGAACTCGCCTAATCTACGACCGTTGTCTTTGCCATCATATTTTAGTTTCCAATCAGATATTGGGACTCTTCTCAACGGCTTCCTAGAGTATTTCCTACTATTTCTGTGTTTCCTTCTCTTCTCACGCTTTTCGTATGAATCGGAGCTTTCTATTTCAGATGATAATGAACTCTTAGAATACGAGTCGTCGGTGGACTCAGAAGCGAAACTCATTATCTTGCCCTTCTTTCTAAACGAACTCGTTGATTGCTTCTGATGTCGGCTACCTGTCGGTTTGGTTACTGTATAGTGTTTCTTTCTATCGTTCATCATGTCTGTCTCGTTTTCAGAGGAGCTACTTTCCAACTCTGAGCTTTTTGGATCTATTTCTTGCTTATTGAATTTCACTTTTGGTAATTTCATAATTTCTTCTTTTTCAGGTTCTGTTTTGTTATCTATTGGCTCCAGCTTAGGGAAATCCAACTTTGTGCATTCAGGCTCTGTTTTGATTTTTTATTCAATGAAAGCAGAAGCTTTGAGTCGACGCTTTCTTTCCAAATTTTCCTCAGCTTCTTTAATTCTTAGTTTTTCCTGCTCTATTTCCTTTTCTTTTCGAGCTTTTTCTTGCTCGGTGGTCTGTACCACGAAATTCTTGAAATGCTGTATTAACTCTGTATTAACAGTATCGCCTTTTTCATATTCCGAAAGTTTCTTTAGAATCGCTTCTGACTTTATCATTGATTTGTTCAGCTCTATTTCCTTTGCTTTCACACTTGGTTCAAGTCCTCCGTATGCTCCGTCTTGGCCCTGGTCAGAGTCAAGATTCAAAGCAGACGCCGACTCATTAAGAATTTCTATCTCGCTTCTAATTTCTTGCAGAGCTTCATTCACATTCTGTTCTAGTTCCTTTGATTCAATTTTATTTTCCTGATTGTTTATCTCAGGAAAATATTCCTGTAACAAGTGTATTGTACACATGCTCAATTCTTGTATTTCTTTCACACATTTATGTGCTCGAGATGCTCGGGACAATAGATAGCTTCTAACCCGGTAATGTACTAAGCGTGTCTTAAGCTTTTCACGTTGACGATTATCCGTTCTTGGATTTTCCAATAAACCTCCTATAACCGCTAGCTTCGCCCTAATTATAGCAATTTCCTCTTTCACACTCCTCCATGTTGTGGATTGCACTACCTCAACGCTATTTATATCCTTCTCTTTCTTCATCTGATCCTTAAGCTTCCGTCTCTTAATACTCTCATGTTCGTCAAGCCCAAACAATATATTACGAACTAATAACTCATGTTCCACTTCGTCAATGGACAAGTGGGGAAACGTCCATGCTCTTATACATGAACTGCAAATCCATCACTGCAAAATCTAGCTTTGCCAATCGATAAATAATACTAATTATCAGAACCAGTTGAAAACGGATTGCAAAAAAAATTGAACTATTCTAGAACTATCACCGAGTATTATTTCTGTTTAGAATCAAGACCCATTAAATAATCAAGATCTACGCATCATCTGACCGATCAAAATCCCGGATTTTGGTAAATTAGTTATTCTATTATCCACTACTGTGAGTGTACGCGCACTAGTAAGTGCAAACGATTCGAAAATAAATGTAGCTTTGATGTAAATCCAATAAAGGTTGGGTGGATAGGTAGTCACTCGTCTTCAGCACGTTGCCTTCTGAATTCAGATTTCACTGGTACAGAATTCCCTAGCCTATTTCTCTCACGATTTTACGGTGTTGCACTCCTGATCAGTGCCGTCGTATAGTTAGTTGGGCGCCATTTGTTAGCCTTGAACTCTCTCTATCTGGGCTCGAGTCTACAACTAATCCCTCTCAGGGTCGGCATGGACATGGGCTGATCAGGAAGAGCAAAACACACGTTTATCTATTTCACTACACTGGTCTATTTGATCGTAGGGCTTACTTACAAAGAGTGTGTTTGTGGTGAGTGTATGCCGGCCGGCGTGTGGGGTCAAGGAGGAATCAGCAGCGGTTAGCAGGCGATGGACAGCGGCGTCAGGGTCGAAACGGTGGCTAGCTTGGATGTTGTGGTGGGTGATGGTGCTTCTACCACATCTATTGCTTTAGGTAGCAATCATATCGGACTCGATGGCAACGGGTGTTCGTGCGCGGGATGATCCGAGCAATCCGACTCACTCGGGTAGCGGACCTGGAGGGGCACTCGGGATTCTCCCAGCGAGGGGCTTTACAGTGGCCCGAATCTCCCTTGACTTGACCTGGATCGAGGGAACAGCGTATGCTCGATTTGGTTGACGGCAAGTTCTCGTGGAATGGTCGAAAATGCAGGGAATCTAGAAAAGATCCCAATGGGTCCTGCACGTGGTATCAGAAAGAGGCCTGAATTTTAGGTCTTTGCTATCAAGTCACGAAATATTATTTCATACTTAATTCTGCTGCTGGATATCTCGTAGGTATGTTATTTTCCAAACACAATGGCATATTATAAAATTTAATCAAACTACGGTCTTTAACTTAAGTCTTAACTTGTACTGATCTAAATCGATTGGCGGTTCCTTTGGTAAAAGACTTCCAAAATGGTTCCGAACTAGTGGCAAACCTCTCTTATTCCTCGTATCCCATCTTTCCTTCCAATCTCCTTATCCATCCAAAATTTCCCGTTTTCTTCCCTTATTTGACCCCGATTATAGTGTAGCTTAATGTATGTCGGGTGGGTGTCTATACAATAATTATGTGTTTGATTTGACCGTTTATTCTAAACTCTAGATATATAATTTTATTACCGCTTTTCCTTAATTTTAGGCGTCATTTACATTTGGCATTCTGAATTTCCGTTTAGTATGTTATACTATTATACTATTTAGTTTACAAATGTTTAATTTCACATTGATTCTTATTAGAAACAAACATTACTGATTATCAGAATCGATTTGACCCGAACAGCAGTATAGTGCAACTCTGCTGTTTCACTGTGTGGAGCACTCGCCTGCTGTGCTCAATTCTCTACCAGCTAGAACCTCTTCCATAGGGCAAAGAACCTAAACGGTAACAACCTTGACGTAACCCTCTGTGGGTTTCGAAGGGACTCGAGAATGCCCCTGACACTCGAACTACGCACATCACCCGATCCATCGTCGCTTTGATCAACCGTGTCAGTTTATTCGGAAATCCGTGTTCGTGCATTAGCTGCCATAGCTGGTCCCGATGAAATGAATCTTTCATTGATTTTGTTTTAAGAACTGAGCCTTAGGTGCATGCTTGTACCGCCATCTCTTTCTGTTTGTTATGGTCCGCTTCAATTGTGAGTCTTCTCGAGCATGTGAGTGACCGACCCGAGATAAGAGTAGCCCTGAGCTAGCCGAAGCTTACACCACAGAAGATGCGTCTTTGTATTTCACGACTGAGATTGTTATCAGCCGTTAGCAAGGATCCGAGGTAGACGAATTCCTCGACCACCTCGAAGGTATCCCCGTCTATCGTAACACTGCTTCCCAGGCGGGCCCTGTCGCGCTTGGTTCCGCCCACAAGCATGTACTTTGTCTTTGACGCATTCACCACCACTTTTGTTGCTTTACGTTTCAGGCGGGTGTACAGTTCTGCCACCTTTGCAAATGTTCGGCCGACAATGTCCATGTCATCCGCGAAACAAATAAATTGACTGGATCTGTTAAAAATCGTGCCCCGGCTGTAGCACCCGGCTCTCCGCATGACGCCTTCTACCGCAATGTTGAACAACAGGCACGAAAGTCCATCACCTTGTCTTAGTCCCGGCGATTCGAAAGAACTGGAGTGTTCGCCCGAAATATTCACACAGTTTTGCACACCATCCACCATAATTTTCCATAGCTCCACGCGGTCTATACTGTCGTATGCCGCCTTGAAATCAATGAACAGATGGTGCGTTGGGACCTGGTATTCACGGCATTTTTGAAGGATTTGCCGTACAGTAAAGATCTGGTCCGTTGTCGAGCGGCCGTCAACGAAGCCGGCTTGATAACTTCCCACGAACTCGTTCACTAATCGTGACAGACGACGGAAGATGATCTGGGATATCACTTTGTAGGCGGCATTAAGGATGGTGATTGAAAGTTTTCACACTCCAGCTTGTCGCCTTTCTTGTAGATGGGGCATATAACCCCTTCCTTCCACTCCTCCGGTAGCTGTTAAGTTTCCCAGATTCTGACTATCAGTTTGTGCAGGTAAGTGGCTAGATTTTCCGGGCCCATCTTGATTAGCTCAGCTCCGATACCATCCTTACCAGCTGTTTTATTGGTCTTTAGCTGTTGGATGGCATCCTTAACTTCCCTCAAGGTGGGGGCTGGTTGGCTTCTATCGTCTGCTCAACTGACGTAGTCATCTCCTCCGCTACCTAGACCATCACTGCCTGTGCTCTCAGCGTCATTCAAATGTTCCTCGTAGTGCCGCTTCCACCTTTCTTCGATCACCACACGTTCATTCGTCAAGATGATCCCATCCTTATCCCGGCACATTTCGGCTCGCGGCACGAAGCCTTTGCGGGATGCGTTGAGCTTCTGATAGAACTTGCGTGTTTCTTGAGAACGGCACAGCTGTTCCATCTCCTCGCACTCCTCTTCTTCCAGGCGGCGTTTCTTCTCCTGAAAAATGCGGGTCTGCTGTCTCCGCTACCGTCTATAACGTTCCACGTTCTGCCGGGTACCTTGCTGCAGCGCGACCGCCCGAGCTGCGTCCTTCTCCTCCAGAATATGTCTGCACTCTTTATCGAACCAATCGTGCCGTGGACTTCGTCCCATGTACCCGAGGTAGTTCTCCGCTGCGTCGTTAATGGCTGCTTTGACTGTATTCCAGCAGTCCTCAAGAGGGGCCCCATCGAGCTCACCCTCTTCCGGCAACGCTGCCTCGAGATGCTGCGCGTATGCAGTGGCGATATCAGGTTGCATCAGTCACTATAGGTCGTACCGGCGGTCGTCGGTACCGAACATTGTTGATGACGGATAGTTTTGGGGCCCTCCTTAGCCGTGCGGTAAGATGCATGGCTACAAAGCAAGACCATGCTGAGGGTGGATGGGTTCGATTTCCGGTGCCGATCTAGGCAACTTTCGGCTTGGAAATTATCTTGACTTCCCAGGGCAGTATCATCGTGTTAGCCTCATGATATACGAATGCAGAAATGGTAATTTGGCTTAGAAACCTCGCCGTTAATAAATGTGGAAATGCTTAATGAACACTAAGCTGCGAGGCGGCAATGTGCCAGTGGGGGATGTAATGCCAATGAAGAATGCCAAAGAAGAGTAGAAGAAGGATAGTTTTGGGCGCAATTTAACCATCACCAGATAGTGGTCAGAGTCGATGTTAGCGCCAGCTTATGCAACAAGCGATTGCTGAAATTCTGAGAGATTGATTTTCTCACCAACTCTCTCCCCGTGGAATTCGACAAAAAAATTTTCTCCTCATACTAAGCTGGGTCCAGGGCTGACAATCGTCATCGTCATAGCACGAAATGCCACAGTAGCGACGAGTTGCATTGTCTTCATTGCTACTCTACACATCGTCAATGACGCGCACGACGTTAGTTTTCGTCGTGTAACCAAATCGTCCTGACGACATCGAAGAACGAAGACTTCATACCGTTATTCTTCAAGCGGCAGCTGCCATGCGAAGATTTTTACTAATTCTTTGTAATAATGAATTTGAAGCAACGTATGAAAGCGTTATGAATGTTTTCGATACATTTATGTTACCAAATATTCTACTATTTGTTTATTTGAGACGCTATTATGTTTTTACCAGTCCGTCTATAATGACGTGCAATCAATTGTGTGAAGAAGTGACGACGAAAATCGTCATAACTTTTGGCTGCGCGACTATCGTCGTGGTACGCATGCGGCGCGAAAAAAACGAATAGGTGTTGCGTCGTGCAATGTTATGACGAAGACTATTTTTTTTTCGCTTTCTTCATACGACGAGAATGACTATTGTCAGCCCTGGCTGGGTCAGTCTAATCTACACAGATGTACCGAAAAATCGTTAGGCCTGCCCCCTGCACTCACTGCAAGGCTTATGAATAACCATGCGTCTCCGTTATCGCCTCAGTCAAATACAAATACTTTGATTGGCTATGCCAATAATGTTCATACCAATGTGCGAACAAAAACATCCTGTCAGCAATATGTACATACAAATCTACCGAAGCTTTAAGCTTCTCTTTTTCTAGAAGATTTTTTGACGTAGTTTTGAAAACAGGCATTCCATCTATTCGAATTCAGGGAGTCCACAAAGTAAATAATGCATAATAATAAAGTGGTCTAAATTGAGACCTTTTTGAAATCCATCTTAATCTTACGTGCAAACACTAATTATTATAATTAATTGGGCGGGAACACTCTAATTAGTGGCAACGACACGACTGTCGTCTAATAACCGCACTATAGCCCCGTCAGAGCATGTCTCGTCGTATGCAGATAATAAATTGAAAGCTCAGATAGCAAAAGCGAGATTAACATAATTTTCTTCTTGTTTTAAAATTAAGACTCCGTCTGGTCAACAAATCCACTACATTTGTTTAGCAAATCATGCAGAACTTGTCTAGTAACTAACTTTGCTGTAGTTTGTTGGACTGCTGTCCTTATCTCAAACAAGCAAATTCTAATCACGAAATCGTTGTATAACATAGCCCTCTTTTCTAGCAGAATGAATATATGTGCACTACTCCACTGTAGCAATCACAATCGCTCATGTGAGCCTAGTGTAGACGATACGACAAAATTATTCAAATTGTGCCTCCTAGTTGGATATGTGTATTATCAGTATTCTAGCTTCGGGGGTTTCTAGCTTGTGTTTTCAAGTAGCAGAATATGAATTACTTTGAAATATTTCTTGCAATAATATGATATCCTACCTTACTAGAAATGACGTTTCAATCAAACGTGGCTGACGTATTTCAATACTCGTTATATTAGGTACTAAAAAGTGGTCCTGTTCGGAGCACCTCTATTCCAGGCACTGGCTGTGTGAGCACAGCAGCACATGCGAACGATTCACCCCCCAGAACGCTGGCATAAATGGGCACAATTTGGCTCTGTACTTTGCATAATCAAAATTCAGATCACAACATCTCTCCGTTGACAAGTGAGAAGAAAAAAAGGACGATACCGGTCCTCCAGAGATCACAAATTAGCCTTTTTAGCATTCAAAACGTGGAACTTGTTCGCTGGAGTATGCAGGTACTCAGCTGGTACTGGTGGCTCAGGTTGACGATTTTGTTTGTATCGTCCCAATTCATTCGTTCTTACTTGACATATGCGGTGGCAAGGTGAATATGAGCAATAAACAGCTGTATGATATTCATGGTGTTAGTTATTTTCGATGTGATGAATAAGAATTTTGAAGGAAAGAATATCTTTTATTCAAGATTTCTTACTCTTGAGCATTAGCATTAACATTGAGCAATTCGCACAAATTCGTACGTGGTACAGGTCTGGACTACTGTACTGCCTATGATATTAAAGTTGACGTAACAACCATTGCACATTTCGAATGATTTAAGGACGAATTTCGCAAATTCAAAACATTTCAACCCGTAAAAACTCAAATGAGATTTGTAACATGCAACGTATCGGTGTTGCAGCAATTGGATTACTCTAGTAAACGCGTAATAAGCCGAATTCGTTAAAATTTTCAATGGTTGATACGTCAACCATATGCAATCATGGGCAGTGTATGAGAGTAGTACCACTTTCATCTGTTACCACAGATATTGATTTGGGACTAATCACTATCTCTTAGATAGAAGCAATGCACTTTCCAATAGTCGATATCTTTCCTATCCATCGAAGGATTTCTAAAATAATTGCTGAAGAAATTCTTGAAAGAATTCGTAAAAGCATTTCCGAATGAATTTTTGAAATATTCTTATAATTCCTTCTTTGAGTTTTTGATTAAATATCTAGAGAAATTTTCAAAAGAATGTCTGGATTTATCTCCAAAGTAATTTCCGGAGGATTTTCTGAAGAAATCCCTGGAGGAAACTGCGAAAGAATTCATGGAGGAGTGTCCAAAGAGATTCTTGCAGAAATTTAAGAATGTTGGAAATTTTTTCAGCCGTCTAAGACGAGTTAAGTACGAATTTCGAAATTCCGTTCGGAAATTCCTTCGGAAAAATCAATGGAAAATCCTTCTTCGGGAATACCTACGAAAATTGTTTTTTTAAAGAGAAATACTTCGTTTAGAAATCGGAAATTCGGATCGGATCGGAAATTCCACTAGATTTTTTTTTTAATTTCCTTCGGAAATTCCTTTGGAAATTCCTCCGAGCATTCTTTTACTAATTTTTTCATGTGTTTCTTAGGAAACTCATTCGGAAAATCCTTTTCAGAAAATTTCTTTAGTAGATTGACAGTTCGACTGCTTATGTTAATCTATTTATAATATCCGAAGTAATTTCTAAATGAATTGTCAAAAGATGGACAAAGAACATCTTCCTAAAGTTTTGAAAAAAATAACAAATTTCTGAATGAATTGCTAAATCCGAAGGCCTTGGGGAATTTCTAACTAAATTTCCGGAGGAATATCCGAAGGAAATTCGAAATGAATTTTCAAAAGATGGATAAAGAATATCTTCCTATAGTTTTGAAAGAGAATTCTTAAGAAATTACTGGAAGAATCTCTTTGAGAAAATCCTGAAATAACTGCTGAAGCGATTCTCTTAAAATATATGAAGAAATTCCTAATCCAATTTCCTTAGCATTCCTACAGAAATACTTTTTGCGAGGTTTCTGCTTTTCAGTATGGATATTTTTAGAACAACCGTTTAAGATCTGTCCCAACGTTTCGGCAAGTTTTCTTAGTTGTGGTTCTTAGACGTTAGACGTAGACGTAGAACCACATTCATGATGTTTCCCCTGATGAAGGCAACAAAAACTTGCCGAAACTTTAGGACAGATCTTAAACGGTTGTTCTAAAAATATCCAGACTGAAAAACCGAAACATCGCAAATAGTATTTCTTTAGGATTAGGATTAAGAATTGGATTAGGAATTTCTTCATATATTTTTAGAGAATTGCTTCAGCAGTTATTTCAGGATTTTCTCAAAGATATTCTTCCAGTATTTTCTTAAGAATTTTCTTTCAAAACTCTAGGAAGATATTCTTTGTCCATCCTTTCAAAATTCATTCAGAAATTCCTTCGGAAATTTAGTTAAAAATTTCCCAAGACCTTCGGATTTTCAGCAATTTATTCAGAAATTATTTTAAGTATCAATCGCAAATTACTTCAAAAGTTCCTTCGAACATTTTATCTAAAAATTCCTTTTATATATCCGTTAAAAAATCTTCCTGAAATTCATCTAGGACTTCCTATCCCATTCTTTAATAAATTTACTGAAAAATATCTTCCAACAAAAAAAATCCGTTATGTATGAATTTGAGAAGGAGTTTTGGTTTAAAGAAAAGTAAGTCCTGAAGGAATTTCCAGAGGATTTTCCGAATGAATCTCTGGAGGAATGTAAAATGGGATTTCTGGCGTATTTGATAAATTATTCCTGGACTGGAGAGAATTATTTGGGGATTTCCAGAATAAATGTTTGAAGAAATTTCCAAACAAAAACCTGAAATCTAAAGAATTTTCTAGATTTATCCTAGATTTTTTTTTCGAAAATAACTCCAAGAAGTCCTTCAGAAGTTCCTCCAGGAATAATCGAGTAATCAAAACTATTATAAAATCGTTTTTTTTTTTCAGAACAATTTTGGTGTACATAATTAAATTTAAGGGAAAATTTTCGATTTGGTGGGTCAAGTGCCCCTTTCTTCCCCAGCCTAACTCTGTTAGTACTCCTCGATGGACTCCTCGTACACGGATATCGGCGAATCCTATTAGGTTGACCCCTGGTGGGAGCTTTTACCTAAGCTCACTATCGTACATCATGTTCCACATATATGTGTAACCGTTTGGTTACAAATTGTTAATTTTTGTTTTGTAATTATGATGTTGTTTCCGAACCTTCACGTTTCTCGTGTAAAAACAGCAGAGAAGCGTTAGGGTTTGGTATTGCTGTAATGGCATGAGAGTGCTATAAAATATACAACATGGCACCATGTTTGGAAAAATGCCATGTTGGATGAAAGCGAATTACAAAATTAGCGGGAAAGTATGGGAAGAATTTGATATAAAAGAGTAGCCATTGCCCAATTTCGGCCTCTTAGTATATCAGGCGTCCGTGTGCTGTGAAGTGGAAGTGAAGTGCAGAATTTCAAGTAAACCCCCCGCTTTTCTAGCAAGAGCTAGTGTGAACTCCGGAGGAAAAAGTGTTCAGGTAATTCCGAACCCTGTACTGTGGAACTTGAAGTTAATTCTCGTGTCCATTATGACCTCTTTTGTCTCTTCCTCTACCTTTTGAGGTAGATTCCGTTCAGCATACGGCTCGGCCCGCGAAGCCAATCGGCTTCCGCGCCTAACCGTAAAAGACCGTGGATCCTCAAAGGACGACCTTAATCTCGGGCCCTAAGCGAAAAGGAGATTTTCTCCCTCGGCCGTCCAAGGTGGCTAAGACACGGCCGGCCGATCGCGTCTACGAGGGAAGACGCCTGCCCACCATCGTCCAGCAACGCCCGCTGGTTCCGTAGGACGACGATCGTCTGCATAGCTGCTCGCCTCGGTATTTCGGCAAGATTTCTGGCCGCAGAGCTGGACAGGAGTTGCTGTGTCGGCCATTCTGCTCCCGTCACAAACAGCAGCAGCGGTATGTACTGGTACCAACGTTTAAAATAGGTCACACATAACAAATTAACACACAAATTTATTACACAGAACAACACGCCACAAATAGGAAAAATAAAATATGTACAAGTAATGTGAAAGTTCCTGTGTAGTTAGTTTTTGTTTACCGCGAAAAACCCTTGATTACCCAGTAGTTAGCCGACCCTGGCATTGCCGGAGAGTCTCTTGCATCTTGGTTGGGCTCGCTACTGCGTATTGTCGATCTAGTTTCATATGGAACTGGGATTTATCCCTTCAGAATACTTGCCGTGATGGGGGCGTTAACCAAACCTTCTTTGGCTCCGGAGTTCAGTACTCGATTTTCGAAATTGCATTCTAGAATTCATTTTCACACAAATTATTATTTTTTATTTATATGGAACGTTAGGAAATTGCTAAACCCTTCTCCCCCTAAGTGCTTACGTAATTAGTGTAGGAAGCCTGAATGTATTGCGGACGTTAAGGACATTCCTCACGGAATCCAAATTCAAAAGTACTCGCGTTTTTAAAGGCACACCATTCAATACGGAAGCAACACACAACTGTCATTTTTATTATTTCAGCTTTGCTGAGTCGCAGCATACGTGGAATAATGAACATGAAAGTTGTGCGTTACTTCCGAATGCCGTTTGGCCGAACGCCATTTGGCCGAATGCCGTTTGGCCGAACGGGTCATTTGGCCGAAAAGTTAAAAAAATTGACATCAAATTACGAGTTGCGAAGAGTGAGAAATGAAACGTGAGTAATGTGAAGTAAGAAGTGAGAAGTGAGATGTGAAAAGTGAGAAGAGAAAAGTGAACAGAGAACTGAGAACAGAGAACTTCTTCCTTCTTCTTTTTTTCTCCTTCTTCCTCTCCTTTCTCCTTCTTCCTTCTTCTTTCCTCCGTCTTTCTTTTTCCTTCTTATTTTTTCCTTCCTTTTTTTCTTCCTTCTTCGTTCCCTTCTCTCTCTTTTTTCTTCTTCCTTCTCTCTAATTCCTTCTTCCTAATTCCTTCTTCCTTTTTTATTCTTCCTTTTTTCTTCTTCCTTCTTCCTTCTTCCTATTTTTTGTTCTTCCTTTTTTTCTTTTTGCTTCTCCCTTCTTCGTTATTTCTTCTTCCTTCTTTCTTCTTCCTCCTTCTCCCTTTTTCTTCTTCTTTTTTCTTATTCCTACTTCCTTCTTTATTATTTCTTCTTCCTTCTTTATTCTTCCTTCTTCCTTCTACCTTCTTCCCTCTTCCTTCTTCCTTCTTCCTAATTCCTCTTCCTTCTTTTTTCTTCCTTCTTCCTTCTTCCTTCTTCCTTCTTCCTTCTTCCTTCTTCCTTCTTCCTTCTTCCTTCTTCCTTATTCCTTCTTCCAGCTTCCTTCATCCTTTTTTCTTATTCCTTCATCCTTCTTCCTTTTTTCCGTCTTCCTTCTTACTTCTTCCTTCTTCCTTCTGCCTTCATACTTTATCCTTTATCCTTTATCCTTCATCCTTCATCCTTCTTCCTCCTTCCTTCTTCCTGTTTTCTTCTTTATTCTTCCTACTTCACTTGTTTTTCGTTTTTCTTCCTTGATTCTTTCTTCTTCTTTGATTCTATCTTCTTTCTCTTTCCTTCTTCTGTTTTTATTCTTCATTCAGATAATTTCAACTATTCGGGCAAACGGCATTCGGCCAGATGGCGTTCGGCCAAATGATCCTTTCGGCCAAATGGCATTCGGCCATACGACATTCGGCCAAACGCCATTCGGTCAAATGACCCTAAACCCTTAATATTTCACCGAAACACATTATGCCAAATTCATTTTCTCAGAATAGCATTTGGCGGTATATAACTTTCGCGGTATGATATTTAATGGATAATACCCTTTTCAGAATGACCTTTGTCGGAATACCGTTTTTCAGAATGTTCTATTAAACAAATTGACATTTTATTAGATAAGTGTGGTTTAGTATAGCAGCAGTTTTGAAACATATAATTGCAAATATATTTCCTTTATTATACCTGGCAAGTGTGCTCCTTTAGTGAATGAACTATCTTCTCTTTTTGCCTTATTGCGGCCAGACGTTCTCTCTCTCGAGACGCCTTATACCGGACAGACGAGTTTATTTAAAGAACACATTTTCTCCTTCATTCGAATTATACCACATGCACATTTGAGGAAAGCATTTTCACTTCCTTTCCACTAATTCCGGTCAATGCTATCGCCTGAAGAAGGCATTATCACCTACCGTCGTCTTATATCGAGCAGACACGTTGATTTTAAGAAGACACCACACTATCTTTTCCCTTTGCTTTAAACCGGGTAGATGCGTTCATCATACCGAGCAAACTTATTCATTTAAAGAAAGGATTATCTCCTCACTTTGCCTTATACCGACCAAATGCGTTCATTCAAAGAAAACATTGCTTTCTTTCACCACATTGTCTTCATCTTCAATGACGCTACATTCCATCTAAAACCTGGGCTGTGCTTCTACTTAGTGTTCTATTTGCATTTCCACAGTTATTGAAAACTTTCCCGTGCCTGCCAGTTGCATTATTCCTTTTTCCTTCTTCATTATTTCTTCTACCTTCTTCATTATTTCTACTTCCTTCTTTCTACTTCTTTCTTCCTTCTTCCATCTTCTTTCTTCCTTCTTCCATCTTCTTTCTATATTCTTCCTTCTCCTTCTTACTTCTTCTTCCTTCTCCTTCTTCC
This sequence comes from Armigeres subalbatus, assembly GCF_024139115.2. Classification (NCBI taxonomy): domain Eukaryota; kingdom Metazoa; phylum Arthropoda; class Insecta; order Diptera; family Culicidae; genus Armigeres; species Armigeres subalbatus. Next base: position 163,167,903 of record NC_085139.1, read on the forward strand.
TGTTTTCTTCTTTATTCTTCCTACTTCACTTGTTTTTCGTTTTTCTTCCTTGATTCTTTCTTCTTCTTTGATTCTATCTTCTTTCTCTTTCCTTCTTCTGTTTTTATTCTTCATTCAGAGAATTTCAACTATTCGGGCAAACGGCATTCGGCCAGATGGCGTTCGGCCAAATGATCCTTTCGGCCAAATGGCATTCGGCCATACGACATTCGGCCAAACGCCATTCGGTCAAATGACCCTAAACCCTTAATATTTCACCGAAACACATTATGCCAAATTCATTTTCTCAGAATAGCATTTGGCGGTATATAACTTTCGCGGTATGATATTTAATGGATAATACCCTTTTCAGAATGACCTTTGTCGGAATACCGTTTTTCAGAATGTTCTATTAAACAAATTGACATTTTATTAGATAAGTGTCGTTTAGTATAGCAGCAGTTTTGAAACATATAATTGCAAATATATTTCCTTTATTATACCTGGCAAGCGTGCTCCTCTAGTGAATGAATTATCTTATCTTCTTGCCTTATTGCGGCCAGACGTTCTCTCTCTCTCTCTCTCTCTCTCTCTCTCTCTCTCTCTCTCTCTCTCTCTCTCTCTCTCTCTCTCTCTCTCTCTCTCTCTCTCTCTCTCTCTCTCTCTCTCTCTCTCTCTCTCTCTCTCTCTCTCTCTCTCTCTCTCGAGACGCCTTATACCGGACAGACGAGTTTATTTAAAGAAGACATTATCTCCTCCATTCGAATTATACCATATATGCATTTGAGGAATCACTTCTTTTCCACTAATTCTGGCCGATGCTATCACCTAAAGAAGGCATTATCACCTACCGTCGTCTTATACCGGGCACACGCGTTTATTTTAAGAAGACATCACACTATCTTTTCCCTTTGCTTTAAACCGGGTAGATGCGTTCATCATACCGAGCAAACTTATTCATTTAAAGAAAGGATTATCTCCTCACTTTGCCTTATACCGACCAAATGCGTTCATTCAAAGAAAACATTGCTTTCTTTCACCACATTGTCTTCATCTTCAATGACGCTACATTCTATCTAAAACCTGGGCTGTGCTTCTACTTAGTGTTCTATTTGCATTTCCACAGTTATTGAAAACTTTCCCGTGCCTGCCAGTTGCATGAATGTCCTGTGCAGCAAGTACAATGGACGTGCACACGTCATTTGAAGTTTGTATGGAAATTACTGTGAAAACTGACCCATATGTGGAAGACCGTTCCGTGAGGTTGCCCATGAACTATTTAAATATAATCAACACATTGCCTACACAGAATACTTCTCAAGCTGAAAGGCAGTTGTTGTTGCGAAGCGATTTCTCGTTTGAAAGCAAAGTTATGAAGAAAACAAAAATGCTCATTATTGATATTGATGTTATTCTTTTACGTGTTAAATTGAATTTCCCACGATTCAGTATTTCCTTAATTACTTTTATTGCGAGCATCTAATCGTTTCGCAACAAAGATGACCTGTTTCCTTGTAAAATTTCTTATGTTGCCGATGTACTCATATGTTTTTAGAGCTTAAAGGGTAACGTTGGGGAACGGTTTTCCATGAAAGTTACTGTTTTCATAGCAATTTTCATACAAACTTCAAATCGAATTTCAATTGATCACGCAATTTACATCCAAATTAGCTAAAAATTCAGGAGGGTTAATAAAAAGGCAAATGCAATCGTTTAAGCATCGGGGGGCAAAAAAGTCAAAATTTGAATCACTCTAATGGACACACTGTGCACAATGGATCGAGAATCGAACTCACATCCTCTGGATCGGCAATCAAACGCCTTTGCTCGTCACCATCGCTTTGTGCTGCATTCAAAAAGAAAAGAGAAGCATTCGGGAAATTGTTATTCGGAAAAAAATCCATTCGGGGAATTGGTTTTCAGGGAATTGTCGTGCAATCAAGTTTTACATTTTTAACGTTGGATTACGTCCTTCGGATATATAGGGGGGTCATTCTACAGATTAAAATTATAAACCGTCAAGAAAAGTGGTCGGAAGTATTACCTAATATCTTGTCTGAGGGAGATGCAGCAAAAATTAATTCGCATAGATGGCGTCTATAGTGTGTCGGCGGTAAATCATTTTCTGTTTGCGGCTTCCCTCTTTTCTGTGGGTGCGGCTGGGGTCCTGAAAAGGGCCGTTTTGGGAGGTGCTACGTCCTTATCTTCGTTTATTTGTAGCTGGTGTACTTGGTGATGGCATTGGTTCTCTTCGAGACGGCGTGCTTGGCCAGCTCAAACGGCAGCAGAAGGCGGACGGCGGTCTGAAAACGGCCGCGAGAACTAGTCCAGGCTTGGCAGTATCCGATTGCAATAAAGACAATAAAGAAGTTTACTTTCAAGATTCTGATTTTGGTTTCCTTCTGTTCGTGATTGGAAAGGCGTATACTATTAAAAACAAAGCGATTAGCTGACACGAATTTTCTTTAAAATGCAAATCTTAATTGCTTGGCGTCGCGTCGGCAACAAATTGACGACAGTAGCAGAATCACAAGCGCTCGTCGGAGGATAACGCTGCAAAAAATGATATGCGTTCATAGACAGTTTAGACCACACTATGCGTTACATATTAAGTTAATACAAAACAATCAAATTCACTAAATAAATAAGTATTCTCATTTTTTACTTATCAAGTACAAAATGTAGCATGAGCAGAGGAAAGGATCGAAGTGATACGTCATTTCCACATGCGTTGAAATGAAAAAATGTCCAAGAGCTATCGCGCATTAAATTGACTAATTATTAATCACCTCACTAATACGAAAACCGTTACAACCTGGATTGTATTTATCCCCACCGGTACTCAACCATTAACCTATTTCGGGCCCGTTATCAAATCAAACGAATAGATGACCGTCGAATTGCAATTGATAACGCCCGTTAGAGCACATGGCGGCGAGGGTAAATTTTATAACGAAACGTGATAAATAGAAAACCATCCGCCCTATTAGATTGGGAGCCATTGTTTCGATAAGATAAAAACCATCATATACTTCTATCGCTACACATTGTAGTTCAAGTGCAAGAATTCGGCCGTTACCGACGGTTATTGATCGATGTGGGTTTTGATGTTTTGGTTTTAATTTGCATCCATGTTTCAATCGCAAAAGGTATTTGCATCGATACTGTTTATTAAACTTCTAGAATGAAGGGGGTGGTTGGGGGAAATTATTAAACAAACAATTATTGGCTTTCCCGGGCAGAAGCCATGAACAGAATAACAAAATATGATATGGACTTGATTGATATAAGAGATAAAAGGACAGGCAACAATATCAAAAATTTGCACCGAAATATCATTTAGATATATTAAAGCTTCTTTAGATATCAAGATATGCTATGAATAAGAACAAACTAATGGCACATGATATTGATCACTTATTACTGATAGCATAGCTTGATCTCCTCATGATATATTAGTGCAAAATTTTGATATTATCGCCTGATCTTTTATCTCTTATATCAATCATATCCATTATCTCATTTTTCTATCTTATCAACATTTGATATTATTGAGCTATTCTCGTCTACTCGGGTTACTTTACGTCAAAGCACATCCGTCTTGAATTGGATATCAAGATATTCACTTTATTCCTCATCCCACCATAGTAATGGTGCGTGTTCTTTCTTTCTGTATAATCTGTGCATACATGTTCTGATTTATTGTGAGGTGAATCCCACATTCACTTGATTTGGTATGTAGGTAGGTTCACTGGGGATTCCCGCCTGCGCGGCGTTATCGGTTTGCGCTAGAACTGCCCATCTATATTAGCGCAAGTACGACGTTACTCGTTGCCCGTTAGTAAGTTGTTTAAAGGTGGCTGTTTCGCCTATAATAAGTAGGTACAAGAAATTTTGGTTTTGTTTTGTGTTATCGACGAAGATCCTGTTACGAAAATTTCCAATACCGTACCGGATATTGAGCCCAGCTACCTTCTGTTTGTAGCTATACGTCTAGTAGCATACGTCATATTGAGTTTTTTTCGCACATTCTGTATCTCTGTATCATTCTGATACAAAAGTCGCTTACTGTTTAACGATTCATATATTAATACGAATTCAATTGAGATTGTCGGACAAGTGCCTGAAAAATAGACGAGGCTATTAAGGCGTTTTTTTGGCGTAAAAATATATATTTTGACCGGAATTCTGATCTCGTTGTCTTAAGAAGCTAATTTTCAATAGGAAACCTTTGGAACAGGATTCCCCGTCGAATGCAACTTGTTGTGAGAAAATCGATTAATCGCACGCACATGCATGCACAGACTAAGTTTTTCAGAAGTGTTTTTGCTACAGCTTTTGTGAAAGCGGAATTTTTTTTTTTTAAAACGCTAAATTATAATATTAGTTTTTTTATTTGAAACTAGTCGAACCTGCCCGATCTTACTCGGATTTTATTTTCAATCTGTCAATCGTTGATTGCAGTCGTCTATAGATCGATTTCAGTTCGAGCTGATCCCAAGACGAATCGATTTGTAGTCAAATCTTGCAAATCGGTCCAACCGTTCGTTCGTGAGTCTAACCGCCGGCTTTTCCCTTTCAATAAAAGATAAAAGATAAAAGTTATATTGCCTCAAAGGAAATGCAAACTCATTTTTTTATATTGAGTAGATGGGCATTACACACTAAAACATTTCTCTGAAGTCTCTTGGCTAAAGCTAATGTTTCAGGGTCGATATATTTTCACAAATTTCTTGGTCAAAATCACTGTTTCGTGGCACGCTTGTTGTATACAAATTCATTTAAATAAGCGCCCTGGAAACCAAATATACTGCCATTAACAAACGAAGCCACGTATGAGCAAAATTTGGGTTCAGTGTTAATATGAAAAGTGAAAAAATGGTGGGTTGTAATTTGGCGTACATGTCACATGTCAGATTAGGTTCCATAGTTCACCACCGTAGATTGTAACATTATGATATGCTTCTACGTATTACATTCAAACTTTGTTTTGTAAAGATACTCTCAATTATAGGCAGTAAAAATTTCACAAATTTGCAGCTGTCTGTCCGACTCCGTCCGAGGGATTTTTTCCACTTTCATCAACGTGTATAGACTGAACCACGCTTGAAGGCCCCACGTTTAGCGCCAGCTGGCTGAGAGCTATCTCCTATCGATACTAATCCGTGGTTCGAGTGGCTTAGATTTATAATGTCAGATTGTGCAATGGGGGTGAGAGATACTACGTGAAACAAACAGATCTGACAGATCTGGAGTGTTTGATTGCATGCCGAAATCAAAACGTGACAATCTCAGAATTAGTCGTGTCTGCCTTCAGACTCATCCATTATATGGGTCTCGGAAGGGCAGAGTGAGTGAACGCGTTGGATTGTCAATACGGAGATTGCGGGTTCAGTTTTCGAGAATAATTTTGGATGCGAAATTTTGGTTTTTTTGGCATGGTGCATTGTTACCACACATATTAATATTTACTATAATAAAGTATTACATAACACCATGACTCAAAATTTTGACAAAACAATTTAAAAAAGCTGATTGGGATACGTAGTGTAAAGGTAGACCAAGCTCCGATAGGACCACAAAATCAGAAAAAAAGCAGAAAGAAATATAAAGCTAGAAGTAGGGTTACTTAACTAATAGAAATCGAGTGGATGAAGTCTGTGCACATTTTAATTCAAACTATTTTGAAAAATAAAATTTGTTAACGCGTTGTGTATTTTCTTTTGAGACGCACTCTGCATCTCAAATTGATAGCTTGATAATATAAGATCAATTATGGGACATCTTGAAAAATAGTTTAACTATGATTTTTTTGAAAATCATGAAGCGTTAAAGCCAATCCTGTAGTATCATAGATTTCTGAAATTTCGTAGACAATCTTTGAAGTCAGATTTAAAACATGCATTTTGAAAAAATCTAGGAATTAGATGATTGATACTACGATTTTTAAAGGAATACTGAGATTACGACAGCATTCATTATTAGACAACTAATTACTGTAAACATGATTAAATTTGCACTGTGTATTGCCTTTATCCACGTAAATTTAGTTGACATTGCATCAGTTTTACTCACGTAAAGTAGAACGAGAATTTTTGAACTCTTACTGGGATTCTCGAAACAAGAACATATTATTGACATTGGCATTGCCAAAAATTAGAAATATTCCATAGAAAATTAGGAAATTTCCAATAAAGAAATCAGAAATCAATTCTTAAATATAAAATTTCTACAAATAATGCAAAATTTCTCCATAAACAATTATGAGTTTTCCACAAAACAACAATAAATTAGCACTTTTGAAAACAAAAATTGCAATTATAGAAGAAGAATTTTCTATAATTGTTTATTGTTAATATTGAATAATTTATGGAAATGTTGTATTTTTTCTGTGGAACATTTGATTTCTTTTGCATTTAAAAGTGCTTATTTATTTTTGTTTTGTGAAAATTCTCCATTGTTTATGGAAATTTAGCATTATTTGTGGACTGTTTATATTTATTTATTGCTCATATCCTGATTTCTTTTTGGCAATTTCCTTTTTTTATGGAAAATTTCTAATTCTTCATGGAAATTTCATTTAGCTGCCGCAAAATATTGGTTGGTTTCGTCGATTTGAAATATTTTATTGCCAACTTTGCAAATTTGACATTTTTGGACATTCTAATTGATATTTTAAACCACAAAGGTTCGGCTGTGGACACCCTTGAAAACCCTACTAAAAATGAAAAAGAGTTAATAAAAACTGCTCGGATTTGAAGAAAATGATCAATTTTTCCACTTCTTTTTCAGTGCCTCTACAGTCCAACTGGAACTTGCTTTTCAACTTAGTGTTTTATTGGCATTTCCAGAGTTATTAACTGAAAGTTTGTTCAAGCCTGTCAAATTGCAAGAATATGTTTTACTCAGGAAGACGAGAATGTATCTCACTCGAAAACATTCATCTCCGGATTGGCAATGCTACACCTTTTCTCGCAAGGCTAGCTGGAGTCCGCTAAATAAGCAATTTATTTATTTCAATAGCGTGTGATTTATTTTAATTAAAACCGAATTTCACAGCCATTTCGGAATTTATGAATGACAACATGTGCCCTCCGTCAGAAAATACGTATGGGTGCGACCGTTCCACTTCCCCTACATCGGCGGTCTTTACATTTTCCTTGAGTGGTACCTCTTCAGGCCTTTGCATAACTTGAGGTACCCCCTAGATTCTTTTTTTCACCTGGAGGCTGACATGTAAAAGTGGGTCATTTCTTTACACTTGGCTTTTATCAAACCAATCAATTCAATTCGACTCAATTTTGAACAAATAATTTCGAATTTCGCTAATTTATGTAGGCTAGATATACCAGTCGTGGCTATCGACGAAGTCGGTGGTCTAGTGGCTACCGCTTCTGCCTTATAAACAGGATTTCGTGGGTTCATTTCCAGGCTCACCCCTTTCCTACTTTGTATTTCTATCTTAGTTCTTTCTGTGTTTCACGTTCTACCAAAAATGATTCCTACTGTTATAGCTTTCCACACTAACAATTCCAAAACCTCCCGTGGCACCTATGAGAGGTCTTAGAGTTCTTTGCATCTTTCTTAAGCACACAGATAGAAAAAGTTGTTGAAATTTACATAAAAGTAATGCACATAAAGGGAATGCCAAAAAGCGCGTAAATTTAAACGATATTATCACCTGAATATATGCAATATAATTGTAAAAAATGATTTTGCTTAATTTTTGTCGTCCTTTGCACCTGAGACTTTGCACCAGTTGTCGCACTAGCGGTCCCAATTTGGAAAATCCCATAAGAAAACAATGGGATTTGTCATAGTTGCTGAAAAATTGTTTCGCTCCAAATAATTTCGGCGTAGCACCAACTTAGAAGTCGGGACTTCCGAACCGAACTTTCTTCCGAAGTTTTATCTGTCAAACTAATTGATGCGTTGTTTAGCGCTTCTTTAGGCGAATCCAGCGCACTACTTCCGAAAATGGGAAAGTCGCCTGTATCTGGAGAAAAATCCAACTTTGCTATAAACAGCGTTCTAACTTTGTTCCGGATAGACAATAGCGTTTAAAACCATTTTGGTGGGAATTAATTGTTTATACACGTATATCCATTGTTCTGTGCCACGAAAGGCAACAGCAATTCAGTGTTTTAACGAAGCAGAACAAAAGAAAACCTATGATGATTCAAAATGGATGGTTCAACTAAGCCATGAGTTTTAAGGTGCTGAGTTGGGTGTATTTCAGCTCAAGATTGATTTGAATTGTTCATAAGTTTTGAGTTTTTCCCAATACTAATCCTGAGTAAAGCTTTGGAACTTCAATCAAAATTTTATCTGCTGTTCTTTCTATACTTTGTACACTTTTCATAATTGTTGTATACAATTTCCATTTGCTCAGGACCACGTTTTTTTTCCCATCGCCCATGCTTTGAACGGTCGTTTTAAACTAAACTGATTACTCGTTTCACACCTAGAGGCGCGTGCATCATTTACCTTTGAATTTGACATCTCACACTAGCGCCTTCTGTTGACATTGTCGTACTTTTTAAGATTTCGTGCAACATGCACGCGAGATGGTGATAAAGTAACTGGGCGATGATTTTTTCTGGAAATTGTTCTAACTGTTACGTCTGTTTGTCTGTGCTACCAGTATGAAGTACATTGTTACGGATAGAAATAGAAATAAGAAGATGTACAGGAGATGATTGGAGGCCTTCAAGAAATAGTTCACATTGGAATGCTTGTGAAATGGGATAATGATCCCTAGTAACATCGTTGTACTTATGTATAATGGTTGCCTAACTTTCTGTGAAAAAAAAATCAGAGGTACATGAAACTTCGATAATAATCCATTTGTTTACACCGTGTATACTCTGAAAGGGAAAAAATAGCGAATGTTGCAAGAAGTTCACTAAACATGTTTAAAAATACTAAAAAAAGAGTTAAGATTTTTTTACATGCCTAAATATTATAAAATTACAAACACTACTTTTCCCTCTTTTAATATTGGTAACTGATTCATTTGATGTGTTTCACTTATTTTAATAAACCCCAGCCCTAAGGTTGTTTGGCCGAATTTTTTCTCCGCATTTGACTGTTAATAACTTTTTTCCCAATTTGTTTTTTATCGATGAAAATATGTCACAAATGTGATCATGACTTGTACATTTGAACCGGTGCCAGCGAAAGTGGTACATAAACCATTTTTGTCAATTTTGGGTTTTTTACACCAACGGATTCTATTTGCAAAGATCTAGTAAGGGAATAACGAAAAAGTGATTTTTGGCAACTAAATCTCGAGATATGCACATTTTATTTTCTGGTGTATATCACAATGGCCATTTCGTTGCCAGAAAAAGTGGTACATGTACAGTTCCACTCACTAAAATCAGCTTATTTAAAAAAAAATTCAGCAACATGACTGTTTAGCAACATAATTTAATCCTATTTTGAATTTTAAAATAGTTTACTGCCGTTTAGAATGATTTTAAAAATGTACATGTACCATTTTTACTGTCAACGTTTTTCGGTTTCTGTTTCCTTTTGTTCCCATTAATAGTGGTACATGTGCAATTTGTTCTAATAAACTTGAAATTTGTCATAAAATTCGCTTATTTTTTACTACAATCTTCAGGCACATCAGTCATAACATGTTGATACAGTTTAGTTTCAAAAATTGAAAATATGAATTTATTATTCGATGTTTTTGGGAAAATGCGTCTCCTGAAAAATTTACTCAATGTAACATGTACCACTTTCGCTGGCACCGGTTCATTTATGGCAGGGCAAACCGTTTTTACCACTGCGAGTTAGTCCCATCGTCCCTAACCCCTAATCCCAAGGCGTCAAGCGATCCGTGCCGAGGGGATGCATGGCCAGGGGGGTGAAATAATAAGCTAGGCCTTTAACGGAGCCTGTGGGGTACCTGGGCACCCTCCACAGTAATTGTCCCTTACCGCGTCATGCTGGGCTCTGCCGTGGTGGACCTCTTTTACCGAGCAACTCGTGGGACCAAAATGGAAAACCAAGTCAATTCTTCAATTAGTGGTAGTAGTGTAGGCGTCAACCCCTTCGCAAGAGGTGGGTTGTTCAGGTCTCCGCCTAGGAGGCCAGAGGCAATAGTCGGCAGCTCAGTGTGCAGCGCCAGCGTGGGTCACTTAACCTTTCTCTCGGCTAAAAAAACGCCGGTAGAGGTTATTGACGGCCCATGGCTTGTGGAGGCGATGAACCGCAAACGCGATGGGCTTTCGGCCTTCGAAGTGGCGACGGAACAGCTGGACGCCATCATCGACTTTGCGTCATCGAAGCATAATATCAGTAAGGACCTCAAGAGGAGCTTGCAGAAACTTCGAAAGTCGATGCTAGACGCCAAGCTGGAGAGGGCGGTCGGGACGGCCAAGTGTAAACCCGTGAAATCCGTGGAGTCGAGGTCTACCCAGACTGAGGCCCAAGGATTCGCGGACTCGTCCAAGGTCGAATCGACCGAAGCCGTGCCAGCGAAGACGGTGGTACCAAAGTCTACCCAGACTGAGGCTCAAGTATTTGCGGGTACGTCGGGGGTGACTCGGGGGGTACGTCGGGGGAGACAGTCTCCAGGGGATGAGCTCCCTGGGGGCCGCTCCAAAATGCGGAGGGTTACTACTCCGAACAAGGGTAGTGGGGCTGGGAAGCTGAACCCCGGCCAGGTACCTCCAAAACCGGGGGAGGAAGGACCTGAAAAGGTCCGTCCACTCAGGAAAGACGGTGGTAAGGGGTTACGGCAGAGCTCTCAGCCGCACCAGACCAGGGAAATAGAGGGGGATGACGCCTCCAGGACCCTGCACAAGAATAAGAGGAAACCAAAGACGTCAAGGGCCGAAAAGAAGGCCCAGGCGAATGAGGGTAGCAAGAAGTCTAGGGTAGGCGCCAATCGCTCCAGGGGCGATGCCCTAGTCATCACGGCGGACGAGGCTAAGTACTCGGACGTCTTGAAGGCGATGAGGAGTGACGTCAAGCTCGGTGAACTCGGCGCCGACGTACGTCGAATAAGACGTACCCGGATGAGCGAGATGATCCTCGAGCTGAAGCGGGGCGTCTCGCAAAAGGACGCCGCCTACAAGAAGTTGGCGGAGGAAGTCCTAGGCGAGACGGTCAAGGTGAGGGCACTCACGACGGTGGTGAATCTAAGGGTTAAAGACCTGGACGAGATCACCGAAGTCGAAGAGCTCGCCATGGCACTGCGGCGACAGTGTGAAGTGGAGACGCCCACCGCAGCCGTTCGGCTACGGAAAGGTCCGGCAGGGACGCAGATAGAATTGGTTCAGCTATCTGCAGCGGACGCCTCCAAGGTAGTCAAGTTAGGGAGCGTCAAGGTGGGATGGTCGGTATGCCCTGTGGGCATATACGAGCAACCCGAAGTTTGCTTCAAGTGCCTGGAACCGGGGCACAAGCAATGGGACTGCAAAGGTCCTGACAGAAGCAATCTCTGCCGACGCTGTGGATTGGAGGGACATAAGGCACAATGCTGCACGAACCCTCCCAATTGTTTGATTTGTTCCAGCAAAGCTGTGAATAGCAAGCACTCCATGGGGGGTTCGATGTGCCCGGCGTTTAAGCGTGCTGCTAAATCACAGTGCAGGTAACGCAGCTGGCTTGCTCGGCCTCGCCCGAGTGTTTGGTGTGCGCAGGTTTAGAGGAAGCGGCGGAACACGTGTTGTTCGTGTGCTCACGTTTTCGCGCAATGCGTGACCACATGCTTGCCACATGTGGCCTGGACACTACCCCGGACAACCTAGTTCGGAGGATGTGTAAAGATGAAGTTGTCTGGAACGCCGTTTTATCGGCTATCGCCCAAATCGTCTCGGAGCTACACAGAAGGTGGCACGTGGACTCAAGGATGGCTTGTTCAGGCGCAAATAAGAGGTGGTCCAAGGGATCGGAGTCGGCTTCATGGGTCATACCGGTGGTCATGCTCTGTGGTCGAACTCGATCCTTTTATCGAACAAGTGGCCGCGCGAAGAACAACATGGTATCGTCGCTTTCACGGCGTCGGTCAACCGGGCGGGTTCCGAGCCCGAGGACGGAAAGGGGTCCTCGTCAAGGCTGGGGCAGGCGTAGGCACCGCGTCGGCAAGTTCCTCTGTGTGCTGGCGAATAGGCCTTATCGTAGAAAGGTCAATTTGGGGTGCATGCGGCATCATCAAATCTATTCATGCATATAGACAACATGTGAAAGATTTAGTTCGAAAAAAGTATTAGAGGTAACCACTTCCTTCGGCGGGATTTAAACTCATGACTCCAGACCAGGGATTGAATCCTAAAGAGAAAGAGCAAGTCTCTCACTTATCATCTCTGTATACATATACGATATGTAGCATAGCGTGAGAAACTTTTTTCGCAAGCTGTCATGATAGAGAACTGATTGGGGATGTTATACCCCATGATAAATTTCTTTTAGAAAGCTGCAAATGTGGGGAGCACTGGCTCTGATGATGCATTTCAACTTGTTCCACACAGCTGTACACGAAAGGAGCAAAAACAAAGCGAGAATCACCATTTTGTGTGAGGGCTGCCTATACGATTCTGTTTTCTCGCACTTGTATACAAGTTTGATAAATTTGTTATCATGGCTTGTTATGATTCGGAACAGTTTCTGCCTCTCTTTTATCGTTGTTCGTTATCTATCGATAGCGATTTCTGCAAACCCTGCTCCAGACCTGGGCGGTGCGGATAGAATCGATTTGGTTGTCAAACTGAAGCCAACATTTTCTATGGTGCCGTAGCCAAACATTGAAAATTGTGGTTATGTTCGCTTCTGATCTAATATTGAGAAGTATTGTTATTATTTGGGGAAAAAATAAAAATAAACTTTGTTTGAGTTTTGTATTCGTTGTAACAAATATTCTCACATTATATTTCGAGTGGAAAATTAGTAGGAATGCATCTTAAAAGCACTCGTTATGAAATTTCTTGAGATTCAGCAGCTGATTGGAGCATGAATGTATGTAAACAATCGTTAAGTCATGTAGAGTCTAGCGCATTTGTGCGCCCTCATGCAGCGTGGAAAGAGAAATTCGAAGAGCGGGAAATGTTTAACAGCCGAGTAACTGCAAAATAATTTTATTTATTTTTTTTTATTCGTATTTTTATTTGGTAGGCACTTTTGTGTTCTTGACCGCTACTGTGCCGTGATCTACTGTGGTACTCTGCTGTACAGAGTCCACACAGAATCTATTTTTAGATGTCCATAATTCGTTATTGTTGTCATTGCCAGTCCATATCATCGTGAGTCCATTGTGTTCATTTGTCCATGTGGTATTCAGTGATCGTTGCTTTGTTCGGTTGCCATTAATCGAAGTACGTTGGAGGAATGCCTCCGAGAAGAACAGATTTGTCAGTCGTCATTAAGTAGCCGTGTCGGTGAGGCACGTTTCCCAAAACGCTACCGTACGGACTGCGCTTCTGGCGACTGGCAAGAGTTTGGTGGAGGGGCTGGGAGTATAATTTTATTTATGGGAGTGATTTCAAAACATCCCTCTACTCGCTTGAGCGCAGAAAAGCGGCTCTATCCGCAGCACCCAGCTCCAGACAATTGCTTTCTCTACTAAGCTACGAAGGACCTCCTTGTGAATTTCGTTTCAAGGTTCAATACAATTACGAAAAAAGCTACCAAAATAAGTATTTTTTACAATTATAATACAACTTTTGCCATCACGCATTTTTGTCTCAGGTACCTCCAGAAACCAGCAAAAGTACCCCCAGGTTAAGAACCTTCCCCTTACGTAACGATCCTTCCCCGAATGCATTTTCTCCGAATGAAATTTCCCCTAATGTATCATTTTCGGAGGCAGCAAGGACTATGTCCAAGAGCTTGACAATCCCTCCCCAGGCCACTATGAGTTGTGGTGCTTGGTTAGAACATGAGATTTTCTCAGTGGACTCTGTTAAACTTCTATAAAAAGCTAAAAAGCTGCATGTATCCAGGCAAGTCCAGGTGTGGGACACTAAACAGTGATACGATACTAAGACCTTACACGACGGCCCTCGGACGAGACAGAAGGTTTACGCAGGTGCAATTTATGCCATCGACTTACATATGGGCGTAGCCAGGGTTTCGATTAGGGAGAGGGGGCAACTTTTTTAAGTCTTCTGAATCGTAATTTTACAGCAGTTTTATAAAATCACATGAATATTGGTGTTTGGATTTTTTTTCTTCTAAGTTCCAAAAACATTGACACTAAATATACAACCAACAGTAAAGGCTGGACCACAATAGCGCGTTGCGCGTCGCGTCGCGCTGGGCGTTGAAGTCAGTGTTTTGTACTAAAACGCAACGCCAATAAACGTGACGCATTCACGCCCACAATACAACGTTCACGTTGTGCGTTTATTCAACAACAATATTGCTCATCAGATATTTTTAAATAAAATGAGAACATTATTAACGAACTTAGTATTCAGAAAGAATATAAAATCGGCTATAACAATTATTATCAAAATGCTGCATTCTTCCATAAGTTTTAGAAAACTAGAACCATACATCTGAATTTCTAAACAAATCCTCTCTGAAATAATATTTATTATAAACTAGGCAGAAAAAACAATATGCAAGCTTTGCCCAGTAATTCCTTGGACAATTGCTCCAGGCATTCCGTCAGGAATTCTATCAGGGATTCTTTAAGCAACTTCTTTGGTCATGTATTCTGGGATTCCACCATAAATCCTCCACGAATTCTTTTATAAGTGCTGCAAGGAATTCTTCAGATTTCTTGTGTAATTTTCATAAAATTTTCCGTGAAAGTCTCGAATAATTTCTTGTTCCTCCAAGAATTCCTCCAGGATTTCCTCTGAGAATTATTCCGGTAGTTCTATCGGCAGTTCCTACGGGGGGTTCCTCTGAAAATTCTTCCGGGAATTTTTCCAGAATTTCCTCCGGAAATTCATTCAGACTTTCTTTTTGGAATTCATTTAGGCTTCTTTAAGAATTTATGTAGAAATTCCTCCAGAAGCTCCTCAGAGTTCCTCAAGGAATTCTCAGGGAGGTCCTCAGATGATGATGATGGTCCAGCTACATACCCCTACATAAGGATTAATTCTCCAAGATCTTGTCCGAGAATTCTTCTGTTAGTTTCACTGGCAGTTACTTCGGGGGTTCCTTTGAAAATTCTCCCGGGGTTTCTTCGGAAGTTCCTCCAAGAGGTTCCTTCGAGAATTCCTCCAGGAGGTTCCTTCGAGAATTCCTCCAAGAGTTCTCCTTCGAGAGAGGTTCCTTCGAGAATTCCTCCAGGAGGTTCCTCCGGGAATTCCACCGGTAATTCATCCGGGAGTTTCTCCAGGAAATGCTCCGGGAGTTCTATCAGTAACTCATTTAGCCTTTCTTCAGAAATTTAGCTGGAAATTCCTCCCGAAGTTCTTCCGATAGTTTCTCTGGGAGTTTTTTTTTGGGAGATCCTCTAGGAGTTCTTCTAGGAGTTCCTCCTGAAATTCCTCCGGGAGTTCTTACGGGAGCTCCTCCGGCAGTTCCTACGGGAGATCCACCGACAGTTTCACCGGCACTTCCTCCGGGAGTTTCATCGGCACTTCCTCCGGGTGTTCCTCTGAGAAGGAACTCTCGGACTAATTTCCGGAGGAACTCCCGCAGAAATTTCTGGAGGAATTCCCGGAGAAATTATCAGAGGAATTTTCGGAGGAAGTGCTGGTGGAACTTCTGGAGGAATTTCTTGAAGAACTACAAGACGAATTTCCACTTCCATACTGGAGCAACTCTCCTAAGAACTCCTGGATGAACTCCCAAATGAACTTCCGTAAGAATTCCAGAAGGAACTCCTGAGGGAATTCTTAAAGGACCTCCCGGAGGATTTCCCGGAGGAACTCCCAGAGAAATTCTCTGAGGAACTTCTGGAGGAACTTGTAGATAAAATCCCAAAGAAAGAGTAAAAGAATTCCTGAAAGGAAGCCTGTATGAGTTCCCGGAGCAACTATTGGTGGAACTCCCGGAGGAATTTTCAAGGGAAAAGCCGGTGGAATAGCCGGAGTTGAATTTCTAGAGGAACTTCCGAAATCCCATTTCCCGTGAAATTCCTGCCAAATATCATCCAGGAATTTCCTGTGAAGTTTCTGGAGGGATTCCGAAAGAACTCTTGGAAAAACTCCTGGAGGAGCTCCCGGAGGATCTCCCACAAGAACTTCCAGAGGAATTCTCACAAGGAAGTCCTGAAATAATTCTTGGAGAAGTTCATGAAGGAATTTCTGGAG
Source organism: Armigeres subalbatus (assembly GCF_024139115.2). Lineage (NCBI taxonomy): Eukaryota > Metazoa > Arthropoda > Insecta > Diptera > Culicidae > Armigeres > Armigeres subalbatus. Next base: position 163,184,108 of record NC_085139.1, read on the forward strand.
AAATATCTGAAGGAATTCCCGGGAAAATAACAGGAGGAATTAATGCAGAAATTCCCAGACGAAATCCTGAAAGTATTTCCAAATGAAATCCTGAAAGTATTCCTAGATGATTTGCTGAAGAAATTACCGGATGAATTCTCAAAGGTTTGTTCTGAAGAAATTCCAGAAAGAGCTCTTGGAAGATATCCTGGAGGAACTTTCAAATTAATTTCCGAATGAAATTCTGGAGTAAATTCCGATTAAAGTCCGGAAATAATTATAGGACAATTCCGCGGAAAAATTCCTGAACTAATTCCTGGAGAAGTAGCAGAAGGAATTCCCGGGAAAATACCTGGAAGAATTTCCGGGGAAATACTTGGACAAATTCCTGGAGAAATTCCTACAGAAATGTCCAGAAGAATTCTTGAAAGACATTCTGAAGTAATTGCGGAAAGAATTCCAGAAAGAAATCCTATAGAATTTCGGCATTAAATTGATGGAGGTATTCCCGGAAAAAATCTCGGAAGTTATCCTGGAGGAATTAAAGGAAGAGTTTGTGGAGGTATGCCCGGAGAAGTTCCTAAATGAATTTCTGAAGTAATTTCTTATAGTGAAGTGAAGTGAAATTATGGAGCGTAATCGGAGGATTTACTTCATAAATTTTCGAAGAAGCTTCTAGTGGAATTTTGGGAGGAAATTCCGTATGTATTCTTAAAGGAACTCTTGAATGCATTCCTGAAGGAAATGCCGGAGATTTTTCTGGAAGAATAGCCGAAGAAATATCTAGAAGTAAAACTTGAAGAGAAACAATGAAAACTTCAAGGAATTTCTTCTTCTTCAATTACGCAAGAAAGTTCATTGGTAAGTACCAGGCCATCGAAGTTGAGGGAAGAATTGATGTTGTGGAGAATTGAAAGAAAGTAGAGGGCCGGAAAAAAGTTCAGATTAGTTGATAATTAAATGGGAAAGAAAAAAACAGGGAGTGATAGAGGGAGTAAAAGAATAGTTCCAAATAAAGTGTACTGTTGAGTGAAACACTATGGCATTCCTACTATCCATAGCGAGAATTACCTATCCGCAAGTTACTTGAGGTGAGTGTACCGATATATTTGATTCACAAAGTCTCTATGTAGCTCAAGGGATACTTACCCAAAAATTACACTTGACGATATGCGGCATAAGTTATATTCGCTTATATAAATAGTTTGAGCTATTTCATTACTATTCTTATTAGGTTCCCATCGTAAGTGGTTCCAGGTTGGCCACCGGATGATAACCAAACTTATTTGAAAATATGCGGCATGAGTTTCATGTCCTTTTTAGAGAAAAATCATAAACTGTTCTCTTCGGATTCTTGCCGGAACTGGCTCCATGTTGGCCAACTAAATGTGATCAAGCTTGCTCAGCTGTGGGATGGGTTTCATTTGGTTCTGCAATACATATTACGAAATTTGAGTAGTCGACCACTCAGAGCACAACGACCACCTCAGTGTGACCAAACTCACTTGGAAGTATGTGTCATGAGTTACAATTACTTATGATATAAAAATCACGAGTAGAGAGACGTTGAACGGCACCCATAAGCTGGATTTCGTAAATGTCCTCATTGGATCCCCAGCTGGTTCCCCAAGGTTTCAAGCACACTTGGAAGTACGTGGCATCATTTTCATTCGCTAATAAGAGAAACATCACGAATTTATTTATTTTCGATCTTCATAAATTAGATCAATTCCGTAACTATCCTCATTAGGATCCCACCGGAGCCTGCTCCAGGATGACCCCCTGAAGGTGACCGAACTCACTTGGAAGTGCTCGGCATGAGTTCCTATCGTTTATTCGTGAAAAATCACGAATTTTAAGCCCCCTAACGGCCCCACTATGTTCCATTCCGTAAATGTCCTCATTGGGTTTCCATCGGAACCGGCTCCATGTTGGCCATCTGAAGGCGACCAAACTAACTTAGAAGTACTGGGCATGAGCACCAATCACTTATTTGGGAAAAATCACGAATTTTAAGTCGTCGAACGGCATCAATAATGTGCCATTCCGCAAATGGCCTCATTGGGTTCGCACCGGAACCGGCCCAAATTTGACCACTTGAAGGTGACCAAACTCACTTGAAAGAACTCAACAAGACTTTTAATTGCTTATTCGTGAAAAATCACGAATGTTGAGCCGTCGAACGGCACCAATATGTTCCATTCCGTATATGTCCTCATTGGGTTCCCCTCACAACCGGATCCAGGTTGGCTACCGGAAGGTGACCCAACTCACTTGGAAGTACTCGGCATGAGTTCCAATCACAATTTCGTGGCAAATCACGATTTTTGAGTAGTCGAAGTCCTGAAGGGGACCAAACACACTTAAAAGTATACGGCATGAGCTCTTTTTGCATATTTGGCCATTCGACTATGTCCATTTTTGGAAGTGTTCACTTTAGGTCCCTCCCGAAACCGATATCAAAGCAACCATGTTCTCGGAACCAACAGTTTGGTCCTAGAAATTTCAAATACAACATATGCTTGCATTTAAATTCACCATATTTTATAGATTTTCCATGAACAATATATTTGTTTTCGTGATTTTCTTCGAAAAAATATATTCTGGTTTATTCTAAGTACCTCACGGGTTTTTTCCTCAATCTGAAACCATTATTCGAAAATTCACGTCCTCAAACCGTTTCGTCAAAATAAATTAAATTTTCGATCCAACCATGCCTGGTTCATTAAAATCGTTTGATTATTAACGAAATGAGAGCTTGATTTGGAAAATAAATTTAAGTCTTTTTTGTCTGTTGGTATTGTAAAGGTTAACCTTCAGATGCACTGAGTTCAGAACATACTCAGACCCATGTCTTGTTATGTGAAGTTTGTTCAACCTAGAGGTGTGCGCCGGTTCGCAAATCGTCGGCGGCGGCGTTTATCAGCACCGGCGGAGGCGGCGACTTTTCAGGCGTCACGCCGAAAGCCATTTTAGCCGGCGGCAGCTGCGGTGTGACCTTTTTTAACATTCATATTTTTTCAAGTTTTTTTTGCATTTTTTTTATATTTTCAAGACATTAACGGAAGAATCCTTAGAATTTCATGGAAAAAGTCAAAGAAACTTCCTCACAAAATTGACCAATTTTTTCCAAAATATTCATTGAGAAATTATTTTTGATTTTTTTTTTCACCGGAACTATTATGAAGTTTCGAGAATTATTTGGATATTTCAAGGGAAGCTCTTTGGAACTCGCAAGGAAAATTATTAGTGCAAAAATCATCAGAATTTCTACGAGAAATTGATCCAAATTTCCAAATTTCAGAATATCTACGAATTTCTGTTTAATAATTTTCGAAATATACAAAAACAATTTTGCAAAAAATGCGCGAGAAACTTTAAAGAGTTTCTATGGAAAAATCTCTGGAATTTTCACGAGATGCCTTGGAGTTTTCACGGAAAATTCTTCAGAGCTTCCGCAGAAAACTGTTCGTACAAGATTCTTTTGCGTATATAGCAAAATCTTCAAAATTTCCACGAGCTATTTTCCGGAATTTCCACTAAACCTTTTATGATTTTAAACTAAACGGCTTGGTGGTCATATGGCTACCGCTTCTGCCTCATTCGCAGGAGGTCATGGGTTCAATCCCAGGCCCGTTCCATTCCTTCTACATTGCATCTTTTCATATATTTCTCATGTTCTAGCAATCGCTAAAACTGGAGATGGGCTTTCATACCATTTCCATCTTCTATCCACCTACAACTTGATAAGTTCTTGCAGTTAACTGTTAGAATTCGAAATGAGTAAAAAAGCTCGGGCATATTTGCCGAAGGAATGGAGAAAATCTGTCCAGTCGTTTTCGAGTTATGTGGATACGAACACAGACCATTTCATTTTTATTATATAGAAGACTAGCGAAAGAAACCCAGCTTTGCCCGGGTGTTGCAAATGTCACAATGAACTGTTTGCATCACCGCACTCTAGATCAATTTCCGTGCGATTGTTTTGTTTTCCTCAACAGCAGACCCAAAATGTATTTTAATGTTTTTTCACCTTTTCTCGTTAAATTCAACCACTTTTTATATATATAAACATTGCGGACCCGAAACGAATCGATTAGGGAAAAAATCTTGCAAATCGGTTAACCCGTTCGCGAGTTAAATCGTCAGGAAGGAAATCTCAACTAATTTTTATTATATAGAAGACTAGCAGACCCGACGAACTTCGTTTCGCCTTAAATTTATTTATTCCCTGATTAGTTCTCGACTTATGCAGAAATTTATGCCTCGTTTGTATGAGAGCCCCCCTTTCCAGGAGGAGGAGTTTCGAACCACCACAGAAACATATCTTCCCTTCCAAAACCTGTATGCCAGATTTGGTTTCATTGCTTTGCTTGATTAATTCTCGAGTTATGAAGAAATTGGTGTTTGGTGTTAAGAGCCCCACTTTCCAGAGGAGGAGGGGTCTCGAACCATCATAAGAACATTCCCCGGTCCCAAAAACAAAATACAGTAGTTTCCGAGTCTATAAGGGTAAGAGTGTCAGACAGACAGAAATTCATTTTTATGTATATAGATTTGATTTTACAATCTTAAGTTAAAAAACCGTGTTATAAATTCGAATTTGTTGCAACTAGGTTAATATTAGACTAAGTATCCATGTAGACAATTTGGTCAGATGGATTAACAATACAATAACAATTTTTCAATATGTATGTTAAAACTAATTTAAATACGTTAAAAACAAAAAAAAACATGAATATTCAATTCAAGAAACTATTTTATTGGATAAGAAACTTGAAAAACAAAATTCTAAAAATTCAAAATCTGGAATTGATGATTGCAAATTGAAAAGTTTTATTACTCAAAACGTATTTAGATCGATTCTAGAAAACAACGGTGATTTTCAGCAAAAATAAAGAAATGGGTTTAAGAGAGTTAATAATTGCGAAAATTCTAATCGAACACTAATGGATATTGAAATACAGGCCAAGTTCTTGGAACGGTTAACGAATGTTATTGGCAGAGCATATCGTCCTGGGTTTTAAAATTGCCTCGGGTAGGTGAAATTTCTCAACGTATTTATTCAGGCTTGTCTTGTCAAAATGCAACACGCATGAATAATTCATTATTTAGGATTAGGCTCAATGCAAAAGGGTCTATTTGCACAGGTAAAGCAATGTGGTGTTTACAAATAAATCATCGTGATCATATACAGCTTCGTCGATGGCGTCCATTATGCGAGTGTTGGACAATAAATACTATATTTTACAGCATTACAGTACACAGTTTTTTTTTAATTTTTCACACACCCATTTATCCTTTTGAGTTGAGTTTATGCCAATTGCATTCTTTGGCTGAAGACTGCATTTGATCTGCTAAACTTATTCAATAATAATGCAGAGTTAGCAGATGTCATTACTAACCATGAACAGCATTGATAATCGGAGGGCTATTTCTCGATGATGTTCCCATGAGGTCTTACATATCAGCAAAAGTGTTTAGTGTTAACTGTGCAAAAGTAAAATAAGCAAAGAATTTCTTTCTGATTTGTTCTCGAATTCTGAACATTAAATTGAGTTACTTCGCAGCACTTCATATCAAACGTTTGCGTGGAAAGAAAAGCAAATGATTTAGAAAACAAGCTTATATTGATAAGTGTTCTCTATAGTCCAATTTTTAAAATCGAGTGAATAACTAATCGAACCGAATATAAAATAAAGTATTTTTCTATGATTCGTAATTTAAAGAACCTTATTTTGATATTATATAAAATTGTGGAAGGCAAAATTTCAAATTTTTGTATCATTTTCTAGCATATGATAACAGTTACCAAAACTATAGATTTCGAGGCAAAATTGATGGTCAATGTAACCCTAACGCTGGCGTCGCGCCGGTGATTCGATTGGAGTCGCACGTACGAAAGATAAAAGTGCATTTTAATCCCAATTCTGGTCATGATTTGTTTTAATAATGTGTGCTCATCACTTGACTGATATAGTTGTCTATATAAAACCGATTCGCGCTCCTACGGACGCGAGCTATTGACATCTGGTGGACCTGCGGGTAGTTTGCTGCTGTTCGACTCGCCTTCTGGATCAACGCACCGAGAGGATCTAAACGATATCGCTGGAAGATAAACAGTCCGTTAATGCAAACAGGTACTCACTAACACCGGTAGGCAGCAGCAGCAGCAGTAGGCGCTGGACAGACCACTGGATACCGCTCCCGCAGCCTACTTACACAAACGGCAGGCAGCAACAACGGAGAGCAGCCCCCATGCCATGCCATCGTCGTCATCAGCTCGTCAACCCATCAGCAGCGGTACGTACCTGTCTTGAGCCAGCGCATTAGTCGTCTTGGAGAAGCCGGAGAGGAAATAACAACGTCGACGCACGAGCACAGTACTTACTCTCCGCGGTCATACGAGTCTAGACTAGAAGACTACTTACTATAAGACGTAAGGGTTTGGAGCCACCCCAGTTAGTCGGTTTTTGTCCTCGGGATAGGAGAGAGCGGTTTTGTGCGATCGCGTGGCGCGTTTTCGATCGATCCTTGGAAAGGTTAATCCGATCAAGTGAACGGTGTGCTTTGGTGTCGGTGAATAATTAGCGCTGTCAGGCAGCCACAAAACAAAGGAAATCGCATCCTTCGGAGCAATTTAGCGGTGTTTGTGTAGTGAAACCATTATCCTAATTTCAGTCAATAGTGCTCATTATTTGCCGAGATGGATGCCAACACCACATTCGAGAACCTAATAAGAGTCGCGCGCGCCGACGAAGGCGACGACCATGAAGATGAAGGCTCCATTGTGGCAGCCAAGGCAACGGCCATGGTGGTTCTGTTCGCAGTGAGCATGGTTTGCGGAATGGTGCCGTTCAAACTGGCGAAATGGTTCAAATGGACGGACAGTGCCGCCGACGCGAAAGCCAGTTTCGTTGTTTCCATATTGTTGTCATTTGGAGGTGGGGCACTGCTGTGTACTACTTTTCAACATTTGATACCGGAGATCAACGAAGCCATTCTCGAACTTACGGAAGCGGGGCGGATACCGGAGCTGAGCTTTAGTTTAGGAGAATTTTTAATGTGTTGTGGTTTCTTCATCATCTATTTGGTCGAAGAGTTGGTCCACGTGTATCTGCACCGACATGAGCGCAAGCTCAACGAAGCCAAATTAAACGAGCTGGAAGTCGCCGGTGGCGCTATTATGAGAGGCACACATGCGAGGGAAAGCATTATTATGCGAAAGAAAAACACCGAAAATCGCACCGGAAGTATCTCCACAGCAGATTTAATCTCGAATGATATGGAGAACCAGAAGCGGGGTATTTCGACTGATATGCCGGTTGTCCACCCTTCGCACCCCCATGACCACCATGTGCACCACCATGTCCCACCGCCGCAGATGGACGGAACGATTGTCTCGTCTATTCGTGGCTTGTTGATTGTGTTGGCCCTTTCGGTGCACGAACTGTTCGAGGGATTGGCGGTTGGCCTGGAAGGATCCGCCGCAACGGTCTGGTATATGTTTGGAGCGGTGGCGGCTCACAAGTACGTGATAGCGTTCTGCGTGGGAGTGGAACTGATTGTCGCCCGCACCAAGTTCTGGCTGGCAGTGGCATACATCTTCACGTACTCAGTTGTCAGCCCGCTGGGCATGGCAATCGGAATCCTCCTGAGTAACGGTTCCAACGCAGACGACATGGAAGTGGTGTCCGTTATTCTGCAAGGGCTGGCCTCCGGAACGTTGCTTTATGTTATTTTCTTCGAAGTGCTCTCCAAGGACCGGTCGGGACTGTGGCAGTATCTGTCCGTATTTTGCGGCTTCTTCTTCATGTTCGGCATCAAGTTTGCAAGTGAGTAAAGAATGCATGCACTGTCGGTGTTTATCTCTTCTCTATGTGTAGTGTACTGCAAATGTGTAGCACTTTAAGACGAACGCACGTAGCCGGCAGCAGTCCACGAGCTGCATAATTTATTAGCCTAGTCGCGGACGCCAGAGTCAGATAGTTTCGAAGGGACGGTAAATCGAATGGTTTATTGACCTCGGAATAGCGATTTTAAGTTATTATACCCTGATAATAAGATTAATATCACCAAAGAATAGAAAACGTATATAACCATCGAAATAAACAAATTTGCATAAATTATCTCTATTTATTAAAACATACAGATGGTGTCTTTTGTTTCATTTTATGTTTTATTTTCTTTTATCTCGGTTTATAAATGCCCCCAATCAGTGATTTGGTCGTCTATTTTTTACTGGGAGTGGGGTAGAGTATAGTGAAAAAAGAGACATTCTGCATTAGACGCAGATCATAAGAGTGTGAATTAGACGAATCATATTATTTAAGTTAAGCTATGTGGTGGAACATGTTCGAAATTAAAAAAAAATGACCTAATTTTCTTCTGAATTTGGCATCAATGTTTGGAACTTAAAATATTAATTTTGGCTGCCATAGATGTTGATCAAGATGTCTCTTAACCTTGATTATAAATTCATTGAGCAACAATTACAGCTAATTTTCGATATAACATACCCCCGAACGTACACTCGATAGAGCGTACATTTTCCCCCGATATAACGTACACTTGAAAAAATAATTTTATTTCGGGCTAGTTATTCCGAAATAATGTAGTAAATTGTCATGAGCATTCATGTAGGGATAATATCGTCTTATAGAGTCTATTTTTAACACCTAGAGACATTATTGTTACTGTTTTGTTCAGTTCACACGATCCTCAGAGTTCTCCCGAGGTATTGAGAAATATGGAGTTGATTAAATGTTCATCCATGTTTTATGTCGGACAAATGCCTAGTCGAGATAGGAAAAAGTTCTATCAAAGTCGGAACTAATGTCGGGTTGCATTCAAGTCTAAGCCAATGTCGAGTAAGGTATTGGTATTGTAGATCCAAATTTGAAATGTGTACCGAAGTTTTTTTTTTTAAATTAATCCTAGAGGAAATTTCTAGAAGATTTTGTGGAGGAATTCCCAAATAAATTTCAAGAAGAATTTTCGGATTAGCCCTGAAAAAAAAAATCTGAATTTATGAAGGAATGTTCAAAAAATCTGACGGAATTTTCGAACGAATTCGTCGAGCAATTTTTGAAGGAAGAAGAGTTTCCAATGGAATTTTTAAAGGATTCCTAAGGGAATATCTGAAAGAGTTCCTGAACATAATTCGCAGCAATTCCTAAAATATTTTAGGAACAAATTTCGAATAGAGTTTTCATAGAAATACTTATTGAAATATGCAAAGAGATTCCTGGATTTCTCCAGAAATTCCTTCGGAATTCCTTCAGGAACAGCTTCGAGAATTCCTTTTAGAATTTCTCCATGAATTCTTTCGAAAATAGCCACTGGTAGTTATTCATTCGGGCCCAAGGGGCAACTAACTCTAAACTTTGCGATAGTATTTCGTGATATTTCTAGTATCCATGATTTCCTTCAAACAATGATACGGTTGCTAGCTCGGTTGTTATGGCGTTTGCCAGTTAGTTGTTGAAACACAGTGCTCCCCCGTTTTGTAAACATCTGATTTCTACTGTCTACAGATTCTAGACAACTTTCAAACTGCATTTTATACTCCTTATACCATCAAACCAAAACAGGAGCCCCAGAGATTGTCCAAAAAGTATTAGTAATAGAAATAGTTGTGCAGTGATTTTTTTAGAATGTAAAGGAGACAGAAATTATGTGTTGCCTAAAACGGGGTGGACTGTGTAGCGTTGTGTTTCATGCTTTCCCAACCAGGGCTCTTCGATCAGTTTGCCATAGATACGACGTAGTTTTTCGCTAGTATTTGTGAGTATTTCTGGATACTGTCAAAAGTTTAGAGTTGGTTACCCCTTGTTCGGGCCCTTCTTAGCCGTGCGGTAAGACGCGCGGCTACAAAGTAAGACCATGCTGAGGGTGGCTGGGTTCGATTCCCGGTGCCGGTCTAGGCAATTTTCGGATTGGAAATTGTCTCAACTTCCCTGGACATAAAAGTATCATCATGTTATCCTCATGATATACGAATGCAAAAATGGAACAAGAAGTCATTCCTTCGAAAATTTCAACTTTCTCCCAGGAATTCCTTCCAAAGTTCTAGAACAACGCATCTCTGAAGGAATTTTCACAGGAACTCCTGAAGGATTTTATTTTATTTTTACATTTATGAATTCCTTTAAAAATGTTGTTGGTAATACCTTCCAACATTCTATTAGAAATACTAACCCTTGAAAAAGATGGCATACCCATTACTTAAAACGTCACCCATAAAAAATACTTCGTTTAAATTGCTGACGTGGCAAGGCCGAAAAATCCCCGGTGCTTGAAAAATACCATCGGAAAATTCCCTAGGATTTTGTTTTTGAAATTTCCTGCTATTTTTTTTTGAATTCCTTCGGAAATTTCGCCAGGTTTTGAAAATTCGCGAAAGAATTTCCTCGGAATATTGTTCAGATTTTTTTTGGATTATTAAGAAATCATGTGTTGCTTAGGAAATTCGACAAAAAATTTCTATGGAATTTCTTCAGTTTTTTTTTTAGAATTTTCATTAAAAAAAACTTATAGAAATTCTAAATTCCTTTTTTTGGGGAAATTTGTTTCTTTTATTTTTTTCAGAAATACCATAGAAAAATCCTTCATATTCCATAAAGAATTCTTTCAAATTTTTTAGGGGTTCCTTTGGGTAATAATTTGGAAATTCCTTTATATACCGTTGAGAATTCCTGCAGAGATTCCTTTGAGTAATTTTTTTGAAAATTCTTTTGAGTAATTTTTGTGAAAGTTCCTTGAAAATACCTTACCTTAAAACACTACATACCTTTATAAGTTCTTTCCGGTTTACATTCAGGAACTCCTTCTGGAATTACTTTAAAAATTCTTTCTTTACACTTAAATTAGTTTGCCGACCTCAGAAAATTTTTTGCCGAAATTCCAACAGCCGAGATCTTGGTATTTTTTTTACCGATATTCGGCGATTCTTTTACCGAAATTTCGTCACAATATTACCGAAATTCGGCGAAGATGACTTTCAACCGAGATCTCGGTAACGATTACCAATGAATTGGTAAAGTTGACCGAAATCTCGGTAATTTTTTCCGAAATGGAACAGCTGATGTTATTTTGCGAAAAAGATTCCACGTGTCTTGGTTGGATTCGAACCCACATCCTACTACTTTCTAGATTGACGTGATAACCCCACTGCAAGACTACTTATAGGTTATGTTGATCCACCTTGTGAAGGTATAGCGTTTCTTGCGTTTCACACTCACAAACCTCTGTGAATGGATTGTTTTCGGCAGAATTTTCGCATGTATTTTTAAATAATAATAGTATCAAACTAGACAAGATTGTGTGTTTTGAAATTTTAAAATTTAGAAATTTAGAAATTTTGAAATTTTGAAATTTTGAAATTTTGAAATTTTGAAATTTTGAAATTTTGAAGTTTTGAAATATTGAAACTTTGAAATTTTGAAATTTTGAAATTTTGAAATTTTGAAATTTTGAAATTTTGAAATTTTAAAATTTTGAAATTTTGAAATTTTGAAATTTTAAAATTTTGAAATTTTAAAATTTTGAAATTTTGAAATTTTGAAATTTTGAAATTTTGAAATTTTGAAATTTTGAAATTTTGAAATTTTGAAATTTTGAAATTTTGAAATTTTGAAATTTTGAAATTTTGAAATTTTGAAATTTTGAAATTTTGAAATTTTGAAATTTTATGATTTCGATTTTTAAATTGTCGAAATTTATAATTCGAAATTTAAATTGTCCCAGATCTATATAACTATAGATCGATGTGTTTGTTGTTATTCGTGTTACCGAAATCATGGGCTGGTTTGAAACACACGTAAGCGACAATAAATTACGAAAAATTTGGCCTCGCTTTAAATTGTTCATAATTTTGAAACTCAGCTTTTTACATTGAACTACAAGCTAACGAGTCAAACGCATACTAAGTGAGTCGATGCACCCTTGGGTCCATCGATGATGTTAACGTAACCTAGTTGCTTTTTCGTAAGTTTGTTCGACACGTTCAGATTTGATGTGTGGATTGTGGCATCTTTTGTACAATTATATTTGTCTCTTGAGATTATCAACAATTCATATCCTGATTGCTCGGCTTCAACTGGATGTGATGATACATAAATTGACCTACAAACAATACCCTTTACGAATACCACATGGATGTTGACTATTTTACAAAAGCACATGCCAGTTGGCAATCAAAACCAGATGGATCCATCAAATTTTAACCTTGAAGTCGTACATTCCCTTCGTCACATCGCCGAACAGGGAAGCGTATTTCCCCACAAACAAAAGCCCGCGCAAATCACTCCACAAGTTCAACGTGGAAGAGCTGAGAAATTCACAGCCCGTGCCGCGGGTAGGCCTATCCATCCGATTCCGCAGATGCAGCTTCACATTCACTTTAATCACCACACACAGGTAGACGGGCACGGAACCGTTGGTTGTTGGTTGTTGGGGCTTGCAGAAAGAGCGGAACAAAACAGAATCACCGCCAAACTGGTTTCTGACGAATGAATGGTACCCGCCCGTTGTCGTCGTTCGTCGTAGAGCGCTGACTTATTCTGCCCTAGCATTTAAGTCGCCCGTCCGCGCCCTAGTCTGACCGTTGCGTCGCGCGTCGTTCGGTGTTGTCGTTGATCGCCGCTGATTGGAATCGAATAGGGTTGGTAATTGATCTTCTACCTACGGCTATTCCATCTAACCAGCAGCACCATCGGTGTGGAGACCCGATGGCATCGCTTGGAACTTGTGGTTTTGTTCCGTTCCATTCCATTCCAATCCGTTATGGCAAATATCCATCCATTCACATCAAGCATGGCACACTGCGCGCTCTATTCGCACATACCACGCTGGCTGGCTCGCGGCGAAGACTGCGTGGACCAAGACGGGTGAATTTTGATTTTTAATGGTTTGTGTTGTTTCCTTTAAAACTAGATTCTGAGATGTCTATTTTTAGGCGGCAAGATTATGCAAAGTTGTGAAATACAAAGTTTGAAATTATCATAATATGGAAATGCTACTTAATCTAATATCTTTTTCGCAGACAACACGCGTTCTCATAAATTAAAATAATGCCTTCCACGCAGTATAGAAAATTTGATTAGAAAAGCAGACGCATTTTACTTTAATCATATAAAGCACAAAAACCATGTTACTGAGTGTGTTGAATGATAGAATAATGCGGTGAAATGCGTGGTAGGAAAGTAGACCATGCAGAAGAAGGTCGGATATGTATCCTGGTTCGCTTGAGAAATTTATGTACAATAATCCTTAATAAAAAATGCTTCAGATTTTTACATTCACTTTTATATGAATATTTAACAATATTTTTTATGGGATATGACTTCGAGGCGACTTGCAACTTTCTCCATCAAGGATGCGTACCATAAAATCGGTGGAATGCAAAGTGGCTAGAGCTTCCTTGTCATCAGCGTGATACATTTTCTGAGGAGCGAGTGGTGAGCTTCCTATATGAAAATTGAGACAAATAAAATAGAAACCGATGAATTAGGTTTCAGAATTGAGAAGTCCGAAAAAGACGCGCAAGTCTCGCTGAAGATAGGAATGAATCATCGGCAATAATTTGCATATTCCGATGAAAATCCTGTGGCGAGTTGGCTTAGGATTCGGCAAGGGTTAAGCATCACGCACAGTACGTTCGATAATCTTACGCGCGTCTTAGCAAAAGCCGAACCTTATGAGGCTCCACGACTGGCACGCAGTTCAGCATCCAATTCAAGTTGCTGGGTTCGATGATGCCAGCATCCAGAAATCTCTGTTATTGTACAGCTCTGCTGTATGCTGCTCTGAAGCAGTTAGCGAAAGTGGTAACTCGACACTCGTTTTTTCATCTGAACTTTCAGTTTGTGGACTGAATATTGAACATCTTCCAGGCTGTAGATAGAGCTAATGGCCAAATTTGAGTCGACCAGACTACACAAAAAAGGATATCAACACACGAAAAAATGGCGACGCGGAAAATTACGCAATTGGATGTTGTTCTTTTCCAACAAATTCGCCTAACATTTAAACGATCTAGGACATCTAAGCGATAAATCGATTAAATTTGCGCTGTTTTGGGCGTGGCTCTCTGCTATGCCAGTTTTTTTTTTACGCGATACAAATAGTTAATGGGAGGATAACCCACAGTTCTCGCACGCCATCCCCTTTCGAAAGTCGGCATTCGATGGTACATCTGATGCCCAAACAAGACTCGATCAAGCCTTTGAGTGTCGCGTCAGTGGTACCACCTGGGTTCCACCTGATTCATTTGCGAAAATTAGTAGCCTGATTGAAAAACCGGCTGTGATATGCCTGCTCTCATGTTTTTTCCTGTTCGGTTTCGTGATCTCTGTAAAACTTTCTACTGTGTTGACCAAGTTTTCACGGTCGAAATGCCTTTCTGTAAACCAATAAGCTGACGACATCTTTCTTCTAATCAGCGGACACTACTTTCCTGGAGTTCGGTGAACAGAAAGAAATTTAGCTGTGTCTTATTATCGATCCTTGCATTCGGCATCAGAATTTAAACTTTTTCTTGTTCCGGAATAAGAACACTAATTGTTTACAACAGTTCCTCCATATTGTGATGGTAGTGAGCTCTAGAACCAGGTGCTGCCAGTTCAACAAGCGATCCGCGACCTTCATGGTGATCTACATCTTGCAAAATTGAATCACTGAATCGAATAATTCGACTTCTGAGGCGTCAGAGACGGCCACGGCATGAACCACTCGGAGGAACTCATTCGATTTCAATCATTGATTTTCATCGGAGTATTTCAAAATCAACAAAGCTGCACTGTAAGGACTGAAAAACGGCGCCGTTAGGTAGTATCGTCAAGGATAACAATGGGCTACAAATCAACCTGACAAGGTTTTAGAAATAAATAAATAAAATAAATATTTTAAAACGATTTTTTCTGAATAAATCAAGATTTACGAAATACTCATAACTAGCCAATATTCACAAGAAATGTGAGAAAATAAGCTGAAATTCAATAAGAAGGCTGAAGCCTATATTATTGCATGAATTATTCGAATGAGGAGAAGCCCAAAATTATGAAATAATTTTGAAGAACTGTGTAAATGAAAAGTTTTTAGATATGATCAATTATTATTAGCTGAACTACTTACACTGTATCAAAGTAAAATGATAAAATTAATATAAAGAAGATGAAAAAGGCGACCATAATTATAACAATTTCTCATCATTCGAACGCATATCAGAAATTGAATTTATTATGACTGCAGTTTTATTTACAATACAAACCATTTTACTTTTAAAAGAATAATTGGAATAGAGGATTCCAATTCCTCTCAGAGCTTCTTGAGACGGGTTCCACTTTAGAGTTAAAGTGGAAACCCTTTCGTATTCTATATTTTATCTTTTAAATATTCATCCATTTAATTTAGTTTTAGACCTCAATGACCTTCTCAAAAAACTTTCCTTAAAATAATATACGAGATGAGGTAACAATCAGAGGAATGGAATAATTGGATCTGCTAATGAAAAAACACAATGAATAGCGAAATTTTCTCATTTTCTTGTTTGTTAATCATGTTAATCAGAAGTTCTCATTTTTTTTAAAATAATCGTTCCAAAATAGGTGAAAGTGAATAGAAAACCCCTTTGCCGGATCTTTGCTCCATCTAGCGGATTGAAAGTTTGGCCAAACCGATTGTTACGCTGAAAACCGTTCAATGGAAAATGAAATTTTGCCGAAAGGGATTTACGGCTGCAAAAGACATGTGGCCGAAAATGTCTTTTAGCTTAGCTTAGCTTAGCTTAGACTGACTGTACATATCTATGGTTGCTACTCCGTGATTGATCAGGATCAGTGAAATTGCACAATGAATCAAGTTAGTCGAGTCAAGTACGAGACACTGAAGACGACTACACAGTTGTGGTCGAAATACGTATCTGCAAAGATAACGAAAATTAACTGGTGGAATTAAATGGAGAGTACTTAATTCGTCTTAGAAGGTTGAATACATTCCACTAAAAGAGCTTTATATATTTTTCTGAATATAATGATCAATAACGGCGCCGGCCACGTCCTTACAATCAGATAAGAAGCGGGAAGGAAAGTTAGTAGGTGAATTTGACCGTATTTACCTCTGCGTCTCCGCAAAAATCACAGGAAGGATGGTTTGTTAGTGGGAAGGTATCGTTGGATCTGGATTCACATGTGGCCGAAAATGTCTTTTACCCGAAAAAGTCGCTTGACTGAAAAGGTTGTTTGGCAGAAAGGGCATTTTACCAACAAGCCATTTGGCCGAAAAAATCGTCTGGCCAAATAGATCTTTTGGCCGAAAATAACGATTGTCCGAATTTGGCCGAACAGGTCGTATGGCCGAAAACATCAATTTGATAAATTGAATTTAATTCTGCTAGCAATAAGACATGGCTGTTGTCTATGGCTTTTGGTGAAGTTGGCTACATTGTTTATTGAGGCGGAATACAATAGTTGTTGATGCTTCGACATAGTTTTTTTTATCGCTTTCTGTTTCGATTTTACTTTTTGCTGTATAGGACCGCTAGATCCATTATCACCCGTCCTGGTTCCATCATTACGTTTTTGAAGATTGCCCTCTATTGGTTTGCAATTTTACTTGCTATTACAAAAGCAAACAAACTTATTTCAAATGTCCATCTGATGTGCACGTGAAGCACTCCGTTTGACGCACACCTGTGAACATTTCCAGATTAAACTCAGCTCGAAATCGTTCACGCACAATTCCTATCATTTTACCGAACTGCGGCAGTACAGAAGAAAATTCGCTATTTGTTACATTTGGCGGCAAGTCGTAATCCCGTACGCAACGAGTATTACCTCCCGGCACAGACATGCGCACCATCACTTTCCTGCAATTTGTGTAACAAAATGATGTTCCTTACTATTGTTTTCCTGGGAAACAACATTGCCCCTTAAGTTTTAACCTGAATGAACACCGACTTTGTATCGGAAATATTAAAAGCGGTTTTCATCATCGATGTATCACCGTTTAAAACTCAAAACTAACCACATCAGATACAGCTGGTTTGGCGACATTCTCTTGATTAATTATTTTAGAGCGTCTTAGGGGAAATGCTACAAGGTTAAAAGACTATTATTCTTCCATTTATTTCCATTATTCACTAGTGAATAGTGGAAATAAATGGAAGAATAATAGTCTTTTAACCTTGACAGTCTCTTATTGAACTCTCAAATAGTGATACTAATTTGCCATGAGATTTTTGAAACAATATTTTTACTTGTAAGCAATGCTGGCTGTCAAAACTTCATCATAATTTCAATGCTAGTTTTATCGCAATTGTCATATTTAAAAAATGTTCTTGTTTTATCGTGTTTTTCTTGGTTTTTAATGATTTTTAAGGTGAAAATCAATATAGATATCAATAATGAGGGTATGCAATACGTTTTTAAGAATGATTTGATCTGAAGCCGTTTTAAAGTGGTCAATAATTATGATAATAATGCTAGGTTTTTTCTTCCTTTTTATCAATAATATAGTTTACAAATTAAAACTTTTGATTACGTTCCTAACCCGTTCAGCACGCAATCGTGACTTATTTTTAATTTAAAATAGTGAAGTTTGCTAAAATAACTAGACAAAAAAAATCATGGTTTTGAGCGATAAAGTTTATTACATAAATTAATAAATTATGTTTCGCTTCCTAAGAAGAGTGAGACTTTGATGAACACATCGACCCATGAAAAGCAAACGCATTTTTTTGATGTAGAAGGTTATTAGCAAATAAAGCGGTTGATTTGCATTTCATATTTATTGGATCTGCTTCATTTGATATTACAAAACATTATCCAAGGACTTGAATATTATCCGTTGACAAATTTATATAGTCAAAGTAAACAAACAAAACATGTTTTCCGAAAATTTAGTAAGTATTGATCAAAGAATGAAGATTAACATGAAAAATATTAGGCTGAGCTAAAGGTGAGCACAACTCGCCCGCAAGCACGCTGTAGTTCTCAAAGGCAGCATTCTTGAGACAATTGGTGCTTTATCAAATAACAATAACTGACGCCGCCAGCGGTCATACTTTACTGCTAGATGAATGCAAAGAGCATAAAAACAAATTATACTTTGCTGTTCATATTGAATGCATTTACAGACGACAAAAAGTTTGACATAGTTTTAGCCACGCTTTTACACTGCGTACTCCTATGTGCAACGTACCAATAGCAAGCGCGCGAGTGATAAAAGGCGCCGTCATCGAATCATCGAATGACATCTCAATTCGTACTTCTCTCTTCTTTTCTCTTATTTTTCACAATGAGAAGTCGACACGGTTATTCCATAGGGCCAATGTCACAAACGTAAACAATGTCTTTTCCTGCAAATTCCTCAACAACTAGAACGGCTCCCAGCTAACAATTACTTGGAACTGGTGGCGCTCCTTTTATCGAACGGAAGTGGAAAATGCCGCCAGAAGTCTCTAATCTTCCTGAAATCTGCAGAAAAAGTCATTGTTTACGTTTGCGACTTTCGCCCTTTTGAAACAACAATGTCAAAATGAGTGTTAGAAGTGAGATGAGGGAAGTGACAAGTGAGATATGAGAACTGAGAAGTGAGGCATCTTAGTTGTCAATTCTCATTTTACGTCTCACTTTTCATTTCTCACTCCCCATTTCTTACTTCTTACTTCACACTAATCACGTTTTACTTCGCACTTCTCCTTTTTCACAGAGAGAAATAAGGAGTGAGAAGTGAGACATTTGGGCCATATGATCCGTTCAGCAAGAAACATTTACGATCGCATGAGCCGTTCGGCCAAATAACATTTTGGGCCTTATGACCTGTTCGGCCAAACGAAATTTCCGGTCAAACGACATTTTCGGTCAAATGACCTACTCAACAAAACAACATATTTGGCCAAACGACCTATCCGGTCAATCGACATTTTCGGTCAAATGACCAGTTCGGTCGGAAGGCTTTTTGGCCGTATGTCCAATTCGGCCAAATGCTATTTTAGGTCAAAAACTTTCGGCCAGATGGGTTGTTGTCTAATGGTTTAGTCGGCCAAACAGCATTCGGCCGAATGACTTTAGGTCAAACGGCCCTTCGTTAGTCATGAAAATGACTTTCCCCCGTAAATGATATTTTCTCGAAAGTAACATTTCCCCGAAAGTTAAAGCTTAAAAAAAAACTTTCCCTTGCAAATCCCCTTGCAATGTTTTGATCTTTAAAATTGCTTTGATCTGAAAATAACTTTTGAGTTGCGTTGACCAACATGTACATACATACATGTTTAACATAAATAGCATAAATAGCAATAGGTTTTTATTATAGATAGTGGAATTTATGGATGAGCAAATACATGACATTTGCATTTTTTTAACGTGTACCAGTCGAATATGACCTCACGCCCTTTAATATTTTGGTTAAATTTGTGACGTCATGCCCGTTTGGAGACACGTTTGACAGTTATTTTGAAGACAAAGGATTTATCTTCGCTCAAATATCTTGTCTTGTCTTGTCTTAGCACATGCACAGCCCGTATTGAAAAGCATCCTGGAAATGTCGGTTGTATTCCCGAGCATTTTCTTGCCTGCATTAATATTTGCAGCATATCATAAATACGACACAAGTATTAAAACGGCCAGGCCCACCGTGCAGGCTTGAATTTGGGAGAATATCCAGAACTCTCTGGCAATCAGATTATTTAGTAATAAATAACATGATTAACGAAGAGTTTTGAATCTACGAAAGGAAAAAACGGGGACAACTGTACCAACCGTTTCACATTCAGGGGGAATATAATTGACGAATCGTTGGGAGTGACTTTGCTAAGAAGATTAATGTACACTCCATGGGTCCTCGACGTCTTGGGATGGGACACAGTTTTTAGTCTAGTGCCCTGGCTTATACACTGATGGGCAAAAGTATTCGCATAAATTCAGATAGCTTACTATGAAACATGACGAATGCTAATGTACATCAGTGTACATATAGGCCTAGGTTTAAGCGCCATTACTCGCTCTCTGGAACGAGAAAAAGAAAAAAGAAACAAAAGCGATGAAAAACAAGCGAAAACTCATAAGACGATAAAATTATACCATATTTTTACTTACAATCTCCATATTTTGCGAATCGTTCTTTTTAATTACTCCCGTCAAAACACAATTTATTGAAATTGCTTACCACAAATTTTCACGAAAAGTGAGTGAGAAGTAAAATGAAAAAACGTCCATCGCCCAGGTTCATTCTAGAGAAAAGAGAAGTGAACTTCATACCAATAGTCTTTCAGATCAGTTTTTTAATCGTAATAGTACTTCGAAATCATGTGAAGGTAACTGTTTGCAGAGTGCAAAAACAGAGTGCACAACTTGAGTTAAAATGGATTTTAAATTACTACCAGGCCAATCGTTTTATATTGTGACAGACTGCGGTAATTGCTTAGAGTTTAGGTTTGCTCTTTGTACAGAAGGTTATTTGGCAATGGATATTAAGTTGTGAACTGGCAGTGACACAGAAGTTGTAGATGGATGAACGCTTAAAGATACGAGTTTTGATAAATATTCATTAGAATAGGAGTAAAGTTTTGTTGCGACTTGATTTAGTTAACCGTCACTACACGATATGTGTCCTAGATTGTTAAGCAGCTAATAAGGACGAGTTGGTCTAGCATTTGAACCTGACAAATTGTCCAGAATGTTTTAATTAATAGTTTTTTTTGGATAATTTGTTGAACAGATATTCTAAAATATTGATGTAGCATAACATTCAATTGTACAGACTCTAATGAGGTGGACTAAAAAATCGTGACGACATTCCAAACGGTGGCATGTAAATCAAAGCCTTTAACAAAAATTCAAGCAAAAATCGTGCTTCGTCTTAAATAAGTTATTTGTGGAAAGGAAAATAAGTCTAATGGTTATATTGGATGGATCTTACTTGTAAAGTGATTGTTGACTCCTATTCAACGCCTAGAGGGTGTTAAATCCGATGCTGAAGAATTGAACAGGTTGTTTAGTAATGGGTCATTTGATCCCATGTTTTATGATGACAATGTGAGACATTCTTGAGAAAAGCCCATCAGAACTCCGAAGCTGTCTTTTCTTGTTGACTGAAGTTCCCTCGATGTCATCAAACTCCGGAAAAGCCCTGCGGATTGGGATATCACTGCACGATTCTTGATTCCTTCGGTTCATGATAAAACTTCATTCTCGATTTTTTTCGGGAGCTTTTTAGTTTTTTACGGTAGCTAGAAATTTTTGCTTCCATCTGTTTGTCACGTTTGTTTGATCTATCAATTAACTAATTTTAACAAAAATCTTTCTTACGTTTCGGAATCACTTTCCATTTCACTTGTGAAATACTGACAACTGGCGCAGTTTTCCTTCTAATAGCCACCTCATTGAGAACCCCCTTTTTTGGTAACCAATAGTGCCCTATCCGAATAATTTACCTCTCATTTGCGCTCTGTTTATTTTGCTTCGATTTTCTGGGTTTAATTGTATTTTGAATGTAGTGTAGAACGGCTTCGTATGTGGTATTGAGTCCATCAATGTCTGTCCTCTTATTAACAGTGTGGGGAGTGTTAGTAATATGGCACATTCCTAAAAATGGGAGTAGTAGTAGTATTGAAGTTAATGAAAAATTGGTCAAATAATCTCGAGTTAAAAAACTTTTGAATCTAAATAGTTTTTAATTTATTTTAGATTTAAAAAATCCGACCAATTCATTCACATCCACACTAGTTTTTTGGGCATCCATTCTTAATTGTTAATAAACAGAATCTTTTTTTTTATAAAAATATGATATTTCTGAAATAATTTCAATCAAAAGCTTTGAATTTAGTGGCTTGTGCCAGAATCACTTCTGACATAACTTGCTCTACATTTTTTTTCGAGACTTATCTCGAAGGGTCGCAAGGCGGATTTAACAATCATAAACTGATTTAACAACCATTTAACAACCATAATGTACTTTCTGTCATCGACGACCTTATCGCTCATTATTGTCCATGATCTCAAATCAAACGACATCAAACATCATTGTCATGTGATGAAACTGAGGCTGTTCACTATAGTGCTGTCCAGCGAGCAGCTTGAAGAAGCTCGAAGTTTCACTTGTCCTGCTCGTTTTTCTGTCAACAAATGAGCGTGAGCAGGATGGGAATAACTTCGAGCTACTTCGAGCTGCTCATTGGACAGCATTCATCTTTGTCGCCGGAGGGTATTAACGCTCACCAACAGACGTGGATCTGGTTCCAATACTTCTCAATTCTGTACTCTGTACTGTACTTCGTAATAGTAGGTACAAATGATTTTTATTTTGAACTTTTTACAACAGACAATGCAAAAATAGTGACTTTAGTGACCATTCTCCGAAAAATAGTGATTTATTTAAGTGACTTTTGGGTGCAAATTGTGACTTTTTAGTGACTAGACTCAACGGGTTGTTAATTTCTTTTTATAGTTCATAACCTATATAACCCATAGAAACGAATTATCACGTTTTCAATAACTGTTCCGTTCCAGAGCCATCCAAGAGTTGCCTAGAGTGAAGGCCTTAAGATCTACAAGCGTAATAAAATGACTACTACTCTTTTATAAATATGGCTCATGCCGTATTTGATCCAATGAAACAAATTGATTTATCTTCGCTCAAATATGTTATTTTACTGACTTTACTTTTTATGTTATTATGAAGCATCTTCTAATTCTTCTTATCGGCATTACATCCCCACACTGGGACAGAGCCGCCTCGCAGCTTAGTGTTCATTAAGCATTTTCACAGTTATTAACTGCGAGGATTCTAAGCCAAGTTACCATATTTATATGGCAAGCAAAAAAAATCCTCTGATTTGCTGAAGATTGTTTGGAAAATCCTCAAAAAAATATGTGTGGCGGAAAACTCTTGATTTCCTAATAGCCTGCTGACAATGGCAGCAAAATAAAATTTCCATAAACAATAAAGAATTTTCCACGAAACACTTTTAAAAGCAACAAAAAATTACTAAATTTTCCACAAAATTATTATTATTTTTCAGAAAAACATTAAAAAAATTCCATGAAATAGTCAATAAAGAGCAATAAAAAAATAAGAATATATAAAATACGAAAAAGCTACCAAATTAAAAAAAAATAAAAATAAAGTTTCAAAAGAAGGGGTTATCTATGGAAAAAAATGCTCAGTTTTATTACTGATTTGTATTTTTCCAAGAGTTTTTTTTTGATTTTTTGAAGCAAAAAAATATTTTGCGTAAAATTTTGTAAATTTCTTTTGCTGATATTGATTTATTTATGAAAATTTAGTACTTTTTTTTATAATTGCAATTTTTGTTTTTGAAAGTGCTAATATATTTTTGTTTCGTGGAAAATTCCTTATTGCTTATGGAAATATTGCACTATTTGTGGAAATTTTATATTTATTTCTTGCTTATACTCTAATTTTTTTAATGGCAATTTTCTATTTTTTATGGAAAATTTCTTTTCGTTTTTATTTTAGTCGCTGACGATGGGTCCGTGACTGCTGCTTGTCGAATTAGTTTTAAATTATTCAAACTTAATAAAAATAATGTCCAGGCACTTTTATAATAGCTTCAGGATATGAAATTATTTTAACATTTTTGTAACGTTTTCCCAAACTTTGATTCAGAAGATCTGAAAAATCCTGACTACGCCAATGAACTGGCATTCTTGTTCAACAATTTCTTGATTATGTTAAGGAAGATACCGTCCAAAGTCTTGAGAAAAAGTGCCAATGGTGATCCCATATTTCTATAGACCTTTGATAATGACTATTCAAAAAAAAAACCAGAAAGCTTCAAAAGCTGATAAAATACGGATGAAAATGAACAGTTATTTCCTCCATTTAATAATTTTTTAGCACTTAATGAGGTTCTTTGTTCGGTTGACAACCTTTGAGAAATATCAACAAAACAGCTCATAAAACCTATTGTGATTAATCCTACAATATGAAGTCTTCAGTCGTGTGAAGCGGAAACGAGCGATACCGGTTGGCTCAGTCGCAAATTAACACAAGCAAAGTACCTACTACAATGGGTGGTGGTTACCGTCAGTTTAAAACCGAGGATTTGTGGTTTCCCGGTGCAACGGATAGTTTAGTTTTTTTTCTCAGCTCAGTAAATTTCACAGGCTTGGCTCCACTCCAATATAGTTTTCGCCTTGAACAGCCTTGATCGACAGTTTATTTACGAGCGAGCACCTTCGAAATGTGGAGTAATTATACAAAGCCGTCATCGCATCATCGTTATGCTTGCCCGCACCATGCGTCTTTATTTTTTACTGTTTTGGTAAAATGCAAGGCCTTCGCTGCGTTAAAATTAGACCTTCCTTAGAATCAACTTTGTTGAGGTAGGGAAGTGTCCTGCCTTTAATTTCTCTATTGTATAAGGACGAGTTCATCATTGAGAAATTGATACCACATAGATACACATGAATTGGGAACGACCAAATGGTTAGTACATTCGAAAATTATTCAAAATTTTCAAATTGATTATATTAGACAGGTAGTTTGGAGTGGAAAAATATTGATGAATTGTCTTCATATAAATTTTTCATTTGAAGGGATTTTTGCCATGGGATTAAAATCGCTGTAGGTAACTGCGAGGTCGATTTTGTTCTAGTTGACATTTCAACGGGCAAAACAAAATAGTCATTTCGGGCATAAGAAAAAGAACACTGATTCGAGACGCAGGCCACGCTCCTGTGACATGTAGTGCCTCGATAAATGAGACTGCGGCTTGAAACATCCGATCTGCAACTGATTAATACGGCACGATCGATTTTTTTTGCTTATTATCGTATTGACCT
This sequence comes from Armigeres subalbatus, assembly GCF_024139115.2. Taxonomy (NCBI): domain Eukaryota; kingdom Metazoa; phylum Arthropoda; class Insecta; order Diptera; family Culicidae; genus Armigeres; species Armigeres subalbatus. The sequence continues at coordinate 163,208,893 of NC_085139.1, forward strand.
TAATTGAAACACCATGACTTGCTAGTATAAACTATCAGTTCTATAAACATGCCATCATCATGTCCAGTAGAAACAACGTTTCGTCATCAAGAATCAAAAATAAACTGACGTAAACATTGAAATAAACAAGACACTTAGTTTTTTTTTATTATTTGGTCAGGTCGACCATGTACTGAACCATTCATATTCATCGTTTCGAATTAGTACCGATAGTTCCTGGTTTGTACCACTTCAATGAAGCACTTATTTGTTGTCGATTCGAAGATAAGTTTCGCCGTTTTTAAAATGACCTCCTAACGGTTATTGCCAGAGTTTACCCTTTCTGAGGGCCAACTTCAAAACAAAACATACACACCCGTTGCACAACATGCTTTCGGACTTTCACTGCTGCCGTCGTCGCTCGCCAAGCCGCCCGCGTCGTGGACCCCGGCGTTTTCTGCTTCAATGAACAGTTTCCTCAAGGTAACCCAGTTCAGTGGGGCATGTTTTCCTTCACCCACGGCTGCTAAGGCGACGAAGCCGATACATGTGTGGAACGTATGCGGCACCACACTTGTTCGGTCTCTCACTCTCGAGGGAGAATCAGAATCAAAGCCGCCCGAGTTCAGCCCAACTTTCGATTTGACGTCTTCGGTTCGATTGCAAATGTCGCGCCCTACTGCACAGCAGGTGCATCTTAGCGCATTCTTGCGTCGATGGGGTACAGCTTTGGCGTAGCATGGCACCTCATTCCAGCGTGAGTCACACCACATCGCACAGGTTAGCTTGATTGGAAACAATTGTTTCACTTTCAAAGCCGGTTTTAATGGGGGTAAACAAAGCTATGAGCACCAGAAGTTGTAAATTTTGCGCGCCATTAGACGTCATTTGCTAATGATCATTTATGGCGATTGTAATGATCTGATTCAAGGATAATTGCCTATGCTCTCGAAGGAATCTTGGCAAAGGCATCCAACAGATGCATTCACATTTGTAGATGATATCGAATGTTTATAGTATTTTTTATTTGATTAGTGTGGCAAAACGCTTCGACGACGCCAATCTATGACGTACCAGGCGCCTCCTCGTTCTTAGCACATGCTAATTCCAAATGCCAACGCTTTGTGCATTGCTTACTGTTCCAAGTTGGTAACTACCTATTTACTCTTTAAGGCTCCCCCAGACCTAAGTGATTCCATTGTTGCGACGGCAACAACAACTAGCGATCTATTTTAGTAGCCAACACAATGCTGTTACTCTGAATAAGCCACTCATTTCTATACGGGTCGTTGTCATACCCGCTACACATTTTATTTCTCTGTACAAAATCCAGGGTGGCCGGAAGTCGGGAAATCGGGAAGTGCGGGAAATATGCGGGAATGGAAATTTCATGCGAAAAATGCAAGGAAAAGTCCGGAATTTCTTGAAATTATACAAAAAATCGGGGAAAAAGTCACCAGATATTAATTTTATTGAATCATGGATATTTGTTCTAGTGTAAACATGAAAAAAATATTCGTAGAGCCATTTGTACGTGAATTTAAAAAATAATGACCAATAGCAAAATTTTTATTTAAGCCTTGCCAAAAGTGCAATATTTTTTTTTATTTATAAACTTTATTTAATTGATTTTTCTTATAGTCCAGAGCTCATCACTAAATAAAAATGGTATTGAAACCGGAATTCTTTAATGGTGACTATAGAGCTCTTCTCGGTAGTGATGATGGAGCAACAATCAACATGCCACAAATTAGTATATGTACGCTTCAGAAGGTTTTTGAGACCATAGAAATCTCCAAGATAAAGCTAATGGCATTTCGTTGCAGTTTGTGAATTCCTGAAGAAGATACTTGGTCCATATTCTCTTGAAAACAACTCGTGTGTTGTTTGGAGGCTTTGACGACCGTAGTCGATTATGGGCAATTATGTTGAATTCCAAACAACTCAATGATATCTGATCATTCGTTTCTAACATCTAGGGTTCGTACTTTTCGTTTCGGTGAGAGGAAAATAAGCGAGTTTCGGGTCAAAAGAGAATCTGTTTATCAAATTTGTGGAGAAAAACATATTTTATCTTGGGGCTACCACCTAAAACATGTGACGTTAGTAGTAATAGTAGTAAAATTCTTCTTTATTTAATCATTTTCTGTTCTACAATTCTTATTTTTCTACATGTACAGTGCTCGGCCGGCTTGGCCCTCCAACTTCAATTTTAAATTTTTATGTTTACATTGTTATTTAAGTGTTAATATGATATATCATGAAGGCCTTTAGGAGGCGCTGGTGTGTTTTTTAAATAAACATGTGACGTTAGAGGTGTGTGCCGGTCCGATATTCGGCGGTGGCGGCGTTGGTCAAAATTTTGCTCGGCGGCGGTGTGAATCGGCGTGGCAATTTTGTTATTACGTTTCTTTTGAATTTTGTATTGCTTTTTACCGGGATATTTTTAAGGCATTAACGAAATAATCCTTTCAAATTTCTCCGGAAAATCTGATGAAGTTCTTCGAAAAATTCTTTAAGTTTTTCCAAAATATTTATTTGGAAATTATTCCTGGATTTATCACGGGAACTACTTTTATGTTTCAAACATTATTTGGAATTACAAACAGAAGCTGTTTGGAAATCCCCCAAAAAAAATGTTTGGAATTTCAGCAGGAGATTCTTTGGAATTTACATGAGAAATTGTTCCAAATTTCTACAGGAAAATGTTCGGAATATCCACGGAAAGTTCCTGTTGAATATTCTTCGAAATTTACACAGAAAATTCTTAATAATTGTAGAAGAGTACAGTTAGCAGAATGAATGTTCTAACGGTGGCTTGCTGAGAAGAAGAAAGACGAAAAAATTAAGACGGCTAGTTTGCCATGACCATCGTTAGAAGAGAAAATTCTTTAGAATATCAGCGGGAGACTCTATAAAGTTTTCAAAAAAAAAATAATTCTGAAGTTTTCACAAGAAATTCTCCGGAAAGTTGTTCAAAATGTAGATTTCAATAATTAAATCTGTGGATTTCAACCGAATTTTTAAGGATTTTTTTTGATTTCTAAGAAAAGTTCATTGTACAGCAGACGTTTGATAACTGCAAGTCATTCAACTGCAATTCGATAGTTGCCACAGTTTTGCAGTTATCGGACCGTTGAGCTTCAAAACGATGTCAAAGTCGATGATAGCTGCATTGCGCTGCATTATCATGTGCACTTTTATTGCATCTGACGTCGACTGACAACCGTTTGATGTCTAGAATGCGTTGCAGTTATCGAACGGCTAGACGCTAACTGAAACGTAAACATGTTTATTTAACGACTAGTGTATTGTCCATAAGAAATTCTTGGGAAATTCCATTGGCTAAAAAAGTCATTTTCCCTAACAGGTCGTTTGACCGAATAGGTCATCAGCCCGAAATGCCGTTTCGCCGAAATGGTCATTTGAAATGTCAATTACTGAACGGATAATATGGTCAAAAATGTCCACCCGTTTGGCCAAATGACATTTGCGGCGAAATGGCCTTATTTTCAAAAGATCATTGAACGAAATTTCATTACCTCTCTACTTTGTAAGCCGATTTAAGCCAAAAATCATCTAACCTAATCCATTAAGCCGAATTGAACGTATATCCGAAACTGCTATCAGGTCGAAAATGGTTTGTCCGCAAATGTTATTTGGTAGTTTTGTAGATATACACATTTTTAGATGAATTTGATGTCATATGCTGTTGAAAATGGGTTTGTTTACGATTTGCGACATACGCTGCACAGTGGGGAAAATGCGACCCGAAAAGGTACCTATTTATTGCGGCTACTTGCTGCGCCGGAAAAATACCATTCCTAAAGGGAAAATCCACGACAAATCGAATGGTGTTTTTTTGGGTCGGATTTTCCCCACTGTGCGCTGTTTGAAAATGTACCCGGAATATATTCGAAAGGGACCTTCGGTCAGAACTGGTAGTTTGGCCGAAAAAATCGTTAGACCGAATAGCTCATTTGACCGAAAATGCTGTTTGTTAGGAATGGTCATTTGGGGGTCGTACACTAATTACCTAAGCACTTATGTGGGGACGGGGGTTCTGCCATTTTCTTACGCTCCATATAAATAAAAAAATATTTGCATGGGATAAATCTGAAAAACCCGGAAAAATTGCTTACGTAATTAGTGTAGTGCAGAAAGAGCCATTTGGCTCGAAAATGTCCTTTTTGCAAAACAACCCTTGCGACCGAACGGCATTTTCTGCCAAATGCCCTTTGCGGGTAAATGACTAAACCAGTAAAATAATCAATTCAGCAGAACGACACTTGTCGCAGAAAATGTCATTTGGCCGAAATAGTTGTTTGACATTTAGGGCCAATTGGCTTCTTTCTAATAACCATTCGTACCAAATTGCATTTTTGGTCAAACGATCTATTCGGTCAAACGACTTTTTCGGCCGAACGGCATTTTCTGTCAAATGTTCCTTTTGGCTGTATGTTGCTGTTGGCCAAACGACATTTTTGGGCACACCATTATCGATAAATGTCCAGTTCAGCTCGGCTAAATGGAATTTGTCTAGAGGACTTTTGGCTTAAAGGGCCAGTATCGACTTAAAAAGTAGATAGGCTACGGAATTTTGTTCAATTGTCATTTGACAAAAAGGCCACACGAGTGACAATTTTTACCATATTATCCGTTCGTAGCAATTCTCCGTTGAAAACAATTTTTTTTTAAATCTACGTTTTGAACCATCTTGTGCGGAAATTTTGAAGAATTTAACGCATTAATTCCAGAAAATTTCTCGTGAAAGTTCCAGAAAGTCTCCTCTCTCCAAAGAATTTTCTATTTTATTGTTGGCTATGCCAAAAAAGTCGTCGTAATCTAGATTGAGAAAGTCAATGTTAAAGCATCCTTTTTCAAGTCACAAGATCTTATATTTATGAAGGATTTTATGTGAACATTATCAAAGATGACTATAAGCAACAAGATACCCGACTCTTTTGATATTGCGGAGACACGATAAGCGCTTACTAGCGAGCAAAAATCGAACTAGTACACTGTAAAATTTCAATTCTTGAACTGTCAGGCTTGATGCACTGTGAAAAAAATAGTCAGTAAAGCACACTATAATCTGTTTCTATTCAATTTTGAATTAAAAAAAACACCCAGTCCAGTGAAAAGATTTGTACAAACATGTTTTTATGTGAATTTGAGTAAACAAGTCTGTGACACAGGTACGGAAGACAAGATTAGGAAATGGTATACCAAACCCGTATGTTCTTCGATTCGATTCTTGCGATTTATTCAGCCTATTTTTGACGTTCGTAACTGTTATAATACTACTATTAGAAGAATCTTGATGAAGTGTTTTACCACTATGAAAGCACCAGTTTAAAAACATACTATCGGGAACATTATTCTATCGTACTTTTACCCAAAACAAGAAATTTTTAGCAATGTTTGTGCTTTAACGAACATTTTGTACGTCGGTTTGGAAAAAAGATATTTTAGTAACCAGATAAAGATTGCTGTCGTCGCTGACCGGAACAACTTTTGCTGTCGAGGATAAGGGATCTAAATGTCAATGAAGGAAAAATACATACGATTTGACAGTTAGGTACCACACATGTTTCGGACAAGCGACAATCTTTATCTGTTAATTAAAATATCTTTTGTTTGGAATCGCCGATCCCTCTAATCGACGTTAAAATTGTCGATCGATGAAAGAATGAGAGAGCTACACGGTATGCCTTTTGAACTGATATTTTTGTTCACTGCTCGCATTGGCATAACGCATTTCGCGGAGAAACTCGTTTACTCATTAATGGGTACTTTTTCTTTGCTATTTCATTCGCTCTGCTGAAAAATTAAATGAGTAGATCCAATCTCCCAAAATGGGTGAATTTTCCAGCAGAGAGAAAGAGATAGCAGAGAAAAAATACTCATTAATGAGTAAACGCGTTTTTCCGGGTTGCACGCTAACTTTCACCTACTCAGTGACTGAGTAAAATTGTATTGCTCTCTTTTTCTATCTTACGGAAAATTTACTCAATTTCCGTCAAAAGCAGAACGTAATCCTGCTTTTGACGGAAATTGAGTAAAATTTCCGTAAGATAGAAAAAGAGAGCAATACAATTTTACTCAGTCACTGAGTAGGTGAAAGTTAGAGTGTGAAAGATCCTTGCACTGTTTTCGCACTTTCATCGGTATTTTTTGTTTCATTTTGACAGCTTACTCACGTGCTTTTGCTGCCAACTTCGCGAATACGGAAGTAATGCCTCTACTCACTCTTTTGGCAAAATCTCATTGCAATCTGTTAGACATGGCCGTCAATCACCCCTTCTTGTTCCTCCACAAGAAAATTTTATTAGGAACTGTCAGACTGTGCGTGAAGCATTTACCTTCGTAGTCGTGAATTTTGGCTGGGCGACGCGATGTGTCGGATGGTAAATTGCTGTGCTTTTGGAAGTGAAAATAATTGCCAGGCAGTAAGATCTATATGCAGTGCAGCGGAACGCCAAAGGAAATGGCACGATTTGACAGATAGCCCATACATTTTCTGTGAAATCCTGCCGTTACCGTGGCCGTTCTGTTCTATTGCGCTGGATGCTTCAGAAATATTTTTTAATGCATTCGTTAAATAAAAAATGTTATCAAACTTGTTTTTAACAGATATTGCGAATTCATTAAACAATGTATAATAATTTTACAATTACACAGCTTTATTTAACCAGAATATAAATGATTGTAATAGCATCTGTATCAGCCAAATGTAAGGATATTCTCCCTAGATTCGAATTAATGTTTGGAATGCATCTTTCGATTAAATCAAAATTAAAAATAAGGACTCAATTTACATTTATCGGTCTTGTTAAATTCACTTTAATAAGCTAGTGAAAACTATTAATCATTGTATATGTTCAATGAGCAAGGGAAATGTGACTAACATGTGCAGTGCAACTCATTAGCCCAGAAATGATTTCAGGATAACTCTAGCTTCAAAATACGTTGTTTTGCCATATCGTGTACAACACGGCAAACAAAATTTCTCCAAATATGGTCAAAGGTGTGGTTTTTGTACAACAGATGGCGGTAATATCACCGCTTTCAGTGTCTCCCGGTAAATATATGAAAAGTATTAAACTCGGGTATCTTGTTCCTTCCAGTTATCTTTGACATTATGGAGAGTACTCAAAGGAAACTCAACAGGAACTTTCCGTGGATAGTTCGAATATTTTCCTGTAGAAATTTAGAACAACTTCTCGTGAATATTCTGGTGAGATTCTCATGTAAAATCCGAAGAATTTTTCACTGAAATTCCAAACAATTTCCGTTGGGAAATCCAAAGAGCTCTACTTTGGTAATTCCAACGAATTCTCGAAACTTCAGGTAGCTTCCGTTGACGATTTCTAAATGAATATTCAGAAAAAACTTCAACTATTTTCTGATGAAGTTGATCAGAACTTTCCGGCGAAGTTCAAAAGATTCTTCCGTTGATGTCTTGAAAACATTCAAAATGACCAATTCAGCTGAACGACTTTATCTACCGAATGTCCATTTCAGCCAAAGGGCATGTTCGATAATTTCAGGCAAATGAACTTTTCGAACAAATGGCATTTTCGGCCAAATAACTTTACGCTACTTAATTAGGAAAGCTTTGATCATCGCGTGACTTTAACGAAATTAATTTATTGGTATTTTTCGGTGATAATTATACTACCCAAAGCGAAAGGGAGTAGATGAAAGTAATGAAGATACAGATTCGATTGACACCGCAAGCGAGCGGCAAGTGTGGAATGAATAGAAACTGAAGATTAGCAGAGGGCCATATGAGAGAACAAGAATTGTTGAAATCGCTGTTATTCTGCCTAACGTCCACCCAGGAAAGACTTGGATAGTGACGTGGTGATCGCTGTACCAGGACAGGCAACATAACAGCGATTTCAACCTGCTCATGTGCTGTTCGGCAAGCGTAAACAGTTCTATTGATTCGTGGCATATTTTCAGAGATTCATACACCCAAAAAACAAATCGGACAATTATTGTATAAAATCTGGGCGGGCATATACAATTCTGTAAGCTTTTTATACAAATATTGTATTAGAATAATACAAATCTGTATTATTTCAATACAACAATTGTATTAAAATCTTCCGAAATTGTATATGCCCAATTATTATACAGTTTCTGTAAGGTTCTTATGCAGAACTGTATTAAAATCTGCCATCCGCTGGTTGGGTGTACAAGAGCACGCTAAATCTGTAGCGGAGAGCTTAGAAATTTACAAACAAAAACAATTGAATTTACTTAACAAAGATCAAGGAAACGGATATACCTGGCTGTTTAGATTACTACCCACGAAACGACGACAAATCGGTCCAAGCGACATGCCCTAATTAAACCATATTTAAAGTTAGCGAGCAATGTTTTCTTCAATCGATAAAAACACGCTGAAGAAGTCCTCAAGTGGAGGACGAAATGCGTATCTGTGTTGATACCAAAAAACGAATCAGTGGAAGTAAAAGGAAGACAACAGTTATTTAAACCGTGAAAAACTCGTTTTTACGGAAAGTTTTTCGAAATTTCAATGGGTAATTGTATGGAATTTTCAAAAAAAATCATTGATATCTTCCCAAAAAATCGTGATGTTGTAGCGATCAATCAGGAAATTCTTCGGAATTTCCTCTGAAAATTATGTGGACTTATTCAAATTTGAATCGGTATGGAACATGATAGATCATGCAAACATGATAGACGATGCAAAAATGTCAGCGACGGCGCTCACCTCTATGTGACGTCATTATTGAACGACTCTTGGCTACTTTTTCTCTAGAACAAGCCTGAAAGATAAACCAAAGTCGTTACTTGATGAAATTCTTTTTTTGTTTAATCATTACTCATTTTTCGTTAAAGTTCTCGGCGCGCATTTTTAAAAAAATATGACCGCAACGGGATTCGAACTCAGAATTCCATCAAAAATGACACTCCAGCCACATCACCACATGGACTGCTTATTGGGGAGATGTGATTTGCTCCATTAAGGCTACTTCCGTTGGCATTGATGAAGGCAATGGAAGAAAGAAGTGAGAAATCGAGCATTACAACTTTTCGCGGCACTGACAATGAGGGAAAAATATTTATCTCTCATCACGCCTTTTTTTCCTTTCCCTGATCTTGATTCTATCACATACCTAGTAATGCTGTACTGAAGAAGTGTTTTAGATTGATGAACAGTGTTTGGTCGTAAACTTCAGCATTAAACATAAATAATGAAAAAACGATGCCATAATAAGATCAGGATGTGTAACAAAAATCGAAATAAACAAATCATTAATGATTCACTACACCAAAAATATCTGTTAAAGGTACAGTGAGTCTTAAGAATTGAAAATAGATCTAAAAAATAAGGACAAAAAGGTGCTGGAGATTGACAGATGCACAACGTAATGCAGTATTGACTGAAAAACAATTGAACTTTCTCGTCAAAAAATCTATCAATCAATTCTTTAATATTTTCAAGGTCAACTTTTGTGTTTTGAATAGTTAGAAACTTCAAAAATATGGGTTCTTTGGAAAAGTTGATCTTTAAGTAAAACTCTTTAAAATCCAAACAGAAATTTACTTCACAACTTCAGAAACACGCATCTCAACAAAGAAAAAACAGATCACGGCGAAAACCACTTTTTCGTCTCTGTTTGTTGCAGCAAGTGATTTTGAGTTGCATTGATTGTCTAGGCCGTGATTATTGACGTCGGGTTTACTTCCTTAATACAATAAAATGACGCAAAAAAATGCCGGAAGGTAGCTGATGCGTACCATTATCAACTGTCTTAAGAGTATACATTCAAAGCACTGTTTGTGTAGATGAACTAAATCAAATATGACTTATTTAATATTTTTTTAAATATTCCTCTACAACCTAAATTTTTTGTTTTCGCTCAAAATCACTATTTTGCTTTCTAAAATCGATCTAAACACGGTTTGAGCATTAAAATTTTTCAATACGCAATTTTACCAATTTAACACTTTGAATTTTTAGAATTTTGTTTTTCATGTTTTTTAATCTATTAATCTTTCTTGATTTTAAACATATTTTGTGTTTTCCCTATCCAATGCGGACTGACAATGCAATTTTTAAATTTTCAGGATTATTTTTTTATTTTGCTTGTAACGAGTTGGATAAATATTTGAGAGTGTAACATTCACCACTATAACCTTCTATTGAATAAGGTTAGTTGTAGAAAAATACCTAATCTGCAAATATTTCATTCTTCAAAGGTATACGAGCGAAAACACAGAGGAACAAAATATTACTCAATTTTCAATATATATTTTTTAATCTGTAGAACTTTCAAAATTGACTTTAAACTTTTAAACCACATTAAAACATGCATTGAATTTTATTTTATTGATCAACATCAAAGACTTTTTCGATATCTGATCAATTGAAAATTACAAAAAATAATCAAAATACCCCGTTTAAATGCGGTCTTGGGCATTAGAGGGTTAATTATTTTAATGTTACCATTATGATTTTTTTTTTATTTCTCCGAATATTGACATGTAATGTTCGACAAAGTTGAAGCGCAGCTAATTCAAATAAATTTGGCTAAAAAAAACTTTTTCTGTAGCTGTTTTGTTTTTGAATTTTTGGAACAGTCGTCTTCGGGTGACTTTTAGAGCTAAAAAAATCCAACTTTTGATGGGTAAATATGCTCAATATCTTTTGCCGCTCAAAAGTTATATTCGTTTTTCTGTCAAAATAACATTTTTTCAAAAGTTAATATCTACGATTAGGGCAGGCCAAAAGATACGTTTACACGGAATTTGAAGAAGCAATTCATATTTTTATGCCAGAAAATTTGTTTTCGATTTCCAATCAACTTTGCTATATAAGTTTTTTTCTGTAGCTCTTAAGCTCACTTGTTTAGAGCAATTTTACTTACTACGGTTAGAGTGTCCCTCAAAAAACAATATTTTTGATCTGCTCATTTCATTCTTTATTTTTTACGAATGGCGCCTTCTAAAGACTTTTGGGGCTTTTTAAAACACGTATTTTGCTATAAGAATATCGTCTGTATCTTCTTCCGTTGTCGAGTTATATCAATTTACTTGAAAAAATCTGACTTTAGTAAAATTGGTAAAACTTGAGATAAAAAAGTAACATATCTTCAATTTTTTGACATTATAAAGAATATGAATTGCTCTTTCAAATTCCATGTAAACATATTTTTATGGTCTGCCCTAATCGGAGATTTCAACTTAAAAAATATAATTTCTAAAGAAAAACCGAATATAACTTTTGATCGGCAAAATATGTAGAGCATATTTTCCCATCAAAAGTTTCATTTTTGAGCTCTAAAAGTCACCCGAAGATGATTTTTGAAAAAAACGAAAACAAAAAAAAGTAGATCAAAAATACTGTTTTTTAAGGCCACCCTAATCCAAGTAGGTAAAATTGCACTAAATCAGCCAACTTAGGAGCTACAGAAAAAGCTTTTTAGGAAAATTTATTGGAATGAGCTGCGCTACAACTTTGTAGAACATTACATGTCAGTATTCCGAGAAATAAAAAAAAACATTTTTTAAATGTTTTTATATAATGGACCACCCTTTTTTTATAGCACCATAATGATGGCCTTAAATTTGCCGTAAAATGGCAGTGTTTACGGCTTAGGAAGACATTTGAAACTGGTAAAAATAATCTGGAGGGGAGATATTCCGAATCATAGGCTCTACTTAATTATTACAAATAGTTTTTTTTTCCGAAAGATATCAGAAGATAGTTGATACGTGACATTTGCGTTGTTATATTGCACTTTGAAAGTGTATCCGAACTTATTGATCACGGTAAATTTATTGAGATGTTAGCATTAGCATTAGCATTGTTACGGTGTAATTCGTAGATTGGACACTAGTGATACTCATGTTTTACTTATGAGATCCTTATCTAGAATGCTATCAGAAATCAAGAAGGGGAGTGGTCCTTGTTTCCAGTCTTAAACAAAAATAACAAAAGCATGAGGATTACTACTCGTGGCCACGCCCATCTTAACCGTAACTAGGGAGGGGAAGGAAGTGTTGATGTAGTACTTAACGAGAGGCCACCGACTTAGCGACACCCTCATAAGTACCACGGAATTGGATAATGAGGAAGGAGATACAATTTTCGGCGGGAAAGGCCCCTTTTAAAATTAAATATAATCCAACACGATTATGTTCGAATTTGTAAATATATTTTTATTTTAAGGACAAGCATCACAGAATCGAAAATTAAATTCACTCCCGTTTTCAAGGGCACACCACTCAATACGAGCGCAGCGGACAACTTTTGTGTGTATTATTTCATGCTTCGCAACATGCGTGGAATAATGAAAATGACAGTTTTGCGATGCTTGCTCTGCCCGGGTGTTGCAAATGTCACAATGAACTATTCGCAGCACAGGATTCTCTGACCAAAATTTTCCTTGCGTTTGTTTTGTTCTCCTCAACAGCTGACTCAAAATTGTAATCTAATGATTTGTTACATTACATTTACATTTTTACATTACCAATTTTCCATAAACAATAATAATAAAGAAATCAGGGTGTCGGCAATAAATAAATATAAAATTTCCACAAATAATTCAAAATTTTCATAAACAATTAAGAAATTTCCACAAAGCAAAAATAAATTAGCACTTTTAAAAGCAAAAATTGCAATTATAAAAGAAGAATTTTCCATGAAGAAATCAAAATGTTCCTCGAAAAAAAAAATACAAAATTCCCATAAATAAATCAATATTAGCAATAAGCGATTACAAATCTTTCCACAAATAAATATTTTGATCCACAAAAAAATAAAAACTTTCCACGAAAAAATCAATAAAGAGCAATAAAAAACAAAACAAAATACCAGAAGAAATATTAAAAGCAATAAAACTAAGCATTTTTACTTAGATGACCCCATTTTTTCAAGTTCATGGAAAATTTTGTCAGTTTTACTGCTTTTTTGTATTTTTTTAATGGAAATTTTCTTATTTTTGTATTGCTCTTTAGTGATTACTAGCCGACCCGACGAAATTCGTCTCTTCTAAAATTGATTTTTTCTCTAATTGGTTCTCGAGTTATGCAGATATTTCTGTTTCATGTGTATGGGAGCCCTCCTTTTCAAAAGCAGAAACATATCTTCCCTTCCAAAACCTCCACATGCCAGATTTGGTTCCATTTGCTTGAATAATTCTCGAATTATGAAAAATTAGTGTTTTATTTGTATAGGAGAGGATCCCCTTTCCAAAGGGGGGATCGAACCTTCTTAATTACCTTCACCGGCCCCAAAAACCTCTGCATTCAGAAGTTTCGGAGTCTATAAGGGACAGACAGACAGAAATCCTTTTTAACGTATTATTGATTTAGCGGAATTTTTTAAATTTTCATTGGAAAAAAATGTGAAATTTTTTGTTATTGTTTATTGCTAAAATTGATTTATTTATGGAAATTTTGTATTTTTTTTCCATGAAACATTTTGATTTCTTTATGGAAAATTTTTCTTTTATAATTGCAATTTTCGCTTTGAAAACTGCTAATTTGTTTTTATTTTGTGGAAATTCTCAATTGTTTATGAAAATTTTGCATTATGTATTTGTGGAAAATTTATATTTGTTTATTGCTCATACCCTGATTTCTTTATTGGCAATTTCCTATTTTTTTTATGGAAAGTTTATAACTCTGCATGGAAATTTTATTTTTCTGACGTACAAAATGTTCGTTAAAGAAACGTCTACTTCTTCTTTCTTTCTGGCATTTCATTTCCGTTGGACCATTGCCGCCCGCAGCTTAGTGCTAATTAAATACCATGATAATTGAACAAAATAAAGATCATATATCCCTAGATATTGAATTTAAAGAAATAACTGACCAAAAGACCATTGGCATTAAAATGATCTCATTGTGAAAATTATTATTAGAAGGCTATGACGTAAAACTAACCAAAACAAGTGTCGTAAAAGAAAAAGAAGAATTTACCAATCGAAAGTTTGTTTCCATAATGAAATTATAGTCTGTTTGTTTGATTGTATCATTTGCTAGGTGTAAACTGCTCTAATGAAACACGCAAGCAATCAAATAAACATTACCATTTGGAGAATACAGGATAGATCAAAGATTCATATTTTAATTAGAGTTCAAAATGTATAACGAAATATTTTGGAACTATTGCATCATAAAATCCTATTTTTTTTTAACAATAAGGCTCAAGTTTTCCAGGATTTTTGTGAGATTCCGAATGTACTTGGATTCATGATTGAATAGCTCTGAGAAAAAGCGTTGTAAGACTTGGGAAAAAAATGTTTGCCTATTTCATATATGCCCCTTGAATTCGAACCGAAATCTTCTCATTCATTCTTTATTGACCACCGCAACGACGTGTGATACTTTTTTACCGGATCTCTTCTCAGGTGGAAGCACTCAATTTGCAAATTTGTCGACCAAACAAATATGCATATATCTATATGCGTATGTATAATGGGGCCTGTGACGTTTCGATCATCACCTTATCGGATCACTGCAGGCCAAAACGAAAACGATCAATATTTTTGTTCGATCGCTGGCACTGACTGGTGCTGCTGTGACTAGGCGGCAACGTTTGTCTGGGCCGAAACAGACCACGAGCGAAGTGAAGTCTTCTTCAAGCTATGTGCGCTCGATAATGTAGAAGAGGAGCACTGCTGATGGCTTCGCCAGCGGCTCTGTCGCGGACTCATCCTTGTTTGTCTTTTTGATAGACGTTGATGCTTTGATATACCTGCATCTAGCAGAAAGGCTCGCAACAGAGCTGTAAACATGCATAGTAATTTAATTTCATCGCTTTTCGTGGCGTTGACAGTTTTCTCGTCTTGGCTTAATTACACCTCAATAAAAGCAGTCGTTGAATGCTACCGCGCGCGCTTTCAGATGGTGATGATGAGGTGACGACGTTTCGGTGGAAATCCAGCGCAAATTTATTGCTGTTCTGTTCGGTGATTTTCTTCCGTTGTTGAATCAGCACTTTAATCTTCAGTTGGTTTGTTTTACTAATTTCTACGGCGCATTGAACTGTAGGCTACGATTATGGCCGACGAGGAGGATGGGGCACGAGGAAAACTTGATTTTGGAATTCGTTGACCGATATTTTATTTTGAGATGCATTGAGACTTGCCTGAGTCCATTCAAGCTGAAGGCAAACTGGCCAAATGATTGGAATGCTCTTCTTGTGTTCGTGTCACATATAATATAATAGAAATAACGGCATAGCGGAGGATCCAATATTCCCGGTTCATCAAATCAACAAAGCCTCTAAGATTCACCATTTACCAGGTGAGCTGCTAAAATGTGGTACCAATGAACATGATTGGGTAATTACGAAGGTGTGTGTTTTTGCACCTTTCCGCCGACGACATTTTTGCATCGGCACGCCGCTAATTTTCTCTAGCTCAATTTTGCAGATTACATTATTTAATACCGAGTAGCAGGTACTATATCCAATAATATTGGAAATCTTTTTAATATTCACACAAGAGCATTATACAATAGCATACGCAATTCTTCTGATATCATTTACGCGAAAGGATACGTATTTTCGGTAACGTCGCGTGTCTGATCTTATCCACGAGACAGTTGAACAAGAATCGACCCAGAAAAGTGTTTGCTTGATCTTAATAGAATCGTCATACGAAGTTGGGCACGGCCCCGCTCATAGAGCTCAATACGTTGAGTAGACAAAAACTGTTACATAAGGGGAAAGTTTTGTTTAGGATGCTACAAGAGCGCACCGTATCTGTCTTGCATCACGTCACGAAAATAGGAAACATCGGAGTATGCTTGGCTTATGCAATGTCATCCTCAAAAAATATAGAAATAGCTTAGCGGACTCTTCACGATGTACTCCTTAAGAACTTCCAGCCATAGCTTCTATTGCCCAGAAATACCATCTGGAATTTTTCGATCCCAATCAACCCTAGTTCTCCACACATCTTGCATTAATATGTTTCCTCCCTATCATCCACTCGCAGCATCTTCCTTCGTGTCGATATTTCTCAGGTGATTGTTGACGTACTGATGATTTTTGATCGCCGCTGTGTCGCTCGTGGATAACTTTTTCATGTTCCAAGGCATTCAGGTTCTTAACAAACTGCGATTGCAAGCTGTTTCGAAAATTGCTAAACGTTGTTATGGATATATCTTCTCCGTGAATTCGACCGCAAACTATACCCAATTAAAACCAACTGTAAAGTGATTAACTAAAGGTTTAAATTATTCACAACGCGTCGTAATTTTGGCATCACGTTGCCGCCATTTAAAATCTTTAACAGAGCTGACCTATAATTTCCCATGCCATGTGGGAAATCCGAAGCACTAGTGGAATTTCCGTTGACCGAAAGTCATTCGGTTAAAAGCCATTATATGTCATGTCGTATGTAAATATTGACCGCATAAATCATTAAGCTGAAGCCCATCTGGCCTAAACTTGTTTGGCCGGAATAGACATACAGCCGAAAAAGTCCTTGGCCGAAAAGGTAATTTGGCAGAAAGATCCTTTTGGTCGAAACGGCATTCTCGCCTAAATGACATGTTCGGCTGAATTAACAATTTTGTCGTATGCCCCTTTCTTTAGAGACAATTTGTCGTGAAAATTTCAAAGAGTTTCTTGTAGATATTAAAAAAAAATATTTTCGTAGGATTTCCGAGAAAAATCTTTTGGGAATTCAGAAGAATATCCGATGGAGTTCAAAAAAAAAGTCAATAGAAAATTCCGAAGAGCTTCTCGTGTTTTCCGTGTAACTTTTGAAGAATTCTTCATGAGAACTCCAAATAATTTTTGTTAGGGATTCCAAGCATTTCCATTTTCTGTAGAAAACCAAAAAAAAAATTTTGGTTATATTTGGAAGTAGGTATTTTCTGATAAATTAAACTAAATTTTCTAGCGAAATTTGACAGATTCTTCCGTTAATGCATTGGAAACATCCCGAAAAAATAAAAAAAATTTTAGAAACGAACACAATTAAAATTGCTACGTCGATTCACGCCGTCGTCGGTTGAAACGGATTTCGGCGTGACAGAAAACGAAAACATTTTGTAGTGACTCACTTTTTGGACTGACATTCGTACTAATTTTACAGGATAGTTTGTATGTTTGGATCCTTTTAGAGATTTTTTAGTTAGTGGCCACGCAAAGTTTGAATAACTACAAATGTTATCATTTTTTCACTGCACAAAACCATAAATGTAAAAAAATAATCTGAACCGATAAAAAGTCAACATTTCTTCATAATTCTAGGATATTCCGCTTTTCAGTTGTTAACTCAACATGGTAACAAATGATCTCACATTACTTACCCATACAAATATTTGGCGAATAAAAACCAAAAAATATTAGTTGATTGATTTTTTGAAGATTTTAAGAATGTGATGAACGGTTGTTTCGAAAAATATTTATTAATATCATAGAAAAGGGATTATGTTAGAAGTGTGTGCCGGTTCAAAAATCGTCGTGGAGATTTTCTTACGTTCGTGTCTTTAAGATTTTTTCTGCATTTTTTAAAGGATGTTTTTTGAATTTCGTCGGAAAAAATTGATGAACTTTTCCAGAAAATTCTTTGACCTTCTTCAAAATATTAATTTGCAAAATATTTTTGGATTTTCCATGGTAGCTACTTTGAAGTTTTGAGAATTCTTTGGAATTTTCTAAGGTTTTTTTTTAGTATTTCCGTGAGAAATTCTTTAGAACTTTCACGAGATATTGGTCCAAGTTTCTATTGCAAAATGTTCGGAAAATCAACGGAAAGTTTTTGTTGAGTACTCTTCCAATTTTGCACAGAAAATTCTTCAGATTTTAAGAAGGAGATTGTTCAAAATGTGGACATCAAAAACATGATTACAAAGGCGAATTGTTCAAAACATTTCATAAGAAATTCATTGGAATTTATACAGGATTTTTTTTAAAACTTCCATGGAAATTAATTCGGAATTTTTAATTTACGAATTTACGACGGTGAATTTTACGAAATTTTAACTAAAATTGTTCAGAACTTCAACGTGATTTTTTAATTTTTTCTACTGTTTTTTAAAAACTGCTCAGAATTTCATTAAAAATATCGGAGTTTTGAAGGAATTTCCTTATTTTTCTACAGATAATATCTTGTATTGTCCATAAGAAATTCTTCGTAAGTTAAATGGAAAAATATTAAAAAAGAGTAAGGGTCATTTGGCCGAAAATCATTTGGCGGAAAGCCATTTGGCCGAATAATACGTTAAGTCGAAAATCATCAACTCGAATAGTATTTGACCGAAATGAACGTTTAGGCAAAACAGTTTGGTTCAACTGCCAAATGTTTATTACTGAACAATTAACCCACGCGTTTGGCCATATAACATTATTGCTCAAATGGCCTTTCTGCCAAACGACCGTTTCGACCAAATAACCTTTTCGGCCAAACGAGTTTTCCAGCCAAAGGCCAGCCGGACGAACGACATTTTCGGCCGTATGTCATTTTCGGCTAATTAAAATTGTCGGTCAGATGGGTTTTGGCCTAGTGGTTTGTTCGGTCAAATGGTCCTACCTGTCGTTTAGCCGATAGTCATTCGTCGAAAAGCCATTCATTCGAATGGCACTTGGGTAAATAACCGAACTGGTAATTTGACCAAAAAAGTTGTTTGTCCTAACAGTTCATTTAGCTGAAAATGTTATTTGTTCGAAATGGTCGTTTGGCCGAAAAAGTCATTTGAACAAATAGATCACTTGGCCGAAAATGACGTTTGATAGAAATGTTCGTCCAACCATCAAGGCCAAACGACATTTTCTGCCAAATGACCGATTCAGCCGAACAACACTTTCGACCGAATGCCCGTTTCCGCTAAATTACGTCCCACACGATTATTTCGGCCAATGAGCTATTCTGCCAACTGTTCGGACTTCTTTCGCTGAAAGGGAAGATTTCGAACGTTACTAGCACCTTTATCCTTCGATGGATTTTGAAGATTTATATATCAATCGACTCGGACACTCTCCAGCAATTTGTCAATTTCATTGAAACTTAAGATTATTAACGATAAGCTTTTGCAATTTTCAATTCTTGTCAAAGCCAATAAAAATTTCATATATAATCAATCCCGTGCATTCCTAACACGGACATCAGAATGCAGTATGCCATGTGAGTATGTGAGTCATTCCAGTTTGTGACAGCAGCGTGTACTGACGTGCTTTTTGCTCGCGCATTTTTTTCTCGTTCGTTCGCTGTGTTTGTGTACACAGGATGCAATCGCCAGCAGGAGAATATATACGAAAGAAGAAGGCGCATTTATTTGTCATGTGAAGCGAACCGAGTCCTCTCTGGAGTGGCCTCAGCCATCTCCAGCTCCTAGGGAATGTGATATTGTCGGTGGAGAGAAGAACAAGCTCTACCTTAACTCTAATTTATTAATTCTAATTACGTGCTATATATACATTGTCAGGTAACTATCGAGAGGTAAATATTCATAATTATTTACCCGGCGATGAGCTGCCTGTTTTTATCATCCTAAACTACCTCGACGGGTAGTTGGTAAAGGACAATGTAGTGGTAGATCACCACACATGTTATGCTTGATGATGGTCGGATGCAGTGGTTTCAGTTGCGATCGCCCATCGCATCGCTCGGAGTTCACGGCTAGAGGCCGATGATGGCTGAAGCCAAGATGAATACACAGCTAGGTGTTGCAATGTGCTTAGTTTGTGGAAAAGAAGAAGGCGGGGGTGAAAAATTCATTTTCAGTGCAAAATGAAAACAAACCGGCTGGCTCTCCCATACTAAAATCCAAGATGGCTGAAACGTGATTTTGGCACATTGGAACACCTAGTGGTGTATTCATCTTGGCTGAAGCAGCGATGGCAGCGGTGGTGAATGAAGAAGAATAAAATAAGCCCAGAGAGATTTTGTAGTCCTATGTCTATTCGCGGTTATGTTTAAAGCATTACCTATTGCTCGTTTTTTCAGCCAAATGAAATGATCCACCAAATAACATTTTCGGCAAAATAATTTTAGACTAAATGGGCTTCAGCCAAATGGCTTGTTCGGTCCAACGACATATTACGCCAAACAGTTTTCAGCCTTACCAACAAACAATTTTCGCCATATAAGCAATAAAGAACATCACATTTGTTTTTGGATTTCAACAGGAAATCTTTCGAAATTTACACTCGAAGTTTTTCTTAGTTTTCACGGAGAGATTTTCGAAGTTTCAACGGGAAATTGTATGGAAGTTTTAAGAAAATCAGGTGTATTTTGAATAGGAATGAACAATTATAGACCACCGGCGTGACCAATTTTAAGCAGCGGTGCGCCGAGGCAAAAATGTCGGCGGCAGTGGTGTGCCAAAATCTGTCGGCGGTGACGACGTGGTGCGGCGGCGCACACCTCTAGATCAAGTATCCGTAAATTCTTAAGGACCACGCACAACGGGTACGTTTACTTACGTTTTTACTTTCACGGGAAAACTGTCAAAACCTACGTAAACGTATCCATTCTGCGTGGCTATTAAGATTGCATACACTGTCGAATGCCACCACAAAAGTCGTTAACGAATACGTACGGTAAGTCGAAAAATCTATTTTAAAGGACAATCTCAAAAAATCAGTGAGCACCTTTCTAGTTTATTTATTCAAAAGAAATTTTGTCGAATGGACATCTGGTCGAATGAACATTTAGTTGAAAATGAAGTTTAGTCCATTTGAGACGTACGACATTTAGTCGAATGACGTTTGGTCGAAAAAACATTACGTCGAATGGGCATTTGGTTGAAAAAAGATTTTCGAATAAAAAATCTTGATAATTTGGTCGAGTAACGCTGCGTCGAATGGACATTTGAAAGAAAGGAACTTTATTCAATTTATTCAATGATAGTTAAAAACTAAATGATTTTTCGCAGTATTTCAAAAAACCACCTAATTATTGCTCCAATATAGCAATATAGGAAAATGGTTGATAAAGCCTGTCCACGTTAAATTTCGGACACCTAGATAATGTTCAAGTGATTTGTCGCCATTTCATCAATTTGGACGAGAGCTGAAACATGCTGAAAGTGTCATATAAAGTGTACAGATTCATCTGTTTTAAGAATGTATAAAGTCAGTCATTTGTGAATTTAAAAAAAATCGCATTGAAAGATGGGTGTCCGAGATTTAACGTTATTAACTTTAACGTTATTAACGTTATTTAACTTTATTCTCGACAGGATTTTTTTCCCCTTTGGCAAACCCCTCAACCAACTACGATGAATCGATACCACCTCGAATAACGAATAACACTTGGTCAAATAGGGGGAAGGGTCGTTTGGCCGAAACCCATTCGGCCGAAAGCCATTTGGCCAAATGCCACTAGGCTGAAAGTTGTTTGGCCGAATATACCATTAGGCCGAATGGGTCGTTTGGTCGAAAGGGTCATTAGGCCGAAAGGTTTATTTGGCCTAAAGGGTCATCTGGCCGAAAGGGTCATTCGGCTGAAGGGTCATTTGGCCGAAAGGGTCATTGGGTTTGGCTTTCGGCCAAACGACCCTTTTGGCCATATTGCCCTTTTGGCCAAATTACAATTTCGGCCAAATGCCTTTCGACCAGAAAGGGTTTCAGCCTAATGGTTTCTTTAAGCCTAGTGGCATTCGGCCAAATGGGTTTCGGTCAAACGAACCCTCTCCGTCAAAAAGACATTAAGCCGTATGGCATTTGGTCGAAATGGAGTTTTCGGCCAACCATCGAATTATGGTTGGAAGTGATGTTTATGGTGAACTAATTATTGTTTGAATATTATCAGGTATCAGAACGTCGGCTCAGGAGGCACGTTCCCCTCAATTTGGGAGATTTGTGCCATCGCCTTCAGTGGCCTTTTCATCATTTACCTGACGGAAAAGGAAGTGAAAAGGGGAAAGGAAGAGGAAGTGAAGTTGGAAAGGAGAATGGAATCATTTATAGGAAAGCCAATTATGTAGACTCACACGCATTCAGCTAGGGACTAAAGAGAGGTGTCACAAAAACACAGAGGACCTAACAATGTACAAACGCCAAAGACGAAGCACAGAGTGCACTGTGAAAAACGCATAATGCGAATCCATATAGGTGACAATCACAAAGTACATTTTAAATATCGCATAATGCGAATCCATATAGGTGGCAATTTGTTGAAAACTAAGCAAAACACATATTCATAACCCCATTCTTATTGAACCTCACGTTGAGATTAAACAAGAGTAGCCGAAGCCGTACGTCAAGGATGAGACACAGAGTACACTGTGAAAAACGCATAATGCGATCCATTTAGGTAACATACACAAAGTACATTGTAAAAAAAACGCATAATGCGTATCCTTATAGGTGACAATTTGTTGAAAAAAACTAAGTAAAAAAACATTTTCATAGCCCCACCCTTATTTAACCTCAAGTTGAGATTAAACAAGAGTAGCTGAAGCCAAACGTCAAAGACGAAACACAGATTACACTTTGAAAAACGCATAATGCGAATCCATATAGGTGACAAACACAAAGTACATTGTAAAAAAACGCATAATGCGAATCCATATAGGTGAAAATTTGTTGAAAAACTAAGTGAAAAACATATTCATAACCCCACCCTTATTCAACCTCAAGTTGAGAATAAACAAGAGTAGCCGAAGCCAAACGTTGAAGACGAAACACAGAGTACACTGTGAAAAGCGCATAATGCGAGGTGACAAACACAAAGCACATTGTAAAAAAAACGCATAATGCGAATCCATATAGGTGGAAGTTTTTGAAAAACTAAGTAAAACACATATTCATAACCCCAAACTCACGTTGAGATTGAACAAGAGTAGCCAAAGCCGAACGTCAAAGACGAGACACAGAGTACACTGTGAAAAACGCATAATGCGAATCCATATAGGTGACAATTTGTTGAAAACTAAGTAAAACACATATTCATAACCCCACTCTTATTTAACCCCACGATGAGGTTGAATAAGAGTAGCCGATTATCTCGAAGAAGTAAAAAGTCAACTACGCCATAGCTCCGGTTAGCGCAGCGAGGGCTAAATGCTGTGAAGGGGGCCCTGGTGCTTCACAGGCTCCGTTTGCGGTTAGGTTCTTATTAGACCCCCCTAACCATTCATTCGTAGGCACGGTAAGCATAAAGCCGTATCACACCGAGAATTAGGGGTCACCTGTATGATGGACTTTTATCACTGGAACAGGCAATCCCTAATGTTATTCTTAGCCAGATAACCAGCTGCCGACACCACACGGCTATCTAGGCTGTTCGCGGAGAGAAGTTGACATTGACTTTACGTCAACTCTCAATGTGGCCGAACAACCATCGAATTATGGTTGGAAGTGATGTTTATGGTGAACTAATTATTGTTTGAATATTAAGTGAAAGAAAGAGTATTCATGAAAAAAAATAGAAAACACATCATTAAAGAAGAAAATCCACGAATTGTTCTGTTTTCCAGCTTTTGTTGAAAAAAATAATAGAATATGCAGAGTTAATTCCTCCATCGGTACCTAATATTTTGTTATTTCTGTAGGTTTTCAATCTTCCTATAGTCGACCGGAGTTTCCGTTTGCTCAATCGTAAAATCCTCATTGGCTGATTGTATGACATTTGCCAGAAAACCATTTGCCAGAATCAATTTGCCAGATTGATTTTTGCCAGAATGGACCATATCCCAAGCAACACCTCTTGTTTTTCAGTGAGTAACAACAACTGTGGTGTGACTTATTAAAGGTCTGACTTATGCACAACGCATCGTATTTGGAGCTCCTTTGTGACACAAAAAGCGCAAGAGGTGGAGCCTATTTGCAACATCATGCGGCTACAATGAAAATAAAAACACAAAAACCAACCGGGAATCGAACCATGGACCTTGAGATTTGCAACCTTCTACTATAACCATCACACCAACAATGCTATTTGGAGATTCTGCTACAAGTGCACTACATAAACAAAAAAGTCATTTGTAACTTCATTGTACGTTATACGGAACATGTAGGGGACTGTCAAAAACAAAATACTGCTCAGCTGAGCTCAAAGTGTCTTGCAACATATCAGAAACTTTGTTGTAACAGCAATGAACCGAATTGTTATTAATTCTGCAACTTATCTGTTTTGTTTCTGATATGAAACACATCGAATTTTAAACCACCCAAGAAGTCAGATGGCTAGAATATTGCGACGCCACTTAAACGGAAATGAAACATTGTGGTTTTCTGAAACTGGGAAGTGGCTTTAATGTGACTCGATGTATTGCCAGTGTCTTCAATGCAATTTATTAGGAACAAACACCTATTTGAAAGATGTTGCGCGTGCTGCTTGGGATGCCACAAAGCCATTCCCCAGAATACACCATTTGCCAGAAAGTACCATTTCCCAGAAATAGTAAAACTGGAAATTCCGATTATAAGTGATGGTAAAAGAATAGAAAAAGTATTATATAAAGAAAGTAATTTTGCATTATTTACTAATAAAAGGGTTTTCGGTATAGGGTAACCGTACCCTTAGTGGAGGTAACACCAATAGTGGAGGTAGTGGGGTTTTAATGAGATTTATCATATTTATACACTTTACGATGGTTTCAGTTGATGCATCGTGCTTTAAATATCCTTTTAAATGCAACTTACCTTAAGATTTCGCTTGAAAAACTATTGAAAACAATGATTTTCCTTAACAAAATTGACTCCCTTGCACCTATAGTGGTGCAACTGTACCAATAGTGGCGAGTCTCATAAGAAACCAATGGATAGCACCACTATAGGAACCAAAATTAATTTTTACCGCCGCTAAAGGAACAGTGTACCCATAGTGGTGCAAGCAATATTTGGTAATTGTTGATGTTAAATGACATCTATCTCATTTTTGTTAGCAAATTTATTAGTTTATCTATTGACTAAGATAATAAATCAATAAATGTCCCATAATTATCAATTTTTAAAAAATATTTTCTTTTGTGGATCTACTAATACCTCCACTATTGGTACCGTTACCCTACATAATTATTTTCATAAAAGGGATTATTTAACATATTGACAATTTTCAGAAAGATGGATACTATTTATCAAAAAAAAAAAAAAAATACATTCATATTTGTCTAGTACCAAACAAACTGTTTACGAATGGATATCATATTTCTTCGCCTCATTCCAGACGCTGACTTCATTTCAAAAATTGAATCATATCCACAATTGGATAATATCACTTTAATTCATACTAGACAGCTATTTGCCCTCATTGAAGAAGTTATGTCTTGAAGTCTAGGGAAAATGTCTACTTCTAAAGAAGGAATCATATCCACAATTGCCATATTCAAACACGGGCATGGGCAAACACCTAGGAATAACAACTTCCCTTGTCTTAAACAGAGCAAGCGTATTCTTTTAAAAAATTGAATCATATCCACCATTGCTTCATATCTGGGAAACGCCTATTTCCAAAGAAGGGATCATATGACCTTATATGAAGGGGTTAATCCGGACAAGCGCCTGCTTTTAAGGGAGGAAATACATCCACCATTCCTTAATCCGGGCAAGCGCCTAATTTTAAAGAAGGGATCAATCGCCTATTTTTAAAGAAGGGATTACATCCTCCGTTGCCTTAATTCGGGCAAGCGCCTTCTTTGGAAGAAGGGATTATATCCACCATTGCTTTAGTCCTGGCAAACGCCTATTTTTAAAGAAGGGATCACATCCACCATTACTTCATTTGTGGCAAACTCCTATTTTTAAAGAAGGGATTACATCCACTATTGCCTTAATCCGGACAAGTGTATACTTTAATAGAAGGAGTCACATCCACCATTGCCTTAATCCGGGCAAGCGCCTTCTTTTGAAGAAGAGATTATATTGTCGGGGTTCAGCCAAAGCACACCAAGCGCCAACGAAAACTTACCGATTTTTCTGCTCAAACTTTCGTTTATCAGATTTAATTGATCGCAAATCGTATTGGATATCCCTCAACCCCGTAACTGAGGATATCCTACTGCAAATGTATGCTTAAATTGATATGAAACAACTTCCGTTTTTCTTGAACGAACAAAATATCACAAGTCAGTCGAAAAGCCGCTTGGTGCGGTTTGGCTGAACCCCGAGCAATCCTCCATTGCTTTAGTCCTGGCAAACGTCTATTTCTAACGAAGGGATCACATCCAATGGCAAATAGGAGATGACCAATTCTCGCTCAACTTTTCAAAAGGACCTAAGTAACATTTTTTTCATGAATTAATTTGAATAGCGCATTCAACAGAATAACATGAAAGCTTTTGATTGCAGTACTCAAATTAAATCATGAAAAAAAAATGTTACTTAGGACCTTTTGAAAAGTTAAGCGAGAATTCTGGGGAATGGTACATTCGGGCGAATGGTTTTCTGGGGAATGGTGCATTCTGGCAAACGGCTTTCTGGGGAATGGTCCATTCTGGCAAATTGATTCTGGCAAAAAGCCTTCTGGCAAATGACTTTCTGGCGAATGTCATACAACCTGTTTTGATGCATGACAGATATGAATATTTAGATGGATCTAATCATAATACCGAAATGAAATGAAGTTCAAGTGCTTTTATGCATGCTTTTTTATGTATTGACGATTTACCTTGATAGATCTATTCACGGAACTTTATTTTCAAATTCGGTGTATCTTCTTCTTAATTTGTTATTTTCTATAAAAAAAATCATCTCATTCTGACTAGGAGACAAACCATAAAAAATTTCCTTTAAATTAAAAAAATAACGTTTCGTTTTAGTACGGAAAATTTAATCAAAAATCCATTGACTACTTCCATATCCATATAACAAAATTACCTACAGGTCGGTAATATGCTGTAATATTATACTGAAATCCGCCTTCAACTAAATTTTCATTCGACTAAATGTACTTCGTCTAAGTCTTGATTAACTTTTCAAAAGGACCTAAGTGTCGTAACGGACGCATTCATGTTTATTCCATGAATTAATTTGAATATTGTCATCAACAGACCAATATGAAAGTTAAGCGAGAAATGTCCATTCGACTAAATGTGCTTTCGGCTAAATGTTCTTTCGACTAAATGTGTATTCCAATAAATGTCCATTCAACTAAATGATTATTCGACCAAATGTCCTTTCCACCTAAATGATTTTTCGACTAAATTTCATTCAACTAAACGTCATTCGATGATCTGTCTCAAACGCCTAATTTTTATCATTCTAAGTTAAAGGAGAGGGATCAATTCCCCTTGAATATTTTAAAATTTGGTTTTTGACAACATTAAAAAAAATGATTTTGCATTAATGACAATAACGATTTACAGACTAACACCCATCAGTAAAGTTGAATTATACATTCATCAGAGAGTCAAAGCGAAAACCTCGTACATTTACTTATTTTTGGCAGTGGTAATTTACAAATGAAAAAAGAGGTTCAAGTCTCCCCCGTCTTCTTAATGAAACATTGTGTGTTCCTGAAACTGGAAAGCAATTTTAAAGCGACTTACCCAAAATAGCTTTTTGGAATCTCTTTAGTGGCACGGAATCCAAAACTGAAAGCACTCGCGTTTTCAAGGGCACCCCATTCAAAACGGAAGCCACGCACAATTATCATTTTTATTATTCCACGCATGCTGCGACGCATCAAAGCTGAAATAATAAAAATGACAGTTGTACATTGCAAACGAAATTTCCTTTAGAAAATCAAACAAATTTCCCTTCGGAAAGTCGGACGAATTTCCCTTCGAAAAATCAAACAGTAGATGCATAAATATTGGAATGCTAATGTCGCTCCTGTTCGCGTGACTAACATCTAGGTCACTTTGATCTGGCAGCCAAAGTACCTGTACTACAAGTGTCAAACCAATGTTGGTAATGAAACAAAACATGCACTACAACATAATGCATAACAAACCGACAAGTTAGGCTTGTGGAACTACTTTTAATGACTACAGCGCCACTAGCGTTCTAGTACTTATGCTTCTACTAATCAAACATGTTCCCCTTTGAAAATTCAGAATTACGGATTCAATTAAACAATTCTCTAATAGTGATTAAATATTCTATATCAGAAGAATTTTTCGTGGATTCAATCAAAGTCAAATCGGAAATTTAAAAAAATCACTTCATGTCCATTTTAGGACGCTGTTGCGTATCGTAATCAGAAACTATTTCATCTTATGTTTGGCTATCAATTGAAGAATTGCTGTCACCAAAGTAGTGAGTTGGTCGTGGACGTATGAGATCAATAATCGAACAATAACAATAACGAACAAAACTCGAAAGAATGCTCTATTGCCACTTTATTCCTGCCTTTCTCATGCCGGCAGCGATGAGCATTTATACTAAACAAAGCACTTAGTGTATGGTTGTGATCGCCTAAGCACCTATTGCAGTGAGATCCAGGGCAACATTAGAAGTAGTGTAAAACACGTATATTGTTTATCCTATACATCATTTACCATATTTGGAAGTTACATCTGGGATAAACCAAACGTTACCGAATTTCCCCGATAAATTACATCAGTCAAGTACTCGATGAAACCCCAACCAATCCACCTTATTCTCTGGCTTTCTGAGCAAAAAACCACACACAGCACCGCGCACAGCACATCTGACATAAGAAAAACCCAAACGTCTACAAACGAGCTTTTTAAATTTATGATGTAATGCAAAGATGAGAAACAAAGACGTGCGCCCTAAGCAGTGCATGTGTCATGCACTCGCTGCCGGCTGGCTGGGCTGCTCTGGTTGGTAGTGCTTTTGTAATGCATATTCAATTTCTCTCCCGATGGGAAGCATTCCAGCCGATCCGATCGGCAGCTACTCTGCACGACAGGAGGGAGCTATGCCCATAGAAAGGAATGCTTTCCTGCCTCCAGCTCATCAGTCGTGAACGCCCCATATGTGGGGATGTGGAATGATGGTCTCCTATGCACCTCTTCAGTTGTGCCAAATTATTTCTAAATCACATATTGAACTTTTTTCAAATAATAATATTACTTAGAGCGAAAGGTAAATTCAAATCAGCTTGCTTCTATAATACGTAATAAATATAATGTTTATGGTTTGTGCTCGTTTTTCATCATTTTCTTCAAGAGAATCGTGCACACGTTGCCGGTACATGCGACGAGGCATCTAAATAAACGACGGTGGCTGAATGATGATTAATCAATGATCCCAGAGCGGAACTAATAGCTTAACATGCGCGCAAGCATCTCTATGCATCTTTCTACGTAATCACCTAACAGTTCAATTGAACAATATTTTTTTATATTTTTTCCCCAATTGTAGTTTCAGGTGTTGAATAACATTTTAAACGTTTTTTCTTCTCTGTGTTAGAAAGCAAACTAGCACTATTTTTCGCTTATTCGATGCATTCCTGGATTTCTGCACAGCTGTGTCTACGGGGCTCACTCGCATCAAAATGAGGAGCAGGAGTTTCCAACTGACAGGCTAAATTTTCACCACTGAATCGGCACGTTCTATGGGTTTTGCAAAATGCTGTGGAAACAGATACATCCGTTCCGTTCTTTCCGATTCCGGTGATGAGTTTTTTTTAGATTCGTAAGATAGAACCCCTGGACTAAGAACAAAATGCAAAGATGGCACCTCCTTATGTGGAGCTGCAGCCTTGCAGTCCACTACCCGCCTCAGTCGAAAGGGTAATTTATGTGCATATCACTTGAACACTTCCATTTATGTGCACTTGCAGTTTAAGCGGCAAATAGAAAACACTTTAAATAATTCGCACATTTTTTCATCGCTCGATCCGCGAGGCAAGAATGTCCCATAAACTATAAAAAAGCAAACGCAGCGCAGCAGCACCAATCGGTGGTAGCAGTAGTGAAAAGTAGAACCGTGCATTGTGGAAATGCGACAACCGACCATATATGTGGGATGTTGTCCCATAATAGTAAACAACCAAATGACAAACAACGTGGCCACTACCAGAATGGGCAGCATATTGAATGAAACCTCGGGCGAGCGCACGCTTCACACGCGTTTGCCAGATCCAGTGTCGTGATGCATAATAAATCAAGTGGCGCATGGAACGCGTTTCGAATCAAGTACTGCTATTTTGAATTTTGCTAAAAATATGAATTTAAACTATTGAAGAACATTCCATCATGCATTCAATTCAACAACATTTGGGTAAAAAAACAAATTTCGAATACCACAACTATTATCTCGTAATTATTATGGATTTCTGATTTAAATTATTAGTCCAGTCGCGAACAAAATATTCAATAGAAAGGCTCAACATTTATCTTGAATTGTGTTCTGAATAAAGTATATTCCCGTCAATCCAAATAGGAAATAATCGAGCTGTGCTCCGGTCAATTTCGAATGAAATGCACGTCATGAGTAGTTCGGGTGCGATGCCCAACGGATTGATTCGTTTATGAATGAGATTCCCAGCAGTAGATACGGCACGTACGTTCGGAGACCAATTGAATACTCTAACTGCTGGAGGGACTGATTGCCTTTTAATGATAGTGGATACGATACGGTTGTGTGGTAGCACTCTTTCTTGTTGGTGAGTTTGGCTGCTTATCACTGCGATAGTCACAAATGGTCGGTTCCCATGTTAATTCGATAGCCGCAATGATGACACGGAACGCACATTTTTGATTGCGACAAACCAATGATTATTTCACCTCGTGGTGGGGCGGTTTTCTTGGGTATTTTTTTTTTCAAATATAAACTTAGAAATTTTAACTAGTAAGACTTAGTTTAAATGCATATAGTCACACAATGGAAAAATTTTGTTTCACCAGTACTCGAACTTATATTAATGGTAAGTTAGCATTTTTCTACAGAGATTCCACAGCTCTTCAGGCACTCGGATATCGCGAAAAAAGTCACGCGTTAGATGACATGATTGATTATGCATACATTGTAATATTTACCACCGGAACAATGAAATCGTTTTGTTCATTAGGTCAATTTGAAATCGATATGGAATGACATGCGATCAAATGATAAGAATCTAAATTATATTCATGGGGAATCAAATGAAAGCATTTTTTGTGGTCTTTGATGCTTTTGGAAAACGAATTCTGTAAGATTACGGCTTTTTCTTATATCTCAATATTTTTCTCTCTTTCATTTCTTCAAAACATCACTTTTATGCTGTCACTCAATAATAGATACTTTTCACGCCATATAATAAAGATACCGATAGAATGTGAAAGTAGGATATAGAAGTTGAGTAAGAAGGATATGTTATATTCATTAGTCAAACATATCATTTGGCCGAACAAACCATTAGGCCGAAACCTGAGATTGTCATTTGGCCGAAATGGACACACGGTCGAAAATGTCTTTCAGCCGAATAGGCCATTTGGCCGAATAGGTCATTTGGCTGGAAATGCGGTTTGGTCGAAATGATCGTTTAGCAGAAAAGACCTGTGTTAGAGAAAATCATACAGACCTCTACAGGACTCAGATTGGTTCATTTTACAGACCAAAAGTTAACTTCAAGTACCGCCCTTTTTCAATACTATCATTATTTCGGTATAACCACAGACAAACAGACATAACACTTGTAAAATTCTCATCGCTTAATGATTTACTGGTCAATTTTAAATATCATTAGTAGGCAAATCGATCACTCGTGGCGCCAGCATCGGATTTGCTCGAGTTTGACGTTTGCTCACTACCGCCATCTGGTTCGTGGTTTGCCCAACTTAGTGAAAACAAGAGATGTCGTTAGGGTGTTTACGACGATGAATTTCATGAGTGAATGTTCAATGTGTTATGTCTGTTTGTCTGTGGTATAACGGTGACGGTATTGAAAACAGGGCGGTACTTGGAATTAACATTTGGTGTGTCAAATGAACCAATCAGAGGTCTTGTCACGGTCGCCATTTACTGTTTTAATTATTCGTTGTTTAAGTCACCGACTTCTTTCCGATTGATCGGTCTGAGAATTCTGTTGGTTTGAAGGCTATGAGAATGCTTTATGTTTCTAGCAAGATGTTAAAAAATCTACTGATTTATGATGATGTTTTACAGATGACATGTTTGTTGATTATGTGGACGTAGTATGCTACACAGCTTATTCCTACCACACTAATGGATCTTCTGTTATCGACAAATATGGCTCGATCAGATACATGTCGGGCATTGCTTA
This sequence comes from Armigeres subalbatus, assembly GCF_024139115.2. NCBI lineage: Eukaryota > Metazoa > Arthropoda > Insecta > Diptera > Culicidae > Armigeres > Armigeres subalbatus. Next base: position 163,240,944 of record NC_085139.1, read on the forward strand.
GCCGTGCGGTAAGATGCGTGGCTAAAAAGCAAGACCATGCTGAAGGTGGCTGGGTTCGATTCCTGGTCCGGTCTAGGAAATTTTCTCAACTTCCCTTGACATAAAAGTATCATCGTGTTAGCCTCATGATATACCAATGCAAAAATGATAACTTGGCTAAGAAAACTCGCAGTTAATAACTGTGGAAGTGTTTTCATCGATTTTTTACCACAGTGATGACTTGCTAGAGGTAGAAGGATCTGTAGAAAGTATCTTTTCTTCATCCGACGATTCTATGATCATTTTCCTGTTTTACAAAACGTTGTTTTTTGAAGTGAGGATCCAGGGAAATTGTCTCAGCAATCGAGTCGTTTAGTGAGCTCGTCATCAAGTTCGGATATCAATTTCTTGGCACTCGAAGAAAAATACCCGTTGCTTTGAGCTTTATATATGTATGGAAGGTCATTTGGCATAAAGTCGTTTGATATAGTGTCGTTGGAAATAACGCCGTTTAGCATAACGGCCGTTTGGCATAATGGCATAATGGTGAAATCACCAATTTCGAAATTAATGCAAAATATGTTCAATTCTTTATAATTATTGTCGCTTTTGCATTAAAGGAAAGTTGTTGTGTTTTGTATCTTCCTTTTCTACTTACCATCTTTTTGTCCGGCAGAAGACAAGAGAGAATATGATTCCATCCTTCAATTCGGGTATTTGCTCGCTCCAAGGCACGCAAAGGTATGTTTCATTCTTTCAAAGGATGGCCCGGCAGAGGATATGACTCCGTTTTTCGATTTATTTTTTATTTATTTTTATTCTGGAAGGATTTGCTAGGATATGACTCACTCTTTTAATACAGGCATTTCCGCGTTTTAAGGCAAGGAAAGATATTTTTTAAGGAATTCATTTGCCCGGCAGATGGAAAGAGAGAATTTGACTCCTTCTTTCAATTCAGGGATATACTCGACTTAAGGCAAGGGAAGATGATCCTTTTACAATAGGATGCATTTGCCCGTCACAATTCTTCCCTTCTTTCAATTTAGCCATTTGCTCGGTTTAAGGCAAGGGAAGATGTAATCCCTTCTTTAAGAGATGCATTTGTCCGGTAGAAGGCAAGCGAGGATATGATGCCATCTTTCAATTCAGACATTTGCTCGGTTGAGGCCAAGGGGAGATATAACACCTTCTTTAATAGATACATTTGTCCGGTAAAAGGCAGGATAGTATATGACTCCTTTTCTTCGATTCATACATTTGCTCGCTTTAAGGCAAATGATCCTTCTTTCAAGGAATGCATTTGTCCGGCAGATGGCAAGAGAGAATATGACTCCTTCTTTCAATTCAGGCATTTGCTTTGTTTAAGGCAAGGGGATATGATCTCTTCCTGAGGGATGCATTTGTACGGTGGAAGGCAAGAGATGATATGCTTACTTCTTCTAATTCAGGTATTTGTTCAGTTTAAGGAAAGGGAAGATATGATCCCTTCTTTCGAAGAGTGCATTTGCCCAGCTGATGATAAGGTAGGATATGAAGCATATGGTGCCGATGGTGAATAAGATCTACAAATAGAAGTAATGTCTTCATGTATGAGCGAATGAGATTTTTTTTTCGATGGATATTTTTCAGAACGCATCAGCGAATCAAGAGGAGATATGATCCCTTTCATAAGAGATGCATTTGTCCGGTAAAAGGCTAGCGAGGATATGACTCATTCTTTCAATATAGGCATTTCCTCGGTTTAAGGCAAGGGGAGATATGATCCCTTCTTTCAAGGAATGTATTTGCCGGCAGATGGCAAGATAGATTATAACTCCTACGTTCAATTCAGGCATTCAATCAATTTAAGGTAAGGGAATATGTGATCCTGGTTAAACAGGATATGACTCCTGCTTTCGATTCAGTCATTTACTCGGTTAAAGGCAAGAGGAGATGTGATCCCTTCTTTTAGTGATGCATTTGCGAGGCAAGCGAGGGTATGATGCCAATTCACACATTTGCCCGGTTTAAGCCAAGGTGAGATATGATCCCTTCTTTCAGGGATTTACTTGCCTGGAAAAAAGCAAGATAGGATATGACTTCTTTTTACAATTCATGCATTCGCACACTTTAAGGCAAGGGAGATACGATCCTTCTTTCAAAGAACGCATTTGCCCGGCAGATGGCAAGAGAGAATATGATTTCTTCTTTCAATTCAGACATTTGCTTTGTTTAAGGCAAGAGAAGATATCTTCCTGAGGGATGGATTTGCCCGGCAGATGGCAAGAGAGGATATGATTCCTTCTTCTAATTCAGGCATTTATTCAGTTTAAGGAAAGGGAAGATATGATCCCTTCTTTTGAAGAGTGCATTTGCCCGGATGATCTATAATTGTTTGTTGGGGGATTAGAACTACTGCGTCCATTAATTATAACTATTGTAGTATGATCTATAATACGATGTTGTGGGTTCGACCTCTTCAAGATACGTGGATTATTTTTCGCAAAATTTATATCAATGTGTCAATATCGGAATCATGTATCGTGCATATGCGTAGCCAAAATATTTTACAAAAAATCTAAGCCTTGCTAACCAAAGTACACCACTTTGAATCCAATATTGTCAAAGTTGTTGCGGCAGCCTCGTTGTTTAGATAAAATCGATCCAACATGCCGCATGTGGAATTCCACCTCGTTGGGTAATCTTGGTTTAGCTGAAAAGGACATATTCTGAGTAGTAGTAGCTGGAGGAAAAAATATCGAAAATTCATGACTTATGCTCATGCTTATGTTTTGAAGGTATCAGGCCACTAGGCCGAATGGCCATTAGGTAGAACGATCATTAGGCCCAATGGTCCTTAGGACGAACGAGAAGTTAGAACTGGAAAAGTCAGTTCATCCAATTCCCTTCTTTCTTCTTCCATAATTTTTTCTCATTCTTACATCATCATTTGTCTTTCTTTCTTCTACCTTCTTCTTTCTCTTTTCTCAGTCTTCCTATCTCCGTCTTCCTTATTCTTTCTTTATTCTTCCAACTTCCTTCTTCCTCTTACTTTCTTCCTTCTTTTTTTCACTTCTTATTTCTTTTTTTTTCGTCTTCCTCCTTCCATCATCCTTTTTGCTTCTTCCTTTTTTTCCTTCTTTCTTGTCACTACTCCCTACTCACTACTACTCACTTCTCAAAATAAATCAAATAAATCAATAAGAAAATGACCATTTGGTCTAATGGCCTTCGGCTGAGAAGTAGTAATGCCCTCACGGCCTTCGGTCTAATGATCCAGCATCGTTTTTAAAAATTTAACCATCCCTCTAGTCTTATTGACGATTGGCTTAATAGAATTAGTTGCTCTGTTTTGCACAGCCAAATTATAATAAAATGTTGCAGCCGATTTCAGGTTTAAAGCTTTATCTTTATCGGTCGCTGCAATACGGTTCTCTAAACTGAACTTGTCAAGAACATCGTTTACCTATGTTACAAATTTTCGCCAGTTTGGTTTGGCGCTTTATAAAAGCGGTACGATATATAAAAGCAGTGTACAGTATCCCCCCGCTTATCCGGACATCGCTAATCCGACGACTCGTTAGTCCGGATCTCGCTAATTCGGAATTTTCCGGATTAAAAAGTATCAACACCCATTTAAACACATTATGCTGTCAGTTTTCAAATTTGTGCTGTGATTTTGTTTTGATTCATTTGTATGGAATTGACAGTCGGATTTACGAGAGAAACCCTAGTAGTCCGGCCATACATTTGTCGGATCAGCGGGGTTTTGTATTAGTTTGGTTGTAGGACAAAAGGTCGAAGGTCAAAAGGTCGAAGGACAAAAGGTCGAAAGTCAAAAGAACAAAAGGTCGAAGGGACAAAGGGTCGAAACAAAAAATCTTAGTCAAAAGGTCGAAGGATAAAAGGTCGAAAGGACAAAAGGTCGAAACACAAAATCTGAGTCAAAAAGTCGAAGGACAAAAGGTCGAAAATAAAAACGTCGAAGGACAAAAGGTCGAAAGTAAAAAGGTCAAAGGACAGAAGTTCGAAAGTAAACAGGTGGAAGGATAAAAGGTCGAAAGAACAAAAGATATAAATTACAGTTGTAGGACAAAAGGTCGAAAGTTAAAAAGTTGAAGATCAAAAACTCGAAGGTCAAAAGGTCGAAGGTCGGATAGGCATAACGTCGAGTTTTAATCACTTTTCTTTCGAGTTTCGCATATTAATATTTATTTGTGTTAACTTAACATATTTATTTGGGTTTAACTTCATTGTTGATTTTTTTTCTTCTATTATTCATAACCTTTTCATTCGAGTTTCACATTTTCATATAACATATGAAATACTAATAACACCTGAGAACCTTCAATTCTAGAGTTTTTTTGTTCAAATATAGGGTATTTTTCAGAGGTATTTTGTCAAATCAATATTTTTATCAAAGTGTTGCTAGGCTTTATTAACTTAAATTGTAGTTCCTGAAAATAGTTCTTCACTCATTTTCATCAAAATATTCGAAAAATATCATTTAAGCTTAACATACCATCTTCTAATGACAGTAATTTTATTTTTATGTAATCAAAAGATGATACATTTTTGTTTACAAAATTTGTTTTTAAGTAACTACTAGCGAAAAATATCTAGCTTGCCCGGGTGTTTGTGAGGCAAATGTCATATAAGTACTGAACGTATGTATTTCGCCGATTTTTTACCTTCGCCAGCTTTTTGTATATACAAACCTTACGTATCCCAAGACGAATCAATTAGAGAGGAAATTTTGCAAATCGGTCAACCCGTCCTTAAGTAAATCGTCAGGAGGGAATTTGAAAAAAAATATTTATAGAGATAAACGAATATAATAAATTTATTTTTATTATTAGAAACCGTTACGATACGCTGTAAAGTAGGGAGAGGTATGGAATTGCCCAAATTTGCGTTACGTGATTTGTGAACGTTTGTGTTTCATTTTGAAGTCAACTAGTAACTCTATTACGCCCAAGACCGCCTTAAGATTTTGATTTTTTTTGTAATTCTTAATTGTTAGGATTCTAGAAAATTGCTTGATGTTGATCAATAATATAAACTTCAAAGGTTGTACAAATCTGGCTTAATATTAATTCTAAACCTAAGAGGCGAACCAGCTCGGGCTGAAAGTCTCTTTAATAAAAGGGGAAAAAAATTCCAAACTAATCTTTTTTTTAAACGGTGTAAGTGATGCAATCGCTTATTTGAATGTATTGCCTAAAATATGTTTTGCTTTAAAAAGCATAATAGGGATTTTGAGCAAAAACAAAAATTTGATGTTATAGGATTAAGTACACTCTAATGCATAGCGCCTGTTTAAAATACAAGGCATACCTCATTAGAACAGTCTATGATTAATAAAATGAAACCTCCAATATCTCTCTATTAGACCTTTTTTTTCAGTCGACCTTTTGTCTCTTCGATCTTCCCTCCTTTCGACCTTTTGACCCATTTATTTTTTCAACCTGTTTTTCCTTCAACCTTCTGTAGTTTTTTCGACCCTGTTTTTTCAACCTTTTATCCTTTCAAACTTTTGACTTTCGTCCTTTTGTCCTTTCGACATTTTATCCTTTCGACCTTCTGTCCTTTCGACCTTTTGTCCTTTCGGCCTTTTGTCCTTCGACCTTTTGACTTTCGACCTTTTGACTTTCGACCTTTTGACTTTCGACATTTTAACCTTCGTCCTTTTGACACAGATTCATTAGTTTATGCTAGTTCAGCTATTATAGGTTAAACAAATAGCAGAATCATTGGTTCTCAGATTCCAAAGTTTTCATCAAACCATTATAAATGACAGATATAAACTAAGTATACGTAAAGGCAATAGGATCACTCTAACCGAGCTTTTGGTAGAAGGATCGGAGACCCACAGTGTTATATACCAATCGACTCAGCTCGACGAATTGAGGTGATGTCTGTATGTGTGTATGTATGTATGTATGTGTGTGTGTGTGTTCAAAAAAATGTGAGACACACTTTTTTGTACTTAGCCTTATCCGATTTAACAGGTTGCATCCGACGCGGAATTCTTCCTAATTTTTTGCTATTGAAAATTGGCCTAATCGCCCATTGCGTTCCGGAGTTATTTAAAAAAACATTGATTTTTTCCCATTTTTCCCAAGGGTCAATTTCAAATCGAAAAATTCCTTTTTTCACAAACTGCTACAATGCATTCAAATAAACGCAAATAAATGTGAATCGATGGAAATAACTGAATCTATCTCCCTAAAGTGCAATTTTGACCTCTTTTATGTACCTTTTCTGTGGATTATTCTGTTTTTTAAAATATTTCAATAGGATGGAATCATCCCTATGAAAAAGCAAGAACAAAAGTTATTTGTCACATCTAAAATTAGGGGAAAACGAAAAATAATGTTTTTGATTATAAATTGATTGCTTTCAACCTTCTTCTTCTTCTTATTGACATTACATCCCCACACTGGGACAGAGCCGCCTCGCAGCTTAGTGTTCACTGAGCACTTAAACAGTTATTAAATGCGAGGTTTTTAAACCAGATTACCACTTTGGCATTCGTATATCATGAGGCTAGCACGATGATACTTTTATGCCCAGGGAAGTCGAGACAATTTCCAATCCGAAAATTGCCTAGACCGGCACCGGGAATCGAACCCAGTCACCCTCAGCATGGTCTTGCTTTGTAGCCGCGCGCCCCTTGATTACTTTCAATAATTTTAATATTTTACACAAAATTGATTATATAAACAGTTTATTAGAACCATTGTGATTCAAGATGGACCAACGATTGCTTTTTGTTGTTGAAACAATTCGAAGAAAGAAGAAAGTGCAAAATTTGATGGAGATCTACAGCTACCATGCGAAGGAAAGGGTTTAGGAAGGATTAAGAAAACGACGAACTTACTGAATTCTGGGGCCTCAACTAATGAGAATGCGTGATACTCTGAGCAAATCATTTTCAAGAGTTGAAAATCAATGAGTCTGGATTTCTGGACAGACAGAGTTTTTATTATTTCCACAAATCGTGTCATTAACTCGTGTGGACCTTACCCAGAGATTTTGATAACCCAAAACATGTGTTGTGAACACTTTCTGTTCTAAGTATTAGAACGAGCGTGCACCATATCCAAAATAGACCAATTGTTCTTTTGTTAAGCGTGTCGATCATAAGGCCTTTTTCAGGAATTACTTTCATAGCTAAGCCCTTACTACAAAAATATCTTGGGCAGCGCCGTAGCGTGTGGTTGGCCGGGTTAGCCCCCGCCAAGGGCGCCAAAATTAGGAATTACGGTATGAGAAACGATTTGATGATGTTCATATTATTGTTTGTATTTAATCAAACTCCTGTATGAAGAGCCAACAATGGTTTGGGTGGTTCCATAAGTAAAGACACTTATGTGAAATCCACGAGATGAATAGAGAATCTTCTTCCAGAAGAAGTTCGTACAATCTAGCCCTCATTTTCCAGATTGACCCAAAAGATAGAGAGAAAAGTTGGCAATCCCACTCTTCCTATCAAAATCGTTTCAATTGGGTGTAATGATGGCATGTTCAGATGAAAACTAGCAGATCCGACGAACTTTATTTCGCCTTAAATTGATTTATTCTCTGATTAGTTCTCGAGTTATGCAGAAATTTATGCTTCCAAGGAATGTAATTGTCGCTGAAAAATGCGAAAAACAAGCGACAAAAGAGAATAGCGATAACTCTTTGTCCTCATCTGCAGAGGATAAAGACATTGTTGCGTTCCATTTTATTTGCAACAAACATGGAGAGGTAATTGTTTTGAACTTTTCAAACTGCGATAACTTGTATATATCAGAATTAAAACACAAATCATGTGTACAGATGGTTAAGTTTATGTCTAAGCTATGATAACTGATACTGATTTAACCAAAAACATCATCGGAAACCGACTACTTCTCAAAATGAGCGGCAGGCGATCATTGTCCTATTCTGTTGCAGTTTGGGACAAACGCTTATTGCGAGTTGAGTTTGTCCCAACATTTACAAGAGAGGACAATGTTGTTGTCATTGGCAATGTTGTTATTTTACATTCCTTGTTCATTTGTATGGGAGCCTCCTTTTCCAGAAGGGAGGGGGGTTTCGAACCAACACAGAAACATATCTTCCCTTTCAAATCTTCCACATGCCAGTTTTGGTTCTATTTGCTTGATTAATTCTCGAGTTATGAAGAAATTAGTGTTTTATTTGTATGGGAGCCCCCCTTTGTGGGGAGGGGTCTCAAACCATCTTAGGAACCTTCCCCGGCCCCGAAAACCTTTACATACAAAATACAGACAGACAGAAACTCATTTTTATGTATGTAGATATAAAGATATATAATTGTTTAATATGCAATAATAATAAAATATTAAAGAGATAAACTGGAATTCGCTCACCAAATAAACCCTCGGGGAATTTCCTGGATATAATCGAAGAAAATGTTTCATTTCGATTAAATATTTTGAAATGGGAGCTCAGAAATTAGGAATTTTTCAAAGCTGAAAAATAGAATTCTTGATTTCAAATTCTTGCCCTCAGCTTGTTCATTGCGCGGCTTGAAAAATAGAATTTTTGATTCCAAATTCTTGTCCGCAGCTTGTTCCTTGCGCGGCTATAAAGCTAGGCGAGATGGACCATGATTCGTCCCAGCCTGTGAACAGACATCACAAAGAAAAAAAAGCTAGATCATGCTTAGGGTGGCTTGGTTCGATTGCCGGTGCCGGTCTAGGCAATTTTTGGTTTGGAAATTGTCTCGAATTCCCTCATGATATACAAATGCAAACATGGTAACTTGGCTTAGCAACCTCGCAGTTAATAACTGTGGAACTGCATGAACACTCTCAGTGGGATATGTAATAGAAGAAGTTAGCAGCAGCAGAAGAAGTTCTTTCAATTGGAAGCAAGAAACAGCCGTTATGGACAGTATTAGCTGAAAGGAATCATGAGTAAAGAATTTTCAGCAATTTTAATGATCTTCCAGCCATGTTTGCAAGGTTCTGCAAGGTTCCTTACATGTTTTGCAAATAGTATAAAATATCACTAAATTTTTAAATTTTTCAGGGGCATATCGCCGAATTCTGCTTGCTATTTGAAGCATCTTCAATCCACTAAACTAAATCTTACTTTTAGGAGAGATTCAAAATTATATTGGTATGTAAAATATAGCAATTTTGTTTCCTTAGTAACAGCCCGAAACAGATTTCGCCAAGGGCGCCGGGAATCCACGCTACGGCTCTGATCTTGGGCAATGTGTGAATACCACAAAGAGCAAGTACAATATCTGAAACACATTTTATACATTTTTGCATACGTGTGTAGATTTTAAAGCCTCACTTCAGAAATGTTTTGGATGACCAAAGATGGATGATTCAGAACATATTCTAATCTAAGTACCACAAAAAGCATGTACCATATTAGAAACTAGTCGATAGACCTTTGCAAACGCGGGTAGATATCAAGCAGTTTGATGATAAATACTGCTTTAAAATTCTGTACTTTGTCCTTGTCCGCAGTGTACTGGAATACGCTGACCTTGTGTGGGCACCATACCATGCAGTGTAAAGTAATCGGATTGAGCGAAATTTCATTCGATTTGCGCGTCGTCAACTACTTGTGAATGATCTGGTCCGTCCATCCCAATATGAGCATCGCTGTAGATTGATTCATTTGTCATCTTTGGCTAAAGGAAAAACATTCAAACAAGTTTGATCGTATCCAATATCCTGTTTCAGAACGTTGACTGTATGACGCTGTTAAGTAATGTCTATATAAATGTTCCTGTAAGATCAAGTCGTAATTTAGATTTCTTACGTTTTCCAGTACCATTTTTGGACAAAATAAGCCTTTCGATATTTGTTGTCGACGTTTTAATCCTAAAGTATATGAATTTTCCATTCCAAACCAAACGGCATTTTCTGTTAAATGACCTGCTCGGCCAAACGACTTTTTCGGCCAAATTACATTTCCGATCATATGACCCGTTCGACTGAACTACATTTTCGGTTCTATGTCTCTTTCGGCCATATGACCCATTCTTCTTCTTCTTGGCATTATATCCTCACACTGTGACAGAACCGCCTCGCAGCTTAGTGTTTATTAAACACTTCCACAGTTGTTAACTGCGAGGTTTCTAATCCAGGTTACCATTTTTGCATTCGTATATCATGAGGCTAACACGATGATACTTTTATGCCCAGGGAAGTCGAGATAATTTCCAATCCGAAAATTGTCTAGACTGGCACCGGGAATCGAACCCAGCCACCCCCAGCATGGTCTTGCTTTGTAGTCGCGCATCTTACCTCACGGCTAAGGAGGGCCCCTCCATATGACCCATTGGGCCTATTTTATCAAATGACCTGTTGGCCGAATGCTTTTCTTGGTCATTTCATTTGTTCGGCCAATCCACATTTTCGGTCGTATCCCGTTCGGTGAAATGGCCCTATGTGCCAAACGACGATTTTGGCCGACCAAATTCGCTCCTTAGCCGTGCGGTAAGACGCGCGGCTACAAAGCAAGACCATGCTGAGGGTGGCTGGGTTCGATTCCCGGTGTCGGTCTAGGCAATTTTCGGATTGAAAATTGCCTCGACTTCCCTGGGCATAAAAGTATCATCGTGTTAGCCTCATGATATACGAATTGAAAAAATGGTAACCTGGCTTAGAAACCTCGCAGTTAATAACTGTGGAAGTGCTTGATGATTACTAAGCTGCGAGGCGGCTCTGTCCCAGTGTGGGGATGTAATGCCAATAAGAAGAAGAAGAAGAAGAAGAATTCGGTCATATGACATTTGCGAGCATATGACCCATTCGGTCTATGTTGCGTTTCGAATGTGATAATGTAGTAACGTTCTTACTCTTACAGCAGACAAAACATGGATATTGTCTTTAATCAGCTAAAAGCTATAAATTCTATTTATTAAAAAAAAAACGTAAATTAAATACACAGTAACTTACAAATTCGGTGATTTTCTAGGAAGACAATTATACTTCCATCCTGGGCTACTGACACACATCTTTAAACTGAATAGTCTTATAGATAGTTATGCCTTACAGGCGAATGTAATATTTTTTAGAGATGCTCGATAAAAAAGCTAGGGTTCAAATTTAAAATACGGCACGTAACGTAACAGTTTATTTTGTCAAACGACCTGTTTGGACGATTTTTTTCTTGGTCAAACCACATTTTTTGTAATATGGATACGTTCCGCAAACGGCATTTACGGACATATGACCTGTTCGGCAAACATCTTTTTCGGGCGTATGACTCATTCGGTCATATGGCCGGTTCTGCCAAACAACCATTTCGGCAAATTCAGTCCATGACTTTAACTTTTCTTGTCTAATATATTCCATTACCAAAACGCCCGGGTACAGGACCGTCATATCTGTCATATCTGTTCTTGATCCATTGGATCCATTTACCGCGGTATTGATTCCGATAAATAAACCGACCAAAATACTGTAAAAAGCCGTATTAAATGTATCAAATACAACAAAGTGAACGGGTTGAAGTATCATCGAAGATACATACAATGTATCTTGTTTGAGATCCTGAGGGAATGAATTTGTATAGTTGTCTCATTGTCAATAGAGTGAACAGCGTCAAGAGTGGTTCCCATGAAATTGTCTCATTAAAGCTTGAACAATTTATGTAGGATACACACTCTCCAATTATTTGCCTGATAAGGCACTCCATGTGAATGCGAAGCAGGAAGTAAATCGTAACTGAAAGTGTGATGCGTATTTGTACAGTAATTAAAACAATAGACCACAACCTGAAGCATCTTTAAAAATTATCAGAGCAGTATCGCACGTATCTGCGCACAAGCCTGCCGGATGGAAACAGGTCGCACCAAGCTGTGAATCGTACCCACAACTAATAAATTACCGAATTTTGCAGGAATTTACAACCCTACACGTCATGCACACGATTGTGGCATTATCACTGTCTTGTTTAATCCAATCCAACACATCGCGCGACCACGGCGACGCATGGCGGCGACAGAGGCGTCATGTCACCGACTTGTCACCGCTTTGCAGCTCTATTATGAACACACTCATTTTTTGCCCTGATGGCGATGGGTCTGTCTATCCAACCGGCCGGCGGATTGCTGGGGCGGCGTATTTAATGTGTAGTGGACCGGGCACACGAGTGGCACTTGAAGTTGATCGCATTTAATTGCGATGGAAGGGGAAGTAAGATCATCGACGACAACGTATCAAAAGAAAATATCACATAGGTGTTGGTTTAATTTAGTGTCATTTATGACTGTGGATCTTAAAGATGAAAAAGCAGTATTAATAAGTAGATGCACTCGACGAAAGTAGCAGATACCGTAAAATAATTAGCTGTTCCAATATAATGTCTTTATAGAAATTAACATGAGTTGGGGTTTGTTTGTTATGATGGAACTGGATTCGTAATGCGTTATGGCAAAAATCACCTTTCAATCCTGTATATAAGAATCTTGCAAAAACGGTAATAAGTTATACTCCATGTGTACAGATACAGGAGAAGTGCTAGAAGAAGATCTCCCGAGGAGATTCAGAAAAAGAAATCTTTTCTAGGAAATGGTGAAATTTAGAAGGATTAAGAAGACCAGAGAAATTTGAAACAATATTTTTAGGAATTTCAAGGATTTTCAGAAAAATTCAGAAAAAAAATCATTGAAACCAATGAAAGAAAAACATCACCTAACCAATGCTGTTGTCTCGCTCGACTAAAATTACGCCGCACACCTCTAATTATTATCAAAACCGAATATGAACTAAATGCAATGTCCATACACGAATAAATTAAATATTCTAGGTATGTTATATACAGATTTGTTTCAACATTGAACGTTCGAATAATATGCAAATAATCTCTTCAATATGATTCAAATACTCATTTCAAATGTGTTCAAACCTGTACTGACCTTTTATTTCTGTCTAAAAAAAGATCAAAAAGATTACTGCAAGTTTGTATTTACCTTTGAAGCATCACCCGAGTCAAAAGTACGTGACTGAATGAATAATTGAGTTCTCGGTGGATCTGTCTCAATCTGGGATTTTCCCGCTCTCCCTAAAATAGCGTTTGCATGTACACCTCTGTGTGCTTATTTTGCCGATGAAGTCATCTGATGGTTGATTGAAGACTATTATACAATTAGTTCGTTTAGCGAGCTGACATTTGGCATGTTCGCTTGCCGGAATCGATAGTTTGATAATTGCGCACTATCGCGTCGTTTGTCGTTTTTCGAAGACTGAATGCTGACAGCCAGGTGGATAGGTGGATCTGAAACTCAACGCTCGATAGTGACATGTGGTCGTGATTGAGTTGTTTTTCCAATTTCCATCGCCAGTCGAGCGCCACGCGGGGATACGCTTGTGTGCCGATGAGTTCAGGATCTTGGCTCACTCAGCCGAGCTCGGGGATGTTCCAAGTGGCGCGGAGCTCAATTCAGTTCCCCAAGTGTTTTGCTGGGGTATGCCCATTTTTTTTTTCGATTGGATCGATTATTTCTCTCTCATTAATTATACAAACTTATGCAAACGAGAATATTCTTATACTCGAGCCATTGCCCCATTGTTGGTGAAAACCCTAGCGAGGCATGGCGACAAAACGTGGAGTGAATGTAAAATGTGAAAGAGCACCTTTTCAAGTGGTTTTGCAAGATTGGTTACCTTCTCTGTTTTATTTTTAATGTTCAAGAGGGATTTTTGTTGTGCAGGCTTCGTTAGGGTTTGTTCTATTATTGACATGGAACTTTCAAAAGTATATTGTACTCACTTTAAGCTGAATTATTTGCTGGATATTAATGCTTTTAAAAGTTAATTCTAAGAGAGTTTAATCAACTAACTTTCCTTGCTAATTAGGTATATTATTTTAATCGATAAATTTACTGGACATTAAAACAGTGTCTATAACATCATATTAGAATAATAAATAATTGAATTTGAATAGCTATCATGACCTTATACCTTTTAATGTTTCAAGTTGATCATTCAGTGAGAAATGGTGTTGAAATCTAGATCATAAATACACACATGATTGAATTTGACAGGAACAAGCGAAATTTGTTCACTGCAGCTGACATACTACCCAGAAGCATATACATACCAACAAAAAAGTCAACGCACGCAAATGTCGCGCTTTTGTTGATCTGAAATGTTTGTTTATTGAATTTGCCACGCTCACCGAAAATTAGAACCGAGTGTACATATTGCTCGGTACCATGCGGAACCGAAATCCGTCCACCTAAAAATCTTCAAAGGTTAACGGAAGAAATCAACTTATTGGCAAATATCTTATTTTTCGTTTTATTTGAACAAAAAATTCAGATTAATCCTCCTAGCAGTGATTATGCATTTCTCGTGCATTAATAAACAATACAAATAATCAATCAAATACATTATCGGAAAACTAGTTGAAATGCTGAATTATGCGAGTGGATTTACAAAAATACCAAATTTTATGCGTGTGTATTTTATTCGAACTTTTATTGTATTATTCGATAAAGTTGCAGAAGCGTTATGGCGTTAATCGTCGTAACTTGCATGCTGTCAAAGCCATGTCTTAATCACTATGTTCCTAATCACTACGTTTCAAAACTATTTTACCATTTAGAATTTTTGGAATGTGGAATCGTTATGAAATTTAATAGTGAGCAACTACGCTTTATTCTCTGTCGAATGCAACTTGTTGTGAGAGAATGGTTCGAGAAATATTATGTGACAAATTGGCTAATGTGGCAACTGTGCACACACATACATACATACACACAGACAGACAGACGTTTGCTCTGTTCGTCGAGCTGAGTTGATTCTATAAACAGATCGTTATTGGAGTGAAATGATGGCCTTTCGGAACAACTTCGTTGTACGAGAAAGGCAAAACCCGTTGACAACCATTTGGTATTTGGTGATTGTTCTGTCGACCTGCTGTCTGAAAGTTAGCTTGCTGTCTGGAGTCCAGCCACTTTGGCCCATTTTACGACTGAGTCATTCGGGGTGATTTTAATATATTCAGTCTAAACAAGTTTCGGCTATTTAAAGCGGAGATTATGGAGCTTGTTTTGTGCGAGCTCAGATTATTTTTTCCGCTATAAACTACGGAGAAGTAACTTGCTTCTAAAGACAGAGTGCCGCATCCTGGGAATGCTGGTAAGTTGGAGGTGAGCAGGGATTCAAGTGTACATAATGTGAACAGCATTTTGAGCATGTGAGTTGACGAAATGGGGACCTACCTGGCTGCTCAGCAGGAGTTATAAAGCGATCCGCATATTCGTGTTATTATATAATTGTATCAACGGTGGAATGGGCTTGGTTTTAATTTTTTTTGTCGTCTTCCGAAATACTTTAGCATGGTCTGGGAGAGCGCTGATCTATTCTGATTTTTTTGTTCCGTTCTGTATGATTTTCGTCATGCGATTGCACTCAGATTTTACCGCGGTGGAGCAATGCTGCCTGCGTTTCATGTTTTGCAAATGGATTAAATCGTTTATGAGTGTATTAATAGTTAAGATGTTGCTTACCTGTCGAGCCTCTTGAACATGTACAAGAGGCTCGACCCTCGATGTCTCCAGGTTTTTCAGAAAACGTTCTATAATATATGTTGTCATCCACGAACTTCTGGCATTGGTTTGAGCTGGCCTCTTGTTTTAGTGATAGTTTTCCCGTTTTCAGTTATGCCGATTGACGGGGAAACCAGCTTCGGTAGCTACCGAATGATGCTGGCTACTGGGCTCTGGACCAACACAATCGGTAAAAGTAACGCCGCTCAGGATGGTGAAATGTCCTTCGCCAGCGTTTTATCGCAGAACTATACTGTTTTGATTACAACGACTGTTACTCGATGCTTGGTACTTCGCATTGAGCTCATTTGCGGTAATATTGGGCCCATGCCGTGGAGCTGGCCGACGGCAATTTCCACTTCGACTCGTTTGGCAATTGGCAATAAATTTTGCGGCGTGAGGCGATGATCATGCTTTTGCCTCCGCAGTTGGATCGATCGGCTAATACAAGTCTTGGTTGAAAACGTAATCTAGGGGCTTAAAGCGCGCCTATGTAATGTTGACGTAAACGATGTCTTTTTCTTTGACAAACTCATTTAAATCGTAGTTTTGCTTTCAACGTCGAGCAAGGGGCTTGAATTTGTTTCCTTATTAAGTAAGTAGTGAGAGGTGAGAAGTGAGTAGTGAGAAATGAGAAATGAGAGGTCTGTATTGAAAAGTGAGAGAAGAAGACAGACAGACGTGAGTAGTGAGAAATGCGATCTTCAATGTAATAGTTAGTTAGTAGTGAGAATTGGTAAGACAGACGTTAAAAACGAGCGGTGAGAAGTGAATGGTGAGAAATAAGACAGAAGAATGTAGAAAGAGGAAAGAAGAAGTAGGGAGAAAAAATTGAAAAGAAAAAGTAAGAAGAAAAATAGAAAAAGAAAACAATTGAAAGGGAATAAAAAAGATGAAGAAAAAAGAAAGAAAACAAAAGTAAAACAAGAAAGAAAAAATAAGAAGGAAAAAAGGATAAAGAAGAAAGAAGAAGGACGAAGAACGAAGGAAGAAACAAGGAGAAAAAGGGAGGATTAACGAAGTAAAAGGAAGGAAGAAGGAAGACTAGAGAATGAATAAGCGAGTAGGAAGCAGAGAAATAAGGAAGAAGAAAAAAGGAGTACGACAATGGACAAAAGGTAGATGAAGAGGGAAAGGAAGAAGAAAGAAGAGAAAGAAATGAAAATAAGAATGAAAAAAGGTAGATGAAGAGGCAAGAAAGAAGGAAGAGAAAGATGAAAGAAGTAAGTGAAAAAGAAAGTTTGACAGAATAATGATTAATTTCAAATTATTTAATTCTCATTACTTACTTCCAGCCTCTGATTGCTATTATACCCCTTTCCAAATTCCCCACTATTCACTTCTCTTATTTCTCACTTCACGCTTTTCATTTCACTCTTCATCCTACTCTCAATTGCCAAACTCGTTCAGCCAAACAACATTCGGCGAAATGGCGTTCGGCCAGACCTCACTCTTCACTTTCCTTATTTCTCACTTTGCATACCACTCTTTACCTTTCGCCACTGACATTTTTTTTTCAACTATTCGGCCAAACGGCATTCGATCAAACGACCAGTCAGCCAAAAGACTTTCGGCCAAATGGCGTTCGGCCAGAAAGTAATTTGTTTACTTATATAAGATATTCCTTTTAAATGCAAATCCTGTCGACGTCTTTTTCACGTAGATTTTGGTAGAAGGCAATTCATCCGATAACTACGATTGTTGTTTACTTGTTGACAGACAAACAACAGAACAATCTCGAAAACCAATCTACCCGAAACTCAATCTTTAAATCAATAAATCCAAAAGTGTCCTTTTGTCGAACGGGTCATATGGCCAAACATGTAATTTGCCCCCACGGGTGATTTAGCCGAAAAACTCGATTGACCGAACATGCTTTTTTAACCAAGACCAAAAATCTGAACAAATAGCTCGTTTAACAGAATATGCCATTTCATAATAAGCCGATCAAGTTGTTTGGTCTAAAAATCCATTAGCATTATTTTGGCGAACGTTTGGTCTTGATCATAAAATATGTTCGGCAAAGCGATTTTTTTTGGTCAAATTACACTTTTGGACCAGTAACCTGTTTGACCAATCGACCTTTTGGTATGTAAGGCCCTTGCGGCTAAATGACATTTTTCGCCAAATGATGTATTCGGTCCCATGACTTGTTCGGCTCAGCACCATTTTGGGCCGTATGCCATTTGACAAAACAAACCATAAGCCCGAAACCCATCTGGCCGACAGTTATTTGACCTAAAATGTCGTTTACCCGAACAGTTCATTTGGATGTAAATGTCGTTAAGCAGAAAGGGCCATTTGGCCGAAAATGATCAGGCCAGATGACTTTTTTCGGCCAACCGACATTTACAGCCAAACGACAAATTTGTCCATACGGCAGTTTCGGTCTGTTAGGATAAACAACTTTTTCAACCAAATTACTAGTTCAGCCATCTGTCGCTTTCAGCCAAACCATTACGACCAAACGTTTATTTCGACCAAATGGATTTTGGCCAGATGATTTTCGGCTTAATGGGTTATTCGGCCAAGTGGCATTCGAACAAATGGCTTCCAATAGAATGGTTTTCGCTCAAACGACAGGAAGGGCTGGATCGAGGGCCAAAAAGCTGAAACTTGTTGGGACGAATATGTCATTTGGTCGAAACCCATATGGCCCAACTGGAAATACGGTCAAAAATATCTTTGGCCGAAATGATCTTTTTGCACAAATGTCCATTCAGCCGAAATAGTCCTTAACAGCCAATTGACCTGTTAAGGCAAAAGACGTTATCAATTCGGCCGACGGAAAATTCCAGAGGGTTTCCAACGAAAAATCTTGCGAGTCCGCACATATTCTAAAGAATTGTTTGGGGTTTACTTTCTGCGGAAATATCTAATAATCCAGTCCATTGTTTTATTGATCAGTGTCTTAATTTAACAACAATTGTTTTACGTTCGTGCTCGCAATAATTTCGCAATTTCGCCTTTCGTATCAATCATAGCTGCCATACAATTAGAACAATGCATTGTGAGAAATGTTCGCTTGTCAGTGTCAAGTCTGATCTCCATACGGTGTATGCAAAAAAAGTTTCACGCTGACTGTGTTGGACTAACAGAAGCAGATCTATGTGCTCTGTCAACCAATATAATTTGGATGTATAACATATGCATGGCTCTATTTTATAAAATGAAAGATCGAACAAACTCGGATGCTGCAACAATTACCAAAAACCTATATCAGCTGATGTCGCTACCAATACCGAACAACACCATTTGTTGGATAATGATATTAATAATCTAAAGCGTACACCGGATGAAAAATACAATAGAGTTGCAATAAAATATCATAAAAATACAATACATCTATTGTTTTTATATCATACCAATTAAAGTGCCACATTGTTGTTCCAATAGACGTACAATAAATTCTATTGCCAGAAAAAAATTGGCAATGGAATTATAATAAAAAAGCATCTGCTTTTTATGTCAATAGCTACAGCAACTCTTACTATTTTGTTATATATATGAATTTAAGGTCGATCTAAGTGGATTCATAAAAATATTCCACAAAATGTACCTAAGCTTTTTGATCCATTATTTGGTTTCTCCGTGTATAATTTAGTTATCATAATTTTTTCGTAGATATTTTTCCGTAGATGCTGTCGGCTGGATTGGTTACAGCGCTGTTGTCAGATAAATGTGAATTATGATGTGATTTTAAGTGCGTCTTTATGCAGCCCGATTTTTTTTTCATCTAACCCGTTACAAACGTTTAATAAAAATCTGTCCTAGTGGTATTCGAGAAGGCCAAGGAATGAGGGGAGGGGGGTAATAATTAAAAATATGCATTAGAATAAATAAAATGATAAAAACCTTCTTAGATTTTTAGAGTTTTAAAAAATTTCAAAGAGCAAATCGATATGGCTCCTTAAAATGAAAATATAGCGATTGGCTCATTTCAATAAAAACATTTTTTCCTAGCAACTAAAAGTGTGTAGAACATTGAAAAATTGAAGAATTAGACAAATCGAAAATCAAATTTTAAGGACGTATCAATTTTGCACAACTATAATTTCGTTCACTAGAGAGAAAAAATTCTCGGGTGCACCTTTTTAAGTCAGTTTTTCTTATTCCTTAAATAAAGTGCTCTAAAAATAAAGACACACTCCAGAAGACATCAAAAATCTCCAATAAATAGTTTCACTGATAATACCAATGTCCCACTTTTTTCAAAACTATCCCAATGTACACTGCTGCCAAAAAAATGCCTCGGACACACACCTCTTAATGGGTTCTTCAGCTGATCAAAATATTGGGTCAACTAGTTTTCGGCCTAATAACCATTTTGGCTATTTGCTATTTAGCCCAACATGCTATTTGGTCAAATGACATACGGCAAAATGCCTTTCGGCCAAACGACCCATCGCCCAAAAAAGAATATGTATCAGTTACACAGTATGACGTTAAAATGTTGAAAATCGTTAATGGGTTGCTTGAATGCTTCCAGATAAATGTCCTGCTAGTGCCCCAAAACTGATCACCAAGGTTCAAAATTAGTTCAGAGGTGAACATAGGATTGTATTTTTCTCGGTCTGATTTTGAGTAGTCGCGGTGTACGTACAACTAATAGCTTTGGTGATGTTGGACACAAGCCGTATGGAAGACCTCCAGAACTGCTTCCTTTGAGTTCCGGATATTCCCGGAAGTGACCTGAAGTCTTAATACCAAGAAATGTTATCCTGCATTTCTCGCTTAACTTTTCAAAAGGACCTAAGTAACATTTTTTTCATGAATTAATTTGAATAGCGCAATCAACAGAACAACATGAAAGCTTTTGATTGCAGTACTCAAATTAATTCATGAAAAAAATGTTACTTAGGTCCTTTTGAAAAGTTGAGCGAGATTTCTTCATGACAAATCATAAAGTGTGATATGTCTCATACCATGTTTTTCACTGGGTCTCCAAAATCAATTCCCATATTAAATCCATAGTCAATATTTTAATTTAATTTATAAAAATCCATTCTTCATATTCTAATAACAATTCAATATCAAATAGTAACCAATCGATAAACTCAATTTTCGATCTAGTTTGAATCTCTGAATTCAATCAATCACCGGAGTCAATCTTCACATCTGCACATCGACTTTGAAAAATCTTGAATCAAATGTTCTAGGTGTACTATGAAATCAAATCACTAATAGTACACAAGCAAATCGAATCCGTCTTTTTCTTCAACGGCTCTACATTCACACTGGAACTTGGCCTGTTTTTCAAATTGGTGTACTCTAGCATTTCCACAGTTATTTATTTAAAGCATGTCTATGCCTGCCAAAAGCGTGAATAAGTACAATGGGTACACTATGCCCACGAAGCCGTAACTGTTTCCCTAACTGGACTAATTTCCAAATCTCAGCTCCAAATCCAATCTTCAAATTAAACTCCAAAAAATTACATTTTTTTTAAATTGAATGGCAAATTTACACTGCATTCAACAGACATACATGTTTGTCTAATTTTTTTCATTACCTCAACAATAGCCATCTGGTGGACGCATCTCTCTGTTGTACGGATTTTGGTCCCCACACGGTATCACACTTTTCGAGAGCTGCCGAGCTGCTATCGAAAATTGTTAGTAGAAGGGCGATAGTTATCATTCGAATCAATTCTCATGCAGTCGAAAATTGGCGCGAATGCACAAAACATCGTAATAAATGTACGGCAGCGCGACACCCCCCTTTCCACCCCGGATCAGATATTCACACAAATCCACACGTTTCGCGTGGAGTTTGACATTGTTGATTGTGTATGGGGCGCTCTCGAACGTCAGAAACTATAACAAACGGTTATGATGGGAGCATGAGCGGCCGGCGGTGGGGTTTGTCCACGCAAATTGTGCCAATCAGTGAGCAAATTAAGATCGGCAATTTCTGTCACATCGATCGATTGGAGGTACATAGAAAAGCACAGAAAAGCGGTCGTAGCACTTGGTGATAAAGCTTTTTGACATTGTTGTGAATATCAGACATTTGTTTTTTCATCGATGCATCAAAACGCATGTTAATGGGTGATGTTTTTGCAATCGTTTTTTTTACACAAGACGTTATTCGAGCAATAAATAAAAAACATCTCCATTTATCTAGGATCATAGGTGAACAAACGCTGATGATAGATCTGGCGTCATAACAGCAGATCACAACGGATGCGGAGCGCACTTGGGATTCAAGATGGGTTTAAATGTGCGTCATTCGATTTCGTTTTGGCCTTTCGCGCGACACTGACTGCCGGCGATCCGAGATTGAATCATTAAACCCTTGCACGTGATGGGAGAGCTCGTGTGTATTTTGGGGCTCTGCTAAGAAGTAGGGGAGTACCGGGAACAAATTGAGCATGCTAATGAGCTAATGTTGTGCTATTTCGTGGATTGTACTATTTCACAGGTTTTCTCGGACAAGGTAGTACGGGTTGATTTGCATACTACGTAGTTTATTTTGACCACACGCGACAAAAACAACCATATTTGGATAAGTCAATTCTAGGTGTAAAATAAAAATGACCATTCGTACAACTTTTACGTTTGCTTATTATACGAGTAAGGAAAACGTGAATTTGTTACCGACAATGCTTAAGACAAGTGGCCCTTTTTGAATAGTATGATCTTTTTTAAAACAAATTGAACCTATGTTCATAGAAAGTTGAAAACATGAAAAATGTACGCTTCAACCCCCTATAAAAAATTTGTTTTTGTGGTGAATATATAATCATTTCGTTACACCTTGTTGTACAAGAAAGACAAAAAATGTTTACAAATCAATGCTAACAGCATGAAATAAAAAGACTATGACATTTTTTTTCTCCGGGTGGTTCCTTTGAAGGCTTTTGTGTATAACATGTACAGTATAGCTTTTTACATATCTGAACGGTAACCGGTCGAGTGCCCAACTCGATCCAAAAATTCCGGGTAGATATACGTCCGGTTCAATGGTGCCCCGACGACCTGAGGCTGGTACATTCACGCGTGACGATCTTCTCGGACTATGCTGAATCTAGCTATACTGTGATTACCGATTTCCTGTGCCCTTGTACCATTCAGATCGAGGTAGTGAGTGACAATGACAGTCTTCGGCGGCGAATCTTTCCTACTCCGCTGAGAAGTTCGAAGAACAAGAAAAAGTTGCCTGCGCTTACCTGGAGTACACCCTAGAGCTGTTCGGCATCTACTTCGAAAGTGCCGCTATTGCCGTCGAGTCGCATCTCCCCCAATTGTTTGAGAGTACTCTTGGAGGTGATGTCGCATCTATCGACTAACATCGATACGCCAGCTACCCCCTATGTCAGACTTCAAGTATGAAGCATCTGATTTTTTTGTATGGGTTGTCACACTTCACTAAACCCCCCTTCCCTCTCTAAGTGTTACGTAATTTTTGGACTTCCCTATAAGCATTCGAGCATTGCACGTATCTTTAGACCTTCAGCCTCTGGAAAAAAAGGTCTGGAGAAATAAAATAGATGGTTGCGTCGTCGGGGGTCAAATGGGGGTGAGAATGGGCCACTGTTTCAAGTACTTAGAATGCTTGTAGAATAGATTGAATGTAACTGAGGGCAAGAAAACTAAAATATAAGAGACCTTTTTGAACGATTTTGCTATCTGACCTCCAGGCTGCCGGTAAGAGCGATGACCCATTCTCACCCTCCAGACCCATTGTCACCCCTAATGGCGGTTTCAGAATATATTCGACAGATCCTCATGCGTTCCCAACGACAGTGAATTTCTCCATTTCACGGACACGCACACCGGAGACTTTGATAAAACAGTTGCGTGATTTCCAAATGCAATTCAACAGCCTACATGAGCAGTTGGCAGCAGAGATAACTCGTCAAATTGAGGACTGCTCCCCCTGTGCTATAGTTTCCTCCCGAATTTCTCCGATCGTGTCACCGTTGGTTCTCACGTCCGCACCACAGCAACTTGCTGCCAGACAAGTCGTGCACGGTCGACTAGCCGTTGTTCCTGAGCTGCTATCAAAAATCTACTGACATGTGTGGCTATTCAAAACAGGAGAATCTAATGCAATAGAAGTGTAACATGAGACGGTTCGTAGTTATCTAATGCAGTATCGTCATCAACACATTGATTACTCATCAATGTACCAACTACACAAACTCTCAATCCGAAACATTTGGAAAGCTTGGGTAGTTTAGGTCTAGCATGAAAAACCCTTTGTAGGCACCTCGTAGCTGCAGGTCTTCGCGATCGCGTATTGCTTTATAAGCTTCCAACTACTTTCAAGCTTAACCGATCACTTTCAACACGCCAGAACCTTATCTTCAACCTGACCATGGATCAGATCGTAGCAGCTGCAAGTGATGGGACTTTTCTGAACGAGGTAGATGGACTTGGACACCGAAACACGCAGGAGAAACCGAAGACCCGGCTCGACTTTGAACACCGTCAAATACCTCAACCTCCCAGTTCAATCGCAGGATTTCAACAAACTTTACAACAGGCATTGCATTTTATCCCATCATTCGATCTTCTGAGCAAAGATACTGATGATATTCAGGGATATCGATCTTAGTTATCTATTTGCTCAGTAAACAAAGTGCAATGTTCGCCATGGAGAAACATTTTTTCACTGTTTTTGTTGTGGCAACGCCCTCGCAACGTGAACAAACCCCGAAACACGCTGGCTATCTGGATCATCATTGAATGCTCAAATGATAATATCTTTCCAGGGTGCTCTTTGATTAGGGATAATATCTTTGCACAAGCAAAGATAATATCCTGTGCTCAGATGATATTGCAAAGCCTGCTTTACAAGCAATTTCAATGCCTCCTAGATCTACTGATCCGTAGCTACGCCAACGGATTGGACAATTCGTTCGTCATGACCACGGTATAGGGCACTGCACGGACTGCTTTGTCTCTTTTTCGCTGCAAAGAAATTAGAAAACAACAAGGCCAGTAAACGTCAAAACTTATAAAGAACAAAAGAGAAAGAGATTTTTTCGTGCAGTAACAGAAAACAAAAGTAAGCATGCTGCGACCGTAGAGCATCGTCTCGGTCCAGCTTGTGCGAAGATAGCAGTGACGTCACATGTTTACATTCAAACTGAATGTTTCAGGTATCTGGCAACCCCAATCCTACCCACTACGTTTGACAATAGCCAACATCTTTGAGTTTCCCATTGTTCTATTGAAATTGGGTTTCCCACTGACAATTAGTTTTTGTAAACAAACCACTATTCCGAAGTGATTTTTTCCAAATAGACGTAATTATTTTTCATCATTTTTCAAGAACTTGTGCGAAAGTATGAATGCGAGGTGTATTTCAACAAGAATATTGATGTCTTCAATAAATTTTCATATTTCAATCGACACCAAGCGCTCTACTTTGCCAAAATATTATGATATTTAAAATATATTTTCAATGGCAGGTTTTAACGATTATGATTACGCCTTCGTATTAAATTAATCGATTATTTTGATGCTGGCATCAGAAACATGGCCGCTTAGCAGACCCCTGGAATGTTTATATACGTGATGAGTCTGCCTTGTTTTTTGTATGCCGAGGTCATGACGATATCATAAATCATGTAAGGAACCAATGTAAACCCAGTCGCTGCTAAAACCAGGCTAGAGGAACAACGCATGTTGTACAGAACAACCTCTGCTGCAAATGTAACGGGCATTGCTGTTTTGAATCTCCGCTCTCATAAACTAGTAAAGGAGCTTTTCTCGTTGGAAAATGCTGCTGCCTCTGCAATTGAGAACGAAGATGACAAACTTGCCAAGCGAACTTAAAAAGCAACACCGTGAAGGAATGGCTATACTAATTTCCCAAACAGTAGACTAATCAATTTCGATGTAGTAAAGTTTTCGATTTTCCACCATTAGCCTTGAACGTCGCTTACCATCGGAACCCACGCTGCACCACAATGAGAGAACCGAGATCATTGAGTACGCCACCAACGGGCACGTTCAGAGGAGTTATCAACTTCGTTTCCAAACAGACCTAATCCTTGCCTTTGAAAATCGTAACAAGTCTTCTTCTTCTTCTTATTGGTATTACATCCCCTCACAGAGCAGCCTCGCAGCTTAGTGTTCATTAAGCACTTCCACAGTTATTAACTGCGAGGTTTCTAAGCCAATTTACCATTTTTTTTGCATTCATATATCATGAGGCTTTTATGCCCAGGGAAGTCGAGACGATTTCCAATCCGAAAGTTGTCTACACCGGCACCGGGAATCGAACCCAGCCACCCTCAGCATAGTCTTGCTTTGTAGCCGCGCGTCTGACCGCACGGCTAAGGAGGGCCCCTGAAGCGTAACGAGTCTATGGAAGCCAAATAAGATGTGGTTGGTGTGGGATGAGGCTAACAGTCCTAAGCTCGTTTCGCCAAATTTGAGTTGGCTATCAGTGCCGATGTGCGCGAAATTTCCCATCAGATTCTTATCCTACCAGAACACCATTTCGCTCAATTCTTTCTTTGGCGCGGCAATCCATCTGAAACATTTGACGTGTATGAAATGAACGTTGCTATCTTATGCTACACCTGCTCGGCTTATGCATCCCACTTTTTTATGGATCGAAACGCCGATTAATTATCTGAACAGTTACCAAGAGCGGCGGAAGCGATCAATAAGAATCAAAAAGTGGACGATTTCCTGTCCAGGTTGCATACAGAAGAAAAAGCTATTTAGCTTGAAGAGCTAAGCAAATATACTTCAGGGTGGGCTTCATCATTAGAAACTGACTGTCCAAATCATGCGGAGTTCTAAAGAGGGTCGGAGAAAATCAAACGGATTATCAGAGGAAAACGTCGTTGTTGGACTGGTCGGTTGCCTATGAATATGTGCTCGATATAACTTGGAGGCCAGACCAAGAAGTATTCGTCTTCCAAGGCGTATTCAACGGTGAGATACGGAAGCTCCTACAGGATGGTGCCCTTTGTGATATTGGACTGGCAGCACATTTTCGTCCAAAGAAGCTTTTGATGGTGTCAAAAAAAGGAAGGTTGCGCTTTTAAAGTTCTTGTCCATTCCGAGGCTAGAACTGTCATCAGCAATTCTTTGTGCAAGATTGTCGAAATCCGTAGTGGTAAACCATATTTCAAACTAATCGCAGTTTTCTGCGATTCTTGAATCGCAGAAGGATTCTTGCACATTCTTTCCCTAATTGCGGTAGGACCTTCGCAAGTACCGACAATTTGTTGCCTTCAGACTGACGGAAATCCACGAGCTAACACGCGTTGATTAGTGACGTTGGATGTTATCCCATTCGGACGTTGCCGACGAGGTTATAGTTGTTCGTCGATTCGCAAATTGTCAGCGGTGGCGTTTGTCATAATTATGCTCGGCGACGACGACACGTTCGTGTTCGTTTTTAAAGATTTTTTACTAGATTTTTTTTGGGTTATTGAAACGAAATTCAAAGCAAAATCTTTTGTATCTTGCCTGAAAAATGGAATGAACTTTCCCAGAAAATTCTACCTAGTTTCCCAAAATATTTATTTTGATTTTTTTTATGAAATTTTATTTTCAACAAAGATTGTTGGTTATTGTCAGAGAATATGTCTGGAATGTCTGTCATGGGAAATTTTTCAGATTTTCCCTGGAAAGTCGTCAGAGTTTCCAATGAATATTATTCGGAAGCTAAAACGGATATTCTACGGAACTGACTTTTCCCATCAAAAATTTTATCTAATTGTATTGTCTCAGTTAATTCTTTAACTAATTTCAGGTCAACTTACCTAAAAAAATCATAATTTACGCTTCTAGTTTTGAAACGAAAACAAAAATGAATGGAAAAAGTTTCGGTCTAACATTCGTCCGATTTTAGAACAACATCAGCCTGTTTGGCACCTACTGGACCTTTTCAGTTTTGATTTTTTAGTTTAAAAATAATTACAGGCAACATGATTTCTTTGAGAGAGTTGACCTCAAGCAAGATAAAGAATGAATGGGACAAATGAATAGGATAATTTTTTTAATGGGAAATTAATAGATGGAAGGTAAAAAAAAATCAAAATTTTCCACATTTTGATGAAACATCTTACATATCGGCGAGGCAAAACGCTCTAGTAGGACTAACCTACAATGTACTACGCGTCTCCACTCACTGTCCATACCATGCTGAATGTAGATTTGCCGACGCGTGGTGTGTTAGGGAAGAGCTGCCACCTAGAAGGCGTTTTGCCTCATGAGTTTTCCGACAACAAAATATCACCACTTGTTTGAAATATGAATATTATCAATATGATCGACCGTTCAAAACAGAACTAAAAACCCGAATCTGCGTCCAATACGAAACACGTTGACTCGCGAACGAATTGATTTACATTCTGACCGCTCAAAATAGATCTAAACCCCGGATCCGCGTTCGATATGAAATACGTTCGTGAGGCCTACCTTAGCCGTGCGGTACGATGCGCGGCTACAAAGCAAGACTATGCTGGAGGTGGCTGGGTTCGATTCATTGTCCGGTCTAGGAAATTTTCGGGTTGGAAATTGCCTCAACTTCCCTGGGCATAAAAGTATCATCGTGTTATCCTTATGATACACAAATGCAAAAATGGCAGTTTGGCTAAGAACCTCGCAGTTAATAACTGTGAAAGTGCTTAATGAACACTTTGTTGCGAGGCGGCAATGTCACAGTGGGATAATGGGGTATGTAATGCCAATAAGATGAAACATGTTCAATTGCGAAATCTCTTCGAAAACTCCTCGGTAAATTGTTTTAAAAAAAACAGATAACCACTCATCGCATAACAATGCACGAATGCAATCGTTTGCTGGCACAAAGTTCATCAACATCGCATTGTGATGCAAAATAAGTCAGTTCAGTCATAAATGTTTCCGCTCAGTAGGCTGTTTCACGAGTTTATTTCAGTCACATTTGTTGACATCGCATACTGCCACAAACAAACTCGAATGAAATAGGATTAACTGTCAAACAGTGTTTGTTACAGATCACTTAGCAATAAACCAAAAAATAACTCGTTGGAAAATCGTGAACATCACATACACTACAGCAGGCCTGCCCAACCTTTTCAAGCCACGGGTCAATTTTTAGAATTCACACTTGCTGGCGGGCCAGAACATATTCGGTACAAAACTTTTTGAATTTTTTCAAAATTATCAGTGTTCCCTGGTGGCCAACAAAAGAATTCATCAACGGATTTAAGATCTAGAAAGGATTGCTGGCAGTATAGGGATCAAAGCTGCCAATTTATCTGTCATTCGAAGATGACCGTCAATTCCTCTTATGAAGACAGCCACCTTTGCCACGTTTTTCACGTCAGTATTTTCATCGTTTGTTTGTGAGAACTTGTACTCTTCAACGTGTTCCGCGTAAACTAGTGCTACTGAAGGAGGCTATTTCCTTAGGACACACGATGTACTTAAACAACAACCGAAATGCTTTCCTTAACAAGCTCTTCGTCCTGGAAAGGTTTCACCCGTTTTGTCAAAATATTACCAACAGCAAAATTGGCCCGAACTGCATTTTTTGACTTCGTATTCACTGCATCATTTTTTGAATCAATTAATGGAGATTTAAATTGACTGAGCACTCTACCTTTGAAGCTCTACCAACTTTTGTTCTCTACCTGAGCCAAATATCATATTTCATAGAATGCTTGGATTCAGATTTTATTCGTTGAATAAAGCAAAACTTTCTGAGCAAGTTAAGCAAACCGGCCTTCCTTTTTTTCAACGTCAACGTAAACTACTCGTGCCAATTATTAGGGAGCGTCCACAAATTACGTAACGCTTAGAAGGGGGTGGCCTAAATGTGACGATCCATACAAAAAATTCAGATGTTTCATAATTAATGGATCTTCCTTTACTCAAAAAGCGATGTTCTACATCAATCTTTTGTGTCTTGAGATTGCTCTATGCAATCAATTCAAATTAGATATAATATAATTTTTCGTTTCAAGATTTGAATTAAAACTTACGTATTTAATAATGAATAATAAAAATAGTTTCCCGAGCCATCTAGAAAAGCTGACGGGCAGAATTTGAGTTAATTTTTCTTACACACCGCGGGCCACAAAAAATTGAGTCGAGGGCCGCATCCGGCCCGCGGGCCGTTCGTTGGGCAGCCCTGCACTACAGTGTATCGCGACTGATAAGCGCTGAAATTTATGTGCATTGGCATCGCATAACGAAACATCTATTGTATCATTCTTGCATCCCGGTTGTGTGGAAAGTCATTCGGGGGTATGTCATTTGATTGAATGCCACTTGGCCGAATAACACGTTAAGCAGAAAATCATCTAGTCGAATTCCATTTGGCCGAATTGAAAATTTGGCAGTACTAAAACGGTTTGGCCGAAAATGTCATTTAGCCGAAAGCGACATACGACCGAAAAGGACATACAGTTGTACTAGTAATTTAGTCAAAAAAATGTTTTCCAAAACGCCATTAGGCCGAAACGGTAGTTTTGCAGACAGGGTCATCACTTTTTCGGTCAAATAGCCCTTTCTGCCAAACGACCGTTTCGGTAAAATGACCAGTTCGACTGAACGACATTTTCGGCCGTATGTCAATTCAAATTTCAGCCAAACCGCATTTTCGCCAAAATGACTTTTCGGCTAAATGCCCGAACGGCATTTTCAGCCGAATGGCCATTTTGGCCAGATGGGTTTCGGTCTAATGATTTGTTCAGTCAAAAGGCATACTTGGCCAATAAACTTTTAACGGTCCCTCCCATCGTTCAGGTGAAAGTCATTCGGCGGTTTGGCCGAATATGAAATCAATTTTCCATTATCCTGCCCAAAGGACACGGTGGAACAAAGCTTTTCATCATACTTCTGCGAGAACTGTGGACAATTACGGGCTGATGTTGATGAAGCAGGGACGCACCTTAAGAACGATCTGGGCGGTGCATCTGGAGGTAGGGCATGTAGTGGGGTCCCGATCAATAATGCATAACAAAATCATAACAAGGGGAGTTATTTATTTCAGAAAAATATTGTAACAAAATGTGTTATAAATTTGGCTGGTTAGTTGTTAAAATGACAAAAATTATAACAAAAATCCCTCTAGCCGTAACACAATTAAATCAGAGGTTGATACCTTTATATCAACATTATAACAAACGTTGATATAATTATTCTGTAAAAAAAGCTACTTTCAATGTAATTGCCTACATCGCGTATAAAAATCCATCCATAATGTAGGGAATTAACTTTGTACTAGCTATTAATATCGAACATAGATTCAAGTTACACGGGAGGTGATTGCCTCCGCGTTTTTCCAATATCTACAAAAAATGTAGGCAATTATTTAGTGTAAATATACATAACTAATGTTGTTATAATTTTGATATGAAATAAAACTGATCGAAGACACATTTTCATCGAATTATCTAATTATAACAAACGTTGTTTTAAATAACAACCATTGATAGAATTGGTTTATAATTTTGTTATGCATTGTTGATCGGGGTCCTACACAGAAAGAAATAATGAAAAGTAAACATCGCGTAAAACTTGAGATGCAGAAATTTACGCTTTTCTACGCTGAAATGGTGCCCTTTCTAACAAGTTTGCTTACAACTTGCATGCAATGTTGATGTTTCACGTCAAATATTGTATACATTTAGGCTATATCCCGCATGGAATTACGCTAATAATGGCGTTCCATTTATGTGCATGATTGTTACATGTGCATGATACAAGAAGGCGGTTAGGCGGTTTATCGAACAGAAGTCAAACATACGTTGTCATCAATTTCCACGGGTGGCAAGCCATATGACGGACGTTGCCAATCGAGACTGAGTCAAAAGTGAACTCTAGAACACCCTTCTACCTGACAATCGAACAGGAACAAAATGCTTTTTTCCCCGAGTTCCGTCCTTTTTATACGAAAAATGCGTGACCATAGTTTTCCTATTATTTTAGAGAAAGGCACTTACATTTCTGAATGGATTAATCAGAATTTTGTGTTTCATATTCAATTTTACGGTTATGCAACTCGTTGCCCAACGTTTCGATAGGGGACTGTGTCTTCCCCAGGGGGTAATTATTATAAATATTTGTGATTTTTTCCGTATCGAAGCGTTGGAAAATGAATAAACTCGTTTTTATAAAAAAAAAGACTGCGTAGCCGTAAAATTGTATATAAAGGTTACAGTCAAACTTACATCAATAGTTTTATTTCTTAGTATTAAGACGTATGTCGTCCACCAACTTCCATTAAATCATCGATAAATTCTTCACGAGTGACATATCCAAAGCATTTATCGCGCCGGTTGCAAATTTTTATCCAAATTCATGAATCACACATTTTTCCGTCGATTGAGGTTATGTCAGCCCAAAAGAGGATGACAAAATTCACAACTGCGTATCGTGCGAGAACGGTAAACCGCAAAAATATGTTAGTAGGTATGATGAATTGACGTACGTGACATCGAGTGAGCGCACACGAGAAGAAAAGAAATCGTCATAATCTCTAACTACCTACATGGGCACATTGTTTGGTAATTTTTTATTAGCCATACATGACCGTAATGTCAAATGTGTTTTTAATCTGATGCATTGAGAAGACCTACCACGTTCCGTGCGGGTAACCACATTTCTGGCAGCTTACCAGACACATATGGTGAAAAAAATATCATCAGCTTAATTTGCCAATAGTGGTGCGTTGACACTTGTTAATAGTTTCACATCCAACAAACAGGTGCCAGATTTGAAAAACTTTAATGTAAGAAATCTGCCCTCCGTTGGTTGAGTGAACATTTGAACCGTTTGTTTGAGAGACTGCATATGTGATATTTTTGGCCAAAATGAGATTTTCATATATTCTGAATCCTATAATACGAAAAAAAAAATGTTTGTTCGGAAATGTATGAAGAATTTTTCAATTGTTTGAGAAACTACATATGTACACGCACTTTGAAGAGCAATCATGAAGTACTGCTTACAGTTCTCAAAATAGAAGTACCTCAGGTAGTTTCGCCAAAAACTATTGATCTGTATTGAAGAAATCAAAAGATTCGGTGACAATTTGTTCAAAAACATTTTTTTTTGTTTCCTCGGAATTGTGAAAAATTGAAATTTGCAGTTTCTCAAACAAATGATTCATTTGTTCTCCTGGTGGGTGAGTGTGTATCTTGTGTGGCAACAATGTATACACTATGCCTAAGGAGAATGTTTCCCACCCGAAAACATCCTAGACAGGACCGATAATCGAACTCGCCATCTCCGGATTGGCAATCCTTTGCCTTTGCTCGCAAAGCTAACAGGAGACCCTAGATTCCAAGATTCAGAAGAATATTCCATGAAAAATCAGAATTTTTTTTTTTTTGGAAATTCAAAAAATTTTCTCTGTTTAAACTGCTAAGCCATGCAGTTGCAAAATAACTGATTGTTGCTAATGATTGGCTACCTCTTAAAAATTGTTCTTCTATGTCATAATCTATGATTTATGCACATCTTAAAATTTCATGAAACCTTTCAGATCATGCAGCTATGGCGATGGCATTGAACGATTTCACCGCATTCTATTTTTGATCAACTACAAACCGTCTAACAAATGACCGCTACAGAAGTCACGTTCCGAACGGGACTGAATATGTTTTACGACAAACATGACACTATGCCGCAGCATGTTGGCACAAAATTAAGTAAATATTTACGACCAAACCGCTGCTGACGACCCCTTGCCTTCGCTTGTGTTTCTGTACCCCATATTTTGAACTGCGTCCGTGGAGAAACCACCTGCGGCAGTCAGAAGTTTTACTGCTCTGAAGTTTTACATTTGTTTGTGGGCAGATAAGCAACGCGACGGCTGTCAATTTAAACGTTTTATTACTATCTCCGTTAAGTATCTTTGAGCATTTGTAGGTCTAATATTCTTGACTTAATTGAGTTGAGACGTTTTAACACAATTCAGTATTTCAGCACACGCGTTTAGTATATCAGCAATATTTTATTTTCTGTTTATTTTATTGATTAAGAAACTAATGCATATTTACGACCATCTGTGTTTAACTTTTAATTGCACTTGTATGCATTGTTTCCCTTATTGACATTTGAATTCTTTTTCTCTATTTCCTTTTTTCCAGCTGGAGGGCATGGCCACAGCCACGGTGGATCGACCAGCGACGATCACGACCACGACCACGATCATGATCATGATCACCACTAGGGGGCCGTCTCGTCCAGGGGGTCCTGAATCCGGAAATAAGCTTATCATCACCGTTCGCTACGCTGATGCGCTAGCGAACACGTGAATGTAGGCAGCAGTAGGAGGTAGAAGTGACGGAGGGTTGTTGACAATTGTTGCTTAACCAATTGTAGGAAACAAAAAAAAATGTGAACAGTATTTCGTTAGAGGTGAGCCGGCGTCCGAAACTCTTTGCAGCTGTGATAGTGTGAAAGCAAGATTAATATAACACAAAGTAATAGAAGCTTATTGTAGGATTCGATAGGTGTTTAAGTACCATAGATAGATAGAAAGTTTTAAAAGAATTATCGGTTTCAGTACAAAACCGGTCCCATGCCTTTGGGCATGTGATTTGATATTTGATGGTACATGCGTATGCCAACCAATAGTAAGATTTTAGCCAATCTTTGCAACTATCAAGACTTGAACTGTATCCGTGTACCGTAATAGCATTTGTTTAATTTTTAACATCAGATTATAATTATAGTTTAGTTTTAATAACAATTCATATTGGTTATTGATCCGAAATTCCTATAGGTTTAGACAAAACATCGAAAACATTTCTTATAAAATTCGTAAATCAAGTACTAACATCTAAGATAAATGCATTCTATTTGTAATAAAGGCCAAATAGATTTTCAAAACATATAGTCTTCGGAGATCATTATCTAACAAACAATTTAAGCCAAACAAGCTAGATTTTTAGTTGAAAAAATGGTGTTTGGCTATATAAGCGCTTTACCCATCTCCAATGTTGTTGGGAAGTCAGGTGGATGAAATTCTTTACTTACTTAGTCCTGCGCACTCCGAGTGGTGCAAAGGGCCGTCTTTGAAACGCTCCATCCTGGCTGATTTTTTTTTTTTTCAAATTCGTTTATTTATTAGGCTCAATTGTGTATAACACTCTGCGGAGCCAGTATCATGTTTTGTAGTATTACAAAAATTGAACTTTATAACAAAAACTATTCGTGATAAACCTCAATTTGGTCCACCCTTAAATTGTACGCTGTTGCTATCCTCATTTTGTCGTCTTCTATTATTAGTTTACGCTCGTGTTCATCCTCAATCCATTCGTACGTCGGTACACTGAACCGTCTCTTTCCGAGTGGTAGGTCCGGCGAGTGCAGAGTGGGACTGTTGTCTCTCTCGCTTGTAGAAGGGTTGAGTACATCGATTACTACATCTGATTCTGATGAATGCTGTTGCTTGGCTTTTGTTTTCTTTGCTTTCTGTATCAATTCCGTTTTGCACTGTTTACTGCCACTATACTCCATTGCACAGTGACGTCACGCACGACTTTTGACAGGTACTGGTCCTGTTGTTTACAGACGACTTTATTTTAATTTTGAGATTCTTCTATGATTCTTTGGATTTTCTGATCGATAATTACCTAAACTTATCGATAATTTCCAATATTTGAATGCGGAATGTACAGAATGTCTTCAACATTGTGCAATATGCAGATTTAATTTGGATAAAAAAAATTCTAAGTCCGAAACGTAAACAACAGGACCAGCACCTGTCAAAATAGTGAGGTTAGGTTTGCCGCGCGCAATGACCTATATTCAACAACGCTAATCCCGGTGGCTGTTTCGGTTTTCTTCTTTGCACCCTGCATCGTAGTGTCGGGTTTCCCTATTGTCATCTGCTGTTTCGCACTTTGCTTTTCTTTAAGCACCGGGCAAACTTTTTTTACGTGTGCTTCAGATTTGCAAGTAAAACACTTAACTTTCATTCCATCGTAATGGACTCTACCTTTACGGTGATGGAAATAAAGCACCTCTGGTATTTCTTGTTCTATGTCCATGTAGAATCCACGTACTCCAGTGAACATATTCAGCTGGTATTCCGCTGGAAATCTTTCGCGTACGGTACGTTTAACCTTGCCGAATTTGGACAATACAGCAGACACATCGCGATCTGGTATCTCCGGTGGCAAATCGTAAACCCGCACATAGCGAGAATTTCCTGCCACGGACATGCGAACCTGAACTTTCGTCCCATTTGTGTAATGGAAAGGAAGCATTTCACTATTGTTCTCCAAGGAGTACTGCATGGCATCTTCGGTTTTAAACCGAATGAAAACCGATTTTCGTCGGAAATTTTGTATGCAGTTTCCATCTGCGATTGATCACCGGTTAGAGATTTCACAAAGCGGCCCATATCCGCCAGAGAAGGTTGAGCAGCATTCTCGGGGAAGAGAAATGCTAACGTGCTTTTAACCATTGCTTCACTGCACATTCCGACCGGTTGGTAGAATTACCGTACACGATTGAACAAAGCACCGAAAGCAAACGCGCGAGTGAACCAACAACGCGTCTGTTTACATAGAGATGTGATCGTCCACTGATCCTGGCTGATTGCCCGTTATAACCTTAAGGTCACTCCTGACAGAATCCAAGTTTCAAAGTGCTCGCGTTTTCGGGGGCACACCACTCGATACGGAAGCAACGCACAACTGTCATTTTTATTTTGTCACGCATGCTGCGACGCAGCAAAGCTGAATCAACAAAAATGACAGTTGTCCACCGCCTCCGTATCGAGTGGTGTGCCCCCGAAAACGCGAGTACTTTGAAACTTGAATTCTGTCAGGAGTGATCTTAACCTGTTGGCAGGTATGATTTTGATCAACTGCTTTCATTTTATCTGTTATTGGTTACGTCACCATGAGCCTCTGGGTCGGTATCTGATGCGATGTCAAAAACAGTTGTAGAATCCGTCCACAGATTTCGGGCCGAGATTGGGATTGTTAAAGCATTGCAGATGGTGTCCATTAAACGGCTCACGATAAGTGCCGCTTTCAATTCCAGCCGTGGAATA
Source organism: Armigeres subalbatus (assembly GCF_024139115.2). Classification (NCBI taxonomy): domain Eukaryota; kingdom Metazoa; phylum Arthropoda; class Insecta; order Diptera; family Culicidae; genus Armigeres; species Armigeres subalbatus. The sequence continues at coordinate 163,277,422 of NC_085139.1, forward strand.
GATAACGGTTTTAGGGGACGGACGGACGGATGACGATCCATTTCCGAAGAAGAAACATCTGGGAACGCTAATTTCGTTGATTCTCAGCAGCAGTCCGCTCCATCTACGCCAATCTTCTAGTATTTCACCCTTGATCTCTTCGTCCCAGTCTAAGCCTTCCCTTCAGATGCGCTGCAAGATTAACTTGGCGTGCACTACGAAATGCGCTACCAAACGTAACGGATCGAAAAGTGACATGATTGTCCGCAGGAACACGATGTTCCGTACTTTCTCTTTCAGATCCAACTCAAACGTGTAAACATCCTTCGCCGGTTTCCACACCATGCCCAGAACTCCAATTTGATCGGCTTTTGTTCGGTTTCACTGCGCTTGAGAATTAGTTCCGGATCTTCATCCCAGCCATGGTGTGAACGTGTTTCACATCTTCAATGAACTCCACTGCTTCTTCTACCGTATCAACACTATCCAGAAAATCATCCACACATAGTGGTTTTCGATGATGGCATGTGCTGCTTTAGGATATTTTTTTGTAGTCCTCTGCATTCCTGTACTAAGCGATGCACGGTGAGCACGCTGCGCCGAAAATCTGTGGCGGCTCTCCAGGGTACTCCCGAAAAAAAAAAAATTGTCGAATCCGGAATTGGTAAAACATTTATTTTATGTCTCCACTAAATGCTACGCTTTTCTGGCAGCACTGTTAACAGATCCGGCCCTTTCAACATCAGGTCGTTCAACAAAACACCTTCTGATTGGGCTGCAGCATCCCAAATGAGACGGATTTTCCCCGGTTTGCGTGGATTCTTCACTATCCCGAGTGGCAAGTACTATACCCGTACTGGTTCTGGCCTTTCCAGCTCGGCATCCGTAATTCAATGGGCGTAACTTTTAGCAACATAGTCCTGAATAAGTTTCTTGAATTTCACTCGTAGTTGGTCATCTTTCGCCAACCTGCGATCCAGAGCTTTCATTCGGCGGGTTGTGTTATTGTAAGTATTCGGGAGATAAGGATCTTTGCTTCGCCACAACAGGCCGGTTTCCAACCAACCGTCGTTTTTTCGGTGGTTTTCTGTGGAATCTCTTTTGTCGCTCTTTTGTCTTCCTCCGAATGCGGGCTCTGCTTGACGCTTGCTTGATCGATCGCCATAAACTGGCTGAAGAGATCGTGCAGATCCGTATCTGCTCCATGCAACTCCAGATGCATGTTTGCGTAATCCACCGGGCTGCTATCAATGGCATGTCTTCCGAAGAGACTTCTGTGTAGCTCTGAGATGATTTGGGCGATAGCCGATAAAACGGCGTTCCAGCCAACTTCATCTTTACACATCCTCCGAACTAGGTTGTGTGGGGTAGTGTCCAGACCACATGTGGCAAGCATGTGGTCACGCATTGCGCGAAATGGTGGGCACACGAACAACACGTGTTCCGCCGTTTCCTCTAAACCTGCGCACACCAAACACTCGGGCGAGGCCGAGCAAGCCAGCTGCGTTACCTGCACTGTGATTTTGCAGCACGCTTAAACGCCGGGCACATCGAACCCCCCATGGGATACTTGCTGTTCACAGCTTTGCTGGAACAAATCAAACAATTGGGAGGGTTCGTGCAGCATTGTGCCTTATGTCCCTCCAATCCGCAGCGTCGCGTCGGCAGAGATTGCTTCTGTCAGGGCCTTTGCAGTCCCATTGCTTGTGCCCCGGTTCCAGGCACTTGAAGCAAACTTCGGGTTGCTCGTATATCCCACAAGGCATATCGACCATCCCACCTTGACGCTCCCTAACTTGACTACCTTGGAGAAGTCCGCTGCAGATAGCCGAACCAATGCTCCCTGCGTCCCTGCCGGACCTTTCCGTAGCCGAACGGCTGCGGTGGGCGTCTCCACTTCACACTGTCGCCGCAGTGCCGTGACGAGCTCTTCGACTTCGGTGATCTCGTCCAGGTCTTTAACCCTTAGATTCCCTCCGTCGTGAGTGCCCTCACCTTGACCGTCTCGCCAAGGACTTCCTCCGCCAACTTCTTGTAGGCGGCGCCCTTTTGCGAGACGCCCCGCTTCAGCTCGAGTATCATCTCGCCCATCCGGGTACGTCTTATACGACGTACGTCGGCGTCAAGTTCACCGAGCTTGACGTCACTCCTCATCGCCTTCAAGACGTCCGAGTACTTTGCCTCGTCCGCCGTGATGACTAGGGCATCGCCCCTGGAGAGGCATCCCCTGGAGACTGTCTTCCCCGTTTCTGTGTCTGTTCCGTTGGAGCAGTCACCCCCGACGTGCCCGCGAATACTTGAGCCTCAATCTGGGTAGACTTTGGCACCACCGTCTTCGCTGGCACGCCCTCGGTCGATTCGACCTTGCCCGAGTCCGCGAATTCTTGGGCCTCAGTCTGGGTAGACCTTGACTCCACGGATTTCACGGGTTTATACTTGGCCTCCCTGCCACCCTCTCCAGCTTGGCGTCCAACATCGACTTTAGAAGTTTCAGCAAGCTCTTCTTGAGGTCCTTACTGATATTATGCTTCGATGACGCAAAGTCGATGATGGCGTCCAGCTGTTCCGTCGCCACCTCGAAGGCCGAAAGCCCATCGCGTTTGCGGTTCATCGCCTCCACAAGCCATGGGCCGTCAATAACCGGCGTTTTTTTAGCCGAGATGAAGATTAAGTGACCCACCCTGGCACTGCAAACTGAGCTGCTGACTATTGCCTCTGGCCTCCTAGGCGGAGACCTGAACAACCCACCTCTTGCGAAGGGGTTGTCGCCTACACTACTACCACTAATTGAAGAATTGACTATTTTGGTCTCACGAGTTGCTCGGGAAAAGAGGTCCACCACGCCAGAGCCCAGCATGACGCGGTAAGGGACAATTACTGTGGAGGGTGCCCAGGTACCCCACAGGCTCCGTTAGAGGCCTAGCTCATTATTTCACCCCCTGGCCATGCATCCCCTCGGCACGGGTCGCTTAACGCCTTGGGATTAGGGGTTAGGGACGATGGTCCCTTTGGTCGCACCCCCTCACTCTAGCTGATGTCAGAAGGACAACAGTGCCCAGGCTGCACTACCAGCTAAGTACAAAACCCTTAGCTGGCGGTCGATTGTCATCGGAAGACCCGTGGAAGCGTGAGATTGGAACTTGTGAGGACCAGAGATGTCAACTCACCATTTCGCAGCCCAGGGGAGAACAGTGCATGGGATAAAATGAAGTCTCGTAGTCTCCATCAACCGAGAACTGTTTTTGGTACCTCATTTCCAAGCGGTCCAACCCAGCTGCAGATTGAGGATTAATCTTGTGAACCTTATCATGAATGCATAGGACAAATAACAGGACCACTCGGTATCGTATCGGCCAAGCGTTGATTGACAGCGAACTGCTAAACGGACTTCAAGCGGTCGAAAAACCGCCAGATCTGTAAATCACAGCATCTCTCTTCTTGTTCAAGGGGATCAGATCCCTTTTGAGAAAAAGGTTGGCTTAGCTTAGACATTACTAGGAACAACACAACGGAATTAAAGGCAGTAATACGAAGGGCAGGGATTGACACGAGTGGTACAATTTTAACGAAATTCGTTCAACTATTTGGTTTCGCCGACGACATTGATATTATGGCTTAAAACTTTGAGAAGATGGAGGAAGCCTACATCAGACTAAAAGGGGAAGCTAAAAGAATTGGACTAGTCATTAACACATCGAAGACAAAGTACATGATAGGAAGAGGCTCAAAAGAGGACAATGTAAGCCACCCACCACGAGTTTGTATCGGTGGTGATGAAATCGAAGTGGTAGAAGAATTCGTGTACTTGGGATCACTGGTGACCTTCTGATAACGATACCAGCAGAGAAGCTCGGAGACGCATCATAGCTGGAAATCTTTCGTACTTTGGATTCCGAAAAACGCTCCGATCGAATAGAGATTGCCGAATAGAGCTTGTTGCGCACCATCATCTGCAGGAAGACGGTACGCGGAGGAGACGAATGAACCACGAGTTGCATCAGCTGTTATGAGAACCATTCATCGTTCACACCGCTTAAATCGGAAGACTGCGGCGGGCCAGACACGTAGCCAGAATGTCGGACAATAACCCGGTGAAAATGGTTCTCCACAACGATCCGACGGGCACAAGAAGGCGATGTGCGCAGCGAGCAAAGTGGATCGATCAGATGCAAGACGATTAGCGGACCCTCCGCAGACTGCGTAGCTGCCGACATGCAGCCATGGACCGAGTTGAATGGAGAAGACTTTTATTTACTGCACAGGCCACTCCGGCTTAATGTCAAACTTTTGAATTGAAAAAAAATACATATTTTATAACTAGCTAAAAATACCCAGCTTTGTCCGGGTGTTGCAAATGTCACAATGCACTATTTGCAGAGATTTGCAGCACCGCACTCTCTAGATCAATTTCCGTGCGTTTGTTTTGTTTCCTCAATAGCTGACCCAAAATTTGTTTTCTAATGATTTTTTACATTTCCCCGTTAAATTCACCAGCTTATTGTATATATAAACCTTGTGGATCCCAAAACGAATCGATTAGGGAAAAAATGCAAATCGGTCAACTCGTTCGCGAGTTAAATCGTCAGGAAGGAAATCTCAACTCATTTTTATTACCGTTTTGGCTCAAATTCCAAACATGTATCGTAAAGAACACTGGCGTTTTAGCGCCCAAAACTAATTTTTCATCGGGTTTCCGTACTGAGGATGAAGATTACAAACAGAGAAGCATCCATCCCAATAGGGGAAATGACGATGGTGCTGTTGAGAAATCGATGCACATTTTTCATTTCATCATTTAATAATAAAATAAAAAAAATTGGACTTCTGGACCTTCCGGACAGGATCCTCACATAATTTGTGAAATTTTCTTCGATTCTCAGAATAAATATTGTGTTTCCAAATGATTGAACATTTCATAGTTGGTAGTCTCTATTTTAATTAAAACGATGGTGATCACAGTCAATCCAGGATAATCGTTGGTACAAGAGGCCGAGCAATTTTCTGAATCTTCATGATTTCCGTTGAAAAAGAAAAGAGCAGGGATGATAATCAATAAGAAGTCGCATTGGAAAGCGACTTAACATATAATTTGATGACGATACTTGAAGGCATAAAGATGAAACTTGATGAAACTCAATCAATATGCACAAAAAAAATGAAAACGCGTACTCAATGTGTTTTGTCTGATAAGCAATAGTACATTCAATCACATAATCTACACACTTCAGAGACTTGTAATGAATCGCGCTTTTTTTTATTTTTTTTATTCAGAATGTTTATTTGAAGGCCCACTCGCCGTATCCAGCTTTACAGGGCCACTATCATATTTTACAATTTCTTAAATTGAAACCCTTTCCGTTTTTATTTTTGCCCATTAATACATTTTCTTGCGACGACGATGAATCGTTGTCAATCGGAGGAAAATCGCCTTGGGTGAATAAACCATCACATGGAGTCGATGTTATCATAGTCGCCGTTTGACTTTGATTGTCGGTAGATGTTGTGGCCTCCAGGCACTTCTTACCGCGATGAGCCAACTGACCACAGTGACGGCACGATTTGGGCTGATTTAAATATGTTACCATTGAGGTTTCGGTGTCGATGGTGATGTATGACGGTATAGGACGTAACAAATTCATTCGTAGAACTCGAACGCCATTCGGTATACCTGGGAAATAGTGTTTCCAAATCTAATTCCTGATGGAGATAAGTAATCGGAATAATAAAATCGTCTGTATCTCGGTAACGGATTGACGTACAAATAAGGTTAATACATCAAAACAAGGGTAATTCACTGTACTTTAAGGAAAAATTATTGATACAATAATTTCTTCTTGTTTCTAGTGAAAATTCGCACCCTCTTCTTTATTCCTCTCATCTAAAGTTGCACACCTCCGGAGTCAACTTTCCTGGCACATTTGTTCCACATTTTGGTCATCTGAGTCGCGTCCCGAGCTGTTTTTCCACTTTTTCCACTTTTCTTAAGCTTCCACTTCATTACTGCCGAAAATTTCTCGATAGGCCGGAACTGTGGGCAGCTGCGTGGATTTATGTTTTTATCGACAAAATCTTCGTTATTATCGCGGTACCACTGGATGACTTCCCAGCTGTAGTGGCAACTCGCCAAATCTGGCCAAAACTTCACGGGACCTTTATGGGCTTTATGGAAGGTCGACCGCGGTCTCCATATTTCAACATAAAATCACTGACAGTGGCGTGACTCATCGACGGTGGTAGGTCGTGCACCCGAACCGTAACCGCATCACAGTCAACGTATACGGGGATAAGAAAACTATTGTTTCCACCAAGATTTTTTTTTATGTACAGGTTATCCGACTTCGTCAGTAGATGGGAATAACCAGCGCGGGGGGGAAACATACATTTTCAGTGCAAAACGTAAACAAACGAGCATAAATTCCATACAAACTGCCCGTGAAATAAAGCAAAATATTTTTGAATTTTGTCCTTTCAAACTTTTGCCCCATCTACTTGTCCATCTGACCTATTGTCTCTGCGTCTTTTTGTCTTCGATCTTTTGTTCCACAGTTAATCCTGAAATGCTTCTGATTTTCAAAAATCTCCTCAAGCTTCCAATAGATGTCACGGACCCCACGATTTGGGGAGTTCAAAACCCCTCGTGGACCAGGGCTGGATGCGGGCTTATGGGTGCCTGTCATTCCTTAGAGTTCAATATTTTTTTAGGTTTCTATAAAACTTTTACTCGTTAATCAATTTAAAATTGAATTATATTCAACGACTGAAAATTTGGTAAATTTTGAAATAATCCACTTTCAGATTTCATCAATTTTTTTACCGCTGAATACTAAAATATATCTCAGAACGCTTTTAGGATTGAAAAGTACCTCCTGGAGTCTTTTCAGGATCCCAGAAACAACTATGATTACTGTCTAAACTTTTGAATTGATTGACTTGAAAGTCTCTTTTTCCTAACAGACAGGTCTTGCCAGACAATGACTTCATACAAAAACTACATGCGTTAAACTGTTCAATGTCTGATGATTTATCTGTGGATCTAGAAATAAGACCGACCAGACAGCATTGCAGCTAAAATAACAACCTAGATGATATAATCATGGATAGGACAACGCCTTGACTGTCCCACTCAGGAATATTCATGCGTAGGACATGTCCTACTTGTCCTACCCACTCGCCACTGATTACAAACGAATTGAAGGTCCCATGTAGACAATTTCACGAATATGCCCAAAATTGGCATCTAAAAGCGAGTGTTCGGAATATAAGTCATGTTCAGAATTTAAGTCAAAACGGTATATCTTCTATATAATAAAAATGAAATGGTCTGTGTTCATATCCGCATAACTCGATAACGTCTGGATGGATTTTCTTCATTCCTTCAGCAAATACGTTCGTTATCATTTTCGACGGGTTTTTATGGTATTTCCTTATACGAACATCACGAATAAAGTTGAGTAAATCGTGAAACACTAAAATTCAGAATCGTATGGAAATTTCGCATGGGTATTTTCGCCTATTATGCAGGACAACGTCTGCCGGGTCGACTAGTAGAAGATAAAATAGGTTGCCCGAAACGATACATCCTTGAGTGATGCGCTGTCTTTCATATACCAACTTTGTTCTATAATAACTTTCTACATTTGAATACATTGTGAGTCTTTTTATCTGATTCGAACACTATTAAATTATAAACCAAGCGTGAAAAGAAAACAATTCATGATAATGAAGCTAACGATACAAATTGCTACAAAAGAAAACGCAATGGATAACCGAGTGGCGAGGGGTTTGATATCCGATCTCATTATTCTTCGTCATAACTGAAGTCATGGCGGCGACAATGATGACCGACGCGACGCGCCGTCTGAAGAGCAGTTAGCGAGTGGTTGCGGATTCCACGTGGAGAAAAAATCATCGCTAAATAACCATCAGCGCTCACGCCTGGCTGGCTAAATTATATGATGACAGAACATAAAGATGTGTACCAAATGCTAATAATGGATGGACTATTTTTCCCTCAATTAACTCCGATTAGTGAGATGAGTAACGAATATGCGGTGTCATAATTTCCGTCACTTGAGATTTAATTAGTTTTTATCGATTCTAGTGACAGTGCATGACAGCTATGTTTGGGGTTTCCATACGAGGGGTTAGAATAAAAACAATAAAGTAATTTGGCTTCATAGTATTGTCGGGCCGCCACCAAACCGGACCGCGCGATTGAGCACTCGCGCTGCGACGCGAGTCGCGACAATTTGAAATATTTCATTAGTAGTGCGCATCATGCACGCATGGATGTACTATCATGCGCACTAATCAGAAATGAGTTGCGACGTCTGATAACTGCAGATATTTCATTTCATTGAAAACAAATTTTCGATTTTCTACTATACACGGAATATATTTATGCCAATTGGACTAGGCTTCTAGATAAGTATTCACCGTTCTAACTCATATTGTGTAAAATTGAGTTCAATAAATATAATTTGTATCTATTTTATTAATCATGTTTAGATAAAAATACTAATCAATAGTCATCAATTAGAAATACAAAAATAGATAGCTTATAGAATGAACTCATGTACAAACATAATCGCCAGTCATTTCGGTTGATTGATTGAACAATGAAAAAGTCTTTCCTCAAGCTGAAGCAAATTGGTCGTTCTTTTCATTGATATATATTAATATATATCTAATATTTCTCGGTACATAATAGAGCCTCAATAAATCCCCATCTTTTGTTAATTTCAATCGTCGGCACCACAGAGCAGCTTTCTTCGCAAAGTAAACCAAAGTGCTTCTCTGAAAGTTTCATTCAGAAATGTAAACACAGCCTGTACGATGATTCCCCTAGCTAGAGTTCCGCATATTATGAGCCGCTTCCATCAGCACGTCTCACAAAGGATATCTGTTACATTACTTGTGCAAACGTACGGGGAAAAAATCCCCTACAGATAGAGCAGCATCGTTCCATGGTACTTTTGAAGTGTAAGGCAATGATTTTCAATAGGTTGGGGATAATGATTCAAAATGTATATGTCCTACAATAGCTATTGCGTTGTTCATGTCGATGTGTCGATGTGCAAAAATAAAAAAAAACGTACTTTTCTCTAGCGAAAATTGCTCACAGGTGACATCGATTGTCCTGCATTCCTGGCTCAAATTCAAATATGCGCACACAACAGCGTCTGTTCCCCATGTTAGGGGCGGCTGATCATCGTTCGAGTGCCAGCGAGGGACTCTAAACTAAACTGGGCAGACCATGTTGCTTCGTGTCAGCATCGAGAAGGCAGCCCCATCAACGCGATGTGGGTAGCGCAACCCTGGTAAGGTAGCCTACCGAAGATTCTACAGTTACCAAGAAAGGCAAAAGTAGAGCAAACGAACTGATTCAACGGCAACAGACCCATCAACGAATATAGGACAACGATTGGAAAGTCGGATCTTGGAACGTGAGCTGCAGAAGGTCGGCGTGAATGTGGCAGCAATCGAGGGAATACGGTGACCCAGAACTGGAGAACGTGAATTCCGGGCGGCGGATCCCATAGCGAGCCCTTCATTCAAGTACCACATCTACTATAGCGGCGGTGACAGAGCAGAATGAGGAGTTGGCTTCATGGTGATCGGGAAGCAGATGAAGTGTGTTATTCGGTGGAAGCCGATAAGCGATCGCATTTGCGTGTTGAGAATGAAGGGCAAATTCTTCAACTATAGCCTGATCAACATCTATGCCCCAACGAACGATAAGCCTGATGACGTGAAGGATGAGTTCTATGAGAGCCTTGATAAGGCCTACGGAGAGTGCCCAAAACACGATTTAAAGATTGTCATCGGGGATGCAAATGCGCTGATCGGAAGAGAAAGTTTCTTTCGCCCTGTCATTGGTACGGAAAGCCTTCATTCCGCTACCAACGATATTGGTCTGCGACTGGTATCCTTTGCTGCTACTAAAGGGATGGCAATAAGCAGTACCTACTTCGCACGTAAGAATATCCGCAAACACACCTGGCAACATCCGAGTGGAGACACTTGCTCAAAGATAGACCACGTGCTGATCGATGGACGACATTTTTCGGATGTTATAGATGTAAGGTCCTTCAGAGGCCCGAACATCGACTCGGATCACTATCTTGTAGTTGCAAAAATTCGGGCGCCTCACGAATTCTCAAAACAACAGAACTATGCGTTTCAAATGTTTTAAACGAACTGAAAACCAGTAAAGCTGCTGGGAACGACGAGATCCCGGTCGAGCTTCTCAAACACGGAAGTGAGCAGTTGCATCAATCTATCCACCACATTATCCAGGAAATATGGGAGGATGAAGAACTGCATGCCGGCTGCTTGGATGGCCTCATATGCCCAATCTATAAGAAAAGGTACAGACTAGAGTGTGCCAATTACAGAGGGATTCTGAACTTGGCGTACAAAATCCTGTCGCGTATTCTGTTTAACAGGCGAATACCAGAAAGGTTTTCATGAGGGCCGATCAACGACGGATCAGATGTTTAGCCTGCGAATGATCCTTGATAAATTCCGGGAGTACAACTTGCAGACTCACCATCTGTTCATTGATTTCAAAGCAGCGTACGATTCAGTGAAGAGAAATTGAGCTGTGGCAGATAATTTCCGAACAAGGTTTTCCGGCGAAACTGATTAGACTGATACGTGCAACGCTGGATGGCTCGAAATCAAGTATTCGGATTGCAAACGAAGTGTCAACCTCGTTTGTGACCTTAGACGGATTGAAGCACTTTCAAATTTATTGTTCAACATTGCACTCGAAGGCGCTATTAGATCTGGCGTGCAGAGGAACGGCACTATCATCACACGGTCGCATATGCTCCTGGGCTTTGCGGACGACATCGACCTTATTGGTATCGATCGCAGAGCAGTAGTGGAGGTGTTTGTCCCACTGAAGAGACGGCGAGGATAGGCTTAACCATTAACTCTACCAAGACAAAGTGCATGGTGGCAGGTAGATATAGGGGAAGACCTAGCTAACTCGGTAACTTTTGCTAGCTTTCAAACTTTCATCCGTTCACTTCGAAATGCGTTGATTAAGTGACCGGTTTTGGGCTTGTTTCCCACATCCTAGGGTCACGACCTCCTTTTTCAGGTCAGTCACCTCGCATTATTGCATCAACCCAATTACGCCACCCCATCATGGCTGCTTGACGCTGGTGCTTCTGGCCCTCTGGTGTTGGGTTGGAGGACTATGGTGAGTGGTTGGTTGCGGTCTTCTAGGGTGGTGGAGGCTAATCACGCCCTGCTCTACTGCAGTCGCTACTGTACATGGAAAACCTACACGTAAAGACGAGTTTTTCACGCATAACACTAAAATTCCACGAATTTCTCGGCAACACTCATCACATAACATAACCAACACTTACATATTCTACCAGTGGCCCTTTATGGACATGAAGCATGGATTTAAAATGTTTATACATACTCACATACACACGAATATACACACATACAGACATCAGGGGGCAGCAGGGACTTTGTCCAAGGGCTTGACGACCACTCCCCATGGCCACTGCGAGTTAGACCGGGACCATCGTCCCTAACCCCTAATCCCAAGGCGTCAAGCGACCCGTGCCGAGGGGATGCATGACCAGGGGGGTGAAATAATAAGCTAGGCCTTTAACGGAGCCTGAGGGGTACCTGGGCACCCTCCACAGTAATTGTCCCTTACCGCGTCATGCTGGGCTCTGGCGTGGTGGACCTCTTTTCCCGAGCAACTCGTGGGACCAAAATGGAAAACCAAGTCAATTCTTCAATTAGTGGTAGTAGTGTAGGCGACAACCCCTTCGCAAGAGGTGGGTTGTTCAGGTCTCCGCCTAGGAGGCCAGAGGCAATAGTCGACAGCTCAGTGCGCAGCGCCAGCTTGGGTCACTCAACCTTCCTCTCGGCTAAAAAAACGCCGGTAGGGGTCATTGACGGCCCATGGCTTGTGGAGGCGATGAACCGCAAACGCGATGGGCTTTCGACCTTCGAGGTGGCGACGGAACAGCTGGACGCCATCATCGACTTTGCGTCATCGAAGCATAATATCAGTAAGGACCTCAAGAGGAGTTTGCAGAAACTTCGAAAGTCAATGCTGGACGCCAAGCTGGAGAGGGCGGTTGGGACGGCCAAGTGCGAACCCGTGAAATCGGTGGAGTCGAGGTCTACCCAGACTGAGGCCCAAGGATTCGCGGACTCGGGCAAGGTCGAATCGACCGAGGGCGTGCCAGCGAAGACGGTGGTGCCAAAGTCTACCCAGACTGAGGCTCAAGTATTTGCGGGTACGTCGGGGGTGACTGCTCCAACGGAGCAGACACAAAAACGGGAGAGACAGTCTCCAGGGGATGAGTTCCCTGGGGGCCACTCCAAAACGCGGAGGGTTACTACCCCGAACAAGAGTAGTGGCTGAATCCCGGCCAGGTACCTCCAAAACCGGGGGAGGAAGGACCTGGAAAGGTCCGTCCACTCAGGAAAGACGGTGGTAAGGGGTTACGGCAGGCTGAATGTTCTCAGCCGCACCAGACCAGGGAAATAGAGGGGGATGACGTCTAGGGTAGGCGCCAATCGCTCCAGGGGCGATGCCCTAGTCATCACGGCGGACGATGCTAAGTACTCGGACGTTTTGAAGACGATGAGGAGTGACGTCAAGCTCGGTGAACTCGGCGCCGACGTACATCGAATAAGACGTACCCGGATGGGCGAGATGATCCACGAGTTGAAGCGGGGCGTCTTGCAAAAGGGCGCCGCCTACAAGAAGTTGGCGGAGGAAGTTCTAGGCGAGACGGTCAAGGTAAGGGCACTCACTACGGAGGTGAATCTAAGGGTTAAAGACCTGGACGAGATCACCGAAGTCGAAGAGCTCGTCACGGCACTGCGGCGACAGTGTGAAGTGGAGACGCCCACCGCAGCCGTTCGGCTACGGAAAGGTCCGGCAGGGACGCAGGTAGCATTGGTTCGGCTATCTGCAGCGGACGCCTCCAAGGTAGTCAAGTTAGGGAGCGTCAAGGTGGGATGGTCGGATGCCCTGTGGGCATATAAGAGCAACCCGAAGTTTGCTTCAAGTGCCTGGAACAGGACTACAAAGGCCCTGACAGAAGCAATCTCTGTCGACGCTGCGGATTGGAGGGACATAAGGCACAGTGCTGCACGAACCCTCCCAATTGTTTGATTTGTTCCAGCAAAGCTGTGAACAGCAAGCACCCCATGGGGGGTTCGATGTGCCCGGCGTTTAAGCGTGCTGCAAAATCATAGTGCAGGTAACGCAGCTGGCTTACTCGGCCTCGCTCGAGTGTTTGGTGTGCGCAGGTTTAGAGGAAACGGCGGAACACGTGTTGTTCGTGTGCTCACGTTTTCGCGCAATGCGTGACTACATGCTTGCCACATGTGGTCTGGACACTACCCCGGACAACCTAGTTCGGAGGATGTGTAAAGATGAAGTTGGCTGGAACGCCGTTTTATCGGCTATCGCCCAAATCGTCTCGGAGCTACACAGAAGGTGGCGCGTGGACTCAAGGATGGCTAGTTCAGGCGCAAATAAGAGGTGGTCCAAGGGATCGGAGTCGGCTTCATGGGTCATACCGGTGGTCATGCTCTGTGCTCGAACTCGATCCTTTTATCGAACAAGTGGCCGCGCGAAGAACAACATGGTATCGTCGCTTTCGCGGCGTCGGTCAACCGGGCGGGTTCCGAGCCCGAGGACGGAAGGGGGTCCTCGTCAAGGCTGGGGCAGGCGTAGGCACCGCGCCGGCAAGTCCCTCTGTGTGCTGGCGAATAGGCCCTATCGCAGAAAGGTCAATTTGGGGTGCACGCGGCATCATCATTCTTGATACCAGTCGTGCAGAGGGAAGCAGGCGCGAAGTCGATCCTTCCCACCTACCGAGGACATAGGGCGTGGTAAGGTCACCTGGAAAGCCGGCAACGTGCTGGCACGATACCATGGTGTTCTTCTAAAAAAGCGAGTTACGATGTTCGGTGCTGCAAGGACACGCAGCTAACCTCGAGGGTGCGTTGTGCACTGGCCCCCCTTTGAAGCATTACTTTCTGGTTGTACCGAAGGGACTATGGACTTGGCGGCAATGGAAACGGTTTAGCGGGTCGGGGATGTAGTCCTGCCTCCCTCGGTGATCCCTAACCCCGCACTTCCTGGTCAACCCAGGATGTCTGTTGAGCAGATTCCCCCTCCATTGTTTAGGAAGAAAAAAAAACATACAGACATCAGCTCACTTCATCGTGTTGCATCATACTGTTGGCATATTGGCCACCTATCAAAGGTTCATTTTTATTGTAATCCTATAGCATTTACATAAACTTAGTGTACGAGTGGAGCAAAAAGGGGGACATTTGAAATCTATAGAACTCACGTGTAATTTCGTGTAAACACAAGCTTCAACCGCGAGATAAGTGTAAACATACAGCAGTTTTAGTGCACTAAAAAAATGTGTGCGCCATTTTGCGCCGGAACAAGTTACACGATTCTAAAACACCCCTAGAAAAAACACATTTTCCCAAATAACTTTTCAATTTCAAGAGATAGAGCTTCGCAATGTTCCTCAAAAACGTGTATTTTTGTTAGCCAAACAACTTTGTACAAGGTGGTGAAAATGCCTGAAACATAGAAAAATAGTTATGCTAAAAAAACTGATTTCAGGGACCTTCCAAGGAAAATGTCTCATATATCGTGCTATATAAGTCATAGGTATGGGGTCTCTTTGGCAAAGTGGCTTGAAATACCATCCGCTACAACTTTTCTGAAGACACTAGGCTCATATCTGGTTTCGATGGTTAAGCAAAATTTTTATCTCACTTTTAGGTGAGATAAAAAAAGGCCCTTTTCATATTTAACGTCTTTTCCAAACAAACTACAGCGAAATCGGCAAAAAGCAACACTGTGCAAGGTACTCTCCCGACGAACTTTTTGGAATCCAAATTCGCTTTACGTCGCGTTTCTTTATTCACCACTATCAATATTGAAGAAACGAGCAGCTGTCATCTTTTTATTCTACGCTTACTGCGACGCATCAAAGCCAAAATAAAAAGATGACAGTTATTCGGTGCTCCTTTATCGAGACTGGTGTCTCTGAAGACTCGAGATATAATTCATTTGGATTCTGGACAGTTTTACCTTAAACAGTTTTCAATCTTTTCGACAAAACTTCATTTTAGTTAGTTTGTTACTTTTGGGTAAACTCACTTTAGATGCTTTTCGCCTTAGCAAATTTCTTTAACCTGCCTTTTACGCAAAGGAGTCACCACCATGCTGATTATATGAAACATTTATATTTGCCTTCTTTATCAATGAATTATAAACCAGTTTCCTCTGAATGTTTCATCGCCTCAACTTATAAATGTATATCTTTACAAAACATTCTCGTTTCTGATTGCGATTGAGGCGACGGTAAACTGAAAATAAAAGAAAATAATTGATTATTTTAGAATAAAGCACAAAAGTGCGAATGAGCCATCTTTCCAAAATGCTTTTATTGCCTCTGTTACTCAAGAACTTTTTTGTTATTGGTACTTAGAATTTAGTGGATCAAAGTGGAAACGAATGCGGATGCCATTGTAAATTTCTGTAGGGTGGATCATTACCATTCAACAATAACGGTTTAAACACATTTACTACCAAACTGAGTACTTCAACACCGATATCTTCTTTCTTTGAAGCTTGAAGAATGAATGAGATTACCGCAACGCAGATTCCTACAGCAAATCTTTTTGGTTATTATTGCTTCATTATTGTGGCTTTTGAACCTCAAGCCAGTTCGTCACAAAGTCGATTGTTTTTAGACATTTGTCATCCCTACCATATATCCTAAATAATGCGATCAGGCTTGAAACATTTGCAGCAATAATTTGTCGAGGATTTCTCTTCCGAAACGGTAAGGATAGACGTAGCCCATATGTATGAAATGGTAAATTATAGCCCACCATTTGGATGGCGGGGCCACTTTTTCGTCGGTTGCGCTGGTTGCCAGCGCCATAGAACACATCGTTATCAGGCAATCTCGTTGATTGATTGCACAGCAATGATCCCTACGTGGGACAAGGGTGCTTCAAAATTAATGGGAGAGATTTGTAGTCCTTTATGGGGATACGATTTCCGTCGACGGATTTGAGAGGTGAGTTATGCGTTTTACGAATATTACTATGCGTATTTGAGTTACTCAAACACATGGAATAAACGTTACATCAGAATAAGTGAAAATGCAAAGTAGACTCATAGTTAAAATAAAATATTTCAGGAAGTTGTGTCTATTTTTAAAAATATGTTTAGATTTGGAGAATAACAACAAACATAAAATTTAATTAAGGGCATCGAAACATTCAATTGAGATTGAATAAAACATTTATCAAATTTAGAAAGGAGCTAGCTAAGATATAGCTGGTTGAAAATTTGGTTATCGGTAATGTAATATTAAACAGTTTATTGTTACATTAATTTTAAGAAGTTTAATAAGACCAGTTTAGGTCAGATGGATTCACTATAAATAAAGAAAGAAATAAATATGCCATGGGCTGTAATTGCGCAGAGAACAAATCTAAGCAGGATCCAAGCTAGATGAAATAATCAAAATTTCGGTTCTGCTCACCAGTATGTACTTTGTATTTGACACGTTAAGCACCAGTAACTTTTATTGCTTCACATTTTAGATTTTCAAATGTTCAACAGACAATGGTACGTAGCACTTTTCTTTCCAAGTACATTTTGGTCCACCACGAGCTTTGTCTAAGTCTAGTGTCACTAGAGGATACCGGTAGTGTTATGATGATCTAGACCTGTGCGCCGGTCATGTCATCGGCGGCGGCGGCGTGGTGGTCACTTTTGCCCCGGCGGCGGCGTCACGGCAGCGCGCCGTTGGCTTTTATCGGCGGCGGCGGCGGCGTGAACCGGCGTGGATGAAAAAATCAATGAAAGAATTTCTGGAGGAAACCGGGATTTTTTCTTTAAATTCCTAATTACTTATAAATTTCATTCCTTGAGAATCTAGCAATAGCATTCAGCAATTCGTAGGTGGTACAAACATAGCCTTTTGTAAGAGACTAATCACTATCTTTTAGATGGAAGCAAGGCACTGAAGATTTCTGAATTCATCCCAAAGGCATTTTTTGAAGGTATTTTTAAAGAAATTTCCAAAGGTGTTCCATGTAATTCCAGAGGGGTTTTGTATGAATTCCCGAGGTCCCTGAAAAAGATCACAAGAAATGGAGAATGTTGTAAAGAAATCCTGAGGGAAATAGCCAAAAATTTCTTCCTGGAGTTACAAAACATACTGGAATTGTCTAAAGATTACCTGGAGAATCTCCCAATGAATTGCTTAAGGTAGTTCTGAAGAAATTCCTAGGGAGATTTCAGGAAAAATTGTCAAGGAGCTTGCTAAGGTAAGGTAAGTAATTTCTAAAAAAAACCCGAAAGACTTCCTAAATGAATGTTCCTAAGCAATTCCCAAATTAATTTCCGAAAAAAATTCTTAGCAAATTTTCAATGCCTAATGAAATTTCCAAAGGAATCTGTAAATGAATTCCAAAAGAATTTCTAAGAGATTTTTTGGAGACTTCTAAAACATTTTCTGTAGATATTTCAAAAGAAATTTGTTAAGGATTTTTGGAAGGTATATCCGATGGAAAATACTGAAGGATTTCTAGAGGATTCTTCGAAGCAATTCCTGATGGAATTTTCTAAGGAATTCCTTAAAGAATTCCAAAGAAATTTCCTTAAAAAATCCTGGAGGAAGTTCTTACTTAAAGGATTCCTGAGGGAAGTTCTGGAATATTTCTTAGAAACCCTTTGAATTTTTGGACGAACATCTTGAAAAATTTCAAGATTTATTTAATTTCTAGATTTATACCCTTGAAAAAATCGGCCGATTTTCTGAAAAAATCCCTTGAGGAATTTCTGAACGACGTCTTGACGGAATGTCCAACGGAATTCTCGAAAAAAAATTAAGATTGTCGGAAGCTCCTTCAGGAGTTTGGAATTCGATTCCGGAGGAGTTTTGTAGTGCTCCTCGAGGCGATTTTCGAGGAAATTACCAAACGAAAATCCAAAGCAACTCCAATTTTTTCAGAATTTTTGGAGCCCCGGAACTATTTTTAATTTGCGTTTAAATTTATATGGGACTAAAAATTTGTTCTTGTGCTGCATGGGCCAACTGTCATTCTATGAATGTTAGTGTCATTCTATCGATGACATATTGTTTGCTATACAGAAATGTAAATAAAAGGTTTACAAACAAAATAAAAATATGTTGGAGTTCAGAAAAGCATGCTCTTTATGTTAAACTATAAAAAACCTCATATTTTTCTCTGCTAAACAACCCAATTGCGAATAGATTACTAAAAAACCCGAAGGAATTCCTGAAGAACTCTAGGAATTACTTCAGAAATACCAGTAGGCATTTCCTCTGAAAACGTATTAGGACTTTTTTCGTAAATGCCTTTGAGATTTTTTCTTGATTGATTACTTGTGAGAGAAGTCAGGGTTTTTGGTTTTTCGGAAAAGATGTTCAATTTATATACACACAGTTAAGTTTGTCATACGGTACGTGGAGGAGGCGAATGAACCACGAGTTGCATCAGCTGTTGGGAGAACCATCCATCGTTCACACCGCGAAAATCGGACGACTGCGGTGGGCCGGGCACGTAGCCAGAATGTCGGACAGTAACCCGGTGAAAATGGTTCTCGACAACAATCCGACGGGCACAAGAAGGCGAGGTGCGCAGCGGGCAAGGTGGATCGATCAGGTGGAAGATGATTTGCGGACCCTCCGTAGACTGCGTGGTTGGCGACGTGTAGCCATGGACCGAGCCGAATGGAGAAGAATCTTATATACCGCACAGGCCACTTCGGCCTTAGTCTGAATAAATGAATGAATAAGTTTGTCATTTAAGGTGTTTTTTTATGAGAAATTGCGAAAAAAGATTAGGTTGTCGGAAGGACTTGAACCAACACTGTTCTATTCAGTACATGGACGTATTACCAATTATACAACAGCTGCCCTTGCGAGAACCTGTTCCATAACCAGCTAATAACGATGGGATATCAGTCAATTCCGTATCCATCGAATCGACTTTTTTTTAATATTTTAATATTTTTCTCTTTACCATTCAACAAGCCTTTGAGATTTCCAGTAGAAATTGCTTCAGAATTTTTGTTTACGGGTTTATCTGGAATTTCCTCTAGGAAGAGGAAGGGAGGTCTTTCAGAAATTGTTACCGAATAGGATAACAATAATTATCGACACAGTTGCCTATAATTAACCTAATGTTGTGAGACTCCGCATGAAGTACCCATAAGGCGGAATACACAGGTAAGTTACACTCTATGTGTGTATTCCGTCTTAGCAGTGTTGTATATACTAACGCGACGCGCTAACCACACCCCTGCGAGCGGAGGAGCGAGTATCATAGATGTCATCCGAAGATCCGGGGCGAAAGCAAAAGAGAGATGGGAGGAGGACGAGAAAACAGGGAGGGGAATGGGAAGGCCGACAAGAGGGAGTTCTTGCTAGGCCGTTCTGGAGTGCGGACGAAAAGATTTTGAAAAAAAGTGATCCTGGTCGAGAGAAAAAAGGGCTTTGCTCGCTACATCGGAATTGCCGCTGGAGCTGAAATTCGAAGCAACCGTAAAACCGCTCTAAGCACGGACTTCACAGCTACACTATCCACGTGCGGAAACGAAGGCTGATACCAGAAAGAGAGGGATTCTCGCATTCAAGACTCCACGGGATTGCGTCCGCGAGTATTTCGATCTCCGCATGGCAGCCACCTTCAGCAATTTCTCCGGTTGTGGCATCTAGTGAAGCGTATCTGGCCCTGTTATTAGCTTTCGAGAGGCACAATGCCACCAAGTGATCCGATTTTCTACCCGTGCTTACATTCGGCGACGAGCTGTATTCTGACGACGGGTTCAACCAAGCCATTCAAACATCAAACTGCCGGTCAACTCGTGGCTGATGGACCAACAGGGCAGATTTTCCTTATCGACGTCGACTCTGGCCGCCCAGCGGCCGACATGGAGCGCAACTCAGAACCTCACCCGAGTCCGGCACCCCAAAAACGAATCCTAACCCCGTTTCATCCGAAGACCCATCCCGGCTGTGTTCGCCGGTAACTGCCCAGCTCCGGACGACAAGTTCTATTTCAACCCGGAGAGATAAACTGGTCGGATCCGTAAAACGACCTCCCCCCCAGGCGGCAAAGGAACCCACCGACATCCAACATCTCGCACGGAGAGTTATAATTACGAAGGTATGACCAACAACAAACGGCCGCAACGGAACTAACAACAAACTAACCACTAAATCAAAACAAAAAGAAAAACATTCAGTCAAATAAATAAGTGAAATGTATCTCGATCTTTAATTAATTTCTCGCTTTCCTCAGCATGCAATTGTGTCGATTTTGAAGTTTTGTCCACGCCTCAGCTTCTTCCTAGTCGTTGTGTCCCTCAAGCAGGCCTTTTGCCGGCCCTGAGAATTAAGACCCTTAGTGAGCTAGTTTGGGGACGTGTGGACGTCCACTGCCTAGACGTGTGGACGTCACCGGTAGTTACAAAATACCTTCAAAATCTCATTTAGCAGATCTTTCTGGAATTATTTTCGAAAATCTTTTCAGATTCTTTTTAGAAAATGCCTTCAAAAATTTATTTGGAAATTCTGCACAAAAGCCTTCATGAATTTCTTCAAAAACTCCTCCAAAAATTTGCTAAAAATTACGTCCGTTACTAATCAAATTTTTGAAAGAATTACTAAAATAAACACTAAACGAAGAAAAATCAGAATGTATTACTGAAAGATTTTCGGAAAGAATTCATGAAGGCATTTTTGAAGGAATTCCTGCAGGAAGAATTCCCGGAGAATGTTTTCAAGGAATTGCTAGAACAAGTTCTGAAGAATTCCTTTAGGGAAATTTCTAAGAAATTCGTTATGCTATATCTTGAAGAATTTATTTAAGGAATTCATGGAATAATTGCCAAAGAAATTCCAAAACGAGAAATTTCCGAAAGAGTTCTCAATTTGCAATTTCCAAAAGTATTGCTTTAAAAATGAAGGATTTCGTAAGCATTTTTTGAAGAAACTCCTAACTCCTTAAGGAGTCTCCGAAGGGATTCCCAGATCTGAAAGAATTCCCGGAGAATATTTTCAAGGAATTGCTAGAACAAGTTCTGAAGAATTCCTTCAGGGAAATTTCGAAGAAATTCTTTATGCTATATCTTGAATAATTTATTTAAGGAATTCATGAAATAATTGTCAAAGAAATTCCAAAACGAGAAATTTCCGATGGAGTTCTCATAGCAATTTCCAAAAGTATTGCTTTAAAAATGAAGGATTTCCTAAGCATTTTTTGGAGAAACTCCTGACTCCTTAAGGAGTCTTCGAAGGAATTCCCAACGGAATTTTCGTAGAATTTCCTCGCGGAGTCCGAAGTACGTACACTATCTTGATTCATTGATCTTGAGCTATTGATTGGTAAACGATATCTGATCTTACATATGTTTGCAATGTTTAATAGAATCGTTCCTTACGGAAATATTGAGACCTTTTTTATTTCGCTATTGAGGTGACTGAGAAGGATGATTAGGAAAAAAAACTACATGTTCGACTTCATCACTTTTAAACTATTTAATCAATTTTCATTCTCTTTTTACGAAAATTAAGCCACCAAATTGCTGCTGCCATACATAAACCCGTCCTCAATAGAGTCAAGCGGAGCAAGTTTATGCAAGTTATTGCACCTTAAAATAACTTTTAATGTTGTCATAGAACTCTACACTGCCAAAAATATCTATATAAGATATATGTGTCGCCTTTATATTTTTTTGCAATAGCTCCACCCTAATATAATCGATACAGAACCACACAAAAATTATATGATTGCTAATTCGAGACCACACATAAAGTTTATTTGGATATATATATATATATATATATATATATATATATATATATATATATATATATATATATATATATATTTCATTAATAGTTCGCGTGAAGAATGGTTGTGTGTGCGCTGATATACATCATTAGTTAAATCTATGGATTTTTGCCAATAAATATGTGTGAATTTTTAGTAGTGTAGTGCCCACTCTTACAGTGCGCAAATCTGCCCGCTTTTGCTCTACATCTACATGTATGCACTATTCGGGCATGGAGTCGCATGGTTGCTTACCATGGTTTATGCATGACGAATCAATGACTTTATTTTTTTGACAAATTGTATCTCTTTTTTTTTCATTTTTGGCTTTTGACACAATTTACGAAATTGGAAATTGGTTTCACTGTAGATTCACGCTTCAGCGATATATTTTCAATTACATAATCAAAAACAGAGAGCAGAAAGACTGCGTTATTATTCGAACTTGGCCATTGCAATTTTATGATTCATTTTTTCAAACGCCGCCGATAAATCTGGATAGATGATGTCAACATGAACTGAAACTACTAGTTTATGTAGTATGATTAGCTAAAGCGCGATTTTTCGGCACAGTCCGCTTACAGTGTTTTTTTGAAAACCAGAAAAAAAACCCAGATTAATCCATCTACAGTGAGATTTTGACCCTTCTTTAGTTATAAGGAAATATTTCCAGACTCCAGTATTTAAAACGAGATAAAACTACTCAGCTTCCCACGGCGATTTACCGTGATAGTTCCGCTGGAACCGCTGCTACCGGCTTTGATTCATTAGAGCCGTTGAGGATTAGAGCTCAGCCCATAAGTTGCACGATTTTGAAGTCTGTGGTTTCGATACACGCACGGGATTGGTTGATTCACCGATATTTATTAGTGGTTAACAAAATATTTTTTAAACAGTTAAGCGCCTCTATTCCTTTGATTTTAATAGTTGGGCAAAATCTTAAAAAGTTCGGCGATCGACTGATATAAAATTCACCAAAAATCAGAGTTTTGGTCCATATTTCCTGACCACTTTTCGTGACGGTCTTCCCAAAGGAGGTAATCATGCGTCAAAAAATGGCTTTCGGTATCTTTGCTCGGCAATGCAGTTGGACAGCACCATCGTTGTATGCGTATCTATAGTTTCGGCCGTGTTTGAAACATGTCTGAAGCACAAACGATGCCAAGGACGGGAATGAAATTAGTCTTGGATTATTGTGTTGCATTCCATGAAACTGAGTGACTTGAAGGTCACAGACATAGGATATTTTTGTGTTCCATTTGACAGTTTTCTCATTAAGAAACTATCAAACGAAACGCAAGAGTAGTTGATGGTCGGTTTTTAACCGCTGTTCTTTATTGCGAAGGTTTTTCAATGCCGGTTCCAATGATGTAGTAAATGTTCTCTATTAGTGGCCCAGATAACGTTTACTTATAAATTTGGACAATAAATGTAAATGGAATTTGATCTCATTTGATAATGATAGGCGATAAAAGAGAGTCATACATCTCGAATAATCGTTACAAGCCACGAAAGCTAGTTTATCGCAATTTATGCAAGTGTGAAAATAAATACCTAGTCGGAGAAGTAGCCTTTGTAAAATAAATTAAAATCAACATCCCTGTCTCCTGGAGTTTTTTTTAACCCCACTCTTGGCATGTTCATCATTGAAAATAGCTGCCTAGGATGGGCCTGCTCAACTGGAACGCTTGCTCGCTAAATAGCAAAACAATTGAGCTGAAGGATTTCTTTGAGGAGAAGGAAATAGACGTGGCGTTCATCACCGAAATGCACCTAAAACCGGAGGTGAACGTCAACATCCCGGACTTTCGCATCGTGCGACTCGACCGACCAGGCCAGAGGAGCTGGTTTGGCCATCGCTCTTCACTACAGCCTGACCTGTTGCCTGCTTCCTTCCAAGCTTCCAACTCAGTGTCATCGGCGTCATCGGTGTCGAAATCACCACTTCTGTCGGCACAATCGCGCTCATCGCTGTCGTACATCGTACTGTTCAACGCAAGCCAAAGCCGGCGGTGGATCATCGGCTGCCCTTCGGAGGGACATCGTCAAGCTTTCGCGGAGGCAAGGCCAATATATCATTGCCGGCCACCTGAATGCCAAACATCAAGCCTGGGGAAACAGTCGCGGCAATCGAAACGACACCATCTGGAGCAACGACATGGAGGAAGGCCGATCTTGAGCCCGGATTCCCCCACTCGGCTGAGTCGGTCCGGTGTCCACGCAACCCTCGACCTAAACATAACCAGCATGAATGACCACGTCTCGCAGCTGGTCGTCTACCAGGAGCTCAGTTCGGATCACTATCCGGTGGTGGGGAAAGTGGGCTCCTCGGTCAATCGGCACCAGCAGTTACGGCGAAACTACCATCGAGTGAACTGGCAGCGGTTGCAGCAGTGCGTCTACAACACCATCGATTACGAGGTGCGTCCAAGGACGAGGCAATCTCAATGGCCAGAGAGCAGCATGTCCCGACGGCTCGGCAGGTAAGCAACTCCTTAAACATCGATACACTAACCAAAGATTTCACTCGCCGGCAGTTTCAGCGTACTGAACTGCCTGAGCTTAAGGCATGCTGCAATCGAATCACAAAAATTATCAAGGCCAGAAGGGTGGACCTCACAAATAATGACTTTTCGAAAAAGATCCGCACTCCCCAGATAATGCTAAGTCGTTCTGGAAAATGACCAAAATACTAAAATCCAAGCCTCGGCCCATTCCACCTTTGATCCCACTTGCCAATAATGGCTCTAAGGATCGCTTGATAACTCCTGCAGAGAGGTCGCTGAAATAGGTCGTCACCTTCAACTTCAACGGGTCCAAAACAAATTCCTGAGGATGATCCTCAACACCTCTCCCGAACAAGAACATCCGAGGTCTGTAACCGGTGGTTTCATTTTTTGTATTTGCTGGCTCCACCACAAGTAATATTTTCCCTCCACCAAGCCCACTGTACATCTCACCTTTCAATCAGTAATGGGTGTCACCTTGCCGATGAGAAAAGTGAATACGACTTTGTTACTCACACCACCGACACGAATGTGTTTACAGCGGTTTGAGTGCAAGGAAAAAACAGTAAAACTTGCCAAACGTTAAGGTGAAGGTGGGTTGAGTACCAAAACAAAGCTTTGAAAGTATTGATACAATAAAAACTGTCATATACTGTAGTAGTATTGGTGTCGTATCTATAAAAAAAAACAAAGAATATTAGTAGGGTGGTTCAAAAAACGACCCAGCACCACCACGCTCACTCGATTCCGTCCCATGCTCCGAGTGTCCTCCAAAAACCGATTTGAACAAAAAATGGTTGAGCGCAAGCCGGTTCAAGTTTTTATGAAAACTAGTATGGGAAACTAAACCTTTTATTGCACTGACTACAGTGCCTCCGCTCCAAACGCTGGCGAAAAGAGAACCCACATAGCTGAAAGTAACATTCCTGAGACTTCACTGAACGAAAACCGCACCGCAGGAAAGAGCCATTGATTACGTAACGCAAAAATAGCATTTTATACCCCACTCACCCCCACGTCACACTTTTTGTTTGAAGCATTTGCCCCTGGTGTGATAGACATCACAGACAAATTCTGGGTATTTTGTTGAATTGCACGTTTCACTGATGCCTTCTGAGAAGCCTAATGATCATGCTGAAGATTCGCAACCTCGCTTAAAATCGACTCCCAACTATTGGAACGACCATTATTTATGGATTGTCTATGGAGTTGAAGCTCTTGAATATTTCATCCAGTCATATGGTCTCCCCCCTTGCCATCGCCCAATGACGGAGTGCCAGAATCAGAATAATGTAAAATTCAACCTCGCCATATCAACTGTCATACAAACCTGAAACGACCTGTGCACGGTAAGCCTCTAATCAAACCAGCCCAAACCATCGGATGACATCCAAATTATAAATCATAATCGACTGAGCGTGGCGGAGAAATTTTTTTTTTTTTAACCACCCTGTTTAATAGTTTGCTGCTGCCGGTGCCGTTGTTTACATTCGCTCCGCGATCAGTTTTTAATCGTTTTTTTTCGGGCAAAAATAGCAGTTTATATTAAGTTTTCGGTTTAAACAAGTGACTGATTTCGAAAATTGATGTTCAAGTTGCATTCCATCAACATTTCGGGGTGTTCATGTGCGGAGAAGTGAGTAAAAATTGATATTTTCAGTGCCCTTTGAGAAGAAGTGAAGTGCAGTGATAAACCCACCAAATCGCGAACGGCTAATAAATTGGCACGAAACTGCTGATTTATGATATTATTCGAGCCGAAATACATAGGACTCTTTGGATAAACACGTTCATTATCACGGGAAGTGAATAAATATGCTGTGAACAGGTTAGTAATTTGAATATTAAACTTTTGTTCGATGCTGTTCGAAGCATTCGAATACTGGTGGGAGAGGGGTGCGGGAGGTGTGGGGTTGACCCGTGGAAGGTCCGGTGCCATCTTGACTGCCATCGTGGTACTCTTCCAACTATGTCCTTAAATGCTTGCCCACAGGGACCGCCAGTTGGAAGGGTTGCCAAACTGAATAGGAACCATTAGGGTTCGGTTATTGTCGGGTTGGTCGGATTCTAGATAAAATGGCTTAGCTACACGATCAAGCGGTTTATTCGTTTCTTGATTTCACCAAGAATAGAAGTGCGCGACGGAATAAATCGTAAAGATAACTGTAACCAAAAAATTATATAATAATAATTTATATCGGCCATCGCCATCGTCGCCGAAGACGCGTTTGCAAACCACGCCATCGCCCACCTTTCTGCCATCGCCATCGTCGCCGAAGATGCGTTTGCAGACCACGCCACCACCCACCTTTCTGCCATCGCCATCGTCGCCGAAGACGCGTTTGCAAACCACGCCATCGCCCACCTTTCTGCCACCACCATCGTCGCCGAAGACGCTATCGCGAGCAAGCACGTCACCGCTCGAGCCTTAGAACAGCCATCGCCACCACACCACCATCTATCGCTAGCATCGCATGTACCGAGATCGCACCCGTGTCAACGTCCAGAACCTCGAGTGGCCATCTCTATTGTTCATCTGAGTTCAACCACCGACATCGCCAAGTGGGTTCGCGATTCCGCCAGTGCCGGCAGTTAGCTTCCAGCAGTCATCGTTGGTCAAGTCAACGCAACGTCGATCATCGCACGCTCATCAAGAACCGGTGGCGAACAGTGGTTCTCAACTACCATCAGACGGCCCGCGACGAACCGCACGGTATGACCCCCGTCGATGCATCGTGGCACTGAGAGAATATCATCCGGACTGAGAGAGAATGTCAAGAAAAACCGCAAGTACCCTACCCCTAAATGACGTCACTATGAAAAATTTAAATAAATTAACATGCTAAGATGAAGTATTACGCAGGGATATGGATACTCTGAAGTAGTGCGTAACGGTGTAAATCCGGTCATATCGCCAGGCTCGGTACAACACCGAAGCTGACAATATGACGTCCCTAACCCCGAATCCCAAGGTGTCAGGCGACCCGTGCTGAGGGGATGAATGGCTTGGGGGGTGAAACAACTAGCCAGGCAGTTAACGGAGCCTGTAATGCTGGGTAGACACTCTTCGTGTTGCATTACGGATTAAGATCTACCACACTGTGCTCTAGTTCTTACTATTCTTGTTAATACTTATGAGAGATGGTCGGAAGAGTATGGAACGACTATAATTTGCTTTTAGATGACCCATTTTTTGCTCCTTTTTGATGGAGTCAATGGAGTAAATTGTAAAAACGTAACTCAACCTTAGGCTGGTTTTCGAAGCCGACGACATGAATCTCCAAGCTCCAGAGCGCTGATTATTTAGGAAAGAAGCGGATACGAATTTGGTGGATCTGCTGAACCCTCTGACTGATTAGAGCTCTGTGTAAAGGTGAGATTCGAAAATGCCAAACGCAATGAAATCAGATCTCTATACAAACACGAATTCGGAACTCATAAGAAGAAGCAAAAATATGTTTGAACTTCAGTCCCGATGCATGGTCAAAATCAGTATTATCCCACTTATTGTTGAGCCGAAACTGATTGAGGGGCGCGCCTTTGAGAGTTGGTATAAGCCATTTTTCGAAGGGTATAAATAGGTATAAATGACTACTTCATTTCTTCTCAATAGAAATGGAGCAGAAAGACATGCACTAAACAAATGACACGGGTATACTACCAAAGTTCAATGAAATGGACGCAGTGGTTCATCCCGAACAAAAAAAAAGATGAAGTACGGTGTCGAGTACATTAATTGAGAGCTGAGTACGACCCAGTTTGCCGATCGTCCCACCATAGCACGCCGGTGGGCACGTGTCATGATACACACGTGCGTGTATAACTCCTGCAGCAGGTAAGTTCGGTTGTGGGTGTGTAGTGGCAAGAGAAGGTAAACGACCCTGTTTTTGTCTCCCATCCTAGCTTCAGTGTAGCTAGCGGGTAACAGGTCCACCGTCTGGCCGGGATAAAAACCTTACATGGACGCTTTGGTAAGTGTAAAGAAAAGTTTAGGGTCCGTTTCTTGCAATTAGGGCACTAGTTCCAATCTAGTATATAAAATTTTTATTGTAAATATTAGTGTACATAGTAGGTAGGTTATCAAATTTTAAAAACACACTAGCGCCTCCTAACGGCCGTCATGATATATCATTTCTTAAAACTCAAATAACAAGGTCGATACAAATATTTAAAAACTATTTTGTCTCCCCCCTTCGAATTTTTTTCGCCAAAAAGTAATGTTTTGAGGGGGCAACAAAATAAAATTTGTATAATTTCGAGGATTTTCAAAACATTCTTTAGCAAATCCACTGCAACAAGCACTGTACATGAATAAAAAAAAATTGTAGAGCAAAAAATGGTCAAATAAAGAAGAATTTTACTATATGATCGTCTACAGGGAATACAAGTGAAAGATTTTTTTCATTTCTGACGAAAAAACATTTTGAATAAAGTGTACGAGTGTGACGAAATTATAATCGTTGACATAAGAAATATTCGAAACGAAACATGTGAGTTGAACTCCTGTATGCCGGAATGATCGAGTATATACTTTGGCGCATTTATGAACGTATTACGTTGATATGACTTTGCCATCTGATTATTCATTACGGCAAACTGTTGTGAGATTCCTACTGCAAAATGATTGTCAATCCTTATTTTTCAGTTACTGGGTCTGATTTATTTTCCCACCACTATAATCGTTATGCATGTTTTTATATGTTGAAAGTACCACTTGATAGTGGTCGTACAACGTTACACCTCGAGTCATGGCTTTACGGTAGTTTTAGACGATGGAAAGAATTCACTATTCACCTTTTTATTTGATAACTCTAGTTAAAAGTTGTTTATTCTTTCATTTGGTCTAGTCTTCGTTAACAATCACTCTCTAGTTATACAGCTTTATGGTAATGCTACATATTTGGTATAGGGATTGAAGTGAATTTGGGGATTAGAGTTTATTTAGACACCTATTAATATGTTGTACAAATGATGGCTTTCTTTTGTATTCCATAGGTATGTTACTAATAATATTCAATATTTTATTCACTTGAGTGAAACGAATATTTGTTTAGGAGTTTCGTTTGTCAGTATCTAATGAATATCATTAAAAACTTTGGAAAGGTAGATCATATGGCTCAGGAATTGATTTTTATTTCATGTTGAGGAAAATTGACAGAAGCTTTGGCGCATCGTTTTGGTTTGCTGAATAATTCTTTCCTCGGTCAAATATAACTGCAGGTTTGTAGCGAATATATATCTTCATTCGACACTATCCCAGCTTGGGATGACTGCATCCTAAGAAAACGTATAAAACTGTAGAATTGTAGATGTATATACTACTGCTTTACTATTCAGTACTTTCTAATCACCAATAATAGGCTATTTTTAGAATTTACTCTTCTCCATAATATCATAAATTGTGTTCCATCTGAATTTCACTCTAACACACGCAAAACCCGTGATCTACCAAAGAATGCATGCTCTAACCATTTCAACTTTCTAGGAATAACGTCCAGGTTGGCCGTAAAACGTTATGAGTATAAACAACACTTTCAATATGAGAGAAAATGATCTACTGTTCAACGAGGCTATATTCTGTTTATAATATCTGCGTCTATAATATCGCATCTGCTAACGTCTCTCAACAAGTAATTGTGTATAAAAATGAAAGTCAAATATAAATACATCATCGGTATGTCATGATACAAAAATATTGAAATGTTTTGTAGGATGCATCTTTTTGTGCTCATCTATTGGTGCAGTTGGACCACTCGAGGGACGCCGGGCCACGGGCGGAGCTAAACCGCTTCTGACTCGCCCTCGCTCAGTATCATCGAGTGGATGTCGACGGCCGAGCGTGTTTTCCTGGGTGGCTGTGGCGGCGAAAACACGTGCGGCCCTACGAAGACGGAATTCTGCCGCGGACGGGTATAGCCGGGATATCCTGTCAAAGTGTTTGCATTCAGTGAGGTTGTTGAGTACACGAGGCAAAATGCGATACGTACCTCCCGAACAGACAGATGTCATCGTCGACTGCAGGCCCAGGGACATTTTCGATAGAGATGATCTCTGGAAAGGGAAGGACACGTGCTTGTTGATTAAAATTGTCATAATAGTGTAGTTGAAAAATTGTTTATTATTTAGGTCCCTTGTTCACGTGTTTCAACAAAAATATATTGTTATTGCTAATAAATATGTTTACAGTTTATATTTGAGTTCTAGGTTGGAAGGACGGAGTAGTGGATCAGATAGCGTTGAATACAGTGCATACAAATTAAATCTATGTATGAGCAAAGCACTTATGTATAATCTATTTTTTTTGTTGGTTTTTTGGTGTCAAATTTTTAATTGAATACGGGCCTGTTAAAGAACACAGAACGAATTTTTAAAAGCGGTACTTTTAGTTGCACTCCTCTACGAAACACGTTTCAAAATCTAGAAGTATCCTGTTATCACATCTGCAACTTCATGGTTTAATTGCTTACTTTGTAGTAATAGTGGAACATCCAACAATTTTACATACCTGTGGAACGGGTGGTAAGTCCAGATCTAACTCTACCAATGGACAGGAACCTCGATGTTGTTGAATGAACTTTGGCTGATAAGGCTCCAGCATTCGAATTTTCCCCCACCGATGGAAGAACAATCCGATAGCGCCTATCCATAGAATCAGTACAAAAATAACAATGAGTGCCTCTTCAGGCCTTACAACTATACTTGGTCCGGGTCCTGAGAAAGAAAGAAAAACAGACAAATAGGAAAATGGATATAGTGTTCGGCAATTATTCTGCTGTCACAAATGATGATGGAATACCCATTTGCATATATGACAAATAAAACG
Source organism: Armigeres subalbatus (assembly GCF_024139115.2). Lineage (NCBI taxonomy): Eukaryota > Metazoa > Arthropoda > Insecta > Diptera > Culicidae > Armigeres > Armigeres subalbatus. The sequence goes on from NC_085139.1 coordinate 163,308,646, forward strand.
ACAAAACAAATTATGCTGATGGCGGAACTCGGTTGGGGTGCTCAACTTCAAAGAAACAACCATGTTCGTTCGGTAATCATACACAGGATACCCAATTTGAATAAATCATGAAAGTATAAAAAGTTCGAGCCTGGGTACGTCAGAAATAAAATTGAAGAAAAAAAAAACACGACGACGGCACTGTACATATCAGTCTGGATTAAGTTCGGTTCCATGGTTCATGATGAGCTTATCGCTTCGTTCCTCCCTTTCGGCATGATACGGGAAGTTGTGTTTTTTTCGCTCTGACATTGCTTCCGCTTCCCTGTCGGGAGGAAGGATCGTTCCCCTCACTCGGGGCTCGAGTGTATCTTCATCAGTGGGTGTAATTACGAAAATGAGCTCTGGAAAACGTAATATCCGCCAGCAGGTTTGGTTATCTCCTTTGGGAGTTCTCTCCTTATTTCCACGTTGCTGGCATTAACATACATTGGGTTCAATTGTGTGTGACATGCGTTAGTGACGTGATTTATCGCTTTTTTGTAGAGTCTTACATAGAACCGTTGAACTTAAGCCTTTAGGAGGAATATATATGTGAATTTGATTAGAAAAAGTACTTGAAAATTTCAAGCTGTATGAAAAATTTGAACAGATGAGATGTGATACATATTAAATAACGAAACTTATTTCAACAGCTTATTATATAAACATTATAAGTATATGCATTATTATTATTTTGTTAAACAGTCGACTACCCGGAAAAACCTGGAATTATCAGGTAATTATGCTCAACCTGGAAAATCGGGGATTTATCACGGAATTCTTGCGTGGGGCGCATTCTAGGATGGAGAGATGCGGCCTCGAACCGTGCATTGTGGCGTCAAATCATCCATCAAACCATCATCCGCTGAACTGATGTAGTGGTCTCTTCCGCTGCCTTGATCCCCACTGCCTGTACTCTGAGCACCATTTCAGTGTTCCTCGAAGTGCTGCTTCCACCTTTCGGTCACTACACGGTCGTCAATCAAGACGCTCCCATTCTTATCGTTGCATATCTCGGCTCGCGGCATGAAACCTTCGTGGGATGCGTTGAGCTTCTGATAGAACTTGCGTGTTTCTTGAGCGCGGTACTACAGCTGTTCCATTTCCTCACACTTTGCTTCTCCCAGATGACGTTTCTTCTCCTGAAAGTAGTTCACCTACCAAGTGCCACGGTGAGTAAAGTAGTTCACCTCCACGTGGTGTCAACCGGAAACGATGGTCTCTCAAGGACCTTTGAGTTGAGACTGATGCCAGTAAGGTCTCGATTAAGGAGCTGGCAGCCACGTTGAAGGTTGTGTGTTTTGGATATTGTTCGGATATGGCCTCATTTGCCCTCTCTTTAAGAAAGGGCACAGACTAGAGTGCGCCAATTACCAAGGAATAACCCTCCTTAATTCGGCGTACAAAATTTTGTCCCGTATTCTGTTTAACAGATTGAGACCGCTTGAAGAGTCCTTCGTCGGTGAATACCAAGCAGGTTTTCGTGAGGGCCGATAAACGACGGATCAAATGTTTACCCTGAGACAAATCCTTGATAAATTCCGGGAGTACAACTTGCAGACACATCATCTGTTTATTGATTTCAAGGCGGCGTACGATTCAATGAAACGGAATGAATTATGACAAATTATGCTTGAACATGGTTTTCCGGCGAAACTGATACGGCTGAATCGTATAACGTTGGACGGATCGAAATCAAGTGTAAGGGTTGCGGATGAAATATCGACGTCATTTGTTACCTTAGATGGATTAAAGCAGGGTGATGCACTCTCGAATCTACTGTTCAATATAGCACTCGAGGGAACGATTAGGAGAGCTGGCGTACCAAAGAAGCGGTACAATTATCACAAGATCGCATATGCTCCTGGGTTTTGCGGACGATATCGATATTATCGGAATTGATCGCCGTGCCGTGGAAGAGGCTTTTGTGCCTTTTAAGAGGGAGACAGCGAGGATTGGACTCACGATCAATACCAGCAAAACGAAGTACATGGTCGCTGGTAATCAACGTGGGTTCATTAGTGGTGGTGGTAGCGAAATAGTGCTGGATGGTGAAAAATTTGAAGTGGTAAAAGAATTTGTGTATCTTGGAACATTAGTGACGTGCGATAATGATGTTACCCGCGAGGTGAAAAGGCGTATTGCAGCTGCAAATAGGGCTTATTACGGACTTCGTAATCAGCTTAAGTCCCGTAGTCTTCAAACGAAAACAAAACTCGCGCTGTATACTACTCTGATTCTTCCGGTGGCTTTATACGGCCATGAGACATGGACGTTAAAGGAGGCTGATCGGAGAGCTCTCGGAGTGTTTGAGCGTAAGGTGCTGCGGACAATACTTGGCGGTGAACAGGAGAACGGTATCTGGCGGCGTCGCATGAATCACGAATTGTACCAGGTATATAAAGGGCTGGATATCATTAAGCTTATACAACACGGCAGACTATGGTGGGCTGGTCACGTTGTTCGTATGCCGAAAGAACGTCAAGCGAAGATAATATTTAGTAGACAACCCGGCAGAGGCCGCAGGCTTCGTGGAAGGCCGCGTACACGATGGCTTTTTGCAGTTGAAGAGGGCCTGAGGGCGCTCAATGTTCAAGGCGACTGGAAGCGATTTGCCCAGGATCGAGTCCAGTGGAGAAGGATACTCCATTCGGCGTAGGTTCATCGAAGAGCTGTAGCCCATCAAGTAAGTAAGAAACTTTTCACGAAAAACTATTTGGTACCAGTTATGTAGGAAGGTGTCAGCTACTACTTCTACCAAATATGTTTTTGATGAAGATGCTTAATTTTGAGAAATCGAACCATAGATGCCTTCCGTCATACTGTAATTACTTGTTTAATTCTTTTTCTATTCTTTAGCTGGCAAATGTCATACAATCATTGGCGTAAATAAGGGGGGCCGGGGGGGGGGCTGGCCCCCTCCAGACCTACTTGTGCCCCCCCCAAAAAATTTTGAAAAGTAATTCCAACTTAGTCAGTTTTTATTTCATTTACATATTTCCTACATATTTCTTAATTTTGATTATGAATTCTATAAACATATTTTTTGTTGCGTTATCACATATATGACCATTTGTTCAGCAAAGCATCGAAATATTCAAGTTGGACCCCCGGGAACATTTTCTCGATTTTTAAGCTAAAATCAATGCCGCTTCTAATTCAGTTGCTAGCTTAAAATAATAAATTTGTTCTGCATTTGTTTGACTAGTATCCTGGTCGCAGAAATATAAAAACATAATTGTATTAAGATATAAATATTTCTGTTCTATTAAACTACCATCAGCTTAAAAAAAGACTGAAGCAACTACATCAAATTGAGCACATGTACACAAATCCGGTCAATGAAATTTCGAACGACCATTCTTTCGAAAATCTTCGAGTTAATCGCAAGGTATGCCGCAAAACAGTTGATCAAATTCCTATGGAGCTTTTTGCTCTCGCTATATAATTCTGGCACAGAAAGATATAAAATTATAAAACTTAAGAATCTTTGTTACAATGACAGAAAAATCAACAACGCATTCCATTGAAAGTATTAGGACAAAACTTAGGCAACCTTCGCACTTACAACAGAGATTGAATTAAAGAAATATTTTTATAATCCTCAAAAGATCTTGTTCCATTTAATTTTTTGGTGATTTCATAAGGATCATCGGAAAACTCTTTTGTGCTTGCTTTAGTTAGAATTTGTTTTTTAGGATAAAAAAATAGATTTAGAAACCAGTTCGTATCAGAAAACATTTCTTTTGCAGCATAATTCAGATCGATTTGGTTGCTTCTCAAGTCTCTTTGATTTTTGCAGAGAAATCTCTCACCTATTCTGAAAACCATAATAAAGCCTCTTCCTAACGTCAGTAACTACAAAAACCCTATGTTATTCTGGAATTTGATTTAGGACTCATAATTTATGACTCATAAAAAACACTTTAGGATTCCAAATTTGTGTTCATCGGTACTTAACTATTTCAGCACATAGCATACATTTTGGAATTGCATGAATACTTATATTGATTATGACATATTTCGTGGAATTTATTCCACATCTAAAGAGTTTGAAAAATTTCAAGTTTCAAAAAAATCGAGATCTTTATGCATTAAGTAATCATGGAAATGCTTGAAAACTTTCAGAAATATACTCATATCGAATTTCATTTATAGATAATTCGAAGAAGATTCTGGAATCTTAGATTACACACTTATCCACATTTAGTAACATGGAGAAGACAAGTTGACACAGACACAGCGTTTTGAAGCAATCACAGCATCATTGGAGATCAATTGTACTATTCGCGATTTGTTTATGTTAGTTTTAGGACGAATGAGCGATAAACTTAGTCAAACAATTTCTATTGCAATCCATGCACACAGTGCTTTAAATCGCCTTTGAAAATTACATCCCACCAGCTGGTGCCATGCCCCCCCCCCTAGACCGAGACTCTAGTTACGCCTATGATACAATCATCCACAAAGTACGTCACGCGTCTACACAGCAAAAAAATATTAATATGCCGTGACGTAGCTCTTCGGAATGTACTCAATAAATCTATGTAAAAACAGATTTTACGTATTTTCACACCGCATTGATGCTTATGTACATGGCTCAACGTAAAATATGATTGGTGAAAACGTTTTTATGATTGCGTAAAATAACCGCAAAATCACATTTGATTCATTGCAATATATTACATAACAAAAGCTGCACACTCCGATTGTTTGAAAACAAATATAATATTACATAAAAAAGCGAGTTTTTGCGCGTAATCAATGTAATATTACCGGAACCAAATCACAACTGTCACCGCAGTCAAGCTATAAGTTGCCATTTTGTCGTCCGGGAGAAAATCAGTCTGCGGCAGCAAAAAAATCTTGCAGAAGACGGAACCATCAAACGGACTCTCGATCTTTCAACGGCATTTGACGGACAAACGGATCCGGATCAAAGAAATTCTACAGGTAAGATCTTCCTGAGGGAATTTTTGCAAGTATTTTGGTGGAATTTTCGGAGAATTTCCGAAGGGATATTAATACTAGGATTTATTCGCAAAAAAAACTTACGTGGGTACATTCGTGCAGAAAATCGTTGTAACTAAATTTTAATATGACTATACCTTAATGGCTTCTCAACCGATTTTCACAGTTTTTGACCAACCTCTTAGCCATCTCTTCTAGTTTCTGGACATGACAAAATATTGTATCTAGGGTTGTTCAATTTTTCACTTGAGCTGTGGGAGTAAAGCAACGGATTTAGAAAAATGCGATTTTGAACATATACTCATATTTCATTACCAAAAATGATATGCATTCATATAGTGATGAAGGAAATATTGAAGTAACACATAAAAGACATCATCTGGAACATAAGAACACATTTTGAGCATCCCTACTTTCCCTTTCCTTTTCCCATCCCTACTAAAATTCGGTGCCTGATGGAACCACTTTATTTTACAGTATGTATTATGCTTCAGAAAATGTTTTCAAGCATGTTGTCTTCTGTGTACTTGTTAAAATAAATGTAAACTATACACGAAGCATGTGTGATTATAAATTATGGTGTTCTAGGATCTCCGAACTGTCCTGGATATTGTTATGTTCTCAAAGTATTTATTTTCCACTTGCGTCTTAAATCCAGGCATTTTAGATGTTGTATGATCTCCAAATTGTTCTGGAGTATGAATCATATCCTCCGAGTATTTGTCTTTCACTTGCGTCACAAATCCTGGTATACAAGAAGTTGTAAGTACTCCAAATTTTCCTGGAATTTGGATCAAATGGTCTACCGAATCAACCAAGGCTTTCATGATGTGCCCTGCCGCGGTGTCAACCCAGTTGTGTCCTCCGAGTATTTGTCTTTCAATTGCGTCTCAAATCCAGGCAAATGAGATGTTGTAGGATCTCCAAATTGTCCTGGAGTTTGTAATAAATGGTCTACCTAATAAAACAAGACTTCCATGATGTCCCCAGCCGGTACCAACCCAATTATTTCTTCCGAGTATTTGTCTTGTGTATCAAATCCAGACATTTCAGATGTTGTAAGATTTCCAAATTGTTCTGAAGTTTAAGTAAAATGGTCCGTGTCTGCTGCAGCGCTGTCAATCGATTCATGTCCTCCAAGTATTTGTCTTTCACTTGCGTCTCAAATCCAGAGATTTCAGATGCTGTAAGATTTCCAAATTGTCCTGGAATTTTAATCAAATGGTCTACCGAATCAACCAAGGCTTCCATGATGTCCCCTGCCGTGGTATCAAGCCAGTTATGTCCTCCAAGTATTTGTCTTACTCTTGCGTATCAAATCCAGACATTTCAGATGTTGTAGAATTTCTAAATTGTCCTGGAGTTTAGGTAAAATGGTCTATCGAATCACCCAAGGCTTCCATGATGTCCCCTGCCGCGGTGTCAACCCAGTTATGTTGTCCGAGTTTTTGTATTTCAATTGCGTCTCAAATCCAGGCAATTGAGATGTTGTAAGATCTCCAAATTGTCCTGGAAATTGTATTAAATGGTCTACCTAATCAACCAAGGCTTCCATGATGTCCCCAGCCTCGGTACCCACCCAATTATTTCCTCCGAGTATTTGTCTTTCACTTGCGTCTTAAATCCAGGCATACGAGGTGTTGTGAAATCTCCAAATTGTCCTGGAGTTTGAATCAAATGGTCTACCGAATCAACCAAGACTTCTACAATGTCCACTGCCTCGATACCAATCCAATTATTTCCTCAGAGTATTTGCCTTTCACTTGCGTATCAAATCCAAAAATATAAGATGTTGTAAATTCTCATAATTGTCCTGGAGTTTGGGTAAAATGGTTGTTGGAGACGTTACCCCGCATCTGGCAACCATGCCAACTGATGTCTAATACTACGAGACTAAGATAGGGACGAAAGCGTAGCGATAAACAACTACATCCAGACAAAGGCAGATAGATAGTTCGAGCAATACTGTGACCACATGCATGGTGTATATTATTCGAGAAAATCTTATTAGCTAGTTAAAATAGTATTTTTATATAAAAGAAAAGTTTCTGTTATCGATATAATCCAAGTGCTAAATATTCGGATGAAGGATCAATCAATTGAATTCAGTATCAGATTAGAGGGAGATATTTTGCATGTTGTATTTAACTGAGCAGGTTAGACGATGATCATAGTGAAACTGTTAATTACTAAAGACCATACTATATTTCTATAGCAATCCCAGTAAAATCTGAAGAGCCGTTTAAAGTGTATCATAAAGTTATACTCGTTATTGAATCAGGTATGGCATGAATTTTCCTCTTAAATATTTTACTTACTGATCATCATTATATTATAGATCATAACCCTACAGTGAATGTAAGTTTGTTCGAGGGATAGAGTTACCAAACAATCGAACCGAAATTGTGAGTTAATCATTCGATAGTAAAATAGATTTTTACTAAAATATAATAAAATTCTAGCTTAAAGCATCACGCTTAAAGAACGGTTTTGTTATTCCCGAACAAAACTTTAAGAATTTCGTCACAAATGTCGAAAACAAGCTCATCTGATGAAGACTCTTACACCTGCGCTGGATGCGAACGTCCTGATACGGCCGACGATATCGTACAGTGTGATAAATGCACTGCTTGGTGGCATTTCTCGTGTGCTAAGGTCGACGCATCTGTGGCAGATCACTCTAGGTGGATATGCAACAAATGTTTGCCCATTCCCCCGCCGCGATCTACCTTAAACCATACGACGTCCTCGAACCGTAGAGCTCTGCTAGAGATCAGCCTTCAACGGTTGGCAGAAGAGAAAGAGCTACGTAAAAAGCAATTGGAGATCAACATGGAACAGGAATTCGCAAAAGCTAAGTATGATCTACTGGAGCAGTGTGCGTTGGAAGAAGAAGCTGAGACTCGCAGTGTTCGTAGCAGGATCGAGGAGATTGAAGCTCGAGATCGAGAGAAGCTCGTAACCGAGTGGGTAGGCCAAGTAGCAGCGTCGCTCCCTGAACGTAATATGCTCACTGGCACGAAGACTTCATCTGTTCGTGCGAACATACCTACCAATGTAAACAGAGACGATCGTTTGCCTGGGGAACAACAAACTGCTATAGATGCAATCAAAACCAAAGAGCCACTCAGTCTCTCCATGCCAGCGATCGGAGCAACAGATCGATCAGCTGATGACTTCCAATTAAAGGACAGGATTGTACCAAAGCGAGCAGTTGTTATCAAGCGAAACCTGAAACGAGTAGAAGCTGAAGCAAGAAAACTAGCAACAGATGATATCAGTCTACTCAAATCGCAGCTTCAGAAATGTCGAGAAGATTCAATAAACGATCGTCAGGCAATGCAGGATCTTCAAGATCAACTTCGGACATGTCGTTTGGAGTTGCAGCAACGTAATTTAGAGCCACATCCATTGTGGCAATTGCGAGATGCGTCGAAAGGAGCAGCTCCCAAAATTAATCGCGTAGGACGAGACAGTCCAGAACCGTTAGCCCAGTCCGACAGGAATCAGATTAAAGTCCCCGAGAAAACAACTCCGGTTAGTAACACTCACGATTTCAATTCATCGGACCCTTTCCAAGGCCAGCGTATAAACGAGCAGCAGCGCAGTAGATTCGCGCGCTCAACTGATATTGGTTTAGCCAATACTCCACAGCAACAACAGTTAAACTGTCCCAGTCAAGTTGCAGATCAATTGCCTTTGGAGGTACACCGACCATCACCAGAACAACTTGCGGCAAGACCGGTGATGCCCAGAGACCTTCCGGACTTCTACGGTGACCCAGAAGAGTGGCCGTTATTCATTAGTAATTTCCGGAACAGTACGTTTGCGTGCGGATACACACGAGTGGAGAACCTCGCACGACTGCAACGCTGCATTAAAGGCAATGCACTGAAATCGGTGCGGTACAACCTGCTTGATCCAGATTCGGTACCGGAGGTTATTCGCACGTTGCAAACACTTTATGGGCGTCCAGAAGTGATAATTAGTAAGCTAATCAAGACTGCCCGTGATGCCCCAGCCCCGAAGTCGGAGCGGTTAGAGACCCTCATCGATTTCGGTATGGCTGTCAGAAATTTAGTCAGCCATCTCATCGCCGCTGATCAGCGAACCCATCTATCCAATCCCGTTCTTTTACAAGAACTGGTGGAGAAGCTACCTACCGGTGTGAAAATGCAATGGGCTCAGCATTTAGTAAATTTTCCACAACCAACACTACAAACATTTAGCAGTTTCATGTCGTCTGTCGTTGAGTCTGTAAGCAAAGTAGTTATGTACTCTAGAAACCAAGGACACAAGACAGAAAAGCAAAAATTCAGGGAAAAGGGATATATGCAATATGCATTCTCACGTAGAGACTGTTGAACCTGTACAGTCTGTTCAAAAGGATATTCCTAAATCATGCCTTGTATGTGGTAAAGGTGGCCATCGTGTTAAGGATTGTTACGCATTCAAGAATAGCAGCATCGACAGTCGGTGGAAAACTGTTTCAGCATTAAAATTGTGTCGATGCTGTTTGGGTCAACATGGACGAAGAGCCTGTAGGTCGTCAAATCGGTGCGAGGTCAGCGGGTGTCAGTTACGACACCATCCATTACTACACGCGACAAAGAAAATGATCGATAGCAACACAACATTTTCCGAAAGTCACACCTACCACCACTGTGGACAATCAGTTTTATTTCGTATAGTTCCCGTGACTGTAACAGGACCGTCAAAATCCATTGATACCTTTGCCTTCCTGGATGAAGGTTCATCAGCAACACTGTTAGAAAAAAGCTTGGCGGAACAATTGGATCTGCAGGGACCAGTAATCCCACTGTGCCTAAAATGGACAGCCGATATGTTTCGTTCTAAAGAAATGTCGGAGATAGTATCGGTAGAGATATCGGAATTGAAAGGCAAGAGAAAATATCGTTTGAACAACGTTAGAACCGTGGACCGCCTGAGCCTACCGACTCAAACGCTCTGTTTTGAAGAACTTCAACGGAAGTACAAGCATTTAAGCGGACTACCGATCCGCAGCTACAAGAAAGCTGTTCCTCGTTTGTTGATCGGATTGCGCAATCTATCGCTAGCGGTGCCACAAACAATCAAAGAAGGAAGAGGAGGTCCGATAGCGGTGAAAACACGCATAGGCTGGTGCGTATATGGAAGCATGTCGGAAGATTTCGCAGAAAATCATTACAATTATCATATTTGCGAATGCGATAGTGGAGATGGACTGGACAATCTGATTCGCGAATACTTCGATGCAGAAGAAATTGGATTACGGAAGATGGAGCATCTGGAATCGGATGAGGTGCAAAGAGCGCGATGGATTCTGGAGCAAACCACTCGTAGAGAAGCTAACCGTTTCTCAACAGGGCTGTTGTGGAAACACAATCAAGTCGAACTTCCCGACAGCTTTCCAATGGCCCTGCAACGATTGAAGTGTTTGGAGAAACGCATGACTCGTGATCCAGTTCTGAAGGAAAACCTGCACAGGCAGCTGCAGGAGTATCAGGACAAGGGTTATGCGCACCCTGCCACAGAAATGGAGCTGAACGAATCCGACCCCAGACGAACATGGTACCTTCCGTTGGGTGCCGTTATAAATCCCAAAAAGCCAACCAAGGTACGACTGATTTGGGACGCAGCAGCGAAAGTTGAAGGAGTGTCGCTGAATACGTTTCTTCTGGCTGGACCCGACCTTCTCGTTTCACTACCCTCGGTTCTGTTCCGATATCGACAATTTCCAGTAGCAGTCTGCGGTGACCTAAAAGAAATGTTTCATCAAATAAAGGTCATCGCAGCTGACCGCCAAGCCCAGCGATTTCTATGGCGCGATACCATTGAAGAACCCCCAAAAATCTTCGTTATGGACGTCTTGACTTTTGGGTCAACCAGTTCACCTTCATCTGCCCAATTCGTCAAAAACAAGAATGCGCAAGAGCACGAGGCCCAGTTTCCAAGGGCGACCGAAGGAATCAGAAAATCACATTATGTTGATGACTACCTCGATAGTTTCGAGAACGCGGAGCAGGCTAAACTGGTTACAGAGCAGGTTCGTTATATACACAGCAACGGTGGATTTGAAATTCGTAATTGGTTATGCAATGAGAGGAAAGTTTTGGAGCATTTGGGTGAACGTTCGAAGGCTTCGACAAAAGACTTGACAGCTGCAGGCGGTGATGATTCGGATAGAGTGCTGGGAATGCTCTGGCAGACGGAAACAGATATGCTGCGGTTTTCTACGACGTTCCGGGTTGAAATAGATGCACTCATTCGTTCGACAAGTGGACCGACTAAAAGGCAAATACTCAAGACCGTAATGAGCCTCTTCGATCCACTAGGGCTCCTTGCGTCTTTTCTGGTGCATGGGAAAATAATTATGCAGGAGGTATGGCGAAGAGGTATAAAATGGGACGAGTACGTGGGTCAGCGAATCGAACAAAGTTGGCGAAAATGGATCGAGTTACTGGACGTTGTAAGGAGAATTGAGATACCACGATGTTACTTCGCAAATGCCACCACCGAACGTTACCAAACTCTGCAAGCGCACTTGTTTGTTGATGGCAGCAAAGCAGCGTATACTGCAGTCGTGTACTTCAGGATTATCGATATGGAAGGTAACCCACAATGCTCGCTCGTGACCGCTAAAACCAAGGTCGCTCCTTTAAAGTATGTGTCTATACCGCGCTTGGAATTGATGGCCGCCGTCTTAGGAGCTCGCTTGTTAACGTTTGTGGTAGAGAATCACACGATTCCAATTCAACAGCGCTTCTGCTGGTCTGATTCCAACACAGTATTGGCCTGGCTTCGTTCGGAACATCGCCGCTATAAACAATTTGTGGCTTGTCGCGTAGGAGAAGTGCTGACGTTGACGAATGAAAACGAATGGCGGTGGGTCCCAAGCAGATTAAACATCGCAGACGAGGCCACCAAATGGGGCAAAGGGCCATGCTTCGACGCTGGTAGTCGTTGGGTCCAAGGACCGGAGTTCTTGAGCAGGGCGGAGGAACTGTGGCCTAAAGCAGTTGCGTCAACAGTTTCCACCGAAGAGGAATTACGTCCATGCCACTTGTTCCACGAAGTGATTACGCCGATGGTCGATTTTAAACGCTTTTCCAATTGGAACAGGCTGCTACGAACAGTAGCATTTGTTTTCCATCTTTTCACCGTTCATAAAGCCAATAAAGCAAGTACTATAATGGGGAAGGAACCGACCTACGAAGATTTGAGAGCAGCCGAAATCCAGATTCTGAAAATGGTACAGTGGGCCGTCTATCCAGATGAAATGAGTATCATAACTAGAAACTTAAATCGGGCGGAGGATCAGCGTAGCGCACTCGATAAGTCAAGTTCTATCTACAAGCTTACACCGATGATAGATGAAACCGGAGTTCTGCGGATAGACAGCCGTACTGGGTCAGCACATGTGGATGCATTTGACCTCAAATATCCTGTCATACTTCCCCGGAAGCATCATGTAACTTACTTGATCGTGGACTACTACCACAAGAAGTTCCTTCACGGAAATGCCGAGACGATCGTAAATGAACTTCGTCAAAAATATTACATTCCCCGGATTCGAGTTATCGTAAGAACGGTGACAAGATTGTGTCAATGGTGCAAGGTATACAAATCGCAACCGGTTGTACCAAGAATGGGTCCACTACCTGAAGCTCGTTTGTCTCCCGGAGTGCGTCCGTTCAGTTATATCGGCATCGACTACTTCGGACCAATTCTCGTCAAGGTAGGCAGGTCCAATGCGAAAAGATGGGTCTGCCTCATTACATGCTTAACAATCCATGCTGTACCTGTAGAAGTCGCTTATGATTTGTCTACTCAGTCCTGTATCGCTTGCATCCGCAGATTCATATGCAGAAGAGGAGCGCCGTTGGAGATATACTCCGATAATGGGCGAAATTTTGTCGGAGCAGATAGTATTCTACAAGAGCAAATCAAACGCATCGATAAAGTAGCTGCAGCAACATTTACGAACACGGAGACGAAATGGTTTTTCATACCTCCATCCGCTCCCCATATGGGAGGCTCATGGGAGCGTCTGGTACGCTCAGTCAAGACAGCACTGATGAGTATACCACAGGATAGAAAATTCGACGATGAAGCATTATTGACTCACCTTTTGGAAGCTGAATCAATTGTTAATTCAAGACCGCTCACTTACTTGCCGCTTGATTCTCCGGAACAGGAGGCGCTAACCCCAAATCATTTTCTCTTGGGCAGTTCGAGTGGTGTTAAGCAACCTTCTGTAGATTTGGGATGCCCAGACCAAGTGCTCCGTAACAGCTGGGCGCAAATACAAGAAAAGTTGGACCATTTTTGGAAGCGTTGGATACGGGAGTATCTACCAACTCTAACGAGGCGAACCAAATGGTTTAGCGAAGCTAAACCTGTCAATTCCGGCGACATAGTGGTCATCATCGAAGATAAGAAACGTAACGGGTGGACGCGTGGACGGGTTCTGGATGTGACGAAAGGAAGAGATAGCAGAATTCGACAAGCTGTAGTTCAAACTTCAAGAGGGTTGTTCCGAAGACCGGTCTCCAAATTGGCGGTACTAGATGTCGCGAATGGCTGTAACGCTGAGGTCATCACTCATCCTTACGGGGAGGGGAATGTTGGAGACGTTACCCCGCATCTGGCAACCATGCCAACTGATGTCTAATACTACGAGACTAAGATAGGGACGAAAGCGTAGCGATAGACAACTACATCCAGACAACGGCAGATAGATAGTTCGAGCAATACTGTGACCACATGCATAATGTATATTATTCGAGAAAATCTTATTAGCTAGTTAAAATAGCATTTTTATATAAAAGAAAAGTTTCTGTTATCGATATAATCCAAGTGCTAAATATTCGGATGAAGGATCAATCAATTGAATTCAGTATCAGATTAGAGGGAGATATTTTGCATGTTGTATCCAACTGAGCAGGTTAGACGATGATCATAGTGAAACTGTTAATTACTAAAGATCATACTATATTTCTATAGCAATCCCAGTAAAATCTGAAGAGCCGTTTAGAGTGTATAATAAAGTTATACTCGTTATTGAATTAGGTATGGCATGAATTTTCCTCTTAAATATTATACTTACTGATCATCATTATATTATAGATCATAACCCTACAGTGAATGTAAGTTTGTTCGAGGGATAGAGTTACCAAACAATCGAACCGAAATTGTGAGTTAATCATTCGATAGTAAAATAGATTTTTACTAAAATATAATAAAATTCTAGCTTAAAGCATCACGCTAAAAGAACGGTTTTGTTATTCCCGAACAATGGTCTATCGAATCAACCAAGGCTCCCATGATGTATTTATCTTTCACTTGCATCTCAAATCCAGACATTGCCTGACAACCCACGTTGGACCACGTCCTGTAGATGGACAACATCGAGCCCGAGGCCGGTTGCCAAAAAAGGAAATATAAAAAATCCTTTGTCGTTTGTAAGAACCATAAGTGTTGTGTCCAGTCTCGCGTCGCGTTTTGTGTGTGAGATGGCTAAGAGGTTGGTGAAAAAACTGAGAAAATCGGTTGAAAAACCTCTGAGATATAGCCATTTGAAAATTTAGTTCCAACGATTTTCTGAACTAATGAACCCTTGTGTTGTCTGAGTAGTTCATGTAGGAACATAGAGAGGATTTCTTCGACGATTCTTAAGAATTCGTGGAATATCTTCCGAAAGATTTCCTGGAGAAACTTTCAGAAGAATTCTTGGAGGAACTTTTGAAGAATTTCCTGAAGGAACTTTAGAAAGAATTCCTCGAGGAACTTCTGAAGAAATTCCTGCAGGAACTTCCAAAGAAATTCCTGGAGGAACTCCAAAGGAATTTCTTTAGGAACTTCAGAAGGAATACATGAAGGAACTTCCGAAGAAAAACGTGGAGTAACTTCCGAAGGAATTCCTGAAGGAACTTCCGAAGAAATTCCTGGAGGAACTTCCGGAAGAATTTCTGAAGGAAATCCGAAGAAATTCCTTAGGGAACTTCCGAAGGAATACGTGGAGGAACTTCCAAAGGAATACCAGGATAAAATTCTGAAGGAATTCCTGGAGGAACTTCGGAAGGAATAACTGGAGGAACTTCGGAAGGAATACCTGGAAAAACTTTTGAAGACATTCATGAAGTAACTTCCAAAGAATTCCCTGGAGGAACTTCCGGAAAAATTCCTGAAAAACTGCCTGACGGAACTGCCGAAACTAATTCCTGACGGAACTGCCGAAACTATTACTGCAGGAACTGCCGAAGTAATTCCTGGAGGAACTGCCGAAGGAATCCCTGGAGACCACTTTCGAAAGAGTCCCTGGAAGAAACTTCCGAAAGAGTCCCTGGAGGAACTTCCGAAGGAGTTTCTTGAAGATCTTCCGAAGGAGTTTCTTGAGGAACTTCCAAAGGAGTTCCTTGAGAAACTTCCGAAGGAGTTCTTGAAGGAACTTCCGAAGGAATTCCTGGGAAAACTTCTGAAGAAATTCCTGAAGGAACTTCCGAAGTAATCCTTAGAGGAACTTTCAGAAGAATTCCTGGACGAACTCCTAAGGAATTTCTTGAGGAACTTCGGAAGGAGCACCTGGAGGAACTACCGAAGTGATACGTGGAGGAACTTCGGAAGGAATTCCTGGAGGAGCTTTCGAAGGAATTCCTTAAGGAGCTTTCGATGTAATAACGGCAGGAACTTCCGAAGGAATAACTGGAGGAACTTCTGGAAGAATTCCTGACGGCACTCCTCAGGAATTCCTTGAGGAAATTCGGAAGGAATAACTGGAGGAACTTCCGAAGGAATTGGTGGAGGAACTTCCGAAGGAATTCCTAGAGCAACTTCCGAAAGAATTCCTGGATGAACTTCCGAAGAAATAACTGGAGGAACTTCCAAAGGAATTTCGGGAGGAACTTCCGAAGGAATTCCTGGAGTATCTTCTGAAGGAATTCCTTCAGGAAACTCTTTAAAAGTTCCTTCAGAAATTCTATTCAAAGTTTCTCCAGGAAATCCTTCAGAAGATATAGTTTCCTGAAGGAACTTTAGAAGGAATAACTTTCGAAGAAATTCCTGGTGGAGCTTCAAAAAAAATCCTGGAGGAACTTTGAATAAAAGAAATTCCTCCAGGAATTCTTCTGGAATTCCTGGAGGAACTCCGAAGGAGTTCCTTTAAGAACTTCGGAAGGAATACGTGAAGCTACTTCCGAAGGAATACGTGGAGGAGATTTCTGGAGGAACTTTCGAATGAATTCCTGGAAGAACTTCCGAAGGAATTCCTGGATGAGCATCCGAAGGAATTCCTGGAGGACCTTCCGAAGGAATTCCTGTAGAAACTTTCAAAGAAATTCCTGATGTAACTTCCGAAGGAATCCCTGGAAGAAACTTAAGAAAGAGTCCCTGGAGAAACTTCCTGAAGAATCCCTGGAGAAAGAAGAATTTCTGGAGAAACTTCCGCAGGAGTTCTTGGAGGAACTTCCGAAGGAGTTTTTGGGTTAACTTCCGAAGGAATTCCTGGAGTAACTTCCGAAGAAATTCCTGGAGGAACTTCTGAAGAAAACTCTAGAGGACAGAGAAATTCCTGGAGGAACTTCTGGAAGAATTCGTGGGAAACTCCGGAAGAGTTCTTTGAGGAACTTCGGAAAGAATACGTGGAGGAACTTCCGAAGGAATACGTGGAGCAACTTCCGAAGGAATTCCTGGAGGAACTTTCGAAGGAATTTCTGAAAGAATTTCCGAAGGAATTCCTGGATGAGCATCCGAAGGAACTCCTGGAGGACCTTCCGAAGGAATTCCTGAAGGAACTTTTAAAGGAATTCCTGATGTAACTTCCGAAGGAATTGCTGAAGGATCTTCCAAAAAAATTCCTGACGGTACTTCCGAAATAATTCCTGAAGGAACTTCCGAAGTAATCCCGGGAGGAACTGCCGAAGAAATCCCTGGAAGAAACTTCCGACAGATACCCTGGTGGAACTTCCGGAAGAATTCCTGGAGGAACTCCGAAGAAATCCCTTGAGGAACTTCCGAAGGAGTTCTTGGAGTAACTTCCGAAGAAATTCCAGGAGGAACTTCCGTAAAAATTCCTTGAGGAACTTCCGAAGCAGTTCCTTGAGGAACTTCCGAAGGAGTTCTTGCAGGAACTTCCGAAGGAATTCCTGGAGGAACTTCCGAAGAAATTCCTGGAGGATCTTCCGAAGTAATCCCTCCCTCCCGGAAGAATTCCTGTAGGAACTCCGAAGGAATTCCTTGATGAACTTCCGAAGGAACTCCTGGAGGAACTTCCAAAGAAATTCCTAGAGGAACTTGGGAAGGAATAACTGGAGGAACTGCCGAAGAATTTCCTGAAGGAATTTCCGAAGAAATAACTGGAGGATCTTCCGATTGAATTCCTGGAGGAACTTCTGAGGGAATTTCTGGATGAACTCCCGAAGGAACACATGAAGGATCTTCTGAAGTAATTCCTGGATGAACTTCCGAAGGAAGGAAATTCGGAAGGAATAACTGGAGGAACTTCCGAAGCGGTTCCTGAAGGAATTTCCGAAGGAATTTCGAAGGAATACGTGGAGAAACTTCCGAAGAAATTCCTGGCGAAACTTCCGAAGAAATTCCTGCAGGAAATTCGAAAGGACTAACTGGAGGAGCTTCAGAAGGAGTTCCTGAAGGAATTTCCGAAGGAGTTCCAGTAGGAATTTCCGAAGGAGTTCCTGAAGGAATTCACGAAGGAGTTCCTGAAGGAATTTCCGTAGTAATATCTGGAGGAACTTCCGAAGGAATTCCTGGAGGAACTTCCGAGAGAATTCCTGGAGGAACTTCCGAGAGAATTCCTGGAGGAACTTCCGAAGGAATAACTAGAAGAAATTTCGATGGAATTTCTGACGGAGCTTTCAAAAGAATTTCTGAAGGAACTTTTGAAGAATTTCCTGAAGGAACTTTGGAAGGAACTACTGGAGTAACTACCAAAGAAATTACTGGAGTTGCCTCCAAAGAAATTCCTGGAGGAACTTCCGGAAGAATTCCTGGAGGAACTCCGAGCGAATTGCTTGAGGATCTTCGGAAAGAATACGTGAAGGAAATTACGAAGGAATACGTGGAGGACATTCTGAAGGAGTTTCTGGAGGAACTTTCGAAGGAATTCCTGGAAGAACTTCCGAAGAAGTTCCTGGATGAGCATCCGAAGGAATTCGTGGAGGACCTTCCGAAGGAATTCCTGAAAGAACTTTCAAAGAAATTTCTGAAGTAACTTGCCGATGAATTCTTGGGCGATTCTGTCGTGAATATCCGGAGGAAGTCCTTAGGGAATTTCTGAATGAATTCCTGTGGTGTTTTATGAACAAATTCCTGGAAGAATTTGTTGAGGAAATCTTGGGCAATTCTCCGGAGGAATTCTTGAAGAAATATCCTTGGGAACCACTATATAATTTTTCAGAGAAATTTCTATGAGTATTTTTAAAGGATTTCTTGAGAAATTGCCTGATGAACTTCTGAACAAATTTCCGGAGGAACTTCTGAGGAAATTTCCAGAGGTATTTAAAATGAAGGGATTTCTGGGGATAGTTTCGGAGAAATTCATGGAGCAATTTCGGAAAAGTTTTCGGCGGGTCTCCGGAGGATTCCTACAGGAATTATCAGAGGATTACTGGGAAAGTTTCGTGAGTAGCTTCTAAGAGAATTTTAATTTTGAAAGCATGAAAAACGGAAAACCGAGTTATCTAAAAAATATATGTTTATAGATGGTTCTTATGTTAACGTGTAATAGAAGAATAATCAACAAATTATTATTATTCTTTATATTATTGTACAACAATTTTGGAAATAAAATAATGTGTTTCATTTCTACGAAGGTATTTTAAAATCATGAAAGAAAATTACCGAACACCCCTAGCCCAGCTGCCGAAAGCACGAGGTTTCTGCTGGCTTGTTTTTACGTCGTTTTCATTATTACATCGAATATATTACGTCAAAAATCGCTTACATCCTTTAATTCTGAGAAGAAAGTGCCAAGTACGTCACTTTTTTGTCACATAAAACTGATGTAATATCACACTTGATTTACGACGGCGATGATGTGCATCGAATCCGGTGTGATATTACAATTTTTTTTTACTATAGGGGGAAGGGGAGGTTCAGAGCAGCGTGACAGTCCATACAATATTTTTAGTGGTTTGTTACAAAAAGCGACACGAAGGGAGGAGGGGGTGAAAATCGCCCATAAATATCACAATGTGTTATCATTGTTTTCAGTTTTTGGTATGCTCTTCTAGTTGAGTGCCTCTGTTCAGCATTCATATTTTCACCTTTTTCGGATAACAAAGGAAGGCCATTGACTTCATAAAATTCGTCGTTCTCCAGTCATCCATTTATTACTTGATTGATTACTCCAATTGCTGGAATAGATTTGTAGGATAAAATAGGGTTAAAAGTGAGAATCAAAATTAGTCTTTCGTGACCCACATTGATCAGTCCTCGACCCTCTGGGAGTCGCGACCCACAGTTTAGAAAACCATTTATGTCTGACATATCATATGATATTCCTATATATCGATATTTTAATTCCGCTATCGATATTTTGATGCGATTATCGTATCGTATCGATATTTTGATATATCGGAACATCCCTAATTTAGACACTTGTTAGTGCTCCAAGAATTCAAGATATTTTATTATTGCTTCTCCCTTGGAGCCCCAGACGTTTTCAGATTTTCCGAAATCACACAACAAACAGTATTGGAAAATTCAACGAAATGTAATAGCAGCTACCCTCATTGAACAAACAAATATTCGATATAAAAATTTGATTGTTAATACTCATTCATATTTAAAGTAACAACACGTTCAACTGTATGTTGCATTTGTTTTTGGGGAAAAAAATTATCTTGATAACACGAGAAGGGGCATGATGGGTTCATTCCGCGCCTGGACACATTCAAAGTCATTTTTTTTTATTGAATAAGGACTTGTAGATTTGTTATATTTCTTAAAAAAATTAATCTAGAAAACTTCCGGTAATAACATTTTTTTTCTGAACAGAACGAGCAGTCTGTTGAACGACTCATAAGAATCTTCTCGAAAAAAGAAACATGAAAGGAGATACGAAAATTATTTTAAGCTTTTAGGAGAATGTATTTACTTGTCATAAGACGAGTTTGTACAATTCCATTTAATTCCACAACTTCATTGTACCTTTGTCAGTATTTCGACCTCAACAGTAAGGTCGTCTTCTGAGTCTCGTACTTGACTCGACGAAATTAAATGGAATTGTACAAACTCGTCTTATGAGAGGAGAGCCCTATTCTATTCGTTTGGGTGTTATCGAACATTCAATCGTAATAAATTCAAGACTGCTTCCTCAGCATTCTCTAAAAATACCTCTTCAAATATTATACAGATATCTATCTGCAATTTAAAATATGCTCCTTCTGCCATTTCAATAACAATCAACGTAGGGCCACAGGCTCGGCGTCGACGTCTGCCTACCACAGAGTAAACACTCTTTGTTATTCAGCATCAAGACCAAGCAAACGGATGCGGATGAAAAATTTCCGCAAAATATAATGGATGTAATGCCACTCCACTCGGCTTCAATCAAATATTTAGACTAATGATAAAAGATCCTGACAGTTGCTCTATTTTTGCGAACGATCCCCGGAAGCCGAATCACCAAGCTATTGAAGACTTTCCAGCGCCACATCAGTCTGCATCGATTTTACTTTTCCCAGCTTCTTTCCATAGTAGCAGAATTATGTGGGGGAGCACTTTGCATGCTTCCATTGGAATCGACCGTTTCTCTTTATTCTGATCCTTGACAGCGTGGTGAGCCAGGAATCCCATGCCTCACGCTGCGTTTGATTATAATATTCCGTTCCCTTTTTACCAATTCGAGATTTATACATATCTTATTCACAAGCACAGGGTCCGAAAGAAAGAAGCTTGAAAATGTACATTTTTACTCTTTGCATCGCATTTTCCCGAGAAATGAGTTTATCCCTTTTGATCTGAGACCAAAAGAAAAACAGCATGCTTTTTTCCATCGATTTCATCTGGATTACTCCTGCTGGGATCATCCGTGTTTAGTGCTTCTTTTTTCCTTTGTCTGTGATGAAATGCAAACGGAAATATGAGAACGACGGAAACGGAATGGGCGTCGTGCGTAAATCCATGGCAGCTTTCTTTCTCTCTGTCAATGGACCGATAAACATGGAGATATGATGAATCCTCCTGGACCAAGTCAGAGGTGTTGATCTATTTTATGGAAAACTCGTTTGTGCTGGTTTGTCTGGGGCGTTCATGCTGACCAATAATTTTCTCCGTCTCTCCGATGTTAAATAAAACATTGATATGCATATTCAAGTAGTTTTTCACGGGTTTGGTGAGCCCCGGTGAAGGAAGTCAAATGTGTACAATCGAGCGATTATTATGAGTGTGATTTTTTGCTTCATCTTAGAAAAGTATGAAACTTTCCCAAATTTGTGCCGCATGTGATGTTCCTCTTCAAAAATTGCAACTTAGTTCAGTGTAGGGCAACTGTTTGTGTTTGTGGTGAATGAGTTTCATTTTTTATTCCTTATCAGCTCTTCCGCCGTGAGCATAACTGTCCCATATTTATATGAAAACCAGATATGCTTGAGAAATGCTGGCGGCGGCAGAGCTGGTCTTTGGGAGTTTTGAATAAGTCAGCAGAAAACCATTGAGGATGTTCTTCTTTTAATGTTTTTACAGTTTGATATGCAGACTTTATACACCGTTTCAATGGCTCCGTGAATGCAATTGAAAATGAATGGCGAAAACGGAATTATGTGCTTCTTTTTGTTTATAAGAGTTTTAATTTCATATATTATTTATCTAAACTAGGAATTAGTTTTTATTCTTTTGGAGACTATGCAGTGACTTATTTAACCAATTAACACTAGGATTGATTCGCTAAGAAAACTTTCGCGGATACATTCGTGCAGAAAATCGTTGTAACTAAATTTTCAAATGGCTATATCTCAGTGATTTTTCAACCGATTTTCTCAGTTTTTTCACCAACCTCTTAGCCATCTCTTCTAGTTTCTGGACATTGCAAAATATTGTATCTAGGGGTGTTCAATTTTTCACTAGAGCTGTGGGAGTAAAGCGACGGATTTAGAAAAATGCGATTTTGGAGATATACTTATATTTCATTACCAAAAATGATATCTATTCATATAGTGATTTAACTGGCAACCCTGCTGTGAACTAGCTGTATTTACTCCGTGCTCTGCTCTAAGTTAATTAGTTCTGGTTAAACTCTATAAACAATCGTCGATTGTAATACATCCTAAAAATCCTGCTGCTGTGCTGTGCTATTTCCATATCAAATCATAGAAGTGAGTGAAATCAGCTGAGGAAATAAGCATTCAATATGATGCCCCGTTGCATCATAAGCAAGAGATCGCCCCGCCATACAAATCGCCGCCGATACTGCCGCCACCTTCCTCCACCGCCACCAACCGCCAGCTCCCACAGCTTCATGCAAACAAACATTGAACATATTCGCGGCTCTATGCCACCACTCTAACCGTCGACGCAGCTGCAGAGAAAAGTTAATTTCATCTCTTTAATATCAATTACAACTACGTCGCTGTAATATGCCGTTAATGTGAAGCTTAGAAATACCGTTATTGGATGTATCCCTGCTTATCCCAGCTGTCGAAATAAACACACGTTCTGCTTGTTGTTTTATTTATCCTCCTGCCCCGCCAACGTCAACAACCCGATAACGAATCATCATCACATCAACCATCGCGAATCGTGGTCTATCGACTTGCTGCTTCAGACGCTCTTCAGATCCTGGTATCCCCCTTCTGACGATCATCGCTCCCGCTGCTACATTGCCATCTTAGCTGAGACCATAGCCAGAATACCTGAACGGATCATAGACATCGCATAGCAATCGTCTTCCATCTTTCGCTGTGTGAGTACGAGCTTGACACGTCATTACCAATAGGCATATTTCCAACACAGTTCATAGTTGTCAAATCTGGTTGTTCGCCTAACTTCCACAAGCGACATCTATTGGTGAATACTACAACCATGGGCCAAAATTCACATGTCAGCATCGAAGAGTTGCCAGACCTTTTTTCAAATGCGCTTTCCGAACATGCGAGGAAGATATTTCTGAATATCGAGCATAGTCAGCAATTTTTAACAAACAAGTTGGATGATCTGTCCGATCAAATTGTTAAGTTGAAATCGGTTATAAGTAAGTTATCCACTGAGAACGACTACTTGAAAAAAGCCTTAACTACGCTTTCCGCTAAAACCGATGCAATGTCTAATGTAGTCGATAAGCAGGAAGTCGAATTGGATACCCAACGGCTCTCGCAACTCACCTCCAATGCCATTATTCTAGGGGGCCCTCCTTAGCCGTGCGGTACGACGCGCGGCTACAAAGCAAGACCATGCTGAGGGTGGTTGGGTTCGATTCCCGGTGTCGGTTTAGGCAATTTTCGGAATGGAAATTGTCTCGACTTCCCTGGGCATAAAAGTATCATCGTGTTTGCCTCATGATATACGAATGCAAAAATGATAACTTGGCTTAGAAACCTCGCAGTTAAATCATCCTCATTCTTGTTTACGTTCGTATCGGATACGTTAGAACGTATCAACAGTTCGCATTCTCGTTTTCGTTCGAACAAATTCTAACCATTCGATTTTTCGAACATCATTCGTTCGAGTGTTTGCCCTATTCCCGTTTTCGTTCGAATGGACATTTTTGACTACTTTCAATTCGACGCTCTGACCTCGCGAATTGACACGAAACGATTCATTACGATTCTGTTTCAACTTTTCCATGTCGGTTGAAATGGTTCAAATGGATGTTCCTGGCGACGAAAATTATCATAACATTTCACTAACTGATTGCAACTTTACAGATACACATTATGACCTCAACAATAAGGGCGTTTTCAGAGTCATTTTAAGTGAATTTGACTGATGCGTTTGAATTTTTTGAATGATTTTTTATGAACTTTTGAATGCTGCATAAATGAATTCAAATTTTGAATGCTGCAATGAATTTGTAAAGCAGCATAAATGATTAAACATTAAATTTTTTAGAAATTCCCGAGCGAATTTCTAAAGTAATACTTTAGCGATTTTCTCAGGAATTCCTAGAGTAACTTCTGGAGGAATTCCCGGAAGAACTTCCGACGGAATTCCTGAATGAACTTCCGGGGATATTCTGTAGGAGCTTCCGGAAAAATTCCTGAAGAATCTTCCAAATAAGTTTCTGGATGAACGTTCAGAGAAATGCATGGAAGGATTCCTGAAGGAACTTCCGGAAAAAATCCTGGTGGAACTTCAGGAGAAATCCCTCGAGGAATTTCGGGAGAAACTTTGAAAGAATTCCTAAAAGATCTTCAAAAGGAATTCTTGGAAGAGCTACCGGAGGAATTTCGCCGGTGAACTTCCGGAAGAATTCCTTGGAAAACTACCGGAAGAATTCCTTCAGGAAATTTTCCGGACGAATTCCTGGAGGCACTTCTGATGGAACTCCTGGAGGATCTACCGATGTAATCCCTGGAGGATTGTACGATGAAATTCCTGAAGAAACTTCCGATGGAATTTCTAGTGTGAGTTGTGACTTCCAGAGGAATTGCTGGAGAAACTCTTGGACGAATTCCTGGAGGAGCTTTCAATGGAAGTTCTGCAGACATTTCTTGAGGAATTTCCGGAGGTATCCCTGGAGGATTTTTTGGAAGAATTCCTGGAGGAATTTTTCTTCCATGAGTTCCTCCTAAAATTTGTATAGGATTTACTCCAGGAATTTCTTTAGGAATTCATGTGAACATTCATCCAGGAATTTCCATGAATTCCTCCTAAAATTTGTATAGTATTTACTCCCGGAATTTCTTTAGAAATTCATGTGGACATTCATCCAGGAATTTCCCCGGAAATTCCTACAAAAACTCCTCCAGAAATTCCTCAGAAAATTCCTCCGGAAATTTATGTAGAAATTCCTTCGGAAACTTCTTCTTACTCCGGAAATACATCCAGAAATTCCTTCCGAAATTCTTCCGGGAAATCCTCAAGCAATTCCTCCAAGAACTCCTCCAGAAATTCTTTCGGACTTTCTTCAAGGAATTCTCCCGAGAATTCCTTAAGAAATTCCTCCTAAAATTTCTTCAGAAATTCGTCCTTGAGTTTCTCAAGCGATTCGTACTTGAGTTAGTACTGGAATTTGTCCTGAAGTTCCTTCAGGCAATTTTACTAGAGTTCCCCCTGGAAGCAAATCCGGAAGTTTTTCTTTTTTCTTCAGGAATTTCCCACGGAAGTTCCTTCAGGAATTCCTCCGGAAGTTTCTTCATGAATTCCTCCGGAAGCTGTTTCTTCAGTAACTCCTCCAGAAGTTCCTTCAGTAATGCCTTCGAAAGTTCCTTCAGGATTTCTCTGGAAGTTTTTAAAGAATTCCTCCAAAAATTCTTCAAGGAATTCCTCCAGTAGTTTTTCAAGGAATTCCTCCAGAAGTTGCACCGGATGTTCCTTCAGGAATTTCTTCGTATGTTCCTTCTGGAATTCCTCAGGATGTTGCTTCAGGAATTGTTCCGAAAGTTCCTTAAAAAATCCTCCGAAGGTGCATTCAGGACTTCCTCCGGAAGTTCTTTAAAATATTCCCTCGAAAGCTCTTTCAGAATATCCTTCAGGAGTTTCTCCAGAAATTCTTCAAGGCATTCCTCCGGAAGTTCCCCAAGAAATCCCTCCGTAAGTTACTCAAGGAATTCTTCCAGAAGTTTTTCATGGGATTCCTCGGGAAGTTTTTCATGGGATTCCTCCAGAAGTTCTTCAGGGAATTGCTCCGGAAGTTCCTCAAGGAAATCCTCCGGAAGTTCCTCAAAGAAATCCTCCGGAAGTTTCTCAAGGAATTCCTCCGGAAGTTCCTCAAGGAATTCCTCAGGAAGTTCCTCAAAGAATTCCTCCGGAAGCTACTCAAGGAATTCCTCCATAGTTTGCTCCAGATGTTTCTTCAGGAATTCCTCAGCATGTTCCTTCAGGAACTACTCCGGTTGTTCCTTCAGGAATTGCTCCGGAAGTTCCTTAAAAAATCCTCCGAAGGTCCATTCAGTTCCCTCAAGAAAATCTTCGGGGAATTCCTCCGGAAAGTCTTCCAGGAATTCCTTCGGAAGTTCCTCCATGAATTCCTTCGGAAGTTCCTCCAGGAATCCCTGCAGAAGCTCTTCAAGGAATTCCTCCTGAAGTTCCTTCCGGAGTTCCTCCGAAAGTTCTTTAAAAAAATCCCCCAAAAGTTCCTCCAGGAATTCCTGGAAGTTCTTTAAAATATTATCCCGAAAGCTCTTTCCCCAAAGAATTCTTCCGGAAGTTCCTTTAGGAAATCCTCCGGAAGTTCCTCAAAGAAATCCTCCGGGAATTCCTCAAGGAATTCTTCCGGAAGTTCCTCAAAAAATTCATTCGGAAGTTCCTCAAAGAATTCATTCGGAAGTTCTTCAAGGAATTCCTTCGGAAGTTTCTCAAGGAATTCCTTTGGAAGTTCCTCATAGAATTCTTTCGGAAGTTCCTCAAGGAATTCCTCCGGAACCCTAGCAGCACACTTGTTCCACTTAGGTTACTGCAACTCGTATGTGACCAGATTTAGTCACAAACAAGTTGCTGCAACCAATTTTGCCTGACTTGTGCTGCTTGGGAAGTTCCACAAGGAATTCCTCCGGAAATTCCTCAAGGAATTCCTCCGGAAGTTCCTCAAGGAATTCCTCTGGAAGTTCCTCAAGGAATTCCTCCGGAAGTTCCTCAAGGAATTGCGCAAGTTTCCTCAGGAATTTCTATGGAAGTACTCTCAGGAATTCCTCCGGAAGTTCCCCAAAGAATTTCTCCGCAAATTCCTTTATAAGTCCCAACAGAAATTTCTTCAGGAATTCCCCCAGAAGTTCCTCAAGAAAATCTTCAGGGAATTCCTCCGCAAAGTTTTCCAGGAATTCATTCGGAAGTGCCTCCATGAAGTTCTTTCGGAAGTTTCTCAAGGAATTCCTCCGGAAGCTTTTCAAGGAATTCCTCCTGAAGTTCCTTCCTCCCGAAATATTCTCCAAGGAATTCTTCCGGAAGTTCCTTAAGAAATTTCTCCGAAAGTTCCTTAAAGAATTCCTCTGGAAGTTTCTCCAGGAAATCCTCCGGAAGCTCTTCAAGGAATTCCTCCGGAAGTTCATCAAGGAATTCCCCCGGAAGTTCCTCCATTAATTTCCCCGGAAGTTGCTATAGGAATTCCTCCAGGGATTTCACCGCAAGTTACTCCAGGAAATTTCTCTACGAGTTCCTCCAGTAATTCTTCTTGGAGTTTCAGCAAGAATTTCTGGAAAATTGCGTCTGCAGTTTTTCCGAGAACTTTTCCTGAAGTTGTTCCGGGAATTTTCATGGAAATTTTTGGAAGTTTTTTTTTTAATTCCTGGAGTTTTCTTAGGAATGTCTACCTGCGTTTCTCCAGGAATCGCTATTGGAGTTCCTCTTGGAGTTCCACCAGGCTTTTCTCATGGAGTTCCTACAAAAGGAGGTTCCTCCAGGAGTTTGTTTTGCGGTTCCTCCTGGAGTTCCTTCAAATTTCTCCTGAAGTTTCTCCAGGAATTCCATCACAAAATTCTCTTGTAGTTCCTGTAGGAGCTTTACCAGAAATTTCTCCTGGAGTTTCTGCAAGAATTTCAACTGGAGTTTCTCCTAGGGTTTCCTCAGGAATTTCTTCTGGAGTTTCTCCAGGAATTCCTACTGGAGTTCCTCCAATAATTCCTTATGAAATTTCTCCAGAAGTTACACCAAAAATTTCTCCTGAAGTTCATCCAGAATATCCTCCTAGAGTTTCTTCAAGAATTTCTACTGGAATTCCTCCTAGAGTTTAACTAAACTTTCGTCTAGATGTTCCTCCAAGAGTTCCACCAGAAGTTTCTACAGGGTTTCCTCCAGAAGCTTCTCCAGGAATTCCTCATGGTGTTGCTCCTCAAATTTCTCCTGTAGTTCCTCCAATAATGCCTCTTGGAGATTTCTGAAAAAACTGCTGCAGGAATGCCTGGAGGAACTTCCGAAGCTATTCATGGAAGAACTTTCGAAGGTATTTATAGAATTTCTAGATAAACTCCCGAATTTCCTGAAGGAACTATTTGAGGAATTCTTAGAAGATCTCCCGAAAGTATTCCTGGAGGAACATCCGGAGAAATTCCTGGAGGATCTGAGAGAGAAATTCTTGGAGGAATTGCAGGATAAACTTCCGGCGGAATTGCAGGATAAACTTCCGGCGGAATGCCTAGAGGAACTTCCGAAGGAATTCCTGGAAGAACTTCCGGAGGAATTCCTGGAGGAACTTCCAGAGGAATGCTTGGAGGAACTTCCAGAGGAATTCCTGGAGGAACTTCCAGAGGAATTCCTGAAGGAGCTTCCAGAGGAAGTCCTGGAGGAACTTCCAGAGGAATTCCTGGAGGAACTTCCAGAGGAATTCCTGGAGGAACTTCGAGAGGAATTCCTGGAGGAACTTCTAAAGAAAATTCCTGGAGGAACTTCCAAAGAAAATTTCTGGAGGAACTTGCGGAGGAACTTCCAGAGGAATTCCTGGAGGAACTTCCAGAGGAATTCCTGGAGGAACTTCCAGAGGAATTCCTGGAGGAACTTCTAAAGAAAATTCCTGGAGGAACTTCCAAAGAAAATTTCTGGAGGAACTTGCGGAGGAACTTCCAGAGGAATTCCTGGAGGAGCTTCCAGAGGAATTCCTGGAGGAACTTCCAGAGGAATTCCTGGAGGAACTTCCAGAGGAATTCCTGGAGGAACTTCCAGAGGAATTCCTGGAGGAACTTCCAGAGGAATTCCTGGAGGAACTTCCAGAGGAATTCCTGGAGGAACTTCCAGAGGAATTCCTGGAGGAACTTCCAAAGAAAATTTCTGGAGGAACTTGCGGAGGAACTTCCAG
This sequence comes from Armigeres subalbatus, assembly GCF_024139115.2. Taxonomy (NCBI): domain Eukaryota; kingdom Metazoa; phylum Arthropoda; class Insecta; order Diptera; family Culicidae; genus Armigeres; species Armigeres subalbatus. Next base: position 163,337,540 of record NC_085139.1, read on the forward strand.
AGGAATTCCTGGAGGAACTTCCAGAGGAATTCCTGGAGGAACTTCCAGAGGAATTCCTGGAGGAACTTCCAGAGGAATTCATGGAGGAACTTCCAGAGGAATTCATGGAGGAACTTCCAGAGGAATTCCTGGAGGAACTTCCAGAGGAATTCCTGGAGGAACTTCCAGAGGAATTCCTGGAGGAACTTCCAGAGGAATTCCTGGAGGAACTTCCAGAGGAATTCCTGGAGGAACTTCCAGAGGAATTCCTGAAGGAGCTTCCAGAGGAAGTCCTGGAGGAACTTCCAGAGGAATTCCTGGAGGAACTTCCAGAGGAATTCCTGGAGGAGCTTCTAAAGAAAATTCCTGAAGGAACTTCCAAAGAAAATTCCTGGAGGAACTTCCAAAGAAAATTCCTGGAGGAACTTGCGGAGGAATTCCAGAATGCACTCCCGGAGGAATTTCTGGAGGAATTATTGAAGGAACTCCTGGAGAAATTTCTGATGGAACTCCTAGGAAACTCCCGGAGAAATTCCTGAAGGATCTTCCGGAGGAATTTCTAAAGGAGCTTCCGGAGAAATTCCTGGAGGAACTTCCGGAGCAGCTTCGGGAGGAATTCCTGAAGGAACTTACAGAGGAGTTCCTGGAGGTACTTTGGAAGAATTTCTGGAGGAACTACCGGATGAATGCCTGGAGGGACTTCCAAAACTATTCCTGGAAGAACTTTCGGAGGTATTCCTAAGGGAACTTCCGAATGAATTCCTGGAGGAATTTGTAGAAAAAATCCCGGAGGAATTTCTAGAGGAACTTCCGGAGGAATATGTCCTGTCTACCACCATCTGGTGATCATCCAAGAAATCCTCGTGATGTTCTTCCTATAGTTCCTCGGAGAATCCCACCTGGAGTTCCTCCAGGTTTTCTGCCGGTAATTCACTCAGAAATTCCTTCTGGAAATTATCCAGGAATTCCTTCGTAAATTTATCCAGGAATTCTTCCATGATTTTTCCAGAAATTCCTCCTGGAATTCACCCAGGAGCTTCTCCGGGAACTACCTCTTGAGTTCATCCAGGAATTCTTCCTGGAAGAAAACCTAGTGGGACAACAGGGATTTTTTTTTGGTGATCCTTACGATGGATTCCCGAAGGATTAACTGGACGAATTTCCGGAAAATATCTGGTGGTGATAATCTTCAGATTGTTTCTGGAGGCAGCAACCGGATCCAGAAATGCTATCTCAATGCATAACGCCAACCAATCCATACGAAAGAGATTCTTTGCTCCACTGGTGGTAGCGGATTCTCGATACAATGGCCATATTTTTATGGGTGTCTGCAGCCGCTGATAAAATTTTCAGAGAAAATCTTAAAACATTGTGAGGTCTTCTAAGAAGGCATATTCTTGTCAGATTGCTTGAAGATTTTTTTATTATTTTTTATCGAATTTCTTTATTGGACAATCATAGATAAGCTTTCTAAGGAAGTCTGAAAGCATCCTTGCAAATGTGGAATCCTTTTCATCTTTAATAAAAAGCTCTTATCCTAAAAACTCAATTCTTAGAACTACGGTGCATTGCATTGGGTAAATGGGATCCATGGTGGGACTCGTGTACAACTCGTGGAAGTTAACGGATTTTAATGAGTATATAAAGTTGTTGGGTTTTCATTTATGTTTTTTATTTATACTTGTTTTTCACTTAATTTGTTTACATGTTCGTATCCCGATGTATATCACTTTGTAGGCACGTAGTTTGATGAAACGTTGAGGGAAGATAATCCTCACAGCACCGGAAGCAGGGAATCCTCGAGCGCACAATGATTATTTAGCCGCTGTTTCGGGAAATAGCTAAATGTTGGAACCAAACAACGCATGCCATCGTCGGAGATTCGTACTGCAACTAATTCTTCAAATAATGGGAACATTTTTCCATTGAAAGTTCCTATATATGCGAGGGTTCCCGCTGCAAGATGTTTCGATTTTGTCGTAGGTTTTGGTCCTGCTAATGGGATATACCGCTGCATGCAATCCTTCGCCATGGCAGTTGGATAATCCTTCCGATTTTTAGTGATTTCTGAGGCACTTACCACTATTTTATCGCGATTATTCCGAAAAGTAAAAAACTGACGACCGACGAGACCGAGAACTTTGTTTTGTTTTTGGCTTTCTGACAGCTTAGAAATGTTGCGAATTTCTTTGTAGATAGGGCAACACTTTTTCGCATACGTATCACATTCGATCAGCATTCGTTCGAAAACGGGAATACCATTTTCGAACTCGTTCGAATCGAGACGTTCGTTCGAAACCCCGATACGGACGTAAACAAGAATAAGGGTGAATAACTGTGGAAGTGCTTAATGAACACTAAGCTGCAAGGCGGCTATGTCCCAGTGTGGGGATGTAATGCCAATAAGAAGAAGAAGAAGAAGCCATTATTCTAGGCATTCCACGTGTACCGAACGAAAATACTGAATCCCTTGTGAACATAATCTGCCGCACTATTGGGTTCAAAGACGACGACAACAAAACTATCGTTTCGTGCACAAGACTGGCTTCTACTAAAACAGACAACAACCCAATTCGAGTCACGTTTAAAAATGCCAATGCTAAGGAACGCTTACTTGCAAAGAAGAAGCACTTTGGCTTGCTATCGGTTTCGATGATTTCCGGATTTCGTTGGCCCTATGGCTGGACAAACAAAGTATTCATACGAGAAGAGTTGTCTCCTCTTTCTATGAAGATCTTCCGTGAGCTAAAAACGCAACAATCGGTGCTGAAACTTCGCTTTATTTGGCCTGGTCGTGATGGGGTGATATTGGTAAAGCACGCTGAAAACTCCTTGCCTGTTAAGATTCGATCGCGAGGTGACTTGAAAAAACTGACGTCGAATAGCAACCACTAATGCAAGAATTAATTGACAGTATGTACAGGCTTACCATATAATGGATTTCAACAATTTTGCTCAAAATCTTCTTGCATTATCTCCTGATGGAATATTTACATCCGTTAGTTCTGTTGGAGTAAATATGCTACAAATTAATATTCGTGGAATGAATCGTATGGAGAAACTGGATTCTCTATGTATATTTTTGAAAAATCTTCCTGTTATCGTTGATATATTGTTAATCGGTGAAACGTGGATTAAAGAAAACAGAAGCAGGTTCTATAACATTCCTGGTTATATAAGCGTGTTTTCGTGCCTCAGTAATTCTTCTGGAGGAATTGCAGTTTTCATAGGGGAGGGACTGAATTTTGACGTAAAAGCCAATACAGAGGACAACAGATTGCACCATATAGAGGTTGTAGTGCAAGCTGTCCAATCTCGCATCACTATTCATGGAATCTACAGACCACCTGGCTTCGACACGGAAAACTTTCTTTCGTTTGTGGAACAACTTATATCATCTTTAAATCCAAGGTATCCCTGTTTTCTTCTAGGAGATATGAACATAGCTGTTAATGACACCGAATCGCGTGAAGTCCAAACGCATCTGCAACTGCTGGCTTCGTACAACATGACAGTAACTAATACTTACTGTACACGACCTGCGAGTAACAACATTCTCGATCATGTCGTCTGTCAAACTGAGATCTCCGAACGCATAACGAATAGCACCTTAGACTGTGATCTTAGTGATCATTGCTACGTTATCACCCATTTTAATGTAACAATTGGTAAAGTCAACAGAACACTCACCAAGTCCATCGTAAACCATCGGGAGATAAGTACTCACTTCAGGTTGTTTCTTCAGTCCACCAACCTTTCAATCATGCAGCCCAATGAGCGGATACTAGCAATCGTTAATCGTTATACCCACCTCAAAGAACGCTTTTCTAGAACAATATCTGTCGAGGTGAAAGTAAAGCAAAATGTGTGTCCCTGGTATAATTTCGATAACTGGAAACTTGGGAGGATATCCAATAACCTGTTTCAGAGATGGAAAAGAAACCGAAACGACCAACACATAAAAGATCTATTGGGATATGTTAATAGAAGGTTAGCAGAAGCCAACAGACGTACCAAGTCTAAGTTTTACCAACAGCTCTTCTCTTCGAATAACCCCTAGCAGTTGTGGAGCCGAATTAATAATATCTTGGGCAACCGGTCCAGCAAACCTAGAATTCCTATACTTGAGGTAGATGGACTTCAAATAACAAATCCTGATGATTTGAGAAATGCCTTCAATAGCTTCTTTTCGTCAGTGGGAGAAAACGTCGCATGAAATCTCAACTCAGATGGGGACCACAACAAATTTAACACCATGGATTCATCAGTACGCTCAATGTTTTTAAGACCGGCATCACAAGTGGAAATAACCAACATCATCGATAGACTTGATTGTTCAAAAGCAACCGGAGTAGATGGCTTTCCGATATCTGCTCTGAAGGAGTATAAACAAGAGCTTTCCAGCATCATCTGCACTAGCTTCAATGACAGTATATCATCCGGAATCTATCCTGATTGCTTGAAAAAAGCAATAGTATATCCAATCTTCAAAGGCGGCGATCCATCCAACCCTAGAAACTATAGACCGATTTCAGATCTACCATCGATAAACAAAATATACGAGAAGCTCTTGTCATCGCGTCTACGCTGTTTTCTGGAAAGTACTGCACTATTATACAAAAAGCAATATGGATTCAGGCAAGGATCGTCAACGGAAATGGCCGCTCTGGAACTTCTAGACGACGTGGCCAGTGATGTGGATCAGAAGGGGGTAGCTGCAGTAATTTTTCTAGACCTGTCTAAAGCCTTTGACACAATTAACCATGACATGCTCCTGAAAAAGTTGTATACATATGGAATACGTGGTATTGCAAATGACTTACTGCGAAGCTACTTATCAGATCGACAGCAGAAGGTAATGGTATCCGGACACTCCAGTGATTATCAAAATGTAAATTGCGGCGTTCCCCAAGGTAGCAACATCGTTCCCACTGCTATTCCTAATCTATATTAATGATATAGCCAACCTTCGAGTATTAGGCCATCCAAGACTGTTCGCCGATGATACTGCCATTCTTTACAAAGGAAAATCTGTATCTGATTTGTACCTTGATATGCAGATTGTTATGCAACTGCTGACGGCATATCTCGAAAATAACTTGCTGTCACTGAATCCGAAGAAGACTAAGCTAATGATTTTTGGCGGTACAGAAGATCAAGGTTCATCCAATCCTACACAATGAAACAATTGAAGAAGTAGCAAGTTTTAAATATCTAGGCGTGCATATTGATAGTAAATTACGGTGGGACATACACATTCGGAAAATCATTACAAGCTGTTCATCGTTATGTGGAATATTACGAAAACTATCTAATTATGTACCGCGGCACGTGCTGCTGAAGATATATTATTCGTTTATCCATAGTCAGTATCAATATGGTATTGCTGTTTGGGGAACATCGTATAACACGTATCTTAAGGACATCCAGGTCCAGCAAAATCGATGTATCAAAGCGATATACAAATTACCATTCCTATATCCCACAAATAGCTTATATAATACCACGGAACATAGGATTTTTCCAATAAAAGGTATGTTCACTCTTCGAATATGCCTTACTATGTACAAAATCATAAATAATTTGAACCTGCATCCTAACTGGTCGTTTGCTTCTGCTATACATCAATACCGTACTCGGAACGCTCATTTGCTGCAATTAAGTGGGTTTAGAACTGAAATAGGAAGGAAACGATTTCAGATCATAGGACCGTCTATATACAACCAACTCCCCGATGACATCAAAAACGCACAACCAATCAGCCAATTTAAGAGTCGTCTAGAAGAACATGTGAAAAACAATATTGATAGAGTTATTGCTCGTTAGCTTTATTTAAATGTTTATATTATTAGAAATGTTATAACTATTATATTAGCTAGTTCCATTGCTTACCATTCTCATCGGCCCTTTTAAAGAACAACCGTTCAGTTGGGACCGTGACTGAAAATCTATGTATTGTATAACAAATTGTGATGATGAAATTGTGATGATCGAAATGATAAAATAACATATAACCTGGAACATAAGAACACATTTTGAGCATCCCTACTATGCATACGATGATAATTCGGTGCCTTTAGGAACCACTTTATACTACAGGATGTATGAAGCTTCAGAAAATCATGTTGTCTACTGTGAACTTGTTAAAATAAATGTAAACTATATACAAAACATGTGTGATAATAAATTATGATGTTCTAGGATCTCCGAACTGTACTGGAATTTGAATCAAATGGTCTACCGAATCAACCAAGGCTTCCACCCACAGCCAAAGTATCAACCCGATTATGTCCTTCGAGTATTTGTCTTTCACTTGCGTCTCAAATCCAAACATATGAGATGTTGTAAGATCTCCAAATTGTCCTGGAGTTTGAATCAAATGGTCTAACGAATCAACCAAGGCTTCCATGATGTCCCATACCGCTATATCAGCCCAATTATGTCCTCCGAGTATTTATCTTTCACTTGCGTTTCAAATCCAGGCATTTGAGATATTGTAAGATCTCCAAATTGTCCTGAAGTTTGAGTAAAATGGTCTATGGAATCAACCAAGGCTTCCATGATGCCCCCACCCACGGTATCAACTTATTTATGTCCTCTGAGTATTTATCTTTCTCTTGCGTCTCAAATCCAGGCATTTGAGATGTTGTACGATCTCCAAATTGACCTGAAGTTTTAGTAAAATGGTCTATCGAATCAACCAAGGCTTCCATGATGCCCCCAGCCACGGTATCAACCCAATTATGTCCTCCGAGTATTTATCTTTCACTTGCGTCTCAAATCCAGGCATTTGAAATGTTAAAAGATCTCCAAATTGTCCTGGAGTATGAGTAAAATGGTCTATCGAATCAACCTAGGCTTCCCTGATGTCCTCAGTCGCAGTATAAACCCTTTTATGTCCTCCGAGTATTTGTCCTTCATTTGCGTCTCAAATCCAGGCATTTGAGATGTTGTAAGATCTCCAAATTGACCTGGAGTTTGAGTAAAATGGGCTACCGAATCAATCAATGCCATGATGTCCCAAGCCGCGGTATCAACTCTTTTATGTCCTCCGAGTATTTGTCTTTCACTTGCACTTAAAATCCAGGCATATGAGATGTTGTAAGATCTCCAAATTGTCCTGAAGTATGAGTATAATGGTCTATCGAATCAACCAAGGCTTCCATGATGCCCCCAGCCACGGTATCGACCCATTTATGTCCTCCGAGTATTTATCTTTCACTTGCGTCTCAAATCCAGGCATTTGAAATGTTGCAAGATCTCCAAATTGTCCTGGAGTATGAGTAAAATGGTCGAATCAACCTAGGCTTCCATGATGTCCTCTGCCGCGGTATCACCCCAATTATGTACTCCGAGTATTTGTCTTTTACTTGCGTCACAAATCCAAACATATCAGATGTTGGAAGATCTCCAAATTATTCTGGAGTTTAAATCAAATGGTCTACCGAATCAACCAAGGCTTCCATGAAGTCCCTAGCCACGGTATCAAGAAATGTCTGCATTTAATATGTACTCTTACTTCGAAAGTATTCTGAGGATTTTCCTTTCAACATCATCTAGGTCATTCTTCTTTTCAGTTTTTTAACGTGGTGCGTTACAAGGTAATATCTATCATGGTCATATTGCCAGCTACAGGAAAATCTTGACCCAACGAATATCTTCCCAATATCCAAGTCCGTGGTATTCATGAGGATGTCGCTGAGTCGAAAGCCTCTCGATCACATCAACATTTCCTTCCCCTCCCCTAGTTGCGGTACAGATAGGCGTAGTCAGGAGTAGTTATCCTTATTCTTTTGTATTTTTTGTCTTAGTCTTGAAATCAAGGACTACACCTATCTTTGATTTCTGATAGCAATCTGGACAGAGATGGAAAAAAAAACATGAGTATTATTATTGTCCAATCTACGATGTATAACTTACAATGCAATTCTTTCATTTTTTTTACATATACTTTTACTCGAATATTTTCATATTTTTGATTATTTGTTTCCTCACAGTTAATTAAACCGAAAATTTCTAGTCTTATAACCATGTAACATTTCCCCTAAGACGCTCTTAAATAATTATTCAGCATATTTTCTTATTTTTATATTTTCATTTTTAACATATTCATATTTTCTTAGTATATTTTTTAAAAATTTTATCACATTTTCATTTTGTATCATTTCCGTATTTTCTTTTTTTCATATTTTTATATTTTAATTTTATCTTGTTTTCATAAACTCGTGTTGAAGCGATCATAATTGCATATATTTTTATTTTTTTATTTTCATGATTACATATTTGTTGTCTTGTCTTGTTGTTGCATTTTAATATTTTCATTTTTTCGCGTTTTACACCTTTGTATGCTTATTTTTATCAAATATTCAATCTTTATACTTTCATGATAATTATATTTTAGTTTCTCAAATGTTTTATATTTTCATATTTTATATTTTCATATATAATATAAATTTATTATTACATTGATTAACAAAATACAAAAATAAAGTTACAAGAAGATTGGGAGGTCGTCATTTACCTACACAGCAATAATTTTGAAAAATCAACGAAGTGTAAAGTTGCAGCTCATCCCAAAAACGAATTATTATTTGATATTCATTAAAATTTGACTGAATTTTACAAACAAGTACATTTTAAATTTATTTCGATTTAAAAGACCAATTAGATCGATTGAATATTGCGTTTATTTGCATGCTTCAAATATGTAGACGAATTAAGTCACATTTGAGTTGCTGCAACCCAAATCATGCAGCTAGGGATGACAGTGTACCGGAGTGTGAGATTTCTGCTGTAGTACTTAACGTACTGCTCCCAAAACAACTTTACGATGCCTACTGATTTTTTCGATTCAAAGAGAAAAAACCGAAATAAACCAGGTGGTAAGTGATCCTTCCTTTCTTGCGTTTAAGCAAGACATCAACCTTTTTGGATTGTTTCACCATTCTCTTCATAACTTTTGAAAGCAATGACCGTCGACTAGAGTGTGCCAATTACAGAGGGATCACCCTTCTGAACTCGGTGTACACAATTCTTCAGAACTCGGCGTATCCTGTTTAACAGACTGAGACCGCTAGAAAAGTCCTTCGTCAGCGAATAACAGGCAGGTTTTCGTGAGGTTCGATCAACGACGGATCAGATGTTTAGCCTGCGGATGATCATTGATGAATTCCGGGAGTACAACTTGCAGACTTACCAAAGTTCTTGTTGGTGTATCGGGTAACAACCCTCCTTCCCCTATGTTTTGGCGATAATGGACATAAATGTGCTTGCCTATACGTTCCATTCTAGTGTCTTCTTCCGTTCACCTCGAGGACTCCATTAGTAGGACCTGCTTGTACCAATTCGATCAATGATGATCGGATTTAACGAGACGTGCCCGAAATTCGACTTCGACTGACAAAGTGATGTTCTTAAAATTGAGGATTTTAGAGTGAAGTTTCATAAAGACAAACATACACTGTCGGATGATTATTAATGATGATTATTAATAAAGTACAACTTCTCATATGCCTGGATTTGTACTGCAAGTAAAAGACAAATACTCGGAGGTCATAATTGGGTTGGTAGCGCGTACATCATGAAAGATTTGGTTGATTCGATGGATCATTTGATTCAAACTCAAGGACAATTTGGAGATCTTACAACATATCAATTGCCTGAAACTGCGACGCAAGTAAAAGACAAATAATCAGAGGACATAATTGGATTGATGCCGCGGCTGGGGACTTCATGGAAGCCTTGGTTGATTCGTTAGATCATTTGATTCAAACTTCAAGACAATTTCGAGATTTTACAACATCACAAATGCCTGCATTTGAGACGCAAGTTAAAGACAAATACCTGGAGTACATAATTGGGGTGATACCGCGGCAGAGGACATTATGGAAACCTTGGTTGATTCGATAGACCATTTTACTCAAACTCCAGGACAATTGGGAGATTTTACAACATTTCAAATGCCTGGATTTGAGACGCAAATGAAATATAAATACTCGGAGGATATGATTGGGTTGATACCGCGGCTGTGGGCATCATGAAAGCCTTGGTAGATTCAATAGACCATTTTAGTCATACTCCAGGACCATTTGGAGACATCGCCTATGCCTGGATTTGAGACGCAAGTGAAAGATAATTACTCGGAGGACATAATAGGGTTTATACTGTGACTGAGGACATCATGAAAGCCTTGGTTGATTCGATAGACCATTTGGCTCAAACTCCAGGGCAATTTGGAGATCTTACAACATCTCAAATGCTTGGATTTGGGATGCAAGTGAAAGACAAATACTTGGAGGACATAATAGGGTTTATAGTACGGCAGAGGACATCATGGAAGCCTTAGTTTATTCGAAAGACCATTTTACTCAAACTCCAGGTCAATTTGGATATCTTACAACATCTCAAATGCCTGGATTTGAAACGCAAGTGAAAGATAAATACTCGGAGGACATAATTGGGCTGATATCGCGGTATGGGACATCATGGAAGCCTTGGTTGATTAGTTAGACCATTTAATTCAAACTCCAGGACAATTTGGCTAAGAGGTTGTGATGCCGTTTCTGGTACGGCCTCTTGCCCTCGGGGAACCGTCGACACGTCCTAGAAGAGGAACCGTCCTAAACCCCAGACTACTGGTCTATAGCCAACGGTAGTCAACGGGGTGGGCACGCAAGGCCTCTTTTAGTCCTCGAGTCCCAGGGTCGATGGAGAAAATTGGGGAGGTTTTCGGACTTGGTTACCTAAGAAATTCGGGGGTTAGTTTTAGAATTTATATTCACTTACGAAATGGATCTGTAGTTGAACAGTCGGTCGATCCTGCCGGGCGGCAGAGGGAGAAGGATGAACAGCACCAGTCGCGCAGTCGGTCGGATGGGCCCGAACGGGTAGGGCGGCACGTCGGTGACGTGGGGCGGCACAATGCGACAGACCAGTGAAAGCGGGTCACTGCGACAGTAACGACGATGAATAGGTGGCAGGCAGGTTACGGCAGTAACACTCAATCGCGTCTTGTAGGGAGGGGTAATCTTTCACCGATGAAGGGCGTCGCGTGGAAGGTGTTCACACAGAATGGCGATAAGCTGGTCAAACAAAATGGTTTCCGGCACCCGGCGTCTTTCCACGAGCCGTTGGTTTGGGCTTGCTAAAGCCGCTCGAAACGGGAACAAAAGAGTGTCCGCTCGCAACGGGAACGCAAAACTGGTTGACGAGATTAAATGGTCGCTTACGGAAGGTCGCCTCTCTAAACGAGTCGCTGGTTCGTGCTTGCAATCGCCGCTCGAGAGCGAAGGACAGAGTAGGCTGCACTGCTATTTGGTAGGGATCCAATCGTAATGGCGGCAACGGCGACCAACGTCGTTCCGGCTTCGGTAACCGACTTGGTCCGGAAACTAGGGCCGGAGCCTTCTTCGTACTAAAACTTGCTGCACTATCTCGGCACTACCACGTTATCGGTCCAGTATCGTATGGCTGTTAGCTTATTCGCTTGACTTCAATTACTCGATCTTTTCAGAAACACTTTTTACGATCCGCTTGGGCGTACAGTCTATGATCGAAGACCTCTTTTCCCTCGTTTTTCGCGCGAACCCTCTAGATCGATCCGTTTTCCTCCACGTTCCTTCCGCCATCCCTCGTAGCCGTGATTTGTCATCCCGTTGGCTACCAAAATCCATCCACCGGAGGATTTATTTTTCTGCCCAACTTGGTAGCAATGCCACACGCGAATAGGGTTCTAAAACCTAGCCCTCCTTCCGAAAGTAACCAAGCAGTGAAAATCGCAAGTAAAATATTTTCTCTTTTGCAATGAATAACTTGTAACTTTTATTGTTACAGTTGGTGAAAAAACTGAGAAAATCGGTTGAAAAATCACTGAGATATAGCCATTTGAAAATTTAGTTACAACGATTTTCTGAACGAATGAATCCTCGTGTTAATAATCAAGCAAAATATTAGAATCCGATTTATTCAATTATAAAGAACCTACAAGATACACGAATTTTATTCAGGGACTGCATGTAAGAAAGGCGACCGCCGGTAGTACATTGTTCCATTTCTAATTCGATGCAACGTACAGTTGCCAGTGAGGGCAAAAAAGAGCATTTGAATATTTAAACACTTCGTCGAGATGTTTTCCTCCCATCTACCCCAAAATAACGAAGAAACGACCGCGGAGTGGAATGGTAAATAGAGTACATCCATCCTGTTCTGCATTGATAACTGAGAAAAGAATGCTGATGGAGAGAAGACAGGTTCATCACCGAGCATTCCAGACGATGCCGCAAGGTGCGTTGTGTCAGCGCCGGTAAGAAAGCAATGAACTGAATATCTGATGATAATGGAACGGAGGACAGCTGCTTTTCTGGTAATCCTCTTTAAGGGACGTAATCTTAATCTACGTCGACCGAAACTGTGAACCATGAATCCCATTACAAGCGACCACGTTTCAGTATAATTTTTCTGAATATAGCCACAATTGCCTGGGGCAGAGAAAAAATAAGCATCGACGATGCGTTGAATGTACAAACTAGCAAAGTTTTTCCCCGACAATAATGGTTTCTGTTTATATTTCCTTTTTGCAGCTTCCTGTTAACATAGCCCAATGGAGTGTATAATTTGATATTAACAACTTTCTTTTATGTTCGATATTCGATCCTTTACGAGGCATACGGCTACCATCGAAAGGTTGTTTGTAAAACTAGTTTCATCCTATCCGCAGTATTAATTGCATTCGGAATTGCTTGCACTACACGCTAGGGTCGTTCAATGGAACGTTGGTTTTATATGTCAGTTTAATGGTAGCGGGTAACCATTATCTTGTTTGCAAGCGTAAGTAATGAAGAACATTCGTCAATATGATGAAGTTGCTTGACAAACAGCTTCATCCTTAAGATATAAGTTCGTATAAGTTATTATTGAAAGTAAAAGCCTCAAGCACTTCTTACCTTTCTTTTTAGAAAATTTTTGGCTTATCTTGAATGCTTACGGTGCTTTTAAAGATCAAAGTATTTAAAGAAAGATTAGGCTGTCATTCATACTTTATCTTTTATTAGCTTTTTTATAAGAAGAATATTATGAAATCATGCTTATGTAATTATTTCGCATTTCCTCCTAACACCCACTCGGTCCCCACTTAATTTCGCTTTCCTTATTTAAATTCATTTGACAAAGCACCCTTCACATAAACCGAGGTTGTAAGCAATCTGCAAACAACATTTTATATGAGACAATTCGCTGACATTTAGTGGCACGGTGATAAAGAGCGGTCGTAAAAAGCTTTACAAGGGTCAGCCCTGCAGCACCCAGAAGAAACATGAAACCAAAGCTCTTGAACTCGGTATACACATGCATCCACATAGCCCCAGGTACAGTCACATCCGTTGAAAAATGTACAAAATTGGGCTACCCTCGGAGGAACGTGTAATCGATACATTCTGGAGATTGTTGTCACATGCACCAAATCGAAATATCTCCCAGCAAGTGCCAGAACAGGGCCAATGGGAGCAATTCCCACAGCATTCTCCGCAAGCTCTTTGTCTTGGTACGCGACGATGTGGAAGTAATGTTGCCCCTTCGGTCCTAGCTGCAGACAATCCAGCCCCATCGACTTCTGCTACAGTGGTTCAATTGTTTGTTATTTATGTATCGAAAGTCAGTTGCTTTTCTTTTATTCTAGGAACGTATCGTGCCTTTCTGGTTGAATAGAAAAATATCTACAAATTGATCGTGTTTTCTTTGCGATATGCAACCATAATATAGGAGACACCATATTTAGCATAACAATTCAAGCACATATATATATATATATTCATTTTTTATGAATATGGAGGAAAGAAGTTTGTTTCTCGCAATACAAAATAAATCATAAAAGAAGTTAATCAATCTTTTATGTTACAATTTGGAAAACATGCTGGTGCATGGACTCTCTTATAAACTAAGTAAATCGCAGACACCTTTCGGCCCAATGGAATTCAAATTTGACATTTTCTAAAGAAAAAATGCTCTGGAGATGGGATCAACCCGATTGCAAACTGTTTGGAATTTCTTTTGGTCTGTCCAATGAAAAATATTGGCCACTTGAAGATGTCCAATGAAAAAAAGGTTCTTTGTCCAGACATATGACGTACATTATTAGGAATTGTGAAAGGAATAAGGGTTTGTCAACTAGAACGCCACTACATATCATGAACAAACAGTACTACGAGTTTTCACTCACCCACTGCTGATCCGGAAAGGTAACTTGAAATAAGAAAGAACAGCCTATAGCCTTTCCGTATACTTATTATACGAGAAAAGCAAAAAAAAATCAAATTCCTGGTCTTCTGCCGATAAAGGTAGTAGAAATCGATTAGATGCTTGAGTGCATGCTGCGCATCGCGGAAATGTTGAGTTTCTGCAAGTTTGCATTCGACAAATTATCAGTACTAAGCAGCGTTTCTAAAAAATAATTTTTCACTGGACTGAATCGACAGCTTGCATACTGGATGAGATATCAGCTAGGTATCGAACTACTGCAAGACGATTATTTCCTCAAGAATTAGAGGACATTGAAAGCCAAAACAGAGAAGCAGCAATACAAATTATGTAGGGGAAATGTTCCGATCTCCATCTCACTGTACATATATCCATTATCCATCTCATCGCAAAACAAAGAAATACGGCACCAAATTCGTCGCTTCTTTATGTCAACATGCGTGCTCACTGCTGAAAAAAATTACAACAATAATAAACAAACCAAATTCCTTTCCATTGCTTTGTTTTTGATGGGATGGAAATAGGAGCTATGAGATGAAGTGGCAAACCGTTCCCCTATTACAATTGTTATTATTGATGAAGGTGGCGAAGAATAATCATAGTTTTCGTTTAGTTGAAACAGTAAATGCATAAATCTAGACCAACATTTGAAAAGGCCGTAACAGCCAACAATTCTAGGCTAACATTTGAAAAGGGCGTAACAGCCAAAAATCATTCCTTCTGATTCTTCGTCTACGTATATAACTATATATGAAGAAAAAGAATCAGAAGGAATAAATTTTGGCTGTTACGCCCTTTTCAAATGTTGGTCTAGAATTATTCCTTCTGATTCTTCGTCCACATATAGAGCTATATATGTAGAAGAAGAATCAGAAGGAATAAATTTTGGCTGTTACGCCCTTTTCAAATGTTGGTCTAGAAATATTAGATTGGTAAAGGCGCTTCAAATCTTGTGATCAACATTTTTTGTTCGAGGTACTACTTCATGCAGTGAGATGTCCATGTTTTTAATCACAGTAGCCCATTTGTCATAGTTAAGAAGAAGCAAACCAAAATAATAAATTTGACATACAAGACATCGACCGAACACTTTAAGCAAAATCCGGGTTACTATGTGTGCGGCATGGGCTAAGGATAATCAATGCATACACTCAACCTTGTACAGTGTGCTGAACGGTCACACCTTATGAATGTACCTTGCACGCTGTCGACATGGCGACAGATCGACACAACGCATCACACGCTTACGCGCGAAGTCACATTCGGCAAGCGCCTCTGCAAGCTGCATTATTTTCCGGTAGCATAACAACAGGTAAGTCGCCATTTTATATATAATAAGTATAAACTCCATGCGCTGGGTTATTCCTCGTATGCGAAAGTGCACATTTTGGCGATCCTGCCAGGAGCAATTAAATATTGACTTGATTCCCAAAAGTTAGAAGGAATAACCCAGACGCTAGCAAATCAGCCCAACAAATGAACTCCATTTTCTTTTTTTCAATAAGAGCTAACTTTAAGTCTTGATACGCTTACCTTCGTAATCTGACGATGCAAAACAAAAAAAAGTTCTTAGCGTGACGGGATGTCCGCATCAACTAATTACCTCAGTGTTAAAAGAAATCAGTCCTTGGCGTGACGGGATGTCCGCATTACCAAATAACCTCGGCGAAACAAAAAGATCAGTCTTGGGCGTGACGGGATGTCCGCAAAACTCGCGCTTACTATTGCGAGGCATTTGATTTTTACAATTGATCCTTGGCATGATAGGAAATCTTTAAACAAATGTCCTTAGGACGCCCACAAATGTCCTGGGTGTAACGAAATGTCAATTCAAACAGGCGTGACGGGATGTCCGCGACAACAAATTGTTGAGCCGTCCGTATAAAAGTCCACGGCGTAACAAAGTGTCTTTGTGACAAGTCCTAGGCGTGACAGGATGTCCGCATGATTTCAAATTATCTTGATTGTGGAACACAATCTTTGGCGTGACGGGATGTCCGCAAAACCTGCTCCAATGTGTAATAAAACCTCCAAGCAAGGTTCTTTGATGTCACTGCCCACTTGATATCCTCTATGTCATTATCTTCAAAAAAAAAAAATTATGTTCTAGTTAGATGGAAAAAACCCTTGCACCCATTGAAATTATCCTTTAAAATACATACATTCGCCCTGTAATAGGAAACATTATGCTTGACTAAAGTTCGAGTGCTCGTTAATTGTGTCTATTCCAGATCATATAAGTAATTGTTTCCAAACAACATGTCAAGTAACGGGAGATATGTCCGAGCGCCCGAGTACCTCTACTCACAATCCAGCGATAACGAGTGCGAGCAGGGAACCTCTCCGACGATGAACAACATTCACGATTCGGATAACGAGTCCGTTGATAACCGAAACGACATTGACCTTTGCTCCGATTTCGTTCATCCAGTCGTGTCTGGAGTTCAAGGCCAAGGTCTCGACAACATTCAAGATACCGTTAGTCAGGCCATCGATCCCTCCGCTGCATCTGGAAGCAGTAAGACTTCAACGGACAGCAACGAACAGCGACTCCAAAGGATGGAAAACGCACTGTTCGACATCAACAAAGCAATCCACTCTATGCAAACGACACGAGCCACACCGTATATCCCTGACGCTCGGGTGACATCGCTTTGCCTAGTATTCGTTGGGACAACATAAAACCATTCCCATCCGGAGTACCAGCGAATAAGATGTGGGAAGAAGTGCACCGGTACATCGACAATTTTGAAATTGCTGCTTCCCTGAGCAATGCCAACGATCCAGTTCGAAGAACGCAGTTGCTCTTTCTATCGGTTGAGGACGAATTGCAAAATATCGTCAGAGCGGCTAAATTAAAACCGAGTTTGAACGATGCAGGATGTTACCGTAATTATGTCGACAATATCGAAAACATTTTCAGTCGATGACGGACTCAGCGGCCGAACATGAAGCCTTCTCGAACATGCGACAGGATAGATCTGAATGAGCAATCGCTTTCCACGCTCGATTAACGGCAAAAGTTCGACTTTGCGGATACAGCTCAACAGATCAAGACCGATTTGTAAGGGCGCAGCTGTTGAAAGGTCTGAGGAATAGAGAGTTGGTTAAGGCTGCAAAAACATACGGACACGACACTAACTACATAGTGCAAGCAGCTACTCGTGACGAAGCCTATGAAGCGGAGACAGCATTCCAAACATCATCTCAGCCTTTTGAACAGTATGCCATCAGCCGTGTACAATGACAGTCCCCACGACAACCGTCATATCGTGAGTCATCCAGCAAACGACCAAGGCCGGGAAGAATGGTAGACAGAACAGAGTCTAAACAGGAACTGCAATTCATGCGGCGAACGTGGACATTATGCCGCTGCTTGCCGCCAATCCCGGATCCGTCATCTCCAAATCAAATCCAATGATTCACCGACACGCGACAATAACATCGACCATGCCCAGGTATTGAACGATTAATTAATAATAACGCAATAAAAGTTGAATTTCTTTCCTAAAAAAATATATATGTATAGTTTGATTTGTATATAACTTATATATGTACAATTTTAGCATGTAAACACACTTTCTCTCGAAGACGTGTTGGTCACCTGTCAACTAGGTTCATCAAGTGCAGTCCAAATGCTTGTGGATTCTAGGGCTGATGTCAATGTAATCGGTGGCAGAGATTGGTTACGTCTCAAGCAAGAACATTTGTCGGGCTTAGCTGACTTGAAAATAGTAAAAATGCTATGAAGAACATTCGTGCATTCCTATGGTCGTGGAGTGTGCATTCGAAGCAGAGATAGTGGCGATTAATCATCGCGGATCAGCTACTAAAGGGATATTTCACGTGATTTGCGGCGGAACGAGATCACTACTTGGTCGTTCAACGGCAAGCGATATGGGGCTTCTACATGTTGCAACTGCCAACAGTCTTGAGGATGCTGGTGAACGGGTTACATTCCCAAAAATGCCTGGAGTAAAAATCAGATTCAGCGTTGATGATAAAGTTCCACCTGTGAAGAATGCCTATTATAACGTGCCAGCAGCTTTCCGTGAGGCAGCGAAACTAAATTTAGAGGAAATGGAATCGCATGGCATTATCGAGAAGGTAACAAACGCTCCAAACTGAATAAGTGGGATGTCCGCAGTCGCCAAGGGAAAGAACGACTTTCGATTGGTGGTCAATATGCGAGCCCCGAATAAAGCTATCAATCGAGAGTATTTCCGGCTACCATTAATCGAAGAGATGAAGGTGAAGCTCCATGGGTCGAAGTATTTCAGCAAACTTGACCTCAGCAATGCGTTCTATCATCTCGAACTGCACAATGAATCTAGGGATATCACCACATTTTTGTCAGAAAATGGTATGTGCCTACAAACATGTCTTTAAAAAAACTAATGTTCAGTAATCTTATACAACTTACAAACCTCATTAAAATTTCCCAGGTATGTATCGGTTCACCAGGTTGATGTTCGGGGTAAACTGCACCCCCGAAATCTTCCACAGAGAGATGACGCGTATTCTTAAGGGCGTGGAAAACAAAATAATTTATATCTACGATGTACTCATCTTCGCGGATTCTCTTGAGGAATTGCGTAAAACTGTCTGCGAAGTCTTGAACATACTGAGGGTGAACAACCTAACGCCTAATACCGCAAAATGCGAGTTTGATAAGACGCGAATTCAGTTTTTGGGACATGAGCTTGACGAAAATGGGTACCACGTAGACAATGCTAAGATAAAAAGCATACGTAATTTTCGGGAACCTGCTACAATTTCAAAGTTGCGTAGCTTTCTCGGATTGGCATCGTATATTAGTCCGCACATTAAGAATTTTGCGGACATCACCAACCCTTTATGGGAGATAATTACCGCCAAAACATGGGAATGGGGACAACGGCAGAGCTTGCCTTTCAATAAGGTTAAGGACAAAATAGTACTCTCTTGTGTGTCTCTAGGATTCTTCTCAAAGAAGAAGAATAAAACGATCCTTTATACAGACGCCTCACCGGTGGCACTAGGTGCGGTCTTAGTGCAAGAGGATGTACATGATCAAGCAAGAATCATCAGTTTGGCATCTAAGGCCCTTACAACCACGGAAAGAAAATATGCTCAAAACCAACGCGAAGCTCTCGGTGCAGTTTGGGCCGTTGAGCATTTTTCGTATTTTTTACTTGGCAGGCAGTTTACATTGCGCACAGATGCTCAGGGGGTATCATTTATCCTCAACCGTACACGCGAGGAATCAAAACGGGCATTGACACGAGCTGACGGATGGGCATTAAGATTAAGTCCATACAGCTACACAGTTGAATACATTCGAGGGTCAGATAACATTGCTGATGCTTCTTCAAGGTTATATGTGGGAACCGACGAGTCATTCGACGATGACTGTAGTCCTTGGGAGATTGCAACCCTGGAAGCCAATGGTGTCGATTTCATCACCGACGATGAAATCAAAAATGCCACAGCGGACGATCGAACTCTTCAAGCAGTCATGGAAGCTTTGTACTCCGAATGTTGGCCGAAACACTTGCAAACATATCAGCGTCTGGAAGACGATTTGTCCATACGAGAAAGCATGTTGGTGAAGACGGGATGCGTGGTGATTCCAGAGGCGCTACGTCAACGTGTACTGCACATTTCGCATCAGGGTCATCCATAGGCGGCCAAGAATAAAAGTATCCTACGACAACGAGTGTGGTGACCCGGCATGACCAGTGACGTCGAGAAGTGGGTGGATTCTTGCTCTTCATGTGCGTTGAACGGTAGAACAGAGAAGCCTACCCCAATGCAGCGCATCCTTGCTCCGAAAGCGGTCTGGGAAACAATAGCGCTGGATTTCAATGGACCTTTCATCAAATTCGGTGGCATTTCCATCCTCGTCATAGTTGATTACCGGTCGAGGTTTTTGCTTGCTAAACCGGTAAAATCTACTAGTTTTGAGAACACCATAAGAGTTTTGGAGGACGTTTTCGACACAGAAGGTTTTCCAAAAACGATAAAGACGGACAACGGCCCGCCTTTCAACGATGAAGAATACAAACGCTATTGTTCGGAAAGATCAATTACACCAATCTTCTCCACGCCTTTATTCCCGCAACAGAACGGGCTCGTGGAGAGCTACATGAAAGTAGTTAATAGAGCTATGACCAATGCAGCAATCAGCAAGGCGAATTATGTTGAAGAACCAGAGATGCATCTGAACACGAGAACGCGTGTTCGTGTTCAAAACGTTCTGAACACTGCACACTGTTCAAGAGCACTGACCTAACTTAGCAACTTGTATCCAAGGAAAACAAATTCAAGCGACAGCATGCTACACATTTTTCGGCTAGTAATGGAACACGTGGGCATCTAACGGATAGAATTCAAGCATGCTCGTATGTTTTTGCATAGTTCCAAATCTAAGGAATCTTAGTTACCATGATCGTTTTGCTTGCGTACCAACCCAGTGCACACTGAACTGTGTTCAGAGTTCAAAACTAAGAACACCAAAGCGCGCTCTTGGCTCATGTTCTGTTCAGGATGCATCTCTGTGAAGAACTACGCAAAGCAATTCACGCCCATAATGCTGCGATCCATAGCCTAACCAAGTTAGCTCCCGAAGAAATCATGTCTGGTCGGAAAATAAAACGAGGATTACCATTACTTGACTTCGAAAAAGTGTCGGTAGATGATGAATTGTTATCCGAACGAGATCGGGAATCTAAGTTGGCAGCGAAAGAGCGCGAGGACAAAAGACGAGGTGTACGGCCCTGCCGAGTACAACCAGGAGACATGGTGATAGTAGAGAGACATATGCGAGGCAGGAGGAATCGCGTTTCTTCCCGAAGAAGTATACGGTCACTGAAGACAATAATGGCAGTTTGACACTCAATAACGAAGAAGGCCAAGTTTTGAAACGGCTTATTTCTCAAACCAAGAAGGTGTCTAATTGGCGTACAGAAAGACTAGCAAGCAACTCCGATCATCAACCAATGACCTCGAATGCAGAAGCGGATGTCCCAGTGAGAAAAAGGAATGCTTCAACGTACCTGAAAGATAACATCCGATCTACAGAACAAGACTCATAATTGCAGTAGACAAGATTTCGAAAAAAAGAATTATCATCAGAACAAATTATTCTTTTCCACACTATACATAATTTAAATTTGAGATATGTTTTTCTTCCAAACGTTAGTTTGCTCACCTAATCTTTCCTTGCATGCATACTGCAGTTTATCAGGATCTCCCTACCTCTGCCAAGAAAACACATTCATCCGCCAAGACAGAAATTTGAAGGCATAAAATACGGGGGGAAAACCTAATAACTGGAACCGTAAACACTCAAATATTATATTTTTTTTACGAAAATGGAAAAAACTACCCGAATGCAGTTCCAACTGATAATGTAATAATATAAACATGGAAAAATGTTCGTATGTGTTTTAGTATTTGACGTTTGTCGGAGGTTTCTTCGTTTAAATACTGTAGAACAAAAACAATGTGAGTGGATGGTGCTACATATTTCGTGATGCTCGTTTTCGGTTTCCTACCACGGTTCACGTTAGTTGGTAGATCATGTGAAAATTTCCCAGTATTGTTAGTAATAACAGGTAATTACTGAACAATATACAATATTTGCAGGGTATTTAATGTTGATGTTTTCCACCAAGACAAATTCATCTGTCAAATCAGCTGAATTTGAATACTTTTTCTTTTTTTTTTAAGTGATTATTGACAGAACTTCCCCCGCGGGAAAAAAGAGTGCAGTTAAGCACACTAAAATAAATTTTTAGTCAACTTTTAGACAACAAGGAAATTGCGGGAAAAGCACAACAACACTCAGAAAAAATCTTCAGACTTTTTATGTTTTATTCGGCGGCAGAGAAAAAACGCAAAATTACTTTTTAATGAAGAGTTTTATTACGGGTATCATTTTTTTCTGGGAAGAGGGGAGATGTGCGGCATGGGCTAATGATAATCAATGCATACACTCAACAGTGTACAGTGTGCTGAACGGTCACACCTTATGAATGTACCTTGCACGCTGTCGACATGGCGACAGATCGACACAACGCATCACACGCTTACGCGCGAAGTCACATTCGGCAAGCGCCTCTGCAAGCTGCATCATTTTCCGGTAGCATAACAACAGGTAAGTCGCCATTTTATATATAATAAGTATTAACTCCAAGCGCTGGGTTATTCCTCGTATGCGGAAGTGCACACTATGGTTGAATCATGTTGTTCAAAAATGCTGTATGGGATAACGGCGCCATTAGCGTTCAAATGCTTTTACTCTTGCGACGCAATCAAGCAATTGTCGGGTCGTTTATCTTCCTTTTCTCTAGAAAGAGCCTAAAAGACAAACGACAATCGTTCCTACTTGATAAAATTATGTTTTCGTTTAATCATTTTTAAGCGCCTCACTCTCTTTTCACCTCAATTTTCAGTGAGCAATTACAATTGTATGACCGAAACGGGATTCGAACACCAACAAACATTATGTTAGGATGCGCTCATTCTAGGCACATCGAATGTGGGTAGGTTGTTTGTTCCATAAAGGCAACTTACTCACCAGTACTTTTTTTCAATAAACTAAAAGAAACTGAACTAAACTAAAAAAAGAAAACTACTTTCATTGACTTTTCTAACACGATTAGTAAATAAGTGTTATATGCAGAGGGGGTATACAACATTCTTTCTTCATCGAGGTAGGTACTTGGAATACCACGCGTCTCCATATTGATCAAATATTTGCAAATTCTATCAACCATTGCAAGGCCTTGGGATAAAGCAAACCTTGCAAAGCAAATTCGCACTTTCTGATAAAAAATAATAAATATTTGCCTACATATTTTTTACCAATTTGATTTGATCTACTACCGTGGAGCGTTGAGCGCAGGACTACTGCTTCTGAACCTCGTCTCACAGCTCCTATGTTCACCAAAAAAAAAGCAATGGAAAAGGAATTTGATTAATTTTTATTTAAGATTTATTTGAGTAGCAAAAAGAGCGACAAGTTTGGTGCTGTATTTCTTTCTTTTGCTATGAGATGTACCTGGGGCATCGAAGTCCGTACACTTAAGCGCTGCAGGAAATGTAAAAGTCTCTAGAAAATACGAATCAAATGTACGCAAAAAAAACGTTCCCGAATTCGTGAACCAGCAAAAATACACCGTGATTTAATTCATGGATTCAGGAACACCAGTCACGTTTCTAGAACGTTCCAGAAAATGTGACTGTGTTCCCGAATCCGTGGCTGTTGTTCACGAAAAAATACACCGTGAACTTGTTAGTTCACAAATTCATGAACGCTTTTTTTTGCGTGTGCACATAAAACATTCTTCGTCGACACAGGTGCACAAAGGCCCCTATTTTTGAAGTGTTTCACTTTTATGCATTATAAACTAAGAAAAATATGATAAAATAATTAATTAAATCATTTCCTCCTGAATCGAAATCCGTATAGCTATTTTCGGGATAGCAATTTTCGGGAGAAGCTTCAGGAGAAATTGCAGAGTTCCTAGTAGAAGGTATACAAACTACAGTTCTCGTGCTTTCCGAAGT
This sequence comes from Armigeres subalbatus, assembly GCF_024139115.2. Taxonomy (NCBI): domain Eukaryota; kingdom Metazoa; phylum Arthropoda; class Insecta; order Diptera; family Culicidae; genus Armigeres; species Armigeres subalbatus. The sequence continues at coordinate 163,361,324 of NC_085139.1, forward strand.
AACTTTCTAAGGATTCTCTGGATTAATTCCTAAAAGAATTCTTGTAATATCACGTATAGTTAATTAATTACAATTATAATTTAATATTATATTTGAAAGCACTCTGAAGAAATTCCTGAATTGCTTTTTTAATGTTCGTGCAGGAACTTCCGGAACAAATTCTCGTAAGAATTCCCATAATTCTTTGTGCGAGTTTCTAAATTTCCTATAAAAGATCAATCCAGAATTTTTGGGGGACTCTTGCGATGAAATCTCGGTACTTTTTTATTATTTATAAATTTTTGAAAGCAATCTTCTACTTGAAACTTATTTCCCACAGTTCTACCAGCTCAAGATTCTTCTTCCAAAATGAATCCTTAAAAAGGCTTATGAAAATTGCTGTAGTGTTTTTTAGTTAACCATTTGCAAGGATTACTGGAGGGTATCTTCTAAAAAAAATGTTCCGGTGGCTTTATACGGCCATTAAATATAGACGTTACAGGAGGCTGATCGGCCAGCGGTGGTGGCATGGTGGAGTTGGTCAGCGTGGGCTAATTTTATGCATAAAAAATTCTCCGAATTTTATTTGGAAGCTCCCAGGAGCTCTCCAAGAAGCTCCTCCAGGAATTCTTAAAAAGGTCCCTCCAGGAGCTCCCTGTGGATTTCATCCAAGAACTCCTGCGGAATTTCCTCCAGGAATTCATACGAAAGCTCTTCAAGGATTTCTTTCGGAAGTTCTTCCAGGAATTCCTTCGGAAGTTCCTCCAGGAAGTTTGTTACCTGCCCAGTACTCTCACAGTTATCTGGCGTAAGCTGATATTGAAGCTTCTAATGTCTACCGTTCAAGATAGAAGTATCGGTTATCCTACCATGTGAAATCACCACTCTGACATACACCACAACAGAACAAATCAACAGCTGCTGTGTACAGTCCCTTTTTTTTTTTTTTTTCTTCCTAAACAATGGAGGGGGAATCTGCTCAACAGACATCCTGGGTTGACCAGGAAGTGCTGGGTTAGGGGCCACCTCCAATGAGGGAGGCAGGACTGCATCCCCGACCAGCTAAACCGTTTCCATTGCCGCCAAGCCCATCGTCCCTTCGGTACAATCAGAAAGTAATGCTTTAAAGGGGGTCCAGTGCATAACGCACCCTCGAGGTTAGCTGCGTGTCCTTGCAGCATCGAACATCGTGACTCGCTTTTTTAGAAGAGCACCATGGTGTCGTGCCAGCGCATTGCCGGCTTTCCAGGTGGCCTTACCACGCCCTATGTCCTCGGAAGGTGGGCAGGGTCGACTTCGCGCCTGCTTCCCTCTGCACGACTGGTATCAAGAATGATGATGCCGCGTGCACCCCAAATTGACCTTTCTGCGATAGGGCCTATTCGCCAGCACACAGAGGGACTTGCCGACGCGGTGCCTACGCCTGCCCCAGCCTTGATGAGGACCCCTTTCCGTCCTCGGGCTCGGATCCCGCCCGGTTGACCGACGCTGCGAAAGCGACGATACCATGTTGTTCTTCACGCGGCCATTTGTTCGATAAAAGGATCGAGTTCGACCACAGGGCACCGGTATGACCCATGAAGCTGACTCCGAACCCTTGGACCACCTCTTATTTGCGCCTGAACTAGCCATTCCTCGAGTCCACGCGCCACCTTCTGTGTAGCTCCGAGACGATTTGGACGATAGCCGATAAAACGGCGTTCCAGCCAACTTCATCTTTACACATCCTCCGGACTAGGTTGTCCGGGGTAATGTCCAGACCACATGTGGCAAGCATGTGGTCACGCATTGTGCGAAAACGCGGGCACACGAACAACACGTGTTCCGCCGTTTCCTCTAAACCTACGCACACCGGACACTCGGGCGAGGCCGAGTGTCCGAACCGGTGTAGGTACTGTCTGAAGCAACCATGGCCTGTAAGGACCTGGGTCAGGTGGAAAGTGATTTCCCCATGGCGCCTCTTGACCCACGTACCTATCTCCGGTATCAACCTATGTGTCCATCTACCCTTAGTGGAACTGTCCCACGCACGCTGCCATTTGACCATTGAGGCCAACCTGACAGTCCTACGGATGCCTCTCGTGCCGCGCATTTCGAAGCACTCTATGTCTTCACCGATAACTATGTCGATAGGCATCATACCGGTGATGACGCAAAGTGCATCGTGCGACACGGTACGGTACGCGCTCGCAACTCTTAGGCACATGAGCCTATACGTACTTTCTAACTTCGTTCTGTAGCAGTTAATACGCAGGGCCGTGCCCCAAGCTGGCCCCCCATACCTCAGTATGGACAGAGCAACGCTAGCCAGAAGCTTGCGCTTGCTGGCATAAACCGCAGAGCTATTGGACATCATCCGGGAAAATGCCGCTATAGCTGTGGAGGCACGCTTGCAGGCGTAATTGACGTGGCTACCAAAGGTGAGCTTATCGTCGATCATTACCCCCAAGAGTTTGATGGAGCGTTCAGAGATGACCGTGCAGTTGCCTGCCCTTATCACCGCTTGTTGCTCCGACTTTCGGTTGTTAACAACAACCACCTCAGTCTTGTGGTGAGCCAGTTCTAACTTCCTGGAACTCATCCACTCCTCCACAATTGCGATCGAGTGGGCTGCAGTCAATTCCACCTCTTCGATCGATTCGCCGTAGACCTCCAGCGTAATATCGTCAGCAAAGCCGACGATTGCCACGCCCACCGGGAACTTCAACCTCAAGACACCGTCACCGACACCGCCGTTCCATAACACCGGACCCAGTATGGAACCTTGCGGAACCCCTGAGGTTATGTCAACGCACTTCCGACCCGCCTCCGTGTCGTATACCAGTACTCGATTCTGGAAGTAGCTTCCGAGAATCTTGTACAGGTACTCGGGAATTCCAAGACGCAGGAGCGCATCTGCAATAGCTGCCCAACTGGCACTATTGAAAGCATTCCTCACGTCGAGAGTCACTACTGCACAATAGCGAACTCCTCTCCTCTTACGCTGGATAGCTATCTCCGCGGATTTGGTAACCGACAAGATAGCGTCTACGGTCGACTTACCCTTTCGGAAGCCAAACTGGTTACTCGATAGACCATCCGCACCCTCCGTGCGTATCAACAACCTGTTGAGGATGATCTTCTCGAGCACCTTCTCCGCCGTGTCAAGCAGGCATATTGGTCTATATGCCGACGGATCCCCCTGTGGTTTTCCCGCTTTTGGCAATAGGACCAAGCTCTGCCTTTTCCATGCTTCAGGGAAGACTCCCTCGTCCAGGCATCTCTGCACAACAGATCTGAACATCTCGGGAGCCTCGGCAATGGCCGCTTTGATGGCCAGGTTCGGAATACCATCCAGTCCTGGCGCCTTACCTACACTAAGGGACTGTGCAATCCCCGCAAGTTCCGCCACCGTTACTCTTCCCTCGTCGGCCACCCTGGCCCGTGGCAGCTCCACAAAGGGAGGCCAGAGACTTGGGTCGTGACGTGGGAAGAGCCCCGCGATGATCCTCTCCAGCATCTCTGGAGACCGCTCTGTAGGGGCCATCGCCCCACGTGTCTTGGCCATTACGACCCTATAGGCGTCACCCCATGGATTCGCGTTGGCACTTTGACACAGGCCCTCGAAGCAGGCTTTTTTGCTTGATCTAATCTCAGTCTTCAGAGCGGCTCTAGCAGCCACGAACGCCACCCGTCGTTCAACACGCTCCTCTTCTGTGCGTGCTCGCTGCATCCGCCTCCTTGCCCGTAGGCAGGCGCGGCGCAGGTTCGCAATTGCTTGAGTCCACCAGTAAGCCGGTGGTCTCCCAATCCTAGGGTGGACTTTCCTAGGCATGGTGGCATCGCATGCACGCGAGAGTACTGTTACCAGCTGCTCGCCGCTCAGACCGAGAGTATTGTGCTCGCGGCGGAGCGCTTCCTTAAACACCTCGTCGTCGAAGTATGATGTCTTCCACATACGAGGACTAGGCCTCGCCCCTTCTTCCGTCCGCTGAATGCTGGTCGTATAGTCGATACTGTAGCGAACCGCCAGGTGGTCGCTGTGAGTGTAGCCATCATCTACCCTCCAGTTCGAACTAATCGTTTGGCCAGGGCTCCAGAACGTAACGTCGATAATCGACTGGGCACCGTTCCAGCTGTAGGTACTTTTGGTACCGACATTAGCCAAGTCCACATCCAACATGACCAGTGATTCCAGCAGGATCTGCCCCGTTGATTCGTGGAACGGCTTCCCCATTCCACGGCCCAAACGTTGAAGTCCCTCGCTATAATCACCGGCCTACGCCCCATCAAGTTAGCCGTCAAACATTCGACCGAACTGCTCGATCGACCATCCAGGAGGCGCATAGCAGCTGCAGAAGAAGAACCCGTTGATTTTGGCAATGGCGAAGCCCTCGTGTGTCGAAGACACCAACTCTTGGACTGGGTACTTCCCCGTTTTCCATATCACCGCCATTTTAGACCCATCGGTGACCCAATTACCGTTCCTGGGGGGTACCCGGTAAGGATCTGCTATGATGGCGATATCCATTCAACAACTGTCTGACACAACAGTTGCTGGGCTGCATCACAGTGGTTAAGGTTTAGCTGCGTTACCTGCACTGTGATTTTGCAGCACGCTTAAACGCCGGGCACTTCGAACCCCCCATGGGATGCTTGCTGTTCGCAGCTTTGCTGGAACAGATCAAACAGTTGGGAGGGTTCGTGCAACATTGTGCCTTATGTCCCTCCAATCCGCAGCGTCGACAGAGCTTGCTTCTGTCAGGGCCTTTGCAGTCCCATTGCTTGTGCCCCGGTTCCAGGCACTTGAAGCAAACTTCTGGTTGCTCATATATGCCCACAGGGCATACCGACCACCCCACCTTGACGCTCCCTAACTTGACTACCTTGGAGGCGTCCGCTGCAGGTAGCCGAACCAATGCTACCTGTGTCCCTGCCGGACCTTTCCGTAGCCGAACGGCTGCGGTGGACGCCTCCACTTCGCACTGTCGCCGCAGTGCCGTGACGAGCTCTTCGACTTCGGTGATCTCGTCCAGGTCTTTAACCCTTAGATTCACCTCCGTCGTGAGTGCCCTCACCTTGACCGTCTCGCCTAGGACTTCCTGTGTACAGTCTCTGGCCTTACCAAACCTGCACACTACTCATCGCATAAGTATCACACGGTGCTAAACTAACAGAGAATGAGTTACAAATGCATACGAAGCAGCATCCGTATTAATATGGAGATGGGCTGGAATCCTGACGCTCCTCGTTTGTCAATCTCTGAATTTCTTAGGATAATCTGCTCTCTAAACTCGTCTGCGCTCTGTTTAAATTATCGCCACCCAAAGTATCACAGGGTGATGTACGTCTGAGATTGACTGGATGAGATTAGTTGTCGATTAATACTCAAGCAGGTGACTACCTAGTTTCGAAGGGGATAAGAATTAGCCTGACCGGCAGAGACACGTATTGAAATAAAGTGCTGCACAGAAGCTCAGTGCATGGGCTTTGTGTTTTGCAAGAGGTAACAGTGATGGTCAGAAGTGATATAGAAATAAATATAATACTCAATGTGAATTATCCTACAGCCAATACGACCTTCTGGGAGATCTCTTTTACGCGATGCTCAGCTAGTGTGATGGAGTAAATTAGCAAGATTGCAGGAGATCGTAAGGACTAAGAATGACAACTAAAAACCGATCCGAATTGCCTCCAACCAAATTGGTGATTCTCTACTAAAGTTATTTTAATTGTTGTAACACCCAGGCCTATCTAGTCATGGTATATTGGTGAGCCTCATACCGTGGAGCAGTACCTGGGTGACCTGCGAAGTGAATGGAAATGTCTGCTGTGGAGCTTTTGGCATGTTACGCGTGCGATCGTCTGTCCGGGCAGACACTCTCTTTGACAGCCGCCGCGGGATAGACATCCACACTGACACCACACAACAATAGGATTAGGAACTAAACTTAGGGTGTAAGATGGCAATATAGAACGTAAATACAAATTTAATAAACTCGTTTACTCTTTTGTTGTATGTAAAATTGCTGCTTTTATATTGATACGGAATGACTCGAGTATACATCTTGTGGTTTTCCTCTTTCGAACCGTCTGCTGGATTTTGTAAGTGGGTCTGCGTTCATTATTTCCTCTTCAGACCATATTTTGTCTCCGTCTCATGCTGCCCTTCCTGTGAGGGGATGACAAGTTCCTCCAGGAATTCCTCCAGCAATTGATCCGGAAGTTCCTCCAGTAATTCCTCTGGACAGTCGCGTAGCCAGAAAATTGGTGTAGAAGGGGGGTGGGTTCTGAACTTCATTTGATGCACCAATTCCAATGTTACTAGATATTCTCGAATAAAAATGATCTATATATATACTATAATTTCTATTAAGCGGCGCAGCCTAAAATTTTTTATTGGAGTGTTCGAACAAAATTTTTCTTCTAAAATTTTTGTCTCTGGGGGGGGGGTTTATGTTCAACCCCCTCACCTGGGCAACGCCACTGCCTCTGGAAGTTCCTTTAGAAATTCCTCCGAAAGTTCCTCCAGGAATTCCTCCAGATGATTCCCCAACAATTCTTCCGGAAGATCCTCCAACAATTCATACGGTAGCTTCTCCAGGAAATCATCCGGGAGATCCTCCAGGAGTTCCTCCGGAAGTTCCTCCACGAGTTCCTCCTCGGGAAGGAATACCTGGAGAGAGTTCCAGAAGAATTTCTGGAGAAACTTTCGGAGGAATGGCTGGAGGATCTTCCGAAGGAATTCCTGGAGGTATTCCTGCAGGAGCCTCTACAGGAATTCCTGGAGAAACTTCCACAGGGTTGTGGGACAAAAGGTCGAAGGTCAAAAAGTCGAAGGACAAAAGTTCGAAGGTCAAAAGGTTGAAATGACAAAAGGTCGAAGGGCCAAAAGGTCGAAGGGACAAAAGGTCGAAACAAAAAAACTGCGTCAAGGTCAAAAGGTCTAAGGACAAAAGATCGAAAGGACGAAAGGTCTTTCTTTTTTTTCTTTCGTTCTTATTTCTTCTTCCTTTTTCCTTTTAATTTCATATGTTTCCTTCCTTCAATTTTTTTCCTCCTTTCTTACTTTTTTCTTCCTTCCATATTTCATTTTTTTATTTCTAACTTCTTTCTTTTTTCCTTTTTTCTTCCTACTTGTTTTCTTCTTTTTTTCGTCTTATTTCTTCTTTTTTCCTCTTTCTTTTTTCTTTCATCCTTATTTCTTCCTTCTTTCGCCCTTATTTCTCTCTTCTTTGTTCCTTATTTCTTCCATCTTTCTTTTTTATTTCTTCTTTCTTCCTTCTTTCTTCCTTATTTCTGTCTTCTTTGTTCCTCATTTCTTCCATCTTTCTTCTCTTTTACTGTTACTTACTTCTTCTTTCTTTCTTTTGTTTTGCTTCATTTTATCTTCTCTCTTTCTTCTTCCTTCTTCTATTTTCCTTCCCGAGTAGCACAATTTAGAGCGATTTGGTTGCAACAACTCATATATGACCGAATTTGGTCGTACATAAGTGACAGCAACTCCTATATGACAAGTGTGCTGCTTGGGTTTTTTCTACCTTCTTTCTTCCTTCTTTTTTCCTTCTTCCATCTTCCTGCTTCTATCTTTCTTTATTCAATTTTCCTCTTCTGTTCTTTTTATTTTTTATTGTATATGTTTCCTCCTTTCTTCCTTTTCATTTCTTATTTACATCTCACTTCTTACTTCTCCGTTCCTCACTTCTCACGTCCTATTTCTCACTTGTCACGTTTTACTTCATATTTCTTCTTTTCCATTTCTTACTTCTCACTTTTCATTTTCACTTCTCTTTCACAAATGAGAAGTATCTATGCTCACTACTTCCATCTTGCATCTCACTTGTCACTACTCACAACTCCCATCTCATTTCATGTCTTTTTGTTTTTCGACCTTCTGTCCATTCGACCTTTTGTCCTTTCGACCTTTTGTCCTTCAACCTTTTGACCTTCGACCTTTTGACCTTCGACTTTTTGACCTTCGACCTTTTGACCTTCGACCTTTTGACCATCTACCTTTTGACACAGATTCTTCCACAGGAATTTTTGGAAGAACCGTATAAGAATTCCTCTGGTAGTTTGTTCAAACATTACTCCAAAGGTTTATCCTGGATCTGCTGCGGAATTTTCTCTGAGATATCTTTCAGAATTATCGCCAAAAATTCCACTAGGAGCTTCCAGACTTTTCATAGATACAGGAACTTCATAAGTTACTTACTTCAAAAACTCTTACAAAGCTCCATTTGAATTTACATGGAATTCCGCTAAACGCACCTCCCATCCAGCTCCCGAGAATTCCATCGAAAATTCCTTCTGGAATTCCTCCAGAAATTTCTTAAAAATTACTAGGAGATTCCTCTCGATTTTTCTCTAATAATTTTGCTCGAAAAATGTTTATGAACTCTTTAGAAATTCCATCAGGATTTCTTCTGGACATTTCTAGAAGAGTTTCTTAAGAAATTCTTCCGGTTATTTCTATGGAAATTGCTACAAGAATTCTTCCGAAAACTTCTCCAAAAACATCTCCGGAAATTCCTCTTAGAATCCACCTGGAAATTTATCTAGAAATTATTCAAGGGAATACGGGACCTTTTCCAGAAACGATTGAATTAATTTGTCGATATCAGTCTTAATAAGTAGCAAATGCAAACTAACCGAAATGTCGGAGCAAAAAACGTATTTGCTACTTATTAAAACTACTATCGCCAAAACAATAGTGTTTTGTGTGTGTTAAATTATAGAATTTCAAAAGTACAACTTCAGTCGTCAATCCGCATATAACTTCTACAGAAATTACTGACGAATGCCCTTTAAAAAATCTTTAGGTATCTTCAACATTTCTCTATTAACTTTTCAAAAGGAACTAATAATATTTTTTCATGAATCAATTTGAGTGCTGCAAACAAAAGCTGTCATATTGGTCTGTTGACTACAATATTTATTTATTAATATTTATTAATTAATTAATCAAAAAATGTTGCTTAGTTACTTTTGAAAAGTTTAACGATATGTCATCAAGAAAGCACGCAGCAATCTCTTCTGGTTTTTTATTAGGAAATTCCTTCAGGAATTCCCCAGAATATCCTAAAGTATTTACCCTGGAAATTCTTCTAATTTTTCTTTCTTTTGCGAGGTCCTCCCCAAAAAATGATCCAGGAATTTCCGCAGAATTTACTTCAAAAATTCTTCCAGAAATCTCTCCATAAATTCCTCCGGAAATTTCCTCGATTATTTCTCGGAAAATTTATTTTGAAATTCACCCTAAAATTTCTCGAGGTGTTCCTCTTCTAGGAAAATCCACGATGGATAAGAAGAATTCCTGAAAGTTTTCATGAAACTGGATAATTTTTTAAAGAAATTTCTGGCTTAAATCCCAGGAGATTTGTTTGGATAAATTCTTCGAATGAATTTTCGATTAAATATGGGGATTTTCCAATGGACTTCCTAGAGAAATTCTCGAAAAAATCCTCAAATGGTTGTTAAAGAAATTCTACAAATTGAAGAATTTTCCAAGAAATTTTCGGAGTTTTTCTAAAAGCAATTTCTAAAATTCATAAATAACAATAAAATTCCCACATTTTCTGGAATAATGATGGTGGATTTCTTGGAAAAAAAGTTCATGTTTGTCCGATGTATAGCAAGGGATCCATGCACCAAGTTAGCCTCACAAAGACATTTTCCCACAACATTTTTTGCACTAATGTAGCTAGAAATCAGCTTCATGTCATCCAAAGATCTCGATTCAAAGACTTTTTCGGAAATGAGAATAAATAGGGCTTGGTAGTCATATGGCTACTGCTTCTGCCTCATACGCAGGAGGTCGTGGGTTCAATCCCAGGTCCGTTCCATTATCCTACTTTGTATCTTTCTCTATATTTCTCATGTTCTAGCAATCGCTAGAACTGGAAATGGACTTCCATACCGTTTCCATTACTATTCCTATATCTTCAACTTGAGTATTCTAACAGTAATCTGTTAGAATTGGAAATGAACTATAGAGCTCGTTTCCTACATCCAACTAGAAATTCCATCAGTTTCCTTCTCCTATCTATCACATTGGCAGCTCGTTAACCAAGACGGACCTCTGCCTCTCGAACCTAACACAAAAATTCCAACAAATTCCGCATGAACTCGTGGCAAGTGCAGAGGTATATTCGGCTTGCAGTGGGCGAGTGATTGCATCATAATTTCCTCCCCCTTCCCTACATTGACTTGCATTCTGACGTGGCAGGCGCCAGTATGACCTAACAAATGAGATCACCAGGACTTGTACATTGAAGATGTGTGCTAGTCCCAAGCAAACATCTGTTGGTTCCCTGTGCAAGCACAGCTGATCTGGTCATAATGGAGTAGCAACTACGAGCAGTCAATCAAGCTCAAGCTCAAGCTCAAGCTCAATGAGAATAAATTCGCTATATATACTTGGAAGTAGATACAAGTCATATAAACTTGACAGAAAATGTGTATTTTCGGCAAGAACTAGATAAAACTTTTGAAAAAATGAACGAAACCTACTGCTTTAAAAGCCCTTTAATAACCATCGGCGTGACACCAAGACTTTACATTCCGACTAACACAACAAAAAATGTGGACATGAAAAGTAAAACAGCAATATAAGTTAGTCAAAATTGGATCAACCTATGAAATGTAAAATCCTTTGCTGCTACAAGTCACAAACGTTTTTTTTCTGCAACATGTTTGTCCAACATGTGTCATCGAACAACATCGTCCCACCCATCTGATTTAGAAGCAAAACCAAAATTTGATTGGAAAAGTTATCCGACCACAAGCATAGTTTGTTGCGTGCTAGCCCAGTCATGTAGGTCTGAACCTACATCGAACTGAACATTGACAAACAAATGGGAGTTTTGAGTTTGGTTAGTTTGATCTGCTTACCCTCTAGTGGTTCTGTGGAATTATTTACAGTGCTTGTCTCTAGAAAAGTTATAGTCTCAGTCGCTGTTTCTCGTACTTCTACGATCACCTTTTCCGGTCCGTTTTGCCAACCGGTGTCCCATTCTGTGGATAGAGTGAAAAGGTAAGCTGGATGAGCTTCAATCGTGCCATGCGAATATAGAATTAGCTGTTACCAGAAATTTCTGTTGTCTGCTGTTGGTCATTTTGACTGTCGTAATCCAGTTTGATCTGTGAAATAGAATGAATAATAAGCGATTTTATTAATGTGCAACGGGTGAAAATTCAGGGAAAATCCTCAAATACAAGCAATCCAATATCGTCAACGTCACATCTCGAATTAATGTACCAAACCACTGCCGCCAAAATGTTACATAGTCAAATTGGTTAGAAACCATCCCAGGGGCGCCAGCTTCGTTATTCAATCCGCCCCATTCACCCCTGCAGCAACGCGAGCCATCTGTCGTCGACGACCGTATCTCTAGTTTCCGTTCCAATAAAACGTAGCAGATCGTGTTTCCACATCATCAACGAAAATGCAACCGCTGAAAGGATGCGCTTGTACAAAGAGCTTCATAAATATTGCATGAAATAAAGCGCATTGCATGGTGTGCTGACTTTGCCGTACCTACTTCGCTACTCTGTGCAGCGAGCAACAAGTGTATAACTTTTGCATTGGATCCAGCGCAGCGTAATGCACCGACTACTCCGGGGCTCGAGTTCGCGGCGGCATGTGCGGGATTGGAACCACAATGCATTTCAATTAGTTTAAAGCAGAGATCAAAGAATGGTCTCGATTGATTACATTTTCGTTCAAGTTGATCTAACGAGGAAATTGTTGGATGTTCTACTGATTCGGAGCTGATTTCGGTTCAAGTGGAAGAATATCATCGAAAAGAAAAGTCGAACCGGTGAAGAATAAGATCATAGATTATTTGCGAGCCTGTAGCAATGGTCCTCATGTTTGTACTTCATGAAGTGGCTTCTAAGCCCTTTTAAATCATCGGACCATTGAGCTAGATATTCTTTTTATCGTTCTCTGCAATTGATTTTTTTCATACAACATATTCTTATATGGCACGTTAGGCATTACAGACGTTAGGCCTAAACTGTTCCAAAGAGCAGCCCATGATATACAGAAGGGGAATTATGTGTATGAATAAGGTTACAGCCTATTCAGGTTACGCCATGTATTATAATAACTATCGTGTCAAAGGTTAGAAAGAAAATTGAATGTATGGGGATTGGCATTAAATTACTTTTGATCATGATATTTATTATTAGGGGAAGAGGTTCGGTTGTGGGCACCGTTCGGTTATGGGCAACCCTACGTATCTTTTGACAGATAACAGATGCTGCCATTCTGGCAACCGACATTTGTTTGTCATAGTAACATGATGTTTTGTGCTCAACGTCAAACCAAATAGACATCTCTACTTTAAACTACGAACAAATCATTTTTTTCACAAGAAAAACAATACGAAAGTTTTTTTAACGTGTTATGAATTAAAGTGATTTAAATAAAAAAAATGAGTTCCAATGCGCATTTGAACAGTAAATTGAATCTATTTTGAGGATCAATAACAATTGCCATTAAAATTTGAGAGCGAAATATTTTTTACTTCACATTCCAAAAAGGCTGCGAAATTCGGTTTTGGGCATCCTTATTGGTTCGATTGTAGGAACCGTCATTTTATTGACAAATCAAACAATGTGGCTTATTTTTAATGTCGTTTCTAAGCGGTTTTTATAATGATTTAGACATCATTAATAGAATTAATGTAAATGCATATTTATATTTTTATTTATTGGAAACTTCCCAACTTCATTGACTATTGAAGGCTTCCAAGCGCCTTGGAAGTAGGATTCCGCGCCTCTTGAAAAGAACCTCTAGAAGCCTCATAAAGGAAGGTTTCCCAGCCTCTTGAAAAGCAGTTCACGAGCTACCTAAAAGGAGGCTTCTGAGCATCTTGAAAGGACGCCTCTGAGCCGCTTGAAAGTTTGTTTCCAAGCCTCTTGAAAACATAATCCCGAGGCCCTTGAAGAGAGGCTTCCGAGAATTTTGGAAGAAGGCTTCCGAGTCTCTTAAAAAGAAGCTTCCGAGCCCCTTTTGAAAGACCTTCCGAACTATCTCAAGGCGAGCCACTCGAAAGTAGGCTTCTAAGTACCTTGAAAGAAGGGCTGAGCCTCTTGATGGGAGGTTTTCTAGCCTCTTAAAAAGATCCTTCCGAGCCTCTTGAATGGCGGCTTCCGAGCCACGTAAAAGGAGGATTCGGAGTATCTTGAATGGAAGCTTCCAAGCTTTTTGAAAGAAGAATTCCGAACCTATAAATAGGAAGCTTCCGAGTATTCTACAAGTATTCTAAGTAGTTGAAACAGTGATTTATGCTCACTCCTAATCGACACATTGTCACCCTCGACGACGATATCTTGAAAGGACGCTTCTGAGCCTTTTGAAAGTGTAGTTCCAAGCCTCATGAAAGATTAATTCCGATCCTCTTTAAGGGGGAGGGGGCTTCTGAGCTTCTTGAAAGGATGTTTACGAACCTCTTGAAATGAGGCCTTCCGAGCCTTTCGAAAAGAGCCTTCCGAGGCTTAAAAAAATGAGAAAAGAAAAGGCTCTTGAAAGAATGTTTCCGAGCCTCTTGAAAGGAGGTTTCCAAACCTCTTAAAAAGTGTTCTTTGAACCTCTTGAAAGATGTCCTCCGAGCTGCTTGAAAGGAAGCTCCCGAGAAGTGTAGAAGGATGATTCCAACTCTCTTGCAACGAAGCAACTGAGCTTTTCAGAAAAAAAAAACTCTAATTTCGCGAAGGCTTCCGAATCTGTAGACACTAGATTTAAGAAGGCATATTCTCAGCATATTATTCAACATTGTGTTTCCATAAGGAAGATTTTCAAAATGTGTTCACTCGACGTTTTGTCCTTTTGTCCCACAGCCTTTTATCCACTGTGCTGGTTGTGGAGGGCAGGATTCAATAGGCTACGATGTGCGGAACGGTTGGTTCGACGAAGAGTGCAGACAGATTCTGGAGGAGAAGGACGCAGCGCGGGCGGTCACGCTGCAGCAAGGTACCCGGCAGAACGTGGAACGTTATAGACGGAAGCGGAGACAGCAGACCCGCCTTTTTCAGGAAGAAGAAACAGCTGTGCCGTTCTCAAGAAACACGCAAGTTCTATCAGAAGCTTAACGCATCCCGCAAAGGCTTCGTGCCGCGAGCCGAAATGTGCCGGGATAAGGATGGGACCATTTTGATGGAAAAACGTGTGGTGATCGAAAAGTGGAAGCAGCACTACGAGGAACATTTGAATGGCGTTGAGAGTACAGGCAAAGAAAGTTAAGGCAGCGGAGAAGATGACTACGTCAGTTCAGCGGACGATGGAAGCCAACCAGCCCCCACCTTGAGGGAAGTTAAGGATGCCATCCAACAGCTAAAGACCAATAAACCAGCTGGTAAGGATGGTATCGGGGCTGAGCTCATCAAGATGGGCCCGGAAAAGCTAACCACTTGTCTTCACAAATTGATAGTCGGAATCTGGGAAACTGAACAGCTACCGGAGGAGTGGAAGGAAAGGGTTATATGCTCCATCTACAAGAAAGGCGATAAGCTGAAGTGTGCGAACTTTCGAGCGATCACCATCCTTACTGCCGCCTACAAAGTGATATCCAGATCATCTTCCGACGTCCGTCACCATTAGTGAATAAGTTCGTGGAAAGTTATCAAGCCGGCTTCGTTGACGGCCGCTCGACAACGGACCAGATCTTTCTTCTTCTTCTTCTTATTGGCATTACATCCCCACACTGGGATAGAGCCGCCTCGCAGCTAAGTGTTCATTAAGCACTTCCACAGTTATTAACTGCGAGGTTTCTAAGCCAGGTTACCATTTTTGCATTCGTATATTATGAGGCTAACACGATGATACTTTTATGCCCAGAGAAGTCGAGACAATTTCCAATACGAAAATTGCCTAGACCGGCATCGAGAATCGAACCCAGCCATCCTCAGCATGGTCTTGCTTTGTAGCCGCGCATCTTACCGTACGGCTAAGGACCAGATCTTTACTATACGGCAAATCCTTCAAAAATGCCATGAATACCAGGTCCCAACGCACCATCTGTTCGTTGATTTCAAGGCGGCATACGACAGTATAGACCGCGTAGAGCTATGGAAAATTATGGACGAGAACAGCTTCCCTGGGAAACTTACCAGACTGATCAAAGCAACGGTGGATGGTGTGCAAAACTGTGTAAAGATTTCAGGCGAACACTCCAGTTCGTTCGAATCGCGCCGGGGACTAAGACAAGGTGATGGACCTTCGTGCCTGTTATTCAACATTGCGCTAGAAGGTGTCATGCGGAGAGCCGGGTGTAACAGCCTGGGTACGATTTTCAACAGATTCTGTCAATTTATTTTTTTCGCGGATGACATGGACATTATCGGCCGAACATTTGCAAAGGTGGCAGAACTGTACACCCGTCTGAAACTTGAAGCAACAAAAGTTGGACTAGTGGTGAATGCGTCAAAGACAAAGTACATGCTTGTGGGTGGAACCGAGCGCGACAGGGCCCGCCTGGGAAGCAGTGTTACGATAGACGGGGATACCTTCGAGGTGGTCGAGAAATTCGTCTACCTCGGATCCTTGTTAGTCGTGAAATACGAAGGCGCATCATCTGTGGAAGTCGGGCCTACTACGGGCTCCAGAAGAAACTGCGGTCAAAAAAGATTCGCCACCGCACCAAATGTGTCATGTACAAGACGCTAATAAGACCGGTAGTCCAGGGATTAACACGAGTGGTACAATTTTCAATAAGTCTGTCCAGCTATTTGGCTTCGCCGACGACATAGATATCATGGCACGTAACTTTGAGAAGATGGAGAACCCTACATCAGACTGAAGAGGGAAGATAAGTGGATCGGACTAGTCATCAACACGTCGAAGACGAAGTACATGATAGGAAGAGGTTCAAGAGAAGACAATGTGAACCACCCACCGCGAGTTTGCATCGGTGGTGACGAAATCGAGGTGGTAGAAGAATTTGTGTACTTGGGCTCACTGGTGACTGCCGAAAATGACACCAGCAGAGAAATTCGGAGACGCATCGTGGCTGGAAATCGTACGTACTTTGGACTCCGCAAGACGCTCCGATCGAATAGAGTTCGCCACCGTACCAAACTGACAATCTACAAAACGCTCATTAGACCGGTAGTCCTCTACGGACACGAGACCTGGACGATGCTCGTGGAGGACCAACGCGCACTTGGTGTTTTTGAAAGGAAAGTGCTACGTACCATCTATGGTGGGGTGCAGATGGTGGACGGTACGTGGAGGAGGCGAATGAACCACGAGTTGCATCAGCTGCTGGGAGAACCATCCATCGTTCACACCGCGAAAATCGGACGACTGTGGTGGGCCGGGCACGTAGCCAGAATGTCGGACAGTAACCCGGTGAAAATGGTTCTCGACAACGATCCGACGGGCACAAGAAGGCGAGGTGCGCAGCGGGCAAGGTGGATCAATCAGGTGGAAGATGACTTGCGGACCCTCCGTAGACTGCGTGGTTGGCGACGTGTAGCCATAGACCGAGCCGAATGGAGAAGGCTCTTATATACCGCACACGCCACTTCGGCCTTAGTCTGAATAAATAATAATAACATAACTTTTCATAGAAAAAACAAAACCCCTGAGATTTTTGGACGCAAAGCACAATATAAGCTAAGTTTTCAATAGATGTACTAATATTCATAATCGGTAGATGCGAACCAAGTGGAAAAAAGTTTTCAAAAATAAATCTAAGATGGCGGCCAAATTCAATATGGCTACCTCCGTTTTTATTATTGTAAATTGGGGACACATTTTTCCTCTTTCTAACGATATGATGATCTCTAAGATCGGTTGAGAAATGTTGGAGTTAAGATAGCTTTGGTGAGTCAAGAATTGACAAAAATCGAGGGGTCCATAAAAGTGATTTCGCGTATAACGAGGGTTCCATCTTTTTATAAAATTTAACTCGGATCCTTAATATATTCGCCGAAAGTTTTTGAATGATCATAAATTTAGGCATTTTTAAGAACCTCGTGCAAAAAGTGGCCCGGTCTCAGCGAGAATTACTCAGTGTTCAAACCGTCGTATTACTTTTTTGGCTGATAAAAATGAGCAGTTACTACTTACGTTTTTGTTTTCGGTGCAAAAGACACCCTCTCACATGCATTTCCGCCAATGCATCAAGTCAAGACAAAATTTTAAAAACGACTTATCTGCTTTTGTAAACAAAGATTCAAACGACGAATTGACGAATCTGATAGCTTTCCCACGCAAACCAACGCCATCAATAGGTAGGTGAAGGACTCCGCTACCTATTGATGGTGGATTATGATTATGAGCTATTGCGGATCTTTTGAAAATTTTTCTTTTCCAAATCTTGGTTCAGATTATGAGCTATTGCGGATCTTTTGAAAATTTTTCCATTTTGCGGATTCCGCAAAGTTCTTCCGCAGCTGTCAAAGTTCTACCGCAAGCCTGCAAATCTTCAATACACTGACACAAAAACATGATATTTGGCGTTGTCATCGAAGGGTGCCATGCCAAAAAACAGGGAAGAAGTATGAAGTGACAGCTGCGGTAGTTTGAAAATTCAACCGGAAAGTGGAAAGTTTTCTCTGGAATAGCAATATATCACTTGATATAGAGCATCTTGACCTCAGTGTTTATACATCTAGTTTTCACTGGAAATAATGCATATGGCATTTCATGTCAAGATTCGCTATATCAAGTGATATAGCTCATAATCTGAACGTACTATAAAGTGCGGCATCTATACCGACGCGGCATCTCACCTGGATTTACCCTATTTTTTCTGCCAATGGCCAATGGGTACCCGGGTGCTCTACCCTGGTCGGTTTTCGATGTGATATACACCGTATTTAATAAAGTTCTAAGATGTCAACAAGTTTCATTTTCATTATCATTGTAAAAAGTAATCATGTACTTTGTCGACCGCATAACACTTGAGTGAAATAGCACCAACTAGTCTTATCTCAAAGATCAACTGTAAATTTTATAAAATTTCCCATAGAATTGCTATAAAATGCATCATTCAGTAATCTTCATTTAAACATAATAAATGCGACCTACTCAAACGCGTAATGCACAAGAATGTAACTTCCTGATGCCACAATAAAGTCATACCATAAAGCTGGTATTGAAAAGTTTTATACGACATTGCGAAGATAAGCAATCCCATAAGCGATGAGAGACAATTTTGGCGAGATCAAATTTTATACTGGCACTCGGCGAAAACTTCCGGCAGTAATTGGCTGAAGTTCCGCTACGTGGCCCACCAATATACGCAAACACACACACACACGCAAATCCTTGGCGAGGGCATAACCGTTCCACCTCTGTGTTTGCTCGAATTTTATTAATTTAATTTTTGCTCGTTGGTGTTTCATGCCGGAAAACGCACGCAATCGTCAGACTTCGCTTCATTGGCAATGCACGTTTGCTGGAGCTGAACGGGTTGATGGGAAAGTTCGTTACGGAATTGATTGAAAGCAACGTTTGCATCCATTTGTTTGAAATGGAATTTAAAATTCTGGAACATAAATAAGTTTGACAGGAACATAAAATTTGATCTTAACGTGCAGATCTCGTAATTATGCTGACTTTATTTTGAGGAAATTCTTAAATAAATCATCCCATATTAGATTATGTTCGAATAAATCCACGAACGCTTCGTTGAACACCTCCTACCCAATCATGCATAAATAATTTAAGAATCGCAGAAACGAAAATCAGAAGCAGAACATGCCTACCTCATCTATACGAACTCCAATCAACGCCAACGATACAAATTTCCGATTGTGCTCCTGGAATATGCCATGTTTTTCACAATCAATTGTACACGGCTTATTCCCAGGAGATGAGAAGAAAAATCAACAGAAATCGAATATCAACCCATGGATGGATACAACGCAATTTTGAAACACTTGCTTGGCCATATTATGTGCGTTCTCTAATACAAACAATAATATGATAAAGAATTATTTACACAAAATGCCAATGAAAACAATGTACAAAATTTACAAAACAGTAATTGTTTGCCGCGGATTTGAAAAATCTTCGGTTTTGGGTGACATTTTCGGATGAAAATTTAATTTAATATAAGTTTGACAGGTATGGAGAAATTTAGATTTTCTTTCAACCTGTCCTTAATAGGGAAGCGCCATAATCAGTAAAATGAAAAAAAAAATCCCCATACTAATTTGAATGCAAACTTTAAACGGCTTGTGCTAAATCAGTTTTTATCCAAATCAGCTCAAATTTTCGGAGGACACTCAGAACATGATACAGATTCTTCTCCATAACGAAGAATCGATATTTGAACCACCCTATGTACTATACACATGTGGAAGTGTTGGCTTGACAAATGGATTATAACTATGCGTACTATTTGGGAATCTCGGGCTCATTCAGCAGCCGCTAAGTTGCGTAGGCAGAGGGAGGTCCTTCGTAGCTTAGTTGGTTAAAATTACCAGTATAGCGTGCTCGAGTCCCATCAAAGGAAAGTGGTTACCTCCAATACAATTTTCTAATTTAATCCGACTTCCCGTGTAAATGTTTATGAATCACTACAAACATCATATAAATATTATAAGGTCAAGGGCAGCATTGGTACTGAAAATTGGCCGGATCGGACTATGGGAAAATAGGCGAATTCTTCCAGGTGGAGGCGCATGGTACACAACTAGCTACCAGGAAATTAGTTTTGCGCTCAAATTCCATAGCATGCTTCTAAGGCAGATTTTCACTCAAGCAAAGCAACAAACCATGAAGTTATTAGCAATATTATCTAGTTTAATATACGAACAGAATGAACAGACGACAATATCAACAATTGTTGCACTCAAAATTGAATAATATAAAAGTTAAGTTTTGCTATTAGCAAAACCTTACTCTCAAACGCAAGATTTTAGGTGCAGATTTTTTTTTACTTTTCCAGTCAGAAGTAAGTGTGTCAATATTGATAATTCGATAATTATTTTGATAATTTCAGTGTTTTTTTATTTAACGAAGATCTGATGTTGTTTGCTGCAGAAATTTCAGTGCATTTCGCAACACCTTTTTATTTACTAATTTGTCGTGTCAACCTACGTCAAACATATTTTCATAGAACAATCGTTCTCTATCTCCTTCCTTCTTTTCAACTACCGAAGCCAGGGAGTGAGCGCTAGTAAGAGACCCCTTAACGACTAAAATTTACTTCAGTCGCTTTGCTAGAGCGAGCCTCTTGACAAATTGTAGTTCTGCTGCACCAGATGACAAGCAACAGGTATCAGCATCGTGTTCCGTACATAAAACTAGCCAAAACATTCATTGTTACTACTAAGCCAAGCATTTTAAAATGATGTAGCAAGCATACCTTTTATGGCCACCCCCGGGTCCATAATACGCAAAGTCGAGTTTGTTTATATACGTATTATGGTCCCCCCATTTGATTTACATGTTCCATTCGCACATGTTCCTTTTGCCTATAATGGACCCCCCCTTGTGTGCTAGTAATGGACCCTTTAGCATGTTTACATTTACAAATTAGTTAATATAACTAAATTCTGTTTCCCTGTCCATAACAAATGTATGGAACTGCTGTTCTGTTACATGAAGCAACTTCACCCGACGGAAGCTTGCAGAAAATTTTCGATTCCAGCGTTTAATTTGGGATTTTGTTCAGGGGGTCCATTATACGCACGGGGTCCACTACTAGCACTCACTCCCTATACAGTTCGACAGCCATGCTGCATTTTTTTTTGTTGTTTGTTAAAAAGGTTAGAAATGCTGGCTCACCTCTGAATTATTGCAATATTTATTTTTTGTGAGAAGAAATGTTTTAAATGGTTCCTCGATGTATAATACGACTTTTTGTCATAAGAAAATATTATTTATGCTACCGTGGTCGGGGGTAACAATGGGTCAAATGGAGGTGAGAATGGGTCACTGTTTCAAGTACCGTGGACCCCCGATAATTTGAACGGTACCTCATTCAAATTAACGGGGTTCATTTTTAATTTGAACTTCTGGTTACTCTATTTGCATCAGAAAAACTGGTTTCTGGCTGCTCTCTTTGCTGGTTTGTTTTGATTCTTCATTCCGTTTCACGATGTTCCATTTTTTTTCTCGATTCCACGTGTTAAATGAAGTTTGAACCATTTTTAATTTGAACGATGTTCAAACGAACGGGGTTCAAATTAAAAAGTGTTCAGATTAAAAGCGATCATATTACGGGGGGTCCACGGTACTTAGAATGCTTGTAGAATAGATTGAATGTATCTGAGGGCAAGAAAACTAAAATATAAGAGACCTTTTTGAACGATTTTGCTATCCGACTTCCACGCGGTCGATGAGAGCGATGATCCATTCTTACCCCCCAGACCTATTGTCACCCCCGATGGCGGTATAACGTGAGTAGCACACATGTTTGTAAAATGTTACTACACTTTTTCAAATATTAAAGGTATACAACAAAAGAATTCGTTTAGAGTTGAATACGATTGGTAATTCCAAACAATTGAAAATCGAAAAACATGCTGTACCACCGCCACGTCGTTTACCCAAAAAAATACTCTCAGAATAGAATAAAATAAAAATATATGCCTACCGCAAACCGAGCAGGCGAAAAAGTGGATTTTAACAACCTACGACATTTTTGCCTTTTTTCTATGCGGCTCAGAATGATTCCGAGAATATGTCGTTTTATCGTTATTTATTTCGAACATCAAGCCATACACGTCTGTCGATAACATCGACCAGCTTGTGCACCAATTGTCTCGCAGTTGATGATTCGAGCGTGCTTATTGTTTACAAGATTGAACAGGAGGGAAGATTATACCGAATAAATGGATCTTCAGATGACAGCTAGTATAAACAATTAGGTTGGAAACCATTTACCAAGTGCCAATATATTATAGAACCCTCTTGAAATGCAATAAGTCAACATTTGGATACATTTATGCCCTAGCAAACACTGGTTTGATGTCTTAGTTGTAACGATTTTCGTAGGTATTTTTACCTCATGAAACAGTTAAGCAATATAGCTAGCTGATGCCATCTTAGAATTGTAGAAAATCTCAATCATATTATTACTATTCACTTTTCAAAAAAGTGTTGATATTTCGTTGCAGTAAAACTCATGAGACAGATTGCCTTTTAGCTATAGCAGCTCTTAGGAAACAACACACCACGCGTAAGCGAATTACCATTCTGGTATGGACAGTGCGTTCTGGAAAACGTGACTAGTGTGAATCCGTGACTTATATAACGGTGTATTTTTTGTATTGCGTTTATTTGGAAAACTCATTCTGCAAAGACACCAACACCGCTAGGTGGATTAATCAGTTTTTTTTACATTTTTCACAATTTAATTCTGAGTCTTAAAAAGTAGGTTGGGAATCCAGAACACTTGCGGTTGTGTCGAGGTTAGGAATTCAATTTTTGCAACAGGATGGGAATGGAATCATAATGATCTATGGTGTTGTTGTTGCAGCACTGCGGTTGACTATCTGTAACTGAACCAGTGCCGGATTTAGACGGAAGGGGGCCCCGGGGCCGACAGCTTGTGGGGGCCCCAAAATATACAAAAAAGGTTGGTTTTGGTACATAATATTTGTGGGGGCCCGGGGCCACGGCCCCCTCGGCCCCCCGCTAAATCCGGCTCTGAACTGAACGAATCAGTTTATTTTTGCTGGTTCAAGAACTCGGGAACGCCTTTTTTTTTTGCGTGTAGAACAGCAAATTCGTCGCCGTGATGAACTTATACTCGGAATAAAAAATCACGAAAATAAAGTACAAAAAAAGCAAATTCGCGCCTAATATAAAAGAACGAATTATATCTGCAGAATTGGGCTCCTTCCCGGGTAGAAGCCATAAACAGAATAACAAAACATGATATGTGTGGGGTTTGAGTAAGTCACCATCAGCGTGCGATTATACATACATTAACACCTCAGCGTGTCGATCAGTGCGCAGCAAGCCATGACTCGGCCTCTTCTGGTCAGACCTCCGTGGCGTGCACACGCACCCACGGAGAACTGCTGTCATAACAATTCGCACCGGCCATTTGGGGCCACACATTTTGGCGATCCTGCCAGGTTATTTGCTGGATCCTGACGCTTATTTCAAAAGGTGAGTTGAATTCAATTTGTTTATGTGCTAATGGGTTAAAATATTTGATGATTAAAAAACACAATGCAATGGGTTTGTATTGCTACAAAGCGCGTCTGGAAGACCGCTGGAAAATGGATTGTGATTTGGAAAATCACAAAGCGCGTCTGGAAGACCGCTGGAAAATGGATTTTGGTTTGGAAAATCACAAAGCGCGTCTGGAAGAACGCTGGAAAATGGATTGTGGTTTGGAAAATCACAAAGCGTGTCTGGAAGACCGCTGGAAAATGGATTGTAGTTTGAAAAATTACAAAGCGCGTCTGGAAGACCGCTGGAAAATAGATTATGGTTTGGAAAATCACAAAGCGCGGGAGATCGCTGGAAAATTGTTTTTGGTTCGCAATACCACAAGGCGCGTCTGGGAGACTGCCGAGAAAAGGGTTGAAAATCTAGAAAATCCCAATGTGGGTCATGGAAGCATTGATTTTGTTTAAAATGTACAACTTGGCGACTTTAGTGTACATGAGACTACCAGTTAAGCTAGTTCTAACGAGATCAGAGAGATATGAAGATCTATCGTATACTATAAAGTTGTTTGGAAGGCTTAATATATTATCTTGAAGTTTATTTTGGAATTTACTGACTTAGTGTCGTAGCGGAATTACCCGTTGGATGAGATATACAACATTCACGAAGCTCAAAAAGGTTGCCAGTATTCACAAAGTCATAGGTTTGGAGTTATTGGCTAATAGTACTGGTTAACATAAGTCTAAAATGTAGGTAAAGCTATGTCCATTTAGAAAACGGAATCATTTATTGTATTGCGGCGGCACGGAAAGTGACCGCTGCAAGAATTATTTTACAGCGGTTTGTCTACCTAGGCGCTCACTTGCTGTGGTATAAATTTCACGAAGTTTCGTGCAGCGTGTCAAAAATTATTCCAGATGGAAGCCCAAAGGAGAGAAAAAAGTCTGCACACCCACGTTGATAATCCTGCTCATCGATGATGGAACCTACGTCAAAATGGATTTCGGACAGTTTCCTAGCCAAAAATTCTACATGGTGACGGCACGAGAAGTAGTTCCTGCGAAGTTTAAGTTTGCTTTTTTGGACAAACTTGCAAAAAAACGGATGATTTTGGCAAGGGATATGCAACTGTGGGGCAAGAACCTAAGTGTTTGTGACGAATAAGACGATGGACTCGAAGCTGTACAAGAAAGAATGTCTCAAAACCCGCGGTCGACCTTCCATAAAATAAAGCCCATAAAGGTCCCGTGAAGTTTTGGCCAGATTTGGCGATTTGCCACTACAGCCTGGAAGTCATCCAGTGGTACCGCGATAATAACGAATATTTCATCGATAAAAACATATATCCACGCAATTGCCCACAGCTCCGGCGGAAGCTTAAGCGGAAGCTTAAGAAAAGTGGAAAAAGTTGAAAAACAGCACGGGACGCGACTCAGATGACTAAAATGTGGAACAAATGTGCCAAGGAAGTTTACTCCGGAGGTGTGCAACTTTTGATGAGAGGAATAAAGAAAAAGGTGAGAATTTTCACTAGAAACAAGAAGAAATTATTTGTATCAATAATTTTTCCTCAAAGTACAGTGAATTACCCTTATTTTGATGTATTAACCTTATTTGTACGTCAATCTGTTACCGAGATACAGATGATTTTATTATTCCGGATTCTAAATGGACATAGCTTTATATACTTATGCTATCTTATTTAAGTATGATATCTCTGGGAAATTTTAGATAAATATCATATCCTAGGCCAGATGTTCCCTAACTATTTGTACATGCGACCTACTTAGCAGAAGCGCATATTGTTTGTGACCTTCCCACATTGGCTTTTAGAATTTGGATAAAAAGGAGTTCGCATTAGATTGAACAATCCATTATGAATTGCTTCATATCCCACCATTATATTACTTTGAATGGATTGGAAATGATTTGAAATTCGAACGGATTCAGATAGGATTTGGTTTAGATTTTGGTTGGATTTGGTTAGATTTTGAACTGGATTACGATTGAATTTGAATTATATTTGGATAAGAATTGTATTTGATTGGATTTGGATTGGGATCGGATTTGGATTAGATTTTTAATGGAATGTATTTTAAATGGATGTGGATCGGATTTGGATAAGATTTTTAATGGATTGGATTTGGAATGGATGTGGTTCGGATTTGGATTAGATTTTGGTTGGATTTGGATTGGATTTAGATTGGATTAGTATTGGATATTGATTGGAATAATTGGATTGAATTTGGATGGTTTGGATTTCATTGTTTTTGAAAAAAATCTCAAATTTTATAGTTCTCCATTTACTACATAGATCCAAATCTAATGGCTGTGATAGATTTGTGGGACAAAATAAGGACAAAAGTATGAATCAAGATTCGTCTTTCGCAACTCACCATTGATCAGCCCATGACCTCCCTGGGAGTCGCGGCCCACAGTTTGTGAACGCATGTTCTAAGCGGTTGTTAGCAAGTTCAACATCGATATGCTTACCAGCTTGCTGGTATTACTATATATGAAGCAGATAAATGGATTGTGGTTTGGAAAATCGAAGTCTTTCATATTTTCATGACGTTTTCGAGTTTTTGCAATCGTAAAGTGTAGCCCAATATAGAATAGTCAGACGTAGCTCTACGTAAAAAAAAATATATTGCGTTCTATACTAGAGGATTATTTTTTGCCTTTTAATGAGAGAAGAAGGGAAATGTGGGGTTTTAGTAAGTCACCATCAGCGTGCGATTATACATTAACACCTCAGCGTGTCGATCATTGCGCAGCAAGCCATGCCTCGGCCTCTTCTGGTCAGACCTCCGTGGCGTGCACACGCACCCACGGAGAGCTGCTGTCATAACAATTCGCACCGGCCATTTGGGGCCACACAATATGGACTTGATTGGTATAAGAGATAAAAGAACAGGCATCAATATCAAAAATTTGTACCGAAATATCATTTAAATATCAAGATATGCTATGAATAAGAACAAACTAATGGCACATGATATTGACACTTATTACAGATAGCATAACTTGTTCTCCTCATGATATATTAGTGCAAAATATTTTTTGCATGGAGCTTCACAAAATTCTTTGTTTTTTAAAGGTATCAATTATTTCAATTCGATGCCTACACATATCAAACGTGCAACGACATTATCACAGTTTAAGAGACTTTGTGTTTCACACGTAAAAGCTGCCTTTTAAGCAGCTACTTAGTTGACTTTTTATAATTCAATAAATTTTGTATCTTGACGAAGTTTGACCTACGGATTGTTTGTTTGGACAATTGTATTTTTTATTTATTGAGGCCCTGATAAACTGTTTTGTTCGCCTCGATGATGATGATGGATTTTATATATATTGACGTAATTGTAATCTGACCTTTTTTTGTGTAGTCTACAAAAGTTTGAGTCTCGCGCGCGCAAAGCAGATATGGATGATTTTAAAATTTATGTACAGACTTGCGCATTTTCAACTGTTTGAATGATTCTTCGGATTAGTAATGGGCTATGTGGCAGAGTTTTGTTCCCGTGGTTGATACCGAAACTTTTGATATCGACGGAGCGGTAACACAAGTTTTAGTTTTGTTGACGACTTAGATTATTAATTTTATTGATGCTTACGAGTGATAAACGTGGTCTTGTATAAACATGAAACGCGATTCTTGGTGGAACTTTTGAAATCTGTGCGAGAGGTATCACAAGTTTTGCATTTTAGTATAAGCTCGAAGTATCACTACCGATGCTTATGAGAATCTGTAGATGAAAACAACAGTTTTTTTTATAATTTACATTTTTTGCTGGATAGTAATGAAAAGTTATGTAATTCATATCTGTGATGGTAATCAGATCGTTTTTGTTTTTTGCAAATCTGATTAAATTGTTATTATATCATTCAATTAATTATCTTAAAGATAAATCGTCTAGCTCAAACCTTTGTAGGGGTATGTGGCGGGACCATCATCATCATCATCATCATCATCATCATTAGTATTGTCGTTTGATCGTTTATCTCCTATATCAATCATGTTCATATCTCATTTTGCTATCTTATCAACATTTGATAATATTGATCTATTTTCTCTTACTCGGGTAGTGAGACAGTGCTCCGTATTATTTTCCCTCTCAATAAAAGATAAAAGATATTTGTGCCGAATATACTGCCGTAATATGCATATTTGTCCCATGTTTGCTGGAATTTCCTATATACATGGGACAGTTATGCGTATAACGGCAATATAGGATTCGCAACTAGTGCAAATGCGTTGTGCGTTGTTTCTGTTCCCGAGGGCTTGTTCTTACGTTTACAGTCAAGTCCGTGAGGTTGTCGGAAATTTAATAAATGTCTGGAAGCTTGCAAAATTATATGAAAAATCATGAGGTTTAAAA
Organism: Armigeres subalbatus; assembly: GCF_024139115.2. Lineage (NCBI taxonomy): Eukaryota > Metazoa > Arthropoda > Insecta > Diptera > Culicidae > Armigeres > Armigeres subalbatus. The sequence goes on from NC_085139.1 coordinate 163,388,759, forward strand.
AAGCAGTAAAAATTGTAGGAAGCTCTTAAACACTCCTGAAATTCAAAAGGATGTTCGTAAAAATTGTTCGAAATCCATAAGGATCCCTAAACGCTTACAATATATATTATAGTATCATAAAAAATCCTCAAATTCTTTAGGTACCTTAAATATCACTTAACTCATTACTTGTAGTTAGCATCGCAATATCATGTTCAATTATATAACTATCCAAACTTTTGTTATACTTCTTCTCAATTGTGATTACACTATATTTCTCAACTTGTTACAACACCATTTTATATGAATATTTCCTTATTTATTATGGAGTGTTTATTTTACTGTAAAACAGGTTTCGTTTTCATTGCGTTATCAGTTCGTAGTGTATATATAAGTAGAAACATCTTGGAATGTCGCATTCGTCGCAAATCCATTTTTATCGAAGCCGATTGATCCTTAAGGGCGGGGTTCATTGATTGACAGTTTGCTCTCATTATACCCCATGGTGTCAAATATACGACACAAGAGGGATTCAAAGCTTGTTATCGTTAAGCCTTCTAACGAAGGTCGTCTTTATCGCGTTTCAAGTTGAACGAGTTTGAGCGGAGACTTCGCAAATCGTCACAGGTTGAATCTTGAAAACTTTTTAATAAGGCTGCTTTCATTTTAGTCAATCAATATTTTCTACATCGATAAAAAAATACAAGCTAAGCATAAAGTGATACAAGTGATACAATCATGTGCTGCTGCTGTGCAATCTCAAAGAGATGCCATCTCTGCTCACTCACCTTATTCCCTGAAGAACACTGGCATTGTCAACATCGTCATGCAGAGAAGATTTAATTTAATAATGTGTTATCCTTAGTTCTCGTCCCTTGGCGCATACCGGACGATCATCTCACAGGATTTATTGCACAAACTTTGAAAGCAATTTTAGCACAACTTCGTAATGGAAACACATGCAGTGCGTTACGTTATAGTGGCGATAATGTGCAATACTTATGGAAGTTTATTTCGGATTTAGCCCCTCATCATGTACGAGGAAACAACCGGCACACATAAAGTTGTTGAAAGACTGCCTTTGCATGCTTACCAACCATATGAAGCATATTTGCAGGTGGCAAACCCTAATAGCTTCCATTTCCTTGTGTAATATTTTCTATATGGAGCTGGCAGGTACTTCCAGCGGGGTATTATGGAAATTATCATCTTAAATAGCAGTTTAATCGTTGAGCTAAATTTGGCTTATCATTGGGCTTGTGTTGCAGGGATCTTTGGCTTATTCTCATTACCTTACAACTTTGACTTAGTTATTTGTAGTTATTACTTTTGGGGGTGTTGTGAGATATTTACGTTGCATGAGCTTTCCGGTAGTGGTATCAGTGCTTTTGAAATCAAATCGTGGACCTGTAAAATTTACATATACAACAACCGAGCACACTGTGGTTGATTTATCGCGTTTAATTAATGTTACCTTTATTATACGATTTAACGTCATAGTGTCTTCCATGTCATGTGTATCAGTATGCAAAAAAGCTTCTTCATACATTTAATTATTTTTTAGTTTGACCAAATCGTAGCAGACAATTTTATATGCATATCGTAAAAGTAATTGACTGTAAAGCAGAAATCGATCTTCCGGGTTTCGCCGTCACGTATGCTCAACATCAAGTAGGCCATGGCCACTAGTCAGTTTGTTTTTTGTCGTAAATTAAAATAAATACAAATGACCAACACTGCTGTATTAAGGACACTCCACATGGAATCCAAATTTGAAAGTACTCGCGTTTTCAAGGGCACACCACTCGATACGGATGCAACGCACAACTGTCATTTTTATAATTTCAGCATTTCAGCAGAAGAGTGACGGTTGTTTAGACATATTTTACCAAATAGACTGTAACTTGGGTTCTGATGCATTAATTTGCACTTTCTTCTCACCTATTCAAAGATAAAAAAGTATAGAATCAGTGCCAAATGTAAAATTTTATTCAAAATTTGTAAGAAATATGAATTTTGACAAGGTGAAATCGTTTGTTGTAACGTAACGAAAAATTTACTGTATTAAATTTTCTGAAAAAAGCCTTGAATTTAAAATTTCGTATGCTCTTTGTACTCGAAAAAAGCTTTGTTTTGGTGGTAATAGAAAGAAAATCGGTGGTAAATAGTTTCTTCTAGGTGAAGTTGTAACGTCACGGAAAAATATTCCTCATAAAGCCAACCGAGCGATATCATCCATTTCCTTCAGTATATGCAGGACAAGTGAAAAATCTGTTGAATTATTTTATGTAAAGTGAAATAAAGCGGGAATACACAACAAAATACTCATTTTTATACATTAAATAAATAAAAAAGATATTTGCCCACAGTACAACCTGCTATACTGACTTTTAATGATATTTGAGTACTAAAGTTGAGTTAGTACTAAACAATTAAATTCACTACGGCCATCTTCAGAGTCTTGCACTTGACTCGACTTTTTTTTTCTTCCTAAACAATGGAGGGGGAATCTGCTCAACAGACATCCTGGGTTGACCAGAAAGTGCGGGGTTAGGGATCACCGAGGGAGGCAGGACTACATCCCCGACCCGCTAAACCGTTTCCATTGGAGAAAGCCAATCGGAAAAAGCCGTGCAAGTAACACAGCTGAATCTGAATCACTGTGCACCTGCCCAGCAGCTGCTGTGGCAGGCGGTCTCGGAGTCGAGGATCGATGTCGCCCTCCTGTCCGACCCGTACAACGTCTCTGCCGGCAACGGCAACTGGGTGGCGGACGGGTCTAGGTCGGCGGCAATCTGCACAACGGGAAGGTACCCCGTTCAAGAGGTTGTACACTCCTCCGCGGAGGGTGTCGCGATAGCCAAGATCAACGGGGTGTTCTATTGTAGCTGCTACGCCCCACCAAGGTGGCCAATGGAACAGTTCAACCAGATGATCGACAGGCTATCGGCCGACCTAGTAGGTCGGAGCCCGTTCGTTATAGCGGGAGACTTTAATGCTTGGGCAGTGGAATGGGGCAGCCGCTGCACCAATCAGAGGGGACAAGCGTTACTCGAGGCACTTGCAAAACTCGACGCAGTGCTTGTCAATGACGGAGCCAGTAGCACATTCCGTAGGAATGGGGCCGAGTCATGGATAGATGTAACGTTTGTCAGCCCTAGTCTGGTCTCGGACCTGGACTGGAGGGTAGACGAGGGCTACACCCATAGTGATCACCTAGCAATTCGCTTCAAGATCAATTATGGTGTGCAGCGTCCGAGGGCGGGTGCTCCCTGTCAGGTCCGTGGGTGGAAGACCACTCACTTCGACAGCGAAGTTTTCACCGCGGCCCTGGGACTGGAGGCCAACACCGACAGTCTAAGCGGGGATGCGCTGATAGCTGTCCTATCACGCGCGTGCGACGCTACTATGCCGAGGAAAGCCCTGCCAAGAAATGGCAGACGCCCGGTATACTGGTGGAGTGCCGAAATTGCAGCCCTACGATCAGCCTGCCTCAAGGCTAGACGTAGGACGCAACGAGCCCGCACCGAGGAGGAAAGAGCGGTCCGCCGGGAAGTGTTTCAAGCTGCGAGACTGGCCCTTAACAAGGCCATCAAGAGCAGCAAGAGAGCGTGCTTCGACAACCTGTGCGAGGGTGCCAATGCGAATCCGTGGGGTGACGCCTATAGGATCGTATTGCCAAGACCAAGGGGGCTCTTCACCCCCCGAATAGTCACCGGACCGGTTGGCGAGGATTATCGAAGTACTCTTTCCGTCCCGAGCCACAAGTCCCTGGCCTCCTCCTGCGCTGCAAGGCGCTGGGAGTGTGGCCGAAATGGTGGCTCCGGTGACGAACGAAGAGTTACTCGCAGTGGCTAACACCCTTGCGATGAACAAAGCTCCAGGCCCCGATGGAGTTCCAAACAGTGCACTTAAGGCAGCGATCATAGCGAACCCGAACATGTTCAGGCTAGCAATGCAGAGATGCCTGGATGAGTGTTGTTTCCCTGAGAGATGGAAAAGGCAGAAGTTGGTACTGCTGCCGAAGGCCGGGAAGCCTCCGGGTGACCCATCGGCGTACAGACCAATTTGCCTGATCGACACGACGGGTAAACTGCTCGAGAGGATCATCCTCAACAGGCTCACCCCGTACGCAGAGTGTACGGATGGCCTGTCGAGTAACCAGTTTGGTTTTCGGAAGGGTAAGTCCACGGTGGACGCTATCAATTCAGTCCTCAAGACTGCAGAGGTAGCGATCCAACGGAAAAGGCGAGGAATTCGATACTGTGCGTTGGTGACACTGTACCTGAAGAACGCATTCAACAGCGCAAGCTGGGATGCCATCGCGCTCTCGTTACACCGGCTTAGCCTGCCGGTGGGACTGTACCGGATCCTGGAATGCTACTTCCAGAACCGTGTGCTGCTATACGAGACCGATGCCGGTCAGAAAAGTGTTCCTATTACCGCAGGAGTCCCGCAAGGGTCAATCCTGGGTCCGGTACTATGGAACCTGATGTATGACGGGGTTCTGAAGCTAAAGTTCCCTCCTGGTGTGAAGATCGTCGGCTTTGCTGACGATGTAACCCTAGAGGTCTACGGGGAGTCAATCCCCGAAGTAGAGCTAACCGCAGAACACGCGATCAGCACTGTGGCGGACTGGATGAGTGCGAGAGGCCTTGAGCTCGCTCAACATAAGACGGAGGTGGTTATCGTCAGCAACCGTAAGTCGGCACAACATGCAGTTGTACACGTGGGAGACGTCGCGATCACTTCAAAGCGGAGTCTGAAGATTCTTGGGGTCATCATAGACGACAAGCTTACCTTCGGTCGCCATGTCGAATATGCGTGCAAGAAGGCTTCGACTGCTGTGGCGGCAATTATCGAGGATGATGTCCAACAGCTCCAAGGTGTGCGCCAGTAGACGTAGGCTACTGGCAGGCGTTGCCGCATCTATTCTTAGGTACGGCGGCCCGTCCTGGGCAAAAGCAATGGGGGTAACCAGTTACCTGCAGAAACTGGAGAGCACCTACCGCTTGATGTGTCTCAGGGTGATATCGGCCTACCGCACGGTATCGCGCGACGCATCCTGCGTGATATCGAGTATGATGCCAGTCGGGCTGGTCATCCGGGAGGACGAGGAGTGTTTTGACCTACGTGGCACCAGAGGAGCCCGCGAGCGTACCAGGGTGACTTCGGTTGCCAGATGGCAGCGCGAGTGGGATAACTCCTCGAAAGGTAGGTGGACCCACCGGCTGATTCCTAACATATCAAGCTGGGTGGGGAGACCCCATGGGGAGGTTCACTTCCATCTGACACAATTCCTGTCAGGCCATGGCTGTTTTCGACAGTACCACCACAGGTTTGGGCACGCGGAGGTCTCCGTCTGCCCTGACTGCCCAGGTGTTGACGAAACTGCAGAGCACATACTGTTCGTATGTCCTCGTTTCGACGTCGAAAGAAGAGCAATGCTAGACGTTTGCGGCCGGGACACAACTCCGGATAATCTTATCCAAAGGATGTGTCAAGCGGTGGAGAAGTGGAACGCAGTCTCGACTGCAACCACTCAGATTGCCTGCAGCTTGCAGAGAATCTGGCGCGCCGAGCAACAATCGACAAGCATGACTAACTTGTGATTGGTAAGTTAGAGCGAAAGTGCCGAACGCGAAGAAGTGTGTGAATGGTCTGCCCATGCAGAGGTAATGGCGCAGCGGGTGGCAACCGAGATCGTCACCTCGAAGCATGGCAGAAGGGTGAATGAATAGGTGTATGTATGGACTGCACACGCCGCGCTGGGAGTAGCGCAGGAATGTTGGTTCCTACGACTACTGATACCCCGCGGCGTGGCAGAGGAGTGTGGGGGATCATCCAAGTCAGTCTCACATGGTACGAAAGGAATGAGTTGAGTCGTGTTGAGCTAGTCTCATATGGCATGAATGAGGTGAGTCAGACTCACATGGTATGTCAGAAGTGGGAACCTAAGCGAAGAGTCCCACAAGGGATGCCAGAGGGAGTGTTAGGTCGAATGACTCGAGTAGTATGTGTCAGCGCGAACCGAATGAAAGAGGTGAGCAGTCTCACATGGTACGATAAAGGTGGGCATAGAATTAGTCCCACACGGCATGAGAAGGGTGGGCACAAAAGTTAGTCCCGCACGGCATGAGAAGGGTGGGCACACAAGTCAGACCCATAGGAGCGTTAGCGTGTGTGCAAGCATGGAGTGTATGAGCATGAATCAAGGGTTTGGGTGGGCATACAAGTTAGACCCACATGGCATGAGAAGGGTGGGCACACAAGTTAGACCCGCACGGCATGACAGAGGTGCAACAGAGTATGTAGGGTGTGTTTGAGGGTGCGATAGAGCGAGCACCCAAGTCAGTCTCTGCACGGGACGGGTGCCTGTGTGAGCGAGAACGAGCGAGTACGTTTAGTACTGCCATCCCCCAGAAGTAGTACTGAGAGGTAGTTCCTGGGGGAAACGATGGTGGAGCCCAAGGGAGTTTAGTCGGTATTACCGGTATGGTCGAGTCCGACACTCCAGTACACTTCCGTGTGGTAGTTTGGCAACTACAATGCACGTGTACTGGGTTAGTGTGTAAATGCATTCTCCCTTGTAAAAAAAAAAAAAAAAAAAAAAATAAAAAATAAAAAAAAAAACCGTTTCCATTGCCGCCAAGCCCATAGTCCCTTCGGTTCAACCAGAAAGTAATGCTTCAAAGGGGGGCCAGTGCACAACGCACCCTCGAGGTTAGCTGCGTGTCCTTGCAGCACCGAATATCGTAACTCGCTTTTTAGAAGAACACCATGGTATCGTGCCAGCGCGTTGCCAGTTTTCCAGGTGGCCTTACCACGCCCTATGTCCTCGGAAGGTGGGAAGGGTCGACTTCGCGCCTGCTTCCCTCTGCACGACTGGTATCAAAAATGATGCCGCGTGCACCCCAAATTGACCTTTCTGCGATAGGGCCTATTCGCCAGCACACAGAGGGACTTGCCGACGCGGTGCCTACGCCTGCCCCAGCCTTGACGAGGACCCCTTTCCGTCCTCCGGCTCGGAACCCGCCCGGTTGACCGACGCCGCGAAAGCGACGATACCATGTTGTTCTTCGCGCGGCCACTTGTTCGGTAAAAGGATCGAGTTCGACCACAGAGCATGACCACCGGTATGACCCATGAAGCCGACTCCGATCCCTTGGACCACCTCTTATTTGCGCCTGAACTAGCCATCCTTGAGTCCACGGGCCACCTTCTATGTAGCTCCGAAACGATTTGGGGGATAGCCGATAAAACGGCGTTCCAACCAACTTCATCTTTACACATCCTCCGAACTAGGTTGTCCGGAGTAGTGTCCAGACCACATGTGGCAAGCATGTGGTCACGCATTGCGCGAAAACGTGGGCACACGAACAACACGTGTTCCGCCGTTTCCTCTAAACCTGCGCACACCAAACACTCGGGCGGGGCCGAGCAAGCCAGCTGCGTTACCTGCACTGTGATTTTGCAGCACGCTTAAACGCCGGGCACATCGAACCCCCCATGGGGTGCTTGCTGTTCACAGCTTTGCTGGAACAAATCAAACAATTGGGAGGGTTCGTGCAGCATTGTGCCTTATGTCCCTCCAATCCGCAGCGTCGGCAGAGATTGCTTCTGTCAGGGCCTTTGCAGTCCCATTGCGTGTGCCCCGGTTCCAGGCACTTGAAGCAAACTTCGGGTTGCTCGTATATGCGCACAGGGCATACCGACCATCCCACTTTGACGCTCCCTAACTTGACTACCTTGGAGGCGTCCGCTGCAGATAGCCGAACCAATGCTACCTACGTCCCTGCCGGACCTTTCCGTAGCCGAACGGCTGCCGTGGGCGTCTCCACTTCACACTGTCGCCGCAGTGCCGTGACGAGCTCTTCGACTTCAGTGATCTCGTCCAGGTCTTTAACCCTTAGATTCACCTCCGTCGTGAGTGCCCTCACCTTGACCGTCTCGCCTAGGACCTCCTCCGCCAACTTCTTGTAGGCGGCGCCCTTTTGCGAGACGCCCCGCTTCAGCTCGAGGATCATCTCGCCCATCCGGGTACGTCTTATTCGACGTACGTCGGCGCCGAGTTCACCGAGCTTGACGTCACTCCTCATCGCCTTCAAAACATCCGAGTACTTAGCCTCGTCCGCCGTGATGACTAGGGCATCGCCCCTGGAGCGATTGGCGCCTACCCTAGACTTCTTGCTACCCTCATTCGCCTGGGCCTTCTTTTCGGCCCTTGACGTCTTCGGTTTCCTCTTGTTCTTGACCAGGATCCAGGAGGCGTCATCCCCCTCTATTTCCCTGGTCTGGTGCGGCTGAGAACTTTCAGCCTGCCGTAACCCCTTGCCACCGTCTTTCCTGAGTGGACGGACCTTTCCAGGTCCTTCCTCCCCCGGTTTTGGAGGTACCTGGCCGGGGTTCAGCTTCCCAGCCCCACTACCCTTGTTCGGGGTAGCAACCCTCCGCGTTTTGGAGCGCCCCCAGGGAGCTCATCCCCTGGAGACTGTCTCCCTCGTTTTTGTGTCTACTCCGTTGGAGCAGTCACCCCCGACGTACCCGCAAATACTTGAGCCTCAGTCTGGGTAGACTTTGGCACCACCGTCTTCGCTGGCACGCCTTCGGTCGATTCGACCTTGCCCGAGTCCGCGAATCCTTGGTCCTCAGTCTGGGTAGACCTCGACTCCACCGATTTCACGGGTTTAAACTTGGCCGTCCCGACCGCCCTCTCCAGCTTGGCGTCCAGCATCGACTTTCGAAGTTTCTGCAAGCTCCTCTTGAGGTCCTTGCTGATATTATGCTTCGATGACGCAAAGTCGATGATGGCGTCCAGCTGTTCCGTCGCCACCTCGAAGGCCGAAAGCCCATCGCGTTTGCGGTTCATCGCCTCCACAAGCCATGGGCCGTCAATAATCCCTACCGGCGTTTTTCTAGCCGAGAAGAAGGTTGAGTGACCCACGCTGGCGCTGCGCACTGAGCTGCCGACTATTGCCTCTGGCCTCCTAGGCGGAAACCTGAACAACCCACCTCTTGCGAAGGGGTTGGCGCCTACACTACTACCACTAATTGAAGAATTGACTTGGCTTTCCATTTTGGTCCCACGAGTTGCTCGGGAAAAGAGGTCCACCACGCCAGAGCCCAGCATGACGCGGTAAGGGACAATTACTGTGGAGGGTGCCCAGGTACCCCACAGGCTCCGTTAAAGGCCTAGCTCATTATTTCACCCCCCTGGCCATGCATCTCCTCGGCACGGGTCGCTTGACGCCTTGGGATTAGGGGTTAGGGACGATGGTCCCGGTCTAACTCGCAGTGACCATGGGGAGGGGTCGTCAAGCCCTTGGACAAAGTCCCTGCTGCCCCCGTATGTGTGTATGTATGTATGTATGTATGTATGTGTGTGTGTGTGTGTACAAAAAAAATGAGACACACTTTTTTATACTTAGCTTTATCCGATTTGCTTGCAACAGGTTGCATCCGCGGACTCCTTCCTAATTTTACGCTATTGAAAATTGGCCCAATCGGCCATTGCGTTCCGGAGTTATTAAAAAATATTGATTTTTTCCCCATTTTTCCCCTTGGAAAAAAAAACTTCAAAACAGATTTTTTTTTTAAAAACTGTTGCAATGCATTCAAATAAACGCAAATAAATGTGAATTCATGGAAATAACTGAATCTATCCTCCTAAAGTGCAATTTTGACCTCTCTTATGTGCTTTTCTTGTATGTACACGAGAAAGGCACCATCACCGCTAGGTGCATTATTCTGGTTTTTTTACAAAAACCTCTACCCGCGAAGCACCCGGACGGTGGCTGTTTTCCATAGTTCCAAGATAACTGTGTAGTTGAGATATTTTTTTAAACGAGTGAGTTCAATACTCGTTATTGTGCGAGTTTAAAGTTTGCATTGTTGTTTGTCATTTCTCCAAATTATTCCTGTTTTCATCCATAAAAAGTTTAATTTGTGAAGATTAATTGGTTGAAGATGATTTTCATTTTACGGTGATGGAAACGATATAATTAATAGCATCTACACCTCTAACTATAATCTTTAATTAACTTGAGCGATCATAGTCACTGTTCTTCTAAAACGGCACGAACAACGATGGTTGTGTAATGGAAGCTGTTTGAGAAGATTGGTTGAAAGCTTATTTAAATACAAATGTTGGCTGCTGTTGGCGTATTAGCATTTGAGAAGTAGATCGAGAAAAATGAAGATGGCAGTAATCGCTACTTACGAGAAAACGCACAGCTGTTTCAACGTTGTGGAAAATTGTCGTCTACACTCACGGTCACGCTCTATGGAAGATGAGAAAGATTTTTTGCACACATCTCTGTAGTCGTTCAATGGAAGTGAAGTTGAGGACGATTCTTCATATATTTCATCGAGAATTTCAATAAAAAAGTTTTCTGATTTGATTTTTCTGCACTAAAATAAAAAAAATACATAAATACAAAAATCTCAATCATCTCCGTAATAAACGTAAAAAGCGACTTGGACTGACAATCTGCAGATGGCGAGTTCGATTCAAGGTCCGTTCCAGTTGGAATGTAGAGCCATAGAAGAAAAAATAAAGTCTTCCACAAAGATTTCAAAAGATACACAGAATGGGTGGAAGAAAACAGTAAAAAAATAGTCGAATAGAGAATGTTATTAATAATGGGAAGGTACCCTAACTTATAACACTCTGCTATTCGTAAAAAAAAGTTAATATTAAGATGAAATAAATAATATCGAAAAAATAAAAAAAATCGAAGATAATCCAGAAAAAATATTTTAAGCTCTTTTTAGTAGAATGTATTCAACCGTCTAAGACGAGTTAAGTAACTCCATTTAATTCCACCAATTATTTCGATATCTTTGCAGATACGTATTTCGACCACAACTGTGTAGTCGTCTTCAGTGTCTCGTACTTGACTCGAAGTCGGAAGACAAGTAAAGTACGAGACACTGAAGACGACCACACAGTTGTAGTCGAAATACATATCTGCAAAGATATTGAAATAATTGGTGGAATTAAAAGGAGGTACTTAACTCGTCTTAGACGGTCGAAGATAATCATTAATCTACAAAGTCAAACTCAAAGCCTCTACACTTTGTTTGATACGTCGGATCTGTACTATTTTCGTTTATCTTTATATAGGTAATGCTATATCTTTTGTGTTTTGCAGAAGAGCTCCACCACCTCCACAGCGTAATAAACACACAAAGTGGAAGTAAATTAGTTTCTGTATAAAAAAGTAAAACAAAAAAGCTACTCATCGCAATCGTAGAAAGCAAATTTCGTTGATGATACAAATGAATTTCAACACATCTCCCAGCCAGCCGCCGCCCGACCGACCTCGGTGGACCACTCAGCATGGGACGCTTCCTTTTTGGCTTTTCTTACAAATTTGTACAATCGAGTAGATTTATTCAACGTCCTTTCCATCCTAGGGCGGTACGCTTACATTGTCAGTCGAAAACAAAAGTAAAACAATAGAAAGTGGGAGAGGGTGCCACTTTCCAGCCTTCACAACGACCTCCCGCCCGGAGCAAAAACCATCTTCTCTCATTCACCCACGCTTTTGTGATAAGGGTTAAGTTGAATTGAAGTCAACTGCCGTTGCTAAATTCATTGAAGTTGCCCTACACAAATTGGTCCCCTATCAAGCGGTTCCTGGAGGTGAAACATTATCGTGCTTCTTACATTGTAAATACTTTTGTGCCCGAAGGATGCTGAGTGAGATGGTGAGTAAATTATCGGTAAAGCTGATGTTATAAACAAATAGACGCAAGAATGGGGCCGTCTTTAACGGAGAAGTTACGACATATAAATATGATTTATGTTACTTTACATTTACCATCCAAATTTATTTATTACGTTCCGACTATTGAGCTATCTTTCACTTGCCAATATTCATCATTATCACTACATTCAATTTTCAATTTGTTTTGATACCAGCTATTCTTACGTTCAGTTGTGTCTGAAACATGATAAGAACGTGAAATTCAAAATATGTGCGATTGTGCATGTGATTTATCTATAAATCTTCGAAAATATTTTGAGCGTAGATATAATTATGATATTTATTAACATTAGTCGTACGTTATGATCATGAAATAATTAATATTGAGCGTCTTAGGGGAAAATGTCACAAGGGTTAAATACTTCAAACTTCCATTTACTTCCGCTATATTCGAATATAGCGGAAGTAAATGGAAAGTTCGAAGTATTTTAACCTTATAAATGATCATTTAAGAGTCTAATAGAAAATTGCCTAATTGAATATAGTTTTGGAAAATCACTAAAAGCTCCCCCAAACCTAAACAGTTTTATCGCCGTGACGGCGACAACTAGTTGCCGCGACTATATCGCTGGGTCGTTGCATGTAATTTTTCATTTTATCAATGGCGACAAAATCGCAATGGCGACTAATTCACACCTCAGCGTGTCGATCAGTGCGCAGCAAGCCATGACTCAGCCTCTTCTGGTCAGACCTCCGTGGCGTGCACGCACATGCACCCACGGAGAGCTTCCGGCATAACAATTCGCTCCGGCCATTCGGGGCCACACAACTTGATGGACTACAGCTCTTCAATGAACCTACGCCGAATGGAGTATCCTTCTCCACTGGACTCGCTCCTGGGCCAATCGCTTCCAGTCACTTTGAACATTGCCCAGTAAACACACAATTGTATATTATACAACATAAGATGCTAAAGTAGAGGCGATATATGTACATATTGTATGGGGAAGTACCTTTGTAGTTTTCCAAACCACAAACCATTTTCCAGCTCTTTCAGGCGCGCTTTGTGATTTTCTTAATTACAATTTATTTTCCAACGGTCTTCCAGACACGCTTTGTGTTTTTCCAAACAACAATCCATTTTCTAGCGGTCTTCCAGACACGCTTTGTGATTTTCTACCACACCTAATTTTCCAGCGGTCTTCCAGACACGCTTTGTGATTTTTCAAACCACAATCCATTTTCCAGCGGTCTTCCAGACGCGCTTTGTGATTTTCCAAACCACAATCCATTTTCCAGCGGTCTTCCAGACGCGCTTTGTGATTTTCCAAGCCACAATCCATTTTCCAGCGGTCTTCCAGACACACTTTGTGATTTTCCAAACCACAATCCATTTTCCAGCGGTCTTCCAGACGCGCTTTGTGATTTTCCAAACAACAATCAATTTTCTAGCGGTCTTCCAGACACGCTTTGTGATTTTCTACCACACCTAATTTTCCAGCGGTCTTCCAGACGCGCCTTGTGATTTTACAAACCACAATCCATTTTCCAGCGGTCTTCCAGACGTGCTTTGTGATTTTTCAAACCACAATCCATTTTCCAGCGGTCTTCCAGACGCGCTTTGTGATTTTCCAAGCCACAATCCATTTTCCAGCGGTCTTCCAGACGCGTTTTGTGATTTTCCAAACAACAATCTATTTTCCAGCGGTCTTCCAGACATGCTTTGTGATTTTACAAACCACAATCCATTTTCCAGCGGTTTTCCAGACGCGCTTTGCAGCAGTGCAAACCCATTGCTTTGTGTTTTTTAATCATCAAATATGTTAACACATTAGCACATTAACAATTGAATTCAACTCACCTTTTGAAATCAGCGTTAGGATCCAACAAATAACTTGGCAGGATCGCCAAAATGTGTGGCCCCAAATGGCAGGAGCGAATTGTTATGACGGCAGCTCTTCGTGGGTGCGTGTGCACGCCACGGAGGTCTGACCAGAAGAGGCCGAGTCATGGCTTGCTGCGCACTGATCTACACACTGAGGTGTGAATTAGGCTTTCTGCGAGCGTGTACGCACACGCACATTTCACTCACACTTTTACTCAGTTTGTTTGCAACCACGAGCAGCTGTCACGGCAAAATCAAATGGGATTGTTTGCAACCACGAACCGTGCGTTCGTGTTGGTGAGAAATGTCGGCAAGACCCTAATGTATAATCCCCACACAAGTATCAAGTAAAACTTCCAGCAAAAATACATAAAAAATATTCCCCTGAAATTAAAAATATTTTTTCAACGAGCTTTCTATAGAAATTTATTAGAATTGCTAGTCAATCTTTGAACTGCTTCATACAAAGTTGATTGCCTATATTTTGGTTATTGACCACCCGACATCAAATTACAATGTTCTGAAAAAATCCGTATGAATATGTACATTATGCAAGAGATTGATTTGGAAAATGTATTGGAAGTAATCACTTTCCTTCGACGGGATTCGAACCCATGACCCATGGTGCTTTTAACCAACTAAGCACCGAAGACCCTCCGTCGGCCTTCGCATCTTAGCGGCTACTAAAAGAATCGGAGATTCCCAAATCGGACGCATAGTCAAAGCACTCACAATCCATTACCAAAATCAACACTTCCAGACAATATAAACACTCCAGCACACTTTAATGTGAATGTGTACTACACACATGTGAAAGCATTGGTCTCGAAAATGGATTGTGAGGGCTTCGACTATGCGTCCGATTTGGAAATCTTGGGCTCATTCAGTAGGCCCCAAGTTGCGAAGGCCGACGGAGGTCCTTCGTAGCTCAGTTGGTTTAAAGCACAAGTCTAGCGTACTGAAGGTCATGAGTTCGAGTCCCATCGAAGGAATGTGGTTACCTCCAATGCATATTTCAAATTAAAATCTATCCCATAATGTACATTTTCACATCGGAGTTTTTCAGAACATTGTAAATTAATGACCAAGTCGGAGGGCTAATACCCGAAATATAGGCAATCAACTTTGATTAAGCTGATTTCTATACTACAAATTTCAAATTTTTATACTTTCATACTTTCTTACTTTACGCAATTGAAATAAATCGCAGATTTCTGTGAAATGTCAACAACAGAACTGTTCGGTGAATAGTTTCACAGATTTTCTGTGGTTTTGATAGCAAAAGAAAAAAATAGAAAAACTCGGTTAATTTTAGCGGAATCACCTAAATCTATGGGACAAATTAAGGGTGCGTGTTTCCATATTTTTATATCTACATATTTTCGATTTTTTATAATTATATTTTAACATTTCCATATTTTCATATTTTGATGTTTTTATACTCTTATGTATGGATTATGATATTATTCATATTATTATAATTTTATGCTATATTTTTTTCATATTTTTTTAAATTTCTTGTTTTTATATTTCTGTTGTTTCACACATTTATGTTTTCTTATTTTCCTATTTTAATATTTTTATAGTTTCGTAGTTTCATTCATTTATATTTTCATAAATTCATAATTTTTTATTCTTGTTATAATTTATATTTTTATATTTTCGAGTTATCATAGTTTCAAAAAAAATTTCAACTTATATTTGAAATTTTACATTTTCATATTCTCATATTTTTATTTTTTTTTACTAGCAGACCCGTCGAGCTTCGTCTCGCCCAAAATTTATTAGCTAAAACATTTATTTTGTATTCACAATTAGGGCTTGACTTTTTGCTCTGCGATTCGATCTCGTTTACTTTTTTTTCACATGCCAAATTTGATTCCATTTGCTTGATTAGTTCCCGATTCTTGGAGAAATGTGTGCTTTATTTGTATAGGAGCCCCTCTTCTAGAGCGGGGAGGGATCACGAACCATCATAGAAACATTTCTTTACTTTCATAACCTCCACATGTCAAATTTCGTTCCATTTGCTTGATTAGTTCCTGAGCCTGAGGGTCTTGAACCATCTCAACCCTTAAATTCACAATGTTGTTTTAAAACAACAAACCGAAAATACTTTCAATGTTAATGATTTCAATGGTTATTTACGTAAAAAAGAGAACCTTCCCCGGCCCGAAAAACCCCTGTATACAAAATAAAGTGGCCTAAAAGCCCAGATGCTCTACAAAGTTCTATTGTATTTATGCTACAAAATCATGAAGTTTGATATGTCGCAAGCTGGGTTTCAGAACCACTCAAAAAGTGGCCACTTTTCTGAGGAGCAGCGGGTTCCCAGGGAACTTCCGAAAGTGGTCAAAGTACTCAGATGCTCTGCAAAGGCCTTCTATTGTATTTGTGCTGCAAAATTCTGAAGTGTGATTGTCGCAAACTTAGTTTCACAATCCTTCAAAAAGTGACACTTCCCTGGGGGAACCAGGCTCCCGGAACATCTGTAGCCGGATTTTGGAGGTCTAAACGTTCAGTTTTTATTTCCAGTATTGCAAAATGATGAATAAAAATAATTGCATCACTATAATGAGCTACATGCTTCCATTAATTAGGAAGTAGACCTATTTTTAACCCCTTTGACCCAAGGGACCCCCTCGATAAAACGATGCTGGGTCATTAGACCGAAGGTCATTAGGCCGAATGGTCATTAGGCCGAACGGTCATTAGGCCGAATGGCCTTTAGGCCGAATACGAACTGGGGAGTGACAAGTGAGGAAGAAGTAGAACGGAAGAAAAAAGAAGGAAGAAGGAAGAAAGGAGAAGGAAGAAGGAAGAAGGAATAAGAAAGAAGGAAGAAGGAATAAGAAAGAAGGAAGAAGGAAGAAGGAAGAAGCAAGAAGGAACAAGGAAGAAGGAAGAAGGAAGAAGAAAGAAGGAAGAAGGAAGAAGGAAGAAGAAAGAAGGAAGAAGGAAGAAGGAAGAAGGAAGAAGGAAGAAGGAAGAAGGAAGAAAGAAGAAGGAAGAAGGAAGAAGGAAGAAGGAAGAAGGAAGAAGGAAGAAGGAAGAATGAAGAAGGAAGAAGGAAGAAGGAAGAAGGAAGAAGGAAGAAGGAAGAAAGAAGAAGGAAGAAGGAAGAAGGAAGAAGGAAGAAGGAAGAAGGAAGAAGGAAGAAGGAAGAAGGAAGAAGGAAGAAGAAAGAAGGAAGAAGGAAGAAGCTAGAAAGAAGAAGGAAGTAGGAAGAAGGAAGAAGGAAGAAGGAAGAAAGAAGAAGGAAGAAGGAAAAAAAGAAAGAGAAAGGCAGAAGAAAGAAAAAGGAAGGAAGAAGAAAAAGCAAGAAGAAAGAAGGAAGAAGGACGAAGAAACAAGGACGAAGGAACGAGGAAGAAGAAAGAAGGTAGAAAGAAGAAGGGAGAAGTAAGAACGAAGAAGGAAGAAGGAAGAAGGGAGAAAGAAAAGGAAAAAGTAGGAAGAAATAAGGGAGAAGGAAGAAGGAAGAAGGAAGAAAGAAAGTAAAAGAATAAAGTAAGACGGGAGAAAGAAGGAAGAAAACGAAGAATGAAGAAGAAAGAAGGAAGAAATAAGAAGGAAGAAGGAAAAAAGAAAAGGAAGAAGGAAGAAGGAAGAAGGAAAAAGGAAAAAGGAAAAAAGAAGAAGGAAGGAGAAGAAGGAAAAATTAAGAAGTAAGGAGAAGAAGGAAAAATTAAGAAGGAAGGAGAAAAAGGAAAAATTAAGAAGGAAGGAGAAGAAGGAAAAATTAAGAAGGAAGGAGAAGAAGGAAAAATTAAGAAGGAAGGAGAAGAAGGAAAAATTAAGAAGGAAGGAGAAGAAGGAAAAATTAAGAAGGAAGGAAAAGAAGGAAAAATTAAGAAGGAAGAAGAAAGGAGGAAGAAGAAAAAAGGAAGAAGGAAAAAGGAAAAACGAAGAAGGAAGAAGGAAAAAGGAAGAAGATAGATAGAAGAAGAAAGGTGCAAGAAGGGAGAAGGAAGGAGGCGTAAGGTGAAGAAAGAACTTCTCATTTTTTACTTTTTTCTCCTTTTTGCTAATTCGGCCTAATGGCCATTCGGCCTAATGACCGTTCGGCCTAATGACCATTCGGCCTAATGACCTTCGGCCAAATGGCCTTCGGCCGCAACGCAGATCACCGCAAACCAAGTTCATATCGATAAAGCATATTCATATGCTACGATAACACCTTTGATCACCTCCAGAATAAGCAAAGCATAATTGTAAAAATTGATTTTGCTTAATTTTTTACGTCCTTGGCACTAGTTGTCGCACTAGTGTTCCCAATTTGACCAATCCTATAAGAAAACAATGGGATTTGCCAAATAAGGAACCAAAATTAAGAATAGTGCCAGAACTGGTGCATGCGTTCCTTCTTCTTCTTCTTCATTGGCATTACATCCCCCACTGGGACATTGCCGCCTCGCAGCTTAGTGTTCATTAAGCACTTCCACAGTTATTAACTGCGAGGTTTCTAAGCCAAGTTACCATTTCTGCATTCGTATATCATGAGGCTAACACGATGATACTTTTATGCCCAGGGAAGTCGAGACAATTTCCAATCCGAAAATTGTCTAGACCGGCACCGGGAATCGAACCCAGCCACCCTCAGCATGGTCTTGCTTTGTAGTCGTGCATCTTACCGCACGGCTAAGGAGGGCCCCTAAGGAGGGCATGCGTTCCTATTATGGATTAATCAAATTTGAGGATAATGTCACATTTTATTGTGGTTTTCACAGCTGTTCTAAGGAGCAGGAAGTAAAACCTTTCGCTTGATACATAACGTCCACCCACATGCCTTTTGCTTATTTAAAAAAAATGTTAGTCTTATGTATGGCGACAATTGGTACACCCACCCTATAATACATATTTTCCCTTGATTCCATGGCAACCAGGGCCGAAACAGGTTAAGCTTTGAAATGGTGTATAAAAACATATATTTAGAGCAGCGTTTGCAGAAATCGCTCTCAATAGATAACGAACAACGATAAAAGAGAGGCAAAAACCTCTTCGAATCATAACAAGCCATGAAAACAAAACTATCGCACTTGTATTAGGGTGGCTCAAATTGGTATGGGAAAAACTTTGTTCAATTTTTGTGATGGGCCGCCCTCTTATTCGGTTCTATTTGATGCCCTGATGCTCTGGACAAAATTTCAGCCAAATCGGCCAACGTTTGGCCAGTGCTAAACTCGTTGGAAGTTTATATGGAAAAATGTATGCAGAAACATCCAAAAACAGTAAATTGCAGCTGGACTACACAACTTACGATGAAGAACTATGATACTCATTCAGATCTTGGAGAATTTAATACAAAATGTTATGCAGAAAACCGCGAGAAGATTCGAGTTTGCCCGGCTAAGTTATTAGCATTTCTCTGCAGTGGGGTTTGAGCAAATTTCGTTTCTTTTACCTTTGAAAAGAAATAAATTCACCCCTACAACACTCCAGTAAAATGCTAATATCTTTGCGTAATAAACTCTAATCTTCTCGCGGTTTTCAGCATAACATTCTGTATTTTATTTTACAAGAACTGAATGAGTATCATGGATTTTGATCGTAAATTGTGCCGTCCAACTGCAAATCACTGTTTTTGGATGTTTCTGCATACATTTTTTCATATAAACTTCCAACGAGTTTAGCACTGCTCAAACGTTGACCGATTTGGCTGAAAAATTGTCCAGAGCATCAGGGCATCAAATAGAACCGAATGAGAGGGCGGCCCATCAAATAATTTGAAAAAGTGTTTTTTGAGCCACCCTAACTTGTATACAAGTTGAAAAAAAACTGATTCGGATAGGCGGCCCCAAAGAGAGGGTTTGATAAAACCCTTTGTTCTAATAAATAAATGAATCCACCTAGCAGTGATAGAGCCTTTATCGTGTTATTAAAATAATATTTTGACCATAACTTTTGAGCCCATAGTCCGATCGGGCCAATTTTCAATACGAAACAATGGGCTAGGATTCCGCGTTGAATGCAACTTGTTACGAGCAAATTAAGGATAAGTTAAGCATAAGTTAAGGATAAGTACCTGAAAAATTAGTGAGAATTTTGTACGTCATTCCACGTCGAGCATCCGTGCGATTTTTTTGAAAGCCACCGAAACTAAAAAGCTAGAGTGAAAGTGTGCTTATTTGAAGCAAACATTTGAAAAGTTTTCGTCGTTTTTCGCAAATACAGACGTTTTGCAAAACGCATTGGCGTCCATCGTTACACAGGCGAAGACATCTTCGCCCAACAACACCGACAAATCCACCAACATCATCACTGATCATGCGCCTCCACTCTCCATTCTCTCGTTGTAACCCCTTTTCTTCTCATCTTTTTGATAATTTGAACTACGTTTGTTTTTGATCACCCGTTTTCCCTGTGTGTTTGTTAATTAGTTTTGTGTTCTTTTTCCCCTGTTATAAGTGTTTAATTGTGTGTGCCTCGCTGCTGCGAGACATTTAAATTCTGCAATGCGCGAAGGCGATGATGGCGGGGGTACATCGTATTCCTCGTCAAATAATGCCTTGTTGGCTTCTGATGCTCTGCGCCAAAATAAAATGGACACTAGCAACATCAAAGTTTCACCCACGAACCCCCGCCTCGAGGCCTACCCTCCCGGCTCTAGTGGGCCGTATGTTGTTTTCTTCCGACCCAAAGGCAAGCGGTTGAATATGAATCAGATCAGCAAAGATCTGGAGAAGCGATTCTCGTCTGACACGACCAGTAAGCTTCGCGTCGCGGTCAGTGATCGCAAACAGGCCAACGAGATTGCCACCTGTGAGCTTTTCAATCTCGAATATAAGGTCTATTTACCGTCAGCAGTGTGTGAGATCGCGGGGATGGTAACGGAGGGAAGTATGACATGCGACGATTTGAAACAAGAGGTGTGTTGGTCAACTCACCTTATCGTTTTTTGATGAGTTTGTTTGTTGTTGTTGCAACTGCGTCGCGCTACACGATAAGTAGCTCATCCGCAACCATCATCCAACACACCAATTCAACCTAAGGTAGACCATGGTGGGCTGTGTCAATCAGTGGAGCGAACGAAGATCGCAAACATATTTTGACAGTTCGCTTTTACGCTTTTCAGTTTATAAATAGTTCGTCATCAAACCGGCGGAGGAAATTGTTGAATTTTGTTGTAAGTATGTTCATTTCAAAATACTAAAATATTATCTAAATCAAAATTAAAAATTTAAAATCATCTTTTTTCAGGATTTTAAATAAAGAACTTCCGGAAACGGAAGGTGGAAAATGAAGAGGAGCATAGTCTCCGCATGGAATATATTAATAATTAGGTTCTAGTATTGATTGACTATATAGTATATATGTGAAACAAATGTAATGTATCCCAAATAAACTTTTTGAAATATGTACATTTGACGACGAGTTAATTAATTTATTGCCAAGTTGGTCAGGTCGTAATTGAATTGGGAGTTCCTTTACTTGATAATTGCATTGCATTCCTTCTTTCAATCGATTTTAGAACGCCTCGAGAGATTCTTTAGATGATTACAAACCCGATCTAGAAAGGCGTTATCGAGAGGATATTTTAAAAAAAAATCGCGGAGGAATAGCCAATAGAATTCCTTTAAAATTTCTTTATAGAATGCCATTAGAATACACCGAAGAAATTTATTTTCGAATGAACTTAAAGGAAGCAGAAGTGCTGGAAAACTCCAGAAGGTATGACCGAAGAATTTCAGTTTTTTACATGCGTAAATAATTTTGTTAAATTTCTTTGGGAATTCCTTCTTCAATTCCTCTAGGAATTCCTCCGGAAATTTATCCAAAAACTCATTCGGGAGATCCTCCAACTTTTTTTTTTTTTTGGAATTCCTCCGGAAACTTCTCCAGGAATTCATCAGTATTTCTTCCAGGAATTCCTCCGAAAATTCCTCCAGAAATTCCACCGGAAATGCCTCCAGGAATTCCTCTAGAAATTACACCAGGAATTGCTCTGGAAATTCCTCCGCGAGAAACTCGGGAAATTCCTCCTGAAATTCCTTCAGGAATTCCCCCGGAAACTTCTCTTGGAATTCATTCGGTATTTCTTCCAGGAATTCTTCCGAAAATTCTTCAAAAATTTCTCAGGAAATTCTTCCAAAAAATCCAGCAGAAACTTCTCCTGGAAATCCTCCGAAAATTCTTCAGGAGTTACTTTCTCAAGTAAGGAGGAGGAGGAATCTGCAGGAATTCTTTCCTATACGAAGTCCTCAGAAATTTCCCCACATATTCCAACGGGAGTACATTCCTCCAGAAATTCTTCGGAAAATTCCTCCAAGAATTCCTCCGAAAATTTCTCCAGAAATTTCTCCGGAAATTGTTCCAGGAGTTCCTCTGGAAATTACTCCAGGAATTCCTATGGAAATTCCTCCAGAAATTCCTCCGGTATTTCCTCCAGTCATTCCTCCAGAAATTTCTCCGGAAATTCTTCCTGGAGTTCATTTGGAAATTCCTCCAGAAATTTCTTTGAAAAATTCCTCCAGGAGTTCCTTTGGAAATTCCTCCAGGATTTTTTGACGTAGGACTTACGTCTCTCTTTACTATACCGGGTGTCATTTCAAAATATTCAAATCGACCGCGTTACGCTGTGTTGAAAGATTTTAAACGTTAATAGCGTTTGTCTCAGTGGACTAATTTCTGCGGTAAGCCCCTCAATCGACAGATTTCAAGTATGCCTTCCATGTCCATGCTTGATAAGACCCGAAAAACTTGTTTCAATAGGCATGAAACTGTTTTCAATGAAAAACATTGAGATCAAGGGAACCTATAAATATGGGTACCGCATAATTCTTGCATCATTCCATTACCACGTTCTGATTGGTGCAGACACCAGCGAATGAGCAGCCGCTGGGTCTGCCGAGAAGCCATAAAATAGCGCAACGCGATTTTTTCCTTTCATTCTGACCGGGACAAGCGAAGCAACTGCATCATCGATTGAACAGCACTCACACCTTTTAGCAGGGACACCATCGAAGCGACCATCATCAGCCGAAACCTAGCCAGTACATCAGCAGTCCACCCTACAGACCCGATAAAGCAGCAATGCTGAGCAGATACCGGCAGCAGCAGCAGAGTCGAACCGAGACCGGCCGGCATCGGTGCTGAGCCGAGACAGGCTGAAGAAAAGCCACATGATGCAGCATGTATGTCCAAAAAACAAACGGTTCTTCAGAGAGCCAATAATAGTGATCAATATCAATGCTTTCAATACCCTTCGGGATAGAAATTGTACTTGGGTGCCAAATCCAATATGCTAGAGATAAAATATTATGCGTGATTTTCATAAATAGCGTCAAAACTAACAGTGGATAATTTTTCTGATTTAACCGCGAAGTGGACGAAGGACTTCGCTTGACCATGCCTTTAAAGATTCATAAGATGTCCAAATCTCTCACATAATTTTATTTGGATAAAAAACACCGATAACAGCTCAAACATTAATAAACTATCAATCGATTTTTCATCAATTGATAAAAAAATATGTAGATAAACATTGTTTGATACTGACCGCACACAAAGCGAACGTGACTGAATGATCGTCCCATGTTACCAATTCTAAATCTTATCACCCGAAATCCCATGTCCGGGTGTTTCCTTCCTTCTACTACTAACAATGTTGTCTCAGAAAAGAACACGTACTTCCCACCTGAACTGCAATTCTAAGCTTGCTTGCCCGGCTTATTGGCCTGTATCTAGCGAAAAGTCCCGTTAGGAAATAGACGCCAGCAGCGAGCAGCAAGCGTAAAAAAGAAGAAGCCCTTCTCGAATGCGTTGATGATGACGCTTTGGCTAACAAAGAAGTGGGATACAAGACACTAGCTGATTGGCCCACCAATCGGGAAGCAGAGAAGATTCAAAATAAGGTATAAAAGAAAAGTGCATTCGCTCGCAAAGCATTCAGTCTTTTTTATACCATCACTAGAAATTCGCGGTTATTTGAAAAGATCGTTTTCTTACTTTTTGCACTTAGCCGAAGCAAACAGCCTTTTTCAAGGCTCTAAGAGTTAAAAATAATATTCTCCTTCAGTCGCTATCGTACGGATTAGAAGGCTCTTCAGTGGAAGGGCTGAGATACAGTCTACATCCCCTGCTGAGCCAACTTGTGATTTATTTCAGGCAGTCCTTCAGTGGGAAGGTTGTCACTGTCAAGGCTAATATTTCGTGACCGGACAGATACTTCCTGAATTTTTTTTTGATGATTCTTGTTCGAGGTAGATTTGATTTCTGTGTCGGTTTGATGAGAAGATATTGCCTAGGAATGGTATGTTACGCCGATTATTTATCCAAAATAGTTGATGTGAGAAATTTGGACATATTATCAGGCATGGTCAAGTCAAGTCCTACGTCCACTTAGCGGTTATGTCACAGACATTACCCACTGTTCGTTTTTTTGGAAATTCCTCCAGGAATTACTTTGGAAATTCCTTCAGAAATTCCTCCGGAAATACCTCCAGGAATCCCTCTGGAAATTCCTCCAGAAATTTCTCCGGAAATTCTTTCGGAAATTACTCCGGAAATACCTGCAGGAATTCCTCTGCAAATTCCTCCAGAAATTCCTCCAGGAGTTCCTTTGGAAAATCCTACAGGAATTTCTTTGGAAATTACTCCACAAATTCCTCCAGCCATTTCTCTGGAAATTCCTCCAGGAATTCCACCGGAAATTCTTCCAGAAATTCCACCGGAAATTCTTCCAGAAATTCCACCAGAAACTCCTCCAGGAATTCCTCGGGAAAATCCTCCAGGAATTCCTTTGGAAATTCCTCCAGGAATTTCTTTGGAAATTTCTTCAGAAATTCCTCCGGAAATTCCTCCAGCCATTCCTCCAGGAATTCCTCCAGAAATTCCTCCAGGAATTCCACCGGAAATTCCTCCAAGAATTTCTCCGGAAACTCCTCCAGGAATTCCTCCGGAAATTCCTCCAGGAATTCCTCCGGAAATTCCTCCGGAAATACCTCCAGGAATTCCTCCGGAAATTCCTTCAGGAATTCCTCCGAAAATTCCTTCAGGAATTCCTCCGGAAATTCCTCCAGGAATTCCTCCAGAAATTCCTCCAGGAATTCCACCAGAAATTCCTCCATAAATTCGACCGGAAATTCTTCCAGGAATTATTCCGGAAATTCCTCCAGGAATTTCACCGGAAATTCCTCCAGGAATTCCTCCGGAAATTCCTCCAGAAATTCATTTTCATTCGAGCATTCTCTGAGAGCTGAGAGCTGAGAGTAATTGCTGATAGTAATTAAAAGTAAATCGATTCTTTTGATGACCATCATTATCTTGTATAAATGTTTTTAAGCTGAGAGGATTTTTCCAAAGTGCAACCACTAGTGACCAGCACACTCTTGGCGTTCAGTTAAATCTTCTAGCAAGATTATGAATTTTATTATGTTCTGTTAGTGATTTCCAATGCGTGCCATTGAGAAAAATAACAATATAAAATTGACTCGAGACAAACTTCGATTAGTTACGCAGAACTGAGGTAAGTTAGAAAATTTATTTGCATGGATGATATCATGGATATAGCAGTCAACTAAACTTTTCATTTTTTTTGTTGGGGATTGGAATTGCGCATTATCGAAAGTTAATCGGTTCTTTTTAAAACCAAAATTTTATACAAGAGAATATTTATCCGAAACTAATTTTATTCAAAGTGCGAATGGCGATGGCGACAGTTCAATCAAAACGATGCCGTCAGTAGCGAAATCACGAGTTCGCTTTGTTCACCGAGATGCGCCTTCAGCGATTTGACGGTAATTATCCTTGATTACTGACATTTTAATGGTTGAATACAGTAAAGATTGCAATTTAACCTTACAAATTATTATTTGCAATAGAAATACCCAAATTTAATTAAGTTCATATAGAAGATTTTTCGAAAAAAAAAAACAACAATGAAATTGATTTTTTCAAGTGAAACCCTTAACAAATTGAACAAACAAAACTAAACTTCTCATACTATACATATTTCGTAAATTTTACAAATTTGGATGAATGACATAAATATATCAGTTACTTTCAAAAAGTAAATTTTAAATTGTCGTATCCAACAAATTTCATGTTTTGAATATTGCTCGAAACCAGTGTTGTCTCAAAAGTAATCAAAAGAGCAATTTTGTAATATTCATGAATGATGGGGCCCAAGTAGCACACGCAACATCTTCCAAAAAGTACCTTGTTTCAATTTAGTTTCATTAAAGGCATTGGAAAAACATCAAAGCACGAAAAAGTTGCATCAAGATGTCAAAAACGTTTGTTTCATTAACATTGCAATGCAGTACGTGTTTGACATTTGGAAACAAATAACCAAAGAATACTGCACTTTATGTTGCAAACACGAAACAAAATCATCAAGTTGTATATTTTTTACCATGTAACTTCAATGCGTCTTTAGAAATTTATTTGTTTGTTTAAATTAAGCTGCAAAGAAGTTGAGTGTGTCTTCATGTTTAATTTGGCATCGTTCAACGTTTTGACAACTCACAATTTTTTCCGGTGATGGTGCAATCAAGTAACAGAAAACCCGAGTATAAAACTTCATAATCGTATGGTTTTTATGGTGAGTCAACATGCAGTCCCTTCGAAGTGTTGAATGGTGCTGTGGTAGAGTGAAGGACTATCAATCATAAAATCCATAAATCGAATCCAGTTTTATCTTTATATTTTATTTTTTTCCGCTGTAGTATTTTGCAACATTATTGTAATTTTATTGCAATCGAAGGATGTTTCCGTAGGCTCCACCTCTTGCGCTTTTCAGATTGCAAGAGAGTTATATTTGATGGCACATACGCAAAGATTGTTTCTTTCCGAATAGTTGCAACACAGTGAAATGTTCAGTAGTGAAACAAATTGTGCTACTTGGGGGCTTGCTAGATTCTTCATTTCACCAAACTGTTTTACGTAGTTTACGTCGGGCGGTCGTGTTTTGTACACAACCCTTATGGTTTTTTAAATAACTTTTTAAATACCCCATGATTTATCTTCAATTTTTTGTTGATTTTTCGTTGCGACAACTCACTATTTCAATAGCAATAGTAGTCTATTTACATCCTAGAACTACTTCAAACCCAACATTTGAAGCTTTAGACGGGTACTCTGTTGATTTCTTTATTTGTAATAATTACAAATGATTTTCCACGGTTTATGGGGGAAAAAATATAGTTAGAATCTAATCATCAACGAAAGTCAATGTAGTAAAAGTAGAAGAAGGTGGTCGATGTCCAGCACACTGTTGTTCTTTGTCCATAACTTTCGTCCAATTGCATACAAATTGTGATCAAATTTTCTCAAATTTCCGTTGTGACATCTGAAAACGAGAGAAAATTCGATTAACGCAAGATCTCACTTCATTTTTGAACTGGAACTGGAAGGTTTGTGGCTGATCACCGGAATTGGGCCGTTCAAAATGTTCATGCAAATCAACGGAATTGATGTTGAAACAATCTAATATCGCTGGGCGTTAATCAAAAGCTGAGGGCCTTGATTAATCTGTAGCATTATATGAATATGACTATGAAGATTATAGCTCCAGGTTTTGCAGTCGAATTTCAGTTCTTCGACACTTATTGTCAAGTTTTAAGTTTACTCTTTACTTAAAAACGTTGGAACCAACTTCATATATAAAATTTAAACGGAACTCAAGAAGGACATTAAAGCACTAGAACTTGGGGCTCAAAACAGCGTTCCAGATAAAAGTCGTATGCCTCATTATCACGGCCAACGAGG
Source organism: Armigeres subalbatus (assembly GCF_024139115.2). Lineage (NCBI taxonomy): Eukaryota > Metazoa > Arthropoda > Insecta > Diptera > Culicidae > Armigeres > Armigeres subalbatus. The sequence continues at coordinate 163,416,044 of NC_085139.1, forward strand.
GTACCCATAAATTGAAACGATTATCATGAAAAGACGCACACACAACCTATGTGTGAATAATTTCCGGCTCTTGGTCCAGTATCATTGTGGTGACTTTCGCATCCGGAAGCCATTTCTTTGTGTATAAGAAAAAATAGGATCAGAAAGACCGACCAAAACGGTCAACCCATGGACTGACGAAAGTATCAATAAATCATGCATTATTGTTGAGATAATTTGAATAGATACATATATTAGGTATGTGCTATGAGAATTAACGGCCCATGTAAAATATATTGAAAACTTCATTACCATAAACGGAACCGACTTTAGTGCCAATTTTTTAGCGCAAACAAATTCATATGCTCAACCCAAGACCGTTCGTGCACGGGAAAACATCCCATGGGGACGATTGTGCATCTTTCCTATATGACAAAATGCCCCCGCATCAGAACCTTTGTCGCATTTTATTCTACGACATGATTTATGGCACCTACTCCGGTGATGCCCCCGAAGCAGGTAACGGGTGGGGAAAAGCACACAACTTGTATAACGCAATTTCCCATATCACTTTGTGCTGCCGAAATTTGATATTTCCATTACCGAACAAAAGCATTGCGAACTTGAAAGAAACGGTGCCAAACGTGAAAGGAATACAATGTGTGAAATCGTTTCCTTATTAGATTTGGGGAAAATTTCAAGTGTTTGGTTGGGTGATTGCAATAAAAGGGCGATGTTGTCAAAAATTGTTTATGCGATCATTTTCGCTTTGTGTAAACTAAAACAGCACTTCGGAATACGTTTAATGAATTGATTTTAGCGTCAAACAACCATCGAGTTTTCTTTTTTCTTTATTTGAAACAGACAAAAGCTCGTTTGAAAAATGCAATCGTCAAACGGCATAGATCTACGAGCAAGGTGTTCGGACGATTTCGAAATACAAAATTTATAACCAAATCTCGAAGATCGATACATTTGTTTCTAACACCTAATATTTTACCCATATTCCTCACATCGAAATCAATCATCCGGTTGCGTCTGATGTACTTGACAAAGCAGTAAAAAACGGATTTAATTTTCCATGTTTCAACCGTTCAGCAGTCGTTCCGACCGAAACCAATAACGTTTAGATCAGTCTTTCCCAAGCTTTTTATACAAACAACAAAATCTGATTACCATAACATTGACTTCTCAACCCTGGATCAACATATTCCAATAAAATAAAGCCTCATTACTCTACACAAAACCAAAAATTTTAGTTTAGTTTAAATTTAATCAAGGATCCAATAATTAGTATCTAAAGTTGGCGAATTAGGATTAATGTGACACTGCCCTACCATTAATTATGAGGTTTAAATGGTATTGTAAAATGTCGGGGATATTGTTTTTTACACATTGATTGGTAGATTTCATACCATCATACCACACTTTGAGCAATATAGTTGAGAACCCCAATTGCAAATCGTATTTTTCTTCTGTACATCGTCAAACGGAACGTTGAAATGTGATTTTCCGCAGCAGATAAAACGATGCTGTGGTGAAATTGAGCATCGAGCCCAATCCAAGCGAAATGTTTGGATGGATCGGAATAAAAACGGAAAGGACCAGTCGCAGACATCCTACACACAAACACAATCGTCGTCGTCGTCGTCGACGACGGAATAGGATCCAATGTCACAATGTGAATCGTTTCACAGGGGGAGAGAGACTAATATTCTCGATTTTAATACAATTATATCCTGGGGACCGACAATGGAAACTGTGGCGAAGCGAAAAACATCCGCTTTCCGGTAGCAAATCAATCGCCTTGAAATGGCAGAGCTTAGCATATTGCGATTCAGTGGAACGTGTAGGTGTGGCTTTGTTCCGGCGAATGAAAACGGAGATTTCAGGAACAGATAACCGAATTTTAATGTTGATTGGATAATTTCGACTGAGTGCCAACACATTTTCAATGAAAAGTTATTGTTTGCATAATGTTTCTACTTGAAATACTGGTATAGATTTTATTAGGTAAATTAACAGCAATGTGAGTTGGTCTATCCAGTTGCATACGTACATACAGGGGATGGACAAAATAATTAGGATAGGCAAATTTTGGGTAAAATTAGATGTGTTGTAACTATCTTAGTTATCATCCGATTTTGACAATTCAGGCATGCCTGAACTAGAAAATTGATGCAGTTTGACGGTATGTCCATGGAACCGACTATGGCCACCGGATTCCGGAGATATTCCGGATTTTTCGGAGGTAGGTTCAAAACCGTAAATTTGAGGTGGATATTAGGAGAAGTTGTGGTTAAAAATTGAATAATATTAGTAACCACAAATGAAGTAGGGCTCTTGCTGATTGGAACCATATATTGAGATTTGGAGTCGGACCAGAATTAAGTGAGATATGGCCATTTCTTTAAAATCGGTTCGGATCGATACTTATCAAAGGGGTCAGGCCACAACTTTATTTGAATCTCGCTTTTTGATAGATCGGCCACTATGATTTTATTCCAGAAGGGCTCTAAAGTATCCAGAATAAAAAACCAATTGAATAAACGGATCCTGGAGTCGCTGGGACGTCCCCGGGGAACCTGTGAATGGGGACATTTAAGTTTTAGCACCAAAATCAGTCATTCGACGGCTCTTTTTTCATGGTTTTCGATCAGGAAGCGAAGTATGAATATAAAATGGTCCATTGGCGGCTCTGACCGCTTCCAGGATCTACGGATTGGCCCCGGGGAACCTGTGGAAGGGGACATTTTAGTTTTACCACCAAACCGGTCGTTCGACGGCTCTTTTTTCATGGTTTTCGATCAGGAAGCGAAGTATGAATATAAAATGGTCCATTGACGGCTTTGACCGATTCCAAGATCTACGGATTGGCTTCGAGGAACCTGTGGAAGGGGACATTTTAGTTTTAGCACCAAAACCAGCCATTCAACAGCTCTTCATTCATGGTTATCGATTAGGAAGCGAAGTACGAAAATAAAATGGATCATTGACGGCTCTGACCGCTTCCAGGACCCAAGGTCTGCCCCCGGGGAACCTGTGGAAAGGAACATATAAGTTTTAGCACTAAAATCAGTTATTCGACGGCTCTTTTTATTGGTTTTCGATCAGGAAGCAAAGTATAAATATAAAAGGACCATTGACAGCTTTGACCGCTTCCAGGACCTACTGGTTGCCCCCGAGGAACCTGTGGAAGGGGACATTTTAGTTTTTACACCAAAATCAATCATTCGACAGCTCTTCTTTAATATAAGCAAAGTATTAATATAAAATTGACCATTGATGACTCTGACTGCTGTCAGGACCTACAGATTCCCCCCGGAAAACCAGTGGAAAGGAACATTTAAGTTGCAGCACCAAAACCAATATCTCGACGGCTTTTTTTTCGTGATTTTTGATCAGAAAGCGAAGTATGAGTATAAATTGGACCATTAATGGATCTGACCGCTTCCAGGACTTACGGATTGCCCCCGGGGAACTGTGAAAGGGGACATTTTAGTTTTAGCACAAAACCCAATCATTGGACGGCTCTTTTTTCATGGATTTCAATCAGAATGTGAAGTATGAACAAGAAATGGACCATTGACGGCTCTGACCGTTTTCTGGACCTACGGATAGCTCACGGGGAACCTGCCTACTTCATACTTCGCTTCCTGATCCAAAGCCATGAAAACAGAGCTGTTGTATGACTAGTTTTGGTGCTAAAACTAAAATGTCCCCTTCCACAGGTTTCCTGGGCCAATCTGTAGGTCCAGAAAGCGGTCAGAGCCCTCAATGGTCCCTTTTATATTCATTTCTCGATTCCTAATCGAAACCACTAGAAAAGAGACGTCGAATGACTGGTTATGATGCTTAAAATAAAATGTCCCCTTACACAGATTCTCCAGGAGCAATCCGTGGGTCTTGGAAGCGGTCAGAGCCGTCAATGGACCATTTTATATTCATACTTCGCTTCCTGATCAAAAATAGAATGACTGGTTTTAGTGCTAAAACTATAATGTCCTCATTCACAGAATCCTTGAAGGCAATCAGTAGGTCCTGGAAGCGATCAGAGCCGTCAATGGTCATTTTCAATTCATATTTCGCTTCCTGGTCGAAATCCATGAAAAAAGAGCCTTCGAATGACTGGGTTTGACACTAAAACTAAAATGTCCCCTTCAACAGGTTCCCCGTGGTCCAATCCGTAGGTCCTGAAAGAGGTCAGAGCCGACAATGGACCATTTTATATTCATACTTTACTTCCTGATCGAAAACCATGAAAAAAAGAGCCTTCGAATGACTGATTTTGGTGCTAAAACTAAAATGTCCCCTTCCACAGGTTCCCCGGGGCCAATCCGTAGGTCCTGGAAGCGGTCAGAGCCGCCAATGGACCATTTTATATTCATATTTCGCTTCCTGATCGAAAACCATGAAAAAAGAGCCGTCGAACGACTGTTTTTTTGGTAAAACTAAAATGTCCCTTTCCACAGGTTCCCCGGGGCAAACCGTAGATCCTGGAAGCAATCAGAGCCGTCAATGGCCCATTTTCTAATCATACTTCGCTTCCTGGTCGAAAACCATGAAAAAAGAGCCGTCGAATGACTGGTTTTGGTGGTAAAACTAAAATGTCCCCTTCAACAGGTTCTCCGGGGCCAATCCGTAGATCCTGGAAGCGGTCAGAGCCGCCAATGGACCATTTTATATTCATACTTCGCTTCCTGATCGAAAACCATGAAAAAAGAGCCGTCGAACGACTGTTTTTTTGATAAAACTAAAATGTCCCCTTCCACAGGTTCCCCGGGGCCAATCCGTAGATCCTGGAAGCGGTCAGAGCCGTCAATGGACCATTTTCTATTCATACTTCGCTTCCTGATTGAAAACCATAAAAAAAGAGCCGTCGAATGACTGATTTTGGTGCTAAAACTTAAATGTCCCCATTCACAGGTTCCCCGGGGACATTCCAGCGACTCCAGGATTCGTTTATTCAATTGGTTTTTCATTCTGGACACATTAGAGGCCTTCTAGAATAAAATCATAGTGGACGATCTATCAAAAGGCGAGATTCAAATGAAGTTGTGGCCTGACCCCTTTGATAAGTATCGATCGGAACCGATTTTAAAGAAATGGCCATATCTCACTTAATTCTGGTCCGACTCCAAATCTTAATATATGGTTCCAATCAGCAAGAGCCCTACTTCATTTGTGGTTACTAATATTATTCAATTTTTAACCACAACTTCTCCTAATATCCACCTCAAATTTACGGTTTTGAACCTACCTCCGAAAAATCCGGAACATCTCCGGAATCCGGTGGCCATAGTCGGTTCCATGGACATACCGTCAAACTGCATTAATTTTCTAGTTCAGGCATGCCTGAATTGTCAAAATCGGATAATAAATAAGGTAGTTACAACACATCTAATTTTACCTAAAATTTGCCTATCCTAATTATTTTGTCCATCCCCTGTATTACGATTTAAGAAACAAAATTCACACAGGTTTGACATGACGCCTTCAATTAAACCAAGACCCGATTGTAAACCGTAATGTATTTATCCAAATTACTGCTTCATTCGATCGAACAGAGAAGTGTAAATATTTTGTCATTTGCATGTTCATTAACCTACAATTTAGTTAGTTATCATATCCCATTTTGGGGAAAGTTTCGCGAAACATTTTGTGATCAAAATCTCATTTCGTAGTTTCGGCACAACCATCCGCATCGTGCAAATACACATCACCATCGCCAAAAACCACGGTAGCCAATGAACAGAACATAATACAGCAGATCAGAAACCAAACGAAGTAAAATTTGCGTGTGGTTTTGGCTGAGAAGTTAAACCGTTTCCCCAGTCAGCTTGCGGTTTTAATTAAACCGGGTTTCCGACACGTGTCGCATTAACTCTGTGCGGTGAATTCAACATTTTACCGGGCTTGGAGTGAAATGTAGGGCAAAAAACAGATGACACCACAGCTTCATGATATTGTATTTGTGGTTCATTTGAACTTATGTTTAATCGTCATCAAAAATATAAACCTTTTCATCTTTACAAGTATTCCATTGTTCCTTTTCACAGCTCCCATATTCATCCCAATGAAAATCAATCGCCTCGTTTTATGATGCGTATTGCTACGTTCTGAAGAAGAAGAATCCTTCACAGTTTGCGAAGGGGCATTTCAGTTCGATCCCCATAATATTGTGGTGTTACCAAACAAATCACCTTTATCCCACTAAATCTCAAGGTGTCTTACAATAGGATTTTTGTTGTTCTAAAGATTTGAATAGCTGAAAAATTGAGATTCTATGGTGCCGTTATATAGCTAAAATTGTTTGTTGGTAAGGCCGAAAGTTTTTACACTAGACTTTGTTAAAGCCCATCTAGTCTAAAATTATTCAGCCGAAAATGTCATTTGGTCGAACAGTTTCTTTGGCTGGAAAAAATAATAAGTTGTCCGAAAGGGTCATTTGGCATTTAGCCATTCATAAATGTTAGCTTAGCTTAGCTTAGCTTAGACTGACTGTACATATCAATGGTTGCTACTCCGTGATTGATCAGAACTGGTGCAAATTGCACTACCATCCAAGTGAATAGTGGTTGAGATTTACCAACTATTCTCGAAGTGCACGTTTCAGCAGCTCGCAAATGTTGATCAATAACGGCGCCGGCCAAGTCCTTACAGTCAGTTGGGAGAGGGAGGGAATGTGAGTGTGTGGTAATTGTTGCTACTAGAGACCGAGAATACCTCTGCATCTCCACATTTACCACGGGAAGGAAGTAGTGTTAGTTGGGTGGGGTAATCAGTAACATAGATCGGGATTCACCATGGAAAGTGATGTGACCTATGAAACTTCTACACAGCATTATTAGCATTTCCTTAATTTGTTCAATTGTTCATTCTTCGCGAGAATAAACAATCAATCGCTCAAAGTGAGCGATTGTTCATTTGAATTTCGGATTAGGCGCCCGCGTTATCATTTCATTAACGTAAGAAAAGTAAAAAAGAAACGGGATTGAAAATAATTGATAGTAATCAAAAAGCTAATGTTATTCAGGAACCCTTATTTTATCTCTACTTGACGTTAAGTAAGAATGTAAATTTACGTTCATTTTACATGTCGTTTATTTTGCATTACTTCCGCGCGCGCGTATGTGTCACTTGCCTTGACCAGTATACCGTAATCAGGATCTCACTGGTATTAATCCTGATGTGCCGGTTGGCACTCGTGTTGGGCTTGTGCGCTTTGAGCGGCACACGGTCGCTTCCCAGTCTACATAAAATCGCACATGGTGCAATACAAGATGCTAAATTGGAGACGATATACATACATGTACATCGCCTGCACTTCAGCATCCTACACGACACCATATACGTTCATGTGTTGACTGGGTTTGATAGGGCCTGCTTATGGACACATGCAGCTTTTTGTAGAGGTTTAACAGAGCCCACTGTCAAACCCCACCACATCCTAGGCAGGCCCCCTAACTCGCAGTGGCCATGGGGAGGGGTCGTCAAGCCCTTGGACATAGTCCCTGCTGCCCCTATTGGCATTTAGCCATTCATAAATGTTTTCCAAAAAGCCGTTTCGTTGAATAAGCCATTTGGGAGAAAATGCCGTTTAACTGAAAAGTTCGTTTTGCAGAAAGGACATTTCCGGGCCAAATGACTTTTTCGGCCAAACGACCATTTCACACAAATGACATTTTCAGCCAAATAAACTGTTAGGGCAAACAACTTTTTCGGACAAATTACCAATGGAATGAGCCTTTCGGCTGTTTGTCGCTTTCCACCTAATGTATTTTTTTCGTCGAACCATTTTCGACCTAATACCATTTTGGACAAACGTTTATTTCGGCCTAATGGAATTTGGCTAGATGACTTTTGGCCTAACCTGTTATTCGAATAAATGGCTTTTCGTCGAATGACTTTTGGCCAAACGATAGGTAGGGCAATTTAGCCGATAGACACAGGGGCGAAAGGTGCTTGGCCGAACTATTTTATTTAGCTTAAATGAACATACGGCCGAAGATGTCTTTCGGGCGACTGGTCATTTGGCCGAAACAATTATTTGACCAAAAAGTTGTTTGGCCGAAACGGTCGTTTAGCAGAAAGGCCATGTGGCCGAAAATGTTATTTGGCTAAACGGGTGACATTTTTGACCAAATGGGCCTTTCTATCAAACAACCATCTAGACCGAATGACATTTTCGGCTTTATGAAAGGTGCATGTGAGTGAATACAAATTTCCCTAGCATAAGTTAAACATTTATTAACTCTAGCTAGAATTTCATACGCTCCGTACAAGCGTACAATATACTTTGGCAATAAAATGTCAAGAATTATTGTTTCCAGTAGATTTATAACTGTCTAGATATTGATTAGTACAGTTGCTGATGAAGAATGTGTATAGCCGCCAGACATTCTAAATACTCACGCTCCTCTAATGTGGACGTGTACAATACACATGTGGAAGTATTGGCTTGAGAAATGGATTGCGAGTGATTTGACTATGCGTCCAATATGGGAATCTCGAGCTCGTTCAGTAGCCGTTAGGTTGCGAAGGCTGACGGAGGTCCTTCGTAGCTTAGTTGGTTAAAGCACCAGTCTAGCGTACTGTAGGGTCATGGGTTCGAGTCCCATCGAAGGGAAAGTGGTTACCTCCAATACATTTTCCAAATCAATATCTTCCACATAACGTACATATTCACATATGAGTTTCATAACATTGTAAATGTCTAAATATTGTTAAATCTCATTTTTAATTCCTCATTAATATCTAATTAATTGCCCAAAAAATTTGAATTAGATAATGCTTTTCTATACACATTTCCAATAGTACTGGTACCAGCTCAACCCAATCGAGGATGGTTTATACTAAGGGTCTGTCTCATTTGTAGAATTGAACTTAAAAGTGACAGTTCGAAAATTATAAAATCACCCGGCCATAAAAATGGCTGGTGCTACCTAGCAGTTCCAAAAAGACATCGATGCAAAATTATTCGATATCTGTCAAAAGTAATCTTGCTCTGCGAGCAGGATTATTCGATAATTATTAAAACGTCACTTTTAAGTTTAATTTCAGTTTATTTCTCCAAATCAGACAGATCCTAAATACTAAAATTTTCGTTCAATCTTATTCCCACATTTATTTTTCTTTGTTTTGTAATTTAAACAATTTTGTAACTTTCCATCTAGTTTAATTTGAAGGAAAGGTCCATTGCGTTACATTTTTGGACCAGTGTTTTAGAGGGGTAGGTTCGTCTTTCTGCGTGTCGTCAAGTACACGCCACGATCCTCGAATCTAATCAAAGGATAGAGGACACACCACTCCCCGCTCGGTAAACCGGATAGGTACGCGAAGCCGGGTGCCTCTATTTGGCGGAGCCGATCGTCCCGGGGAAATTCAGGCTAAGTGCAACAACACACTTTCCGATCGAAATCCGAAGCTTCCGTTCCAGCCGCCACTCTCTCCGCACCATTAAATTGGCCATGTCGCACACGGGTCACTTTCATCGCTGCGCGCCAAATTGCAGTACGGACATGCCGGTTACCGCCATTTCCGAAGTAATCGTCGCCATCATCGAGATAACGAAAACCTCATCGTTCCCGCCAGCACCGAGTCAACAAAAACCCTGCGCAGGTACGTGAAGAGCTTTTTGTTACATTTGCTCTTCTTCGATTTTCGTGTCGGCTGTCATAGTTTTCAATTTTCAGATTTATTTGAAAGTTACTAAGAAAATAAATAATTTAAATTTACAAAGAACAAAGAAAAGTTCCGAGGCGGAAAATTACGGGACGTGTTGAAAGAAGAAGATGCTCCTACTGCGGCGTATTTCAAGGGGAATCAATGTCACCAAAATCTGAAAATCGGACTGGGTACAGAACCCCAATGTCGCCAATGATCGTCTTCATGAACCGCACCGAATTCTCCAACGCATATATTTTCGGCATCGGGAACTGTTGTGGAGAATAACTAGATAAGTAACGCTTTTTTAAATATTTTATTTACTGGAACGCTAATGTATATAATGTTTGGGAAAATTTACAATTCAACACCCCTACTTTCAAATTTTTGTTTTGGAACATCTGAAATTATTATATTGAAGATCAGCAAGAAACAGTTCAGTTCAGTTTTTCATGGACTCAAGATGTATATTTGATTTGCTGAATTACTAAACTGAACAATGAATTTCAAAACGTATATGACCCCAAAGTTTTGCTGTGTAAGGGATATTTTGATTCACCATAGATTTTAAAGATTTTATAAACATTAATATTGTTTCAAAATGTATTACAAATTTTATGGAAAATTTCACCGGTTTTACATAGAAAGTTCTTGTCATAGGACAAGTTGGTGCTGTCCCATTTGATTCCGCAGCTTGATTGTGGCTTAACAGATGTGTGTGCCGGGCTCGACGAATTTCAAAATGGATTATTTCCTAATTTCCATAGTAGAATTAAAAAAAAAAGGTTTTCAACGAAAAATTCTTTTGAATTATCTCGAGGATATTTTTCAAATTTTCATCGTAGATTCTCCCGAATTTCCACGAAAAATTCATCTGAATTTCCAAGGAAATTTATTCGTATTAACAAAGGGAAATCTTTTCAATATTTCAAGTGAAACTCCTCTTTTTCTCACGTGAGGTTGATTCGAAATAAAACAAAAATACTTACGAATTTCTACGAGGAATTTTTTGATATCTCACGAAATAATTTCCTGGGATCCAGTGGAGATTTCTTCATTTCTTAGGAAAGTTGTTCCGAATTTTAACGAGAATATTTGCTAGAATTTCCACAGATTTATTAACACACTTAGTTCAGCTCGGCATTTTTTTATCCTTTTGCCGAGATCCGCACAGCCGAGCCCTCGGTTCGTGACTTTGTACTGATGTCTCAGCTGAAAACAGATTTTTTACTTGAGTGCGTAGAGCCGCCGTAATCATACGTACATTCAGCCTTCATTTCAGCTAACGAAGTTGAACCGAGATTTGCACAGCCGAGATCGGTGGAATATTTTGAGTGTGTATGATATTTATTTAATGGTAAACTATTAGCAAATCAATTTTGTTTTCATAAAGTAATCACCAAAAAAGCATACTTTTTATTTTTGATTTGTGTAGTCTTATGTTCCGTTCACGTGGGGGCATCTTCTGGAGTGGCACATGGATGGGCGGGGGAGGCATAGCCACAGGAATGCCTCCTACGGTCGTGTTAATGGTGCTTTTTTATATGTAAACGTATGTCTTGATTTCATTGTAATGCTGTTAAATTTGAGATCCGAGTTTCTATAAAATCACTCATCTATGTGTTGTTCAGCAGGAGGCCCGTTTTGTGTGTGTAGAGCGCAGTGTTGTGTTGGCCATTTTAAATGTAGGTACAGGGGGTAAACATTTTAATTATGTACTTAATGTTTAATTCTTCAAACTTATTTTAAGGGACTTCATTTTTTTCTGTGCAGTGCGCGTCGTGAGTAAATTAATAAGCAAATGAAAATTTAGTACGCGCCCGATCGCGTTTGCTTTAGCACTTAGAATGATCGCGCGGTTATCAAAATAATTTGTTCTGCGTTGTGTGAGTGTGCAGATTAATAAGCAAGGGTGTTCGTTTAGTGCGCGTCCAATTGTGTTTCCTTTAGCACGCAGAACGATTGCACAATCATCGGAATACTTTGTTCTGCATTGTGCGGTGAGTAAATCAATAGGTAAATAAAATAATGTGCGCGTACGATCGTGTATTCTTTAGCACGCAGAATGGTTGTGCAATCATCGAAATATTTTGTTGTGCGCTCGGTAAGTCTAATTGAATAGTGCGCGTTTGATTGAGTTTTTGGTTAACTTTGATCAAACTACACGCTACACACGGCATACCGTTTACCAAAACGAACCCTGCCACACACTCCTTACCCCATATATCCAACATCCCAGTGATTTCTCGTGGAAGTGCAGATGACTCGTCGGCTTCCATCAAAGCGAGTATCACGTCAACATTTTCCTACCTATTTTCCAAACACTCTCGATGATTTCTGTGTAAATGAGTCTCTATCGCCATTATGGAAAAATGAAGCATTTCACACAGCAATAGAATACTCTGTATTTGTGCATCGGAACCATGATCCTTATGGCTATGATTTCGAAAATATTCTCGATTATAAAAATGCAAATTTTGACAACATTAAACAAAAATTGAACAGAGCTAATTGGCAACAAATTTTACAAAATCAAACTGACATTGAATGTGCTGTTACAGACTTTTATGCAATTTTATTAGACATTGTTCGGAATGAAGTACCAGTCGTGAGGAAACGTCGCAATTATAACTCAAAAAACCCAATATGGTTCAACAAACAAATCAAAAATTTGAAAAACCGAAAGCAAGAGGCTCATAAACTTTATAAACAATACACAAGTCAAGAAAAGTTAGAAAACTATCTGAATATTTGCGATCAACTAAGTTTAGCCATGTCTTCTGCTCTTACGGAGTATAATGCTAAAACCAAAAATGAAATCAAATCATGTCCAAAAAACTTTTTCAAGTATGCCAAAACCAAGCTAAAATCCAGCAATTTTCCATCGAAAATGACTTTAGATGAAAAATTAGGAGATAATGCTGATGAAATTTGTACTCTTTTGCAACCTTTTTCAAGAGACATATACCGAATTTTCCGAAAGTGATCGTGATTATGAATATTTTTCACATTTTCCTGACTATTTAAGCAGTGTTGGTGTAAACCAAATTAATGCAACGGAGATTTTGGCAGCTCTACAGAATTTGGATGCCTCAAAAGGATCCGGACCAGACGGAATTCCATCTATGGTTTTGAAAAGCGAATTTACGACACCTTTATTTAGGTTATTCAAATTATCTTTAGAAACTATAGTAGCTTTCCAAAAGAATGGAAGAAGTCTTTTCTAATACCCATTTTTAAATCAGGGAATAAATCTGATATTAGAAATTATCGTGGAGTGGCCATTATTTCATGTATTCCTAAACTTTTTGAATCAATCATCAATAGAAGGATGTTCAACCAAATAAAACATATAATAACAGATGCACAACACGGGTTCTTTAAAGGACGTTCGACTACTACCAATCTTTTAGAATTTGTAAATTACTCATTGAATACTATGGACAAAGGTAGTCATGTTGAGGCGCTTTACATAGACTTTAGCAAGCATTTGATAGACTCGATATTCCTATGATGATTTTCAAGCTTGAGAAATTGGGAATTGAGATGAGACTCCTTAAATTGATTAAATCTCATTTAACTGACCGCCAACAAATAGTACGATTTGAAGGGAAACAGTCGCTTCCAGTCAATGTAACATCTGGAGTTCCCCAAGGCTCGCATATAGGACCTCTTCTATTCATATTGTTTGTAAACGATATATCACTCATTCTTAAGCATCTTAAAATCCTTATTTATGCGGACGATATGAAACTATTTATGGAAATCAAAAATACTGTTGACAATGACATCTACTTGAACGAAATACGCATATTTGATAACTGGTGTAACAAAAGCTTACTACAACTTAATGTCAAGAAATGTAATTTGATCACTTTCAGTAGAAAACGGAGCACACCATCGATAACTGTAACTCTAGGAAATCAACCAGTAAAAAATGTGAAAGGGTTAGTGATTTGGGTGTAATCTTAGATGCTAAGCTAACCTTTACTAACCACTACAACACAATTATCCATAGAGCAACAAATATGCTCAGTTTTATTAAAAGATTTAGTTATAACTTTCAAGATCCTTATACAATTAAAACTTTGTACGTTGCGTATGTCAGATCAATCATAGAATATTGTAGTATTGTATGGTCTCCGTATATGAAATCACATGATGATCGAATAGAATCAATTCAAAAGCAATTCCTTTTATATGCCTTACGCAAATTAGGGTGGACAACATTCCCACTTCCGTCGTACGAGGCGCGATGTATGCTTATAGATATCCAATCATTGAAAAAGCGTCGTGAGTTTGCCATGATCTCATTTGTGAATGATATTGTTTCGCACCGCATTGATTCCACCAAACTATTGTCTTGTTTAAATTTTTACACTCCTACTCGGCAATTGAGAAATCGAAACTTGTTTGCCACCTGTCATCATCGAACAAATTATGCAAAATTTAGTCCAATGAATCAAATGATGTCTGTTTACAATCAGTATTGTGAAGCAATTGATTTAGCCATGCCTCGTATGAGCCTAAGAAAATATTTTAGGAACATTAGTTACAATAGAACATAGTTATAAGTTTTTTAATGTAGTCTACATTATGTTTGACGAAATAAATAAATAAAAAAAATAAAATAAATAAATAAAAATATTTGACCTGCATTCGGACACGGCCGGCGCTGGTATTGCTTAAATTAGGGTCACCAGATTTTACACATTGAAGATGTACGTTAGTCCCAAACATCATCTGTTGGTTGGTAATTGCAGCTGGCCTGGCAATAACGGAGTAGCAACCGTGGGCGGTCAATCATGCTCATGCTCATGCTCATGGCCATGTTTGCTCTTTTCCATTCCGTACGTTCTACTCGTGTTCAATACGAATGAATGCTTTAAAATATATGAGGTTTGATTGAAATTTACTTATGCTTGTTGGATTCCAGCACGTTTAATGCCTGAACTCTAATTAACACTCTCACTAAATTAAATTATGTTTCGTTATTACACGAATGAGTGAACACTCTCTCTACGTTCCCTAAGTTTCGTTTCGTTAAGAGAGAGTCAGAAACAGTGCATGCGTTACGAAATTGATTATTATTCCGCGAACCATTCGAGAAGAGCGAAAACGTCTCCAAAAGTCGGGCAAATCGAACACGTGGTCTTTCTTTGAGACTGGTGCTTTAGCCACCGTTTTTTCAAATCCTCAAGAACATTCCCCGAGCGGTTACACTGTAAAGAACCGATTTATTTTTAATAATGCGCATTCAAATCGCAACAAAATTTTGTTGAAAGCGATGAACATGCTATCATATTGAATGGATTTACTTGTCAACCACCTGCTGATGGCCGCCTCTTTAACCGATACTGACGCCATCAAATTTTCTTCAAATCACTAACAACACCAACCAAACACAGAATCTTGCGCATAATGTCCATCAACCATTGGATTTTTGTGAGGAAAATCTGGTTTAAGAGCTGTTTCCATTAAAGATGACCACTTGGATCTGTCGATGCCATCGTTGCGAAAAAAAATTACTTGAGTGCTGCTGCCGAAGCGATCGCAATCCGATAATACACCGCTCCGCCATCGATGACGGCAACTCAATGACCCTACTGATGTCGCTGCTACCTCCTCCAGCAGATGGAATCGCCACCGACCGATGGCCAAAAGTGATGCGCGCACTCTGAACATAGCTCATTAAACAGTGGGCCATTAGCCCACTGTTAAATTAAACAGTGGGTCATTAGCCCTGCTCTAACAATGGATATTAAAATGCATGATCAAAATGTGCACCCTGGTCGTTTACCGAAAGGGTGGGGCTAATGGTGTTTCATCATAAGATACAAGAAAGCTGCTATCTCACACGTGCACGTCATTTTGTACGAGATTTCGTGATGCGCGGTTTTATCGGTGTGTGTGTCGATGGCGTGAGTTGCGCTCCAGCAGTTGTGCCATTTAGCGGTAAATTATCGACTGGTCGGCCAGCAGCAGCAGCATCAAGTGAAGTTTTTGTACGGTGGTCGTTCGGTTGCTACAGAAAATTCGACATAGCGACGGCGTGGGTAGCCGTATCAGTAGTGGCGGTCGTCGATACCCGAGTAGAAGAAAATATCTCAATAATATCAAATGTTGATAAGATAGCAAAATGAGATATGGACATGATTGATATAAGAGATAAAGATCAGACGACAATATCAATATTTTGCACTAAAATATCGAGGAGATCAAGTTATGCTATTTGTAATAAGTGATCAATATCATGCGTGTCATTGATTTGTTCTTATCCATAGCATATCTTGATATTTAAATGATATTTCAGTGCAAATTTTGATATTGTTGCCTGTTCTTTATCTCTTATATCAATCAAGTCCATATCATGTTTTGTTATTCTGTTCATGGCTTCTGCCCGGGTAGTGGAGCGCAGAGTCTATTCGCGACTACGAAGGTAAATTCTGTAATTTTGATCTCATGTTTTTCATACTTGTTGTTCATAGCAAATAACAAAGTGATTCTTAAAAACTCTCTAAGCAGCATCCGCTCGATATTCAAAGCAAAATTCGTTTAAGTTCAACCGTCTAAGACGAATTAAGTACTCTCCATTTAATTCCACCAATTAATTTTCGATATCTTTGCAGATACGTATTTCGACCACAACTGTGTCGAAGTCAAGTACGAGACACTGAAGACGACCACACAGTTGTGGTCGAAATACGTATCTGCAAAGATATCGAAACTTAATTGGTGGAATTATATGGAGAGTACTTAATTCGTCTTAGACGGTTGAATACATTCCACTAAAAGAGCTTTATATATTTTTCGTTTGAGTTTCTAAACAGAATCCATCTGGAATTCTGAACCGAATCCGTTTGGGATTCTAAACGGAATCCGTTTGAGATTCTAAAAAAATCGTTAGGGAATATGAACAGAATTCGATCAGAATGTTAAACAGAATCATTTTGGAATTCTAATAAGTATTCATTCGCGATTCTGAACAGAATTCCGGTCGAGATTCGGGGCAGCATCTTTCTCGCAACTTGTATGAGATTTTGAATAGAGCCCGCTAAGAATTCTGTTTGAGATTCTGAAAAAAAAAATCCGATTGAAAGTTCTGAACAGAATCTGTTTGCGATTCTTAAAAGAATTCAAATCGTATTCTGAACAGAATCCATTTCTGATAGTCAGCGTAGTTTCTGGAGGTAATAATCCACTAAATTTCAGTTCAATTTCTCCAAAACCTAACTTATTTTTAGAAATTAAAACATTCTTATTACGGGGCAGTGTATTACAACACTTTTTTTTACATGTAGTTCAATCTTCAGTTCCTTTAAATTTGAGATGAAATACAAATTTGCTATTATCATAACCCGGGGCAATAACATCGAAGTATATTTGCTGTCGGCCTGCATATCATCCATGTATGAAATTATGAATTTTATGAACCGTAATGATAAAACTATTCTAAATTTAAAAATCTTGCTTCAACGTCATAGTGATGTGAACTTGACAGGTTCCCGAATACACCGAGATATTAGGAATGATAGAAAGCTTTTCCAATCATATATTGCTTATCAATTGGCCACACGTAGTGTATTCTAAAAAAAAAACCTTCGCGGGCCGCAGGAAAAGGCTTAGAGGGCCACATGCGGCCCGCAGGCCACACTTTGGTGATCACTGCTGTAGAGGAACAAGAAAGGGTGATCAGCGGCCATGTATCACGCACAGTCTGACAGATAGCAATGTGTTTTTGCCATAAGAGTGAGTAGAGGCATTATCTTCGTATTCGAGAATTATATATAGAGTTGCGCAACGAGTGAAGCCAAATCTACCTATTGAACTGTCAAACCGTCTTCCTATCGAGCAAAGTAAACAAATGTTTGTTCGTAAGGCAGAAGTATTTTTATCACCTAATGGAACGTACACACGGTCAAGCAGTTTGACCAGCATTGACTCCACCTCTCGTTTATTCAAACATCCATCAAGTTTTACCAACAGCGGCACGAACAATCAATTTATTCGACCAACAATGTCACACACGAACGACCGAAGCGCCAACTTGAGCACCAACCATCAAAAAATATAGGGGAAGGGGAGGCAATATGCTCTAGCTAAGCAAACACTGCTTTATTGTCTTATTTGTAACGCTATTCATGGGTATTTTTACATTATGCGTCAGTTAAACAAGATAGCTAGTTCATGCCATTCAAAAATTGTCAAAAATCTCAATCATATTGATAATATTCACATTTCAAAAAAGTGGTGATATTCTGTTGCCGGAAAACTCATGAGGCAAAACACCTTTTAGCTGGCAGCTCCTATGGTACAAAGCACCACGCGTCGGCGAATCAGCATTCTGGTATGGATAGTGTGTGGAGACGCAAGTACATTATAGGTTAGTGCCAAAATGCCTCGCCAAAATGTTAGATGTTTCTTCAAAATGTGGAAATATTTGGTTTTTCCGACCTTCCCATAAACTATTTGGAACTTTTTTCGCCTAACCTACATAATTTTAGATCTAGTTTTGTTACGGACATCTTAATGACGGTAAATATGAGGGAAACCACAAAAGGCGTTTTGGGGAATCTTCCCCCACTGTGAAAAGAAAACCGGCTCTTTTCAGGACCAACATTTTATAAGAAAGGGTTGATTGCAAAAATGGCGTCGGCTACAGCCCCGGGGCATGAATGGCAGTATTGAAAATGTATTCTTAATGATGGCGTCATAGCAAAAATTCATCAAGTGGGCGTCAAGGAGCGGCAGCAGTCAAATGAAATTTTGACGCAAGGTTCGGTCTAACGTTGCTGTGAACCTAATCAGAAAGGTTCATTGTGGATTGAAAATCGGTGCAGTGTCTCTCTCCGACGCGCGCTACCAACGCCAACTTTCTGCCGTCGCCAAACGATTCAGGTCATCATTCAAGGAGTGTAAGTTTGTTCGTGTTTTGTGTTGGGCGTAGAACGATCGGAGATCGCGTCCAGACATATTTTCATCAGAAAGCAGAACGATCAGCCGGTCACCGAAATTTCGTTCTGCTTTGTGCGGGTGAGTAAATTAATTAGAGAGTAAATGTCTCGTCCAGACATGTTTTTTTTTCAGTAAGCAGAATGATCGGGCGGTCACCGGAATTTTGTTCTTCTTTGTGAGCCCTTTAAATAAAATATATAGTTTTGTTCATCGTTCAAACTACACGCTATACACGGCCATACCGTTTACCAAAACGAACCCTACCACACTCCATACCCCATATATTCAACATCCCAGTGATTTCTTGCGGAAGTGCAGATGACTCGTCGGCTTCTATCCAAGCTACCCATTCCTTAATTGACCTGCATTCGGACACGGCTGGCGCTGGTATTGCATATTTTTAGGTCATCAGCTCTTACACATTGAAGTTGATGTTAGTTCCACACTTCTTCTGTTGGTTCTCTGTGTTATTACAGCTGACCTGGCAATAACGGAGTAGCAACCGTGGGCGGTCAATCATGCTCATGCGTGGTCATCCGGTTGCTACAGAAATTCGATGTATCGATGGCGTGGGTAGCCGCATCAGTAGTGGCGGTCATCGATGGTGTTGCAATCATCGGTGGTCGGGCCGGTAGCAGCACTCGTGGTATTATTCGCAAACAGCTCTCAAGTAGAGCTGTGCGCCGCGGCCGCCACCATTTTTGACCGGCGCGCCGCTGCAATTTTTTGTCCGCGCCGCCGGGGAATTTTGGTCGCGCCGATGAAATAATTTCAGTGCCGTAGCCGGAGGTGGTTTTGAGAGTTCATTCTCCTCTTCCAATTTGTAATTCTGTTCAAATCGTTATATATTTGAAAAATTTCGGCTGCTCCGCTGAAAAGAACATGTAGGGGAAGGTGGGTAGACTTGATCCCTGGGGAGACTTGATCACCCCCTGTTTTATCGAGAACTAAGGTAGTTTTGTTCTAGCGTATTTTTTAGTATAGATCCTCCAAACAAATGACCTTTATGTGTTGAGTTATTTTTTGGATTGACAACCTTATTTATTCTGCAGGGCGGTTTGCATGTTTTGACCTTCCCAAAGATTTTTTTTATTTTCCACGCAAAATTTGAACAACTTTTCACAACAATGACCAAATGCTTTCGTTTTTCCACAGCACAAAGCCATAAATATGTTTAATGATCTGTACTGATGAAAATGTCAACATTCCATCAAAGTTTTTGGATACTTTGATTTGAAGTTATTGCCTCAATATGGGGACACTTGATCCCCCATTAGTCACCCATACAAAAATTTGACGAAAAAAATAAAAAAATATATAAATCTGTTTTCAAGCTTCTAATTTTTTGTAGATTTGACAGATTCATTGAAGTTTTGGCATGAAAAAATATGTATTGCGTAGATATCATAAAAAGGGGATCAAGTCTCCTCAAATTTTAAAATTGCACGTGCTGTCGAATTCAATAACAACAAAAAAGTTTCATGTATACGCACAGCATTTCGAAAATTCTGCGTATTTTTAAGGAAAAATATTTTAAAAATCTGAGGGCACCTTTCTAATTTTATCAAAGCAAGTTCTTGGAGAGGGATCAATTTCCCCCGAAAATTGAAAAAGTCGATTTTTGACAGCACTCCAAAAAATCGATTGTGTATCAATAACAACAATAATTTAAGGACTGTCATACATCAGTAAAGTATAATACTATATTTCTTAGAGAGTCTGTGTGGAAATCGCGTATGTTTATTTATTTTTGGCTGTGATACATCGGAAATCAAAAAAGGGGATCAAGTCTACCCAGTTTCTCCTACACTTCTTATACTTCTTCTTCTTCTTCTTGGCATTACGTCCCCCACTGGGACATTGCCGCCCCGCTGCTTAGTGTCCATCAAGTGCTTCCACAATTATAACCCGCGAGGCTTCTAAGCCATGTTACCATTTTTGCATTCGTATATCATAAGGCTAACACGATTATACTTTCATGCCAAGGGAAGTCGAGACAATTTCCAAATCGAAAATTGCCTGGACCGGCACCGGGAATCGAACCCAGCCACCTTCAACATGGTCTTGCTTTATAGCCGCGCATATTACCGCTAGGCTAAGGAGGGCCACCGAACATGTACACTCAAATATCTTTTATTGTCACTTGTTGGGAGGATGCAAAAAGATTTTATGTTCAGATTACTTGTTTTTCACTTAATTGATCTTCAAATATTTTTAAATATGATAAATAATTATAGCAATCCAAGAACCCAAATTAAATTAATTAATTAAAAATGTTATCGCCACATGTTTTAAGTCTTCCAAGAATTTACTGAAATTAAGGCTTACAGATCCCTACGCGTAATATCTTGCAGCCCATATATCAATATTCCTAGCGATTCATGAATTAAATTAGACATACCTCGACATGTGTTTCATTACAGGTAACCCAAGAATTCCTTGGAGTATAGACCTTAAGGTCTATACGGATAATGACAGATCTATTAGCTCCTTTCTAAAATGCTTCTCGAAGTGAACAGCCTGTTAGTGATCACTTGGATCATGAGCTGGGATGCATATTTTTTTCTATATCGGTAGGGATGAGTATTTTCTAAATATCTTTAAAATAGGAAATCGATCCGTTGCACTTAATATTTTATTTGCTCATAACATAATTCTTAATCGAACTCAATACAGAAGTCTCTCTCTTCTCCAACAACAAAATTTTCTCGCTACACCACTAATTTGCCTGATATGCTATCGTTTTTGAAGAAATCTGATTTTGTAACTTATGACAGAGTGATACTTGGTGAAACTTTGTGGGAACCGGTTGAGAACCCCTGTAACGGTATTACCATGGGAGCAGTGGTCCTCAACACGGTTTCACTTCAGGGTCGTTTTCCAATTCGATTCTCCCGGATATTTCTTCCCTTTATATTTGGTGGCAAGGCGGACATACAGCAACAAAATGGCGGAATACAAGACTTTCTTTTAAACAATTAACGTGAAACAAATACAGTTAGGATTTAGAGGCCATACAAAATTTATTTAAAAAAAACATATTCGAATTAATCTACTTTATTGAGTGCACTAATTTGGGATTTTATTTGGGCTTTTACTTGGATTGAGCTCGCCGTTGCGGCCGATGCTGGAACCGTTGACATGCAAGATGATCTCGTCTCGTCTCGTGGCGATCTCGAACTTGGGGCTTGATTCTGCGTCTTCTTCTTTCTTCAAAACTTCGTCTTCTTCGCTTTTTCTTCTTGTTTCTGTTCCCACTATTAACTAGGGAACACACTTCACTGACGGTTTGGCCAAATATAATGTGGGCCACAGTTCCGAGTCCGGGGAGCGGTACAGATTTCGCGCGCACTTTTAGTGCTCTCTGTCAAGCGAGCGTGCACCTTTCTGAACAGTACGTTCACAGGTTTTACTGAATACCAATTTGCACATGCGTTCTCTGCTCGACCACTCTTGTTCACTGCAGTCTTTGTCTTTCACCACTGCTCGCTTGACCAATGTCGTACGTTAGTAACCAATGCAATTTTAACGCGGCTAAGATTCACTTTTCGATTATTGGTGCTTGTTCTTAACCGTCCGTGGTGATTATCACAATTGGTCCGTACTAATTTAGCTTTAGGTGTTTTAATTTTAAGTGGCACTGTAACAATTACACCTATTAGTTCGTAAGTTTTAACATCATTGTATAATTTAGACTTTAAGTTTTATTCAACGACTATTCACTTACGCGGAACTACTAACGGTTAGTTTAAAAGCGTACTAAACCGCGAACCGTCACTATCTTCGCTCCTCCGGACTTATTCAAAAAAAGAGACCAACCCTGTTTGGGGAATCCCTTTTATATCATCCTCGATTACTCATTCTCATTCGATGACTAGGCAATCCCCAGACGACGATGATGGCGGCCACGAAGCAGATTATGGTAGTAGTAGAGACGATGAATACACGAACAGGAACCTTACACTATAACATATTTTGGTTGATATCCTATACTAATTTACAAGTTTACTCCGACACTGGCTGCATGCTAAGCCTTAACAATTTAAAATACCCTAACACTTGTTTCCGCATTGTTATTTATAAAAAAAATACAAAGAAAATAAATAAGCAATTGCATAAATAAACTATAGATGAATAAATAAGTAAATAAATATTTAAATATACAAAATAAATAAATAAAGAAAACACTATGAATAAATAAATAAATAAATAAATAAATAAGTAAATAAATAAATAAATAATAACTAATTGAATAAATAAATGAATTAAAGTCGGAGTAAAAGAAACGAACAAAATAAATAATAAATCTGAAGACATCAACCAAAAGCTACTGTACACAAAATAAACATCACTCAAACACTTGAAAAAGTGGAGACAGACATTTATTTTACATTCAGACATTTACAACAACACAAGACATTTATAACAATGTTTTATTTGAGCTAAACCACTAACTGGTCTTCCCACCAAATATTTAATTGTGACCCGAAAATGAACGGTCACAAGAGTTCGATACGGTGATCAGCGTAGCATTTCAAATTACTGACAAAACCACCATTGAGCCATTTCACACATAAAAGAGCTAGAAAAATTAGCGAACACCTTTTTAGTTAACCCTTCCTGTGATTTTTTTCTCCCGGAATTCTGAAAAATTCATTTCTGGGAATTCTGAAATTCTAGGAACTCCGCCACCAGCGATTCTTTCTGCAGAAATTCTAGGGATTTGAGAGTTCTCCAAGAAAAAATAAATAAAAAAAGGCTCCGTTAAGAACTTTGAATTTTTCTTTTCTTTTTTTCTGATAAAATTCCCTCCAAGAAATACAGCGAAAATCCGCCTTTAGGGATTCTGGAAAAGAATTTTCCGTATTTCAAGAATTCAGGGTTATGCTTTCTCTAGGAATTCTCGGGAAAATCTACTCATGAGTAGATTTATCATTTATCCCTTCAGAACTTATGGGGAATTCTTTCTCCAAGGATATTTTGGAAAATTTTGGTCATTTTTTTTAAATTCTGTAATTCTGAACAATTTCTCAAGGGCTCTAGGAAATTCCTGTTCCATGAATTCTGGGAAACCGATTTTCCTATAATTCTGGGTTCCTCCATCTAGAGGAATTCTGGGGATTTCCTTCCTCTGGAGTTCTGAGAACTTGCCCATTCAGGAATTATGGGGAATTATTCCACCAAAAAAAAAACCTTCCATTCAAAAAGTGTTACGAGGGGGAGGGTGTGGGTTCAAAATCATCAAATTTAGCGTTTCGTAGTTTGTGAAAAAAAAACCCTATGTTATTTGAATCTCATAGCCTACTTTCCATTTCAATGGCCAGAAAGCTTACTGTCAAGTATAAGTTCAGGATAAGATAAATGATTCATAAATCAATTCCTTCAATCCCCCTTTAATTTATTGACATCTCACGAAATGGACGGATTTCGGTGCTGTACGGATTTCCCTTACGGTATAGGAACTCGTTATACAAAAATTGTGGAATATTCTTACATTAGTATTTTTGGAGAATTTCTCCATTTTTGGAGAATTTCTCCTAGAGCGACGCTCTAGGATATTCCAATTTCAACAAAGTGTTCCATCTCTTCGATTTTGATCCATCGCCAGCTGCTTTACGACTTTTCGCAGAATACTTCCGAGGCACCAATTAACATAAAAACTGAAATTTGCTAAATCCTGTTTTATTGTATTAAAGTATTTCTTATGTATTCTGATAGTTGTATAATGAGTATATTTTATCCATGTTTGTATAATAATTAGATTTAGGGGACATTTATATACTTATAGTCATAGTCAATAAATAAAAATAAATAAATATTTCTCCTACATGAATTCCTCTACAGAAATTCTCCGGAATACTCATTCAGGAATTTTGGGGAATTGCCCCTCCAAACGATCAGGGCAATTCCTCTCGCACGAATTTTGTGAAATCTCTCCTTCCTTCCGTAATTAAGATGAATTCCTCCTTTAGGAATTTGGAGGAATTTTTCCTCCGAGATCCTGGCGAACTACTCACCTCATCCTAGAAATTCTAGATAATTTTCTCTCTAATAATTGTGGGAGATTTCGCCCTCATGAATTATGAGGATACCTTTTCCTATGAATTATAAAAAACTTCCACAGTTTTTATCTGCGAGGATTCTACATTTTTTTACATTTCTGTGTCAATAACACGATGATGCTCATAGGTATGAGGAAGTACCAAAAAACACTTATACAGGACCAGGAAATGGATCCAGTCACCTTCTGCATGGCCTTACTGTGTGGTCGCCAGGCTAAGGAAGGCGTAATTCAGGTTTTTTGATAGTATTTTCACTAGGTATTACAAACCCTCCCGGACGAACTGTTAAAGAAATTCATGAAGAAATTTCAAGAAAAATTCCTGGAGAAATCATTGGATGAGATAATAAAGAAATTCCTGAAGAAAATGTTAAGGAATCTTAGGTGAATTTTCGCATTGTACTCCTGAAGGATTACTCAACAGCGTACAATATAAATTATGCATAAACAATGCACGATAATATTCAAAAAAGTTATTGTTCAACGAAATGAGAATTTTCAATCACGCCGATCCGAGCCGCCGTCGCCGCCGCCGATAGCAACTGCGGCTTGCCGCCGTTAGAAAATTGCGTTCACGCCGTCGCCGGTTCAAAGTGCACCGGCGCACAGGTCTACTCTCAAGTCACATTTATCTCGCAGGATTAAAATAAATGGTTGGTTATTGACAATGAATCGATTCTTGTCAGGGCCCCATTCTGGAGAAAGTTGAGTGGAATTTTTCCAAAACCAATTGCGTTTCAGCGGCAAATAATCGAGTTACTGACCAAAGTCAGTGGCAGCGAAGCGATATTTTCTGAATTTAAATGCTGTTAGTGATTAGAAAGGTGCGTTGTGAAAAGAAATCGGATATTTTCAGCATCACCATTTTGTTCAAAGAAAGGTTGAGCCGAAACGAATTTTCTTCAAAGTATAAATCATAATCGCTTGTCGAAGGCACAGTGTTGCCGTCGGTAACAGAACCACAAGCGCTCGACGAACGGAGACGCTGAAACAATTATTCGCTTTCGAATGAAGTTTAAGTATTAAGAGGAATTTTCTCCAAATTGTTTTGCAGAGAATTCATGACATCCAGTGAAAAGCAAGCAATTTCATTCCCTAATAATAATTTATACAGAAATGACGCATGGGACGCCTAATGACTGCAGTTCGATCGCAACCATGGCATTGATAGCAGTTACAGCAGCCTAAGATCAACGTCAATAAATATATCCGGAATTTCAAAATTAAATTATTCACACTTTGTGTAATCCTACGTCCAACTGGCGGTCGTGTCTGAATACCTCCTTCTACTTTTTTTCTGTTTGTGTATAAACTGTTGTTTCACAAAATAAAATAAGAAATAATCATGAAGCGCAATTGTAATTATCTGATTGATCTGATATTCAAATATTCCGATAAGCATAATCGGATTCCAACGTTCTTCCATTTCGCCGTATTTCAATCATTGCGACACAGTATAGTCATCTCAGAGCTTGTCGACGGGGTTCAACGCAGAGAATTTTTTTTTGCTGCGTCGGTGAACAAGCTTCCAAACTGCGGTTGAAAACTGTCGCTTTATCGTATACTGACTGGCAATGTGGAAAATACCTAAAGATAGAAAAGCGGAATGGATGGGCGACAGAGAGAAAGTCCCTTGGCGAAGAACGAAAATGATCCGGAACGGTACGACAGATTGAATATGTCCTCATAATCCTCCGCTCGGAAAATGGGACGTGAACTAAAGTTGGAAATTGCTTAATTTAGTTATCGCAGCGCGCGGGAGTGCTGAGCTGAATGCTTGAAGTTTTTTTTGTCTCTGCGGTCGTAAAGATATTTTGAAGCGAAATGTGTGAACCCATAGTAAGTAAAGCGTCGAAATTGAATGGATGCTATAAACTGATTGAGTTGAAATGGAGAAACATTCTTTGGCTCAGTTGAGATGGGTATAATTTATTTTAATGATCTTGAAAAGTTTGGTATCATATTGGTTTTGGAATTTCGCCCAAGGTGTACAAAGAGGGGTAGCTATATCTTTGGCAGATTGTCGAAGCATTCTCAACACTACTTCTTAGTATTACATCTAACAAACGAGATTAATGCAGGCATTAAATGCTAGGGTGCAGGTAAATATTATCAACGGATTTTCTTTGTTCGATTGAAAATATATTTTGTTTCTTCAAGACTTTCGATCTAATCACATATGAGGTTTATTATGAAGATTATAAAAGGTATCTTGAAATCAATGTCCACTTATAATCAGAGCAGGCTATTAGTTTCATTGTCGAGGATTGCTAACATAATTCTAAACACAGGAATATTCATATTTGATGAACTGTTATCAACATATACAACCTATGTGCGAGACGAATCCAGTGAAATAGACTATCATATATCACCTTTAATTCGTTGCCGCAAGCAATGCCCTTAGCAAAACAACAAAGAAACTCAATTGAGAGTTTCCAATCTTCACCAGAGCAACTTTTTGCCTCGCTCTCTAGCCTAGTTCACCTTTCCGCAATCTATTTTCAACAAACCACTTGACTATATTGCCCAGCAAATTGAGGACGGATCGAAACTTTCTTACCCCTTTCCGTTGACCTGCAACAATGATTGGTTGAAGCATGGGGGAAGGCACTGCTATAAGGTGATTCAAGTGGTATTCCAGAAGATGCTCCAGAGAGTGCTCGAACGTTACGTAGTACTTTTTCGGTATCCAATTTAATCAGTCAATTATAGCGTCATGCTGGCAGGTTGTATATAAACTATTGATAAATTAATTAGGAGGGAATAAGTACTGGAGCTTTCAAGTAATTAAAAATAAAAATATAAACGAACGAAAGCTTTACGAAAAATTTGTGGCATCTGCAGCTACTATCAGTTAACGTCACAACATTCTGGAAACATGTACTTTGTCAAATTAAAGGTCTGCATAGATGATCATCCTAAATATAGTACCATTTTGATATACAAATAAAAACGTACAACCAGGATTGTGATCTGTTTATTTCTTGAACTGTTTTATACCTTGGACCTAATTTCCGACGCAACGAATTAATGTCTCACTTGCTCACCAGTTCACAAAATCCTGAAAATAAAAATAAAACATAAATTAATTTACATTTTCTTCAGGTTTAATATTTTTTAATGATAATCAAAAAGACGAAACTTTATCACGGAGTCTAATTTATTTACTTAACAAGCTTCTCGAATGTATCCAAATCAAATCACATCGCAAAACAAAAGCAAAATGCCTCTCAGACGAGTAGACAGATTGTAATGCGCCTTTACGCCAAAACATTAAATGCCAATAATCCCTATAATCGCCTTTAATGCTATTTTAATGCAGGTTTTGGCCCAATATATGTGTTTTTTAGTGCTTTATCCTACTTTATCGATAAAGTAGAACTCTAATTAATGATTTGAGTGTATTACTTCTACGTGAAGTTAAATGATTTACAATGATATGGAAATGCTAATGTCATCTTCCAAACTTAGACGTAGGGAAAGAGGCCCCAAAACGCCCCCCGGGGCAAAACGACTTTCGGGTATTTACTTATATTTACCATGTTTGAGATAGCCTTAATAGAACTAGACGTGAAATTATGTAGGATAGGCGAAAAAAGTGTCAAAATAATAGATAGGAATGTAGGAAAAACTGAAATTTTCCACATTTTGAAGAAACATCTAACATTTTGGCGAGGCAAAACGCCCTAGTGGCACTAACCTACAATGTACTTGCGTCTCCATGCACTATCCATACCAGAATGCTGATTCGCCAACGCATGGTGCTTTGTTCCCTAAGAGCTACCAGCTAAAAGGAGTTTTGCCTCATAAGTTTTCCGGCAACAGAGTATCACCACTTTTTTGAAATGTGAATATTATCAATATGATTGAGATATTTGACAATTTTTGAATGGCATCAACTAGCTATATTGTTTAACTGTTGCGTGAGGTAGAAACACCCATGAAAATCGTTATAGCTAAGGCATAGAAGCAGTCTTTGCTTAGCTAGGGCATATTGCCCCTCCTTCCCCTACATGTTCATGATAGAATTAGAGGCGAAAGTATAGAATTGATAGTTCCGTTAGGATACGGCAGGCATGAATAATGTTTTTATAGAAACGATATGTGCCATCACAAACATTGCCCTTCCGCTCGCTTTCAAATCGACTTCTATAAAAACATTCTTCATGCCTGCCGTATCCTAACGGAACTATCAATTCTATACTTTCGCCTCTAATTCTATCATGAATATGTACGTCTAAGTTTGGAAGATGATATTTTTTTTTATTCAGACTAAGGCCGAAGTGGCCTGTGCGGTATATAAGAGTCTTCTCCATTCGGCTCGGTCCATGGCTACACGTCGCCAACCACGCATTCTACGGAGGGTCCGCAAGTCATCTTCCACCTGATCGATCCACCTTGCCCGCTGCGCACCTCGCCTTCTTGTACCCGTCGGATCGTTGTCGAGAACCATTTTACCGGGTTATTGTCCGACATTCTGGCTACGTGCCCGGCCCACCGCAGTCGTCCGATTTTCGCGGTGTGAACGATGGATGGTTCTCCCAACAGCTGATGCAACTCGTGGTTCATTCGCCTCCTCCACGTACCGTCCGCCATCTGCATCCCACCATAGATGGTACGCAGCACTTTCCTTTCGAAAACTCCGAGTGCGCGTTGGTCCTCCACGAGCATCGTCCAGGTCTCGTGTCCGTAGAGAACTACCGGTCTAATAAGCGTTTTGTAGAAAGTCAGTTTGGTACGGCGGCGAACTCTATTCGATCTTGGCGGCGAACTCCAGCGTCTTGGAAGTCCAAAGTACGTACGATTTCCAGCCACTATTCGTCTCCGAATTTCTCTGCTGGTATCATTTTCGGCAGTCACCAGTGAGCCCAAGTACACAAATTCTTCTACCACCTCGATTTCGTCAACACCGATGCAAACTCGCGGTGGGTGGCTCATATTGTCTTCTCTTGAACCTCTTCCTATCATGTACTTTGTCTTCGACGTGTTAATGACTAATCCGATCCGCTTGGCTCCCCTCTTCAGTCTGATGTAGGCTTCCTCCATCTTCTCAAAGTTACGTGCCATACTATCTATGTTGTCGGCGAAGCCAAATAGCAGGACGGACTTATTGAAAATTGTACCACTCGTGTTAATCCCTGCTCTTCGTATTACCCCTTCCAAAGCGATGTTGAATAGCAGACACGAAAGACCACCTTACCGTAACCCTCTGCGCGTTTCGAAGGGACTCGAGAATGCCCCTGAAACTCGAACTATGCACATCACCCGATCCATCCATCAACCGTGTCAGTTTATCCGGAAATCCGTGTTCGTGCAATAGCTGCCATAGCTGGTCTCGATCAATTGTATCATATGCGGCTTTGAAGTCGATGAATAGATGATGCGTGGGCACGTTGTATTCGCGACATTTCTGCAGTACTTGGCGAATGGCGAACACCTGGTCTGTGGTGGAGCGTTCGCCCATAAAACCCGCCTGGTACTGCCCCACGCACTTCCTTGCAATTGGTGCTAGTCGACGGCATAAAATTTGGGAGAGTACCTTGTAGGCGGCATTCAGCAATGTGATTGCGCGGTAATTGCTACAATCCAGCTTATCTCCCTTTTTTGTAGATGGGACACACGACAACTTCCATCCACTCCTGCGGCAAAACTTCCTCCTCCCAAATCTTGGTAATGACCCAGTGCAGCGCTCTAGCCAGTGCCTCACCACCGTGTTTTAATAGCTCTCCTGGTAGTTGGTCAACCCCAGGGGCTTTGTTGTTTTTCAGCCGGCCAATCTACTCCTGGATTTCCTGGAGATCCGGAGCCGGTAGAATTATGTCCTGTGCGCGTTCTCCAAGGTCCATCACCATACCGCCATCTTCGTTAGCCTCATCGCCATTCAGGTGTCCTTCGTAGTGCTGCCGCCACCTTTGGATCACCTCACGCTCGTTCGTAAGAAGGTTCCCGTTTATGTCCTAACACATATCAGGCTGTGGCACGTGGCCCTTACATGAACGGTTCAACTTCTCATAGAACTTTCGTGTGTTGTTAGCGCGGTACAGTTGCTCCGTCTCTTCACGGTCTCGATATTCCTGCTGGCGCTTTTTCCTCCGGAAAATCGAGTTTTGTCTGTTCCGCGCCCGTTTATATCGTGCCTCGTGCGGTGTTGCAGCAATCTCGCCCATGCTGCATTCTTCTCTTCTACTAACTGCTCACATTCGCCGTCATACCAGTCGCTTCTCTGATCCGGGGGCACCGTGCCAAGTGGAGCGGTTGCGGTGCTACAAATGGCGGATCGAATATCTCTCCAGCCATCTTCAAGAGACGCTGCGTCTAGCTGCTCTTCCGTTGGGAGTGCCACTTCCAGCTGCTGCGCGTATTCTTGGGCTAGTCTACCGTCTTGTAGCCGCCCAATGTTAAGCCGCGGCGTCCGACTTCGACGCGTGTTGTACACCGTCGAGAATTTTGAGCGCAGGCATACTGCAACGAGGTAGTGGTCGGATTCAATATTCGCACTGCGGTAAGTGCGGACGTTCATGATGTCGGAGAAGAATTTACCGTCGATTAGAACGTGGTCGATTTGGTTTTCCGTTTCTTGGTTGGGTAATCTCCATGTGGCCTTGTGGATATTTTTGCGGGGAAAGAAGGTGCTTCGGACTACCATTCCGCGGGAGGCCGCGGGAGTTTATGCATCGTTGGCCGTTGTCATTCGATACGGTGTGCAGACTATCCGGTCCGATGACCGGTCTATACATTTCCTCCCTTCCTACTTGTGCGTTCATGTCGCCGATGACGATTTTGACGTCCCGCAGTGGGCATCCATCGTATGTCTGCTCCAGCTGTGCGTAGAACGCTTCTTTTTCGTCGTCAGGTCTCCCTTCGTGTGGGCAGTGCACGTTGATGAAGCTATAGTTGAAGATACGGCCTTTAATTCTAAGCTTGCACATCCTTGCGTTGATTGGCTGCCACCCAATCACACGATGGCGCATCTTACCCAGCACTATGAAGCCGGTTCCCAGCTCGTTGGTGGTGCCACAGCTTTGGTAGAAGGTAGCCGCTCGATGCCCGCTTTTCCACACTTTCTGTCCTGTCCAGCAAATCTCCTGCAGCGCCACGACGTCGAAGTTGTGGGGATGTAATTCATCGTAGATCATCCTGTCGCAACCTGCGAAACCTAGCGACTTGCAGTTCCATGTTCCAAGCTTCCAATCGTGATCCTGTATTCGTCGCCTTGGTCTTTGCCGATTATATCGAGTTGCATTATCTCTTATATTGTTCGTAAGGTTGTTCGCAGGTTGAGGATCAAAGGCCGGTTCTTCAACTTCAGCATAATCAACGTCCATAGCCCACACTCCGGAAGCACTGATGATGATAAGGACGCATTCTACGCGCAGCTGGAACGTCAGTACGACAGCTGCCCAAGCCACGACGTCAAAATCATCATAGGAGATTTGAATGCTCAGGTTGGCCAAGAGGAGGAGTTTAGACCGACTATTGGAAAGTTACGCGCTCACCGTCTGACGAACGAAAACGGCCTACGACTAATTGATTTCGCCGCCTCCAAGAATATGGCCATTCGCAGCACCTACTTCCAACACAGCGTTCCGTATCGGTACACCTGGAGATCACCACTGCAGGCAGAATCACAAATCGACCACGTCCTGATTGATGGACGGCACTTCTCCGACATTATCGACGTCAGGACATATCGTGGCGCTAATATCGACTCTGACCACTATCTGGTGATGGTTAAACTGCGCCAAAAACTATCCGTCATCAGCAATGTTCGGTACCGACGACCGCCGCGGTACGACCTAGAGCGACTGAAGCAACCTGATGTCGCCACTGCATACGCGCAGCATCTCGAGACAGCGTTGCCGGAAGAGGGTGAGCTCGATGGGGCCCCTCTTGAGGACTACAGTTACAGCAGCCATCAACGACGCAGCGGAGAACAACGTCGGGTATATGAGTCGAAGTCGACAGAACGATTGGTTCGACGAAGAGTGCAGACAGATTCTGGAGGAGAAGGACGCAGCGCGGGCGGTCACGCTGCAGCAAGGTACCCGGCAGAACGTGGAACGTTATAGACGGAAGCGGAGACAGCAGACCCGCGTTTTTCAGGAGAAGAAACGCCGCCTGGAAGAAGCGGTGTGCGAGGAGATGGAACAGCTGTGCCGTTCTCAAGATACACGCAAGTTCTATCAGAAGCTCAACGCATCCCGCAAAGGCTTCGTGCCACGAGTCGAAATGTTCCGGGATAAGGATGGGAGCATCTTGACGGACGAACGTGTGGTGATCGAAAGGTGGAAGCAGCACTACGAGGAACATTTGAATGGCGCTGAGAGTACAGGCAATGAAAGTCAATGCAGCGGAGGAGATGACTACGTCAGTTCAGCGGACCTTGAGGGAAGTTAAGGATGCCATTCAACAGCTAAAGACCAATAAAGCAGCTGGTAAGGATGGTATCAGAGCTGAGCTCATCAAGATGGCCCCGGAAAAGCTGGCCACTTGCCTGCACAAACTGATAATCAGAATCTGGGAAACCGAACAGCCACCGGAGGAGTGGAAGGAAGGGGTTATATGCCCCATCTACAAGAAAGGCGACAAGCTGGAGTGTGAGAACTTTCGAGCGATCACCATCCTTAATTCCGCCTACAAAGTGATATCCCAGATCATCTTCCGTCGTCTGTCACCATTAGTGAACGAGTTCGTGGGAAGTTATCAAGCCGGCTTCGTTGACGGCCGCTCGACAACGGACCAGATCTTTACTGTACGGCAAATCCTTCAAAAATGCCGTGAATACCAGGTCCCAACGCACCATCTGTTCGTTTATTTCAAGGCGGCATACGACAGTATAGACCGCGTAGAGCTATGGAAAATTATGGACGAGAACAGCTTCTGGGGAAGCTTACCAGACTGATCAAAGCAACGGTGGATGGTGTGCAAAACTGTGTGAAGATTTCGGGCGAACACTCCAGTTCGTTCGAATCGCGCCGGGGACTAAGACAAGGTGATGGACTTTCGTGCCTGTTGTTCAACATTGCGCTAGAAGGTGTCATGCGGAGAGCCGGGTGTAACAGCCGGGGTACGATTTTCAACAGATCCAGTCAATTTATTTGCTTCGCGGATGACAAGGACATTGTCGGCCGAACATTTGCAAAGGTGGCAGAACAGTACACCCGCCTGAAACGTGAAGCAACAAAAGTTGGACTCGTGGTGAATGCGTCAAAGACAAAGTACATGCTTGTGGGCGGAACCGAGCGCGACAGGGCCCGCCTGGGAAGCAGTGTTACGATAGACGGGGATACCTTCGAGGTGGTCGAGGAATTCGTCTACCTCGGATCCTTGCTAACGGCTGACAACAACGTTAGTCGTGAAATACGTAGGCGCATCATCTGTGGAAGTCGGGCCTACTACGGGCTCCAGAAGAAACTGCGGTCGAAAAAGATTCGCCACCGCACCAAATGTGTCATGTACAAGACGCTTATAAGACCGGTTGTCCTCTACGGACATGAAACATGGACAATGCTCGAGGAGGACTTGCAAGCACTCGGAGTATTCGAGAGACGGGTGCTTAGGACCATTTTTGGCGGTGTGTGGTGGCGAAGAATGAACCATGAGCTCGCCCAACTCTACGGCGAACCCAGTATCCAGAAGGTAGCTAAAGCCGGAAGGGTACGATGGGCAGGACATGTTGCAAGAATGCTGAACAGCAATCCTGCAAAGATGGTGTTCGCTTCCGATCCGGCAGGTACGAGACGGCGTGGAGCGCAGCGAGCGAGATGGGCAGACCAGGTGTTAGTTTTATTCTGTGTGGTCGGGTAGTAAATAAAACGCATAACTTTTGCGGGATTCGAGAATTTGTGTAGTTCTGTGCTGATTACGCGATTGATCATATTTCGATAAGCAAGCAAAACTCTGTGTTGGTCTTAATCTAGAATTTGAAAAACACATAAATATAATTAAAAAGAAGACGAGCCAGCCTCGGGCTGAAAGTCTCCCTAATAAGGACAATAAAAAAAAGTTTAAAAACCCAGATTAATCCACCTAGCGGTGATGGTGCCTTTCTCGACCTTCGTAAAATGTGTGTGCTTGAAAAAAGATGAGCTAGTGGCTAGGAGTAAAAAAGACAAATTTCTTTGTCCGTTCTATGAAAATCAGATTATTTATGGCAAAGATATTGTAGATCCAGTTGAAAACCGAAAATCATATTTTGTCCCATTTCCGGATGTCGCAACTGCATCGCGAGTGGTGCCCGACTATGGCACAGTTGCGCACTACTCGCGATGCAATGCAACATCCGGAAATGCGAGAAAATGCGATTTCGCGGGACCTCGGTTCGGTTTTCAGCTTGATCTACAATATGCTAATAAGAATTTCGACATTTTTGTTTCCTTTTCCAATCTTTTTGACGTACATAACCCTGTTTTATTTCACCCAGTCATATATTTTAAGGATATCACTTTTGGATGTTAGTTGAACTGAAGCTCCGACTACACAAAAAGAAAACGAAAATGTCATTCCCATCACGCGAGCGGAGGGCAATATTTGTTATGATATAAATCTCATGACCATCTTTCTGCCAAACTCCCGTATGAAGTGGAAGACAGAGACATCATCTCAGTTCGTCGAGCTGAATCGATTGGTATATAACACTATGGGTCTTCAGGCCTTCTGTAAAAGTTTGGTTTTTGGAGCGAACATACAGCCTTTTCGTATAAAAAGGCTAAAATGGTGTTTCGGCCATAACTTCCGATCCCATAGTTCGATCTAGCCAATTTTCAATAGGAAACAATGAGACAGGATTCTGCGTCGAATGCAACTTGTTGCGAGCAAATCGGTTGAGGATAAGTGCTCGAAAAATGAGTGACATTTTTTACGCGATTTTTTCGTATGATTTTGTATTTTGGCCATAACTTTCGATCCCATAGTCCGATCTGGCCAATTTCAAATAGGAAACAATGGAACAGGATTCTGCGTCGAATGCAACTTGTTGCGAGCAAATCGGTTGAGGATAAGTGCCCGAAAATGAGTGACATTTTTACGCGATTTTTCAAATGAATTTGTATTTTGGCCATAACTCTCGATCCCATAGTCCGATCGGGCCAATTTCAAATAGGAAACAATGGGACAGGATTCTGCGTCGAATGCAACTTGTTGCGAGCAAATCGGTTGAGGATAAGTGCCCGAAAAATGAGTGACATTTTGTTGAGTAGTTTTGCACACACACACACACACACACACACACACACACACACACACACACACACACACACACACACACAGACATCACCTCGATTCGTCGAACTGAGTCGATTGGTATATAACACTATGGGTCTCCGGGCCTTCTATAAAAAGTTTGTTTTTGGAGCGATCATATAGCCTTTACCGTATACTTAGTATACGAGAAAGGCAAAAATAGGAATCCAACAAGGATTCCACGTCGAATGCAACTTGTTGTGAGCAAATCGATTAAGGATATGTGCCCGAAAAATGAGTGACATTTTTTACGCGATTTTTTCGTATGATTTTGTATTTTGGCCATAACTTTCGATCCCATAGTCCGATCTGGCCAATTTCAAATAGGAAACAATGGAACAGGATTCTGCGTCGAATGCAACTTGTTGCGAGCAAATCGGTTGAGGATAAGTGCCCGAAAAATGAGTGACATTTTTTACGCGATTTTTTCAAATGAATTTGTATTTTGGCCATAACTCTCGATCCCATAGTCCGATCGGGCCAATTTCAAATAGGAAACAATGGGACAGGATTCTGCGTCGAATGCAACTTGATGCGAGCAAATCAGTTGAGGATAAGAGCCCGAAAAATGAGTGACATTTTTTACGCGATTTTTTCGTATGAATTTGTATTTTGGCCATAACTCTCGATCCCATAGTCCGATCTGGCCAATTCCAAATAGGAAACAATAAGACAGGATTCTGCGTCGAATGCAACTTGTTGCGAGCAAATCGGTTGAAGATAAGTGCCCGAAAAATGAGTGACATTTTTTACGCGATGTTTTCGTATGAATTTGTATTTTGGCCATAACTCTCGATCCCATTGTCCGATCTGGCCAATTTCGAATAGGAAATAATGGGACAGGATTCTGCGTCGAATGCAACTTGTTGCGAGCAAATCGGTTGAGGATAAGTGCCCGAAAAATGAGTGACATTTTTCACGCGATTTTTTCGTATGATTTTGTATTTTGACCATAACTTTCGATCCCATAGTTCGATCTGGCCAATTTCAAATAGGAAACAATGGGACAGGATTCTGCGTCGAATGCAACTTGTTGCAAGCAAATCGGTTGAGGATAAGTGCCCGAAAAATGAGTGACATTTTTCACGCGATTTTTTCGTATGATTTTGTATTTTGACCATAACTTTCGATCCCATAGTTCGATCTGGCCAATTTCAAATAGGAAACAATGGGACAGGATTCTGCGTCGAATGCAACTTGTTGCGAGCAAATCGGTTGAGGATAAGTGCCCGAAAAATGAGTGACATTTTTTGAGTAGTTTTGCGCACACACACACACACACACACACACACACACACACACACACACACACACACACAGACATCACCTCAATTCGTCGAACTGAGTCGATTGGTATACAACACTATGGGTCTCCGGGCCTTCTATAAAAAGTTTGTTTTTGGAGCGATCATATAGCCTTTACCGTATACTTAGTATACGAGAAAGGCAAAAAACAAGCAAAACGGTCGCGCGATCCAAAATATTTTGTTTTGCTCTGTACTGTTTGGAGAGTAAATCAGTTAATGCGCGTTTTTATTTGCATTTAATATAATCTTCTCCCATAGATCGCATCACTCACCAAAGTGAATCGCGATAAAATATTTTATACAAATAACATAATACCTCATACCAAGACAATCATGGAGATACAGAGGTGTTCTCGGTCTCTAGTAGCAACAAAACATGATATGGACTTGATTGATATAAGAGATAAAAGAACAGGCAACAATATCAAAAATTTGCCCCGAAATATCATTTAAATATCAAGATATGCTATAATTAAGAACAAACTAATGGCACTTGATATCGATCACTTATTACAAATAGCATATCTTGATATCCTCATGATATTTTAGTGCAAAATATTGATATTGTTGTCTGATCTTTTATCTCTTATATCAATCATGTCCATATTTCATTTTGCTATCTTATCAACATTTGATATTATTGAGCTATTTTCGTCTACTCGGGTAAAGCCTAGGATAGGATGTGCCAATTAGTCATTAAAAATCGCACCGATTTTCTGTCAAAATCGTACCGGTTGCTGATTTGGTGAAAATGACAATCGATTACTTCGATCGGCGGTATCACATTTTCAAAAGGGCAGCTTGTTGTTACCTTGGCCGTGTTGCCGGGTAATAAAATTGAAATTTTTGACAAAATTCAAAAGTTTGTTTTTTCATTTTTTGGGTAAAATTAATTTATGCTAGGCCGCAAACGATGTATGCATGATTCTTAAGAGTAATGCTGATTTAAAACACTCGATGAGATGCATTATTGACCAACTTTTTACACATTCCACTGTAAAACTCTTACATCGCCATGTAAAAACTTTTTTCTGATAGTACGTAGCATCCTTTGTTACGAATTATGGAAGAAGAGATCGAGAAAACATGATTTTTTCACATATACTATTCAGCGGATTTTGTATAAAAAATATTCGGAAGCACTGGCCACCACCTCGTCAAAGCAATCGACTGCGGAAACAACAAGGCAGTTACAATTCTATTGTCACATCCTATCCTAGGGTAAAGCTATGTCCATTTAGAATCCGGAATCATTTATTGTATTACAGCGGCACGGAAAGTGACCGCTGCAAGAATTCTTTTACAGCGGTTTGCCTACCTAGGCGCCCACTTGCTGTGGCATAAATTTCACGATGTTTCGTGCAGCGAGTCAAAAATTATTCCAGATGGAAGCCGAAAGGAGAGAAAAGAATCTGCACACCCACGTTGATAATCCTGCTCATCGACGATGGAACCTACGTCAAAATGGATTTCG
Organism: Armigeres subalbatus; assembly: GCF_024139115.2. Taxonomy (NCBI): domain Eukaryota; kingdom Metazoa; phylum Arthropoda; class Insecta; order Diptera; family Culicidae; genus Armigeres; species Armigeres subalbatus. Next base: position 163,454,730 of record NC_085139.1, read on the forward strand.
GACAGCTTCCTAGCCAACTACATGGCGACGGCACGAGGAGTAGTTCCTGCGAAGTTTAAGTCTAGATTGCTTTGAGAATAGGTCGTATGTGCAGAAGAGAGGCTCTCCTTGTTCACGCTCTCTTTTGCTTGTACATAAGCTAGTTTTGCATATTTTGCCACATTTTCACTTCAGAACGCTAGTTAAAGCTATAATCTTTAGATATCTGCCAAGAAATCTGAAGTAAACTTTATTATAGATCTGTAATAATCGAAAGAGAATGGAGGCAAAGAGAGACTCTCTTTTGCACATACGACCTATTCTCAAAGCACTCTAGAAGTTTGCTTTTTGGATAAACTTGCAAAAAAAAACAGATGATTTTGGCAAGGGATATGCAGCTGTGGAGCAAAGACCTAAGTGTTTGTGACGAATAAGACGATGCACTCGAAGCTGTACAAGGAGGAATGTCTCAAAAACCGCGGTCTACCTTCCATAAAGCCCATAAAGGTCCCGTGAAGTTTTGGCCAGATTTGGCGAGTTGGCACTACAGCCGGAAAGTCATCCAGTGGTACCGCGATAATAACGAAGATTTCATCGATAAAATATATCCACGCAACTGCCTACAAATAAATTCACCCAACTGCCCACAGCTCCGGCCCATCGAGACATTTTGGGCATAAATGAAACGGAAGCCTAAGAAAAGTGGAAAAACAGCTCGAGACGTGACTCAGATGACCAAAATGTGGAACAAATGTGCCAAAGAAGTTGACTTCGGAGGTGTGCAACGTGCGAATGGGCGAAGGTGCGAATTTTCACTAGAAACAAAAAGAAATGATTTGTATCATAATTGTTTCCTTCAAGGATGTTATCGATCATTTAGTAATTTGCGTTCGATCATTTAGTAGTTTGTCAATAACTTATTCCAGAAGCTGAATTTCAAAATGTGTTGTATGGCGGACTTCTAGTGCGAAAGTTTTTCTTTAACTCTGCCTATTGGTAAGTTGTGAGAATTCAACTAACAAAGGAGATATAGCGCTAGTTGCAGTAGCTTAAACTAAACGATTGGAATTTTGTTATCATTTAGTCTAAGTTACTGAAACTTTAGCTATAACTCCGTTACTATTGGAATTCAAACAACGAACCATTAGACAGAGTTGTAGAAAAACCTTCGCACTAGAAGTCCACCATACAACACTTTTTGAAATTCAGCTTTTGTAATGAGTTATTGATAAACTACTAAATGATCGAACGCAAATTACTAAATGATCGATAACATCCTTGGTTTCCTTAAAGTACAGTAAATTATCTTTGTTTTGATGTATTAACCTTATTTGTACGTCAATCCGTTACCGAGATACAGATGATTTTATTATTCCGGATTCTAATTGGACATAGCTTTAGCTGGGTAACTCAATTCACATAGCTTTCTATGCAATTTCACAAGTTCCAGTCAATCTTGGAGTAACAACTACGAATTTTACGGCCATAAAGTTCATGTTCATGCTCAAATGTAAATGTCAAGCATCAAAAACAATGAATATTAAAAAAAAACTTTTCTTGATTTCCCCTCTATCACGTCACTGAATGCGGAGAACAGTTTAAAACTTGTTTTAATTGAAACAAGCATCAGTTGAGCAGATATGTATATTTTGAGTGCATTAAAAATGTAAATGTCTCCCATACAGCACTTGACTGTCTCCATCTCTGGCTGAAAGGAGCATCGCACACTTCACATTGTTACAACAGGAAACAATCCAGTTTCAGTACCGCAGATCCGGTCACCCGGCTCTGTGTGCACTGAGGATGAATGACAACTGTCATGGGTCCAAACATTTCACTTCAGAAGGGTACATACTATACATACATTAGGCAGTAGCACGAGCTGCCAAAAGTACAGCGCAGGGATTCCGTCGTTACGGTTGCCATTTGCAGCACACCATATCTTGTGCACATAAATTTTCAATGACACAGTATTTCCTTCCCGAAGCCATGTGGTCCTTGTTTCTAACAGCATCACCACTCACAAAATCCCGAAAACAGCCGTTAGTCCTATACTGCTACCGCACTGCATCGTTTGAGCAGAGTGATTTTGATTCAGATGGCGTTGCTACCGAGATACGCATTTTAAAGCAAACCCCTACTGCTGGATTAACCTTAGTACTTGTGCGAAAGAATACATAACTCTAACCGGGCAATTGAAGAATCATAAATTGTTAGGGATGTTCATTTTAGTTTTTCGTTCATGATCAGCCTCAGAGCTTCACAAAAATTGTTTTTTGATATGTGTAAATTTGTACAAACACTTCAAAATTTAAGATTCGTAAGTTTAAATTCTTTGACTATTTTACTTTTCATTTACACCGATATTGACGTTATTAATGTGTTAATGTTATAAGAATTAACGTTTTCCGATTTTCATTCAACGAATCTCCTACGAATAAATCTCAAAATTCAATTAAATTTTCATCACCAGCTAGATAGACGATAACAGTATCATCAATTATTCAAAATTTCAATCGGAATAGGAAATTAATTCAACTTTTCCGAGCAACCCCATTGGGGATATCTACTCGACAACAGGAGTGTATCTCTTTTTTTATCCAGTTTCAAATCATCCGCATCATATCAGAAAACTACCCGGGAGCCAACTATGGTGCTAACCTGGGAGGGAGATTCAGATTCAAAAAATATGAATGTCAGTGCAGACCTAACTTTAGTTGTCATGAAACGTCACCGCAGACCTAGCTGAAAATGTTTAATAAATGGGGAGTATCGATACTGATCATTTGCTTGAAAACTATAAAAAGCAGAAAATTATATTGAACATTATCAATCTATATTTGAAACGACGGTTGTTGAACAAAAAAAAAAGCCAATACAATCGAACTGCGAAACTCGTTTGAAAATGGTGTCCATTGTGAAGAGAATAGGATACGTCTAGGATACATCTTCTTGCAATGATTCCCTTTGCTTATCGCTTATTAATTCATTATCTGCATCGCTCGTTTCACGTTCTTCAACTCAATCCGCAGCTACAGTAAAAAAATTTTTCGTAGTTTTAATCGTGAATAGTCGGATTTTGACGATTTGAAAAAAATCTGTAAAGTGTTCGTCGTCCGAATCTGGCATATATGGTGAAAGAATGGAAAAGAGATTTCGCTTTGCAACTTCTGTCTTTTCCCACCCGTTATGAAACAAGCTACTTTGAAATGCAAAAGAAAACAAAAACACATTTGCCAACATGAATAATCAATCCTTGCCAACCATTTCTTTAAGTTTCTTAAAAATTCTTCATATCCAATTTTAAAAGTTATGAACCATGGATAGCGATAGATGTCGTTTCATGAAGAATTTTAAATTACTCAAAAATTGCAAAGGATCTTTTCCAAAATATCGATACAGTTAAAACGGTTAAAACGATATGATTTTTCACCGTTATACTTTATCGATATGTCAGAATTTTTGATAAGAACTTTAATTTAAGAGTTCTTCAGAGGAACATCGAGAGTTATCTTTTGTGCAGATTTTTATTTATTTACTAGTCGACCCGCCAGACGTTGTCCTGCACAGAAAAAAATAATGAAAAATAAATAGCGCGTAAAACTTGACATGTGGAAATTTACGCCTTTCCACGCTGAAATGGTCCTCTTCCTAACAAGATTGCTTACAACTTGTATGCAATATTGACGATTCACGTCAAATATTATATACATTAGGGCTATATCCCGTGTGGAATTACTAATAATGGTGTTCCATTTGTGTGCATGATTCTTAGCGTAAATTTCATTGGATTTTTCTATTTGTGTGCGTAGTAGGCGTAAATGCGTGTTGTGAACTGCCCATGCGAAATTTCCATACGATTCATAATTTTAGTTTTTCAACGATTTACTCAACCTTTCTCATGATTTTGCATAAAGGAATATCATATAAACCCGTCGGAAACGGCAACGAACATATTTGCTGAAGGAATGAAGACAATCCAACCGGCCGTTTTCGAGCTATGCGGATACGAACACAGACCATTTCATTTTTATCATATAGATAGTCGACCCGGCAGACGTTGTCCTGCATAGTAGGCGGAAACGCGCGTTGTGAACTGCCCATGCGAAATTTTCATACGAATCTTAATTTTAGTTTTTCACGATTTACTCAACCCTACTCATAATCTTTGCATGAGGAAATATCATATAAACCCGTCGGAAACGATGACGAACATATCTGCTGAAGGAATGAAGAAAATCCATCCAGCCGTTTTCGAGTTATGCGGATTCGAACACAGACCATATCATTTTTATTATATAGATTTATAGTCGACCCGGCAGACGTTGTCCTGCATAGTAGGCGAAAATATGCGTTCTGAACTGCCCAAGCGAAAATCCTATACAAATCTTAATTTCAGTTTTTCACGATTTACTCAACTTAAGTCGTGATTTTTGTAAGAAGAAATATCATATAAACTCGTCGGGAGCTATAATGAACGTTTCTGCTGAAGGAAGGAAGAAAATCCATCCAGCCGTTTTCGAGTTATGCGGATACGAACACATTTAATTTTTATTATATAGATTATATAGATTTATTTGCTGGAACCTGGAAGAAAGATTACTGTAGAACCTTTGCTCAAAGATCTTAATCATTAGACCACAATGTAGTTTTGATTGGTAATAGCTAAATTGCATTACAGTTCTATCCCATATAATTTCATTCAAATATAATCAATATGTTGGGGAATTATTTTCCTTACCCCAAAACATCAATTACCGGCAATGTCCTTGTGAAATGGTTCTTTATGACGACAAGGCTATCCCTTTATAACCAAAAAGCTAATGTCGTTTCATTCAATAAGTTTATATCTCAAAAATATAAACAAGATAACGGAAATAAACAAACGCCAAAATACCGATGATTCGATGAACAAAAAGGGATAAAAAAAGATATTTTAGTTACTAGATAAAGATTGTCGCTTCGGTTCCCTTCCCTTTCTGCTGTCCGGAACATGTTGGGTACCAAGCTGTCAAATCGTATCTTCTTTGACATTTAGCTCCCCTATCCTCGCCAGCAAAAGATGTTCCGGACAGCGACGACAGCGACAATCTTTATCTGGTAACTAAAATATCTTTTGGGATAAAGGTGTAGTGGTGATCATTCATGAAATTATTTGCCAAAATATATCATTGCATTGATATTATACTTTACGAGAATTTAGATAACGATTCATTAAAATTTATATCATTATTAGAAATAAATTAGTGTGAAAATATCGACAAAAGTATTACATTTTATATAAATGACTTTGAATGAGTTTTGGTTGTTGAGTTGGTCAATTATTATTATTAATATCTTTATTAATGAGGTTTTCGGCCCTGGACCGGTTCACCTCGTATAGTTGGTCGCGATAGATGCTGACAAGAGATTCGTATTTTATTTATACTGAATTTAATCCACCGCTTTTTGTGATTCCCTCCATAGGGAAGCGAAAAACGACTATGTACCGGACACTTCTTAATTCAATACTCCGGGAGAGAGAGTTTCACGAGACACTTCATATTTCAAATTCCCGCACTCGGAACGTTATATGAAACTTGAGAAAGTCACGCACCGGCTTCAATGAAATCAACGAAAACATCGATGACACGCAAAACAAAAACTGGTCAGTCCGTGTGACGCTTGCTTTGCTATATTTTGCTCGTCAATAATTTTCTTGCGTCATGACGTTTAATTTTATTGTTATTTCGTGTGTAGTATCTGGATCTCCCTCCCAGGTGCTAACGATGTGGAAAGTCTCTCTTCCCCCCAACTGGGTGCTGTTGGTGTTGCATTTGAAAACAGAGAGACAGACACAGGAAACCTGCCGTTATGCTCTGTACACAACGGCAATTACCAAGTGTTAATAATGTACTACCGTTCTCAGCTGTGAAGGCTTTCGTTCGTGATTGTTTGTGACCATTTTGGCGGGGATGCGGGAGGAAGTGTTAAATATAACTTTGGCCATAGATTATACAGAAATGGCAACCGGTGAAGTTCTATACGTGAGATGAAGTATAGTGAAATATGTACTCGCAGCGCAGTACAATATGTTTTTTCTTCTTCATTTATTATTATCGAAGTTTTCAGTCTTTGGCTGGTTTACCTCTGGAGTTTTAAAATATGGTTCGTTTAAACATAAATCTGATTTTTTCTAAATGTTTTCAAAAGCTCTGATAACTTTATTCGATTCAATCCCTAATAACATTGAAAAAAGTTTTTTTATCTTCCTATATTTAAAGATTGCAGATACATGTACAATCAACTCTTACCACAAGAACATTGACGACGTTGAAACCGTAAAAAAAAACAATATTAAGTGCCTATTTCATTTGATCTGTGTTGCCTCTAGACTTCAAGTTCTATGGATTGCCTTGGGTGTTAGTTTGTTGTAGCAATAGATGTTGCACAGCAATTGCTTGTAGTAGTTGATTCGGTAGGGGATAAGGCTGTGTCAATGTTTGCGGAGACGCATGGTAGTATATTCGCCTTCAGCTATTATCAGAATTGATAAAAAACTATGTATGTAATCTTCGTAAAACTATGTTATTTTAATACCAATATTTAGAACTTAAGCTATATAAAAATTACCATCCATCTGGTCGCTTGACACTATCACGGCCTTTGATTAAAGGTGCGCGGGCTCGGTTGCAGAATATTAGGGTTTTTGCGGATCCAGCTGCTTTGTGTGGTAAATCGTCTTGCAATACACAATGCCAAGCTGCAGTTTTTCAATGCAAATAAAATAATTTTCTAAAGAGTTATTATCCCCTCCTGTCGTTGATAGGCTTCTTTGCAACGCCAATAGTCCAACTAAACAAGAGTTGATTAGTTGGCTAATCGTAGTAAGGCTAGAAAGTGTGTGATTTCCAGTGAAAAACCGATGTAAGCATGAATTTTCTTGCCATATTGAGTCATGAAAGTGATGGTGTGCTCATCCATCCGCCACAGCACCAACAACAGTGGTCGGTTTTAGTCGGAGTCAACGTGCAATTCGTCAGCGGTTCCCAACCAGCGACGTGGGACTTGGGTTGGCTGAGAAAGAAGATAAGTGAAGTAAATGTGTGCACACTACTGACATTTTGTAACTGTGCGTGTTATAAAATTAGTGTTAAGCAGAATTAGCTCACAATTTACGGCCGCTTAGAAATTAAATTGTAATGGACTTGCTAGTGAGCAATAGATTGTGTTAACGGATTTGATTTTTTTTATTCAATAAAATCGTAATGAATTTTAGTCGCGTCGCTGAGTTGTGATTGGCTCCCATGATTTTTCTGTACGTTCCCACGACTTGCCACAAAGCTTGAACCGGGCAAACTTTGTGTAGCGTGAAGTTTTACATCAAGCATTAGCTTGACCCTAGTAGCACACATGTTCCAGGTCGGTTGCCGTAACTGATATTCGACCGAATTTGGTCGCAATCAAGTTGCTGTAACCAGATTCGATAGAAATGTGCTACTTGGGGATTGCCGCATAAGTAAAACTTTGAACAACGGAGCAATCTGAATTCGCGGCTCGAATTGTTGATTGGAAATTTATTGGTGGTCCACCAGGGAAGGAACGTTACACCTTTCGCCTTATACCGAGAAAGCGTATTTATTTAAATATGGCATTTCGATTAACTATTCAAAAGGACCTAAGTAACATTTTTTGCATGAATTAATTTGAGTACTGCAATCGAAAGCTTTCATGTTTTTCTGTTGATTGCGCTATTCAAATTAATTCATGAAAAAAATGTTACTTAGGTCCTTTTGAAAAGTTAAGCGAGATATCTTTCCTTTGCTTTGTACCGGGCAGAGGCAACTATTTAAAGAAGGTATTACACCTCCTTCACATTATACCGGGCAGATGAATCCATTTATAGAAGCATTACCCCTTCCTTCGCCTTATACCTAGCATATGCCCGATTGTACGACAATTCCCCGAAAACCAATTCCCCGAATGCAATTTCCCCGAATGAAATTTCCCCGAATAACAATTCCCCGAACGTAACATTTCCCCGAATGTAACAATTCCCCGAATGCAACATTTCCCCGAATGTAACATTTCCCCGAATTGTTTCCACAGTGCAGATAAAACTAAAACCGAAAAAGGAATCTGCGTCGCTTAACATAAAGTCGCATAATTGGCTTTTGACATAATTTTGAGTTGCAACAAAAGTGAGGGTCGCGGGACAACTCGCTTGAAAATTGTAAAAAAAAGATGCTGGGACATTGGGCCGAAGACAATTATGCCGAACCGTCATTAGGCCGAGTGAGAAGTAAGAAGTGAGAAATGAGTAGTGAAAAGTGAGACGTGAGAAGTGAGAAGAGCGTAATGAGAAGTGAGAAATGAGAAGTGAGAAGTGAGAAGAGAAAAGTGAGATGTAAGAAGTGAGATGATAGAAGTGAGACGTGAGAAGTGAGTAGTGAGTAGTGGGAAGTGAGAAGTGAGACATGAGAGGTGAGAAGTGAGAAGTAAAAGTAAGAAATGAGAAATAAGTAAGTACATAGTAAGAAGTGAAAAGTATTGAGTAAGAAGTGAGAAGTGAAAAATATGATGCAAGAAGTGTTATGTGAGGAGCGAGAAAGGGCGAAATACGAAGTGAGATGTAGGAAGAGAGAATGGAAAAATGAGGAGAAAGGATAGAGATAAAGGAAGAAAATTAATGCGTCTTCCGGTATAAGGCGAAGGAAAGGGAAAATGTTTTTTTCATAATCGCTTCGCCCGGTATTAGGGGAAGACGAGTTATAATGCCTTCTTAAAATGAACACGTTTGCCCGATATAAGACAAAGAGGGTAGATGGACCCTTCTTCAATTGTACACGTTTGCCTGGAGTAAAGCGAAGAAAGGAGATAATGCCTTCCTTAAATGATCGCGTCTACGCAGTATAAGGACAATGGAGGAGATATTGCCTTCTTTGAATGAACACGTCAATTTTTTTCGGTTTATTTAATTGATATTTATTGCTAGATGCGGTCTCATATATTATATCTATTCCAGCCAAACTCGTCCACATCAAAGGAAGAGACTACATTTATCATAACCTTATTGCAGGCAAATTCCTTCTTCTGAAAAGGTAATTTCATTCTAATTTGGCTTATTTCGAGCTAACGCCTAACTTTAATGAATTGATCACATCTACCGTTTCCATATACCAGGTAGATACAGATTTTTAAAAAAGGAATAACATTCACTCCTTCATTATTCTGGAAAAACACCTACTTTCAAAGTAGAGATCAAATTAATCCATTGCGGTATTCCGAGTAGATGTACTACTTTTAAAGAAGGGATCACATTAACCGTTGCCTTATTCTGGGCATACGCATTATTATTTTTTAAGGATTCATATCCACGATTGCAGTAACTTCTTAAGAAGAGATAGACTTTACATAGGATAGGAGTTTGATTTCTCAAATTTTTACAGCATCATGCTTTCAAAAGGAATTTCTGTTCGCGATTCTGCTCCACCAAATAAATTCATCCTATGTTCGACTATTTTAGAAAAAAAATGAATAGGAAAACACTTTATTATAATATCTTTATAATTTAACAATAAGATATATAATTTAACAGTAAGGAAGTTCAAGGGCTTACAATACTATCGAGAGATTTGATCATGTTCGGCATCTCCAAAGAGACACTCTGGAACAAATCTTTGAACGCTGCTCTGTTCGGGCGCCAATAGTCGATGACAATTATGTGTTTGCAAAAATTACTTTATTTTCGGGGATTTGTTACATTCGGGGAAATGTTACATTCGGGGAATTGTTACATTCGGGGAAATTGCATTCGGGGAATTGTTACATTCGGGGAAATTGCATTCGGGAAAATTGCATTCGGGGAATTGGTTTTCGGGGAATTGTCGTACAATCATATGCCCTCCTTTGAAGAAGGTTTTACCAAGTCCTTCCGCCTTTTTCCGGGCTGACGCATCCATTCAAAGAAGGCATTACCCCTCCCTTTGCCTTATGTCGAGCAGACGCGTTCATTTAAAGAATGATTTCTCGATTGTACGACAATTCCACGAAAACCAATTCCCCGAATGCAATTTCCCCGAATGTAACAATTCCCCGAATGTAACATTTCCCCGAATGGAGCAATTCCCCGAAAATAAAATACCTCTTGCAAACACATCTTCGCAATCGACTGTATGCGTCCAAAAAAAAGCAGCGTTCAAAGATACGTTCAAGAGTGTATTATTGCAGATTATCAGCTGAATAGCCTTTGGTAGTATTTGATGTTCTTGATCCTCCAAGGTGTGTTGTTGAATTATAAAGATATTAGAGTACAGAGTCTTCTAAGGTAGTTTTTTTTTTCCTAAATTAGTATCAAACTGCAATTCCGATTGAAAGGATGGTAGGATAGGAAATGGTAGATGTGGTCCTTCAAAAATAGGAGTTAGCTCGAAATAATGCAAAGATGAATGAATTGAGAATGATAGAATAAAGACAAAATAAATAAGATCTCTTATTACGCAATATGTATTGAATGTATTATATTTCACCAAAAATCATTTTGCCGAATTCATTTTCTCAATATAGCATTAGGCGGTCTGTAACTTTCGCGGTATGACTTTTGATGGATTATACCTTTTTCAGAATGACCTTTGGAAGAATGCCGTTTTTCAGAATGTTATATTAAACAAATTGGCATTTTCTTAGATAAGTGTGATGTAGTATAGCAGCAGTTTTGAAACATATAATTGCTTCATATCAATCATTTATTATACCTGGCAAGCGTGCTACTTGCTTAGTAAACAAATTATCTCCTCTTCTTGCTTTATTGCGGACAGAATTTCTGTCTCGAGAGGCCTTATACCGGATAGACGAGTTTATTTAAAAAAAAGGCATTATCTCCTCCATTCTCATTACACCGGACAGACGCATCATTTAAAGAAGGCGTTGTCTCATTCTTTCTCTTTATTGCAGACAAACGAGTTCATTTAAAGAAGGGGCTATCTTTCCTCTTTGCATTATACTGGGCAAATGTGTTCATTTGAAGAAGACATAATCACTTCCTTTCCCCTAATACCGGGCGATCTAAAGAAGACATTATCTCCTACCGTTGTCTTATACCGGACAGATGCGTTCATTTTAAGAAGACATTCCCTTGGCTATAACTGGGCAGATGCGTTTATCATAACGAGCAAACTTATTAATTTAAAGAAAGCATTATCTCCTCACTTCGTCTTATACAGACCAAATGCGTTCATTCAAAAAAAGGATAGCCTTCTTCCAGCGCATTTTCTTTGTCTCCAATGGCTCTACATTCTATCTGAAACTTGGGATGTTTTCCAACTTAGTGTTCTATTATTATTTACGCAATTATTGAAAGCTTTCCCGTACCTGCCAGTTGCCAGTCTTGTGTAGCAAGTACAATGGATACACTGTGCACAAGGAGCCGAAAATGCTTCCCACCCTAAAGCATCTTGGGCCGAACCGAGAATCGAACTCGCAACCTCCGAATCGGCAACCATACGCCTTTGCTCACATAGCTTACTTAATACCCATCGCCTTGTGCCGCACTCAAAGAGAAGTGAGATGCATTCGGGGAAATGTTACCTTCGGGGAATTGTTACATTCGGGGAAATGTTACATTCGGGGAATTGTTATTCGGGGAAACGTTACATTCGGGGAAATTGCATTCGGGGAATTGTTATTCGGGGAATTGTCGTACAATCTTATAATTGTCGTACAATCTCGGCAGACGCATCCATTTAAAGCAGACGTTACCCCTCTCTTCGTATTAAACCGGGCAGACGCGTTCTTTTAAAGAAGGCATTATCAACTCATTTCGCCTTATGCCGAGCAGACGCATTCATTCAAAGTAGGCATTATCTTTCCCCTTTTCTTTATACCGGGCAGATGCGTTAATTCATAGAAGGGACTACCTCCTTTCATTTCTTCATACCGAAAAAACGTGTCCATTTCAAAAAGGCTCACTTTGAGGTAATCGGATGCATTTATTCAAAGAAAACGTTGCCTTCTTTCATTGCTTTAATTCACAATCCAATAGAATTTAGCCCGGATTGCATGTAATTAAGCAGAAATAATTCAATGATAATTATTCTAACTGCATTCCGCCAAATGGCGTTCCGCCAAATGATTTTTGGTGAAACGGTACATTCTGCGAAATGTCTTTCGGAAAAAAAAGGAGTCAACAAAGTCAACCGCGATAAAAAATTCCGCGAAATGTTTTTCGGCGATATAGTATACGACCAAATGACTTATTCGGCCATATGACTTATTCAGCCAGATGTTCTATTCGGCCAAATGTACTATTCGGCCAAATGTCCTATTCTACCAAATGTCCTATTCTACCAAATGTCCTATTCTATCAAATGTCCTATTCGGCCAAGGCCGAATACCGTTCAGCCGAATGCCATTTGGCCGAATAGGACATTTGACCGAATAGGTCATTTGAAAAGTGTGATGTCTCAATTCTCACTCCTCATTTCTCACTTTTCACATCGAAAAGTAAGAAGTGCGAAGTGAGTATTGAGACGTCTTCTACTATCTTCTTCTTCTTCTTATTGGCATTACATCCCCATACTAGGACAGAGCCGCCTCGCAGCTTAGTGTTCATTGAGCACTTCCACAGTTATTAACTGCAAGGTTTCTAAGCCAGGTTACCATTTTTGCATTCGTATATCATGAGGCTAACACGATGATACTTTTATGCCCAGAGAAGTCGAGACCAGGGACGGGAACGGTTGACATTTCTTTTTATCATTCAATCTGCCACGAAGTAAAAGAATAACAAAAACACGGTAGTCACAGCAGCAGCCACGACCAAGCAGAAGACAGTCAGAACATGATTTTATTATTTTCTCTCCCCACAATTAATGTTTCTGTACGCTCATTTCACGACGTATGACCGTTTTTGGTGGTAAATGATTATTTCTTTACTCCTTGCTCATTTTGGAGACTAGAACTATTGAATTAGTACCAACGGCTAGCATTCTTTCTAGGCTTTGCGCCACAGGCAATTAAACTCGATTCTGTTCTGTTTGCGCTGCGCACGAACCGAAACAAGAAATCTGCTGATCGCACCGACCGCTCGACTCTCACGCAGCAGCAGGCAGGAACATACAAACAGTTTGCCTCATCGGTAAAAAAATGTCACAATGAGGCGCACATTTTTTTGGAAAACTGTTTCGGTTTGTACGGTGCGTGAAATTTGACCGGATAAAATGTAAACATTCGCATAATCACAGTGTTTTACTGTACATTTCCCAACACTGGTCGAGACAATTTCCAATCCGAAAATTGCCTAGACCGGCACCGGGAATCGAACCCAGCCAGCATGGTCTTGCTTTGTAGCCGCGCGTCTTACCACACGGCTAAGGGGGGGCCCATGAGCATTTCCACAGGTATTTAATTACCGATTTCAGCCGTCTCACCGTAGTGCTAACGAAAAATTTATTTCATGATTAGAAATTGTAAACATATGGAATAGGTTTTGTTTTGTCCCTAAACAAAGTAAATCTATAGAGGCGCAAGTCGATACTTTTTTTTTTAATTTCTTTATTAAAGAGGCTTGCAGCCCTAGGCTGGCTCACCTCTAAGTTGATACTTGATATTACGATTCATGATATTTTTACAGAGTAAGTTTGGAAAATTAGAAGTAAGGGATAAAATAAAATCCTCTCCCGAAATTATCCATTTGCGATTAGACATAACATGACTTGATAGTTTATCCTACTTTCATTATCAATATTTTCGAAATCTCAGAGCGCAGGAGCCTGTAAGAACTAATGATCACGTGGGATTTTCTCAACAAAAGTATGCGTGAGACAAGAACAAATGGTGCTAGGGAGCCGCTCACATATTGCGTGAGCACTTATGGAGCAGCGGGGTGGCTTGTGTCGTTTTCTTACGCACTATGTAAATAAAAAAAACATTTGTATGAAAGAAATCTTACATGGGGGAGTCGAAAGCTCCAGACAAAAAATGCTCACGTAATAAGTATACGACCCCTAGTCAATTTTAAGCTTATGTCACACCATCGCATTGGGGCAAATGAGAAGTAGAAAGAGAAGTGAAAACAAATCGTGCGTTGCTGCACTTATCAAAATTGATTGGCAAGACCGAGGGGTGGAGGGTGGCGGAACCTAATTTCTTCAGGATTGGATTCCTAACCAAAAAAATGAAGCTTCAGTGTGAATTTCATTGATGGGTACCGATGGGTACCCTTTTGAATTTTACGATGAATACAGCAATAAGATAATACAATAAAAATTTTATACATAATAAAGACCAAGTACTTTCTGCGCGATCAAAAATAATTTACGAACGTTTAAGCGTGGCTTTATTAGTTTTAGGGCTACACTTTGTAATGGTACCAAATATGAAAGGTTAGGGCGATATTTACGTTGTGGCCAACATAATGAAACAGTAAGATAAATGTTACAAGATTTAACATAATTTAAAATCGACTACATGCTCAACTTGTATTGCCTGTAAAGGTAAGATCCACCCGAATACTATGGCTCAAAACTATGTTTACATCATCGTCAAGTATTCTACTAACAACCCATGACTCAAGTTAACAATTTGGATCATTTTGAAAAAATGGTTTTTGATCGTCTTTTTGAAGATTGGTCCTTCTGTGTGCTGTGGGTATTCGGACAACGTGCAAATTTTCCTGGGTTCTTGTAACGATCTGATGACAGCTGTACCAGGATTATCCTGGCAGGATATAGAATGGTGGATTCCCGTCGGAAGACAACCCAGAATGGGCAGACGCCCGCCAAGTACGGCAAAGGCCGCAGGAGAGGTTAAAATTACCCAATTTGATGACTAAGATCCTCTGAGACCACCACGTAATATGGTGGCTTGCTGAATTTCAGGAAGATAAGAGTTCAACGCGCTGAATTTCGGTAATTGGGAAGCCCCAAGGAGATGTCCGTAGTTTCTATTTTTTGCGAAAAACTTTCGTTTCCAATTAGTGAAGCTGAAGTGTTCACCATCGAGCGCTAATCATCGGTACTTTTCTGCTTTCAGCACACGCGGTTTGGTTTGTCAAAATATGTTTAGGGAGTTCTCTTGTCCGATAGCTGCTCAACTGCCCCGGATTTTGGATCCTGTTTTTTCATCTTCTATTTTTTTTCTTTTCCTTTGTCGAATTTAATGTTGTCGCGAGACATTCGCCTTGGTAGATTTGTAACATCAAGCAGGGGTGTGGGAGGCGTTAGTGATGCATACACTCTCAAGCCAGAATACTCATTTAAATTGAACATTTATATGGGTATTCGTGGTCTTAAAAATACTGCGTGCGAAATCTTACAATTTTTATTCGTTATTTGTATGCGGTACGCCCGTTTCAGCTTGTCGACCTTCTTCTTCTTCTTCTTCTTGGCATTACATCCCCACACTGGGACAGAGCCGCCTCGCAGCTTAGTTTTCATTAAGCACTTCCTCAGTTATTAACTGCGAGGTTTCTAAGCCAGGTTACCATTTTTGCATTCGTATATCATGAGGCTAGCACGATGATACTTTTATGCCCAAGGAAGTCGAGACAATTTCCAATCCGAAAATTGCCTAGACCAGAACCGGGAATCGAACCCAGCCACCCTCAGCATGGTCTTGCTTTGTAGCCGCGCGTCTTACCGCACGGCTAAGGAGGGCCCCAATAGGGCTTGTCGACCTATTGTTACTCTATACGGTAACGTTTCTTCAAGAACGTTTTCTTCAGCTATTAGATCCTCAAAATCTAAATGTGTTACATTCAGGTGAGTGTCATGCTTCCGACATTCACACCGGTGGTGCCATATGTGATAGAGACTGTTCAATGATGAGCTTGACCCCTCAGAGTACATCCCTGGACGGCCCTCGATCTCGTTGCTCCCTGTTTCACTGTCCAGAAGAGTGTTCGACCGTCGCACCATCGTGGCGAATATGGAGGAAGAAACGAGAGATCGCCAATCATCGTAGTAGTCAATGGTCATCGATGGTCATCACTGGAAGATACGATACGCGATACCTCCAAAATTCACGTAGTTTTAAGAACAAAGTTTGTTAAATTAAAGTGATTAGTCTTTCGTTTATGTTGGGTGTTTTATTGGAGTGGACTGAAAATTTGTATGTAATGTCTCCGTGAACTTGTGAACTTCCCGTTTTCCGAAGACCAGTGACGACGAGAAGAATTCCGTCGCTGAGCAGATTCCAGCTAGGCAAAGTGTTTTTCGTTCCGCGGTTCGATGTTGGTGTGCTGTAAACGAGCTGTCGAAGAACCCACGAAACAGTACCCCATCAGAGACGTTACGCATGAAATTGACCGTCCAGAGTATGTAATTAATAAACTCTTCAATGCAAAAGGCCTTTGGGAAGGCAAGTTTGATGCATTAATTGCATTTGGGATGGGAGAGTTGTGCAATCATATTGAAGCGGCGTATAAGAGAGCTCATTTATTGAACCCCACCCTCTTACAAGAGCTAATTTCCAAAATCTATCTTAAAAAGTAATATTGAAGACGTTCAACGAATACATTAAAGTTGGTGCAGTATAAATCTGACCTGGGAAAGAATGGTAGGTGATAAAAGTCGAGGGCTTACGTACAGTCGCATAAGACCAACGCCAACGAAATGTCTATTGAAGCGACAATGCAGCATGAATCGAGAAGTTTTCTGCATCGTTAGAAAGACAGTCAAAATCTGCGGAAATGCCAAACCTTTAGAGTGCTTCCAATAGATGACCACTGGCGACTAATTTGGGGACATAAATTTGATACAAACTGCCTGATCGATCATGGACGAAAAGCGCAGTAATACTCGATGTAATGTTAACGGAAGTCATTCCTAACATCATGTATTTATTTATTTTTTTTAAATTTTTTTTTTAATTTTTTTTTTTGTTCATTTATTTATTTTATTTTTTATTTTTGATTTTATTTATTTATTTACTTGTATATCTTCATTTGACTATATCTGTCTTCATCTACTGCATGGAACATCAACAACTGCATCGACCAAAGTTGTAAATAATCATACTCATCACCTCCTGAATGTTGGTATTTACTTTCGAATCATCCCAGTGACGTTGTACGGGAAGTTTACCTTTGTGTTTCTGGACGAGGGCTCGTCGCCATCCGTAATTGATAATGACTAATTAGCGCACTGAAGGAGGCACTAAAGAGATTCGCTTATTTGAAATAGGACTTCCTAAAACTTGCTGTATCTTTGAAGGTGAAGGAGAGAGATGGATCTGGACGAATCGCCGTCAACTGAGATGGTATGTATAGGGGTTATTTGACCGAATGCCGTTTGGCCGAATGTCGTTTGACCGAATGCCAGACTAGACTAGCAAGACTATCTCTGAATGAAGAATAAATCAAGAAGAAGGAAGGAGGAAGAAGAAAGAAGGAAAAATCGAGGAAGAAGAAGGAAAATCGAAGAAGAAAAAAAGAAGAGTGGGAAGGAATAAGGAAGATGGAAAGAGGAAGAAGGAAGAAGGAAGAGGGAAAAATGATAAACAAGAAGGAAGAGGGAATAAGAAAAAAAGGAAGACGGAAGTAGTAATAGGCAAGAAGAAAGAAGGAAGAAGGGAAAAGGATAAAGGGAGAAGGAGAAGGAGGAAGGAAGAAGGAAGAAGGAAAAAGGAAGATGGAAAACAGAAGGAGGAAGAAGGAAAAAAGAAGAAGGAAGCGGGAAGAAGGAATAAGAAGATGGAAGAAGAAGTAAGAAAAAAGGAAGAGAGAAGATGTAAGAAGGGAGAAGGATAAAGTTTGGCTTTCGGCCAAATGACCTGACATCGTCTAGGGAAGCCTACATTCAACGGTTTACGAAACATACAGCTTTGATATCTAAAATTGTACCAGGGATGACGATTGTCGGTAACGAGCTTCGTCAGCGCTACAACATTTAGAATCTATGAAAGGTTGTGGAGAAAATTACTTTTAGGCGCCAGTTGTGCGAAGTCTGCAAATTGTTACCGAATGCGTCAACAATGAGACACCCATGCATATAACCCTTAACTAATAAAGAAAACCCAAAAATTGTGAGACTACGCATGAAGTACCCAAAAAGGCGGAATACACGGGTAAATTGCCGACTACCTGTGTATTCCGTCTTCATCGTGGACCCACTAACGCTGCTACCACCCCTACCATCGAGGCGATTGGAAGATTGGAAGCAGATCCGGGGCGAAAAGAAAAAGAGCGAGCGAGGAAGGAGGAAAGCAAGGCGATAGACGGGGTAGTCGGTTGGTGAACGCTCGAGAAAGAGGTGTGAATTTCTGCTGAACGTGACCAAAAGGAGAAGAGCGACGAGAAACGTGGTGCAATCTGCCAAAACCCAAAATACTGGTTCCGGTTCGACTGGACACAGCGAGACTCGAAAAACTCCACCGACCGAGTGAAAGCAACCTTCGAAGAGGCAGTGCTGATAGCCCTGTGAAAGTGTTGGCCCGAGTTCATTGTGAGCGCTAGGAACGGTTCTGAGCCCGGTGTGGGTCCTAGGCCGACCGATCCTTTTTAGGAGTACACCCATTTCCGCCCACTCGAAGTCCCGCGTACGAACACCAAGAAAAGTGGGCCTCTGCTACGCACATAGCCAAGTGGTCTTTCGTGCCCCTCGCGGAACGAACCTCTTCAAGAACGAACACCGTCCATTCGTCCATTTTGGAATACTCATCTCCAGCCCGGCCGCTCGTAAAATCGCCGGAGTAAAGAAACCCCTTTTCGAGCCGACGGCGAAGCTTCGCATCGGACGGGCACATCCTGTCACCCCAGTGAGAACTAGCCCCGGCGTGAACCCTACGGAAGTCCCAGTATCATCGCGCCAAGCGCAAAGCGACCCGGAGATCCAGCTCTTCCTCGTCCGAATTCGACCCTTGTCCTAAAGGCGCCAAGAAACCCGAAGTTTCAGCTCTTCCTCGGCCGAAATCGACCCTCGTCCTTGGGGCGCCACGAAAGCCGAAGTTCCAGCCCTTCCCCGGCCGAATCCGACCCCCCCCCCTTTTGGGGCACCAAGCAACCTGGGGAATCAGGCATTCCTCTACCGACGCCGGAATGGACCAGACCATCGCTTCCCATCATCTCGCCGGCGGATCCCCGCAAAACATCCAAGGTATGAGCTCACATTTGTAAACGGCCGCAACGATTCTTACTAACCCGAACTAACTACTAATTCTAAGAATGAAAAAAGAAAATTAAATGAAATTAAGTAAAATGTAACAATTATGTTCCTTCATTTGAACTACTAGTCCTGAACTGCATGGGATTGTCTTGGCCTCATTGTGGTTGTCCGCTGCTCCACCTTTGTCTCTGTGTGTCCCCTAAGCAGGTTCAAACCGACCCTGAGAAACCCAAACGAGGCGAGCTAGTTTGGGACGTTAGGACGTCCGCTCCACAGACGTGAGGACGTCGAAGGAGTTTGTTTCAAAATCTAGTCCAAGTAATTCACAAACAACTACACTACCTGCAGTTCGCCTGGCAACAAATGATTGGTTTAGCCCATTAGTAACAAAAGTGGATGGTCTTAGTCGTTGACGGTAGCAGGCGCAGTAAATGGGCTATGGTTTAAAATTAATGAAACTCGAAAAACGAATCGTGTAAAGTAAGAGTCTAGTCCTTCGGTCAATATTGACTAGTAATTACGATGAGTACACTGTACAGTCATAACTATCTGAAATCAAATATCATAACTTGAAATGACACTTTCAGGATACAGTTTTGCTTCATAACTTGTGACCGTGCCTCTTTATTGCTCCCCAGCCACTAGCCAGCATTTCGGTAAATCTCCACTGCGTGCTTGTGCCTATCAATCTGTGCGTGCGATGTTTGCCTGGCGTGGCTCTCGCAGGATGTAATTGTCACCCCTGGCTCAGCGTAGACGGGCGTCTTGAGGAGGAAATCCACCGAAAAATATCGTCACCAAGAAAAGGACAAAGCAAGATCCTATCACGGATGCGAGCTGGGTGATGAATAACGAATCATGATGACGAGCGTTTTACTAGTACGTATACGATAGATGCTTATCGGCAGGGTTGGCTGAATGTCTTCATCTTTTGGAAAAGACCTTCGGCAACTATAATATTCTTCTTTGTTAGGGAGGTCGATTTCTTAATAAAGAATTGTGTCAAAACTATTACTGAACCTACGGAGAAAGTGTTCAGAATAGCTCATGAGCATGACCGTTAGCTTTAAGACTTATACAGTGTTAAACGGAAATAGGCACTGTTGTTCTTGTGACTTCATCCAAATTAAAGATATACTTGTTACCTTGCTACACTCTACTCGTTTCAAAAAGCGACCTAATATCGAGCTTTGTACCTCGTTCGATCCATCGTCACCTTAACTATTCGAATTAGTTTGTCCGGAAATTCATATTCATTTATTATCTGCCACAGCCTGGTACTATCCCATGAACTTATCTAGCAATTAGTTGTCTGCATACATCGTGGGAAAACAACTTGTAGGTGGTGATCAACAACGATCCAACTAATATCCGTTTTGGGACGCATGATACCTTTCACCCACTACTCCTGAGAAACTTCCTTCTCAAATATCTCGAGTCATCCCGCACATTGCACTTATTGTAAACTAGGCAACAACCAAGATAATGAGCGTTCAATTTTCAGATCCACAATTGGATACTGGAGGCTATGATTGGGATAAACGACATGAACTAGAGGAATTGCCGCATAGGTAATCAAATTTCCTAACGGCGACTCTGCATTCTGCACGATAAAACTAGAAACACTCTAACCAAAAGCTCGCTAACAATGATTACCATAATTCCCTCAAGGATGACCTAGATTTGTGGTCGTCTTTTCCTGGATGATAAAAAGGAAAGTGCGCATCACAACAGCATCATAGCCAACCCAGCTGAGCAGTGACACAATATGCATGCGACTAGAAAAACGTTGACTTGCACATTCGCCTCCTCCTGATGGTGTCCCGTGGTTGGCGTTCATCATCAATCACCCATCCTTGCACTGGAGGATGTGCGGTGGGGATTATGTGTGTTTGCGTAGCTGCCGGTACAGCAACTACCGAAAGTCCAGGATTTTGTCAGATGGATTAATGGTCTATGTTTAATGGATCGTGTAACAAAAGCTTGTGTGCATGCTTGCTTAGGCAAGTGCAATTTTTCGATCGGATCCAGTCTAGGGTAAACGAATGATACTGAATTTTGCTGTCGTAAGTCACGAATGCATATTTGAAGTTTATGCACCGTTAGTCACTGCTCATATGAAATAGGCCAGGTAGGTAGTGAAATCTTTAATGTCGTTTTCTTGAAAATGAAACTAACTAACCGAATTTGGAGCACTAGCCCTATATCAACAGTGGTCAATTAAATGTAACAAGAACTGTGTACGACAGCAAGCAGGACGATGATAAATCTGTTTGGGTGTCGTCCATAAGGACAAGAGATAATGGCATACCCTGCGCAAGATACCCAATATACCTGCGGATGAAATTGTTAGTAGATGCATCGTTATTCTCGTCAGTCTCGTCAGCTCCCATCATTATCATGATGGTTGCCATGAGCAGTCTGTGTGGGTGGAAATCACATTCGAACTCTACTCCATTCAGTCGTATATGTTTACCTCACTATAGCCACCAGCTAGGTTTTGTGGCAGACAGGTTTCCCTTGTAATGAACTAAGGTTGTCACTGTTGTCGCTTTCATCGTCTGTCGCTTGAGTATCTAACGATTTTCGGTATAGTGAACTATGAACGATGTGCCAGTAAGCCGGTGGATGAGAGATTCAGTTTATGTATCAAAGGTTCATAGATAACAAACACTGATTGCTTTAAAAACATATTTATATGGAGATAATACGAAATAGTTTAGTTTCTATAGGGGCTAAATGATACACTGTAATCTACCATGTCAGATGGACTGGTTGGCAGCTCCTAAATTGTTTCCATGGCGACGTTGCTGCCGCTGCCAATAATACAAACCCACAAATGTTTCTTTTTTCTATATTCCTGTTTTTCTTCTTTTTTTCTTTATTATTTTTCCTTCGTTATCATTCCTATTTATAAAGTTTTATCTTTTACTTGTCTTTTTATTTCTTCATCTTCCTTCTCCATCTTTTTATTTTTCTTTCAATTTTCTCCTTACTTCTTTCGTTTTAATTGTATCTATTTCTTTTTCTTTACTTTCTTATTATCTATTTTGTTCTTCTACTTTCTTTTTTAAGTTCTCCTACATAAAATGTATGTAATAGACCTATTCATGTTTTCAAAAAGTATCGAAAATTCAAACGATCAGCCAAGAATCACAATTCTTATGCTAAAATAAGCCTTCTGTCAAATTTTCAGCTGATTCGGATAAAATTTCGTGGTGGCTCAAGTCGATTTATTGATTTTGGGCTAATTTCAATTTTGAAAAAGAAATCTAACAAGAGATATAAACGCCAAAAACAATCACATCAACCTCTAAACGGAAGTTCACGCTTTGACCATGTTAAAATGATTTTCGAGCTTTTAAGTGGATAAAAACACTGTTTCCCCTGAAAGTCGTTGTTCTACAACAGCGGTTCTCAACCTTTTCCTTGACAGGTACCCCTTCGAACTTTTGCGTATATTGAGGTACCCCCTATTTTTTCGTGGTAAATGATAATGAGCGTAATATATGAAAAATTGACCTGAAAACTAACTAAATATATGGTTGTCTGAAGTTTTCCTTGCTTCGTGAACGAGTATTCGTCAAACTTCCTACAAGACTTTAAAGATTTTTGGAGGCTTTCAAAGCTGAAGGTAGGATTCCGAGCCTCTTGATAGTAGGCCTCCGAGACTCTTGATAGGAGGCTTCCGATCCGCTTAATAGGAGGCTTCCGAACCTCTTGGAAGAAGGCTTTTCAGCTTTTAAGCCTCTTGAAAGGAAGATTCCGGCTTCCCAGCCTCTTGAAAGGAGGCTTCCGAGCCTCTTGAAAGGAGGCTTCCGAGCCTCTTGAAAGGAGACTTCCGAGCTTCTTGAAAGGAGACTTCCGAGCTTCTTGAAAGGAGGCTTCCGAGCCTCTTGAAAGGAGGCTTCCGAGCCTCTTGAAGGATGCTTCCGAGCCTCTTGAAAGGAGGCTTCAGAGCCTCTTGAAAGGAGGCTTCAGAGCCTCTTGAAAGGAGGCTTCAGAGCCTCTTGAAAGGAGGCTTCCGAGCCTCTTGAAAGGAGGCTTCCGAGTCTCTTGAAAGGAGGCTTCCGAGTCTCTTGGAAGGAGGCTTCCGAGCCTCTTGAAGGAGGCTTCCGAGCCTCTTCAAAGGAGGCTTCCGAGCCTCTTGAAAGGAGGCTTCCGAGCCTCTTGAAAGGAGGCTTCCGAGCCTCTTGAAAGGAGGCTTCCGAGCCTCTTGAAAGAAGGCTTGAGCCTCTGAAAGGAGGCTTCTGAGCCTCTTGAAATGAGGCTTCTGAGCCTCTTGAAATGAGGCTTCCGAGCCTCTTGAAATGAGGCTTCTGGAGCCTCTTGAAAGGAGGCTTCTGAGTCTCTTGAAAGGAGGCTTCAGGAGCCTCTTGAAGGAGGCTTCCGAGCCTCTTCAAGGAGGCTTCCTGAGGCCTCTTGAAAGGAGGCTTTCAGGCCTCTTGATAGGCGGCTTGAGCCTCTTGAATGGCGGCTTCCATGCCTCTTGAAAGGCGGCTTCTGAGCCTCTTGAAAGGAGGCTTCTGAGCCTCTTGAAAGGCGGCCTGAGCCTCTTGAAAGGAGGCTCTGAGGCCTCTTGAAGGCGGCTTCCGAGCCTCTTGAAAGGAGGCTTCTGAGCCTCTTGAAGGAGGCTGAGCCTCTTGAAGGAGGCTTGAGGCCTCTTGAAAGGGAGGCTTCTGAGCCTCTTGAAAGGAGGCTTCTGGGCCTCTTGAAAGGAGGCTCTGAGGCCCTCTTGAAAGGAGGCTTCTGAGCCTCTTGAAAGGAGGCTTCCTGAGCCTCTTGAAAGGAGGCTTGAGCCTCTTGAAAGGAGGCTTGAGCCTCTTGAAAGGAGGCTTCCAGGCCTCTTGAAAGGAGGCTTCTGAGCCTCTTGAAGGAGGCTTCTGAGCCTCTTGAAAGGAGGCTTCTGAGCCTCTTGAAAGGAGGCTTCTGAGCCTCTTGAAGGAGGCTGAGCCTCTTGAAAGGAGGCTTCTGAGCCTCTCTTGAAAGGAGGCTTCTGAGGCCTCTTGAAGGAGGCTTCCTGAGCCTCTTGAAAGGAGGCTTCTGAGCCTCTTGAAAGGAGGCTTCCGAGCCTCTTGAAAGAGGCTTCAGAGCCTCTTCAAAGGAGGCTTCTGAGCCTCTTCAAAGGAGGCTTCTGAGCCTCTTGAAAGGAGGCTTCCGAGCCTCTTGAAACGGAGCTTCCGAGCCTCTTGAAAGGAGGCTTCCGAGGCTGGTGAAAGGAGGCTTCCGGAGCCTCTTGGAAAGGAGGCTTCTGAGCTCTTGAAAGGAGGCCTGAGCCTCTTGAAGGAGGCTTCTGAGGCCTCTGAAAGGAGGCCTGAGCCTCTTGAAAGGAGGCCCTGAGGCCTCTTGAAAGGAGGCTTGAGGCCTCTTGAAGGGAGGCCTGAGGCCTCTTGAAAGGAGGCTTCTGAGCCTCTTGAAGGAGGCCTGAGCCTCTTGAAAGGAGGCTCTGGCCTCTTGAAAGGAGGCTTCAAGCCTCTTGAAAGGAGGCTTCCTGAGCCTCTTGAAAGGAGGCCTGGAGCCTCTTGAAAGGAGGCTTCTGAGCCTCTTGAAAGGAGGCTTCCGAGCCTCTTGAAAGGAGGCTTCCGAGCCTCTTTAAAGGAGGCTTCCGAGCCTCTTGAAAGGAGGCTTCCGAGCCTCTTGAAAGGAGGCTTCCGAGCCTCTTGAAAGGTGGCTTCCGAGCCTCTTGAGAGGAGGCTTCCGAGCCTCTTGAGAGGAGGCTTCCGAGCCTCTTGAAAGGAGACTTCCGAGCGTCTTGAAAGGAGACCTCCGAGCCTCTTGAAAGGAGGCTTACGATATGCTTGAAATGATGGTTCTGAGACACATAGAAAAGGCCTCCAGGCTGCTTGCAACGAAGCTACTGAGCTTTTCGATAAAGTCCTTCATGTCTCTTAAATAGAGGATTCTAAACCTTTAAGTCGCAGATTTCATTTCAGAAGCATATTTTTTTTTATCATATTATTAAACATTTTGACTCAATCAGGTGGACTACATTGAAGTTTTTTTTTTAAATTTCTTCATTCGACGTTTTGTCCTTTTGTTCTTTTTTCCCACAGCCCTTCATACTGTGTTGGTTGTGGTGGACAGGGCTCGAAAGTTACAAAGTTTGAGAATAAAAAAATCGAAACTTTATCAAAAAGTTTTTATTGGTATTGTCCTTTCCCATCATATTTTTTTATTCGCTCAATCGGTCAACTTTCCCAAAAAAACATATTCTTGACGCCTCTAAATATTTTTAAAATTTAAAACAAAATATCGGAAAAGTGCTGTTCCTCAAGATTGGCCTAACATCCTTCCGATTTTGAACAAACATTGAGACCGGTTCACACGTGCAGTACTTTTTTGGATTTTGTTTTCGTTTTTTTTAAGTACATTAGAGGCTTTAAAAATATGAGTTCTTTGGAAAATTGAATGAGCAAAATAATTGACTGAGACGAGATGCAATTTTTGACGGGAAAGCTCTATCCGCCATTACGCATTTTTGTCCGAGGTACCCCCTGAGGCCAACGAAGGTACCCCCAGGGGTACATGTACCCCAGGTTGAGAACCGCTGTTCTACAAAATTCTTGAATTTATTATAAATCATTGCTTATAAAAAATATTATTATTCCTCTTTTTTTCCTAGATATTTCAGTAATATGATTGCCAATGTGCGACTTACCGTTAAATTCTTAAAAATAGAAGCTGGACATTTGTCATAAATTTGCACGATAGGATTTCTTCACGCAAGTTAGTCGAACAAAACATAAATCAAATCATTAGATATTTGATGCTTACAACAAACGACTTCCAAATTTGGTTCATTGCACCATATGTCTGTATGTTTTAACTATTGAGTGCATCGTAGTAACAAGTGAAATCAAAGCTTCTTTGTTCGAACAACTTGTTTGAAGAAATCCTAACGTGCAAGTTCATGACAAAGGTTTAGATTCTTATTTTTAAGTCGTACATTGGCAATTATATTGCTCAAATGTCCAAAAAGACTAATAATATAATATATAATATAATATAATATAATTTAATATTAATATTAATATATATACATAAAAAATGAATTTCTGTCTATCTGAACCTTATAGACTCGGAAGCTACTGAACCGATAGGCGTGAAAATTTGTATGCAGAGGCTTTTGGGGCCGGGGAAGGTTCTTAAAATGGTTTGAGACCCCTACCCGCTTTGGAAAGGGGAGCTTCCATACAAATGAGGCCACAATTTCTTCATAACTCGAGATCTAATCTGAGAATAAATCAATTTTAGGCGAAACGAAGTTCGTCGGGTCTGCTAGTAATATAATAAATTAGCAATGATTTGTAATAAATTCAAGAATTTTGTAGAACAACGACTTTAAGGGGTAACAGTGTTTTTATGCACATCTTCTTCTTCTTCTTCTTCTTATTGGCATTACATCCCCACACTGGGACAGAGCCGCCTCACAGCTTAGTGTTCATTAAACACTTCCACAGTTATTAACTGCGAGGTTTCTAAGCTAACACGCTAACAAGGCTAACACGATGATACTTTTATGCCCAGGGAAGTCGAGACAATTTCCAATCCGAAAATTGCCTAGACCGGCACCGGGAATCGAATCCAGCCACCCTCAGCATGGTCTTGCTATGTAGCCGCGCGTCTTACCGCACGTCTAAGGAGGGCCCCTGCACATAAAAGCCCGAAAATCACTTCAACATGGTCAAAACGTAAACGGAACGAACCGCAATGTTCACAAGACTTGTAGAGCACACCAAAAGCTTTCTTTTAGAGGTTGTTGCAATGATATCCGGCGTTTCTATCTTTTGTTAGATTTTTTTCATAATTGAAAATAGTTCAAAAACACTAAATCGACTTGAGCCACCTCGAAATTTTACCCGAATAAGATGAAAATTGGTCAGAAGGATTATTTTAGCATAAGAATTGTGATTCTGGGCTGACCGGTTGAAGCCTATAAGAAGGGACTCTTAGAAACCTAAAGAACAAAGTAGATGCTTTTTATATTCATCATTTGCCTTCAACAATTGTTCCATACCAGGTCATCCAAGAATTTCCTGGAGTCTACACGCGTAACCAAGGACCTAAGATCTACAAGCGTAACAAAAGAGCTGTTATCTCTTTTTAAAAATGGTTCCTGTTGCATTTTATATATTAAACCAAATTCCGTTCCAGGTCATCCAAGAATTCCCTGGAGTATAGGTCTTGAGGTCTACCCGCGTAACCGAAGGGCTGTTATCTCTTTTAAAAAATGGTTCATGCCCTATATGATCTATTAAACCAAACTCAATATGCCTTAAGCAGCCGTTCCTTTCCAGGTCATCCAAGAATTCCCTAGACTCCTCAGCCGTGGTTTCATCCCAAATATGTCCTCCGAGTATTTGTCTTTCACTTGCGTCTCAAATGTAGGCATATAAGTTGTTCCAAGATATCCAAATTGTCCTGGAGTTTGAATCAAATGGTCTACCGAATCAAACAAGTCTTTCCTGATGTCCCCAGCCGCGGTAACAAACCAATTATGTCCGCCAAGTATTTGTCTTTAACTTTCATTTCAAATCCAGGCATATGAGATGTTGTAAGGTTTCCAAATTTTTCTGGAGTTTGAATCGAATGGTCTGCCGAATCAACCAAGGCCTTCATGATGTCCCCAGCCGCGGTAACAACCCGAGCAGCACAAGTCAAACAAAAATGGTTGTAGCAATTTGATTGTGACTAAATCCGGTCTCATATGAATTGGGCCATGCCAGGGATTGAATTCTAAGGAGAAAGAACAAGTCTCTCACTTATCATCTCTGTATACATATACGATATGTAACACACAGCGAGAGACTTTTTTCGCAAGCTGTCATGATAGAGAAATGATTCGGGAGGCTATACCCCATGATAAATTTATTTTAGAAAGCTCCAAATGCGGGGAGCATTAGCTCTGATGATGCATTCCAGAAACCAACACGAAAGGAGCGGAAACAAAGCGAGAATCACCATATTTCTGTGGGAGCTGCCTATCCGATCCTGTTTTTCGCACTTGTATACAAGTTTGATAAATTGGTTATCATGGCTTGTTATGATTCGGAACAGTTTTTGCCTCTCTTTATGAATAATTCTTTATCTTATATATAAAAATGAAATGGTCTGTGTTCGTATCCGCATAACTCGAAAACGGCTGGATGGATTTTTTTCATTTCTTCAGCAGAAACATTCGTTATAGTTTCCGACGGGTTTATATGATATTTCCTAATGGGAAAATTACGAGTAAAGTTGAGCAAACCGTGAATAACTAAAATTGTGATTCCTATGCGAACTTTGCATGGGTAGTTCGGAATGCACATTCTCGCCTACTATGCAGGACAACGTCTGCCGGGTCGACTAGTATTGAATATATTTGTCACACACATACATTTTTGCAATTTGGGGATCCAAATGTATGCAATTTGTATCCACACATAAATTAAATAACTGTATATTAGAGACCACACATACATTTTATACAATACAGTTAATACAATCAGTTAATACGATAATCAGTTATTACGATATCTGAATGTCCGTAAGAGTGTTTTTCAGGCAAAATTGCACCTTCCGGAGGAAACGATAGGTAGGGATTTTGAAAACTGTTTAGCAGCATATAATCATAAAAGCATATGGAGACGCATGGTACATTTGTGTGACGATTCATCTTGTGATTCAACTTTTTAGGCAAATTTTATCTCATCCTTTTTATTTAATAAATGATCAAGTGTGCAAGCATTTATATGGAACTTGTTTTATGGGAAACTTGAACCTAATTGCCTATCCGATCCTGTTTTTCGCACTTGTATACAAGTTTGATAAATTGGTTATCATGGCTTGTTATGATTCGGAACAGTTTTTGCCTCTCTTTTATCGTTGTTCGTTATCTATTGAGAGCGATTTCTGCAAACCCTGGACCATGCCCTTTTTGATCCCTGCATACGGCTTCAACTATTGTTCCATTGCAGATCATTCATGAATATCATCCATCCCTGAAATATAAGCCTTGCGGTCACCACGCGTAACCAAAAGGCTGTTATCTCTTAAAAAAAACTTGCTCATACCCGTTTTGATCCATAAGACTAGATTGGATACCTCTTCAACTATTGTTCCATTCCAGGTAATTCAAGAAAGTCATGGAGTACAGGTCTTAAGGTCTACAGGATTATCATTAGATTATCATATTAGATACGCATTCAACAAATATTCCATTCCAGGTCATCGAAAAATTCTCTGTAGTGTAAACTTCAATATCTACGCAAAACCAACGGGTTGTAATCTTTTTTCAAAAATTTTAATGCTCTTTTAGATCCATATAACCAAATTGGATACATCCCAAAAATGGTTGCATCCCATGTGATCCAAGAACTCAGTGGATCATGTAGCTTAAGGTTTACACGAGTAGCCAAAGATCTGTTACAACGTTCTTAAAATGGTTCATTCCCTTTTGATCCTTAAAAAAACATGGATATATCTTCAAATTCTTCCATTTCAGTTCATCCAAGAATTTCCTTAAACATATGCCTTAACGGATGTTCGATCGTCCCTAAAATGGTTCATGCTTTGTGATTTACAGAACCAAATTGGATTAGCCTTAAACAATTGTTTCATTCTGGGTCATCGAAAAATCCCCCAAAGTATAGGTTTTGAGGGCTACAAACGTAGGCAAGGGCTGTTCATTTTTTTTAATGATGTATGCTTATTGTGGTCAATAGGAATGAATTTGAAGTGTTGAACAATGGATCAAATCCAAGCATGAAAGTTTTGGTCTTTTATTTCTATTTTATAACGATGCATGCTCTGAAATATTCATAAAAAATGCCTTCCTTTTCAAGACGCAAGTTAAAGACTAATACTAAGAAGACAAAATTAGACAAGGGAACATCGTGAAAGCCTTGTTTAATTCAGTTGACCATTTGATTCAAAATCCAGGAAAATTTGGAGAACTTACAACATCTCATATGCCTGTATTTGAGACGTTAGAGAAAGACCAATACTCAGAAGACAAAATTGGGCTGACACCGAGGCTGGGGACATCATGGAATCCTTGGTTGATTCGGTAGACCATTTGATTCAATCTCCAGGACAATTTGGAGATTTTACAACACCTCGTATGTCTTGTTTTGAGACGCAAGTCAAAGTCAAAATCTCGGAGGACATAATTGAGTTGATACAACGTCTGGGGACATCTTGCAGGCTTTGGTTGAATCGAAAGACCATTTGATTTAAAGTCCAGGACAATTTGGAGATCTTACAACATCTCATATGCCTGGATTTTGAGAGATCTTACAATACCTCATGTAAAACGCAAGTGAATATATTTAAAAGTATCCAACGATCAATAAATTAGGTGAAATACTAAATATTTTAGCAAAAATTCTTTTTACGTTACATTCTGTTTACGTCCCCCCAATTCTCAATATTTCCCCCCAGTTCTCAATATTGTAGAATACAGTCCGATTTTGTGACCCGATTTTGTCACTCCCGATTTTGTCTACCCTCGGTTTTAATACGTTTTTGACCCGATTTTATCACGTCCCAATTTTATCACGTCCCGATTTTGTCACGCTTTTTACTTAAATTAAATTTCAGTCGTTCTTTTCATTTTTGTAAATTTTATTTCGCAAACAAAAATGATTTTCATGATGTAACTTTTACCGGCTGTGGTTCATTATAAATCATTTCTGAGTACCTTTCAAGGGGTTTGCAGGCCTTTTTGACAAAAAACAACGGATACCGTTTCCGCATTTCGCCTTTCCAAGGCATAAACTGATTCATATTTGTTAAAATAATTGAAAATATTTTTTTCCGATTTTGTCACATGACCGCCCGACGTAAGCTAAACAGTTTAGTGCATTGAGAAATGTTAGGATGTAGTGTCATCATGCTTGAGTATTATAAGACAATTCATTCGATGACGGTTTGATTCGACTTTATGCGGTAATGCGTCTCATCACTGAGAAAATTCTTTATCTTATATATAAAAATGAAATGGTCTGTGTTCGTATCCGCATAACTCGAAAACGGCTGGATGGATTTTTTTCATTTCTTCAGCAGAAACATTCGTTATAGTTTCCGACGGGTTTATATGATATTTCCTAATGGGAAAATTACGAGTAAAGTTGAGCAAACCGTGAATAACTAAAATTGTGATTCCTATGCGAACTTTGCATGGGTAGTTCGGAATGCACATTCTCGCCTACTATGCAGGACAACGTCTGCCGGGTCGACTAGTACTGAATATATTTGTCACACATACATTTATGCAATTTGGGGATCCAAATGTATGCAATTTGTATCCACACATAAATTCAATAACTGTATATTAGAGACCACACATACATTTTATTTGATTCACTGGACGACAAAATCAATTATTACGGTAATCCAAGCTATTACGATATCTGAATGTCCGCAAGAGTGTTTTTCAGGCAAAAATGCGCCTTCCGGAGGAAACGATAGGTAGGGATTTTGAAAACTGTTTATCAGCATATAAGCGTAAAAGCATATGGAGACGCATGGTACATTTGTGTGATGATTCATCTTGTGATTCAACTTTTTAGGCAAATTACATCTCATCCTTTTTATCAAATAAATGAACAAGTGTGCAAGCATTTATATGGATCTTGTTTCATGGGAAACTTGAACCTAATTGCATGCTGGGACCTACAAGTTCTTGGCTAACATGTCCAATACTGCGATCAAGAAATCATTAGAATCTTGATTTCAAACAGCAGGCTCGTGGGCATCTTCTAAGCGATTTTCACAATTGTCTTATACACCTCATCTAGTTTCCTGTTAACAATTAATTGCATATTATTCGGGAACTCGGCTGTACGAAACCCATTTTTTTTTGTTAAATATCTTGGCTGTGCATATGCACAGCATATGTTTCGAAATGGACAAATTGATATGAAATTTGCGAAAAAGAATCCACGTGTCTTGGAGGGACTCGATCCTCTCGTTTAATAAACAATGTGCACTCGCTTGACTGTGGATATACAACAGTTAAGCACATGTGGAGATTGGACAAATCAAGCGTCCGAAAGATATTCAATATTTGCAAAAAAGAGAGCTAACCGCGGTGAAGGATTGCTTTTCCGCAAACGTGACCTTTAAGTGGTCTTGTTGTGTAGGGGTTATCACGCCTATCTAGAGAGTAGGAGGTTGAGGGTTTGAGTTCCCTCCAAGACACGTAGATTCTTTTTCGCAAATTTCATATCAATTTGTCCATTTCGAAACATATGCTGTGCATATGCACAGCCAAGATATTTAACAAAAAAATAGTTTCCTGTAGTTTTCTAGTCTGTTATGTTTCTAGGAACCCTATTTTTTGAAGTACGGCTGCTGTCATTTAGATTGTAGAATAATTCGATTTACCAAATTCAATATTAGTAAAATTTACCCATTGAAAAGAACTTCAAAACGATAATAAGCCCAGCATGTCCACACCAGTCCCTAGAGCTCTTGCGTATTATGTGGAGTTAAAATTTGTTCGATGCAGGTGTTCTAGGTTCTCCAAATTTTTCTGGAATTCAGATCATTTGGTCTACAACTATGCCTGGTTTTAAACCGAAATTAACTCAGCATGTCCATACAAATCTCTAGAGCTCTTGCGTATTAAATGAAGTTGAAATTAGTTTGATGCAGATGTTCTAGGTTCTTCAAAATGTTCTGATTTTAAGATCATTTGGTCTAGCCGGTTAATTACGTCTGGTATTCAATGGAATTCATCCCAGCATGTCCACACAAGTCCCCAGAGCCCTTGCATATTATGTTCAATCCAAATTAGTTTAATACAGATGTTCTAGGTTCTCCAATTTGTTCTGAAGTGTAGATCATTGGATCTATCAGGTCAACTCAGCCAGGTTTCAAACCCAAATCGGCGCTATATACGAGTTGAAAAGGAAAGTTTATGCAAATGCTGTGTGGTCGAACGACACGAAACTCCCAAGCAGCAACAAACAAACAAGAAAAATAGTATGATAATGTAGCCGTACATTCTTTGGATAACTGTTTTGATATGTACGGAACACGAAATTTAATCGGATAAAATGTAAATATGTATTCGGACAATCATTGTGCTCTACTGTACTTTTCCCAAACCTTTATTTTTTTGTTGGACTTGATGGATTGCTTTCGATTGGATGCCAGAAGGTGTTGATCTTGTAAACAAATGGATATGAATTCCAGGACATTTTGAAGAACCTAGAACGTATCTTCTTCTTCTTCTTATTGGCATGACATCCCAAAACTGGGACAGAGCCGCCTCGCAGCTTAGTGTTCATTAAGCACTTCCACAGTTATTAACTGCAAGTTTTCTAAGACAAGTTAACATTTTTGCATTCGTATATCATGAGGCTAACATGATGATACTTTTATGCCCAAGAAAGTCGAGACAATTTCCAATCCGAAAATTGCCTAGACCGGCACCAGGAATCGAACCCAGCCACCCTCAGCATGGTCTTGCTTTGTAGCCACGTGTCTTACCGCACGGCCAAGGAGGGCCCTGAACCTATAACGTATGCATGAATTAAATTTGGTTTTCATAGGGACTTATATGGTCATACTGGGTTGATTTCGATTGCATACAAGGCGTAGTTGCCCTTGTAGACCAATTGATCTGAGCTCCAGAACAATTTGAAGAGCCTAGAACAGCTGTTTTAAACTACTTTGAACTGCACATTAAACGCAAGGTTTGTAGGACTTACATATATGGACATGCTGGGTTGATTTGGGTTGGCATAGTTGGCCTTGTGGACTAATTGATCTAAACTCCAGGACATTTTGGAGAACCTAGAACATCAGCACCAAACTAATTTGAACTGCATATAATGAAAAAAAAACCAAGATTAATCCACCTAGCGTTGGCGGTGCCTTTCTCGCATTTAGTTAAGACACCAACCTTATATGGGGTTTATATGGTTCGATGGTTCTTCATAACTTTAAAACGCAATGACCGATCGTTATAAAATTCAATAGTGATCAACAAGGCTTTGTCCCCTGTAGAATGAAACTTGTTGCGAGAAAATCGGTTAAGGATTTCTATACGAAAAGTTGTCTAATGTTTTTCATAGCTCTTGTGCACACACATACACACACATACACACATACATACACACGGACAGACAGACATGTGCTCAGCTCATCGAGCTGAGTCGATTGGTATATAATACTATGGGTCTCAGAGGCTTCTATAAAAAGTTCGTTTTCGGAGTGAAATGATAGCCTTTCGGTACAACTTAGTTGTACGAGAAAGGCAAAAACAAAAGGGACTTGTATGGTCATGCTAGGTTAATTTGGTTTAATACCAGACATGGTTGACCTTGTAGACAAAATGATCTAAATTTCAGATTGGATAGCCTATAATGTCTGCATCAAACTAATTTGAACTGCACATAATTCGCAAGGATGCAAAAGACTTATATGGATATGCTGGATTGATTTCGATTGGATAGTAGTTGACATGATAGATCAATGATCGAGACTCCTGAACAATTTGAAGTACCTAGAACATCTGCATCAAATTAATTTGGACTGCATAACTCGCAATGGCTCTAGGGACTAATATAATACGCAAGGGCTTTAGGAGCTTGCAGGGACAAGCTGCGTTTTTTCCGTTTTAAAGTTCTTCTTAATCGATAAATTTTACTCATATTGAATTAGGTAAACCGAAGTTTTCTACATTCTAAATGACAGCAAACTAGATGATGTTGGTAAGAATACCGTGAAAGAATTGTGAAATCGCTTAGAAGACGTCCAGGAACCTGATGTTTCAAATCATGATTCTAATGATTTCTTGATCGCAGTATTCGACATGTTAACCAGGACCATGTACTTCCCAACATGCAATTGGGTTCAGGTATCCCATAATACAATTTCCATGCAAATGTTTGCACACTTGTTCATTTATATAATAAAAAGGATGAGATAAAATTTGCTTAAAAAGTTAAATCACATGATGAATCATCACACAAATGTACCATACTTCAACGTCCTTGAAGCGATTATTATTATTTATCATCAGACTAAGGCCGGAGTGGCCTGTGCTGCACATAAAAGACTTCTCCATTCAGCTCGGTTCATGGCTGCACTTCGCCAACCACGCAGTCTGCGGAGGGTCCGCAAGTCGTCCTCCACCTAATCGATCCACCTTGCCCGCTGTGCACCTCGCCTTCTTGTTCCCGCCGGATCGTTGTCGAGAACCATTTTCACCGGATTACTGTCCGACATTCTGGCTACGTGCCCGGCCCACCGCAGTCTTCCGATTTTCGCGGTGTGAACGATGGATGGTTCTCCCAACAGCTGATGCAACTCGTGGTTCATTCGCCTCCTCCACGTACCGTCCGCCATCTGCAACCCACCATAGATGGTACGCAACACTTTCCTTTCGAAAGCTCCCAGTGCGCGTTGGTCCTCCACGAGCATCGTCCAGGTCTCGTGTCCGTAGAGAACTACCGGTCTTATAAGCGTTTTGTAGATAGTCAGTTTGGTACGGTGGCGAACTCTATTCGATCGGAGCGTCTTGCGGAGTCCAAAGTACGTACGATTTCCAGCCACTATGCGTCTCCGAATTTCTCTGCTGGTATCGTTATCGGCGGTCACCAGTGAGCCCAAGTACACGAATTCTTCAACCACCTCGATTTCGTCACCACCGATACAAACTCGTGGTGGGTGGCTCACATTGACCTCTCTTGAGCCTCTTCCTATCATGTACTTCGTCTTCGACGTGTTGATGACTAGTCCAATCCGTTTAGCTTCGCTTTTCAGTCTGATGTAGGCATCCTCCATCCTCTCAAAGCTACGTGCCATGATATCAATGTCGTCGGCGAAACCAAATAACTGGACGGACTTCGTGAAAATCGTACCACTCGTGTCAATCCCTGCCCTTCGTATTACTCCCTCCAAAGCGATGTTGAATAGCAGACACGAAAGACCATCACCTTGCCGTAACCCTCTACGGGTTTCGAAGGGACTCGAGAATGCCCCTGAAACTCGAACTACGCACATCACCCGATCCATCGTCGCCTTGATCAACCGTATCAGTTTATCCGGAAATCCGTTTTCGTGCATTAGCTGCCATAGCTGGTCCCGATCGATTGTATCATATGCGGTTTTGAAGTCGATAAATAGATGATGTGTGGGCACGTTGTATTCGCGGCATTTCTGCAATACCTGACGTATGGCGAACACCAGGTCTGTGGTAGAGCGTTCACCCATAAATCCCGGCTGGTACTGCCCCACGAACTCTCTTGCAATTGGTGTTAGTCGACGGCATAAAATTTGGGAGAGTACCTTGTAGGCTGCGTTCAGCAATGTGATTGCGCGGTAGTTGCTACAATCCAGCTTATCGCCCTTTTTGTAGATGGGACACACGACACCTTCCATCCATTCCTGCGGCAGAACCTCATCCTCCCAAACCTTGGTAATCACCCAGTGCAGCGCTCTAGCCAGTGCTTCACCACCGTGTTTAAACAGCTCTCCTGGTAGTTGGTCAACTCCAGGGGCTTTGTTGTTTTTCAGTCGGCCGATCTCCTCCTGGATTTCCTGGAGATTCGGAGCCGGAAATCGCATGTCTTCCTTGAAGCGATGATCCACTTCATACTTTGTGACCTAAAAATAAGTGGATTTTTTTCAGTGTTGTTGATTGCCTACATTTTGGTAATTTAATGCTTGTTTAAATGCTTAAAGCACTAATGTAGCGCCTCATATAAGTTTTCAATAGTTGAACGAGAATAATCAAAAATTTCAATATAAAAAAAACCGTCGAAAGATGAAGGATTTTTTTCTTTCTTTCTTTCTTTCTTTCTTTCTTTTCGAAAGATGAAGGATTTTTTTCTTTCTTTATTAAGGTGATTTTCTTTTTGGAATCAGAGTTCATCACTACAAAAGATGAAGGAGCTATCAACGCTCCAAATCTTACATAATTTTGTGGCGATACCCAATTTCGAAATTTCTGTTTTACACCCTGTCTTCCCCTTAAACGTTTACGTTTACGTCAATAAAAAAAAAAAACAAAATATCATATGATGTTTCGAAATCAAAAACAAAGACTAATAAGTTAACCGCTTCAGCTTCTTCAAAGTGTTCAAGGGAATTCCTCCTCTACGGAGTTCTGAAAGTGTCTTTAAACTATTCTGGGAAATTCCTAGGAGAAATTCTGAAAAATTTCTGTATTAAGCATTTTGAGGGAATCCTTCTTCCAGAATTCCAGTTTTTCTATCATAAAATTCACCTTCCTGTACGCCTACCTTTGCGCAAACGCGATGAACTAATTATAAAAAATAAAAATTCACGGAAATAAAGTAGATTAAAAAAGAAATTAAAAACAAATTTCTGCACAGTGATTGAAATCCCGATTTAATTGATTAATTTCAGGTTATTAGCTACTTTGTGAGCGAAAATGACAATTTTTGAAAGCCTAATTAAATACTAGCGCCCGTGGCAAGTGTTTTTTTTTCTTTCAATATAACTAATATAATATATAAAAAAAAATTTCAACATCTCTTATCTGTGATTTTTTTTCATTAAATGCTGTACCTGGTTGTCTAAAGTTGTCACTGGTTTTGTTTTCTGCATCTGATAGTAAAACAGAATTGAAGTGTCAATTATTTTATTTTTTGTGAGAATTTCCCCGCGTGCTGCGTCTGGTTGGCTAGTCACCGGTCGGACAGATAAACAGGGCTATTATGATATGATGTTTCATGTATTGAAATGTGATTAGTTTTAGTAAATAGTAAAACTTGATATTTTCAGCCATAACTGCAACAGTTCATGTTTTTCCGTTTTTTTATGGTTTTTAAGGGGTGCCGACAACCGACCACATTTTTATAAACGGCAAAAAATCAACACATAACGAAAAATTTTTTTTAATTTTCTGAGAGATGAAATAAATCAAATTTCTCCATCAGTTATTAGCTTATGCTTATAGGCTTCCATTGGTATGCACATATCACCACTTTGTTTAATTGCATGAAAGTAATGAACCAAGAACAAAAGGGTGCCGACAACCGACCACCTTCCCCTACATTATTTCTGACAATTTTCAGAACAAGACAAAAAAAGACGCCACTTTGTTCCAACAAATTTTGAATAAAAAAATCTATTGTAAAACGCATCGTTCACTATGATCTTTCGTTCGATACAGTTGACAACCGTGATCGAATTGTACTGACAACGAGGTAGTGATCAGAGTCAATGTTCGAACCTCTGAATGTCCGCACATCGATAGCATCCGAGAAATGCCGCCCATCTGCCTGAACATGGTCTATCTGATTGCAAGTTTCACTATGTTGGGTTGTTTGAGCTTTCGGATATTATTTCGGCTAAAGTAGGTGCTACCGATCGCCATCCCTCTGGCGAAATTTACTAGCAGCAGACAATTCGACACTGTTGTTTCATAAGGGCCAATGTCGCAAAAGTAAACAATGCCTTTTCCTGCGAATTCCTCAACAACTAGAACCGCTTCCAGCTAACAACCACTTGGAACTGGTGACGCTCCGCGCCTTCTATCGAACGGAAGTGGAAAATACCCCCAGAAGTCTTTAATCTTCCTGAGATCAGCATAAGAAGTCAATGTTTACGCTTGCGACTTTCGCCCTTTTGAAACAACAATGTCGAATTGTCATTGGTAGTGGAGTAAAGACTTTTTCTACCGATTATACGATACGGAAAATTTCCTCTCTTTCCGGAATAGGGGAAATGACGGCTTTGGCAGGTTTTGTTATATTATTGGCAGGGGGTTTTCTATAACCAATTATGCTCAAATTTGGCCTAAACATTCTTTGCATATCAAAGAATATTGTGGCCAAATTTCATAAAATTTGGTCAACAAAAACCCCCCTGACAATAATAGAACAAAACCTGCCAAAGCCGTAATTTCCCCTACATTCTTTTTCTTCTTCAACGGCTCTACATTCCAACTGGCACTTGATCAGCTTTTCAACAACAGTATTCTATAAGTATTTCCTCAGTTATTGTTTTAAAGCGAGTCATTAATCTTATTACACTGAGAAACCAGATCATATGTGAACTCGTGCCACCAGAATATGAAAGGTATTTGCCAAATAGAACTAACGTATCGTCCGTAACTAATCAGGGAAAAATGAAAAAAAAAATATTTTGAGAGGGCGTTAAAACAAAATTCGGATAATTTTGAGGATTTCCGAAATATTCTTTAGCAAATCCGAGGAGTTTTTTTTTTCATTTTAATATTTATTTTTATTAACCAACCCCCACCCCCCCTGAACTTTCGGAGACCAGTAGGACATCACGTTAAATAAATATTTGTAACGGCCTTATGCAGCGCTGACGCGGTTGCGAATGACGAGTCACGTCAGACGTAAGATCGAGTTTCTGGATAATTCGCATCGAACATGTATTATATCATATAATAATCCCGTTGCTCGGATTATAAAATTGTGTTGCGGAATTAGTTGCTGACAAGCTTAGAGAAAGCTTTATCGAATCGTATTTATTATGTACTTTAGTTTATATATAAAAAATATTTTTCTTGTATATGAATGGAAGGTTTATAATTAACAATTTTGATTTCATACCTACATCACTCGCGAGTCGCGTTGTAAAATGTTGTTACGCTAGATTTCATGACTCCCATATGGAGCTATGAATATTATGAAACCTCTAATCTACTTGATCAAGCACTTTAAAATAATCTCAGAATGAGTTGGAACTTGTCACAGAGGCTTAAACTGGCACGTCGATTGTGAAAACTGGTTGCAGATTCTGTTTTCAAAAGTGACTTAATCCAGCTAACAACGCAAATAATTTACCCAAGTGGAGCACCTCTACCACTCGTTCATTTCTCCCGTTTGGCTATGCACAACGAGTGGAGGCGCGTGGTACATCATAGGTTAGTATTGCTACCGCGTGTTCCCTCGCATAATCGTTATGTTAATATACTTTTTTCAAAAAAATAGTTCTAGTTTCTTGCATCTATATTCTTGAAGCACCAAAATATAGAGGAGTCTCTCAAAGGTGTTTTGCCTCGGGTGGAAGCTATGCGGCCTCTTTCCCCAGCAGAGCAACGCCACAAGATCCTTCTCACTAAAGTAATCCTAGTTTATGAAACCAGTTTTTCCTTCACCTATGTGTTTCAATCTTCCACATTCCTTGGCGTGAGTTTGCTGTGAGCATTCATAATTAATGGATAGCTTGTCTGCACTGCCAGTCAGATCAGTATTTTACTTTAGAACAATGGCAAGACGAATTAAACCCGTCGGCATTACGATGCCAAGCAAATAATCGCCTAAAAAGCTAAATTTAAATTCAAGTGGTGCAGCTCAAAGTAAACTGCATATGATGGTCATGCTGTTGAGTGTAACTGATAAACTAGCGAGTGACTTTATTTCACATAATACAAGAACGAAATAGTTTGCATTCTATGTCTTTATTTGTCATTTCATAGCCAAATTCTTTTTTATGAACACGTCTTTTATTTTTATTAACAAGTTACATCATGAATTTCTAACGCTTCACTTGCCAATCTTCTAATTTGCCCCAAAGTGATCTATATAAGAGTTTTAGATAAAATGTATACAAAACTTTTTTTTAATTCAATGCGTGAACACGGTCAATAAAAAGCTAATTAAAGGCAGACAATTAATAAATCAGTATAATCCAAAGTCACGTTGGTCTGGTGGTGAGATAGCTATAATATCATTTGGAACAAACAAAAGCAAAACTACGCCTGATAACTACGATTATACAACAAACTACTCCCATTTTCATTTGCAATTCCTAGTCATCCATCGTGGAACACATTCTACAAAATGTGGGAGTGTGGTCCAACCGACAGACCAGCAGACCAGTTTGCAAACATCGACGTCACGGCGGGTACTAATAGGTACGAATGACTACAGCCCAATGGAGGCAGGCAAAGTTACAATGACAAAACAAACAGCGAAGCGACGCAGCCATTCCCGGGGGCCCCCGAGGTACTTGAGAGTAAATATGGGGGCACGTGAGGTTGAAAGGGTGAATCTGTCGTCGCTGGCATTTGAATATATCCAATTAAAGTTTTTCTCGTCTGAACTGAAAATCGCATTGCTAGCCCACGAGAGCAGAAAACAGTTTCCAACTGTTACGAAAGTTCAATGAACATCCAGAATTACGCCAGAGCTGGAGACAAAGGAAGCAATCTAACCAAGTTGTTGGAAAATCATACTTGGAATATAATTTAGAGAAGAAAAGTATTGAATTTTCATGTAAACTCATTATGACAAAATTCGTTAATCGTTCCATTTGAAGTATCACTGAAATTGTGATGTACCATATGTCAGAAAAGTGGCATTCACCGTTAGATAAATTGCTTAACATTTTCTTTTCAAAAGATAAACATTTAATGGCGTGCAGGTCACATGTTTTTGCATCCAAATGGAGTTTTTCCTCTTGACGGGTGCCTTGGGCTGGAAAACGAACGAACAGACGCAGACGAAGAGCAAATAATGGTTTTCACTGTACGTAAAACCTCGCGTATGGTCTACACCACGGGCGGCATGGCATGGGAATGTATATCGTGTGCGTTTAGTATTGTCATATTTCCACTCTTCATGTATCGCAAGTTAGCGCTTCGTGTCGAGAGTGGTGGAACTCCGACTGTCTGGCTGACTATCCGGTAGCGATAAGCGCAGGCTATATGTGGAAACACGGACGAGTCGAACGAGTTGAAAGTTTGCCGAAAGCATCTGCATTGTTAACATACCGCAAACAGGAAAAAGTCAAAAAGCTCCAGTATAGTAGGTGTATGTGATGGAATAACCTGAAAGTTAAACATTAGTAATTGCATTGCAGATTCAGAAGGGAAAGTTTCGTGGAGAGCATTGCTTCTGTGATTTTCCATTGAAAACACGCAGTGATTTCGCAAATGTGTCTGAACTCGCACAAAACCGGATTCTTGTAGGGGTTTTTTTTTTTTTTTGTCTTTATTTAGGAGACTTTCAGCCCGAGGCTGGCTCATCTCCGGTTGTAGGGGTTAATTGGGATCTATCTGTTGTGAAACTTTTCCATTGATTTCCACAATATTAAATATTTTGCTCAAGTATTTCATGTTCAACAGTTAATGCCTGTGTTTATTATTATTTATTTATTCAGACTAAGGCCGAAGTGGCCTGTGCGGTATATAAGAGTCTTCTCCATTCGGCTTGGTCCATGGCAACACGTCGCCAACTACGCAGTCTACGAAGGGTCCGCAAGTCATCTTAAACCTGATCGATCCACCTTGCCCGCTGCGCACCTCGCCTTCTTGTGCCCGTCGGATCGTTGTCGAGAACCATTTTTACCTGGTTATTGTCCGACATTCTGGCTACGTGCCCGGCCCACCGTAGTCGTCCGATTTTCGCAGTGTGAACGATGGATGGTTATCCCAACAGCTGATGCAACTCGTGGTTCATTCGCCTCCTCCACGTACCGTCCGCCATCTGCACCCCACCATAGGTGGTACGCAGCACTTTCCTTTCGAAAACTCCGAGTGCGCGTTGGTCCTCCACGAGCATCGTCCAGGTCTCGTGTCCGTAGAGAACTACCGGTCTAATGAGCGTTTTGTAGATTGTCAGTTTGGTACGGCGGCGAACTCTATTCGATAGGAGCGTCTTGCGGAGTCCAAAGTATATACGATTTCCAGCCACTATACGTCTCCGAATTTCTCTGCTGGTATCATTTTCGGCATTCACCAGTGAGCCCAAGTACACAAATTCTTCTACCACCTCGATTTCGTCACCACCGATGCCAACTCGCGGTGGGTGGCTCACACTGTCTTCTCTTGAACCTCTTCCTATCATGTACTTCGTCTTCGACGTGTTGATGACTAGTCCGATCCGCTTGGCTTCCCTCTTCAGTCTGATGTAGGCTTCCTCCATCTTCTAAAAGTTAAGTGCCATAATATCTATGTCGTCGGCGAAGCCAAATAGCTGGACGGACTTATTCAAATTGTACCACTCGTGTTAATACCTATTATTATTATTTATTCAGACTAAGGCCGAAGTGGCCTGTGCGGTATATAAGAGTCTTCTCCATTCGGCTCGGTCCATGGCTACACGTCGC
Organism: Armigeres subalbatus; assembly: GCF_024139115.2. Taxonomy (NCBI): domain Eukaryota; kingdom Metazoa; phylum Arthropoda; class Insecta; order Diptera; family Culicidae; genus Armigeres; species Armigeres subalbatus. The sequence goes on from NC_085139.1 coordinate 163,497,836, forward strand.
CAACCACGCAGTCTACGGAGGGTCCGCAAGTCATCTTCCACCTGATCGATCCACCTTGCCCGCTGCGCACCTCGCCTTCTTGTGCCCGTCGGATCGTTGTCGAGAACCATTTTCACCGGGTTACTGTCCGACATTCTGGCTACGTGCCCGGCCCATCGCAGTCGTCCGATTTTCGCGGTGTGAACGATGGATGGTTCTCCCAACAGCTGATGCAATTCGTGGTTCATTCGCCTCCTCCACGTACCGTCCGCCATCTGCACCCCACCATAGATGGTACGCAGCACTTTCCTTTCGAAAACTCCAAGTGCGCGTTGGTCCTCCACGAGCATCGTCCAGGTCTCGTGTCCGTAGAGGACTACCGGTCTAATTAGCGTTTTGTAGATTGTCAGTTTGGTACGGCAGCGAACTCTATTCGATCGGAGCGTCTTGCGGAGTCCAAAGTACGTACGATTTCCAGCCACTATGCGTTTCCGAATTTCTCTGCTGGTGTCATTTTCGGCAGTCACCAGTGAGCCCAAGGCACACAAATTCTTCTACCACCTCGATTTCGTCACCACCGATGCAAACTCGCGGTGGTGGCTCACATTGTCTTCTCTTGAACCTCTGCCTATCATGTACTTCGTCTTCGATGTATTGATGACTAGTCCAAACCGGTTAGCTTATCTCTTCAGTCTGTTGTAGGCTTCCTCCATCTTCTCAAAGTTTCCTGCCATAATATCTATGCCGTCGGCGAAACCAAATAACTGGACGGACTTCGTGAAAAATGTACCACTCGTGTTAATCCCTGCTCTTCGTATTACCCTTCCAAAGCGATGTTGAATAGCAAACACGAAAGACCATCACCTTGTCGTAACCCTCTGCGGGTTTCGAAGGGACTCGAGAATCCCTGAGACTCAAACTACGCACATCACCCGATCCATCGTCGCTTTGATCAATCGTGTCAGTTTATCCGGAAAACCGTGTTCGTGCATTAGCTGCCATAGCTGGTCCCGATCGATTGTATCATATGCGGCTTTGAAGTCGATGAATAGATGATGTGTGGGCACGTTGTATTCGCGGCATTTCTGCAGTACTTGGCGAATGGCGAACACATGGTCCGTGGTGGAGCGTTCGCCCATAAAACCCGCCTGGTACTGCCCCACGAACTCCCTTGCAGTTGGTGCTAGTCGACGGCATAAAATTTGGGAGAGTACCTTGTAGGCGGCGTTCAGCAATGTGATTGCGCGGTAGTTGCTACAATCCAGCTTATCGCCCTTTTTGTAGATGGGACACGACACCTTCCATCCACTCCTGCGGCAAAACTTCCTCCTCCCAAATCTTGGTAATGACCCAGTGCAGCGCTCTAGCCAGTGCCTCACCACCGTGTTTAAATAGCTCTCCTGGTAGTTGGTCAACCCCAGGGCTTTGTTGTTCTTCAGCCGGCCAATCTCCTCCTGGATTTCCTGGAGATCCGGAGCCGGTAGAATTATGTCCTGCGCGCGTTCTCCCAGGTCCATCACCATACCGCCATCTTCGTCTGCCACATCGCCATTCAGGTGCTCTTCGTAGTGCTGCCGCCACCTTTGGATCACCTCACGCTCGTTCGTAAGAAGGTTCCTGCTTTATGTCCTTACACATATCAGGCTGTGGCACGTGGCCCTTACGTGAACGGTTTAACTTCTCATAGAACTTTCGTGTGTTATTAGCGCGGTACAGTTGCTCCGTTTCTTCACGGTCTCGATCTTCCTGCTGGCGCTTTTTCCTCCGGAAAATCGAGTTTTGTCTGTTCAGCGCCTGTTTATATCGTGCCTCGTTCGCCCTCGTGCGGTGTTGCAGCAATCTCGCCCATGCTGCATTCTTCTCTTCCACTAACTGCTCACATTCGCCGTCATACCAGTCGTTTCTCTGATCCGGGGGCACCGTGCCTAGTGCAATACCTGCTCTTCGTATTACCCCTTCCAAAGCGATGTTGAATAGCAGACATGAAAGACCATCACCTTGCCGTAACCCTCTGCGGGTTTCGAAGGGACTCGAAAATGCCCCTGAAACTCGAACTACGCACATCACCCGGCCCATCGTCGCTTTGATCAACCGTGTCAGTTTATCCGGAAATCTGTTTTCGTGCATTAGCTGCCATAGCTGGTCCCAATCGATTGTATCATATGCGGCTTTGAAGTCGATGAATAGATGATGTGTGGGCACGTTGTATTCGCGGCACTTCTGCAGTACTTGGCGAATGGCGAACACCTGGTCCGTGGTGGAGCGTTCGCCCATAAAACCCGCCTGGTACTGCCCAACGAACTCCCTTGCAATTGGTGCTAGTCGACGGCATAAAATTTGGGAGAGTACCTTATAGGCGGCGTTCAGCAATGTGATTGCGCGGTAGTTGCTACAATCCAGCTTATCGCCCTTTTTGTAGATGGGACACACGACACCTTCCATCCACTCCTGCGGCAAAACTTCCTCCTCCCAAATCTTGGTAATGACCCAGTGCAGCGCTCTAGCTAGTGCCTCACCACCGTGTTTAAATAGCTCTCCTGGTAGTTGGTCAACCTTATGGGCTTTGTTGTTCTTCAGCCGGCCAATCTCCTCCTGGATTTCCTGGAGATCCGGAGCCTGTAGAATTATGTCCTGCGCGCGTTCCCCCAGGTCCATCACCATACCGCCATCTTCGTCTGCCACATCGCCATTCAGGTGTTCTTCGTAGTGCTGCCGCCACCTTTGGATCACCTCACGCTCGTTCGTAAGAAGGTTCCCGTTTATGTCCTTACACATATCGGGCTGTGGCACGTGGCCCTAAACGGTTTAACTTCTCATAGAACTTTCGTGTGTTATTAGCGCGGTACAGTTGCTCCGTCTCTTCACGGTCTCGATCTTCCTGCTGACGCTTTTTCCTCCGGAAAATCGAGTTTTATCTGTTCCGCGCCTGTTTATATCGAGCCTCGTTCGCCCTCGTGCGGTGTTGCAGCAATCTCGCCCATGCTGCATTCTTCTCTTCTACTAACTGCTCACATTCGCCGTCATACCAGTCGTATCTCTGATCCTGGGGCACCATGCCAAGTGCAGCGGTTGCGGTGCTACCAATGGCGGATCGAATATCTCTCCAGCCATCTTCAAGAGACGCTGCGCCTAGCTGCTCTTCCGTTGGGAGTGCCACTTCCAGCTGCTGCGCGTAGTCTTGGGCTAGTGTACCGTCTTGTAGCCGCCCAATATTAAGCCGCGGCGTCCGACTTCGACGCATGTTGTACACCGTCGAGAGTTTTGAGCGCAGGCATACTGCAACGAGGTAGTGGTCGGATTCAATATTCGCACTGCGGTAAGTGCGGACGTTCGTGATGTCGGAGAAGAATTTACCGTCGATTAGAACGTGGTCGATTTGGTTTTCCGTTTCTTAGTTAGGTGATCTCCATGTGGCCTTGTGGATATTTTTGCGGGGAAAGAAGGTGCTCCGGACTACCATTCCGCGGGAGGCTGCAAAGTTTATGCATCGTTGGCCGTTGTCATTCGATACGGTGTGCAGACTATCCGGTCCGATGACCGCTCTATACATTTCCTCCCTTCCTATCTGCGCGTTCATGTCACCGATGACGATTTTGACGTCCCGCAGTGGGCATCCATCGTATGTCTGCTCCAGCTGTGCGTAGAACGCTTCTTTCTCATCGTCGGGTCTCCCTTCGTGTGGGCAGTGCACGTTGATGATGCTATAGTTGAAGGTTTAAAGGCCGTTTTTTAATCCTCAGCTTGCACATCCTTGCGTTGATTGGCTGCCACCCAATCACGCGTTGGTGCATCTTAAACAGCACTATGAAGCCGGTTCCCAGCTCGTTGGTGGTGCCACAGCTTTGGTAGAAGGTAGCCGCCCGATGCCCGCTTTTCCACACTTTCTGTCCTGTCCAGCAAATCTCCTGCAGCGCTACGACGTCGAAGTTGGGGATGTAATTCATCGTAGATCATCCTAACGCAACCTGCGAAACCTAGCGACTTGCAGTTCCATCTTCCAAGCTTCCAATCGTGATCCTTTATTCGTCGCCTAGGTCTTTGCCGATTATATCGAGTGGCATTATCTCTTATATTGTTCGTAATGATTGGTTTTCCAGGCGGCTTATTGGGCCTGCGCAAACCTTTTGTCTCACGGGAGGGCCGTCGTGTCAGGTCTGTTTAGCGTCCCACCTAACACCAGGACTTGGGCTTGTGCGCTTTGAGCGGCACACGGTCGCTTTGGCGGAGCCTACTTGCGGATACATGCAGCTTTTTATAGAGGTTTAACAGGGCCCACTGTCAAACCCCACCACATCCTAGGCAGGCGCCACAACTCGCAGATGGCCTGGGGAGGGTTCGTCAAGCCCTTGGATATAGTCCCTGCTGCCCTCAGCAGGCCTGTGTTTATTCCCTCCAATACTTCGGTCCTAGTTCTGACTGAATTCGCCAGTGCCATCACTGAGCTGCAAATCGACCACCCGAAGTATCTATGGATCCAGGCAATTATCGCATGCGAGCATCAGTCGACAACCTTCGCTTAGATACCGGGGGAACTTCACTGTTGACATTTTGGCACGAAATCGATTTCGTTCAAGTCTGAATCAAGAACATCATCAGCCTGGATTCGGAGAGCTAATGCACAGCAGTTACGGAATGTCACAGAATTTACGGCACCCTGGAACGACATGACAAGTCTCAGGGGTATAGCCCGTTAGGCATAAGTACGTTTGGCATAAAGATGTTAGGCATAAGTACGTTAGGCATAATGGACGTTAGACATAACGGACGTTAGGCATAATAGACGTTAGGCACAAAATGACCCAAAGAACAGCCTCCGACATAAAGAAGGCAGAATTATGCCAAACGTCAATTATGCCTAACGTACATTATGCTTAACGTCCGTTATGCCTAACGTCCATTATGACTAACGTACGTATGTCTAACGTCATGGGCCCAGGACCCAGGACCATCTTTGCTCAATTTTATTGCTTTTTTATATTTCTTTATGAAAATTTTGATTTCTTTATGGAAAAATATTATTTTATAATTGCCTTTCAAACTGCCAATTTATTTTTGTTTAGTGGAAAATTCTCAATTTGTTTATGGAAATTTTAGATTATTTGTGGAAATTTTATATTTATTTATTGCTCATACCCCGATTTCTTTATTTGCAATTTTCTAAATTTTTATGGAAACTTTCTAATTCTTAATGGAAATTTTATTTTGCTGCCCTTATGGATTCATATTGATCCGAAACCTCGCTACATGTCTAAAATCGGATATACATGTCGATAGATCTGTCCGTAGAAAGTCCTAGAATACAAGCCAGTAGATCTGACATTATTGGGAGTATAGAATTCCAGTATAAGTTCCAGGAAGAACTCCGACATGGACTTTTGGATACAGTTACACCGCAGTTTTATTTGGAACTCTTTCTATAACTACTGCAGGATTTCCTACCGAAGTACCTTCAGAAATTCTTGAAGAAGAACATCTAGATCAACAAGAATTCCCTCTGGGACTCTTCTAAAATAACTCCTGAAATATCAACCTAAAATTTCTTCAGAAGTTGATCCTACAGTTCCTACAAAACTTCTTCTTTACTTTACAAGTTACTTAAACGACGAATTCCTGATGACATATTTTGATAATTTTTTGAGAATTCTTGAGTACAATTTTTTGCCGAATATTGGTCACTATGCATTTTGAATGAACAATTTTGCTATTTTCAAAATAGGTAGGGGGAATGACGGCTTTGGCAGGTTTTGTTCTATTATTCGCAGGGTTTTTTTTTATGTCTGACTATGCTCAAATTTGGCATAAACATTCTTTGAATATCAAAGAATATTGTGGCCAAATTTCATAAAATTTGGTCGACAAAAACCCCCCTGCCAATAATAGAACAAAACCTGCCAAAGTCGTCTTTCCCCCTACATGCGGATAAAATTTGTGGAGATAGAAGTTGTTATGCTACTTGCATGTACGTAGTTTTACCAATTTATAATTTTTTTTTCAAGGGTCCTGATTCACTTCATAATTTTGATGAAGCCATATCTTAAGTGATCCGATATTTTTATCTGTGAATAATAAACGAGAATTGAGAATTGCTCGAACACCATTTCAGGTATTGAGATTTATTTATACGAATAGAGAATCGAAAATATTTCCCGGCCAAAAATAGTCTAGACCAGACAGTACAACAGATTCATCGCCTCCAAATTGGCAATCCTACACATTTGATCACAAGGCCAACAAGAGACCTTAAACCATTATTAAGCGTGCATTTCTAAGTTTATGCATCCATAAATATTTAATTTAGGTACACACGAATAAAATGTTTCGACTATAAACCATCATAAAAACCAACAACAGGCTGCTCTTTCAAATAGTTGGGAACGGAAGCCTCCCGCTGCCCCAAATGAACCATCGTAAAAAAATCAATAAAATTCGGTCTATTAATAACGAGAGATAATTAAATTACGCTTCAATTCTTCTTCGTTACTCTATCAAGACATTAAAATTTTATTAACGCATCGAATCATTCAAACGTAGGCACTCTCTAGAGGCATCCATCGTCCAGCATTTCAACTCTTTCCACTCTACACAATCGGGTCGGCTGTCCGGCCCGGCAGGGCTCCACCATCAGAATGACTTTCCACTCCATTTCAAAGGATGGGCCATCGCTGGGGGAAAATGATCCATTCTGAAACCAGACCCGCCACTCAGAAGTCTGAGTAGTGAAATGCCGCACACAAATTAGTAATGGTGAGCAGCACAAATAAACAGTTAGCCTAAGTTCTAAACGTTTCATTTTTGTGTGGATAATCGTGAATTGCAAACAAAGACATGATCGGTGATAAATGTTCGTTGAGTTTAATAACCAACGGAAATTAATTATTGGAGGTTTTGATGCTACACGGGTAAAAAGTTGTTTGGTGCTATAGATACATTTATTTTGAATTCGTATATGATAGCAGTATAAATAATAATGAAAATAGTAAGAGCACCATTACACTCCTAATTGTTGCTAAAAACTGCAAAAAAAAGCAAGAAAAGAGAATAGCAATAAGTATTTGTCTTCATCGGCAGAGGATAAAGACAATGTTAGTTCCATTTTATTTGCAACAAATATGGTGAGGTAATTGTTGTAATGCACAAATGTAATGTAGGCAAAAATTGTCGGATCCTGTTGCAGTTTGGGACAAACATGTGTTGCGAGTTGACTTTATCCCAACATTAACAAGAGAGAACAATGTTGTTGTCATCGGCAATGTTTTGGTTTTACATTCACTGAAGAGCACTCAATCAAATGGAGACGCATGGTTGAATAACAATGCACTAACGGCTTTATTACAAAGGTAAAAAATGTGGGAATTGTCTCGGTTCAAAATAATAGTTGATTATTGCAGTTGCTGAATAAAATATTGGGAGCTATCAAGGTGCAGTTTCTTCAGAGATCCAAATCACTCCCTATTCCCTATGCACAAAAACGTCTTACTGTGCTTTTAAATCGAGAAAAAATGTACTTGCTTATGAAATTTATTCAAATTTAATTTAATATCGAATGTTAATTCGTTTGATGGGATTGGCTGCAATTTTACACGTCGTTGAATTTTCAAAACTATTTGTTGTGTTCTTTTCACGTCGGCATATGTACCGTGGTTCAAGAAATTCCTGGAGTAAGTCTTTAAAGCCTACACGCATAATTGAAGACCCATCGAACGTATTGTCCTACACTACACTACACTACACTAGGAACCAGAGCTCACTTGGACTGTTTCGAATATGGTACATGCTCTTTGTGATACATAGAATAGAATGAGTGCACAGCAATAAAAAATCAACGCCAGGGGCTTAGTTGTTTTTCAACCGGCCTATTTTATCCTGGATTTTCTGGCGATTTGGAGCTGAGAAACCTATGATCTATGATTACTCGTGAAAAAAGACGCGAACCAGTCTCAGGCTGAAAACCTCTTTAATAAAGCTATAATAATACTCGTGGAGATCTTGAGGCCTTACTCCAGAGATTTCTCGGATGATCGAGAACCTATATTTTTGACACATTCTATACTATACATCAAAAAGGACATGCAACACGTTTTAAATAATCCGATTGATATATGGGTTCACGAGTAGATATTGAGGCCTCACTTCAGGGATTTCTTGGATGGCCAACATTTCAATCTCCTGTTATATATATCACAAAGGATATGTACTATATCTGAAACAGTCCGATTGATCTTTGGTTACGCATGTAAAACATGAGACCTAACTTCTAGAAGTTTTTGGATGACTAAGATCCTAATCTGTAAACGAATAATTCTCTAAGTATCATAAATCTGTATCTATATATCAAAAAGGGCTAGTATCATATTTAAAACAGTCTTTGGCTTTGATTGGCTTTTGGTTACGCGTGTTGATCTTAATGTTTCACTCCAGGGATTTCTTGGATGACCGACAACCTATTCTGAAAAAAAATCCTGTTTTGGGTAGTATATTCACTTATTCAATTTACCTTATTTTTGCTCAATTCTCCAATTTCACTATTCATTTTGGGCAGTAGCCATCGAGCAAGTAAGTGCAGTGCGTGTTTTATTCGTCGGGAAAATAATAAAATATCTAAGGTACCCCGGGGCAAGTGAAAATACGGGGTAAGTGGGTACTATGACTGCAGATGAATTGATGAACGTTTTTAATGGCAGCAATGTTCTAGGAAGATGAAGCAGAACTATAAACGAATTCACCCGACACAAAAATATTTGGAATTAAAATCATTCGAAGCACCATACTATTGCTATTGCTTCAGCATGACTTTAATCTACCGGGAAAATCTATTACTTTTATTTTAATTCCATGGATTTCCAACTAAATAGTCGTTTCTAAATTTATCATTGATGTGGAAAGTGAATATTTTGAGCCATTAAATAATTGTGTGACATCGAAAACGATTTAAATTTTTTAATTAATGCCAAAATCTGCCATTTTCATTTGCCCTTGACTTTTAACATACATGGGGCAAGTGGGACATATTTAAACAACATTTTCGATAAAGCTTTTTTAATTGTTTTTAGATGGTTGTCTAGTAAAAAATAACTTCGTCATTCATATATCATAAATCATATGGATCTGAATCAGATGCAGTTTGATTTTGTTGTTAAAAAGTGTTGTGATACGACATACAGTTATTTGCCAACTGTGTATTTTACATTCTAAAAATTATCTCCCGCATGAAGAAAAGCAATGGCTATAACTATGCGATATTCTTCCGTTTACAGTGCAAATAATCTATTTATTCTACAATAGGCCTACAGGATTTGTCTTGTGTTTTGTTATTTTCAAACTTCGCATCAGATTTTCAGATAAATAAAGTGCTTAACACGTTAATTGGCTATTTTGTTTTGTTATAAATTTAAAACACTGCGCATCGGCTGAATAAAAAAGTTTTTTTTCTGAAGTATTGATTTATGTAATAATATGTGTTCTAAAAAAAGAAATATTTATTTATGCGATAAATGAATAAAGATGTGCTTACTTTTGCCACCTAAAACATTTGGTTCAAAAGTAAGCTAATGGAAAACAAGACAACAGCCAAATAAACAGCAAATTAGCTATTGTCTTGTTTTCATACCTACTAACATTATAATTCCTTCCTTCTTGCAAAAATAAAGTCCGACATGCAACCAATCCATGATCAGAAAATACTTATACTCAGAAATAATATGAACAGTATATCTACATTCCTCAAAATAGTTTCGTTCGACAGTAGAAAACAGAATAGGTCCCACTTGCCCCGTTTGAAGGGGTAAGTGGGTCCTGAAGGAAAATTTATTTCTAGCACTACCAATATTTTTGTAATTGAATAAAAGGCTTCCAACACCTCTACACTTCAACAATGGAAGCATTTAATGATGTATCCGTGGTGAATGTTCTTATATACCCTGATTTCTAAGTATGCGTTAACAATTCTGCTGAACTAGCGTTTTTTAGGTCCGACTTGCCCCGGGGTACCTTATTTGGTTTCAGTTGCTCATGCGCATGCTCCGGTTAGAACAAGCGCGATCTTCAATATTTTGCTGTAGCTACCGGGCTAGTACAGAGTAAGTACAGAGTGCTGCGCGTCCGTTCGATCGTCCAAATCGCGATGCTATTCTGTTTTCATATGCAACCGGGCATGTACGGTTTAACTTTTTTCTCGTGGCGAGACAGCGAATTAGTGTTATTTCGCATCCCATAGATCGCAGCTGCTTGCCCGGATTGAGGCAATGGCCGATGTGATCATTTCTTTCAAAAAGGTGTTTTCCCGGATTAAGGCAATGGTGGATGTGATTTCTTGTTTGATAGTAGGTAGGCCCAAACTGAATCAATGGTGGATACTTTATTCTTCAAATAAAGGCACTTGCCCGGATTAAGGTGGATGTGATCTCTTCTTTTAAAATAAGCGTTTGCTACAAATGAAGCAATGGTGGATGTGATCCCTTCTTTAAAAGTAGGCGTTTTCCAGGATAAAGGCAATGATGAATGTAATTCCTTTTTTTCAAGTAAGCGATTGCCCGGATTACGGCAAGGGTAGATGTGATCCCTTCTATAAACGCAGGATTTTGCCCGTATTAAGGTAATGGTGGATATTATTCCTTCTTTAAAAGTAGGCATTTGCCAAGATTAATGTATTGGAAGATGTGATTCCTTCTTTAAAAGTAGGCGCTTGCCCGGATTAAAGCAATGGTAGATGTGACCCATTCTTTAAAAATTGTTACCCGCTAGCTATCTCCGAAGCTAGGAAAGGGAGACAATTACAGGGTCGTTTACTCTAATGATTACACACCACACCACTCAAACTCACCTGCAGCAGGAGCATAAACACGTGTGTTACGCGACACGTTCTCTCTGAAGTGACGAGGTGGAAAGGGCGAGGCTTGACGACTCCTTTACGAGTCCGGAGGAACGCATAAAAAGCAAAATGGAGAAGAAACCTCAGGGAATGCTAGCTTGAAAGTAATATGCTACCTACACAATAGTTTCTAATTTAACATGCTTGTTTATTGGCCTACATTGGCCCTTCTATCAATGTGACGTCACTAGACATAGGGGTACTTAACACTCGTTGGCCTCCTGTGGCATCGGAACTCGTTGGTCGACTGCATCCGGTGACTGGATCGGTGAATGATGGTAGGTAGCAGCTGTCTTTCTCGGGTCCGACTGCTGATCGCCGGACTGCTCCACAGGTTTCGGTCGAATCGCACCGGGAGCGTTGCTTATCGGTCGCGGTTTGCTGGCTTCGGCACGCCGTGGTACAGCTGGGAGGCCACGGAATGCTTACTAGTTCGCCTACGGGATTCTGTGGTCCAATCCCACCGTAGGCGCGATGATCGGTCCGTGTTTCTGCTCCACTGGTAGCTTTGCCGTGGTAGCGAGGCGACGGCAGCACGACGGCACGAGGAGATGGCTCCGAAAGGCTTGCTACGAAGTATTGTTGGCCAGTCCACCGGGGATGCGGTAATCGTGCCGTTCCTGGGCTTGACAGGGGACAATGGTTGTTGCGGGATGGCTTGTCGTACTCGAATTGGCCTACTGAGTGGCGTAGATGGATTCGAATGGCCGCCGCTGGCTCGATGCACGTGGTGTTCACAGCGATGGCGATTTGATCGGGCCTTTGGCCACCGGATTGACGAGATGGCCGGGCGAAGGAATGCCCAAAGTCTATCCACATACCTCGATTTGATGAGGGATGCAAGTGCGCTACAGTAGGCCACCGAACATCGTATCTGCGATCACCACCCTGTCAAGCAGTAAAGAAAGAGAAAAAGGCCACCGAATGGACCTGCCGACATAATTAATACCCCTTGTGACGTCACTTCTTCACGATTTTAACACCAGGTATAGTTTTACAAAAAATATTACCTTTTTCTCGTTGGTTTTGTCGATATTACAAATTTATGGTTTTCAACAAAAGTGGTCTTTATAACTCTGACCTAGAATAATGTGCGAACATAACAGTTAACAATGGCTGCCACTAACAAAAACTACTAAAAACTAACCGTACTACAAAACTTTCAATGTACTTCTTCTTCCGTACTATTGTTCTTCTCCGTACTATTGTTCTTTTCCGTACTATCTCGAGTTAGGGCTTTTGTTTTTTCGACCACACAATCACTTCTTACTAGCACTATATAGGAATCTTCACCATTAATTGGTTTCAATCAAAGTTAACTTATTTATCCGACGCGCACTTCTATTCCCGTAGGAGGTCACGGACAGACTCAATTGTTCCGGGATGAAGCTGAGCTATATAATAATTAGCGTTGTTCTTTTTAATTTGGCAACCATTCTCTCATGCGACTCCGGAGAGCAGATGAACGAAATTGGTGAGCATTTTTTTTTTATGCTCACGCTCAAACCGCTGTACATAAATGGAAAAGTGACATTTGTATGTAACTCATTTCGGTACTCACTTTATTCACCATTCATATTAGTGAGATGGTTAGCCTCGCTAGTATAGCATGGATGAATTACCCGGTGGGCTTGAAGGACGGGAATCTAACGCTTGCGGAGGAGCTGCAAATAACATTTGTAGCCGCAGGTTACAAAATAGACGTATGCCAGGATTAAAGCAATAGTGGATATGATCCCTTCTTCAAAGAAAGGTGCTTTTGCTCGGATTAAGACAACGGTGGATGTAATTCCTTCTTTAAAAGTAGGCGTTTGCCATGATTAAAACAGAGGTAGATATGATGCCTTCTTAAAAAGAAGCCGCTTGCCCGGATTAAGGCAAACGTGGATATGATCCCTTCTTTAAAAATAGGCATTTGCCACAGATAAAGCAATGGTGGATATGATCCCTTCTTTAAAAGTAGGCGTTTGCCAGGATTCAGGCAATGGTGGATGTAATTGCTTTTTTCTTAAATTAAGTGATACCTTCTTTGAAAATAGGCGTTTACCAGAAATGAATCAATAGTGGATATGATCCATTTTTTTAATAAGAAGGAGCTTGCTCCGATTAAGACAAGGGTAGATGTTATCCCTCCTTTAAAAGTAGGTGCTTGCCTGTGCCCGTATTTGAATATGGCAATTGTGGATATGTTTCCTTCTTTAGAAGGAAGGCTGGCCAGTATGACTTAAAGTGATATTCAGCCATAAACAATAATCGGTCTATTTGTACTATTTCTGGGGAATGGTACATTCTGGCAAATTACATTCTGGCAAATGGTCTATTCTGAGGAATGGCTTTCTGGCATATGGTCCATTCTGACAAATGGGTTTCTGGCAAAAATCATTCTGGCAAATTGATTCTGGTAAATGGTTTTCTGGAAAATGTCATACAATCACAACGATAGTCGAACTAACAATCCTTCCCTTCCTATATGACCGTAAGGACGTGGTCGGCGCCGTTATTGACCTAAATGGAATATCTGAGCTCCCGAAACGTGTACATTGAGAATGGGTAGCCAATCCCAAGCCCCATTTATTGTGTTCTCTGTACAATTTCGCAAGTTCTAGTAATCACGGAGTAGCAGCTACGAATTGTACGGTCATAATGCTCATGCTCATGCTCATGCTCATTCTCCAATTCTACTATTCTTTTTGCTTAATTTTCTTTCCAGCTTTTCGCGCACGGCAATGGCGGCTTTTGTGGGTTTCAAAATGTATCCGTCCTTGTACTTCTTTGACATTTGGCTTGGGGTTGGCATTCCGTTTTACTCCTGTTCGAGGATGAGGGGAAAGGTTCATCAAAATGTCAAACTCAAGCCAGATGTCAAAGAACTACAGGGACAGAAACACTGAAACACACAGAAACCGCCATTACCGTACGCGAAAAGCTGGATTTCTCCTTACACTTTGTTGAGCGCCCGGAATAATTTTTTTTGTTTTATCATCGGTTTTGACTCGAGACGTCGGATTGAATGATTTTTTTTTCTCTTTTTAGGTGAGAGAAGAAGGGAGTAATCCTCTTCCAGCGTGCATTGGTGACAGATATGCAAATATCATTCGTATAACGGTTCGGTTGCCAACATTGACTAGTGAATAGCAGGCCATGACTTTGCCTCTTTCCTCGTCGGGCAACGAACAGAGTTGCACGCTCGATAAGACAGCACTTTAGCAATCACACCAACGGATAGCTCGTTCGGCGGGTTTGGGCCACACACACTTCTCACATCTCGTTTTTCACTTCTTGCATCTCATTTATTATTTTTCACATTCCTCTTGTGTTTTTCACTTTTCACTTCTCATTTATCACAACAAGTATCGCGCTTATTACTTCTCATATTTTTTCTTATTGTTAACCATGTTTTACTTCTCACTGTACTGGTTCTCACTTTTCACTCATTCTTATTTCTCACTTTGCCATTTCACCACTCAATTCCCATTTCTTAATTCCCATTGTACAATTCTCGGTTGATTTTAAAACTGTTTTGTGCCTTTTAGTGGAATTCTCGATTTCTAGTTCTCACTTGTCATTTCTAATTTCTCACTTTCAATCAGTCATTACTTCTCACTCATTGCTTTTTACGTTTATCTTCTTATTTTTCAATTCTTATTTATAAAAAAAATCATTTGATTGATTGTCTTTATTAACCTTTCCGTCCATGTTTTTAAGGGCTTTCGAAAACTAAAAACTGCTGTAAAAACATTCCTTGACCAATTGCTTCGCAACAAATTGCATCCGATCCAAATGAATCCCAATTTTTGATTTTTGATTTGAGTCAATCCTCAGTATAGTTCCAAATTTTTCCAGAATCCGTTTGGGGTGGTTGTCCCCGGAAATAGTGGCCATTTACAAATTTGAGTCAAAATAGGTCGTGCGATACCTCAAACTTCACGATTTCACAAAACACTCGGCCACTCGAGTTCAATCCAGTCAAAATTCAGGGGACCTCCTGAATGGCCATTTCCTAAATTTAGTCAAAATAGATCATGTTACACCTCAAACATCATGATTTTACAAAACAATGATGGAAATAATATTTTGAGGGTATCTGGGCTGTTTGGTTTCAATCCAGTCACATCGGCCATATTCCGAGGACCAACAAAATGTGCATTTTTTAAATTCATACTAAGTAAGTAGGACGTGTGCCACCTCATACTTGATGATTTCATGAAACAATTCTGTTTTTGTGGTTTATAAGCCATTTGTTCACATTGGCTGCGATCCGTGAAACCTACTAAAGGAAAACCTTTTCGATTGAATCTAAACAGGTTATCAAAATCAAGCCTAGTTCAGTCGGATTAAACCCAAGTCGCCAAGAAACCCTAGAAATATCATTCCCATCATCGATTTGTAAAACCAGGAAGCGGTGTCACACGATCTGTTTTGACTAAATTTAGAACCATTCCGTAGGCTCTTCAGATTGAAGCGAATGTGACCGTATTGAACCCAACCCAACGCTGAAAATATCAATCCGATCGCTGCATTGTGAAATTACGAAGTTTGAGGTGTTACCCGACGTACTTTGACTAAATTTTCATAAAATGGCCATTTCATAGATCCTTCGGAATGTGGTCAATATGATTGGATTGAGTCCAAGTTGCCCAAGGAGACCTAAAATATAATTTCTAACAAGGCCCAAGGACCCTAAAAATATTATTTCCAACATTTTTTCTGAAGTTATGAAGTTTGTGTGTCACACGACTTATTTTGATTCAACCTTTCCGTCACTGACGTCTTTTCGTAAGGGCATTCAAAAATTAAATCGGCAAACCGAATCAGAATACCTGGATAGTGGCTAATGTTACCGGGTTGGACCAAGGAACCATTAAAATATTATTTCCTGTGAATCACGATTTCACGTTTGAGGAGTGGCATGATCTGTTTTGACTCAATTTAAAAAAATGGCCATTCCGTGAGTACTCGGGAAGAATTTACCCAAATCCAGTATAAAGACCAGATCCTTTAGAAATGGGGCACTTTAAACTGCGTGTATTTTTTTAACTTTCAGTTTGACAGAAAAACTTTCTTAGAATTTGTATTTGTATTTGAAATGGTCTATCTGACAAAAAGTCTTAATAGAAATAAAAACTTATTACCAGTTTAACAAACGTTTAACCCGATTTACGAAACGTGTAGTTGGCTCGTTGAACTCGAATCAATCATCGACAGTCGTGAATGCGCGAATACATGCCGAGATTGATTCATTGTATCCAAACACCGTTCGATGGTAGCGTGGTTGTAGTAAAGTAGTACTCCGCAGTGATCTATTCGGTACTCGGAAGTTCATCATGGATAGAAGATCGGGGGCATCAGATTCAGCAGCTAATAGTTTAGCAACAAACAAAGATTGTTGTATTTTTCGTCGGTTTCCCAGCATGTCTAAGCCTAGCAATCGACGTCTATCAGGATACGGCGGCAAGTTTTCAGGATCTCTCCACGGCAAAGATTTTAGCGCTGAACGTATGAATCTCCTTTGTACTCGCTCAAGTCTTTAGCACCACGTGACCTAATGGAACCAACCTTAGAAATGAAGCCTAGCTGCCTTGTTGCCTTCAAAATTATCGCTGAACGGTGCAAATCAAAAGTCATTCTTGAGTCCAGCATGATCCCAAGGTCAGTCACACTTGAGACCCTGTCAAGAATGTTGCCATCAATATGATAGTCGAACAATATTGGAGATTCGGTACGGTGAAATGTTATCACTTGGCATTTTTCCACGCTGACAGTCAGTTTATTCCTACGGCACCAGTCGGCAAATAGAGTTAACGATACTTGTAGAGCCTGGCAATCATCCAAAGTTCGTATAATAACGTAAAGCTTCATATCATCAGCGTACACAAGTTTGAAATGTTCACCAAGACCCAAAGCAGCATCATTGAAGAAAAGAACTAACAGGAGCGGTCCAAGATTGCTACCTTGCGGTACACCAGATCTGTTTGTGAAAGGCGCTGACATATAACCATCGATCTTCACCCGAAGCTGCCGATCCATAAGATAGGATTTCAACCAAGATACCAGTTGCGTAGATATTCCGAGGCGGGATAATTTGTGTAGCAGAATCGACTTCAGCTGCTTTCAAATCGGTGTAGACAGTATCGACTTGCGCTTTGTCCTCCATATTCGAGATACACTTTGATGTAAAACTCAACAAATTCGTGGTAACTGATCGCCCGGGCAGAAATTCGTGTTGATTGGTGGATATATAGTTTTTTGAAGCATCCAGATTTGCTCCGCAAATTATAATCTCAAATAACTTTGAAGCGGCCGAGAGGCTTGCATACCACGATAATTAGCAACATTGTGGCTATCACCGCGTTTGAAGACAGGTGTTACGAACGACTGCTCCCAAATGCGAGGAAATTTTGCTTGGGGGAGTGAACAGTTGAAAATATCACACAATGGTTGTGCTAAAGCGTCAATGCACCGGCATATTACAACTGCAGTTACGTCAACTATGAAATCATGGGCAGTACAGATATGCTCGACTTGCGGTTAGCGGCAGTATTGGTCTCAAACGATTAACGAATGATATAAAGCTTCACAACCATTAGTAAAGACAAACACTCTTGTGAGGTTGTAAACAATGGAAAAAAAATATCCTCCAAAAGTAGGATGTAGATCACTTCATAGAACTTTCGATTGGTAGATTTTTTTCAATCTTTCGTTTATTTGGAAGGCTAATATCGATTGGTAGATAGTTCAAAGATCATAATATTTATTAGTTTCAGTTCTGGGAATTACGAAAATCGATGTTTTTGACCTGACCTCAATCGACATTTTGATCAAATTATCCCACACCGACCAAAAAGCGAAAAAGAATATGAACATCTACATCTGTTCTTATCAATGTTGTTCACTCTGCGATACGTGACAAAAAATCCTCTCCCACTGCATTGCGTAGTTACTGTGTAATGTGTAACTCAAACAGTTCACCGTACAAAATAAAAAATCTCAGCCACCAATCTTCTCAAAATACAAATACTAACAAATGGAGACGCATGGTACAACTTACTGTTCGCAGCTATTTGCTTGGTTCTACATATCATAACTCAAATGTCCATCCTATTAAACGAAAATGGGCATCTGTCTCGTTTTAGTAATTTTTTCAGCGGTCAGCCCAGGAAGATCCGTCGAAATTAGTGTTTCATTTTGTCAGCTCGGGATGGGATGAATTTGTTGCCATAAAGTGAAGAATGGAATAGTTCCTCTATGTCTACGTTCTGATACAATAAAATTATCGCAAAAGAATGTTTCTAATATTGATTCTCGAGTAAATCCCGTTTGAAAAACGCACAATTTCAGAATCAGTTGGAATCACAAACGCAGAAGATGTGGAGCAAAACATAAATGAACTAAGCATTCCACTTGAAACATCTGCTCGCAATGCCACAACAAGAAAATGCCGAATAGCGTTCTTCCCCGCCGATGCAATTAACCCCCAGCATCTCCATCGCTCCTATGTCTCAAATGTTGATAATAGTTGTCAATTTTCACGAGCATCAATTAGGATAAATGTGCAAACTCACCCCAGGAGACTAATGGGCGTGCAATCCATCAACATCCAGACGCCGGGGTTTGCGGCCCGACTACGCAATACACCAGTACTTTATCGCAAGAAGAACAACACGTCCCAAACGAGAGAAAGAGAGATGTTTTGCGTCCCATTCGTCTCCACTCGGTCTGGGATCCGCAGCGTGGCAAAACACATGCTATGAACGGGCGTATTTAGTAAAATCACGAGGCAACAGCAGCGCCGTGCGAAGCACATCATCACCAAAATAGTTATGGGCCACTCCACTAATCTCCCCAGGTCGTTAAGGGTTTTCGTGTGCTGTTCACGTCGAATGGGCGCAAAAATAGGTCACATATCAAATTTGAGTCGATTTTGATTGAGCGTAGCCTGGGGCTATCGGCGGAGATAAGTGAAAATTTGTCCATTCAACTTTTCGGGTACCGTCATCGGGACGGGGTTGAGAATGGGTCACTGGGCAAACAGCTTCAAGTGTCAGGGTTTCCGATTAACCGTACTTAGAGGTGAGAACGCTAAATTGAACGGTTTTGCCCCTTCTCAGTGATGATCCGTTTTCGACCACTCCATGCATCGAACTCCCACCCTCTCGCCTGTACCCATTGTCATACTCGATAACAATTTTTGGAGCTCAAATGAAAAGTCGATAATATGTCAGACACATTTAATATGACAGCAGAAGCGGTTACACATAAGGAATTGACTTTTTCATTTTAAAAATTGTTATTTATAGGAACATGACCTACATTTTAATTTAAAAAAAACAACATTTGTTAAACCAGTTGCATTTATGGCAAGTGGAGATATATCAGCTTCTGATATTCTTCCCTCCCCCTTCATACGATAGCTAGACAGAAAAGGAGGTTGTGAGATTTATACCTCCTTAGCCGTGCGGTGAGACGCGCGGCTACAAAGCAAGACCATGCTGAGGGTGGCTGGGTTCGATTCCCGGTGCCGGTCTAGGCAATTTTCGGATTGGAAATTGCCTCGACTTCCCTGGGCATTAGGTATCATCGTGTTAGCCTCATGATATACGAATGCAAAATGGTAACTTGGCTAAGAAACCTCGCAGTTACTAACTGTGGAAGTGCTTAATGAACACTAAGCTGCGAGGCGGCTCTGTCCCAGTGTGGGGATGTAATGCCAATAAGAAGAAGAAGAAGAAGAAGAGATTTATACCATCACAAATATTGCCCTCCACTCGCTTTCAAATCGACTTCTATAAAAACATTCTTCATGCCTGCCGTATCCTAGCGGAACTATCAAGTCTATACTTTCGCCACTAATTATATCATGAACACGTACGTCTAAGTTTGGAAGATGATATTAGCATTTCCATATCATTATTTTATGATAAGTATTTTCACATCAAGGGTAAGCTCGTCTTCAGTGTCTCGTTCTTAACTGATCAAATTGAGTTACGATCCAGAACAGCACTAACTCGGCTTATAATGATGGCAGATGACAACATTCCACTAAACAAAATGCTGGAGAAATACATTTGCATGTACCTGTAATATTTAGATAGTTATCGGATTGTGATCGAAAGGTCGTAGAACAAGTGTAACGGTCGCGAGTATTAGCCGTTTAACAGCGCAGTATCATTACATATCTAGTTATGAACCAAAACAAAAGGGTGCCCATAACCGAACCTCTTCCCATATGTTGATCATTTTTGCATCTTTCTTCTTCAGCATGCACTCCTCGTTGAACTAATGGCTTCGTCGTCGACTTTGTGCAACATATACCCGACGTTTCTCTTCGCTGTGTTGTTCATCAAAACATATGGAGACGCATGGTGCATTGGTCCATCAACTTTAACTTTATTAAAGTGATTTTTCTTCTTATTAGAGACATTCACTGATCAACCTCATCTGGTGTACACTTTCTGTGCAAAAAATATATATTATGTATGCCAGTGAGACCCATTTGCATCAAGTTACGATGAGAAACAACATGGTTCATGCCTACTTAAAGTTCTACAAAATACGGAAAATTGGTTTCGAAAATCCGAAAAAACTGTTAAAACTTTTTAAAGTTTTTTTTAAACCGCAATAGCACTCGGCGCATTTGTAGAACATGCAAATCTTCTTCTTATTATTGGCATTACATCCCCCACTGGGACAGAGACGCATCGCAGTTTAGTGTTCATTCAGCACTGTGTGGCAGTGAAATGGCACTGGGTTTTAAGTATGGAAAGGAAATATCTAATTGATTTGAAAGTATCGAAGTAGGCTTTATATGAACGACAACGGTGAGCCACCAAATTATCAATCAAAGTAATCGTGGCAATTTGCCGTCAGTCAAAGACATGTGGTGAACCATCGCAGACAGGAGTGATAGTTTTCCGGAAGACTCCCGCTTGCCTATTCCCACAATAAGCTCCACATTTGGCGATCCTGCCGGATTTTCATCATTTCTGAATTAGATCTCATTGTGGAGTCTGGAGCAAGCGGGAGTGTGTATGGACAAAAATATAAATTGCTTTTTTTACGTGGGTGAAAGTGAAAAAAAATGTTACATAGGTTTTCATGCTGTGTTTTTATGCTTTTTTATAATGGTAAGTGCATATTAAAAGACTTATTTTGCGAGAGGTGAAAACTTATTTTTTTGAAAAGTCGGACCAGTGAAAAGGCATAGGTCGGCATTAGGCTGACTAGTTATCAAACGAAACTTTTGTTCATAGTCGTAACTATAGTTTATCTATGGGGAACATGACTCCAGCTGTTGAGAGATAATTTTCTTAGTCGATATAGGACACTGCTTTAATTCTTTTGTTGGTCATTTGTCTTGTTATTATCATTACTCAACTGAGAAAAAAAGAAAATCAACTAGTTTTCAATAATGGTTTGATTGCAAAAAAAATCACGGTGACTACTTTTCATATCGCATTGTAATAATTGTAAATAAATGAGTGAGGTAGTTTGAGGCTTTGTAATCGCGTATGAACTGCATGTGATTTATTATAGCATTTTTACGAATTATGCACAAGGTTTTCGGAATCAGATTTGCAAATTTTGTGGAATGGATGTGGAATTAATTCCACGAAGCTTCAAAATAATTATGGATTCCCGAGGATTTAATGCTACCTGGTCATAACAGTGAAGCTACGGTTAACATTTCAAATGTGAATCCAATTAATAAAAAAAAATCTGTTGTTGAAGTTCGAGAAGGAAAGATTTTTCAGTATTTGCGAAGTCTGTAGGAATCAGATTAGGATACTTTTCTATAATTTCGAAATTAGGTTATTTGAAGAGATATAGGAGACCGTGAGTTTATTATATAAATTTCAGAAGGTAGCCACAAGTGGGTCTTGGCACGGGCAAACCCTCCTGACACCCCTTGGGCCTTATTTACGCCGATTATATTAATTGTAGTCTTCTTCTTATTGGCATTACATCCCCACACTGGGACAGAGCCGCCTCGCAGCTTAGCATTACCACTTAAGCATTACCACAGTTGAACCGTTTGTTTGAGAAACTGCATATGTAACATTTTTGGCCAAAATGAGATTTTTATATATTCTGAATCCTCGTCCAAAAATACATATTCTGGCAAAAAAATACGAAAAAAAAATTTTGTTCAGGAATGTATGCAAAAAATTTCGTTTGTTTGAGAAACTACATATGTCCACGTACTTTGAAGAGCAATTGTGGAGTACTGCTTACATTTTTTGCACTAAAAGTGGCCCAGGGTGTTGAGTTTTGCCAAAAACTATTGATCTGTATCGAAGAAATTGAAAGATTCGGTGCAAATTTGTTAAAAAACAGTTTTTTGTTAAGAAAATTATTTTGAGCTTTTTAGTGGAATGTTTTCACCTGTCATAAGACGAGTTTGAACAATCCCATTGAATTCCACCACTTAATTGTATCCTGACAGATACGTATTTCGACCTCAACAGTAAGGCCGTCTTCAGTGTCTTGTACTTGACTCGACTTAGTCGAGTCGAGTCAAGTACAAGACACTGAAGACGGCCTTACTGTTGAGGTCGAAATACGTATCTGTCAGGATACAATTAAGTGGTGGAATTCAATGGGATTGTTCAAACTCGTCTTATGACAGGTGAGTTTTTTGTTGTTTTCTCGAAATAGTGTAAAATGGACTTATGCAGTTTCTCAAACAAATGATTCAGTTATTAACTGTGAGGTTTTCTAAGCCGGGTTACCATTTTTGCATTCGTATATCATGAGGCTAACACGATGATACTTTCATGCCCAGGGAAGTCGAGACAATTTCCAATCCGAAAATTGCCTAGACCGGAACCGGGAATCGAACCCAGCCACCCTCAGCATGGTCTTGCTTTGTAGCCGCGCGTCTTACCACACGGCTAAGGAGGGCCCCATATTAATTGTAGTACTATTTTTAAAAGTAGGACTCTATTGGAAAATGACCATCTTCAACATGCAGACTTAGTGTTCCTTGATTTCGTAATGAGCGCGAGTGGTGCTCTCATTAAGTGCTCAGTGCAACTTAGCGTTGCTTGATTTTATAATGAGCGCGAGTGGTGCTCGCATAAAGTGCTCAGTGCAACTTAGCGTTGCTTGATTTTGTAATGAGCGCGAGTGGTGCTCGCATAAGGTGCTCAGTGCTACTAAATGTTGCTTGATTTTGTAATGAGCGCGAGTGGTGCTCGCATAAAGTGCTCAGTGCAACTTAGCGTTGCTCGATTTTGTAATGAGCGCGAGTGGTGCTCGCATAAAGTGCTCAGTGCGACTAAATGTTGCTTGATTTTGTAATGAGCGCGAGTGGTGCTCGCATGAAGTGCTCAGTGCAACTTAGCGTTGCTCGATTTTGTAATGAGCGCGAGTGGTGCTCGCATAAGGTGCTCAGTGCGACTAAATGTTGCTTGATTTTGTAATGAGCGCGAGTGGTGCTCGCATAAGGTGCTCAGTGCAACTTAGCGTTGCTCGATTTTGTAATGAGCGCGAGTGGTGCTCGCATAAGGTGCTCAGTGCGACTAAATGTTGCTTGATTTTTTAATGAGCGCGAGTGGTGCTCGCATAAGGTACTCAGTACGGTTTTTACAATGCTGATTTCTCGCTTAACTTTTCAAAAGGACCTAAGTAACATTTTTTTCATGATTTAATTTGAATACTGCAATCAATAGCTTTCATGTTGTTCTGTTAATTGCGCTATTCAAATTAATTCATGAAAAAAATGTTACTTAGGTCCTTTTGAAAAGTTAAGCGAGATTTCTATAATAAGATCGCGTGGTGCTCACATATTGTGTTCAGTATCGGTGAATTCAGCTTTAGCGGTAAAGTATATAACAGGCTGGTGAAACATTGTGGTGTATCAAAACAGAAGAAAAATGTTTTGAGATCTTTGTGATTTATGTTTATTATATTGTTTATTTACCCGTTATTTATATATCCAATAATCACCTCAACCGTCTAAGGTGTACTAAAATGTTATCCGCATGTTATTTCCAATTCACCCCTCGCTTTTAGAGGCACCAGTTTTTTATCTATGTTTACTTGCAGCAAGTACTAAAACATAGTTTTCTAATTTGTTGATCACTTATTTATTAAAATGTGTACCTTAATGTCAGAGCGTCTATTGTGGCTGACATTTCTGAACTCTACCGTGGTTCTCCTTAATGTATCTACCCATTTAGGGTTAAAGGTTCTTGTTTAACAAATACTAATTATCGGCAATTGACCTATTTTTATGGGTACATGATTTACTTTGTTAATTTTTTTGAGTATGTTGTGTTTATATTATCTTTCTGTTTTATGCCAGATAAAAAAAAATCTCGATGCCTGCCTTTGAAATATTTTGATGCTCGCCGTCTGTTAAACAAATACAACGTCAGCTGGCGTTAGAGTTTTAGAATGTTACTTGCCATAACAAAACAATCCCTGAGAAGAGGGGGAATGTGTGGCAGTGAAATGGCACTGGGTTTTAAGTATGGAAAGGAAATATCTAATTGATTTGAAAGTATCGAAGTAGGCTTTATATGAACGACAACGGTGAGCCACCAAATTATCAATCAAAGCAATCGTGGCAATTTGCCGTCAGTCAAAGACATGTGGTGAACCATCGCAGACAGGAGTGATAGTTTTCCGGAAGACTCCCGCTTGCCTATTCCCACAATAAGCTCCACAAGCACTTCCACAGATATTAACTGCGAAGTTTCTAAGCCCAGTTACCATTTTTGCATTCGTATATCATGAGGCTAACACGATGATACTTTTATACCCAGGGAAGTCGAGATAATTTACAAATCGATAATTGCCTAGACCGGCATCGGGAATCGAACCCGGCCACCCTCAGCATGGTCTTGCTTTATAGTCGCGCATTTTATCGCACGACTAAAAAGGGGCCCAACATGCAAATAAAAGATAAAAATAAAAAAAAATACCTACGATGAAAACAACATGCTTGAGGATTTGTCGGCAAAAAATGACACAATTCTCCAAAAGTATTAACATTACAACTGGGCCCTCCTTAGCCGTGCGGTAAGATGCGCGACTACAAAGCAAGACCATGCTGAGGGTGGCTGGGTTCGATTCCCGGTGCCGGTCTAGACAATTTTCGGATTGGAAATTGTCTCGACTTCCCTGGGCATGAAAGTATCATCGTGTTAGCCTCATGATATACGAATGCAGAAATGGTAACTTGGCTTAGAAACCTCGCAGTTAATAACTGTGGAAGTGCTTAATGAACACTAAGCTGCGAGGCGGCAATGTCCCAGTGGGGGATGTAATGCCAATGAAGAAGAAGAAGAACATTACAACTGTTGTGAAGAAAAAGGCCCTTTATGTTGTTGGAAAAAATAGGTTTTCATCTCACCATTAAGGATTGACCATTGAGCTGAATACCTTCTAAGAAGCGCATCAACTTACTGATAAAATGTCTGGAAGACACCATTCCGCTACATCGTATAAAAGCAAATATACTATATTAATATAATATAATATATTTGATAAAAGGTAGTAATAAAAAACGCACTAAAACATTATTTTTTGACCGCCCAGTGTGTGGCGGTCTGTTTGGAATTATTTGATAAATAATGAACAGTTTGTATTTTTATATAACGAGGTTCTTCAACGACTTTTTGTTTTTATATTTTTAATTGAAAGATCTTTCAATTTTGCATAACATAAAAAAAATTAGAGATAGTGAGCTGCAGATATATTTGTCGAAAAAAAAAGCTATTGGTATTTATTTTATTTTTCAACTTTCTTCATCAAGATATATATTTTCGTTTATTAAATCAATCGTGGTTTTCGGGTGCCTCTTTGCAATAATGTACTGCCTATGATCGCATATTAGTCTCATGTGAAGAAACATCAAAAATGAGAAACAAACATCAAGCCAACTTGTCCAATCTTGAAAATTACCGCATATGTTGCTTTCGACTAATACTATGATTAATATGACCGTTACCGATTCTAACTCGAAAACGACATTTTGAGTCGATATTTTCCCTACTCGATATTCTTCAAGTCAAAGCAATTTTCCGATACATTTTTAACTCGCTTACTCATTGTTGTTAGAAGCAGTTGCATGATATACACGGTGTTGGCCCATTTGACCGAATGTCGTTTGGCGAAGCAGCTCATGTGCCCGAATAGCATTATCATTAGCATTGTTACGGTGTAATTCGTAGATTGGACACTAGTGATACTCGTGTTTTACTTTTGAGATCCTTATCTAGAACGCTATCAGAAATCAAGAAGGGGAGTGGTGCTTGATTCCAGTCTTAAACAAAAATAACAAACGAATTAATGCTTGACGACTGTAAGTATATAACGGAACGTGTAGTTTTCCGGCTGTAGCAGTCTTGTAACGCAGCTAAAACAAGTTTACATCCAAAGGATGCAGAAGTAAACTTGTTTTTGCTGCGTCACAAGACTGCTACAACCGGAAAACTACACGTTCCGCAAAAATAACAAAAGCATGAGGATTACTACTCCTGGCCACGCCCATCTTCACCGTAACTAGGGAGAGGAAGGAAGTGTTGATATGGTACTTACCTAACGAGAGGCCACCGACTTAGCGACACCCTCATAAGTACCACGGAGTTGGATAATGAGCAAGGTATTCGTTGGGTCAGGATTTGCCTGTAGCTGGCAATGTAACCGTGGTAGATCTTAACCCGTATCACACCACGTAAAAGTGTCTACCCAGCGTTACGGGTCAAAGAGAGAGAAATGAAAAGCGAGAAGTAAGAAGTAAGATTTAAGTGACTAAGTGAGAATCAAGAAGTGGGTTGAGTGAAAAATGAGAGGTAAAAAGTAAGGAGTAAGAGCGGAGAAGTGCTCAGTAAGAAGTAAGCTGTTAGTGGTGAGAAGTGGGAAGCGAGAAGTAAGAAGTAAGAAGTGAGAAGTGAGGTTTGACAAGTGAAAAGTGAGAATTAAGTAGCGAGATGTGAACAGTAAGAGGCGGGAAGTGAGAAGTGAGTGGTGAGGAGTGAGAAGTGAGAAGCTAGGAACAATAAGTTAGAAGTGAAGCGAGACCACTATCCACAATACTCACTTCCATTTCCCAGTACTCACTGTTCACTATACACTTCGAACATCTTACTTTTCACTTCACTTAATAAGGAAACAAATGTTAACTATTCGGTCAACCGACATTTGGCCAAATGGTATATGGACAAATGATTCTGAGCCATATTTATAGCTAAGGAAACTGCATGAATTTTGAAAAAAAAAATATTTTCCCTATCTCGATACCTCCCTAACTGGTTCCTTCAATATCGAGTAAGCGAGAGTTCACTGTATAAACTTCATGCTCGTTGAGTTCCCACTTTATTTTTACAGTAGCTTTTGGGTTTTTGCTTTACTTTCAGAGTGTACTAGTCTCGAGTGAGATCCAAGTGTGCCATGGTTATGAACGCACGTGTTGTTGTTTTCGCGTCGGTTTGCCAATTTTTCTGCATTTTGTGAGATTCGGCGGGTGGTGTTTCGGGCTACGCCACCCAGCAGGATGGTGATTTTCTCGTGTGTTTATTGGATACCGTGGAAAGTGATAACGACAGTAAAATGTCCTTATATGAGTGTAAACTCTTTATGTAAAAAATGATACGCAACAAAGTCAAAGTACTGTTCCTGCTGGCTTTGAACTTTGTGGATGCAGATGTTAATCTGGTGAGCAAGTTTCATGTTGGTTTTTAACGTGTTTCAATGTTGAGTCGTAAGTTGTATTGGGTATAGTTTTTGCACTATTTTTAGGAGTGTGGTGACCGAAAGTCATTTAGTTTGTTTCGTCTGTTTAGTTTCTTCTTTTTACTATAACTAAACTTTTCTCATTTTCTGAGTGATCGATTGTTAGCACAGGCAATGCCCTTACTAATAATGTGATCAAGAAATGTATTATGTGCAAACATGGTTAGTGTACTATTACTGTTGGAAAAATGGTAAGTAATTTTTGATAAATCATAAATGCCTTTTTTTATATTGATTAATTTTTAAAAATTATTATAACTTAAAAATTATTACTAAATACGCGCCAGGATCAGAAAGTTAAATTTTGGTCCAGGAAGTGTGAATGCACTTCAGATATCCTTATGATATGTGGGTGTAATCACGCGGGGCTTATTGCAAACGACTATAGCTTCGGAATGCTTGCGTTCTTGAAATGGGCTATAGGAGTTACAATAGAGCTATCACCTTCTAGCTCCCGGATCTAAGATTCTTGCAATTATATTAAATTTTGATAGTTGCACGAATATTCTATCCATAATGCCACTGCCAGACAGTGGGAGTTAGATTGTAATAACACACACATAACACACACTTCCAGAGTGTACTAGTCTCGAAAAAATGATTCTGATTTTTTTTTCATATGTCTTGCCTTACAGTATTGCCCAATGCCCATAGTCTAAAAAAATAGGACGTGTTCAAGCTATTGATTCGCAATTACAATTGCAATACATCTGCATTCTGCACTCTGTGAAACATGACCTTCTTCAGAAGATATGGTCGGGGTTCAGCCAAAATGCACCAAGCGGCTTTTTGACTGACTTGTGATATTTTGTTCGTACAAGGACAACGGAAATCGTTTCGTATCAATTCAAGCGTACATTTGCAATAAGATATCCTCATTTATTGGATTGAGGGATATCCGATACGATTTGCGATCAATTAAATCTGCTAAACGAAAGTTTGGGCAGAAAAATGGGTAATTTTTCGTTGGCGTTTGGTGCGTTTTGGCTGAACCCCGACCATATAATCAATTTACACATCCCACACATTTACAATCCCGTCTTTTGGGAATCAAGAAATGTTATCCCTTCCTCAAAATTCTCATCAAAATTGCTCTTTGTTAAGTAAATGTAAAGAATAAAAACCTATGCTTAACTTCATTTTATATTGCTCTTAATATTCTCCAGAGTGAAATGAATGCATATGGTATTGCATGGGGCGAAACCAGAGACGATAACAGAGAGTGCCTGTTTTCTATGATCTGTGCAACGATTTCAACGGGAATATTTTGAATTTTTTTTTCTTTGTTTCTTTGTTCCGAATAGGACCTCAATATAACTGTCTTTATGCACAAATCTACTAT
Organism: Armigeres subalbatus; assembly: GCF_024139115.2. NCBI lineage: Eukaryota > Metazoa > Arthropoda > Insecta > Diptera > Culicidae > Armigeres > Armigeres subalbatus. Next base: position 163,526,764 of record NC_085139.1, read on the forward strand.
CATTAGATTGCACTTGGAAGGTAATGCAAGATATCCATGGTAGTTACCACATGCCTATAGTCACTACAATCAGAAGTAGACCGCACGAGGAACATTGACTGGCAAAAATTTTAATCAGTTGAAAAAATTTGTATTGAATTAACAATCAATGATTTTTTTACGAATTGATTAAAAAACGCACTAGAAGCTCAGGAACGACGCGTTCTAAGCACATCTGTCATAAGAAGATGTGCCCCTTCTGTATATGATGATGAATATACTAAATTGTAATTTGAGAAATCTTATGCCTTCAAAATCTGAGCTGTTTGAGCAATACTTGAGACTGGAAATAATTTCTTGTACCATTTGTTGTCAGTAAAGCAGATGATCTTTTTTTTTGCACTCTGACTTCTTCCATATAGTCTGCGTCACTGGGCCAAAACCAACGAAACCTTATCATTTCTATGTAAAAGATATTGACAATTGTTTGGAAGGACAATCCACTTGCAGATGATGCCGTGATATCTCTAGGATTAGTCTGTCAGGCAAATGAATTGGTCACACAATGAACTTAGACGGTGGCTATTTTCCATAGTTCCTAAAGGTTCTGTGCGAGCGTGGTTCGAAGGTGGGCACTTAAGTTGAGACTTCATTCGCGTGATGTCGAGACTAGTGTCCTTTCACTATTCACTATAGATAGTAGAATCTATAGACGAGCGAAAGCATTGCTGAGTCGCTTTTTTTGACCGTGCACACGCGCATATGACGTCACAACCCTTAACATTTCCATTGAAATCGTGACGTCATGCTTGTTTGGAAACACGTTTGACAGTTCGTTTGGAGACAGAGGATTTATCTTCACTCATCTATGTATTCCACTATCTATACTATTCACTAAACGCACATATCTACAGAATAAACCTGGTCGATAGCAATTTATGTAGGTGTGGAGCCGAGTACAATGACATTGATCAAGTAGTTTGGTATTGTGGAGAATATAGTTATCTTGAATTAGTCATCCAAAATGTAAATCATCAATAGTAAAATAATAATAATAATAACTAAAGTTACATAATAAATGGATTTAAAATAATAAAAATTGTGAGAATATTCGAAATCGCAGTAGGCAAGTGAAGTGTGAGCATAGTTAGTAAAGCTACTGTGTACAAATTAGAAATTCAATCGCAGTAGGCTACGGGGATGTCAGAATCATATGTCACGTAGAAAAAAGATGATTCAGTTTTTGTTTCTTAAAGCGAAGGCACTATAGATAGTGGAATATATAGATGAGCGAAGATAAATCCTCTGTCTCCAAACGAACTGTCAAACGTGTCTCCAAACGAGCATGACGTAACGATTTCAATGGAAATGTTAAGAGTTGTGACGTCATATGCGCGTGTGCACGGTCAAAAAAGCGACTCAGTCATGCTTTCGCTCGTCTATAGATTCTATTATAGATATTGGAATATATAGATGAGTGAAGATAAATCCTCTGTCTCCAAACGAACTGTCAAACGTGTCTCCAAACGAGCATGACGCCACGATTTCAATGGAAATGTTAAGGGCTGTGACGTCATATGCGCGTGTGCACGATAAAAAAAGCGACTCAGCCATGCTTTCGCTCATCTATAGATTCTACTATCTATAGATTCTACTATCTATAGTAGGCACGCTCATCAATTTTTGGGCTTCAATGCAAATTTTCCGCCGATTGGACGGCTAATCGAACGAGGATAAGGTAAGTTATAAGATATGCGGTAAAAGAAAATGATAATCTTCAGACGAGAAGCAAAATGACATAAAAATTATGATAAGCCATAAGACATTTACTGGCAAAAGAGAATGGTAAGCCTCAAGCGAGAAATGGAATGGCAAAAAAAGGTAAGCCAAAAGAAAATGATAAGCCTTGGACAAGAAAACAACATGGCAAAAAAACAATGGTAATCCATGGCATGGAAAAATGCAAATCACATAACTTTTTGGCATAAAGTAAGGAAGCCAATTCCCTTGTGACCCTAGGTCATCAACCCTACATGTAAGTAAGAGGTGTTTTGGGGAATTGCGATGGGGTTTATGCAGTGACGAAAAAAAAGTATTCTCGGTTGACAGGTTTATGAACAAAACCCACGAGATCTCAATTTTTATTCACTAAATCACAAATTTTTCTTCCTCACTTCAAAGTGGACAATGTATTCGTATTATTGATGCACAAAAACTATGAAATGATTTGTTAACGCTACGTTACATAATACTAAGCCACACGTGGGGTATTCGTACTTTGGTACAAGTTGTGCAAAATTAGGATCTATTTGCACCACCTTAGTCTCCATGCCTATTTTTTTTTTTTTTTGTTCGGGATGAACCACTGCGTCCATTTCATTGAACTTTTGTAGTATACCCGTGTCATTTGTTTAGTGCATGTCTTTCTGCTCCATTTCTATTGAGAAGAAATGAAGTAGTCATTTTTTATTCATATATTTCTCAACCTTAATGTAAGGCCTCTTTAGATTAAGGTACCGCTATTTATACCCTTCGAAAAATGGCTTATACCAACTCTCAAAGGCGCGCCCCTCAATCAGTTTCGGCTCAACAATAAGTGGGATAATACTGATTTTGACCATGCATCGGTACTGAAGTTCAAACATATTTTTGCTTCTTCTTATGAGTTCCGAATTCGTTTTTGTATAGATATCTGATTTCATTGCGTTTGGTATTTCCGAATCTCACCTTTACACAGAGCTTTAATCAGTCAGAGGGTTCAGCAGATCCACCAAATTCGTATCCGCTTCTTTCCTAATTAATCAGCGCTTTGGAGCTTGGAGATTCATGTCGTCGGCTTCGAAAACCAGCCTAAGATTGAGTTACGTTTTTACAATTTACTCCATTGACTCCATCCAAAAGGAGCAAAAAATGGGTCATCTAGAAGCAAATTATAGTCGTTCCATACTCTTCCGACCATCACTCATAAGTATTAACAAGAATAGTAAGAACTAGAGCACAGCGTGGTAGATCTTACTCCGTAATGCAACACGAAGACTGTCTACCCAGCATAACAGGCTCCGTTAACTGCCTGGCTAATTGTTTCACCCCCTAGGCCATTCATCCCCTCAGCCCGGGTCGCCTGACACCTTGGGATTCGGACGTCATATTGGCAGCTTCAGTGTTGTACCGAGCCTGGCGATATGACCGGATTTACACCGTTACGCACTACTTCAGAGTATCCATATCCCAGCGTAACGGGAACTCCATGCCTATAGTTACTTGCTATTTGATACTTAAAGACAGGAACACCGTTTTCGACCAGAGACTGAACACTTTTTTTTATTATATCTACCATATCATTATTTTTAACTTTCGACATTTTTTTTCAATTTTGGTTCACTTCCAGTGAGAAATATTCAATAGTTCATTCACAATTCACATATTACTTACTAAGGACTTATAAACTATATTAGTAACAAATTTAGAAAATCAGAATTATTCGCTATACATATGAACATATTCAATGAAACATTAACCCGCAAGGCGATTTTTTTTAGAAATCGTTGGAAATACTTTAACGTAATTAACCATTGAAATCATTAACTTTAAACGTGTTTTCGGTTTGTTATTTTAAAACAACATTGCGCATTTAAGTGTTAACAACTGAAGATGAGATGGAGATGTTGGTGTAATAGGCAAACGGACTAATGAAACTGAGCTATTAAAGATGGAACTGAAGAGACCACAGGAGTCATGACGGAAGAGGCTGCCAAAAGCATGTTGTGCTGGGAGCGAAACTGGCGTTTCTTGCTGACCGAGCTTCTACAGATGTAGCTGGAGAGATCACAGGAGCCATTATTTGAGAGGCTGCCAAAACATGTTTCCATTCAATAGTTTGAAAACGGGAGCAGTATCTTTGACTTCTATTGTTTGTGCTAATCACCGCGCGTTTATTAATTAATTAATCCGCTAGATTGGCTTTTCTCGGTGATATTTTAAACTTCACAGCATTATTTTTCGTGACGCGTTTCGGCTTACTGACCTTCAGCCATCATCAGACGTAACGTGCTGGATGTAACCTTTCAGCTTGGTCAGTCAAATTACACATTTCGGCCAGACGTATACCAATTTATGTTACCTGGGAGGACAGATGGAGCTGAAGAGACCACAGGAGCCATGATGGGAGAGGCTGCCAAAACATGTTGTGCAGGGAAAGAAATTGGCGTTTCTTGCTGGCCAAGCAACCACAGATAGAGCTTGATGGATCACATCTATCGCATTTTGGAAAGTCCCTTTTCACCATATTGTCGGACGGGAAATTCATGGTGATCCATGGATTGCATAGAATTACAACTGCTGTAGTAGAGCAGATTTCACATGGTCATCTTCAAGATTTTCAAGTTGATGTACAATCGATGTGTTGCTATCAATGCTATTTCTATCTTTAGCATGTATGCTTTTATGATGTTAACGATTAAGCTGATTAGTCCAACGAGCAAAGTGGCATTTATCTCCGAATAGCTGAGGCCTCGCGAGATATCGTTATGGTTTTGGTTCTTGCGGCTTGTTCAACTTTGACTCGCTAGGGAATATACCCACGCTTTTTTGTTCCTTTTGCCTAAACATTTAACATAAAAGAGAAACAATGATCAACCACTCGCTTTGAGTGATTTGTTTCACCTGGTATGCTCGGAAAATCAAGAGAATAAAAATGACGTCCAAGATGAAGCGCAAAATACGACGTATATACGTCGGAAGCGCACAAATGAATCTTTCAGAAGCCCGTATGCTAATATCTGGGCATCGACCTGTCCAGATTACAACGGAAACAATTTTGACTGTCCGTGGAGAACAATAATAAATATTTGATGATTTCTCTGTCTATCTGTGGTCGAACATTTACTGAATGCGGTAACTGAAAGGTTTAATAGATAAATGCCACTCATTGTACCTCCACTGTACTTTCGTTTGTTATTATAGGAGCCGCCAATCTAATGCATCATGTGAACGAGTTTTGTTCCCCCGGCAATTCGGTTGAATTATAAATAATTTTGATTTATTACTTGAGTGTCTACAGTATTGGATTATTGGACAATCGCCCAGAACAAACGAAGGTTCTTTTACGGGAAAACAAATATGCTTACGTGACTATGAGGTACTGACTTACCGCTTATTAATCCAACGGTTCGTCGAGTTCAGTAACGAAATTTATCAAATCTAGACACGTTCGGATGATTTCACACGACCAAACACAACCCACCCCACAACTCTACGGACCGGCGATTAGAGGTAAGTTACCGCCAAACCAATCGGACACTACCTCCCACGAACCCTAGTTGAACTCTATCGATTATGATTTCCTGGACGGCAAGGAACTGGGAAGGCGCACACAAATGGGAATTAATTCGTCGTTGTATCACGGTGGGACGTTCATCACATTTTTCTAGCAATCTCACTGCCAATGACCCATTAATTATTTAAAGCCGGTGACCGTTATTGATTGGAAGAAATTTTTCACGCACCGGTGCTGCTCGTTGATAAACAAAAGCACGCCCGTCGTCGGAATTTCCACCTTATGAACACACTTGAGCGCACTTATCGATACACATCGAGGCATTTACTGTGGACAGCGTGGGTTCTTCTCAGGATACGTTCACTACAATGTGGGAGGGTATGTGCTTCCAAGCTTCAAAACCGTTTTCATATTATTATTTTTTCGTGATACGCTGGTTTATTGCGAATTGGAACTATTTATTCATTTCACCGACCGTTGCAACTCTTTGGGAAGCTTCACATGCGATACGAGCCAGGTTGAACCGCGCACGACCATGCGGAAGGAAAACAGCGAATAAACTAAACAAGCGTTTCCACTTTTCGAAATCATCTGGCTCTGATGCGAAGAAGATATCCATCCGCCAGAATGTGCTCCGTTCGGGAGCATGGTGAGCAGTGCTTCCAGTTCAGACCGAAACGGACTCGGCTAAGTGAAAGACGGTTTCATGCAGGGCGCTTTATATTTATGTAAGCATTGATTATTACAAATTTGGGGTTACTGCTCTAGGGTTTAGGGCCAAATATCCATATTAATCCTACTAGAAGAGGAGGTGCAAATCTTGGCATTTTTTTTAGTTCAGCGCTTGAGGTCTGCAAAGTTTTACCACCTCATTCAATATTTATTAATATTGGGCTTGTATGATTAGACTTCGTTCTGATACAACCAGGTTCTTCTGGTTTAAGCTCCAGCGTCCTAAATATAGGACAGTACTTGTATTACTTGGGTTGGGTAATTCTTGCGTTAAACACTAGATATGTCTTCATAAGAATGGCTTCTACACCCATACGTTTAGAACAGTGAGCATTTTGCTTCAGAATGCTTTTCATTGTTTAGCTGGATGGTTTATCATTTTTTCATCCAAAAGGTGTATATGCCTTCCACGAAATATTTGCAGTACATAAATCCACGGATCAGCCAGCGGAACGATGTAACGCATGTCCGTGCAGCTAAAAGAATTTCCAAAGAAATTAAAAAAAATCGTTTAGGAATTCTCGAAGGCCCTAGCACAATTTGCGAAGGAATTTCTGAAAGAAATTTCTAGAGGAAAATTGACTCTCCAAAGGAATTCCTGCAGAAATTTCCTAAGAATGTTTCCTGCAGGAATTTTCAAAGGTATTCCTGAATCAATTTCCGTAATTAGGCCGATACAAATATTAAAAAACAATTATGCCTCCCCCCTTCGGATTTTTTTGCCCAAAAATTATATTTTGAGGGGGCAACAACAAAAATTTTGGATGATTTTGAGGATTTTCAAAACATTCTTTAACAAATCCGAGGAGTTTTATTGATTTTTTACATTTTTATATTTATTTTTTATTATCCCCCCCCCCCTTGACCTTTCGGAGCCCAGTAGGACATAATTTAAATTAAATCCGTTCAATCAAAGTTAATTGCCTATTTCCGGGGATTAAACCACCCGACTTGGACGTTAATTTACAATGTTATGGAAACTCATATGTGAATATGTACGTTATGTGGAAGATATTGATTTGAAAAATGGATTGGAGGAAATCACTTTCCTTCGATGAGACTCGAACCCATGACCCACAGTACGCTAGACTGGTGCTTTAACCAACTAAGCTACGAAGGACCTCCGTCGGCCTTCGCAACCTAGCGGCTACTGAACGAGCTCGAGATTCCCAAATTGGACGCATAGTCAAATCACTCGCAATCCATTTCTCAAGCCAATACTTCCACATGTGTATTGTACACGTCCACATTAGAGGAGCGTGAGTATTTAGAATGTCTGGCGGCTATACACATTCTTCATCAGCAACGGTACTGATCAAGTGAGGTTGTGTAAGCATTTGCCAGTCGGTCGTGTGGACGTGTACAATACACATGTGGAAGTATTGGCTTGAGAAATGGATTGCGAGTGATTTGACTATGCGTCCAATTTGGGAATCTCGAGCTCGTTCAGTAGCCGCTAGGTTGCGAAGGCCGACGGAGGTCCTTCGTAGCTTAGTTGGTTAAAGCACCAGTCTAGCGTACTGTAGGGTCATGGGTTCGAGTCCCATCGAAGGGAAAGTGGTTACCTCCAATACATTTTTCAAATCAATATCTTCCACATAACGTACATATTCACATATGAGTTTCCATAACATTGTAAATTAAATTAAATATTTGTAACGGCCTTACTCTTGAAAGAATTTCCGAAGGATTTTCCAAAGGTATTTCCAAAAAAAATTCCAAATAAACTCGTAAAGGAATTTCCGAACGGAATTCCCAAATGAAATTCTAAAGGAGTTTCCAACATTCTTAAACTACTGCAAAAGTTTTATTGGACATTCCTTCAAGAATTCTTTAGAAATTTCCTTCAGGGATTTTTGCAGACAATCCCCCGGAAATTACTATGGATTTATATCCAGAGATTCCTTTGGGAATTACTCAAGATATTTCTTAGAAAATTCAATAAAACTGACTTAGGAATACCCTCCGAGATTCGTTTAGAAGAAATCTTTAGGGAATTTCTTTAAGAATGCCTTTGGAACTTCCTTTAAGAATTTCTTTGAAATAAATTTCTGGTATTCTTCCAGTAGTTTCTCAACAAAACCCATCGAATTTTGAATTCTTTCAAAATTTCCCTCAGGAATTTATTCAAGTAAAGAAAATTATTTTGAGCGTTTTAGTGGAATGTCTTCACTTGTCATAAGACGAGTTTGTACAATGCCATTGAATTCCACCACTTAATTGTAAATACAGATACTTATTTCGACCTCAACAGTAAGGCCGTCTTCAGTGTCTCGTACTTGACTCGACTTAGTCGACAAGTCGAATCAAGTACGAGACACTGAAGACGGCCTTACTGTTGAGGTCGAAATACGTATCTGTCAAGATACAATTAAGTGATGGAATTCAATGGGATTGTACAAACTCGTCTTATGACAAGTGTTTTATTCAAGATTTTTTCCGAAAATTATTTTATAAATTCCTTCGATTAGGTATACCTCTGGATTTTTTGAGCAATTCTCCTGAAATTTCTTTAGACATTCGGGTACTTTTAGAAATTACTTCGAAATTTCCTTTGAGCATTCATTCGAGAATATTTTCAAAAAATATTTAGAAACTCTTTTAGGAATCGTCATTGAAAGTTGCTGTTAGATATCCACAGTCTGTTGATGTTGTATATCTAAGCGAGCCCTGAGAGCCATAGTGTCACGGATAAAAATGTACAGTAACTTGTATGACATAACCCATTGAAATACAATAGATTGTGTGACAAACAATACAAACTATTGTACGCTTATTGTAAAATGTTCACGGTTGTAAAAGATCTTTATTGTACGTCCATTAAAATAACAATATATTTAAATGTTACCGATTCATTCTATTATATTTTTATTGTTCGCTTATGTTTAGTATTGCTCATCCAAAAACTAAACAAATTTTAAAAGTATTCGGTTTGGATGATCTGGAAATCCGTCTAATGTAATTGTATTAATATAATTTTGGAATATTTCATGGATTTATTATATTGATGAAATAACAATTGAAAACAATAAAATTACAATACATAGCTTTGCTTATTAATTGAATAAAAATGTTATACCGATTCTCAAGTATATATTTTCATATTGCAGGTCTAGGAATGTTATGCAATAAAAAATTTTATTCAAAAAAATGAAAGAGAACAAAAGCTTTTGCTTATCATTTTACTCGGAGAATGGCTGGATTCATTTGAGCGTGTACAGTTTTGTTTATAATTAGTCAAGGGCCTCATACGCCTGTCACTGGCGAACAAAGCTCGTGTACTCTGCATCGAAGCTTAGAACCGGTGTTAGGGCGCAATCGTTAATGTGAACTTTTTCATATTCGGTTAGTTACTGCAAATAAATTCTTTTTCGAGTCCCTAGAATCAAGCAGGTATCTCAAGCATACCACATCGTTATATTGCTGCACGATTGAGTGTTTAATTTTGATAAAATATCGAAAACAAAAGTGTGCATAAAAATTGCTTCGCCATAACAAAAAGGTGGTAGAGAATTAACACTGTTGTTTACAGTTTAGAACCAAATCCAGATGTCGCACATGTTGGGGTAGGGATTTAGTGCTCCACCTTCTCCCCCTGTAATTAGTGAAGAGATGAAAATAATGAAACTGTATGGTGCAGAAAGTGTCTTTTCCATTACAGTTTCTGCTGCTGGGCAAGCGGTAAATCACTATACGGCCATGGTAAGTATTTAAAGTGTTAGTGCGCGTTAGAGCATCATTACTGGGAGCGAGTATTTTGATCAGTGCTGTCATTTTAGATTAGTCACTCTTTTTCGCATCGGTCACTATTTTCGGTTATCATTTTGGTGGCTGCATTCCGTACCGGTGACGTTCGACGTTTGATAGTTCATCAAATAGCAAATTTGGTCATCTGTCAGCTGCGCTACTGTTTTAGCAGCGCGTTTAGTAGCGACCGGTAAAGTGTCAAGAAATGATACTGCGCTGACAAACGGTTTATACTCACCACCGGTAATCGTAATCTTAGGGTGCTGCCAGAGTAGACGCGAAGTGCGATGCGAAGCGTAGCGTCCATACGATTTGATAGCTCCTTATTTTTGATTGTTATTCCCTTGCGTACAATTTTCGTGCGGCGTCGCGTAGACGCGTCTACTCTGGCAGGCATCTTATACTACATACAAAAGTTCAATGTACATAATGAACGCAGTGGTTCATCCCGAACAAAAAATAAATAAAAATTTTATCTTCATAATACCTTATGACATACCTGGTAACATGTATCCTTGTTTCTTTACAGAAATGAAGCTTATGATAAATAAAATACTGCTGCTTGCTGTTCACTGATTCAAGATCGTTCAGTGGCTACCATTGGCCAATCTTACCAACGGGATATAATAAGAACTGATGCAGGTATTTTTTTCTTTTCTTCTCGACGTACTTCTAATAAAACTGACATTCTTTAATAATTTACATTTTTCACAGGTTTATGCACCCGTAGCCAAGTAACAGCAATGCGAGTTAAAATCAAGTTTTAACTGAATTAAAATTAATTTGAAAATAAAAAAAATGTAAAACAATTAATTATATTGTATTTTTATTGTAATATTGGAGTATAATGTATTCTAAATCCTGTTGAATTTCTATTGTAAAACAATAGAAACAGTAAATGAAAACATTTAAAACACAATGTTTTCTATTGTTTTGTTGATCGAAATCATCTCATTGAAGAACCGTAAAATCAATTGTTTTGCTCCAAATTTTGTATGGAAATTTTTCGATTTTTTTATTGTAAAGATACATAACAACCCCCCTTTTTAATTGTAAAAGTCCCATTTACCATTCATTTTATGGTGGAAAACCATTATTTCTCATGTGATTTTATTGTCAAAATTCCATTATATTCAATGGTAAAAATAATGTTTTAAATGGTGTTGTAACAATAAAATTTAAGATATTTTATTAATATTTTTTATCCGGGGTGTAAAGTGCTCGATAACAAACAATGTGGGCTCGCTTGACTGTGAATATACAACATGATGATTTGGCCAACCAAGCATACGAAAGATATTCAATTTGAAAAAAAAGAAGTAACCTCGGTGGAGGTTGGTACTCGGATTCTAATGAATTTTCCGCAAACGCGACCCTTCAGTGGTCTTGTTGTGTAGGGATTATCACGCCTATCTAGAGAGTAGGATGTTGAGGGTTCGAGTTCCTCCAAGAACATGTGTATTCTTTTTCGTTAAATTAGTATCAATATGTCCATTTCGGGAACATGTGCTGTGCATATGCGTAGCCAAGTTATTTAACAAAAAATCATCTAGGTCAAGTTTCATGAATTTATCCAAAAGTTCGTTGGGAAAATCCTCCAGACATTTTTGTTCTCGTAAAAAAAAACCCAGGAATTAATTTGGTTAGTCATCCACAATTTTCTCCAGTGCTTCATTACAGAATTCATCTCCGCAACTTCGATGTCGTAGCGCTGTAGGAAATCTGCTGGACAGGACAGAAAGTGTGGAAAAGCGGGCATCGAGCGGCTACCTTCTAGCAAAGCTGTGGCACCACCAACGAGCTGGGAACCGGCTTCATAGTGCTGGGAAAGATGCGCCAACGCGTGATAGGGTGGCAACCAATCAACGCAAGGATGTGCAAGCTGAGGATAAAAGGCCGTTTCTTCAACTATAGCATCATCAACGTGCACTGCCCACACGAAGGGAGATCCGACGACGAGAAAGAAGCGTTCTATGCACAGCTGGAGCAGACATACGATGGATGCCCACTGCGGGACGTCAAAATCGTCATCGGTGACATGAACGCTCAAGTAGGAAGGGAGGAAATGTATAGACCGGTCATCGGACCGGATAGTCTGCATACCGTATCGAACGACAACGGCCAACGATGCATAAACTTTGCAGCCTCCCTCGGAATGGTAGTCCGAAGCACTTTCTTCCCCCGCAAGAATATCCACAAGGCCACATGGAAATCACCTCATCAAGTAACGGAAAACCAAATCGACCACGTTCTAATCGACGGTAAATTCTTCTCCGACATCACGAACGTACGCACTTACCGCAGTGCGAATATTGAATCCGACCACTACCTCGTTGCAGTATGTCTGCGCTCAAAACTATCGACGGTGATCAACACGCGTCGGAGTCGTCCGCCGCGGCTAAACATTGGGCGGCTACAAGACGGTAGACTAGCCCAAGACTGCGCGCAGCAGCTGGAAGTGGCACTCCCAACGGAAGAGCAGCTTGGCGCAGCATCTCTTGAAGATGGCTGGAGAGATATTCGATCCGCCATTGGAAGCACCGCAACCGCTGCACTAGGCACGGTGGCTCCGGATCAGAGGAACGACTGGTATGACGGCGAATGTGAGCAGTTAGTTGAGGAGAAGAATGCAGCATGGGTGAGATTGCTGCAACACCGCACGAGGGCGAACGAGGCACGATACAAACGGGCGCGGAACAGACAAAACTCGATCTTCCGGAGGAAAAAGCGCCAGCAGGAAGATCGAGACCGTGAGGAGACGGAGGAACTGTACCGCGCTAATAACGCACGAAAGTTCTATGAGAAGTTGAACCGTTCACGTAAGGGCCATGTGCCACAGCCCAATATGTGTAAGGACATAAACGGGAACCTTCTTACAAACGAGCGTGAGGTGATCCAAAGGTGGCGGCAGCACTACGAAGAGCACCTGGATGGCGATATGGCAGACAACGGTGGCGGTATGGTAATGAACCTAGGAGCACGCGCGTAGGACATGCGACTTCCGGCTCCGAATCTCCAGGAAATCCAAGAGGAGATCGGCCGACTGAAAAACAACAAAGCCCTGGAGTTGACCAACTACCAGGAGAGCTGTTTAAACACGGTGGTGAGGCACTGGCTAGAGCGCTGCACTGGGTGATTACCAAGGTTTAGGAGGATGAGGTTCTGCCGCAGGAGTGGATGGAAGGTGTCGTGTGTCCCATCTACAAAAAGGGCGATAAGCTGGATTGTAGCAACTACCGCGGAATCACATTGCTGAACGCCGCCTACAAGGTACTCTCCCAAATTTTATGTCGCCGACTAACACCAATTGCAAGGGAGTTCGTGGGGCAGTACCAGGCGGGATTTATGGGTGAACGCTCTACCACAGATCAGGTGTTCGCCATACGTCAGGTATTGCAGAAATGTTGCGAATACAACGTGCTAACACATCATCTATTTATCGACTTCAAAGCCGCATATGATACAATCGATCGGGACCAGCTATGGCAGCTAATGCACGAAAACGGATTTCCGGATAAACTGATACGGTTGATCAAGGCGACGATGGATCGGGTGATGTGCGTAGTTCGAGTTTCAGGGGCATTCTCGAGTCCCTTCGAAACGCGTAGAGGGTTACGGCAAGGTAATGGTCTTTCGTGTCTGCTATTCAAAATCGCTTTGGAGGGAGTAATACGAAGGGCAGGGATTGACACGAGTGGTACGATTTTCACGAAGTCCATCTAGTTATTTGGTTTCGCCGACGACATTAATATCATGGCACGTAACTTTGAGAGGATGGAGGAAGCCTACATCAGGATTGGACTCAAGAGAGGTCAATGTAAGCCACCCACCACGAGTTTCTATCGGTGGTGACGAAATCGAGGTGGTTGAAGAATTCATGTACTTGGGCTCACTGGTGACCGCCGATAACGATACCAGCAGAGAAATTCGGAGGCGCATAGTGGCTGGAAATCGTACGTACTTTGGACTCCGTAAGACGCTCCGATCGAATAGAGTTCGCCGCCGTACCAAACTGACTATCTACAAAACGCTTATAAGACCGGTAGTTCTCTACGGACACGAGACCTGGACGATGCTCGTAGAGGACCAGCACTGGGCACTGGGAGTTTTTGAAAGGAAAATTTTACGTACCATCTATGGTGGGGTGCAGATGGCGGACGGTACGTGGAGGAGGCGAATGAACCACGAGTTGCATCAGCTGTTGGGAGAACCATCCATCGTTCACACCGCGAAAATCGGAAGACTGCGGTAGGCACGTAGCCAGAATGTCGGACAGTAATCCGGTGGAAATGGTTCTCGACAACGATCCGACGGGAACAAGAAGGCGAGGTGCACAGCGGGCAAGGTGGATCGATCAGGTGGAGGACGATTTGCGGACCCTCCTGAATGGAGAAGACTTTTATGTGCAGCACAGGCCACTCCGGCCTTAGTCTGATAATAAAAAAAATTCATTACAGAATTCCTCAAGGAATTTCTTCAAAAATCCACTGCACTAGAATAAAAACTAAAAATTTCAAAGGTAGTCTTTTGAAAATTCCTTCAATTTTTTTCAACCATCTCTTTTAGTCTTTTGAAAATTCCTTCAATTTTTTTCAACCATCTCTTTTTGAAAATCATCCTTTCATAAATTCCTCCAGATATTTCATTAGAAATTCCATTCGCGCAATTCCTCCTGAATTTTCTTCAGGAATTTCCGAACTAATTTCTCAAGGAATATCCGAAGGAACTCCTTAACAGTGATAGGATATGTAAAAAAAAGTCATGGGATTGCTTTTTTTATACATCTTTATCTTCGAATCAACATCGAAATGACATTTCCCGTCACTGCTACTGAAGGAATTTCAGACATTCTTGAATTTCTCAGTTCATTCCTCCATGAATTCTTTCTGAATTGCCTCCAGGGATTCTTTCGGAAAAAAAATCCCAGGAAATTATTATGGAGATAGATTCAGAAACTCTTTTGGAAATGCATCAAGATATTCTTCGAAAATTCAAAAAAGGAATTCCAAAAATACCTTCAGGATTTTTCCAATGAATTTCTTTAAAAAAATCAAAAATTCCTCCAGACATTTTTTCGACAGTTCCTTAACGATATCTCTTAATAATTTCTTCGGAAATCATTGGCAATTATTTTGGAAATATGATCTTCAGAAATACCTACGGAAATTGATTCAGGAAAACTTCCGAAGTTACTTTAAGAGTTCTATTGGAATTTTCATTTGAAATTTACGTTAGAAACTTTTACGATTTTTTTTATTATTTCCTACCCAAGCAACCAAAAGTTCGGATAAGATGGGATGTTTTGGCTTAATCAGCTCGCATTTTTAATAACTATTTGTATAGTGGGAGCGCAGAAGTGAACGTTAAAGTCCCGTTAAGGGGCTTGGAACTCAATGTGAACCAAGAGTGAACTAATTGGTTCGGTTAGGAACAAATTTGAGTAAAATCTGAACTTTTGGTTGCTTGGGTATTTCATTCTTTAATAAATTTTCGTAAAAAATCTTCTAGCAAAATTTTAGGAATAATTCCTGTAGGAATTTCGGAAGGAATTTTGTATGGTTGAACTAAAAGGATTTCCGAAGGAATTTCCGGAGAAATTTGAAAAAAGGACTTTCCAGAGAGTTTTCCGATGGAATTTCTAGACGAATGTCAAAATGAATTCCTGGCATAATTTTCAAAATTATTTGAGTGAATTACTGAAGAAGTTGTCAGAAGAATTTCTGAAGGATTGCTAAAATATATTCCGACGAAATTCCTAAATCAATTTCTGTAGGTATTCCTAAAGCAATTTTCGAATGATTTTCCTTAGGTATTTTTGAAAAAAAATTCAAAGGAATTTCCCAACGAGATTCTAAAAGAATTTCTGTGGTAAGGTGTGGTAATGCATCCCAAAGTTAATTGCCTACATTTCTGCGGTTAAAAGCTGATGATTGATGATAGAATTTGTAAATATGACGCACAGACAAACATTTGCTCAGTTTTTTGAGCTGAGTCGATTGGTATATAATACTATCTCAGCCTTCTATTGCATTGACTCCAAACGTCGTTAAGGAATTTCCGAAGAAATTTTCAAAGTTTTCTTAGAATCCCATTTTTAAATTTTAAAGCAATATCTTGAAGAACTTCCAAAAAAGCTTATGCATTTCGGAGAATTTTCTGAAGAAATCCTTGGAAGATATTCCGAAAGAATTCTTGGAGAAATATCCAAAGAAATTCTTGGAGCAATTGAGGAATGTCAGAAATTCCTTCAGGAGTTCCGTTGGGAATTCGTTCGGAAATTACTAAGGAAGTTCTTGAATTTATTTCTGTCCTAAAATGTTGGGATGAATTCTTGGAGGATATTCCGGAGAAATTTGCGAGGGAATGGAGTTTACGATGGTATTCGATGGGATTCCTAAAATAATTTTGTTCATGTAGTGTTCATGTAGGAATTTCTGGAATTATTAATGAAATTTTCTAGAAAAGCCCTGGAGGTATTCCCTAAACAGGATTTTAAAAAAATATGAAAAATGTCAGAAATTAAGAATTCTGGACAGTAGTTAAACTCGGTTTTGACGCGATTGCAGTCTATCTATTATCATACCTCTTCGGGTATCCTAAGGATTTCCAGAAATTAGATGTTTTTGGAAAAGCTTTCAAAAGAATTTTTAGAGTTTTTTAATTACATTACTAAGCAATTTATAAACGATAAAATGCAAATAAAATTGTCTAATATTTGAGACTGTTTTACATTTTTTGACATTTGACATTTATTTATTAATTTATCGCTTAACTGATTCACCCCTCCAATTATAGTTCTTACTAACACCTAACCTAACACCTAACACCGAACGCCTAACATGCTGGTGTCCTACCATTACCAGAACTCTGGCGTCGCCAGTGCATATCTGTTTTATAGTATGGTCAGGATGCATCTTCTAATACCTAGCTAGCTAGCTTTGACTGACTACACATATCTATGGTTGTTACTCCGTGATTGACCAGAATCAGTTAAATTGCACAAGGAATCAACTGAATGATCAACTGGGATAGTTTAGGCATTCTGAGTGTGCAAGTTTCAGTAGCTCAAATGTTCAAATGATCAAAAATGGCGCCGGCCACATCCTTGTAGTCAGTTAGAAAGAGGGAAGGAATGTTTGTAGATGGTTTTTGCTATTTGAAGACCGTGTTTACCTCTGCGTCTCCACAAAAACCACAGGAAGGATGATCAGTTAGTCTGCAGCTATCGTTGGATCTGGATTCACTCTGATAAGCGATATGACCGTGCCATTCTCTTTACACAATGATTTTAACCAACCATGACTCGACCGCATAAAGCAGAACAATTTAACTACCTGCACAACGAGCAGGAACACGATCAAACGCATATCAATTGATTTACTTTTCGACCGCACAAAGTATAACGATACCAGATCTTTCGACGTGTCTATGAACCGAGCATGGACACTACACACTATGCATGCCCTGGGGCATATGCAAACTGTGGAGGATCGCGTTTTGGACGACCGAACAGACGCGCAGCATTCTGTACTTACTCGCGACGAATAGCACACGCACTCGATGGCTACCCGGATAAAAAATATTATTAAAATATCATAAATTTTACTGTTACATCACCAAATAAAACATAGTATTATACTGCAAGCTATATAAGATAGAACTTGTTTCGACCGGAGCAAAGTGCAACACATGCGCATGAGCCACCGAACACAAGATAGATATTTTATTATTTTCCCGACGACTAAAACACACATTGCACTTACTTTCTCGATGGCTACTGCAAACTCATGGTCAGGATGCATCTTCTAATTCAACTAAAACTAAAACCTGTTCGTTAGTCAGACCCCTCGGGAGCTTCCTTTTAAATTAACATCCTAAGGGGTGTTGAATTCGCCTCTTGTTTGGAGTGGTTCGACGTCACCTTAAGCTTTAAGGTGATCGGTTTCTCCAGGAATCCCTGCGAATGATTTTCCAGGAATTCGTTGGGAAGTTCCAGAAATTCCTCTGGAAATTCCTCCAAGAATTTGTTGGAAATTCCCAACCTTAAGGTTCTCCAGAAATTCTTCTACAATTTTCTTCATGAATTTCTCCGGAAGTTCCTCAGAAAATTTCTCCGAAAGTGTCTTTGAGAATTTATTGTTATGTTCCCCCAGTAATTCCTCGGGAAGATCCTCCAGGAATTCCTCGATTAGATCCTTCCTTAACCAATTCCATGGGAAGAAATTCCTCCAGGAATACTATTAAAATCTCCTCCGGAAGCTCCATAAACGCCTCCGAAAGTATCTTCTGGAATTCATTGAGAAGTTCCTCCAGGGGTTTCTCCAGAAGTTCCTCCAGAAATTGCACCCCAAGTTTCTCTATGAATTTCATCGGAAATTACTGAAACAACTGCTCCGAATTATCTTCAAAAAATCCCCTGATATCAACAAATTCCACCAGGGCTTTCTCACGAATTTCTCCATACATTTATCTGAGATTTTTTCTTAGATACTCCTACAAATTCCAACAGAATACCTTTAAGAAATTCCTTAGAAGTTCCTTGAGGAATCCTCCAAAGAAGTCTTCATAAATATCTTCGAAAATTTCCAGAAATTACCTCACATAAAAGTTCTCTAAATCCACTTCTCATGGAAGCCCGGGACTTCTTCTAGATTTTTTTTTCAGGAAATCTTCCAGAAAATCTTATGCAAATTCTATTGCGATTTTTGTCAGGAAAACATACACGCATTCCTTTATAAATTCTTCCTAAAATTCTTTTAGAAATTAACCCGGAAATTCCTCCGGGTATTTCTTCCTAAATTTCTCCAAAAAATCCCTAGGAAAATCGTTTAGAAATTCTTTGAAAATCCCTTCAGAAATTCCCTAGAGCATTCTCAAACAAATTCCTCCAGTTATTCCTCCAGAAATTTCCAAAAACTCCTACGGAAATTCTTCCAAAAATCCACCCAGAAATTCGGCTGGAAATTATTAACGAAATTATCCACATAATCATATTTGAACTTTTTAATAAATTCGTGCTCAACATCTATTAAAAATTTCTCCAGCTACTTCCCCCAAAATTTCGCCAATAAAACACCTAGAAACCCTTCAAAAAATTTCGGCAAATTCCTCAAGTGATTCCCCTGGAATATTCTCCTGTTTTATCTTCCAATTCATCTTCATAAATTCATCCCGAAATTTCCACGGAAATTACCCAAAACAAAATTCCACAAATCCCTCCATGAATTCTTCAGGACATTTTTGCGGAAACTCGTTTTGGAATCTTTCCAGAAATTCCTCAAGGTATTCACCAGAAAACTCCTGTAGGAACTTTTCCCGCTTTCAGACAGAACTTACGATGGAAATAAACTGAAGGAGTTTCTGAAACATTTCATGAAACAATTTCTGGGATATTTCTTGAAGCAATTCTTGAACAAATACGCAAGTAAATGTCTGGTTTGTATCACTGGAGGAATTTTTTGATAAATTCTTGCTTTAGGAGCAAATCCTTGAATTCCTGTATAACATTTTTAGAAGAATAAAATGGAGTTGGATTTTTTTTGCAGTTGGTTAATTTATTAGACTAAGTTGTGCATTAAAAACTCTACGAATCAAATAATTATAATTTTATTCATTTTTATATTTTTTAAATTATAATTATAAAATATAAAATACGATATCCGCACATACTTGGGTTGCGGGTTTGCTACAGAAGCAGAATTTGATCTGTACCCGAGCACGAGAAATTAACTCAATAATACGTCATTCTGTTATTGATACCATACCCTGTTATGAACTAGCCTTGCATAAGAGATAAAATACCAAAAAATAATACCAAAAATTAATATACACAATACTTCAGGCATAACATATTTTGTTATTACAATACCAAACGCATCACAAATTATTATTCGTTTGGTATTGAAGTACCTAAGGCCGGTCCCAATGCTAAAGTTGCAGTTTCAGTTTGGTACTGCTTGATGTTATAAAATTTATAGCTGTCAAAATAAAACTACAACTTGATGCCCGCAACGCACAGTTGTAAACAAAATAAAACTTGGGTTTATTTTTCCAAAAATCCAAAACAAAACAAACTAACATTTTTCGCGGTAGTTTTTACCTCGCATACGAACAATAAGGAGTTTGTCTATCATCTAACACACACAAACACTATTAAATGAATTTGAAACTCAGTTTCATTCCAGTTTCAAATCAGCTCATATTTACAACAAACCAGTCGAGCAGTTGTAAATCAGTTTCAAAAAGTGCTCGAAAAATAAAATTACAACTCTGCGTTGCAAACTGGTAGTTTCAGTTTCAGTTTGATTTCCAAACACGCCATACAAAACCCAACAGCATTGCGACCGGCCTAAGCATGTTATGCCTAATGTGTTTTGCATATTAATTTTTGGTGTTTTACTAGCAAAGCTATAGTTCAAACCATTTTCTGTTATCGAGGTCGTCACTTCTGCTCGGGTAGCCTGAACCGGAAAGTTGAGGCCGTCGCTGACTGACGTCGCCGGTGGATGAGACATTGCTTCCTTTATCGCAGTAGCCACCTCTTCCAGAATCACGTCATGTTTTTTCCGACGAGTTTGGAAAAAGGTGAAGGCATGAGACAACGGACAAGACACATAACACCCAGTGGACCAGTGGAGAATTTTTCGTCGCTAACCTCACGGGCACGAAGTCCACACCGCACACCTTAAGGTAATTATACAACAAAGCCACAAATCAGCCATCTTGGAAACCACCTGCTATTTCCAGTCACGAGTTGAGAGCACCATAAGTGCCCAAAAAAACAATGTGAACGGCAATACGGCAATGAGTTTGCGTATTACAATCAAACAATGGCAAATCATTTGTTTATTTGTGCTGAACAATCGACTTTAATTTCACCACTGTGTAGAACATAAACGTCATATTCAGGCTTTTGAATTTGGGAATAGAAAAACATGTAGCGTGTGGCTTCTAGGCCGGTCCCAATGCTGAAGTTGCAGTTTCAGTTTGGTACCGCTTGATGTTATAAAATTTATAACTGTCAAAATAGAACTACAACTTGGTGCCCGCAACGCAGAGTTGTAAACGAAATGCAACTTGGTTTTATTTTTTCATAAAACAAAAATAAAACAAACTAACATTTTTCGCGGTAGTTTTTACCTTGCATACGAACAACAATGAGTTTGTCCATCATCTCAAACAAACAAACACAATTAAATAAATTTGAAACTCAGTTTCATTCAAGTTTCAAATCAGGTTTTATTTGCAACAAACCAGTCGAGCAGTTGCAAATCAGTTTCAAAAAGTGCTCGAAAAATAAAACTGCAACTCTGCGTTGCGAACTGCTAGTTTCAGTTCTAGTTTGATTTCCAAACACGCCATACAAAACCCAACAGCATTGCGACCGGCCTAAGGCCGGTCCCAATGCTGAAGTTGCAGTTTCAGTTTGGTACTGCTTGATGTTATAAAATTTATAACTGTCAAAATAGAGCTACAACTTGGTGCCCGCAACGCAGAGTTGTAAACGAAATGCAACTTGGTTTTATTTTTTCATAAAACAAAAAATAAAACAAACTAACATTTTTCGCGGTAGTTTTTACTCCGCATACGAACAACAATGAGTTTGTCCATCATCTCAAACAAACAAACACAATTAAATAAATTTGAAACTCAGTTTCATCCAAGTTTCAAATTAGGTTTTATTTGCAACAAACCAGTCGAGCAGTTGCAAATCAGTTTCAAAAAGTGCTCGAAAAATAAAACTGCAACTCTGCGTTGCGAACTGCTAGTTTCAGTTCTAGTTTGATTTCCAAACACGCCATACAAAACCCAACAGCATTGTGACCGGCCTAAGGCCCGTAGTTTTGAGTTAGAGATTCTATATTGGAACTCGAATCCACAAGTTCGTATTATGTTATTATATTAGTAAAGAATTCTTTCGCTTTTATACGGAAAAATAGACTATCGTGCAATATTTTCAAAATGTCCAAACGTACTCACCTGTCCAATTTGGTGTGGCAATATTTTTGGCAATATCCAAGATTGCACCTGTTTGTAAATTGTGAAAAATTATTTTAACATTGTGTTGTGCTATCTGGCAACCGGAAATTCTTCGTCTATCTGTCGCGTCAGGTTCACACCGTTCGTCATTCGACAGTTTTCGGGCTACATCGCAGGCTGAACATGTGGATATGTTGGCTGTGTCTATCCACCGACTCCTTCAGTACAAACGTACCAACCATCAACAGCACCCACAACAGCCACGATGTTCATGCAACGAAAAAGCGCGCGCTTCGACAGTTTGCGCGCCCACTTCAAACAGATGATTCTGTTTTCTGTTTTGGAGTCCCATGGTAAAACTTCGTTTCTTATTCGGCCTTTTACCAAGTTGGTTGGTGGGTGAAAGAAGAACTCGCTCATGCGCACTGTTAATTCTTGAGGTTATCGCAAAGGGCCAAGACGTTCATATTTCCATAAGGTTGTGATCAAATTCATAAATCAAATGAACTATGGAAAGATTTATTATATATTTAGTATTATATCATTAATTTATGAAGCAGTTATAATTTCGTCCCACAGCATACAATTTGCAGATTGATATGGAACAAATTCATAACATACGAAGGTTAGGGATCGACAAAAGTGGTACGATTTTCACTAAGTTTGTCCAGTTATTTGGTTTCGCCGACGGCATAGAAATTATGGCACGGAACTTTTAGAATATGGAGGAAATCTATATCAAACTGAACAGCGAAGCTAACCAGTTTGGACTAGTAATCAACGCGTCAGAGACAAAGTACATGGTAGGAAGAGGCTCAAGAGATGACAATGTGAGCCACCCTCGAGTTTGTATCGGTGGTGGCGAAATCGAGGTGATCGAGAAATTCGTGTGATTGGGCTCACTGGTGACTGCCGAAAATGATACCAGCAGAGAAATTCGGAAACGCATCGTGTCTGGAAAGCGTACATACACTGGATTCTGTTTTTACACGATTTACATTTTCTCAATTTTCCACTCATCCTAAATGTTTAACGTATATTCATTATCATGTGATTTTTCTTTGAATTATTCTGGATTTTTTGACACATGTTGCGAAGAGTTTGGTGGCAAATTGAAGTCACACGATCAAAAACACGAGCGAAAAAAAATCGTGTAAAAACAAAATCCTGAGAACTTTGAAATCCGCAAGACATATGCGGACATATGTAGCTCTTTGTAGAGGTTTAACAGAGCCCACGGCCTAACTCGCAGAGGTTGCGGGGAGGAATCGTAAAAGCCTCTGAAGAAAGGAAGAAGGACGAAGAAATGAAAAAGGAATAAAAGAAGAAGGAGAAAGATTGAAGGAAAAAGGAAGAAGGAGGGAGGAAGAAGGAAGTAAAAGAAGGAAGAAGGACGAATAAAAAAAGAAGAAGTTCCCTGTTCTCAGTTCTCAGCTCACTTTTGTTTTTCCACTTTTCACTTCTCACCTCTCTTTTCCTACTTCTCATTACTCACTTCCCATTTCTCACTTTTCACTATTCATAATCTGAGGTCATTTTTTTTTTTACTATTCGGCCAAGCGGCATTTGGCCAAATGGCCTGCCACCGTGTAAGCAATATCATTTCATTGGAGCAAGTTGGCACCACGGAGAACATATAAAAACTCTTACTATAAGAAATAATTGATGTGTTTCTTCTCGGCCAGCAGGTTGGGAAAGATCCATTAATTACGTAAGGCAAAAATTGGGCATTTTCAACCACCCTCCCCCTATGTCACATTTTTTGTATGAAACATCTGAAAATTTTGTATGGGTCGTCACACTTTGATCACCACCCCTCCCCCCTGAGCGTTACGTAGTTTGTGGACGTTCCCTTGACGAATTAACCAAGAGTGAAGATGTCTCAAAACCAGGGATTTAATACAAAAGAGAATGAACAAGTCCCTCACTTATCATCTTTGCATACATAAACGATATATAGGATAACGCGAGAGATTTTTTCCGCAAGCTGTCATGATAAAGAACTGATTCGGGAGGCTATACCTCGTGATAAATTTCTTTTAACAAGCTCCAAACGTGGGAAACACTGGTTCTGATGATGCATTTCAGCTTGTTCTATATAGTACAGCGTGGGTCACTTAACCATCTCCCAGGCTACGCCGGTAGAGGACGGCCCATGGCTTGTGAAGGCGATGAACCGCAAACGCGACGGGCTTTCGGCCTTCGAGGTGGCGACGGAACAGCTGGACGCCATCATCGACTTTGCGTCATCGAAGCATACTATCAGTAAGGACCTCAAGAGGAGCTTGCTGAAACTTCGAAAGTCGATGCTGGACGCCAAGCTGGAGAAGGCGGTCGGGACGGCCAAGTGTAAACCCGTGAAATCCGTGGAGTCGAGGTCTACCCAGACTGAGGCCCAAGGATTCGCGGACTCGGGCAAGGTCGAATCGACCGAGGGCGTGCCAGCGAAGACGGTGGTGCCAAAGTCTACCCAGACTGAGGCTCAAGTCACAGAGAAACAGACGTCTCACTTAGAACAAATTGTAATCAAAATCATCGTCACGAAAACATTGTCGCCCAATGCTAAAATCCCGGTGAGTGGCCAAGCGGCAACCAGATGGCGGTAGTGTGCAAACGTCAAACACAAGCAAAATCGATGAAAGCGCCATCGGTGGCCGATTGACCACCTACAAAAAGTTAAATACAGTCGGAATTCGCTGGTTGGGATTTTAATACTTGGGTCACTTTTTAGTTGGGCCTCCGCTGGTTGGGTCATGGCCCAACTAAAAAGCAATCGTACGTCAAAATTCAATGTAAACACGGAAAACGGGACTGGGCGTCACTGGACATCATTTGTGATGTTCAAGTCGAAATACACGTGTTCAAATGGCTGTCAGTTGGCCCAACTAAAAAACCGGATTCGTTAGTTGGACCGAGGTCGTGGCTCAACCAGCGAATCGCGACTGCAAACCGTTAAAAAGGTGTACGATGGAACATATGTTGAGTGAGACGTCTGTTTCTCTGTGCTCAAGTATTTGCGGGCACGTCGGGGGTGAATGCTCCAACGGATCAGACACAAAAACAGGGGAGACAGTCTCTAGGGGATGAGCTCCCTGGGGGCCGCTCCAAAACGCGGAGGGTTACTACCCCGAACAAGGGTAGTGGGGCTGGGAAGCTGAATCCCGGCCAGGTGCCTCCAAAACCGGGGAAGGAAGGACCTGGAAAAGTCCGTCCACCCAGAAAGACGGTGGTAAGGGGTTCGCGGGCAGCAGGGACTATGTCCAAGGGCTTGACGATCCCTCCCCAGGCCATCTGCGAGTTGTGGGGCTTGCCTAGGATGTGGTGGGGTTTGACAGTGGGCCCTGTTAAACCTCTATAAAAAGCTGCATGTATCCGCAAGTAGGCCCCACCAAAGCGACCGTGTGCCGCTCAAAGCGCACAAGCCCAAGTCCTGGTGTTAGGTGGGACGCTAAACAGCCCTGACACGACGGCCCTCCGACGAGACAGGAGGTTTGCGCTGGCCCAATAAGCCGCCTAGAAAACCAATCATTACGAACAATATAAGAGATAATGCGACTCGATATAATCGGCAAAGACCTAGGCGACGAATACAGGATCACGATTGGAAGCTTGGAACATGGAATTGCAAGTCGCTAGGTTTCGCAGGTTGCGACAGGATGATCTACGATGAATTACAACCCGCAACTTCGACGTCGTGGCGCTGCAGGAGATTTGCTGGACAGGACAGAAAGTGTGGAAAAGCGGGCATCGAGCGGCTACCTTCTACCAAAGCTGTGGCACCACCAACGAGCTGGGAACCGGCTTCATAGTGCTGGGTAAGATGCGCCAACGCGTGATTGGGTGGCAGCCAATCAACGCAAGGATGTGCAAGCTGAGGATTAAAGGCCGTTTCTTCAACTATAGCATCATCAACGTGCACTGCCCACACGAAGGGAGACCCGACGACGAGAAAGAAGCGTTCCACGCACAGCTGGAGCAGACATATGATGGATGCCCACTGCGGGACGTCAAAATCGTCATCGGTGACATGAACGCACAGGTAGGAAGGGAGGAAATGTATAGACCGGTCATCGGACCGGATAGTCTGCACACCGTATCGAATGACAACGGCCAACGATGCATAAACTTCGCAGCCTCCCGCGGAATGGTAGTCCGAAGCACCTTCTTTCCCCGCAAAAATATCCACAAGGCCACATGGAGATCACCTAACCAAGAAACGGAAAACCAAATCGACCACGTTCTAATCGACGGTAAATTCTTCTCCGACATCACGAATGTCCGCACTTACCGCAGTGCGAATATTGAATCCGACCACTACCTCGTTGCAGTATGCCTGCGCTCAAAACTCTCGACGGTGTACAACACGCGTCGAAGTCGGACGCCGCGGCTTAACATTGGGCGGCTACAAGATGGTAGACTAGCCCAAGAATACGCGCAGCAGCTGGAAGTGGCACTTCCAACGGAAGAGCAGCTAGGCGCAGCGTCTCTTGAAGATGGCTGGAGAGATATTCGATCCGCCATTGGTAGCACCGCAACCGCTGCACTTGGCACGGTGCCCCGGATCAGAGAAACGACTGGTATGACGGCGAATGTGAGCAGTTAGTGGAAGAGAAGAATGCAGCATGGGCGAGATTGCTGCAACACCGCACGAGGGCGAACGAGGCACGATATAAACAGGCGCGGAACAGACAAAACTCGATTTTCCGGAGGAAAAGCGCCAGCAGGAAGATCGAGACCGTGAAGAAACGGAGCAACTGTACCGCGCTAATAACACACGAAAGTTCTATGAGAAGTTAAACCGTTCACGTAAGGGCCACGTGCCACAGCCTGATATGTGTAAGGACATAAACGGGAACCTTCTTACGAACGAGCGTGAGGTGATCCAAAGGTGGCGGCAGCACTACGAAGAACACCTGAATGGCGATGTGGCAGACGAAGATGGCGGTATGGTGATGGACCTGGGAGAACGCGCGCAGGACATAATTCTACCGGCTCCGGATCTCCAGGAAATCCAGGAGGAGATTGGCCGGCTGAAGAACAACAAAGCCCTGGGGTTGACCAACTACCAGGAGAGCTATTTAAACACGGTGGTGAGGCACTGGCTAGAGCGCTGCACTGGGTCATTACCAAGATTTGGGAGGAAGAAGTTTTGCCGCAGGAGTGGATGGAAGGTGTCGTGTGTCCCATCTACAAAAGGGCGATAAGCTGGATTGTAGCAACTACCGCGCAATCACATTGCTGAACGCCGCCTACAAGGTACTCTCCCAAATTTTATGCCGTCGACTAGCACCAACTGCAAGGGAGTTCGTGGGGCAGTACCAGGCGGGTTTTATGGGCGAACGCTCCACCACGGACCAGGTGTTCGCCATTCGCCAAGTACTGCAGAAATGCCGCGAATACAACGTGCCAACACATCATCTATTCATCGACTTCAAAGCCGCATATGATACAATCGATCGGGACCAGCTATGGCAGCTAATGCACGAACACGGTTTTCCGGATAAACTGACACGGTTGATCAAAGCGACGATGGATCGGGTGATGTGCGTAGTTCGAGTTTCAGGGGCATTCTCGAGTCCCTTCGAAACCCGCAGAGGGTTACGGCAAGGTGATGGTCTTTCGTGTTTGCTATTCAACATCGCTTTGGAAGGGTAATACGAAGAGCAGGGATTAACACGAGTGGTACAATTTTCAATAAGTCCGTCCAGCTATTTGGTTTCGCCGACGACATAGATATTATGGCACGAAACTTTGAGAAGATGGAGGAAGCCTACATCAGACTGAAGAGGGAAGCTAAGCGGATCGGACTAGTCATCAACACGTCGAAGACGAAGTACATGATAGGAAGAGGTTCAAGACAATGTGAGCCACCCACCGCGAGTTTGCATCGGTGGTGACGAAATCGAGGTGGTAGAAGAATTTGTGTACTTGGGCTCACTGGTGACTGCCGAAAATGACACCAGCAGAGAAATTCGGAGACGCATAGTGGCTGGAAATCGTACGTACTTTGGACTCCGCAAGACGCTCCGATCGAATAGAGTTCGCCGCCGTACCAAACTGACAATCTACAAAACGCTCATTAGACCGGTAGTCCTCTACGGACACGAGACCTGGACGATGCTCGTGGAGGACCAACGCGCACTTGGAGTTTTCGAAAGGAAAGTGCTGCGTACCATCTATGGTGGGGTGCAGATGGCGGACGGTACGTGGAGGAGGCGAATGAACCACGAATTGCATCAGCTGTTGGGAGAACCATCCATCGTTCACACCGCGAAAATCGGACGACTGCGATGGGCCGGGCACGTAGCCAGAATGTCGGACAGTAGCCCGGTGAAAATGGTTCTCGACAACGATCCGACGGGCACAAGAAGGCGAGGTGCGCAGCGGGCAAGGTGGATCGATCAGGTGGAAGATGACTTGCGGACCCTCCGTAGACTGCGTGGTTGGCGACGTGTAGCCATGGACCGAGCCGAATGGAGAAGACTCTTATATACCGCACAGGCCACTTCGGCCTTAGTCTGAATAAATAAATAATAATAAGGGGTTACGGCAGGCTGAAAGCTCTCAGCTGCACCAAAACCAGGGAAATAGAGGGGGATGACGCCTTCTGGACCCTGGTCAAGAACAAGAGGAAACCGAAGACGCCAAGGGCCAAAAAGAAGGCCCAGGCGAATGAGGGTAGCAAGAAGTCTAGGGTAGGCGCCAATCGCTCCAGGGGTGATGCCCTAGTCATCAAAACGGACGAGGCTAAGTACTCGGACGTCTTGAAGGCGATGAGGAGTGACGTCATGCTCGGAGCACTCAGCGCCGACGTACGTCGAATAAGACGTACCCGGATGGGCGAGATGATCCTCGAGCTGAAGCGGGGCGTCTCGCAAAAGGGCGCCGCCTACAAGAAGTTGGCGGAGTAAGTCCTAGGCGAGACGGTCAAGGTGAGGGCACTCACGACGGAAGTGAATCGTAGGGTTAAAGACCTGGACGAGATCACCGAAGTCGAAGAGCTCGTCACGACACTGCGGCGACAGTGTGAAGTGCAGACGCCCACCGCAGCCGTTCGGTTACGGAAATGTCCGGCAGGGACGCAGGTAGCATTGGTTTGGCTATCTGCAGCGGACGCCTCCAAGGTAGTCAAGTTAGGGAGCGTCAAGGTGGGATGGTCGGTGTGCCCTGTGGGAATATACGAGCAACCCGAAGTTTGCTTCAAGTGCCTGGAGCCGGGGCACAAGCAATGGGACTGCAAAGGCCCCGACAGAAGCAATCTCTGCCCACGCTGTGGATTGGAGGACATAAGGCACAATGCTGCACGAACTCTCCCAATTGTTTGATTTGTTCCAGCAAAGCTGTGAACAGCACCCAAGTAACATTTTGAATTCTATTTGGATTTATTCAAGTTTTATTGCAGTTTTATCAAGGATTCGCATAAACTGTAGAGTTTTATCATAGTTTTCATCTAGTCCAAGTTACCTCAAAGCTAAATTCTCTTATAATAGTTTTATGATATGCTCCAGGTCCATCTTAAGCTGTTTATTTTGATAAATTATGCAGCAAGAGCACTATATCCCAATTGAAACCAAATAGTTTTGAGAAAGTTTTATGGTACTCTTCATTAAGAAAGAACGATCTTGAAAATGCCATTATAAAACTTCCTCTAACTATGTGGTTTTGAGTGGGAGAAAGTGCTCTTGTTGAAGAATACATCAAAACAAACAAAACATAATGTCAAATTGGACGCAAACAAGTGTATAAATTAAAAACAAGTGGATCAAAAGCAAAAATAATGTAAATTTATTCCATATATGGAAACTTCATTTGCGCAAGCATCTGTTTTTTTCTATCGAAGTTTTCTTTCTATCGGATCATCAGCTGCAGTTCTCTTTCTATCGGATCAAATTTACCAGCTGCATCAGCTGTCTAGATCTTCCAATACCAGGCGAATTTCTCCAGTTTTCAACGAACGGTTGAGCTACGCAACAAATACTGGCAAGTTAAGTATTTACAAGATAGATTTTTGAAATCTTTAACATATTGTTGCAAAATCGCGACCATAAATCATTATCGAACTCTCAACTCTATTCGTATTTCGAAGCTGGTTTATTTTTAATAAAGAAGTATTAACCAATTACTTTTTGATTAAAAATAACCCTATAGATGTTTAACTGACAGGTAAACAAATAAGTTATATGCATTTCTTTTTCAGTTGAATTGCATGTTATTATATGACAATATTCGCAAAACGGATGATTTCGGCTCAATCTGTGTCGTTTTTTTATTGCAATCAAACTACTGAAAACCATCACAAACATGGAAATCAAAACATTTTGCGCTCCAATTATTTGTTCTCGATTTGATATCATTTAATTCAGCATTTTGTGCAGATATTTAGTTTAGTAAATATTTAACGGCGAACTTTTTCCAAATGAACGACTTGTTTTCGTTGGAATTGTAAACAACATGTTATAATGAAAGCACCAAACTTATAACGCTCTTCAATAAAACTTCTTAGTTTTGACCAGTACTAATTAGTTTTATTCAAGACAAACTAAGCTTCGTCAAGATTGCGATAAATCTAGTTCAATTTATCATGCTCCTGCATAAACCTAACAGGTTTTGTATGAGATAAAGTGGTTTTAATCCAATCTTATGATGGTTTTCGATAAAACTATTGAAATCATGGTGGATTATCGTCTGCGTCAAATTTCTTGATGGAAGCCATTTCTATATGAACGATGAAAACTATTTGTTTTAATTTTACATGCATGAGTCATTTCATAGATCGGAGCATAAAACAAATATTGTTACATCTGCGAAATAAAAAGTAGAGCAAAATTTTTTTTTGGTATGTACAATTTTTTAAATAAAAATAGTTTTTCAAAATAATATTATATCTTGCAATATAAATAAGGCGCATTCAATATTTGTTACATTTATTCGGAAAAGCATCGACAAAGTGGTTGTGGCATGTGGAATTACACGATCACAATGCAATTAAGTTTTAATTTATCAACGTATCCATAATAATTTTCATCATTATGAGATACTGTTCGATTTGGTTCAGACAAAATTCAATATAAACAAGTATAAACATCAGCGGATCTAGATAACGAAAACACATGCTGTCAAATTCCTTAGTATTCCTAAAAGGGTTTTATGCTGATCTTTCATGCCATCATAAGCTCACTTTGATAAAACTAACAAGTTTTAAGCGAACCTTGGAAAATGGTCTTGAACACCTTCTCAAGAGTGGGCCTCTTTCGTCTTATAGTGGTTTTATGGCTGTCTTGAAGCAAGCTTGTAGGACAATTGGCTTTAAATGTGGTTTTAAGGCACAAGTCTAGAAGTGTGCTTCAAGTGCATCATAAAATTAATTTTGCTACTTGGGCAAGCACCCCATGGGGGGTTCGATGTGCTCGGCGTTTAAGCGTGCTGCAAAATCACAGTGCAGGTAACGCAGCTGGCTTGCTCGGCCTCGCCCGAGTGTTTGGTGTGTGCAGGTTTAGAGGAAACGGCGGAACACGTGTTGTTCGTGTGCTCACGTTTTCGCGCAATGCGTGACCACATGCTTGCCACATGTGGTCTGGACACTACCTCGGACAACCTAGTTCGGAGGATGTGTAAAGATGAAGTTGGCTGGAACGCCGATTTATCGGCTATCGCCCTCGTCTCGGAGCTACACGGAAGGTGGCGCGTGGACTCAAGGATGGCTAGTTCAGGCGCAAATAAGAGGTGGTCCAAGGGATCGGAGTCGGCTTCATGGGTCATACCGGTGGTCATGCTCTGGTGGTCGAACTCGATCCTTTTATCGAACAAGTGGCCGCGCGAAGAACAACATGGTATCGTCGCTTTTGCGGCGTCGGTCAACTGGGCGGGTTCCGAGCCCGAGGACGGGAAGGGGTCATCGTCAAGGCTGGGGCAGGCGTAGGCACCGCGTCGGCAAGTCCCTCTGTGTGTTGGCGAATAGACCCTGTCGCAGAGAGGTCAATTTGGAGTGCACGCGGCATCATCATTCTTGATACTAGTCGTGCAGAGGGAAGCAGACGCGAAGTCAACCCTTCCCACCTTCCGAGGACATAGGGCGTGGTAAGGCCACCTGGATAGCCGGCAACGCGCTGGCACGATACCATGGTGTTCTTCTAAAAAAGCGAGTCACGATGTTCGATGCTACAAGGACACGCAGCTAACCTCGAGGGTGCGTTGTGCACTGGCCCCCCTTTGAAGCATTACTTTCTGGTTGTACTGAAGGGACTATGGGCTTGGCGGCAATGGAAACGGTTTAGCGGGTCGGGGAATGTAGTCCTGCCTCCCTCGTTTGCTGTTGGAGGAGGTCCCTAACCCCGCACTTCCTGGACAACCCAGGATGTCTGTTGAGCAGATTCCTCCTCCATTGCTTAGGGAAAAAACAGCTTGTTCTATATTATTACGAGACGAGCCAGCTTTTTCACTTGTATACAAGTTTGATAAATTTGTTAACATGGCTTGTTATAATATGGAAAAGTTTTTGCTTTTCCTTTATCGTTGTTCGTTATCTATTGAGAGCGATTTCTGCAAACCCTGCTCAGAACAGAAAGCGAAATCAATGCGATGTTTGAATGGTTTAGTGAAGACTACTCATTAATTATTTTTTTCAATCTTAAACATTCATTCACTCACATTATCACACATTCACATATTCGCTTACTCTTTTTTCTCATCTACTAACAGACTGATTTCCTTGCTCATTCATTTATATAACCTCTAACTTTTTCATTTTTTCACTCAATCAAATTCTCACTCATTCACTCAGTCACTAACTCACACACATATTTGCTCGTTATTTCACTAACTAACTTTCTTATCCACTAATATACTTTTACATTTGCTTACTTTGTCACTGATTCACTTATTCACCCACAATCTCGCATACTTAGTCACTTACTCATTCACTTTCTCACCTATTGGTTAACTCGTTCGTCCGTTATATCTTTCATTCTTACTCTATTAATCATGTATTTGTTCTGTCACTGCTTCAAATGCTTACTTTCTCACTAATTTATTAACTAGTCGTTTTAGTAACTCACTCAATAATCTTCCATTCACTCGTTCGCTTACTCACTCACTCACTCACTATCTCAGTCACTTATTTACTCACTCATTGTATTTGCTTATTCATTCACTTACTCATTTAGTTACTTACTTACTTACTCACAAACGCACGTGGGAAATCTGCACCCTTATCAACTAGCATTTTGATCGGATTCTACATACTGTCATATATTTATTACTAGCAGACCCGACGAACTTTGTTTCGCCTAAAATTGATTTATTATCTGATTAATTTTTGAATTGTGAAGAAATTGGTGTTTCATTTGTATGGGAGCCCTCCTTTCCAAAAGGGGAGGGGTCTCGAACCATCTTAAGAACCTTCCCCGACCCCAAAAACCTCTGCATACAAATTTTAACACTGATCGGCTCAGTAGTTTCCGAGTCTATATGATACAGATAGACAGAAATTCATTTTTATGTATATAGAAGAAGAAGAAGAAGAAGATACGGGCTGCACTAGGGTCGCTTCTTACGAAATTTGTTTTTGGTTGTTTTTGGCCCTTGTCACATAGTCCGTCCGGGGACTAAGCATTCGGATTGATACTTCTGATACTTCTTTTGTACCCGACTTTAAGCTATTCCTATAAAGTTAGCAGTGCCTGAGCATCAGGTTGCTAAAGGGAGATTTCAGTGTACCTCGAAGTGTATTGAAACGCATAGCCTTGGAGTCAGAACAAGACTGTTCTGGTACTGGAACCGCAGTTCCTTATATTTGGGTTTTCAAATCGATTATTACAATGTAAGTACATATGTCTAAAAGAGATAGATAGATATACGCCTGGGGCGGCGGTGACAATATTTTGGCAATAACTTTTTTGGTAGAACATGAGCCTTAGCGCGTCGTCCAAACGGACGACCACCAGCGAGTAAACTAATAAAACCATAAAACGTAACGATTATCGCTTTAAAAAAAATACAAAAAATCGGGGAAAAATTAGGTGCAATTGAAAAAGTCGTGGAATTAGAGGTGACCGAAAAAATGATGTTTTTTCTTAAAACTAGTTTTATATCACAATTTAATAAAAAAAACAAAGTGATTTGAGTGGTTTCAGCAAATAAAATAATTTATTCCGGCTAGAATGGCAAAATACCCCTACACTCACAAAAAAACTCCGCATTATATTCATGAGTTTACACATGGATTTTTGCAATGGGGGTAGCGAAATGGATTCCATAGTTTCGACCAGGCTATTGACATCCTATTGTTTAGCCCATCGCCAGATCGTAGCCAGGATGTCCCGGGCTATAATATTTTTTCATACTGCGTTTCATTGATGACAGCGGGCTATGTCTATTGATGATGATTACACCACGCTTGTCACCGGCTCGGTTTCGACACATATATTCCTAGGCTGACCATACGTACCGTATTTAACGGGACAGTCCCGTTTTTTAGACCTTCTGGTCCGCTGTCCCGTCGTAATCTAAAAAATCCTCAATTTGTCCCGTTTTTCAATGATTCTTCCGAAGAGCTCCAAAATATTATTCAAACAAATTCAATAGGAATCTAAAATCAAATATATAGAAAGTGTTTTTCGTGTGTCTTTATTAGAGAGATTTGTAGCCCCCTTGGCTGGCTCATCTCTCAACAAAGAAGGAGGACGAAACCCATAAAAAATGAAATCAGATGTTATGTTAAAAGTGCTGCTTTTTAAAGAATGCTATCCATACCTTTTTGAATTTTACATTGATCGACTTTTCTTAAGGTTTTTAACAGTTAATGACAAAAAGTGCTTCTCCGGGAATTTTTTTCATACAGTTCTATTTAAATCATTATTTTCGGCTTATTCCGAAGGCATTACACTTTGGCCAATTTCATCACTGGATTAAACGAAATAAGTAACTTGGTAGGCAAGTATATCCTGAAAATCAGGTCACGCATCACGGCATGCAGCATCAACGTCAATAAAATTAAGTAAAGGGACAGACATTTTTTTAGATTTAGTTCATTTTCGATTATTCTTTTTGAATCTTCCGAAGTAGGTAATTCAATTTTGTTTTCAATGCTGCTTTATCACATATTTTTCACTCATTTGATTCTTCTCGAAACATTAAGAATTATTCAAAGTCTTTCTGAATAATTTTGAATATTCGGATATCATTCACTGTAAAAAAAAATTTATAAATCAACTGAACGAAATCGAGTTTAAGGCAGTTTCAGACCGAGGGACAATTTGGTCGGATTAAAGGCTAAATTTAAGGTCCTCACGTATTTCATTTTACACATCAGGAGCTCGTCTGCAAATTTGGCTCCCATGTGTTTGGGCCAGATTTATGTGACTCCTTTAAAAAAAATTAGCTATTCGGCCAGATTTAAAATACAATCCGGCGGAGATCTCCGAAAGTACGAGCTGTAAAAAAAATACAGGCCAGAATTTTTCTACTTTTCGCGATGAAATTGCATGAGTCTGGTTTTTTTTGGAGCACATAGGAACAAAATCAATGGAAAAGATTCCCGAGGCGTGATGCTACTTTTAGCGTCATTAAAATCAATTTCGATCAAAAAGGACTGTGGATCGATTAGATTAGACATTATTCTCATGCACCAACCATATTCATGTGAATAATTAAAATAACATTTTTACAAGAATCTCAACAAGGAAAGAACATTACTAAAATCACTTGTCATAAGACGAGTGTGTACAATCCCATTTAATTCCACAAATGGGATTGTACAAACTCGTCTTATGACAAGTGATTTTAGTAATGTTCTTTCCTTGTTGAGATTCTTGTTATTGAAGATTTTTTTCCACTTGTATTCATAATCATTCTTTGCATGGGTTATCAATAATCCCACCCTATAGACTAACGCCAAATGAACTCCCCCAAAAAATTATGACTTTTGAGCGCGTCGCATAATGAACGAAAAATGAACTTTTGAACTCGCTCAAATGTCAAAATCCATCGGGTGAGTGAATTTCATGAACTCCTGCAGGTCTATCGCTCTTTTCGCATTTGTTTTTGAAGTTTTTACTAGAAACTATTTTTTTTAAATTTCTTTATTATAGTGATTTTTTCGAAGGAATGAGAAGTTCATCACTTAACTATTTTTTAACCTTCTAATGCCCAAAACCGGCCTTAGTCAGTGTACTTTGACTATTGTTTGTTAATTTCAATTGTTTAGAATTGGAATAGCTTTCGATTTTGGTCAATAATAAAATCCATAATGCATGTTTAAGAGTAGATTAAAATAAAATTTCAAAATTCCACTTTTTTTTTAAATATTCAAAAATGTGTAATTATCTGTTCCTTCGTGTTTTTGTCCGCATCCCTTTGTAGAGTGAAATATTTGTAATTTAGTATTTTCCACAACTAACTAACTTAAGGTAATGGTGGTGAATGATTCACACTTTTCTAATTTTTTACACGGAAAATGAAAATTAAGCCCATAAATTTTGATATTTCTACAGCTCTTGAATTTTATCACAAGGTTTTTTGATGTGTCCCTTTTTGCAAGCACGTTTGTCCCGTTTTTTCACCGAAATGATCTGGTCAGCCTATATATTCCATGCGCCCACATGCATTGCATGAGTGTTCAAGTGTTCACACATACTCTCCATGTGGGTCATAGTATCCATGTGTGAATTTGTATGCAATTCAGTATGTGCCAACACATGATATGCATATTTCAAAATACATGGATTTTTGCCATAAAGTATGAGTCGATTTTCCTGAGTGTATGTGCGGCGGTGTGCCGGGCACGTAGAAAGAATGTCGGAAAGAATCCGGTGAAAATGTTTCTCGACAACGATCCGATGGAAACAAGACGACTCAGGTGCACAGCAAGCATGGTGGATGGACATTGGACACCCTCGTTTATTTTTGATCTTTCCTTCGGAAGTGTATATAATTTCGCTTTGTATGCGTTACGTGAGCGTGTTACGTATTAATATATCAATAAATCTCTTGAATTATGAAATAAAATGTATGGTATTTGGAACAAATTCACTTTAACATTGAACATTTAATTAAAACAAATGATATAATGTGGAAATATGCTTATATCTTCTGATTTGTTTCAAAAAAACAATTGATTTTAATTAAGGAACAGTCATCCATAAGGCGAAATACATATTATTATTGAACGCTACAGGTTTACCTCGATTATATGGACCCTCGATTATATGGACCCTCGATTATATGGACTTCGATTATATGGACTTTTTACCTCGATTATATGGACATTTTTTTTTCGCTCAATTTTTTTTTGTGTTTTGGGGTTTTAAAAAGTTGTTGAATATTGTAAGTCATATTTTACATTGATTCTATATTTATTATGGTACATTGGGGCAAATAAAGGCCCGTAAGGCATGTTGTGATGTTATATATGGAGATGCACTTTGAGTCATATGTTCGATTGACTTGATTGATTTACCATTTTCGCGTTGGAAAATTTCATTGTATATATTTATAAATATACAATTCTTTAATAGGTGGTGAAAAATAATGCGTATTTTTGGTGATCTCTGCCATACGAAAACGTGAAGTGAATTGTCAGGCTGACAGATGAGATTGTCATATTTAGCTGTTAGATCTTTGCTTCCAACCTTTTTCTGCTTTTGGTGCATGGAATTAAGTATAGAAGGACGGATGATGCATTAACATTTAGCAAACCGGACCCACTGAGACTGATTTTTTAGGTATATCCACGAAACTGAGTTTATTTCAATATGTGATACATAAAGTTCCAAATGGTTTTCAAACCTGGCATTATTTCTTCTGGACGAACTTGATAATTATTTGAATGTAAAAAACTGAAAACTCTTCGAGCTGTCTTTATGTTTAAATAATAGAGGTAATAAACTATAGAGGAAGATTGTCGCTGTCGTCACTGGCGAAACATCTTTTGCTGGCGAGGATAGGGCACTAAATGTCAATGAAGGAAAAATCAGAACGTTTTGACAGATAGGTACCCAACATGTTTAGGAACGATAACAAAGGGAACCGCAGCGACAATCGTCCTCTATAGTTTATTACCTCTATTGTTTAAATAAATGTTGTCGAATATCCTGGTATTCACATTTGTTCAGTACAAGGTTTAAGGATTATACTGACGCTCAACGGTAGGAAAAGAAATTGAATATCTTTAGAATGTTCTTGTTAGCAGTTCTTAAATCAATTGCTGCTAAACCGTTCAGCAAAGCGTGATCCTGAACCGCTCATGCAAACTCGTTCATGCTGTGTAATGTGAGCGATGTGTTTTTCGTTAGTGTTGTACAAAATACAATAGCGCGCGGTGGTGAAATTTTGAATGCAATCTCAAGTTTTGTCCGGGATTTTTATGAGTGCCCGCCACTGTGCGTCGTTTTGAATTTTAAAACACGTTGCAAAATACAGCCCTGCTTTAATATACGAACATAGTCCAAAATAGCCATAACAATTTATCCTTTAATATTCCACTTAGCAGGTATAGGTGCACTGTGCAATTGACCTTTCCCATCAACAATTTTTATCCGTTCAATCGATTCTTCAATTTTTTGAGGACAACTTTCCCAAAGAACCCACACTTTTTGACGCCATACTTTTTGACGAATAGTGCTGGTTTCCAAGCTTGACCTAACATTCGCCCGATTTTGAATTAAAATTAAAAGGCCAATTCCAATTCTTCAAACGTGCGGCACTTCTCCGATTTTTTTTTATTCTAAAGTATGAATTCTGTGAAAAAGTTGAATTTATTATTATTATTGTCTTTATTTTAGAGGCTTTCAGCCCTAGGCTGGCTCACCTCTAAGTTGAATTTAAATAAGTCAAAGAATTGACTGAGACAATAAAACAAGACACATTTTTTGGCGGGAAATGACGGGAAACGGGAAAAATTGGTTCTTGTAAAAATGACACAGAAACGTGGATAGAGCCTCTTATTTACATTGATTTAAATTCTTTTTAAGAATATCAATCAAACGCAACTTGTTGCAAGGAGATCTTTTAAAGATAAGTGCCAGAAAAGTGAGACTGTTTCTACGCGATTTTTGCATAAACAAATGCATTTTTTCCATATCTTCTGAGCCCATAGTCCAATCCGGCCAATTTTCATAAGGAGACAATAGGACAAAACTTTACATCGGTTTCAATTTGCTGCGTTCAAATCAAAAGAGGACAAGTGTCAGTCCTTCTATATAAAGCCAGTTTTTGAATCTAACATATACCTTACTCGAACTCGACCACTCAGTGTTTGCTTTGTTGCTGAAACAGGAAGGCACTGTAGTTAGAATTCGTGAATAAATATATTATTGTGCTCACATTGAGCTGGGCGAAGTCTTCATTACTAATGTAATCTTAGAAACAAGTGGCTGGAAAAAAGGTTACGTTTTTATAGAAAATCATAATCTACTGAGTTATCATAAAATGAGCCCAAACATGCGGATTAGACTGTAAGGCAATATATGGATATTTTCTATCAACTTTTAAGACTTATTTCATCGTGTACCACAAATTTCGAGAAAAAAAAATTTGCTTCGATTATATGGAAAATTCGATTATATGGACTTTTTTGCATCGAAAAAGTCCATATAATCGAGGTATACCTGTATTGAGTTTCGTTCAGATCAGTGACTGATTTAGTTAGTTCTGGATTAATTAATATCTAGGTCTCTGGATATTACGCGCATATGTAGTTACTAACCATGTTTCAATAGCTATTTAATCCGACGAGCACCTGATAGATAGACAGCAAGACGTATAAAGCAGGCGATTCATTGTCTCGACTTCCATGGGCATAAAAGTATAATCGTGCAAGCTACATGATATACGGATGCAAAAATGGTAACCTGGCTTAGAAACCTCGCAGTTAATAACTGTGGAGTGTGGAAGTGCTTAATCAGTGTGTGGGGATGTAATGCCAATAAGAAGAAGAAGAAGAAGTACATTGCGTATTGATTCATTTCGTTGTCACCCAATCCATGAAATCCGCCTTTCGGTAGGTAATTAATTTTTCACTTTATACGTTTAATCGCCGTGGGAAATTGAGTACTTTTATCTCGTTTTAAATACTGGAATCTGACATATTTCATATTTCTGAATAATTCATTACGGTTAAGGAAGGGTCAAAATTCCACTGTAGGTGGATTAATCTGGGTTTCATAAAATGGTAAAATTAAGATAAGAATAATGAAGCATTTAATGGAAGCTATTCCTGCTGCACTCAGAAATAGAATAAAACTAAAATAGAATTTCAATAAAACTTTTTTAGTATTTTTAAATGTTATTCTATGTATAGTTTAAAAAGTATACTATAAGAGATAATAATTTATACTATAAAGGAATAGCTTGAACTTATTTAGCTATTGTATACTTTAAGTTGAAAAAACATGGCGCCTGTCTCCTCGAAGCCATTCTATCTGTTTGATCATAAATAGAAGTAAAAACTGCAGAAAAAATGTGAGTATTATTCTTAAAAAATCAGACGCTGTCGCAAACGGCACATGAAACGTTGGTCCACACAAAGCTGCCTTGTTTGATAATTTCGGAAGCTGCCAGCTACAACGCAGGATTATTCTATCAAGAAAAAATCGACAGTTAGCAGGTTTGCTCAAGTTGTGTCGACATGCAAATTTTGTGGTGGTAAGTTAACATCAATTTTTGGAGGTTCAATCCATGGTTTAACCCAATTAATGATTGTTTCAGATTGTCGATTTCAATGCGGAAGTTAATAGCCCCAATAAAATGACCTACTCTTTATGTCTTTTGCTGATCCTCGGTGAAACAGCTCCGAATCAAGACCAGCCGCACACATCCACTCAAAGTTCAGCGAATCCATTTGACCCCGGCTCCGTGCTTCTACATCCCAAAAGCCGGAGGAATATTGCAATTCTCGCGTGATTTTTGAAAACGTCGTAAGTCCAAATGAGAGACTCACACCTCACCCACACCCTGGGAAAAATAGCACGCGGAGAATGTACAGGCACTGATCGACACTTTCAATGCGGGTGCAGATTTTCTGATTTCTTTAATCTGCACGGTTAAACCAAATTTATTAAACATTTATTGGATATGTTAATATAGGTTTCAATAAAAATAATTAAAAATGTACTTATTTTGATTTCAGTTTTATTATTAGGAAAGCAGAATAATAAAAACAAATGAACATAACCTAGAAACCATAATCAAATCGAAAATAAACTAAACAGTTATAAAGCAAAGTTATACTAGAGAACGATTTTTCTAAAGTTATACTATCCTAGTATTGTTAGAACAAATACGAATTTGGGGTCAACCAGGCGAATAGCCATTTAGCATGACTTTTAAACTATTTAGTATAAATTTATTTCTGAGTGTGCGTTCGATAGATGAAATCTAGATTGCTTTGAGAATAGGTCGTATGTGCAAAAGAGAGATTCTCTTTGATCGCGCTCTCTTTCGCTAATATATCGGCTAGTTTTGCGTTTTTTGCTACATTTCCACTTCAGCATGACAGACAAAGCTATCGTCTTTGGTTATCTGCCAAAAAAATCGAAGTAAACTTTTGTATAGTTTTGTAATAATCGAAAGAGAATAGATCCAAAGAGAGACTCTCTTTTGCACATACGACCTATTTTCAAAGCACTCTAGAAATGCGGTTTTTTTTCTTTCAGTTTCTTACAAATCAACCCAAGGTCAAAAATATCTGGGTAAATTTTACCCAGTCCAACCAAAAACTCCGTTTGCCCATTTTTCGTTAAAAGCATGTTGACACAGAAAAAAAATCATGGTAACAATTACTATTTCGTAGACTATACGCCTTGTTTTTGAAACTACTATAAA
The DNA here is from genome assembly GCF_024139115.2 of Armigeres subalbatus. Classification (NCBI taxonomy): domain Eukaryota; kingdom Metazoa; phylum Arthropoda; class Insecta; order Diptera; family Culicidae; genus Armigeres; species Armigeres subalbatus. The sequence continues at coordinate 163,568,294 of NC_085139.1, forward strand.
ATTTCAGTTAAATTGAGATTCTCACGTCCGAATGTGTGAGTGGCGATAAAAGGAAAACAAACACTCCTAGATGGTGCAACTCAGCAAAGATTGGGTAAAAATGAGTATGTTTCCATATATTTTTTGACTCTTTTGAAATCATTGTGATGACCCGATCATTTGTGAGGTTATATGAGCAGAAGGAAAACAAACATGTTTTTACAAAAGATATTTTAGTTACTAGATAAAGATTGTCGCTGTCGTCGCTGTCCGGAACATCTTTTGCTGGCGAGGATAGGGGAGCTAAATGTCAAAGAAGGAAAATCCATACGATTTGACAGGTATGTACCACACATGTTTCGGACAGCAGAACAAAGGGAACAGTAGCGACAATCTTTATCTAGTAACTAAAATATCTTTTGTTTTTACACATGACGAATTGCACAATAGTGTGCGAGCGCTGAACGTCACTCATCTCTATTAACCATGGTTTCAGAGAAATTCACCACTGATTCAATTCATGTGACAATATTCCACAGGGACCACAGTAGATTTTTACTGCGCGCATGGTAAAATCAAACGGGTTTGTTATCTGCTAAAAATCGTCGGTGCCTATTCTTAAAATAACCCTCGGAATGGTAGTTTCCACTATAGATAGTAGAATCTATAGATGAGCGAAAGCATGGCTGAGTCGATTTTTTTGCCCGTGCACACGCGCATATGACGTCACAGCCCTTAACGTTTCCATTGAAATCGTGACGTCATGCTCGTTTGGAGACACGTTTGACAGTTCGTTTGGAGACAGAGGATTTATCTTCGCTCATCTATATATTCCACTATCTATAGTTTCCACCGCAACATTTTTTTTCTGTGTACCCAAAAATAAGTAGGCTGCCTTTTTTGCTGGACTGGGTAACTAAGTACCCAAAAATGTGTACAATGAGAATAGCGTGTATAACTCCGACAAAAGAACCGTGGTGCCAGTAAAAAACAAAAACTCGAGTTGCATTATACTACACTGAAAAAAATTCCGTGGTAAAAACTACTATTTTGTAGACTACGCTCTGTTTTTAAAACAATCATAAAATTTCAGTAAATTTTACCATGGTTCCAGAGAAATTCACCACTGTTTCAGTTCATGTGACAACATTCCAAAATGAGCCACAGTTGATTTTTACTGCGCGCATGGTAAAATCAAACGGGTTTGTTATCTGCTGAAAATCGTCGGTGCGTATTCTTAAAATAACCCTCGGAATGGTAGTTTCGACGGCAATATTTTTTTGCGTGTAATGACACACCGGTGGTACAAGTACCATGGTACAAGAATCTTGAAATGAATACCATACCAATGAATTATTGGCAGTGGCTGATTTTCTACTCGCCGCTACCACATCCAGGCGCTATAGTATATGCGTAAAATAGCCAGCAGGAGTTATCCGCCAGAAATTTGTATGGCGAAAGACATCTAATGCGGGTTTTCTCAAAATTAGGAACTTTTCATGAAAAACTATTTGGTACCGGTTATGTAGAAAGGTGTCCGCTACTACGCCTACCAAATATTTTTTCGATGAAGGTGCTTAATTTTGAGAAATCGAACCTTAGATGCCTTTCGCCATACTGATTTCAAAAAGTTAACTCCTAGTGTGCCGCTGTAAGCACGCTCAAAGCAGGCGATTCATTAGGGCCGATTTCTTCATCTCCGCTTAGGCCTTAAACCAGGTTTAAACGTATGGGTAAGCACCGCTTAAGAGTTAAGCGAAGGTGAAGAAATTGGCCCTTATTGTCTTTATTAAAGATAGTCTTGGAATAATTTTCTTGTTCTCTTGTACCATGGTACAAGTACCACAGGTGTGTCCTTAGTATTACCCAAGTAAACCCAAGTATCCGCTCGGAAATTTGTTCTATAGACATGTCTATAAAAATGTCTATAGACATCTCCGCGATATCTCTGAGACAAAAAGTTGATATTTTTCTTCAATGTCTAGAACCTGTCACACCTCAAATCCGCCTCAAATGCAACAACCGTTAACCGAGTTTTAGACGAGCAAACCGTTTGAACCGAAAGAGATTTGACATATCGGAACTTCTAGATAAAGCAGAGATATTTCTTAGACATGAGAACCACAATTCTTCTAGACTTTTGCTAGATATGGTTTAGATATTGGTACCTGTAGAGTAAATAAGCGACATGTAGAATAAAATTGTTGAACTAAATTAAATTGTGTTTTAAATTATTTAATAACGAAAGAAAATTATAATTTGGTTCCTTGGTCACCCTATTGCATGCAGTTCTGCTGAAAACAAAAAAAAAACCCGCATAGTAAAAAACATTGTGGGGTATTGTGCGTACAATAAATCTCATTTAAGATATATTTTCATCGTTTGCTTTGTTGTTCGTGTATAATCGCACTTTATATCACAGAACATGTTTTATTATAAAAATGTTATAAATGGATTACCACATGCTGTTATCATTCAGCATAATGTTCATACACAGTTATGTATAATCCGCTATGAGTTGGTAAACCGGTTGTGTAAGTGTAAACAGAATTCCAACATCTTGTATTTTTTTTACGAAAGTGGCATTATAGCAAGCATATAGAGGCCATGAAAATAAAATTTTATACTGCAGGATGGGTTTCCACAATTGTTCCAAGTAAGTTACTAAAAATAAACGGTAATAAACAGAATATTATCTTTAAAATAACTTTATTGAGTTAAATTATTATCCTGTATTTTGCAGATGTGCCACCTGATCCTGCACCGCAATAGGAAAATCTGAGGAAAAATATTGATACAATGGTAAGTACAAATAATATTTGTTTCTAGATAGTTGTTTTAGATTTTTATTGCTTTTTAACACAGGTTTCTACGTTTTTACGCTGCTGTTTAGTTACTAATGAAGACATTTGGGCGTCCGGGAGAGTCATAGGGACGGAAACCTTCGCAATAGCTCGTAAAACCTTCGCAAGTGTATGGATTTTGCAAGAATGGCTCAGCCTTGTGTTTCTACTTCGGTTTCACCACGCGCTCCTTCAGCTCAGATACATGTCTTCCTCCAATAATCATTCGAGGCATACAACCAACCCAAAGAAACAAACTCCCGGAAAAGGAACTTCAGATCACCGGATATATTCCCGATCGCGTTGATTAAGGTGGACATTACATTTCGATTGGCGTTGAACGCCAATACTCCCGAGGAGAAAAATACACAGAGGAAAAGATGAAGGGATGAACATTGTAGATGAGTCGATGTCCAGTGAAAGGTATATTCAACAAAAGTCTGTCCGCAAAAGAAGCGCAGGATACCGCGAGGGATACCGTACATGGGTGGAACACCTCTGGTTAAACGTGAGCTGGAGCATCGCATCTTGGTGACCAACATTCTGCGTGATCTCTGCCTGGCCAAGTACGTTTGCATCTTCAACGATAAAGAAAACCACTTCGTGGTGCTCATCACGCTTCCTAAAAAGAACCTGCATGACATCGGCATTACGTGTGAATCATGAAAAAATTATATTTATCTAATATTTATTCAAATTTAATCATGTGAGAACATAATGTGTATAAAATTATACTTTTATAGATTAAGTCCTCGCACTCAAACACACGTATTATGAAAGAAAATTTAAAAAATAGCCGAAACGGGTACCAAAAACGCAAGGGGTACCGTTATATGCATATTCGCAATATATTCTAATGATAACTTTGACATAAGGCATATTGTTCGACTCTCTAGAAACGGATTATACTACAACGTTATGGTATACAGTATGAGAGAAAATTTGTTCGAGAAAACGATCGATTTTTTATTGTCACATAACTTAACCGCCCTTTCATCATATTGTAAAATGCCAAATCACCATTTGGCTTACCGTTAAAACAACTTGTGGTAGTGTGGAGATATGGTTTTATGGATGGTACGTGGTGTTGCATAGCTATTGTTTCAAAGGGTTTTAAATAATACAAGAGATAGTAATTGTATAGTCCACGACTATGCGGGAACAACAACAAACAAATTATTTTTCTTCTTGTTTTTGTTTGTTGTTTTTTTTTTTTTTCAGCAGAACTGCATGCAATAGGGTGACCAAGGAACCAAATTATAATTTTCTTTCGTTGTTAAATAATTTAAAACACAATTTAATTTAGTTCAACAATTTTATTCTACATGTCGCTTATTTACTCTACAGTACCTAATAATTCTTCTTCTTTTTTGTTGCTTTTTATGCTTCCTTTTGTACAGTGAAAACATGAAAATATATTAAATATTAATCAGTGAATGTTTCTTTTGTTTTTCATAATAACAATATACAAAGGAAGAAAATGGATTGCTCATTGAACTCAAGGATTCCTGAATTCTAGCCGTTTTCTGCAGGAGTTTTTCGGGAAATCTGCTGGGTTGCCTTTGACAATACTGCGGAGATTTTTCAACTGTGAACACTGTTTTCCTTCTGGAATACTTCGGAGATTTTTTCGGGAATCCTGTGAGGATTCCTTCAAGAGTTATATCGGATATACTGCGATGATTCCTTCGGCAATACTGCTGGGAATCCTGTGATGATTCCATCGAGAATTCTGCGGGGACTACTTGGGGAATTCTGTGACGATTCTTTCCGAAATCCTGTGGAGATTCCTTCGGGAATACTGCGGAGACTGTATCTGGAAAACTGCTGGGATTTTTTCGGGTCTTCTGCGGGAATTTTTTCGGGAGTCCAGCTGGAAATACTGCGGAAATGTTTTTTAACTGTGGGGCAGGGATGCCAGACATACAGATATGTCTGTATTTATACAGACATTTGGTCTTGCATACAGACGTCATACAGATTACAGACATTATACAGACTTTTGATAAAAGTTACAGACTTTTACAGACATTCAGTTTTAAAAAAAAAAACTTTGGGCTGGAAACAGAATCCTGTTGGGCTTTCCAATTAAACTATTTTGGGCTTTCAAACAAAATCGTTATGAGGATTTCGTACGAAATTCTATAAGGTTTCCAAATGGTATCATTTTGGAATTCCAAGCGGAGCCTTTCAGGCTTTTGAACGGCATCCCTTTTGAGTTCCAAACAGAATCCTTTTAGAATTTCAAACGGAAAGATTCTTCGATTCCTTTCGGAAACCTAAAAAGATTGCATTCAGAAATCCAAAATTAATCCATTCTAAAGCCATTCAAAAGCAAAAAAAAACATTGGGTTGCCCAAAAGATATCCGATCGTACGGACTTTCGATCAGAATTATGTGAACTTCCGAACGTAATCCTCTGAGTTCACTTACGGAATCTATTCGATTTTCTGAACGAAATTCTTTTGGGTTTTTGAAAGTAATCACTCTGGGCTTCCCAAAGAAATCCTTTTGGACTTCCATACGGAATTGATGGGATTCTGAACAAAATCATTCTAGAATTAAGAATGGAATACTTTTGGTCTTCCGAACGGAATCTTTTGGACTTTCGATTAGAGCGTTCTGGGCTTCTGAACGGAATATTTTTCTGCTTCTGGGCAAGAAATTCTGATTAGAACACTTATAGATTTCCTAAGCTCTAACAGGATTTGTTTAAGAAGCGCGAAAGGAATCGATTCGAAAACCTAGAAGAGATCTTTCCAAAAGCCGAAAAGAGCTCCGTTCAGAAAACCAAAAAATAACGGTTTTTAAACCGAAAACAAGGCCATTCTCTGAGTTTCAGAGTGAAATTATTTAGGATTCTGGAAGAAATTCTTTTGGGCTTCCTAAACAGAATTCTTTTGGATTTCCGAACGAAACCTTGTTGGGAAAAATTTACGAAATTATTTTGGACTTTACTTTCAAACGGACTCGGGTTTAAAATTTCGAAAGCTATACTTTTGGAATTCCAAGTGGAGCCATTTGGACTTCTGAATATTGTTCTGTATGCATCTTTTCTGTTTCTGTAAAAGGGATATCCTTTTGGGATTCCAAAGCCTTAAAAGATTACGTTCGGAAGCCGAAACGATTTTGTTCAAAAGCGCAAAAAGAGTTCTGTTCGGAAGCCCAAAATAGTTCAAAAGACCAAAGGTTTACAATGTTTGTAAACCCAAAAAATGTACGTTCCGTTCTTTGGGTTTCTAAACGGATTTATTCCTTCTGTGCCTCTCCTTCGAACTGAACTCTTTTGAACTTCCCAACGGATTTTCAGTTAGAAAGTTGCGTATATATTATCAATTTATGCTAATGAACAACATACATATTGATAAGAACATTATTCAGAGCTTTGTAGTGGAATATCTTCACTTAGCAAAAGACAAGAAAGTATTATCCCGTTTAATTCCACCACTTGATTGTAACTTTAGAGTAGTTTAAAAAAAAAGTATTTCGACCTCAACAGCAACCTTACTTGACTTTAGTATATCATACTTGACTCGACTAAGTCCTACACCGACATTTTGATTCTTGAAACTTCGATATTCTACGTTATCAAAAGTGCATGATTTTTAAATAATTTTCTAATTCCTGTACCTTATGAACTCCATACAGACAAATACAGACATTTTGCTGAGATTAATACAGACTTCTAAAAATTGTATCTGGCATCCCTGCTGTGGGGATTCCTTTGACAATCCAGCACAGCGCACTACAGAGATAAAAAAAAAATGGCGACGAGAATAGACCGCGAGGGAAGATCACCGTTATTGCCGTTTCGACTTAGCTCGAACGTGTAAACATTCAAATTCAATTCACTTGAACGAAAAAAAAGTTGAACATGTTATAAGATATTTTAGTTACCGGATAAAGATTGTGGCTGTCGTCGCTGTCCGGAACATCTTTTGCTGGTGAGGATAGGGGAGCTAAATGTCAAAGAAGGAAAATCCATACGATTTGACAGCTTCCGGACAGCAGAACAAAGGGAACCGAAGCGATAATCTTTATCTAGTAACTTAAATATCTTTTGTTGTATCTAATGAATAAAAAAACCAACATGTTTTTTTCAAAATTAAATAAATAATTTTCTTGAAATGTGAAAGTGAAAACATAAAAATGGCATCCGTTTTCTAAAGTCCGACAAATCCGCATTTTGTTGGCGCACCGCTTTCTGGCAACCGCATTGCATCTTTTGACATCCGTCATCGCCAAAATTTGTTTGCTGCTTTTGTTCTGTGCGTGTCCGAGTGAAAGTGATCTTCGGCGCTGGTGATTTTCGGGAAGAATTTGTGGCCAAAAGACGCTAATTTGCTTTCGATTTCCACTTCATCTGTGGCAGTAGTTCCTTTGTTCCTGTTGTAACAAAATACAAAACGTCCTTCATCAAAATGGGAGAAACCGACGATACTGCGAAGAAGGTAAGAATTCATAGTTTTTGCTAACAATGCATTGCATCGAAGAGGATTGTATGGCGGATGGCCGCCGATTGTCTGAAGCTTTGGTAAATGCGTGGTACACAGGATTCAATTTTGAACATTGAATTTCTCATTTATAAAATATGGTTGACAATCCTTGTATGTTCAACCAGGATTGTGATTGGATATACTCGGTTAAAATTTTATTTCAACTGGACATTTGCAACTAAATCGATCCAAGAAATTTAGAACAAAAAAAACTACGCAAAAAGTTAGGTTATCATCTGCTGTGTTTGTGTTTGTAAAGATTCATAAATGCAGCTTGAATGCAACTATTTGCGAATTCGATTATTTGCATTATCAATAAAATAAATAATCCCAACTAGGCTTCTTTTAGACATCACTTAACCTTTTCGAAACATTGAAGCACATGCTTTGTCTACGTGTCGTGACATGTTTGCCTTCTATTGTACCCATTTTAGGTTCAGGAATACAAGGATAATCTGATCAAGAAAGCCGAAGAACTCATCATCAAAGGATTCCCGGAGAAGATTGTGAAACTGAACGATCTGCTCGCCACTCCCGAATTCGCCGAACGGAATTTCACCGACGTGTACCAGGTTTGTAGGCTTTTCATATGATTATCCTCACTTGAGTAAAGCTCATTTTGTAAACCATAACGCTTACTTTTAGGACCTCAACATTCCAGTGCCGGATCCGATTGACCTGAACAATGCCGAATCTGAAAAAGCCGATTCCGACGAGCCTGGTGCCAAGCGAGCCCGCATTGACTTGTCCTCGGTCAGCGGCACCAAGGTGATGGCCCTCCCTAACGGTCGTGTTGAATGCAACACCCCAATCTGTGACCTGATCAAGGTGGTCAAGCCGGTCATCCGAGCTCTGGTGGAAGATTCAAACCTCCTTAAGATGTGGATCTCGTTCATGATTCCTAAGATCGAGGACGGAAACAACTTCGGTGTATCGATCCAGGAGGATACACTTGCCGAGATCCAGTCCGTTGAAACGGAAGCAGCCGCATTCTTCGATCAAATTTCCAGATACTTCGTGTCGCGAGCGAAGGTCGTATCCAAGGTGGCAAAGTATCCGCACATCGATGACTATCGCCGTGCAGTACAGGTACTGTTTCGCGTATCCATCCCTTTCCATAATTGTAACGCAAAATTATTCTCTTCCGACAGGAACTTGACGAAAAAGAATTCCTCAGTTTATGGCTCGTTTTGAGTGAAGTGAGGAATCGCTACTGCTCGCTCCACGACATCGTCATAAAGAACATGGAGAAGTTGAAAAAGCCACGATCGTCCAACGCGGAAAGTTTGTATTAAGCGGAAAGTAGACCATGCTGCGGCAGTAAATTACCAGAACCAAGAAGTCAAGTCACAATCAGAAAAACCCGCTGCTTTCTTCAGTACCCATTTGCACCCTCAATTGACGGCGCAGACTTGTAAAAGTGTTGACTTCTCAATGATCCACACATTTAACGAATTCTGGGAAAATATCTTAAACTTGCTATATTCTGTGAAGAAGACAGTCACGCTACTTACGATATGTCTTGTAAAGACTAAACCTTCAGGAAGTAAAAGTTCTTTTTAGTATTTGGTTTTATCCGTGATTAAAACTGATTCCCACAATGAAAAGATCTATGGTATCTGATATACATTTTTATGGAGGTATTACCCCAGAACACTGAGAGAATGTTCGTTTGTTGCTCGTAGACAATATCACTTGCTTTAAGTGGCACGGGATGCATGGGAAATACATTTGGTTGAGGTTCTGCCAAACCGCACCAAGCGGCTTTTTAGTTTATTTTAGTTTAGTTTATTGAGAATAATCACGTGAACCTTTTACATCAAATGCTTAGGTGAGGTCAAGGAAGCAACCATGTTGAACTATGGAAATTTAAACTTAAATAAATATAGCTTTTTAACTGACTTGTGATATTTTGTTCGTAAAAGGAACACGAAAATCATTTAAGGGGTCGTATACTTATTACGTAAGCAAATTTTCTTGGTTTTGGCGGAAACTACGTTTAAGAGGAATACTCAGTAAAACGGAAATTTCCAAATTCAAGACCGTCACGAAATTAAGATAGATTTCAAACGCTAATAGCGTATTTATATTTCGATGGATTTTCGAGATTTGCTTATCAATCGACTGGAAACTCTCCAGCAATTTGCCATTTTCATTGAAACTATTGATTATCAACGTTAAACTTTTAAAACTGTTATTTCTTTCCAAAACCGGTGAAAAACTCAGAAATAATCAATCCTGTTCATACATCCCCAACACGGACATCAGATTGCAGTGTGATACGGGCCTTTTGTCCCACTGCTTCGTTTTCCCTGTATATAAAAAGCCCCGTGTTTCGCGTGCGCGCGTCATTTTCATTCTGGATGTCACGGAAAACGGACCAGGGCGGACCATCGATAACGCCTGTGGTTTGGTCAGTGGTGGTAAAAACTCAAAACTCATGGACGATTCAAATCAAGCGTGGATTGAAACGCACCCAACTCAGGACCCAGAAACTCATGGATGAGTTGAATCATCTATTTTAATCATTGTATGTTTTCTTTTGTTCTCCTTTGTTAAAAACAGTGAATTTGCGTTTCGTGCCTAAAATATTAGACACTCTTTCACTGCCCATGATCGCATATTTGTAACATTTTCATTTTGGTTGATTTTGTAAATCGTTTATCAATCCTCCCCACAATCTCAATCATTTCCAGCTTACCACAGATAAGCAAGATAGTAAAGCCTATTTTACTGTTATGGGATTAGATGCAGTAAATTGAGCTTTCTGAACGATTCACAGGCTTTTTACAAAATGAATAAAATTGCGAGTGTTACAAATATGCGATCATGGGCTGTTCATGTATAAGCATTAAATTGCCCTCAAATTAATTTCGAATGCGTTTTAAACCAAAATGATGTTTTGGCAAATGAGTGGAATGATGCGTTTTTGCGTTAAAAATTCAAGCGTGATCAAGCCAATCGTTAGTACTTCAGACAAGAAAATTTAATCTGAGCGCTGTTGATGTTGATGACGACGACCGCACGACCCACACCATCAGTGAGAATCATATTTCTGGTAAGAGTTGCCGATGCCGATGGTGGTATCACGATCTGCTTTTCACGACATCTCGAACGAAATGGCTCACGCGCCGGTAGAGCTGCTTTCTTGTAACCAATCAAGTTTAACCTGTATCCACGCCCCTTTGGTGAGCGTTACGGTTACACAATATTTGCACTCATACCGGACAACAAAGAGGCGGGACTAATGGGCCATCTTTATTGATTATAAGAAAACTGCTTTCCCCCGCGCGCGTGGCGTTCCATTTGAAATGTCGCGGAGAGCGGTCCCAGCATCGGTGGAGTTGCTGAGCTAATTTTATTCCAGCACGTGGCGGATTGGAAGATTGTTTTCCTTCGGTAGCTGTAAAGTAAAACTTAATTTGTTGGTGATGGCAGATTGTTTTCCTTCGGTTGAAGAATCACGAGCAAGACAAAGGGAACCACAGCGACAATCTTTTATGTTGTAATTTGGATTTTTCTCAAAATTGAGCCCACAAAATTTTAAAATAAAAAATGGAACGGAACCCAATTTTAATCATCTTTGATATGCATTGATGAAACTCCGGCGAAAAAATCTTGTTTTTTGCCTTTCTCGTATACTAAGTATACGGTAAAGGCTATATGATCGCTCCAAAAACAAACTTTTTATAGAAGGCCCGGAGACCCATAGTGTTATATACCAATCGACTCAGTTCGACGAATCGAGGTGATGTCTGTGTGTGTGTGTGTGTGTGTGTGTGTATGTGTGTGTGTGTGTGTGTGTGTGCGCAAAACTACTCAACAAAATGTCACTCATTTTTCGGGCACTTATCCTCAACCGATTTGCTCGCAACAAGTTGCATTCGACGCAGAATCCTGTCCCATTGTTTCCTATTTGAAATTGGCCAGATCGAACTATGGGATCGAAAGTTATGGCCAAAATACAAAATCATACGAAAAAATCGCGTAAAAAATGTCACTCATTTTCCGGACACTTATCCTCAACCGATTTGCTTGCAACAAGTTGCATTCGACGCAGAATCTTGTCCCATTGTTTCCTATTTGAAATAGGCCAGATCGGACTATGGGGTCGAAAGTTACGGCCAAAATACAAAATCATACGAAAAAATCGCGTAAAAAATGTCACTCATTTTTCGGGCACTTATCCTCAACCGATTTGCTCGCAACAAGTTGCATTCGACACAGAATCCTGTCCCATTGTTTCCTATTTGAAATTGGCCAGATCGGACTATGGGATCAAAAGTTATGGCCAAAACACAAAATCATACGAAAAAATCGTGTAAAAAATGTCACTCATTTTTCGGGCACTTATCCTCAACCGATTTGCTAGCAACAAGTTGCATTCGACGCAGAATCCTGTCCCATTGTTTCCTATTTGAAATTGGCCAGATCGGACTATGGGATCAAAAGTTAAGGCCAAAATACAAATTCATACAAAAAAATCGCGTAAAAAATGTCACTCATTTTTCGGGCACTTATCCTCAACCGATTTGCTCGCAACAAGTTGCATTCGACGCAGAATCCTGTCCCATTGATTCCTATTTGAAATTGGCCAGATCGGACTATGGGATCGAAAGTTATGGCCAAAATACAAAATCATACGAAAAAATCGTGTAAAAAATGTCACTCATTTTTCAAGCACTTATCCTCAACCGATTTGCTCGCAACAAGTTGCATTCGACGCAGAATCCTGTCCCATAGTTTCCTATTTGAAATTGGCCAGATCGGACTATGGGATCAAAAGTTATGGCCAAAACACAAAATTATACGAAAAAATCGTGTAAAAAATGTCACTCATTTTTCGGGCATTTATCCTCAACCGATTTGCTCGCAACAAGTTGCATTCGACGCAGAATCCTGTCCCATAGTTTCCTATTTGAAATTGGCCAGATCGGACTATGGGATCGAGAGTTATGGCCAAAATACAAATTCATACAAAAATATTGCGTAAGAAATGTCACTCATTTTTCAGGCACTTATTCTCAACCGATTTGCTCGCAACAAATTGCATTCGACGCAAAATCCTTTCCCATTGTTTCCTATTGAAAATTGGACAGGTCGGACTATGGGATCTGAAGTTATGACCAAAATACCTTTTTCATAAAAATCACAAAAAATGTCACCTATTTTTCGGCCACCTAACCTTAATCGATTCACACGCAACAAGTTGCATTCGACGCAGAATCCTGTCCCATTGTTTCCTATTGAAAATTGGCTAGATCGGACTATGGCAGTGGTGCTCAGCACTTTGGGCGTTTTTTTCCTTAATTTACTTCTCGCACCATAAAAATGAGCTTAACCCATACAAATTAGCACTTGGTCGAAAGCTTTCAAATATATCTATCTGCTGAGGGTAATAAAACGGATGTTGGTGTTAAATTCACTCCGTACGAAACGATCAAAGCAAAACAAAAGTGCGGACCGCGGGCCGCAGGGTAATTTTACTTTGATCAAGTCGTACGGAATGATTTTACCACCAATATTCGTTTTAATACCCTCTGCTGATAGATATATTTGAAAGCTGTCCAAGTACTAACTTGTAAGATGAAAGCTCATTTTATTGTGTGATAAGCAAATTAAGGCAAAACACACAAAATGCTGAGCACCACTGAACTATGGGATCGGAAGTTATGGCCGAAACACCATTTTAGCCTTTTATACGAAAAGGCTGTATGTTCGCTCCAAAAACCAAACTTTTACAGAAGGCCTGGAGACCCATAGTGTTATATACCAATCGATTCAGCTCGACGAACTGAGATGATGTCTCTGTCTCTCCCACTTCAGACGGGAGTTTGGCAGAAAGACGGTCATGAGATTTATCTTCTTATATATAAAAATGAAATGGTCTGTGTTCGTATCCGCATAACTCGAAAACGGCTGGATGGATTTTTTTCATTTCTTCAGCAGAAATATTCGTTATAGTTTCCGACGGGTTTATATGATATTTCCTCAGTCTAAAATCATTAGTAAAGTTGAGTAAATCATGAAATACTAAAACAAAGATTGGTATGGGAATCTCGCATAGGCAGTTCTCAACTTTCATTTTCGCCTACTATGCAGGACAACGTCTGCCGGGTCAACTAGTATCATAACAAATATTGCCCTCCGCTCGCGTGATGGGAATGACATTTTCGTTTTCTTTTTGTGTAGTCGGAGCTTCAGTTCAACAAACATCCAAAAGTGATATCCTTAAAATATATGACTGGGTGAAATAAAAAAGATTGGAAAAGGAAACAAAAATGTCGAAATTCTTATTAGCATATTGTAGATCAAGCTGAAAACCGAACCGAGGTCCCGCGAAATCGCATTTTCTCGCATTTCCGGATGTTGCAACTGCATCGCGAGTAGTGCGCAACTGTGCCATAGTCGGGCACCACTCGCGATGCAGTTGCGACATCCGGAAATGGGACAAAATATGATTTTCGGTTTTCAACTGGATCTACAATAACTTTGCCATAAATAATCTGATTTTCATAGAACGGACAAAGAAATTTGTCTTTTTTACTCCTAGCCACTAGCTCATCTTTTTTCAAGCACACACATTTTACGAAGGTCGAGAAAGGCACAATCACCGCTAGGTGGATTAATCTGGGTTTTTTAAATAAAATGTTTATTTAAGTGCATAGTATGCATCAACCAAAAGTTTAGGTTCACTCTCCGAAAATGCGATTTAATTCAATTTTAGCCAAATATTGTCTGAAGTACAGTTTTGTTTGGAAACTAACTTTCTTCAATGTATCTTCTTCTTATTGGCATTACATCCCCACACTTGGACAGAGCCGCCTCGCAGCTTAGTGTTCATTAAGCACTTCCACAGTTATTAACTGCGAGGTTTCTTAGCCAGGTTACCATTTTTGCATTCGTAATATCATGAGGCTAACACGATGATACTTTTATGCCCAGGGAAGTCGAGACAATTTCCAATCCGAAAATTGCCTAGACCGGCACCGGGAATCGAACCCAGCCACCCTCAGCATGGTCTTGCTTTGTAGCCGCGCGTCTTACCGCACTTCTTCAATGTATATTTTGCCTAAATTTGAACTGGAAAAAAATATGAACCCAAACTTTTGGCCAGGAGTGTATATTTATTGTAGGATATCCGCAATTATGAGGTTGGGTGATATTCAATACGATTTGTGATCAATTAAATCTGCCAGGGTAGGACGGTGCAAGATGAGCACCCTAAGACTGATACTTAATACACAGACAAACAGACGTAACACTAGAGAATTTACCATCGACCATGACTTCAACGATTAATTTGAATTTGGTTGTTTACGCGTTTCACAACTAGAGGCACTAACGTTGTAATTCTTCGAGTTTGACATTTCACTCAAGGGCCTTCTGGCGACAATGTCATACGAAACATTGTTTCGTGTAACATGCTCGCAAGATGGTGGTTGAAGTGTTGGGCGATGGATTTTCCAGAAAAATGTTCAAGCAGTTACGTCTGTTTGTCTGTGCTTAATACCTTCCCAGCAAGTGTGATTTTCTATATTACAACACGACAGTTCGTGTTTGATGCATCTTATCTAACATCTAGACTAGAAAGCGAATTTAAAAAAGAACGGTAATTCCGATAAATGTGACTTAACTAAAACTCTGTTTTTGACTTGTTCAAATATACTACGGGGCAAGATGAGCATCCCTACGGGGCAAGAAGGGCGTCCTCCCCTAAACGAAAACTTGGGCAGAAAAGAGTTAATTTTTTGTTAATGCTTGGTGCGATTCGACAGAACCCTGGATATTTGCTGTTAATGTTGCGTTTGATAATTGCTTTTGCAGTCGTCATGGTTTCCCAAACTGGGTCTCGATTCCCGGGGGTTGTTAGCTGGTCATTAATGAATTGCGAGCGGGCAGCAGGGACTATGTCCAAGGACTTGACGATCCTTCCCCAGGCCATCTGAGAGTTGTGGGGCTTGTCTAGGATGTGGTGGGGTTTGACAGTGTACCCTGTTAAATTCCTATAAAAAGCTGCATGTATCCGCAAGTAGGCCCCACCAAAGCGACCGTGAGTCGCTCAAAGCGCACAAGCCCAAGTCCTGGTGTTAGGTGGGACACCAAATAACCCTGAAACGACGGGACAGGAGGTTTGCGCAGGCCCAATAAGTCGCCTGGAAAACCAATAATTACGAACAATATAAGAGATAATGCGACTCGATATAATCAGCAAAGACCTAGGCGACGAACTGAAGATCACGATTGGAAGCTTAGAACATGGAACTGCAAGTCGCTAGGTTGCGACAGGATGATCTACGATGAATTACATCCCCGCAACTTCGACGTCGTGGCGCTGCAGGAGATTTGCTGGACAGGACAAAGTGTGTGGAAAAGCGGGCATCGAGCGGCTACCTTCTACCAAAGCTGTAGCACCACCAACGAGCTGAAAACCGGCTTCATAGTGCTGGGTAAGATGCGCCATCGTGTGATTGAGTGGCAGCCAATCAACGCAAGGATGTGCAAGCTGAGGATTAAAGGCCGTTTCTTCAACTATAGCATCATCAACGTGCACTTCCCACACGAAGAGAGACCCGAAGATGAGAAAGAAGCGTTCTTTGCACAGTTGGAACAGGCATACGATGGATGCCCACTGCGGGACGTCAAAATCGTCATCGGTGACATGAACGCACGGGTAGGAAGGGAGGAAATGTACACACTCAGATTATATTTCGCTGTTCGGTAAAAAAATTGACGAAATATTTCGGTAAACATAAGAAACTACAGACTGTTCGGTAAATCTGTTCACTTTTACCGAAATTTTGTAAAAAAAATCACCCGTTTGACATTCTTCGGTAGATAAAAATACAGTTCGTACGGTATGAGCAAATTATCACCGATTACGGTAAGAACTTTACCGAACAAATCGTTAATTTATATTTGAATTACCGAACTTCAGTAAATCAATATTATCTGTCACAAAGTGGTGGCCATTTCCATTTTGTTTAGACACTTTGTTGTGAAAAGCTTCCGGAAACCTTGGCTAGATTGTGATTATGGAACAGGTTAGTAGTTGCAGGAGCTAATTATTTTCAAGTGCTTCCTCAAAAATGTAGACTCTTTCCAGTCGAAACTTCAGACGAAATATGTACATTTTACAAGCTAACATTTGGTGCCGACGACACTCATCGCAACCTGTGCAGTATGCTGGCGGTATGCTTCATTGGATAAACAACTCGAAGGGTATTCATTAGAATCACGGCGTATTTTACGCGCAGCAGCTAGAAGTGGCACTCCCAACGGAAGAGCAGCAAGGCGCAGCGTTCGATCCGCCATTGGTAGCACCGCAACCGCTGCACTTGGCACGGTGCCCCCGGATCAGAGAAACGACTGGTATGACGAATGTGAGCAGTTAGTGGAAGAGAAGAATGCAGCATGGACGAGATTGCTGCAACACCGCACGAGGGCGATCGAGGCACGATATGAACGGGCGCGGAACAGACAATACTCGATTTTCCAGAGGAAAAAGCGCCAGCAGGAAGATCGAGACCGTGAAGAGACGGAGCAACTGTACCGCGCTAATAACACACGAAAGTTCTATGAGAAGTTAAACCGTTCACGTACCACAGCCTGATATGTGTAAGGACATAAACGGGAACCTTCTTACGAACTAGTGTGAGGTGATCCAAAGGTGGCGGCAGCACTAAGAAGAACACCTGAATCGCCGCAGACGAAAATGGCGGTATGGTGATGGACCCGGGAGAACGCGCGCAGGATATAATTTTACCGGCTCTGGATCTCCAGGAAATCCAAGAGGAGATTGGTCGGCTGAAGAACAACAAAGCCCTGGGGTTGGCCAACTACCAGGAGAGCTATTAAAACACGGTGGTGAGGCACTGGCTAGAGCGCTGCACTGGGTCATTACCAAGATTTTGGAGGAGGAAGTTTTGCCGCTGGAGTGGATGGAAGGTGTCGTGTGTCCCATCTACAAAAAGGGCGATAAGCTGGATTGTAGCAACTACCGCGCAATCACATGGCTGAACGCCGCCTACAAGGTTCTCTACCAAATTTGATCCCGTCGACTAGCACCAATTGCAAGGGAGTTCGTGGGGCAGTAGACTGGCCCAAAATGCATGAAATCCTGAATTTCAAACCTTGCACCCTTAAATGACAGTTTGGGGGTCCCAGAAGCTCCCCTGAAAATTTCAGCTCATTCAGTCCAGTGGTTGGCGTGCGCAAATGGCTCAAAGTTTGTATGGAAAAAGTGATCCAAATGTATGGGGAAACGCAACCGTTTCAGTTTTTTGCTCCTAGGTGGCGCTGTAGTCGACGGATTCCTGTTGTGGACAAAATGTAGAACCTTTTTTATATAAGGAAGCGACTGGTGAAGACCGGATGTAAATCCCTTTGAAATTGGTCAAGTTATTAGCATCCAAAGTCGAGGGTGTCGAGCGAGTCCTCCAGGGGTGTTTAAAATGAGAGCAACGTACCACCGACCATTGCGGCGGCGATGCAGGCGTATTCGGTGACGTGCGAAATTAAATGCATGATTATCACGCAATCTCGCGAATTTTTAACCGATTGGTAAATACTTTCCGTACTCTGTACAGTAGTGTAGCTAGAGAGGGAGGGGGTGACTTACCACTGAAGCCAACGAGCTGAAGTTTTTAAGGAGAGACAAAATTCATGAAATATTTGTAACGAGTTGTTTTCGGACATCGTAATGCCCGTTGCATCAATTTTAGAACGATATGATATAATCGTCGATAATGATAAAAGACAGAGAGACCTGGGATATTATATAAGGTACCCCGGGGCAAGTGAAAATTCGGGGTAAGTGGGTACTATGGCTGCCGATCAATCGATAAACGTTTTTAATGGTAACAATCTTCTAGAAAGATGAAGCAGGACTATCAACGAATACAGCCGACACAAAAATATTTGGAATCAAAACCATTTGAGGCACCACGCTAATGCTATTGCTTGGTCATGACTTTAAACTACCGGGAAAAGCTATTACTTTTATTTTATTTCAATGGATTTCCAACAGAATAGCCGTTTCTAAATTTATCATTGATGTGGAAGGTAAATAGTTTGAGCAATTAAATAATTGTGGGACATCGAAAACGATTTATAAGTTTTAATTAAAGCCAAAATTTACAATTTTCACTTGCCCTTTAGTTTTAACATACATGGGGCAAGTGGGACATATTTGAGCAACAATTTCGATAGAGCAGTTTTAACTGTTTTTAAATCGTTGTCTAGTGAAAAATAACTTCGACACTCATATATTATATGGATCTGAATCAGATGCAGTTTGATATCGTTGGTTTCGTTATTAAATAGTATTGTACAGTTAATTAACAAATGTGTATTTTTCATTCTAAAAATTATCTCCCGCATAAAAAAGAGCAATAGTTATAACTATGCGATATTTTCCGTTTACAATGCAAATAATCTATTTGTTCTACGATAGGTCAACAGATTTTGTCTTGTGTGTTGTAATTTTCAAATTTCGCATCAAATTTATAGATTTTCAGATAAATAAAGTGCTCATAAATTGGCAATTTCGTTCTATTACAAATTTACAACACTGTGCATCGCCTGAAAGAAAACGTTTCTTTTGAAGTACTGATTCATGTAATAATCTGTGTTCTAAACACAGAAACATTCACTCGAATGGTGAATAAAGATTTGCTTATCCTTTCCACCTAAAACTTTTGTTAGAAACATAACCTAATGAAAAACAAGACAAGAGCCAATCGGCTGTTGTCTTGTGTTCATATCTACTAAAATTATAATTCCTTCCTTGTAGCAAAAACAAAAATCCGACAAGCAACAATCCTCCATTCATGATCCAAAAATACTACGACTCAGATATAATATGAAGCTTATATATTCCTTTGATTAGTTAAGTTCGACAGTATAAAACAGAATAGGTCCCACTTGCCCCGTTTGAAGGGGTAAGTGGGTCCTACAGGTGAATTTCTTTCTTTTACTACCAATATTTTTTGTAATTGAATAAATGGCTTACAACACGTCTACACTTCAACAACGGAAGCATATAATGATGTCTTCTTCTTCTTCTTCTTATTGGCATTACATCCCCACACTGGGACAGAGCCGCCTCGCAGCTTAGTATTCATTAAGCATTTCCACAGTTATTAACTGCGAGGTTTCTAAGCCAAGTTACCATTTTTGCATTCGTATATCATGAGGCTAGCACGATGATACTTTTATGCCCAGGGAAGTCGAGACAATTTCCAATCCGAAAATTGCCTAGACCGGCACCGGGAATCGAACCCAGCCACCCTCAGCATGGTCTTGCTTTGTAGCCGCGCGTCTTACCGCACGGCTAAGGAGGGCCCCATATAATGATGTATCCGTGGTTAATGTTCTGAAATATCTTGTTTTCTAAATATGCGTTAACAATTTTGCTGAACTAGTGTTTTTTTAGGTCCCACTTGCCCCGGGTTACCTTAAGTTATATATTTTTCAAACAACAGTTTTAATGTTTATAGCATAATTTATTAACTGTATAAAACTACAAAGTTATCAACAAACAACAATAATAATAATAATAATAATAATAATAATAATAATTGAAGCTGTTTGCGGAATCTGTGGAGAAGCTGCACCAATTTCTGCGGCTTGTAACGGTATTCAGCAACGACATCCGGATGGAGTTTGGTATCGATAAATGTCGATCCATACATCTACACCGGGGTCACCTGGTGGATGCCGACAGTTTCCGCGTCAACGAACAGGAGGAGATTCGAAACATGGTTGAAAGCGAAACGTACAAGTTCCTAGGTTTCCTGCAACTGAAAGGAATTCGCCATACGACAATCAAGAAAGAGCTGCAGGAAAAGTTCTTGCATCGTGTCAACGGTATTTTGAAGAGCCTCTTGTCGGCCGGCAACAAGGTGAAGGCGATAAACACGTTTGCTGTGCCATTGTTGACATACAGTTTCGGGGTGGTGAAGTGGACCAAGACTGACTTGGAGGCGTTAGAACGAGCAGTACGAGTGGCGTTCACTAAGCATCGCATGCGCCATCCAAAATCGTCCATTGAGAGAGTCACCCTGCCACGTACAGTAGGAGGAAGAGGCGTCACCGATATACAAACACTATGTGTTTCCCAGATCCAGCAGTTGCGAAGATACTTCGTGGAAAGCCAGAACCGCCACGAAATCTATCGCGCTGTGTGTGAAGCTGACCACGGATTCAGTGCCCTGCATCTGGCGCAGGAGGACTATCAGCTGAATTGCGACATCAAATCTGTCGACGAGATGATCGCATCGTGGAAGCAGAAGGAGTTACATGGGACGCACCCCCATCAACTGGAGCTGGAATATATCGACAAAGCGGCGTCGAATACGTGGCTGGTGCGGGGTGAACTCTTCTCGGAAACAGAAGGATTCATGGTAGCCATCCAGGACCGGGTAATTGCGACGAAGAACTATCGGCACTATATATTGCACGAAAACGTGGAGGACCGCTGCAGGAAGTGCAGGATCGAACATATCGTGTCCGGGTGTTCAGCCTTAGCTGATTCAGCCTATCTCGGTCGTCATAACGAAGTAGCCAAGATTGTGCACCAACAGCTTGCTTTAAAGCACAACTTGGTTAACCAGTTTATCGCCTACTACAAATATGTGCCTGTCCCGGTTCTGGAAAATAGTTTCGTGAAGCTGTACTGGGATCGCGAGATCATAACGGATGTCCTCATTCGTGCCAATCGGCCCGATATTGTGGTCTACGACAAAAGGATGAAGCGGGTAACCCTCATCGATATTGCTGTACCGCTAGACCATAATGTCCAAACAACATTCTCCAACAAGATAACGAAGTACCACGACTTGGCGGAGGAGTTGAAGCAGATGTGGCACCTGGAGGACGTGCGTATAATTCCAGTTGTTATCTCAGCAACCGGAATCGTCCTGAAATCTCTTCTGAGATCCTTAGGAGAGCTGGAACTATCTCATAACCTCCATAGCATCCAAAGACAGTGGTTCTTGGAACTTGCAGCATCGTAAGAAGATTCCTGAACCACCATAACTAATACATCCGGTGCAAACGTTTATTATAGGATTTTAAGTCAACCGGCGAATGAGATCCACAGAGCCTAATCCCCTTTGGCATTCAGATTGCCCGGGGTAGGTGAAAATTCCCAGCACGCTTGCTGAGGAAGTGCCAAAACTCTATAATAATAATAAAGAATATAACTTAACAACGTTACAGGACCTTTTTATGAATTAATCCCGGAACGGTTATTTTGGAAACAGGTTCCCGTCGGGCCTAAAGTGGCCACAAACTAATTTTGAAGAAACCCTGGCAATATGGGTATCAAAATTCATGAAATTGTTTCGGAAGCATGATCTGATAAGTAACTGGACCATTGGATGGTTTGACAACGGACCGGTCATCCTGGAACAGGTTCCCGTGGGACCTAAAGTGGCCACAAACTCATTTTAAAGAAGCCCAGGCAATGTGGGTATCAACATTCATGAAATTGTCTTGGAAGCATGATCTTTTGGGTTATTAGGCCATAAGATGGTTTGACAATGGACCGGTCATTCTCACACAGGTTTCCGAGGGGACCTTCATTTAGAAGAAACACTTGCTCTCTTCTTTTCCCGTTATTTCTTGTCAAAAAGACTTAAAAATTCTTGACAGGTACTCAGAAATGATTTATAATGAACCACAGACGCTGTAAGTATCATTGGTGTTTGCTGAATAATTTACAAAAATAAAAAGAACGACTTAAATTTTCAAAAAAATTTATGGATGCAAAATGGGTCAAAAACGTGACAAAAGCGGAACGTGATGAAATCGGGTCGAAAATGTGATAAAGTCGGAGGTAGATAAAATCGGGGAGTGACAAAATCGGGTCAACACTGTGTAACTTTTCACTTCTCTCTTCTCATTTACTTTTTACTTTCAATTTCTCACTGCTCACTTCTCACTATTCACTCCTCACTTCTCATTCGACCCAATAACCATTCGGCCTAACAGCCATTCAGCCTGATGACCCAACATCAGTCCCATCTTATTGGAAAAACATGTTTCCGAAAATATTTCAAGAACTTTGATACCAGGGTGTCTTCTAAATGAGTTTGTGGCCACTAATGGCCTTTCGGGAACTTGTTCTAGCATGACTGTTTTGGTTGATATCCATCCTATGGTTTCAACTTTATGAATAACATGTTTCAGGAAAAATTCCAAGAATTTTGATACCCATATTGCCAGGGTTTATTCTAAATGAGTTTTAGGCCCCTGCTGGCCTTCCGGGAACTTGTTCCAGAATGACCATTCCGGTTGATATCCATCCTATGGTCTCAACTACATGGAAACGTGTTTCCGGAACAATTCCAAGAATTTTGATACCCATATTGCCAGGGATTCTCCCAAATGAATTTATGGTCACTGTAGGCCCTACGGGAACCTGTTCCTAAATGACCATTCCGGTTGATATCCATCCTATGGTCTCAACTACATGGAAAACATGTTTCCGGAACAATTCCAAGAATATTGATACCCATATTGCCAGGGATTCTACCAAATGAATTAATGATCACTTTAGGCCCTCCCCTCCAGGAACCTGTTACAGAATGACCGTTCCGGTTCATATCCATCCTATGGTCTCAACTACATGGAAAACATGTTTCCGGAACAATTCCAAGAATTTTGATACCCATATTGCTGGGGTTTATTCTAAATGAGTTTTTGGCCACTACGGGCCCTCCGGGAACCTGTTCCAGAATGACCGTTCCGGTTCATATCCTTCCTATGGTCTCAACTACATGGAAATTATGTTTGCGGAACAATTCCAAGAATTTTGATACCCATATTGCTGAGGTTCATTCTAAATGAGTTTTTGGCCCCTACGGACCCTCCGGGAACCTGTTCCAAAATGACCGTTCCGGTTCATATCCATCCTATGGTCTCAACTACATGGAAATTATGTTTCCGGAACAATTCCAAGAATTTTGATACCCATATTGCTAGGGTTTATTCAAAATGAGTTTTTGGCCACTACGGGCCCTCCGGGAACCTGTTCCAGAATGACCATTCCGGTTCATATCCATCCTATGGTTTCAACTATATGAATAACATGTTCCCGAAACAATTTCAAGAATTTTGATACCCATATTGCCAGGAATGAATTTGCGGCCACTATAGGTCCCACGGGAACCTATTCCGGGATGTCCGTTCCGAGTCCATATGATCACGTGGTCCTAATACGTTGGGAAGTCATAATCCTCGAATTTTCTGCGAAACTGGTAGCTCAGGGTACAAGAAATCATCATTTGGATTCTATAAGATTAACTTCTTCCATTTTTGAGACATGGTCTAGCAAATCCGGAACTCCGGTAACCAGGTAATCCGGATCGGCCCTATGTGACATCGAACGGATAGAGGATGAATTTCTTAATCCATAGCAAACGGAATCGTCCAAATCGGTCGAAAACTGACGAAGTTATGGTCATACCAAAACGTGGGTACCCGGGTACCCTGTCGGTACGTTACGGGGTAAAAATATTCAGAAGCCCCTCCCCAAGCCCCCCCTTACTGGATTTTCATTTTCGTACCACCCAAACCTTAATTTTGCCGAGTTTGAAGATGTCACGGAGTTTCAATTTCCTGCGATGTTCAGAACCCTAAAAAAAATTCACTTGAAAACGAAAAAGGTACCCGGGTACCCTGTCGGTAACAAAAGGGTTAAAAACAATAAGGATAAACAGTTCCTTATTCTGCAAAGGGAAGTTGGAAGGCCTGGATCTGCCTTTGCGAGAGTTAAAAAAGGCAAAATCGAAGAAGAACCAACAACGGAACCAGAGCTTCCTTGGAATCTCAATCAGCTACCAGCGTTTTTACTATTGATGGAGGAGGTAAGAATATAATCAAATAAGATGGTAACTTCTACTATATGTCAATATTTTTATGTCTTGCTTCCAGATGAGAAACCCTCCACTAGTAGAGCGTTTTCCGAGCGAAGTAAATCAAAAATAATGACTCTTATACTAGCTGCCACCCTAGATTGTATTGGACTAAGCGACCGAAATGCAATGTATGTTATTTCTGCGGTTTTAACAAGTGCTGGACTAAACTTAGGTAAGTTCTCCTTAACAGTACTTTTATTGTATTGTTCTTTCTCCTTGAGTTTAATTTTATTATATTGATAGTATCAACAAAATCTTTATCAACTTTATCTTTTTTTCAGACGATTTTACCGTTAGCAGACAAACAATCTCAAGGGCAGACAAACAATCTCAAGCGCGAAGAGATTGCTCAAAATATCCAAAGCAATTTTGATCGAAATGGACCACTTGTTGTACATTGGGATGAAAAGCTGCTTCAAGATCTGACAGGTAATATATTTGAGTATTTTTTATAGCATTGAAATGTGTTATTCTGTGTTATGATTTTTGGATATCTTCTAACTAAGCATGATTTGAAGTAATCGATAGGTTTTTTGTTATTTGAAATTTCTTTCCTACAATTTTAGATTACATTTGGTAATATTTGTTTTTTTTGACGTAAACTACGTCTAAGGGGAAGACTCTGATACAGGGTGTAAAACGGAAATTTCCAAATTCGAGACCGTCACGAAATTAGGATAGATTTCAAACGCTAATAGCTCCTTTATCTCTCAATGGATTTTCGAGATTTTATTATCAATCGAATCGGTAACTCTCCAGCAATTTTTTAAGCCCATTGGAACTATTGATTATCAACGTAAAAACATTGAAAATTCCAAATCTTTAAAAACCCAGTAAAATTTCACAGTTTCGTTACGACCGCCGTCTGCAGTTGGTTCTTAAGCCCCAAACGCAATACAACGGAACGGCGACGGAAGCGGAAAATCTGACAGAAAATATATGGGCTAACTGTCAAATTTGCCGTTTCCGTCGCCATTCCGTTGTATTGCGTTTGGGGCTTTACGCTCTACTTTTGTGCGGTGATTCGCACAAAAAGTACAACAATAGAACCAGAGCAGTGACCGCGGTCGGAGCAAAAAAGTAGTGTTTATGAAAAAGTGCTACAGATGCTGGAGATGTTCATGTACACTCTGAGATAAATGAAAACTAAATAGTATAAATTCCATGCTAAATCACTATTTGCCTGGTTGACCCCAGCTTCGTATAAGTACCGGATATACATGGTTAGTATAACTTTGCCTAAAACGAAGCTTAGTATAGAAAAGCATTATTTAGAATAGTTTAACTTATATTTAATTGCAAATAGTATATGTTTCTGAGGTTTTGTTTATGCTTTTAATATAAAGAGAAAGAATAATACAAACTGATAGAATAGTTTGTTGAATGCTTTATTCGGAATAATATTAACATATAGTAATAATGGTTTGTATAATTGATTGGTATTTTAGTATGGTTCGTTGTTGACCGCATAATACGAGACAGAATCAATTTGGCATGCAATGTTTTCAACTTATTGAAACCGGAATCCATCGCAGTAGCAATCAAATAAACCCATTGCTGTTTGCGGAAGTAAACTGGACGAGTATTTAAGCAGTTGATGCATCTGGAGATTTTGGAGAAATAGAAACATATTTTTTAGAAATGTTCTTTGCTAGATCTAACGAAAGGAGAATTACAAACCTTTGTGCTAAGTTGATAATTACTTCCTTTCAAAAGAAGCTTCTTTCACAAGTAATTATTTTTACTAGCGTGCACTGCTGGTAATAATCATCACTCCAAACTTTTTTGTTACTGCGGTTAAAATTAAAGTAGCAAGCAAAAAACTGGATCTTTTTCTAATGCAGCAAGTTGAAGCACGCCCAGGAGCACGCCATTTTTTCACTCCGAACGACTATGAGTATACTTTTGGGACATTTCTTCATTGAATGCTAACATAGAATGAATAGTAAACGTACTTAGTATACATTTTAAACTATGTAATGTATAACTTTTAAAAATACTTGAAAAGATTTAATTTCATACTAATTTTGATTTTCTTTATTTCTGAGTGTAAGCAAGAGGTGAATATTAAAATTGATTATCAACTTTAAACAAGGTTACACTCTAACTTTTTTGACGGATATTGAGTAAAATTTCTGTGGGATAGAAAGAGAGAGCAATGCAATTTTACTCAGTTACTGAGTAGGTGAAAGTTAGCGTGTATCCTACTATTTAGGCAGCATCCCTTTAAAATAGCACTTCAAAAACATTTAATCGCCATTTAATAGGCAATTAACTATGAGATGCATTGATAGAGTGAGATAGAGTCGAATAACAATCGGAAAAAGGCATCATCACCACTGCGGAATAATAAATTTGGGGTTTTTAAATGAATATTTTAAATTGTCATATCCAACCATTTTCATATGTAGTGAGTTACGCCAATTTTGTTCGAAACATAAATTAATTGGTGTGCGATCGAACATGATTTGCGGAAAAACTACGCATTACACGCGGCAAAACGTTTAACAAAACAAACTTAGCTACCTCCTGACCCCATATATCCAACATCCCAATGGTTGTAATTTGACTAAGCACGCACGCGCGGTTCGAAGTTTGTATGAGAATTACTATGAAAACAGTAAATTTTTCGGAAAACCGTTTTGTAACGTTGGTCATTAATATCTAAAAACATATGAGTACGTCAGCAACATAGGAAACTTAGCAAGTGAATAAATCGTCTTTATTGCAAAACAATTCGCTGCTTGCATGAAAAATTATTAAGGAAATACTAAATCGTGGGAAATTCAATTGAGCACGTAAAAGAATAACATATCAATTTCCTTTTTATTTTCTTTATAACTTTGCTTACCAAAATCCGATCGGTTTGCAACAACAATCGTCTTACAGATTTAGAAATATTCTACGAAATCTTCGGGTTGATTATATTTAGGGGGAAATCCTCCAGTGCCGGACACATAAGCCATTTAACAAAAAAACTTTAACTATCCGGATTATGTTTCCTTTTATACCATACTAGCAGAACGTACCTTGCGTTGCTCGGGTTTTTAAATTTAACGTTCGAAATGTCATTTTCTGCGTTGATTGCGTCGCCGCACTCTAGATCATTTTTCGAGCGATCGTATTAGGTTTTCTCCAAACTCGCTATTGTATTTTGACAATTTTCCCAACTTTTCCTTTAAAATTTACTAACCTTTTGCATAAAGAAACACAGCTGATCCCAATACGAATCGATTTGTGAGGAAATCTCGCAAATCGGTCATCCTCTTCGTGAGTTATAATGCCTCAAAGGAAGAATAGATAGAAGGAAGAAACACAAAATATGACCATTGACCATTGATGATTCATATTTCTGTGGCTTTCTCAGCAAGAAGAAACAATTGAATTGAAGTAAATGTAACAAAACAGGTGTGAAGAATTTGTATTCAACTTAAAGTTTTGTACAAAGTTTATCACATGAAGATCTGATTTTCCTTGCCGGGATCTCGGAGGACCTTGGACGGACTTTTGCAAGTAGTGTCGTTTTAAGAAGTGTCCGGTATTGGGAGGTGTCCGGCGCTGATAGATTTCTCTCTAAATAGTTAATGATCTGCCTCACGAAACGATCTGTCACATACGGGGCGATTTCTATAGTAATTTCCAT
Source organism: Armigeres subalbatus (assembly GCF_024139115.2). Lineage (NCBI taxonomy): Eukaryota > Metazoa > Arthropoda > Insecta > Diptera > Culicidae > Armigeres > Armigeres subalbatus. The sequence goes on from NC_085139.1 coordinate 163,596,180, forward strand.
ACAAACTTCTAACTGCTCGTACTCAGTTAAATTATAACCAATTCAGTTGAAAATTTAGGAGGTTCACCAAAACAGCAAATATTATCGTTCAAGCATAAGGGTGCGCAAAAGTCAAAATTTCAATCACTCCAGGCTCTAACCAAAATAATTATCTTATGATCTGTTTTACGTAGTTCACGTCGGGCGGTCGTATCTTGTATATAACCCTTCTGATTTTTTTTTAAGAAGCTGTTTGTAACATATTTTTAACTTTTTTTTGACGAATCTATCTGATTTTTTTTTTCAGGTACTGACAAAGTAGAAAGATTGCCAGTTTTGGTATCTTCTGGAGCAAATGTTCAGCTGCTTGGAGTCCCAAAATTGTCTTCTGGAACTGGTGAAAGTTTGCAAATTGATGAATGCATGGGAACTAAGCGATCGCATATGTGCAATAAGATTTGATACAACAGCAGCAAATACAGGAATCAAAAAAGGCGCTTGTACCCTAATTGAGAAGCGGATTGGCGAGATCTTTTATGGCTGGCGTGTAGACATCATATTGCCGAAGTTTTGATGACAGCAGCTTGGGAAAAACTGTTTCCTTCAAAAGGCCCTTCTTCAAGTATTTTTATAAAATTTAAATCGGCATGGCCTGCTATGGATCAATCCTTTGATGAAAATATGGTAGACGAAAACATCATTGAGATCCTTGGTGATGAAACACAACATTTGATTGAATTTTTGAAAAACCAACTCAATATTCAACAGCAACGACAAGACTATAAAGAGTTGCTAAATTTATCTTTAGCATTTCTTGGTGTGAAAAGAATTAAATTTTCACCACCAGGAGCACATAGCAATGCCAGATGGATGGCGAAAGCAATATATTGTCTTAAAATATGGCTGTTTAGAGGCCAATTTGACATGACCGATGATGAAAGGCAAAAATTCCAGTAATGTGTGCTTTTATTTGACGAGTTTACATTTGGTCTTGGTTTAAAGCTCCTTCACCCTCATCAGCAGCACGAAACGATCTAAACCTGGCAAACAAATTGATAACTTTACGAGATGCTTTCCCTGATCAATCAAGAAATGTGTATATGGCTGCGGCTTCAAGATTTGCAAATCATCTATGGTACTTGAGTGAAGAACTAGTCGCTCTGGCTTTTTTGGACCCAGAAAATATCGATAAGTTGACTTCTTGTACGGTTTCGGATTTTGTTTCTCAAAATACGATGATTTTTTTTGAAATTTCTGGAATATCTGCAAAGTTTCTCAAAGAAGATGAATTGGAAGAATTTGTTGAAAGCAGAAATAAAATTATTCATTTTTGGTAGTGAATGACTGTGCTGGAAGAGGAGTAACTAGTTCAAGATTTTTGTGGAAAACTGACAAAAAATGAAGAACAGCTTCAATATATTCTCAAAGTTGTTCAACAGCATAGGCAAAATTTTCCAGGTTGCACTCGCTCTGTTATAAAGGAAGGCCTAGCAGTTGAAATAAAAAATTAATATAGGTATAAGTGTTGTTTGTTGATAACTTTGTAGTTTTATACAGTTAATAAATTATGCTATAAACATTAAAACTGTTGTTTGAAAAAAATATATAACTTATATAATATCCCAGGTCTCTCTGTCTTTTATCATTATCGACGATTATATCATATCGTTCTAAAATTGATGCAACGGGCATTACGATGTCCGAAAACAACTCGTTACAAATATTTCACGAATTTTGTCTCTCCTTAAGAACTTCAGCTCGTTGGCTTCAGTGGTAAGTCACCCCCTCCCTCTCTAGCTACACTACTGTACAGAGTACGGAAAGTATTTACCAATCGGTTAAAAATTCGCGAGGTTGCGTGATAATCATGCATTTAATTTCGCTCGTCACCGAATACGCCTGCATCGCCGCCGCAATGGTCGGTGGTACGTTGCTCTCATTTTAAACACCCCTGGAGGACTCGCTCGACACCCTCGACTTTGGATGCTAATAACTTGACCAATTTCAAAGGGATTTACATCCGGTCTTCACCAGTCGCTTCCTTATATAAAAACCCGACTTAATCCACCTACAGTGAACGTAACCCTTCTTACACTTTTGAATGGTTGTGTGTGCCCAGTGCATATTACAATTTCTATGCATATGACCTTCAATTGAATATAAAATAACTGATATTATCATGCTTTTATCGATTTCACAATGAAAACCCGACTTAATCCACCTACAGTGAACGCAACCCTTCTTACACTTTTGAATGGTTGTGTGTGCCCAGTGCATATTACAATTTCTATGCATATGACCTTCAATTGAATGTAAAATAACTGATATTATCATGCTTTTAACGATTTCAAAATAAAAAAAAAGGGATATTTCTGGAAATTTAACAATTTTTAAAAAAATACAAAAAGACTGCAGATTTGATTTGCCGCCTTTAATGGCAATATTACAGCTTCTGTTTAAGCCCAAAAGAGTTCAAATCGGGTCATAGACGGCTGAGATATTGGTGTGACAATTCTTCATTAGTAGTCTGAAAATATGTCTCATATTCGTATTTCACAGATATCTCTGAAACCGAATTTCCAATTGCAGAAAAAAATGAATGGGTCCAATGACAAAAACATAGCTTTCGTTTAAAGATAAAATCGCACAAATCTGTCCTAGGACGACTGAGATCTTGATGGGACATATTTTACCAATGTGTGAAGTTGATACGTCTAATGCTTTATGTTCGTATTTCAGAGATATCTCCGAAACCCAATGTCTAATTGCAAAAACAAAATACAATGGGTTCAATGGCAAAGTCATAGCTTTCGTTTAAAGATAAAATCATGCAAATTGGTTTACAGACGGCTGAGATATTTATGTGACATTATTTTGTTAGTTTTCTGAAAATGCACTTCATGTTCGTATTTCTCACATATCTCTGGAACCAAATATCCGATTGCAAAAAAAATTGAACTCGTACAATGACAAAGTCATAGCTTTCGTTTAGTGTTAAAATCGTGCAAATCGGTCCACGGACGGCTGAGATCTTGATGTGAGATTTTTGTAACGCACACACATACGCACACACGCACACACACACACACACATACATACATGTGCTCAGTTCGTCGAGCTGAGTTTATTGGTATATACGACTTGGGTCTCCGAGTCTCAGATAAAAAGTCGGTTTTTCAAGCGATCTTTATACCCTTCTTAGGATGTAAGAAGGGTAAAAAGGGATATTTCTGGAAATTTAACAATTTTTAAAAAATACAAAAAGACTGCAGATTTGATTTGCCGCCTTAAATGGCAATATTACAGCTTCTGTTTAAGCCCAAAAGAGTTCAAATCGGGTCATAGACGGCTGAGATACTGGTGTGACAATACTTCATTAGTAGTCTGAAAATATGTCTCATATTCGTATTTCGCAGATATCTCTGAAACCGAATTTCCGATTGCAGAAAAAAAATTAATGGGTCCAATGACAAAAACATAGCTTTCGTTTAAAGATAAAATCGCACAAATCGGTCCAAGGACAACTGAGATCTTGATGGGACATATTTTACCAATGTGTGAAGTTGATACGTCTAATGCTTTATGTTCGTATTTCAGAGATATCTCCGGAACCCAATGTCTAATTGCAAAAACAAAATACAATTGGTTCAATGGCAAAGTCATAGCTTTCGTTTAAAGATAAAATCATGCAAATTGGTTTACAGACGGCTGAGATATTTATGTGACAGTATTTTGTTAGTTTTCTAAAAATACACTTCATGTTCGTATTTCTCACATATCTCTAGAACCAAATGTCCGATTGCAAAAAAAATTGAACTTGTACAATGACGAAGTCATAGCTTTCGTTTAGTGTTAAAATCGTGCAAATCGGTCCACGGACGGCTGAGATCTTGATGTGAGATTTTTGTAACGCACACACATCCCAAGCAACCAAAAGTTCAGATTTTACTTAAATTTGTTCCTAACCGAACCAATTGGTTCATTTTTGGTTCACATTGAGTTCCAAGCACCTTAACGAAACTTCCAAGTTCACTTTTGCGCTCCCACCGTACAAAAAATTACTTAAAATGCGAGCTGATTAAACCAGAACATCCCCTCTTATCCGAACTTTTGGTTGCTTGGGATACGCACACACGCACACACGCACACACACACACACATACATACATGTGCTCAGTTCGTCGAGCTGAGTTGATTGGTGTATACGACTTGGGTCTCCGAGTCTCAGATAAAAAGTCGGTTTTTCAAGCGATCTTTATACCCTTCTTAGGATGTAAGAAGGGTAAAAAGGAATATTTCTGGAAATTTAAATTTTTTAAAAAATACGAAAAGACTGCAGATTTGATTTGCCGCCTGTAATGGCAATATTACAGCTTCTGTTTAAGCCCAAAAGAGTTCAAATCGGGTCATAGACGGCTGAGATATTTGTGTGACAATTCTTCATTAGTAGTCTGAAAATATGTCTCATATTCGTATTTCACAGATATCTCTGAAACCGAATTTCCAATTGCAGAAAAAAATGAATGGGTCCAATGACAAAAACATAGCTTTCGTTTAAAGATAAAATCGCACAAATCTGTCCAAGGACGACTGAGATCTTGATGGGACATATTTTACCAATGTGTAAAGTTGATACGTCTAATGCTTTATGTTCGTATTTCAGAGATATCTCCGAAACCCAATGTCTAATTGCAAAAACAAAATACAATGGGTTCAATGGCAAAGTCATAGCTTTCGTTTAAAGATAAAATCATGCAAATTGGTTTACAGACGGCTGAGATATTTATGTGACATTATTTTGTTAGTTTTCTGAAAATGCACTTCATGTTCGTATTTCTCACATATCTCTGGAACCAAATATCCGATTGCAAAAAAAATTGAACTCGTACAATGACAAAGTCATAGCTTTCGTTTAGTGTTAAAATCGTGCAAATCGGTCCACGGACGGCTGAGATCTTGATGTGAGATTTTTGTAACGCACACACATACGCACACACGCACACACACACACATACATACATGTGCTCAGTTCGTCGAGCTGAGTTGATTGGTATATACGACTTGGGTCTCCGAGCCTCGGATAAAAAGTCGGTTTTTCAAGCGATCTTTATACCCTTCTTAGGGTGTAAGAAGGGTAAAAAGGTTCTACATTTTGTCCACAACAGGAATCCGTCGACTACAGCGCCACCTAGAAGCAAAAAACTGAAACGGTTGCGTTTCCCCATACATTTGGATCACTTTTTCCATACAAACTTTGAGCCATTTGCGCACGCCAACCACTGGACCGAATGAGCTGAAATTTTCAGGGGAGCTTCTGGGACCCCCAAACTGTCAATTAAGGGTGCAAGGTTTGAAATTCCAGACTTTTCCCTTTTTCCATATAAGCTTGGGCCACTCTAGTGGGGCAGTACCAGGCGGGTTTTATGGGCGAACGCTCCACCACGGACCAGGTGTTCGCCATTCGCCAAGTACTGTTAAAATGCCGCGAATACAACGTGCCCACACATAATCTATTTATCGACTTCAAAGCCGCATATGATACAATCGATCGGGACCAGCTATGGTAGCTAATGCACGAACACGGATTTCCGGATAAACTGACACGGTTGATCAAAGCGACGATTGATCGGGTGATGTGCGTAGTTCGAGTTTCAGGGCATTCTCGAGTCCCTTTGAAACGCACAGAGGGTTACGGCAAGGTGATGGAATGTATTCCTTACTTACTCAATATCGATGAAGATATAATGTCAGTGACCTGACAATTTTGCGTCAGGCAACCTTTAGTCCATGTACCTAAGCATCTATTTGTTTGGAAACTAAAAGATGGCTTTCAATAATCATAAAGACCATCTCACTTTTATATTTTTATAGTTCTATAAATTTTTTTATTCGATTTCATTTCTGGAACTAGCAAAAGACTAAATTGAAAAGATTGAAATATAGAGCCCTAGAAGAAAACATATGTCTCACGTATTTATTTCTAACGTACTTATCATTACGTTGAAACACTGCCAGTGATTTCTGAAGAGTTATAGAGACTAGAGTCGTTATGATTATTCCTTTAATTCCATCGTACTGAACACCCCCACAGCATCCCATGTTTCACTATTCTGCTAAAGTTTTAGTCTACTGAGTTTTGCTTAGCTTTCATAGCTGCATAAATTCACTCAAGTGAGAAAACGAGAAGTATGTTTTCTTCCACACACATCACTATCCACAGATCTTATGTTTTTCACGTGCGTGCAATGCTGAGAGAGGAAAAAAATTAACTGTTTTCGCTTCGCCCAACCACGCACGCGAGTATTCAAAACTCTCCTACTTGCAAGCCGGGCTCTTCTTCGATCTCCATACTCTGCTGCGAAGCGGATTTCATTCAAACAGTGAGTTTCCGAAAGTCGTGCGGGTAGGACGTTTCCACGTTCGGCCGTGCCACCCATTGATCGCGTTATTTTCTTCTTTACGTTGGCTTTTTTTTTGTTTTCATTCGGTTTTGTCGGTCCCGCGTTTGACGACACACCAACAGTGGAGCCCAGTTCGCGAGTGGCGTTTTCTCCGGTGCTGTGAACTACTCGCGCATTCCGCCAGACAGTGTTTTATCAAGTGTTCGCTTCGCGGTAAGAATGCATCATCGTTTGTCAGTTTGGGATAGATAAGCTCCGCATCTTAACATCTATGGTGGATAATCTTTGTTTGGACACGTGTAGATACCGTCGGGTGCGCGTCAATGCAAGAGGCGTATAAAAATCCAGAGTAGAACGCTGCAATCAATTGTGATAAAGGCTTCAAATAGTGCATGTCACGTGGAATGATAAGAGATTGAGTGTATTCGTGAACTGTGTAGAAATTATGTAATGTTCTTGTATCAAGTTTGAATATCTTCTCGATAACGAAAAAAGAACTGCGGCAGTAGTGGGGACCAAAATAAACCAATCATAGAAGAAGCTCAATACACGCTTATCAACAGCATTATTGAATTGCAGGGCTGGTGGCAATCGATGCGATAGCGATAGTAGTGGAAGGTGATTTTAATGATGAATTCATAGAAATGTGCAAACAACAGATCATCAGGACTTAACTAAGATAGAATCACTAAACTAAACTAAATCAGATGTACAAGTTCAATTACTGATCTTTAATTATTCATCTGAGGCCTTCCTTAGCCGTACGGTAAGATACGCGACTGCAAAGCAAGACCATGCTAGTAACTTCTTGATATATAACTCATTTCTAGTGGACTTTTTGCGGTTTTGTTTGAATTCGTGCTCCGTTCTCCATTTTAATTTGAACGATTTACAGATTAATGGAGTTCAAATTAAAAAGGGTTCAGATTAGAACGGCCAAATTACTGTAGTGGATATTGCTTTCAAATGAAAAAATACACACAACAGTCTTTTTTTATATGTCGCGTATACAACTGTATTCGACTTTATGTTAAATATCATTAACAAGAAACCAAATTAAAGAAATTCAAAATATCAAGTAGGTGTATTAAACCTACAATGAAATAGACGTTTATTCTTCGATTTCTCTTCAAATCTGTACAAACTTTTCAATATGAATTTTGACTCACGTATTTTTTATTTTCGCAATGTTTTCCGATGTTAGTCGGCTCACTACAAATTTGAACCGTTTTGAAAAAATCCTCTTGCATTACATTGAAGTACCCATTATACACAGTATTTTCAAGATCAAGTTGACCTTTACCTATCCCAAAGAACCTATATAAAAAAGTCCATTAGCATTGAGCATTTCGCACAACTTCGTAGGTGATACAAGCCAAGACTATTGTATGAGAGTAGCATCACTTTTATCCGTTACCACAGATATTGATTTGGGACTAATCGCTATCTCTTAGATGGAAGCAATGCACTCTCCAATAGTCGAGATGAGTCCTGGCCACGTCCTTGCGAATGCTGAGGAAGGGGAAGGATGGTTAGTTGGACACCTACCAGGGACAAAAAAAGTCATTTCAACTACACTCAAATAGCTGACATCCAACACACAATCAAGTTGCAAGTCTTTCCCGAACTTGAATGTGTGAATGAATAGGACGGCATGTACACGAACAGCAGCAAGCGACGACTCTCGGTGTCAGCGTTGAATTGTGCGGTGTCAAAATGAATCTTCAGCTTGGTACGTTGATATTCAACTTGAAATCTCAAAATATGAATATCATTTCATACTGCGGTGCATGGATTCGACATTTTGAAGTCAGATTCCTAAAATATATGCATCTGTTTAGTATATAAAGTAAAATAATCATCATTTATCGTTGCAAATCAAGCGCAATTCAAAATATTTATTACAGCCCCTGTAGATATTCATTTTTTACGCTCGATTATCAATCGGCTATTGAGGAAGTTTGGTATGGAAGTTTGACAGCATGCTGCGAGATGTTCGTGCCTGCATTGCCGAGCGTCTGATCAAAACAAACACGAATCAATGACGAAGCTGCCTACTGAGCATCGATGCAACTGATAGTAAAACGAAGATTTCCGTCCTTGACACCTACTTAAGAAAGATGTTTTTTGGGATTGTGTGGGAGGTTATAGCAGTAGGAATCGTTTTGGTAGAACGTGAAACACAGAAAGAACTAAGATAGAAATACAAAGTAGGAAAGGGACGAGCCTGGAATTGAACCCACGACCTCCTGCTTATAAGGCAGAAGCGGTAGCCACTAGAAAGCTCGTTTAAAAAAAATATTCTGTTGCAGGGCATCAAAGTGTGCAATGTCTGCTTTATTTTTATGTTTATTACCACTTTCAACTCGATGAATATAATTAATTTATCGACCAGTCATTATTATTTGTATATATCTACATATGAGACTAATTTAGAAATTTTTATTCTATAACAAAGCACATCTTTTCATGACTGCATTTTATGTACATACGAAATGAATTAAACTTTTGTTATAAAACAAAAAAAAATTAAAAAAATATCTTAGAAAACTTGCTTAAAGCGTTAGAATTTTGAAAACAAACAAAAAAGGTATAGTATTTTATTATGTATTACCAGGCCTTACCCGCTGTGCACCTCGCCTTCTTGTTCCCGTTGGAGCGTTGTCGAGAACCATTTTCACCGGATTACTGTCCGACATTCTGGCTACGTGCCCGTCCCACCACAGTCTTCCGATTTTCGCGGTATGATCGATGGATGGTTCTCCCAACAGCTGATGTAAGTCGTGGTTCAATTGCCTCGTCCACATACCGTCCGCCATCTGCACCCCACCATAGATGGTACGCAGCACTTTCCTTTCGGAGACTCCCAGTGTGCATTAGTCCTCCACGAGAATCGTCCAGGTGTTGTGTCCGTAGAGAACTACCGGTCTAATAAGCGTTTTGTAGATAGTCAGTTTGGTACGGTGGCGAACTCTATTCCAGCCATCTTCAAGAGACACTACGCCTAGCTGCTCTTCCGTTCGGAGTGCCACTTCCAGCTGTTGCGTGTAGTCTTGGGCTAGTCTACCGTCTTGTAGCCGCCCAATGTTTAGCCGCAGCGGACGACTCCGACGCGTGTTGTACACCGTCGAGAGTTTTGAGCGCAGACATACTGCAACGAGGTAGTGTTCGGATTCAATATTCGGACTGCGGTAGGTGCGTACGTTTGTGATGTCGGAGAAGAATTTACCTTCGATTAGAAAGTGATCAATTTGGTTTTTCGTTTCATGATTAGGTGATTTCCATGTGGTTTTGTGGATATTCTTGCGGGGGAAGAAAGTGCTTCGGACTACCATTCCGAGGGAGGCTGCATAGTCTTGGGTAGAGCTAATTTTAAGATTGTTGAACCCTGTCGACCAAGGACGAAAATCTTCGTTTTACTATCACTTGCATCGACACTCGGTAGACAGCTTCGTTATTGACTCGTGTTTGTTTTGATCAGACGCTCGGCGAATATCTCCCAGCATGCTGTCAAACTTTCATACAAAATTGGCCGCCTGATCCTTAACAGTCGATTAATAATCGAGCGTGAACAATGAATATCTACTGAGGCTGAAATTATTATTTTGAACTGTCGTTGATTTGCACAAATAAATGATGATTATTTTTTCTTTATATACTAAACAGATGTATGTATTTTAGAAATCTGACTTCATAAAATTAAATCCATGCACTACACTATGAAATGATATTCATATTTTGAAACTTCAAATTGAATATCAATTTGCCAAGCTGAAGATCCATTGTGACATCGCACATAGCAATGCTGACACCGAGAGTCGATGCTGCTGTTTATTACTGCCGTAATCTGAAAAAGTGACGTATACGCCATTTTTCAAAAATGGTGTTAACGAGTACTACTCGTCGAGCTCTTTAACAGAAAAATAAAAAACATGCATGTTGTAAAATGGCTGTTACGTCACTTTTCCAGATTACGGCAGATTAGGGTGCCAATGGAATGTATGGGAAAAAAATGTCATCGAATTTCAAAAAACGACATTGCTCACAAGTTTCATTACCCCAAAATATGACCCCATGCAAAATTTGAGCTCAATCGGACATGATTTAGGGGTGCCTAAAATTCATCAAAGTTTTGAAATTTTTACCCATGAAAATTTTCCCAAGAGGGACCAAAGGAAAAGTCGAAAATCGTTTTTTTTATGCCAAATGACTTAAAAATGCATGAAACGTCGATATTTGATGCTACATAAAAAAATGAAGATAGGGTTCCGAGCCTCTTGAAAAAAGCTTCTATACCCCTTCAAGGGAGGCTTCCGAGCGTCTTGAAAGTAGGGTTCTGAGTATATTGAAAGAACGCTTCTGAGCCTCTTGAAAAAATCCGAGCATCTTGATGAGAGGATTTTGAGCTCTTGAAAGGAGGCTTCCAAGCTTCTCGAGAAGAGTCTTCCGAATTTATGGAATGGCGGCGTATCTTGAATAAACACTTTTGAGCCTCCCGAGCCTTTTGAATGGCGGCTTTTTAACCACTTGAAAGGAGGCATTGGAGTATCTTGAATGGACGCTTCCAAGCCTCTTGAAGGGAAAAAATCCGCTTCAAGCCTTTTGAAAGGAAGCTTCCGAACCACTCGAAAGGAGGCTTCCGAGCCTCTTGGAAGAAGCCTTCCGAGCCTTTTTGGATGAAAGGATGCTTCCGAAAATAGGTTTCTGGGCCTGCTGAAAGAAGGCCTTCGAGCCACTGGAAATGAGGTTTTTGAGTATCTTGAAAGGACGCTTTTGAGGCTTTCAAGAGTACGGTTCCAAGCCTCTTGAAAGAATTCCGAGCCTCTTTAAGGGAGGGCTTCCAAGCCTCTTGAAAGGAGCCTACCAAGCCTTTTGAAAAGAGCTTTCCGAGCCATATAAAAGAAGGAGAAAAGAAAAAAAAGAAAGTTTTAATAATAACGCTTAAAAGAAGACTTCCTGACCTTTAGAAAGGAGGCTTCCAAGCCTCTTGAAAGTATACTTTGCGAGCCTTTTAAAAAGAGGCTTTCGAGCCTGTTGAAAAATAACTTCCGAGACCATTGAAAAGATCCTTCCGATGCTTTAAAAAAAGCAGAAAAAAAGAAAGTTTATAGAAAAAAGCTTAAAAGAAGGCTTCCGCGACTCTTGAAAGAAAGTTTCCGGGTATCTTAAAATGAGGATTCCGGGTCACTTGAAATGAAGCTTCCAGGCCTCTTGAAAGGAGGCTTCTAACCTCTTGAAAAAAGGCTTCCGAACTTCTTGGAAGGAAGCTTTCGGGAAAAAGTCTTCATTTCTCTCAAATAAAGGCTTCCGAATCTGTAGACTCTAAATTATTCTTAACATATTATTCAACACTCTGTTTTGTTAAGGTAGATTGCATAGAGGATTTTTAATTTGTTCATTCGAGTTTTTCCCCTTTTGATCTTTTGTCTCACAGCTCTTCATCCATTGTACTGGTTGTGGAGGGCAGGATTCAATAGGCCATGATTTACTGATCACCATACATATTATATACAAGACAAAGTTTTGAAATAAAAAAATACAAAACTATCAAAACTCAATCAATAAGTTTTGAATAAAAATGTTATTCATCCGCCAATATTGTAACCGGCAAGAGGGACTGAGGTAGACGGAACCGAATGGAGAATACTCGCGGAGAAACGATTGGTTAATAAAATTATAATACTTGAAGGGTTTCGGAGCTGTTGTAAAAAGGTGTTCCAATAAAATTCCGCAGTAGCTCGTGGCGGGTGCAGAGGTGTTCTCGGCTTGCAGTGGGCGAGTGACTGCATCATCAATTCCTTCCCATCCCCGATGACCGTGAGGACGTGGCCAGCGCCATTATCGACTATCCAAAATACTAGAGCGCTCGGACTGTGCACATTGAGGTTGGAGAGCAAATCTCATGCTTCCATCCATTGGTTCCCTGTGCAATTGCGATTGTTCTGGTCGATCACGGAGTAGCAACTACGAAATCCACGAAATCCAAAATGTAATTCATCCGCCATTACGCATTTTTGTCTGAGGTACTTCCTGGGCTCAGCGAAGGTACCCCCAGGGGTACATGTAGCCCAGGTTGAGAACCGCTGATGTAGACCAACATTTGAAAAGGGCGTATATTTTCCTGGATTTCTTATATCAATGTTACACACAAATGACCATTCATGAAAATGTGAACTTGATGCATAATTGCGTAAAAATGGTATCACAGGCAGAAATTTTCGAAAACATGATGTGTGACCCTTCTATCGGGACAACAGAGTGTTTTTATTAGAACTTGCAAAAAGACGCTATAGAAAATAAACTCATAACTATGTTAGAAGATATGTCACAGAACAGAAAAGTTATATAATTGAAATACCTATATGCAGAAAAAAATTCATCGATTTCTGAGATGATGTAATATCGATTTAAAATTTCAAAAATAATTTGTTTCAGTGTAGAAATCGTTTTTTTTTATTTTTTGGATATTTTTCCAAAAAACTTCTGGGATTTTCACGATAGTCCGCCATACAACGCTTTTTTGTAAGTCTTATCATTTTAGAGTGACATCGATGTAAAAAAAAAACAATGAAAAGAACTAGGCCCTCATCAAATGTTACTCTTGATAATTTTTGAAAAACTGAGTACGCAGAGTGGCTTAGAAATACCAGATCTTTATGTCCACCAAGTTTCATTCGATTCTGAGATGGTGCTGCCGGCCCCATAGAAGGGTTGGCGCGATATTCGTCAGATACATCATTCCGCTTCATTTGTTTCTTTCAGCATATTTTAGCTGTCGCAGGGTGTCGAATACCTGAAAAAACTTGTAAAGTAAGGGAAAGTCAGGGAATTTCAATTGATATTATTTTTTTTTTTCAATTCGAGCAATAGTCGATCTTACTATCCGGAATCCGAACTGCTTTTTCGATAAGCCGGTCTTGCATTCCGAGAACTGCGTCACCCGATTAGGATAATCCTTTCCAGGAGCTTCATGAAAGAGACTTCATGAAAGAGACTCGGTCTTCATCTTCGTACAATGTAGGCGGCCACATCGTAGAATAATGCTGCGAGAAAAGATAGTCCACGGTGATCTTCATTTTGTTCGGACAAATTTCCGCCAAGATACCAATTTCTAAATCCATATAGGCAAAAAAAAAATTTTTTGGCACTTATATTCAAGCGATTCGCTCGGCAGAAAATTTTACAATGAATCGCAAGTCGACTTGCGTTATTTAAAACTGTTCAAGCCTTCTGATGTTCCGCAACAAACAAACTTCAAGGTGACAATAAGCATCTCACTACCAGCCCTGCAGCATAGCATTTAAACCGCAAACACACGTGAACGTCGTTGAAATCGCCGTTCAGTTTATAAGCATTAGATAGTGTACTTGGTGACTTTTGTGATTGATTGAAGAACGGCATCTGAGTGTGGGGTTGACGCGATTATTACTACAACAACAGCATTGCATCGCGTTTACTCTCTGGTTTTTACTCTGGCGGCTGGGAGGAAACGATTCTCGACACTCGCTTGAACGTTTGAAACTTGTTTAAGTGCCTCTTCCAACCCAACACATGCAAGCCGGTCGGTAGTCATGGGGATTAAGCCGCACCCGCAGCCAATGTTGTTTTCAGATCCATTACGGCTGTTGGTCGAGTGTTGTTTATCAATGTTCTCCAGCAGCAGTCCCAGCCCGCTGGCTGTGGGACTTGCAGAGTAGAGATTTCTTTTAATCAATCGATCGCGCGGCGCTAATGGATTGTGAACAATTTAAAAATTGTCTCTCAATCTCAATCTTGATGGTAGGGAAACATTATTTATTTGCTTCGGTCCGCGCCATGGTGGACCGCTATCGGTGAAGCTCTGTCACGTTCAATTGAAGCAATATAATCGATCGACGGGTCCAGTTATGGAACTGAAGGCAGCACAATGAAATTCAATTTTTTTTCTTCTCCCGGTAGATTTAAAACCAAGCTCTAAACAGCACATAAATCATAGCAGCAGATCATGACTCTATATCATGGCGTTGTTGAAGTTAAATTCATCGTTTGCTCTTGTTTTGCGTTTCTTGATAGATGACGAATCTTTGGTAGGCTACCTTAATTGTGCTGAAGGAATTCTAGCTTAACTTTTCAAAAGGACCTAAGTAACATTTTTTTCATGAATTAATTTGAGTACTGCAATCAAAAGCTTCCATGTTGTTCTGTTAATTGCGCGATTCAAATTAATTCATGAAAAAAAATGTTACTTAGGTCCTTTTGAAAAGTTAGGCGAGAATTTCCTTCTTAATGCTGTCCCACACTACGATTGAAGTAAGAATCATACGATGATCACGGATGAGGGTTGTCTAAATACCGCTTCGAACGTGGAGAACAGGCGTTTCTGGTCTGCAGAAATACAGTCACCAGAACTCATAAGTTTCAATTTTATGTTGCTCTCACTTAACGGCATCAACATAAAATATCCATGAAGAATTAGAAATTTTCCGTAAAAATAGGAAATTGCCAATATAAAAAATAAAATTTCCACAAATAATGTATACACACTTAAACAGCATTTCAACGTTCGGTATTTTGTTTACTGAGTTTCAACTGTAAAATTTATTTTTTACTGAAATACTGTTTTTTAGTGGACTTCCAATGATTGTCAGTAATAAATTTCCGAGTTTCGGTAAAAAATTATGCTTAACGTTCTGACGTTTACTTATTTTTACTGAACAAATTATTAAATCCGTAAATTACTGAACTCCACAAAAAGTCGGTACAAATCAAAACATCACCACCGGTAAAACATTAAAATTTACCGACTAGTTAACATAAAAATACTGAACGCTATTGTAGAGCCCTTTGTTATTGTTTATTTACCATTTTGAAAAAAAAAAATCGTTGGGCACAAGTTTCTAAAGTCTCAAGTCCAAAGTGCAAAATAATCGCTAATGAATAAAAAAAGAAAGACGTAAGTCCTACGTCAATAACTATATTTATTTAGTTTCGATTCCTGCCTCCTCTCGGCTGTGATAGACAGCATCCTACGGGGTCCGCCACTGGCCGCCATCAGCATCCCGGTTTCAAAGTTCGTCAGAGCATTCTGGTACTCAGTGATTTTGAGCGTTTCCCACTCTGCTTTGAAAGCGGTTATGGGATCCGGCGGCAAGGTTACCGCTGCTTTCGACATATGGTCTTGCATAGTACGCCCCTGATCAGCGGCTTTGTTTTCCCCAGAACCAGTGTGTAGATGCTTCTCAGGCCGAACACGTTCAAAAGGTACCACGATGCGGATGTTACCCAGGCAATGCTAGTTCTATACCCCACCGGTTTGAAGCGCAGCGTCAGCGGGAATAGAACTTTCGACGTCACGAACCCGGATAACATCCAATTGATCCAGCCACCGAACACTATCATCGGCGGTGAACGTTAATGAAGTTACGGCCGGAGCCCGTTTCTGTGTCTTAAAACAACCCGTTTCCTCATTGTTGTAGTAATGCCGTCTAATGGTAAACGACTGCGGGCTGAGGTATTTGCCGTTCTCACGGAGAAGCCGCGCACGGTACATTGCCTGACTGTCTTGTATCTGTATCAATCCGAAATGAATATCAAAAAGTATAGTAGTAATCGTATTTCCCTTTAAAAATATAGCAGAATTTATCACAAAACCCGCTGAAATTTGTCCATAATACTTATATTTCATGCGAAGGTTCATTAATTAGAGATATCAGTAATCAGTAATCAATATCAATCAGTAAAATATTTTCCAAATAATAAATCCTCATTTACTGACTAACTCAGTTATGTTCACATAAACAAACTACCTTTATTACCGATTTTAATGTTATTTTGACATATCTCGTTTATGCTGACAACTCGGTAATGTAAAATATTGCTGTTGAAATTACTGGGCGATCCGTAGTCCAAAAACTCAGTAAAATTTTACCGACTTCGGTGAAATAAAGTAGCTGTGTAATATTTTCATTAACAATGAATTATTGGCAGTGGCTGATTTGCTACCCGCCGCTGTCACATCCAGGCGCTATAGTATATGCGCCTAATAGCCGGCAAGAGTTAACCGCCAGAAATTTGTATGGCGAAAGTCATCTAACGCGGGTTTTCTCAAAATAAGAAACTTTTCATGAAAAACTATTTGGTACCGATTATGTAGGAAGGTGTCCGCTACCATGCCTACCAAATATTTTTTTGATGAAAGTGCTTAATTTTGAGAAATCGAACCTTAGATGCCTTTCGCCATACTGATTTCAGAAAGTTAACTCCTAGTGTGCCGCTGTAAGCACGCTCAAAGCAGGCGATTCATTGAGAATTTCCCATAAAACAAAAATAATTTAGCACTTTTAAAGGCAACTATAAAAGAAGAATTTTCTATAAAGAAATCAATATGTTTCACGAAAAAAAAATCCATAAATAAATCAATATTAGTAATTAACAATTATAAAATTTTCCACAAATTTTTTTTTATTTCCAAAAAAAAATGAAAATTTTCCACTAAATTATCAATAAAAAGCAGTAAAAAATAAGAAAATTTCCATAAAAAAATACAAAAAACCAATAAAATTGATAAAATTTTCCATGAACTTTAAACACTGTTAAAAGAAAGGGTCATCTATGGAAAAATGCTCAGTTTTATTCGGTTTTAAGACGCTCGCAAATAATTATCAGTTTTATTGCTTTTTCATATTTCTTTAAGGAAATTTTCATATTTTTTTATTGCTCTTTCTTGATTTTTTCGTAGAAAGTTTTAGTGTGGAAAATTTTGTAATTGTGTATTGCTAATATTGATTTATTTGTGGAAATTTTATATTTTTTTCGTGGGACATTTGATTTCTTTATGATAAATTCTTATTTTATAATTGCAATTTATGCTTTTAAAAGTCCTCATTTATTTTTATTTTGTGGAAAATCCTCAATTATTAATAGAAATATTGCATTATTTTATATTTATTTGCATAAATTTTATATTTATTTATAGCTTTACCCAGATTTCTTTATTGGCAATTTCCTATTTTTTAAGGGAAAATTTCTCATTTTTTAGGGAAATTTTAGTCCTTACTTAACTACTTTTCTGAATATGTACTTACATGGTAGTAAATTAAGCACTTCAACCGTAGTAATCGCTCAATTATTTCCGCCTTGACTCACATTTGACAAAATATACGAAGCTTACAGATTTTTCTCATTAGTTTTGTTTAGCTGGCTGTAAAATCTGATTCACGATTGGAAAAACGGTTAAATTAGCTGCCGTTATAGGGTATCTGTTCCCATATTTATAACAGCCCGTATATTAATCCCAACCGTCGATAAACCAAATAAAAAATCAATTTATTTACAATTTCTCACATCGTATGTAAACAATAATGGATGGAACACATTCTTGAATGTTTGGAATATTATTCAAGATTTTGTTTGAGTAATGTTTTAATTCACAAGAATCAAATTATTAAAAGATAAAATTAGAAAGCACTTTTATTTGCATTTTCCTACCTTTGAACTGATGGTTTGATGCACTGCTCGATTGTTACTAGCAGATTAATCTGTTTTCACGCCGTTGTTTTCCACTCAATTTCGGGCTAAAACAATTCTATCCGTTCAAAATTCACTTCACAGTACTTATGGCACATCACATTTTCACTATGAATATAATTATATTTTAAAAACCAACGCGATTTCCTACAGTTTGATATAGGTTTCTTTCGAACAACGTCTCAATTATCCTTGTCCGTATTCCAAACTGTTTACATGGCTGGCAGTATCTGCAAGGGTTGCCAACCAACATTTTTATTTAAAAAATGCTTGAATGAACTTTCATTGTGAAATTCAACTCTTATGTGTGTAAAATAAATTATATCGAAAAGATAAATTATGACAAACACAAAATTGAACTGATAAGATGGAAAACTGCAACAAAAACAGCAATTTTGTAATTATATTTCAACTCAAATACAAAATACTGAAGAATTCGGCATCACTGCAATCATATCGTTACGTATACACACATGTAATAGTGTGCGTATTTTATGTTGGAAACAGTATTATTGATATAGGCACAGGCATAGGATTAACTGTTTTTGAATGTTATTGAAATAGGTGCATGGCGGTAATGATGTTTTTTAGCTAAATACTTCTATAATGTGATGAAAATTTCATTTTTGAAGTTACCAAATTGTTTTCAATTAAAAATTACATGAGCCGAGCATAATTATTCACATGTTTCTTGATTATTGGGTGAGAAATCAATGCATTTCATATGCGCATTGCCTTATTGTTATTGATATAGGAACAGATACCCTAATTCGATTCCAAACAAAACTGTATTGATTTGCTTCTCTCATCATTAGTTTATAAACACACATTGAGACCATAAACAAATATGTACCTACTCACAAATGACCAAATCCCCCGATCAATGACTAACGAAGTCTGGCAGTGCCATGGTCTGTAGTCTGTGCACATCACTCCCTGCCATATGCCAATTCTAAACCAGCGCGGACTACAGACCGTGTAAATGAGTGCGCAAAATTCTGACGAAACCGTTGCAAACCGGAACGGCCAACACCCAAAACAGTTCACCCATCCCGTAAATATTAAAAATTTATCGATTCCTTTCTAATAAACCGTTCGAACCGTGTGTCGTTTTTTCCCCAACAGGCAGAGTCGCCGTCGCCGCCGATGAGATGGTGCCATCTTTCGTGATTCAGTGCCGTGTCTTGGATGGTAAAAGTGCAGTCCCAAGGCCAGGAAGCGGCCATTGGTGGTGATGGTGCGGTGCTGAAGAATGCTTTAAAAATAGCGAATCGAGATTTCTCAAGTGGTTCGATTGGATTACACATATCGCCCCGTGTGCACTAGTGCCAGAAGAGATTATCTGTGGGTGAAGTATCCTGAGCTCATCGTTCATAGAGGACGAGTTATGGTGCTAAGTAAATGGTGCTTGGGGCTTCCACTGCTGGCAGTGGCCGCCCTGCTACTATCCATTACTGCCGTGGGGGGCTTCAACTTTGAAACGCGTCTTCCCATCGTCAAGTATGGGGCAACCAGCACCTACTTCGGATATTCGGTAGCTTCCCATATCGAAAAGTTGCGGAACGGAGATAAAAAGAATTGGTAAGTCTTAATACCTAAGGTGTGATTAGTTTTCTAGGGTTAAATGACCACTAATGGACTCCCCAGTCTTACGCTGAAGTACACGATGCTTATTGTGGAAATCTACATTCGAAACATTTTACATCTGACTGAACTCCGCTTGGTTTTAAGATGTTTTTCCCATTTTCCTATTATGGACACTCTTATTGTGTTAAGTTTAATAACGTTGTATAAATTTATCATTTTTTACATTTCATGCATTTTTAATCCATCGAATAATTACGGTAGAATAAACTCAAGCCAACTTCTTCCGATAGAATTTCATACAAAAATGTGCTCTGATGCGATAATATTAAAATGATCCAATACCGATAGGGGGTTCACCATAGTGCAATTTCCACAACGTTTTATATGTAGTAACATTTGATTTCTTTGATTAGCATTATCATGACGAATTCTTGCTTGAGGTTCGATAACGTTATCTGATAAAATTTTTATGTCATCCATTTTTCTCCTGGTTCTGTACACGGAAGAAATAAACTACCCAATAGTGAGTTTAATTCACCCAACCTCGAACATCCGTACGGGAAGCCAAAATTGAGTAAGTAGGGTCGAAGTAGTTTGCCTTTACTCCCATGTTAAAAAAGTACCCAACGGAAAATTTATTGACCCAAATTTAAGTTTAATTCACTCAATTTCGACCTCAGGTAATAAAACTCAAAATTGGCTTCCCGTATTGAACTGGCGTCGTTGGATTGTTTGGCTCTTTTGTTTTTGACAACAAAAGAAAGAGTGGATGAAAGCGAAGAGAAAAAATAACTCAAAAGTAAGTTTAAAAGTACTCAATTTTGGGTACTTTTTTTCTTCCGTGTAGGGAGTCGCGATAAATTGAACGAATGTGCAACGTTTGAGTTACACGTAGTTATGTTGATTCCTGTATCATTGAAAAAATATTTTTTGTATACGGATGGTTCGTCTGATTCATTTATTTTCACCACGATATGCGTTTAATGACCTTTAAGAGCCCACGATGTTTTGTTTTAGTTGCCAAGCCACAATACACGGCTCGAGGCTACATCTCTTTTATCTTCAGCTTCGGTTGCGCCTACGCCCGCCAAGCCCACCTCGCTCGCTATGCACTACGCCTTTTTGTACCTGCCATCTTTGCAGGGTTGCTGTCCGGCATTCTTGCAACATACCCTGATCATCGTACCCTTCCAGCTTTACCTTCTGGATACTGGGCGTGCCGTAGAGCTGGGCGAGCTCGTGATTCATCCTTCGCCGCAACACACCGTTCTCTTACTGTCCTTAGAACTCGTCTTATGTCCGTAGAGGATCACCACCGGTCTTATCAGCGTTCTGTACATGATACATTTGGTGCAAGTGTGAATCTTTTCGAGCCGCAGTTTCTTCTGAAGCCCGTAGTAAGCCCGACGTCTACCGATGATGCGCCTTCCCACAAACACATTCACATTTGATGCCGACAGGTAAATTGTTGATGATTTTCACCAGATAGCTGGGAAGATTGTAGCGTTGTAGTTTGTACACCAGGCCATCATGCCATACATTGTCGAATGACTTCTCAACATCGAGTAAGGCCATGGCGGATGTTTTTGAGATAAACTTGTTCCGTCTGAGGACGTTGGTAACTCGAGCCAGTTGGTGTACGGTTGACCGACCGCATCGGAAATCAAACTGTTCCTCGAGCAAGATGTTGAGATTTGCGGCAGACTCGAGTAACCGGTTTTTTTCAAATAGCTTAGATAATCCTGAGAGAAGGAAGGATCTTTCCCAGGCTTCCGGATGAGGATGACTTTCGCTGACGATGACCAGGACGATGGAAAGAAGAATGGAGCACTCATATGTTTGAGTTCGAGATTCAGGATAATGCTGTCGAAGCCTAGGGCCTTCATGTTTTTCGATGATTTGATATGGGACGTAAATTCGTCAGCTGAAATCTCCAACTCCTCCGAGAAGTCGTTGGGAGTCATATGAATGTTGTGCGCCTGCGCATACTCGTTAACGACTGTTTCGTGTGGACTGATGATGTTCTGCCCAAGATTGTGTGAGCTGACGAAATGACGACCTATTTCAGCGACCTTCTCTGCAGGAGTTATCAAGCGATCCTTAGAGCCATTATTGCCTACTGGGATTAAATGTGGAATAGCAGGAGGCTTGGATTTTAGTATTTTGGTCATTTTACAGAACGGCTTAGCATAATCTGGTAGAGTGCGGATCTTATTCGAGAAATCGTTATTTTTTAGGTTCACCATTCTGAAACTGCCTGCAAGTGACATTCCGCACTCGAATCAATTCTTTGGTGAGTGTATCGATTGTTAGGGTTCTGCTTACCTGCCTAGCCGTCGGTACATGTTGATCACGGGTCACCGAGATCGCCTCCTCGATGGAGAGCAGCTGACGATCAATAGCTTCAGGCGTTACCGGCCGCGCCTCGTAATCGACGTTGGCGTCCACGCACCTTTGGAACCGGCCCCAGTCGACTCGATGATAATTTCGCCAGGACAGCTGATGCCGATTAACCGAGGAGCCCAGTGATCCGAGCTGAGCTCCTGGTAGACGACCGGTTGCGAGATGTGGTCGTTGGTGGTTGGTGATGTACAAGTCGATTGTCGGCAGCTGCCGCTGCCAGTCGCTTGTGTGGTTGTAACGGTGGGAGGATTGGTATCGCTCGACGGGGAGCAGAGATGGCCGGATAGTTCACCTCGTTGACTACAGGAACACGGTTCTTCTTCTGTAGGGTCCTGGTGGAAGCCTTCTTCCGGATTTCCAGGAACTCGGCACGCTTTGGGCAGCCCTTCGTGGTGGCCCGATGTTTGTCGCCACAGTTGGCGCACTTGGGATCGGCCACCTCCGTCTTGCCGAACTGCGTGCCGTGGAAAGAAGAATGGAGCACTCATATGTTTGAGTTCGAGATTCAGGATAATGCTGTCGAAGCCTAGGGCCTTCATGTTTTTCGATGATTTGATATGGGACGTAAATTCGTCAGCTGAAATCTCCAACTCCTCCGAGAAGTCGTTGGGAGTCATATGAATGTTGTGCGCCTGCGCATACTCGTTAACGACTGTTTCGTGTGGACTGATGATGTTCTGCCCAAGATTGTGTGAGCTGACGAAATGACGACCTAATTCAGCGACCTTCTCTGCAGGAGTTATCAAGCGATCCTTAGAGCCATTATTGCCTACTGGGATTAAATGTGGAATAGCAGGAGGCTTGGATTTTAGTATTTTGGTCATTTTACAGAACGGCTTAGCATAATCTGGTAGAGTGCGGATCTTATTCGAGAAATCGTTATTTTTTAGGTTCACCATTCTGAAACTGCCTGCAAGTGACATTCCGCACTCGAATCAATTCTTTGGTGAGTGTATCGATTGTTAGGGTTCTGCTTACCTGCCTAGCCGTCGGTACATGTTGATCACGGGTCACCGAGATCGCCTCCTCGATGGAGAGCAGCTGACGATCAATAGCTTCAGGCGTTACCGGCCGCGCCTCGTAATCGACGTTGGCGTCCACGCACCTTTGGAACCGGCCCCAGTCGACTCGATGATAATTTCGCCAGGACAGCTGATGCCGATTAACCGAGGAGCCCAGTGATCCGAGCTGAGCTCCTGGTAGACGACCGGTTGCGAGATGTGGTCGTTGGTGGTTGGTGATGTACAAGTCGATTGTCGGCAGCTGCCGCTGCCAGTCGCTTGTGTGGTTGTAACGGTGGGAGGATTGGTATCGCTCGACGGGGAGCAGAGATGGCCGGATAGTTCACCTCGTTGACTACAGGAACACGGTTCTTCTTCTGTAGGGTCCTGGTGGAAGCCTTCTTCCGGATTTCCAGGAACTCGGCACGCTTTGGGCAGCCCTTCGTGGTGGCCCGATGTTTGTCGCCACAGTTGGCGCACTTGGGATCGGCCACCTCCGTCTTGCCGAACTCGTCAGCCGTGGGGTTCGCCACACTTGTTGCAACGCGGCTTCATGCGGTAGTTCCTGGTGCCTTGCCCGAAGTTGAAGCATTTGGTGCACTGCGTGACGTCGCCATGCTCGGGCCGATATCGCTCCCAGTCAACAACGGTGTAATTGATAAAGCCGACCAGCTTCAGGTCCTTCCAGGTGGTGGAGCCGTGCTCCAGGTGAATCAGGTAAAGCTGGTCGCGATATCTCCTCGTCTTGTCGTGACGAGCGATCGTGTTCACAGCCACTGTCTTCAGTCCGCAACTTTCAAGCTCTGCTCGAAGCTCTTCCTCCTTCTAATCGCGGAGTTCTTGCAACAAAGTCTTGAGCGGCTTCGTGCCAGGGTGGTAATGAGTGTCGTACTCATACTTGTGGACTTCGAGGAACTCCACGACGGATTTGTGGTGATCCTTATTGACCGGCTTCACTTTCACGCCCTCGCTGTAGAGCCGAAATTTACACTTCAGCCCTTTAGCGATTAACTGGCGAATTTTCGGGCGGAAATCCGGCGGATCGCCCTTTACAAACACGGGCGGGAACTTCTCCAGCTGCGATTACGTTTTTTCGGCGAATTGCCGGTATCATCGATTGGCAACGACGAATATACGTTGCTCTGCAAAAGCTGCTTGGTGGGGTTACCCGCGCCTCCGAGAGCAGTGTGCTTAGAAACAGTTCAGCAGTGAGAAGTGAGAAGGACAAAGTTTGAAGAAAAAATAAAGAATGAGAAATGAGGAGTGAGACGTCTCACCGGAATCAATCCGGTCACATTGACCGCGATCCGCGAAATGATTATACCAAATACTGCCGACTTCGAAGCGATTGTTCATCGGTTTCATTTGCAATTGCTGTAATATATTATTGTTCATGCATATTGATTGGAACAATCGTGGACAAAAAGCTCCACATCACTTGTCATAAGACGAGTTCGTACTATCCCATTCCATTCCAGCACTTGATAGTACCTTTGACAGATACATATTTCGACCTCAACAAGGTTGTTTTCAGTGTTGTACAAAAAATAGTAAAAAAAATCAGAAAAAAGTAGAAGGGTGCTTCCGAGACACGGCCGCCAATTGGACGTAGGATTACGTAGAGAGTAAAATATTCAATTTTGAAATATTGAAAATGTTTATTAACGCTGATGTTGTGTTGCGAATGATTGCTATAGCCAATTAATTTCTGCAGCATCTCATTCTGACGCGTGCTTGTGATTCAAAGGCGACGAGCATCATGAACAGAGGGAACCAAAGCCTTTATCAAGTACACCAGCTCCAAGTAAACGGGAACGAGGGGGTAACTCCACCCAAAACGGCCCTTTTCAGAGCCCCAGCTACGCTCACAGAAGAGAAGCGTTTCCGTACCGCGTACGCAGAAAATCAGAATTTTGAATGAAATCACTACCAACGAAAGCCACTCGATGATCTGTGATGTCATCCATATGAACCAACCAACTGCTGCTGCTGTCATTTGATGATTTTTTGCTAAGTCACCATCTTTCGCAATCGCAATCAACCATTTCTTCTCATAATTACGCCACTAACAGCAGCCAAACGATGGTCCAAACATATATATATATAGCGTGGAAATTTAATATGAGTGCTGCTACTGTTGGCGACGACCTCTCGATGATCCGCTTTCTACTGGGTCTGCTGTCACCACCGGCGTTATCGCTGCGACAGTACTGTGCGGCCCTCGTGTCCGCACTCCGTGGAACCTTAATTGAACTGGGGATTAGAGCCGAATCCGTATATTTCACGATTGTATTGTCTGTGCCTGCGATGCACATACGGGATTGGTTAGTTTACCGAATTTTAACAATGCCTAAAGAAATTCAATTTTTCAATAAATAAGCGCTTTTAACCCATGGATTTTAAAAGTTGGGCAGATTTTAAAGAGTTCGTCGAATGATTGATACCAAAATTGGTTCAAAGATGGCTGAGATATTAGCCCATGCTTTCTGACCACTTCTCGTGACGGTCTTAAATTTGAATCTGCAGAATGACCCCCTATCTTTCCGAAGGACGTAATCCTACGTCAAAACTCAAAGAATTCAGAATCGTCACGTCACAATAGATGAAGAAATGTGAAGTATCATGAGCAGCGCCGTAGCGTAGGGTTAGCCGGGTTTGCCCCCGCCAAGGGCGCCTGGTCTTAGAGGGACGCAAAAATCCAGAATTTCGCTGTGGGAAATGATGAAAAACTATTCTCAAATTGAATAGTTTGATGTGATTAAAAATAAAGCTTTTATCAGACGATTCTCTCGGGGACTACTTCCGTAATCAATGCAAATACTTAGAAAGAAGTATGGAATAAGCTTCTGGGGAAGGAGCTCTAGATATGGACTTCGATACGCCAAAAGAGAAACACAGAGTAGACTGTAAAAAACATGTAATACTATCGACAGATATATGATTTCCGCACAATGATTTTCGTATCACGCTGTACGCGTACAGCGACAAGATGACACACATCATTTCTTTCCACCGACAGCTTGTTTTGAAACTGATTCTACCGCTTTCCAAAACTATATTTTCATCAAAATGTATAGAAATCATAAACTGTTACTATAGTTTTTATGAGTATTACACAATATTTACCCATATTTTTTTAAATAAATTGTGAATTCGGGTCAGCAGTTCATTCATCGATATGAAAACCTCATAGTTTTCCAATTCTTCGTATAGGTATTTTAGCATACGTATGCGAGTTCTTGCAAATATTCCGTAGGGCTACTATTTCTGCGGACGTTAATCACTCTATTCTATGGTTTGGGGTGATTTCAGTGCAAACGGCACTGATCGTTTAATTCATTTGGACATTTTGAAGGATAAAGCCAGCACTGTTCAATTGGGTCATAGATCCTGTAACAGGTTTATTCGGACACGGAACTTCGGGTTTTTCAAACACTTATTTACTTCGCGCTAACTACGGTTTATTTCTGCACTCCACTTTTACTTCCACGAGATCCTCCTCTCCTCCCTCCCTCACCAAACACGATCCAATTTTGAATTTGTTTTAAAGAACGGTACAAAACATTCTTCCCATCTAGAAAAGCAGGCTAATGGCAAATCAAAGATCCCGCATCCTTTCCAATCCCCAGACCTCATTCCAATTAAAACCCATGGGATCCTTGCACAAAATGTTCGAAATCACACGATGCAGAACTCAATAGCCATTGAGTATCATGCAAAAGTGACGGTAGATCTTCCCGGAAACAACCCAAGAACTGGCAAAATCAATAGGAAGACATCTTCAGAGCGTAATTGTGGCAAATAATTGGCTTACAAATACTTATTTTGCCAAAGTTGTGAAAAATATCATCCGGAATTGCAGAAAAACGATTAATTTTACTCAGTCAGTTTGCAAATGTTTGTTTTTATTTCATATGCCAAACGGCGTATTTGACATTTCAAAACAACAAATTATGTTCTGTTTCGTACAATACAACGGTCGAAGAGCATGGTACAGAAATCATCGTGCTATCGTGATACCAGCGTGATTCTGGGTGACAGACATATGATTTTATGCTGTACAGTGATATTGGTATCATATATGTGTTACCCAGCAACTCCTATTCCTACCTCCCCGCGGTGCTGGCCGGGACACGAGCAACCTTAGGGAAGATCGGGTAACCAACCCCGGTGGGAACTATGGTCGTATGCTGACAGGGAAGGGGGGGTTTGCTCCTCTCCGGAGGTGCAAATCTTATTGAGCGTCTGTTCTCCATGTCAGGATCGGCTCACACCAGCGTCTGTTCTCCATGTTAGGGGCGGCTGATCATCGTCCGAGTGCCAGCGAGGGACTCTAAGTGAAACTGTGCACCATGGTCCACCGGAAATAAGGAGGAATGGTCCTCCGGAAATTTAGGGGGTTTGGTGTCAGGCCCTGCAAGCCAGCCTTTACAAAATCATAAGCAACGAACAATCAACAAGAGAGTACGGACCGGAACCATCGGCGAAGACCACTGCGACGAAAAGGGACTAGCGATTGGAAACTCGGTTCGTGGAACTGCAAATCTCTCAACTTCATCGGGAGCACACGCATACTCGCCGATGTGCTTAAGGACCGTGGATTCGGCATCGTAGCGCTGCAGGAGGTTTGTTGGAAGGATCAATGGTGCGAACGTTTAGAGGTAATCATACCATCTACCAGAGCTGCGGCAACACACATGAGCTGGGAACAGCTTTCATAGTGATGGGCGATATGCAAAGGCGCGTGATCGGGTGGTGGCCGATCAATGAAAGAATGTGCAGGTTGAGGATCAAAGGCCGGTTCTTCAACTTCAGCATAATCAACGTCCATAGCCCACACTCCGGAAGCACTGATGATGATAAGGACGCATTCTACGCGCAGCTGGAACGTGAGTACGACAGCTGCCCAAGCCACGACGTCAAAATCATCATAGGAGATTTAAACGCTCAGGTTGGCCAAGAGGAGGAGTTTAGACCGACTATTGGAAAGTTCAGCGCTCACCGGCTGACGAACGAAAACGGCCTACGACTAATTGATTTCGCCGCCTCCAAGAATATGGCCATTCGTAGCACCTACTTCCAACACAGCCTCCCGTATCGGTACACCTGGAGATCACCACTGCAGACAGAATCACAAATCGACCACGTTCTGATTGATGGACGGCACTTCTCCGACATTATCGACGTCAGGACATATCGTGGCGCTAACATCGACTCTGACCACTATCTGGTGATGGTTAAACTGCGCCCAAAACTATCCGTCATCAACAATGTTCGGTACCGACGACCGCCGCGGTACGACCTAGAGCGACTGAAGCAACCTGATGTCGCCACTGCATACGCGCAGCATCTCGAGGCAGCGTTGCCGGAAGAGGGTGAGCTCGATGAGGCCCCTCTTGAGGACTGCTGGAGTACAGTCAAAGCAGCCATTAACGACGCAGCGGAGAACAACGTCGGGTATATGGGTCGAAGTCGACGGAACGATTGGTTCGACGAAGAGTGCTGACAGATTCTGAAGGAGAAGGACGCAGCGCGAGCGGTCGCGCTGCAGCAAGGTACCCGGCAGAACGTGGAACGTTATAGACGGAAGCGGAGACAGCAGACCCGCCTTTTTCAGGAGAAGAAACGCCGCCTGGAAGAAGCGGAGTGCGAGGAGATGGAACAGCTGTGCCGTTCTTAAGATACACGCAAGTTCTATCAGAAACTCAACGCATCCCGCAAAGGCTTCGTGCCGCGAGCCGAAATGTGCCGGGATAAGGATGGGAGCATCTTGACGGACGAACATGTGGTGATCGAAAGGTGGAAGCAGCACTACGAGGAACATCTGAATGGCGATGAGAGTACAGGCAGTG
Source organism: Armigeres subalbatus (assembly GCF_024139115.2). Taxonomy (NCBI): domain Eukaryota; kingdom Metazoa; phylum Arthropoda; class Insecta; order Diptera; family Culicidae; genus Armigeres; species Armigeres subalbatus. Next base: position 163,624,908 of record NC_085139.1, read on the forward strand.
AAAGTCAAGGCAGCGGAGGAGATGACTACGTCAGTTCAGCGGACGATGGAAGCCAACCAGCCCCCACCTTGAGGGAAGTTTTCAAAGAAGCCATTCAACAGCTAAAGACCAATAAAGCAGCTGGTAAGGATGGTATCGGAGCTGAGCTCATCAAGATGGGCCCGGAAAAGCTGGCCACTTGCCTGCACAAACTGATAGTCAGAATCTGGGAAACCGAACAGCTACCGGAGGAGTGGAAGGAAGGGGTTATATGCCCCATCTACAAGAAAGGCGACAAACTGGAGTGTGAGAACTTTCGAGCGATCACCATCCTTAATGCCGCCTACAAAGTGATATCCCAGATCATCTTCCGTCGTCTGTCACCATTAGTGAACGAGTTCATGGGAAGTTATCAAGCCGGCTTCGTTGACGGCCGCTCGACAACGGACCAGATCTTTACTGTACGGCAAATCCTTCAAAAATGCCGTGAATACCAGGTCCCAACGCACCATCTGTTCGTTGATTTTAAGGCGGCATACGACAGTATAGACCGCGTAGAGCTATGGAAAATTATGGACGAGAACAGCTTCCCTGGGAAGCTTACCAGACTGATCAAAGCAACGGTCCACCGTGCAAAACGGTCCACCGTGTGCAAAACTGTGTGAAGATTTCGGGCGAACACTCCAGTTCGTTCGAATCGCGCCGGGGACTAAGACAAGGTGATGGACTTTCGTGCCTGTTGTTCAACATTGTGCTAGAAGGTGTCATGCGGAGAGCCGGGTGTAACAGCCGGGGTACGATTTTCAACAGGTCCAGTCAATTTATTTGCTTCGCGGATGACATGGACATTGTCGGCCGAACATTTGCAAAGGTGGCAGTATCCAGAAGGTAGCTAAAGCCGGAAGGGTACGATGGGCAGGACATGTTGAAAGAATGGCGGACAGCAACCCTGCAAAGATGGTGTTCGCTTCCGATCCGGCAGGTACGAGACGGCGTGGAGCGCAGCGAGCGAGATGGGCAGACCAGGTGCAGAACGACTTGGCGAACGTGGAGCGTACCCGAGGATGGAGAGATGCGGCCTCGAACCGTGCATTGTGGCGTCAAATTGTTGATTCAGTGTTATCTGTTTAGATGTTAACTAAATAAATGAATGAATGAATGTGTCACAAGTATAAGTCGAGCACATATAGCCTATATACTTTTTGTTCACGATTAAGAAATTCAAACCGTTTTCGAATGATAGATTTACGAAAGAATTAATAAGGAGTTTGTATGAATTTGTATAAATTCTCTTATTTTATGCAGATTTTTTTTTCATGAATCCACGCTCTCTAATGGATCTAGTCTTTCTCAGTTGTGTCGTTAAAATCGTAAAATTTCTAGAAACGTTCTCGTCCTTGAGCAATCCTTATTTTTTTATCTATTGGAATGTATGCAGGTGAATATGTATGCTTTAGGAATTAATAACACAAAAATTCATTCAAGTCCATGCTACGGCTCTGCATGAGATAACAAAAACCATTCGATTTGGCAACATAAATGTGTTGCCAAAATCGAATGCGGTCTGTATTAGTTTTATTAAACGTTAGCTGATATAGGATTAAAATCACAATTTTCAGTACCGTTGATGACTAATAGTTCGATCCGAGTTTCATAGTGATAAGTTTTTCACTGTACAGCTTTGTCAACGTAAGTGAAATCAGACCTATGCAGATAAAGCCATTCCAAGCGACCGTTAATATAAGAAAGGGTAGCATTAGATAGCTGAACAAATATTTACGATTCCCAGGAACTGCTTTATTCACCCATCTGTCTCGTCTCCAGCCAAGCCCAATCTGCACCTAAGTATGATGAATAATATCCACTCACCGACGACAGACGCGTTTCTCGCAGCTTACCTAGAAGGGCATAACAATATTGTATCCGAAACATCCTGAATGCCAAAGCTCAGGAAGCTTGAATGAGTTGTGCAAACAATTTTGTGGCCACTGGCACGCCCGCCACCAATAATGCCGATGATGGTGTGTTCAAAGTACTGTATCCAGTTTCACTCTTATTGCTCATCAGCACATTTCGTTGACAGTGAACCGAGGGTCGAACAGCCAACATCAACACTTTGGTTTGTTTCCTGCTATACCTACGTCTGTCTCCAGCTTGTAGCTATTCGTTTTTATTTGATTTTCTATTCGCGTCTTGGGCACTGAATTGAGCTGAACATGGCAATGTCATAGCCAGCACTGTGCTGTAGCCTAACCGCGACACGATATACAAATTAGGCGAAACGTGAGCATTAATTGATAGGACCCATAAAAATAATTAACTGTGAATGGAAAAAGACCATAGGTCAACAAATTGGTTTTTCGGTAGTTTGCAATTGTATTGTTGAAAAAATAAGTCGCTTCGATTTTTTTGCAGCCGTTTGAGGCACGAGTTTGGTGGGGCAGTAACGAATGGAATTTGAAAACAAACAAAACTTCGCTCTTGTTCCACAATGAAGGGTTAACAAACCCACAACACACATCATATAATAACTATATTGTAAGTTACAATTTGTAACCATGACTGCGAAAAATGCCCATTCAATCCTTAATATAAATTAAATTTCTACTTGAATCTTATTTAAATATTTACAGAATCTTTCGCAGAAGGGAGTGTATCTAACCCACAAAAGATTTTTTTGCCAATTTTACTCTAACAGGCACCGCAGCAGGTACCTGTATTTTTTTAGCAAGTGACCTAATGGATTCAAATCTCTGTACTCATGGTCTGGCCAACGACACTTGTACGTGCCTACAAGGCACCTTGCTGTACAAAGCGTGTGACAAAACTGGAAACACCACTCATCCACCCAGCAGCGCAGCATCTTATTCACGATTATCCCCATTTCCTTTGCCATTCTGCATATTTCTCGGGTACTTATTCAAAAGGACGTTTGTGATCACAACAAACAGATAGGGGAAGGCTTTGGCTACCTGTTGGTGGTGTTGGTTTGCATGGGAGTGCTATCAGATAGGACAAATCGACGTTCCAATCTTTGTTTACAAAATCACATACGTCCTTTTGAATAAGTACCCGACATTTGTTTATTTGAGCACTGGCTCAAAGGAATGTGCAGAACTGCAAACGAAGGGCCACCGTCGTACCGCACTGTGGCACTTAACTAATTTGCAAGCCTGGGTGGATAGGAGGGTGTGTGCAGTAAAAACCGTCCGTTTTTCTTCAACTGGTAAAGTGTTTCTTCGTGCTCGAAAGTGTGAAACGAAATAGGCAAATTGCTTAACAGCAAGTGATTCGAAGGTCACTACCATATAAATATTTATTGCTGTTTGGGTGCCTAGTAATGGTAGCAATATCAGTATCACTGAAATATAGAAAAGGCCGATACCTTTGAATTGGTTCGGTATTATCATTTAAAGGAATACCTGAGTAATTGACAGCTCCTACACAAGAGGTCAGCGCTCTTATAGATGTCAAGGAGTTGAATAATTGGGACGAATGATGTAGTTAAAGACGTTGAGAGCTATTTAGCTTTTTTGTAACACAATTATGCTTCATATTATTCGTCCTGGAAACTTCAAGGTAATTGGTGTCCTACCTTATAAGCTTAGATTTAAGCGCAATTGCTCTTACATATATGATATAATATCTATACAATCTAAATCGCCCAATTTATTGTATGTACATATCTACAGAAATGACCATTACTCTAATTGCGCCAACTACCAACTCGTAAAGTAATCCTATTCTATAAATAGTTTCCCTTGCATTTCACAGTTGAAAGAGACAGCTCAATTCTGCTGGACCCTCAATCGTCGTCCATTTAATCCTAATGGTGAAAGTAGGTTTTCATAGGCTCAAATTGAATTCAATTTCGTTGGCTCATGTGAAACAATTTTCAATTATATCAGCCCGCTGGGATTGCCCAAATGACCCCTATCGACTTCCAACCGAGGAAGATGTCAGGCGTCTTTCCATTTTATTGGTACCCTCCGATGTGACACAGTTGCATTGTTTAAACGGCAGCCAGCTTTTGAATTCGAGTGGACACGGCCAGGCTGTTTGACTCGGATGATAAATTACCCTCATCAGAAACCAATCGGTCGCCGTAGGCAGCGGACATGACCTAAACAATACAGGAATTAACACAATTTCAGCACATCTGTTTGCCCGGTCTCCGTGGTCCGAAATAAGCAAAGCTTCGGGACGGCTGCAGTTTCCCTTCGTGCGCCTTCACCGTCGATGCGTGTGATGCATAGAGAACAATTTAATCTTTGATCTCCATGTCTGATGCTGGGGCAGACAACCGAGAGTACTATACTAGCTGGGCTGCTTCCACTCGCACTCTCTCTCACCTCGTCGACTCAAATCTACGCTATGTACATATTTTATTTTTACCTTTTCCTCACACCACCAAGTCACCATCACCAGCAACTACCTGATGATCAACCCGGAGCTTAAAAAATGATCAAAAAAGCAGGAAACCAGAAACCACTTTGCGCATACAAAGACACCACCAACCTCGCCGAGCACACCTTTGCGGCCGTCGGACTTGTACGTCGTCGTCGCACAAAATCATAGTATTTTCCACAAGCCGGAGAAGAGGCCCGTTGAACTTGAAAGCAGGGATGCCAGATGATATTTTCTAATGTCTTCACATTCGTTTAAAAATGTCTTCAAATGTCTTCAATATTAAGATTATGATCAGCGAGAAATTCTAAAATCCAATAGGTGTGTAAATTCAATAACTGTTATTTAACAGTGTCAATTAAATACTGTTGTTGAATAATATTAATTTTTTTAACATTCAAATTGTTAGAATTCAAGAGAATATTTTTTTAAAATTCTATTGTTTTTAAAACGAGTTTCCCCTAGATTTTGTACTCGGATTGTAGTCGGATTTTTAAATTGAATTTCCACGTGGAACTCTTCCAAATTTATTTTTTAAGAACACCCTGTTGGGATACAAAATTTACTGTGAAATACTTGAAGAAACATCCAGAGAATTTTCTGAAGGAACGAACGGATGGAGCTTCTTATTATTTCTGGAACACTCCTGAAGAAATTTCCCGAGGAATTCCTGTTGGAACATCCAAAGGATTTACTGAAGGAACTTCTGGAGAAAGTTCTGAAGGAACTTCCGGAGGAATACTTAGAAAAACTTAAGAAGGAATTCCTGTAGAATCTTCAGGATGAATTCCGCAGGGATTTTCTGGAGGAATACCTGAAGGATTTTCCTGATGAATTTCTGAAGGATATTCCTGAGGAATTATTGAAGCAATTTCCGGTGGAATTCCCGACGAAACTTCTGGAGAAATTCTTGGAGGTAGTTGGAGAAGCTTCTTGAGGTATTGCTGCAACTTGAAGGATCTTCCAGAGGAGAAAATCCTGGCGGAAACTTTTGGATGAATTCCTGGAAGAACTATTGGAGGAATTCATGAAGGACTACCGAAAGAGTTCTGGAGCAACTTCTGGAGGATCTTCCAAATGAATTCCTGGGGGATTTTTCGAAAAAATCTCTGGAAGTTCCGGACAATTTCCTGGATGAATTTCGGAAAGAATACCAGAACGTATGTTTGAAGAAATTCTTAGGGGAATTCTCAGAGAAAATTCTGGACGAATGTTCAAAGATATTTCTAGAAGAATTACCAAAGGAATTTAAGGAAGAATTTAACGAAAGTGTTTAACAAGTTTCCTCTGTTTTTGCTACTGAGTCTTTAATTAAAATTCCACCAATTTTTTGTGGAATTTCTTTTAGGAAGATTTGCACGTAGAAATTTTCCATGGAAATAATGAGAAATATCCATTCAACACCAGAACAATTTCAATTTCTTGTCGACATTCGTAAACATTTTCTATTAAAATGATTGAGACAATTTTCTTGTGGAAATTAAAAAGGATTTATTGTGGGAGTTCAGAAGAAATTCAGGAGAATTTTCAATTTAAATTTTGGAGGATTTCCTTATTATCTTTTAACGGAAATTATTAGATATAAATTTAGTATTGAATTTCCAATTTCAATTCTCTTGAGTTTAGGCAAGAAATTCCTCATAATTTTCATCTTAAATTTCCCTTATTTTACACGAAGAATTCTTTAAAGTTTTCACAGAAAACTCTTTTATAAATTCACGGAAAATTCAAAGAGTTTCCCGACGGATATTTAGAGGAAAGTCACATGGAAAAGCCGAAAAGATCAAATGAATTCAGAAGGAATTAAGATGAAATCCAGGTTCTAGCTCAACAGTTGAATTGATTAAATAAAGTCATAGAAGAATTCAATCAATTTTTGCCGTAAATTTGATCGGTCATTCATTCCGATGTATTGATCGAAATACCTTTTTACATACACGTCAAAAACGCCGCCGCCGCCGCCAAGAAAAATTCGAACAAATTCTGCCATCGGGAATTTTTAACCAGCGCAAAACTCAAAGTTAACTGCGTATGAGGTCTGAAATGCGTTGCATTTATCAGCCCGCTAGTGTGAAGGTATTTTTATGTTTCAGATTCTAGGCCTGGGACAAAGACTTTTATAACTTTTGTATTTTTTTTTTTTGTTTAATTTACTTATAGAAGTCGCAGCATTTATAGATAAAAAATGTGTTTTCCACTCGCTGGCTTATTGGTTGTTTTCAAGTATCTTCGATTAAGTAGATAAGTCTTCAAATATTTTGAAAAGTCTTCAAAATGTCTCCATGAAATAAATGTCTTCACAGAGATTCAAATGTCTTCAAATTGAAGACATGTCTTCAAATCTGGCATCTCTGCTTGAAAGATATGGGGAAACGGCCAAAGATCGAAAACAAGGTGAATCGTGATGAAGAGACGGGAAGATGAAAACAAAAACGACAACGCTAAACAGCATGCCACCACTGCTGCAGTGTCTTCCTCGCCCCATCCACCGAGAGCAGCCGCGCCCGCCGCACCGTAGCGGCCTACTCTCCAGTCACACGTTGATCCGACAGTCTCACTTCGCACTAGGCAATGTACTCTACTCTAGTAGGTATAGTGACTCCCTCAAGCAGGCGATGGTATAGCAGCATCGACTGCGATCGAGAGAGGGCAAGACTTCAAGATCGCCTCAAGTCAGTGCCTTTGTATGCTGCTTTTTTGTTGAGCAGGATACAGTAGCTCCTCACCTAGCAGGATATTTTCAATTGTAAATGATGTTTCGTTGCATAATTTGCTAAGGAATTCGTAATTGAATTACTGCTTTGTTCATCAAAATGCGGTGTTGGTGCCTTTCTCTTGTAAAAAATACTTTAAAAATAAAAATGAGTATTTTTTAGCGTGTTTTGGGCATAAAAAATGGTATTTTAGCCATAACTTTTAATCCCATATTAGTCCGGCCAATTTGCCTGTTGTGAGTAATTCGGACAATGCTAAGTTCCAAAAAGTGTGTCTACAAAATTTGTACACATACACACATACAGATACCACCTCAGTTCGTCGAGCTAAGTCGATTGGTATATAATACTATAGGTATCCGGGCCTCATATCAAAAAATCGTTTTTGGAGTGATTATATAGCCTTTCGGTACAACTTTGTTGTATGAGAAAGCAAGCATATTGTGGTGTCGACATTTTTTTATTTATTTGTGAAATTGTAGAACTGTTTTGTTCTTCGCAACATAGATGAATCGTAGCAAGGGATAGAATCCAGAGCTAAAGGAAAAAAAACCCTGATTAATCCACTTGGCGGTGTTGGTGCCTCTCTCGTGCAAAACAAATCTAAAAAATATAAGTAAGTGCTTTTTAGCGTGTTTTGCGCATAGAAAACAGTGTTTTGACTTTAACTTCTGATCCCATAGTCCAATTTGGCCAATTTTCAATAGCAAACAATGGGACAAGATTCTAAGTCGAATGGAACTTGTTGCGAGTTGCGGCCAATGCTAAGTTCCAAAAAGTGTCGTTTCGTCGTCTAAGGGGCAAGCCAGAGTAAACGCGACGAGCGATGCGACGCGACGAGCGATGCGACGCGACGCGACTCACGTAAAAGAATAACAATCATTATCAACAGGCTGTCAAATTGCACTGTTGCATCGCGTCGCATCGCACGTCGCGTTTACTCTGGCATGCCCCTAAGTGTCCAATTCGTCGAGCTGAGTCGATTGGCATATAACACTATGGGTCTCCGAGCCTACTATCAAAAGTTTGGTTTTGGAGTGATCATATAGCCTTTACGTATACTTAGTATACGAGAAAGGCAAAAATATCTCACTTATCATCACTCACTGTAGCGCATTGTGAAAAACTTTTTTTTTAAAGCTGTTACAATAATGAATCAAATATACAACGGGGCCACTTTTACGCGAGTAGCCTTTTACGCGATTTTTTTAAACAGTTTTTTATGCGTTTTCAAGGAAGGCTAGAAACACGTAAAAATTGCGAAAATCGATTTCAATTGGATTATTTTTACGCGGTTTATGGAATCTACGTGGTATTTGGGATTCGGCGGCTTTTAACACACGCGGTTTTAATTTTAGCAAACGTACCCCTCGAATAAGAACCGACTTCAGTGTACTCCATGATAAATTCCTTCAACACATTGAATTCATCAAATTGGTTTACGTAGTTAACGTCGTGCGGTCGTGTCTTACATACAATCCTTCTGATTTTTGTTCGAGATTTCAAGGAGGTCGGTCGACGACGTCCGGTATCGGTTCCATCCGCGGGTGGTGGCAATTGACCTTCCCCGTCCAGCGGTTCTCAACCTTTTTGTAAAGAGGTACCCCTTTTGCATCAATTGAGGTACCCCCTATTTTTTTGCCTTAAAGTCACTCCTGACGGAATACAAGTTCCAAAGTGCTTGCGTTTTCGGGGGCACACCACTCGATTCAGAGACGGCGCTCAACTGTCATTTTGGTTGATTTAGCTTTGCTGCGTCGCAGCATGCGTGAAATAATAAAAATGACAGTTGTGCGTTGCTTCCGTATCGAGTGGTGTGCCCCCGAAAACGCGAGCACTTTTAAACTTGGATCCCGTCAGGAGTGACCTTAAATGCTTATTTTCATAAAATATATGGAAAATGGTACTGAAAATTAACGGAATATATGGCTCTCCATAAAGTTGGCTGAATTTTTCATTATATCGAGCTCTTGAGAAGAAGCTTCCGATCCTCTTGAAAAGCGGCTTTCAAATCACTTAAAGGTAAATTTCTAAGCATCTTGAAAGGATGCTTCTGAGCCTCTTGAACGTTGGCCTTCAATCCTCTAGAGAGATGAATTCCAAGCCCCTTGAAGGGAGGCTTCCGAACCGTTTGTAAGTATACTTACAAAGCCTTAAGCCTATAGGCTACTGAGCATCTCTAAAGAAGGTTTCTGGGCCGTCTCTTGAAAGTAGGCTTCTGGGCCTCTTGAAAGGAGACTTCCAGGCATCTTGGAAAGAGGTTTATGGGCCTCTTGAAAGGATGCTTCCGGGCCTTTTGTAAGGAGGCTTCCGGGCCTCTTGTAAGGAGGTTTCCAGACTTCTTGAAAGGAGGCTTCCAGATCTCTTGAAAGGAGGCTTCCAGACCTCTTGAAAAAAGGCTTCCAGACCTCTTGAAAGGAGGCTTCCGGGCCACTTAAAAGTTGGCTTCCAGCCTCTTGAAAGGAGGCTTCCGGGCCTCTTGAAAGGAGGCTTCCGGACCTCTTGAAAGGAGGCTTCTGGGCCTCTTGAAAGGAGGCTTCCGGACCTCTTGAAAGGAGGCTTCCGGGCCACTTGAAAGGAGGCTTCCAGGCCTCTTGAAAGGAGGCTTCCGGGCCTCTTGGAAGGAGGCTTCCGGGCCTCTTGAAAGGAGGCTGGCGGGCCGCTTGAGAGGAGGTTTCCGGGGCTCTTGATAGGAGGCTTCCGGGCCTCTTGAAAGGAGGCTTCCGGGCCTCTTGAAAGGAGGCTTCCGGGCCTCTTGAAAGGAGGCCTGGGCCTCTTGAAAGGAGGCTTCCGGGCCTCTTGAAAGGAGGCTTCCGGGCATCTTGAAAGGAGGCTTCCGGGCCTCATGAAAGGAGGCTTCTGGGCCTCTTGAAAGGAGGCTTCGGGCCTCTTGAAAGGAGGCTTGGGCCTCTTGAAAGCAGGCTTCTGGGCCTCTTGAAAGCAGGCTTCTGGGCCTCTTGAAAGGAGGCTTCCGGGCCTCTTGAAAGGAGGCTTCCGGGCCTCTTGAAAGGAGGCTTCCGGGCCTCTTGATAGGAGGCTTCCGGGCCTCTTGAAAGGAGGCTTCCGGGCCTCTTGAAAGGAGGCTTCCGGGCCTCTTGAAAGGAGACTTCCGGGCCTCTTAAAAGGAGACTTCCGGGCCTCTTGAAAGGAGACTTCCGGGCCTCTTGAAAGGAGGCTTGCTCTTGAAAGGAGGCTTCGAGCCTCTTGAAAGGAGGCTTCCGGGCCTCTTGAAAGGAGGCTTGGCCTCTTGAAAGGAGGCTGGGCCTCTTGAAAGGAGGCTTCCGGCCTCTTGAAAGGAGGCTTCTGGGCATCTTGAAAGGAGGCTTGCAGGCCTCTTGAAAGGAGGCTTGAGCCTCTTGAAAGGAGGCTTCCGGGCCTCTTGAAAGGAGGCTGGGCCTCTTGAAAGGAGGCTTGGGCCTCTTGAAAGGAGGCTTCGGGCCTCTTGAAAGGAGGCTTCCGGGCCTCTTGAAAGGAGGCTTCCGGGCCTCTTGAAAGGAGGCTTGGGCCTTTGAAAGGAGGCTTCCGGGCCTCTTGAAAGGAGGCCTGGGCCTCTTAAAAGGAGGCTTCCGGGCCTCTTGAAAGGAGGCTTCCGGGCCTCTTGAAAGGAGGCTTCGGGCCTCTTGAAAGGAGGCTTCGGGCCTCTTGAAAGGAGGCTTCGGGCCTCTTGAAAGGAGGCTTGCGGGCCTCTTGAAAGGAGGCCTGAGCCTCTTGAAAGTAGGCTTCGAGGCCTCTTGAAAGGAGGCCTGAGCCTCTTGAAAGGAGGCTTGCGAGCCTCTTGAAAGGAGGCTTCCGAGCCTCTTGAAAGGAGGCTTCCGAGCCTCTTGAAAGGAGGCTTCCGAGCCTCTTGAAAGGAGGCTTCCGAGCCTCTTGAAAGGAGGCTTCCGGGCCTCTTGAAAGGAGGCTTCCGGGCCTCTTGAATGGAGACTTCTAGGTCTCTTGAATGAAGGTTTCTGGGCCTCTTGAAATGAGGCTTCCGGGCCTCTTGGAAAGAGGCTTCCAGACCTCTTGAAAGGAGGCTTCCGGGCCTCTTGAAAGGAGGCTTCCGGGCCTCTTGAAAGGAGGCTTCCGGGCCTCTTGAAAGGAGGCTTCCGGGCCTCTTGAAAGGAGGCTTCCGGGCATCTTGAAAGGAGGCTTGCGGGCCTCTTGAAAGGAGGCTTCCGAGCCTCTTGAAAGGAGGCTTCCGGGCCTATTGAAAGGAGGCTTACGGGCCTCTTGAATGGAGACTTCTAGGCCTCTTGAATGAAGGTTTCTGGGCCTCTTGAAATGAGGCTTCCGGGCCTCTTGGAAAGAGGTTTCCGGGCCTCTTGAAAGGAGGCTTCCGGGCCTCTTGAAAGGAGGCTTCCGGGCCTCTTGAAAGGAGGCTTCCGGGCCTCTTGAAAGGAGGCTTCCGGGCCTCTTGAAAGGAGGCTTCCGGGCCTCTTGAAAGGAGGCTTCCGGGCCTCTTGAAAGGAGGCTTCCGGGCCTCTTGAAAGGAGGCTTCCGGGCCTCTTGAAAGGAGGCTTCCGGGCCTCTTGAAAGGAGGCTTCCGGGCCTCTTGAAAGGAGGCTTCCGGGCCTCTTGAAAGGAGGCTATCGGGCCTCTTGAAAGGAGGCTACCGGCCCCCTTGCAAGGAGGCTGCCGGGCCTCTTGAAAGGAGGCTGGGCCTCTTGACAGGAGGCTTCCGGCCGTCTTGAAAGGAGGCTTCCGGGCCTCTTGAAAGGAGGCTTCCGGGCCTCTTGAAAGGAGGCTTCCGGGCCTCTTGAAAGGAGGCTTCCGGGCCTCTTGAAAGAAGGCTTCCGGGCCTCTTGAAAGGAGGCTACCAGGCCTCTTCAAAGGAGGCTTCCGGGCCCCTTGAAACGACGCTTCCGGGCCTCTTGAAAGGAGGCTTTTGGGCCTCTTGAAAAGAGGCTTCCGGGCCTCTTGAAAGGAGGCTTCCGGGCCTCTTGAAAGGAGGCTTCCGGGCCTCTTGAAAGGAGGCTTCCGGGCCTCTTGAAAGGAGGCTTCCGGGCCTCTTGAAAGGAGGCTTCCGGGCCTCTTGAAAGGAGGCTTCCGGGCCTCTTGAAAGGAGGCTTCCGGGCCTCTTGAAAGGAGGCTTCCGGGCCTCTTGAAAGGAGGCCTGGCCTCTTGAAAGGAGGCTTCCGGGCCTCTTGAAAGGAGGCTTCCGGGCCTCTTGAAAGGAGGCTTCCGGGCCTCTTGAAAGGAGGCTTCCGGGCCTCTTGAAAGGAGGCTTCCGGGCCTCTTGAAAGGAGGCTTCCGGGCCTCTTGAAAGGAGGCTTCCAGGTCTCTTGAAAGGAGGCTTCCGGGCCTCTTGAAAGGAGGCTTCCGGGCCTCTTGAAAGGAGGCTTCCGGGCCTCTTGAAAGGAGGCTTCGGGCCTCTTGAAAGGAGGCCTGGGCCTCTTGAAAGGAGGCTTCCGGGCCTCTTGAAAGGAGGCTTCCGGGCCTCTTGGAGGGAGGCTGGCGGGCCTCTTGAAAGGAGGCTTCCGGGCCTCTTGAAAGGAGGCTTCCGGGCCTCTTGAAAGGAGGCTTCCGGGCCTCTTGAAAGGAGGCTTCCGGGCCTCTTGAAAGGAGGCTTCCGGGCCTCTTGAAAGGAGGTTTCCGGACCTCTTGAAAGGAGGTTTCCGGGCCTCTTGAAAGGAGGCTTCCGGGCCTCTTGAAAGGAGGCTTCCGGGCTCTTGAAAGGAGGCTTCCGGGCCTCTTGAAAGGAGGCTTCCGGGCCTCTTGAAAGGAGGCTTCCGGGCCTCTTGAAAGAAGGCTTCCGGGTAGGGACGTTCCGATATTTCCGATATATCGGAATATCGATATATTTGTTTCGATATCCGATATTTTTGTATCGATATTTTGCTTTCAATATATCGGTCATATCGATATTTTCGCTTTCGATATCAATATATCGAATCAGGAAAATTGCCATTGATACACAAAAGTAACAATAACATTTCACATAGTGAAAAAAAATACTTCACCTAATAAAAGTTATATGCAACCCTAACCAGAGAAAGGTTCTGAAATGCCGTATTTTTAATAGAAATGGTCAGTGATGAACTCTACACCTAACAAAATCACTTTAATAAAGTTTAAAAAAATAGAAAATATATTTTTCTCAGTGGCGCGGTTGATATAAATTGAGGTGTGCGCTGTCGTCGGTGAAAGTTTTGGCAACTCGCCGCTGTGAACAAATTTTCGTTGACACGCCACTGTGCAAAATCTGTCTTTTTGTTTTTAATTTAAAAAAAAAGAGGCGTCAAAAATATAGAGTTCTTTGGAAAATTTACTTGCATGATACGTCAATATCAATCATGTGTGACTTGTTCCTTGGAAAATTGAGGAGAATTTCTCCTTAAGGAATTAGGAATAATTTCCTTAACCCTTAAAGGCGCAAGGCGATTTTTTTAGAAATCGTCGGAAATATTTTTTACGTAAACAACCATTGAAATTATTAACATTAAACGTATTTTCGGTTTGTTGTTTTAAAACAACATTGCGCATTTAAGGGTTAAGAAGTAGTTAAGAAGTAGGCTTTCCCTTGGAAATTTTAAGTTTTCTATAAAATAAAACAGAAACGATGGTTTTTAAAATTCAAAATAAGGCCGTTACAAATATTTAATTAACTTTTTGTCCTACTGGTCTCCGAAAAGTAAAGGGGGGGGGGATAATAAAAAATATTTAAATGAAAAATCAAAAACTTCTCGGATTTGTTAAAGAATGTTTTGAAAATCCTCAAAATTATCCGAATTTTATTTTGTTGCCCCTCAAAATATTATTTTTTGGCAAAAAAAATCCGAGGGGGACAAAATAGATTTTAAATATTTGTATCGGCCTAACTCCATAAAAAAAATGATTTTTCCAGAGAATTTTCCGCGGTAATTTAATTTTTCATAGAAACGGAGAAAAGCATAATGCCGGAAACGCCGCCGCCTGTCGGTTAAAACAGTCGATTCAAAAGTATAAGATAGCTAATGACCTAATGTCGTTCCTGTCGCGAAGCCAGAGTAAACGCGACGAGCGATGCGACGCGACGCGACTCACGTAAAAGAATAACAATCATTATCAACAGGCTGTCAAATTGCACTGTCGCGTCGCGTCCCATCGCACGTCGCGTTTACTCTGACGGGCACCTTACATCTAGGTGACTTCGATCTGGCAGATAAAGTACCGGTACTACAAGTGTCAAACCGGTGTTGGCGATGAAACCAAACATGCACTACAACATGATGCATTAATTATGGCCAATTGAAGCTCGTTGAAGCAAATTTTTGCTAAATAATTTCAATGACTATACAGCGCAATACAGCGCCACTAGCGTTCTAGTACCTATACTTCTACTGTTGAAACTAAGACGATCGCAGCAGCCGATGATTGGTGGACTTGCAGTTGCAAACGTCGCCCAGATTTAGTTAACTAACTGAAAAAATGTCATTTGTAGTTATTTTTGTAAAAGAATAATACGCTATTGAATATAAAACAACAAATATCTTCTAAATGTTCTCATGACTGAAATATCATATGATTTTCCGATCTATCGATATTTTCTTTCCAATATATCGGTGATATCGTTACTTTGATTCGATTACCGTATCGAATCAAATATCGATGTTTTGGAGTATCGGAACGTCCCTACTTCCGGGCCTCTTGAAAGGAGGCTTCCGGGCCTCTACGCTTCATTTAATTGACGTTGAGGCATGACCTTGATTTTCGTACAGCCGATTACAGTGTTGGTAAAATCTCAAATTCTCAAATCTCATCGGCGATTTAAATCATGCGTGAGTAAAATCCCATCAGAATCATTACCCAGAGAATCGCTCGTGATTCGAATCACGATTTGCATCATTGCATGATTTTTACGTGTTCTTCATTGTTGCGAAGTGAGCGAAGCGATGCGATTCTGTCCGAGAAACTCAAGCGCGATGCTCCCCCTACAGAATCACAAGCGAGTCAGCTCGTGCATGAAGCCTCGAGACCAAACCCGAATCGACAGTTAGTAGTTTTCTTTTAGCCCTCGCCATAGTGTAAGGAAAAAGAAGCTGCTAGCTTGATGGAACGGTTATTCCGGATCTCGATTCTGAAACCGTCCAACCGCTACTTTGCGGACTCTTAAACGGCACGTAATACTAAGAAGATGTTGGGAGCCTTAATCAGCCTTCTAGAAATTAAAAAAGGAAAAATAGAATAAATTACGAATCGAATATTTTGATTGCCTAAAATGTGTTAAAATCTTTTTTAGAAAACCGAATAATTATTTTGGTCGGAAACGAAGATTGTCTTCGAGTTAAATCTTTGTTCAAATTATTTAATTATTAATTTAAGTATAAATGTAAAAAAACTCATACCCTGATTTTTTTTAAGTTAAATTAAAACCGGGAAAATTTGACAAAAATTACCGAAAAAGCGGGAAAAACCGGGAATTTGAAAATCGACTTTCAGTGGCCACCCTGTTGAAGTGATAGGAGAACGTAAATATTGTTTCCAGTTTTGAAATGTTTCGAAACCTAACCTCTCTTATAATTACCAATTAGTTCTCCTTCAACTTCAACTACAAACGTTCTACACGCACCCGCATTAATCGGCCACCAACTGTAACCCTAATGAACCACTTGGTCTGAAGGTGCGGAAAGTGCTGCCGTTCGCTGGCGATGCCCGTGCGATAGCGATCTCGCGATCGTCTTCGCCCACTTCCCACTTCAATCGGCCAGCGCAACAGTTTGGCTCGGGAGAGCCACCAACACTTTTACGCAGGCAATCCACACCAGTCTCCTCCCTGCGCCTACGACTTCAGAGCAGAAGATCGTGGAGCTCATTGCGCTCCATCGATTGTGGCGTCGCTCGTCCGGATCATAGGCTAGTTAAGCGGCAGCGACCCACTACCGCATGCATGACGGACGGTGGATGGAGGGTGCACTAAGCCGGTTTAGGAAAAATCAAATCACCTCCCCGGTTTCAGTGGCGTCTAACGCCTGCCGCCTTGTTTTGTGTACGGATGGGCAGCAAGCAAGGCCTCTCTGCGAATGTGCTCCACAACACATCGTCAGACGCTTCGTAACTCACTTTATTGGATGGTAACGACGGGCGTGCAATCTTGATTTGAATAACTGTTATTGGGCTTGATTTTTGTACCGGTTCTCTTATTTTCTCATGCAAAGCAGCAGCTACTGCTAACTGCGCGTCAGAAGGTATACAAAGAAAGCGATAAGATTTGCGATAGTTGCATCTGGAATTCGCAATGAAATTAGTTCGATTCCAATGGCGCTGCAAGGCGGATTGATAATCGAGTCCATTCCTACCGTATTAGTTTATAAATCTATCTGAAGTATGTTAATGTGGAATTAATTCCACATTCGCATGTGATGTCTAGGGTTACCATTCAAGGTTCTAGCATTTAGACTTTGCGTAGTGAAATTTTCTTAAATTAAGTTTTTTTTGCGGATCGGTATCTGTTTTGTATTTGTGAAATGTGAAATTGTGGGATTTTGCTATATTTTCGGCTCCTTGATTGATATTTAAGTAAGATTTATCCAACACTGCACCAATTAAAAATCACTTTTCTTTCCTTCTGAACAAATATTTATTGGATGGTATGTAGTTCGTTGTCATTGAAACTTTCGTCTCTTTATTGTAAAGAAAATGCTTATTTATTTTCATTGACGCATCATATTCACTGTTATAAGTCCGCCTTCACAAGCCCTCATACTCAGATACACGACATCAATATCTGTATTAATGGGAAACATCCATTCAACATCATAAACATAAACTTATACACCTAATTGATTGTCTTTTCTCCAATCCACTTCAGAAGATTGATATTCATCCCTTATTGATGGGAACCACTTGATTATAATCGTATCATAGCGATGCAATCGATGCGTTTTGAACTTCCATTCGGACACACCTCGAGCACGCGACGAACTAAAACCTATATACGCAAACCGCAGTTCGTAATGGTCGATTGGTAATACTATATCGAATTTCCTCCGACGATAAAGCTGTCAGTCCACCACGCACAAATCGACCACCGTTTAGTTGGGGTCAGTCGCTTTAGTCCGCCGCTCGCCCCCGCATCGGTCGCCCACTCAATCACTCGCTACCGGAGTGTGCTCTGCGTCGATCCCCGGGTTGACTCCGTTTGGTCGTGTCGGCGTCCGTCAGAATTTAAGGGCAGCCACGAAGCATGAAATCAAATTATGCTAACGAGCACCGTCGTCCATCGCTATTTATTCAACGAGCGAACCAAAGGGCACACCTTCACCCTCGTTTTTTTTTTGCTGCCACCAAGCTGTGGTCTTCCGAAAACGCAACTCGGTTGCATGCATTAATTTAGGGCATTGTGAAATGGGAGCTCTCTGCAATATTTATACCAAAGTAATACCGAAGTGTACGCCGAAGCCTAAAAGAAACTCACAATCACATTTTTGTGTTAATCCTCTACCAGGCTAAAAATCGCCGTTATTAGAACCAGCCGCAACAGCTGTGTCTATTTGAGACCGTCATATTTCCAGTGATGCGGAAAACATGCGCGGCCGTTAAACGTCGGAGCGTTAATTAGCGTGAAAAGATGCCCATCGTAAATCATGAATGAAAAGTTCTTCGAATTGAGCTGTCCGTTTCTGTTTGGCAACTAGACTCTTCTTGTCTTTCATTTTTTATCATTCATCCCGATGCAATCAAATGTATGTTCTGCTAATAATTTTTTAATTTGTTCAAAAGATCTTCAAAGCAAAACATGATCAATGTTCTAGAACTATTGATAATATGAAATTGTTAATTTGAGCATGAAGCACGGTCCAACTCCTACTAAAATTGCAATTCCTATTGTCTGGTGTATAAAAATCATCAAGCACGGTCGTCTCAACCAAACTGATAAGCGAAAAGAAGCACGTTTTAACACGACGCACCAATAAATTAGAGTTTATTGGCTTATGCTTTCAGATCAAATTTGTAATGGTTTGCTTGAGCTTAGAAACTGTTTTATTTTGGATTTAATAAATCAATAACATCAATCACATGTTTAAAATCTATGTGTAGAATAAACAATGTCTACTGAAAAATGACTTCAGTTTTACAATCTCCTTGATTTTGCAAACCCGATATGGAGTAGAAAATCTCATTGAACCCGGATCCGACCCGCACCTGAGAACATTTACATCCGAAAACCCGTAGTCGAACAGAATCCAAAATAATTCAATTAGGGGAACTGTTCCGATATCCATCTCACGGAACCTATATTCATCTCATCGCGAAACAAATCATACGCCACCAATTTCGTCACTTTTTTTGTCAACATGCGTGCTCACAGCTGAAAAAAAATCAAGTTCCTTTTAATTTTGATGAGTTGAACATCGGAGCCATGAGATCAAATTCAGGAGCAGCTCCCCTATTTATTGGATTTTTTTAAAGACCTGGTGATAGTTAGAGATTTATTTGTTCTTTTGCAAAATGTCAATTGGGTCGTGCTCTATCATCTCAGTACGATGGAGCATGAAACATACCCCTTTAACGAATGAAACAGTTCCCTTTAAGTTTTTCTTTTAATTCTTTGTTAACAAGATTTTCAGCCCGAGGCAAGTTAACAAAAGGAATCTGTTGGCGCCGCCGCCCACGTTTTTGCATCGACGCGTCAAAATCTGGCACGCCGCTAATCCATAGTTTATTACGCCGATCCTTACTACCAAGCAATACAACGTTGTTTTTTATCTTTCATGATAAATCCTCAGATTTCTTCATTGAAATTACGAAGAATCTGCAGTGAACATTCCGATAAATTTTTTGAAGAAATTCCAAAAAGTGCCCAAAGCAGCTTTCAAAGAATTTCCCGAGGAAGTTCGAATCTCCGATTCTCACCGCCGCCGACGTTTCATTAACCGCTAGGTACCTATATACTTAATTTCGCATCTCATGTTTCCGTCATTTGTAACGAATTATGGGCGCTCTTGTTCCAGCCTTTTTTATAGCAGGCCTGGTAGCGAGTCACTATGGTCACTATTTTGAGTCTATTCACTAAAAAATCACTATTTGCATCCAAAAGTCACTAAAGTCTCTATTTTTGGGAAAATGGTCACTTAAGTCACTATTTTTGCATCGCCTGTTGTGAAAATGTTCAAAATAATGATTTGTACCTATTATGATCAGCCAAATCGAATGCGTAAACGGGCTTGGTGGTCATATGGCTACCACTTCTGCCTCTTAGGAAAAAGCGTGGGTTCAATCCCGAGCCCGTTCCATTTCATCTACTTTCCATATATTTCTTATGTTCTAGCAATTGCTAGAACTGGAAATGGGCTTTCATACAGTTTCCATCTTCTATCATCTACCTACATCTTGACTAGTTCTAGCGGTTCGATATGAGCGTAAAAGCTCGTTTCTGACGTTAAATATACCACTCCTTTATCACTACAACATTGGCCACCCGTTAACCAAGACGAACCTGTGACCTAAAACCTAACCCCCAGATTCTAATAAAATTCCGCATGTAGCGAGTGCGCAGAAGTGATCTCGGCTTCCAGTGGGCGAGTGGGCGAGTGCCACAATACACGGTTTGAGGCCGCATCTCTCCATCCTCGAATACCCCCTACGCTCACCAAGTCGTTCTGCACCTGGTCTGCCCATCTCGCTCGCTGCGCTCCACGTCGTCTCGTACCTGCCGGATCGGAAGCGAACACCATCTTTGCAGGGTTGTTGTCCGGCATTCTTGCATCGTACCCTGCCCATCGTACCCTTCCGGTTTTAGCTACCTTCTGGATACTGCATTCGCCGTAGAGCTGGGCGAGCTCGTGGTTCATTCTTCGCGCCACACACCGTCTTCTTGCACACCGCCAAAGATGGTCCTAAGCACCCGTCTCTCGAATACTCCGAGTACTTGCAGGTCCTCCTCGAGCATTGTCCATGTTTCATGTCCGTAGAGGACAACCGGTCTTATTAGCGTCTTATACATGACACATTTGGTGCGGTGGCAAATCTTTTTTGACCGCAGTTTCTTCTGGAACCGTAGTAGGCCCGACCTCCACAGATGATGCGCCTTCGTATTTCACGACTGACATTGTTATCAGCCGTTAGCAAGGATCCGAGGTAGACGATTTCCTCGACCACCTCGAAGGTATCCCCGTCTATCGTAACACTGCTTCCCAGGCGGGCCCTGTCGCGCTCTGTTCCGCCCACAAGCATGTACTTTGTCTTTGAGGCATTCACCACCAGTCCAACTTTTGTTGCTTCACGTTTCAGGCGGGTGTACAGTTCTGCCACCTTTGCAAATGTTCGGCCGACAATGTCCATGTCATCCGCGAAACAAATAAATTGACTGGATCTGTTGAAAATCGTACCCCGGCTGTTACACCCGGCTCTCCGCATGACACCTTCTAGTGTAATGTTGAACAACAGGCACGAAAGTCCATCACCTTGTCTTAGAGTTCGCCCGAAATCTTCACACAGTTTTGCACACCATCCACTGTTGCTTTGATCAGTCTGGTAAGCTTCCCAGGGAAGATGTTCTCGTCCATAATTTTCCATAGCTCTACGCGGTCTGTACTGTCGTATGCCGCCTTGAAAATCAACGAACAGATGATGCGTTGGGACCTAGTATTCACGGCATTTTTGAAGGATTTGCCGTACAGTAAAGATCTGGTCCGTTGTCGAGCGGGCGTCAACGAAGCTGGTTTGATAACTTCCCACGAACTCATTCACTAATGGTGACAGACGACGGAAGATGATCTGGGATATCACTTTGTAGGCGGCATTAAGGATGGTGATCGCTCGAAAGTTCTCACACTCCAGCTTGTCGCCTTTATTGTATATGGGGCATATAACCCCTTCCTTCCACTCCTCCGGCAGCTGTTCAGTTTCCCAGATTCTGACTATCAGTTTGTGCAGGCAAATGGCTAGCTTTTCCGGGCCCATCTTGATGAGCTCAGCTCCGATACCATCCTTACCAGCTGCTTTATTGGTTGTTATCTGTTGGATGGCATCCTTAACTTCCCTCAAGGTGGGAGCTGGTTGGCTTCCATCGTCCGTTAAACTGACGTAGTCATCTCCTCCGCTGCCTTGACTTTCACTGCCTGTACTCTCAGCGCCATTCAAATGTTCCTCGTAGTGCTGCTTCCACCTTTCGATTCTGATTGATGGATGGCACGTTCGTCCGTCAAGATGCTCCCATCCTTATCCCGGCACATTTCGGCTCGCGGCACGGAGCCTTTGCGGGATGCGTTGAGCTTCTGGTAGAACTTGCGTGTTTCTTGAGAACGGCACAGCTGTTCCATCTCCTCGCACTCCGCTTCTTCCAGGCGGCGTTTCTTCTCCTGAAAAAGGCGGGTCTGTTATCTCCGCTTCCGTCTATAACGTTCCACGTTCTGCCGGGTACCTTGCTGCAGCGCGACCGCCCGCGCTACGTCCTTCTCCTCCAGAATCTGTCTGCACTCTTCGTCGAACCAATCGTTCCGTCGACTTCGTCCCATATACCCGACGTTGTTCTCCGCTGCGTCGTTAATGGCTGCTTCAACTGTATTCCAGCAGTCCTCAAGAGAGGCCCCATCGAGCTCACCCTCTTCCGGCAACGCTGCCTCGAGATGCTGCGCGTATGCAGTGGCGACATCAGGTTGCTTCAGTTGCTCTAGGTCGTACCGCGGCGGTCGTCGGTACCGAACATTGATGATGACGGATAGTTTTGGGCGCAGTTTAACCATCACCAGATAGTGGTCAGAGTCGATAGTGGTCAGTTAGCGCCACGATATGTCCTGACGTCGATAATGCCGGAGAAGTGCCGTCCATCAATCAGAACGTGGTCGATTTGTGATTCTGTCTGCAGTGGTGATCTCCAGGTCTACCGATACGGGAGGCTGTGTTGGAAGTAGGTGCTGCGAATGGTCATATTCTTGGAGGCGGCGAAATCAATTAGTCGTAGGCCGTTTTTGTTCGTCAGCCGGTGTGCGCTGAACTTCCCAATAGTCGGTCTAAACTCCTCCTCTTGGCCAACCTGAGCGTTCAAATCTCCTATGATGATTTTGACGTCGTGACTTGGACAGCTATCGTACTCACGTTCCAGCTGCGGGTAGAATGCGTCCTTATCATCACCAGTGCTTCCGGAGTGTGGGCTATGGACGTTGATTATGCTGAAGTTGAAGCACATCGGCGAGTATGCGTGTGCTCCCGATGAAGTTGAGAGATTTGCAGTTCCACGAACCGAGTTTCCAATCGCTAGTCCCTTTTCGTCGCAGTGGTCTTCGCCGATGGTTCCGGTCCGTACTCTCTTGTAGATTGTGCATCATCAATTCCTTCCCATTCCCGATAGACCGTGAGGACGTGGCCAGCGCCGTTATTGACCATTTAAAATACTAGAGCTCTCTGACTGTTCACTCTGAGGTTGAAAGCAAATCCCATGCGTCCATCCATTGGTTCTCTGTGCAATTGCGCTTGTTCTGGTCAATCACGGAGTAGCCACTACGGAGATGCACGGTTATCATGCTCATCATCAACCAAATCAAATGTGAATCTGGTAGCAATATATAAGTTCCAAGTGTGTTGTGAAAATCATGAGGTTATTTCCGATACATGTTAACTATGATCTTTTTCTTCACGAATAGAATTTGTTAAAATGCGAAAGGCGAACCTCAAGTAAAGAGTACAGTATTGGTACCAGAACCACGTCTGCTGGTGAGCGTTAATACCCTCCAGTGACAAAGATAGTGAACAGCTTCAGTTTCATCACATGAAAATGATGTTTGATGTTTCTCAACGTCAGGAAGAATAATGAGCGATAAGGGCGTCTATGACAAAAAGTACATTATGATTGTTAAATGGTTGTTAAATCCGTTTATAATTGTTAAATCCGCCTTGCGACCCTTCGAGATAAGTCTCGAAAAAAATGTAGGTGTAATTCTGGCACAAGCCACTAAATTCAAAACTTTTTGATTGAAATTATTTCGGTAATATCACAATTCTATAAAAAGATTCTGTTTATTAACAATTAAGAAAAGATACCTAAAAAACTAGTGTAAAGGTGAATGAATTGGTCAAATTTTTTAAATCTAAAATAAAATAAAAAACTAATTAGATTTAAAAGATTGTTTGAACTCGAGATTATTTGGCCTCCCATTTTTAATTAACTTTAATACTAAAGTCTGCCATTTAGAAATTAAAAAGTTTATTAGAATTTTTGGATTTCTAATAAGAGAACCATGGTTTAATTGGATTTTCAAGAATGCCACGTCGAGTTCGAAATATCAAAAACTTCATTTTAATTTATGACCATAGTTGAATAACAGGTAAAATCCTATTCTAAAAAATATTCTACATAAGATTTCAAAAATAAAGCACTGCAAAGTCAAAACTGCAAACAAAAGTCACTATTTGATCACTTTTCTGCAATTGAAAGACACTATTTGGTCACTTTTTCGTCATCGTCACTAAAGTCACTTTTTTAAACGGCATTCATCGCTACCAGCCCTGTCTTATAGAGAACTCTGTCTTGAACGGCGGCGGCATGAATCGACGTGATTTTTTTTAAACAGGGTAAGGGTTACCAGTCACCAGTTTTTTTAATAAGGTACCAGACAATCAAAATTTCTTCGCCATAAAACTACTGAATAATCAGTGCAAACTAAGTACAGGAGATAATCTTTTCACCTCATACTTCAGTCCTTATCAATACTTTCTTCTAAAACACCCCAATTTCCATAAATTTGTGAAATACCTGATTTTCCCATACATTTTATCGATTTCTAACTACCATTCTTCCATGAGCTCATGGTGAAAACTTCAAAACATAGAGCAGCAGGTTTAACGAACAGATACCTAGAAACGCCGAGTGACGAGTAGCATAAATAAGGACTAAGTTTATAAAGTTCAAAATTTTTTGTAGATTTTTGTAGGACACTTTGTATTGTCGATGCTTTTAAACCATCAATCTTTTTCTAAATCTGTTTTCTTTTCATTGAATATATTGTCTGGCCTTCTAGAAATGAAATCCAATTATCAACGAAACAATTCTAACTCAGAAATTTGGGATATTCATAACAATCTAAATTTGTTGGATTTTCAACAGCTTCAACCGTTTATATTCCGTTTTCGGGCTGTCACAGTTTCTAGATATCGACAAATCATTGACAGTGTGTTTTTTCTTCCGATCTTCTTGATGATTTTGTTGACATGCCGATTTATAATTTTCTTACAAAGTGTCAATTTTGCTTATAAAAAATTCTGTTCGGAAGCTTATGTTTACGCGAAATTTGAGAAGCTTTGACAATTGGCGCCATTTTGTTGGATTTAAACTGTTTTATCTCTTTTCAAAAAGTATAGTTCATTGACAGTATTTATAATACCCGAGTAGCACACTTGTCACATATCAGTCACTGTGACTCATATGCGACCAAATTTAGTCACATTGGAGTTGCTGCAACAAAATCGATCTGAACTGTGCTACTAGGGTATACGATAAAGCAATCTCCATCGAAATTGACCAATCTGCATAATATTGTTATTTAAAAGTGTCCTCTCAATAAACTGAACAGTCCTTATAGTGCACGTGGTTTTCTCCGAGAAAATCTGAATTTCATTTATATTTATGTTATCCGGATTCTACTTTTAAGAATCCATGGTTTTTTTTAAATTTCCTCCTTACTTTAAAATTCCGTTTTGAAATTTGAAATTCCCAAGCAAAATTGTCTGGAATTTCCAAAACAAACTTTCTGGAATTTTCGCGAGAAAAAATCTACAAAAATTTAACAGGAACTTCTTCGATGTTTCCGCGAGAAATTGTTCAAATGTATATTTCAACAAGAAATTCTTCGAATTTCAAAATTGTTCAGAATATCCAAGGAAAGTTCTTCAGAAGTTTTACAAAATAAATCTTTGGAATTTGAATGGATTTTTTTTTTATTTTTATCTTCGCATTTTTATGGAAAACTGTTCGGAATTTGAACGGGCTTTTTTTCGGAATTTTGAAAGATTTTTCTTATGGATTTCTACAGAAAATTATTTTTATAGTTGTTATGGCAAATTGTTATTTTCAAAATTGGTCTTTTTCAACCTCCCATCACCACCTCGTAACGTTTTTTTTTGCATACAAAGGTATTAATTTTTTTATGAGCTGTAACGCACTGACATCGCCTTTTAAATCGTTGTGTAATTTGTGAATGGGTCCAAAGGAGAAGGAACGTTTGGCCAAATGGTTTTCGGCCGAATGACTTCGCCACGAGGTCGAATAACACGTTAAACCGAAAGTAATCTAGCCATATGGCCAAACGTCAGTTTCTATAAAAGCGAGTATGACGTCAACAATTTCCTGTTTATTCCTTAACTGACCTGCATTCGGACACAGACGGCGCAGTACTGCTTATTTTTGGGTTGCCAGTTCTTACACATTGAAGATGATGTTAGTCCCAAACTTCATCTGTTGGTTCTCTGTGTAATTACAGCTGACCTGGCAATAACGGATTAGCAACCGTGGGCGACCGAGGGGGCCTCCTTAGCCGTGCGGTAAGACGCGCGGCTACAAAGCAAGACCATGCTGAGGGTGGCTGGGTTCGATTCCCGGTGCCGGTCCAGGCAATTTTCAGATTGGAAATTGTCTCGACTTTCCTGGGCATAAAAGTATCATCGTGCTAGCCTCATGATATACGAATGCAAAAATGGTAACTTGGCTTAGAAACCTCGCAGTTAATAACTGTGGAAGTGCTTAATGAACACTAAGCTGCGAGGCGGCTCTGTCCCAGTGTGGGGATGTAATGCCAATAAGAAGAAGAAGAACCGTAGGCGATCAATCATGCTCATGCTCAGATGGGCTGAGGCCAAATGAAATATTCGATTAAAAAACTTTCGGCAAATGGCTTTCGGCTGGCTTCTTCCCTCTTCTCTTTTCATTTTTCTGGCTCCATGTGCTTCCTTAATTTATTTTCTACCCTATTCTATTCCTTCTTTTTTCCCTCAGTCTTCTTCCTTCATGCTTTTTTTTCTTCTTTATTTATATTTACCTTCATGTTTTATGTTTACCTTTCATCTTACTTTTCCGTTTCAATTATCGTCTTCTTTTATTTATTTTCTTTTAACTACCTCCTGACTGTAGGATTCTTCTTATCCTTTTTTCTTCCTTCTATAATATTCCTTTCTTTGAATCGCTGCATATATTCCCTTTATTAAACTATTGTTTTATGAAAAAAAAACACCACTCCCATTTTGTGAATAACACCTCCTATAACCTTCTCCTTCGATAGAGAACATTTGTACCTGATTTGGTTTAATTCGATCAAAGGGGCTTAGAAAATACATTTATTGTTTGTTTTCTAAACAATACACTTCTCCTGTATTGTGCCGGATTTCGCAAAGGCCCTGCTACCTCCTCTATAAAATAAAATAAAATAAATTTAGTTAAAATCGGTCCACACGGTTAATACAAATTTGTAACAACAATATCCCCTGGAAATTCTTTTGAAATTATACTCGAAAACTTCTCTCATTTAGGCATGGGAAATTCATCATAATTTGCATTGCAAATTCATCAGAATTCTCACGGAAATTAGATTCATAGATGATTTTCTCTGGATATTCTTTGAAGTTCTTCTGAAAAATCTGCAGGATTTCTGCTGAAAGTTCTTTAAAATTTTACCAAAAAAAACTGTGACTTTTCACGGGAAATTCTTTAAAATTTCCTTCAAACTTTTCTTAAAAAATCCTTTTTGTTTCACCGGAAAGTTTATCGAAAGCTTAATGATTTTTTTTAAATTCCGCGAGTACATTTTAAAAATCATACAAAACAAATTCGGAATTAGCACGAAATTTTTCGGAATTTCCTCACGTATTTTTTCGGAATTTCCCCCTTCCTTTATTTGGGAAACACTCCGGAATTTCTTCGGAAAACGCCTCCGAATTCTGTAGAAAAATACGTAGGAATTTCTTCAGTCGGTTTTCCGACAATTCTTCAGGAAACTCTTCAGAAACGCTTCTGAATTCCTTAGTGAAAATCTTCTAAAAATCCTTGGAGAATGTTTTAGAATTTTTTCGGAAAATGTTCGACAATTTTCTAGGAAAACTCTTCGGAATTTCCACGAGAAATGCTTCCGAATTTCTAGGTGAAAATCTTCTAAAAATCATTGGAAAACTCTTTCAAATTTCTTTGGAAATTCTTCGGAATTTTCTCGAGTAACGCTTCCGAACTCCCTTGGGAAATTCTTTCGGGGCCGAGGATTTGGCAAATTTTACGGATTTTCGGAAACGCTTAGAGATCATCGCTGCTGAAGACCTAAAATCAATATTTACTTTTTATTCGCCAAACCAAAGGAAACTTGAGAAAATTGAGTGGAATGATTATGTTGACGGTTTGCCATGCAGTTTTACCAAAACAAATCACCGAACTGTTTCCATAGTCCTTCAACCATAATACCCTAGTATTTTTTGATGGGCCTTACTGCCGCTAACCGCAAGTCGAGCACATCTGAATTTTTGGCAATTTTGAGTAATTATCATGTATCACTTCATTTTCACATGTACTAAGCGTTATGCTATTCAACGCGAGAAGTTTGTTCTAGAAAAGTGGTTCTAGAAAAATACCAAGTTAAATTGTCCCATATTGAAAAGTAACCGCAAGTTAATCACATCGAGTAAAGTATACTCCCTTCGTAATATGTTATACAAACTGTTCATATTTGTTCAATACATGTGCTCAGAAAACCTCTCAAATACAAAAACAAATCATTTGGAAAGAAAAATGCGGAAGAAAATTGTGTACACATTTAAGTTTATGTTGTGGTTGGAAGTTAGGATGAATTTGAAGATGAATGAAGATTGATGGATAGAGGAATATACGTTGCACTAAGTACGCTATCCATCGTTTCACTTGTTTCACAATATAACGTGTTGAAACTTGCACGCTACATATAGCAACTGTTCTTTCGAATATGTTTTGGATTACGATAAATAAGATTTTTTAAGGTGATGTTTACTTCCCATTTTACTTAATAAGCAATACTAATGTGAAATCATTCTAATTTCTCACCCAGATAATTAGTTTAATTTTAAACTGATTTACTTCAGGGCTTTGATACATTTACGCGTTGTTTGTTACCATTTACCCAATAAAATTAAATGATGAGAATAAGACGCAATCAGCCTATTTCCGAATGTTATTCATATGAGTCGCGATACTATCCTTCAAAATCACAAGCGGGTTGCTCGGTGAGTGCATTTTTGAAATCTGAGAATGATTTTATCAATAGATTCATCAACTAATAGAATCGTTTACAATAAAATTGCTACCATTTGTATTCTCAGCAGGTTCCCAATGAGAGCAAAGACCACGTCCACGTACCAAAATATGGGTGGGCCTTGGGACAAAATGACACGTAGCAGATATGACGTAGCAAGATTCTTAAGAAGGATGAATTACATCCTGCAAGCTATTATCATGAACCACAGAAATTCAAAGCCACTAATTTCAAGAAAAGATCATTAACTTTCAGAAATCCTCAGAAATTTATATGGATCAAATTACAAATTACTTATAAATCTTATGATCGTTCAAGAATGCTCTAAAGTTCCGGGTCTTATTTCGGACAAGATATGTGGAATAAGGCAATCCATAAGACAGCTGCGATCAGCTGACGATTTTTGTTTACCTTGAAATTTTGACAGATTCTGACCGGACTGACAGAACAATCCAAAGGAAATTGTTAAGCGCGGTTTACACCAAAAGTGAGTTCCGTTCAACTGCATACACAATTTGTTTTGATTTCGATTGTCGGTCCCATCGCTGAATGTCCTCATGAATAGCCTAATTAGGGATGATTATGGTTTTACAATGGATTTTCGTAAGTAAATTGTGAATATATTTTGATAATTTTTCAGCATATACTGTTATTGACAAACGCTCTATATTGTCGAATAGAGCTCCCTATTATTCACCTTACCCACTAACACAAATTTTCCTTCCCGAGACATCTATGAAGGTAGTATGGGTTCCCTGCATCTTCACTAGTAGATGTTCAACTAACATTCCTTCCCTTCCTTCCGTGATTGTAAGGACGTGGCCAGGTATACAACTGCTACTGTATAGGAAAAGGTACTAATCCCAAGTACTAATTTGCGACAATATACAGTAGATGGCTCAATTGAGCATTGTATAGCCACCCACGATTTGTACAATCACAAATGCTATGCTATGCTATTATGGTTTTACAATGGATTTCTAACAATTTATCTAAACTTGGTAGAATTTATAACTAAGATTTTTTATAAACTTGTTATTAATCATATTAGCAGATTTCAATAATCTTTATTTTCTACAGAAAGTCATATAGAATTTCAAACATTCTTTTGAGAATCCAGAAATATTTTTAAAAGAAACCATTGCGTACTTTCTGGAAATGTTTAATAGCCTTAAGGAAACCCATAAAACTATCAAAACATTTAATTTCTTGGAAAGCCTAAACATTCTTGGTTCCTGAGCCTCTAAACATTCTTGGATTAAAAATACTTATAAATTTTCTTGGATTAAAAATCCTTCCGGACTGTTGGAAAAGAATACTTTCTTTAAAATTCCGGATACCTTCACGATTATCAGTTTAACCTTAATTTAATTTTGAAATAATTAATTTTAATCAATTTGTTAGTAGTAAAACTTTGTGGAAAAGTTTTTGTTCAAAGGTGTGTAGCATATATGTTTTCCTTCATTTTTAAGCGGGAAATGAAATACTTTCATAATGTTGTTTTGATATCGATACTACATTACCGATTTTATATTATGCCTATAACGGAATACCATCACGATATCACGAAAATCTGCGATGTGGGCTTTCAAAGCATCCAAGAGTTTCAAAATGTTTAGATTGCATGCTTCGCCGTGTTTGTTATTAGAGCATTATATTTTTTTTACAAATTTGAGTTTTGCTCGACGGAATGTGACTGACTTGCGGTTACTTTTCTCATTGAGATGAAAAGTAATCGCAAGTCAGTCACATTGCGATTTCCAACACGGCAAGTGAGTTTTTCACTTTGTAGCCACTATGCTCCATTAAATATTCAAACAATCTTTGGTGTGTAACGTTTAGAGCTGATCAAAATTACTTATACACAATTTTTGAGGAGAAAAATTACAAAAACTTCGCAAGCAGTTTTCTCATTTGCACGTTTTTCCAGATAAGCTCGACTTGCGGTTAGCGGCAGCTTAGATCCGGTGCGTTTGGTGGGGGGTGTTGGTGTTCGCTTCGTATCACTCTAGGACAATATTTGAATAGTGGCGCAAAGTTAGATCCGGCCGCCAGAAGATCGTAGGACCCTTGTGTTGCTTCGACAGATGAAGCAAACGCTTCTGTAGACACTCCTGCAGGGAGATCTCTCCGTTTACAGTGCCGGTAGTCACAAACGGTGTACTCCGTTTGCAACCCGAGCAGTTTCTGATTCCTTGCTTTGTCCGGAACATCAAACTTATGCTTGGCTGGCGGTTAAAAACAGTAGGCTAAGTCTCATCATCCATGAAGAGACAATAAGGCTTCGTCAGCATTTGAGTGGACAGTTTTCGGGCCCATGACTTTCCCACCGTATTTTGCCGTTTGTCACGATTTGGAGCTTTCTGCGCATCGTACGTATACAGTCCCCCACGAGTTCCGATTCTTGGTTCTCTGAACCTTGCGACTTGCGCAAAATCAATTTGCGACGTTGCTTTTCGGATGACGTTATTTTTTCAATTCTCAAACAAAAAACTGACAGCGATAAAAATACAGTGCAAACAATACACTCTAAACTACATCTACCTAAATTTTCAAGAAAAAACAGTCAATATGTAATTTTCTACGGCGTTTTTTTGTGATGCCATTTGATGTATTGGACAGCCGTTAAGAGTTGATTGGGACGTCTGTTTCTCTTTGTCTTAAGTTTTTCAACTCCTCGGGATAACCATTTAAATCATATAAACAAATCATGGAATTCTGCCAACATTAAATAGCGGGTCCATGCATCATCTCATTTCACCGAGCTGTGTATATTGGTACATAACACTGTGGCACGCATACCAGGAATGACAATAGTATGAAACTAAGATGAACCTCCGATCTGTTTTCACAGGGTTCTAGTACTAACCATCCCCTTTCAGGAAAGCATGAGATCAAAATATTCTATCGGTGAAAATTTAAGAAAATTAGATTTTAAGATTTTGCAGGGGTTAGATATATAGGTTGAGATAGGAAAAAATGGTCGAAATTTAATTTAGCATAATTTTTCGTGAAATAACTCAGTGTTAGCTTAAAAAGTATTGTATTCATCATCCCCATTATTTCCTAATGAAAATACGCCATACGTCGGACTATGGGCTTGAAAGTTATGGCCAAAATAATAATGTGTAGAAAAATCACTTTTCTGGCATCTATACTCATCCGATGTACTCGAAACAAATTGCTTCGACGTGAAATTTTAAAATGGGTAGAAACGGATTAAAAAATTAGAATCTATCTACCTATCAGTGATATTTTGAACCTTTCTTGTGTGCTTTTTAACTCTTACAAAGGCACGAGAAAGGCATCATCACTGGCACTGCTATGTGAAGCGCTTTACACTGACCGAGACAATGCAAATATATAATATGAGCTTTCATATTTTGAAAACGATAACTACTAGAGGGAATACATTTAAAACACTCTAATATCCAATACCTTCAACTGCAATAATCTATGGTTTATGAGAGCTTTGTATATAACGGAAATAACCAGAAATAGTAATTCAACCATGTTCTACGAATATCAAATGCATGTTAATTCAGTTATTATAATACGGATATACTGCCGTTCTACGCATAATTGTTCCATGTACACGGGAAATCTCAGCAAACATGAGACAGATATGCGTATGACGGCATTATAGTACACAATAACAGCATGGTTGAGGTATTTATCATCCTATCAACACAATTCAGACCAATTTGGTCACAGCAACTTTCATATGAATTAATAAAGTCGTGTCATAGTCATTGTAACCTATCTATGAAGAGTATCATTTATTAATATTAAGTTATTATATACGTATGTATGTTATTATCTCTTGCTCTGGTGTTGGTTAGATTTTTAGGACTTTAAGACTCACTGAATAAACTTTATCAGTTGCCAGGTGCCATAGAAATGTAAATTAATAATTGCCAAATTTGCTCACCAAATGGAAAAAAATATAAGCAACAACGGTCATACTATTTTTGCTGTGGATACAACTTGTGTTAAAAAAACATAAAATGGCATTCTTGTCGAATCTGGAAGCAACTATTGGATAGTCAGATGTAATTATTATCTTGAAAATGTCTAAATAGTCATCGATTCGCATAACTATAAAGTTTGATACCCATAAATATTAACATAATTTCGTTCGTTAGCAATTTGGTTATATTCCCTGAACCAATTGTCACAATTCCGAAGCACCGAAAACCGAGTGGCTAATGAATCTCACAGTCTAGAAAATCATAGTCATCGTCTTAGGGTGAAGCCAGAGTAAACGCGACGTGCGATGCGACGCGACGCGACAGTGCAATTTGACAGCCTGTTGATAATGATTGTTATTCTTTTACGTGAGTCGCGTCGCGTCGCATCGCTCGACGCGTTTACTCTGGCGGGCACCTTAGGGGCAAGCAAAAGTAAATGCGATGCGACGCGACTCACATAAAAGAATAACAAGCATTATCAATGAGCTGTCGCATCGCGCGTCGCGTTTACTATGGCTTTCTCCTTAAACAAAATAAAAAAAATATCATACCCAATCCGTATTTGCATGGTTCCGATTGATTCCAAAACTAATCAATTTCCCCAACATATTCTGAGGAAGCCAGTCCACATTATGATCATGAAAATCTCTATAATCATCGACTTGAACAACGACTTTCCATGATTTCGATTGTCAATTCGTTCATATTCCCTTAATCAATTACACGGAAACGACCAAATATCTGAGAATTCCTTACGGATTATCGACATATAGCCCGCATTGGACTAGTGCTAGTTCCTGAAGAAGGCATAAACAATATCCAAAGTTTACGTCTGAAATAATGCAACGCAGTGAAATAAATGCATTTTCTAACCTCGGAATTCCGGAATATCTTCGCTATCTTCAGACCGATATGAAATTTCATGTGAGGTAAAACCTAGGAAAAATTTAGCATCCAATGTTTTCATTTTTTCAAAAGTGAATTATTTCACGAAAAGTTATGCTAATTTGGATTCCGACAATTTTCTTCCTATCTCAACCTTTATGTCTCACCCCTGTAAAATCTTAAAATCTAATTTTCTTAAGTTTTCACCGATAGAATATTTTGATCGAATGATTTCCTGAAACGGGATGATTAGTACTAGAACCCTGTGAAAACAGATCGGAGGTTCATCTTAGTTTCATAATATTGTCATTCCTGGTATGCGTGTGTGGATCTCCGGACCTTCTATCAAGAGTCCTGTTTTGGAAAGGAAGCATAGCATTCACAATACATAGCCTACGAAAAAGACAAAACTTATAATTTGATAACATAATTCTATTATCGGCATAAATGTAGGTGCCAATCATTTTTTTAAACCCATCTTTTAGATGCTGGTCTACAATATATAAGCTTTGGATTTACCAAAGGTTACGACTCTTGCCAAAGCCGTCACTTCCCCTACAGAATCCCCGATTAGTAATCATCTGAAAGCCGCTGTTAATCGTCGCATTTTTTCAAACGAATAACGTATGAGATGCTTGACGGGTAAATACATACGAGTACAGCGCAGTGCCATTCTGGCGCCCATTAGAAGGGAATGCGAATGATATCATCCTCGTTATAATCCATGAACGTGACAGAGGCAAAATTCATGTTTGCATGCCGGCTCGGTTATTCTTTTTTTCGCTCTCGATGATCCGACATCCAAAAGAATGAACAACAATCCCCAACCATCCACCACAGGCAAACAACTAAATGATAGCGTCGCATTTTTCTTCGGGGGCCTTGGTTTGAATCAGGAGGGGATGCCATACTAGTTTTGTTCTGTGCAAAGATGTGTACCATCTGGATTTGGTTCGAAATGTAAATAACCATGTTGATTCCTTATCATTATTTTTGTATTTGTGATAAATAAAGTATTATAGTAAAATTTCTATCTCTATCACTATTGCAATTATATTTCATTGCAAATATTTCTATCACTATTGCGATCTAGTTTACGGCTTGCTTAGTTACTGCCAACAATTCAAGAGACGTCTTTAAAAATGTCTCCGTGATCAAATGCTCGCCGTTTGTCTGTGCCACAACTGGGCGATTTTATTAGGAGTTAGGATGATATCATAATTCCATAACCTTTAGGGGCGCGCGTTTCGTTGCCCTTGAAGCGTGCTCGTAGTCGTGGCGTATTTCAACATTCAATCACACCGTTGACCTAATGATAAATTGTGGTTTGCTTAGTACTTGTAGTAGATAAAATTCGGACAGATGTTGGTTAGACAAGTTGGACCTTGTTTGGCAAGTTTTAGCGGGGTTAGCTTTTCCTCTACGAGATAGCGACAAACTTTTTATCATTCCAAACAGCAACGATGGGGCTATGGGTGAAGCGATGTTGGATCTCGAAAACAGAACAACAAGCTGGTTAGCTAAAACTTGATATTCCACACGCATTTGTTCAATGTGTCGTCGTACAAGAGACTAACGTAAACACAGTTTCAGCTCATGGGTTGAGTCTTTTCAATTCTGTTTCATTGAATGCAATAAATGCGCGCTTCATTAGTAACAGCACCTATTTTGTTGCGTGTTGCGTCTGCTGGAACTGCTGGCGGTCGATGGGGATCCAGCTTTTTGTGAGTTAAATTCGCTTCGTCGTTGTCGTTCCAAATCTAAATGTTTGGATACTAAAATGCTGTAACATAAATAATGTTTAGTCGCTGGTACACATGTGCTTTTCGAGATTCATACCGGCTTTGATAATGAATTTCAATCTGCAAAAGGTCAGTTTGCTCAAATGAGGGGTATATGATATTACAAAATATTATATTTGTATATTATAATAAATATTATACTTCGTTTGAAATTTTGATTGCAAAAAAAAGTCGGATGATACGAAAGCTTTGTATTATGTGTTTTTGTGGATCGAGTGTTATGTGATGTGTATTCGAGGATCATACAAAATGCATATTCAGCTTGTTTGTTTCGCATGGTTTTCACGATTTCATTCGTCCATCCAAGTTGCTCCGCCTGTGTCGATTGCTATACCTAACAAAAAACTCAATTTTGAATGCTTAGGGTTCAGTTTCGGTTCTTTTTCAACACGTGAAAAGTATTATCACATACCCTTAGCTCAGATAATTTATAATGGATTATATATTCTGAGTTTTCTTCAGTAAGAAAATTAGTGAAGCGGACATGGAAAACAACGTGGATTCATGTATCCGATGCACATTCTAATAACTGTTGGGTGTGAAGTGATGATTCAGTGGAAAATTCATTCACCAGGAAGTTTCCCTTTCCATCATAAAGAAGCGAGCAACGATGTTGAGTATAAAGTTTTTTTTACGGTCTCAGTCGTTGCATGTTTCTCATGAGTAAAATCCATAAACGACCGTTAGCTGTTTCGTTAGCTCTGAATAATTCTCAGTAAAAGGGATTTCGCCTACCACTGCCACGGTAATGTGCAGTGATGATAGTTTCATTCATCACTTCCATTCATTTTGGTTGCCCGTTTCTTCGACACCTCTGTTATTCGACGCATAATGTACATACACACATATAGTAGTCATAATAAAAGCAGCATGTTTAACCTCCCTAGACATACCTACTTCCGCTTGAGTTAGACTTAGCTCAAGACTAAACTTCCCAGCACATTCCTAAACATCTATCAAGCCATATTCAACGTCTTTCCGCAAAAATGCAAATAAGTTCTGCACAGGAAGTTCCATTTCTGTGTCAGTCGTACCATACGGCGAACACAAACTGCAAGAAGAAATATAAGTAAATTGATTGATTGACGTACTCTGACATGTACACAGAATGTGAGGATTTTTACTGATCGCACAAATAAACCGTTTAGCAGAGCACATTCAATCATGTGGTCGATAAATTATCTACTGAGGGAATGTTATTGGCTGAGATCGAGATCCAAACAAAAATGAGCTCAAGAACTAAAAAAACAATGTCTGCTTCAAAGTGGGTTCGTTTAAACATAACATTCTGTGCTCAGAGGTCGAAGTTACATACACTTTTTCTCCATTTCATCAATTAATCTACAAAATTGCATTGTTTACAGTGTCGAATTTTTGTTCAAATGGAACGATATCGGACGAATGCAAGGACAAGGAACGTGTTTTATCGGTTTTTTGAATTTGTATTTAGTCTCAATAGATTTGAGCGCAACAATCTGCATTCGACGCAAGGATTTCTAAAGTATTGATTTTGATCTGGATCGTGTAATGCATTCAGAGTATTTATATTAAAAAATATGTTTTATATTAAGATTTTAAGATTTTAAGATTTTAATATTTTAAGATTTTAGGATATTAAAAATTTAAGATTTATTAAATCTTAAAATCTTAAAATCTTAAAATCTTAAAATCTTAAAATCTTAAAATCTTAAAATCTTAAAATCTTAAAATCTTAAAATCTTAAAATCTTAAAATCTTTAAATCTTTAAATCTTTAAATCTTTAAATCTTTAAATCTTTAAATCTTTAAATCTTTAAATCTTTAAATCTTTAAATCTTTAAATCTTTAAATCTTTAAATCTTTAAATCTTTAAATCTTTAAATCTTTAAATCTTTAAATCTTTAAATCTTTAAATCTTTAAATCTTTAAATCTTTAAATCTTTAAATCTTTAAATCTTTAAATCTTTAAATCTTTAAATCTTTAAATCTTTAAATCTTTAAATCTTTAAATCTTTAAATCTTTGAATCTTTAAATCTTTAAATCTTTAAATCTTTAAATCTTTAAATCTTTAAATCTGTAAATCTTTAAATCTTAAAATCTTAAAATCTGAAAATCTGAAAATCTGAAAATCTGAAAATCTGAAAATCTGAAAATCTGAAAATCTGAAAATCTTAAAATCTTAAAATCTTAAAATCTTAAATTCTTAAAATCTTAAAATCTTAAAATCTTAAAATCTTAAAATCTTAAAATCTTAAAATCTTAAAATCTTAAAATCTTAAAATCTTAAAATCTTAAAATCTTAAAATCTTAAAATCTTAAAATCTTAAAATCTTAAAATCTTAAAATCTTAAAATCTTTAAATCTTTAAATCTTTAAATCTTTAAATCTTTAAATCTTTAAATCTTTAAATCTTTAAATCTTTAAATCTTTAAATCTTTAAATCTTTAAATCTTTAAATCTTTAAATCTTTAAATCTTTAAATCTTTAAATCTTTAAATCTTTAAATCTTTAAATCTTTAAATCTTTAAATCTTTGAATCTTTAAATCTTTAAATCTTTAAATCTTTAAATCTTTAAATCTTTAAATCTTTAAATCTGTAAATCTTTAAATCTTAAAATCTGAAAATCTGAAAATCTGAAAATCTGAAAATCTGAAAATCTGAAAATCTGAAAATCTAAAGATATGAAAATCTTAAAATCTTAAAATCTTAAATTCTTAAAATCTTAAAATCTTAAAATCTTAAAATCTTAAAATCTTAAAATCTTAAAATCTTAAAATCTTAAAATCTTAAAATCTTAAAATCTTAAAATCTTAAAATCTTAAAATCTTAAAATCTTAAAATCTTAAAATCTTAAAATCTTAAAATCTTAAAATCTTAAAATCTTAAAATCTTAAAATTAAAATTCAAAATCTTAAAATCTTAAAATCTTAAAATCTTAAAATCTTAAAATCTTAAAATCTTAAAATCTTAAAATCTTAAAATCTTAAAATCTTAAAATCTTAAAATCTTAAAATCTTAAAATCTTAAAATCTTAAAATCTTAAAATCTTAAAATCTTAAAATCTTAAAATCTTAAAATTCAAAATCTTAAAATCTTAAAATCTTAAAATCTTAAAATCTTAAAATTAAAATCTTAAAATCTTAAAATTCAAAATCTTAAAATCTTAAAATCTTAAAATCTTAAAATCTTAAAATCTTAAAATCTTAAAATCTTAAAATCTTAAAATTCAAAATTAAAATCTAAAAATCTTAAAATCTTAAAATATTAAAATCTTAAAATCTTAAAATCTTAAAATCTTAAAATCTTAAAATTCTAAAATCTTAAAATCTCAAAATCTTAAAATCTTAAAATCTTAAAATCTTAAAATCTTAAAATCTTAAAATCTTAAAATCTTAAAATCTTAAAATCTTAAAATCTTAAAATCTTAAAATCTTAAAATCTTAAAATCTTAAAATCTTAAAATCTTAAAATCTTAAAATCTTAAAATCTTAAAATCTTAAAATCTTAAAATCTTAAAATCTTAAAATCTTAAAATCTTAAAATCTTAAAATCTTAAAATCTTAAAATTCAAAATCTTAAAATCTTAAAATCTTAAAATCTTAAAATCTTAAAATCTTAAAATCTTAAAATCTTAAAATCTTAAAATCTTAAAATCTTAAAATCTTAAAATCTTAAAATCTTAAAATTCAAAATCTTAAAATCTTAAAATCTTAAAATCTTAAAATCTTAAAATCTTAAAAATTAAAATCTCTTAAAATCTTAAAATCTTAAAATCTTAAAATCTTAAAATCTTAAAATCTTAAAATCTAAAATCTTAAAATCTTAAAATTCAAAAATCTTAAAATCTTAAAATCTTAAAATCTTAAAATCTTAAAATCAAAATCTTTAAATCTTTAAATCTTTAAATCTTTAAATCTTAAAATCTTAAAATCTTAAAATCTTAAAATCTTAAAATCTTAAAATCTTAAAATCTTAAAATATTAAAATCTTAAAATCTTAAAATCTTAAAATCTTAAAATCTTAAAATCTTAAAATCTTAAAATCTTAAAATCTTAAAATCTTAAAATCTTAAAATCTTAAAATCTTAAAATCTTAAAATCTTAAAATCTTAAAATCTTAAAATCTTAAAATCTTAAAATCTTAAAATCTTAAAATCTTAAAATCTTAAAATTTTAAAATCCTTAAATCTTTAAATCTTTAAATCTTTAAATCTTTAAATCTTTAAATCTTTAAATCTTTAAATCTTTAAATCTTTAAATCTTTAAATCTTTAAATCTTTAAATCTTTAAATCTTTAAATCTTTAAATCTTTAAATCTTTAAATCTTTAAATCTTTGAATCTTTAAATCTTTAAATCTTTAAATCTTTAAATCTTTAAATCTTTAAATCTTTAAATCTTTAAATCTGTAAATCTTTAAATCTTAAAATCTTAAAATCTGAAAATCTGAAAATCTGAAAATCTGAAAATCTGAAAATCTGAGAATCTAAAGATATGAAAATCTTAAAATCTTAAAATCTTAAATTCTTAAAATCTTAAAATCTTAAAATCTTAAAATCTTAAAACCTTAAAATCTTAAAATCTTAAAATCTTAAAATCTTAAAATCTTAAAATCTTAAAATCTTAAAATCTTAAAATCTTAAAATCTTAAAATCTTAAAATCTTAAAATCTTAAAATCTTAAATCTTAAAATCTTAAAATCTTAAAATCTTAAAATCTTAAAATCTTAAAATCTTAAAATCTTAAAATCTTAAAATCTTAAAATCTTAAAATCTTAAAATCTTAAAATCTTAAAATCTTAAAATCTTAAAATCTTAAAATCTTAAAATCTTAAAATCTTAAAATTCAAAATAAAAATCTTAAAATCTTAAAATCTTAAAATCTAAAATCTTAAAATTCAAAAATTAAAATTAAAATCTTAAAATCTTAAAATCTTAAAATCTTAAAATCTTAAAATCTTAAAATCTTAAAATCTTAAAATCTTAAAATCTTAAAATCTTAAAATTCAAAATCTTAAAATCTTAAAATCTCAAAATCTTAAAATCTTAAAATCTTAAAATCTTAAAATCTTAAAATCTTAAAAATCTTAAAATCTTAAAATCTTAAAATCTTAAAATCTTAAAATCTTAAAATCTTAAAATCTTAAAATCTTAAAATCTTTAAAATCTTAAAATCTTAAAATCTTAAAATCTTAAAATCTTAAAATCTTAAAATCTTAAAATCTTAAAATCTTAAAATCTTAAAATCTAAAATCTTAAAATCTTAAAATCTTAAAATCTTAAAATCTTAAAATCTTAAAATCTTAAAATCTTAAAATCTTAAAATCTTAAAAATCTTAAAATCTTAAAATCTTAAAATCTTAAAATCTTAAACTCTTTAAATCTTAAAATCTTAAAATCTTAAACTCTTAAAATCTTAAAATCTTAAAATCTTACAATCTTAAAATCTTAAAATCTTAAAATTAAAATTAAAATCTTAAAATCTTAAAATCTTAAAATCTTAAAATCTAAAAATCTGAAAAACTGAATCTGAAATCTTAAAATCTTAAAATCTTAAAATCTTAAAATCTTAAAATCTTTAAATCTTAAAATCTTAAAAACTTGAAATCTTGAAATCTTGAAATTTTGAAATCTTGAAATCTTGAAATCTTGAAATCTTGAAATCTTGAAATCTTAAAATCTTAAAATCTTAAAATCTTAAAATCTTAAAATCTTAAAATCTTAAAATCTTAAAATCTTAAAATCTTAAAATCTTTAAATCTTTAAATCTTAAAATCTTAAAATCTTAAAATCTTAAAATCTTAAAATCTTAAAATCTTAAAATCTTAAAATCTTAAAATCTTAAAATCTTAAAATCTTAAAATCATAAAATCTTAAAATCTTAAAATCTTAAAATCCTAAAAACTTAAAATCTTAAAATCTTAAAATCTTAAAATCTTAAAATCTTAAAATCTTTAAATCTTTAAATCTTAAAATCTTAAAATCTTAAAATCTTAAAATCTTAAAATCTTAAAATCTTAAAATCTTAAAATCTTAAAATCTTAAAATCTTAAAATCTTAAAATCATAAAATCTTAAAATCTTAAAATCTTAAAATCCTAAAAACTTAAAATCTTAAAATCTTTAAATAATCCTCAAATCTTAAAAAACTTAAAATCTTAAAATCTTAAAATCTTAAAATCTTAAAA
Source organism: Armigeres subalbatus (assembly GCF_024139115.2). Taxonomy (NCBI): domain Eukaryota; kingdom Metazoa; phylum Arthropoda; class Insecta; order Diptera; family Culicidae; genus Armigeres; species Armigeres subalbatus. Next base: position 163,665,985 of record NC_085139.1, read on the forward strand.
TCTTAAAATCTTAAAATCTTAAAATCTTAAAATCTTAAAATCTTAAAATCTTAAAATCTTAAAATCTTAAAATCTTAAAATCTTAAAATCTTAAAATCTTAAAATCTTAAAATCTTAAAATCTTAAAATCTTAAAATCTTAAAATCTTAAAATCTTAAAATCTTAAAATCTTAAAATCTTAAAATCTTAAAATCTTAAAATCTTAAAATCTTAAAATCTTAAAATCTTAAAATCTTAAAATCTTAAAATCTTAAAATCTTAAAATCTTAAAATCTTAAAATCTTCAAATCTTAAAATCTTAAAATCTTAAAATCTTAAAATCTTAAAATCTTAAAATCTTAAAATCTTAAAATCTTAAAATCTTAAAATCTTAAAATCTTAAAATCTTAAAATCTTAAAATCTTGAAATCTTAAAATCTTAAAATCTTAAAATCCTAAAATCTTAAAATCTTAAAATCTTAAAATCTTAAAATCTTAAAATCTTAAAATCTTAAAATCTTAAAATCTTAAAATCTTAAAATCTTAAAATCTTGAAATCTTGAAATCTTGAAATCTTGAAATCTTGAAATCTTAAAATCTTAAAATCTTAAAATCTTAAAATCTTAAAATCTTAAAATCTTAAAATCTTAAAATCTTAAAATCTTAAAATCTTAAAATCTTAAAATCTTAAAATCTTAAAATCTTAAAATCTTAAAATCTTAAAATCTTAAAATCTTAAAATCTTAAAATCATAAAATCTTAAAATCTTAAAATCTTAAAATCTTAAAATCTTAAAATCTTAAAATCTTTAAATCCTCAAATCTTATAATCTTAAAATCTTAAAATCTTAAAATCTTAAAATCTTAAAATTTCAAAATCTTAAAATCTTAAAATCTTAAAATCTCAAAATCTTAAAATCTTAAAATCTTAAAATCTTAAAATCTTAAAATCTTAAAATCTTAAAAATCTTAAAATCTTAAAATCTTAAAATCTCAAAATCTTAAAATCTTAAAATCTTAAAATCTTAAAATCTTAAAATCTTAAAATCTTAAAATCTTAAAATCTTAAAATCTTAAAATCTTAAAATCTTAAAATCTTAAAATCTTAAAATCTTAAAATCTTAAAATCTTAAAATCTATCTTAAAATCTTAAAATCTTAAAATCTTAAAATCTTAAAATCTTAAAATCTTAAAATCTTAAAATCTTAAAATTTTAAAATCTTAAAATCTTAAAATCTTAAAATCTTAAAATCTTAAATTAAAATTGAAAATTAAAATCTTAAGATCTTAAAATCTTAAAATCTTAAAATCTTAAAATATTAAAATCTTAAAATCTTAAAATCTTAAAATCTTAATATCTTAAAATCTTAAAATCTTAAAATCCTAAAATCTTAAAATCTTAAAATTTTTAAATCTTAAATTTTTAAAATCTTAAAATCTTCAAATCTTAAAATCTTAAAATCTTAAAATCTTAAAATCTTAAAATCTTAAAATCTTAAAATCTTAAAATCTTAAAATCTTAAAATCTTAAAATCTTAAAATCTTAAAATCTTAAAATCTTAAAATCTTAAAATCTTAAAATCTTAAAATCCTAAAATCTTAAAATCTTAAAATCTTAAAATCTTTAAATCCTCAAATCTTAAAAAACTTAAAATCTTAAAATCTTAAAATCTTAAAATCTTAAAATCTTAAAATCTTAAAATCTTAAAATCTTAAAATCTTAAAATCTTAAAATCTTAAAATCTTAAAATCTTAAAATCTTAAAATCTTAAAATCTTAAAATCTTAAAATCTTAAAATCTTAAAATCTTAAAATCTTAAAATCTTAAAATCTTAAAATCTTAAAATCTTAAAATCTTAAAATCTTAAAATCTTAAAATCTTAAAATCTTAAAATCTTAAAATCTTAAAATCTTAAAATCTTAAAATCTTAAAATCTTAAAATCTTAAAATCTTAAAATCTTAAAATCTTAAAATCTTAAAATCTTAAAATCTTAAAATCTTAAAATCAAAAAATCTTAAAATCTTAAAATCTTAAAATCTTAAAATCTTAAAATCTTAAAATCTTTAAATCTTTAAATCTTTAAATCTTTAAATCTTAAAATCTTAAAATCTTAAAATCTTAAAATCTTAAAATCTTAAAATCTTAAAATCTTAAAATCTTAAAATCTTAAAATCTTAAAATCTTAAAATCTTAAAATCTTAAAATCTTAAAATCATAAAATCTTAAAATCTTAAAATCCTAAAAACTTAAAATCTTAAAATCTTTAAATCTTTAAATCCTCAAATCTTAAAAAACTTAAAATCTTAAAATCTTAAAATCTTAAAATCTTAAAATCCTAAAATCTTAAAATCTTAAAATCTTAAAATCTTAAAATCTTAAAATCTTAAAATCTTAAAATCTTAAAATCTTAAAATCTTAAAATCTTAAAATCTTAAAATCTTAAAATCTTAAAATCTTAAAATCTTCAAATCTTAAAATCTTAAAATCTTAAAATCTTAAAATCTTAAAATCTTAAAATCTTAAAATCTTAAAATCTTAAAATCTTAAAATCTTAAAATCTTAAAATCTTAAAATCTTAAAATCTTAAAATCTTAAAATCTTAAAATCTTAAAATCTTAAAATCTTAAAATCTTAAAATCTTGAAATCTTAAAATCTTAAAATCTTAAAATCCTAAAATCTTAAAATCTTAAAATCTTAAAATCTTAAAATCTTAAAATCTTAAAATCTTAAAATCTTAAAATCTTGAAATCTTGAAATCTTGAAATCTTGAAATCTTGAAATCTTAAAATCTTAAAATCTTAAAATCTTAAAATCTTAAAATCTTAAACTCTTAAAATCTTAAAATCTTAAAATCTTTAAATCTTTAAATCTTAAAATCTTAAAATCTTAAAATCTTAAAATCTTAAAATCTTAAAATCTTAAAATCTTAAAATCTTAAAATCTTAAAATCTTAAAATCTTAAAATCTTAAAATCTTAAAATCTTAAAATCATAAAATCTTAAAATCTTAAAATCTTAAAATCCTAAAAACTTAAAATCTTAAAATCTTTAAATCTTTAAATCCTCAAATCTTAAAAAACTTAAAATCTTAAAATCTTAAAATCTTAAAATCTTAAAATCTTAAAATCTTAAAATCTTAAAATCTTAAAATCTTAAAATCTTAAAATCTTAAAATCTTAAAATCTTAAAATCTTAAAATCTTAAAATCTTAAAATCTTAAAATCTTAAAATCTTAAAATCTTAAAATCTTAAAATCTTAAAATCTTAAAATCTTAAAATCTTAAAATCTTAAAATCTTAAAATCTTCAAATCTTAAAATCTTAAAATCTTAAAATCTTAAAATCTTAAAATCTTAAAATCTTAAAATCTTAAAATCTTAAAATCTTAAAATCTTAAAATCTTAAAATCTTAAAATCTTAAAATTTTAAAATCTTAAAATCTTAAAATCTTAAAATCTTAAAATCTTAAAATCTTAAAATCTTAAAATCTTAAAATCTTAAAATCTTAAAATCTTAAAATCTTAAAATCTTAAAATCTTAAAATCTTAAAATCTTAAAATCTTAAAATCTTAAAATCTTAAAATCTTAAAATCTTAAAATCTTAAAATCTTAAAATCTTAAAATCTTAAAATCTTAAAATCTTAAAATCTTAAAATCTTAAAATCTTAAAATCTTAAAATCTTAAAATCTTAAAATCTTTAAATCTTTAAATCTTTAAATCTTTAAATCTTAAAATCTTAAAATCTTAAAATCTTAAAATCTTAAAATCTTAAAATCTTAAAATCTTAAAATCTTAAAATCCTAAAATCTTAAAATCTTAAAATCTTAAAATCTTAAAATCCTAAAAACTTAAAATCTTAAAATCTTTAAATCTTTAAATCTTTAAATCCTCAAATCTTAAAATCTTAAAATCTTAAAATCTTAAAATCTTAAAATCTTAAAATCTTAAAATCTTAAAATCTTAAAATCTTAAAATCTTAAAATCTTAAAATCTTAAAATCTTAAAATCTTAGAATCTTAAAATCTTAAAATCTTAAAATCTTAAAATCTTAAAATCTTAAAATCTTAAAATCTTAAAATCTTAAAATCTTAAAATCTTAAAATCTTAAAATCTTAAAATCTTAACATCTTAAAATCTTAAAATCTTAAAATCTTAAAATCTTAAAATTTTAAAATCTTAAAATCTTAAAATCTTAAAATCTTAAAATCTTAAAATCTTAAAATCTTAAAATCTTAAAATCTTAAAATCTTAAAATCTTAAAATCTTAAAATCTTAAAATCTTAAAATCTTAAAATCTTAAAATCTTAAAATCTTAAAATCTTAAAATCTTAAAATCTTAAAATCTTAAAATCTTAAAATCTTAAAATCTTAAAATCTTAAAATCTTAAAATCTTAAAATCTTAAAATCTTAAAATCTTAAAATCTTTAAATCTTAAAATCTTAAAATCTTAAAATCTTAAAATGTTAAAATCTTAAAATCTTAAAATCTTAAAATCTTAAAATCTTCAAATCTTAAAATCTTAAAATTTTAAAATCTTAAAATCTTAAAATCTTAAAATCTTAAAATCTTAAAATCTTAAAATCTTAAAATCTTAAAATCTTAAAATCTTAAAATCTTAAAATCTTAAAATCTTAAAATCTTAAAATCTTAAAATCTTAAAATCTTAAAATCTTTAAATCTTTAAATCTTTAAATCTTAAAATCTTAAAATCTTAAAATCTTAAAATCTTAAAATCTTAAAATCTTAAAATCTTAAAATCTTAAAATCTTAAAATCTTAAAATCTTAAAATCTTAAAATCCTAAAATCTTAAAATCTTTAAATCTTTAAATCCTCAAATCTTAAAAAACTTAAAATCTTAAAATCTTAAAATCTTAAAATCTTAAAATCTTAAAATCTTAAAATCTTAAAATCTTAAAATCTTAAAATCTTAAAATCTTAGAATCTTAAAATCTTAAAATCTTAAAATCTTAAAATCTTAAAATCTTAAAATCTTAAAATCTTAAAATCTTAAAATCTTAAAATCTTAAAATCTTAAAATCTTAAAATCTTAAAATCTTAAAATCTTAAAATCTTAACATCTTAAAATCTTAAAATCTTAAAATCTTAAAATTTTAAAATCTTAAAATCTTAAAATCTTAAAATCTTAAAATCTTAAAATCTGCAAATCTTAAAATCTTAAAATCTTAAAATCTTAAAATCTTAAAATCTTAAAATCCTAAAATCTTAAAATCTTAAAATCTTAAAATCTTAAAATCTTAAAATCTTAAAATCTTAAACTTAAAATCTTAAAATCTTAAAATCTTAAAATCTTAAAATCTTAAAATCTTAAAATCTTAAAATCTTAAAATCTTAAAATCTTAAAATCTTAAAATCTTAAAATCTTAAAATCTTAAAATCTTAAAATCTTAAAATCTTAAAATCTTAAAATCTTAAAATCTAAAATCTTAAAATCTTAAAATCTTAAAATCTTAAAATCTTAAAATCTTAAAATCTTAAAATCTTAAAATCTTAAAATCTTAAAATCTTAAAATCTTAAAATCTTAAAATCTTAAAATCTTAAAATCTTAAAAATCTTAAAATCTTAAAATCTTAAAATCTTAAAATCTTAAAATCTTAAAATCTTAAAATCTTAAAATCTTAAAATCTTAAAATCTTAAAATCTTAAAATCTTAAAATCTTAAAATCTTAAAATCCTAAAATCTTAAAATCTTAAAATCTTAAAATCCTAAAATCTTAAAATCTTAAAATCTTAAAATCTTAAAAGGGAAGATCCTTAAAGTACGTCACGCAAAAATCGGCAATTTTCGACTCCCCCTCCCCCCTTCGTCACACTTTTTGTATTAAACCTCTAAAAATTTTGTATGAGTCGTCACGCTGCTCGGAACCCACCCTCCCCCCTAGGAGCGTGACGTACTTTGTGGATGGCCCCAAATCTTAAAATCTTAAAATCTTAAAATCTTAAAATCTTAAAATCTTAAAATCTTAAAATCCTAAAATCTTAAGATCTTAAAATCTTAAAATCTTAAAATCTTAAAATCTTAAAATCTTAAAATCTTAAAATCTTAAAATCTTAAAATCTTAAAATCTTAAAATCTTAAAATCTTAAAATCTTAAAATCTTAAAATCTTTAAATCTTTAAATCTTTAAATCTTTAAATCTTTAAATCTTTAAATCTTTAAATCTTTAAATCTTTAAATCTTTAAATCTTTAAATCTTTAAATCTTTAAATCTTTAAATCTTTAAATCTTTAAATCTTTAAATCTTTAAATCTTTAAATCTTTAAATCTTTAAATCTTTAAATCTTTAAATCTTTAAATCTTTAAATCTTTAAATCTTTAAATCTTTAAATCTTAAATCTTTAAATCTTTAAATCTTTAAATCTTTAAATCTTTAAATCTTTAAATCTTTAAATCTTTAAATCTTTAAATCTTTAAATCTTTAAATCTGTAAATCTTTAAATCTTAAAATCTTAAAATCTTAAAATCTGAAAATCTGAAAATCTGAAAATCTGAAAATCTAAAGATATGAAAATCTTAAAATCTTAAAATCTTAAATTCTTAAAATCTTAAAATCTTAAAATCTTAAAATCTTAAAATCTTAAAATCTTAAAATCTTAAAATCTTAAAATATTAAAATCTTAAAATCTTAAAATATTAAAATCTTAAAATCTTAAAATCTTAAAATCTTAAAATCTTAAAATCTTAAAATCTTAAAATCTTAAAATCTTAAAATCTTAAAATCTTAAAATCTTAAAATCTTAAAATCTTAAAATCTTAAAATCTTAAAATCTTAAAATCTTAAAATCTTAAAATCTTAAAATCTTAAAATCTTAAAATCTTAAAATCTTAAAATCTTAAAATCTTAAAATCTTAAAATCTTAAAATCTTAAAATCTTAAAATCTTAAAATCTTAAAATCTTAAAATCTTAAAATCTTAAAATCTTAAAATCTTAAAATCTTAAAATCTTAAAATCTTAAAATCTTAAAATCTTAAAATCTTAAAATCTTAAAATCTTAAAATCTTAAAATCCTAAAATCCTAAAATCTTAAAATCTTAAAATCTTAAAATCTTAAAATCTTAAAATCTTAAAATCTTAAAATCTTAAAATCTTAAAATCTTAAAATCTTAAAATCTTAAAATCTTAAAATCTTAAAATCTTAAAATCTTAAAATCTTAAAATCTTGAAACCTTAAAATCTTAAAATCTTAAAATCTTAAAATCTTAAAATCTTAAAATCTTAAAATCTTAAAAATTTTAAATCTTAAAATCTTAAAATCTTAAAATCTTAAAATCTTAAAATCTTAAAATCTTAAAATCTTAAAATCTTAAAATCTTAAAATCTTAAAATCTTAAAATCTTAAAATCTTAAAATCTTAAAATCTTAAAATCTTAAAATCTTAAAATCTTAAAATCTTAAAATCTTAAAATCTTAAAATCTTAAAATCTTAAAATCTTAAAATCTTAAAATCTTAAAATCTTAAAATCTTAAAATCTTAAAATCTTAAAATCTTAAAATCTTAAAATCTTAAAATCTTAAAATCTTAAAATCTTAAAATCTTAAAATCTTAAAATCTTAAAATCTTAAAATCTTAAAATCTTAAAATCTTAAAATCTTAAAATCTCAAAATCTTAAAATCTTAAAATCTTAAAATCTTAAAATCTTAAAATCTTAAAATCTTAAAATCTTAAAATCTTAAAATCTTAAAATCTTAAAATCTTAAAATCTTAAAATCTTAAAATCTTAAAATCTTAAAATCTTAAAATCTTAAAATCTTTAAATCTTAAAATCTTAAAATCTTAAAATCTTAAAATCTTAAAATCTTAAAATCTTAAAATCTTAAAATCTTAAAATCTTAAAATCTTAAAATCTTAAAATCTTAAAATCTTAAAATCTTAAAATCTTAAAATCTTAAAATCTTAAAATCTTAAAATCTTAAAATCTTAAAATCTTAAAATCTTAAAATTTAAAATCTTAAAATCTTAAAATCTTAAAATCTTAAAATCTTAAAATCTTAAAATCTTAAAATCTTAAAATCTTAAAATCTTAAAATCTTAAAATCTTAAAATCTTAAAATCTTAAAATCTTAAAATCTTAAAATCTTAAAATCTTAAAATCTTAAAATCTTAAAATCTTAAAATCTTAAAATCTTAAAATCTTAAAATCTTAAAATCTTAAAATCTTAAAATCTTAAAATCTTAAAATCTTAAAATCTCAAAATCTTAAAATCTTAAAATCTTAAAATCTTAAAATCTTAAAATCTTAACATCTTAAGATCTCAAAATCTTAAAATCTTAAAATTATAAAATCTTGAAATATTAAAATCTTAAAATCTTAAAATCTTAAAATCTAATCTTAAAATCTTAAAATCTTAAAATCTTAAAATCTTAAAATCTCAAAATTTTAAAATCTTAAAATCTTAAAATCCTAAGATCTTAAAATCTTAAAATCTATCTTTAAATCTAAAAATCTTGAAATCTTAAAATCTTAAAATCTTAATCTATTTAAATTATTATTAATTATCTATTTTAAATTATAAATTAGAAAATTCCAACACTTTTATGGTTCCCTTATTGTTATCAACAACATACGCCGTTTGTTACATGTATCCTCCACATTAGGTTATTCGATAAATTATGCTTAACCGGTAATCCCCCATCTTCATTAGGGCTCCATTTTCGTCGTATGGATCATAGCATCTTTTGTTTTCTTCCCCGCATCAGGGAAGCAAAATTATCGTAAATAAAACAAATTCCCATCACTAATCATCTCCTCCGCCCGTGTACGGCCCTAAAGTAGCAGCTTCTTGCCGCTAAAGTAGTTTCCTACGTGTTGTAGAGGGATGTATTTCGTCATTGACCTGCAGAGAGACGCCACTTGAGCGCCGGGGAAAAAATCTAGCAGTAGCGGGAGGAACAAAAATGCATTCAGATCAATGTAAACAACGAACTCCCCGGCATGCTCTCAAGGCATTCCTCATGGCAAAAGAAAAAAGTTCCGACAAATTATGATTAAAGTGCCTCTTCGTTCAGCCCTTCGTAGTCAGATGAGGACTAGACTTCGATTGCTTTTTGAGTGCCGTCGTCTTGCAGTATTTCCCTATCGCTTACGATTCTGTTAAGCCAAGAACAGAGTACATACAGCGACTGGCGGTGACTGAATCTTGCATTTCGTCTTCCCTCGTACAGCGTCATTGAGATTATGAATAACTGCTGGCATGAGATTGAGCTGGAACGTTACCCTATTTCCCATTTATTTATAGACATATGTTTGATTACAAAACATTTCACTCGGCGGAATGCAGTTCTCGTGGTTTGACGAGGCCCAGAATGTGTGGCACGTGCACGTGCTGTTCGTTGTTGCAATTTCACATATTTTTCTATTTTCTTTCGATCAGATGGTCTCGAGTTTAGTATCCAGCAAAGCTTAAAATGCTTAAGGAGGCAAGTCACGCAGGCTTAGACAATAAGCCAATAAATTATAAATTCTGAGAAAGATTCTTCGTGGGTGCTTATATCAGTTACATTTAGCGAGAAATATTTACGCAATTTTGAGAATTATATTTTCTAGCTATGATATCGTGAGAATGTTTTTATGGAATTTTGTTGTTTTTTTCAATTGTTTACTATACTTTATTCACCTATGGGATTTTTCATATTAGAAGTATAGTTCATCACGGAAATTTTTGTCTCTCCGCTGGCTCACCTTTCAGATTATTTACGATTATAGTTCGAGATATTAGAATCGAATCTTGAATACAACCAAGACATTGAATCTCATTCAGATGACCGGTTTTTTTATCAGCGGCTCGTTGAAGGGAAGTAACGGCGACGTTGCGGCAGCGTATTATTTAAAAATTGTTTGCCACGACGACGGTGCTCACCTTTTGGACTGTTCACAAATTACGTAGGGGAAGGAGAAATGTCAGAAGAAGGAAAAATGTCAGACCGAGCGTTATGATTTAAACAAATAACTTAAATCTTCCTTACAAAATACGTTACGAGGGGTGGGTCCGAAATTGTTAAATTGAGCGCTACGTAATGTTTGAACACCTCTTTTCTTGTGACTACATTTTTGATAATTGATTTCGTAGTTTGTTTTTGTATGTCACAGAATGTTTTAAATGCATTGAACTTATTCTTTTTTAGTTTCTCAGATAGTTATATTTTCTTTCTTCTTTTCTCTCCCACAGGTAAGCATCAACAATCAAAAATGTTAGTAAATTTGGATAGAATTGGTGAGTACTTGAGTAGTCATTGAAATGTTTTGCTCGTTTTTAAACTCAAAGTTATTGTCATTCCTAGCGTTTCTGACACGTTTTTTATTGAATTCACTTTAGAGGTCTTCAAGATCGAATACAGAGCTCACAAAAACATTTAAACTGAACATTCAACTTGAATTGTTCCAGTGGCACATGCCTAGTTCTTTTGTTACCACACCCAGGCGTTTCGCTGCGGTTGTGGGTTATTAAATTTTATGGTAAAGAAAATCAAAACAAAAGTGTTTATTCATTTTCTAACGCCCGCCGGTACGTACAACGAACTCTACATATGCCAGCCGTCACATTTCAGATGTTTTGTGGTTTGCCCTCTGTTTTGTCTTCCTTCTTGTGGTATACGACCGATCTATTATGTCCGTAAGCGCAAACTGCACTCCACTTCGTAGAGCAAGTCAATGGGAGAGCCTATGCACATTGCACGCGCCTTCCTACTCCCGGATTTGAGAAGAAAACATGAATCCCTCGTGCCGCCCAGCATCATTGGTTCGTTGTTGCAGTATGGAAACGCATTCCACATTCTGCCAATATACCGCCTCGTGACCACAGAACTGACAGTCAGCGGGTACGGTGGCATTGTCTTGCGGTCTGGTCTTGATGGGAAAACGTGGAAGTCGTTAGGAAAAGGCAAAGGATTTGAGTGTTGATCCGTTCGCTCTTCTGTACAATTGTTGACGAACGCAGGCAGCTCTTCTAAAGCCACCCAAGGCTGAGCCACAAGATGGTATCGTTTGTATGTTTTGTGGTCATATGCCTGTTCCGTAGTTCGCGATTAAGAAGTGAGAAAAATGCTCCTCATACTCGAGAAGACTGACGGGTGTTTTTCCTACTTTTTCTGAAGCGGAACTACATGTTTTATGACTTACAATATTTACATGGAACGTGTGGTGTACGTTGTGCTCTTGGGCGAATGTCTCGTTCGACGTTAGTTTATGGGGCTATCCATTTACATTACCTGCCTGTTCTGAATGATATGACCTGGTGTTAAAACAACAACGATAATTGAAAACTGGCAATAAAGAAACGTTGCGTTGTTATCTGTTGGAGTATGAAGTATGGATTAATGAAAAATAAAATCACAAGTTATTCAGATTGTCATTTAAGCTGGCAAAGTTCTGTATTGGAAAACGGTGCGTGGCAGCGAAGAATGAACAACGAGCTTCCTCAGCTATACGACAAAATCAGTATCCAGAAGGTGGCTAAAGCTGGAAGGATACGATGGGCACGGTATGTTGCATGAATGCCGAACAGCAACTCTGCAAATATGGTTTTAGCTTCTGATCCGGCAGGTACAAGAAGGCGTGAAGCACAGCGAGTCAGGTGGGCGGACCAAGTATAAATCGATTTGGCTGGCGTGGGACGCAACTTAGTTAAAATTTATTTCAATTTATATTTTTTTTTTCAATCGTACGGCCGAGTTGCCGAATAATAAGCAATTAATTATTTCAATTTGGAGAGGAAGGCATTAGCGTGCATAAAGGAAGGTGTGATGTTTTAGAAGCCTAATATATACACGGAAACAAATGCATACCCACAATCATGAATGAAAAATCATGAAATCATGAATCATGCCAGTTCATGAAATCATGATTATAATTCATGATTTCATGAACATTATTAATGGCAATCTTCAACAGTCGACAAAATGTATAACCGGTTATACTTTGAACACTCCTTCCCAAGAAGTGAGAACGGCTGAAAGGTAGCACGCCGGACTCTCAGTCGACAAAATGTATAACCGGTTATACTTTGAACACTCCTTCCCAAGAAGTGAGAACGGCTGAAAGGTAGCACGCCGGACTCTCATTCGGTGTACTCGAGTTCAAAACCCCTGTTGAACTTTTTTTTTATTTTTCGATCTCAACAACCAAATCGTAACGCATTGGTTGCGTTACGCGAAAATAAATCATGAAATCATGATTTATATTCATGGTGTATTTTCATAAAATGAAAACACGTTGGATTCATGAAATCATGAATTATTTTCTCATTTCCGGGAACGGATTCTTACCCGTAAAATTTGAAGCCCCCAAAGAATTTAAAGGTTGATTAGTAATATAATCTACACAACAGACAATATAGACAATATATAATAAGATAGACTTACAGAGATTCGTAAATTTTCAAACATAAAATTTTGTTTTGCGAAAAAAAGTGTTTGTGTTTACATATTTGTCGCTTTAGTTGTTCGATACTGTATTTTGAAAGAAATTCTTGAATGTCGGCGAGAGTACACTACGAAACAGTGGGAAACCGGATTTTCGGAGGAGTTGAGAAAACACGTATGCGAGAACTATAGTGTAAACAATACTGTTTTCTTAATTCTCCTTACTCGATTGATCTGCGCAGAGTCCTAGTAGTCCTCTTAGTCCTCTGTTGTTCTCCGCTAGGCTGTAACTGATAGCACCTTGTACTTTGCAGATAGTGGAGCACACGCTCGCCACAGTCCTGTCACAGTCTCGAGGGGCGGCAAATATCAGGTTCACTGCACTTGCTGCTATATCCGACCGAGCTATTAGGTTCTGCAGCATGACGTCACGAATGAATTCGATCCTCGTCAAATGAACTTTTTTGACAGTTCAGTAGTACTATCCACTGACTCCGACGAGGACTCCGACAAGGTTCGACTTCGTGATTGGTTGGCTGCCCCCGAGTGCAACGCGAAGTACTACTAATCTGTCATCAGTTTGAGGTTACGTACAGACGCTGCAGAACCTAATAGTAGAACATCGAAGGGTTGCACCAAGTGAATCTCGTGATACAATCGTGGTTCAAATCTGCAGAAAATAGAACGGAGCGTTATACCAGTTTTATTTTTTTTTTGACATTTGACTGGTATAAAAAATGAATCTAGAACAGCTGCTTGGAAAATTAATGTTTCAGATTCATATTCAAACTGACAGCCCCGAACGATTTGAATCACTGCTGGTTTTACTCTTACCAATCGACGCCGTACACAATGCCACTTCCTTCACCCAAGATTCGGATCTTCTTCCCATCTGCCATCGTTATGTATCCGCCCGAAAACTCTTTCAATGAATTGTTAAAAAAATCGATCGTCAAGTGCGTACTGGCGCCACTGTCTATGGCCCAACCGCACAATTTTCGTTCTCTGGCCGCTGGCGATGAACGCAGCATTAGTCGAGTCACTTTAGGCGGCCTTAGCCTTCCGCGGATACATTATCGTCACCGGCGTTGGCTGATTTTCTTCTGTACTGCTTGAAACTTCGGGTAATTCCGTCTGATATGGTTAGTTTTCAGGGACTATAGTTCAAGGGGTTTTCACCCTCTACAGGCTACTGTGAATGCTAAGGATGTGGCGGGGTTTAACAATGGGATCTGTCAAACTTCTTTAAGCAACTAAAGCAACCGTGTGCCGTTAGCTTAATTCCTGGTGTTGAATGGGATTCTAAACAGACGTGACACGACTGTCCTTCGATGAGACAAAAGGTTTGTGCAATTGCAACAGCCGTATGTAAAACCAATCATTACGAACGACATAAGAGATAAAACGACTCGAATACTCCATACATTCGGCAGCGAACTAGGCAACGAATGAAGGATCACGGTTGGAAGCTTGGAACATAGAACTACAAGTCGCTAAGTTTCGTAAATTGCGACAGGATAATCCATGATGAATTGCATCCCCGCAAATACGACGTTGCTGCACCCAACCGGCGGTTGTTAGATTTTCTAACAATTCTGTATAAGAATCTACCAACACCTGTATAAGAATTGGGCATATGCGAAATTGTTAGATTCTTATACAAAAAATGTAAGAAAAGCTTACAATAATGTTAGATTCTTATACAATATTTGTATAAGAATCTAGCAATTTCGCATATGCCCAGTTCTTATACAGGTTTTGGTCCATTCTTATACAGAATTGTTAGAAAATCTGTCAACCGCCGGTTGGGTGCATGCAGACATTTTCAGAACAGGATAAAAAGAGTGGAAAAGCGGACATCAAGTGGCCACCTTCCACCAAAGCCTTGGCACCACCAACGAACTAGGAAGCGGCTAGTATAGTGCTGGGTAAGATGCGCCAACGCGTGATTGGGTGGCAGCCAATCAACGCAAGGATGTGCGAGCTGAGGATAAAAGGCCGTTCCTTCAACTATAGCATCATCAACGAGCACTGGCCACAAGAAGAGCGACCCGATGACGAGGAAGAAGCGTTCTATTCAGAGCTGAAGCAGACAAACGATGAATGCCTACCGCAGGACCCCAACAGGAAGGAAATGTACAGACCGTTGTTGACAACGGCCAACGATGCATAAACTGTGCAGCCTCTGCAGTAGCAGATAATATATATATATATATTTTTTGCACTATGGGTCATAATGGAGACATGATGGATAAAACAGTTATAATTTTTTAAAATAAGTTGTTTTTTAAATGGTTGAAACTTTTTTTTACGTTTTTATCAACTCTATTTTATGAAAGTATGTAAAATTTCCAATGTAAAAGGTTTACGGTATTTAAAAGATGTACGGTGCTACCGTTTCTGAGATACAGCGGTTATAAGATAAAATACACCGATTTTTCAAATTTTCAGTCGTTTTCGACTTTTTTTCGATTCTATTCAACCTAGAATCGAATTTTACTGAACCGTTGATATTTATTGACAAATGCAAGTAATTTGTTTATTTTGTTTATTTGTGTATTCTAATTCAGCTGACAAAAATAGTCTCAATGGATAAAACTTAATTTAAAATTAAACTAATTAGTCACGATTAACAATACGGTAAATGTCAAGTAATCGCTGTCGTAGTGCGTCAGTTGATAAATGGAAATCGAACACATGATAAAACTCGTTGAAGCGACGGCAGATAAATCGAATCGGCTCATACAGGGCATAGTTTCTGTGTCGTTGTTCCAAGAACAGGAAGTCGCGTTGACGAAGCATTCTCTCAGGTGCATACATGTTCAGCTGTGCCAGCAATGCCGGACAGTCGATGTAACCCGAAAGCAGTTTTCCGGCGAATACAACTTGTGCAACTTTTCGTCTCTCTTCGAGCGGTTCAATGTTCAAGAGACGACAACGGTGTTCATACGGTGGAAGGTTTGATGCGTCACGCCATCTGAGAAAACGAAGAGCGTATCTAACGAACTTTTTTTGAACGGCTTAAATTCTGGCAATCCAAGTTGTTTGGAAAGGGCACCATATGATCACGCCAGATTCTAGTATAGAACGCACAAGAGAACAGTATAGAGATCTGAGGCAAAGTGGGTCTCGAAACTCATCTGCAATTTTGAAGATAAAGCCTAGTTGTCGATTAGCTCTGGCGATCATATCGTTATAGTGCATCCTGAAAGTAAGACTGCTATCCAAGAGCACACCAAGATTTTTGATGTGCTGAACACGAGCGAGGCAATGTTTAAAGAGAACATAGTCGAATAAAATTGGTTGATGTTTGCGGTGATACGAAATTGTGTTGCATTTTTCGATGCTGTAGTGGTTGACCATTTTCATGGTATGTTATGGTGGAGAAAAAAATCTTTACTTAGAAAAAAATCGAACCGAATCTTTCAACTTCTGGTATATCATTTAATTCAATATTAAAGGTTGATCAGGATAGACAAGTGATAGACACATATGTATTGGAAATTAATTTGAAAATTACAAAGTTACGATGAAAAGGAAGCCTAGGCTATCCTTGGCCAATAGTAGAGAAAACGCCGTGTGCATGTTTTAACCATTTGGCATTCGTTGCATTATATGAATTTGCATTCAATTTGTTTTGGCTTTGCATGAATTGAGGAATATAGCTAAATGTTGAAATTGTAGAGTCCCTACAGTGAATTTGCTTGAAAACTTTATTGAACTAAGATCAATCATTCGAATATTTTCCTCTCCATTACACAATAAATCATTGCCACTAGATTGAGTAGTTTGTCTGGCCAATTCCAAACCTACACCAACTAATTTAGCAATCACAAACATTTCCAAAATGTTTTTGTTAACACGTTTATTAATCCTTGCAAAAATGCATTATTACCTTCTGAACTATCTTATGTTTGTTATCTGCTTGTCGTTGTCACTTGAATGAAATGCAATTTCTGCTATACTTGTCAGCTATAACAGGAGAGCGTTTGATAGAAAAATCTTATATTATCAAATGATATATACGTTTCGGGGGTAAGCCGTAATTTTGTTTTTTTTTAAGTTTCAATTTTTGCCCACCTTGACCTACTGTGCAACGATTTGAACTACCTTTTTGCTATAACATATATAAAAAATTAGTGTAGTTAAAAGGCCAACAATTGCTCCATTACTAGCATTTATCGGAAAAGAATCGAAAAACATTCGAAAACGACTGGAATTCTCCAAGATTTTTTTCGAGAATTCTTCTGGTAGTTCCACTGGCAGTTCCTCCGGGGGTTCGGGTTGCTTGAAGCTTCGGGTAATTCCGTCTGATATGGTTGGTTTTCAGGGACTATACTGCCGCTAACCGCAAGACGAGCACATCTGTATATGGGCCTCCATATACAGATGTGCTCGACTTGCGGTTAGCGGCAGTATATTTTCGAGGGGTTTTCACCCTCTACAGGCTACTGTGAATGCTAAGGATGTGGCGGGGTTTAACAATGGAATCTGTCAAACTTCTTTAAAAAGTTGCATGTATCAAAAGCATGTTCCACTAAAGCAACCGTGTGCCGTTAGCTCAATGCCTGGTGTTGAATGGGATTCTAAACAGACGTGACACAACGGTCCTTCGATGAGACATGAGACGGTCCTTCCTCTGAAAATTCTCCCGGGAGTTTCTTCACAAAATCCTCTGGGAGTTACTTCGAGAATTCATCCGAGAGTTCTTCCTGGAATTCCTCCGGCAATTCATTCGGGAGTTTCTCCGGGAGTTCCTCCGGGAATTCAACCGGCAGTTTCTCCGGGTGTTCCTCAGCAAATTCCTACGGGAGTTCCACCAGTAGCTCTGCCAGGAAATCATTCAAGATTTTTTCAGGAAATCATTTAGGCTCTCTTCAGAAATTTAGCAGGAAATTCCTCCCGATGGTCTTCCGATAGTTTCTCTGGGAGTTCCTTCGGGAGGTCCTATAGGAATTATTCTAGGAGTTCCTCCTGAAATTCCTCCGGGGGTTCTTACGGGAGATCCACCGGCAGTTTCTACGAGAATTCTTCCGGGAGTTTTACCGGCAGTTCCTTCGGGTGTTCCTCTGAGGAGAAACTCCTGGAGGAACTTCCAGAATAATTTCCAGAGGAACTCCCGGAGGAATTTCCAGGGGAATACCCGGAAAAATGGAACTTCTGGAGGAATTTCTTGAAGAACTACAGGAATAATTTCTGGAGGAAATCCTGGAGGAATTCCCGGAGGAACTCTCGTAAGAACTTCCGGATGAACTACCAAGAAGGAACTCCTGGAAGAATTCTTAAAAGATCTCCAGGAGGGACTACAAGAGAAATTCTCGGAGGTACTTCTGGAGGAATTTGTAGATAAATTCCTAAAGAAGTACTAAATGAATTCCTGAAAGAAAGCCTGAATAAATTCCCGGAGAAACTACTGGTGGAATTCCCAGAGGATTTTTTAGAGGAACAGCCGGTGGAATACCCGGAGTTGAATTTCTTGAGGAACTTCCGAAATCCCATTTCCTGTGAAATTCTTGCCAAATATCCTCCAGGAATTCCCTGTGAAGTTCCTGGAGGGATTTCCGGAGGAACTCTTGGAAAAACTCCTGGAGGAGCTCCCAGAGAAAGCCCCACAAGCACTTCATAACGAATTCTCACTCAATCTCTCTCAGTCCTGAAATAATTAGTGGAGAAGTTCTGAAGGAATTTCCGGAGAAATATCTGAAGGAATTCCAGGAAAAATACCAGGAAGAATTAATGAAGAAATTTCCAGATGAAATCCTTAAAGTATTCTCAGATGAATAGCTGAATAAATGATGAATTCCCGGGGGTTTGTTCTGAAGAAATTCCTGGAAGAACTCTTAGAAGATATCCTGGAGAAACTCTCAAACTAATTTCCGAATGAAATTCTGGAGTTAATTTCGAGTGAAGTCCAGAAAGAATTCCAGGACGGTTCCGCGGAAAAAATCCGGGAGAAATTCTTGCAATTCCTGAAGAAGTACCAGAAGGAATTCCCGGAAAAATCGGACGAATTCCTGGAGAAATTCCTAAAGAAATTTCTAGAGGAATTCTTGAAGAATTCTGAAGTAATTGCGAAAAGAATTCCAGAATGAAATCCTAGAGGATTTCGCTATATAATTTATGACGGTGTCTGAGGAATTGAAGGAAGAGTTCCTGGAGGAATTCCCGGAGAAGTTCCTAGAACAATTTCCGAAGGAATTTCTTATAGATTTACAAGTGAAATTATGGAGTTAAATCGGAGGATTTCTGTCATAAATTTCTGAAGAAACTTCTGGAGGAATTATGGGAGGAAATTCCGTATGCATTCTTGAAGAAACTCTCGAATGCATTTCTGAAGGAAATGCCGAAGATTTTTTTGGAAGAATAACCGACGAAATGTCTAGAAGTAAAACGTAGAGAGAAGAAAAGAAATCTTCAAGGAATTTTCAAAAAAAAATATTGATGGGTTTCTAAATATTTATTTGAGGGAATTACAATTACAAAGCAATTTGTGGATAATTTTCCGGAGGAATTTATAAAGAAGGATTTCTGGTAGAAACACCTAGAAAGTCTTAAGAATTCCACTAGATAAAAATTGAAATTAGGGTTCAGATCTGATGACCAGATAAATACCACGTTTTGATTCACTTCTGATTTGTTTTAATTTTAATGGACCATTGTTAAAAAATATTTAAAATCTTAGCAATGAAAATTTAGGTGTCCACATCTCGATATTTATTTTTACTTAGCGCCCGACGTTGTGTCGCGGTTGATTTAAAACATTCAGTACATCAATACGTAACGTGCGACGCACTACTGTGCTACTATACAACGACCTATAGTAATCCAGCCTTGACCAACAGAAGATAGAAGAGACTATTCGGAAATCCTATGGTCGGCTAGCTATTGGGTTTTCCGCAACAAAAACTCACAATCCCTTAACGGGAGGTCGTTGTGGGTGGTTCTGGGCCGTACGGTACCACCGTTTTTTATTCTTGGAATCATTGTTATACCCTGGCTTAGTCATCTTGGCTAAGCGTGGCTGAGCGTGGTTTTAAAAAAGTACTGAAATATTGTGTTTTGTAGAGAACACTGGTTAAAACCCAGAAACATTATTAAAATCTAAAACTAATCTTTCATTTCCAAAGTTAATTCCAGATTTCGGCATCCTAGAGAAAATGTATAATGCCATAAAGAACAAGCATCACAAAAAAATATGCCGAAGAATGGTTTATGATTTTTAAAACTATACATTCTAGAAATTTTGAAAAATATAAAGATGCTCAAAAGAATCTGGAAACAATTACAAAAATCCACAATACTGAATATAGTATTAATGTTATTATTGAGTTTCACAATTGAATAAAGGTATTTCAAACAGAATACAAACATTTCAAGGAGAATTCTTGTGCCCGATTATGAATCCTGTATATCCTAATAAGTTTTTGGGAATCTTTTGAATTTCAACCACCTATTTCTGAACATGATCGGATCGTAAAGTGCACATGTTTAAGGGAATTCATGTCAGTATTCGTTCAATCTTTCCACCATTTGGGGAGGAGCGGCTATGCCCGTCACCCCTCTGAAGAAGCCCACCATACAACACATTTTGAAGTTCAGCTACAATCTACTAAATGATCGAATGCAAATTACTAAATGATCGATAACCTCCTTGTTACTGATCATTTCGCTTATACATAGAAATGCATATGCATTTGATGCATATTCGATTCGTTAAGATGTTAATATTGTGTCAATTCCCCTAGCCTTTGATTATTATCGAAGTTGATGACTAGCATGTGTATGCGAAAGACAGGTGATTGAAACTAGGTTTTTTTCAATTTGATTTCTTAAAAGCAATTTGTCGAGTCCTGAATCTCGTAAGGTCATAAATCCTACTTAATTACCTAGCTGAGATTGATATCATCTTCAGACCATGGATCATACTTGATTGGATGCTATTTGTTATCTGAAAAACTGATCATTCGTTTCGTATTAACCGGCAAAGGTCAATTGTAATGAAAGTGGCATTTTACCTGATGTGTTAACCAGACACTTACATGTTGTTTGCATCAGACATCCATGCCCGGGCTCGTCTCGTATTGACATCGTATCTATGAACGTTCGATTGACTTGCCAGTTAGTCCCTGGTACCGACGGCTTGTGGACTCCAGTAGGGACCATAAATTATGCAGCGTAGCAGAATTAATCCATTCATTATATCGATTCAACGTCATTCGGGCTCGTAAAAAAGCAATCTTTTGCTTAATCTGCATAAATGACGCGACGCAGGCAAGCATGCGACAGAACGACAATGCGCTTACGTTGCATTTATTATAAGAAGAACTTCGTAATGCATCTGCTGTAGGTTGCGCTCCATAGGTACTACGAGAAGGAGCTGGTTGGTTATGGGCCTCTTCCGAATGCACTGGAGGAGTCACCCAGCCTGAACAAATAATCTTAACAAATTGCAAGTGAGGAAATGTATGTTTC
This sequence comes from Armigeres subalbatus, assembly GCF_024139115.2. Lineage (NCBI taxonomy): Eukaryota > Metazoa > Arthropoda > Insecta > Diptera > Culicidae > Armigeres > Armigeres subalbatus. The sequence goes on from NC_085139.1 coordinate 163,686,820, forward strand.
TTCCCGCCACCACACCAGACGGCACCGCACATTTGGCTCAATAGGTATAGGCCTCAAACCATACTCTCCGGTCGGCTAGCGAACAAGATACATCATCAGTGGGCGTTTCTCTCGATGCAACGTTGCTCGCCGGCTAATGGCTTCGATCCGCAATTATGGATCAATTATCATTTGCGGAATAATAAATGGGTTGCAAATGATCTGCGAGCTATTTCATTATGGAACTGATGATGATGATGATGATGATGGTTTGTGCTGAAAGGATTTCAAATCGGGGAAACATGAGTCTGTTAATGCTATAGTTGAAGGGACGTTCACGTTTCTCATGAAGCGTACTTTATCGAAAGAAGATGGTGAGGCAAGCAAAAAATACATTTCAACATCATATCAGAAGAAAAACACATGCCTCATCAAATATCATTTAACTTTAAAACATATGGGTGAAAAATAGGATTTAAAATTAATAACTTGGAAGCCAAATGGGTGTATTCTGCGCAATACCATTGCGAACAAAATTAACGCAAAATACTGACTTGCTCATGTGCCGGCATTATAACATCTGCTTCCGATAGACGGAATCCGGCTGAATCACACGCTCTTTTTTTTCGCAATATTGGGAGTAACGTACGAAAGTGATGGTGGCGGGTGGTAATAATATTGAGTATGCTAAAATTCTCCCGCGCGCTGGAAGTCGTGTTCGTCCCGTTTTCCCCCGCCGGAGACAACGACATCGATGGCGATGACATAGTCGCGAGCGGACAAAGACCGGCATTAATATATTAGCTTATGATGGTGCGCCCAACCAGCCAGCCAGCTACTCAGCAATAATATGTGCCGAATAAGCGGGCATAAAGGGACCGCCTTTTGCTAGCGCGGGAATGATTTATGGGTCCGGGTCTGGGGCGGTACGGAAAACCATTTCGCAACGTCTGAGCCATGTGTGTGAAAATTGGTTTTGTGGTTTAATTGATTTGGAATTGCTCACCAGGAGGCGATTATTTTTTATTTTCATTTCCTTGAACAATCTGGCTTGGGGACAGTTAGTCGAATGATGTATGATTCTATAAGATTGCAGTCCAGACTAATGACCAGACACTGGATAATTAAACATATTTCGACTTTTTTAATTCATTCTTGTGGAAGAAATAACAGCTTTAAAAGATTCTGTGTCAGTAAAAACAAGTGAATACTCAAATACAACATAATTCAAGTTTATTCATCTAAAAATACGGCCGAAGTGCCAAACAGTATGAAATTAATTTGTAAAAATACACATAATTTAAGTATGGAACATTAAATCGTTGAAACTATAAAAAATGTTATTTCTTTCTGAACAAAACAATTGCAACTTTGTCCTATATCAATTACTAATTCAGGTTACTAATGGCGGTTTCTGGAATCGCTTCCCAATATTTTCAGATAAGTATGCTCGAATAGTTGAACCCAGGATAGGAAGCGCCTCTTGGGTGGCTTCGTCGTTGGCGTCGCGTATGCTAGTCGCGATGTTTTAGTTCACTTAATATTCTGGGCATCAGCATATGAAATTCTGCACATTTCGCAAGAGAGCCGGAAAGACCCGTCTCCAAAGTTATATGGGAGACGAAGTCTGGAGATCTTCGGTCTTTGTTCCTTAAGGTTCTCCAGCTTGGCCCAGGAACCGGTCCCTAACTTTCCTAACCAATTAAAGTTGGTTATCTTTATTTAAGTGCTTTCCTAAACTGGATAGAGGACGAACTAATCTATTAGGAGTCCCAATTTAATCGAATGGTTTTCTTGATCAAGTGTTTTATTTCGGCATGGGTTACATTGTTGATAAAGGCTTGATATCCTATACCAGTCAGCAACTGTGTTTCACACTGCGCGTGCTTAGTCTAGTTACATCGAAATTATCTGAAAATTTAAGAGGATTAATAAAACAGCAGTCATCGTTTAAGCATAGAGGAGCGAAAAAATCAAAATTTAAATCACTCTACTGGGCATGTTCATGAGGATACTCTGGATCCAGGAGTGTTTGGGGTGAATACTTGCCGGGCCGACATAATGAGTACAGGTTTATCTCAAGGGATAGTGGCGGCAATGAAAACTGTAAAATACGCTGCACTGGGAAAGCAGGCTGTCGCAAACGATCAGACCGTTCTTGAATACACCTTCACCTCGTCGGTGTAATGATGCTCGAATCTGACGAAGACGGTATTTAACAGTTCCGCAACAGACCTTCGAAGAACCTACCGTCGTTGGGTAGACCATGAGGAATTCCCATTCATGTCGACTGAAAAAAAGGCTCACCGCCAGAACGGAATCTTGAGGGATCCCAGTCTCCTCCCGGTAGGTTTTGGGCACAGAGTTGCCAATAAAGACCCAAAAATACTGGCGAAAGAGATGGTTAGGGATAAACGATGAATATGGCCGGAGAAGGCCCATCCCCTTACTATTTCAGTACTAGGAGGGTCCAAGTGCGATTAATCGGCTTATCTGATATCTAAAGAGACTATAGGTAGGTATGTTTGATGTTCCCCTTGGTTGGAAGCGTTCTGCAGTACGTCCCTTAAACCAAGAAACTCCTGCTGATTCCGAGGTCAAGACGAAGAGCAATTAGTTTTAGTCAACCGGGCGTTTCATGTTCCTAATAAAGAAATAAAAAAACGGAACTTCCGCCTTCCTCCTTCAACTTGTAACTCGTCGTGACGTCGACACGTCTGTAGATTGGCCATTCAAACAACCCAAACTAGCACAGCGTGACAAATCTCTCCGGACGGCACCAGCCTGCTACGGACATGCAAAAAATGAACAAATTAATTAAGGGAGCAATAAAGTGTTTAATTCTTAGCTTTTTGTATTTTTGAGATCGATCTCCAAAACATAATGTTCCATAAGCATTTGCCATGGTGCCATTCTGGATGATTCTTTTGAATTGAATTTGATAACGATCAGTCTTTGCGTTCAAAAGTTATAAAGAAAATTGCGAACCAAGCCGAAGAGGTGTCTTGGTTAAATCCGAGAAAGATAGTACCACTACGAAGCAGTTTGATTTGGGTTTTTCTTGTGATTTCGCTTTCGGAAGAGACAAATTTGCTTGGATTATGGCGTCTTACAGTAGCGTTAGTGAATACACTACTAGAGTATAAATAATCATTCGACTATTTTGTAGAGGAGGAAATTAAGGAAGATGGACTTTTTTTTTCGGTGAGAGGAAGATGCTTTAAATGGGATAGCCCACCTCTTCAGGCCCTGAGAGTTTTCAATTGCTTTTAGAAAAAGCAAACGAAAGCTCTGCGAACCGAAAATGAGTGCGTTTTGACGATCGAATGGAAATCAGGTAGTGCTCCAGGATTAGGTTTCTTACAGCAATCGGTCTCCTGAAGGCTGTGGAATTGCCGTTTGGGAAAACAGCATTGCGAAATATTTCCCAAGAGCATCGGCAACTTCGAAAGGATCAGATATAATGCTTTCATCGATATCGGAATGATTTGGATAGGACCTTCTCTTCCCGAATGATGCATTAACTTTCCCCCATAGTTCCGAGACTGTTTTTGAGGGATTAACTGTGTCGAGGAACTCATCTCCTTACAGGTTTCTAGGTTACTTACCGTAAGGGTACGGTAAGGTGAAAGCTTCCTAAGTGAACGGAGAGAGACGCATGAGCATTTACCAAAATTAGATAGTGGTTGTTTCCGAAAAAAATCCGTATATGCCCCTCATTTCAGATATTGGGGTAAGGACAAGCTGTTTGCGGTGACATCGGTGGAAGTAGGTGAGGAAGGTGGTGTAGCCATAATTGAGAATGGCAAGGTTATCGTTGCGTTGCGTTGCGTTGCGTTGTAACGGAGTATTTCGTAGATTGCATACTGATAGCTGTCATGTATAGTCTTTAACTTTCTTACCCCAACTGCTTATGGATTACTATTTAAGAATTAATAGTAACCCAATTGGAGGTCCAAAATGATAAAGCATGAAAGCTACCATTGCCGGCCACGCCCATCTTCTCCGTTACTAGGGAAGGGAAGGAAATGATGATATGACATCTACTTAGTGAGAGGCCAGCGACTCACCGACGCCCTCATAGATGTCAAGGAGTTGGATGGTTGGTAGGGAATTTAGTTTTGGAATATCATCATAAGCAAATGATATGATAAGTTTATTCAAACGTTGGGAGTTACCATGCTAAGAAATTTATGTCACTCCGTTTTCCTAGATGTTTAACTTCCTGGGATGGGACAAGGTATTAGACTTGCCCTGGCTAATAAGCCTAGGTTTAAGCGCCATTGCTCGCTCTCTGAAACGAGAAGAGAAGAATCATATATGGAAAACCCCTCCCCGCATTGCTAATGTCAAATTCAAACTAAAAGTATTTATGTCAAGGATTGAGTGTACTTATTGCCCCTCTTTGAAAACATTATTCGCTCTTGTCTAGGTATATATACATGATATTATGTACATCCACAGACATTAATACGTGCTACGTTCTTCAATTTCCTAACGCTTGAAAAACTACAATTGTATCTTTTCATTATAATGCATTTGTAATTAGTTGTCCAAAACCATGGACAACATTTATTGCCGTTAACATAACATAATCTTGTCACGTAAACCGCATCTTGTCACGTGTTCACAAAATGGTATAAAAAATCAATGAATGAAATAATCTAGTTTAAGATGAAACTTTTATATCCTGTTCATTATATTTTTTTCTCATGGGGAATCTATTTTAAAGCTGAAGTTAATATGAGATTTCTCAATCGTATAATTTACAGTTCAATCAACAATTCAATTATGCTAAATATTATGCTATTGAAAAAAATAATTACTTCAATTTCGATCGCTTTAAACGCGTTCTATTGCCGCTACCGGTGTTCAGCTTAAGAGAATCTTTAATTCTAATAAACTTTAACCTGCGATTAATGTAATCTCTCCTTGAATTGCCTACTCCAAGACGAGTTAGATTCTCAATCCGATCGAGGATGTTTCCATGTTGGAAAAAAACAATCTCTATGGGCTCTGTCTGTCATTATGTCCACCAGCTAAAATATTAGTAATTAAAATAACAGGTACACTGTCGCCAATCGTAAAATGGCTTTATTTGAATAGAAAAGGGGTACATCCCGACTTGGGATCATCCAGTTTAATGTAAAAAAAATTAGAAAATAATGAGAATGATTTTATAATCGTGTATAATCCATTCAAAAAGTACAATGAATATACAATGGATGAACATTATTTCCGACTGGTAATAAGAGCAACCGCTTATGTAGTAGTGATACGAGGAACAATAATTCATGCGAGTATTCTGATTGTTGCATGTATACTCAACTTCGGAGATGGCTTCTCAGTCCCGACAAAATCAAAACACTGCTATCCAATCCCGTCCAACGCTTCGGCTCGTCTGGGACCCTCCTCAGGGACCCAACTCCTACAGGTCTATCCTCAACTGTGGCTCTGCTGAATCATTGATTGTCACGAAGCAGAACCACAGTCAAGAACAAACCCGCAAGAATTGAGTCCCCGAGGAAGGCCCCAAACGGACCGAAACGCTGGACAAGATCAAACAACAGTGCCTTGACCCCGCCAAGACTGCAAAGCCATCTCCGAAGTATTAAACTACAGTCGAAATTAATTGTATACGCAACTACTTGGTTTTGTCGATGGCTTTAATTTTAAGGCACGAACTATATAGAATGTGAGTTAGATCTATGAGCTGGGCGTACTTAATAATCACTGGAAACGTCACTATAGCAACGATTCGTTAAAATGCAATGTCAAACTTGCTTTGAGAAAAAAAATACACCCTTTGATTACAATCCATTTAGTGCAACATTTCAGAAACTTATATGTTGCATGTTGATTACGCAAGGTCTTAGAAGATAATAGAGGATTCACAACTTTTAACACCCAACAAACACACAAAAAATAAAATTAAATCCTCAGAAAAAGCATTTAAATCACCCTACCCTAATGTATATTGGAATGAACTCACCGAATTGGTCAAACCATTTACCATCAGTACATTTCTTCCTGCTGCAACTGTACTTTAGATATCCTAACGGCAAGCGACTGCGACTACTTCATGGTTTCCTCGTTCGGCCTTCACATCGTTGCTTTCCAGTCCGTGGTTAGTTTGAGCTTTGGGAACCAGAATGCAGAAGTGCTTCACGATTGATCGACGATGTCATCGTCTCCTCGTACTAGGCAGCTTACATACCATTGGAGATGCTGAAGGATTCCATATAATTTTCAATTTTTCCTTTTCAATTCAAAAATTTCACCAGCCGAACGTCAAATTTTGATGAAAAAATCACACACTCTTGATTTCTGTGAAATCAATTCCATTGAGAATGGCAAGGTTATCATTCTCAAAGACTTCGAAAAGATCTTTTTTTTCTGTTCAACTCTACTCCATTATTTTTTTTTCTGTTAAACTACACACGATTTTTGCCACAATTTTTCTAGCAATCTTCTGCGTGCGATTGCGAAAAATCCAGGAGCGTCACAAAAATATGATAGACTTTGAACGTGCATATCTCAGCCGTTTCTCGATGGATTTTCAGTTTTTTTTAAACACTTCGATTAAGGATGAGTCAACGCTTTTATATTGCCTTCTACAATATTGAATTTCAATTACTTAACACTGACAATTGTAAAAAAATTTAGAAATATGTAATCCAACCAACCCTGTGTGTATATTACGAGTACAATGAGAGTGAGAGTAAATCGAACAAGGAATATCACAACTAGGGTGGACGCATTGAAAACGCCTTCTGTTATTTTGTGAAAAATCATCGAGTAATGATTTTTTATAGTCGAAGTGTGCTGCGCCCAAGAGAGGACGTAAATGTGTTGTGCGTTGCTGTTTCCGTCACTTTTGTGATTTTTTCAAGTTTCGGTGGATGTCGATTCAATCTGGAAACATTCAAACTCAATTTAATTTCAAAACCAATGTGTCGGAGTTGTGGATGAATGATGATCCTACCAAAAGCTTTCTATTCCTAGCGGGGTGCCTTCGACCCGCTATTCATGGACGAGTGAGATTGGGTGGACTGTATGGGGTGAGCACAGTCTCGACACAAACGAACTCTGCCACAATTACGGCCTTTCTTCCTCGATTCTCGGTTCCAATAATTAACACACATGACGTACAAAGCAATTACACATTTAAACTAGACTCAAACTACATTCAACATTTATTTCGACTCTTAAGCACTAACATTCAATTTCTTACAGCACTAACATCAATTGCCTTATATCTAACGGAGTACAATTCGACCGACCAACAACCAGAGTGTCCACGGATAACTAACTTAATCTATTCAACTGAACCCCAGCACACCATCGTAACCTCTAACTCCGAGACCCAACGACGAACATCTTGACGGCATCGCTCCGATCTCTCTTCTCGCAGACCTCAGCGTATCTCTATCGATTTCTTTGGCATCAGTTCAGGTGCCAGGGGCGTTGATTTCTGAAAATAAATAAACCTTTTCGACCAGAATAGCTGCGTGGAAAAGCCTAATGCTGCACTTTTTCGTCTTGGATTGGCAGTGGTAACAAACAAATCTTCTCTACAGGACGTTTTAAAAATCCATTGCCGATCTTCAGAGTGACCACCCTGACAACACCATCATCATCGGGGTGAAGTTGATAAATCCTAGCCATCTTCCATCGCAAAGGGGGTTGGTCATCATCGTGAATTACAACAAGCCTTCCTATCTGAACTTCCACTGGCGGTTTCCATCATTTCATCCTACCTTGCATTTGCGATAAATAATCCCTCTTCTTTCTTCTTCAAAAATGTTGTAATTGTTGTTGAACGACATGCCATTGCCTTAGACGATTTACGGGGATGGTTGTAAAGTCCTGATCTGGTAGATCATAAATAGACGACTCAATAAAAAAAATAGTCGAAACCAAATCTTTGGAGTCCTCGGTCAATTGGGTCAATCGTTCCCCTGCTTCCCAGAGGCCACCATAGTGGGGTCCACTAGGAGGACTGAAAATATACAATGAGGAAATATGTTCTTTATGGCGGGAAGTAAAATTATAAGCTATTAACAGTTAGTAATTTTAATATTGAACTTCTATTCGATGCTGTTCGTAGCATTCAAATGTTGATGTACGAGGGGTGAGGGAGGAGTGGGGAAGACTCGTTAGCGGACGGGTGCCATACTGACTACCATCGTGGTACTCCTCCAACCGTATCCTTAACGTGCTTCCAATAACACCCGTTCGATAGTGTTTGAATTTTAGACACTGTTAGCTACAAAGGTTGTCCGGGTCGCCGGAGTTGTAGCGATCCACCTCAGTACGCATGTGGGGTCTGTCCAAAAGTAGACGTTGTAATTCGTTGTAATGTATTGCTTCGCATACCTTTTGACACAGCTGATTTGTTAGTAATGATTCGCCTAGTTCCAGCCTAGATAGCGACTGAGTTTTTAAGGAGCCACCTTCGAACGCGATGCTAGTAATCGAACAAGAACGTTGCCTGACGTATTTCGACTCCTCAGGTATAGGCATGCACCATACGCCTTGATGGAAGCATCGGAGAAACAGTGCACCTGAAACAGCATCCGGAATTATCACGTATCGAGCGACTTCGATGTTTTCCAAACTTGGCAAACCGTTATCGTAACGGCACCATTCCTTGCTCACCTTATTTGGTTGGACCCAATCTAAGCGCTGACCGTCTGCTCCTTGTATCGTCCATAATCGCTGCAAGAGAGTGATGACCGACGAATTTAATTTGAGGTTGACTTCCTTGGTGTTGGCTTTGGCTAAGCTATCTAGTGGAATACCATCTAATACATCGAGCAGTTAGAAGTTCATTTGCGAAGGTGGAATCCTCCTTAGTTTCCACTCCAGTAATTACGTCCTCCATAGGTGTCCTCATTCACAGCAATTGCAGCCCGTGGGAACCGATGACCTTTATCAGTTACAAGTTGCTGTAGAGTTCTAGTAGTTAAGAATGGTACCGGTTTTGTCCTGTAGATGACCGTACCAAGCTCGTATGTTTTGACCTCGGCCGTGGGTGAAGAACACCATAAAATGCATAGCAGACGCCGATTTTCAGGACATAACCATATTTACCGGAACATTTTCTCAACGTCTGCAACAAGCATAACACGCTGAGTCCGCCCACGCATAATAATAGCACGTAAGTCCTCCTGGCACGGCAAATGCTGGGTAAAGCGTACCATTGGTACTTCGCGTACCTGAAGGAATAAAATAGACCCCATCTCGCGGTCCTTAGCCTCTTACCCAGCAACTCCTATCCCTACCTCCCCGCGGTGCTGGCCGGGATACGAGCAACCTTAGGGAAGATCGGGTAACCAACCCCGGTGGGAACTATGGTCGTATGCTGACAGGGAAGGGGTTTGCTCCCTCTCCGGAGGTGCAAATCTTATTGAGCGTCTGTTCTCCATGTCAGGATCGGCTCACAACAGCGTCTGTTCTCCATGTTAGGGGCGGCTGATCATCGTCCGAGTGCCAGCGAGGGACTCTAAGTGAAACTGTGCACCATGGTCCACCGGAAATAAGGAGGAATGGTCCTCCGGAAATTTAGGGGGTTTGGTGTCAGGCCCTGCAAGCCAGCCTTTAAAAAATCATAAGCAACGAACAATCAACAAGAGAGTACGACCGGAACCATCGGCGAAGACCACTGCGACGAAAAGGGACTAACGATTGGAAACTCGGTTCGTGGAACTGCAAATCTCTCAACTTCATCGGGAGCACACGCATACTCGCCGATGTGCTCAAGGACCGTGGATTCGGCATCGTAGCGCTGCAGGAGGTTTGTTGGAAGGGATCAATGGTGCGAACGTTTAGAGGTAATCATACCATCTACCAGAGCTGCGGCAACACACACGAGCTGGGAACAGCTTTCATAGTGATGGGCGATATGCAAAGGCGCGTGATCGGGTGGTGGCCGATCAATGAAAGAATGTGCAGGTTGAGGATCAAAGGCCGGTTCTTCAACTTCAGCATAATCAACGTCCATAGCCCACACTCCGGAAGCACTGATGATGATAAGGACGCATTCTACGCGCAGCTGGAACGTGAGTACGACAGCTGCCCAAGACACGACGTCAAAATCATCATAGGAGATTTGAACGCTCAGGTTGGCCAAGAGGAGGAGTTTAGACCGACTATTGGAAAGTTCAGCGCTCACCGGCTGACGAACGAAAACGGCCTACGACTAATTGATTTCGCCGCCTCCAAGAATATGGCCATTCGTAGCACCTACTTCCAACACAGCCTCCCGTATCGGTACACCTGGAGATCACCACTGCAGACAGAATCACAAATCGACCACGTTCTGATTGATGGACGGCACTTCTCCGACATTATCGACGTCAGGACATATCGTGGCGCTAACATCGACTCTGACCACTATCTGGTGATGGTTAAACTGCGCCCAAAACTATCCGTCATCAACAATGTTCGGTACCGACGACCGCCGCGGTACGACCTAGAGCGACTGAAGCAACCTGATGTCGCCACTGCATACGCGCAGCATCTCGAGGCAGCGTTGCCGGAAGAGGGTGAGCTCGATGGGGCCCCTCTTGAGGACTGCTGGAGTACAGTTAAAGCAGCCATTAACGACGCAGCGGAGAACAACGTCGGGTATATGGGTCGAAGTCGACGGAACGATTGGTTCGACGAAGAGTGCAGACAGATTCTGGAGGAGAAGGACGCAGCGCGGGCGGTTGCGCTGCAGCAAGGTACCCGGCAGAACGTGGAACGTTATAGACGGAAGCGGAGACAGCAGACCCGCCTTTTTCAGGAGAAGAAACGCCGCCTGGAAGAAGCGGAGTGCGAGGAGATGGAACAGCTGTGCCGTTCTCAAGATACACGCAAGTTCTATCAGAAGCTCAACGCATCCCGCAAAGGCTTCGTGCCGCGAGCCGAAATGTGCCGGGATAAGGATGGGAGCATCTTGACGGACGAACGTGTGGTGATCGAAAGGTGGAAGCAGCACTACGAGGAACATCTGAATGGCGCTGAGAGTACAGGCAGTGAAAGTCAAGGCAGCGGAGGAGATGACTACGTCAGTTCAGCGGACGATGGAAGCCAACCAGCCCCCACCTTGAGGGAAGTTAAGGATGCCATTCAACAGCTAAAGACCAATAAATCAGCTGGTAAGGATGGTATCGGAGCTGAGCTCATCAAGATGGGCCCGGAAAAGCTGGCCACTTGCCTGCACAAACTGATAGTCAGAATCTGGGAAACCGAACAGCTACCGGAGGAGTGGAAGGAAGGGTTATATGCCCCATCTACAAGAAAGGCGACAAACTGGAGTGTGAGAACTTTCGAGCGATCACCATCCTTAATGCCGCCTACAAAGTGATATCCCAGATCATCTTCCGTCGTCTGTCACCATTAGTGAACGAGTTCGTGGGAAGTTATCAAGCCGGCTTCGTTGACGGCCGCTCGACAACGGACCAGATCTTTACTGTACGGCAAATCCTTCAAAAATGCCGTGAATACCAGGTCCCAACGCACCATCTGTTCGTTGATTTCAAGGCGGCATACGACAGTATAGACCGCGTAGAGCTATGGAAAATTATGGACGAGAACAGCTTCCCTGGGAAGCTTACCAGACTGATCAAAGCAACGGTGGATGGTGTGCAAAACTGTGTGAAGATTTCGGGCGAACACTCCAGTTCGTTCGAATCGCGCCGGGGACTAAGACAAGGTGATGGACTTTCGTGCCTGTTGTTCAACATTGCGCTAGAAGGTGTCATGCGGAGAGCCGGGTGTAACAGCCGGGGTACGATTTTCAACAGATCCAGTCAATTTATTTGCTTCGCGGATGACATGGACATTGTCGGCCGAACATTTGCAAAGGTGGCAGAACTGTACACCCGCCTGAAACGTGAAGCAACAAAAGTTGGACTGGTGGTGAATGCGTCAAAGACAAAGTACATGCTTGTGGGCGGAACCGAGCGCGACAGGGCCCGCCTGGGAAGCAGTGTTACGATAGACGGGGATACCTTCGAGGTGGTCGAGGAATTCGTCTACCTCGGATCCTTGCTAACGGCTGACAACAACGTTAGTCGTGAAATACGAAGGCGCATCATCTGTGGAAGTCGGGCCTACTACGGGCTCCAGAAGAAACTGCGGTCGAAAAAGATTCGCCACCGCACCAAATGTGTCATGTACAAGACGTTAATAAGACCGGTAGTCCTCTACGGACATGAAACATGGACAATGCTCGAGGAGGACTTGCAAGCACTCGGAGTATTCGAGAGACGGGTGCTTAGGACCATCTTTGGCGGTGTGCAAGAAGACGGTGTGTGGCGGCGAAGAATGAACCATGAGCTCGCCCAACTCTACGGCGAACCCAGTATCCAGAAGGTGGCTAAAGCCGGAAGGGTACGATGGGCAGGACATGTTGCAAGAATGCCGGACAGCAACCCTGCAAAGATGGTGTTCGCTTCCGATCCGGCAGGTACGAGACGGCGTGGAGCGCAGCGAGCGAGATGGGCAGACCAGGTGCAGAACGACTTGGCGAGCGTGGGGCGTATCCGAGGATGGAGAGATGCGGCCTCGAACCGTGCATTGTGGCGTCAAATTGTTGATTCAGTGTTATCTGTTTAGATGTTAACTAAATAAATGAAATGAAGTCCTCCTGTATGACTGCTCCCGCGAAAAGAACATCGTTTAGTGATGTACCGCTCGATGTCTTGTAGGAAGCGTCGAACACGACCCGTACCTTAGTTGTCGGCGACGCTTCCTTCACCACTGGATGATGTGGTAGATATCATCGCTTCCCTAGTAGCACACTTCAGTTCGATTTGGTTGCAGCAATTCCAATGTGACTTGATTTGGTCGCATATGAGTCACAGTGACTGATATGTGACAAGTGTGCTACTCGGGTTTCCTCCATCCCTAGGATCATCCGGAACTTCCCTCGTGTGTTGTAATTGTAAGTATGCTTCCATGAAAGCTACATATTGTTGACGCAAGTTGGCATCCTTACCCAATCTTCGTTCCGTGTTGTAGAATCGTCTTTGGGAAAGCGACTGAATACCGACCATCTTCTGTTCTCTGAACCGTTCGTTAAAACTGTTCCTTGCAAATGACTTCCTCCGGAGTAGATTTTATTGAACCTCTTCGCATTCCCAAAACCGTGTGAGCTGATCTTTCAAGCGATTAACCATTGACACATTACAGTTAACAAGATTCGCCGCCCTGGGTATTTTCATGGTGCCGAATCGATCAATGTGGGCATTAGAGTGATTCAAATTTTGACTTTTTTGCCCCCCGATGCTGAAACGATTGCATTTGCCATTTTAATAATCCTCCCAATTTTTTAGCAATTTTGGATGTAATTTGACTGAGCACACGTCATTTGAAGTTTGTATGGAAATTACTGTGAAAACTTACCCTTATGGAGAAGACCGTTTCGTGAGGTGGCCCATGAACTATTTAAATATAATAAACACATTACCTACACAGAATACTTCTCAAGCTGAAAGGCAGTTGTTGTTGCGAAGCGATTTCTCGTTTGGAAGCAAAGTTATGAAGAAAACAAAAATGTTCATTATTGATATTGATGTTATTCTTTTACGTGTTAAGTTGAATTTCCCACGATTCAGTATTTTCTAATAACTTTTCTTGTGATCATCAAATCGTTTCGCAACAAAGACAGCCTGTTTCCTTGTAAAATATCTTATGTTGCCGATGTACTCATATGTTTTTAGAGCTTGAAGGGAAGCGTTGGGGAACGGGTTTCCATGAAAGTTACTGTTTTCATAGCAATTTTCATACAAACTTCAAACCACGCGTGCTCACTCAATTTACATCCAAATTAGCCATAAAGTTAGGTGGGTTAATAAAAAGGCAAATGCAATCGTTTAAGCATCGGGGGGCAAAAAAGTCAAAATTTGAATCACTCTAATGGGCATGTTGTTTCCGAGTGATATTTTCGGATCGACGTTGAACAAGCTGAAGAATAGTTCAGATAGAACCATATCAATAGAACCATATCCACTTCAGCTGACTTGAAGTAACTCGGGTCGGCTAGCCATACACCTTCAGGTATGACCAATCCCTGAGTATCCATCGTAAATTTTTGATAAACATAATATTCTACATACAATATAAGGTATAGTTTATTTATTTGTTATAACCACATACAACCACATAGGCTAGAAGGGGCCCTCCTTAGCCGTACGGTAAGACGCGCGGCTACAAAGCAAGACCATGCTTAGGGTGGCTGGGTTCGATTCCCGGTGCCGGTCTAGGCAATTTTCGGATTGGAAATTGTCTCTACTTCCCTGGGCATAAAAGTATCATCGTGCTAGCCTCATGATATACGAATGCAAAAATGGTAACCTGGCTTAGAAACCTCGCAGCAAACTGTGGAAGTGCTTAATGAACACTAAGCTGCGAGGCGGCTCTGTCCCAGTGTGGGGATGTAATGCCAATAAGAAGAATAAGACATATAGGCTAGACCTGGTTTGACATTGCATTGTATTTTCACCAGAAAAAAAATTAATTGATATTCAGTCCGCACGGTTCATTAATACCAAAATAAAAATAAACATCTTTTATTGCCTATTTGAAAGCAACTAAGAGCAAGCATAAACAGCCAATTTTGGTTGCTAACAACAAGGTTCAACGACAATGGTTCTCCTAATGATGTACCTTTGTTTCATTACATTCATTGTTAATCCGGCAACCACAGTACCAGTAAAAAGATTTTACGACCTATTCAAGAAATCGTTCAAACATTTCCAACGTACTTAGAGCATAACGCCTTATCAAGTAATCGGCATCGACATTAAAACCCAATGAAATACCGACGGGCGTTGAAATTTGTTTTTTTAATTCAAACGCGTAATATGCTAAGAGCGCATCTGAATATTTGTCATGTTTAAAACCATTAAACAGACAGAAGACAACATTAGAAAGCGGAAGCGGGTTGTGTATCAATTGAGAACTAGTCGGCGATTGGAATAGGTCATTTCAAGGTGCAAGAAATAGAAATAGCATCAAATGCGTTCGCCTTCACCTCGCTACTTTCCTGATGTAGAATTTTTTATGATCCGAATATCATTCGGCAACTCCATTCAATCAATGTCACGTTGATGTCACTTCGCAGCATGAGACGTACTATATTGCCGCATTCCGTAGAAAAAGCTGACACCTCTTTTGATCCGATTTGTGCCGAAACGAACATACATACGATCGTGGTCGACCGCAGTGTCATCGTTGAAACGGGCTGATCTTGAAATCTTGAAACAGCTGAGCTCCCGCCCAACTATGCGGGTCATCACGAGGCTATAAATACCGCGGCTGTGTGTTTGCTAGACTCTTCTTTCGCCACTCTACTTTCCAAAAAAGTGTAATACCGCACACAACACTTAGCATTCCGTGAAACATTTGCACCCAGCGGGAAACTATGTCGAGGTTAGTGTGTAAATATCTCCAACATTCTTTTTATTCTGTTTCTCATTGCCCCCCACCAGTTCACCGATGTTGATGATGTTGGATCGGAGCGGTGGGGCGACCCGTCGGTTTTCTGCTTTGAATTTTATTGTCTATACATACTGTGTAGAAGGTTTGGCCGGGTATTTTTAAATCTTCAAATTCAAAATTAAGCCGCAGATGCTTGCTATTTTGTTTCACAATCGTGTGTTTTTGTTTAGTTCCGTTGCAGCGGACCTCATTTTTATGTTTGATATTTATTTAGAATTTCATCAGCATTGTTTACACATGTTTGTGAGTTTCTATTTCTTCACGAACCCATGATGTCTTTTTCAAAATGCTCGTCTGATGTTGATTTTGTCTAGGGTGTTCAAACAGATCAATCATTTGAAATCCAGCTCGATTATTGCGTAAAAATATATTTAAAAAAACAATCTATACTATATTCCACAGTATCCAAATTAAACTAGATATCTTGTTATTCGAATCGATTGTTCGCCGAACGAATTGCATTAATCCCTGCCTACGAAAGGTTACCGCAAAAATTGCGTCTGAATGTACAAACATAGGTTAATCTACACGAGGAACACAAAAAGTATCATTGCATGAGGTCAATGCAATTTGCAATTTACTGTGACACAAGTTCATCGACTCTGAAACATCATACAGCTCACAACAAAATTCATATAAACAGTGTACAGAAAAAAACGCCCCATTTCTTGTTCAAGAGACAGTTGGAACTAGGGATCCTATATTAAGAGATGTGCGAATACTTTTCCAGACGATTTAGCAACGCTGTTACTTTTGTAAACAAACGCTGCCAGCACTTGCCGCAGTGAAAAATGTTTAGGCTTGCACATGACTTTACGTTCGAAGACACTTTTTGATTATTCCTCTAGCAGTGCATTTTCGCTAAAATTAAAGAGCAATACGAATGAACACAATATAAGGCATCAACTAGATTACTTTTACTTACGAAAGCAAAACAAATTGTTTATTTTATAAAACTTTTCATAAAATCTATTTCACCAAAATCGCAATACCTTTCGGTCTGCAACAATAACGATGTTCATTTGGCTCAGTTTTTGACAGTTCTCAATGCTCGATTGGCTCAAGATGGCCGCTTTCGCATATCTCTGAATATAGGATCCCTAGTTGGAACATAAATAACACAAAAACGTGACAAGTGCCAACAGTTTTAGTAGTTTTTGCCCTTGCTTCTCCGCTGGTAGTCGGTTGTTTGTCTTAATATTTGGTTCATCGTCGCCGACTTTGCGACAGTCAAGACGCAAGCCATCGTTTGCCGTTCATAATTCACACGAGGATCTGTGCTTTTGGATAGTTTGGCTAGATGCTAAAAAACAATATAAAAAATCAGTCTCTTTTTAATAGTAATTTCTACAACTAGTTGCAAAAGCGATAATTTTTTCGAGTTACAGATAACGAGTGCTGAAAAAATCGAACTTTGCAGCGAGTTGCACACGCTATTTTTGCAATGACGAAAAAATGGCTTTAACCCGTAAATGCCCAGGACGAACTTTTAATTTTGAAAACCATATATCTCTGAGGTTTTTAGAGGTTCTTACTCGGAATTTTCATTAAAATCAAGGGAAATAGTTGTACTTTTTGGCACATGCAAACCCTCCCTCCGGACCCTCCCCCTTTTTGAGAAAAGCGTAATTTTAGGCAGTGATATATGAAACTGATCATACTTGGAGATTCAATAGTCTGTTTAACAGCCCGTATGTACAGAGCTATTCAATATAATAAAATTGTATGAGATTTGTGTAAATAATGTAACAAAAACTTTTTAAGGCCTCCAATACATCTGACAGATTGTGGTGAAGCTGCTCTGAATAAATTAAAATTTTATGTGCCTGAAGCATGAACTTATAGTGATCCATCAAGTCCATATAAGTCCCTAGAGCCCGTGCGAATGTTTCACCATTAAAATATGTTCAACTCAGGTGTTCTAGGTTCTCCAAACTATCCGGGAGTTGAGTTTAATTGGTCTACCAGGTCAACTGCGCCTGATATCAAACCGACAGCAACCCAGCGTGTTCATATAAGTCCTAAGAGCCCATGCGAATGCTTCATAATTCAAATAAGTACAAAGTAGATGTTCTAGGTTCTCCAAATTATCCGGTAGTTGAGTTCATTGCATCAGAGCCATCCATATAGGTTTACATGCCATTGAGGTGCACCAGTGGAAATTTATTCTGACAACGGTTCCAACTTTCAAAGCACCTTACCAGCACTACCATAAAATGGTATTTCATTCCTCACCGCCCACATAGGAGGGGCGTGGAAACGTAGTGCGTTCAATAAAGCAGGAGAACATATCGCTTATTAGTAACGAAGCTGAAAGCATAGTTACCCGTAGAGCACTAACAAATCAATCGTTGGACGCAGCTGAGAGCAAGCCGTTGACGCCATTTCAAGCAATTTTTTATCCGAGGGAATTCCAGTGAAGTGCGCTAACTAGTTGCTGGATAACTCTGCAGCTTTATTAGGGTGACCTAATATCCTAAAGGAGGGCATTTCCTCCTTTTTCAACAAAAATCGAATGTCCTCCTTTTGGGCTGAAATGTCCTCCTTTTTGGATATTTTGGAAAGAAAAAAAAACATAATTGTTTGAACAACAATTTCTGAAGAAAATTTTGTTCACCCAATACAACAGAGTCGCATTCCTAGATAAAACGTACACAATTAAAATATATAACCGAACTCGGTTGAAATTGAACCGAGTTTTTATCTGCTGAACGCTCGGTTGTCTGTTCGGTTCAACAAGAAACAACCGAGCAATCGTTTTATTTGAAATTGCTTTCAATCTGTCAAACTAACCGAGCAGTCGGTTCTATCAGAATTTATTTATTTGGGAATAACCGTACATCGGTTAATTTATTTCTACCGAAAGCTGTCAATTGAACCGAATGAACTGTATTTTAAATAGTGATTACTCGGTTTCTTGTCTCTTTGTTTTCACTTCAATTGAATCTGAATCAGAATTTAAAAAAACTCGTTTTAGAACTCTGAATCCGATTATATCAAGAAAAAAATAGTTAAAGAAAAACAATAAACGTTTATTAACATAGTGGAATTGGTATTTGATATTTAAAATATCATTTTAGACAACTCCAATCACGTTTTTTTTCTAGTACAGAAAATCTGAAAATAGTAAATAAAGTATGATTTCTTGATTTAGGACACAGCAATTAATACTTTTTACAAGACAAGACAAGACAAGACAGCAATTAATACTTTTTACTTACTCTGCTTTTTTTGATAACCAATGTTCGACAGCACATGGCAACGTCCATGACATGGATAAAGATTGCAGCGTATTTGCTCTAGTTTGACTATGCATACCGATTTTTGTTTGTTTGTTACAATCACGAAATTGTTTAAATGACGTTTTAATAACTTGAAGCGATGTTCGGTTTGGTTTACCGAGTAATTTCGGTTGTCAGGTACCGAACTTGTAAACATTTAGGCTGAACCGTATTTTTCGGTTCAAATTTTGTTCTCATCTGTCAAAAGATATTTAATGTACCGAATGTTCGGTTTTTATTCAAAATATTTTATAGAAAACGAACGAGTAATCGGTTCCTTGCTTTCAACCGATCTGGTTCGGTGAAAAACTGAACCGAGTTCGGTATTATATTTTAGGTGTGTACAGTTGCACACGTTTGCATTTTTTATGGCTTTCTTATCTGTAATATTTTCCATTAAATATTTGAATAAAATTAATGTTAATAAGTAACCAGAAATGCATGAATTACAGTGATATAGTGAGATATCGAAGAGTAGTAAGGTTCCTATAATTCTTAAGATTTGCTGCGAGGAAGCACATATCGAATTGCATTTGTACGTATTGCACAGCACGTTCTCTAGACTTTTCCGCTACCTTTGGTATTCTTCTAATATCGTGATGATATCATGTCTGTCATATGAGATTTTTCTATAGAAATATCTGAATTTAATCTCAACATGTTGAGAGGAGCTTCGCGAGAAAACATTTCATGGATCGTACACTTATTACTTAAACAATTTTTCTGAAGTTTTCAACCACTTTTGCCTCAGATTTCTTCCATACAAATGATTTTTGATGTAGGGGAAAATACCTAGTCTTGGCAGTCTAAGACATTCGCCAAAGTGAAAGATAAAAATAACGAATAATTTCACTAAAACACAGGTACAGATCAACTGGTATACAATTGTATGCTCTTCCTTTGCCTAAATTTGCACTTTCTGGTGATAAAGTGACAGAAGTTTTTTACATACTAAATTTGTCGAGTCATACACAATAAAGAAGAGGAGAAACAGGCTATCTAAAATAGTAAGTAAGTTTGCTATTCGTGTGCTGCTTTCTTGGGCGATGCAATAATGGCAAGGATTTCGCAGGTGAACATTTATTTCGGTGATAAATTCTTCAAATATTTCTACTTTTACACAAACCATTTATTGAAATGAAAGCCTAGACTTGAAATTGTGTGATTGGATCAAAATTATGTTCATGAATAGTGTATGTTTGCTGGAAAATGCAAATATTGTAGAGGATGCCAACAACTGTCGCACCCTGCCGATGCCGTTTTCTACCCTATACGGCGCATAAGAAAATGATAAGACGGATAAGTGCCTTCTTAAAATTGTGAATTGTGACAGCTTGTGTAATGCTTAGTCAGTTATCTATTGCAAAATGATTAGAATTGTATCAAATGGTTCTATTTTTTCTATTCGCAAAACGTAATATTTGGGTTTCACTGGAATATTGTTGAAAGTGCACGCTTATTATAGCTCATCTATTTGTACACTAATGATATTAGAATAAGCTGATTGAACAAAATCTTCTCGTTATATAGTTGGTGGTCGTACTTTATAACTGAGAAAAGCCTAATAAAGACTTACCCGCGAGTCACCTTTTCAAAGTTCCTGGAAATGGGAGTGCAGGAGACCCAGGGTTTCGGACTGGTTGGTACCATAATATTGTATACAAATGGCTGCAAGCAAAATCAAATAGCAGGGGCCGGGATTACTGGCCCTGGAATTAACATTTCGATTTCAATGAGCATTTGGCCAACGGTTTTTCAAGCGGAAATATACGCCATTCCAGAAAGTGCAGAAATTTGTTTAAAGCGAATTTATCGAAATGCAAATATGCCAAGCGGTATTGAAGGCATTAAAATCAAAAACTTATAATTCAATGTTTTTGTGGGAATGCTCAAAGCTACTGCAGCTAATTTCCTATCGCAATAAGCTTAATCTAGGTATATTGGGTTTCTGGTTATTACGGAATAGAAGTAATTTGAACACGTTTTTGGACGATGTATTTTGATGTTGAATTTTGGTGAAAATTTTCACGATTCAGAAAAGTGTCTCCTAGTACCGGACACTATTGCATCATGTTCAAATATGACCAAGTTCTTGTTACATGAGTAAAGACATCATTAAGAATAGTAATATTTCTCACTTGCTTCAAGTTGTAGATATTAACACGTGTTAGTAGAGCTTATTTGACTCTCCAGCTAAATTTCTTATATCCTATTCAAAATTCCCACCATTTTCAATGACATCCTCAAATTTTGTTTCTGCTTATCTGCTGGCTTTCTGATACCTTAGCAAGAAAAAAACAATTGATTTGAAGTAAGTTTATCAAAACAGATGCAAAGAATGGCTATTTGATCACATAAAAAAACTCAGTGTCCGGACCCGGGGGACAGCTACCGGATACAGAAATTGATTTTGCACCACATATACATTATATATCTAACAAATCGTGAACGCTATTTAAAATATGATTAATATTGACCATCTCGACATAATCAGAATGCATTCGATTGATTTTAATATTGTTGATTCAAACCTTCTAAAGTAAGGCGAAACATGAAAATTTTTGACATTTTTGTTCAATTTCAAATTTTGTAAAAAGTTTACAACATGAGGATCTGATATACCATGCAGGTAAAGGACTTTTCAATACCTTTCTTTTGTACTACATAAGATGATGGAGGGATCTCTGCAAGTGCCGTTTTTAGAAGTGTCCGGTATTGGGAGGTGTCCGGCGCTGGGGGATCTCCCCCTACATTACGACTACTTAGCACTTGAACTTGCACTTTTTTACAAACATTTCTTGACATTCTTAAACCCCCGGAAATTTAGGCTTTTTCTCCGATTAAAGTAATACATATCATTCAAAATGCTATTCCTGAATGGAAAAAATGCCCGTGAATTTAAAAGTGATCAGTCTCATAGTGATTAATCAATACATTATTAGAGCATATAATAAAGAGGATAAGTCACAACAGATCTAAAAATACCAAGTTGGGATTTTATTATAGACTGTTCCAGAAATAATAAGCACACTCAAAATAGCCGACAAATTGGAATGCATGTTATGTTCCATGAGAAATTTTCATTTTGCATCCTATAGATCATATCCATTCAATAAACGTGATGTAATTTTTCCGAATATTTTGCGTGAAATTTAGGAAATATTTTGCTTCTATTTTGGGTCCGAAAAATTGGTCTGCACAAATTAACCAATTTTAGGGTGCCTTTTTGCCTTTCTCGTATACTAAGACATATATACATACTACAGGGTGTCTTAGTATACGTAAAGGCTATATGATCGCTCCAAAAAAACTTTTTATAGAAGGCCCGGAGACCCAAAGTGTTATATACCGATCGACTCAGTTCGACGAATTGAGGTGATGTCTGTGTGTATGTGTGTGTCTGTGCGCACTTACGTACCAAAATGTAGCAAAAGTATCACTCATTTTCGGGCACTTATCCTCAACCGATTTGCTCGCAACAAGCTGCATTCACCGCAGAATACTCTACCATTGAAAATTTGCCAAATCTGACTATGGGCTCAAAATAAATGGCCAAAATACTATTTTTTTTATAATGCACGAGAAAGGCACCATCACTGCTAGGTGGATTAATCAGGGTTTTGAAAAGTCACCTAGTAAAAAACGTAGAACTATTAGATCAGTTTAATATTCACTAGAAGTGTATAGGAATGTTAGTTCTGTCGTCGAGAAGTGGTTGCAAGTATGTTGCGAAGATTAGAAAACCTCCAAAAAGTGTAAAACTTTTTCTAGGAAAATTTTAATAAATTGATATCAGCGTGACATAAAGATCAAATTACTTTGGCGTTCAGTTTATGTTGGGGCTTATTAGGAATCCGTTGAATAAGTGAAAACGAGGGCCCGACATTTATTTTACGTTTTTGCCTTTCTCGTATACTAAGTATACGGTAAAGGCTATATGATCGCTCCAAAAACAAACTTTTTATAGAAGGCCCGGAGACCCATAGTGTTATATACCAATCGACTCAGTTCGACGAATTGAGGTGATGTCTGTGTGTGTATGTGTGTGTGTATGTGTGTGTGTGTGTGTGCGCAAAACTACTAAAAAAATGTCACTCATTTTTCGGGCACCGATTTGCTCGCAACAAGTTTCATTCGACGCAGAATCCTGTCCCATTGTTTCCTATTTGAAATTGGCCAGATCGGACTATGGGATCAGAAGTTATGGCCAAAATACAAATTCATACGAAAAAACCGCGTAAAAAATGTCACTCATTTTTCGGGCACTTATCCTCAACTGATTTGCTCGCAACTAGTTGCATTCGACGCAGAATCCTGTCCCATTGTTTCCTATTTGAAATTGGCCAGATCGGACTATGGGATCAGAAGTTATGGTCAAAATACAAATTCATACGAAAAAATTGCGTAAAAAATGTCACTCATTTTTCGGGCACTTATCCTCAACCGATTTGCTCGCAACAATTTGAAATTGGCCAGATCGGACTATGGGATCAGAAGTTATGGCCAAAATACAAATACATACGAAAAAACCGCGTAAAAAATGTCACTCATTTTTCGGGCACTTATCCTCAACCGATTTGCTCGCAACAAAATGCATTCGACGCAAAATCCTGTCCCATTGTTCCCTATTCGAAATTGGCCAGATCGGACTATGGGATCAGAAGTTATGGCCAAAATACAAATTCATACGAAAAAAACGCGTAAAAAATGTCACTCATTTTTTGGGCACTTATCATCAACCGATTTGCTCGCAACAAGTTGCATTCGACGCAGAATCCTGTCCCATTGTTTCCTATTTGAAATTGGCCAGATCGGACTATGGGATCAAAAGTTATGGCCAAAATACAAATTCATACGAAAAAACCGCGTGAAAAATGTCACTCATTTTTCGGGCATTTATCCTCAACCGATTTGCTCGCAACAAGTTGCATTCGACGCAAAATCCTGTCCCATTGTTCCCCATTTGAAATTGGCCAGATCGGACTATGGGATCAAAAGTTATGGCCAAAATACAAATTCATACGAAAAAACCGCGTGAAAAATGTCACTCTATTTTCGGGCACTTATCCTCAACCGATTTGCTCGCAACAAGTTGCATTCGACGCAAAATCCTGTCCCATTGTTCCCCATTTGAAATTGGCCAGATCGGACTATGGGATCAGAAGTTATGGCCAAAATACAAGTTCATACGAAAAAACCGCGTGAAAAATGCCACTCATTTTTCGGGCACTTATCCTCAACCGATTTGCTCGCAACAAGTTGCATTCGACGCAGAATCCTGTCTCATTGTTTCCTATTTGAAATTGGCCAGATCGGACTATGGGATCAAAAGTTATGGCCTAAATACAAATGTATGAATATCCTTAACCGATTTACTCGCAACAAGTTGCATTCGACGCAGAATCCTGTCTCATTGTTTACTATTTGAAATTGGCCAGATCGGACTATGGGATCGAAAGTTATGGCCAAAATACAAATTCATACAAAAAAATCGCGTAAAATATGTCACTCATTTTTCGGGCACTTATCCTCAACCGATTTACTCGCAACAAGTTGCATTCGACGCAGAATCCTGTCTCATTGTTTCCTATTTGAAATTGGCTAGATCGGACTATGGGATCGAAAGTTATGACCAAAATACAAATTCATACAAAAAAATCACCATCATCCATTTATATCTCGGTGAGCCACCGGGGTACCCATCTCACGACACAGAGAGAGGAACTCACACTAGTTGTCGCCGCTGGACAGTTCCACAGCAGGGTACACCTCCATCGCGACGCTTCGTCACCGATTCTGGGTTGCCGTGAGAGATCGCGTCACAGAGGCCCGTGACAGCGAGACCAACCAATTTGTTGCATGTGGTGCATCACATCTGCAGTTCGATCTGTCGCAACGACGTCCAACGTAAAAACAAAGCTTGCAAGTAAGTGATTAGGAACTTTGAGCTCAAAGTAGGATCCCCCCAAAGATTGTAAACCTCCTTAGACCTAAAATACAATTGTTTCTTCGCGAAAGTGTTATCTGTTTTCATGATTAGTTTTTGCCTTTCTCGTACAACTAAGTTGTACCGAAAGGCTATCATTTCACTCCAAATTCGAACTTTTGATAAAAGTCCCGGAGACCCATAGTGTTATATACCATTCGACTCAGCTCGATGAGCTGAACAAATGTCTGTCTGTCCGTGTGTGCGTGTGTGTATGTATGTGTGTGTGTGTGCACAAAATGCCATAAAAACATTAGCCAAATTTTCACATAGAAACTCTTAACCGATTTTCTTGCAACAAGTTGCATCCGACAGAGACTAAAACGCTGTTGATCACTATTGAATTTCATAATAATTGCAAATTGCAAAAATAGATAATATTAAAATAGTGATGAGACATAGTCACATAGAACAATAATGTGTTATGAAAAATGCCTTGCATCTATGAATATTTTATCCGTGGCTTCCCATTAAGAGTTTCATCGCACTATAAAGATGCTCGTGTTGCACGCATTTAGGCGTAAGTATGCTCTTCGTTCAGTTTCATAGTACTATGAAATTGTCCGAAAGTCGAAATTCGAACATAGGAAATTCGAGAAACTTTTGGCAGCGCCATCTGTCGTCTACTAGTGTAAATTTTCTATCATAACATTAGACGGTGTAACTGTTTTGCCTTTCTTGTACATCATCGGGGTGTAAGCGTAAAGGCTACATTTATTAACTTTTTGCGCGAGAAAGGCACCATCACCGCTAGGTGGATTAATCTGGTTTTTGGCCGACATCTCACTTCTCACTTCAAAAGCAGAAAAGTACGAAATCAGAAGGGAGAAATGATGAGAGAGAAGTGAAAAGTAAGGCATCTCACTTGAAACGTTCGTGTCCTGCACACAACGTACAGCAGCTTAAGCGCCACTCCCGGGTTAGAGAGACTGCTGACGCTTTCTATAGATCCGGCTTTGAGACCCTATCTTTGGGCGAGTTTTCTAAAGTGGCTCAAACACTCGTGATTCTTTGACCATCCAAACGGAAGCTAATCGAACTAAGAATTAGAACGAAGATCTGAGATTTAAAAAAAAAAAAACCCAGATTAATCCACCTAACGGTGATGGTGCCTTTCTCGCGCAAAAAGTTAATAAATGTAGCCTTTACGCTTACACCCCGATGATGTACAAGAAAGGCAAAACAGTTACACCGTCTAATGTTATGATAGAAAATTTACACTAGTAGACGACAGATGGCGCTGCCAAAAGTTTCTCGAATTTCCTATGTTCGAATTTCGACTTTCGGACAATTTCATAGTACTATGAAACTGAACGAAGAGCATACTTACGCCTAAATGCGTGCAACACGAGCATCTTTATAGTGCGATGAAACTCTTAATGGGAAGCCACGGATAAAATATTCATAGATGCAAGGCATTTTTCATAACACATTATTGTTCTATGTGACTATGTCTCATCACTATTTTAATATTATCTATTTTTTGCAATTTGCAATTATTATGAAATTCAATAGTGATCAACAGCGTTTTAGTCTCTGTCGGATGCAACTTGTTGCAAGAAAATCGGTTAAGAGTTTCTATGTGAAAATTTGGCTAATGTTTTTATGGCATTTTGTACACACACACACACACACACATACACACACACGCACACACGGACAGACAGACATTTGTTCAGCTCATCGAGCTGAGTCGAATGGTATATAACACTATGGGTCTCCGGGACTTTTATCAAAAGTTCGAATTTGGAGTGAAATGATAGCCTTTCGGTACAACTTAGTTGTACGAGAAAGGCAAAAACATATTCGACTTGTAACCAATGGAATTGATTTCATTGTCACTTGGTCATTGGGTCTGTTTGGTAATGCGATTTGAATAAAAAAAAAAAGTACGAGAAAGGCAAAAATTGTTGGTAAATTCCTAAATGCAAAATATTTTGTCTATTCTCCGTTGTCATACGTTTGAGCGACACGTTATTTTATGTCTAGTAGCCATCGGTTGGTGTCCAATTATTACAGTTTAAATATAATCGTTTAATTTATAAATTTGAATCTTGTCTAGTAAAGTGCATTTATATATCATGCAAGGCACCAACCATTAAAATTGTATCTCCTCACATGCTGTCGGAAAATGTCATGGGTGGATGCTGTGAGCTCGTGCTTGTGAGCGTTTCGACATAGAGGCGCGAAATTCAAAGGGTATGGCGGTTGGGTACTATATAAGATGGAAAAAGCCGTTGGGGAGGTGGAAAAAGGATACGGTAATCGGCCATCGATCAGTGGAGTCGGACCATCCGGAAGCACTGTGACGGAAGAATTCCCGGTTGTGATATTGTAGAGCAGTGGGTGCCTCCTTCGAACCAGTTCCGTGAACGCAGGCCAAAAGTTCAATAGGACCAAGTTGCCAATGTTTGTTGTCGAACGTGAATAGATCGAGTCATCAGACCATCTATATCAGGTCAGTGAACCCAGCCAAGAACCAACCGCCTTCTGATCTACCCAGCAGTCATCGAGGGATGAGAGTCGTTAGCATTCGACGCAAAATCCTGTCCCATTGTTCCCTATTTGAAATTGGCCAGATCGGACTATGGGATCAGCAGTTATGGCCAAAATACAAATTCATACGAAAAAAACGCGTAAAAAATGTCACTCATTTTTCGGGCACTTATCCTCAACCGATTTGCTCACAACAAGTTGCATTCGACGCAGAATCCTGTCCCATTGTTTTGAAATTGGCCACATCGGACTATGGGATCAAAAGTTATGGCCTAAATACAAATGTATGAATATCCTCAACCGATTTACTCGCAACAAGTTGCATTCGACGCAGAATCCTGTCTCATTGTTTACTATTTGAAATTGGCCAGATAGGACTACGGGATCGAAAGTTATGGCCAAAATACAAATTCATAAAAAAAAATCGCGTAAAATATGTCACTCATTTTTCGGGCACTTATCCTCAACCGATTTACTCGCAACAAGTTGCATTCGACGCAGAATCCTGTCTCATTGTTTCCTATTTGAAATTGGCTAGATCGGACTATGGGATCGAAAGTTATGACCAAAATACAAATTCATACAAAAAAATCGCGTAAAATATGTCACTCATTTTTCGGGCACTTATCCTTAACCGATTTGCTCGCAATAAGTTGCATTCGACGCAGAATCCTGTCCCGTTGTTTCCTATTGAAAATTGGCCATATCGGACTATGGGATCGAAAATTATACCATTTTTTATGAGAAAATCGCTAAAAAAATGTCACTCATTTTTCAGGCACTTTTCATTAACCGATTTGCTCGCATTAAATTGCATTCGACGCAGAATGTCTCATTGTTTCTTATTGAAAATTGGCCAGTCTAGCTCACTTTTTTAGCACTTAGACTTCATCTATTCCCCAAGCAACACACGTTCAACAAATCTGGTTGCAGTAACCATATTGTGACTGAATCCGGTCATATATAAGTTACTATGATTGATGTGCAATATGTGTGCTTCTCATGTCGCTCGCAACAGATTGCATTCGACGCAGAATATTTTCCCATTGTTTCCTATAGAAACTTGGCCGGATCGTACAATTGGGTCAAAAGTTATGGCGAAAATACTAATTTTAAAACTACAAAATAAAATGCCATTTTTTGCTCTTATGCTCATCCGATTTGTTTGCAACAAATTGCGTTTGGCGAGAATTTTTTTTATGCATGTAAACAAATATGAAAAATGAGACCAATCCACATATTAGTGTTATTTTAGATTTTTTCAAACCTTTTGAACGAACGAGAAAGGCACCATCACCGCTAGGTGGATTAATCTGGTTTTTTTTTGTAGCAGTGCCCTGTGAATTTCAAATGTCTCTTATCTTCTTTATGTTACACTATTTTTAGTTTTTAAACTTGTAATGCTTGGTGAATAAGTATAATCACCATATGCAATGGACTTAGTGTGGATATTGATGAGAAATATGAAGAAGCACTTGAAACTGTGTTGTGCAAACGCCTCAAAACCGTGTTAAGGAAAAAATCCTTAAACTTTACATATATTCCATAAAATCTGCAAAACTCGACACTAGAAGAAAGTAGACAAGAAAATAAACTATACCTAGCCAAAAATTTGTTCAAAATTTGATTAAAAAAAAAAGTTCGAAATAGGGGAACGGTTCGGCACTTCATCTCATAGCTCACATTTCCATCCCACTAAAAACAAAGCAATGAAGATTTATTTTTTATTTTTGTGATTTTTTTTTCAGTAGTGAGCACGTATGTTAGCAAAAAGTAGCGACAAGATTGGTGCTATATTTCTTTGATTTGCGATGAGATGAATATATGTACAGTGAGATGGAAAATGGAACATTTTCCCTATTTAAAAAACCAAGTGTGCTTATAACTTCTGGGACAGTCTATATGATCTTCACGAATAAATTATATATGAGTTTATTGGATTTCAAGATGAAGTCATTTAACTCCTTACATAAATAAAGTTCTAAAAAAGGGTCATTTTCAATCATATCATTAGCTTTGAACATATCAAGTAGAATAGTATCATAGTGTACATATTCTACGAATGAAGTGTTTTCCGTGAAAAAACATTGTCATATAGGTATATGAAAGACAAGAAATTGCATAAAGGTTGTAATGAATCATATGTGAAGCAGTAAAAAAAACATTATAAATGAAGTCATATAGAATCAGATTAAGTTACAAAACCACATTTTATAATGAGGTGTGCAGTATCTTGTTCGCAATGCATGTGTTCCAATGGCTTTGAGGATTGTTGAAGGACTAGCATCTCGAAGATCTTCGAATCGAAACTGGGTATGTCCGTAATTTCGAAATTTGCAAATGAAGAATAATTAGAAGAGAATGAAAAAAATATATAAGAATTTATCAAGGACCAGCGGATTTTTTTTTCGCATTTTTTCGTTCGTTTCGTTTTTTAACCTTACATTGTTGAAAAAACGCAAATATTGCCAAACATATTTTTTATTTATGGCTACCTTAAGTTGTTAAACTGATGCATTTTATATGATCTTTTTTTACCGAATAAGTATCCATTTAACAGGATTGCAAATGAGTTTATGAGCAGAATTGTTGGCTGGATCGACTTACAATAACTTTTTAGTGTTCCAAACGATATTGTTATTCAAATAAAAAACGAGAAATCGATCAATGTAATGGCAAAGGATGTATGAAAAATGATCATAAATATGATCAATCTTCCGGTGGACTACTTTTGGAAAAATGAATAAGAGAAATGCTGCCTACTTTAACCAAAAGAACAAAATGGCATGGTGAAGAGAAGGCAATTGCTGTAGGAGATCTAGTGCACATCGTCGACGAGGGGCATCGGAATAGCTGGCGAAGGGGTTGACTACTAGAGCTTCTACCAGCAAAGAATGGTCGTGATGAACTGGTCATCGTAAGAACTGCGAATGGGTCTTTTAGCACAAACTAGATATCTTAAACGTACTGATGGTTGTTGAAACTGGCACCGGCACTGGCACCTTAATCTTCAGAAAAAGTTCAATAATAAAAATCACAATGTGTTAAAATTGTATTCAGTTTTTGTTATGCTTTTCTAGTCGGGAATTTTTTTTATTAGAATCAATGGTAAATAATAGATTATGAATCATTTTACTGATTATTTTACCACTTTTTGAAGACCTTTTAATGTTTTTTTTGTGTTTTATTCAAGAATAAATAGCTATTAAACCATAACTGATTCACCTCGATGGTCAATTGAGGAACACTATAGCCATAACTTTGTTTTGAAATTTCTGCATGCAGTTTACAAACTATTATGTAACGGCTAAATATCAGCCATCCGTTAAGAGAATATCGTGGAAATCTACTTTGTCGTGATATAACCACTAACTATAGCCAAAACTGGTACACCTGCCCTATAACTAAGACTAGCCGAGAAAATGAAATAATGGTCTACGGACTGATCGGAAATACTCCCCAAAGCGAAGTTAATTGTTGCCTCAGCAACATAAACTATGTCCATTGAAAACGCCGAATTCAGAAAATTACTTTAATAAAGCTTTAAAAGATTCGTTGGTGCAAGAATCATCGGTAAAATATGTATTATTGCAATTTTTTCCATCGAGGAAAAACGACATCTCCATTTAGCGGGGGTTATTAACAGTACGAAAATTGCTATACTTGCAAGCTCCGTACTGCTCAAGGAATTTCAGTAGCGGATTCATTCCTTGTCCTATGTATTTGCACAGTTCTTATGGAGTGCATCATCCTGAATTTGTTCCAGGAATGTTCTAAGTGAACTTTCTAGCATACGGTAGAAGACCTATATGGACAGCATCCGATTTCCGTTCCCAACATGTATTACTATTATGAAACCCTATGAAAATTCCTGGTTTTATACCTAACTTATAAAAATAGCAAATTATTTTAGATTCTACAGAAGGAACTCCATCAAATGTTTCCCTAGTAATTTATGTAAAATGTTTGCCATTTTTTGTTCAGGATTTTTACAGAATTTCATTCAAAAACTCTTACTACGGACGTCTTTTCAGTTCCTCTACAAGTTCCTTTATTTATTTGCAAGGAATTGTTTTGTTAAAGTTTGTTTTGTCTTTATCGAGACTTTCAGTCCGAGGCTGGCTCGTCTCTTAAATTTTGTTAAGAATTTTCAAATATTTTCAATGTAATTAGATTGTATATCACTTGTTTGTTTGTATTCTACTCACTCAGAAGAAATACGCTCTGTGTTCAGATTCATTTAATCATACCAGGTGTTCGATGAATATTAATTACGAATTTCTATGTCAGCAAATAATGGATATACCAAGAGGACATCCTATGCAAGCTGGTTTTCTTTTACACATTCTTTCAAAACGGTAGCAATAGCCCTCCTGTTTAACAATTCTCAATGGGATCAGGCATAAAACCGCATATATTTGTCATTCATAGTTATGCTCCACATTATGCGCCGCTTTTGTGTATGCTGCCCCTACACTCGAATGAATAGAAATGCGTCCGTCCGGCAACCACAACCGGATGCCTTCATTCATGTTTGTTTGCTGTGTAGACGCACTCTGATCGAAATCATTTGCTTAGCCGTCTCCTCGTCTTGATAGGCCTCTATTAAGCCGTCCTCTTTGCATTAAAACGATATGTAAGACTTTTTTGTATGGATGGCGCTCGTGATTCAACGTTTTACTGCCAGCATTTTAAGATAACTAAGGTGAATACATTTTGATGAGTCCCATGTGTCTTGATTAAAAACATGACCCAGGCACACGTTGATAAAAATACAACTTTGAACGACAGTTAAAATAGTCATTAACATCATGAATTTTAAAATTTCCCTGTGTTAATGCACTAAAAGTGTGTTGTCCATTTTCACTTCACTTAAAAAAAAACTAGTAGACGCAATGTGCGGTATCAAAAGCAAATGAATGTACAAATCAAAGCAATAGGTATGCAAAAATGTGACGTAAAAGAACCACATCTTTTTACCCAAAGCTTAACTTGCATCCAAAAGCTATAACAATATCCTGAGCAGTCCCAGACAACAGCGTTAACAGCGAGATTGCAACGCAGCAAAGCAAACGTTTCGAAGAATTTGGGATCAGCTAATAAATCATACAATAAAAAACTCAGTTGAAATGAAATTCCTCGAACTATAAGAAGAAAAGACAAATAAGTTTGATTTCAGAGATTAAATACGCCATTTGAAATATACGAACCCTTTCATTATTATCCGATCTCCCGCTTTTCAAACGTTAAACCACTGCGCTGCATGCGACACTGCAACGCCAACCCAACCTAAGGTCCCGCCGTAACTTATAGTCGCGTGTGCCCTGCAACGACGCACGAGACACGCGTTGGTGGTGCGCTGTCGATCGTTTTCTCTCGCTTATCATTTAGAGGTGAAGCAAACTAGCGGGATGTTTGTTGTCGTTGTCGTCGTCGTCGTCGTCGCCGTCAAGCATATGAGGGCTAGCCGGATCGCAGCTTCGCAAGGGATCCAAGGGAACTCTCGTTTTATGCACGGTGGTTCGGTAAGGTGTGCTGCTGCATGCAGTTTAACCAGTCTACCCACGCAGCCGAGCCGTAGGCTGCCCCGGACCGGCGTATGGAGCCCGCGAAGACACAGAGAAAGATTCTCTCACCTTTGAGAAACAAGCGATCCCACACCACGATTGCGGGAAACAGCGTCGAGAGGGGCGCTACGGGATTAAATCTGTTGGTGCTTTCTTGTTAGATGGGATCCTGTTTTTGTAGGCGAAGGAATAGGAATGGGAAGTTATGGAACCTATGGACTAAGCCGACGTGGTTTGAGATGGTTTCGAGAGAACAAAATCATGGAGGAATTTCTAGAAGAAAAAAGGGGATAATTTCTAGAATAATTTTCGGTGTTATTGTTTTAAGATATTGCTGTGAAATCTCCTAGAAAAAAAATGCTTGGAAAATCCTGAAGGATTTTTGGGTGATTTTTGTAGAAATTTTAGGCTATGTACCGGCAGATTTTTTTTGAATACCAGTAGGATCTTTCAAGAGAGTTTCTTAAATAATTTCCAAGGAAATTGGATGAATTTTTGGAGATAATTCCGAAAGAGTATTGACGAAATTTCCGGAAGAATATCTGGAGAAATAGCCAGATGAATTTCTTAAGTAATTTCTTAAGAATTCTCGAAGAGTTTTCTCCTGACTAATTTTCCGGGAGAGTTCTTGAAGGAATTTTTGGTCGTATAATTTGATAACTTTTCGTATCCTGGTCCAGTCTAGTGCATATATGCATTTTGAACCAGGTTGGGTACATATCGATGTTGAGGTCATTGCAAAAGCCTTGGTTGATTCGATAGATACTTTGAATGGAACTTTAGAACGTTTTGGAGTACCATGAACATCTCGTATTCAAGAAAATTGGGTTGACATGATGCGCTTATGCCTATTGAACCAGATTATGTATGTAAACATTGCAAAAGCCTTGTTTGATCTGGTAGATAACTTAGGTTGAACTGGAAAACGTTTTGGAGAGCCTTGAACATCTCGTATTCCTGAAAATAGATCACTGTCTCAACAATCAGGATAACTCAACTTGATTGAGTATTTAGAATTATCAAACAATGTGGTATAGGATCCAAACATTTTAGATTCATCTGCATGCTCTCAGAAGCGAAATCTTCCCAAGGTTTCGGATATCTAGGTCTCCACGGTATAATCAAACTTGGCCTCCGATATTTTTCCTGTAAAGCCGACATCCTGGTAAACAGTTTTGCTGAAGAAAGTGGAGACCTAGCATCTGCGATGTTTCACAGCCAATCTAAAACGCTAGGCATTAGACCTGTTCACCATTTTAAAAAGTATTCCAGATTCAAAGTGCCACTCCTTTATTTCAATGAGTGTCCTAAATGGAGTCTCCTGACCAATTTTCAGCCAAATCTAAGGAGATTTGGAGGTGCATCAAACGAAATTTGTGATTTTTCAGACTTTTCCATAGAAATGTCGTCTGAATGCATCAATTTAACTTCACATAGTAGAAGCATTGGGGCCCTACTTAGCCGTGCGGTGCAAAGCAAGACCATGCTGAGGGTGGCTGAGTTCGATTCCCGGTGCCGGTCTAGGCAACTTTTGGATTGGAAATTGTCTCGACTTCCCTGGGCATAAAAGTATCATCGTGCTAGCCTCATGCTATACGAATGCAAAAATGGTAGCCTGGCTTAGAAACCTCGCAGTTAATAACTGTGAAAGTGCTTAATGAACACTATGCTGCAAGGCGGCTCTGTCCCAGTGTGAGGATGTAATGCCAAGAAGAAGAAGAAGAAGTAAAAGCATTAGTCGTTGATAGCTTCTTTAGACTATTATCTACCACTTTGTCATTGATACTAGGATGTTTAGAGGGCTTTTATTCTATGACTTTTTAGTAGAATAACTTTGAAAAAATTGACCCTTTGGAACAGGAAAATTTTTGGGGCCCAGAAAAAATTTCAGAATTGAAATTTTTATGTTTGATGCAAAATGTTTTAGAAATGCATAAAAAATCGAGATGTGGTGTTACCTCGAAAAAAAAAATCCAAAAGAATGGACCTTTTTGGACTTCGAAAATTGTTGGGACTTTTTTTTCGAAATCAATTTTTTAGCCAAATGTCTTAGTAATGCATGAAACATCGAAATCTGGTGTCATATCGAGAAACTTTTTTTTGAAAATATATGACTTTTTGGTACTTTTTTTTCGAAAACAATTTTTTTATGCCAAATGTCTTTCAAAAAAATTTTTTAAAAAATAACACCAAATCTCAACGTTTCATGCATTTGGCATCAAAAAAAATAATTCGATTTCTCAAAAGTCTCAAAAATTTTCTGAGTTTCAAAAATTTCCCAAAGTCCCGAAAAATTCTTTTGAAAAAAAAAATCCAGAATAACACCAGATCTCAACGTTTCATGCATTACTAAGACATTTGACATAAAAAAAATATATTTTGAAACTTTCTTGCAAATTTTTGTGTTTCAAAAAAGTCAAACTTTGACTGCTTTGGTCAAACCCTTAACGAAGTTCGATTGAGCTGAAATTTTGCATGGGGACTTTTTTTGGGGAGATGAAACTTTTGAGCACTACCCGTTGTTGAAATTCGATAAGCAAATTTTCGTGTTAAAGAAAAGTCAAACTTTGACTGCTTTGACCACTTCGGCCTTAATCTGAATAAATAATAATAATGATTTCTTGTGGATTTTTTAAATTTTTTATGGAAAAAAAATAGTTTTGTGGAAAATTTTGTAATTGTTTATTGTTAATATTGATTTATTTATGGAAATTTTGCATTTTTTCCGTGGAACATTTTGATTTTTTATGGAAATTTTTTGCTTTTAAAATAGCTTTTTTTTATTTATAGAAAATTCTTAATTGGGTCCTAAAGCCCTACCTCGTTTATGGTTGCAAACGATAGTGCATCGGTCAAGAATACTTGTACCCTTGTTAAAAAAAATTCTGGTAAAATTCTAAATCAGTAAAAATAATATTTTTGTGTTTAAGATATTTCAAGGCAAATTTTGGGTTCTGCAACATTTCAGAACGAATGAACCATCAGCCCAAAACGTCAGCCCCATATATTAACTGTCAAAGGTTGAGTCAAGTGCCCTACGGTGTTTTGCTAGTGCGTTTGAATCCGTACGTCAAATAAGACCGAAAATGTCGAAGAAGCATTTTTCATCTATTTTTCAAATTCAAATTAAACAATGTTCTTTTCGATTTTTGAGTCTAAAGAAAAACTGACACGTTTAGAATAATTACCTTCATCGTTAGGACGTTCATTTTAGGACCCAATTGTTTTTAGAACTTTTGCATTATTTTTGGAAATTTTATATTTATTCATTGCTCATACCCTGATATCTTTATTGTCAATTTCCTAATTTTTCATGGAAAATTTCTAATTCTTCATGGAAATTTTATTTTGCTGCCTTCGTTCGTCGAAAGATTCCTAACTAAATTTCCGAGGAATTCCGAAGCAAACTATGGATGTATTCCGAATGCTATATGTTGTAAATTGATATCACTGCTTACTATCTTTTCAAAACCGTTCTGGAGTGTGGAACATCGGATTAGCCAACTGTATCCCAAAGAAGGCATATCGCTTGTAACGTTATCAGCAATATAACAGAAAACATCTGCAATATTACAGATTCGCACCAGTTAGCTCAACCTTACATGGTGTGATCTTCTTGTTCAACTTTCGCACAAACAATATGAGCTTGAGATTCACAATACGGAAATGCTCGACATGAGATGCATTTTACATTATACTTGATTGATGACTTGTGAGGGAAGTCAGATTTTTTCTTTTTTTGGAAAAGATGTTTAATTTTGATACACATAGTTAAGTTTGCCATCTTAGGGTGTTTTTAAGAGATATTGCGAAAAAAGATTCGGCTGCCGGTGGGACTTGAACCCACACTATTCCATTTAGTACACGGACGTATTACCAATTATACAACAGCTGCCCTTGCGAGAAGTTGTTCCATAACCAGCTAATAACGATGGGATATCAGTCAATTCCCCGTATCTATCGAATCTGCTTTGGCAACATTTCACACCCTGTTCTCTCTACCCAACTATGTGTATCAGAATTGAACAACAGTCGGTTGCGTTTGAATCACAAACATGTGCTTCTATTTGTCGTATTGAGGCGGGTTTGCCTCTGCAACGACAATAGAGGCTCGCTTGCCACCGAGCGTCCGACCAGCAGCGGTGTGTGATACTGCAGGGTATCATCGTTTCTCTTTTTCTTGATTGATGACTTGTGAGGGAAGTCAGATTTTTTCTTTTTTTGGAAAAGATGTTTAATTTTGATACACATAGTTAAGTTTGCCATCTTAGGGTGTTTTTAAGAGATATTGCGAAAAAAGATTCGGCTGCCGTCCCACCGTCCCATTCGGCTGCCGTCGACACCGCTGCTGGTCGGACGTTCGGTGGCAAGCGAGCCTCTATTGTCGTTGCAGAAGCAAACCCGCCTCAATACGACAAATAGAAGCACATGTTTGTGATTCAAACGCAACCGACTGTTGTTCAATTCTGATACACATAGTTGGGTAGAGAGAACAGGGTGTGAAATGTTGCCAAAGCAGATTCGATAGATACGGGGAATTGACTGATATCCCATCGTTATTAGCTGGTTATGGAACAACTTCTCGCAAGGGCAGCTGTTGTATAATTGGTAATACGTCCGTGTACTAAATGGAATAGTGTGGGTTCAAGTCCCACCGGCAGCCGAATCTTTTTTCGCAATATCTCTTAAAAACACCCTAAGATGGCAAACTTAACTATGTGTATCAAAATTAAACATCCTTTCCAAAAAAAAATTTACATTATAGTTAGGAATATTTTCAAAAGCTGTCATAAGCAAGGTACATGTTATCGAAACGAGGAAAAAGATTAACGGAACACATAGTAGTATACTTCTAAGAGGACGCATCAAGTTCAGAGTCCAGATCATTATCTAAGTATTTTCAAGATACTTTACCAGTTTAAATGGAATTCCAATGTTGTTTTTGTCTCTATCGTGTTATGACAGGTTAACTAGTTGACTGGTAATGTGGCCTACTGCGTTTAATTCGTTGATTCCCTGCAAACCGTACTACCGCAACTATAGGAACACCCACGACTATCGGAACTTTGACCCTACCTTGATGACCCACCCGTAGACAATTAAAGCATGCTTTGATGATCCTTATCTTGGCTTGATGTTGTTAAGCGACGGTCATCTCTCGGAAGGCCTCACACTGTAGATCGTATGGGCTCCAGTTCACACGTTTATTCCTTGATGAAGACATTTGAATCGGCTGACGTCCTCATGATTTAGCATAGCATTAGCATTAGCATTGTTACGGTGTAATTCGTAGATTGGACACTAGTGATACTCATGTTTTACTTTTGAGATCCTTATCTAGAATGCTATCAGAAATCAAGAAGGGGAGTGGTCCTTGATTACAGTCTTAAACAAAAATAACAAAAGCATGAGGATTACTACTCCTGGCCACGCCCATCTTCACCGTAACTAGGGAGAGGGAGGAAGTGTTGATGTAGTACTTACTTAACGAGAGGCCACCGACTTAGCGACACCCTCATAAGTGCCACGGAGTTGGATTATGAGGAAGGTATTCGTTGGGTCAGGATTTGCCTGTAGCTGGCAATGTAACCGTGGTAGATCTAACCCCGTAACACACCACGTAAAGGTGTCTACCCAGCATTACGGGTCGAATTGGCTGACGTCCTCATGATGTCCAAAAACATGACCAAGAAACGTAGCCAGTTCTCGTGCTTTTCGACTTAGGAAGGGATTGATGCCTCCAACGGTTGCTGCAGGATAATGATTCTGGAAGGATCATTTAGCGACGCTCTTTTTGGAGCAATGGTTGTATGCATGAGCATGGCTGTCTCCAAGCATGCTTTAGTGTGCTGTGCTTCGAACGCATCGTAGGACTCTTATTGCTCCTTCAATCGATCGTCGGTTGTTAGTACAATGATGTCTCTGAATAGCTGTAGTAGTCATTGTAAAAATGATCCAGCTCTAGTCACTTCATCCAGTACCTTCCTGATCCTCGTTGTTTGGGCCTTCGTTTGGCCCCACATGGATACCAACGTTTTAATGACCTTTGCCTTCAGCTTCTCGCCTTTCGGCATGTTCATTCGCCAAATGGAAATTACCGAGTTAAAAATGCCGTAGAGCTGCCACATAGAAATCAGTGTACATGATTATGATATGTCTCGAATTATTCCCATACTTTGTTTGATGACGCCCCGACGATAATATTATCCTTCAATAACGGATTGTAACCAGTCGACTGTACAATAAATACTCTAATCCAGGAAAGTTCAATGTTGAAACCTGCTTTCGGCAGCCTCTCCCGTCATGGCTCCAGAGATCTCTTCTGTTCCATCTTTAGCTGCTCGGTCAGCGAGAAACGCCAGTTTCCTTTTCAGCCTGCTATTAGCAACCGCCCGATGATGATGTGGCCCAGGCGCCTCCTTAATTGAATATGTCTATGTTTATAATGAATATTCTTGATTTTTAAAAACTGTGAATAAGGTTAAAAGACTATTATTCTTCCATTTACTTCCACTATTAACTTTTTTATGTATCAACAAGCAGATACGTATTTCATTTCCTACTTGGAAACTTCTTCAGTGTTTGTTATCGACTAAGTCTGCTTGTTGATACATAAAAAAGTTAATAGTGGAAGTAAATGGAAGAATAATAGTCTTTTAACCTTGTAGCATTTCCCCTAAGACGCTCTAAAATAATTAATCAACTGTGAATAGTTTAGTTCATACGCTCTTAGTAAGCAATATGTGAATTGTGAATGAATTATTGCACTTCCTTAAAAGAGAATATTTTCTTACTGGAAGTGCACCAGAATTGTACAAAAATAATGTAAAGAAGAGAACGTTTTATGCCTTTGGGAGAAGTGCTTCCAGTATGAATGCCACTCCCAGGGGCTTTTTCCTACTCCAAAATAAAAATAAATTAAAATTGAATAAAGTTGGCGGCCACTACTACTCGCGGAAAACTGGATAGGACTGTGCCGAGGGCATACAATTTTAGTACTTTAGATTCTGAGTTCTTTAGATTAGAAAATAGGTTCAAAATCACAGGTGCACAAGAAAGAAAGCTGCATTGCGAAGTAGACCAAACTCCCGTGAAATGCGTTTCCGGAAATTACTTTTAAGTACCATACTCTCTCTCTCAACACACGCGCTTTCCCAGACACATCATTCTGCACGTGGTGGTGGTGCAGATTGAGCCGGATAGGCTCGACTAGTCGGATGGCGATTGAACGAGCATGATCCGGATCGATGGGAAAGAGAGTGGGAAACCTCCGTGGATAATAACTCGTTTTAAATTAAAACTTGTCTGGAGGTGCTGCGACCTATAGCCGAAGAAAGCCCGCCATCAACACGGGCTTGACACATCGTGTGGGATGCATAGAGAATGCACTTCACATGCATCTCACTGTTGTTGGTTCCATATCCCATGCCATATAGCCTACTGAGATCTGTCGTGCATTTGCGGGTATGGCTCATAATGGCGCAAATATCGGTCGCAGCACGGCCGGCTCGTACAAATAAACATACGCAAACGCATAACAGTGCGCGCGCGGAACCCTCGACACCATTCCGGCGCATTGTTATGTCCGCGTGAGACAGTATATGAAAAGGAAGGTTATTCCGCAACCAAAGAGGAAAAATGAAAATTAGCAAAGGCATCAGCAGGCGAAAACATAAATAATTGACTTCTTCTCAGTGATATCGGGTAGACATTGGTACACAGAGTATCGAACCCTCCGGGGCAAACCAGTACACGATGGGCAATTTATCTTCGGGACGTGGATGTTATGGGGACATAAATAAAATTTTTAAAAGAACCAACTACTCTGCGACGACGGGCTCCAGCGCAACTAACTAATGGAGGAAAAGGAATCGACGAACTGTACGAACAAATTTTACTGTTTCTGTGTCGAATCGGGATGCCATTGTTCTTAACGTACGGATTGATATAACCAAACTGGTATAAATATTCATTAGAATTAATCTTATTAAAAAAATCAACAACTTTGAAGAATGCATTAATTGGGGTTGTTCTGTGTTGCTTAATGGATGCTTATTGGATTATAATTTTCAACTAGAAACTCTCCAATGTTTAAAGGGAACACGCGAAGCCAGCGTGTTTATTCACAATTTTCTATGGTTCTTCAATAATTGCAGTTCTTTCTTCCGAATTCCAATGTTCTCATTAAATGACCAGCCCACTGAAGTATGTCATACTTTATATATTTCTTTCTGGTCAGGTCTTAACACGGTGTGTTATGAGGTCTATCCTCACCATTCGGAAGCTCCCCACGCTTCTACGCCATCCAAAAGGTGTTTCGCGCCCACCCGGGAACTGTCGCCGGTCTGACCAGTAGCTTGGGCTTGGACAAAGCATTTTGCACGGCAGCTTTTGAATCTAGCTTCTTACGATTTCACAGATAAGAGGTACTCCATTTTGCTTCTTTTGACCTTTCACTCCAAAGCTTA
This sequence comes from Armigeres subalbatus, assembly GCF_024139115.2. NCBI lineage: Eukaryota > Metazoa > Arthropoda > Insecta > Diptera > Culicidae > Armigeres > Armigeres subalbatus. The sequence goes on from NC_085139.1 coordinate 163,728,092, forward strand.
AGTTACTCAGACGTGAGCACAATCGGTTGAAAAAATAGAAAGGCGCTAAATATCCCATTTCTCCAGCGCTAGATTATTTTACGACAATTATTTTCTAAATCGGACCGAACTTGCTTTTTAGTCATTAGGAAAGGATCTGAAGTACAGCATCCCTCAACCGAATTGTAAAAAAAAACAAAGTATGCAACTTTATTGAACCCGTCGTGTGGCATCGAGAGATAACTCATCTAGAAGACAGTGCAACATAACTGCGAGGATCCGAAGCGTTCAAAAGCATTTTTTCAATTAAAATATGTAAACGCAAAACGATAAATTCTCCTTCCACTTGGCTTCGACGCTCGCTGCTTCTTGTTTGCCGCCGTTCCAGTCAGCGTAAAACATGTATGTTCTTGGGACGAGCAGAGCAATGAGCAAGAGTATCATAGCGAAGAGATAAGACATGTAATTAATTAAAGGTCTACAGGCGACTGTATGCAAATTGCCGGCTTATTTGCCGGCTGGCAAGGCACAAGGCGATCGAGATTTTTTTTCAATCGCAGAAAAAAAACTGTGCGTGTCTGCATTTTTAAAAGGTTTAGCAGGGTTCAATCAAGAACAGACCACCCGTCTGGTATTATTGTCATAAGCACTGAAGTTACGCTTTCATTGTAATCCCATCTAATGTGTCAAACATTCAAAATATGATTAAAAAAATCGTTCAATTTGTTCTACACTGCTCCATAATTATGGAATATTTTTGGCGTCAATCCACAGTCTAGTTTAACATAATTTAGACTTATTTGAAACCTATTTTATTTTTTAATATGAAAACACAATTACAGAAACACCATTGATTGCTATTTCGATTATTTACAGTGATTTCAAGCATATTTTTTAAATTAATTTACAATAACAAATAACAATTCAAAATTACTTATATCCAACTTCTCATTTTCAAATTCTTTCAGGATTCTAGTCGGTGCACCTCTGGGTCAGAATCTGCAACCGGGAACCAACCGGTCAGGCGCCCTGTTCAAATGTCCAATCACCCAGCTGAGCAATGATTGCGAACAGATCAAGACAGATGGTCGAAGAAGTAAGCATTTTCTAGGCTTCGTACTCGATATTAAACACTACTGATTTATAACATTCGATTATTTAGCTTGAAAACAGGTAGCTTAGAAATATATTGAATGCTTCGTTAGCGAAATTACCCAACAGGAAAATATCCACTAATAGGGAAACAGTGACTAATTAGGACAAGCTTGAAGTAAACTTATATTTCTACAAATACCAATCAGTTATCAGTAAACAAAAAATCAGTTAACAAGTGATATACAACTAATCATGTTTCGTTCTTCTTTTTCTATGTGATAAAAAAACTCAATATGTGAAAACGTCCATTGACGTCCATCCTCCTTACCAAAATCAAACTATAAAACCAATGAAATCAACCAACGCAATCCAAAACCAATTGACTAAACGCCTTATTGTTACGTAACATGTAGAACCTTCGGGTATATACGAAAGTAAGTGGTTACGGGTGCTTTATCAGTTTGTGTTCCGTTTTCGAGTTGCTTGCTAACAACAAAATTTCACCTCGAGTGTTTTAATCGTTTTTTCTTTGTAATGCACGTGTTTTACCTAATATCGATGTATAGCATAGCTTCAGTCATAAAGATTGCATTAATATTCGCTTGAATAATATCGATTCTTTAATTTCACACAAAGATCATATTTTACACTAAAATAACAAAATTAACAGGAGAAACCGGCCACTAAATCAATAACACTGGAAACTACCATAAAATTAGATTCAATTAAACGGAAATCCAAGATTTCTGAAGCAATAATTTTTATGACATAAGTTGTAAAGAATCTACAAATTCATTTTGAAAACCTTTCATAACGTTGATTCAAGCAAACGAAACCTACGGTATATTTTATGTCTGGGTATTAAATAAGGTATGCAAACAAGAATTATCATACACGGATACATCGTTTGTTATCAGCGTCTGCAACAAATGTCAATAAACGAAAGCGTGCTGAGATATGTTCGCTGATGAAAGTTTAACTCTGTTCTGTCTCATTTCATACAGTCAGAACTCGTATAGTTTAGTTTGTGGGATTCTCAATATATGGAATGTTATTTCTACAAGAAGCGCCGATAGCGATGTTGGCGTTGTATTCTCTTCTCATTATTTTAGGCATTGAATCTCCAACCGGAATGTTGACGCCTTGCAATTCAGTGTTGATTCGGCATCTTCACAGTTGTTCATTTCGAAGTTGCTTAGCAAATTTATTGTTTTTGCTTTTCAATGCTTTATTTTTGATGAGATACTCATAGGAGCTATGAGATGAAGTCAAGAAGCTATAAGATGAAATCTAGGAGCTAAAACGATGGTGATGATCCTTTGTCCAGTTGAGTCTTTCAATTTTTATTTCTATGGGGGAGGAGAAACTTGTCCTTCTTGTTTTACTTGTGTGGCTCCAAATGGCCGGAGCGAATTGTTATGACAGCAGCTCTCCGTGGGTGCGTGTGCACGCCACGGAGGTCTGACCAGAAGAGGCCAAGTCATGGCTTGCTGCGTACTACTCAAACCACACATTTCCCTTCTTCTCTCATTAAAAAAAGGCAAAAAAATTCTCTAGCTTAGAACTGCCCATGATTTCATAGTTGACGTAACAGTCATTGAACTTTTGTATGTATTTCGAATAATTTAGGGACAAACATCGCAAATTTAAAATATTTCAACCCGTAGGCACATAAATGAGGCTTGGAATAAGCAACGTATCGATGTTGCAGCGGTTGAAATAACCTAGTGAAGGCGTAATAAGCTAAATTCGCTGACATTTCGAATGGTTGATACGTCAACTATGATATCATGGGCAGAGAACGCATTGTTTTTTAAGTTATTTACGCGAGACGAAGATGAACATATTGCTTTTGAGTAATCGACAATTTCCTTTGAAAACTGAACTCCAAAATAACAGACAAGTTTTTATTATTATCATCGTGGTTTTCAATCACAGCGACGAAATGCAAGTCAATAGGTTGTATCATTTAAATGTTAAACTTAATTGGTACCTAGTATTGAGTTATTGATCTCACAAGAAACATTTTATATTGTAGCAATAATCCTAATATCTTATACCGTCAATAAAATCCAACTATCAGCTTCATATATAGTAATACCAGCAAGCTGACCTTCAACATATTGATGTTGAACTTGCTAACAATCGCTTAGAACATGTGTTCCCAAACTGTAGGCCGCGACTCCCAGGGAGGTCGTGGGCTGATCAATGGTGGGTTGCGAAAGACGAATCTTGATTCATACTTTTGTCCCTATTTTGTCCCACAAATCTATCACAGCCATAAGATTTGGATCTATTTATCTATGGAGATCTATCTATCTATGGAGAACAATAAATTTTGAGATTTTGTCAAATACAATGAAATCCAAACAATTCAAATCCAATCCAATTCCAATAAAAATCCATTCAATCCAATTCCAATCAACATCCAATCCTAATCCAATCTAAATTCAATCCAAATCCAATCCGAATCCATTTCACATTCAATCCAAATCCATTCTACATCCATTCCAAATCCAACCAAAATCTAATCCAAATCCGATCCAAATCCTATCTAAATCCGTTCCAAATCAATTCCAATCAAATCCAAATCCAACCAAAATCTAATCCAAATCATATTTAAATCCGTTCTAATTCCAAATCATATCCAATCCATTCAAAGAGTATACCTAAATTTTAGACTTATGTTAACCAGTACTATTAGCCAATAACTACAAATTTATGACTTTGTGAATGCTGGCAATGCTGGTTTTTGAGCTTCGTGAATGTTGAATATCTCATCCAACGGGTAATTCCGCTACGACTACTAAGTCAGTAAATTCCAAAATTAACTTCAAGATAATATATTAAGCCTTCAAAACAACTTTGTAGCATACGATTGATCTCCATATCTCACAGATTTGGATAGAACTAGCTTAACTGGTAGTTAATTTATTTTAACCAAAATCAATGCTTCCATGACCCACCTTGGGATTTTCTAAATTGTCAACCCTTTTCTCGGCAGCCTCCCAGACACGCCATGTGGTATTTCAAACCACAAATCATTTTCCAGCGGTCTCCCACACTTTGTGATTGTTCAAACCACAATCCATTTTCCAGCGGTCTTCCAGACACGCTTTGTGATTTTCCAAACTATAAACCATTTTCCAGCGGTTTTCCAGGCACGCTTTGTGATTTTTTTTAATCACAATCCATTTTTCAACGGTCTTCCAGACGCGCTTTGTGATTTTACAAACCACAATCCATTTTCCAGCGGTCTTCCAGACGCGCTTTGTGATTTTTCAAACCACAATTCATTTTACAGCAGTCTTCCACACACGCTTTGTGATTTTGCAAACCACAATCCATTTTCCAGCGGTCTTCCAGATACTTTGGTCTCATGATCTTTCAGACACGCTTTGTGATTTTCTAGACCACATTTAATTTTCCAGCGGTCTTCCAGACACGCTTTGCGATTTTCTTAATCACAATCCATTTTCCAGCGGTCTTCCAGACGCGCTTTGTGATTTTCCAAACCACAATCCATTTTCCAGCGGTCTTCCAGACACGCTTTGTGATTTTCCAAACCACAATCCATATTCCAGCGGTTTTCAAGACACGCTTTGTGATTTTCCAAACCACAATCCATTTTCCAGCGGTCTTCCAGACGCGCTTTGTGATTTTCCAAACCACAATCCATTTTGCAGCGTTGTTCCAGACGCGCTTTGTAGCGATACAATCATCAAATATTTTAACACGATGTGGTATTGCAAACCACAAGTCATTTTCCAGCGGTCTTCCAGACACGCTTTGTGGTTTTCCAAACCACAATCCATTTTCCAGCGGTTTCCAGACACACTTTGTGATTTTCCAAACCACAATCCATTTTCCAGCGGTCTTCAAGACACGCTTTGTGATTTTCTAAACCACAATCCATTTTGCAGCGTTGTTCCAGACGCGCTTTGTAGCAATACAAACCCATTGCCTTGAGTTTTTGTAATCATCAAATATTTTAACACCATGTGGTATTGCAAACCACAAATCATTTTCCAGCGGTCTCCCACACTTTCCAAACCACAATCCATTTTCCAGCGGTTTTCCAGACGCGCTTTGTGATTTTCCAAACCACAATCTATTTTCCAGCGGTCTTCAAGACACGCTTTGTGATTTTCTAAACCACATTTAATTTTCCAGCGGTCTTCCAGACACGCTTTGTGATTTTCTTAATCACAATCCATTTTCCAGCGGTCTTCCAGACACGCTTTGTGATTTTCCAAACCACAATCCATTTTCCAGCGGTCTTCCAGACGCACTTTGTGATTTTCTAAACCACAATTCATTTTTCAGCGGTCTTCCAGACACGCTTTGTGATTTTCCAAACCACAATCCATTTTGTAGCGTTATTCCAGACGCGCTTTGTAGCAATACAAACCCATTACCTTGTGTTTTTGTAATCATCAAATATTTTAACACATTAGCACATTAACAATAAATTATTGTCAGTGGCTGCTTTTGTACCCGCCGCTGCCACATCCAGGCGCCATCGTATATGCGCAAATAGCCGGCATGAGTTAACCGCCAGAAATTTGTATGGCGAAAGACATCAATCACAGGTTTTCTCAAAATTAGGAACTTTTCATGAAAAACTATTTGGTACCAGTTATGTAGGATATTTTTCGATAAAGGTGATTATTTTCGAGATATTAAACATTAGATGCCTTTCGCCATACTGATTTCCAAAATTTAAGTGTGCCGCTGTAAGCACGCTCAAAGCAGGCGATTCATTGAATTCAACTCACCTTTTGAAATCAGCGAATAACCTGACAGGATCGCCAAAATGTGTGGCCCCAAATGGCCGGAGCGAATTGTTAGAACAGCAGCTCTCCGTGGGTGCATGTGCACGCCACGGAGGTCTGACCAGAATAGGCCGAGTCATGGCTTGCTGCGCACTAATCGACACGCTGAGGTGTTAATGTATAATCACATGCTGATGGTAACTTTCTCAAACCACACATTACTGAAAACAAAAGCAGTTTTGTTTTAACATATTTTTACGGTTTTATTTTTATTACCAGACTAAGGCCGGAGTGGCCTGTGCAGTACACAAAAGTTTTCTCCATTCAGCTCGGTCTATGGCTACACGTCGCCAACCACGCAGTCTGCAGAGGGTCCGCAAATCGTCCTCCATCTGATCGATCCATCTCGCTGTACATCTCGCCTTCTTGTTCCCGTCAGGACGTTGTCGAGAACCATTTTCACCCTTATTACTGTACCACATTTTAGCTACGTGCCCGGCCCACCGCAGTCTTCCGATTTTCGCAGTGTGAACGATGGATGATTCTCCACAACTCGTGGTTCATTCGCCTCCTCCACGTACCGTTCGCCATCTGCACCCCACTATAGATGGTACGCAGCACTTTCCTTTCGAAAACTCCCAGTGCGCGTTGGTCCTGCACGAGCATCGTCCAGGTCTCGTGTCCGTGGAGCACTACCGGTCTAATAAGCGTTTTGTAGATAGTCAATTTGGTAAGATGGCGAACTCTATTCGGAGCGTTTTGCGCGGAGTCCAAAGTACGTACGATTTCTTGTTATGATGCGTCTCCGAATTTCTCTGCTCGGAGGTTACCAGTAAGCCCAAGTACACGAAATCTTCAACCACCCCGATTTCGTCACCACCAATACAAACTCGAGGTGGGTGGCTTACGTTGTCCTCTCTTGAGCCCCTTCCTATCATGTACTTCGTTTTCGACGTGTTGATGACTAGTCCAATCTATTTAGCTTTGCTTCGCGGCATTTCTGCAATACCTGACGTACGGCGAACACCTGATTTGTGGTAGAGCGTTCACCCATAAATCCCGCCTGGTACTGCCTCTCTTGCGATTGGTGTTAGTCGGCGGCATAAAATTTAGGAAAGTACCTTGTAGGCGGCGTTCAGCAATGTGATTGCGCGGTAGTTGATACAATCCAGCTTATCTTTTAATAGATGGGACATACGACACCTTCCATACACTCCTGCGGCAGAACCTCATCCTCCTAAACCTTAGTAATTACCCAGTGCAGCGCTCTAGCCAGTGCCTCACCACCGTGTTTAAATAGCTTCCCTGGTAGTTGGTCAACCCCAGGGGCTTTGATGTTTTTCAGTCGGCCCATCTCCCTCTGGGTTTCCTGGATATTTGGAGCCGGAATTCGTATGTCCTGCGCGCGTGCTCCCAGGGTCATTACCATACCGCCATCGTTGTCTGCCACATCGCCATTCAGGTACTCTTCGTAGTGCTGCCGCCACCTTTGGATCACCTCACGCTCGTTTTGTAAGAGGGTTCCCGTTTATGTTCTTAACCCTTTTGTTACCGACAAAAAAACACCCTTACGTTACCGACAGGGTACCCGGGTACCCACGGACTTAAAATGATCATAACATTGTCAGTTTTTCACCGATTTTGACGATTTTGGTTACTACGGATGCAGGAACTTACCCGCTATTCGATGCATGTCACAGAGAACCGATTCGGATTACCTGGTAACCGGAATTCCGGATTAACTGGGCCAAGTCCCAAAGTATGTGTAAATTGAAGATATATATTCAACCAAATGAAGACTTCTTGCGTCATGACTAATAAACTTCGTTGGAAATTTAAAGAATATAACTTAACTACGTTACAGGACCATCTTATGAATTAATCCCGGAACGGTTATTCCGGAAACAGGTTCCCGTCGGGCCTAAAGTGGCCACAAATTTATTCCGAAGAAACCCTGGCAATATGGGAATCAAAATTCATGAAATTGTTTCGGAAGCATGATCTGATAAGTAATTGGCCCATAGGATGGTTTGACAACGGACCGGTCATCCTGGAACAGGTTCCCGTGGGGCCTAAAGTGGCCACAAGCTTATTCTGAAGAAAACTTAGCAATATGGGTATCAAAATTCATGAAATTGTTTCGGAAGCATGATCTGATAAGTAATTGGGCCATTGGATGGTTTGACAACGGACCGGTCATCCTGGAACAGGTTCCCGTTGGGCCTAAAGTGGCCACAAACTCATTTTGAAGAAACCCTGGCAATGTGGGTATCAAAATTCATGAAATTGTATCGGAAGCATGATCCGATAAGTAATTGGACCATAGGATATATTTGACAATGGATGGGTATAAAAATTCATGAAATTGTCTCGGAAGCATGTTCTTCTGGGTTATTAGGCCATAAGATGGTTTGACAATGGGCCGGTCATTATCAAATAGGTTTCCGAGGGGACCCTCATTTAGAAGAAACACTTGCTATCTTCTTTTTCCGTTATTTCTTGTCAAAAAGACTTAAAATTTCTTGACAGATATTAAGAAATGATTTATAATAAACCACAGACGCTGTAAGTATCACTGGTGTTTGATGAATAACTTACAAAAATAAAAAGAACAAAACAAAAAGAACGTGACAAAAGCGGGACGTGATAAAATCGGGTCGAAAATGTGGTAAAGTCGGAGGCAGGTAAAATCGGGGAGTGACAAAATCGGGTCAACACTGTGTAACTTTTCACTTCTCTCTTCTCATTTCTTTCATTTCACTTTTCACTTTTTACTTTCCACTTCTCACTATTTACTCCTCATTTCTCATTCGACCCAATAACCATTCGGCCTAACAGCCATTCAGCCTGATGACCCAACATCAGTCCCATCTTCTTGGAAAAACATGTTTCCGAGAATATTCCAAGAATTTTGATGCCAGGCTGTCTTCTAAATGAGTTTGTGGCCACTAAAGGCCTTTCGGAAACTTGTTCTAGGATGACTGTTCTGGTTGATATCCATCCTATGGTTTCAACTTTATGGATAACATATTTCCGAAACAATTCCAAGAGTTTTAATACCCATATTGCCAGGGTTTATTTCAAATGAGTTTTTGGCCCCTACGAGCCCTCCGGGAACCTGTTCCAGAATGACCGTTCCGGTTGATATCCATCCTATGGCCCCAACTACATGAAAAACATGTTTCCGGAACAATTCTAAGAATTTTGATACCCATATTGCCAGGGTTTCTACCAAATGAATTAATGGTCACTTTAGGCCCTCCTGGAACCTGTTCCAGAACGACCGTTCCGGGGCATATCCACTCTATGGTCTCAAGTACATGGAAAACATGTTCCCGGAACAATTTCAAAAATTTTGATACCCATATTGCCAGGGTTTATTCTAAATGAGTTTTTGGCCACTATGGACCCTCCGGGAACCTGTTCCAGAATGACCGTTCCGGTTCATTTCCATCCTATGGTCTCAACTACATGGAAAATATGTTTCCGGAGCAATTTCAAGAATTTTGATACCCATATTGCCAGGAATGAATTTGCGGCCACTATAGGGCCCATGGGAACCTATTCCGGGATGTCCGTTCCGAGTCCATATGATCACGTGGTCCTAATACGTTGGGAAGTCATAATCCTCGAATTTTCTGCGAAACTGGTAACTCAGGATACAAGAAATCATCATTTGGATTCTATAAGATCAATTTCTCCATTTTTGAGACATGGTCTAGCAAATCCGGAACTCCGGTAACCAGGTAATCCGGATCGGTCCTATGTGACATGGATCGGATAGAGGATGAATTTCTTAATTCATAGCAAATAGAATCGTCCAAATCGGTTGACAACTGACGAAGTTATGGTTATATCAAAACGTGGGTACCCGGGTACCCTGTCGGTACGTTACGGGGTAAAAATATTCAGAAGCCCTTCCCCAAGCCCCCCCTTACTGGATTTACATTTTAGTACCACCCAAACCTTAATTTTGCCAAGTTTGGAGATGTCACGGAGTTTCAATTTCCTGCGATGTTTAGAACCCTAAAAAAATTTCACTTGAAAACGTAAAAGGTACCCGGGTACCCTGTCGGTAACAAAAGGGTTAAACATATCGGGCTGTGGCACGTGGCCCTTACGTGAACGGTTTAACTTCTCATAGAGAGATCAGACCGCATCGTGCTTTCGTGCTGTGCGGTTCTTTCTCTCGTTGTGGAAGGAAGTTTTTAATACTACCCGAAGCTATTTTAATTTCAACGGTGCTTCTTAGCGCTATTTGTACCCACTGATCCCGTTACGATCTTTGCAAGGACCCGTGCCTTCGTTTTACGTTGGACCCGTTTGCGGAAGTAAAATTCCGACAAGCGGTGGTAATCCTGCAGGGACACCGTTCTGGGAAAAACCTCTTAGAAGGTCACGTCTCCACGCTCAGCAATGAGCATTAATAAAAACAAGAGGAAGGGAGTCTCTGAATTCTCCACTTCCTTCAAAGAAACAAGGTTTCAAGACCGTCCTGCCTAAGCGCGGAAAAAATAGAAGGAAGCTGGAGAATTCAGATATTCCTTCTAACTCTAATATCGGAAATAATTCTTCTCCAATCGAACTGAGCAATCAGTTCGATTTGATTAATGATGAAATTGAGCAAATCGAATATACCTCTAGCCCAGGTGATTCGATTCATGCGAAAAAGCAAAGGATTCCGCCAATTGTGGTATCTGTTGCCGAGTTTTCTGGCTTCCGGAATGAGATTTTGAGTAACCTTCAGGGGATCAAGGTTTCATTTCAGATTGCTAGGAAGGGTGACTGCCGCGTTTTGCCTGGATCCTTTGACGATCGCAAACGTCTTCTTCAGTATTTAACTGAGAAGCGCCATAAATTCTTCACATACGACGACAAAACTGAGCGATTGTTCAAAGTCGTCTTGAAAGGTCTCCCCAGTGATGGATGAGATTAAAATTGAAATTTCTCAATTACTTGGATTTTCACCAGTCCAAGTAATTAAGATGAAAAAGAAATCCCACTCTGGTACTTCCCAGAGGGGCATTTCTCAAGAATTTTATTTAGTTCATTTTAACAAAAGTGAACTAAATAATATGAAAAGTTTGGAAAAGGCCTGTATTATGTCTCATGTCCGTGTTACATGGGAACATTTCCGCAGGCCTGGGGGAAATTTCCAAAACCCCACCCAGTGCCGTAAGTGCCAAAAGTGGGGTCATGGAACCAAACATTGTCACATGGATGCTAAATGCATGATTTGTGGTGGAACCTCTCACGCCAAGGACGCATGTCCTGTGAGGGAAGATTCCAATAAATTTAAATGTGCAAATTGTGGGGGCAATCATAAATCCAATTTCTGGGAATGCCCTTCACGCAAAAAAGTTTTGAATTCCCGTGCAAAATTGATGACGGGAAATTCCAATCGGATCCCAGATTCGACGGGTAGAAATTTTTCAAACGCTCAAATTTCGAAACCAGTTACCGGTCGAGCAATTCATACCCACCACAATTCACAAACAAATTTTGCCGCTCGTCAACGGGTAGCAAGCACTTCAGTAAATTCAAATTTTTCGAATGTACTTACGTATGCAAACATCGCTGCTGGTAGACAAAATTTCTCTTCTCAAAATGAGGTTTATACCTATGCCCCAACGGAAAATAATGGTCATGTTGCCGATTCAGGTAGCATGAATGCTTCCGATTTTGATTTTTTAACTGAACAATTGCATCACATGATTGATGCAATGTTCAAAGCAAATACCATTCCTGAAGCTGTTCAGGTTGGTATAAAGTACACACAAAAAATTGTTATTGGACTCCGTTTCAATGGATCTAAATAATTGTGTGAAAGTTCTAAATTGGAATGCCCGCTCTCTAAAGGGTAAGGAAGATGAATTATTCAACTTCCTAACAGTTCATAATGTGCATATTGCCATTATAACTGAAACCTATTTAAAACCAGGACTCTCCGTTAAACGAGATCCAAATTATTTTATCTACAGAAATGATCGTCTTGACAGCGCCTGTGGTGGGGTCGCCATTGTCATCAATAGACGTATCAAACATAAATTATTTTCTTCGTTTGAAACCAAAGTTTTTGAAACCTTGGGAGTTTCTGTTGAAACAAATTTTGGTCTATTTTCCTTCATTGCAGCCTATTTGCCTTTTCAATGCAATGGGCAGCAAAAGAATTTGTTGAAAGCTGATCTTCAAATTCTGACTCGCAACAAATCAAAATTCTTCGTAATTGGTGACTTCAATGCCAAACACCGTTCATGGAATAATGCTCAAAGCAATTCCAATGGAAACATTTTATTTGAAGATTGTTCTGCGGGATATTATACTATTCAATATCCCAATGGACCAACTTGTTTTTCTTCCAGTCGAAATCCTTCTACAATTGATTTAGTTTTAACAGATTCAAGTCAGCTGTGTGGCCAATTGGTAACTCATGCTGACTTTGACTCTGATCACCTTCCTGTGACATTTGAAATCTCACAAGAAGCCATTTATAATCCAATCAGCTCTACTTTCAATTATCATAGGGCTGATTGGGATTTATATAAAACGTATATCGATAGGAATTTTGATGTTGATATTCCTCTCGATACCAAAAGTGATATTGATAATGCTCTCGTATCTTTGACAAATTTAATTGTCGAAGCCAGAGGCATTGCAATTCCTAAATGTGAAATTAAATTCAACTCCATTATTATTGACGACGATCTTCAGCTACTGATCCGTCTTAAAATGTGAGGCGAAGGCAATACCAAAGAACTCGCGATCCCGCGTTGAAAGTTATTTGGCGAGATTTGCAAAATGAAATTAAAACGTTTCGCTATTCTGAGAAATACCAACTTTGAGAACAATGTCTCGAAGTTAGATCCCAGTTCGAAACCCTTTTGAAATTAACGAAAATTCTTAAAAACCTCAAAAGCCAATTCCAGCGCTTAAAGAGGGAAATAAAATTTTATTAACAAATGGCGAAAAGGCTCAAAACTTGCTCAGCAGTTCGAGAGTGCCCATAATTTTAGTCTAGGTCTCACTAGTCCAATTGAGGATCAGGTTACACGAAGCTTCGAAGACATTCTCGATCAAGATAATGTTTTTGACCCTTCGTTGGGAACTAATTTGGATGAAGTGAGATCTATTACTAGAAAATTTAAAAATATGAAAGCCCCGGGTGATGATGGTATTTTCTACATACTTATCAAAAAACTTCCTGAGAGCTCTTTATCCTTTTTGGTTAATTTATTTAACAAATGTTTTCAATTGGCATACTTCCCAGATAAATGGAAAAACGCCAAAGTTGTTCCTATTTTGAAGCCGGACAAAAATCCAGCTGAGGCTTCTAGTTATCGCCCTATCAGTTTGCTTTCTTCAATAAGCAAACTGTTTGAAAAGATTATTTTAAATAGAATGATGGTTCATATTAATGACAATTCTATTTTTGCTGATGAGCAATTTGGTTTTCGCCATGGGCATTCAACCACTCATCAGTTATTAAGAGTTACGAACTTAATTCGGCTCAACAAATCTGAAGGATATTCGACTGGAGTTGCTCTTCTTGATATAGAGAAAGCATTTGACAGTGTGTGGCATGAAGGTTTGATTGTAAAATTGATGAATTTTAATTTTCCTCTGTACATCATTAAACTGATCCAAAATTATTTATCAGATCGTTCACTGCAGGTAAACTATAAGAAAACTAAATCTGATAGATTACCTGTAAGGGCTGGTGTAACCCAAGGCAGCATACTAGGGCCCATCTTATATAACATAATTACTTCTGACTTACCTGATTTACCACCAGGGTGTCAAAAATCTTTGTTTGCAGATGACACGGGCCTTTCAGCCAAAGGGCGAACCCTTCGTGTCATTTGTAGTAGATTGCAAAAAAGTTTGGATATTTTCTCCACTTACTTGCAAAAATGGAAAATTTCCCCGAATGCTTCCAAAACTCAGTATATAATTTTCCCACATAAGCCGAGAGCTTCTTATTTGAAACATTCTAGCAGACATATTGTCACTATGAATGGGGTTCCAATTACCTGGTCTAGCGAAGCTAAATATTTAGGACTTCTGCTAGATCAAAAATTAACTTTTTAAACTCACATTGAAGGCCTTCAAGCCAAATGTAACAAATATATTAAATGTCTATATCCACTTATAAACAGAAAATCAAAACTTTGTCTTAAGAACAAATTTTTGATTTACAAACAAATTTTTAGACCTGCCATGTTGTATGCTGTGCCAATATGGACTAGTTGCTGCAATACCAGAAAGAAGGCACTTCAGAGGATTCAAAATAAAATTCTGAAAATGATTCTGAAGTTGCCTCCGTGGTATAGTACCAATGAACTTCATAGAATTTCTAATATTGAGACATTGCAACAAATGTCCAACAAAATAATTTCCAATTTTGGACAAAAATCGTTGCAATCTTCTATTGCAACGATTAGCTCCTTGTACCCTTAGTATAAAATAGGTTAAGTTTAGTTTAAGTAGAAAACATTGTAATTCCTACATGGTTCAATTCAACCAGAGGAAATATTCTAACTGCCAGAGGCAATTGAAATGTATAAATAATAACTAAAAATATAACATAGCAAATAAGGATGATAGTGTTAAGAAAACACGGAACACCTAGTCTAAGAGATGAATGCATGTATTAGATAATTAGCAAATAAAATTAGTAAAAAAAAAAAAATAAAAAATAAAAAATAAAAAAACTTCTCATAGAACTTTCGTGCGTTATTAGCGCGGTACATTTCCTCCGAGTCAGTTGTCGCCTTGAACCGTGGACCTCTTGATCTGCAGGCCCTGTAACTACCACATAGCCCACAGCATGGGAGAATAGTCTTGCTTGAGTACCCCATTCAAATGTTGAGTATTTCATAAAAACTTCCGCAACACTCGAAGGAATTGAACGGAAAAATTGAATTGGGCACGAATTGAAAATTTATACTACCCCCAGAAGCACCTAAAATTATTGTTCTGGTTTTAGGCATTTTTTCAGCTAAATCTACTAAAAAGTCATAAAATAAGCACTCTAAAGATGACCTAGTATCAATGACAAAGTGGTAGATAATAGTCTAAAGAAGCTATTAACGACTAATGCTTTTATTACGTGTAGTAAAATTGATTCTCAGGTGACATTTCTATGAAAAGGTCTGAAAAATCACAAACATCGTTTAATGCATTTGGCTGAAAATTGGCCAGGAGACACCATTTAAAATACTCATTGAAATAGAGGGGTGGCACTCTGGAATACTTTTGAAGATGGTGAACAGATCTAATACGCATCTATTTACCGTTATCATGTTCAGGGGAATCCAAGTAACCACTGAAAACAAGGGAGGTTGATATTTTAAATATTTCGTCACTGCCTATTATAGGAAAATGAGATTGTTTTGAATTTGATTGACTATGTTAGATACAATTTTTAGAAACTCATATCAATCTTAGAAAAATGTTGACTTTTCAAGCTATAGGCTTTTCTGAAGTTATGAAAATTGCACAAAACACTAAATTTTCAGCAGTTAGTATGATGGTAATAATTTGGAACAAAGAGTCGGGGTTCTGATAAACCGTGCCAAACGCCTTCTTAACTGTGATGGGAGACTTTGTTCATAAATGGAAGACCGAAATATAATCATATTTTTTTAGGTGAATTCTTTTCAAAATATTCCCTTTTACAGATTTGAGAAGCTTCGATACAATTTGAGATTCATTGAAACTGCTGCGTGTAAACTTGTCCGACACTACTAAAAATCCACACATATTTATTGGCAAAAATCCATAGATTTAACTTATGTTGTATATCAGCGCACACATAACCATTCTCCACGCGAACTACTAATAAAATATATATCTAAATAAACTTTATGTGTGGTCTCGAATTAGCAATTATTTAATTTATGTGTGGTTCTATATCGATTATTGCAGCTATTGCAAAAATGTATAACGGCGACACATATATCTTATATAGATATTTTTGGCAGTAGATGAATTCAGTATTTTTATGTTCGGTGTGATTTGACAGAACCTTGCCCATTCCGGTTGAATTGAGAAAATTTGTAGATAAAAAATAAAATGCTAGTATCTCTGAAATAACTGAAAATGCATCCAGAACTTTCCTCGCAAGTCCCTTTTATTAAATTTCTAGCAGAACGTACCCTACGTTGCTCGGGTTTGTTTTTAAGTTTTGCGGTCAAAACGTCATTTGTAGCGTTGATTGCGGCGCCGCACTCTAGATACATTTTTGTGCAATCGCATTGGATTTCTTTACATTTCGCCATGATATTGTATTTTGACAATTTTTCAACCTCTTCCGTCAAATTTACCAACTTGTTGAGTATATATACAAACACTGCTGACCTTAAGGCGGATTGATTAGTGACGAAATCTTGCAAATCGGTTCATCCGTTCTTGAGTTGTATTGCCTCAAAGGAAATGTCAACTCATTTTTATATACCTAGATAGATTTTATATAAATATAGAAAAAGAAAAAAGAAGATTGATTTTTTTTATTATATTTTGTATTGTACCGTGCAGTAAAAAATCTACTCATCCGCTTATTTTTCGTCGCAACCAGAAATAAGCGCCAAACAGTCGCCTAAGAAAAACATACCTGCGGCAAAAAAGCTACTTTGATAATTTAGAAAATTTGACCGCCACGTGGTGATTTGTAACGGCGAATGCTTTGATATCACGTGCTATTTGTACTGTGGATATTTTTTTTAGATCTGTGGAAGCCTTCGAAAATGATCACTAAAGTTGTCATTTTGTTACAAGCCACAACAGTTCCAGTGCATAAACATCCGCATAACTCAGTAATCTATTGTACTAATATTCCCCGATAAATTCACCATGCCAACGGATGTTTGCTAAAGATTATTGCATACGCTCATGCATTAATACTGAACTGACGTTAACCCACAACAATAAACGATACCACCGCGGGCAACGCCGAGTGAACACAAAATTAAATCTTGTTGGTTTTTGGCTGGTTTGGCTTATTCCAACATTTGCCAAGATCGATATGCAGCTTTAAAAAGAAAAAACTCATTTAAACTTTACATTCATTTGAAATACCCATTTTAGTAATGCATTTTGAAGCTGAACTTGTGGGCAAACTGTATTGTCAAAGGGAAATCCCTCTGAAGCTTTGGTGAAATTTGATCTCGATTAAAAACAAGCTGTAACAAACCCAAGCAATTCTGCAACTAAGCTGTTTTCCGATCATTTCAGGTTTGCTAGTTTTGGTAAATTTGCAAATAAAAGAAAACTTTCGAACAAATCCACAATGATGTTTTTCTTGTTATTTTTTATGCAAAAAATATCGAAAATATTTTTACTAAAATCTGAAATTGTAAAACGATAACATTTCCAAAAAAAATAATCTGAGACTAATTTTGCTGAAAATATAATATGTCTATAACCTTTCTAGTAGTTGTGGTTTCACAGTGCATTTACAGTCACTCGAAGAAAATATTTTTAGTGCAGCATAGTTTGTTCTTATGGGTATGGATATCAAGTCATAAAATATCGGCTCATGAAAGGTTCCACTGTAATCTAAAAACAATGCATTCAGTGACCTTTGCTAGTAGTACATCAACATATGTGAGCGAGCGAACGAATATATTTGACGATGAAAACTTGAAAACAGATGATAATTTAATAAAGCAAATCCATCCGAAGAGTTCTTTTTTATATATCTGCTACATTCCAACCTTTAAAAGCTTACTTCCATATTTTTATTCTCGTGATTGTAAATATTAAGTTTGAATCATACAATAATTCGCATGAGAAATAACTTGCTGATGCATTAAAATGACGTTCTGTTTCCACGATGGCTCATCACTGCCGTGTTTACTCATTCCACAATTAACCTTATCATGCGAGGAGTCATATAACAACACCATCTAGCCGATCGGTCCTAACACAAATGAAATGAGATAACACTGCAGATGCAAAAGATCACAGACAATCAGATATATTAAAAGAATAGTAGATTACAAAGGAATTCGATATCTTAGGGCTGATTGTTCATCAGCCGATGAAATATTAGGATATTCAAAGGCTGGCTAAATTGTATTCATGTCAATATTAAACAAATGATGCCCATTGTATCCGAGTCTTATGTCTGGTTGTCTGTGATATGGCGCTAACACATGATATCTAAATCCCTTGAATCCTAACCCACACCTGACTACACTTTCCCCTTGTTTGATATCTCCCGGGTTTGCCGTGCATTTTGAATGACAATTTTGTTCCGAGCCAGCTACTAACTGAATCATTTCTGAAAAAGGTGACGATGAGGACGATGATAGCCTCGCACTTCCGGGTAATGATGAACTCAAGACCAACCAATGGCTGGGCGTGACAGTCAAGTCCGGTGGAAAGGAAAATAAGGTCGGTGACCGGGTCATCTTCAGGGCTTGAAAACGGTGCTAACGTGTCTCTCAATCCTAGGTTTTTGTCTGCGCCCATCGCTACATGAAGGTCCATGACCGAGGAAAGGCCAGAGAGAATGGACTGCACCTGGGTCAAGGTCTGTGCTACGTACTGAATAACGATTTCTCGTTTGGGTTCGAGGTGGAAGTATGCCTGGGTCGGTCCATCGAACGGGAGCACGAGCAGTACGCTTTCTGCCAGGCGGGTACTTCGGGCATGATCCTGGATGATGGCACCGCCGTGATAGGCACTCCCGGTGTCATGATCTGGAAGGGAACGGTGTTTGCCGTTGAGGTTGATGGAGAATTTTTGTCACGAGACAAAACGCAGTATTACGGTGCGCACGATAATGCGGATTCGCCGGTCCCTAATTATAGCTATTTAGGTAAGCTGAAGCGGTTTGTGTTATAAGAGCTCTCGAGTTTAAGTGTTGATTATTTTTAGGAATGTCGGTAACCGGAGGGAAGTACTTTGGAGATTACATGTCCTATGCAGGTGGTGCCCCACGATCACGGGGAAATGGTCAGGTCATTATATTTTCGAATCGAAATAAACAAAACCCAATTGTCAAGGAGAAAGAGCTGAGAGGGGAGCAATTTGGTTCCAGCTTCGGATACGAAATGGCTACAGCGGATGTAAATGGGGATCAGTAAGTAAAAGTTGATTTACATATCTCTATAATAGGACTAAAAAGTGAATGTTTCAGTGCACCGGATCTTCTAGTCGCGGCACCATTTTATTTTTCGAAGTCGGAGGGTGGAGCTGTCTACGTGTTTCAAAACATGAATAACAATTTTTCGGATGAATACACCACCAAACTGACTGGGAAAGTTGAATCCCAATTTGGCATGGCAATAGCCAATTTGGGCGATATCAATAAAGATGGGTGCGAAGATATTGCAATCGGAGCGCCCTATGAGGGCAATGGCGTCGTATACATCTACTTGGGAAGTCCAAAAGGGTTATCTACGAAACCATCTCAAGTGATAACATCCAGCTCCTTAGGTCTCAATGTTCCGGCGTTGAAAACATTTGGAAGCTCACTTTCTGGAGGAATTGATCTGGATAATAATACGTATCCCGATTTGGTCATCGGTGCTTACGATTCAGCGGCAGTCACTACTCTGCTGGCGCGACCCATTACGAACATCAAGACATCAGTTATGATTGAAGAGCTGCAGAACATCGATCCGATGAAGCATGGATGTCGAGCGGATCCAATGGCAAATTCCACGTGGTAAGTTGTTTGTTGTCTTCGGTATTTCAAAGTGCTTCCTAGCTTTCGCGAATGGTAACAATTCGTGTTGCCTAGTTTTTGTTTTGGGACCCTCCTTAGCCGTGCGGTAAGACGCGCGGCTACAAAGCAAGGCCATGCTGAGGGCGGCTGGGTTCGATTCCCGGTGCCAGTCTAGGCAATTTTCTGATTGGAAATTGTCTCGACTTCCCTGGGCATAAAAGTATCATCGTGTTAGCCTCATGATATATGAATGCAAAAATGGTAACCTGGCTTAGAAACCTCGCAGTTAATAACTGTGGAAGTGCTTAATGAACACTAAGCTGCGAGGCGGCTCTGTCCCAGTGTGGGGATGTAATGCCAATAAGAAGAAGAAGAAGTTTTTGTTTTATATCTATTTAATTCATAATATGATCACATTAAACGAAATCTCATCCGTATTTCAGTTTCTCCTTCAAGGCCTGCTGTTCGATAGAACCGTACGAAGAATCCGGACACTCCGGCAGCCAATCACAGCAACTGCACCTAATCTACGCAATCGAAGCGGAAACGTACAACAACTTGAAAAAGTTTTCCCGCGTCTACTTCGGACCGGATACGCGCTCCCGCTCGAACACCCTCCGACGACAGATCAGTGTCATCACCGACGGAAGGCAAGAGTGTCGCGAGGAAGTCGTCTACATCAAAGACAATACACGTGACATTCAAAATCCGATCCGATTCCGGCTGAATTACACCATCGTGGACACTACACTGCCGGCGTCGGCCCTGGAATCGCTGGATCCCATCCTGGACCAGACCCAAGCGGATCGCACTTTCGAAGCTACCTTCCAGAAGGACTGCGGTCACGACGGTATTTGCCAGTCGAAGATCGACGTCAAGGCGAAGCTTTCGTTGGAACAGCAAAGTAAGTGAACAATCGTTTTTTCTCATTTATTTGTTACTGAAACGTTGCTAATCGATCTCACATTTCGCATAGCTGACAGTTCATACGCTTTGGTGCTTGGTCGCGATCGTGGCATTCTGCTCAATGTGAGTGTTTCCAACCAGGCGGATTCAGCGTATGAGACTCATCTATTCGTGAAACACGATCCCAGCATATCATACAGCGGAACAAAGGTATCCTCTTCAGAGTTTAATTGAAAGCGATAGTGAATTCGGTATTTACAATCGCATTTTTGTCTTTTTCAGAGTCTGTACACGTGTACCCAGTTCAATGCCACGCTCGTGGACTGTTCCCTCGGTAATCCAATGCGAAGAAGCACGGAGGCGAAACTTTCGCTGCGATTCGATCCGCAGCTGGTGGACGATCGAGTTTCGAAGCTGTCCTTCCAAGTGTTTGTCAACACAACGTCGGCACTGCTGGAAGGGACGAAGCAAAGCATGACCCTGCCGGTGAACGTTATCAAACGTGCCAAGATCAGCATTTCTGGGTATGTATGAATGATAAGTTTATCCTGACCTTATTATGTCGGGTTTATAATTTTCAAAGACGCTAGGCCAAAACAAAGTTGCTTCTCTCCATCTTTGATTGTGGCCCCAGCGTTCTGGATCCTTACACCTGAAAAGCAATAATTCATACCATATTTGCATACCTTCATATGATTATTCCATTATTAAAACGATGTAGGAATGAACACAAAAACTCTATCATTAACAACAGGTGGAAGTATTTCAATAGTGAGAATATTAACAAAAATCCGAAATGTGGAAACTCAACAGGATTTTCTGAAGTAATTTGAAAGAATTTGCAACATTAAATCAGAAATCCTTCCCTTCAAAGTTTGAGAAAACTACCAGCGGAAATTGGCATAAATGCCACGTGGAAGTTAAGATTATTTTTGTTAATATATTATCTATAGCCTTTCCATCCATTTTCTTCAATTTTGATTTACTTTTTAAAAATTCTATAACGTATTACATGCGAAAAAAAAACAATTTGAAGTTCAAGCCAAATTTATCCAACAACAAACTTTGACCAAATCGTTTGACAGAGTTCCAGAGTTTGACAAAGTCAATTGCAAATTTGAACAGAATGGGTTTTTTAACCTAAATATCCCACTTAGTAGAGTTTGAAACATTCAAGGAATAAGGTTTTTTCATTTAATTATTTGTAATACTGATAGTCATTTGAAGCCCTTTAGCAGACTTTTTGAAGAAGTTGCAGATAAACAGAATTTCTTTCAAAGAGCATTGAATCTCAAGGATTGAATCCAAACCGAAAAGAAAAAAAATCCTATTTGACTTATCATCGCTGTACATATACAATCACGACATGTAGCATACCGTGAGACGTTTTTTCACTGTTGCGATAATGAACTGATTCGGGGCTATGCTCCTTGATGAATTCCTTTAAAAAATCAATTGGGGGGGCACCGGTGCAGATGACGCATTTTAACTTGTTTTGCACAGCTGTGCGGAAAAAAATGATTTTCAACACAAAATAAGCGTGAACAAAGCGTTTCATCGTAGCTTCACTTGTATACAAGTGCAGTAAACTTATTATCATTGCTTGAAGAGATTCGAAGAGGTTTTTGTCTCTCTTTATCGTTGTTTGATAATTATTGAGAACGATTTCTGCAAACCCGGATGGGGCTGAGTGCAAACTGAGTACCTATACATACGTCATTGCAGAAGTGAGTAGACAATGAGAAGAAGGCTTATGATATCTCGACTTTTCCGATAGTGCACGGTAGACGGTATCTCGCTGACTAAGGACGAGATTTGCGCGATATTGGAGTAACGAGCGTTTTTCGATTTTACCTATAACGGCGGTTAGAAGGTCGCTTGCGTAGTGTCCGCATTTAGATTAACCCGCATGAGTTTTGTGGCGGTCTTGAGTTGACCGAAAGGTCGCTCTTTCCGCTCAGGAAGTCCTTAATGACGGCCTTAATGACAGCGGTATGACGGTACCCTAACAACATTTCGGAAGCGTTACAGATCCTGCGCGAGGTGAGAAGCCAGAACCAGTTGGATCGTTTGCCCAAAATGGATCGCCGTGCACTTCCCCTATACGTTTTGTTATTTAAACCGTTAAAATGACCAAAAAGATATCAAATTAAGTAATCATAATCGGCGATTTCACAACATCAAAACAACTGTTCACGTTCTACCAAAACGATTTCTACTGTAATAACTTTCCACACTAACAATTACAAAACCTCCCGTGGCACTTATGAGAGGTCGTAGAAAAACCTGAAAAAACAGGGAATTTTTATTTTGAAGATGAGTCGCTACCCTGTAAAAGCACTGAACTTACAAACTTTGAACGATAATAACTGGCAACTTTGCCGATTATTGATGACGTGATTGTGTTGGCAAAATAATCAACCGAATATTACTATCGAAAACGAATTATTTAATTCGCGAGTGGTTTTCAAATCGGTAGATTAAGTGGCAATGATCGCGTACTCAGTGCAAGCAGTTGAAAAACTGCAAATTTCATCCTAATAAGTATAGTTAAAACTCCCGGTGAAGTGCACTTATTAGGGAGGAAACGAGTGATAGTGTTGGAAAGAAAATCAGTCCGTCTTGCATGCAAGTTGTGCACTGTGATGGATAGTTATTGGCTCATCTATTTATATGAGCAATAATTGGAATAGTTGTGAAGTGTGTTTGCATATCTAATTATCAAACTAAAGTGCTATTCCCAGATATACTAAATCATTTATTGCTAATTGAACCCATCTATCCAAACGTATGGAGTGATGACGGTAGGTATAGCAACGACTGTTTTATTGTTCTGCTCTAACAAGCGAGTGATAGAACACAGCGAGACAGTGAGACGAAAAAACTCACAACACTGCTGGCGGCAAAACAGTGCCGCAGAGAAAGCGTCGATAATGAAAGACCGGGGGATGATGATAAAAATAATCCTCTTGCCAGTTTTAATTACAAACTTTAAATACATCATAATAAAATATTTTATTATCCAATTTTTCTTCAATTTTATTTTGCATTGACGCCTGTTTGTAGATTAAAAATTATTTATTATATTTATATACGTCCTATTATTTATTTATTTATTTATTTATTTTTTTTTTTATTTTATTGCAATTTTTTTTTATTTATTCATTTATTTATTTTTTATTTATTCATTTTAATTATTGTATTATATTTTTTATTAACAAATGCTTGGTGTATTCAAATGTTAGTTAATTAAACAACTTTCCGTCAAATCATTCGGATCATTGATGCTGATGAGTGCCTCCACCAGAAGTCACCGCTTTTATTTCTTATTGCAGAAAGCAAAATAAAGCTTTCATTATTGGTTGCGACGCAAACGCTCATCACACAATATGGGCTAGTTCGGATATCAACCAAAGAGATGAGCATCTGTTGGACTACATCGCAAATGCCATCAGGCAAGAAGTTCTTGATTTAACCTTGTGCAGTCATACACTTTCGGAAAAAATCAAAAATTGGCATGTATCAGATGAAACATCTCTATCTGATCACATGCACATATTATTCGAATATGAGGCTGGAAATCAACTCATAGAAACCAAAAGAGATCCCAGGAAAACTAACCGGGAATTGTATGACTCAAATTTAATAATAGAGGCGGAAAACGTTAGCACCTCTTTAAACTCTTGTCACGGACTTGAAGAAAGTTCGAAGCAACTTTCCTGCTTGATACTGCAATCTTTTCAAGTCAGCTGTACTGCTAAGAAACTTTCTGCAGATAGAGACGTTCCTTGGTGGAATACCAATCTTCAGAAGATGCGAAAGAAAACCCGGAAACTCTTTAACAGGGCTAAACGCACACAACAGTGGGATCAATACAGAGAATCCCTCACTACTTACAATAGAGTAATTCGTAGATCTAAAAGGATAAACTGGAGGCACACTTGTGAAAACATTGAAAGTACTCAAGTTGCTGCCAGATGTGGAGCTTGTTCCGTTAATATACAAGCGGGAGTCTCCAAGAAAACCTTTTATCTACGATGGTGCAGCACGTGTGACTGACATCCACGTGCAACGACTGCTTCGATTATTGTTTATTCGATTATTGGTATCAGGCCTACTTCGATGGTTTCAAAGCCATTTAATATTTACTTATATAGTAAACGGCTAGTGCTATTTCACTGCCACACATTCCCCCCCTTCTCAGGACTTTTCGTTTTTTTTTTCTTTTTTTTTATTACACTTGCCAAATATTATGAAAATGGCTGTATTCAAAGATTAATTTTCTTATTAGTTGCTTCCCAATAAACATTGGAAACTGATAAGGCGCTTATTCAACAAAAATTAGTCTTCTTCTGCTTGAAAACTAGCTTTTTTTCAGCTTAGGTCGTTTGTTGGGTAGCTGAATTTGACTGTTATGAGACCAATCATTTTTATTATTAACTAGCAGACCCGATGAACTTCGTTTCGTCTAAAATTGATTTATTCTTTGATTAGTTCTCGAGTTATGCAGAAATTTCTGGTTCATTTGTATGGAAGCCACTCTTTTCAAAAAGGGGGGGGGGTCTCGAACCATCTTAAGAATCTTCCCCGGCGGTGCTGGATATCACATTAGTATGCGAAGTCATTTTATTTCAGACGCTTTGCTACACTCCATGTCGTTTTATATTGTAAATATTGCAATTATATTTTCAGATATATCGCTGCTTTTCACATGTTTTCCACTGAGCATTATGCGAGCACCACTCGCGCTCATTACAAAACTAGCAACACTGAGCACTTTATGCGAGCACCACTCGCGCTCATTTAAAAAAATAGCCACACTTAGTTTTACTGAGCACTTTTTGCGAGCACCACTCGCGCTCATTTAAAAAAAAATATCAAAACTGAGTTGCATTGAGCATTTTATGCGAGCACCACTCGCGCTTATTACAAAAATAGCTACACTGAGCACTTTATGCGAGCACCACTCGCGCTCATTACAAAAATAGCAATACTGAGTTGCACTGAGCACTTTATGCGAGCACCACTCGCGCTCATTACAAAAATAGCGAAACTGAGCACTTTATGCGAGCACTACTCGCGCTCATTTGAAAAAATAGCAACACTGAGTTGCAATGAGCCTTTTTTTGCTAGCACCACTCGCGCTCATTACAAAACTAGCGAAACTGAGCACTTTATGCGAGCACCACTCGCGCTCATTACAAAAATAGCAACACTGAGTTGCACTGAGCACTTTATGCGAGCACCACTCGCGCTCATTACAAAAATAACGAAACTGAGCACTTTATGCGAGCACCACTCGCGCTCATTTGAAAAATAGCAACACTGAGTTGCACTGAGCACTTTTTGCGAGCACCACTCGCGCTCATTACAAAACTAGCGAAACTGAGCACTTTATGCGAGCACCACTCGCGCTCATTACAAAAATAGCGAAACTGAGCACTTTATGCGAGCACTACTCGCGCTCATTTGAAAAAATAGCAACACTGAGTTGCAATGAGCACTTTTTTTGCGAGAACCACTCGCGCTCATTACAAAACTAGCGAAACTGAGCACTTTATGCGAGCACCACTTGCGCTCATTACAAAAATAGCGAAACTGAGCACTTTATGCGAGCACCACTGGCGCTCATTTGAAAAATAGCAACACTGAGTTGCACTGAGCACTTTTTGCGAGCACCACTCGCGCTCATTACAAAACTAGCGAAACTGAGCACTTTATGCGAGCACCACTCGCGCTCATTACAAAAATAGCAACACTGAGCACTTTATGCGAGCAACACTCGCGCTCATTTAAAACAAATAGCAAAACTGAGTTACACTGAGCACTTTATGCGAGCACCACTCGCGCTCATTTAAAAAAAATAGCAACACTTAGTTGCACTGAGCACTTTATGCGAGCACCAATCGCGCTCATTTGAAAAAATAGCACCACTGTGTTGCACTGAGCACTTTTTGCGAGCACCACTCGCGCTCATTACAAAACTAGCGAAACTGAGCACTTCATGCGAGCACCACTCGCGCTCATTTCAAAAATAGCGACACTGAGCACTTTATGGGAGCACCACTCGCGCTCATAACTAAAATTAGCAACCCCATTTTTTTAGGCTGTATTTATTTTCATTAGTATTCCACTGATATTTGCTGATATCTTTGTTTAGGAAAAGTTTTGACTCAGCGGTCGTGATGTCGAGTCGAAATATGGGTCTGAAAATACCACAAAGTGAATAAGGGTATGTTCACAAGTTAATCGAACCGAAAAGCAAAGCATGGCAAGCGTATGAACATTCCAAGCGCCCTTCGCACGTCAATGCCAGCAGAGGACACAATTACCAAACTTAAAGGCAATTGTAAAGCTCTGACGTATATATTTTCACATATATGTACTCACCATTTATGTATTCTGAAATATACCTATTTCTTCATAACGGGAAATTCCAAAAGATAATGATAGTGTTTCTTTTTTTTCGAGCACTTAACTTTCACTTTTTTTTATCACTCGCGTAGTACAAACGAATAATGGTACACGATACAATTTGTCCTTGGGCACTCCCGCTTGTTTAAAACCAGATTCTAAATAAATGTATGATTTTAATGATTTTAATCTGGCAGGATCGCCAAATGTGGAGTTTGTTCCGTTAATATACAAGCGGGAGTCTCCAAGAAAACCTTTTACCTACGATGGTGCAGCACGTGTGACTGACATCCACGTGCAACGACTGCTTCGATTATTGTTTATTCGATTATTGGTATCAGGCCTACTTCGATGGTTTCAAAGCCATTTAATATTTACTTATATAGTAAACGGCTAGTGCTATTTCACTGCCACACACCAGACTGCAGAAATTCCTTGCTAAGGATCACACAAATGGTTTTGGGACTATTAAAAAAGATGATGGTTCTTTTACCAAGACAACTTATGAAACATTAGAAGTAATGATACCAAAACACTACCCGTGTTCTATCATCAATTTACA
This sequence comes from Armigeres subalbatus, assembly GCF_024139115.2. NCBI lineage: Eukaryota > Metazoa > Arthropoda > Insecta > Diptera > Culicidae > Armigeres > Armigeres subalbatus. Next base: position 163,755,498 of record NC_085139.1, read on the forward strand.
TGAAGACCAGAATGTATCTGTACCGCAAACTAGTGTAAATGAAGCCAGGCGAGATATTCAGCAATCGAATAAGGTCACTGGGATGAATTGCACTAGGAGCGATGCTAGTACTCTGGCCAGTGAAATATTTACTGAACAGAAAGTAGAATGGGCGATTGATTCTTTTGCACCCTTCAAGGCGCCAGGTAGGGATGGAATCTTTCCTGTACTACTACAGAAGGGAAAAGAAATCTTAGCACCCATTATGACTAAGATGTTCCGATTAAGCTTAATATTAGGCTATATACCGACTGCATGGAGGGGAGTGCGTGTCACATTTATCCCAAAAGCTAATAAGAAGGATAAATCATCCCCAAAATCCTTCAGACCAATTAGCTTATCGTCCATCATATTAAAAATAATGGAAAAACTAATGAGCATATAAAATCATCCTATTTAACGAAAACTCCTCTAAGCGGAAATCAGTTCGCGTATCAGGGGGGGGAATCTTCAGTAACAGCGCTTCACACGCTAGTTACAAAGTTGGAAAGATCTTTTGAAGCAAAAGAAATCTCACTTGCAGCGTTCCTTGACATTGAAGGAACATCTCACAGTTCAATGAAAAATGCTATGTTGAAACGAGGTTTCGATGTATGCATTGTTGATTGGATTGGCGAGATGTTATCAAAAAGAGAAATATCAGCCAACCTTGGAAGCTCATCAATTAGTGTAAGAGCAGTAAAAGGGTGTCCCCAAGGAGGCGTACTATCACCTCTATTGTGGTCTTTAATCGTTGATGATCTTCTCAAACAACTGGAGGCTCGTGGCTTCGAAATAGTTGGCTTCGCGGATGATATAGTTATATTGGTGAGAGGAAAATATGACTGTGTTATTTCTAACCGAATGCAAATTGCCCTAAATTTCATCACACTATGGTGTGAAAAAGAAGGATTAAACATAAATCATTCAAATGTCACATTGGTGGCGTTTACATGGAGAAGAAATTATTCTTTTCCTGCTTTAAAATTGAAAGGAGCAGATTTGAAACTTTCAAACTCTGTCAAGCATCTTGGAGTTAGACTTGACAGTAAGCTGAATTGGAACTTACATCTTGAGGAAGCATTGAGTAAGACTACAAATGCTTTATGGATAAGTAAGGCGACATTCGGTAAAAAGTGGGGACTGAAGCACAAAATGATTCAATGGATTTATACGGCGATTGTGAAACCCAGAATTTTATATGCCGCATTAATATGGTGGCCAAAAACAAAAGAAAGGGTGGTTCAGAAAAAGTTGGAAAAACTTCAAAGATTGGCTACTCTTGCAATAACTGGTGCAATGAGAAGCACGCCGGATAAAGCGCTAGACGCTTTGCTCCACGTGCTACCATTGGACACTAGCGTGCACAGCGATCATGTGAAGGGGGGGCACGGAATGACAAAGGTGCAGAATAGTTCAAAGTGGTGGCGTGGTGCGAGGTGCGAAAGGTGCATAATGCAATAAAAGGTATCTGGTAATAATAGCTTATCAGATGGTGTAAAAATGATCTAACAGAAAAAGGTGCAAGGAGATATTGATGAAAGAAAGAGCTTTTCAAACAAATCACCCCACCGACAGAGTGTTCTGTTTAGTTTCACAATAATATTAAGGTGGTAAACTCAATCAACCTTGCTAAATATGTACAAAAACACCTTGCAAAATACCGCCTGAAACGTGAAGCAGCAAAAGTTGGACCGATGGTGATTGCATCGAAAACTAAGTATATGCTAGTGAGCGGAACCGAGTGCGACAGGGCTCGTCTAAAAAAAAAACAGTATTACGATAGACGGAGATATTTTCGAGGTGGTCGATGAATTAGTCTTGAATCTTGGATCTTTCCCAGCCAACACAAAGTCGCATATGCTAGCAAATAAGTGTACAAGGAGGAGGCGATATAGGCGCATTCCTTCATTTGACTGCATGCAAAGTGCACTTATATGGCTTCCACTTTGTACACTTATTCGCCATGATATACGATCTTGTGTTTGCTGGGTTATTAACGGCTGATAATAATGTCATTCGTGAAATACGCATTATCTGTGAAAGTCGGGCCTACTATGGGTTTCAGAAGAAACGACGGTTAAAAAATATTCACGCCCATTCTATCGCAAATGTATCATGTATAGAACGCTCATAAGACCGGTGGTCCTCTATGGACATAAGACTTGGTCCATGCTCGAGGAGCACTTGCAAGCACTCGCAAGATTTGAGAAAAGGGTGCTTAGGAACATCTTTGGCGGTGTGCAGGACGGTGTGTGGCGGGCAAGTATGAACCACGAGCATGCTCAACTCTACGGCGCACCCAGGGAAGGGCACGATGGGCAGGACATGTTGCAAGAATGCCAGACAGCAACACTGCAAAGGTGGTGTTTTCGACTAACCTGGCAGGTACTAGAAGGCGTGAAACGCAGCGAGCGAGGTGGGCTGACTAGGTGCAGAACGGCTTGCCAAGCGTGGGGCGCAACCGTGGCCTCGAACCGTGTATCCAATTCTCCGCGAGCGGTAATGGCCGCAAGCTTGCCTGTGGGCTAGTCTCTGGAGAAACTTACATTTTTTTGTCTTAGACACTTTTTCTTGCAGTCTTTTGTACATGCTAAGGTTTTTTTATAATTGGTTTTGGGTATAGTAGTATCCCCAGTATCATTTCAGCTTTACGCAGGTTTCAAAGCAGTCTTGTAAAGTATTCAGCACTGTTATAAAACTCAAAATGTTACTTGGGTATTACACCGAAATATAACACAACCACTTGTCGAAAATTGTGGTTGTGTTATGGTTATTGGTGAAGGGCCAATTTTTCTTACTCCATAATATGTTTTATTTCTTGAATTGAACATAAAATGTGTTCATTGCTATATTATGGAACTACTGAATATATTATAAGTAAATATACTATGGAAAGATCCACAATGTACGTCACGCAAAAATTGGCCCTTTACCCGCTCCGTTACACTTTTTGTATTAAACCTTTAAAATTTTCTATAGATCGTCACGCTGCTCGGAACACTAACCCCCTTCCCTCCCCTTTAGAAGCGTGACGTACTTTGTGGATGATGCCTATTTCTTTTTCTACAGCTTTATAATCAGACTAGAGCATGCTACACAAATTTTCACGGGGTATGGTATATAATTTTCACGTTTTTTTTTTTTAATTTTAATCAGGAAATGCTTTATTGGGATTCTTTCATATTCACACAAGCAAATCCACAATAGTACTTCTTTGACTTTCTAAGGAAAATTATTTTTCATTTTAACGCGATTTTTTTTTTCTGAATTTCCACGAAAATACTTCTGATTCTCTGCATGCAGCACTTTATCACTTGAATTTTCACTGAAAATGAGACTGAAGAAGAGAACTCCACGGGATTTTTCTCAAGTTGTCAAGGTAAATTATTAACATTTTCACAGAAAGTTCTAAATTTTAATTATTTTAACATGAAGTGCATTTCAATTACACAAAATTCTTCAGCATTCCTACAGGAAATTAGTCTTAACTACCACGAGAAAATATTCTTAATTACCATGAGAAATTCTTATAAATATCGACGAAATATTCTACTGATTCGCCAAATGCCCCATTTGTAGATATTCAGATTTTTTTTATTTCCATAGGAAATTCTAATCAAATTCGTAAGAAACTTGATCTGAACTTCTTCGGATGTTCTCCAGGCATTTTTTTTAGATATTTTCATGAGCATTTTTTTTCGATTTTTCACACGAAACTTCGATTTTTTAACGATTAATTTGTATTTATTTTCTAGTTTTTGCTTTTAACAATAATTTTACATTATAAGTTGTTGACCACATGGCCCTTGATGTTAAGAATTATTAATTTCTTTATATAATTAAAGTTTTCGCTCCGGGGAAGTTAATCCTACATAGTAGCCTGAGCAAGGACTTGTTTAATGATAAAAGACTTAAAACTAAATTTGAAATTCTAACTACTCTATATACAGTACGATAATAGTAGTTTGTGCAACTAGTTGCAAAAAGATGATTTTTTCAGCATGAGTTGTACGTTTATCCAACGAGGCTTGTCGAATTGGATAAATACTACGAGTGCTGAAAAAATCGAGTTTTGCTACGAGTTGCACACGCTATTTTTTGCAATGACGAAAATGGGCTTTAATAAGATAAATCTGTACCAAAGTGGTACAATTTTATTTACTTCACATGATCAATCTTGCCAATAAATTATGTTGCGGCAGAGAACAATAAGATTCCATCTTATCGTGCCAAATTGCATAGCTTGAAAAGCTATGAAGTGATGAATGCAATTGCCTTTGGAAAATTGTGATGTTACGTCCAACAAACCATTTCATTTATTACGAGACGCTTAGAGTACACTATTTAAACACTCACCTAAACTAATTCAGCTAAATGTAGTCATGTAACTACTGTCCCAATGTAGGTTTTTCATTATAGCACCGAAATGAGTGCTATAATGAATATTATGCAACCCATTTGAGTTGCATAATGGTCATTAAAGCACCCATTCTGTTGGTATGGAAAAGTAGGCCGTTTTATCACTCAAATGACAACTGTAAACCAGGTATTATGATCAGGAATTGCAAAAAATTTGTTAACCTTATTTGATACGAGCTCCCTAATTGCATCTTGGTCAGAGGAAAAGCAACAGACCCTAAACTTTTCTTTGTGCTCACCAAAGCGATCTTGCAATGTTTTATTCTCGGTCAGACGGTGGACTTTAGATGTTCTTTTCCTGGGGAGGTGCTCATGCAGGGTTGTTAATAGATAAATTATCATCGTTATTTTAACGCCCACTACGACGACGATAACGGTTGTACGAAGATGCTTCGCTGGCGATAAAGTGAGCGTTGATTCATCGTTATCGTTATCGAGTATTCGTTGATTTATCTATAATTATCGAGCTAACTGTAACATGTACTACAGTTAAACGTACAAATATTCACAAACTGGTATTGCAATATTTATTTTTAGAATTGCTTCGCCTCAAAATATTCAGTGACATCCTTAAATCATGGCTTTAAATTGGTAAGAAGAACTTCAAGAGAAATACTTCCGGAGAGAATTTCAGAGCAATATCCGCAGGAATTTTCCGAGGAACTACGGATGAATTTCTCGAAGAACTGCCGAAGGAAATTTTAGAGGAATTTCCATGGGGATTCTCAGATGAACTTCTGGGGGAATTCCTAGATGAACCTTTGAAAGAATTCCAAGAGAAAATCCGGAGGGATTCCCAGAAGAACTTCCGGAGGAATTTCGAGGGGAACTTTCGTAGAGATTCCCGGGGGAACTTCCGCAGAACTTAAGAACTTCCGGATGAATTTCTGGACAAATTTCCGGAAGCGTTCCCGATTAAATTTGCTGAAGAACTTCTGGAGGCATCTGCTGAGAAACTTCCGGAGGAATTTCCAGAGGAGCATCATCCGGAGGAAATCTGTTGAAACTTCTAGAAGAATTCCCGAAACTTCTAGAAGAATTCCGAAGGAATTCCCGGAGGAGCTTCCGAAGAAATTCTCAAAAGAATGTCCGGAGAAATTTCCGGAAGAACTTCCGTGACATTCTATGACGAACTTCCTGTCCGGAGGAATTCCCGGATAAACTTCCGTAAAAATTTCCTGAAGAACTTCAAGAGAAATTATAGGGCGAACTTCTGGAGGGATTTCTGAAGAAATTTCCTTATGAATTTCGAAGAACTCCCGAGAAAATAACCTGAGGAACTTCCGGATGATTTCCCAAAGAAATTTCCGGATGAATTTCAAGATTAATTCCGAAGAGCTCCGGAGAAACTTCCGTAGGAATTTCCTGAAGAACTTTAATAGAATATATCGAAGGATCTTTGGGAGGGATTTTCGTTGTAATTTCCTTAGAAATTTCGGAGAAATTCCCAGAGGAAGTTTTGTACGAATTTTCAGGGAGGAATTTCTGAAAATTCCAGAGGAACTTTCAAAGGAACTCCAAGAAGAACTTCCAAAAGAATTCCAAGAGGAGTCCGGAACAACTTCCATGGGAATTTTCTGAAGAGCTTCTAGAGATATTATAGGGGAATTTTAAGGATGAATTCACATAAGAACCTTTTGGAGGAATTCCTAAGTGAACTTTCGTAGAGCTTCCCAGAGGAACTTCTGGATAATTTTCTGTAGGCATTTGCTCAAGAACTTCCAGAGGAATTTTTGGATAAATAATTACCGGAAGAACTTCCGGATGAATTTCTGAAGGAATTTCCTGAAGAGCACCCGATGAAATTTGCTGAAGAACTTCTGGAGTCATTTGTTGAGGAACTTTCGAAGAAATTCCCAGAGGAGCATTTTACGGAGGAATGCTGATGAAATTTCTGGATGAATTCCCGAAGGAATTCTTGGAGGAACTTCCGAAGGAAGTCCCGGAGGAGCTACCTGAGAAATTTCCAGAATAACTTCCAGAAGAATTGCCGGAATAACTACCAAGAAGTTCTAAGACGAACTTACAGAAGAAAACTTTCGGAGGATTGTCTAGAGGTACTTCCCGAGGAATTCTTGTAAATTCCGGAAGCTTCCAAATGAATTATTATAGGAATTCCCTGAAGAACTTCAAGAAATTTTCGGAGGAATCTCAGGAGCAACTTCCAGAAGATTTTTTGGAAAAACTTCCTAAGGATCTACCGAAGGAATTTCTTGAGGAATTTTTGGAGGATTTTTTTTTAAATTCCAGAGGAATTCCTCGAGGGTATTCTTGAGAAAATTCCAAATAAACTTCCGGTGGAATTACCGGAGTAACTTCCATAGACATTCCCGAAGGAACTTTTGATAGAGTTTCTGGAGAAATTTCCAGAGGAACTAGTAGAAGAATTTGCGGAGGAATTCCCAGAGGAATGTCCGGAAGAATTCCAAGAGGAACTTCCGGAGAAATTGCTAGCGCAACTTCCGTAGGAATTCCTGGAAGGTCTTCCAGAGGAGCTTGTGCCAAGCGAATGAACTAAAAAATAACATGTTTAATGGTTATGTGTGCATCAGTTGATTCGATGGTTTTTGACAATAAAATTGTGTAGATTTTTGGTAGTGCCGTGAATTTTAGTTGTATTTTTTTTTCTTCTGCAGTAGTGATCGAAATTTAAGTATACGCTTTGCTTCGAGAAACCGATTGATTGAGCACTCATCCCATGATTAAGTACTTTTTATATGCTATCTCTTTTTCGCTGCAGCGAAATTTACCAATTTTTTAAGTTCAGTGGTATAACTTGATGACACAACTTATTAAACGAGCTATGCTATGCCTGAACTTAAAAAAACTATGAGTTTTACAGCAGAGAGAAAGGGATAGCAAAGAAAAGACCCATGGGTGACTTGAGTTTCAGCGTGTAAGGAAGATAGTTGACGGGCTTCATGGCCGTGTGATTAGTGTTTACATGCAATCAAAAGGCATTGTGCTGCATTACCATTCGTGCGATGAGTGCGATTACCACATCAGTTGCTATACATTTTGTAAGAAAACATTGCTCGGCAGAGCCAAGGACGTTACATGCTGGTAACGTTGGTCCGTTATCTAGTGTGATGCTTCCTTTAAAGGGCAAAATTCTTACTGGTAGTAATAAAACGTTCAGTGTCTTCAAGAAAAAGGTAAATAATTCGGTATATAGCCCCATAATTCCGAAACATTAACTTAAAATTGATTATGATAAATTCCTGAAGCCTTCTGCAGTATTCAGGATATTCTTAGGATCTGAGTTTTTGGACATTGAAGATAAATTAAAAATCGTAAATAATTCAGGGTTTTACTGGAAATATGTGAGATTTTATTAGGATTTCAGAATATCACGAAATATACACATTCATGAGAATTTCTTTGCATTGGCATTTTTTAAATTATCTCTGTATTTTAGTATAATTTTAACAATTCCTTAATATTTTTGGAAATTCACTAACCAAATGAGTGGAAAAATTCCCTGTAGATATTGGGCGTTTTTGTTTAAATATCAGACATTTTTTGGATATCGCTAAAAAGTTTGAAAATTTTTAAAAGACTTCTAAGAAAAAATGAAAATCATTATATTTTCCAGGAAATAAAATTTCTTGTTTTTTTTTGCTCCAGAGCTTCCTTCTGGAATTCCATAACAACTTCCGAAAGAAATTTTACCGGAAGTATTTCCATTGATTCCAGCAGAAGTTCCTCCAAGAATTCCTCTGAAAGTTTATCCAGAAATTCCTCCGGAAGGTCTCCCAGGACTCCTTCGAGGAAATTACTACAGGAATTCCCCGGGTGTTTCTTCAGGAATTCCTCCATGAGCTCCTTTATAAATTCCTCTAGAAGTTTCTCCAGGAATTCCTTCGAAAGTTTTTCCACAGACTTCCCTGGAAGTACCTCCAAGAATTCCTCCAAAAGAACCTTTAGGAGTTTCTCCGAAGTTTCTACAGTCAGAAATCTTACCAATTCCTCTAGCAATATCTCATAAAGTACATTTGAAAGTTTCTTAAAAACATCCTCCAAATATTTCTACAAGAATTCCTCCAGAAGTTCCTCTAGTAATTTATCCGAAAGTTCATTCAGTACAGAAAGTACATCCGGAAAGTCCTCAGAAATTTCCTTCTCGAACACTTCGAAGTCCTTCTGGCAGTTTCTGCAAAAATTAATTTGAGAGAATTTTAATGGAATTCCTTCACATTTTTTTCAAAACGTCTTCCGTAAGTTCCTCCAGAAATTCCTACAAAACTTCATCCAGTAATTCCCCTAAAGCTCCTCCAGGAGTTCTTTCGTAAGTACCTTCTGGAAATACTCCGGCAGTTCATAGAAGAAATTTTTGTAAATTACTTACGAAATTCCTAAACCGTGCGGTAAGATGCGGGGCTACAAAGCAAGGGCATACTGAGAGTGGCTGGGTTCGATTCCCGGTCCGGTCTAGGAAATTTTCGGTTTGGAAATTGTCTCGACTTCCATGGGCATAAAAGTATCATCGTGTTAGTCTCATGATACACGAATGCGAAAAATGGTAACTTAGCATAGAAACCCCACAGTTGATTACTGTGGAAGGGCTTAATGAACATTAAGCTGCGAGGTGGCAATGTCCCAGTGTGCGATGTAATGCCAATAAGAATAAGAAGAATTCCTCTGGAACTTCCTCAAGGAATTCCTCCAGGATTTCCCTAGAAGTTTCTGCAGGGATTCCTGTGACAGTTGCTTCAGAGATTTCTCCAGTAGTTTCAACAGTAATTCTTCATAGAATTTCTCTGGAAACTTCCTCCAAGGATTCCTCGGGAAATTCCCAAAAAAAGTCCTCAGGAAGTTCCTCCAGGAATTATTCCGGAAAATTTCCAGGAATTCCAAGAAAGTTTTTCCAGGAATTCCGCCGGAACTTCCTCCCAGAATTCTTCCAGAAGTTTTCCCAGAAATTCTTTTGAAGAATTTCACCAGAAGTTACTCCAGGAGTTCCTCCGGAAGCTTCTTCATGAATTCCTCTGATAGTTCCTCCAGGAATTGTTTCGGAAGTACATCCATGAATTCATTCAGAAATAGCACCAGGAACTTCTCCGGACAGTTCCTCAAGGAATTCCTCCAGGATTTTCCCGAAAGTTACTAGAGAAATTCCTGTGACAGTTGCTTCAGAAATTTCTTTGGTAGTTTCAACAGGAATTCTCCATAGAATATCTCCGATAACTTCCTCAAAGAAGTACTCCGGAAGTTCCTCCAGAAATTCTTCATGAAGCTCTGCCAGGAATTCCCTTCTGAAATTCCTTCAAAAGTTTCTCCAGGATCTCCTCCAAAAGTTCTTCCATGAATTCCTCCTGGAGATTCTCCAGGGATTCCTCTGGAAATTCCTCCTTGAATTCCTCCATGAGAAACCTCTAGGAATTTCTATTACAGTTCCCTCAAGAATTTCTCCGGAAATCGTAGATGATCCTCTAGCAATAACTCAACAAGTACATTCGGAAGATTCTTAAGAAAATACAAGAATTCCTCCGAAAAATCTGCAATAATTCCTCCGGAAAAGACTAGACGGAGCAAGTACCTCCAGAAATGTCTCTGGAAGTTCCTCCAGGAATTCTTCCGACAGTACCTGGGGTAAATTCTCTGATATATCCTTCTAGAATATCTCCATGGCTCGTAGCAATTCTTTTGAAAGTTCATTCCAAAGAATATTGACCTCTCGATACTCACTCCGTTGTAAAAATCACAATACTTTCCAAAAAACCACAAGAATGCGGGTCTGCGTGAGTGGTTCCGGACTATGCAAGTTCCAAAAGGTTAGGGAAATTCTCCAAAAAATCCTTCAAAGTTCCTCCAGGAATTCCTCCCAAAATTTTTCCAGGAATTCTTCGGGATATTTCTACAGAAACATTTCCAGGAACTCCTTCTAAGTTCTTTCAATAATACCTTCGGAAAACCATCCAATAATTCCTCCGGAAAGGAATCCTCCTTTGGAGAATCCTACAAAAAAATTTCGGAAATATTTCTGCGAGTTCTTCCAGGGTATCCTACGATAGCTCCTCCAGGAATTCCTCTGGAATTTCTTTCAAATATTCGGAAGACTTTCATGAAAATTCTCCTGAAATTTCTTCGAAAGTCCTCCAGGAATACTTTCGTAAGTACCTCCAGGAAATACTCCGGAAGTTCATTCAAGAACTCTTCTGGAAGTTACTTCAAGAATTCCTCCAGAAGTTTCTCCAGAAAATACTCTGACAGTTCCATAGAAATTTCTCCAGGATTTCGCAGGAAGTTACTCCATGAATTCCTATGACAGTTACTTCAGGAATTTCTCCGTTAGTTTAAACAGCAATTGTTCATAGAATTCTATCTACGAAAATTTCTCTAAAAAGTGCTCCAGAAATTCATCTAGTAACTCTTCCGGAACATTCTCCAAGAATTTCTCCTGAAATTTCTCCAGAAAGTCTTTGGGAACTACCTCTTGATACCCTCTGGAAGTTCCTTCCTTCCTACTACCTTCGAAGTCACTGAATTCATTTGTAAGTTCCATCAGGAATTCCTCCGGAAGAACATCCAAGTGATTTTTTGGAAGTATTTTCGGAAGATTTTCCTGGAATTACAAGTTCCTCCAGGTATTCCTCCTTAATTTTCTGAAGAAATTCCTACGAAAGTTCATTCAGGAATACTTCCGGCATTCAATAGGAATTTCTCCGAAAGTTTATCTGCGAGTTTTTCCAGGAAATCCTTCGAAAGTTCCTCCAAAATTCCTCCGAAAGTAACTTCAGGAAGTCCTATGGAATTTATTTCAAAAAACCATGAAAAAACCATGGAGTTCCAATAGCAACATCTGAAAAGTTCAGTCGAAATTCTTCCGGCAATTACTACGAAATTCCACCAGGGATTCTTCTGAAAGTTTCCCCATGAATTCTTTCGTATGTACCTCCATAGAATTCATACAAGAACTCTTCTGGAAGTAACTTAAGGAATTACTCCGGAAATTCCTTCAAGTAGTCCTCCGGAAGTTCCCTCAATAATTTCTCTGGAAATCAACCCTTTGGCAATATCTCCACATAAACACTCGAAAGTTTCTTGAGAAAATCCTCCAGAAATTTCTACAAAAGTCCTCCGTAAGTTCATGGAGAAATTCTTCTTGAAACAAATATAACTATTCTACTCAAGTTGGTCCAGAAATTTTTCCGGAAGTTCCTTCGCGAATTCCTCCGACATTACCTCCGGGAAGTCCTCTGAAATTCCCTTCACAAAAACCCGAAGTTCTAGCAATTCCTACAAAAGTTCACAGAAAAGTATTTTAAGAAAATTCTTCCAGACTTCCTCCAAAAGTTTTTCTAAGGATCCTACAGGAATTCCTCCGGAAGTTCCTCCTGGAATTCCTTCCAAAGTTCTTCAAGAAATTCGCGAAGGAACTTCCGGAGAAATTTCTGGACCTACTTGAGGAAGAATAGTTATATTTGAACTTACGGAGGATTTTTGTAGAAATTTCTGGAGGATTTTCTCAAGAAACTTTCGAGTGTTTATGTGGAGATATTGCTAAAGGGTTGATTTCTAGATAAATTGTTGAGGGAACTTCCGGAGGACTACTTGAAGGAATTTCCGGAGTAATTCCTTAAGTTACTTCCAGAAGAGTTCTTGTATGAATTCCATGGAGGTACATACGAAAGAATTCATGGGGAAACTTTCAGAAGAATCCCTGGTGGAATTGCGTAGTAATTGCCGGAAGAATTTCGAAAGAAATTTTCAGATATTGCTATTGGAAGTCCATGTTTTTTTTTTAATAAATTCCATAGGACTTCCTGGAGTTACTTTCGAAGGAATTCTGGAGGAACTTTCGAAGGATTTCCTGGAGAAACTCGCAGATAAACTTTCGGAGATATTCCTATTGGATGCCGGAAGTATTCCACAAACTTACGGAGGAATACCTGGAGGAACTTGTAATTCCTGGAGAATCTTCCGAAGATACTTCCAGAAAATCACTTGGATGTTCTTCCGGAGGAATGCCAGGAGGAACTACTGGAGGAATTTCTGGAGAAACTTCCGGAGGAATCCCTGATGGAACTTACAAAGGAATTCAGTGACTTCGAAGGTAGTGGGAAGGAAGGAACTTCCAGAGGCTATCAAGAGGTGCTTCCCAAAGACTTTCTGGAGAAATTTCAGGATAAATTCTTGGAGAATGTTCCGGAAGAGTTACTAGATGAATTTCTGGAGGACTTTTTAGAGAAATTTTCGGAGATATTCTATAAACAATTCCTGTTTAAAAAAACGGAGAAATTCCTGAAGTAACTGTCATAGGAATTCATGGAGTAACTTCCTGCGAAATCCAAGAGAAATTTCTATGGAACTTTCAGAGGATTTTTCGGAGAAACTTCCGGAGGAATTCCTGAAGTAACTTCCAGAAGAGTTCTTGAATGAACTTCCGGAGTATTTCCTGGAGGTACTTAGGAAAGTATTCCTGGAGGATGTTCTGGAGGACTTTCGGAGAAATTCCTGGAGAATTTCCATGAAATTCTTCCAAATAAACTTTTGCAAGAATTCCTAGAGAAGCTTCAACGTTATATTTGAAAGAAAATCCAGAGGAATTCCTGGAGGTGCTATCGTAGGATACCCCGGAAGAAAATTTTCTTGTAGGATTCTCCAAAGGAGGATTCCTTTCCGGAGGAATTATTGTATGGTTTTCCGTAGGTATTATTGAAAGAACTTGAGAAGGAGTTCCTGGAAATGTTCCTGTAGAAATATCCCGAAGAATTCCTGGAAAAATTTTGGGAGGAATTCCTGGAGGAACTTTGAAGGCATTTTTGGAGAATTTCCCTAACCTTTTGGAACTCGCATAGTCCGGAACCACTCACGCAGTCCCGCAGTCTAATGTTTTTTTACATTTTTACAACGGAGTGAGTATCGAGAGGTCAATATTCTTTGGAATGAACTTTCAAAAGAATTGCTTCAGAGACATGGAGGTATTCTAGAAGGATATATCAGAGAATTTACCCCAGGTACAGTCGGAAGAATTCCTGGAGGAACTTCCAGAGACATTTCTGGAGGGACTTGCTCCTAGTCTTTTCCGGAGGAATTATTGCAGATTTTTCGGAGGAATTCTTGTAGAAATTTATGAAAGATTTTCTTAAGAATCTTTCGAATGTACTTGTGGAGTTATTGCTAGAGGATCATCTAAGATTTCCGGGGCCCTCCTTAGCCGTGCGGTAAGACGCGCGGCTACAAAGCAAGACCATGCTGAGGGTGGCTGGGTTCGATTCCCGGTGCCGGTCTAGGTAATTTTCGGATTGGAAATTGTCTCGACTTCCCTGGGCATAAAAGTATCATCGTTGTTAGCCTCATAATATACGAATGCAAAAATGGTAACCTGGCTTAGAAACCTCGCAGTTAATAACTGTGGAAGTGCTTAATGAACACTAAGCTGCGAGGCGGCTCTATCCCAGTGTGGGGATGTAATGCCAATAAGAAGAAGAAGAAGAAGAAGATTTCCGGAAAAATTCCTGAGGGAACTTTTACAGAAATTCCTAGAGGTTTTTCATTGAGGAATTCAAGGAGGAATTTCCAGAGGAATTCCTGGAGGATCTCCAAGAGGAATGCATGGGAGAACTTTTGGAAGAGATCCTGGAGAATTTTTTGAAGGAATTTCAGAAGGAACTTCTGAAGGAATTTCTGGAGGATCTTCCGTAGTAATTCCGGGATTAACATCCGAGGAATTTCCTGGACAATGTTTCGGAGGAATTATTGAGGGAACTTCTGGAGGATTTCCTGGCGCTTCCAAAAGAATTGCTGGAGGTACTTGCGAAACAATTCCTGGAGGAACTTCCGCAAGAATTTCTGGACTAACCTCTGGAGTAATTCCTAACTCCGGAGGAATTCGTGGCGTAATTTCCGGAGGAACTTCCGTAGGAATTCTTTAAGTAACTTCCGGAGGCTATTCTGGAGGTACAACCGAAAGACCTTCTGGAGAAACTTCCGGAGGATTTCCAGGAGGATCTTCCAGTGGAATTCCTGGCAGAACTTCCGTGGAATTTTTGAAGGAGCTTGCAGAAGAATTTCTGGAGAAACTTCCTGAAGAATTTCTGGAGGAACTTCCGGAGGACTTCTTTAAGGAAGTTATCGGAGAAATTCTATGGAGAATTCATGTAGTAACTTTCGGGTAAAACCTGGAGGCACAGACAAACAGACGTAACACTTCTCATTTCAACATCGTTCACGTGTTCAACGGTTGATTTGAAATACATCTGTGCTACGCGATTGTGCCAAGAGAGGAACTAGTGTTCAATCGCTTGGACATTTGATTAGTGTATATGCTGCTGAATGTTTTCTGTGTTGATGACGATGATGATGATGAGTGATATAGATGTATGCGTTAGGAGCAAACGTCAAATGGGAAATAATCATCGCCGATAATTTTTCGACCAGTTTGTATGAAGAGTTACGTCTGTTTGTCTGTGCTGGAGGAATTCCTTGGGGAACTGTCCGGAGAAGTCCTGGTGCTATTTCCGAATGAATTCATGGATGTACTTCCGAAACAATTCCTGGAGGAACTTTCAGAGGACTTCATGAAGAAGCATCCGGAGGAACTCCTGGAGCAACTTCCTTAGAAATTCTTCAAAAGAATTTCTGGAGAAACTTCTGAAATAATTCCGGGAGGAATTTCCGGCGGAATTCCTGGAAAAACTTCCTTGGAATTCCTGGAAATTTCCCGGAGTAATTCCTGGAGGAACTTCCTGAGGACTTCTTGGGATTCCTTCCGGAAATTCCTCCAGGAATTCCTCCGCAAGTTCCTCCAGGAATTCCTCCGGAAGTTCCTCCAGGAATCGGAATTCCTGGGAATTTTCCGGAATAATTCCTCCGGAAGTTCCTCCAGGAATTCCTCCGAAAGTTACTCCAGGAAGTTCATCCAGGAATTTCTCCGGAAGTTCCTCTAGGAATTCCTCCAGGAATTCCTCCGAAAGTTACTCCAGGAAGTTCCTCCAGGAATTGCTCCCGTAGTTCCTCCAGGAAATCCTCCGAAAGTTCCTCCAGGAATTCCTCGGAAAGTTCCTTCAGGAATTCCTCCGGAAGTTCCTCCAGAAATTCTCCCGGAAGTTCCTCCAGGAATTCCGCCGGAAGTTCCTCCAGAAATTCTGCCGAAAGTTCCTCCAGGAATTCCTCCGGAAGTTCCTCAGAAATTTTCTCCAGGAATTCCTCGGGAAGTTCCTTCCGACATTCCTCCGGAAGTTCCTCTCGACATTCCTCCGACAGTTCCTCCAGGAATTGATAGAACTTGCGTATTTCTTGAGAACGGCACAGCTGTTCCATCTCCTCCTCGCTTATTCCAGGTGGCGTTTCTTCTCCTGAAAAAGGCGGGTCTGCTTTCTCCGCTTTCGTCTATAACGTTCCACGTTCTGCCGGGTACCTTGCTGCAGGGCGACCGCTACCGCTGCTTCCTTCTCATTCAGAATCTGTCTACGCTCTTCATCAAACCAATCGTTCCGTCGAATTCGTCCCATTTATCTGACGTTGTTCTCTGCGTCGTTAAATGGCTGCTTTGACTGTATTCCAGCAGTCCTTAAGAGGGGCCCCATCGAGCTCGCCCTCTTCCGGCAACGCTGCCTCGAGATCAGCCGGTGGGCGCTGAATTTCCCAATAGTTGGTCTAAACTCCTCCTCATGGCCAACCTGAGCGTTCAAATCTCCTATGATGATTTTGACTTTGTGGCTTGGGCAGCTGTCGTACTCACGTTCCAGCTGCGCGTAGAATGCGTCCCTATCATCATCAGTGCTCCCGGAGTGTGGGCTATGGACGTTGATTATGCTGAAGTTGAAGAACCGGCCTTTGATCCTTAACCTGCACAGTATTTCATTGATCGGCCACCACATGATCACGCGCCTTTGCATATAGCCCATCACTATGATCACTATGTACTTACGAAAGGCGGAGGCCAGTCTCGGGCTGAAAGTCTCCCTAATAAAGACACACAAAAAAAATACTTACGAATGAATACCTGCATGAGCTTTCGGAAGAATTCCTGGAAGAACTTTCAGGGAAATTCCTGGCAGAACTTCCGTGGATTTCTTGAAGGATCTTCCGGAGGAATTTCTGCAGCATCCTCCGCATCCTCTGCAGCATCCTTCTGCAGCACTATTCCGCGGGACTAGTTGGCGAAACTTCCGAAAGAATCCTAAAAAAAAACTTTCGGAGGAATTTTCATAAAACACTTTAGAATGTTTTTTGCAGGAATTGCTTATGGGACTTCGAGGCTTTCTTGAAGGAAATTTCAGAGGACTTCCCGGAGGAATTTGCCAAGGAATTCCTAGAGGCACTTTCGCAGAAATTCTTGGAGGATATTTCGAAGGAATTCGTGAAGAAATTTGCGAAGGAATTTCTGGAGGAATTATCGAAGGAACATTCAGACGATTTCCTGATGGTACCCGCAAAACAATTTCTTCGAAGAAATTCTTGAGGGAGCTTCCGGAGGAATTATTTTCGGATCTTAAGATGGAATTTCTGGAAGAACTTCAGGAGGAATTCGAGGAGGAGCTTTCGGAGGAAATCCTGCAGAAACTTCCGGAGGAATTCCCGGAAGAACATCCGGAAGAATTTCTGGAGGAACTTCCGGGGGACTTCCTGGAGGAACTTCCGGAGGAATTTCTGCAGGAACTTCCGGAGGAATTTCTGCAGGAACTTCCGGAGGAATTCCTGGAGAAACTTCCGGAAGAATTCCTGGAGGAACTTCCGAAGGAATTCCTGGAGGAACTTCCGGAGGAATTCCTGGAGGAACTTCCGGAGGAATTCCTGGAGGAACTTCCGGAGGAATTCTTGGAGGAACTTCCGGAGGAATTCCTGGAGGAACTTCCGGGGGAATTCCTGAAGGAACTTCCGGAGGAACTCCTGAAGGAACTTCCGGAGGAACTCCTGAAGGAACTTCCGGAGGAATTCCTGAAGGAACTTCCGGAGGAACTCCTGAAGGAACTTCCGGAGGAACTCCTGAAGGAACTTCCGGAGGAATTCCTGAAGGAACTTCCGGAGGAATTCCTGGAGGAACTTCCGGAGGAACTCCTGAAGGAACTTCCGGAGGAACTCCTGAAGGAACTTCCGGAGGAATTCCTGAAGGAACTTCCGGAGGAATTCCTGAAGGAACTTCCGGAGGAATTCCTGAAGGAACTTCCGGAGGAATTCCTGAAGGAACTTCCGGAGGAATTCCTGAAGGAACTTCCGTAGGAATTACTGAAGGAACTTCCGTAGGAATTACTGAAGGAACTTCCGGAGGAATTCCTGAAGGAACTTCCGGAGGAATTCCTGAAGGAACTTCCGTAGGAATCACTGAAGGAACTTCCGGCGGAATTCCTGGAGGAACTTCCGGCGGAATTCCTGGAGGAACTTCCGGAGGAATTCCTGAAGGAACTTCCGGAGGAATTCCTGGAGGAACTTCCGGAGGAACTCCTGAAGGAACTTCCGGAGGAACTCCTGAAGGAACTTCCGGAGGAATTCCTGAAGGAACTTCCGGAGGAATTCCTGAAGGAACTTCCGGAGGAATTCCTGAAAGAACTTCCGGAGGAATTCCTGAAGGAACTTCCGGGGGAATTCCTGAAGGAACTTCCGGGGGAATTCCTGAAGGAACTTCCGGGGGAATTCCTGAAGGAACTTCCGTAGGAATTACTGAAGAAAATCCGGAGGAATTCCTAAAGGAACTTCCGGAGAAATTCCTGAAGGAACTTCCGTAGGAATCACTGAAGGAACTTCCGGAGGAATTCCTGGAGGAACTTCCGGAGGAATTCCTGGAGGAACTTCCGGAGGAATTCCTGAAGGAACTTCCGGAGGAATTCCTGAAGGAACTTCCGGAGGAATTCCTGGAGGAACTTCCGGAGGAACTCCTGAAGGAACTTCCGGAGGAACTCCTGAAGGAACTTCCGGAGGAACTCCTGAAGGAACTTCCGGAGGAATTCCTGAAGGAACTTCCGGAGGAATTCCTGAAGGAACTTCCGGAGGAATTCCTGAAGGAACTTCCGTAGGAATTACTGAAGGAACTTCCGTAGGAATTACTGAAGGAACTTCCGGAGGAATTCCTGAAGGAACTTCCGGAGGAATTCCTGGAGGAACTTCCGGAGGATCTTTCGGGGAAATTCCTGGCAGAACTTCCGTGGATTTCTTGAAGGATCTTCCGGAGGAATTTCTGCAGTATCCTCCTGCACTATTCCGCGGGACTAGTTGGCGAAACTTCCGAAAAAATCCTAAAAAAAAACTTTCGGAGGAATTTTCTTAAAACACTTTAGAATGTTTTTTGCAGGAATTGCTTATGGGACTTCGAGGCTTTCTTGAAGGAAATTTCAGAGGACTTCCCGGAGGAATTTGCCGAGGAATTCCTAGAGGCACTTTCGGAGAAATTCTTGGAGGATATTTCGAAGGAATTCGTGAAGAAATTTGCGGAGGAATTTCTGGAGGAATTATTGAAGGAACATTCAGAGGATTTCCTGATGGTACCCGCAAAACAATTTCTTCGAAGAAATTCTTGAGGGAACTTCCGGAGGAATTATTTGAGGATCTTACGATGGAATTTCTGGAAGAACTTCAGGAGGAATTCGAGGAGGAGCTTTTGGAGGAAATCCTGCAGAAACTTCCGAAGGAATTCCCGGAAGAACATCCGGAAGAACTCCTGGAGGAACTTCCGGAGGAATTTCTGCAGGAACTTCCGGAGGAATTTCTGGAGAAACTTCCGGAAGAATTCCTGGAGGAACTTCCGAAGGAAATCCTGGAGGAACTTCCGGAGGAATTCCTGGAGGAACTTCCGGGGGAATTCCTGGAGGAACTTCCGGAGGAACTTCCGGAGGAACTTCCGGAGGAATTCCTGGAGGAACTTCCGGAGGAATTCCTGGAGGAACTTCCGGAGGAATTCCTGGAGGAACTTCCGGAGGAATTCCTGGAGGAACTTCCGGAGGAACTTCCGGAGGAATTCCTGGAGGAACTTCCGGAGGAATTCCTGGAGGAACTTCCGGAGGAACTTCCGGAGGAATTCCTGGAGGAACTTCCGGAGGAACTTCCGGAGGAATTCCTGGAGGAACTTCCGGAGGAACTTCCGGAGGAATTCCTGGAGGAACTTCCGGAGGAACTTCCGGAGGAATTCCTGGAGGAACTTCCGGAGGAACTTCCGGAGGAATTCCTGGAGGAACTTCCGGAGGAATTCCTGGAGGAACTTCCGGAGGAATTCCTGGAGGAACTTCCGGAGGAATTCCTAGAGGAACTTCCGGAGGAATTCCTGGAGGAACTTCCGGAGGAATTCCTGGAGGAACTTCCGGAGGAATTCCTGGAGGAACTTCCGGAGGAATTCCTGGAGGAACTTCCGGAGGAATTCCTGGAGGAACTTCCGGAGGAATTCCTGGAGGAACTTCCGGAGGAATTCCTGGAGGAACTTCCGGAGGAATTCCTGGAGGAACTTCCGGAGGAATTCCTGGAGGAACTTCCGGAGGAATTCCTGGAGGAACTTCCGGAGGAATTCCTGGAGAAACTTCCGGAGGAATTCCTGGAGGAACTTCCGGAGGAATTCCTGGAGGAACTTCCGGAGGAATTCCTGGAGGAACTTCCGGAGGAATTCCTGGAGGAACTTTCGGAGGAACTTCCGGAGGAATTCCTGGAGGAACTTCCGGAGGAATTCCTGGAGGAACTTCCGGAGGAATTCCTGGAGGAACTTCCGGAGGAGTTCCTGAAGGAACTTCCGTAGGATTTCCTGGAGGAACTTCCGGAGGAATTCCTGGAGGAACTTCTTAATCCTAAACATCCGGATTGTCTGATTCCTGCAGCGGAACAACAAATGCATTTTTGGAACTAACAAATTCCTGCTGAAAACATTGAAATTGATGCGAGCGGATTCCCCCTCCGTCACGCAAATTAACCGAGTCTTTTGGAGTGCTTTTCCGGTCTTTCCATAAACAAATCCATCCAGATCGATCTGC
Source organism: Armigeres subalbatus (assembly GCF_024139115.2). NCBI lineage: Eukaryota > Metazoa > Arthropoda > Insecta > Diptera > Culicidae > Armigeres > Armigeres subalbatus. The sequence continues at coordinate 163,775,831 of NC_085139.1, forward strand.
CCCTGCACCGGAACACCGATCGCCTTCTGGAAGTCAACAAAATTCTGTCGAAAATGAGGAAAAAAAATCCCCCCGCGATTTGTAAACAAAGTGTTCCGCTCGGTGTTCCGGCCGGCGTTTCCCGTTATTTTCATAATCGCAACCATCCGGATTGCACCCGGAGACTGTGCGGGTGACCCTCCCCGTGCTTCCCACATTCCTAAACATCCGGATTGTCTGGTTCCTGCAGCGGAACAACAAATGCATTTTTGGAACTAACAAATTCCTGCTGTAAACATTGAAATTGATGCAAGCGGATTCCCCCTATGAGGTGAACCGGTCAAGGGCCGAAAACCTCATTAATAAAGACAAAAAAAAAAAAAAGATTCCCCCTCCGTCACGCAAATTAACCGAGTCTTTTGGAGTGCTTTTCCGGTCTTTCCATAAACAAATCCATCCAGATCGATCTGCCCCTGCTCCGGAACACCGATCGCCTTCTGGAAGTCAACAAAATTCTGTCGAAAATGAGGAAAAAAATCCCCCCGCGATTTGTAAACAAAGTGTTCCGCTCGGTGTTCCGGCCGGCGTTTCCCGTTATTTTCATAATCGCAACCATCCGGATTGCACCCGGAGACTGTGCGGGTGACCCTCCCCGTGCTTCCCACATTCCTAAACATCCGGATTGTCTGGTTCCTGCAGCGGAACAACAAATGCATTTTTAGAAGTAACAAATTCCTGCTGAAAACATTGAAATTGATGCGAGCGGATTCCCCCTCCGTCACGCAAATTAACCGAGTCTTTTGGAGTGCTTTTCCGGTCTTTCCATAAACAAATCCATCCAGATCGATCTGCCCCTGCACCGGAACACCGATCGCCTTCTGGAAGTCAACAAAATTCTGTCGAAAATGAGGAAAAAAATCCCCCCGCGATTTGTAAACAAAGTGTTCCGCTCGGTGTTCCGGCCGGCGTTTCCCTTTATTGTTATAATCGCAAACATCCGGATTGCACCCGGAGAATGTGCGGGTGACCCTCCCCGTGCTTCCCACATTCCTAAACATCCGGATTGTCTGGTTCCTGCAGCGGAACAACAAATGCATTTTTGGAACTAACAAATTCCTGCTGAAAACATTGAAATTGATGCGAGCGGATTCCCCCTCCGTCACGCAAATTAACCGAGCCTTTTGGAGTGCTTTTCCGGTCTTTCCATAAACAAATCCATCCAGATCGATCTGCCCCTGCACCGGAACACCGATCGCCTTCTGGAAGTCAACAAAATTCTGTCGAAAATGAGGAAAAAAATCCCCCCGCGATTTGTAAACAAAGTGTTCCGCTCGGTGTTCCGGCCGGCGTTTCCCTTTATTGTTATAATCGCAAACATCCGGATTGCACCCGGAGAATGTGCGGGTGACCCTCCCCGTGTTTCCCACATTCCTAAACATCCGGATTGTCTGGTTCCTGCAGCGGAACAACAAATGCATTTTTGGAACTAACAAATTCCTGCTGAAAACATTGAAATTGATGCAAGCGGATTTCCCTCCGTCACGCAAACTAACCGAGTCTTTCGGATTGCTTCTCCGGTCTTCCCATACACAAACCCACTCATATCGGTATGGCCCTGCACCGGCAAATCTATTGTATTTTGGGAATGAACGAATTTCAGTTGAAAACAATAAAATAAATCACCGGTCAAGCCATGCGCCACTTTTTCACCCCATGAATCATCTTAGTGCGATTTGGCAATTTCATGCACCACCCGATCAACTCTTAATCACCCTTTCCTTCATCTTGGTGCGGTTTGCTTCATTTGGCCACTTCATGCACCACCCGGTCAAGCCGTGCGCCACTTTGCCACCATCCACCATTAACCATCTTGGTGCGACTTGACTATTTCTTGCGTCACCCGGTCAAGCCTTGTGCCATTTTGTCACCCGGGCCAACCGTGCACCACTTTGCAACCCCATTCACCCTGTTGGTGAGGTATGCTCGATTTGACCGTTTTTTGCACCACCCGAGCAAACATGCACTACTTTTCCACGTTATCAACCATCTTGATACGTTATGCTAGTTTTGGCTGTATCATGCACGCCCCGGTCAAGCCGTACGCCACTTTGCCACCCCTTCCTGCAACTTGGTGCGGTTGCTCCATTTGGCAATTTTATGCATCTCCTGGTCAAACCGTTGACCACTTTACCCCCCATCTATCATCTTAGTGCGATTTGTCCGATATGGCCGTTTCATGCACCACTAGGTCAAACCGTGCGCCACTTTGCAGTCTCTTCCTCCATCTTGGTGCGGTTTGCTCCATTTGACCAATTTTTGCACCATCAGGTCAAAATGTGGATCACTTTGCCACCTAATCCACCATCTTGGTGCGGTTTGCTTCATTTGGCCAATCTATGCACCACCCGGTCAAATTGCCACCCCATCCATCATCATGGTGCGACTTACCCGATTTGGCCATTTCATGCACCACCTGGTCAAGCCGTGTGCCACTTTGCCACCCCTTCCTCCATCTTGGTGGGGTTTGCTCCATTTCGCCACTTTATGCACCACCCGGTCAAGCCGTGCGTCACTTTGCCATCCTTTTCGCTATCTTTGTGCGGTTTACTTCACCACCCGGTCAAACCGCGGACCACTTTGCCACCCCATCCATCATCATGGTGCGATTTGCATGATTCGGACATTTCATGCCCCACCTGGTCAAGCCGTGTGCCACTTTACCACCCCTTCCTCCATCTTGGTGGGGTATGTTCCATTTCGCCACTTCATGTACCACCCGGTCAAACCGCGGACCACTTGCCACTACATTCACAGTCTTGTTGTGGTATGCTTCGTCTGCCCATTTCATGCACCACCTGGTCAAACTGTGCACCACTTTGCCACTACATCAACTATCTTGGTGCGATATGCTCCACTTGGTCAAACTGTGCACCACTTTGCCACATCAACCAGCATCTTGGCGTGGTATGCTTCTTCTGGCCTTTTCATGCACCACCTGGTCAAACTGTGCACCTTTTTGCCACTCCATCCACCGTCTTGGTGTGGTATGCTTCGTCTGGCCATTTTATCCACCACCTGGTCAAACTATGCACAACTTTGCCCCCTCGTCCACCATCTTGGTATGGTGTGCGCCACCAAGTCATTTCAAGCACCACCTGGCCACTTTGCCACCCCATTCACCATCTCGGTGCACCTTGCTCTGTTTGGCCATTTCTTGCATCACCTTGTTATACCGTGGGCTACTTTGCCATACCATTCATCATCTTGGTGCGCCTTGCTGTTTGGCCATATCATGCACTTCCAGGTTAGACCGTGCGTCACTTTGCCACTCCATTCACCATTTTCGTGCTGCATGCGCCACCTTTCCATATCATGCATTACTTAGACCGTGCGCCAATTTGCCACACCAGTCACCATCATGGTGCGCCTTGCTCTATTTGGCCATATCATGTACCTCCTGGCGCACCACTAAGCTACCCTTTTCACCTTCTTCGTGCTGCATGTGCCACCTTTCCATTTCATGCACCACCTGGTTAGACCGTGGGCCATTTCGCCACCCCATTCACCATATTCGTGTTGCATGCGCCACCTTGCCATTTCATGCACCAACTAGTAAGACCGTGCACCACTTTGCCATCCAATTCACCATCTCAGTGCGCCTTGCTCTGTTTGGCTATATCATGCATCACCTGATCAAAACGTGCCATCTCATCCACCATCTCGATGCTGGATGCGCCACCGTGCAGAACCATGCACCACTTTGCCATCTCATCCACCATCTTGGTGCTGCATGCGCCACCGTGCAGAATCATGCACCATCTGGTCAAACCGTGCACCCCTTTGCCATCCCATCCACCATCTTGGTGCTACATGCGCCACCGTGCAGAACCATGCACCATCTGGTCAAACCGTGCACCACTTTGCCATCTCATCCACCATATTCGTGCAGCATGCGCCACTCTGCAGAACCATGCACCATCTGGTCAAACCGTGCACCACTTTGCCATCCCATCCACCATATTCGTGCAGCATGCGCCACTCTGCAGAACCATGCACCATCTGGTCAAACCATGCACCACTTTGCCATCCCATCCACCATCTCGGTGCTGCATGCGCCACTGTGCAGAACCATGAACCACTTTGCCATCCCATCCACCATCTCGGTGCTGCATGCGCCACCCTGCAGAACCATGCACCTTCTGGTCCAACCGTGCACCACTTTGCCTTCTCATCCACCATCTTGGTGCTGCATGCGCCATCGTGCAGAACCATGCACCATCTGGTCAAACCGTGCACCACTTTGCCATCCCATCCACCATCTCGGTGCTGGATGCGCCACCGTGCAGAACCATGCACCACTTTGCCATCCCATCCACCATCTCGGTACTGCATGCGCCACCGTGCAGAACCATGCACCATCTGGTCAAACCGTGCACCACTTTGCCATCCCGTCCACCATCTTGGTGCTACATGCGCCACCGTGCAGAACCATGCACCATCTGGTCAAACCGTGCACCACTTTGCCATCCCGTCCGCCATCTTGGTGCTGCATGCGCCACCGTGCAGAACCATGCACCATCTGGTCCAACCATGCACAACTTTGCCATACCATCCACCATCTCGGTGCTGGATGCGCCACTGTGCAGAACCATGCACCATCTGGTCCAACCGTGCACCACTTTGCCATCCCATCCACCATCTCGGTGCTGCATGCGCCACCGTGCAGAACCATGCACCATCTGGTCAAACAGTGCACCACTTTGCCATCCCATCCACCATCTCGGTGCTGCATGCGCCACCGTGCAGAACCATGCACCATCTGGTCCAACCGTGCACCACTTTGCCATCCCGTCCACCATCTTGGTGCTGCATGCGCCACCCTGCAGAACCATGCACCATCTGGTCAAACCGTGCACCACTTTGCCATCCCATCTACCATCTCGATGCTGCATGCGCCACCGTGCAGAACCATGCACCATCTGGTCCAACCGTGCACCACTTTGCCATCCCGTCCACCATCTTGGTGCTGCATGCGCCACCCTGCAGAACCATGCACCACTTTGCCATCCTATCCACCATCTCGGTGCTGCATGCGCCACCGTGCAGAACCATGCACCATCTGGTCCAACCGTGCACCACTTTGCCATTCCATCCACCATCTCGGTGCTGCATGCGCCACCGTGCAGAACCATGCACCACTTTGCCATCCCATTCACCATCTTGGTGCAGCATGCGCCACCGTGCAGAACCATGCACCATCTGGTCAAACCGTGCACCACTTTGCCATCCCATCCACCATCTCGGTGCTGCATGCGCCACCGTGCAGAACCATGCACCATCTGGTCCAACCGTGCACCACTTTACCATCCCGTCCACCATCTTGGTGCTGCATGCGCCACCCTGCAGAACCATGCACCATCTGGTCCAACCGTGCACCACTTTGCCATCCCATCCACCATCTCGGTGCTGCATGCGCCACCGTGCAGAACCATGCACCATCTGGTCCAACCGTGCACCACTTTGCCATCCCGTCCACCATCTTGGTGCTGCATGCGCCACCCTGCAGAACCATGCACCACTTTGCCATCCTATCCACCATCTCGGTGCTGCATGCGCCACCGTGCAGAACCATGCACCATCTGGTCCAACCGTGCACCACTTTGCCATCCCGTCCACCATCTTGGTGCTGCATGCGCCACCCTGCAGAACCATGCACCACTTTGCCATCCTATCCACCATCTCGGTGCTGCATGCGCCACCGTGCAGAACCATGCACTATCTGGTCAAACTTTGCACCACTTTGCCATCCCATCCACCATCTCGGTGCTGCATGCGCCACCGTGCAGAACCATGCACCATCTGGTCCAACCGTGCACCACTTTGCCATCCCATTCACCATCTCGGTGCTGGATGCGCCACCGTGCAGAACCATGCACCATCTGGTCAAACCGTGCACCACTTTGCCATCCCATCCACCATCTCGGTGCTGGATGCGCCACCATGCAGAACCATGCACCACTTTGCCATCCCATCCACCATCTTGGTGCTACATGCGCCACCGTGCAGAACCATGCACCATCTGGTCAAACCGTGCACCACTTTGCCATCCCATCCACCATCTTGGTGCTACATGCGCCACCGTGCAGAACCATGCACCATCTGGTCAAACCGTGCACCACTTTGCCATCCCATCCACCATCTTGGTGCTACATGCGCCACCGTGCAGAACCATGCACCACTTTGCCATCCCATCCACCATCTTGGTGCTACATGCGCCACCGTGCAGAACCATGCACCATCTGGTCAAACCGTGCACCACTTTGCCATCCCATCCACCATCTTGGTGCTACATGCGCCACCGTGCAGAACCATGCACCATCTGGTCAAACCGTGCACCACTTTGCCATCCCATCCACCATCTTGGTGCTACATGCGCCACCGTGCAGAACCATGCACCACTTTGCCATCCCATCCACCATCTTGGTGCTACATGCGCCACCGTGCAGAACCATGCACCATCTGGTCAAACCGTGCACCACTTTGCCATCCCATCCACCATCTTGGTGCTACATGCGCCACCGTGCAGAACCATGCACCATCTGGTCAAACCGTGCACCACTTTGCCATCCCATCCACCATCTCGGTGCTGCATGCGCCACCGTGCAGAACCATGCACCATCTGGTCCAACCGTGCACCACTTTGCCATCCCATCCACCATCTTGGTGCTGCATGCGTCACCGTGCAGAACCATGCACCATCTGGTCCAACCGTGCACCACTTTGCCATCCCGTCCACCATCTTGGTGCTGCATGCGCCACCCTGCAGAACCATGCACCACTTTGTCATCCCATCCACCATCTTGGTGCTACATGCGCCACCGTGCAGAACCATGCACCATCTGGGCCAACCGTGCACCACTTTGCCATCCCATCCACCATCTCGGTGCTGCATGCGCCACCGTGCAGAACCATGCACCACTTTGCCATCCCATCCACCATCTTGGTGCTACATGCGCCACCGTGCAGAACCATGCACCATCTGGTCCAACCGTGCACAACTTTGCCATACCATCCACCATCTCGGTGCTGGATGCGCCACCGTGCAGAACCATGCACCACTTTGCCATCCCATCCACCATCTTGGTGCAGCATGCGCCACCCTGCAGAACCATGCACCATCTGGTCAAACCGTGCACCACTTTGCCATCCCATCCACCATCTCGGTGCTGCATGCGCCACCGTGCAGAACCATGCACCATCTGGTCCAACCGTGCACCACTTTGCCATCCCATCCACCATCTTGGTGCTGCATGCGCCACCGTGCAGAACCATGCACCATCTGGTCCAACCGTGCACCACTTTGCCATCCCGTCCACCATCTTGGTGTTGCATGCGCCACCCTGCAGAACCATGCACCATCTAGTCAAACCGTGCACCACTTTGCCATCCCATCCACCATCTCGGTGCTGCATGCGCCACCGTGCAGAACCATGCACCATCTGGTCCAACCGTGCACAACTTTGCCATACCATCCACCATCTCGGTGCTGGATGCGCCACCGTGCAGAACCATGCACCACTTTGCCATCCCATCCACCATCTTGGTGCAGCATGCGCCACCCTGCAGAACCATGCACCATCTGGTCAAACCGTGCACCACTTTGCCATCCCATCCACCATCTCGGTGCTGCATGCGCCACCGTGCAGAACCATGCACCATCTGGTCCAACCGTGCACCACTTTGCCATCCCATCCACCATCTTGGTGCTGCATGCGCCACCGTGCAGAACCATGCACCATCTGGTCCAACCGTGCACCACTTTGCCATCCCGTCCACCATCTTGGTGTTGCATGCGCCACCCTGCAGAACCATGCACCATCTAGTCAAACCGTGCACCACTTTGCCATCCCATCCACCATCTCGGTGCTGCATGCGCCACCGTGCAGAACCATGCACCATCTGGTCCAACCGTGCACAACTTTGCCATACCATCCACCATCTCGGTGCTGGATGCGCCACCGTGCAGAATTATGCACCACTTTGCCATCCCATCTACCATCTCGATGCTGCATGCGCCACCGTGCAGAACCATGCACCATCTGGTCCAACCGTGCACCACTTTGCCATCCCATCCACCATCTCGGTGCTGGATGCGCCACCGTGCAGAATTATGCACCACTTTGCCATCCCGTCCACCATCTTGGTGTTGCATGCGCCACCCTGCAGAACCATGCACCATCTAGTCAAACCGTGCACCACTTTGCCATCCCATCCACCATCTCGGTGCTGCATGCGCCACCGTGCAGAACCATGCACCATCTGGTCCAACCGTGCACAACTTTGCCATACCATCCACCATCTCGGTGCTGGATGCGCCACCGTGCAGAATTATGCACCACTTTGCCATCCCATCCACCATCTTGGTGCAGCATGCGCCACCCTGCAGAACCATGCACCATCTGGTCAAACCGTGCACCACTTTGCCATCCCATCCACCATCTCGGTGCTGCATGCGCCACCGTGCAGAACCATGCACCATCTGGTCCAACCGTGCACCACTTTGCCATCCCGTCCACCATCTTGGTGCTGCATGCGCCACCCTGCAGAACCATGCACCACTTTGTCATCCCATCCACCATCTTGGTGCTACATGCGCCACCGTGCAGAACCATGCACCATCTGGTCAAACCGTGCACAACTTTGCCATACCATCCACCATCTCGGTGCTGGATGCGCCACCGTGCAGAACCATGCACCACTTTGCCATCCCATCCACCATCTTGGTGCAGCATGCGCCACCCTGCAGAACCATGCACCATCTGGTCCAACCGTGCACCACTTTGCCATCCCATCCACCATCTCGGTGCTGCATGCGCCACCGTGCAGAACCATGCACCATCTGGTCCAACCTATCACCACTTTGCCATCCCGTCCACCATCTTGGTGCTGCATGCGCCACCCTGCAGAACCATGCACCACTTTGCCATCCCATCCACCATCTCGGTGCTGGATGCGCCACCGTGCAGAATTATGCACCACTTTGCCATCCCGTCCACCATCTTCTTGCTGCATGCGCCACCCTGCAGAACCATGCACCACTTTGCCATCCCATCCACCATCCTGGAGCTACATGCGCCACCGTGCAGAACCATGCACCATCTGGTCAAACCGTGCACAACTTTGCCATACCATCCACCATCTCGGTGCTGGATGCGCCACCGTGCAGAACCATGCACCACTTTGCCATCCCATCCACCATCTCGGTGCTGCATGCGCCACCGTGCAGAACCATGCACCATCTGGTCAAACCTTACACCACTTTGCCATCCCGTCCACCATCTTGGTGCTGCATGCGCCACCCTGCAGAACCATGCACCATCTGGTCAAACCGTGCACCACTTTGCCATCCCATCTACCATCTCGATGCTGCATGCGCCACCGTGCAGAACCATGCACCATCTGGTCCAACCGTGCACCACTTTGCCATCCCATCCACCATCTCGGTGCTGCATGCGCCACCGTGCAGAACCATGCACCATCTGGTCCAACCGTGCACCACTTTGCCATCCCGTCCACCATCTTGGTGCTGCATGCGCCACCCTGCAGAACCATGCACCACTTTGCCATCCCATCCACCATCTCGGTGCTACATGCGCCACCGTGCAGAACCATGCACCATCTGGTCAAACCGTGCACAACTTTGCCATACCATCCACCATCTCGGTGCTGGATGCGCCACCGTGCAGAACCATGCACCACTTTGCCATCCCATTCACCATCTTGGTGCAGCATGCGCCACCGTGCAGAACCATGCACCATCTGGTCAAACCGTGCACCACTTTGCCATCCCATCCACCATCTCGGTGCTGCATGCGCCACCGTGCAGAACCATGCACCATCTGGGCCAACCGTGCACCACTTTGCCATCCCGTCCACCATCTTGGTGCTGCATGCGCCACCCTGCAGAACCATGCACCATCTGGTCAAACCGTGCACCACTTTGCCATCCCATCTACCATCTCGATGCTGCATGCGCCACCGTGCAGAACCATGCACCATCTGGTCCAACCGTGCACCACTTTGCCATCCCGTCCACCATCTTGGTGCTGCATGCGCCACCCTGCAGAACCATGCACCACTTTGCCATCCTATCCACCATCTCGGTGCTGCATGCGCCACCGTGCAGAACCATGCACCATCTGGTCCAACCGTGCACCACTTTGCCATCCCATCCACCATCTCGGTGCTGCATGCGCCACCGTGCAGAACCATGCACCACTTTGCCATCCCATTCACCATCTTGGTGCTGCATGCGCCACCGTGCAGAACCATGCACCATCTGGTCAAACCGTGCACCACTTTGCCATCCCATCCACCATCTCGGTGCTGCATGCGCCACCGTGCAGAACCATGCACCATCTGGTCCAACCGTGCACCACTTTGCCATCCCGTCCACCATCTTGGTGCTGCATGCGCCACCCTGCAGAACCGTGCACCATCTGGTCCAACCGTGCACCACTTTGCCATCCCATCCACCATCTCGGTGCTGCATGCGCCACCGTGCAGAACCATGCACCATCTGGTCCAACCGTGCACCACTTTGCCATCCCGTCCACCATCTTGGTGCTGCATGCGCCACCCTGCAGAACCATGCACCACTTTGCCATCCTATCCACCATCTCGGTGCTGCATGCGCCACCGTGCAGAACCATGCACCATCTGGTCCAACCGTGCACCACTTTGCCATCCCGTCCACCATCTTGGTGCTGCATGCGCCACCCTGCAGAACCATGCACCACTTTGCCATCCTATCCACCATCTCGGTGCTGCATGCGCCACCGTGCAGAACCATGCACTATCTGGTCAAACTTTGCACCACTTTGCCATCCCATCCACCATCTCGGTGCTGCATGCGCCACCGTGCAGAACCATGCACCATCTGGTCCAACCGTGCACCACTTTGCCATCCCATTCACCATCTCGGTGCTGGATGCGCCACCGTGCAGAACCATGCACCATCTGGTCAAACCGTGCACCACTTTGCCATCCCATCCACCATCTCGGTGCTGGATGCGCCACCATGCAGAACCATGCACCACTTTGCCATCCCATCCACCATCTCGGTGCTGCATGCGCCACCCTGCAGAATCATGCACCATCTGGTCAAACCGTGCACCACTTTGCCATCCCATCCAACATCTCGGTGCTGCATGCGCCACCGTGCAGAACCATGCACCATCTGGTCCAACCGTGCACCACTTTGCCATCCCATCCACCATCTCGGTGCTGGATGCGCCACCATGCAGAACCATGCACCACTTTACCATCCCATCCACCATCTCGGTGCTGCATGCGCCACCCTGCAGAATCATGCACCATCTGGTCCAACCGTGCACCACTTTGCCATCCCATCCACCATCTCGGTGCTGGATGCGCCACCATGCAGAACCATGCACCACTTTACCATCCCATCCACCATCTTGGTGCTGCATGCGCCACCCTGCAGAACCATGCACCATCTGGTCCAACCGTGCACCACTTTGTCATCTCATCCACCATCTTGATGCTGCATGTTTCATCTTACCATTTCATGCACCTTGTTGCTACGTTCGCACGTGGGTAAACTTTGAACTCATTTCTATCACACGACTTAATATCCAACATGTAATTTCCTGTGATGAAGACACAATCCCTGTGTCGGAACGTGGCACAATATACATTTTGCGTAACTCATCCAAGGCTGCGTAGCCTTTCTTTAAATTTAATATTTTTTTTACACATATCTTAAACTATTTTATTATTCCCGATACACTCCTTGGGTAATTTTTTTAAAATTATTTTTTTTATAGAAGGGGGGGCAAGTGCCCCCCCTTGCCCCCCCCTGTGCACGCCAGTGCCATTGGATCAATGTATTCAGTTAGAAGCAGAGAAGAGTGGTTTGAAGATCAAAAGAGATTCAAACCTCTTCGAAGGTGACCTAAAAGGACATCTTAGTATTCTAAACAAAATAAATGTCAACTCACTTATCATAAACAATGATGACTGGATGAGGAGAAGATACAACTTTTGACGTTGTTTTGATGTAAATAATCTTGAGCGAAATACGGTGGACCAAATCTTCGCTCAGGATCAATTCTAATTTACACCGAAGGCTCAAAGCTGAACAATCATGTTGGAGCAGGCGTTACTGGCCCAGGGATAAATATTTCGATTCCCATGGGCAAATGGACAACTTTTTTCCAAGCTGAAGTTCATGCTATTCTTGAATGCTCTAAATTAAGCTTACACAGCAATTATAGGCATTCAAATATTTGCATAATGTCTGACAGTCAAGCAGCATTGAATGCTTTGAAATCAACAATATCTAGATTTAAACTCGTTTGGGAATGTGTTCAGTCACTCCAAACCTTGGGTAGTCGTAACAAAGTGAACCTGTATTGGGTTCATGGTCATTGTGGCATTGAAGGCAATGAACAAGCTGATATGCTGGCCAGACTTGGTTCATCTCGACAATTCATAGGTCCCGAACCATTTTGTGGTATATCTGCGTGTTCTCTTCGAATGGAACTCAAATCTTGTGAACATTCTAAAATAGAGGACATTTGAAAAAACACATTGATTGCGAGGCAGTCTAAACGTTTCATCACACCAAACGTATTTATCACTCGCAAAATTTTAGATCTTTCAAAAAAAAGATCTTAATACATACACAGGCCTTATAAGAGGCCATTGCCCGAGCCGATATCACTTGAAGCTGTTAGGAAAACTTCAAGATGATGTATGTCGTTTCTGCGGCATACATACAGAGATTACAGTTCATCACCAAGGGGCTGATAGAACCCTCAGAAGTTTGGAGAACAAGTCCCAATATGGTAGTACGATTCATCAGATAACCATAATACCGCATTGGGATAACGCTGGTAGTCAAGGTAATGCAATTGCTCTAAATAGTAATGATGCGTCAACTTGACAAAGCTAGATCAAATGGGGCATATATCACAATAGATCTAACAAATGGTCGCAGTGATTAAATACCCAGCAAGGGAAAAAAAACTTTGAACGATTCTCTACAAAGGTCCGAAAAAACTAACCAACAAAGAATCTGATTGAAAAAAAAACTCAGGCGGAAGCATGCCATCGGGGGGCAGGAACGGTTTTAAGGCCTTCGAATTGACAAACAACTTGGACAATGTCCACGATGTGAAGAAAGATAACGAAGATAACATTTAGTTTGACAGATGCCGTAAGGTTCATTATAGGAGGCATCTAAGGATGTTAAACTTTAGAGCGACTTTAATCAATTGATTTTAGTGGCGAAGTGAGGTATCCTCGGAGTAGATTCATGGTAGTTGATCAGTAAGCTTAGTAAGCGGATATTGTTCGATCGGAACCATCGGAACCATGCGTACAAACTAATTTAGAGCTGAGTAATCTCCCAGGTTTGAAGGGACTGTATCGTTCGTAGATTAATCATCATAAGCGTTATATCATCGGATGTGCCATTCACCGTAGGATTCCCTTCTAGCCTCAAGCCTGCAAGTTCGGTCAGACAGTCCGTTGTAACTGAGCAGGACCACGAACTTTCAATAGATACAAGAACAGCCAGCAATTTTGGGGGGCGGGTAATAGGACAGGAATGTGAGGAACTCAAAAAAAACTAGCCAACAAGAAATTATTGAAATACTAGTTGATAGCATAAACGACGAGAGCCCTAATGGGTTGAATGATATGCCTGCAACAGTGGGAGTCAATAAGGTACAAAACTGGACGCAACAGGTGCTCGGGAATAAAAGAACCTCTCTATCGCTCAACCGATGAGAAGGACAGAGTTGACAACAACTAGCGTACCTATGAGCGATAAGAAGTCCTTAAAATATCATCTATACGATAATTAAAAGGGTAATCAAACACCATGTGTTTGGAACTTAACGGATTACTTATTTTGCCAACGCTTATATTAAAAATGTTCAATATATCTTAGATTTAAATTGACCAGCGATTCTTATCACGACTAGAAGAGTGCATCCTCGACAAATCTGTGAAATTCACGAAAAACGCATAAATCGCGAGATCCGCGACTATTGTGGCAGCCCTGCAGTTCGTTACTACGCTTACCAAAAACATTTTCGATTTGGGTGTTTAATTTAAAATCATTCAAACATAGATGTCTTTCGCCATACTGATTTTTAAAAGTAACCTTACAGTGGGCCGCTGTAAGCACGCAGCAGATAATTCATTTTCCCGGGAATTTAAAAATATTTTTCCAAGGAAACTCAGAAGACAATCCCTTCAAAATTCCGAAATATTTGCACGCAAGTTCAAATAAATTTTCCCGAAAAATGTTGAAGCCTTTCTTATACTGATTCAGAGAAAAAATCTTCTGAAAATTCAAAGCAGAGTAGCAAAGTAGAAATTCAAAGTGTTTCCTTGAAATTTACACCCAGTTCTTACATTCAATTCCATCAATTATTTTCGATATCTTTGCAGATACGTATTTCGACCACAACTGAGTGGTCGTCTTCAGTGTCTCGTACTTGACTCGACGTACTTGACTCGAGTCAAGTACAAGACACTGAAGACGACCACACAGTTGTGGTCGAAATACGTATCTGCAAAGATATCGAAAATAATTGGTGGAATTAAATGGAGAGTACTTAATTCGTCTTAGACGGTTGAATACATTCCACTAAAAGAGCTTAATATATTTTTCTGACCCAGTTCTTTTTTACACGGGTGGGTTTTAGTGGATTATGACCTTTAAATTCAGGTGGTATTTAAAAAGCTGTGAAAAATCAGGTTAACCGGAATTTAAAGAATACACACCGTGTAAAAAAAAATATTGGGTGTACCTTTACCTTGAAGTATTTTTCCTTGGAAATTTAAATAAAATCTAATGAAAGCTTAGAACTAAATGCCTTCAGAATCTAATTTGCATAATTCATATTCCCGAACAGTGCCGCCCATCCTGAGCAAACATTCTACGGAGGAGACGTTAAGGGCGAGAGCGTGATGGAAACGGTGGAAGACATCGGTACAGCTGTGCAGCATATCTATCTCGTAAGTATATATACAGCTTTCTCTTCTTGGAACCTAATTCACAATACTGTCAACAATCCTAATCACAGATCTACAACGATGGACCATGGCGTGCTCCTCAAGTGCAAGTGAACATCCAATGGCCCCACCAAGTGGCTAACGATAAGCCACAGGGAAAATGGCTGCTCTACTTGACTGACAGGCCATTTATCGAAGGTACGTGAACCATTTTTGTGACCAAGGAGAACGGTTTCTAATATCATACCATGCTTCATTGCAGCTACCAACGGAGGTGACTGTGTCGTCGAGCCTAATGCGGCCATCAATCCACTCGGATTGAAGAAGTCCTCTGTGCTGAGCGATCTGATGCAGATGGAGCGTTACACGCAACGTTCGTACAATAAATCACTCACATTCGCTTCCGATAAGTCCGAGCGAGTGTCGTTTGCCAAGCAAACAGCATTCGCATCATCATCCGATACGAGCACACTGAATCGAGTTCGACGAGATCGATCGATGATCATCCGGGCCGAACGATTAACCGATAAGGACGGCAAACAGACCGATATTGTGCACATGGACTGCAAGCGAAACACTGCCAAATGTATTTCGATAGTTTGCAACTTTTACAACGTACAACCAAAGGCTCAGGTACTTATCAACGTGACTGCAAGGCTGTGGAATTCGACGCTGGTGTCCGATTATCCTCGGGTAGATCTAGTTAAAATCGCATCCACTGCTAGGATAAAAGTTTTCGAGGTGCAGCAAGACCATTCGGTTGATTCTGTTACGGTTAGTATAAATAGTACATAGATGATTGTCGTCACTTGAACATCTTGGTGTATTGCAGCTCGAGACGTTGGCCTACCCGGAACTGCTTGACCAAGCAGGGGACGGATCCATCCCACTCTGGGTGTACATAATAGCTATTGTAGGCGGACTGTTGGCATTTGCCGTCCTGACCTACTGCCTGTGGAGGTGTGGCTTCTTCAAACGGCGAAGACCCGATCCAACGTTAAGCGGGAACTTGGAGAAAAACAGCGAAAATAAACCGTTTCTTTAGTTCCGTAAAACGTAGTTAGCATTTTTGGATTGAACGATTACTTAAAACGTGATAGAAACCATCCATTAGATATAGAAGCGTTTGGTGCTGTTACAGCATCAACATCAGTTGTAATCAAACGGGGATCTCCAATGGGAGAATTTATTGAATTTTAGAAATCGCTTCATTCGAACAATATTACACATGGTTTATTTAATACAACTGAATCACTACATCAGAATTTGCTGTTTTTTGACAGCTCTGTTTCAAAAATCATTCACAACAATCTAATTTCATCCATGTTCATGTTCAACTACTTTTTACGATGATAATAATTGACTATCGCAGATAACGATGTGAAGACTGAAAACTCAACCTCGAATATGACCAACGAAAGCAAACTAATGATTCGACAAGGGCAATTGTAAAATTTCACAATTGAAATTTATGGATTGACCTTTGTGCTGTGATTCTCTGCAGTATACCGCCCCGCTTAATACCACAAAATTATCTACCGGGGTTTGGTGATAATTTGGTGCAGCATAGTGAGTTTCAAATAAGCTCATTTTTCATCGTCAGCACAATTTCTGATAACTTTTCGAGATTAAAATATTTAGCTTTTCGTGTGCGATTATAAAATCAATTACGTACAACAGACCGATCGAATCATTTGTGTTCAATAAAGATAAGTTTTCAGGAGTCGTTAAAAGATGCACGCTTTACTATTGACGGTCCTCAGAACCGCGAAGTTAAACCGCCACCAACGGAAGGGGTATCAAACAAACTTTCATTGTATATAATACATAAGTTCCTTTAAGAAAACTGTACTGTGCGGCATAAAAGACTTGCTCTAGCCAAACATAACAGTAAAATTTATTAACGACGCTTAACAAATCTAAATAGGTCAAATTTAACAATCAAAAATTTATAAATAACATTTACTGGAACACATACTTACTTGCCTTTGAAAGTGCCATTCTTTATAGTGGATTCTTATAAGAAAATTAGTTTGAGCTTTTAGTGGAATGACTTTACTTGTCATAAGACATGATCGTACTATCCCATTTAATTCCATAATCCACTTTATTGTAACTTCAACAGATACGTATTGCGTGCGACCTCAACAGTAAGGACGTCTTCAGTGTCTCGTTTCCCTTATTGTTGAGGTTGAAATACGTATCTGTTAAAGTTACAAAAGAAGGGGTGGAATTAAATGGGATAGTACGAACTCGTCTTATGACAAGTTAGTTGATTCCTAATTAAATGAGATAAAAGTGGCAATAGACATAATACCGATTTCTCCGTATTCTCTTAGGGCCGATGCGTACATAGTATTTCCAGCGCCACGTTGACGTTATGAGGGTATCGGTCATAATTCCACCCAATTTGTAAAAAAAATCGATTTTATCATGCTCATCTGTTGTATATTCATCGTCATTCCATGATAGATTCAGATAGTTTATAAACTTCATTAATGGTATTACGGAAAACAAAAAAAAGGCAAATCTGGTAATGTACTTGCGATGCGAATCGAAATTTACACCCAGGTTTTTACTTGGTTTGGTTTAATAGCCTATTAAGATTACGCCATTTATAATATTAATTATCGAGTTAAATATTAGGAAGAAAATTGAATGTATGGGGATTGGCATCAAGTTACACTTTATCATTATATTTATTATAATAAATGGCGTAATCTGAATAGGCTATAAGTCGATTGAGACCTTTAGCATCAATGAAACAATGAGTTGACCTCACGAAAAAATTCACAAAAAAATTCAGAAAATCCGGGTGATGTGAAAATTTAAATTATTCCAACCGTGTAAAAAAAAACCTGGGTGTAATTGTTTCAAAAATCTTCCAAGAAACTAGTTTAATATGTGAGTAAAACAAGTCATAACAAAACTTCATTGTATTTACCATTCTTTTTTCGGCCAAAAGATAAGAAGTGCGATTGGAACATACGCGATGATAGAAAATAAGGTGTACCAATTTTGGCAATTCTAGACCAATATTTGAAAAAGGCGTAACAGTCAAAATGTATTTATTCCGGTTTCTCGTCTGCATTCACAGCTATATACATAGACAAAGAACAGGAAAGAATACATTTTGGCTGTTACTGCCTTTTCAAATGTTGGTCTAGATTTCTTCTTTTAATTAACAGTTCAGGCTCGATAGTTAATGTGTTTATTTCGTTAGTTAGTGTTTATTTCGACCAGTATGAAGGCAAGGTGAATTTAACTAGTTTATGTTATTCTAGAGCGTAAATCAATATTGTTTAGATCTAGCGATTATCGTGACGTTTCTATCCATTATTACATTATCCATTAAGACATTGTAAAATTTCGAGAAGTAAAAGTATATTTACAAGAACAAGTACTAATGGACCCAGCTGTGATACACTACATAGGTAACTCTCGCTGGTTGGATATTCTTGAGATAAAATTGGATGGAGATACTTAAAACGGAATTCAGCATCACTAGATGGCTGTTAATTGGTCCAACCAAAAAACAGAATTCGTTAGTCGGTGCGAGACTGTAACCTAATTAGCGAATCACAACTGAATAATAAAACTTCTACAACAAGTTGTTTCATTTTCTATAATATCACTAGACTTATTATGTATTAGCAATTTTCATAAATGATGTGGTAAAATTTGGATTTCTCTCTATTACTAATTCAGAAGTAGAGATGATGATGATGGTCCCGCCACATACCCCTACAAGTGGCCCTTTATGGACAAGAGATTATCGAGTTTTGTACTACACTGGATTTTGTTTTTACGCGATTTATATTTTCTCAATTTTCTGCTCATCCTAAATGTTTAACGCATATTAATTATCATGTGATTTTTCTTCGATTTATTCTGGATTTTTTTAAACATGTTGCGAAGAGTTTGGTGGTAAATTGAAGTCATACGATCAAAAATAAGAGCGAAAAAAAATCGTGTAAAAACAAAATCCTGTGTATTCCATTTAATTCCACCACGTTGTAATCTTTACAAATGCTTTATTGAACCCGTTTTTCAATTGTAAGGCCGTCGACAAAATCGGGTCAAGTACGAGATACTGAAGGCGGCTTTACAGTTTAGATTGAAATACGTATCTATAAAGGTTACAACGTGGTGGAATTAAATGGAATAGTACAAAACTCGTCTTATCATAGGTAAAAACATTTCACTGAAAGAGCTTTATTTTCTTAAGGGCAACCCTCACGGAATCCAGAACTAAATATACTCGCTCTTTCAAGGGCACAACTGTCATTTTTATTATTTCAGCTTTGCTGCGTAATAAAAGTGCGTGGCTTACGTTTTGAATCGGGTGCCCTTGAAAACGCGAGTGCTTTTAGTTTTCAATTCCGTGAGGATTGTCCTTACCTACCTGGGGTGGCATTGCGCACCTCGACTCGAAACGAGCAAACTGTCATACGAAAGAGCTGTCGAAAGGAGATGCGCAGTGAGGCCCCTGGTTGGCTACAGCGTCGATACACTTTCGTCTTCTTCTTCATTGGCATTACATCCCACACTGGGACATCGCCACCTCGCAGCTTAGTGTTCATTAAGCACTTCCACAGTTTTTAACTGCGAGGTTTCTAAGCCAAGGTACCATTTCTGCATTCGTATATCATGAAGCTAACACGATGATATTTCTATGCCCAGGGAAGTCTAGACAATTTCCGATACACCTATGCCTGGCGTATTGTAGAGCTCCATAATCGTCTCGTCGGTCTTGGGCGATGTTCCTCCAGTTTCCCTGAACGCTTAGGGTCCCCATGTCCGATTCCACCGCGTGCAGCCAACGTGTTCGTGGCCTTCCACGAAGTCGCCGACCTCTATCCGGTTCATTGTTGAATATTGTTTTCGATATTCTTTCTTCCGACATTCGCACTAAGTGACCAGCCCACTGAAGTCGGCCAAGACGGCCAAGTGTAAATCCGTGAAATCCGTGGAGTCGAGGTCTACCCAGACTGAGGCCCAAGAATTCGCGGACTCAGGCAAGGACGAATCGACCGAGGGCGTGCCAGCAAAGACGGTGGTGCCAAAGTCTACCCAGACTGAGGCTCAACTAATCGCGGGCACGTCGGGGGTTACTGCTCCAACGGAGCAGACACCAAAACGGTGGAGACAGTCTCCAGGCGATGAGCTCCCTAGGGGTCGCTCCAAAACGCGGAGGGTTACTACCCCGAACAAGGATAGTGGGCTGGGAAGATGAACCCCGGCCAGGTACCTCCAACACCGGGGGAGGAAGGACCTGGAAAGGTCCGTCCACCCAGGAAAGACGGTTGTAAGGGGTTACGGCAGGCTGAGAGCTCTCAGCCGCACCAGACTAGGGAAATAGTGATGTGTATCTAAATTTAACTAAACTGCACTTTCAGTGCAGCTGCTATAAACTAATGATTATAGCAGAAGGATGCTACCGATACCCTACCTAATGAACGGTCCGGCGTTTGTCGGCCTCTTTTGATCGCAACCCTCCAAGCGTTAACACGCATTTCAACAACTCTCCGAAAACCCTTATTCTACTGTCCTCCGCGGGCGATTAATACTTATCAGTATATAAAATTTGGCGACGAGGAAAAAGTAAGTGAAAACTTAGATAAAGTTCGCGTGCATAAAATCGAGTGCCTTTTGCCCGTGTTGAACAACTTTGCCTTCGTTTGGAGTGAGCAGTTTTGCCCCCGGCGGTGGCGCGATACCTGCAGGAGCAGCAAAGAATAAAATTGCCTTGGGCGGAGGTGCGGATTCTGCTGTAGTGGCAGCGAAAGGCCTGTGAAAAGAAATCGGAATTTTCCCCGACGGGGACTGTCCGGAGTAGCGGTACAGGTTTAGAGATCCGTCGGTACGGTGAAGGAAAATTTTAGCAGCTGTTTGGCCATTTTGTGCGGTTTCGCTGGCGGATATTGAAATCTGTTTTCAGTAGACAACTGTGTTTCCGTCTCGAGATCCGTGAGGATTCGCTTCTATTGGTGTCGGATTGTTGCTGACTGGCCGTAACGATTACGACGAATACGACGACGATATCGGCGACGAGCAGCCGGTTGGCCAGACAATTCCTTTTCATTTTTGGAGTACAACCGTCGTGTGTTGGTAGCGTTGCCACGCTTCGGTAACAAGTTCATTCATAATTGGTAAGTCATTATTTTTTCCTTCATTGATTGATCATTGTTTCAAATTGCTTTATGATATTTTATTGTATGAATTGTTTGGTTCATGAAAAGGTACATTATGTGTTGATACTGAACAATAGATCGTTTACCGCATAATTGGCGGATGTGCATTGTGTAAATTTGAATAGTTTTTTGACGATTTTTATTTTTTTGTGATATTTTCGCTTTTTTTGGTGAAGTTACATGAATGTATTTGACTATCAATCTATATTGTGAAAAGTGTGTATAACAATAGGAGAATTTAGATCATTTTTTTTGGAGCAAGCCATTTTGCGTTGATATTTTGCAATTTATTTCGATTTGTATTTTTTGGGTTCAATATTTGCCTCAACTGAAATTCCCAAACACCATCTGTTGGTTCTCTGTGTAATTACAGCTGACCTGGCAATAACGGAGTAGCAACCGTGGGCGGTCAATCATGCTCATGCTCATGCTCATGCTCAATATTTGCCTCAACTGAAATTATTTTTATTTATTTTAAAATTATAGAAACGATGTGTTACGTAGCTCCGAATATTGATCCGTACCGCAAAGGACAAACATTTGCGTCCTGGTTCAAGCGACTAGGATATCATTTTCGCGTTAATAAAGTAGCGGAAGCGGGCAGGAAAGATCAAATGTTTCTCCTAGGAGGTGATTTTCTATTCGAAGTAGCTCAGAGCTTGTATTTTAATGATCAATTGCTTGATGCAGCACCTTTTGACGAGTTGATCGAAAAGCTGAAGCAAAAGCTGGACAAAATGGATTCAGCCTTAATCCAACGTTTCAAATTTGGGTCCCGAGTACAGCAACCTGGTGAAACAGCCAGTGATTTTCTTTTTTCGCTTAAACTCCAAGCTGAGTATTGCAACTTTAAACGTGATAAACAGGATCGCATACTTGATCGAATTCTCATTGGCTTGACGGATGACGCCTTGAGACAAAAGTTATTAGCGGAATATGGGGACAAATTGAATCTAGCTCAAGTTGAGAAAATCATATCTACATGGGAGTTAGCTGCTTCTAATGCAAAAACATTAACACAAGACAATTCTTTTGAACAAATCGCTTCTATTTTTGGAAGTTGTGGTAACCTTTTCCAACGTATGACAGATTCAAATCGAAGGCATGGTCCAGTGAAGAGTCGAGCAGGCTATAAACATTTTTCAGGTGATGACGAGCGCAACACAAAACCCTTCAATAGGTACAGCAATCGTGTGAATCATCGTTCGCAGACCGGACGGGTTAGACAAGTGCGGCTCCAGGAACAGCGAAGAAGGTATCTGGATGCAGTGGTTCACCCGGTGGAACTGAAGAGCCATGAACAACCAGCAATTGATCAGCGAGTGTGCTACTATTGTGGAGTTCGAGGACATGTTCGCAGGAGGTGCCCGAAGCTGGAACAATTCAAGAGGAGTCCGATCAACAACATCAACTTTGAAAAAACCTGTGCGAAAAATGACGATAATTTGTCGAATATGATGAGTTGTTGGAAAGACAAGAGTGATTATTCGGATCCAGGTGAATTACAGTGCATGCATGTTTCCTCCATTGGCAAAAGTCATCCATGTTTACTAGAACTGGATATTCAAGGCATCAATGTGCAGATGGAGATTGATAGTGGCTCCGACGTTTCCGTGATTGGTAAGAAGCTATTTTTGGCTAAATTCAATGTTCCCCTGAAAAAAAGTTCCAATAGTTTGATAGTGGTAAACGGTTTTCGATTGAAAATTGCTGGAGAAGTTATAGTTTCGGTTATTTTTCGGAATATAAAGGCAAAATTGAAACTTCTTGTATTGGATAGTAACCATGATTTTATTCCTTTGTTTGGGAGAACCTGGTTGGATAATTTTTTCTCCAACTGGCGACATAGTTTCAATAATCAAGTAATTGACAACAACATAATTGAACGTAATAATAGTTTGATGAATTATATGGAGACGAAATTGTCCAATGCTTTCATTAAAGATTTTTCGACTCTCATTAAAGGTAATGAAGCCGAAATGGTTTTAAAATTTGACACACCTATCTATAGGAAAGTTATTGACGTTCCCAATGCATTAAGGGATAATAGTGCCGATAATTGTTTGCGATTCCCAATGGAGCAGTCAGTTGTTGAATCAGAAAAGTATGATAGTGCTTGTGATGCTTCTGCCACTATGGCAGAGCAACCAAAACAGATGATTATCTCGAAATGGACTCCTACCACAACACATTTTGGTAGAATACACCAAGGATTTTTCTACTACAAACATCACGTTCATTTATTGAACGTTGATGACTTTTCGAATTGGATGGAAGTTGATTGGATGAAAAATAGAAATGAATGTGGAAAATTGATGAAACTACTGTTAGCATATTTGGCTAAATTTGGGTTTCCAGACAGAATGTCAGGTAATAGTCCTCTATTAAATCCTCATGACTTTTGAGAGGCAAGGAATATGGGTTTCGGACAGTCCTCCATATAATCCCGCTATGAATGGCAAGGGGAAGAGACTAGTTCGTATAGTTAAAGATTTAGTGAGAATGTTTCTACTTGACCCAAAATACTTAAAGGCAGAACTGGAGGATCTAATTGGACTATTTTCAATAAATTTTGAAAACAATATGACGATGGAAGGATTTATTTCTTCTCAGATAGTTTTAGTCCATACGTTTAAACTGTTAATCAGTATGATTAATGTAAAGAAATACAAAGACAATAAAATCGTACCATTAATTTATTGTGATAATCGTAGTGATGAAATAATCACTGGATCTAATACCGATATTAGTAAAATTCCTAGTGAAAATCCTTTGGACAGTCTGATGGCTGATGATGCTTTTAGGTGCAAGAACATAAACCGTCAGGCTAATTGGTTAAAAACATATTTTCCTTTTTGTAAAAATATTTTACAGATTACGATTGAAAACGGTAAGTTTACCACGGCGCACCAAAGTCAAGTTAAGATCACCAATGATGCGGGCGGCCGTGTGCGGCGAAGGATGGTGGTGCATGTCGATCGTACTGTCGATAACCCTGGTTCATCTCCACCACCACTGCAAGAAACGATCCAAGAAGTCGAGCCGTACGAAGAATCTTTCTGGGGTTTTCTGGAGTGCGAATTACCCGGTATCGAATCACGATTGGTCAAGCCGCATCGAACATGAAGGAACGTAATTAGTTTGGCGCTCGATGGCCTGCCATGGCGTTCAAGAACAATGTACAAGAACTATTACAGAAGTAATTTCGAATATTTTCAATAGTAAAGGTGATTATACAAGTTTTGTAAATATGAGAAAATAATTCCTTCAAATTCAAATTGTAAACAATAATCTTAAAGAAGGAAGGATTGATGTGTATCTAAATTTAACTAAACTGCACTTTCAGTGCAGCTGCTATAAACTAATGTTTATAGCAGAAGGATGCTACCGATACCCTACCTAATAAACGGTCCGGCGTTTGTCGGCCTCTTTTGATCGCAACCCTCCAAGCGTTAACACGCATTTCAACAACTCTCCGAAAACCCTTATTCTACTGTCCTCCGCGGGTGATTAATACTTATCAGTATATAATAATAGAGGGGGATGACGCCTTCTGGGCCCTGGTCAAGATCGAAGACGTCAAGGGCCGAAAAGAAGGCCCAGGCGAATGAGGGTAGCAAGAAGTCTAGAGTAGGCGCCAATCGCTCCAGGGGCGATGCCCTAGTCATCAAGACGGACGAGGCAAGTACTCGGACGTCTTGAAGGCGATGAGGAGTGACGTCAAGCTCGGTGAACTCGGCGCCGACGTACGTCGAATAAGACGTACCCGGACGGGCGAGATGATCCTCGAGCTGAAGGGGGGACTGTGCTGAAGAAATGGTTCTTTGAATGAACGAACGAACCAACAGAAATAGGTTCAAACGAAAAAAATAGAGTGGAGTGCGAGCGTGCAGTCGATGTGTTCCAGAATATCGGCGTGGCCCACGGCGCGTTGGGTGCTTAGCGGTAGCTTGAGCGTGTATGTGAGTGTATGCGCGTTTCTGTTTCGTATCGGCAAACAGTTCGAGAGCGGCAACGATGGAAACGGATACAAATGAACGGGCTGCAAAGTCGAATGGGAAACAGCGAAATGCGCGCAATTCCAAGTCGTCGATTGTAGCAAGCGTGTGTTGTGCGAGTATATAAGACTAATGCTATGTTTAGACAAGACAGTGAAGTGAAGAACAAGTTGCTTGAATTGAACGTCTAAACGCCTTCATTCAACTCACTTGAACGAAAAGAAAGTTGAACCAGTTCAACTTTTGGCAAGTCAATTGAATTCAACCGCATTGTTCAATTGACTTGCCCTGACAGCCAATAACAAGAATGAATTTTGTAAGAATAACCTTCCGTCAATGATTATTGCTTGACAAATATGTTTTTCATATTATTTCATCTGTCTAATTTCTATATGGATGAAAGTAATGGAGGCATAAGCAGAGGCAGTAAGACAGACAGGTAATTAAAAAACATGCGTTGGTGCGATAGAAGCGAAGTCTCAACGAAAATAATCAATCTCTTTCTTATTGTATTAATACCATAAAGTAAATAACCACTGAACTGAACTAAAAAAATCTATTATATTTCGCTTTATTAAATATACTTTATAAAATGTAGTGAGCGGATGAAGCGTTCAGATGAGCTAGTTCACTTTATTGAGCGGAACGATTCCGGGTCGATCAATAAGGTGAGCCATTTTGCCCATCTCTAGTGTGAAGTGGAGACGCCCACCGCAGCCGTTCGGCTACGGAAAGGTCCGGCAGGGACGCAGGTAGCATTGGTTCGGCTATCTGCAGCGGATGCCTCCAAGGTAGTCAAGTTAGGGAGCGTCAAAGTGGGATGGTTTGCTTCAAATGCCTGGAACCAGGGCACAAGCAATGGGACTGCAAAGGCCCTGACAGAAGCAAGCTCTGCCGACGCTGCGGATTGGAAGGACATAAGGCACAATGCTGCACGAACTCTCCTAATTGTTTGATTTGTTCCAGCAAAGCTGTGAACAGCAAGCACCCCATGAGGGATTCGAAGTGCCCGGCGTTTCAGCGTGCTGCAAAATCACAGTACAGGTAACGCAGCTGGCTTGCTCGGCCTTGCCCGACTGTCCGATGTGCGCAGGTTTAGAGGAAACGGCGGAACACGTGTTGTTCGTGTGCTCACGTTTTCGCGCAATGCGTGACCACATGCTTGCCACATGTGGTCTGGACACTACCCCGAACAACCTAGTTCGGAGGATGTGTAAAGATGAAGTTGGCTGGAACGCCGTTTTATCGCCTATCGCCCTAATCGTCTCGGAGCTACATAGAAGGTGGCGCGTGGACTCAAGGATGCCTAGTTCAGGCGCAAATAAGAGGTGGTCCAAGGGATCGGAGTCGGCTTCATGGATCATACCGGTGGTCATTAGAGTGGGCGCAGTTGTATGGAAAAACGCAAACTTCGTCCGATCAAGTGAGATCAAGGTTTTTCTGAATCGTTTTGGGACCCCAATCAACTGTGCAAAATATGGGCCCGATTGGTTGCAACCTCGCATGCCGCATCGCGTTTTAAATTTACATGGAAATTAGTATGGAAAAACGTACTTTTTTACATTTTTGCTTTTAGCGGCTTCAATTTATCATCAATCACGTGACTGAATACGTTAGCATATAGTCTGGAAGATGCCGAAAGACTTTGCCGAAGAAGGTACGTAGCTGGAAGGTCTACAAAAATGTTATTACGTTTCGAAAAATGATGGTTCAAACCATATGCAAGAAATCAATTTTCTGCCAGCACTACCGGACAACCTATGGTTACGAAGGGCAAAACCCATCTTCCTTCTTGTCAGTTTTTTTTTTGTGATATAATTCCGGATAGCTACCATTAGCTCTAAAGCCCTATAAGATCAATTATTTTGGAATAACACTCAGTTAAATTAATGCTCTACGTAGTACGGCAGTGCTGGCAGAATAAACGATTTTTTGCATATGGTTTGAACACTCAATGTTCGAAGCGTTATAACTTTTTTCGTGGACATTCCAGCAACGTGCCTTCTTCAGCAAAGTTTTTCGGCATCCTTTGGGTTATACTTTAACGCAATGTGCCACTTGGTTTACGATGAATTGCAACCTCTAGTAGTAGAAATGCAAAAATATACGTTTTCCCATACTAATTTCCATACAAACTTCAAACGCGATGCGGAAAGCGAGGAAGCAACCAATCGGTCCAAAATTCTGCACAGTTGTTCAGGACCCAGAATGGCTTCGAAAAACCATTGATTTGAAAAAATGACCATGACGCCCCACTCTAGTGGTCATGCTCTGTGGTCGAACTTGATCCTTTTACCGAACAAGTGGCCGCGCGAAGAACAACATGGTATCGTCGCTTTCGCGGCGTCGGTCAACCGGGCGGGTTCCGAGCCCGAAGACGGAAAGGGGTCCTCCTCAAGGCTGGGGCAGGCGTAGGCACCGCGTCGGCAAGTCCCTCTGTGTGCTGGCGAATAGGCCCTATCGCTTCTTCTTCTTCTTCTTCTTCTTCTTATTGGCATTACATCCCCACACTGGGACAGAACCGCCCCGCAGCTTAGTGTTCATTAAGCACTTCCACAGTTATTAACGGCGAGGTTTATAAGCCAGGTTACCATTTTTGCATTCGTATATCATAAGGCTAGCACGATGATACTTTCATGCCCAAGGAAATCGAGACAATTTCCAATTCGAAAATTGCCTAGACCGGCACCGGGAATCGAACCCAGCCACCCTCAGCATGGTCTTGCTTTGTAACCGCGCGTCTTACCGCACGGCTAAGGAGGGCCCTATCGCAGAAAGGTCAATTTGGGGTGCACGCGGCATCATCATTTTTGATACCAGTCGTGCAGAGGGAAGCAGGCGCGAAGTCGACCCTTCCCACCTTCCGAGGACATAGGGCGTGGTAAGGCCACCTGGAAAGCCGGCAACGCGCTGGCACGATACCATGGTGTTCTTCTAAAAAAGCGAGTTACGATGTTCGGTGCTGCAAGGACACGCAGCTAACCTCGAGGGTGCGTTGTGCACTGGCCCCCTTTGAAGCATTACTTTTTGGTTGTACCGAATGCGGCAATGGAAACGGTTTAGCGGGTCGGGGATGTAGTCCTGCCTCTCTCGGTGATCCCTAACTCCGCACTTCCTGGTCAACCCAGGATGTCTGTTGAGCAGATTCCCCCTCCATTGTTTAGGAAAAATCGGAACAAAATCGAAAGAGAAGAGTAAAGCGCGAGCATTTCTGCTTCCTCAAAGCGTTCCATGACGAAAGTTCCGCTTTGTTTAAGCAAAACGAAGCAAAAGCGCTTTTGATATTTTTGATGTTAAATGGGATGACCCGTTTACCCATCCACTAATCCTGACAACAATGTACTGTCCGATAATACTAACGCGACATTAGCTCAATTTAAACAGAAATTGTCATCTGCTAATAAGCGCAATAAAGCCTGTTTACAAATACGCCTATTATACTAGACATTGAAGTATCCGACAATATTAACTTATTGGAAACAGAAACAGACACATCTTCTGATGAAAATCTATATTGTCGCAGAATTAGCGAATATGAAACAGGTCAACATTTTTAAAGAAATTTATATTTAAAGTTTTTTTTTTCGAGAAATCCAATATATTTAGTTAGGGAGGGGGTAAGTCAAAATGATCAGTTATTGACCGACCCAACTGACCAGCTGAAACGCTGGTTCGAGCACTTCGAACAACTTTTTCAAGTGCCAGCCAGGCCATCACCACCTCGGCATGATCTGCCTAGGATCCGACGTATAACACGCGTCAATACCGAAGCTCCATCACTGCTAGAGATTCAAACAGCCATCCAAAGCATGAAATCGAATAAAGCCCCAGGGGTCGACCGCATATCAGCCGAGATGCTCAAAGCTGACCCCATGACATCTGCTCAACTACTGCATCGTTTATTTCATAATATCTGGGACACCGCAACTTTCCCGGTCGACTGGATGCAAGGTATCTTAGTAAAGGTGCCCAAAAGGGTGACCTGACTGTATGCGATAACTGGCGAGGCATTATGTTGCTGTGTACCGTTCTCAAAGTTCTGTGCAAAATTATCCTAGCCCGGAATCAGGAGAAGATCGATGCGACTCTCCGGCGGCAGCAAGCCGGATTCCGTGCCGGAAGATCCTGTGGGACCATATTGTCACGCTCCGCATCATTCTGGAGCAGGTCAACGAATTCCAAAAGTCCCTTTACTTGGTATTCATTAACTATGAAAAAGCTTTCGACCGTCTCAATCACGAGAATATGTGGGGCGCCATGAGACGCAAGGGGGTTCCTGAGAAAATCATCGGCCTCATCGAAGCACAGTACGAGGCCTTTTCGTGCTGCACAATGGGGTCCTGTCCGACCCTATCCGGGTCGTAGCTGGTGTGAGGCAAGGATGTATTCTATCACCGTTACTGTTCCTCATCGTAATCGATGAGATTCTGGTAGATGCGATTGACCGTGAACCAAACCGCGGGCTGTTATGGCAGCCTATAACCATGGAGCACCTAAACGACTTCGAATTGGCGGATGACGTTGCACTACTCGCGCAACGGCGCTCTGATATGCAGAGTAAGCTCAACGACCTTGCTGATCGCTCCTCCTCAGCAGGTTTAGTCATCAACGTCAACAAAACCAAATCGTTGGATGTAAACACGGTGACTCCTTCCAGTTTCACAGTAGCCGGGCAACCAGTGGAGAATGTTGAAAGCTTCCAATATCTTGGTAGCCAAATGGCGTCAGACGGCGGTACCAAGATCGACATAGGCGCACGGATCAAGAAAGCAAGGGCTGCCTTTGCGAGTTTAAGAAATATCTGGAAAAACAGGCAGATAAGTGAACGCACCAAAATACGAATTTTCAACTCTAACGTGAAATCTGTGCTGTTATACGCTAGCGAAACATGGTGTGTATCAGTGGAGAACACTCAACGGCTGCAGGTGTTCATTAACAGATGCCTGCGGTATATAATTCGGGCCTGGTGGCCTCACAACTGGATCTCAAACAACGAGCTCCATCGTCGTTGTCACCAAAGGCCGATAACAACAGAAATTCGGGATCGGAAGTGGGGCTGGGTCGGCCACACTCTACGTAGGGGCGGAAACGAAATCTGTAAGCAAGCATTAGACTGGAACCCAGCGGGACATCGCAGCAGAGGCAGACCCAGAGGCTCATGGCGGAGAAGCCTCAATAAAGAAATAAAAGAAGTCGACCGAAATCTAACCTGGCAACAGGTTAAAGCGATAGCCGGGCATCGCTCAGGATGGAGATCTTTCAAGTCGGCCCTTTGCACCACCGGAGGTGTACAGGATCCATAAGTAAAAAGTAAGTAAAGGGGTAAGTCAAATGTCAATGGTCCACACAAATTTATGAATTTTTTAATGAGCAAGTTTCCATGCTGATGGACGGAAAACTTCTCGACATCTGTCCAGTCCAGAATATTGATCAAAGATATACAGTGATCGTTCGCTAACTGGGGCACGACCACACCCCAACTAGCGAATGCCGTTCGTTAATTGGGGCGTTTTGACAAGCATCAATTTTGTTTACTTTTTGCATTGAACAAAGGAAAATTTTACGCGCCAGAAAATATCGATCCCGCCAAACACGGAAACAAAACGTCAACGCGTTTTTGACACCACATTCTGACGTTTAGCTGCTTTTTAATTGGGTTTCGCCCCAATTAGCGAACCCCCAACTAAAAAGCGCCCCAACTAGCGAACGTTCACTGTAAATTGTAAAAAGAATAATTATTAATTGAGACGAGTAAGGCCTATAAACTTCATTGTTCTCTTTATTGTACAGACTTCATTTTTCTTATATGACTTATATGCTAATTACAAGTTATTATTAGAGCCTTTGCATGATTGATATATTCCAATTTCCTGTTCTGCATTTAAAACTTCGTCTCATTTTACGAATAACTCAAATTAGAATTGATAGTGCCAGCTCAATAATATATTGCTTATTTGTCACATTGGAAACGATTCTGATGATAGTAATTTTTAATTTTACTTAAATCACTTTGAAGCTTAGTTAAGTTTGAGTTAATTCAGAAAATAAGAAGTAGCTAAGAATCAGTTAGATGCAAAAAATAAGCATTAAGCAAACATATTGAGAAACGCGCTGGAAAATTATTTGTTTATCATTTTAGGTCCCTTTTATGTGTTTTTCTCGAAATATTAAAATAGTGCACAGGTTGAAGAATTGATCACGCGACGCCTCTGGCAAAGACGTCGTCCACGTAACGCCTCCAGATTCGAGGGGAGAGTTTTCTTTTGTCAGATCTACTTCAAAATCACTCAAGAACACATCCGCCAAAAGTGGTGATAGTTTGCTGGCCATGTTGAGACCAAACGTTTGTTTGTAAAACTTACCCCTGAATAGGGTGGGTGTACCAATTGTCGCCATACATAAAAACAACTATTTTTTTTTAAATAAGTAAAAGGCATGTGGGTGCACTTTATATATCAAGCGAAAGGTTTTACTTCCTGTTCCTTAGAACAGCTGTGAAAACCACAATAAAATTTGTTATTATCCTCAAAATTGATTAATCCATAATAGGAACGCATGCACCAGTTGTGGCACTATTCTTAATTTTGGTTCCTTATTTGGCAAATCCCATTGTTTTCTTATGGGGCTGGCCAAATAGGGACCACTAGTGCGACAACTGGTGCAAAGGACGTCAAAAATTAGGCAAAATCAATTTTTACAATTATGTTTTGCTTGTTTTAGAGGAAATCAAAGGTGTTATCGTATCATATGAATATGCTTTATCGATATGAACTTGGTTTGCGGTGATTTGATTGGCCATTTGGCATATAACCCTAGCAGCACACATGTTTCATAAAAGTTACTGCAATTCGTGTGTGACCAGATTCAGTCACAATAAAGTTGCTGTAACCATTTTTGCCTGACTTGTGCTGCTCGGGAAAGCACTAGTGCGACAACTGGTGCTATAGCCATAACTGGTACACCTAGCCTATGAAGAAATGTTGCTTCATACATACTTCTGCCACAGTTAGGTAAGCGGCGATGTGATTGGGGGTGCTCGTTTTTTCTCTATGTGTCTGCGCAAACTTATAATAGCTTCAGCCACGGGTACATTTGGAAACAGCCCAGTTACATCAAACGAAACCATTATTTCTCCTCGTCGCATCTCGATATTCTTCAGTTTGTCCACAAGTTCTACGGAATTTTTGACGTTTAAACCGTGGATAACCGGATACTTTCTCATTTCGTCTATTAACCAGGCTGCCATGTTTTTCCGTTGGGGTGCAGATGTTTGATGAAAAAAAAAGCAGACAACATTGAGGCTCGTCAAAACGCCCCAATTAGCAAACGGCATTCGCTAGTTGGGACGATGTCGTGCCCCAATTAGCGAACGATCACTGTAGTGGGGACATCTACATATATAGAGATATAATACTTTACACCCTGGCATCGGAATATGTATCGCAGATGGTGCTCTATTTGCAACCGCAATGCCAGCCCTGCATCGTTCAATTCGATGAGCACACAGTTTCTCAAGTTGTGCAATTGGATATTTCTAACATCCGCCTTGTTGAGCTTAAGATCGACGTCGATAACTTCCTCTACTGGTTCCAGCGTAGGTCGTGTCGGAAGAACACTGAAATCGACGGCTAGCGTTTTTCGCCTATTCGAAGACATTTTGCGACGAATGCAAAAAATGTTTCGCAACAGGATCTACAAAAAAATGCTATAAACTGTTAGAACGTAGCGAGCTATCCGAAAACACGACTATAGCGCACGAGAAGCGGTTGCCAACTGGTTAACAATCATGTTAAAGGGATATATAACTGAAAATGCACTTTGAAAACCTCACTTGTTCTTGAATATTGATTTTAAGATGGCTTAGTTGAAATTCAAATTTTCTTTTAATTTTGTAGTTACATAATTTAAGATTTAAAGCTTAAATGACTCATTTTTCAGCACAAATTGATACTTACCAAGGCTTTTGTATAACTAAACTTTACAACATTACCAATTTGAGGATAATAAGGATACAAATCTTCGAATATATGTCGACTAGGCACGGTATTGCTAACTGTATTAGGAACAAGGTCATCTCCAGGATTAAGAGTCGCCTAACCCTTAAATGCATTTCAAAAATCATCAAAATAGTTTCTGCCTGAGTCAGAGATGATTTCAATCAACGGATTTTTTTAACTTTATGTAGGTGTTTTTTTTATCTTAAAATTAAGTTGGGGTCGTGGGATCAAACCCCACCGAAGGGGCGGTTACCCTCCAATACCTTTTCCGAACTAAATCTATCACATGTTGTACATATGCATAATCAAGTTTCAGACATAGTAAGTTTAATTAGTTTTTCAAATTCAGATATTGTCGTAGAGCCAGTGGTCAAAAAATCAACATGGAATACGACGTTTTCAAGCGAAGCATCATTTGAACATAATCTCTAGAAGTGCAAGAGATGTGTCACCCGTTCTAAATAAATTTAGCACACTTTTGATATTTCACTATTTTACAAAGGTTACCGCTTAGGGTGCCCCACTTTCACCTACTAAATGTGGCGAACTATATATTTTCATTCGATAAAACATTACACAGTGCATTACTTGTTTAGGTTTATTTAGCGTGAATAAGTGGGGAAATCCGTCTATAGTCAATGTATTAATCAATATGGAATCTTTTTTTCCTAAATTGAAATCGTTTAACAAACGGACGTCAAATGGTTTCTATTAAGGTTTCAGCCAACTAAAGACAAGCATCCCGAAATTCGAAGCACAATCCTCTCGCATTTTCAAGGGCACACTACTCAATACGGATGCAACGCACAACTGTTATTTTGTGCGTTGCTAATAACGCGAGTAAATTGAGTTTTGGATTCACTGTTAGTTGATGACAAAGCCTATATGTATTGTAAACTCAACACGAGGACAATACCGAACAAGGACCAGGATGTACGACTGTCTCGCACGGAGCTCGACGAAGAATGAATTAATGAAATAAACGAGCCAGTTGATGTCAAAGAGAAAATTACGTAGCACTGAAGGAGGAGGATGGTAGTCAAGCCGAGCTTTACGATTCATACAAAAAACTAAACCTATCATACAAAAACCCAACTTAATTCACCGAGTGGTGAAACTACCTTTCTCGCATTTAGCCAAGACACCAACCTTATATGGCGCCTATATAGTTCGATTCCAATTTCTTAATAACTTTTAAACGCAATGGTCGGTAATTATCAAATTCAATAGTGATGAACAAGGCTTTGTCCCCATGTCGAATGCAAATTGTTGCGAGTAAATCGGTTGAAACTTACTATTTGAAAAGTGGCTAATGTTTTTCGGTTTTCGTGTGCACACACACACACGGACAGACAGACATTTGTTTAGTTCGACGAGCTGAGTCGATCGGTGTATAACATCATGGGTCTCCGAGACTTCTATAAAAAGTTCGATTTTGGAGTGAAATGATAGCCTTTCGGTACAACTTTGTTGTACGAGAAAGGCAAAACGTTACAAGGGAAGATCCATAAAGTACGTCACGCAAAAATGGGTGATTTTGGACCCCCCCCCCCCCCTTCGTCACACTTTTTGTATTAAACCTCTAACATTTTTGTATGAGTCGTCACGCTGCTCGAAACCCCCCCTCCCCCCTAGGAGCGTGACGTACTTTGTGGACGGCCCCCAAGAGGGAGGGTGGGGGTCTTCCCGATCAGGAATCCATAACTAAATTATAACTCAATTCTATCAATGGTTGTTATTTAAAACAACGTGTGTTATAATTGGATAATTCGATAAAAATGTGTATACGGCTAGTTTTACTTCATATCAAAATTATAACAACATTAGTTATGTATATTTACACAAAATATTGCCTACATTTTTTGTTGATATTGGAAAAAAGCGGAGGTAATCACCTCCAGTATAACTTGAATCTATGTTCGATATCGGCTAGTACAAAGTTAATTGCCTACATTATGGATGGAAATCCGGCGTTGTAGCGTACAACATTTTTATACGTGATGTAGGCAATTACCATGGAAGTAGATTTTTGTACCTCATAATCATATCAACGGTTGTTTTAATGCTGAAATGAAGGTAACAACCTCTGATATAATTATGTTACGGCTACAAGGAATTTTGATATATTTTTTGTTATTTTAACAACTAACCAGCCAATTTTATAACACATTTTGTTACATTATTTTTCTGAAATAAATAACTCCCCTTGTTATAATTTTGTTATGCATTTTTGATCGGGTTGGTGGGGGTCCAAAATCACAATATTTAGCGTACGTACATTTGTAAACAAAACCAAAGTATATAAAGTGTAAATACTATTTTACAAGTCGTAGTCATTGGCGTAAATAAGGGGGGGGAGCGAGGGGCGAGCTGGCCCCCTCCAGACCTACTTGTGGCCCCCCCAGAAAATTTTGAAAAGTAATTCCAACTTAGTCAGTTTTTATTTCATTTACATATTTCCTACATATTTCTTAATTTTGATTATGAATTCTATAAACATATTTTTTGTTGCGTTATCACATCTATGACCATTTGTTCAGCAAAGCATCGAAATATTTAAGTTGGACCCCCGGGAACATTTTCTCGATTTTTTAGCTAAAATCAATTGAAATAGCTGACTTTCTCGGTAGTTTTCATGGTTTACGGAGCAAAACCGTAAAAAAATTACCGAACAAGAGAATCGAGAATAAGTGTGTAGGCAACCTTCGCACTCACAACAGAGATTGCATTAAAGAAATATTTTTATAATCCTCAAAAGATCTTGTTCCATTTAATTTTTTGGCGATTTCATAAGGATCTTTTGTGCCTGCTTCAGTTAGAATTTGTTTTTTAGGATAAAAAAAAAATTAGATTTAGAAATCAGTTATCAGAAAACATTTCTTTTGCAGCACAATTCAGATCGATTTAGTTGCTTTTCAAGTCTCTTTGATTTTAGCAGAGAAATCTCTCACCTAGTCAGAAAACCATAATAAAGCCTCTTCCTAACGTCAGTAACTACAAAAACCCTATGTTTTTCTGGAATTTGATTTATGACTTATAATTTTATGACTCATGGACTTTATTCCACATCTAAAAAGTTTCAAAAATTTAAAGTTTCAAAATAATCGAGATCTTTATGCATTAAGTAATCATGGAAATGCTTGAAAACTTTCAGAAATATACTCATATCGAATTTCATTTATAGATAATTCGAAGAAGATTCTTGAATCTTAGATTACACACTTATCCACATTTAGTAACATGGAGAAGACAAGTTGCAACAGACACAGCGTTTTGAAGCAATCACAGCATCATTGGAAATCAATTGTATTATTCGCGATTTTTTTTATGTTAGTTCTAGGACGAATGAGCGATAAACTTAGTCAAACAATTTCTATTGCAATCCATGTGCACAGTGCTTTAAATCGCCTTTGAAAATTACATCCCACCAGCTGGTGCCATGGCCCCCCCTAGACCGAGACTCTAGTTACGCGTATGGTCGTAGTACTTTATTTTCTTATATCAGTATATGTACAAGACTGACGAAAAGCTGTTTATTTCAATTAGTAGAGAGAGGTGCCGAATCGGTGGGTTTACGAGTAGTTAGGGAGCCTCCGTTAAATAGACCAGTGCATGATGACGTAGGTTGACAGTTCACAGAGCTTTTTCACCGGGACTTAGCCTCTGGCGAAGCTTCCGATAAAATTGTTTCGTCATTTTATTCGCATGTAGATGTCCTTTGCGATTGATTTCATGCTGAATGCAAAGAATATCATTGAAATATTCGGATCGCAGCAATTTTAAACTAAAAATATGAATTTTAATTTTCTCCTCATCGATTTTTCTTCTAACACCTTGTAAACAAGCTCTGTGAACTGTCAAATAAGTGAGGTTAGATCAAGATCTTGCATTGGTCTATTGTAGTGAAAACTGCCTTAGTAGCAACCCAAAGAAGATCGAGTGAACGGCCGTTTTCGTTCTGAACAAAATTAAGCTGAGAAATGCACTTCATTTCAGCACTGCATAACGGTAAATATTCAAATATTTCAAGAGAATACACTCAAAACTGTACCATGATAATCAAATAGGGGTAATGACGGCTTTGGCAGGTTTTGTTCTATTATTGGCAGGGGTTTTTTTTATGACTGATTATGCTCAAATTTGGCCCAAACATTCTTTGCATATCAAAGAATTTTGTGACCAAATTTCATAAAATTCGGTCGACAAAAACCCCCTGCCAATAATAGAACAAAACCTGCCAATAAGCCGTCTGTTCCCCTAGCTAATTTAGCTTTTATTTTCATTCTAATTTTATTGGCACGTGCCGTAAATAAATATTAGATCCAGAACATCTTGTCGACGCAACACTAGCGCAACGACTTAGTACACGCTACTGTAATTAGGCCTTCAATGCTGTATTCTGTCGGAGTTGGCAATACATCCGAACAGAGCAATCAACTGCTGGGCACACTGCGTTAAGGTGGTATGATAGCCTGTGACGCATCATCACCGTCAGTCTTATGTCACATTCCGCGATACAAAGAAAAGCTTGCAATCTTTTGGCACTTTTAGGCCAATTTTATATCATTTAATTGCAATAGTCACTAGAAGTGTTGCAATTGAGAAACAGTGCATTTAGTTCTACAAGGTATGTGCGATGTGTTCTGTATAATATGTTTAGTTTGCCATAACGAATCATACTTCGCCAAAATCAGAAAGCAAGGTCATGGCTCTTATCTCTAAAGTTGTATTTCTACTCTGCTCCGTCGAAAATGCATCCATTCAGTAACACATGTTTACACTAACACATACATCGATGAGCACGTGCGTTCTTAGTACACATGTAAACAGTTCGTCGTTGCCATTTGTAAGCATGAATTAGTGAATGAAAGTTGTTTTGATCAATTTTTTATTGCGATATAATGCTGCTAACTCCTGAAAAGGTTTATATCACAAAATTTATATGTTCACATTGCAACTATTCCTATCGAATATTTTATATTCAATCTTTGACCAGGGCCAAACAGAAGTGATGTTCAATAATAGTAACAAACCTCATTTAATTTGCAAAAATGTGCTAAAAGGAATTTGGAGAATAGGGTGGGTGTACCAATTGTCGCCATACATAAGAAGAACTATTTTTTTTTAAATAAGTAAAAGGCATGTGGGTGAACTTTTAATATCAAGGGAAAGGCTTTACTTCCTGCTCCTTAGAGCAGCTGTGAAAACCACAATAAAATTTGTTATTAACCTCAAAATTTATTAATCCATAATAGGAACGCATGCACCAGTTGTGGCACTATTCTTAATTTTGGTTCCTTATTTGGCAAATCCCATTGTTTTCTTATAAGATTGGCCAAATAGGGACCACTAGAGCGACAACTGGTGCAAAGGACGTCAAAAATTAAGCAAAATCAATTTTTACAATTATGCTTTGCTTGTTTTGGAGGAGATCAAAGGTGTTATCGTATCATATGCTTTATCGATATCAACTTGGTTTGCGGTGATTTGATTGGCCAATTGACGTATAAAGCACTAGTGCGACAACTGGTGCTTTAGCAACAACTGGTACATGTAGCCTATACGGACAGATTCAGTGCATTTTTTTTTGCTGAATCGAGTGATATAGTATTTTAGCGATATTTTTTATTATAACTACATAGAGGAAGACAAGAAAGAATCTTTGACGATCTCATAATTGTATATTTTCTTCTAAGCTTATCCCAGTTAGGAGTATAGATTATTTACTATCAATATTTGTCTAAGTACAATTAACATAGAGTTCATAATATCCATTACAACACAAACTTTTATTATATCCTAAATTCTTCACTCTATATTTCAGATTTCGACAGCAGCATTTTCTTTATTTTAATTGTTGATACAGATAGTAAAATAAGAAGAATGAGTCTCTCAGTCATAAGAAATGCATTTGTTAAGTATCCTATTGTCAAAGGAATGGCAACATACAGTATTATATGGCCAACAGGTTGCTTTGTACAACAAACAATAGATGGGAAGAACTGGCGTGAGTATTATTACATCCCAGAAATGCAATGTTGATTCCTAATACATACATATTTTTTTACTTTTAGAGACATATGACTACAGGCAGTTCCTAAACTTTGCTGTATTCGGAACGTTCTTTGTAGCTCCCACGCTATATGGATGGATTAGAATGTCTAGTCATATGTGGCCCACAATGAATCTAAAATCAGGACTAACAAAAGTGAGTTGTGCGATACATTTTTTAGCCATGTCAAAGACAGGGCATCATAAAGGTGTTTCATGGACAAATCAGCAGAATTCGAAGGAGTTTCATTATTTTACAAGGGTTATCGCTTATGGTGGCCATTAGGATGTGGGGCGTCATGTACATTTTTTCCATACAATTGCGCCCCTAGTGACCATCTTGCCCAACTTTCCCCTACATATGAAGTTTTAAAGGAGGAGCAGGCGTTCGCGGTTGTTTCTTCATCGATGATTATGAATTATGATGTATATGAAACATTCGTTAAGGAAAAACGTTAACAGATTTTATTGTTCATCAGAAATTTCTATTGTTTCACACCGTTTTCAACAATCTCTCCACTTACAGGCAATAGTAGAGCAATTCAGTTATGGACCATTTGCCGGGGCGAGCTTCTTCTTTGGAATGAGTTTGTTGGAGCAGAAAACAGTCGATGAAGCAGTCGGGGAAGTCAAAAAGAAATTTCCTGACACCTATAAAGTGAGTTCCTATATCGAACCCAAACCAATCAATAAACTTATAACACAACCAAATTTCAGGTCGGAATTTGCGTTTGGCCAGTGATACAGACAATAAACTTTACTCTCATAGCGGAACACAACCGGGTTCCGTTCGTGAGCATATGCAGTTTAATGTGGACCACGTTTCTGGCATACATGAAGCAGCGATCTGCAGAGGCAAGGCAGACCTCTTCAATAAACATACAGCAGCAAGAAGCCATCGCGTAAGCCAATGATTGTTCGTAATCGTACCATCGTAACAAAGCAGATAAAATTTTGTACAAAAACCTGTAAACCACTAGCCCGCGAACATTTTTAAAACATTTTATGGTGGTTGTGATTTCAACACATAAAGGGGACGCACTGTAGGGTAACCAAAGATATTTCTGTTTATTTGTTAAGAGGGATTGTTATTTACATGAAATGTAGTTCAATCAGTTTTAAGCGGGTTATGAACCAGCAAGTTTAATATTTATTACTAGACAAGCAAAAAAAGAAAATGTATCGAAAATGTTGAAAATAAGACAATATAAGCCACGGATGCCAAGCGTCGTATGTGTATTACATTTCAGATTTTTTTATTTTTCTATACTGGCACGATATCCCTTAGAACCACCTAAAAACCAGGCCTCTTTTTCGACATAACACATAAAATGTCCCAATTCATTCGCATCTTTGTTGATTTTTTTGTTATAAATAAGCTCAATATTTCCTTCTGTTTTAAAGGAAAATAACTAATTAACCACCCTAGCGGTAATGGAGTCCTTCTCGTGCATAGTAAAAATAGTATTAAGACCATCAATTTTGAGCCCATAGTCCGATTAGGCAAACAGTTGGCAATACATCCCCAAGTCGACGTATATCCAGAGATTTAATATTAATTTGTGCTGAAAATGAATTATTTTGGCTTCCTATAAAATTATAAGAAAATTCGGATTTTAACTAAACTAAACCTATTTCAAGAACAAGTGAGGTTGTCAAAGTGCGTTTTTCAGTTGTATAGCCCTTTAACATTCCATTCTTCGTAATAATAATGTGAATATAATGCTCACTTAAGTCATAATCAACGATGGCTGTCTTGCTCCATATGGCGATCTTGCCCCACTTTTCCCTACACACTCGTCGATTGTTATAAAAGTTTGAAGACCCTATTGTGTTGTTACATCTTGATTTTTATTAGCATAACATTCACATGCCAGATTTCGATTCTCTGACAAAATTTGGACTAATACGATGGGCAGGGTATGCTACAGGAATGCTGGACAATAAACCTGCAAAGATGGCGTTCGCTTCTGATCCAGTTGGAACAATAAGACGTGGAGCACAGTGAGATAGACGAATGGACAAGTTACAAAACGACTCGGCGAGCGTGGACGCAATTGATAATGGATATATGTGGCCTCAAACCGTGTATTGGGGCGTCAAATTGTTGACTCACTGTTTAGATGTAAGCTAAATCAATGAATGAATGAAATTGCGTAGAGTGAATACGCATTATTGAATCAGTTGAAATTATTTTTGATCACATTTGTTTGAATACCGTTATCAGGGGTGACAATAGACGGAATGAGGTCACTGTTTCGATAACTTAGAATGTCTGTATAATAGAATTAATATATCGAAAAACAAGAAAACTAAAATATATGAGACCTTTTTGAACGATTTACTTGTCCGAACCTACAGATTGTTCAATCTGCCCCAAACCCATTATCGCCCTAGTTGACGGTACTAATTCATAATCGAACGAATATTTTAATCTCTACGATACAATCCGACATCATCACAGTCTCCAATATGCGAAGAAAAATTTGACTATGGTGAACATCGTTTTCTTCAACAGATAGAAGGTAGTAAAATCGAATCTGAAACAACTATTACTAAGAACCTTCACTCCGCATGCGCACTATTTGTAGGATTGCGAATCATGACTTCAGTATTTGACAATCAGTTTACAACCAACGAACAGTGTTCAAAAATTACCAGAGTAATAACGTCGCGGTCGAATCTAGGCTGTGCAAATAATATGTTTACGTAATAAGAAAATAGTAAATAATTGCAAATTTGTGATAGTCCCCAAGGTGATAATAGTCAAAATGCTTCCAATTCTACTTAATCGCACGCGAGTGTTCCTGAATAAATATCCCGTCGTTCGTGGGATGGTGACCTACAGCATATTGTGGCCAACGGGATGCCTGATTCAACAGTCGGTCACCGGAACCCATTGGAGTGCGTAAGGCTTTCAATTAAATCAAAGGGAAAAATGTGCCTTTTTAGGAAGACACTTGCGAAGGACGATTGACCGTGAAATTAAAGTACAATCATAACGTTCAACCGTTAGACCTACGCCGTGGCAGTGAACTTGGCGCGCAGCCAATGTTTCTCGTTTGGCATGCGTCATGCCGTGCACGATCTTCACATGCGATCTCGTGTGGAAGTTGAAAATGTTTACAAAACGTTTTCCGCTTGTGGCACGTGATAATTCGCTAGGGGTTGACGGCTGTCTGAATAGAGATTGAAAGTAGAAGCATGGAAAATTGACCTGATAATGTGAAGTAAATTTTCCAAGTGACACTCTTTCAAAAAAAAACCTGATTAATCCACCTAGCGGTGTTGATGTCTTTTTCGTGCCAGAAAAAAACTAAACAATATGTTTGAGTGTTTTTAACGTGTTTTGCGCTTAAGAAATAGCTTATATTATTTTCTCACAGAGTGCAGTGGCCTGTGCAGTGCATAAAAGTCTTCTCCATTCGGAAC
Organism: Armigeres subalbatus; assembly: GCF_024139115.2. Classification (NCBI taxonomy): domain Eukaryota; kingdom Metazoa; phylum Arthropoda; class Insecta; order Diptera; family Culicidae; genus Armigeres; species Armigeres subalbatus. The sequence continues at coordinate 163,818,536 of NC_085139.1, forward strand.
GGTCCATGGTTGCACGTCGCCAACCGCGCAGTCTGCGACAGCACCGCATATCGTCTTCCACCTGGTCGATCCATCTTGCTCGCTGCGCACTTCGCCTATTTGTTTCTGCCGGATCGCCGTCGAGAACCATTTTCACCGGATTAATGTCCGACATTCTGGCTACGTACCCGGCCCACCGCAGTGTTCCGATTTTAGCGGTGTGAACGATGGATGGTTCTCCCAAAAGCTGGTGCAACTTGCCAAAATGCGAGATTTTTTTCGGATCGTGGATGAAAGTTTGCTATGGTGAAGGATTGTTGTTACACACTTAATTTTTTTCACCGGGATCTCAGCAAAATGTTGAACTTTTACCGAGATTCGCACAGCCGTGCCCCAGTAAACATGTTTTTTGCCGAGATTTCTGTCAAAATTGCTGAAAATCAGCAAACATTTTGCCGAAAATCAGCTAACAAACGCCATTTTTGCTGAAATATCAGTTTTTTTATTTTGCTGGCGCACGGCTGTGCGGATTTTTGCCGAGCTGCAGAAATAAAAACTAAGTGTGTACGCGATCGTCTCGAAAATAATTTCATACAGAAGTGGAAGTGATTCATAACGGAGTGATAATAACAGTGTATAAAAAACGATTTGGTAGTGAACGTAGATAATAGCAACTGATCGGAAATACGCTAGATTGGTAGCAAAAATTGATTAACCGGTGGAAGAGACGCCATATTGATTTCAATAGAAGAAAAAGTGTGAAGAAGAGAGAGGAAGAGAAGAGGGAAGCAATGATGGGGTCGAAAGATCCACCTGATCCGTCACTAAATGATGGGTTACGAAGTTGGTATTTGAAGCCACTACACGAGAAAACTTCACCTTCACATGCAAAGACAGTCCGCCGTACAGGGTTTACATGGAGCTGAAGGACAAGGACAGCAAGATCAACAAGTACACCGTGGGTTTGATGATTCGAAAACATGAAAAATTCAACAAATACGTGACAGACATGAAATACACTGGCGCACGAAGAATCATGGTCTACCTGAGCAACTTTGAGAAGGCAAATCAAATGGTCGAAGCGCTCAACGCAGTAGATTCGCCCTATCGAGCCTATGTACCGAAACATTTGGTGGCGATAACAGGAGTCATCTCAGGAATCCCTGAGGAGATAACAGACGACGACATACTCGATGGCATCGATTGCGACGTACCAGTTCTAGGAGTCAGACGACTAACACGAACGGCAGAAAAAATACCTACAACAAGAGTCAGTGTCTCATTTCGAGCCAATCAGCTACCAGATTCAGTTCGACTCTTTTGCTGCAAAAGCACAGTTCGGCCTTTCTACCAAAGGGTTATCGTTTGCGGGAAGTGCTTGAGATTTAATCATCGAGAGAGTAACTGCAAAGGTCGTCGACGGTGTGAGAATTGCACTGAGCAACACGACACAAGTGAGGAATACGTACAGTGCAAGAATAAGACCAAATGCGCCAACTGCAACTCATCGAAAAATTCATCGAAAGACAACAAATGCCCGGAAAGGGAACGACAAGCAGGGATGCCAGATTTGAAGACATGTCTTCGATTTGAAGACATTTGAATCTCTGTGAAGACATTTATTTCATGAAGACATTTTGAAGACTTTTCAAAATATTTGAAGACTTACCTTCTTATTTAAAGATACTTGAAGACAATCAATAAGCCAGCGAATAGAAAATATAATTTGATGACTAACTTATAAATTTTGTGACTTCTATATGCAGATCATTTAAATATTTCAAAAGTTATACATAATAGACTAATGTTTCTTGAAATTTCATACGTAAAAACACATTTACACTAGTCGGTTGATAAGGTTGACAATTGCAACACATTTTAGTTATGTGCTGGTTAAAAATTTCCGATAGCAGCATTCGCTTAAATTTTTCTTGGTAATTCTGGTAAAAGTCTAAGGGTCTGTCTCAATTGGATAATTAAACTGAAATTAAACTTAAAAGTGACATTTCAATAATTATCAAATAACCCTGCTCGCAGAGCAAGATTACTTTTGACAGATATCGAATCATTTTCCATCGATGTCCTATTGGAATTGCTGGGTAGCACCAGCCATTCTTATAACGGGGTGATTTTTTAATTTTCGAACTGTCACTTTTAAGTTTAATTCTCCAAATGAGACAGACCCTAAATAAGTAAAAATAATATTATTTTTTAAGACATATTAAGGCAAGTTTTGGGCTTTGTAACATCTCATTTTGAGCCCAAAAATCGTGTAAAATAAAGAGAATTTCCCATTAATAGTCCGAGGAATTTCTCATAAAATTTCAAGAGAATTGAAATTGGAAATTCTTTTCCAATTATCTTGGAAATTTATAATAATTTAAGTATGGGCAGTAAAGAAATTCCCCCAAAAATTAAACGAGAAATTTATCTTTATTTTCACAATTTTTTTTCTAAGTTCTTGCAGGAAAATCATCTGAACTCCTACAAAGAATTCATGTTTACTTCCACAAGAAATTTGTCTAAATTTGTCTGTCTTTCTGTCTTTCAAATACAAATCCGGAGTATCATTTGTATTTGGAAGTTGAGGGATGTCTCTTCGGATTTCCCATGTTTACCCATGTTCACATTTTTTCGAAAATTTTCACAGGAAATTAGTTTCATTTTCTCAGAAAATTTTCTTTAGTTTCCATAGAAAATTCTTACGAATGTCGACAAGAAATTGAAATTTTTCAGGAGTTCAATGGATATTTCTCAGAATAGCCACCGTAAATTATTTTTATTTGTTCAGGAGAATATTCTGAAAAAAAAAATCAGAGAAATTTCTTAATTTCCAGAGTTTTTTATTAAAAAAAGTTCGGGGTAAACTCGTTACAGTTCCTTGTTGAATTCTTCCTTGAATTCCTTTGATATTTTTTCAAGAAATATTTTTGGGCACTCTTTCAATATTTTAACTGGGAATTCCTCTAAGAATTTTTCCAGTAAATACATCTCTGGAATTCTTTCTGAAATTTCCCATGAAATTCCTCCAGGAATTCGTCCAGCAATTTCTTTAGAGATTTTTCAGAAAATTTCTTCAGAGTTTCCTTTGGAAGAACTTCTGGCAGCTCCTTTATAAGTTCGTCCAGAAATTTCTCCGTTAGATCCTCCAAGAATTCCGTCGGAAATTCCTCCAGTCGCTCCTTCAGAAATTCCTCAGTTTGTTTCTTTCACGACTTCCTTTAGCAGATCTTTCAGGAATTGCTCTCGAAGCTCCTGCAGGCATTCGTTCGGAAATTCCTCTAAGAATCCTTTCGGAAGTTTCTCCAGGAATTCCTCTTGAAGATGCTCCGAGAATGTTGCCGAAAGATTCTCCAATAATACCTCTTAAACTATACTCTGGAATTTCTCTAATATTTCCTCCAGTAATTATTTCGGAAATTCCTGCGCAATATTCCTGAGCAATAGGGTAACGGTACCAATAGTGGAGGTATTAGTAGATCGACAAAAGAAAATATTTTTTAAAAATTGATAATTATGGGAAATTTACAGCTTTGATATTTTAATCAATAGATAAACTAATAAATTTGCTAACAAAAATGAGATAGATGTCATTTAACATCAACATTTACCAAATATTGCTTGCACCACTATGGGTACACTGTTCCTTTAGTGGCGGTAAAAATTAATTTTGGTTCCTATAGTGGTGCTATCCATTGGTTTCTTATGAGACTCGCCACTATTGGTACAGTTGCACCACTATAGGTGCAAGGAAGTCAATTTTGTTAAGGAAAATCATTGTTTTCAATAGTTTTTCAATCGAAATCTTAAGATAAGTTGCATTTAACAGGATATTTAAAGCACGACGCATCAACTGAAACCATCGTAAAGTGTATAAATATGATAAATCTCATTAAAACCCCACTACCTCCACTATTGGTGCTACCTCCACTAAGGGTACGGTTACCCTACCTCAAAAAATTCCTCCAAAAAGTTCTTCCGGAAGATTCTTCAGACATTTCTTCAGAAACCCTTTCAGTAATTGCTCAGGATAATCCTTCAGGAAGTCCTCAGGAAAATCCTCCAGGAATTCTCCTGTAATACCTCCGGAAGTTCCATTAGCATTTCATCCGGAAGTTCTTTCAGATTTTTTTCTGAAAGTTCCTTCAGAAAATCCTTTGAATGTTCCAACAGCAATTCCTCCGGAAATTCCTTCAGGGATTCCTTTAGAAAGTCTCCGAAAAATTCATCAGGAATTTATCCAGAAGTTTCTCCAGAAATTCTTCAGGAAATTTCATCAGAAAATCTTATGCAAGTTATGAGTTATTATGCAAATACTTGGAGATATTTCACGGTGAATTGTTCCGAATCGCTACAGGCAATTCTTCAAAAATAAATTCAGCAAAATTCCACAAGGCAATTCAGTTAGAAAAATCCGTTGGAATTATATTTAAAGACTCATTAGAAAAACCAAGGGAAAGTCATTTCCCTTACTCATGAAGATTTAAAAGAATATTCTCTTGAATTCCAACAATTTGTAATTGTGTAAAAATAAACGATACATAAAACAAGGAGATGATTGGAATAACAAATCTATTGGATTTTGAAATTTTTTTCACTGATAATCATAATTTTGATATTGAAGACATTTGAAGACATTTTTACTCAACTGTGAAGACATTTGAAAATATCTCCTGGCATCCCTGATGACAAGCCAAAATCAAAGGGCTCATGGCTAGGAAGAACATCACATACACGGAAGCGAGGGAAATCATACCAACCGTATCGGAAAATCCCTATGAACCACTGAACCATCTGGACGAGTTCCCCACGGTTTCAAACTCGTTTGCAAACGTGACTAGTGGAAGCTTCCAATGGAAGAATCCACTAAGAGAAGAATGGATTAAAACAAACCAGGAAAGGAAGGCAATCAAAGCAGCGATTGAAATTGAAAAAGAGCTAAAGGAGCAACAGAAATCGAAAATGAATGGGAAACGTCAACGAAGCGACACAAAGGAACAACATGTTTTGGCAACGAAGGCACTGAAGACCACTGAAGAACGGAACAGCTTGTTATCCGAGGCTACTGTCAGCACCAACACAGTCGGCATGGGCTTGAATAACCGGCACGTAGTAGGACAACAGGAGAAATGGGAAAAGGTTCTGAGGCAGACACGGGAAAAAGTGGAAGCTAAAGCACAAACTGAAATCAGAAGAGCGGAAGAGATGCGTCACGCAGATCTTATTAGCTTCTACACCAATTACGTCAATTACACCAATTACACCAAAAGTTGGAAAGTAATGAAACTGCTAAAGCACATTTTAACGAATGCACAACGAAATATTTCGACTTAGCCAATGTTGTAGTACAGAATAATGATCCAGTCTGAAGCTGATCAAGAAGTATAAACTAGGAATAATTAAATCACATTCAACAACTCAAATAACTTAAAAATAATTCAATCTAATGTTCAAAGTCTTTCTAAAAATAGGGCTGAAATACATAGAATAATGACAAGTGAGGGCATAGACATAGGAATACTGTCAGAGGTTTGGACAAATGAGAACCACACAAATACCAACAAGTACAATATAACCGGATACCATACAATCACCGATTCAAGATCGGATGGATATGGTGGAGCAGCGATATTGCTATCGACTAATTACAATTACGGGTATGACCCAGGCTGTGTGCATTGAAGTGTTACCCAAAAATATGACGGTTCTATCCGTTTATATAAGCCCATCCATCACGCTAGACGACTTCAACAAAGACATCAACACTATCATAGATTTCGCAGACAAATTCCCCAAAGCTGTAATTGGAGGCGATTTCAACGCCCACCATCAAGCATGGGAAGATGAACGTTGCGATAACAAGGGAAAAGGCCTGGCCTGGAAAAGGAACGCCCACCTTTGTTCCAGTACAAACGGATAGGAGATCCACTGCCGTAGATATCACTTTCTGCACGCCGAATATATATCAAGAAATAAATTGGACAGTTACGGATTGGAGCATAGGTGGACATCACATGGTGATAAAAATTGTGCTGGGAAAAAGTGAAGAGAGCAGATCACATGTGTACATTAACAGGAAGGAAGTTCTGAAAAGCATTTCCGCTTTGGATTCAACTGATATCAAGCATGTGGAAGATCTAATAAGTAAGAACAGAGAAATCACGAGATGGAATAAATTCCAAACTACTCGAACTCCGAAGTATTGGTGGTCGGATCAAGTTGATCGAGCGTGGCGGGACAAAACGGAGGCACGACGTGTATTAAACCGAACATCAAGTCAGGAGAATCTCTTGTTATTCAAAAAAAAAGGCAGCAATATTCCAAAGGCTTAAGCGGGAAGAAATCAGGCAGAAATTCGAAGGACTGGCAGACGAAATAAACCCTTTCACTACTTCCAAAGAACTGTGGCAAAAGGTGGGAATGATGACGGGTCACAAAAGGCGAAGAAAGGAGAACAACTTATTATTCGACGTCAAAGAGGCTGCTGAGGCCTTCTTAGATACACACTTCGAGGGACACAATGTGGTACAAACTGGAAGCTACGGAAATATTGTTGAGTTTCCTCTAATCACCAGGGAAACATGGAAAACCATCGTCTCAAGTAAAAACAAGAGATCAGCTCCAGGGGTGGATCTCATCTCCTACGAAACGTTATCTAGCCTAAGTGCGGAGGCTACTGACGCAATCGTCAAGGATATCAACAACATGTGGCACAGAGGCGCCTTAAAGGTGATTAAAATCGTCCCAGTACCAAAACCCGATCGGGATCAATCGACTCCGGAAGGCAAGCGGCCTATATCACTAGTTCCGACTATCACAAAAGTTGCGAATACAGCAGTTCTCCAAAAGCTACAGAATTTCCTGGAGGAGAAAAACATACTTCCTTCAAAATCATTCGGATTCCGACGTCACATGTCAACTTCGACTTGTGTGGCATATCTCATCAACAACATTAAAAAGGCGAAAAGAGAAGCAAAAGTGGTAGCACTTGTTGCAATCGACCTGTCCAATGCATTCAATGCAGTGAAAACGGACAAATTAGGCGAAATACTGGTCGATTTAAGAGTACCAAATGAAATACAAATTTGGATTGAATCTTTCCTAAAGAATCGTAGGTTACAACTGACGATGAGAACTGGATGCAAGAATAGTGAGCAATGGATTACCTCAGGGAGACGTTATGTCTCCCACTCTATTCAATATTTATACGCTTGGATTGCACAGCATAATGGTTGAAGATGTCGAGCTAGTGCAGTTTACCGATGATTTCGGTATCCTAGTAAAAGCCAAGAATCTTACAGAGGTTAACAACAAAGATTGTATGAAGTATTTATTCGCAGCGTGGTGTAATACGGATGCACGGCACATAACAACGCCTGCCAAACAAATTTAAAGAAACTGGAGACGGTTAACAACCAATGTCTACAAAAAGCGACTGGCCTAACTAGAACTACACCATTGAACGTACTACACGCTGTCGGAGGGCAAGATCCCATCAAAGTGAGATTAGAATATATAACAGCAAGAGAAATCGGTAGAACAATGTCAAGAAACAACATCATTGCTGAACAACTGAAAACATTGAAGGATCGGGATCGAGAGAGAGAGTAGGTGACGATTCGCTCACCTCACGCTCGTTCGTAAGAAGGTTCTCGTTTATGTCCTTACACATATCGGGCTGTGGCACGTAGCCCTTACGTTAACGGTTTAACATCTCATAGAACTTTCGTGCGTTATTAGCGCGGTACAGTTGCAGCGTCTCTTCACGGTCTCGCTCTTCTTGCTGGCGCTTTTTCCACTCAAAAATCGAATTTTGTCTGTTCCGGGGGAAGTGCCGATCACCAGTCTATACATTTCCTCTTTTCAAACCTGAGTGTTTGTGTTGCCTACAGGGATTGTATCCAAACGAGAATGAAAAAGCCTCTCACTTATCATATCTGTATACATATACGATATGTAGCATACAGCGAGAGACTTTTTTCGCAATCTGTCCTGATAAAAAAACTGATTCGGGAGGCTATATCTCATGATAAATTTCTTTTTAAAAGCTCCGAAAGCGGGGATCGCTGGTTCTGAAGATGCATTTCAACTTATTCTACACAGCTATGCGGTCCCCAACATAAAATGAGCGAAAACAAAGCGAGAATCATCACTTCTCTGTGGGGGCTGCCTATCCGATTCTGTTTTTTCGCACTTGTGTACAAGTTGTTATCATGGCTTGTTATGATTCGAAACAGTTTTTGCGTTTCATTTATCGTTGTTCTATAGATATTATTGAAAGCGATTTCTGCAAACCCTGGTTGCCGATGATTTTGACGTCCCGCAGTAAACATCTAAGGTCAGCTCTAGCTGTGCATAAAACGCTTCTTTCTCGGAAGATGCTATAGCAATGTCAGGGCGTGTATTGACAGCTATGTATAGCAAAGCACCTACAAGACTTTGGTATTATTGTGCATCTGATCTGGCAGCGGTTCACTATCCTCCTCCTTTTGTTGTACGAATCCGCTTGTCATATGTACACGAGAGACTTTGCAATTTTCCATGTTGAACCTTGATAATGTCTTCAGCACATAAGACTGCTGACTTATAAGTCATACTTATAGAACATATCGGTCAGCCAGCTGTCGAATTCGAATTCTCAGGAAAAACTTCAAATCGCCCAATTCCACAATTCGAAAGTTCTTACTCAAAACTGCTACTAGTTCTGGGTAATCCTGCTCTGTTCTGCATACAACAACGATATCGACCACATAAATCAAAATGTACGTATACAAACTATCAAGTTTGAGCCCGTAAAGACTCTCATCCACCATGGTTCGTGTTCGTGGCCAACGTTTTTTCGTCACCGTTTCTCCAATCGTCCGTCGTCGGCTGCGGAACTATCTCACCGACACTACTACCCAGCTTTAGCAACATATCCCATTCTGTGAGGGAGTAGGGACCCCACTGTCTAGTAGCTGGGCCACCCCATTCATACATTCCAGTTCAACAATTGATAATACCCTAAAAGTAGGCAATTACCAAGCATTGGAACGCGCTGCATAGGGTATGCGTGATGGGTTTGAAAGTTGACAAGTATTTATGCCGGAAGAACTAGTCTACTTTGACCAAATGAACTCCGGACGGTGGGAATCAGCTAACATAATCCTCTTGAAAACTTTCAGGAATGTTGTTTTGTCAGTCAAGTCAGTCACATAGGACAAAGTCTAGCTAAAATGTAAATTTGAATATGTCAGTATTGTTTGTATGTGCAGTAGGCGTTGATTATTTATTGAGTCATTTCTTTTATTGTGTGTTGTAAAATTAATGTAAAACACAACTTGTCTTTTATATTTTAGATCTGTTATTGTCATTGTATTGTTATCGGTTGTCTGTTCAGTTTCAACACAAATATCTTATACAGCAGCGGTTGTCAACCTGGGGTACAGGTACCCCTGGGGGTACCTCCGATGGCAAAAAAGGGTAATGGCGGATGTAGAACTATTTTTCTTAATTGTCTTTATTAGGGAGACTTTCAGCCCGAGTCAGGCTCGTCTCCTGTAGAACTAATTCAATAAAATCTTATTGGTAAATTTTTGATAATTTTTGTTTCTAAAACTTGTTATAGTACATAATATGCATGGGGATCAGTAAGTGATAAACTTATTATTGTTAAAAAAATCACGTTAAGAAAAAAATAAGGATCAGTAAATCAAAGACATTTGAATCCTGCCAGCACCGTGTATGAAGAGCTTTGGGGCAAAGATCAACAAGACAAAACGTCGAATGATCAAATTTAAAAAATCTTTAATGTGATCTACCTGATCGAGACAAAATGTTGAATAAGATGTCAAGAATGTGCTTCTGAACTAAAATCTACAATCTAAAGGTTTGGAAGTCTCCATTTGAGAGACATGGAGGCCTTTGTCCGTAAAGCTCAATACCTTCGTTGAAAGAGACCTTCTTCTAAGTGGCTCGGAAGTCTCTTTTCGAAAGACTCCGAAGCCTGCTTACAATAGGCACGGAAGCCTCCTTCTAAATGTCTCGAAAGCCTTCTTCCAAGCTGCTCGTAAGCCTCTTTCGAAAGACTCCGAAACCCTTTTTCAGGAGACTCGGAAGCCCCCTTTCAAGAGGTTCGGAAGCCTCCTTTCTAAGGTTCGGAAGCCTCCTTTCAACAGGTTCGGGAGCTTCCTTTCAAGAGGCTCGGAAACCTTCTTTCGAGAGGCTTGGAAGCCTTCTTTCCAGAGGCTTGAAAGCATTCTTTCAAGAGGCTTGAAAGCCTCATTTTAAGAGGCTCGGAAGCCTCCTCTCAAGAGGCCCGGAAGCCTCCTTTCAAGAGGCCCGGAAGCCTCCTTTCAAGAGGTCCGGAAGCCTACTTTCAGGAGGCTCGAAAGCATCCTTTCAAGAGGCCCGGAAGCCTCCTTTCAAGAGGCCCGGAAGCCTACTTTCAGGAGGCTCGAAGGCATCCTTTCAAGAGGCCCGGAAGCCTCCTTTCAAGAGGCCCGGAAGCCTCCTTTCAAGAGGCCCGGAAGCCTCCTTTCAAGAAGCCCGGAAGCCTTCTTTCAAGAAGCCTTCAAGAAGCCCGGAAGCCTCCTTTCAAGAGGCCCGGAAGCCTCCTTTCAAGAGGCCCGGAAGCCTTCTTTCAAGAAGCCCGGAAGCCTCCTTTCAAGAAGCCCGGAAGCCTCCTTTCAAAAGGCCCGGAAGCCTCCTTTCAAGAGGCCCGGAAGCCTCCTTTTAAGGGGCCCGGAAGCCTCCTTTCAAGAGGCCCGGAAGCCTCCTTTCAAGAGGCCCGGAAGCCTCCTTTCAAGAGGCCCGGAAGCCTCCTTTCAAGAGGCCCGGAAGCCTCCTTTCAAGAGGCCCGGAAGCCTCCTTTCGAGAGGCCCGGAAGCCTCCTTTCAAGAGGCCCGGAAGCCTCCTTTTAAGAGGCCCGGAAGCCTCCTTTCAAGAGGCCCGGAAGCCTCCTTTCAAGAGGCCCGGAAGCCTCCTTTCAAGAGGCCCGGAAGCCTCCTTCCAGGAGCTCGGAAACCTCCAGTCAAGAGACGCGAAAGTTTTTTTTCAAGAGGCGCGAAATTCTTCTTTCAAGGGGCTTGGAAGTCCTCTTTCAACATACTCAAAGGCCTCCGTTTAAGAGACGGGCCTCCTTTCAGCATGCTCAGAAACCTCTTTTCAAGATGCTTGGTAGCCTTTTTCAAGACGCTCGGAGTTTAAAGTCCCTAAAGTCTTGTAAGAAGCTTGATACATAAACTTAATATTAATTGGAAAGTTTCACGGATTAACGATTATTTCAGACAACTTTTTGGAGTCATATATCCGGTTAGTTTTCACATCAATTTTTCTTGAGAGTTACGCTTATTTTAAATTACAGCGAACAACCTCAATAAATGCAAAAGTTACAAGGGATACCTCTCAAGAAAAAGGTTGAGAACCGCTGTTATACAGTTTTGTTGCCTTATTAGTGTTTTCGTCATTGTTAGATACAGTATGTATAAAACTCTAAAAGAATTGTTAAGTATTGCCTTACAAATCCTCTGCCCTTCCTCTATCTATCAATATCTGCTTTCTCCTTTTATCATTCCCTTTTTTTCGTTTATAGCTCCATCTCTGCTTTTTCTTCTGCCTCTCTTCGACGACGACGACGATGAAGATGATGATGACAATGTGCAAGGTAGAGCGATGCAACCCATCGTGTCAAATTTTCGCTTAGAGGAAGACGATCTCTCAACGACGTAAACAATTTTATACCGTTTATTCGCTACAAGTCTTGATTTCTTGATAGACACTGGAGCGAATAAATCGTACATTAATCCGGAGCACGTGTTAAAGTGCCAAGAAACCAACCGACCCGCAATAGTGACTAATCAAAATGGTACCCAAGATTTTTTTTATGAACATGGTACCTACATTTGTTATTGATAAAGTATTGCATGTCAATATCTTTCCTAGATGCTTTGACAAAACGTTACCGTACCACGTATTCAAATTCCATAACGCTGATTCATGACTTCTTAATTTCAATCTATATTACGTTTTATCCTACCTGTGGCCACGCGTTAGGTTCGCTACTTCCGGTTGACGAGAAATTGGTTAATTTCCCGACCCCTTGGAGAATGCTAATGAGCCCTAGCGGATCCTCCATGTAAACAGCTATACCTCATAAGTATGTCGGGACATACGATCAGGGGCTCAGTCTGCAGCCGATCCACTGTGAATCGTTAGAAGCGCACTGAAGTGCTCCAAATGTGATATGATACACAGATGAATATTATCTTCAGTACCGTCAACCCCCTTGACCTTGGCTAGGGAGTTTGCGAATCGATTGATATATAAATCTTTAAAATCCATTGAAAGATAAAGGACCTATTAATGTTTTAAATCTTACATGATTTCGTGACCGAGCCATGGACCGAGCCGAATGGAGAAGACTCTTATACACCGCACAGGCCACTTCGGCCTTATTCTGAATAAATAATAATAATAATGATTTCGTGACGGTCCCGAAATTTTCATTTTACACCCTGTATCCCAGTCTTCCCCTTAGACGTAGTTTACGTCAAAAAATCTTCACTGTTTAATTTTTCGATTGGGAGCTTTCCGCTGGGCCCACAACCTGTTCGAGGTTCTGACGCAAGGAACAATTTCTCGGGAGAAAAAATAATTTAACACGTTTGGTTCCGATTAGGTTTGATCCCAGGTTTGAACTACTAATGAAACAATTTTTATTTCAGGTAACTAGATTATAATACAGGTTGCTGAGCAAATGTGCATAGCAACGAAAATGGATTGTTTGGAATGATGTTGCTAATTCAATGATTGCTTCGATGCTTCAACATATTGTCAGTATGAATGGGTTCCAATTAATTAGTCTAGCGAAGCGAAATATTTAGGACTTCTGCTAGATCAAAAATTAACTTTTAAAAATCACATTCAAGCCAAATGTAACAAATATAAGTGTTTATATCCACTTATTAACAGAAAATCAAAACTTTGTCTTAAGAACAAACTTTTGATTTACAAACAAATTTTTAGACCAGCCATGTTGTATGCTGTGTATGGACTAGTTGATGCAATACCAGAAAGAAGGCACTTCAGAGGATTCAAAATAAAATTTGGAAAATGATTCTGAAGTTGCCTTCGTGATATATTAGTACCAATGAACTTCATAGAATTTCTAATATTGAGACATTGCAACAAATGTCCAACAAAATAATTTCCAATTATAGACATAAATCGTTGCAATCTTCTATTGCAACGATTAGCTCCTTGTACCCTTAGTATAAACTAGGTTAAGTGTAGATTAAGTTGAAAACATTGTAATTCCTATATGATTCAATTCAACCAGAGGAAAAATCTAACTGCCAGAGGCAATTGAAATGTATTATATAATAACTAAAAATGTTACATAGCAAATAAGGATGATAGTGTTAAGAAAACACGGAACACCTAGTCTAAGAAATGAATGTATGTATTAGATAATTAGCAAATAGTCAGTTAAAAAAAATTAAAAAAAAAACTAAAATAAAAATGCTTTTATGCTCAAGTAAGTCGAGAAAGTCGGGAATCGAACTCAACCACCTTCATCATGGTCTTGCTTTGTAGCCGCACATCATACCGCATAGGGTCTCGACACTACCATTTGAACAACATTTTGAAGCCCCTCATCAATTATTTTTATTTATCACTTTCCTAAATTGCAGGAGATTTGGACTGGATGAAATGTTTCAGGTTCCTCGTATACGGCGGATTTGTTGTAGCACCAAGCCTCTATTGTTGGATAAGACTGGCATCCATAATGTGGCCAGCACAGACATTGAAATCAGCTATCGCAAAGGCAAAAAAAATCACAATTATCAATCAATAATAAGCACTAATTTTGGAATTGTACTTTACTTCCCATAGGCTCTCACGGAACAAGTTAGCTATACACCGCTAGCAATGACATGTTTCTACTTTGGGATGAGCCTTCTCGAATCCAAGACGGTCAAAGAATCTTTCGAGGAAGTCAAAGCTAAGGTTCCACCAACTTACAAGGTAGGAAAGGATTTCGTAATGTTTTAGAATTTAAATATTATTTCGTTTCGTTTCGTTTCAGGTGGCCATATGTATTTGGCCTTTGCTGCAAACCTTCAATTTCTCCGTAGTGCCAGAAAAAAATCGCGTTCCCTTCGTAAGTATGTGTAGTCTCTTGTGGACCATATTTCTCGCTTACATGAAACAACTGGAGCTTGAGAAGCTCCAGCAATCGAAATCGATCATTTAAGATAAAACAAAGGCTTAAGAGATAAAACATTAAAGTTAGTTATTAAATAAATGTTTACGACTTACGTTAATTTACTGCAGAGTTAAGGTCCTAGAACCGAACTGCTTCCTTTGATAATCACTTTCCTTATTCTAACGTCGTCGAGTTTGGTCAGCAGGTCGGAGATGGATTCAGTGGATCCCGTAGGCAGGGTTCCATGTTTCATAACTCGTTGGCCAACGGCCATCCGGTACTGCAGGTAACGGTCAATAAACAAATACTTCCGCACATTCATTGTGTCTTTGCTGAATTCGGAGAAGCAAATGAAAGTTTTTTCCACGTCCCGATGGATTCCCCAAAGAGTTGAAGGCAGTTCCACTTCGTACACTTCATCATACAATGCCTCGAAATCCGTGTGTTCCAACGGAGCCACTTCAATTTCGCTCACGTCAGGTTCACTTGGTTGTTCTGGTTCTGCTCCGACTACGTTTTCTATCGATAGGTGTAACGTGTTTCCACTGGATTCAGTTGTAGTGCAAACGACGGTTGTGTTTACTACTTCTTTGCGTCCATCCATTTTTAATCTCTGCATTAGAACAAATATTGAAATAATTTATAATTGTTTATAAAATCTGTAAACGGATCTGTGCTCTTCATATACTGGTCCGTCATTTACCTTGGATTTACTACTCTCAGTGTCTGTTTTCTTTTGTTTTCGTTTAGGCGATTCTTCCGGCGTTTCTTCTACCTCCACGAATACTGCACTCAAGCAAAAAAGGCCATTCAATTCATGTGCCAACCCACATGGATTTTTGCAATGGGGTTGTACTCATGATAAGTATGTGTGATATTAATGAATTGTCGCCAGTATGAATTTTTATCAAATACATGGGTTAACAAAATAGAATCCATAAAAATGACCCATACTTTTGAAAAATTCAGCTTATGGAGTATATGTGTAAGGAAAATGATTCTAATCGCTGGATTTTCGTGTTCATATACTGTTTTTTTTTTGGAATATTTGATTTTTTCAATCGAAACTACAAATATAATGGACGACAGATAATTTATTGATTAAATGTTTGCTTGCATAATTTGTGAGGTTTTTGGAGTGACCTTTGCTGATCCTGTACTTTATTGCATAGATAGCGGCAGCGAGTCATCCGACGGATGAAGCAACATATTTTTGCGAAAAGAAAGCTGGTAGGCAAATGGTCAACCGTCTAAGACGAGTTAAGTAGCCTCTATTTAATTCCAACAATTATCGTAAGTCGAGTCAAGTACGAGACACTGAAGACGACCACACAGTTGTGGTCGAAATACGTATTTGCTAAGATATCGAAATAATTGGTGGAATTAAATGAAGGTTACTTAACTCCAATGAGCTAGACTTTACTAAGGTGGCACAGATCAGCGTTGCGTGGCACTGGTTGTCTCTTTTATTCTCCCGCTGATCTTATGAAACGCAATCATCTTAGACGGTTGAATACATTCCACTGAAAAGAGCTTTAAATATTTTTTTCTGAAAAAGGCAAATGGTGCTTCCGTGTCACGTGGAAGTAAATTCAACAGTGCCTGTAGTTATCCAATGAGCTGCTCAATTCCCACATGCCCTCTGCGAGTTCCGGTTGTGTTTGGCTTTTAGATCGGCTTCTAGACGCTGCTGGATCTTGACGATGGGAAGTATACGGTTGTGTGGATCGATATTGGCATCAGTTGTCGTGTTCCGAATGGAAAACTGCTTGCTAGAGCAGGAGTGCATGGTGGTACATGAGATACAAACAATGACTCCGGTTGACTTTCTTCGACGTATGCAAATAGCGGGACCCATAATTACAAATTCTACAAATAAAACTCCAATCGTCCTATATTGAATATATTAAGTTACTTACCAAATCACACAAAAATCAATTGCAAACGATACGGAACCGCTAATCTCCTAACGCACTCAAGTGAAAATTTTCACGGGACGCCATTTTTTATCATCTTGTCATCAACTTTGATGAGCGTTTCTGATGGTTGTCGAGTTGGTCGGTGAATGCATAGGGGACTTTTAATTAGTTATTTAATTCAGTAGTTTGTCAAATACAAGGTATGTGCCGGACGTATGGTGGTTATTAGAATCAAATAAATTTAATGAGAAGGTGTCTTTTAGAAAAGTATGAGAAATTACACATACATTTAAGGGGTCAATTTTCTTGCGTGTGGCACACTATTCGGTTTCAGAGACTGTTTATTGCGCTCAATCCGTTCGATCTTTCCATTGATATTATGCTCCCAATAGCGAAGAATGTCCTCCTCCCGGAAATGTTGTTCGCAAACCCGGTCGAATTCTTTGAAAGGTCGATGCACAGGAAGTACTGCTTGCCATTTGCTGAGCAGTTCTAGGTCCTATGATAAACATAAGAAGCTTATCCTACGAGGCCTACAACATAGTAGATGAAAAGTCAACAACCAACCTTACCTTTATTGGAACATTAAACATTGCCCTTTTCGGATTTTGCTTATTTCTCTGATCACATCTGGGAACCACACAATTTCTCATTATTTCAGTATTTTGAAAATATTCTCCACCAAAAAACAATATTTTTTTTTGTAAATATTTTGCATGGAGAGTAAATAATGGCAAACAAAACAAGGGCTTCATAAACATAAACATTCATCGGTGCTCGACATTTACTGAGCCATTTTAATAAAACCTTTTGCGCGAAACATTTGAAAAGGACCAAATGCAAAACGGAAACATTGAAAAAAAAAAGTCTCACGAAAGGCTGGGACGTAGCTTATTGCAAAGAGGAAAAAATGTATCGTCATCAGTCATCTATTGTCACAAACTGTGTAATGACCGACTATAGTCCCACCGTTACAATCGCTGCCGGACAGAGCGCTCACATATCAGCGGAGATTGAGTTGATATTGATGTACGCACAGCAGCCAGCGAAATCTGCGTACTTCCGGTACTTAATTCGACGGTGCAGTTCTTGGAAGCGTCAAGCCCTCAGTACACTGTTTGTCATGATGACAAATATGTGTCAAATCAGCCTAAAATCCATGTCGATTTCTAATCAGTCTGATAGAATGTCCGGATAAACTTGACAAATATTTGTCATTATGACAAACGGTGGACTATGGGTTTGAGAACAGAGAACGCATATCCTGCTGCTATTCAGCGTAACTATAATGTATTGCGCTTTTTGCACTTCATAAGAGTTTTGCGAGATTTTTTTTCTCACAGTCATCTTCTTCTCACACTCAATACACTCAAAAAAGTTTGATTTTCCGTGTATAATATTTGTGCGTGAGGGCTCAATCTGAAAACAAATAGACGTCAAATCATGGCGGGAATCGATTTAGTGTACACGCTTACATGTGACTAACGAGTAATGGGTTATAATTGGGTAAATTTCAGTAACAAAAATCGATCAACCCGAAATGAGAGTGCGTGTGAGAAAAAGAAGCGGGGAGATCACAATCTACACATAACTCTTCAAATTGGTGAAATCGGCAATACTATGAAAAGATATTTTAGTTACTAGATAAAGATTGTCGCTGTCGTCGCTGTCCGGAACATCTTTTGCTGGCGAGGATAGGGGAGCTAAATTTCAAAGAAGGAAAATCCATACGATTTGACAGGTACACAGCAAAAATAATTGTAATATGCCTCAACGTAATTGAGACGATGTACCAAAATTCCGATGTAGAGCCACAATTCGTATGTACATCTACATCGTTTTGGATGTTAAATCACATCCCCTTAAAATTACGCCGAAACAGATTTATCATTTTCCTATACGTTGTATATGTGTAATATTTGAATATAAAAACATTGAATATAGCATAGAAAAGAATGCAACCCAATGAAAATGATTTGCCTGTGTAATTTTACACACAATTTCTGTAATATCGCATTTAAAGATTATGCGATTTTGAATCTCGCAACACTGCTCAAATCCAGTTTTAGGTGTTTACCGATCGTATCGCCATTTTGATTTTGCAATATTTATTGAAGGTAAAATAAAATTTAGTAACCGGTGTTAAACTAATTCAACAAATTAGATTTTTGTGAAGAGTGCGGCCAGAAAGCATTTACGGTGGAGGATTTCCACTAATGCACCGAGTGGGGAACCAAATCGCATGGTATGGTCCGGATCTTGTGGCTGATTTTGGAGAAGAGTTGGAGATGGGTTCCCCGTCGCATACGGGTCGAGTCGTGAATTTCGTTCTGCTGAGCTGGTCGAGCTAAATCGATCAACTGGAGACGTTGGGTGCCGGTAACGAACGGTGCTAACGGTGCTGGAACTGTCTTATCTGTGGCGGATGCAGATGGAATTCTTGTCTGAAGAAACCCGAATGACCCCTATTGAATATGTGACGTAAGTCGATGTTAATATTTTATATTTTACTTTTTAACATCGAAATCTATCCAAACAGATAACACTGAATCAACAATTGCTTTTAAGGATGCGTTATTGTGTGAAAATAAAAAAGAAATCAGCGCAAAAGCAATGATTTGAGAAGCAAAGTAACCCCTTCGTTGACAACTTCCGGAACGACGTTGAATTAAAAGATGTGTTCGGAACAGGAGTTTGCTGAATGCAAAGGGCCAATCATAGAAATCGGACGTGAACGTGAAGTGCAACCGACTGATTACCGGATCGGGAAGCCTGGTTAACTCCGTTTTTTGGCGACGAATGAGAAAGGTTGTGGAACCACATGAGGGGAAACAAAAGTACATACGTTGTCTTGTAACGCGAATTAACTGGATAATGCTATGTGGCTTTATGTTTTATTCTCACGCGAGTGATCTACGTAAGGTAAGAAAATTTAGACACAACAGTTTTCACTTAATAAAGAACTTTAATTTTTTAGATCCGATTGTTCAAATCCAGGACCGTGTGATTTGGAGTTCCTTTCGACTCCCGTCAGTCAGAAAGAATTGGATTTAGGAGAAAGTGTCGAATATATCAACGAACTGTGCGAAACCGTTTTGCAGTAGCTGAGCATGAAAAACACATCTTGTCCGCACAGTTTCGGAACAACTGCTAACCGACGATTGATCCTGCCAAGCGAACGGTGTTTGCATTATTTCGGCCTGCTGTAATATATTCCGATCCATCCCGAAACTCGGTCTATTTTCCTGGCGGCCTTGCGGAACGGGATTTTTGAAAGTTTTTGGCTACCTGACTTCCGGAAGATAAATTCACTGCTTAGGCTTCAGTATCTCAAAAATTTATTTAAACCGCAACCGCACCGTAAAATGTTAGCATTGGTTGCTAACTTCCTAATTCATAGATAGCCACCAAGGCTGTTAACTACATTCACCGGGTGACATTGGCTATGTACGTTGCATGTTTGCTGATGCGAGTTATCTGCATTTAGGTAAGAAACCTTAAACTAAAATCAGTCACGTAATACCCATAATAACGAACTTTATTTTCAGACTCGGTTCGATCGAGCTTTCGCAATTGGTGGCCTTCGTTTTCATCAGGCCGGTTCGTATCAATTTGACTTCAGAGCTCCAAGTCGGATTAGAAGGACATCACGGAACGGTTGGTCACAAGATCCAGCAAGAATACAGCGCTCTGGAATAACTGAAGGTGATCGCATGCCGCCGCCCAACGCCGACAGAACGCTGCATCTATCGGTGTGTATTAGGCGGTAGGTTGATTTTTTTTGCAATATAATTAGTAGTGGAAAAATCACTTAAACTGAAGGTTAATCTCGTTCTTGTATAGGCATTAAAAATTCATTAAGTAAATTTTCAAAAGTTTCTCAGAATTCATCCAGGCCGTTCTTTTGAAAATTTCTATTGGCTTAATATATTTGTCTGTTGACGTTTTAAATTGGGCAAAATATCCAAAATTGGAAGTTAATGGAACTCATGTTTTATACTTCAAGTGGCCAACCTGGAGCAGGTTCCGGTAGTGACCCAATGAGAATGAGTAATAATTTGAGCATATCCATGCATTTCGATACCTTGTAATTCAAGATTTTTCGCTCAGATGTGATTGCAGCACATGACGTATACTTACAAGTGTGTTTGGCCATCTTCAGATGGCCAACCTAGAACTGGTTCCGGTGGGAACTCAATGGGGACAGTAACGAGATTGAGCGTATGTTCGATAGCTCAAAATTCATGCCTTTTCTATAAGAAGTGCATGAAACTCATGTCGCATACTTCCAAATGTGTTTGGTCACATTCAGGTGGCCAACCTGAAAGGAACCCAAAGAGGTCAATTTCGCAATAGGATATTAGTGCCATTCGACAGCTCAAAATTCGTGTCTTCTCTCTTTGAAGCGAATGAAACTCGTGCCGCATATACTTTGATGTGAGATCGGTCATCTAGTAGTCCTGCTCCTGTACGCAGATTGAAATAGGATACGGCGATTGCGGGATAGATAATTTTAAACCCAAGCGGCCTCGCGTTTTTCGCGATCGGTGATGTAGGTCCGCGTAAACATATTTGATATATAAAAAGTTCTCTGAGTGATCCGTAAAAAGATTTTCAGAAGCTCCTTCAGGAAAGTGTTCAAAAAACTGTTCTATAGTTCTTCCAGAAATTCCCACGGACGTTCCTCCAGAAATTCCATGGAAGTACTCCCAGATTTTTTCCGGAAGTTCCTCCAGAAAATTCTCCGAAAATTCCTCCAGAAATTTTTGCGGTCTATTCAGAAATTTCTCCGGAAGTCCCTCCAAATATTCCTCCGGGAGTTCCTCTATGAATTCCTCCAAAATTGCCTCCTGAAAATCATTCAGAAAAGCCTCCAGAAATTTCACCGAATGTGTCTCCAGAAATACCTCCGGAAGTACTTCCAGAAATGTTTCCGGAAGTTCCTCCAGAAAATCCTCCGAAAATTCTTCCAGAAATTCTGTTCAGAAATTTCTCCGGAGGTCCCTCCAAGAATTTCTTCGCAGGTTCCTGCAGATATTCCTTCGATGTTATCGAAAAAAGTTCCTCCGGAAGCTCCTCCGGGAATTCCTCCGGAAGGTCCTCCGGGAATTCCTCCGGAAGTTCCTCCGGGAATTCCTCCGGAAGTTCTTCCGGGAATTCCTCCGGAAGTTCCTCCGGGAATTCCTCCGCAAGTTCCTCCGGGAATTCCTCCGGAAGTTCCTCCGGGAATTCCTCCGGGAATTCCTCCGGAAGTTCCTCCGGGAAAAGCCTCCAGAAATTTCACCGAATGTGTCTCCAGAAATACCTCCGGAAGTACTTCCAGAAATGTTTCCGGAAGTTCCTCCAGAAAATCCTCCGAAAATTCTTCCAGAAATTCTTCCGGTCTGTTCAGAAATTTCTCCGGAGGTCCCTCCAAGAATTTTTTCGCAGGTTCCTCCAGATATTCCTTCGAAGTTATCGAAAAAAGTTCCTCCGGGAATTCCTCCGGAAGCACCTCCGGGAATTCCTCCGGAAGCACCTCCGGGAATTCCTCCGGAAGCACCTCCGGGAATTCCTCCGGAAGCACCTCCGGGAATTCCTCCGGAAGTTCCTCCGGGAATTCCTCCGGAAGTTCCTCCGGGAATTCCTCCGGAAGTTCCTCCGGAAGTTCCTCCGGGAATTCCTCCGGAAGTTCCTCCAGGAATTCCTCCGGGAATTCCTCCGGAAGTTCCTCCGGGAATTCTTCCGGAAGTTCCTCCGGGAATTCCTCCGGAAGTTCCTCCGGGAATTCCTCCGGAAGTTCCTCCGGGAATTCCTCCGGAAGTTCCTCCGGGAATTCCTCCGGAAGTTCCTCCGGGAATTCCTCCGGAAGTTCCTCCGGGAATTCCTCCGAAGTTCCTCCGGAATTCCTCCGGAAGTTCCTCCGGGAATTCCTCCTGAAGTTCCTCCGGGAATTCCTCCGGAAGTTCCTCCGAATTCCTCCGGAAGTTCCTCCGGAATTCCTCCGGAAGTTCCTCGGGAATTCCTCCGGAAGTTCCTCCAGGAATTCCTCCGAAGTTCCTCCGAATTCCTCCGGAAGTTCCTCCGGGAATTCCTCCGGAAGTTCCTCCGGAATTCCTCCGAAGTTCCTCCGAATTTCTCCGGAAGTTCCTCCGGGAATTCCTCCGGAAGTTCCTCCGAATTCCTCCGAAGTTCCTCCGGAAGTTCCTCCGGAATTCCTCCGAAGTTCCTCCGGAATTCCTCGGAAGTTCCTCCGGGAATTCCTCGGAAGTTCCTCCGAATTCCTCCGGAAGTTCCTCCAGGAATTCCTCCGAAGTTCCTCCGGGAATTCCTCCGAAGTTCCTCCAGGGAATTCCTCCGGAAGTTCCTCCGGGAATTCCTCCGAAGTTCCTCCGGAATTTCCTCCGAAGTTCCTCCGGGAATTCCTCCGGAAGTTCCTCCAGGGAATTCCTCCGAAGTTCCTCCGAATTCCTCCGGAAGTTCCTCCGGGAATTCCTCCGAAGTTCCTCCGGAATTCCTCCGAAGTTCCTCCGAATTCCTCCGGAAGTTCCTCCGGGAATTCCTCCGAAGTTCCTCCGGGAATTCCTCCGGAAGTTCCTCCGGAATTCCTCCGAAGTTCCTCCGAATTCCTCCGAAGTTCCTCCGGGAATTCCTCCGGAAGTTCCTCCGGGAATTCCTCCGAAGTTCCTCCGAATTCCTCCGGAAGTTCCTCCGGAATTCCTCCGAAGTTCCTCCGGGAATTCCTCCGAAGTTCCTCCGGGAATTCCTCCGAAGTTCCTCCGAATTCCTCCGGAAGTTCCTCCGGGAATTCCTCCGGAAGTTCCTCCGAAATTCCTCCAGAATTCCTCCGGAAGTTCCTCCGGAAATTCCTCCGAAGCTCCTCCGAATTCCTCCGGAAGTTCCTCCGGAATTCCTCCGGAAGTTCCTCCAGAAGTTCCTCCGGAATTCCTCCGAAGTTCCTCCGGAATTCCTCCGGAAGTTCCTCCGAATTCCTCCGAAGTTCCTCCGGGAATTCCTCCGGAAGTTCCTCCGGGAATTCCTCCGGAAGTTCCTCCGGGAATTCCTCCG
This sequence comes from Armigeres subalbatus, assembly GCF_024139115.2. NCBI lineage: Eukaryota > Metazoa > Arthropoda > Insecta > Diptera > Culicidae > Armigeres > Armigeres subalbatus. The sequence continues at coordinate 163,841,669 of NC_085139.1, forward strand.
GAAGTTCCTCCGAATTCCTCCGAAGTTCCTCCGGAATTCCTCCGGAAGTTCCTCCGAATTCCTCCGAAGTTCCTCCGGGAATTCCTCCGAAGTTCCTCCGAATTCCTCCGAAGTTCCTCCGAATTCCTCCGGAAGTTCCTCCGAAATTCCTCCGAAGTTCCTCCGGGAATTCCTCCGGAAGTTCCTCCCGGAATTCCTCCGGAAGTTCCTCCGAAATTCCTCCGGAATTCCTCCGGAAGTTCCTCCGAAATTCCTCCGAAGCTCCTCCGGGAATTCCTCCGGAAGTTCCTCCGGAATTCCTCCGGAAGTTCCTCCGGGAATTCCTCCGGAAGTTCCTCCGGAATTCCTCCGCAAGTTCCTCCGGGAATTCCTCCGGAAGTTCCTCCGGAATTCCTCCGAAGTTCCTCCGGAATTCCTCCGAAGTTCCTCCGAATTCCTCCGAAGTTCCTCCGGAATTCCTCCGGAAGTTCCTCCGAATTCCTCCGAAGTTCCTCCGGAATTCCTCCGAAGTTCCTCCGAAGTTCCTCCGAATTCCTCCGGAAGTTCCTCCGGAATTCCTCCGAAGTTCCTCCGGGAATTCCTCCGGAAGTTCCTCCGAATTCCTCCGGAAGTTCCTCCGAATTCCTCCGAAGTTCCTCCGGGAATTCCTCCGGAAGTTCCTCCGGAATTCCTCCGAAGTTCCTCCTGAATTCCTCCGAAGTTCCTCCGGAATTCCTCCGGAAGTTCCTACGGAATTCCTCCGGAAGTTCCATACGGAATTCCTCCGGAAGTTCCTACGGAATTCCTCGGAAGTTCCTACGGGAATTCCTCCGGAAGTTCCATACGGAATTCCTCCGGAAGTTTCGGAAACTCTTCCGGGAATTCCTTTGGAAGTTTCTCCGGGAATTCCTCCGGAAGTTCCTCCGCAAATTCCTCCGGAAGTTCCTCCGGAAATTCCTCCGGAAGTTCCTCCGGAAATTCCTCCGGAAGTTCCTCCGGGAATTCTTCCGGAAGTTCCTCCGGAAGTTCCTCCGGGAATTCCTCCGGAAGTTCCTCCGGGAATTCCTCCGGAAGTTCCTCCGGGAATTCCTCCGGAAGTTCCTCCGGAAGTTCCTCCGGGAATTCCTCTAGAATTCCTGGAGGAACTTTCTGAGGAATTCCTGAAGGAACTACCTGGAGGAACTTCCGGAGGGATTCCTGGAGGAACTTCCGGAGGAATTCCTGGAGGAACCTCCGGAGGAATTCTTGGATGAACCTCCGGAGGAATTCCTGGAGGAACCCCCGGAGGAACTTCCGGAGTAATCTCTGGATAACTTTCGGAGGAATTCCTGGATGAACTTTCGGAGGAATTCATGGAGGAACTTCGGGAGGAATTTCTGGAGGAACTTCCGGAGGAATTCCTTAAAGGCACTTTCGGAAGAATTCTTAGAAGAACTTCGGGAGGAATTACTGGAGGAACTTCAGGAGGAACTTTTGGTGGGATTCCTGGAGGAGCTTCTGGAGTGATTCCTGGAGGAACTCCTCGAGGGATTCCTGGAAGAACTTCCGGAGGGATTCGTAGAGGATTTTTAAAAGGGATTCCTGGTGGAAGTTCCGGAGGTATTCATGAAGAAACTGCTCGAGGAATTCCTGATGGAATGTAGGGAGGAATTCCTGGAGGAACTTCCTCAGTAATTCCTGGAGGATTTCCCGGAGGAATTCCTGGAGGTGCTTCGGGAAGAATTCTATGAGAAACTTCCAGATGAATTTCAGAAGAAGTTCTTGGAGGAACGTCCGGGGGGATTTCTGGAGGAACTTCCGAAGGAATTCCTGGAAGAACTTCCGGAAGAGCTTCCGGAAGAATTCCAGGAGGAACTTCGAGAAAAATTCCATGAGGAACTTCCAGAGGAATTCCAGAAGGAATTCTTGAAGGAAAATCCGGAAGAATTCCAGGAGAAGCATCCGGAGGAATTCGTGGATAAACGTCCGGATGAATTCCTGAGAAACTTCCGGAGGAATTCCTGGAGGAACTTTTGAATGAACTCTTGGAGGAGCTTCCGGAGGAATTCCAGGAGGAACTTTCTGAGAAATTCTTGGAGATACTTCGGAAAGAGTTCCTGATGGAATGTAGGGAGGAATTCCTGGAGGAACTTCCTCAGTAATTCCTGGAGGATTTCCCGGAGGAATTCCTGGAGGTGCTTCGGGAAGAATTCTATGAGAAACTTCCAGATGAATTTCAGAAGAAGTTCTTGCAGGAACGTCCGGGGGGATTTCTGGAGGAACTTCCGAAGGAATTCCTGGAAGAACTTCCGGAAGAATTCCAGGAGGAACTTCGAGAAAAATTCCATGAGGAACTTCCAGAGGAATTCCAGAAGGAATTCTTGAAGGAAAATCCGGAAGAATTCCAGGAGAAGCATCCGGAGGAATTCGTGGATAAACGTCCGGATGAATTCCTGAGAAACTTCCGGAGGAATTCCTGGAGGAACTTTTGAATGAACTCTTGGAGGAGCTTCCGGAGGAATTCCAGGAGGAACTTTCTGAGAAATTCTTGGAGATACTTCGGAAAGAGTTCCTGGAGGAATTTCTGGAAGAATTTCTGAAGGAACTTCTGGAGGATTCCTGAAGGAACTACTTGAGGAATTCCTGGAATAACTTCCGGAGAAATTCTTGAGGAACTTCCGAAGGATTTCCTAGAGGAACTTCTGGATGAACTTCCGGAGGAATTGCTGGAGGAGTTTCCAGAGGGATTCCTGGACGAACTTCTGGAGGAATTCCTTAAGGAGCTTCCGAATAAATTCCTGGTGGAACTTCCAGAAGAATTCCTGGAACTTCCAGAAGAATTCCTGAAGGAACTGCTTTAGGAATTCCTGGAGGAACTTCCGGAGGAATTCTTGGAGGAATCCGGTTTTGAATCCCAGGATCTGGAAATCCATGAGGATTATATTTGAAAACTCAGAAGGATACCATTCGGAATTCTAGTATGATTCCATTTAGAATCCCAGGAACCTTCCATTTGAAAACCGAGAAAAATTCCATTTGGAATCCCAAAATGATTCCATTTAGAACTCCAGGAGTTTCATTTGAATGAAACACCATAAAGAGAAAAAAAACCATAATGATTTCATTTAGAAGCTCCAGCACGATTCCATTTCGAATCACAGTAGCCTTCCATTTTAAATCCCAGGAGGCTTCCATTCGAAATCGAAGAAAGATTCCTGGAGGATTCCACATAGAACCCTAGGAACCTTCTATTTGAAATCACAGAATAATCCGATTTGGAATTCTAGAAAGGGAAGGAGGAATGCCAGAAGCCTTCCATTTGAAATTTCAGAAAGGTTTTATTTGGAATCTCAGAAGGATTTAAAATGTCAGAAGGATTAGATTAGATTTAGATTTAAAATCCCAGGCAGAATCCAATTCAAATACATAGAAGGTTTCCTTTTAGAGTCCGCGGAGCCATCCATTGGAAATCACTATAGGATTCCATTCCAGAAGGATTTCATTTGAATCCCATGATGTTCAGATTTTGAATCCCAGGAGTTTTTTTATATTTGCAAAAATTCTACCGAGCCAGATAAAAACTATGGGGTAAAAACAACGTGAACGCCTGTGATGTACTGATTCCTGCTACATTTTTCATTCATTTTTTTCTAGCGGTTTTGAAGTGCCTTCGAATGCTGTCCGTGCCGCTCTGTATAACATCACTCCAGCGAAAGCAATCCAGCAGCGATCCTTGCAGGGAAATTGCCCAATATCAACTCGCCCTATCTGCGGAAAGTTCTGCCGTAGACCATGGATCACAAGGATGATCCAGCACCTGCCGACGATGACGAAAACTTGTGGCTTGTGGGACACGGCCTATTTGGAACTGACGAAGATAAATCGATCGACCGGTTCAAGGTGTATCGCCATTGCAAGAGACCCGGCCCCTGAAAGTACATCAGGACAAACGCCTTCATAACAGATCTGCATCATGGCAATGTGGGCAAAACATTGGTATTTACATTTCGACAAAAATAATATAATGAATATACAAATAAAACAAAATACAATAAAAAAAACTAGGCTAAAAACTTATTGAAGCAAGAAAACAAGAAACAACTCAATGAAACAAATGTCATGTACGTCGTACTATTTTACGTAGCTTTATTTTACATCGCTTACATTACGTCGAATATTTTTTACATCGGAAATAATCACATCGCTTCTGTTTATTACACAGCAAGCTGTCGAGTACATCGTGCAGTGTAATATTCACCAAGCGATGGAATCGACGGGTTGCATCGATTTCGATGTAATATTCAACAACTTTTTTTGCTGTGTATGTACCACACATGTTTCGGACAGCAGAACAAAGGGAACCGAAGCGACAATCTTTATCTAGTAACTAAAATATCTTTTGTACTATGCTTATCTTTTTAATGGCGCAACAAACTAATTACTGTGCACAAACATTGTAGCGTTTGCTACAATCTGCGAAAAACTTGGAATAGAACAAAATTATAACACATAGCTTTCTCCATACGCTAATTTGTTTCACGTACGCCAAATGGTAGGCCAGCAAAAGTGAAACGACACTGATCGATTACCATAAAACGATAGGTCGCGATTTCCACTATCAAGCTTTAAAGCTTTTTTTGTGTGACCGTTGACAGTCTCTAGATTAAAGGTTTACTCCGGGCCCATTCCATGTACCCATGGTAATCGAGTTTGTTTCTATTAATCTCTATGCAATAACATAGGTTCCAAACCCGTGTTGTTCAAATGATCATTGTTGAGGCCAAATACAAATAGATTGAGGGGTTTTGTGTCAGAGTCGTTTTTGATTTTTTTTTGCAGTTTCCTCATCTAGCGTTCATATACTTAATCATCTATCGCGAGAGTCTTAATAAAATTATATTAATGTGCTTATGATATTGGAAGAAATGCGATCTATCGTGATAAATTTAAATTGCTGATTAGTAACCAATAATGTTCCTCTTCTTATTGGCATTACGTCCCCACACTGGGACAGAGCCGCCTCGCAGCTTAGTGTTCATTAAGCACTTCCACAGTTATTAACTGCGAGGTTTCTAAGCCAGGTTACCATTTTTGCATTCGTATATCATGAGGCTAACACGATGATACTTTTATGCCCAGGGAAGTCGAGACAAAGAAGATTCTGTAGGGAATGTTTGAAAAACATTTTGTGTACTTTCATTTGATGATGGGCTTTTAAAGTCATTGGTCGATCCTCACATCCTTAGGTACTTGTAGAGATAATGACAGTGGATTAAGGCATCATATAATCTACCTCATGTACGTAGGTGGCGATGATCTCAATAAAACGTTTTCTCGATACTCCATAACCATAGTCGGACGAAGGGTCGGATTTATGGGGGGGCCGGGGGGGCCGTGGCCCCGGGCCCCACAAATGTTATGTACCAAAACCAACCTGTTTTGTACATTTTGGGGCCCCCACATACCGTCGGCCCCGGGGCCCCCTTCCGGCTAAATCCGGCCCTGGTCGGACGCAAGAAGAGGATAATGTTTTTGTCAATGGAAATGTTTCAGTTTTACATTCGCTCCTTCTGATGTTTATAAAACAATTTCATCAGACCGTCCAAGACGAATTAAGTACTCTCCATTTAATTCCACCAATTAATTTCCGTTATCTTTGCAGATACGTATTTCGACCACAACTGTGTGGTCTTCAGTGTCTCGTACTTGACTCGACTTATAAGTCGACCACACAGTTGTGGTCGAAATACGTATCTGCAAAGATAACGAAAATTAACTGGTGGAATTAAATGGAGAGTACTTAATTCGTCTTAGACGGTTGAATACATTCCACTAAAAGAGCTTTATATATTTTTTCTGAATTTTATCAGGAAATATTCTGGTTGATCTTTGAGAATTTTGTCCAGAAATTACTCCAGTGAAAATGCTTTAGGATATCTTGTGAAAATAATTATTCCCTTCAGAAAATTTTCTAAATTACTTCAGAATTCTCACTGAAACATTAAGAAAAATCCTAGTGGATTTCCAAGAGCTCGCTCAATAGTTTAATCCTGGAGCTCCTTGCTGGATGTTTAATAGATTTTTTTTCAAAGCTCCGCTCCAAAAACTTGCTAGATTGTATGGTGTTATTCCTTGTGTTATTCAAATTTGAATTGAAATGTCTTCGTGGAAGTATTCATACGAAAAATATGCCAAGGAATCTTCAAACATGTTTCCACCAGTTCTTCAAAAAACTCCATTAAATGTTCCTTATAAAGTTTCATTGCTTGTTGTACTTGTCTGACATCTAGTTGATAGTAGTTGAACTTTTTATAAATAAAACAATCCTGGAATTCCAAGACAATCTATTCACTTTTGGCAAGCAACTAAAATTCGATAAAATAAATAGAGTAGTTGTAGCACTAGAGTGATTCAAATTTTGACTTTTTTGCTCCTCTATGCTTAAACGATGGCATTTGCCATTTTAATAATCGTCCTAAATTTTTAGCTTATTTGGATGTAATTTGACTGAGCACAAGCAGTTTGAACTTACTTATAAGTATACTTATGGATAGTATACTATACTATATATAGTATACTTATGGATCCTGTACACCTCTTCTTTTATTTCTTTATTGAGGCTTCGCCGCCATGAGCCTCTGGGTCTGCCTCTGCTGCGATGTCCCGCTGGGTTCCAGTCTAATGCTTGCTTACAGATTTCTTTTCCGCCCCTACGTAGAGTGTGGCCGACCCAGCCCCACTTCCGATCCCGAATTTCTGTTGTTATCGGCCTCTGGTGACAACGACGACGGAGCTCGTTGTTTGAGATCCAGTTGTGAGGCCACCAGGCCCGAATTATATACCGCAGGCATCTGTTAATGAACACCTGCAGCCGTTGAGTGTTCTCCACTGATACACACCATGTTTCGCTAGCATATAACAGCACAGATTTCACGTTAGAGTTGAAAATTCGTATTTTGGTGCGTTCACTTATCTGCCTGTTTTCCAGATATTTCTTAAACTCGCAAAGGCAGCCCTTGCTTTCTTGATCCGTGCGCCTATGTCGATCTTGGTACTGCCGTCTGACGCCATTTGGCTACCAAGCAGTTTGAAGCTTGTATGAAAATTACTATGAAAACAGTAACTTTTGTGAAAAACCGTTCCCCATCATTGCTCATTAAGCTCTAAAAATGTATGAATACGTTAGCAACATAGCAAATTTAACAAGGGAAAATATCGTCGTTGTTGCTAAACGATTTGATGCTGGCAACAAAAGTTATCAGGGAAATACTGTATTGTGGGAAATTCAATTTAACACGTAAAAGAATAACATCAATATCAATAATGTGCATTTCTGTTTTCTTTATCATTTTGCTCACAAAAGTCAGATTGCTTCGCAACAACAACTGATTTCAGCTTAGAGTGAAATCAGGAGTGATTCAGTTTCATTCCAAATTTTCGACCACTATTCTAGTTTGAATCTGGAGCTAAATAGAACAAACTCGCTGGTTTCCCCAGCAGTGTTCTATTCATGTTTTTAAAATTTTCAATTAAATGAAATCATCATGTTGGCGTCAAGAAAGGCGCCGTAATTGCAAAGTGGATTGATCCGTAGATAAAATGACGCATTCATACACCAAAACAATTGGAAAATATTTGAATCTCGTGATTCAATCGTGGTTCAAATCTGCAGAAAATAGAACGGAGCGTTATACCAGTTTTATTTTTTTGACATTTGACTGGTATAAAAAATGAATCTAGAACAGCTGCTGGGAAAATGAATGTTGCAGATTCATATTCAAACTGACAGCCCCGAACGATTTGAATCACTGCTGATTTTACCCTTAGGATCTATTCTATGATGGCGATGCGTTAAATATATTCAAATAGATTTTGGGCTGCTTCATGAAACAATCCTTTACATAAGTGGCAATTCTCATAGTAGTTTTCATATAACCTTCAAACGGCACGTGCACAACCAAATTATATCCAAATCAGTTAAAAATTTGGGAGGACTATTAAAATAGCAAAAACAATCGTTTAAGGATAGGGGAGCGAAAAAGTCAAAATTTGAATCACTCTATTGTAGCACTCCTTAACATATGAGACTAGTTATGGCACTTCTTCACAAACATGACCTTTTTATATTTTTCCATGGGGCCATTGGCAAAGGCCACTATCGACAATTATTAAACGACCTGAGTGTATTCAGAGTATTGCATGGCTAAAATGTTTTTCTAGGCTGTAAGTGCCGCATAGATTTATGTGATCTTGTGGGGATTATATTCTTGATTATCTGGAAGATTGCAGCGTTCGTGATTATTTATAGAAGTTCATTAACTCCTCAGAGAGTGATTAAGAATTCTTACTTCGTAAGTATTCTTGAGACCCAATGGAGGTTTCTCGATGTCTACAAAAACACCTAACCCGTAAGTTTTTTTTAACGGAATTAGAAGAATTTCTAGAAGCTCCCACGATAGTTCAAAAAGTTGTTCAAAAGTCGTGTCAGTAGTCTTGGAGGTCTATTGCGACTCCAGAAAGTCCGTGGAAAATTCCAATGGTGGATGAATGCACCAGAAAGTTTATAACATTGGAGTAAATTTTGGAAAGATGTGAATTATGAAAACTTTTCAGGAGTTCTGCGCATTTACTTGATTCTTACGAAATTCTACATATCCATATCCATAAGCTTCTAGAAGTCATAAGGCTTCCAGTAACTTAGGAACTCATATGGATAGGAATCAAACATAGAGATTTTTATGTGCTTCTAGGAATAGAAAAAAAAAACATTTTTCATACCTGGAACTTTTTGAGAAATGGTCTGGAAAGTCAGGGAAAGTCAGGGAATTTCATTCTCAAATTTGAGTCGACACCCTGACTTGTCATAATACGAGTTTGTACAATCCCATTGAATTTCACCACTTAATTGTATCTTGACAGATACGTATTTCGACCTCAACAGTAAGGCCGTCTTCAGTGTCTCGCACTTGACTCGACTTTCGAGTCGAGTCGAGTCGAGTCAAGTACGAGACACTGAAGACGGCCTTAAGCCCCAGACGCAATACAACGGAACGGCGACGGAAAATATATGGGCTAACTGTCAAATTTCCGTTTCCGTCGCCGTTCCGTTGTATTGCGTTTGGGGCTTTACTGTTGAGGTCGAAATACGTATCTGTCAAGATACAATTAAGTGGTGGAATTCAATGGGATTGTACAAACTCGTCTTATAACAAGTGAAGACATTCCACTAAAAAGCTCAAAATAATTTTCTTAGAAAAACATTGTTTGATACTGTTCGCGCACAAAGCGAACGTGACTGAATGTTCTCCCAAGCTATCAATCCTAAATTTTCCGCACTTCTCACCTGAACAGCAATTCTTAGCTCGATTGCCTGGCTTGTGGCCTGTACCGTGCGAGAAGTCCCGTTAGGAAATAGACGCCAGCAGCGAGCAACAAAAGAAAGAAGAAGCCCATCACGAACGCGTCGATGATAACGCTTTGGCTGACAAAGGAACGGGATACAGGACGCTCACTGATTGGCCGACCAATCGGGAAGCAGAGACGATTCAAAATTAAGTATGAAAGAAAAGTGCATTCGCTTACAGAGCATTCAGTCCTTCTTATTAGTTGGACCAAGCCGAAACAAACAGCCTTTTTCAAGGCTATAAGAGGTAAATAATTTCCTTATTCAGTCGATATCACATGGACTCGGAGGCCCTTCAGTCGAAGCTGCGAATGATCTGCTGCTGGGTCTGACGAGAAGGCATGAAATAGCGCAACGAGATTTTATTTTTCCTTTCATTCTGACCGGGACAAGCCAAGTAACAGTATTGCTTTTTGCATTGAAACTTTTCGTTTCGTCACTGAAACCATTGACACTTGTCTTCAGCGACTACTTCCGCGATAGAGCATTTGCACATTTTATTCACTCATACATCTATATTGCTGTCAAAATGTGCATTTGACAATTAAATTTTCAGCTAAAAGCTCTATTTTTCGACACCGGTGCACTCACACAACCAATCGACAGCAGTTGTCAAAAAATCAGGAGTACCAACTTGACCACTATCTCCTTGTCGCCGAGTCTGGCGCTGAGTGCTCGGCGCGGAAACCCAAAGGTGGGAATAAAATTTTGGGGCTCATGCGCAATAATATCGATTCGACAGCATTCACACCTTTTAGCAAGGCAGCATCGTCCATACTATCCACTTTTTCGGCCCGGCAGAGTCGAGGCCAACATCAGCCGAAGCATAGCCATCAGTACAGCAGTAGAAGAAGTTCCAGAAGCAGTCCACCCCACAGACCCGACACCGCAGCAATGCCGAGCAGATACCGGCAACAGCAGCAGAGTCGAGCCGAGGCCGACCGGCATTAGTATCGATCCGAGACAGACTGAAGAAAAGCAAGAGAAAGAACTGCGATGCTTTTGAAGAAACCAGGGCCGATATCAGGGCCAAGAAAGATACACTACTAAAAATCCACACATATTTATTGGCAAAAATCCATAGATTTAACTTATGATGTATATCAGTGCACACATAACCGTTCTCCACGCGAACTACTAATATAGTATATATCCAAATAAACTTTATGTGTGGTCTCGAATTAGCAATTATTTGATTTATGTGTGGTTCTATATCGATTATATTAGGGTGGAGCTATTGCAAAAATTTATAACGGCGACACATATATCTTATATAGATATTTTTGGCAGTGTAATGATAATGCTCGCAATTGGTCACCGGTTCATCGGTCGGCAGTTCGTATCCCGCTGGTTCCATCTGGAGAAACAACACACGTCGGCACATACCTACACTGCATGAAGACAGCTTTGGTTTCGCGCTCCACCCGGAGCACCCAACATTAGTTTTACAATCCACTGCAACATGACGTAACAGATGGGCATAGAAAATGTTTATTTTCAAAGCATACGGTTCTTCTAAGAGCCATTGATAGACTTACTAAAGAGTTCTTAAAAATTCTAAAATACTCTAGAGATAAAATGTTATACGCGAATAGCAGATTTTCAAGATTTTTTCATAACCGTTACATAACAAGAACCGAGACAAGAACTGTGACATATAATGAAATAAATCACAAAAAATTCCACTATTAGATGAAAAATCGATTGAGAGCTTTTCTTTTTGAGATATTTTTTCCTCTATTGCTCATGCTCATTTTCAAAGGCATGGTCAAGTCAAGTCCTACGTCCACTTCGCGGTTATGTCACAGACATTACCCACTGTTCGTTTTTCCAATAAATAAATCTGGCAACGGTGAAGAGATGATTATTTTCTTGTGTATGCACATCTTTGTTTGCGTGTTGGCTGGCGTATACGTTGTATTGTTCGGGTTGGATGAAGTTGCATCGCGTAGATTTTGTACTCACCATTTCACTTATTGCGGTAGTGAATTTGATCCTTCCGCATTTTATTGCATTCACAATACGCGGTCGTCAAATTTGTCTCTCTCTTCGAGTTTTGGAAAGCAGTTTTCGACAGTTTTTGGGCGTAAAGTGAATTAATTGGTATAGTCAAGATTGAAGAAAAATGTGAAACTCAGTTAGTGAATATGTTTTAGGAGTGATAAAATCAAGGGAACAATGGGAAAAGATCAAGTGAAATATCAAGTGAGTGTGTATGTGTTTGATCCGAACGTTCGAACGTTAGTATGCGTTCGATGAACATACGAATATCGGCCTAAGAAAAACGCAGTTTTCAGCGTTTTTCAAGCAATTTCTCAGTAATTTCTAGTTTTGATAAGTGAAAAGTTAATATATGGAAATGCCGTGAATATATTATGATGGAGGGTAAGTCCGTAAATAGCCCCAAAATATCAAAACTTTATTAGTATTAGTGCGGATTCGAAAAAAAATCATCGTCATTATCGGATTGATTACGGTTTATAGAGCCTTAATTACCATTTTCTTCTAAAACAAAACCAAACATGGATTATAAAAAAATGTATAGAAACAATATATTATGAAACTACTGCATATGGCGTCGTAGATTGAAGATTTGATAAGGTATTTATTCTAGATTAGCTTACAATCATATTTTAAATCGATTATTCTACAGATAGTAACCATTTTGCTTAATTCATATGAATAATAATTACAGTAAGGCAAATCGTTTTTATTTATGTGGGTTGTTGTTTTTTAAGGCCAGTATCGACCTAAAAAGTAGAGAGGTTACGGAATTTTGTTCAATATTACCAAGAGGAATTTTGACAACTGATCTGCATGGAGCAAATTGTCACTTTTACTTACGGAATAATCGAGCAGAATATTTTTCCGAAAGTAAAGTGACAGCTCCCATTACTTTGCGTGGGAACCTTACAAATGCCAATTTTGTTTTTTGTTCTTTTCATGTGGATACTGTTGTAAGAATTTTGTTGCGATTCTTTACTTTTCCGATTCAGTGAACGGAATTTAACATGTGATTGAGATAGAAAAAGAAATTTCTTTTGAGCACGATACCAACCTTTAGTCGGTTGCTCTGACGAGGTGGTCGCCAACGCATCCAAATTTATGTAGTACAAAATCTTCCAAATATTATGTAGGAGGAATGACGGCTTTGGCGGGGTTTTTTTATGACTGATTATGCTCAAATTTGGCCTAAACATTCTTTGCATATCAAAGAATATTGTGGCCAAATTTCATAAAATTTGATCGACAAAAACCCCCCTGACAATAATAGAACAAAACCTGCCAAAGCCGTCTTTTCCCCTATCAAAACTTGATGTTTTTCATTCCGTTCCATCAATTATTTATGTAAGAGAAACGAAAAACTAACAGAGAGAAGTTTTCGCTAATGAAAATATGACTTAATTTGTTGCAATTGTTTCCACCTGAATTTTCAATGCACACACTCCAAATAATCTGAACGTTGCTTCCACCTGAATTTTCAGGTACATTTTACGTGCACACGTAACTGCAAATGGTTCAGAAAATTCAGGTGAAACTTACGTGTCCGGTGAATTCTATCCAAAACTCAGGTAGAGCTTACCTGACTTTCACGTAGAATCAGATATATACCGGAAAATCAGATAAAAGTTACGTGAATTTCAGGTGGAAAAAATCTACGTACTTTTTCAGGTGGAAACAACGTGCAGATTTTTTTGGGTGCACGTGACTACAAATACTTTAGGAAATTCAGGTGAAACTTACGTGTCCGGTGAATTCTATCCAAAACTCAGGTAGAACTTACCTGATTTTCACGTAGAATAAAAATTCAATCGAAAAATCAGGTAAAAGTTACGTGAATTTCAGGTGGAAAAAGTTTACGTATTTTTTCAGGTGGAAACAATAACTTGCAGATTTTTTTGGGTGTGGGGCCTACACGGACAGATAAATCAACCCAAACTTTGAGTTCAATATACGCACTGATGAGAATATCGCAGAAAAAATTTACCCAAAATTGGGTAGTTTTCCCTTTCTTTCCCATGATTGCTATCAAAACTAGAGCAAGATGCAAACACCTCACCGAGGTTGCTCAGCCCAATAACCCAAATTTGAGTAAATTCATTATTCTCTATTTTGGGTTGATTAAGGTCCGCTTTGGATGGATTAAACTCAGCTTTGGGTAAATTATTTACATGGGATTAAAGGCAAACTACCTAGTGCCAGAAAAGTCATTTTACTCCAATTTGGGTTATTGGCTCAAACCACGGTTTTGAGTGCAAACAACCCACTTTTGGGTAGTTTTGGTTTTCAGTGTAGCTTTTGCAGGGGCGTGGTGAAAACGCAAAGACCGTGTTGAATATTTTTTGACATCTCATTAAATTCACCTTGCGTTTTGACTTTTGAAAGGTTTGCTGACCATTTTCCATCCAATTTTCCATTAATCTGTAGTTGCTAAAAAGTGTATCCAATTTCCTTCGATTTTTCGATAAAACTTTCATTATTCTGTACAAATATTGTGTAAAAACCTTCTCCCAGTGATGTGAAATGTTTTGTGGTGGTGTCCTTGTGGAAGATAGTTCTTTTTTCTAATTCCGTGTAATTTTTATGTTTGTTGCTCAATCAGTCAAAGCGCTTCCTAAAGTGGATTTTAATTAGAAGAGGTGTATTATTATGTAAATAAGTCCTATTAACAGCATGAAAACGTTTGTATCTATTTGTCCTTCCCTTGACAGACATCAAACAGTCCAGCTACGTTGGGTATCGGCCGTGATCTGGCGCCTGGAGACATCCGACGATTGACACTGAGTGCATAACCTTGAACACCAGACAGCAAAAATGAACAGACGTCCCAAGGGCCCCGGGCTGAAAATCCAAATGGATGTGGCCTCCAATTCGAATCCAGTGTGAGTGCAACATATTAACTACTGGTTGTTTGCAAATTTTCAGCTAATGAGGTTTTCATTGCGTTCTGCGGGGCCTTCCACAGCCTCTCATATGCACAAGCTATCGACAGAATTTGTGGAATGCTGAAACTTAATGTTAATTTTTTTTCCTTTTTTTCATTTAAAGGGATAAATGGTTATTGTTGCTTCTCCAAACATGAACAAGAAGTATTCCCTAACTAGGTGTAGTTCCAACAGTTCTTAGAATGTAGATGGAAGTAAGTCAGGGAACAACAATGAATGGCATCAATTGTTCTTTCTTGACCTGATGTAAAGGTAACTAACAGGTCCACGTATAGTTAATTAATTACAATTACTATTGTAACTTCCTGCTAACTCCAATGTAAAATATTAATTAAGCTCAAAATTGACCAGCTTACTGTTCGGTAATTATTTTACAGATTTTGTGTGAAATAAATTGGGCAAAAAATATATCAAAGTTTCTGAAACAATTGCTGTAGAAACTTATATGAAATTCATAGAAATTTGCGCATTGAATTACTATACTTTTTCATACATACATCAAACAAACATCGGGGGTGAATTGGGTTTTTTAAACTTTATGTTGCAAATTTTTGTTATATAACTAGTTTTGTACAGTCTCAATAGGATTCCGGCTCCACCTTTGAGAGAGGGTCTTGTACGAAACGTCACCCTCAGAATTTATTTTTGTTGCTGGAAGTTTTCGGATTGGTCACGGAAATAGAGCAATGCTAAGAACTGCTAGCTTTTGATGTTAGGATCACTTGACCATAGTTGGGCAAGTTATGTTCATAAACATACACCCTGTCTGTCGAACGAAACGGGTTCTATACAGAAGTAGACTTATGTTGGATGAGCTTAGAACTAATTTAGTTGAGACCGATCAACCATCCCATTGTGGTGGCGATTCAATCTCCAATCCATACAAGGAAACTACTTGGAAAACTTCCGAATGGTGTTCGTTTACTGAAAGTTGCACCGATAGTAATTGCTTACCTATGAAATTCTTTTTAATTGAAGGTTTCAATATCTGGACTTTGAAAGGGGACGACAGTCGGAAGGCTACCAGACATCACAGATTCTGTTATTGAAAATTAGGCAACCTAACGATACAAAAATGGACTCTCGTGATGGAATTGGATCTCAACCTCACACCGTTTGTAGTCAAAACTACTTGTTTGGTACTTCTAAGTAGAATGGCTCAAGTCACTGATACTAATAAATTATTAGACACTAGTGCGTGCAAAAGATGTAATGAAACAATGATCTATGGTTGTACAATCTCATGCAATTTTAAGTTTTGTTTGGGTTCGACGACGCAAAAAATGTTAATCAACTGAATTCAGAGATGATCCAAGTCTATGCAAGTCCCTGGAATAAAGATATGAAAATAACTTAATTTTATCATGCTACTCGTTTTTTACATCACAGGACACCTCCAAGAAATCTGGACAAAACTGCTACCATTACGATCGGTAGCAACACGTTCGTGGTCGAAGCGGATAATTTGGAGAAGATTTGCGACCTTGGGCGGGGTGCCTACGGGATAGTGGAGAAGATGCGCCACAAACAGACCAACACGATTATGGCCGTCAAAAGAATCACAGCCACCGGTCAAACACAGGAGCAGAAACGTCTCCTGATGGATTTGGACATCTCGATGCGAGCCAGTGACTGCCAGTATACGGTTCACTTTTACGGGGCCCTGTTCCGCGAGGGGGACGTTTGGATCTGCATGGAAGTGATGGACACCAGCATAGACAAGTTCTACCCGATCGTGTTCAAGAATGGGCGCAAAATGCCCGAAGATATTCTCGGAAAGGTTCGTATCATGATGATTGTTGAATGTGAAGTGTTTGTTTCATCACTGTTTCGCTAATTACAGATCACAGTCGCAGTCGTTAATGCACTTAATTATCTCTACACCAAACTGCGCGTGATCCACAGAGATGTGAAACCGTCCAACATACTGATCAATAGGCAGGGGGATGTGAAGATGTGTGATTTTGGCATTTCAGGTAAATGGGTAATTAATCTTTTTTTTTTCTCGAATATTTGGTCTTTCTCTCTCTCGGACTCGTTTTAGTCAGAAACGTTTATTAACAAATCTAATATGCTTGCAGGATATTTAGTAGATTCAGTGGCCAAAACAATAGATGCTGGATGCAAACCATATATGGCTCCAGAAAGGATAGACCCTCAAGGTCTGTTTCGATCAAAACCAGTAGAAGCCAAGGTCTGCAGTTCTTACTTTTTTTTACCATTTTAGGTAATCCAGGAGAATATAATATCAAATCAGATGTGTGGTCCTTAGGAATTAGCATGATTGAAATGGCCACCGGAACGTTCCCATACAGTACGTGGGGTTCACCTTTCGAGCAGCTGAAACAAGTAAGCGCCCGTTACAGATTCTGAAAATGTGAAACACTTAACGCGTTCCATTTATGCTCCATTTAGGTGGTCAAAGACGAACCTCCCCGGTTAAAGTCAGACGACTTCTCCGACGTATTCAAAAACTTCATCCTCGCTTGCCTTCAGAAGAAATTCCAAGACCGGTACAACTACGACCAGTTACTGAATCATCCCTTCATTCAGGAGCACACTGAAAAAACGACAGATGTCGCTTCGTTCGTTAGCGAAATTTTAGATTTGGCTGCCACGGTTTGATCCGGAGGGTCCTAGTGATAAACCAATATTTACACATTTAGTTAGGATTTTTTATTAGGTGTAAGAATCGTGTCAACAAATTGCAACCATCCCTCAAAAGTCCGGAATGAACAATCTTAGCCACAAACAATATGCCATAATATTCATTTTTTATTTCCTAACTTCGAAGAATGTAATTGATATTGAGCCACTTTGTCAGAGGAACGTAACACCGGACCAATAATTGGCCGAAGCATAAGTCCTCATTCTGATGTCCCAAGAGGGACTTTTTAACACGGCTCAATAGCTTGATTTATTTATCTTTTTCTTATAGAGTAAACTACCCCTGTCCGCATGGGATCCCCGAGTACACAAGAAATGATGCATAGATGGGGGACTGTTGTGTGAACAGCGATAGTGAACCAAGATTTGAAACTAATGCATATTTCCGAGTGAAGTATGTAATTTCAATTACGCTACCAGTTTTGGATTCGATAATCATTGGATATATTTCGTACAAATTCTTTCCATTCATTGGTAAGGTTAAAAAATCTTTTTAATTGTTTATTCATTAGATAAAAATACAAAAAATTGAATAGATTTATCGATTTCCCCCGACGTGGCTTTGTTTTCGTTTATTTTTATCCGAAAAGTTTGTTCGGCCAGGGAGCCCATTTTGAGGGGCCTTGTTAGGTGGTGATTGTACAGAAATATCAAAGTGATGAACAAAATAACCCTGACTGAATTTCTCGACCAGGGTAATGCTTACTTTTTTCTAGATCTGATCTTGTCTTGTGGGCTATTTTTTTTCAATCGTGTATTTATAAGGCTCATTTGTTCAATTAAAAATTCCACGGAGCCGCAAATCTTTTAATATGTTATTACGGTACAGTGGGGTAAGTGGGTAAAGGAAATCGCATAGTTTATGTTCTCAACAAAATCATCTATCCAATCTTTATACGCCTGGGAACAAGATTTTTGAAAAATACTTTTAGGATAAAAAATTAAATGTGAAACCAAAAAATCAGTTTGAATTTTTAACTTGCCCCACTTGTGGGGTTAGTGAAAAAATAATTATAAGAGAGGATTTTTTTCAATATAAGAACACATTTCCTGTTCATTTATATTATGCAAACGATAATTCGGGACCGCTTTGCGATTTGGGCGTAACTTATTTTGTAAACAAACATTGTTTTATGAATTCCATTGAATGCGGGCGTTTTTCTCCAAAACTAATTCCCTTATCTGATAGAGGGAAGCTTATTCTGTCGAATCCCAACTAACAATTTTGGTGCTAAAAGCTTCAACTTCTAGCCTTTGGCTGTGTAATAATTGAATAAAAGCAGTCAATGCTGAATAAAAGAAAAGCCTCCGCAAATAATCCCTTGAACTTCAACTCGACTATTACCCAAATATCTATCAGCTAGTCAGTTTGTGCCGAATATATTTCATCTTTTATCGTTTATGTAGCTTTCATAAAGTCATAAAACAGCACTGTCTGAATTACCAACAAAGCTTATCGGTTAAGAGCTAATGTATGTAACTGAGTTGCTTGTTAGCAACTTCTTATATTACGGTGAGGAACATTCACAATGAATACGTTTTCACACTTGTTATAGCACTAACATTATAGCGTAATGGCGCTATAAATGAACTAACGAAGCTTTTAGGCAACTTCTATATCTTTGAAGATTACACAACGTTTAAGTAAACCTTATACTGATTCTTTTAATAGCTTATCAGTATGGAACGTCAAAACCGCAATGTTTACATTTGATTTTTGTTGCCGGAGCTGTGTATGAGCTATTGATTTCTGTAATTCAGCTACAAAGGTATTCACCTGCTCTTATAGCAACTGACATAGCGCTTCCATTAATGCTAGCAGATAGTGTAAGAAAACAAGCCATTTAGAAGCGATATTACTGGTGACGGCTACTGTTAAACGATTAGCAGCAGAGTAGCATCTATACAGATCGAGAAAATGTTGCTTAAAAACAATTTCAACGATTGATGATACATAAAAGTTAGCCAACAGAACATGCTGATAGATGTTTGAATAGTGGTTGAAATAATGCTGAAAGCATAATTTTTAAGCTTATGTGCTAAAAGCAGCATGTAGGCCTCTTTCTAACGTTTATACAGAATGCATCCGAAAATAGCGTTAGCAAAATAACCTATAGGGTATGCGAAGAAGCACATCCATAATATCCTTTGTTATTTACATATGTCAAAGTGACGGTGATGACAGAGCAGCGGCCATTGAATCAGGAGATCAGGAGTTCGAATCTATTGAGCAACAAAAATGATATTTGAGTTTTCACAAAAAAACATTAAATAAACTCCGAAATTTACTACTCTCCTCTCAAATAATATTTAATCAAATTGAATTCAGTGGCTGTATAAAACTTATTTAACAGATTCAAAAAGTCTGAATAAGCGCCATTGAAGCAAATTATATCACTAAATGGTTTAGTAAAGATTGAGAAAAAATGTGTAACATGCTGTAAAGTAGTTGTGCAGGCACGTCAAAAACAGCTGAATAGATTCGCCAGATTTGCTGGTAAAAGCATTGAATAGAAGTTCTTGATCATATGTATAGCACACATATTCAGCTTGAAGCCTTATAGACGAGTTGAAATAACATTTACATTGACATTAAATGTTAGTTGGGATACATACCGTGATTCTGTCAGGAAACGCTTGCGTTAGCAGGAATTCGCCTTCCAATGTTTGTTTACAAAATAAGTTACGCCCAAATCGC
Organism: Armigeres subalbatus; assembly: GCF_024139115.2. Taxonomy (NCBI): domain Eukaryota; kingdom Metazoa; phylum Arthropoda; class Insecta; order Diptera; family Culicidae; genus Armigeres; species Armigeres subalbatus. Next base: position 163,861,341 of record NC_085139.1, read on the forward strand.
AAAGCGGTCCCGAATTATATTGAATAGAGAATAATAGTGAGCTGTTGTAATGCTTTTTGAAAATCAGAGCACTGGGAAACTGAAGTGCCTTTATTAAATGATTTTTAATTTTCTAGTTTTCTTCATTTGAGTTATTTGAAATCTAAAATTTCTGTTCCATTTGTGTCTAACATTACTTTACATTTTTGGTTTATAGTAAGATAATGAACCTTGGTGATAATGTTGCTTTGTGTATGCAAAGAAATTTTCCTTGTAATATTCATCAAACCTGGAATCATCAGGGTTTTGCTTCATTAATAATCTACTTAGGATTTCAGTAGAAAAGTCTTCAATAACAAATGGATGAATATTCTCAATTTCGACTAAATAAATCATAGTTATGGATATATTAACTGCAATAGCGGTGATTCTTGTATTTAAGTTCCATAAATACCATTTTTCACGAATTATTTATCAAACATGGAGTACCCAATAAACTGACACGCTTATCAATTTCGGTTCTTGATTTAGCATTACTTTAATGACAGGGCTGGTAGCGATAAATGCCATTTAAAATAGTGGCTTAGTGACCAACGATGACGAAAAAAGTGACCAAATAGTGAATTTCAGATGCAGAAAAAGTGACCAAATAGTGACTTTTGTATGAAGTATTAACTAGGTAGTGTTTTTTTTCTTCCTAAGCAATGGAGGGGGAAGCTGCTCAACAGACATCCTGGGTTGTCCAGGAAGTGCGGGGTTAGGGGCCACCTCAAACAGCAAACGAGGGTGGCAGGACTACATCCCGACCCGCTAAACCGTTTCCATTGCCGCCAAGCCCATAGTCCCTTCGGTACAACCAGAAAGTAATGCTTCAAAGAGGGGCCAGTGCATAACGCACCCTCGAAGTTAGCTGCGTGTCCTTGCAGCATCGAACATCGGACTCGCTTTTTTAGAAGAACACCATAATATCGTGCCAGCGCGTTGCCGGCTTTCCAGGTGGCCTTACCACGCCCTATGTCCTCGGAAGATGGGAAGGGTCGACTTCGCGCCTGCTTCCCTCTGCACGACTGGTATCAAGAATGATGATGCCGCGTGCACCCCAAATTGACCTTTCCGCGATAGGGCCTATTCGCCAGCACGCAGAGGGACTTGCCGACGCGGTGTCTACGCTTTTCCCAGCCTTGACGAGGACCCCTTTCCGTCCTCGGGCTCGGAACCCGCCCGGTTGACCGACGCCGCGAAAGCGACGATACCATGTTGTTCTTCGCGCGGCCACTTGTTCGATAAAAGGATCGAGTTCGACCACAGAGCATGACCACCGGTATGGCCCATGAAGCCGACTCCGATCCCTTGGACCACCTCTTATTTGCGCCTGAACTAGCCATCCTTGAGTCCACGCGCCACCTTCTGTGTAGCTCCGAGACGATTTGGGCGATAGCCGATAAAACGGCGTGCCAGCCAACTTCATCAGCAAGCCAGCTGCGTTACCTGCACTTTGATTTTGCAGCACGCTTAAATGCCGGGCACATCGAACCCCCCATGGGGTGCTTGCTGTTCACAGCTTTACTGGAACAAATCAAACAATTGGGAGGGTTGGTGCAGCATTGTGCCTTATGTCCCTCCAATCCGCAGCGTCGGCAAAGATTGATTCTGTCAGGGCCTTTGCAGTCCCATTGCTTGTGCCCCGGTTCCAGGCACTTGAAGCAAACTTCGGGTTGCTCGTATATGCCCACAGGGCATACCGACCTGACGCTCCCTAACTTGACTACCTTGGAGGCGTCCGCTGCAGATAGCTGAACCAATGCTACCTGCGTCCCTGTCGGACCTTTCCGAAGCCGAACGGCTGCGGTGGGCGTCTCCACTTCACACTGTCGCCGCAGTGCCGTGACGAGCTCTTCGACTTCGGTGATCTCGTCCAGGTCTTTAACCCTTAGATTCACCTCCGTAGTGAGTGCCCTCACCTTGACCGTCTCGCCTAGAACTTCCTCCGCCAACTTCTTGTAGGCGGCGCCCTTTTGCGAGACGCCCCGCTTCAGCTCGAGGATCATCTCGCCCATCCGGGTACGTCTTACTCGACGTACGTCGGCGCCGAGTTCACCGAGCTTGACGTCACTCCTCATCGCCTTCAAAACGTCCGAGTACTTAGCCTCGTCCGCCGTGATGACTAGGGCATCGCCCCTGGAGCGATTGGAGTCTAGCGAGCGCCTACCCTAGACTTCTTGCTACCCTCATTCACCTGGGCCTTCTTTTCGGCCCTTGACGTCTTCGGTTTCCTCTTGTTCTTGAACAGGGTCCAGGAGGCGTCATCCCCCTATATTTCCCTGGTCTGGTGCGGCTGAGAATTTTCAGCCTGCCGTAACCCCTTACCACCGTCTTTCCTGAGTGGACGGACCTTTCCAGATCCTTCCTCCCCCGGTTTTGGAGGTACCTGGCCGGGGTTCAGCTTCCCAGCCCCACTACCCTTGTTCGGGGTAGTAACCCTCCGCGTTTTGGAGCGGCTCCCAGGAAGCTCATCCCCTGAAGACTGTCTCCCCCGTTTTTGTGTCTGCTCCGTTGGAGCAGTCACCCCCGACGTACCCGCAAATACTTGAGCCTCAGTCTGGGTAAACTTTGGTACCACCGTCTTCGCTGGCACGCCTTCGGTCGATTCGACCTTGGCCGAGTCCGCGAATCCTTAGGCCTCAGTCTGGGTAGACCTCGACTCCACCGATTTCTCGGGTTTATACTTGGCCGTCCCGACCGCCCTATCCAGCTTGGCATCCAGCATCGACTTTCGAAGTTTCTGCAAGCTCCTCTTGAGGTCCTTGCTGATATTATGCTTCGATGACGCAAAGTCGATGATGGCGTCCAGCTGTTCCGTCGCTACCTCGAAGGCCGAAAGCTCATCGCGTTTGCGGTCCATCGCCTCCACAAGCCATGGGCCGTCAATAACCCCTACCGGCGTTTTTTTAGCCGAGAGGAAGGTTGAGTGACCCACGCTGGCGCTGCGCTCTGAGCTGCCGACTATTGCCTCTGGCCTCCTAGGCGGAGACCTGAACAACCCACCTCTTGCGAAGGGGTTGTCGCCTACACTACTACCACTAATTGAAGAATTGACTTGATTTTCCATTTTAGTCCCACGAGTTGCTCGGGAAAAGAAGTCCACCACGCCAGAGCCCAGCATGACGCGGTAAGGGACAATTACTGTGGAGGGTGCCCAGGTACCCCACAGGCTCCGTTAAAGGCCTAGCTTATTATTTCACCCCCCTGGCCATGCATCCCCTCGGCACGGGTCGCTTGACGCCTTGGGATTAGGGGTTAGGGACGATGGTCCCGGTCTAACTCGCAGTGGCCATGGGGAGGGGTCGTCAAGCCCTTGGACAAAGTCCCTGCTGCCCCCTGTGTGTGTATGTGTGTGTGTCTGTGCGCACCCGCCCAAAAAAATGTCACTCATTTTTAAGGTACTTATCCTCAACCGATTTACTCGCAACAAGTTGCATTCGACGCAGGATACTCTACCATTGTTTCCTATTGAAAATTGGTCAGATCGGACTATGGGCTCGGAAGTTATGGTCAAAATACCAACTTTTTATAGGAAAATTTAGTAAAAAAATGTCACTCTTTTTTCAGGCACTCATCCTTACCCGATTTATTCGCAACAAGTTGCATTCGGCGCAGGGAGAGTTCCCATTGTTTCCTATTGAAAACTGGCCAGATCGGACTATGGGCTCAAGAGTAATGGCCAAAATACTATTTTTTTAATGCACGAGAAAGGCACCATCACCGCTAGGTGGATTAATCAGGGTTTTTTTTCAATCAAGTTCAACCATTCTTTTCTAAAATTTTATACATAATGTTAGTTTTGGGGAGCCTGGTTTGCTCGAGGTTAGGGAATACAATAATATAGTAGGAAAGGAAAGGAATTTAGGGTACTTAAGGTCACTCCAGACGGAATCCAAGTTTCAAAGTGCTCGCGTTTTCGGGGGCACACCACTCGATACGGAGGCGGGGCACAACTGTCATTTTTGCTGATTTAGCTTTGCTGCGTGAAATTCATTCAGCATGCGTGAAATAATAAAAATGACAGTTGTGCGTTGCTTCCGTATCGAGTGGTGTGCCCCCGAAAACGCGAGCACTTTGAAACTTGGATTCCATCAGGAGTGACCTTAAGTAATTAGGTTGTTGATGTTGATTCTTGGCGATGTTTCACATCTGTAACGAAACAAACATTTTTTTTGGGAGACAACAATGAGAGGAAGACATACGAAAGGGATTAACGACAGACATTGAAATGGATAACAAGAGGAAGACATTCGATATGGGGTACGACAGACAAGGGGGTGGGCAGACTAAGATCACAATCGTACATCAGCAATAGGCCTCTTCATGTTTTCAAAAAGTATCAAAAATTTAACCGGTCAGCCCAGAATCATAATTCTTATGCTAAAATAAGCCTGCTGTAAAATTTTCAGCTAATTCGGATAGAATTTCGAGGTGGCTCAAGTCAATTTAGTGTTTTTGGGCTATCTCAATTTTGAAAAAATCTAACTAGAGATATAAACGCCGAAAATTATCGCAACAACCTCTATACGAAAGCTTTTGGTGTGCTCTAAAAGTCTTGTGAACATTGCGATTTGTTCCGTTCACGCTTTGACCATGTTAAAGTGATTTTCGAGCTTTTAAGTGCATTAAAACACTATTTCCCCTAAAAGTCGTTGTGTAAGAACATTGTGAATTCACGTTTATAATTTAATGAATGTTTCATTGCTAAGCATGTTTCACGCTCTTGTTGCAACGACTTTCGTTCGCTCTTGGTAACCGAAGAGATCCCTGATAAGCTCTCGCGATAAATATTAGTGAGTTCCACGCTGATCTCATTACGGATACGGGAGGCAATTATTTTTGTTAGAAAAAGATGGGCAAAGTAAAAAAATATATATGAAATGAACTCAAATTGTCCCTATACGAAATTAAATGAAGAGAGAATTGAAAATTATTCAGGCTCCAAGGCCAGACAGGCTTTGTTTGACTTCAGAAGAGCTAGCGAGGGTTTTTTGATTTCATTAGAATGTGGACCATCTTCTCGGCATGTTGAATAGTGTTGTAGTGCGCCAGATTAAAAAACGTTCTAAAAAAATCGTGGATAAAAGTTTATAGATTATATTATAACTCGCAGAGAGTAGTGATTTTGCAAATTAGGTAAAACAAAAACCCAAAATTATAATTCGCAATTTGTAATTATACAAAACCAATTACAGCCTAGGATCGATTTGTACCTATGGTATAGTGAAAGCGAGTAAAAGTTGTGAATAATCGAAGATTGAATTGGGTAAGGTTTTATTTGCTAAATTCTGGTGCACTTTGTAAAGTATTCTGACCGTTGAACAGATATCACCCACCGTTCAACGTGGGTGTTGGTTTAGGAGTGACGGAATCACCCTAACCTGGGCACGCTATAGAATTCCACAGCGAGGAGAAACCAGCCCTGTGAAGCTTTTTCCAGCGTCCGCACTTTTGTACCATCCAGCCCGTGGCCCACCGTTCACCTTGCCGGTGTTATCGCCAAACTCTCCACATTTGTCAACCAAGCCAACCACCCCGCTCGCCATACCGTGAAAGCTCGACCCACGTGCAAAGCTACCGTTTGTTCGACGTAGCTCCCGTATGTAGGCAACGGTTAACACCTTTATCGTCGCAAGAACACTGAGCTAAATATCCATACGGCAGTGGTGTGAACACCAGGCAGAGTGAATTTGTTGCGGATCGTTGCTCTACGCATCAGCACGACGGGGTCCACGTGTACTAGCGGCCGTTAGCCGATCGGGTTAGTTGCGGGGAACGGATTGGTCACCGCCCACAAAGAACGGCCAGCGTCGGAAACGTCTGGAAAGGCAGGAACGCAGTAAGCAAATGCCCACCGTAATCAGGTCAGAAAGTTAGATAATAAGTTCGAAGAGTAATTATAAATTATAGAAGCGTGACGTCACCATTAGATTAGGATTAGAACATGAATACACGTAGACAATACTTTGTGATCCTAAACTAGTTGCACATTATTAAATTTGTTGAGTTTGATGCTTTCACATTGGGTGATCGGGTTTTAGTCGTGGTTTTTTTTTTTTCTGATAGTTTGAATAGTTTTGATTTCTTTTCGAATTTTGGTTCGTATATTCAGTTAATTATAAGAGTTCAACTTGCCCTTCGTATACGCTTCTTGAGACTGGTGTGTTTGAGCATTATTAACCCGCCTTGGATAGAGCCTCAAGCCGGGCCTCTAGATCAGCATCAGCAGTCTCTCCAACCCGAGAGTGGCGCTTAAGCTGTTGTATGCTAAGAGCTTGCAACATTCGTTTCAGTTGTTCTACAAGATTCTTGAATTTATTACAAATCATTGTTAATTTACTATTTTATAATTCCTCTTTTCTTCCTGGATATTTGAGTAATATAATTGCCAATGTGCGACCTACCGCTAAATTTTAAAAAATCAGAAGCTGAATCTGTGTCATAAATTTGCACGTTAGGATTTCTTCAAACAAGGTATTCTAGCTGAATTAGCTGAAAATTTTACAGGAGGCTTATTTTAGCATAAGAATTATGATTCTGGGCTGACCGGTTAAATTTTTGATACTTTTTGAAAACATGAAGAGGTCTAATCAGTAACTTTTACAAATTGGTGGACGAGGGACATGTATTCGAGATCAAGGCCCGCCAACACTTCTCTGATAGGCTTTGGTTGTTTTCCTCAGACCCGAAAATGTTCAGTTAATGCAGATCTGGGGCCGCGATTCTCCTCGCATACGACATGATCAATGCCCTGATAATCCTCGCCGCAAACACAGAGATTGCTTTCCGAGAGCCCTACTCTGAGAGGATGTGCGTTTAAAGTGTAGTGATTGGACATTAGACGACACATGGATCGAATGAAGTCTCGTCCTATATTCAATTTTTTAAACCATGGACGCTTCGACACCTGCGGGCGAATTGAATACAGCCATCTACCCAGCTCCCCATTTGTCCATTTCTGCTGCCAGCTGATCAAGGTTTCCTGACGAACTAATGAGGAAAAATCATCGAAGGTGATTTGCCGATCGTAAATATCACCTTCCATAGCGCCCACCTTAGCCAAAGAGTCCGCTTTCTCATTTGCCGGGATCGAGCAATGAGAAGGGATTTAAGCCATGGTGATTGTGAATGACCGTTCTGATAAAGCACTCAAAGCTTTCCGTATCCCGGTTAGAAGATACGCTGAGTGCTTTACAGGTTTCATTGACCGAACAGCCTCCAGTGTACTTAGACTGTCGGTGAAGATAAAGAAGTGGTCAGGCGGTAGGGATGCAATATGCTCAAGTGAATAGTGTACATCAGCTAGCTTAGCGGTATACACGGAACTAGGCTCTTTGAGCTTAAAGTAGACGCTATGAAAAACATTGAAAACACCGAAACCAGTGGAGTTCTACTCATTGAGTCCATTCCGTCAATACTGCATGGGCTTCCGATTGTTTTAACAAACCGGAAGTCGGCCACCTTGAATTAAAAAAATAGCGCCAAACACCGATTTCCGTTAAGAAAATTATTTTGAGCTTTTTAGTACGTCGAGTCAAGTACTTGACTCTGAACACGACCTTACTGTTAAGGTCGAAATACGTATCTGTCAAGGTACAATCAAGTGGTGGAATTAAATCGGATTGTACAAACTCGTTATATGACATACGATTCCCGGCTTTTACTCATCGAGCCCATTCCAGCAATTCCAATATTGCATAGGTTTCCGATCGTTTTAACAAACCAGAAATCGGCCATTTTGCGTTTCAAAACGACACCCAACATCAATTTCTGGCTACTACTCATCGAGCCTATTCCGCAATACCCATATTTGTTGAAATACCAATCGATTCACTCGAGTAGAACACTTGATAAACAATAACAACTCTCGTGAGGCCATCACGATTGTTTTGTAAACAATTCTCTTTTCACCCGTTCCCTTAATATACATGTAATAGTCAACTGTGGTAGGATGTATTTTATATGACATTTGTAGAGTTTCAATTTTGAATTATCCAAATGGCTGCACGGGCAGTGCAGCCAGTTCAGCTGAAAAACAACTTGTTTAATAAATAATATTTTATGTTTCACAACCATAACATGTAAAATATTAGCCAATACGGACGATGAAATTCAATATAGTTATCAGTTCTCAAACCTATTCCGTGTGTTTTTATCACAACGAAGAGAAACTTCAACAGGTTATGGGCCCAGCGGATAGCTGTAAAACCCAGACGAGCTCTAGATTCAGAGAGGATGGACCCGGAAGCGAGCGGTAGAGGAATCGGCGGCGGCACACATCTTCGATGGTAACGAGAAAAATTTCCCGGCGTGGAAATGGCGCATGGAGCACCATCTGGTTAAGATGAAGCTCATCCATTGCCTCCGACGAACGCCGGACGAAGAGATGTATGCCGTTCCAGTTGCTGGTGCAACGCCGGAGGAAGAAAGAGAGCGTTTGGAGAAATATAGGAAGAGAGTAGAGGAAGACACCGACGCTATTGACGAATTAGTCATGGCAATCAGCAATGATGTATTGAATAAAATAGTAGGGGCTACCTACGCGAAAGATGCGATGGACATACTCATCCGAACGTATGAAAAGACAGGCACGGGTGCTCTCATGAGTATGCGTCAGCGGTTATGCATGCTCCAAATGAAGCGCTTCGAAAGCTTAGAAAGACTGTTCGATGAGTATGATCTAATCATACGCGAGTTAGATCGCATGAACGCTAACCTAACAAGCTCCGAAAAAGTTCACGCTTTGCTGATGGCTGTACCGGAAAAATATAGCCATGTAAAAGGCGCTCTGACTGTTCTTTCGAACGAGGAGCTGTGTCGTAAGCCGATTTACGACATCAAGCGAATGCTGCTGGATGCCGAACTCGCTTCGGTCCACATCGGAGGTCGTCCGGATGGATCCAATGTTGCCTTGGTTAATAAATCAGGAAAGAAGAGCGCGGTTAAGTGCTTCGGATACGGTGAAGCGGGGCACTATAAAAATCGCTGTCCGAAAACGAAGAAGCAGACGAAGAAGAAACAGGGAGCGTACGCTGGAAGAAAGATGACGGCGCAGAAGAAGAAGAAGGTTCGCTTCATTGTAGACTCTGGGGCAACCGAGCACATGGTCACCGACGAGTCACTTTTGGAGGACGTCAAGGTGCTGGACAAGCCCGTTGCAATTTCGACAGCAAAATCCGGTCAGGTACTTCGGGCTACGAAGAGTGGGAAAATGAAATTGAAATCGGTCATTGGATTAAATAAAATGACACCCATTACACTGAACAATGTTTTGTTTATTCCTGGTCTGGATTCGTATCTTCTTTCGGTAAGAAAGGCAACTGAAATGGGGAAGAAAGTCGTTTTTGTAAACGACAGTGTTCTTTTCATTAGCTTTGGTGAGGTTATTGCTAAAGGGAGAGTGGTTGATGGACTCTTTTGTATGGAATACGATTCGATTGTCGACCCATCAGCGTTGGTTGGTGCAAACCACGTAAGTAAGGAAAAGCTCCATAGGCGTATGGGGCATTTGAGTTTTTCTGGGATAGAAAAACTGATAAAGCATAACATGGTTGAGGGAATCAATCAATGTTCATCTACAGCAAAAAGTCCAGAGGTATGTGAGAGTTGTTTGGCAGGGAAACAAAGCAGCAAGCGATTCGAGCATCAGGAGCTTCCAAGATCCAACAGGCCGCTTGAAATCATACATTCAGATGTATGCGGTCCTATGGAAGCGAAGACGTATAATGGCTATCGGTATTTCGTTACGTTTACCGATGATTATACACATTTTACTATTGCTTATTTAATAGCACGGAAAAGCGATGTCTTTGAGAAATTTCAAGAGTATATAGTCTTGGTAGAAGGACACTTCAGTCGAAGTATCTCCAAGATCGGGTGTGACAATGGCGGTGAATACATTGGAAATGAATTCCAAGGTTTTTGTAGAGCTAACGGAATTCAAATGTTATTCACAATACCCTACACTCCTCAACAAAACGGAGTAAGCGAGAGATTAAACCGGACTTTGATGGAAAAAGTTCGTGCGATGATACACGAAAGCGGAATGCCAAAGGAAATGTGGGGAAAAGCTCTACATTGTGCTGTTTATGTCACAAACAGATGCCCAACGAATGGACTTGTGGAAAACAAGACTCCATATGAAATGTTTTTCAATAAACGACCAGATGTGAGTAATCTGAGAGTTTTTGGGAGCACAGCTTATGCCTAAATTCCTAAGGAAAAACGGCTGAAATTAGATTCCAAGACTAAATGTCTTACTTTTGTGGGTTACGCAAATAATGGATACAGGCTGTGGAATAATAAATCTCGAATAACTGGATCATCACGAAGTGTAGTATTTGATGAAGAGAACCTATTTAACACTTATTCAGACCATATTGGAGATGAGAAAGATGAAAGTTCCCCTGAAGAAAATATCACAATCGAGTATATTCCTATTTCACATGCAGAAGAAATTCAACAGCCTGAAGCAAATAGAGAAAGAGAAGAAAACATCTCTAGACAGACGAGTGTTAGTGATGAAAATACACTAACAGAAATATCACTAGAAAGTGATTATGAAAGTACTTTCGAAGATCAGTATTCAGAAGATGAATCTGATACGCAAGGAGTACGAAGAAGTAATCGAGAAAGAAAATTACCGGTTAGGTACACTGATTATAAAATGGCCAAAATTGCATCATCGCTTTCGGAGGTTGATCCGATTCCTCAAAACATTGAAGAATTGAAAAAGCGAGACGATTGGGAACAGTGGAAAGCTGCAATCGACAGTGAAATGCAATCTTTGGAAGTTAATCAAACTTGGAGAATGGCAGAGAAAAACATCACCAAGAAGCCAATTCAGTCGAAGTGGGTTTTCAATATCAAGGAGGACGGGCGATATAAGGCACGGCTTGTGGCCAAAAGCTGTTCGCAACGTCCCGGGTTCGATTATGGTGAAACATTTTCGTCAGTCGCAAAGATGGAGAGTGTTAGAACAATGTTATCCATGGCTAATGAGATGAAATTGCAAACTCATCAAATGGATGTTAAGACGGCGTTTCTTAACGGAAACTTGGAAGAGGTTATCTACATGCAGTTACCGAAGGACGACGTCGGTAAAAATCAAACTGTTCTTTTGCAGAAAAGTCTGTATGGATTAAAACAGGCTAGTAGAAGTTGGAACCAACGGTTTGATATAGCAATCAAAAATCTGGGATTTGAACAGTTAAAAGTGATACTTGTGTCTACAAAAATAAAGAAAAGGATTGATCCTTATTTTGTATGTAGATGATCTTTTAATTGTCGGAGCAAATCTTGACAGAATAAATTGGATTAAATCTGAGCTTGGAAAGTTATTCCACATGAAGGATTTATCCGAAGTAAGACATTTCCTGGGAATGGAAATAATACGAGATTTAAATAATCAAACATTGAAAATCTCTCAAACTGGCTACACTGAAAAGGTCTTGAGGCGATTTAGGATGTTTGATTGTAAACCAGTAGGAACACCGCTGGATGCGAATGTCAAATGGACAAAGAGTGATGGAAATGAGACACGACACCCATACAAGGAACTACCCGCATAGAAATAAATTGTAGACTGAATGGGTTAAATTATAAGTTTTCCATTCGGCATGTGATCATTATAAGCTGTACGATTCATGTACAATAATATCATTAATATTTTTATCGACCTAATCATATATAATTATTGACAGATCATACATGTGATAGTAATGATTACCAGAATGGGAAATGAAAAATAATTTGTGGGAAAAAAATCATACATGATATAATTTCGTTACCCGACTGCATATAATGAAGTTTTTCCGAGGGTTTTTCATTTTCAGTGTAATAAATTTTTGTGAAATTTTTGCCAGCGGCAGTTTTTTTTTTCTCGATGCCGGTGAAGATCTGGTAAGGAAACCCAAAATTTAAACAGCATGTAATGCATGTAAGTATAGTAGCTTTATTATATCTAAATATATAAAAAGGAAAGGAATCTTTATTATATTTCACCCATTTTGTTTATTTCCAGAATCATCCGGTTTCATCGACTACGCGGGAATACACCACTTCGAAAGCGCTAGCGGATTAATAAAATTTTCTAATCCGTAAAGATCTGCTTGTGAACCTTGGAAAGGTAAGAATCTGTAACAACCCTCGGTGTTCCGCATGTAAAACTTTAAGACCTAGAAACGCCAAGGAAAAAGGAAACGTCTGCGTACGTTTTTACTGTTTTTGCATGGAAATACTTTCTAAATGTACGCAAACGTATCCATTTTACTTGGTTCTTAACATCGATCCAAAGCATTGATTGAACGGTATGCTAAAGATTGTGTCAGGATGCCGGAACTCAGATGGAGATATTAAAGAGTACCGCACGTAGGATACGTTGCGTTTGACAAAAATCTATCCAACGCATCCTTGTATTGCAGCAAGACCTATCGCTTCCAATTATTGCACTTGGTAGTCAGTTGGTAGTGATTGGTCCCTTAGATGTTATTCATACCTCCGTTCTGCTCATAATCTTTGGTATATCTTAAGTAACGTTTTACTAGGTACTTCACGTGAGAGCAAGAGTGGTGCATATCTTGAAAAAAAAATCGTGTGTATATCATGGTTCATGATTCCCACTATATTCCCACTAAATGGATGAATTCTTTAAATATAATTCACAGGTAAAGTTGTTGAGTGTTCCGTACACTAAAATGGTCCTGAAAACACACCTCAAAGTATCCCGCCTTCCACCCTCGGTAATGGTGGAGACCGAGACTAGATCATCCGTTCACTGTACTTTTAGACGAATGTCGAAATATTGTTCTTAACTGCTATTCATGAATTCTTCAATAATTTTGAGAAAATGTATAAACAAACTTAGAAGATAGTAGAGAAGCTATATAAGGCAATAAACGAGAATAAATGAAAAGTTTATAGTGTTGGCTTTTTATTAACTTATTAACTGAAAAAAGAAAGTAAATGTAAAATTTACACCATAGAGAGTGGTGAAATATTTAATATACATAGTATAATACAGTAATCGTATAATTAAATAATTATCGTACAGTGTATGATTTCTATTAACAGTTGAATCGTTAAAAAATCGTACTATTGATCGTTTTCGTTGAATATTATCAAATACCGAATGATCGCATGAAACAAAAGTGAAGATAAACTAATTATTCATGGTAAAATTGCTTTGCAAAAATACATGCAAAAGTTGATGTTTTTGAATGGTAACGATACTTAACAACCCATTCAATGTATCATCAAAAACGCAAATATTATAAGGGTTATCGTAAATATAATTCATGCTATAATTAACGTACGGTATTTCGTATGATTCCATAAAACATTCAACAATAATTTTCTATACTCCAAAAACGATAAGTTGAAAAATAGTTGTATAATTTCATTTTATTCGGGTATTGGGTTGTTTACAATATTTAGCAATAACAACCAGGCCTGATATTTGTGCTGCGGTAAGCGCATTGAGTAAATATCAGAGCCATCCGTCAGACATCCACTGGACCGGACTAAAACGAATACTACGGTATTTGCGTGGAACAATGGACACATGCATAGTGTATCAACAACATAAGGTCCAAAGTGTGTTGATAGGATATGCAGATCCAGATTTCGCAAATGATGAGGATAATCGCAAATCTGTATCTGGATATGCTTTCCAGGTTTATGGAAATCTTGTCGCATGGGCGACGAAGAAACAACAAACAGTCAGTTTGTCCTCTTCTGAGGCAGAGTTAATAGCATTATCATATGCTGTTAAGGAAGGTTTGTGGTTAACACACCTTTTGGAAGAATTGGATGTGGCCAACATTCCATTAATTATCATGGAAGATAACATCCCTTTTATAAAGTATGCGGAGCAACCCAGGAGTCACTAAAGGATGAAACACTTGGACGTCAAGTACATGTTCATCCGCGATTTGATCAAGAAAGGTCAGTTAAAATTGAAGTTCCTTTCTTCTGAAGAACAACCTGCAGATGCCTTCACTAAAGGACTACCCAGGACACAACACAGATATTTATTTGAACGGCTGAACGTTCGAATTGAGGGGAAGTGTTGAAATACCAATCGATTCACTCGAGTAGAACACTTGATAAACAATAACAACTCTCGTGAGGCCATCACGATTGTTTTGTAAACAATTCTCTTTTCACCCGTTCCCTTAATATACATGTAATAGTCAACTGTGGTAGGATGTATTTTATATGACATTTGTAGAGTTTCAATTTCGAATTATCCAAATGGCTGCACGGGCAGTGCAGCCAGTTCAGCTGAAAAACAACTTGTTTAATAAATAATATTTTATGTTTCACAACCATAACATGTAAAATATTAGCCAATACGGACGATGAAATTCAATATAGTTATCAGTTCTCAAACCTATTCCGTGTGTTTTTATCACAACGAAGGGAAACTTCAACAATATTGAATGGGTTTCCCGTGGTTTTATCAAACCGGAAGTCGGTCATCTTGAATTCAAAAATGGCACCAAACATTGATTTCTCGCTTCTACTCATCGAGCCTCCTCTTCGGCGGGCTTAGTCATCAACGTCAACAAAACCAGATCGTTGGATGTAAACAAGGTGAATGTTGAAACCTTCCAATATCTTGGTAGCCAATATAAATCGGTATATAATTCGGGCCTGGTGGCCTCACAACTGGATCTCAAACAACGAGCTCCATCGTCGTTGTGACCAGAGGCCGATACCAACTCTAATTCGTGAACGGAAGTAGGGCTAGGTCGACCACACTCTACGTAGGGGCAGAAATGAAATCTGCCTTTAGCATTAGACCGGAACCCAGCGGGAATCGCAGCAGAGGTAGACCCAGAGGCTCATGGCGCCGAAGCCTCAATAAATAAATAAAAGAAGTCGACCGAAATCTAACCTGGCAACAGGTTAAAGCGATAGCTGAACAACGCTCAGGATGGAGTTCTTTTATGTCGGCCCTTTGCACCACCGGAGGTGTACAGGATCCATAAGTAAGTGAGTAAGTACTCATCGAGCCCATTCCGTCAAAACTTATATTGCATGGGTATCGGATCGTTTAAACAAACCGGAAGTTGGCCATCTTGAATTAAAAAATGGCACCTAACATTGCTTTCCGACTTCTACTCATTGAGCCCATTCCGGCAATACCCATATTGTACGGAGTTTGATACTCTGCAAAACGATCGTTCCCACATCCATAAAATTATTCTAAATGTTTTCTATTCAAAAAGACTTAGAGAATTTTCAGCTGGGTATTGTAGTGATGAATTTTATTTTTAATCTAAAAATCACTTTAATAAAGAAATAAAAAAAAGCAGGGTTTCGCGTAATTCGAAAATCCGTGTAAAAAAAAACCTTGTGAATTCAAAAATCCTTATAGAAAAAACCTCATAAAAAACCTCACAAAAAACGTGTAAAAAAAACAATTAATAACTGTGGGGATGCTTCTAGAAAACTAAGTTGAAAAGCAGGCCAAGTTCCAGTTGGAATATTGAGCCATAGAAGAATAAGGGAAGAAGGATGGTATCGGAGTTGAGCTCACCAAGATGGGCCGGAAGAAAAACTGGCCAGTACAAACTGATGTCAAAATCTGGGAAACTGAACGGCTACCGAAGGAGTGGCAGGACGATTCCATATGCCTCATCTACAAAAAAGGCGCCAAGCTCAATAACGCACCAGATTGTCGACCGAACACCGCGTCCGAATCCCGCCGTGAACTAAGACAAGGGGATGGACTTTCACGCATGTTGTTCAACATTGCGCTAGGACAGCGGTTCTCAACCTTTTTTTTGATAGGTACCCCTTGGAACTTTTGCATCAATTTAGGTAACCCCTCTCGAAATTTATTAGGCTTCCAATCCCTTTGAAAGAATAATACCGAGCCCTTTGAAGGGAAGCTCCTTTAAGCTTTTGAATCCCTTTGAAGTAGACTTCCGCGGCTCTTCATTAGAGGCTTCTGAGCCTCTTGTAGAGAGGCTTCCGAGCCTCTTGGAAGGAGGCTATTGAGCCTATTGAAAGGAGGCTTCTGAGCCTGTAAGGAGGTTTTTGAGCCTCTTGAAAGGATCTTGAAAGGAGACTTCCAAACCTCTTGAAAAGAGGCTTCCGAGCCTCTTGAAAGAAGGCTTCCGAACCTTTTGAAAGAAGGCTTCCGAGCCTTTTGAAAGAAGGCTTCCGAGCCTTTTGGAATAAGGCTTCCCAGCCTCTTAAAAGGATGTTGAAAGGAGTCTTCCAAGCCTCTTGATAGGAGCCTCTTGGAAGGAGGCTTTCGAGCCTCTTGAAAGGAGACTTCTGAGCCTCTTGGAAGTAGGCTTCTGAGCCTCTTGCAAGAATTTTGAAAGGAGGCTTCCAAGCCTCTTCAAAGGAGGATTTTGAGCCTCTAGAAAAAGAGGATTTTGAGCCTCTTGAAAGGAGGCTTCCAAGCCTCTTGTAAGGCTTCCGAGCCTCTTGAAAGGACACTTTAGAGCCTCTTAGAGGGATGCTTTTGAACCTCTTGAAAGGATGCTTTTGAGTTTCTTGAAAGGAATTTTTGAGCCTCTTGAAAGGAGGCTTCCGAGCCTCTTGAAAATAGGCTTCCGAGCCTCTTGAAAAGAGGTTTCTGAGCCTCTTGTAAGTCTTCCGAGGAATTTTTGAGCCTCTTGAAAGGAGTCTTCCGAGCCTCTTGAAAGGACATTTCCGAGTCTCTTGAAATGATGCTTTTGAGCCTCTTGAAAGGGGCCTTCCGAGCCTCTTGGAAGAAGGCTTCTGAACCTGGAAGGAGGTTTTTGAGCCTATTGAAAGAAGACTTCTGAGCCTCTTGAAAGTAGGCTTCTGAGCCTCTTCAAAAGAGGCTTCCGAGCCTCTTGAAAATATATTGAAAGGAGGCTTCCGAGCCTCTTGAAAAGATATTGAAAGGAGGCTTCCGAGCCTCTTGAAAGGAGGCTTTTGAGCCTCTAGAAAAGGAGGCTTTTGAGCCTCTAGCAAAGAAGTCTTTTGAGCTTCTTGAAAGGAAGGCTTTCGAGCCTCTTAAAAGGAGGCTTTTTGGGCCTCTTGAAAGGAGGCTTCCCATGCTCTTGAAAATAGGCTTCCGAGCTACTTGGAAAGAGGCTTTTCAGCCACTTGAAAGGAGGCTTCCAAGCCTCTTGAAAGGATGCTACCACATCTCTTGAAAGGAGGTTTCCATGCCTCTTAAAAGGAGGCTTCCGAGCCTCTTGAAAGAAGGCTTACGAGCCTCTTGAAAGAAGGCAACCTAATCACTTGAAAGGAGGCTTCCGAGCCACTTGTAAAGCATTCAGTACACTGTTTGTCTAATTGACAAATATTTGCTAAATTTCAACAAATATATTTGCTTTGTGTGTACTGACTTGTCAAATATTCGTTTATCAAATATTTGCAACACTGCGCAAAACAAATATTTGCAGAAATGACAAATAGTGTACTGTCAAAACTTCAAATATTTGATGATGTTTGCAACTCTTCAACGATATTGAGTTGCAAATACTTACAAATAATTTTAAACTTGAACTAATCTATCAAAACAATTCAGGAAAAATAACATTGTCCTATTTGTTTCAAGTGTGTTCGGGGATAAATAAATCTTGGAATAAAAATGTATGGATTTTCTACGATTAATATGTGCGAATTATCCTCAATGCAGTTGGGGGAGTTTCACGATTCTTCAAATCGTTCGGTTCCACTGATATTTCGTAGACGGCTCCTTGAAAATTTAATTTAATAACATGTGGTGTAATCGGACCTGGGGGCCCAAATGTTCGGGGAAAATATAGGAACATTGAACGACCATAGAGGAACATAGACCAAGGGAATCCCAGCAAACATGGGGCAATAAAATCTATATACATAAAAATGAATTTCTGTCTGTCTGACCCTTATAGACTCGGAAACTACTGAACCGACCGGCGTGAAAATTTGATGCATAGGTATTTGGGGCCGGGGAAGGTTCTTAACCCTTTATAAGGCAGACGAATCTAAACAATAAATTAACAAAAACAACAATAGGACACAATGTTGGCATGGTATTAAACTCAAATGTATGTTTGTTATACATTAAACAGTTCAGAAACATTGAAAAATTGGTGGCAATATAGTTGCCACTGCCCGCCAAGCGGTAAAACATTGGTGGCAATATAGTTGCCACTGCCCGCGAAGCGGGACAACATTGGTGGCAATATAGTTGCCACTGCCCGGCAAGCGGGAAAACAGGCAACAACACAAATATAAAAAGATTTTTAAAAATTTGGGTTTACGTAGAACCAGTCAAATCAAGGTACGTTACATTTTTTGGTGAAGAGTCCTATTCAGAAAACGCATTATAAGTGAAAAAAAAATTCGCCTTTTTTCTCCCAAGGGGGGACCTTGGGAAAAAAACACAATTTCGTCAAAAATCCAAAAACCAAATATACAGAAAGGCAAAGCTTTTTTCACGCTAATCACGTAGTAATCTAACACAGGAGATTCAAAATAATTGATACCAACGGGAAAAAATATATCTTTGTCGTCTTTTTTCAACGAATTATAACTGAAAATCCTTATTCCACTCGAACCTTAAGATATGTTCGTACAAAAACCGTTCTCAAATTGACATTTCATTTTTTTTTCATGGCTCAAATTCATCTGGGGTGTTACTAGGAAGCAAATAAAGTCACTACATGTGGAATAATAAGTAGAGCTCTTGTTAATAAATAAAAAAACATATTATTTGTTGGTGGCAATATAGTTGCCACTGCCTTATAAAGGGTTAACATGGCTTGAGATCCCTTCCCTCTTTGTAAAGAGGGGTTCCCATGCAAATGAAACACAAATTTCATCGTAACTCGAGAATTAATGAAGCAAATAGAACCAAATCTGACATGTGGAGGTTTTGGAAGAGAAGATATGTTTATGAGGTGGTTTGAAATCCCTGCCCCTCATGGAAACGGGGGCTCTCATACAAATGAATCAGAACTAATTAGAGAATGAATCAATTTTAGGCGAAACGAAGTTCATCGGATCTGCTACTAGAAAATAAAATTAGAAAGAACTGCTCATGAGAAAAAAGTCGTATGTAATCCTCCTTGATAGGGTGGTGAGTTTTTTAAATGTGCATTAACAAAACAGTGAGATTCTAGAGCATTCATTTTCAAAAGAGATTATAGAAGTTCCTCAAGGACCTTGTATATGGCCCGGCAACCCTCTGGAACAATTCTGGAGATTGTCGTCTGTCTGTCGGTAGCGCAAAATCTCAACGTCAGTGTTAATCTTTCTGCTAGAGATATTGATTTTCTCATACTCGTGTCCTGCTTCTGGATAACTTAAATAAACTTAAAAGGTAGTCAAAATCGGCTGCGGACATTCTGACGAAGTTCTTGTACAATTTAGGTTGATTGCTGCACAATTTAGGTTGATTGATCGACACTGTCATGAACCCAAACTCTGCTGTATGGTTGGAATTCGTCCTCACCCTCCATTAGCAAATAGCTATACAGGCAAAAATGGCCGCAACTGTCTATTCCATATTCAGAATAGCTTAAAATTGGTTTGAAAATTTATCATATTACATATTATTGAATTACAACCACAGCAAAACAACAATGTTTAATGTGAGTTTGACGACAAACAATGTACTGTCTTTTTAATAAAATTTGACAAATAATCAAACAAAATTTTCAAATATAATGTTTGACAAATAAGTTATATTCAAATATTTGCTCACCGTGTACTGGCACATGTCAAATAATCAGCAAACGTCAAATTTTGTTAAAACATGCTATGACAAATATTTGACAAACAGTGTACTGAAAGCTTAAGAAGGCCTTCAAGCTGCTTGGAAGAAGGCTTCCGAGTTGCGTAGAAGGATGCTTCTAATTTTCTTGCAACGAAGCAACCGAGTAATTAGTGAAAAAAAAATCATTTTGTTCATTCGACGTTTTGCTCGTTCGATCTTTTGTTCTGCAGCCCTATATACATTGTTCTGGTTGTGGAAGGCAGAATTCAATTGGGATTTATTGATCGCATTGCATATTATGTACAATATAAATTTTTGAAATAAAAATCTATATCAATGGGTTTTGGTTGGAATTGTAATACGTCCGCCATTACGCATTTTTGTCTGAGGTACCCCCTAGGGCCAGCGAAGGTACCCCCAGGGGTACATGTACCCCAGGTTGAGAACCGCTGCGCTAGGAGGTGTCATGTCACATATGGAGAACCGGCTGGGGTATGGTTTTCAACAGATCCAGTCAATTTATTTGTTTAGCGGATGGCATAGACATTGTCGGTCGAACAATTGGAAAGGTGGCAGAATTGGGAGCAGTGTTACGATAGATGGGGATACTTTCGTGGTGGTCGTTAGTCATGAAATGCGAATGCGCATTATTTGTGAAAGTCGCGGGCTTATTACGAGCTTCAGAAGAAAGTGCGGTAAAAAAACATCACACCTGCACCAAATGTGTCATGTACAAAACGCTCATAAGACCGGTAGTCTTCTACGGACATGAAACTTGGATCATGCTCGAGGCGGTGCGGGCGGTGTGTGGCGGCAAAAAATGAACCAAGAGCTTGCCAACTCTACGGTGATCCCAGTATCCAGAAGGTAGCTAAAGCTAAAACAGTGCATGTTGCGAGAATGCCTAACAGCAACTCTGAAAAGACGGTATAGGCTGACCAGGTACCTGCAGAACGACTTGGCATGGGGCGCAATAAAGGATGGAGAAATGTGGCCTCAAAACGTATATTGTGCTGTCAAATTGTTGATTCAGTATTATCTGTTTAGATGTCAGCTAAATAAATGAAGTGAATCAGTATGGATGATGAGATAATACAACCATGGAAAATGGAGAGAATTTTTGTAAAGAACAAGATTTTTGAATATTCAGTTTCCATGATTTACTGTGATCAGATAACCAGCGTGTTAATTTCGCGGGAAACCAGCCCCAGACAACAAGTAACACAACTCGTGTTTTATTTCTTCATTTTATTTCTTCTAAAGTGGGATTTCTTTTGTTCAATTTCTTAAACTAATAATGCTCGGTTATTTCTTCGTTTAAAGCTAAGTCTTTTTATCGCTGCATAAATTATCACCAAGATGTGCTATAAATGATCTACCGTCCGAGATTTGTTCACTTCGTCGAACGATCGCAGTTCGACATTAGTCTTCCAGAAGCAAAGTTCTGAGAGGAGTTTGGTATACGCGTGCCTAGGGAAGAAAAACAAAGGGTTAATTAACCTGCGTGAACAGAATTGCTGTGTAATAAGATCTTACCTGTAATTCTGGCTCCCGATGGCATAGATGAATGGATTGATGACGGCTGACATCCACGCCAGCACCGAGGCAAACACGTGGAGATTCGCATACGATCCGTCGTCGTCGATCACGTTGGCAAGCATTAGTGGCAGAAAGCATACCAAAAAGCATATGTAAATGGTCAGCAGTGTCAGCGTGAGCCGACAATCTTCTTTGCTTCGGAAAAAGGATTCAATTCTCCCCGAAGAGTTGGAGCTGTATTGTGAGAAGAAATAAACATTTAAGTCATTGGTTCAATATGAGGGACTGTGTTATAAAACTTACTTGTGAGCCTTAAGCTTTGCTCGTTGCTTGTGTACTGTGTAGAATATGCACGAATAAGAGATTGAAATGATTATACAGGGCACTAGAACCCCAAACAGGAAAATATACTTCTTTGGTGATGTGTCATTTTTCTTTAGTATCGTACAAGAGAATGTCTCTTCGTCAAGTCCTAGTGTTCCCCATATTTCGAATAATGGAAGGAGCTAAAAAGTAAGTACAAGAATTATTGAATGCAATTCAATGCCGAAAATAAAAGCAGTCATACGCACCATAATTCCGAAGGAGAATGCCCATATCGCGAACAGTTGAAGACACAAGCTTATTGGAGTGTAGATCTTAGCATATCGACTAGGATGTAGAATCAGCGTATACCGATTTATGGTGAGGCCTACCATGCTTAGCACGGAAACGGCCACGTTACCGTAGAAGAATACTGGAAACACTTTACACAAGTCTTCACCCAGTGTCCATTGCTGAAAAATATATAACAGATATTGGAGGCAACAATAATTATATTTCAGGCGAACAGATAATCTACCTGATTAAGGAACCTTATTGCCGTGAGAGGCATATTAACTGCACAGAAAAAGAGATCTGATACACTAAGTGAAAGCACGAACGCCGTAGTTGGATGTTTCCGAAGTTTGTGATATTTGAGCAGCGCTGTGATTGTGAGGAGATTTCCTAAAAATAATAAACAAATAAAAAACATTTAAATATGAGTAAATATGAACATATGAATAAGCGAATTAATTCCTACTTGTTGTATAAGCGATACTGTAATTTACATTGATCAATCTATTGTTCTTTTACATCCACATCTAACAGGGAATAAAGTATTTAATTCATTCATTTATTGTAGCCTTTTTGAGTTCTGAAATTAACTCGCTCTTATGTCTAATTCTAAGATCCTAAATACAAACTTGAAGATAATGAAGTCGAGTGGGTAATCGCTCATTGTGAGAAACATCATTTTTGAAAAAGAAATTCTAGAAAAGTGTTTACAATGGAACGCCGGTCCTTAGCCGACTCTGCTGGTGGCCAGTTCCACATTTCCAGAAGCCATCAACA
Organism: Armigeres subalbatus; assembly: GCF_024139115.2. Lineage (NCBI taxonomy): Eukaryota > Metazoa > Arthropoda > Insecta > Diptera > Culicidae > Armigeres > Armigeres subalbatus. The sequence continues at coordinate 163,883,977 of NC_085139.1, forward strand.
CGCAACCGGTGGTTCATAACCAGAGCCCTGTGACCAAGATCCGCTTCCGTGGTCCGAAGCCGATTCCGGTGATCAAGATCCGCTTCCGTGGTCCGCAGTCAGACTTCTTCTTCTTCTTCAATGGCTCTACATTGTTACCGGTCATTGACCTTGAACAATCACCTAAAGGCTGATATGTGTGTTTTTTCCCAATAAAATATTAACCTTAATTAGAAAGCTAGATTTTGTTTACTAACCCTGAAATTCAAGTCGTAATTAGTCTTTAGGAAAGCTCCAATTTCATTAAAATAAAAAAAAAAAAAAAAAAAACATTTGAATTATATTCGATTTTGCTTTTGGTTTATACTATATATGAAAAATTGTTAAATTTTGTTTAACACATATGTACTAACCTACTAACTGATTGAATTTGTAAAACTAAGCATGAAGTTTAATTAGACACAACTAAAAAAAACGTAAAACGCGCTTGTGTAGTTTTTTTTAGGGGTCATTACAAAAAATAATACTAAACCTATTCTAACTAGTTACTAATTCGGTTGCTGAGTGTACGGGAGCACGGCTAGCATCCCCAACGGATTGGAATGGGAACGTTTACCCATTTCCGGAATCATCGGGAGTCGACGGTCAGGGGAATGAGAGAGAGAACGAAAGAGAGATGAGAGCTAATGGGCAGAAAGGTTGGACGATAACCGATGAACGAGGAGTTGGAGAAGAACCACGAAGCAAGTCAGACGGATGGGGTGTTTAACCCCGCGATTTGATAAAAAGAGACAACGTGTGTCGTGGAAACGGAGTAGTGGTCCTAAGTATTTGGGAAATCGGAATCTAAAGGGTTCGTACAGATAGTTCGGAAGAAGTTATATTCCCTCCCGACCCAACAGAAGCCTTCTGGTTGGGCCAGAGAATCGGTGAGCCGTGTTTGCGCCACCAACCAGTGACCCCAGTGTTCCAGAGCCATATACCCACGTGTAAGACACCTGTTCCGCGTGTGTTAGAAGCTAGTGGCATTGCTCCAGGGAAGACAGCAGCAAGTTACCAGAAAGCGTCGTCGGAGCCTTATCCAACCCCCGATGTTTCGGAAGTGAGTGTGCAGATAGTTACCCGAGTCCCCCACGTCATTTCGGGTGGCTATACACGGTCTAGGTGCGGGGAATCGGTCGACAAGGAGGTGGCATCTTGGCGAGGCCCGGATGGGTTCGCCCCCGCTCGTCAACGACTGCTACCGATGTGATTTCCCCCTACCGTGAGCACTGAACGCTGACCAACGTAATAGCAGCCAGGACGAAATTTAAACCGGTGGCCGAGCTCAGAGGATTCAAGCAGAGTATCGTCGAGAAAGCGGGAGAAGAATTGCCAAGTCATCGAAAATACCGAACGTGAGCGTGCAGATAGATACCCGAGTCCCCCACGTCATTTCGGGTGGCTATACACGGTCTAGGTGCGGGAATCGGTAGACAAGGAGGTGGCATCCTGGCGAGGCCCGACAGGGTTCGCCCCCGCTCGTCAGTGACTGTAACCGATGTGGTTTCCCCCTACCGTGAGCACCTCTTCGATCGGTACATTGCAGTACAGTACATTGATCGGTACACAACAGCTTCAAGATCCCATACGCATGCCTAATCAAAGTAGCTCTGGATGCCTTGAAGAAAATGCCAAAATCGTTTCTGATTAATTGCTTCACGGCAGAATTATTCAAAAAAGCAAAAAGATCGGCGTATTTGGATCGTCTCTCTTGGATTCATTCTATAAAAGCATCGAAATAGTGGTGGAAATATCTGTTGCTTGATTTGATAATAGTTCCAACGTAAATTGGAACGCCACGTCGGCTTCATATAGAGTGCAAAACTCACAGAGCAGTAGTTCCACAACAGCTTGAACATGTTCGAGGGCTTGAATTATTCCAGCGTGCCTTGGCATCAGCCACTAATTCAAATTCTTTTCTGAATTCAGGACGGACATATTTTTGCAGAAATTCGTTTTTCATAGGTGATCTACGGAAAAGAACTACTACTTCTCGTACCGTTACTGGACTGGGCGATATCAACAATGTTCATTGAAGAAAAAGTCAGATTTTTATACTGACAGCAAAATTTTTAATACCGAAAATACCGGTATTTTCCGTCTCTAAAACCGGTATTTTCGGTACCCAAAATTGGAAATTCACTGCGGACAAATGTGTGCAGCTGAACGTCTGGTGAGCTTGTCGTTTCTGGTAAGGAAGAAAGCAGCCTAAATCGATTGAATCAGCCGGCGCGAGCGTTTCTGGTAAATGGAATACAGCTAAGGCATCGGAGGCCACCTGAATGATTCAAGTTTGAAACAGCTCAGGAATGTGTCCGATGGCGTGGATTTCCAAGCAGAGAAGGAGGCGAGGCGAGGCCCGACAGGGTTCGCCCCCGCTCGTCAGTGACTGTAACCGATGTGGTTTCCCCCTACCGTGAGCACCTCTTCGATCGGTACATTGCCCGAAGATCCAGGTATGTCAATGCTCTCAATCTCGTTCCCCGTCGCATGTTAAAGGGCCCCAACAGTAGCTGATCGGCCGCATCGTTCCCTTTATTCCCTCTCTCCCCCCCCCTACCTTTCCTATGCACGTTGAATAAAAAAAAATAAGGTAAAATGAAAATCTCAAATTTCTTATTATTTATCAGACTATGAGCCTTAGGTATGCATGCAAGTCCGTCTCTATGCGATTGTCCTTTGATGTGTCGATGTCCACTTTGCATATCTGGAGTCCTCCAAGTACGTGAAAGCCGGCCCTGAACCAAAGAGTAGCCCTGAGCTAGCTGTTACTTACAACATTCCAACTGGAACTTGGCCTGCTTTTCAACTTAGTATTATATTAGCATTTCCTAAGTTATTAATTGAAAGCTTTTCTATGCCCGCCATTACATGAGTATGTACCTTGTGTGGCAAGTACAATGGGTACACTATACCCATCCTAGACCGGACCGAGAATCAAACTCGCCATCTCCGGATTGGCAATCCTACGCCTTTGCTCGCAAGGCTTCTGGAGACCCCTGGTCCGTAGTCAGACACTCGGGTCCAAAATCCACTTCTGTTACCTTTAATCCGTCCAACACGGCCAAGTCATATTGCCCAGCTTGAGGTGGTGTGCTGCTTGTGAACCAGTTCTTGTGCCCACACCGCTCAACAACGTTCGTGAACAATCTCCATGCGGTCGAGCTACTGCCGTCCCCTTTATCGAGATCCCAGCCCAAAGAGCATCGTCGGATGATACAGGCTGGAGCATTCGGCCCATCATCGACATTAGCACGTCACTCACCAGACCATCATCCGCTATGAAACATACCCGCCAACTAAAGAAACCACAAGAAAACCGAAATTTTCAATAAATAATCATTACTGTTCTAACATTCAAACCTGAAGCTCGCATTTTATCAAGCTCTACTAGAGGTTATGGGTTCCAGCCGGTAACCGGAGAAAATTTGAAAATTGAAGATGACATCACCAATGAGAGAAGTTCTGTTTCTCAATCTGGCGGCGGAAACGGCAGTCGACCTGAAGCAGGAAGCATTCGAGTTGCAACGGGATCCGTTGTGATGCCGGTCATAGAGAAGTTAAAGGGACACGAGAATTACTCCACTTGGACGTTAGCAATGCGAATGATCCTAATCCGTGCAGGTAGCTGATGCGTTGTAAGTCCTATGGCCGGAGAAGAGGTTCCCGTAGATGTGAAGTTGCGTGTATTGGATACAATCTGCCTGAGCCTGGAGAGTTATAACGTATTGGTCTATGTTATAAATGCAGTCTCGGCCAGGATGCGGCGGATGCAGCAGAAGCGTGGAACAAGTTTACCAAAGCTTTTCAAGACTCCGGATTGACGAGGAAGATTGGGCTACTTAGGAAGTTGACCTCTATTCGACTGGTTGTATGTTCCAGCGTGAAGGATTACGTCAACGATTTAATGAGTACCAGCCACAAGCTTGCTTCGATTGGGTTCAAGGCGAATGACTCGTGGTTGGTGGCGTTGCTGCTGATGGGGCTACTAGAACACTACGAACCCATGATTATGGGATTGGAGGCCTCAGGTGCGAATCTGACTTATGCGGTAAAAGCAAAGATCCTTCAAGATGTGAAACTCAAGAGGGGACGATTGAACAGCAACGATTATGGGCACTATACACGAAAAGCACGAATTCGAACAAATTAAAATCACATGCTAAGAAGAAACCTGACAAGACGTGCTTCAAATGTGGCAAGAACCAGGGTTTCGTTCACGAAACAGTATTGCAGCACGCGGTGGGGACCGCGAACAATGGCAGCATGGAGGCTTTGGCGAAAGGAGCGGTCGTAGTGCAGATTCCAGATGGTACGATCGATGTTCACGAAGTGCTAAAAATTCCCAAATTGGCAACTAATCTATCGACGAGACAAGGTAAGGTAAGACTGGTAAGGAAGAAAGCAGCCTAAATCGATTGAATCAGCCGGCGCGAGCGTTTCTGGTAAATGGAATACAGCTAAGGCATCGGAGGCCACCTGAATGATTCAAGTTTGAAACAGCTCAGGAATGTGTCCGATGGCGTGGATTTCCAAGCAGAGAAGGTGATGAATGGTACAGTCTGTCTGGAAGGAAAACAATCTAGAAGACCATTTCCAAAACACGAATCCAGAGCAACTGAAATGCTGGAACTGGAGCATTCTGATCTTTGCGGTCCAGTGGAGGTACCTTCCTTGGATGACAGGCGCCACGTTCGTTGATGATGCAAGCGAAAGAGTGGCAGTCTACTTTCTAAAGGCCAAAAGTGAAGTCCTGGCTGCATTCAACTTTCAAGTTGTTTCGAGCGAAGGCGGAGCGGCAAACAGATAGAAAAATCAAACTTCTCAGGACTGACAATGGGCGAGAGTACGTTAACAACGAATTCCGGAAGACGTTGGAGAAAGATAGCATCCGTCATCAGATGTCGTGCCCATACACTCCAGAACAGAATGGCAGAATTAATTGAATTTATCACTTCATAGATGTCACAAAGGCCAATAGCAAACAACTTCGATGGTATTGCCCGGGGCTATGAAAATAGCAAATTAATCCATTCAAACAAGCTAAATGTTGAACTTGATATTTAAATAATGTTGTCATACACTGCCCTAAAATAATACTGCTTTCAATATAAGTTAGTTAAGTGAGCACCCATGTTAGCAAAAAAGAGCGACTAAATTGGTGTTCTATTTCTTTGTTTCGCGATATGATGATTTTATGTTCAGAGAGATGAAAAACGGAACAGGCCGCCAAGATATAAAAAATCTTTTTAATAAGGCATTAAAATTCTTCATGGAATGAAAAACAAATGTTGTAAATATAATACTTAATAGTTCAAAATTGCTGTGCGGCCCTCAATAGTTAGCATGCTGGGGATCTAAACGATGCGCGCATGCAGAAAGAATTCTGGGAGGAGGCGATATCGACGGCAGCTTATCTAGTAAATCGATCACCAACTAGATCCATTGAAAACAAGACACCTGAAGAAATGTGGACCGGCTGATCTGAGGCATCAGAAAGTTTTCGGTACGAGTGTAATGGTCCCTGTTCCAAAGGTCAAGCGCAGGAAGTTTGAAAGCGATAAAGGGTGTTTTCGTAGACTATTGCGAGGACACAAAAGGATTCCGGGTTTACCTCCCACAAGTTCGAGTACCAGGGTCACAAGTTCGAGATCATGTGACGTGGAGGTGATTAACGAGGACGAGCAGGGTCTCACATAACGAACACATAATCAGTAATGATTATGAGGATGAAGAAGTAGCAAGTAACAACACGCTGGAGACATCTAGCGATGTTTTTAAAGATGCCTATAGCCATCACGCGCTCCCACCGCAACAATCAAAACCAAGTCAAGAAAGTCAACAAGGGTTGAGGCGCAGCGGTCGGGAGCGCATTTGTCCAGGTAAATCCACCCAGCCATCTACTCCATTGACGATTGCGGAGGATATTCAACAAAACGACGACGAGGTCATGCGGCGACCTGACCGTGATTTTTGGATCGCGGCGATGAAGCAAGAGATGGCATCACTGAGCGAAAACCAGACCTGGACGTTAACAAATCTACCCAAGCGACGCAAAGCCATTCGAAACAAGTGGGTTTTTGCGATAAAACGAGGACCTGATGGAAGTTCGGAGCGCTACAAGGCACGGCCTGTCGTGAAGGGGTGTTCACAGAAGCCGGGCGTTGACTACGAGGAAGTCTACGCTCCCGTAGTACGACTTGGACGTGGATCAGATGGGCGTGGTTACGCATTCTTGCAAGGCGAACTGGGTGATTCGTCGTAATGGTTCAGCCCGAAGGATTCATGTATTCAAATATCAAGGTCTGCAAGCTGAAGATGGCATTGTGCGGCTTGAAGCAATAAAGCTGAGTATGGAAAGCGAAGCTAGACGAGGTGCTACGAGAATTTGGCTTGCAGATATCGCGGGTGGACACCTGCCTGTACTGGATGCTGGATGGGGAGAAGATGCTCTTTGTGACGATATACGTGAATGACCTATTGATTTTCACGAAGGATCGACGATTGAAGAATTGAAGGTAAAACATTTCTTGATGCAACGTGTCGTGACCGGACGAGGTTTCTAAGCTCGACCGTTCGCCGCAACAATACTCAGCAAACTGACTTCCGTCGTCGATTCGTTCTGACACGAACTCGAGAAAACCAAAAACATTTGTGCGTTACCATGGAGCCCAAATTAGCTCAATACACGTTGATTCGAGTTACTCAATAAATGAGTGCATATGATTAGAACATATGTCAAATGCAGATTTCAAGGGATTGATGGTAATGGCATTTTGCTATAATAATTTTATCATAACATCTAATGCCAATCTTATCCACTACATTCTCCCCCTCCTCTACTCTTGAGGTGTTTTATTGCACATTTCATTGAGGTGCCCTCATTACAAATATCTTTGATCCTAGATAAACATTATTAACCAATTCTTATGAATCAATCTTCGATTGAAAATATGACAATCCAATACAAATCCCACCCAAATCCAATCCGCATCCAGTCCGAATTAAATCTAAATCCAATCCAAATCCTATCCAAATCCAACTCAAAATTAAATCCAAATCCAATCCAAATTCAATTCAAATCCAATCCAAATTCAATCCAAAATCAATCCAAAAAAATCCAAATCAAATCCAATCCAAATCCTATCAAAATCCAATTCAAATTTAATTCAAATCCAATCAAAATCCCATCCAAATCTAATCCGAATTAAATCCAAAATCAATCCTAATGCAGTCCAATCCAAAATCAAAATCCAAATCCAATTCCAATCCAAAACTAATCGAATTCCAATCCAAATATAATCCAATTCAAATTCAATCCAATCCAAAACCAATCCAAATCCAATCCAACTCCAATCCACAACCAATCCAAATACAAATTAAATCCAATCCAAATAAAATCTAATCCAAATCCAATCCAAATTCAATCCAAATCCAATCCAAATCCTATCCAAATCCAATTCAAATTCAATTAAAATCCAATCCAAATCCTATCCAAATCCAATCCCATTCCAAACACAATCCAAATTCAATCCAACTCCAATCCACATCCAATACAAATCAAATCCAATCCAAATAAAATCTAATCCAAATTCAATCCAAAATCAATCCAAAAAAATCTAAATCAAATCCAATCCAAATCAAATCCAAATCCTATCAAAATCCAATTCAAATTTAATTCAAATCCAATCAAAATCCCATCCAAATCTAATCCGAATCAAGTCCGAATTAAATAGAAAATCAATCCAAATCCAATCCACAACCAATCCAAATACAAATTAAATCCAATCCAAATAAAATCTAATCCAAATCCAACCCAAATTCAATCCAAATCCAATCCAAATCCTATCCAAATCCAATTCAAATTCAATTAAAATCCAATCCAAATCCAATCCCATACCAAACACAATCCAAATTCAATCCAACTCCAATCCACATCCAATACAAATCAAATCCAATCCAAATAAAATCTAATCCAATTCCAATCCAAATCTAATCGGAATTCAATCAAAATTCAATCCAAATCCATTCCGAATCCAATCCAAATCCAATCCTAATCAAAATCCAATCCAAATCCAATAAATCCAATCTAAATCCAGTCCAAATAAGAAATAAAATCCAATCAAAATCCAATCCAATACAAAACTAATCCTACAGCTCAATCCAAAACCAATTCAAATACAATCAAAAATCCATTCCAACCTAGTCCAATTTTTATTTTTCTCATCGTTGAAATTTTTTTTTCATCCTCTGCCCTTCCGTCAGGTGACGCTAGCATTCTTACCGGGAACGCTAGCATTCCTCATTGTTTTAATTTGTTTTTCATTTTGCCAACTTTTTTGCCTTTAATTTTTGTTTTCCTCAATGTGCCATCTTTTTTTGCACCTTTCTTGTCACCCGGCCTACTCCTCTGCCCTTCCGTCAGGGAGCCTACCGGAGACACTAGCATTCCTCATTGTTTTTATTTGTTTTTCATTTTGCCAACTTTTTTGCCTTTAAATTTTGTTTTTCTCAATGTGCCATCTTTTTTTTTGCACCTTTCTTGTCACCCGGCCTACTCCTCTGCCCTTCCGTCAGGGAGCCTACCGGAGACGCTAGCATTTCTCATTGTTTTTGTTTTGTTTTTCATTTTGCCAACTTTTTTGCCTCTAATTTTTGTTTTCCTCAATGTGCCATCTGTTTTTTGCACCTTTCTTGTCACCCGGCCTACTCCTCTGCCCTTCCATCAGGGAGCCTACCGGGGACGATAGCAATCTTAAGTAATTTTGCATCTTATCTTCTATTTCTAACAATTCCTTCCTTTCTTACCTGACCTCGATGACACCGATATTCCGAAATTCTAGATAAAACAGGGAGCTCAACCGACTAAAAATATCACTATTCCAACACTACCGGCTGCGTCATTGTCGTGACCGGACGAGGTTTCTAAGCTCGACCGTTCGCCGCAACAATACTCAGCAAACTGACTTCCGTCGTCGATTCGTTCTGACACGAACTCGAGAAAACCAAAAACATTTGTGCGTTACCATGGAGCCCAAATTAGCTCAATACACGTTGATTCGAGTTACTCAATAAATGAGTGCATATGATTAGAACATATGTCAAATGCAGATTTCAAGGGATTGATGGTAATGGCATTTTGCTATAATAATTTTATCATAACATCTAATGCCAATCTTATCCACTACATTTCCACAATTACGTTTAAAATGAAGAACTTGGGCAAGGCCGCACACTGCCTCGGCATTCGAATCCAGCGGGATCGATGTGGTGGCAAGCTATCATTGGCGTACATTGAACGTGTTGAACGACGGGTGGCGTTCGTGGCTGCCGCTCTGAAGACTGAAATTAGATCAAGCAAAAAAGCCTGCTGTGTCAAAGTGCCAACGAGCATGGCCGTCAAAGCGTCCATTGCTGAGGCTCCCGAGATGTTCAGATCTGTCATGCAGAGAAGCCTGGACGAGGGAGTCTTCCCTGAAGCATGGAAAAGGCAGAGCTTGGTCCTATTGCCAAAAGCGGGAAAACACCCGGGGGATCCGTCGGCATATAGACCAATATGCCTGCTTGATACGGCGGGGAAGGTGCTCGAGAAGATCATCTTCAACAAGTTGTTGATACGTACGGAGGGTGCGGATGTCCTATTGAGTAACCAGTTTGGCTTCCGAAAGAGTAAGTCGACTGTAGACGCTATCTTGTCGGTTACCAAATCCGCGAAGATAGCTATCCAGCGTAAGAGGAGGGGAGTTCGCTATTGTGCAGTAGTGACTCTCGACGTGAGGAATGCATTCAATAGTGCCAGTTGGGCAGCTATTGCAGATGCGCTCCTGCGTCTTTGAATTCCTGAGTTCCTTTACAAGATTCTCGGAAGCTACTTACAGAATCGAGTACTGGTATACGACACGGAGGCGGGGCGGAAGTGCGTTGCCATAACCTCAGGGGTTCCGCAAGGTTCCATTCTGGGTCCGGTGTTATGGAACGTCATGTACGACGGTGTCTTGAGGTTGAAGTTCCATGTGGGCATGGTAATCGTCGGCTTCACTGACGATATTACGTTGGAGGTCTACGGCGAATCGATCGAAGAGGTGGAGTTGACTGCAGCCCACTCGATCGCAATTGTGGAGGAGTGGATGAGTTCCAGGAAGTTAGAATTGGCTCACGACAAGACTGAGGTGGTTGTTGTTAACAACCGAAAGTTGGAGCATAAGGGATAAGGGCAGGCAACTTTTATTTATTTATTTATTTATTTATTGTCGTCAATCATAATTGTAGACCTATTTACATTTGTATTCTTAACTATTCTAAATAACATTAAATAATGTTGATACTGTTTAAACTTATTGTAAAGTGTCATTAGCTTATAATACGAGAGAAGATCTGTTTCAGCTGTGTTTTGGACATCGATAAGTCAATAGTGTCCCAATGTTTATTATAAGTGATCATCATTTGATTCATGGGGCCATATTTAGTATAGTTTGTTCGATGATAATTTACGGAGAATATTTGACGATGTCGTAAAGATCGTAATGGAACATAAAAATTAATGATATGGTTTAACTTCACGTAGAAGTAACACACACGAAATCATTAATTTAATAGAAATTAAGTTTTGATAATAGCTCCGTTGAGTCAATTCTGTTTGAAACAATATTGTTTATAAAAGTTACCATTGTTAAATCTCGACGCACTTTCAGTGAATGAATATTGATGAGCTTACAACGAGCTACATATGGTGGCAATGGAAATTCGGTCCACCCTAACTTTCGTAGTGCATATAATAAAAATTGTTTTTGAACTGACTCAATTCTGTTGGCATGAATAGCTGAAAATGGGGACCAAACTATGCTGCAATATTCTAAGATTGGCCTTACATAAGCTGTATATAGTGTTTTTATTGTGTATGGGTCCTGAAAATTGTAACAGAATCGTTTTATAAAACCTAACATGTTGTTGGATTTGCTTACAATTAAGTTATAATGATCGATGAAAGTGAGTTTTGAATCCAATATTACTCCCAAATCTCTTACTCTATTGCTTCTTACTACGTTCTGATCATCAAAACTAATATTTGCGCTGAGTATGTTTCGTTTTCTGCTGAAGGTTATTAAGTTGCATTTTTTTATATTCAACTGTAGAAGACTTTTTTTACACCATGTATGGAATACCAATATTTCATCTTTGAATGTATCGATATCCTCGACAGTTTTGATTTTTAGGAAAAGTTTCATGTCATCTGCATAAATTAAGACATTCAATTTATGAAGCACAAGAGGAAGGTCATTACAAATAAAATAAAAAGTAATGGACCTAAATGAGATCCTTGAGGAACTCCAGAAGAGGCTTGTATTGGGGTTGATAATTTTCCTTTGTATCTTACAATTTGAACACGACTTGTTAGATACGATTCAAGCCAATGAAGAAGTTTTGGTTGAATTCCCATCTTCTGCAGTTTGAACAAAAGCATGGGTAAATCAACGCGATCAAAAGCTTTTCTAAAATCTGTGTACAAGGCTTCTACATGGTGACCACTATCCATTGCATCCAAAGAATAATTAAGGTCACTCCTGACGGAATCCACTTTTCAAAGTACTCGCGTTTTCAAGGGCACACCATTCGATTCGGAAGCAACGCACAACTGTCATTTTTATTTTTTTTTTCGCATGCTGCGACGCAGCAAAGCTGAAAAAATAAAAATTACAGTTGTGCGTTGCTTCCGAATCGAATGGCTATTCGATTGCTAGAGTCTTAATAAACACTGGAGGTATTTCATCGGGTCCGGAGCTCTTAGACCCATCTAGATGTTTCAGGGCATCACAAATTTCGTGTACATTCAGATGGTTGACGCAAACGTCATTTGAAAACTCAGGATAAAAATCGAAAAAGTCACCTTTGAACGCTTCATCAAGCTCACCTTTGGTAGCCACGTCAATTACGCCTGCAAGCGTGCATCCACAGCTATAGTAGCATTGTCCCGGATGATGTCCAATAGCTCTGCGGTTTATGCCAGCAAGCGCAAGCTTCTGGCTAGTGTCCCTCTGTCCATACTGAGGTATTGGGGGGCAGCTTAGGGCACGGCCCTGCGTATTAACTGCTACAGAACGAAGTTAGAAAGTACGTATAGGCTCATCCCAAGTAACATTTTAGGTTTTATAACGTTCTTGAAGACCATAATTTACTCTACAAGAGTGTGATAAAACCAGCATAAAACCAAAATGTTACTAGGGATGTGCCTAAGAGTTGCGAGTGCATACCGTACCTTGTCGCACGATGCACTTTGCGCCATCACCGGTATGCTGCCTATTGACATCGTTATCGGTAAAGACATAGAGTGCTTCGAAATGCGCGGCACGAGAGGCATCCGTAGGACTATCAGGTTGGCCTCAATGGACAAATGGCGGCGTGCGTGGGACAGTTCCACTAAGGGTAGATGGACACATAGGTTGATACCGATGCTGGGTCATTAGGCCGAAGGCCATTAGGCCGAATGGTCGTTAGGCCGAACGGTCATTAGGTCGAATGGCCATTAGGCCGAATGAGAACTGGGGAGTGAGAAATGAGTAGTGCGAAGTGAGGAAGAAGTAGAACGGATGAAGAATAAGGAAAAAGGAGGAAGAAGTAAGAAGAAGGAAGAAGGAAGAAAGAAGCAAGACGCGAGAAAGAAGGAAGAAAACGGAAGAAAGAAGAATAAAGAAGAAAGAAGATAGAAGAAAGAAGGAAGAGGGAAGAAGAAAGAAGGAAGACAGAAGAAGGAAGAAAGAAGAAGGTAGAAGGAAAAAGGAAGAAGGAAGAAGGAAAAAGGAAAAGGGAAGAAAGAAGAAGGAAGAAGGAAAAAGGAAGAAAGAAAAAGGAAAAAGGAAGAAGGATGAAGGAAGAAGGAAGAAAGAAGAAGGAAGAAGGAAGGGGAAGAAGGAAAAAGGAAAAAGGAAGAAAGAAGAAGGAATAAAGAAAAAGGAAGCCGGGAGAAAGAAGGAAAAAGGAAGAAGAAAAAAGGAAGAAAGAAGGAAGAAAGAAGAAAAAAGAAGGAAGACGGAAAAAGGATAAAAGGAAGAAAGAAGAAGAAAGAAGGAAGAAAGATAAGGAAGAAAGATGAGGGAAGAAGGAAGAAGGAAAAAGAAAGAAGGAAGAAAGAAGAAAAAAGAAGGAAGAAGGAAAAAGGAAAAGGAAGAATAAAGAAGGCAGAAGGAAGAAGGAAGAAGGGAGAAGGAAGAAGGAAGAAGCAAGAAGCAAGAAGGAAAAAGGAAGAAGGAAGAAGGAAGAAGGAAGAAGAAAGAAGGAAAAAGAAAGAAGGAAGGGGGAAGAAGAAATAAGGAAGAAAGAAGGAAGAAGGAAAAAGGAAAAATGAAGAAGGAAGCAGGAAGAAGAAAGAAGGAAGAAGGAAGAAGGAAAAAGGAAAAATGAAGAAGGAAGCAGGAAGAAGAAAGAAGGAAGAAGGAAGAAGGAAGAAGGAGGAAGGAAGATATAAGAATGAAGAAGGAAGAAGGAAGAAGGAAGAAAGAAGAAGGAAGTAAAAAGAAGAAAGAAGGACAAAGAAAGAAGGAAGGAGGAAGAAGAAGGCCTAATGACCTTCAGCCAAATGGCCTGACACCGTTGATACCGGATATAGGTTCAGTAACTGCAAAATGTTTACTTTTCAGTTAACGAATGCCATTCGATAACTGCAACGCATTCTAGACGTCAAACGGTTGTCAATCGATGTCAGATGCAATAAAAGTGCATCTAAATGTGCAGCGCAATGCAGCTGTCATTGAGTTTGACATCAGTTTGAAGTTTAGCGGTCCGATAATTGCAAAACTGTTGCAACTATCGAATTGCAGTTAAAAAGCATTGCAGTTAAATGACTTGCAGTTATCGAACGTCTACTGTACGTGGATCAAGAGGCGCCATGGGGAAATCACTTTCCACCTGACCCAGGTCCTTATAGGCCATGGTTGCTTCAGACAGTATCTACACCAGGTTTAGAGGAAACGGCGGAACATGTGTTGTTCGTGTGCCCACGTTTTCGCACAATGCGTGACCACATGCTCGCCACATGTGGTCTTAACACTACCCAAATAAGAGGTGGTCCAAGGGTTCGGAGTCGGCTTCATGGGTCATACCGGTGCCCGAACTCGACATTTTTATTGAACAAGTGGCCACGTGAAGAACAACATGGTATCGTCGCTTTCGCGGCGTCGGTTAACCGGGCGGGTTCCAAGTCCGAGGATGGAAAAGGGTCCTCGTTCAGGCTGGGGCAGGCGTAGGCACCGCGTCGGCAAGTCAGTGTGTTGGTGAATAGGTCCTACCGCAAAGAGGCCTGGCCCTCCTTTGAAGCATTACTTTCTGGTTGTACTGAAGAGAAGATGGGCTTGGCGGCAATGGAAACGGTTTAGCGGGTCGGGGATGTAGTCCTGCCTCCCTCGTTTGCTGTTGATGCCTAACCCCGCACTTCCTGGACGTCCAACCCAGGAAGTCTGTTGAGCAGATACCCCCTCCATTAAAAAACACACAGTATAAAAATGTTACAGCATATATGATGTAACAAAAAGGCTCCGTTCGATTCGACTCATTTTTCCATCACTTTTTAAAATTACAGGTCGTCGTTACTATGGAGCTTGTATTCAATTTTGCATACAAGAAAAAGTTGGATGTAAAATTAGAGGTTATTGAACACAAAAATAAGCGTTTAAATATTTCCATGGCGTGTAATGTTCAGAATTTTTAACTGTGCACACAGTAAAAGAAAAAAAACACACACACATACACAGACATGTCGTGTCGCTATACTACAATGAAAATAGTCAATTTAATATGAATGCTGAAAAAGTGTGATTGTTATTCATTCATCTAATGTGTGAAAATATGAAAGACTATTCAGAAAACTACTTTATTTGGCAAATGAAAAAAAACTCACATGTTGTCTGCTTAAGTGGCTGCTAAAAACCGAGTCAACGTGATTTTCACGCAAGTCTATTGCGTTTATCAGTTGAAGAAGTGCATCAATCTAGCGTAATGTAACTAAAACATGCTTGATACACTTGATACACAGAAGCAGTGATAAATATCTTTCTACAAAACGACGTATTATCTGATTAATTTGTGTGATGAGCCAACGTTACATCCTAGGCTAACATTACCTCCCATGACCTTACATACTTTGAAAATCAATTATTATATGTATTTACAATTTCTTTCGGACTGGTTACCTCCAATCCATTTTTTAACTCAATGTTTCACATTATGTGCATATGCACAAATCGAGTTTCAAACATAGTAATTAAATCTCCAATCCGTGGTCACCCGGAAATTAGGCAGTACACTTCGATTGAACTAAAATGTACAGCGTTTTCCCATTTCAGACAATTCGTACATGTGATTCCTTTTATTCATCACAAATCTCGTCGTTGTATATCTTCATTCTTTCAACAATATCCAGTTCATTTAGCCAGATTCCGTTTTGTAAACAATCACAATCTGGAGCTGGAAGTAACCAATTCCGAGAAGCGATGATTTGTTTGACTCATGCAATAGTGCAGAATGATGATATCTGCTAGTCAGCGCGGTACCTGGATTGTCCACACGAATGAGGTGTATCACCGCCACTCCAGAAGCAAATTACCGAATGGCACACGTGGTTGACTCACTTCCCTCGGCAGAGGTGATGGGCGATCAATGAGTCATTTCGGTCGGTTGTTGAATCACAAACGCGCAAACAGTGAATGATCGTGCGACATTTATCTAAAGGCATTTCTGTGTTGATATTTTTTCTCTATCGGAGCGAGCTTTCACCAGCAAATGGAACTTAGATTGGTTTGTACGATTGCGATCAAAGCATTAGGGAATCCCATGTCATATTGGGTGGAAGTACTCAAAGGGAATTTTCTCATTTATGAGCTTGGGATTATTTCGTCAGAAGACTAATGCGCTTCGGCACAGCAATTTAACAATTAGGGCTGTATTATTATCCAGTATGCATAAAGTGGTGTAATATTGGCAAAACAATATTGAAATCGTTAACGAGGAAATGAAATGGCAAAACTTGAGACCGATTCATTTGTTTATGAATTCGAGTAAAACAGGAGCAAGTGTATGAACTTATAATTTATGTTAAAAATCACAATGATAAGAATTTAAAAAAGTGTGATCAAACGTTTTGTATCCATTTTCTGATTATGGCGAATATGCAAAACTAGAATTGTCATTACTATGAGCTCATTAGATACCTGATATGCCATTATTAATCGCTGTCAATTAAGAAATATGACTGAAATTCCAACAGCAACTTGAGCTTTCAGCTTGTACAGATGTATCGTGCTTACAAAACAATTTCAATTGAATTTTTTAAATATTCCTGCTCCTTAGACGTTACTTAGAATGATGATTCACAAGGCGGCACATTCATAATTACTATCACTCACGTTCCAAGTCTGCATTCTCGCTTCAGCACCCCAATGATGCCACTATGTCACGGAGTGATACGAAGCCCACCAAATGAACGAGTGACCGTCAGGTTAAGTGCCAATAATAAATAAATAGTTAATTAATTGAGGGTATTTTTAAACTATGCACATGCACCGCTTCTTCCAGCAGCGGCAGTGAGTGACGCAATGAAAGTTGATATTAGCCGAGAACGATACACAGTTTCTACAGCTCTTGACTTCTGAAAACTTGCAGAAACAGCTGAGAAACGTTAAACGTTGCATTCTATATCGCGGCCGGATCGTGACATGGACTACATACAAAACACAACACAATGTACAAAACATCCCGCGGACGTAAATTAGTGGAACCTTTGCTGCTGCTGCTACTGGCCCTAGACTTAGCTTACGAGCCAAACACAATTTCTTTGAAACCGAATACTTCAACCCAGTATGACGTTGATGGGCGCGTGTGGAATATGGACAACAACGCGCCACTTCAGCTAAAATAGACCATAAGAGGAGACGAGAGGCCACATGAATCATATTCAATGCGATCGAGTGGCAGCAACAGGAGCAGCAGTGCGCTCCTCTGATGGGATGCCGGCTAAGATTGCGTTGCGACGCTGGATATTGTTTTTGGATAGACGTTCTCAAACCTTGGGCTACTGTTCTGCTACAGAGTGGGGAAGGTAGTTGCAACTGGCAAATGCCATGACAATAAATAAAGTTGAAAATCAGCCGTTTAAGACAAGTTTAGTACTTTCCATTTAATTCCACTACGTTTTGTTATCTTTGCAGATACGTATTTCGACCTCAACTGTGAGGCCGTCTTCAGTGTCTCGTACTTGACTCGAATTGAAGAAAACAATCACAGCTTACGCTATTTATACTACTATACTATACTATTCACTACGATTTCCAAACTCTTAGCTACATCAAGCTTCCACGGGCTAGAGACATTTCATAAGATTCTAATATTTGATGCCGCAATTGGGTGATTTTCCTTATACACATGCTCGTCTACTTTAGATCTAAATTCGTAATGTAATGTCTTATCGTTTTCTCTTTTCGCCTTACTTACTTCCGCTATATGTTTCTTGAACCTTACATTAAATGATCTTTTTGTTTGGCCTACATAGATTTTTTTTTTGCATTGGGAACAACTTATTTCATAAACGCCTGCCTTATTTAACTACTTTATCCTTCGTTGAACCCAATAAAGACTTGAGTTGGTTGCTTCTACTGGAGAATACTAAATCGATGCCGAATTTCCTTAGTCAAGGCCGTAGCTGGTTGGTGATATTGTGTTTATCATATGGAACTGAAACTCTTTTTATCGGCTCGTTGATCGGTGTCAGCGTTGTAAGTCCATTTCGTCGTAGGGTCATTCAATGATTAAGCAATAATAACTATATAAGAGTTTTTTTTCTTTTAATTTTTGAGGGCATAATACAATACACCCGATAATTTCTTTACACGGGGGATGCATACTGTGTAAAAAAAGGTTTTCAGTTCAAAATTTGAAAATTCGCATTAAACAAGTTTTCTGATTTCTCGCCAAATGTACCGGACAAACACAAAAGCACGTTTTCCATAAACCGAATAAATGCGAAATGTTTGCGAAAGAATTTCATAAATGTTTGTCTAATGCTTGTTTTTAAAGAAGAAATGACATCATTATTGCCTTTTACTGGACCGTACAGTGAAAGAACAAATAATATTGAATACCAGGCTCTTGTTGAATACCAGGTAAAGGCTTGTACGCAAAGGTGACATAGGACCACGTAGCTGTACGAAATGGATGGTATTTGCCATAATAATTTGTGTCTCTTTATTAACATTCAGCAAACTGATACGAGCTCGGTGGTCTGATGGCTACCGCTTCTGCCTTATTAGCAGGAGATCGTGGGATCAATTTCAGATTCGTCCCTTTCCTACTTTGTATTTCTATCTTAGCTCTTTCTGTTTTTCACGTTTTACCATAACGATTCCTACTGTAAACAACCTTCCACACTAACAATTTAAAAACCTCCCGTGACACCTATGAGAGGTAGTTGAGTTCTCTGCGACTTTCTAAAGCAGGTGTCCAACTAACCATCCTACTCCTTCTTCAGCATTCGCAAGGGCATGGCAAATCTCGACTAATTGGAGAGTGCATTGCTTCCATCTACGAGATAGTGATTAGTCCCAAATCAATATAGTCCTCAAACCAATATAATTTGTGCGAATTGCTAATGCTTTATTAACATTGAGCAAACGGCTCGGAGGTTAACCCAATCAAGAAATCGAATAGTAGCTCACAGTTGGATTGACTTTGAGTCTCCAACCGTAGAAAAGGAATTAACATGGCCGCATCGCCGCTGAAGCCACTCGTCTGGCTTTCAGTGGAGGGCCGGATTTAGCCAGAAGGGGCCCCGGGGCCGACAGCTTGTGGGGCCCCAAAATGTACAAAAAAGGTTGGTTTTGCTACATAAGATTTGTGGGGGCCCGGGGCCACACCCCCCCCCTCCCTCCAGGCGCCCCCTCAATCCGGCCCTGAATGGAGGGCATCAGAATCCTAAAAGACAACATCCTCAAATATGTCCGAAATAAAGGAAAAATAAGCAGAATTGATATAAGTGCAATCAACGTTAGCGACAACATCAACGATCTATGGGAGTCGATCCATGGAGCGATGAGCACAACAGCATGAGAAGTGGTAGGCACTGCACAGAGGCGACCCAGGACATGTTGGTTCGATGTGGAGTGTCAGAAAGTGACAGACGAGAAGAACTTTGCGAGAAGACGGATGTTGGTTACCCGACATCGAATAGAGATCGGTACAAAGAAGAAAGAGCAGCCGAAAAACGAACCCACCACAGGAAGAGGAAAGAATATGAAGAACAAGTGATTAGTGAGGCACAGGAAAAAATGGAGCAGAATGATATGCGGAGGTTTTATGAGACTGTAAATGGTGTGCGGAGAAAGCCAGCGCCATCTCCCGTCATGTGCAACGATCAAGAAGGGAATTTGCTGACAGATAAAAACAAAGTGGCTGCCAGGTGGAAGCAACACTTCGAGACTTTGTTGATTAGTGGAAGTAACGGTGCATCGGTGTACAGAATAAATATTAGCGACGATGGACAAGCTGTGGAGTCGCATACACTAGATGAGGTTAGAAAAGCTATTAAAGAGCTGAAAAATAATAAGGCTGCGGGGAAGGTCCTGCTCCCGGCTGAACTTATCAAACATGGCAGTGAGCAGCTTCATGAAGTTCTGCACCATATTATGTCGAAAATATGGGAAAACGAGGTATTGCCTGCTAGCTGGTTGAACGGCCTCTTTTGCCATTTCTTTAAGAAAAGGCACAGACTGGAGTGCGCCAATTATTGAGGAATAACCCTCCTTAATTCGGCGTACAAAATTATGTCCCGTATTCTGTTCAACAGATTGAGACCGCTTGAAGAGCCCTTCGTCAGCGAATATCAAGCCGGTTTTCGTGAGGGCCGATCATCGACGGATCAAATGTTTACCCTGAGACAAATCCTTGATGAATTCCGGGAGTACAACTTGCAGGCACGTCATCTGATTATTGATTTCAAGGCGGCGCACTGAGGAGTATTTCAGCCCAAATCCTGGCCAAAAGTCAAAAACAAAAAAAAAATAGATTTTTCCATATTATTTTTCGTTTTTGAATTCTCAAATAGTGATACTAATTTGCCATGGGATTTTTGAAACAATATTGGTTACTTGTAAGCGATGCTGGGTGTCAAAACTTCACCATAATTTCAATGCTAGTTTTATCGTAATTTTGCATTGAAAAATGTTCACGCTTTATCCTGTTTTTCTTGATTTTTATCTAATTTCAAGATGAAAATCACTATAGGTATCAATAATGAGGGTATTTAAAGCTTTTTCAAGTATGATTCGATCTGAAAACTTATTCAGGTGATCCATAATCATGATATTAATTGCTAGCTTTTTTCTAGCATTTTACAATAATATGTTTTACAAAATAAAACTTTTGATTAGGTTCCAAACCAGTCCAAGCAACAAAATTGTCAGCGTTGGAAAGATTGGAGTTTCCTGAATAAGCTCCATAAAAAACATTTCACGCTTACTCACGCTTACTTACTATTTTCATTGTTATATAGCGAAGTTTGCTTAAAAATGGTAGAAAAAATCATGGTTTCGAGTGCCAAACCTCACCTAAATTATGTTTCACTCTCAAAGAAGAGTGAGACTTTGATTAACATACCGATCCATAAAGCATTCGCTTTTTTTGGATGTTAAGATTATTAAGAAACATATCGATTGATTTGCATTTTGTATTTATTATGTCTGCTCCATTTGATATAACAAAACATTATCCCGGACTTTAACATATTTCGATGACAAATTTACATTGTTGAAGTAAACAAAAAAAGTACATCATTTCGGAAAATTAAGTAATTAAGTAATAATCGAAGAATCTAGATTAACATAAAGGAAGATCATACCTATTGACGGAGCCAGATGTGGGCACCACTCGCCGCAAGCACGCTGTAGTTCTCAAAGGCAGCGTTCTTGCGCCAAGTGGTGCTCTATCAAAAAACAATAACTCTAAATCAACATTTGAAAAGGGCGTAACAGCCAAAATTTATTCCTTCTGATTCTTCGTCTTCATATAGAGCTATATATGTGGACGAAGAATCAGGAGGATTGAATTTTGGCTGTTACGCCCTTTTCAAATGTTGATCTAGAACTGACGCCGCCAGTGGTCAT
The DNA here is from genome assembly GCF_024139115.2 of Armigeres subalbatus. NCBI lineage: Eukaryota > Metazoa > Arthropoda > Insecta > Diptera > Culicidae > Armigeres > Armigeres subalbatus. The sequence goes on from NC_085139.1 coordinate 163,905,135, forward strand.
ACTTCATTGCTAGATGAATGTAAACAGCATAAAAACAAAAAAATATACTTTGCTGTTTCTATTGAATGCACTTACAGATGAAAAAATGATTGACATACTTTTGGCCACGCTTTTACACTGCGTACTCCTATGTGCGGCGTACGATTTGTTACCAACAACTGGTAAACAATGTGATCTTAGATATCATGATATTTGAAATTATAATTATTTAGATTAACTTAATAACTTTACTTTAAATAATATACTCTAAAACAAAAAAAAACGATCGATTCAAAAAAACTGTCCTTTTAAATTAAAACGATTCGCATCCCATCCACTCCTATCCCTTCCACGATTATTCGTAAATGTTGCCTGTCTGGATGCAAGAGGGATGAGAAGAGAAACAATGATGACAGGACGAGAAAGCGAGGAAGGAGAGGAGGAGGACAAGAGGAGGGTGAGGGAAAAGATCGGGAGAAAAAGATGGCGAAGGAATAAAAGCTGCGAGGAGAAGAGTGAATTTTCGTGCCGGGAATAGAGTTCGACAATCACCAGAACCACAAGTGAGGACAATTTTATGGGAGGTTCCGGCGAGTCCCGAGCTGGTGGTCCTAGAGCCGTACGTCATTGCCAGGCCACACGGCACGGATAGTAGTGGTGGACGTTTTGGAGGTGAGGGGCTTGTGAGGTCCGCGGGCTTCCCCGCTCACTAGTACCCAATATCCGATGAGCCACTACCCCGTGTTCGAGCCCGTGGAACGTCGGGACAAAGCTCCCGAATCCCCCCCGAACGACACATCATCAGTTGCAGCATACCTCCAATGACCAAGGTAACCAGATTCCCACTCTCTCTATCGACTGCATGTCCCCACCAAGATGGACGCCACTACCCAGTGCGACAGCCCCTTCATTCACAAGCCTGCCACCTTCAAGCCCTTCCCTAACCCCTAAATCCATGTACTATTTAAGTTAATATAACTATGTTCAAAAGTATTGGTTCTGTGCCGTGTTTAATTTATTTATTTTGATAGACGGTCTTGGTTCACTTTGTTCATTTGTTCTTGGTAAGTGTTTTGTGTGTCTTCCCGAGTACGCCGACCCTGTTGGAAAGAACCCCTGAGCTAGCCGCTTCTTACAGATTCAGTGAAACGGAATGAATTATGGCAAATTATGATTGAACATGGGTTTCCGGCGAAACAGATACGGCTGATTCGTATAACGGGCAGAAGAATTAGTGTATTTTGGAACATTAGTGTCGTGTGATACTGATGTTACCCGCGAGATGAAAAGGCGTATTGCAGCTGCAAATAGGGCTTATTACGGACTTCGTAACCAGCTTAAGTCCCGTAGTCTGCGAACGAAGGCAAAATTCGCGCTGTATACTACTCTGATTCTTCCTCTATACGGTGGCTTTTTACGGCCATGAAACATGGACGTTAAAGGAGGCTGATCGGAGAGCTTTCTGAGTGTTTGAGCGTGCTGCGGACAATACTCGGCGGTAAACAGGAGAACGGTATCTGGCAGCGTCGCATGAATTACGAGTTGTACCAAATGTATAAAGGGCTGGATATTGTTAAGCTTATACAACACGAAAACTACGGTGGGCTGGTCACGTTGTTCGTATGCCGGAAGAACGTCAAGCGAAGATAATATTTGATAGAGAACCCGGAAGAAGCCGCAGGCTTCGTGGAAGGCCGCGTACACGATGATTTTTTGCAGTTGAAGAGGACCTGAGGGCGCTCAATGTTCAGGGCGACTGGAAGCGACTGGCCCAGGATCGAGTCCAGTGGAGAAGGATACTCCATTCGGTGTAGGTTCATCGAAGAGCTGTAGCAAGTATCAAGTATATTGCACAAACACAATTCCTGTTATTTGCTCTTCTTAAATTAGGTTGGACAACATTCCCGCTTCCATCATATTTAGCACGCTGCAAGCTCATAAACATTCAAACTTTGAAAGAACGTCGTGAAATTGCAATGGTTTCATTTATCTACGTCGGTTGACAAAGTAAATAAATAAAAATAAATAAAATTAAAAAAGTGTACCCCAAGATAGAAAAGACAGACGTAGTCCTACGGCAAAATTATAATTAATAGGATAACCACCAAACCCGACAATTGGAATTGGAAACCTCTGCGCTGATGTGCAGCACACGGACTCGCGACTGGGCGGTAAACATAAATACAAAGAACGCCACTGTTCTCATCATCACATCAAACCGCGGTTGAAGCAGCGCAGTTTTTCCCGCGCCTGATGCCTGCAGTATAGCACATGCAAGGGATGGAAAATCGTTTAATTTCATCGGACGACGACGACGACCCCCGGATAAAAAATATCATTGAAGAACCATAAATTTTACTGGTACAGCACCATTTATTACATAATAATTACCACTGAATGTAATGGAAATGTTACAATAAAATTGCATTAGAAAATATGGTTTTGCACGATAAAATGAACGGTAAATTGGACTTTTACAATAAAAAATAGGGGTTGTTATGTATCTTTACAATAAAAAAATCGAAAATTTTCCATACAAAATTCAGAGCAAAACAATTGACTTAACGGTTCATTTATGGGATGATTTCTATGGACGAAACAATAGAAAACAATGTATTGTAAATGTTTTCTATTCCTTTTTTATTGTTTTACCATGGAAGTACAATAGAATTTAGAATAGAAACCACTGCAGTATTACAATAGAAATACAATATATTTTATTTTTTTACTATTTCTTATGGTAGGTTTTGCATAAGATAATCCCAGTCGGACCAATAAAACGGTTATCAGGTGTCTCTTATTTTCTGCTTGCATGTTGAATCCTGATCGAAATATCACGGATCTCTTGGGACAATGTCGGCAGTTCACTCGTCATGTCTACTATATAAAATCTTCGAGCGCTATCGTCGGAATGATTTCACTATTATGCGATATTATACTACTCTTGCAAATCCTTGGCGTAGATAGCAAGCATCGGGAATGCGTTACGGTTAGCATGCTGTCGTATATTTCCACTTGCTCTTTCCTATTGTGTTGCTTTGCTTACATTGGTAAATGATGTGCGTGGTATAAAGTTCCATAGGTCAACACCTGATTCTGTTAAAGAAAAAGATAATATTTGTTACTATTGAAGTAGAGATAATGATTATATACTCAATTCAACGGTAATCCGGAATCATCGACTAGCGAAGTTATTTTTTCTCACAATTCGTATGATAACTTGAACGTCCTGCGGTACACTACATAGCGCTGAACTAAAAGGAGACTAAGCACACTGTTCCTGAAGTAATTAGTACAAATTGGGGGTGAAAACCAACTTCCCTAGTCGAGTTTTGACTGAATTGAGCATAATCAAATCTTTTCTTACTATGACTTTTGAATATCGGTTGTTATTCCATTAGCTTGCTGTTGTCCCGGAAGCCCGACTCGATAACTGGCAAGGGAAGCAGGATGAGCTGCTAAGTTGCGGTCAATTCCAATAAAGATGTTCTGCTTCTGCTGAGTGCCTGTGCAGACCAAGGTGCAGACCGAGATAAGTTCCATTCTCTATAAATGGGTAAAATAATGAATGGTAGGGTACAAAACATGAAGTTGTATTTACTTACCATTATGGACGAGTTATGGAACCTGCTGCTTATAACCACATAGCATTTAGATGCATTTTAAGGCAGGCTACAGTTTTCAGTCAGCTTAAATCGGAAACGAAACAAGACAAAAAGTTAACTAAAACGGACCCAGTTGCTTCGGTGGAAAAAATCAAGGAGCCCCGGAAGCTCCATGAAAGAGTTTTCCCTAAGAAGGAATGATTCGAAATCTTCCGGTGCTATATGACAACATTATAAAATACTTACTTTCAATATACGGCACAGCGGCTATTTGTACACCCGAAATTCCCTAGCAGAATCCCCTAACGAAACGGAAAGCAGCAAAAAGGAAACATTCTGCATGTTTGTTTTCTTTCGATTTTCACCAACAGCAAAACAAAACATTACACGCTGAGAATTACACGCTGAAATGGAACTAGTTTCCTTCGAGTAAAAATTTTATTTGAAATTTTTGATTTTTTTTTATTTTTATTGTTATATTGTACGTGGATTTCCCTATTGGACCCGACCGTTCGAAATAGTCGCTCCTTGAACGGTCGTTGAAATCGCCGTTTTCACCTTCACACCCATCTTCATAGTAAAATCTGTCAAAACTGGCAAGTCTGACACGTGCTTTTTGCTGTTTCCTTCGGACTTCTCTTTCTTTTTCCGATGTTTTGACATCTGTTTTGATAGACAAGGAGCAAAAAACAAGGTAATCTACCAAACATTTATTGAGTTTGGCAAACCTTGCTGGAAAAGGGAATGTTTAAAATAGGCAAGTGAACCGACCTTCGAATCCATTGGTCAAGTAAATCCACAATAATACGAACATTTTATGATCTGTGATATTAAATATTATATGACAAATTAAAATTAGTAATTTTCTACCCAACAATGAAAGTTGTTGTTATTTTATGGTTTTCAATTGTTGCTTCAACACAATGAATATTTCAAAAAATCATATTACTATTAACTTCAAAGATGATTTTCTAATCAAAGAAATAGAATAATTTTGAAAATTGGTCAGATTTTTGTTAATTCTTGCGAACAATAAAAATATTAAAGAATGTATTGGTGACATTTGGTTTTATTGTAGCTTTAATGTGAGTACAATATATGTGTTTTTCAACCGTCGACAATCTACAATAAATGTACAGAAGATTGTATTGTTTGCCATACAATCTATAGTATTCTAATGGCTTAAACCATACAAGGTACTGTAAATTTTTATCCGGGCCACGACGCAACGGCTAGGACGTGTGTGACCGGAATGGAAGCATAGAAAACGGTTAGCCACTTGATTCGGGGAGCAGCGCAGTGATGTGAGCGTACGCAGATGAAAAACCACTTATCACAATGTGATCGTGGAGGAAAATGTACGAATCGGTACGTACTCACTAGGGTGCAATGCCGGTTCCCACTGATTTTATTCGTTTTTGCAAAATTCAACTCTACAGACATGCTGGGCAGATTCGCTGTACTACTGACCCTCCGATCCGCCGCCGATCGGCTATTTCTGTTCTATCTGGTTTCAGCTGCTGGTGCAGGTCGCGAGTGTAAACAAATTGAAGTTAATACATCGTTTAATAGGTTTGTAGAAGGTCTATGATGTGACCGATAGAGTACATCCTGGACTGGATCAACAGCTTCGAATGAACTCTCAAATGGGGATACTTTGTGATGCCATGACAACGAGTCCCAGCAATCTGGTTTCAACGAACGGTCAACATCTCTATTCGATGTGATCGGACAATGGGATAGGAAAAGTATCGGGTTTGGTAAATGTTAATCAATTACTATCATTTTTGTTCTTAAATTTGTCTTAAAATTTATTGTAGGGGAACTGTTCTCTTTTCCATCTCACTAAACATATATTCAACTCATCGCGAATACGCGAAATACGGTACAAATCTAATCGCTAGTTTTAGTTAAACCTCTAGTGCCCAAGATCACCTTTAGACAGGGTACTTTGATTATTTTTTTGTAATTTTCAATTGATCAGATTTTGAAAAGTTTTAGATGTTGATCAATAATATGAACTTGAATGACATTCCGACAATGACGAACTTCTACTCCAAGGGACCAAAATTTTAAACTGAAAATGAGGGGCCAATATCTTCAGGACACGAAAATGTATATTGAATTATAAGAAAAACATTTGTTTCACTGAAAATTAGTTTGGGGACATATTTTAATAGCCAATCAAAATAGTAGACTTTTAGTATGAAAAAAAGACTTCCTATTCTAATATTTACAAATGTGCTTCATCGCACCTATTTGGGTTCGAATGTTTTGGTTAATGCATGATAAAGTAGAGTTTATGATGGCCTTTTAGTGAGCCAATTGTACCTATTGCTTCGAAAATTTTTGTTTTCTTAAAATTTTTGTACTTTGAAAACAGTGACATTGAAATGGTGTCGCGTTACGAAAATAGTCTCAAAATTGATACTGCACAAAAAGTACACACATTGGAAATATAATACTTCGGATTCTCTTAGTACTCGTCAAGAGCTTTCTTTTCATGTTTCAATATCCAAAATCGGAGCATTTTTCACGAAGTTACACTAGGTACAAAAATTTGGTGTCGCGTTACGCGTATTCAGTGTTTTACTGAAATGAGGGATAACCGGCTTTCGTTGTATGCATACCTACAGTTGATGCTGGCCCAGAAATAGAGAAAAAAATCTTTTTAGTATATTACGGTTTGTACGTGAATAATGTAACAAAATTGGGGATGTAACGGGGTGTATCATTTGATAACTGTCCATACTAAAAAATGAGTTCCCATGCAAAAAATGTTACGAATTGGTGGGAAACTGCAAATTTTGGTGTTTCGTACAACTCGTAGCGGCCATCCATAAATAGCTCACGAGAAATTGAGATCATTTTTTTGTTCGAATAGGCTTTTTTAAACCTCTCTCTTCGCGCTCGATATCACCATGTACTCATATGAGTAAACGTAGCGAACAGTTTGCTCCCGAAGACGGCTTCAGACTCTTTGCGGATGCCCTATAGGGCGTTTTTTTGCTTCAATTGTTTATTTGAAAAGCTCATTTGTCGTGAAGCGTTACGGAGCCGCAAAAATGCTTTTCGATACTAGTTTGATCTTGATTCTTAAACATATTTTTGGCTTTGGAGAGCAGAAAGACGAGTGCTTTTTTATCTGATGATTTTTAGTATTTTAATTTATTTTCTTTACGATCAGGAGATCTGCAATATTTTTTTTTTATTTTTTCAACCGAGATCCACACGGCACAATGCTTGGTTCATGAATTTCTACTAATATCCCAGTTGAAAACAAATGCAACACTTAAAGGAGGCGCCGTAACCATGCGTCAATTTAGCCGATATTTCAGCTTATGGAATTTCACCGAGATTTGAAAATATCATGGATATCATCAGAAAAACAAACTTCAGCAACCATTGCAAGAATAAGGGTCTATCGAAAAAGGCAAATAGGGGGCTTATGCGTGAGACATTGGAAACTTATTGATTTCCCAGTTATGTTAATCGAGATGAACCTGTTTAGGGCTAAAATCTCATTATTAAGGACATATTATATTCGTTTTTTGTGTTTTATTTTTCATCAGGACATCAACACTATTCTCAAAATATTAACTCAATAGCGTAAGGGCGAAAGGGTTCAAAATGCACGTAAGCAACTCCGTGCACGACGCGTCCGCTCATGTGGTAAATATTGCTTGCGACATGAGACGAGACATACACCAATGTATTCAGACATGTATGAACAAAAAGTTAAAAACATACCACGTTCCAGTAAAAAAGAAGACTAAAAACAACAGAAAAATACATCTTCAGCATGTCTAAGCTTCTTGGGTCATCATCAACTTTTAAAACGGTTAACATAGAAAAAAGGCAACACAGAACTTTTCATCTAAAAGAAAACAAAACACTTCTAGGGAGATCGATCATCTGACCACGTACTTAAAAACAGATCCGGATCGTACCTGGATGTGACTAATATAAATATCAGAAAACCTATTACCATTGATTTCGTGACCATTGATATGTAACCTGAATGGTTTTGGTTGTTTGGATGGCCGGTTAGTCCCTAAAATCTTAATAGTCGAAACACCAGATCGTGGCCACCAACTCCAACAACAATCAAAGATAGATAATGTAACAATATCCCCTGTCGAATGCAACATGCCGCATCGAAATCTGCTGAAATTATCCACTCTATTGGCGCTTTGATGTTGCATGAAGAGGAAGAAGCAGAAAGATGATAATCGAAAAAATCTCCACGGCAAACCATACGAAGAAGCTTTTAAAACTCTTCTCAAAAATTCTAAAAGCAGTTTAATTAAGGTCACTCCTGACCGAATTCAAGTTTCAAAGTGCTCGCGTTTTCGGGGGCACAACACTCGATACGGAAGCAACGCACCACTGTCATTTTTATTTTTTTTACGCATGCTGCGACGCTGTATCAACAAAAATGACAGTTGTCCGCCGCCTCCGTATCGAGTGGTGTGCCCCTGAATACGCGAGCATTTTGAAACTTGAATTCTGTCAGGAGTGACCTTAAAAACAGTAAGCAGTACGGGGTTGGACTTTTCTTCTACTGTGTATTAAGTGTAATATCACAAAATAAAATTCCGAATAAAAATATTGTGTTCATTATACAGTAGAAAAAAAGTCCAACCCCGTACTGCTTATACCGTTTTTAATTAAATTGCTTCTAGAATTTTTGAGAAGAGTTTTAAAAACTTCTTCGTATGGTTTCGTTATGGTGTAGATTTTTTCGATTATAATCTTTCTGCTTCTTCTTCTTCTTCATGCAACATCAAAACATTCAATGGATTGCTGGAATACAGCACTTCTTTTGATTGTTTACTGAAATACGGCAAAACAAAATACTAAAAAATAATCAGCAATTTTATTTCAGCTGTCACTTAGTGCTTAATTTTAGAAATTACTGAAAACCAGTAAATGGATTTTTATATTAGCCGAAAATCAGTAAAACGTGTCGTAAACATGTCGGCATCTCGCTTATTAGATCGATCTGTCAAACTGAATTTGAAAGGGTTTTAATTGTTCACAAATCAAGTGTTTTCCTCGTTCTGAGGAATATTTCCAACCGCTAACGAGAATGATGAAGTTTGGAACGCTTTGCAAGCCAAATTTATAGACAAGTGCAATCGCCTGCATCCACCATTTAAAATTTGTAAGTAATAACTATTGCCTTTTTCCAAAAGATTTCTACTGATGTAATATTTTTAACAGGCAATCTCTTGCTTCTCGTTATAAAGAGAAGAGCCCAACACGTGAAGCAAAATTAGTAAACAAAGGTCTTCAAAAGATTGGAAACCTTGACAGGATGATTGGTTTGATGAATATAAGTTTTCCCGAGCTACTTTCCAAACTTTGATCGAAGGCCATCCCAGACGGTAAATATTAAATATACAACGAAACTCCCTTGTGTGTATGATTAAAGCTCTTTTCTTGTCATTTTAGCCAAAAGACAATGTTGAACGTATTCTAGAGGAATGGTAGGGTATATGGCTCAAACCTTAGCCTATTATGCTGTGGTTGAGCACAAATATTCATATATTGAAGATCTAACCGAAATTATGCCACCAAACGGCTTTCTTACTTTTGGTTATTACGCCAAGTAGTCAAAAACAACAATAATTGTTCACAATATATTATTTAATCCATCAATAGTATCGTACGAAATGGACTTTATTTCCGGCACATTTTCCAAATTATTAGTTGAAGAAGTTCATGAATCTTGCGTAATATAAATAAACTCGGCTTGATACACTTTTTTAAAGAAGCATTGATAAATATCTCTCTACAAAACGATGTATTATTGCTGAATTATTGATTAATTTGCGTGATGAGCCAACGTTGCATCCAGGCCTAACATTATATCCCGTAACCCTATTTTAATATTTAAAAAAGAATAAAAAGATACATATCATGCTAACTATAGCTCTTGATCCCCTGAAGAAATATTTCATAATTACCAGGACTTCTTTAAAATGAATAGCTGAAAACCAGCAAAAATGCCTTCAACTAAATTGTCGATTTATCAATAATTTAAATTCAATTGCTCAACAGCTGTCATATTTCAGGATGCTACTTTGCTGGTTGACAGTAATCGGAATTGTGCTTCGCTGAATTTCCAGCAACAGAACTGTCATATTCTGAAAGACTGTTTTGCTGAACTTCCAGCATAAGAGTTGTCATATGCCAAAAATAATTTTGCTGAAATAATTTATTTTTACTGAAAAAATTGCTGGATTTACAGCACAAAAAAACAGCAAAAATTTGCTGGAATCCAGCAACAAAAAGTTAGTGTTTAAGTATACACAGCATGATTGATTTTGAAAAAAAATATCGTTGGTCACATTTGTCTATACTCTAAAGACCCAGATATCCGAAACCCTGGGAAGGTTTTGTGTATGAGAGCATGCAAATGAATCAGAAATGTATTAATTTTATATTATATTGTTTTTTGTTAATTCTGAATAAGCCACTAATTAATTTCTTGGAATACGAGATGTTCGCAGTTCTCCTAAACGCCATCGAATTCAGCCCAAGGTATCAAGGTAAATCAGCGGGTGCAGCAGGGACTATACCCAAGGCACTCCGAGTTGTGAGGCTTGCCTAGGACGTAATGGGGTTTGACAGTGGGCTCTATAAAAAGCTGCATGTATCCACAAGCAGGCTCCACCAAAGCGACCATGTGCAGCTCAAAGCGCACGCTCAAATCCTAGTGTTGTGTGGGACACTTAACAGACATAATACGACGGATCATGATTGGAAGATTGGAACATGGAGTTGCGAGTCGCTAGTATGCGAAAGGATAATCTGCGATGAATTACATCACCGCAACTTCGATGTCGTGGCGCTGCAAGAAAACTTTATTTCATAGTGCAAGATGCGCCAACATGTGATTGTGTGGCAGCCAATTAGCGGAAGGATGCCCAAGTAACATTTTAAGTTTTATAAGGTTCTTGAAGACCGTAATTCACTCTACAAGAGTGTTATAAAACCGGTATAAAACCAAAATGTTACTAGGGTGTGCATCTTGCAAACTGAGTATCACAGTCCGTTTCTTAAGCTAGACCCTTATCAAAGTGCACTGTCCACATGTTTAAATTCTTCTGAAAATAGGTTTCGTAAATTCCTGTTCAAACAAAAAATTGTAGGCGACCCGATGACGAAAAAGAAGCGTCAACGATATTTCAATTTTTCAGCCTCCAAACCAGATGCCGTAGCTTTTGAGTCATATCCAAATTGACCTACTCTGCCGTAATCTGAAAAAGTACGTATACGCCATTTTCCAAAAATGGTGTTAACGAGTACTACTCATCGAGCTCTTTAACAGAAAAATGGAAAACATGCGTGTTGTAAAATGGCTGTTATGTCACTTTTCCAGATTACGGCAGTACTGGGGTTCAACCTGGCCAGGATGCTTCTGGAAAATGCACTGTACTCGGCAGATATTGTTCCCAACAGACATTGGAGGAGAGGAAAGCGTTTATTAAGTCTTCTTCAGCTGAAAAACTGGCTTATTCAGCTGAAATTGTTAGTTGGGTTGGGCAGAAACGCGAAAAGCAAACCCTTCAGCCATCTAAGTTCTACCTGAATAAAGGACTAAGACTGGAAAATTTCCCAATAGTTGGCACTGATCCGTATGCCAATTTGCTATGAAGGAGAAAATTCTCAAAACTCTTTTCAGAACACTCGACGGATAGCAAAAGAATGTTTAAATTGTTCTGAAAATAGTTTTCGTAAATTCCTATTCAAACAAAAATTGTTGGGCTCCATGGTCGTGTGGTTAATAGTGTATATGAAACTACCAGGTTGATCTGGCTTAGTAGTCATATGGCAATCGTGTCCGCCTCATTCGCAGAATGCCGAGGATTCAATCAGGCCCATTCCATTCTCCTACTTTTTATTTTCCTCTAAATTTCGCATGTTCTAGCAATCAGGATTTGCAAAGAGGAAATTTTTTTTCTGCATCCAAGCAATCGCCGTTGCGAACTGTCAGATGCATCTAAAAGCTTCTAGTGTGAAAGTACTGTATCGGTCATAAAAAAATTATTTATAATCGCAACAAAAAATGAGCGCCAGATAGTCGCCTAAGAAAAACATACCTCCAGAAAAAAGCTACTTCAATATTTTTGAAAATTCGGCCGCCACGTGGTGGATTGTGGCGATGAATGCTTTGATAGCACATGCTATTTGTACTGTGGATAAATTTTCCACATCTATGAGACCCTTGGAAAATGATCACAAAAGTTGTCATTTTGCTGCAAGGCACAATATTGCAAGCCCATAGAAATTGTTTTGAATCTGGTGGCATGCCTGCGATCATTGTTGAAAGAACTATCAATTAACTCTAAGAACACCGACAGAAATGGTTAAAATAAAATTGCGCTTCTCTACGACGATCTTCTGCTGGCCGTCTGGTGGCCACCTGCGGTCGCAGACAAGTGAGAACTGCAAATTAACTCTAAGATCACCGTCAAATATGGTTTAGAAAAAAAATCGCTGCTCTATGACAAACTTTACGAAATGACCATTTTTACAGACTTTCCGGATTTTCCGGATGGCCATCTGGTGGCCTCCTGCGACAGAGAGGGTTTAGAAAAAATAACACTACTCTAGAACGAACCTTACAAAATGACCATTTTTACGGACGTTACGGTTTCTCCGGATAGCAGTCTGGTAGCCACTTACGGTCATAGATGAGTCACGGCGTGTGTATGGGGGACCTTTATGACAAAAAAAATGAGCATCGCCAAAACTTCCACTACGTGAAAATATAGCTCTGAAGCTTTCATTTCGTGACTATTTGAAAAAAATCTACCGAGGGGTCTCGAACAACTTTTTTTTCTCCCTGAAACGGATCTTTGTAGTTGGAAGACCAACGATTATTATTTATCGCGTCCCATTTAAAATGAGATTCCTGGATTTTTTTATTCCAAAAATCGTATATAAACTCAGGAGTACCGAAATTACCAAGTTATAGTCTAAATTAATAGTTTGTTGGAGCTCAAGCGTCAAAGTGCATGACGAAGCCGAACTCGATATATTTATGTTATTCCCTGCAAACAGCTAAGAAAGGCTTGGATGAAGATTGTGCTCTGCATCGTCATCTTATGCACATATACACCCAATTCTTTCCCAAATATATACCAAAATTGAAACTTTGGTGGTAAATTTGATGGTAAAAAAATGGTAATAACTGTGGAAGTACTGATTGAACACTCAACTGTGAGGCGGCAATATCTTAGTGGGGAATGTAATGCCAAAACGAAGAAGGAGAAGTAATGTAGATACACATAATTCACTTTTTTCACTTTTTTTTCTGTCGTATTTTTGATTGTGTAACTTCAATTTATCACTAAAAACTATCCAACATGCTCATAGAAATCCTTAATACCTAGAGTGACAACTGTTGTTGACTGGCGTAAGTTTTTAATGTTACTTTTGTACACTCTAGGTGGAGAGCAGTCATAAAGAAATTTGTAGTAAACCGCTTGAGTTTAGTATGGAGCGGTGATCAGATCTCATTTATTATTTAAAGTTGCAAAATGCAATAAGGGCATAAAAAATCAGAAAAAAATTTGTAGCTTTTCTACCTAGGTCACATATCGCTGTGATGCGTAGTTAGTGAGAACGGGTGATTTGTCCATACAAGAAAATTCATTTTACTACAAATGTTGTGGCGCCATCTCTTTCAACCAGCACCTTTGGCCCTGTCCTATTGATATACGGTAAACAGATGAGCGCAAAAATGAGTCATGCTAAGTGCACAATAAAGGCAAAAATGGAAGTAAATATCTAGCTTTTAGTTTAAAATAAAATCTCTTCTGATTTCAACAAAAAGTGACATGTTTGCAAAAATCGTGCTGAAGGGATGACTCTAATAAAATCTAAGTTGCCTAAGAGTTCAGAAAAGTTAACCAGTAAACGAAAATCAATCTCCTGCCCTATGCATCAAATGCATCTTCTTCTAAAAAGACACTTATTTTCATGACTCTTGGTACAACCACCAGACTTTGAAGTAATCGATGAGCTTTACTTTTATTCATCTATCTAGTGGAAAAAATCTAGCTCAACAATGATCAGAAACGTAATTTAGAAAAGCTTTACTAATTATTAAGCCCCGTTAATATTTATAAAAACTCCTTAGAATAAAATGTATTCCTTACTTTCAAAACCAAAAATATCTTTATAAAACCATCCCACATAGAAATGCCGAGGAAATGTAAACATTTCCTAGACCGAACCGGGAATACAACTCACCCACCTGCAGCATGGTCTTGGCATGCTTATCTCGGTAGGTTAAAATAGTTTTATATTATCTTGGAAATGTTATAAAAAATCATTAGGTTTTCAGAAATCGTTATGTCTTGAATGTCGGAATCCTGTCGTTTTTTGAGCTCAAACAATCAATTTGAACTTTCTCAATTATCTGGAATAATTTCTACGAATTTCGCTAATTTTCATTTAAATCCAAAAAGTAAAAAATTGGAACTAAACGAACACTGTTAAAAATATTAAATGTTGAACTTAATAATTTTGGCTCCGTCATGCTTTTCCATATTTGAGCCTTCTAAATTAGGTTCAAAATAAAAGAACATGAAGAATATTCATTCCTTGCATTTAATTCATGAAAAATAGTTAAAAAATTAAATGACGAGTCAACTCGTGAAGGACTCGTGACTGGCAGCTGGTATTAGATTAGAATGCAGGTTCCATTTGGAAAGGAAAAAAAAAGTTGTTCGGGACCCCCCGGTAGATTTTTTTTAAAATACCCAGGAAATGAAAGATAAGAAGCTATATTTTCACGTAGTTGAAATTTTAGCCATGCTTATTTTTTGTGATAATATTGTTCTACTGAACACGCCGTGGAGTGACAATTGCGGATTAACTCCCAGATAATTGTCAGGAATGATATAGAAAAAAATCGCGCCACTTTAGGATGAATTGTTGAAAAAATAATGAATAATTGACTATTGATCATACTTATCCGTGCACCAGAGCCTTTTGTTTAGTTATATTTAGCCGATCCTTCTATCAAATCACTTTTGATATCTTCTCAATTGATAAGTTGATAATTTTATGAGTAATTCGAGGTGGTTTGGTGCAGATTGGTCAACTGACTGAGAAGATATCTATCACTCATTGTGTTGTACTTTTACAACAGTGCGAGTCCCGGAAGGTTAAACATTTGTCGTAGCGTAAATTACTTTGACATTAAAGTCTGTATAGGAGGCCTCTAGTTCGCATGATAGTTGACGTATTTTCTGGAGTCAATCCAGTTATTTTCGATTTCGAAATATGGAATACATCTTACAACGCAGTAGTTAATGACAGCATTATTTTTACCTGAAGTCCAATACTTAGCTCGTATAAATCTGCGAAAAATATTCTTTGGATTCAAAATATGTGCTGCTCTTAATTATCCCTACCATCTTCACGTGCTAAGATAATGTTCCAAGACCGCACAATTCTGTGTATCCGGGATGGGAGTATCGAGAAGTAGTCTGAAATCTGATTTTCGATTGCTGCACACAATTATTCCACAAAATTTTGCACTCGATTAGTTCCGCGAAACCTCAGCTATCAGTATTTCTTAATCACGTACTAAAGTGAATCAACATTAAACGGTTATTCAACGAGTGCGAAAAAATCCACAGGTCCATTGGCACAAAACGTACATACGTCACATCCCACAATTTATACGATACCGATCCATGCTTTCAACTTGGTCGTAAATAAACATTACGATATGGTCCATTTCATTATATCGGTAAGATTTGCAATTCAGGCGGCGTGTTTATGTTTACACGATCGGTAATGAGATGCTCTTTGCTCCGTAGAGAGGCAGTACAACACCGCGCATCAGCTGGCGCAGTCTTCTTCAAACGCCCGTCCGTTGGCTGTCTTGGGAACTGAAAATCCGTTCTTCCCCAGACACCAGCGCAGCTGTCCTGGGATCCTATTCGGGATATCATTCCATTTCCAAAATTATTTGTTGACCTGATAACAATGAACACTCTGTTTTGAAATACGTTTCTTCTTGCATTTTCCGTTAAACGGTCACATGCGAACAGTCACATTTCTTCATCGCTCCGTTGTGTCAACATTGACTGGATGGAGGGCTTCGCTTCCTTATCAGTCAATTGATAGTAATATCACAGTATCGCTTACATGACACACCACTCCTTAGCACACATTTCCAATTTCTTCGAATATTACCTATTATTCCGAACACGAAAACGAATACGGCACTGACGGTCGCAAATATTGATATACTGTACGTATATACCACCATGATTGCAGATTTATCTTTGGTTAGGCCGCGAAACTCATCAGAAATCGAGCAAGGATCAGAGTTCTCCGATACTCTATATGGCACTTTTTGTTGTGAAACTTTGTACAAGGGAGAAACAATGCACTAACTGTAGTTACTACTACTCGAGAGGCAGGCAGCACTCCGTAGTGTGCCTTCTTCACATGATAACCGACCGCAACGAACTGAGCTGCGCGCGCTCGTCACAATCATCACACATTAGCCCGCTTGCTAGGAGACGGTCGAATCCAGACGCATATACGTTTCCCCTCGCGACCCGGACGAACTCGTTGCTGACTCAACGCGGTCTCTGTATATGAGCATTTATGTGTGTTTTTTTTCTACTATGCACTGCACACAATACCGCACACCACCCTGGCCGGACGGACGATGCGACGCAAATGAATGGTCTGGATGGTGGGAGCTCCCTCGATGGATGCGACATGCGGACAGTCAACTGAACTAACCCCGACTGACTAACCACTCTCTGCCACCGTATGCTGGAGTAATGTGCATGTGAATTTCGTCCACCATGGCCACAGAACAGTAAGTGCACTGATGGATCACAGGCAGGCTTTAGCCTCATCTAGCTGGACAAAATTTTTTATTTGATGAACATGCTTCCTTTTGTTTTATTTAATTTTGTTCACGAGTGCATCACGAAGCAGCTAGCTAAGTTAATCTTATCGGTAAATTGCCTTTTCAAAAGCGTGTCTTCCGTAAATACTGCTTACCTAGCTATCATCAACTAAAAAAGTTGTTTTTGTCTTCATGCATCATTGAGTGCAGAAAAAGATATGTTTACCTACTTCAAAAATGATTTATTCATACACCAATCGATTCAACAATGGCTTAGAATCAACATTTCATAGACGGATAAAATCATGCTGAGTATATCAATGGATAGTCATAGCTTTACCGAGAAACCAATTTCAGACACCACTAGTTCCGAGTTCTTGGATTTAGCTGCAGGCGGTATTAATAGTGCAATATGCTTCGTTCAGGTCTTACTAGACGATATTGATCTCGATATTGTTCCGCTTACTAAATATTATTAAAAACTTTATGTTTTGCTTACGCATACGTCACCTTGTAAGCTTGATGAGCGTGTTTCTCAGTGTTATTGGAGAACAATGCCAATTGATCATTTATTTGAGACAGTAGACCGCCAAAATTTGTGTTTGAGCCGACGGTTGTTTGATCGGTTTAAACCTTCATTACTACGTGGTTACTGTAATATTCTACTAAAAGCTTATCAGTAGCATCTGACGATGGTTAATGTTGCGACGCAAATCGATGACCGATGGCGCTCTTACAGATCTGAAGACAGATCTCGAGAATAAAACAGAAGACGCGCTATCTCCATGGTTTCCCTAATTTGATGGAGAATGAAGGAAAAGTAACCCCACCAATAATTGGCTCGAAACAGAGAAATTTACATGTAAATTGTTTTTCCTAACTACAAGGGATAGATAAATGGTAAGGAACGCCCGAATAAAAATCGTTAGGACGCATGACAAAATGATGCAAATTTGTACCTGCTGGTACATCTCATACCAGCTCATCAAGAATAGCTGATAAGTTTCGTGTGCTGTTTTTCGTAGTCCAATCAGGGTAAAGAGAAACTGGTGGAAAGGTGTTCCCCAGACGAGTAGTAGCAGACATGCAACAAATGGCCAGATGTATACAGGCGTTCTGGGACTGGTTGGCCGGTGTTCCCATTACCATTCCGGGCCGAAGGATAGTGACCCGGCGGTTAACGAACAGACTACCAGAGTAAGCTCCAGCGAGCCGGCGATTAGCGGAAAGGCGGTTCACGTGCAAGATTCCAGGGTAAGCTTCAACTGACCGGCGTTTACCAATAAGCTTTCCGTCACAAACTTCAATGGGTCAAGGGTCCAAAACAAACAGACGTTCTCAGTGAAATGGCGGGTCCCTTTGTTGATCGATGCCCCACGTGACACATCGGATAATAGTTAATCTCTAACAAGCGGGACAACCTGTGGACCATGCTAGAGTCTAGAGCCATCACCTTCAAAACTGCGGCCACGGTCTATTGACGGGTGTGGCGTGACGATAGCGAAAACTCTTAGGGGATCGTCGACCTTTGTTCAGTCTCGGGGCAACGATCATTTCCTAGTCGCCACTTCTCGGCTTCTCTGTCAGCTTTTGTTTTTTTTTTCATGCAAAGTTGATGAAAGAAGGCTGATGCCTTTATGGGATAGCATAATCGAGTCGATAGTATTTATGGGAATTTAGAATCCTCTCAAGGACCTTTTTTAGTCGTGCGATAAGATGCGCGGCTTTAAAGCAACATCAAGCTGAAGGTAGCTGGGTTCAATTCTTGATCTAGGAAATGTATCGATCGAAAATTATCTTGACTTCCCTAAGCATAAAAGTATCACGTGTTAGCCCCATGATGTACGAATGCAAAAATAATACCTTGGCTTAGAAACTTCGCAGTTAATAGCTGTGGAATTGCTAAATGACCATTAAGCTGCGAGGCGGGAATGTCCCAGTATGGGATGAAGAAGACGAAGGAGAAGAAGAGGGAGAGTTTTTCCCAGGTTTCATGATTAGAATAACTTTGGCTGACTCACAGGTGGAGAGGAAGTAGTTTATCATTAGAAACCATAGTAAGATGTTGTCGATCACCTTCTCTACAGGTGTTATCAAGCGACCCATAGTTGCCTTGTCGATTTCCAGAACGACTTATCACAGAGATCTGACCTTATAGGAAAACATATTATTTATGTGTTCTACCATTTTGATCTTGATAGTTTTGGTCAAACGATTTACAGTCTGTCTTCAAAGAAGGCAAAATAGTGCGTTGGAATTTCTCATTTTTCATATTCCGCATTGCTTGCCTAATGGATGACCGGTACCGTTGTTGATACCTGCTCGATGGAATGTAGCTGCCGGTCGATGTATTCGGGCGTCGTGGAACACTCCTCGTACTTAATGTTGTCATACACGCACTGCTCATCCGATCCCTGGTGTTATGATAGTAGCTGCGTCGGTTAAGATGGTGTCGATTTAAAGAAAACCCAACACCACTACGCTGTGGCTGGGAAGTGTTGTGCTCCATGTTGCTGAGGAAGATGTCAAGGACTACATGAACCCCGGATCGGCTCAACAGGAAGGCAGCATCCAGATTCTATATTATGTAGTGCCCTTCGCCCAGGTCTTGTTGAAGGATGGTGCCGTTTTAGTTCATACAGTCGTTATCCAGGCTTGGTGCTTCGCGTTGAGGATGACATCGATGATGTATTGCTCCCCACACCCCCGGGTTAGGTTGAACCGAGGATTGAACATGTCTTTTCTGGTACTATCCGACTATTCCACATCGTTTCCACAGACTGACACAGCTCATACATGCTACGTGTTAAAACTATTGTCCTGCCATTGCAGACACACTCCCCGGTTCTTCAGCTTGCGATCCGTCAGCCTAACGAGTTCTCCGAAATAGATAAAAATGGCCTAAGCTCCACTCCCGAAGGAGACCATATACCACGTTTGTGAGTTGCCCGACCAGTGAGACCCTCACGGGAATCAAGCGTTCAAATTTCCCAAAAGATGAGATGTGGACGAGTTGGCTGGCAAAGGAGCCACGACTGGAAGCCCTCTCAAAAAAAAACGTCGGTGTTCGGAAACTGTTGTCCGCCGACGACGTCACTATTGCCTTCGCGGCCGCTATCATCACCGGACAGTTGACCCTAAAACACTTCGAACGATCTCGTTCAAATAGAAGACAATCCATAATTAATTTTAGGGCCAACATCCAACATATAAAAAAACGACGCGAAAACGTGAAGGATGTTCTACCTTTACCTCATCAGTATTCCTTTCTCAGAAACTGTCCAGATACTTTTTCGACGCAGTGTTTTCAATCATAGGATACAAAAAAGGGCACTGGTTTATTTAACAATATTCTTTATTCTTCTACTATATTTATGCATTCGTAAGCCTATTCTTATTTTTCCCCTTGTTCTAGCTAACACGCGGAAAATCATTCATTTTATAATAGTGAACATTGGGGATGTGCAATTTAAACTTTGCTGACTACCGAGGAATGGTCGAACGAACGGTAGAGCTGAATGAACGGCGGTTTAACTCAGGCTAGGGGCAAATTATCACCAAGTGCTTGGGAAAAAGTTTACATCCATGTTGAGACTTACGGCTAGCTCCGTCGTTATCTGCCTCTCAGGGACGGCGTCAACTTACTGAGAGTAACTTACCTTTACCAACTTGAACGTACCAAGGGAAGAATACATAAAGACAAAATTACGAGATCTTTCGTTATGTGGCGACAAACACAAGAGATGGACTTATACAATATTTATTACATAATTCTAAAGAGGGGGCGGGGTGGGTTCATTAAACCACATTGAACGAGAATGAGAGATGTTTTACGTATTACTTGCCGCTTGATGGGCGAGAGCGACAGATCATATTGGCGCCGATTAACAACCCGCGTTTGCGGACAGCGGGGTGAGGTGGTTCAGCTAGTTTCCTTGCGAATGATGACTTCCTTATTGAACATGTCTTGGGTTCCTGGATACAAGAGGGCGTCTTTCGCACTTCATGGGTGTGAGTGACGTTCATTGGCACTTTATCGGGCTTCCGGGAGCTAGATGACGTCCCGCGTGCTCGTCGACGGGGTAGTATCGCATAGGATATTGGGCCAAGAGAGCGGGGCAAGCCCAGCGGTCCTCTCCAGGCCCTCACCGCCATGACTGTGGATACTACTCACCCGCCACGTGTGGCTCAACAATGACGAAATGGAGCTTGTTGGCCACCAGCACGGGGCTCGCCACCGTTCGTTTAAACTGTTTCCACGATCCGGATAGTAGTAGCCACTCCCGAATCTCTCGAATGCTGGTGGAGCTGGTAGATGGGGCGACGTAAGGAGACGTATATGTCCGGGCACACTTTTACGGATCACAATCCTCCAGAGCGTTTTTGGGAGACACTGCAACAACTCTACAGCGCTTATACGGAGCAACGTCTTTCCGACTCCACGGATCTCAAGCTACTCCCCGTATATCGCCGAAGCTATCTTCTTTCCACCTATTCTCTCATTAACATCCTAATCGGTCGCCTCTCATTTCTCTCTCCCTTCTCTCATCGGGAACTATCGTATTACAGTGTGCGTAAGAAAGTAGTGCAAAAAGACTTTTTTGTTCAACAAGTGTGCAAATTAAACTTTATTGAATCTAGCGTTTGCTGCCACATAATTTAATTAACATTCTAAATAGTAGTCATTACCATTGGTAACGCGAAGTCGGTAACAATGTACTCACGGTTAGGCTATTTTACTTCATAGGACCTCGGCGTATAATGATTGGCCTTCGCCACGTTCAGCAAGCGGTCCTTTTCCTGCTGCGGACTCCGGAAAAAACGCTAGAGCTGGCTCATGGGTACTGCACCATTGTTCTTCACGACGGGAATGGCATTGGTCGTCCCAAACGACGCGGTATGATTTCTGTCTCTCTTCGGTGACGTAGTGGTTTCGTGTGCGCCCGCACGCTCTGGGATCGCCGGTTCGAATCCGGTTCCGGAAAACTTTTTTTTCGGATACTCTCTTTTGCATCCGAGACGAAGATGGTTCGCATAGTCGATTCCACCCGGTTATTCCGCCGATCTATTGTTCTCCCCCTGCCTAGGGCGCGGAAAAATGGTGTACGCAGATCTATCCGGCCGGCCACGTGAACCTCCAAGGAATGCCTCTAAGCTGGCGAGTGGGGTCGAATGCGGTCGATGACGGGGGTTGTGGTGTGACGGGCCTCACAACACTTGCTACCAATCTGTTGAAACCATGCCATTATTGCACGACGGTTATGACCTACTCGTATTGCACATTTATGTCACACCACAATTCCTTTTAGCTTTCAAAGTAAACGTACGCGCCACTGTACACTAATTCTACACATTATGCTTTATAATTTACCTGCCTAACTGAAAGTGAAAATCTTCACGTTTTTCTAAGTCCACACCTGAACTTCACACCACGGCGCAGACATAAACTTGGACCGCTTTCGCCTCTTCCACTGACCAGATCGAAGTGAAAGAGTCAAATTCAAGGATCCTCAGATCAAGGCGCGAGAATTCAGTTCTCTGTCGCCGGAGGTTGCACGGAAATGAATAAAGTTGATTATTCTGCGAAACGTAGAAAACTCTCTATCCGGCCGACTTTTCATTTATTGAGGATGCAAGTTTAATCGTCGCCCAACATTTGGAGCCTCTGCCATCTAGCTTCCCAACCCGAGACTACGGCTAATGAACCTCGTGAATTCATGAACTTATGAATTATGCGACTCAACGTACACGGATGAACGAATTCAAAAAATTACCCTCCACATGAGTGGTCTATATGCAAGGGGTAGATCAATAATGAATAAGTCTTTGTACAACTTCAAATTAAAATAATCGTGGTGCTGCCACAACCTATTGGCGGGAAAGGGAGGCAGCAGACCCGCCTCTTCCTGCAGGAGAAACGCCGCTTGGAGGAGAAGGAACAGCATCGCTATGTTAAAAAAAAAACACGCAAGTTCTATCAGAAGCACAACGCTTCCCGCAAAAGCCTGTGTAACAAATTGTGTGATGATTTCATTTCGTACGAATCCCGCCAAAAATTACAACAAGGTGATAGACTTTCGTTCTTGTTGTTCAATATTGCACTAGAAGGTGTCATGTGGAGAGCCGATTGTAACAGTCGGTACGCTCATTAGACCAAAAGTCTTCTACGGACATGAAACTTGGACCATGCGAGCAATTGACGTATTCAAAAGACGTGTGCTTAGGACCATCTTTGGCGGTGTGCAAGAGAACGATATGTGGCGGCGAAGAATGAATGGGAATCGAACATGGGTTCGCAAAGTTAAATCGAAGTAGAGACATCGTTCGGTCAATTGTTGTTCGTCAGTTGCACGATGTTTCGATCACTAACTGGACAAACGTTTGTTGAAAGAATTTTACTCGGACTTTTAGTTTAGACCAGCGGTTCTCAACCTGAGGCATATGTACCCCTGGGGGTACCTTCGCTGGCCCCGGGGGGTACCTCGAAGAATAAAGCGTAATGGCCGATGTATGACAATTCCAATCAATACTTATTGAAAAGTTTTGATAATTGTGTTTCCCATCATTTTTTTTTATTTGCTCAATCGATTCTTTACTTTACTTAAGGTGAATTTTCCTAAAAAACCCATATTTGTTGATGCCTCTAAGTATTTTTAAAATTCTAAACAAGAATCGACTGAGATACAATTTTTGAGGGGAAAAGTCAATTGTATAATTTTTTTATTTCAGAACTTTGTCTTGTACCTGGCGATTAGTACATCAAAGCCCATTGAATTCTGCCCTCCAAATCTAGCACAATATATAAAAGGGCTGTGCGACAAACGATCAAAAGAACAAAACGCTGAATGAAACAAATTATAAAATATAAAATCTAAAATCTGAAGGTACGGAAGCCACCATTTGATGGGCATGAAGGCTTTTTTTCGAAACGCTCAGTTGCTTCGTTGCCAGAGAATTGGAAGCATCCTTCTACGCTTCTCGGAAGCCTTCATACAAGCAGCTCGAATATTCCTTTATAGAAATTCGGAAGCCTCCTTTCAAAGTGGCTCGGAAGCCTCTTTTCAAGAGGCTCTGTAGCCTATCAAAAGGCTCGGAAGCCTGCTTTCAAGAGGTTTGGAAGCCTACTATCAAATTGCTAAGAGGTTTCCTTTCAAGATGCTCAGAAGCCTTATTTTAAGTGGCTTGAAAGCCGCCCTTCAAGAGTCTCGGACGCCTCTCTTCAAGTGGCTTGGAAGCCTACTTTCAAGAGGCTCGGAAGCTTCCCTTTAAAAGGCTCGAAATTCTTATTTCAAGAGGCTTGAAAGCATACTTTCAAGAGGTTCAGAAGCCTCTTTTTAAAGCTCAGAATCCTCCTCCGCCTTTCAAGAGGTAGATACTCAGAAGCCTCATTTTGAGTGGCTCGAAAGACGCTTTGAAGAGTCCCGAATGCCCTTTTCCAAGAGGCTCTGAAGCCCGGTTTCAAGAGCTCAAATGTCGCCTTTCAAGAGGACCAGAAGCCTCCCTTCAAAAGGGACGGAAGTCTCCTTTCAAGAGGCTCGTAATCTTCCATTCATAAGAACTCGTAAGCCTATTTTTAAGAGGCTCGTAAGCTTCCCTTTAAGAGGCTTGAAATTCTTGGCTTGGAAGCGTCCTTTCAAGATGATCAGAAGCCTTCCTTGAAGAGGCTCGGAAGCTTCCCTTGAAGAGGCTCGGAATTCTTCAGTCTTGTAGTCAGTTAGGAAGATGGAAGGAATATTAGTAGTTGGTTTTTTGCTTTTTGAAAACCGTGTTTACCCCTGCATTCCAACAAAACACACAGGAATGAATATAAGTTAGTTGGTAGGCATCGTCGGATCTTAATTCACTTTGAGTGATAAGTGATGCGATTGTGCCAGTTTTTGTTTCTTCCAAAATATAATTCTAACAAACTATTTTTCGACCGCACAAAGCAAAACAATGCCGGATTGTTTACTTGATTAATCTACTCGTCTGCTGCACAAAGTAGAAGTCAAACTTTTGGCGTACCGAGCAGAAACACGATCAATCGCGCTCTGATTATTTAATTTACTTTTCTTATGAAAATCAGGGTCATACTGAAAAAAAAACAAATTATTGTTTTTTCCATTTGTTGTTCTTCACATACTATCTTTAAAATCCCTTTATATACAATTGTGAATAAAGAAAAATGTCATTGTTGTGTACAAAAAGCATGTAAGAGGTGTCGATTATGCAATGTTATCCGATTATATTATATTATCAATATTATCCAATTTAAAAGAGATAAGCGATTCTAAAAAAATGGTATATTTGAAATGATGACACTCCTTGGACTATATTGTTGATATGCAATGCGACTAATGCTAATGCACTGTTCATAACGTAAATCAAAACATCCAAAACATTCAAAATCACAAGCAAAAATTTCAATATTATTTTTATGCATTGAAAAGTTTTCAAACTATACATTTTCGACCAACTATAATGAAGATACACCTCACCGTGTACCGGCCGCACACACCATCATTCGTCACCCAGAGCAGAGATCAAAAGGGACGCTCGAGCGCTCCATTCAGTGGAATCAGAACGCGCGCGCCCAAGATTAAAGGCCCATTCTGCACCATGTGCTCCCACTGACTGGTACAACGGCTACAACTGCTACTACGCTAGCCGAAACAGTGAGGGGTCGAATTAAAGTCCCTCAAAAATAAAGGATTTAAACTTTTTCCTTTACCAAACGGTGGTTGAGCTTCAAATTTACTGACTATCAGTGATCGTATGATATAAGCCCTAGGTAGACGATAAATCAGAACAAACATAAATGTGTTCTGGCCTAAATACAGGTAAAAGCAAAACAGAAAATATGTTTCAGCATTTTGCTTTGAAAATACATTCGCACATATTGCACAGAGCGTAAAAAAGGATAACAGGATTTTTTGGCACAGCTGCAAATGCTACTGTTATGGAAGGGATCTAAGAAGTGATTATTACTTTGATTTACGACCGGATTGAAAAGAAAAAAATATATATGACCAAGACGAATTTCAAATTAATTGTATATTAATTGCATAATAATAATTCAATTTGATATTGGCTTATAATATTTCACCCATTCAGCATTCATAGGTTTCGATTAATGATTATCGACTGTCTTTCCCCCTTTCTTGCGTATCAAAGGGTGCCGATTAATAGTTGTCCATTGTTCAATCTGAAAACGATTTTTTTTAAATAGCAATATGACAAATCCTATATTGCCTTTGCTAACTCAAACATTGTCGTTTCGTTGTCATGGAAGTAATTTGTTAATCAAACGCTGAAAACCGCGAGAAGATTAGAACTTATTAGGCAAAGATATTCTGCCCTTCTACGCATAGTTGTCCCATGTTAGTTTTTGTGGATTTTGACTTTTCACCATAGAGCAGTCTATTTTTATGTATACTTTTAGAAAACTCTAACAGATTTCGAACTTTGTTCGGAAAATCATTGAAAACAACATCAAGTCTATTTGTCCCATTGCTTAATTTCTACGCATAATTGTCTCGCGGTGATTAAATTCATCATTATGGCGGATTCTGTTATTTTATGGAACAACACACATTGAAAAAGCATTTTCTGTTTAGATCTTGCAATCTACGCCTGTTGCACTGGTTTAATAGGGGCAATTTGTACAATACTCATTCTAAGCGACATAATCACTTCAACCACGTGGCAGGTTCACTTCCATAGATAAAGCATGTGGAGACATATGTCAATCGCAGTAGTCATTCACGAAATCATGCATTGAACGGGGCTGATATGCGTAGAAACCATAAAACAAGTGCTCTATTTCTCGGCATAACTGTCCCGCCAAACTATTTTCAATATCGTTGTCGCAAATTCTATTTGTGAGTAAAAAATAAGAATGATTTCAATAAAATAAAGTCTTCTGAATGGCTCTGTGATGTAATAATCGTATATTTCATTATAGTTATACGCCAGCAATGAAAATTAGTGTTTAATTTCAAATGCCATTTTCTCATTTGTCGTTTTTTGAATTTGGTACAAGCATGCGTAGAACGGCAGATTAGCATTTTACCTGGAGTGTTGTTTGGATGAATTTATTTCTTTTCAAAGGTAAAAGAAACAAAATTTGCTCAAACCCCACTTTAGCGAAAAACTAATAACTGCACCGGGCAAACACTAATCTTTTCGCGGTTTTCAGCATAACATTCTGTATTAAAAACTTTACTGAATGAGTATCATAGTTTTTCATCGTAAATTGTGCCGTCTAACTGAAAATCACTCTAAGACGAATTAAGTACTGTCCATTTAATTCCACCAGTTAATTAACTGGTGGAATTAAATGGACAGTACTTAATTCGTCTTAGACGGTTTTATACATTCCACTAAAAAGAGCTTAATATATTTTTCTGAAAATCACTGTTTTAGAATGTTTCTGCATACATTTTTGCATATAACGAGTTTAGCACCACCAAAACGATGACCGATTTGGTTTAAATTTTGTCCAGAGCATCAGGGCATCAAATAGAAACGAATTAAAGGGCGCCCCATAAAAAATGTGAACAATTTTTTTGTAATAGGTCGCTGCTTTAAATCTGAAACTAACGGCGTGGGAGCCTCCTCTCCAAAGGTGAACATCCGATCGAGCGTCTGTTCTCCACGTTAAGAGCGGCTCACAAAAAGGTCTGTTCCCCATGTTAGAGTCGGCTGATCATCTTCCGAGTGTCATTGATGGACTATAACGATGACGGATCCCAATGTGAGTTTAGTTGGTATGGCTAGTCACCAGACTGGACGAAATGCGTAAATCCATTCCCTCTTGTAAAAAAAGACCACGTGGTGATCGACGAACGGCATTTCTCGGACGTTAAAGATGTAATGGTCCTTCTGACCATGATGATGATGATGATGGTCCCGCCACATACCCATACAAAGGTTTGAGCTAGAGATATTTAATTGTGATCAATTTAATCAGATTTTGCAAAACAATAAACGATCCGATTATTGTCACAGATATAAACAACAATACAAATTATCATCGCTTTCCAGCAGAAAATATAAAAAAGTAAAAAGAACCGTTTAGTTCTACTGCAGATGTTCGCAAGCATCATCAGTGATACAGCGAGTCCGATACAAATACAAAACTTGTGATACCTCTCGCATGATGCCAAAAGTTTCGTCAGGAAGCGCGTACTCAAACCATTCTCGTTAGTACCAATCAATTTACTGTACAAAGCTCGACAACATTCAAAACTTGTGTAGATACCAAAAGTTTCGAGAAAATCGCGTTCTATCTGAGAGCTCCCTACTTTTCTGTAGTATCTTTCAAACAGTTTCAAATATTTCAAATTGTAGTGATAAATACAAAAAGTCATTTATACCTGTATTACGCGCGCGATTTTCAAACTTTCGTAGACTACACATAAAGAATAAAAGTTAAAACACATCAACAAATAAAATACCATCATCATCATCGAGGCGAACAATATAGTCTATAAGCGCCCTTATGAAATAACAAATCATTTACATTCGTCCAAACAAAAATATCCGTTAGCACAAACTTCGTCAAGATACACAATTAGTCAATAATAAAAACTTAAATAAATAGCTGTTTCAAAAACAGCTTTCACGTGTGAAATGCAAAGTCTATTGAACTATGATAGTGTACTTGCTCGCTTGATGTGTGCAGGCATCGAATTGAAAACATTTATTCCTTTATAAAACAATGATTTTTGTGAAGCACCATGCAAAAAATAAGGTGTTCTTATTTCTTCCGCGTTTCTAGTATTATGTCCATGAACATTGACCAGAACATTGACTCGGATTAGTTACAAAATTGCGGGCGGAATTTCCAGCGTTACGAATTCACGAAGTAACCGATGTGTTTCAATATCCAGCGGATCTGGCGACGTGGAATAATATCCATGAAACTGTAAGGATGCAGAGAACTCTAATATCTCTCATAGGTGCCACGGGAGGTTTTGGAATTGTTAATGTGGGAGGTTATATACAGTAGGAATCGTTTTGGCATAACGTGAAACTCAAAAAAATAGAATTAGAAAGTAGGAAAGAGACGTGCCTGGGATTGAACCCACGACCTCCTGCTTATAAGACAGAAACGGTAGTCACTAGACCACCGAGCTCTAACGCGCCCATGTGAGATCTGATGTATTTCGAAGCGTAGTATTTTTGGCACACATAAATGTTGTGGTAGTTGACTCAAGTTGTTTCTTTCTGGTAACATGTGTAGATTCAAAGGCCTTAACTATAGGAATTTCTAGGATGACGAAGAACATATTCTGAGATCGCATTTTAACCTTTGTATTACAAATTAGTTGATCTTTGGATACACGTGTAGACCCAAAGGCCTTAACTCCAAGGTTTTCTTGGATCCGAAAACATTCTGTGAACGCGATGAAGGAGAAGGTTGAATACAAAGAAAACTTTTGGTAGACTCTAGCACAACATTGATGATACCAAAAATACTACGCATCAACATGCGTCAGATCTCACATGGAACAATCTACTCAAATATAACTGCTCACTAGTGCCACCTCTTGGAAGAAGTGCTTATTACACTGGGCACCGCTGTGCAGTCCTGGACATCTTGAACAATTTTGCCGAATACAACTTGGGTGTATGTACGAAGGATCTCAAGCAATATTTCACACATGCAAGAATATTACAAGCGGGGCTTTAAATATTCGATTATTTTTTATGAAGCCCATGTTCTTTATGTTTTGTTATTGCAAACACCCTAGCGGCGCCTAATTGTAAAATTCCTAATTATTTTTTCCGTCACAAGACAGTCCATTCCCACCAGATGAACTTTGCTAGACATATTTTTTACAAATTTCAAATCTGTTTGATAGAAAATATTTACAATACTGTAGTAATTGATAGGTGATATAAACTACTAAGGGCATCTTTAGTAATGTTATAGTTGTAGTTACACTTCTTCTTCGAATTAAAGATTTTACAACTGTCAAACTGTAGCAGTTATAAACGACACATGTTTTATATCGAAAAACAAAAACATAATAATCTGAGGCCAATTAATATGTCAAACTGCTGTGATGTCGATGAAACTGATTTTTTTTTAAGCTGATGAAGTGACTTCTTTTGTTTTGAACAAAATATAACTCGAGTAAATTCTGTTGCAAATTCGTACAAAAATACAACTGAGCAGTATTCCAGTTATAATTTTTCTGACGAAACTGTTCGAATTTTTAAAAACGACTGTTGAAGATGGCATTTTTACAGTTTCAATTTCATTTCCTAACTCCCATACAATTTATAACTCTACTAAAGATGCCCTAATATTACACTTATACATAAATCACAGTAGTCATTGACATTAGACCCTCCTTAGGGCCCTCCTTAGCCGTGCTGTAAGACGCGCGGCTACAAAGCAAGACCATGCTGAGGGTGGCTGGGTTCGATTCCCGGTGCCGGTCTAGGCAATTTTCGGATTGGAAATTGTCTCGACTTCCCTTGGCATAAAAGTATCATCATGTTAGCCTCATGATATACGAATGCAAAAATGGTAACTTGGCTTAGAAACCTCGCAATTAATAACTGTGGAAGCGCTTAATGAACTAAGCTGCGAGGCGGCTCTGTCCCAGTGTGGGAATGTAATGCCAAGAAGAAGAAGAAGAAGAAGAAGAAGAAGAAGATTGACATTAGACATTTACAGTTGTGACATGACAGACAATATGTAAGATAATTCTGAATAAACCGTCAAACAAATAAGACGTGTATTATTTCTGCTGGCTACATATCAGAAGTGGGATACTCAACTCAAATGTCTCTGAACAGCTGTCGAATATTTCAATGTAGGATTTCGGAAATATTTTTCCTCTTCCGGTAGTAGAAAACCAATCCGATTAGCGGAGTTCAAGGTCTAGCTTTTGTTTTGAAAACATGACTGGAGAGCAAGCATCAAGATTCGCATGTCCAGATGTATTAAATAAAACCAGAATATCAAGTATTGGCTTGAAACTGAGTGAAATATGCGAATTTCTTCCATATTTTTCTGGAAATGAAGATGAAAATGTGGAGCAATTTATCAACTCTGTAGAATACTTGAAAAATCAATTTCACATTGAAACTGCAAGTACTGAAGTTGTTCGTTTTTCATTATTTACGAGGGAATGCCCAGAGATGGATGGTGTCGTATCCAAATCGCTTCGCCATGAATCTATCCGAATTTCTTAACCTTCTGGAAGTAACGTTTTCTGTTACCAAGAGTACAATAACATTGCGGGAAAACTGGAGCTTCAAAGATGGAAAAGTTACAAAACATTTCAAGACTACTACATCGCTAAAAGAATTCTTGCTTCATCATTGAGTTAGTCAAATACATTATTGAAGGAATTCCAAACACACAATTGAAAAATTTTGCTAAGATGTCAGGATTTTCGTCAGCCATTACAGTTCTTCAAGCATTCTCGTCAATAAGGCTTCCATCGGATTTCAAGAACCTAACGTGCTTCAACTGTAAATCTCCGGGTCATATTGCAGCCAACTGTCGTAAAAAGAATGCACGTATCTATGAGGATGGCAATCGTTTGGTCTACCCAAGGCATGGACATATGGAGCGGCACTGCAAGATTGGAATCGTAAAAAAATACCAAGATGACAAAACTTAGTAGACAGCGGACTGGTAGACATACACTTTTTAAATTTGAACGTTACATTTAGAGCATTGTTCGACACAGGTAGCCGCGTTTGTCTGATACGCCTTGGTGTCAAAGAAAAGCAAGATATATGAATATAAAAGTAGAATCTCATACAAGGGTATAGGAGGAACCGGGCTAAATATTTTGGGTTGTTTAGTAGATAATGTATTAAAATTCTCATATGACGTTATTATTGGTAGAAATGTTATTATGCAGCCCGGAATGCGCACAATCATAGAAAATGGTTGGATTAAAATTTTTAAAGCACCGGTTTTTGAAAGCGCACATATTGTATAAAAGAACAAAGTAATTAAGACTGTGAGTTTCATCTATTTTCAAAAAAATCTGGAAAATATATTGGTAACGATCATTTGGAAAATTTACAGATTATTATTAATAAATATTATTTTAAATAGGTACGACATGCGAGACCACAAATTGATTATAATTATATAATTTTAAAATATGGAGCACTCTTATTTCATTTCAAGCCCAGAAGACTTTCATAAAACGATAAAGCAAAAGTTGATCTTAAAATAAATGATCTGTTGAAGTCTCGAATAATAAGAGAAAGCGATTCTCCTCTTGCAAGTCCAAAAGTTATCATTCCGAAGAAAGATGGAGATATCAGGCTGTAGATTATAGAAGGCTTAACAAATGTGTAGATTATAGAAAGCTTAACAAAGATACTTTTCGTGATAATTATCCGCTTCCCTTAATAGAAGATATTTTTGATGAATTAAAGGGAAAGAAAATATTTTCTTTGGAATTGGTTTCCATCAGATTAAAATTTATGCAGAATGTACAAAGTTAACATTATTTGTAACTCCTAACGGTCAATATGAATACATTCGCGTTCCATTCGGGCTTTTGGATGCACCTGCTGTTTTTCATATATATTATAAATATTATAAATCAATAATTTGGACGCCAACCTAGCAAATCTCATGCTGAATCTGTATTGCAATTTCCTACTCCTAAAAATGCTAAAGATGTACAAAGGTTTTAGGTCTTACAAGTTATTTTCGAAAATTTATTCAAAACTTTGCTATGATAGCAAGACCGCTTTATAATTTGCTGAAAACAGATTCGAAATTTGTATTTGGTAACTCTGAGAAGAATTCATTTTTGCAATTAAGAGATAAATTTGGCCGATATAGGCAAAGGCAGAAACATAATTACATTGTGATGCCAGTTCTTTCGGATTTGGTGGAGTTTTAATGCAAATACAAACAAATGGAAATTTTCACCCTATTAGCTTTTTCAGTAAGAAAACGGATGATTTTGAGTCAAAATTACATAGCTTCGAATTGGAAACACTTACAGTTATACATGCAGTAAAACGATTTCATGTATATTTATCAGGAATAAAATTCAAAGTGTATACCGATTGCAGCGCATTAGCTCAAACTTTGGCGAAAAAAGAACTCAATCCAAAAATTAGTCGTTGGGCTTTGTTTCTAAAAAAATATAATTACAGTTTAGAATTTAGGGATGGAATCAAAATGCGTCATGTAGACGCTTTGAGTAGAATATCGATGAGTGAGGAAAAGTACTACGACCATATAACGATAAAAATGCAGATAATTCTATAAAAGTTGTTAATTTGCTGGATACTGAAGATATGTTATCTTGTTATCTTAGCTCAAGAACAAGATGAAAAACTTAAAAATATCAAAACACATCTTGAATCACACTGTACACTGTAGATAAAATCACACTGCAGCTCTTATTTTCAATATTTTTCAAGATATTGTCCCCAGAGCACAGACAAAAGGTTAAGCTACGTACTGTGCTGAAAAGCTAGCCATGTTCCAGTTGGAATGTAGAGCCATTGAAGACAATGCGTTCGATTAATTTTTTGCCTGCATCAAAATACATAGCTTTATCAGATATTGCCAAAAATGTTATCCATGTCAGAAAAAAATCATACATCACATATGAAATTTCTATAACGAGAACATTGTCGTGGGAAATGACCCGTTTATAATTACTACTAGCACTGGCACAAATCAAACCTATCCACTGTACGAGAGCATGCAGCTCAGCCAAAATGCATCGCGCAGAAGCCCCACCGCTAACGCTGGAGACCAGATGTGTACATTCGTCTATACTGATTATGATGTTTGTTTGAAAATTCTCGTCATTTTATTTAGCTTCCCCCTGATATAAGGAAGAGCATACATCAATGTTATACCAGCTTTACTTGCACCATGCGTAAACCAGCGCTCTTTGTATTGGATGACCACGCTGCTTTGCCTTATACCGCGGATCCGATCTGAATGGGAAACCACAACAAGAACGGTTATGCTGTTGATCACAGGGTAAAAAAACTGAGAGACAGAAAAAATAAACAAACCTCCAAACTAACTGAATGCGACAAAAACTAGCAAAAGTTTACCCTTTCATACATAGTATAAACGCATTTTTCTCGTATCAGGCTTATCTAACCGTGGTTTGGCTTCTGGGAATATGGAACTGAAAATCATACACTACACGTCCAACACCCTTTTTATTGTAGTAAATCTAGCGCATTTGGGCATCATTCACTATAGAAACTCTAGCCATCAACTCCCCCATCCGTTACAGTGAAATATTAGAAGGGGAAACAGTAAATTGCATAATAGAGCTAAAATAAAAACGAGCGTTTTGCAAAACTGCGTTGAGGACACTTCCGGATCAGTTATGGTGAGATCAAATATGAATGATCTTTATGAATCAAATATGTACACGTTTGTACCCGATATCAGATTTCACTGCGTAAGATGATTTTCTCCGTCATAGACGATTTTCAAAACACAGTGCAACAACTTCCCAAGGCTTCCGTTAGAATAATGTGACATCTTACATAGCTAATAAACCTTGACCGCCTCTCGTTGTTCAAAACCTTACATTTTGTCCGGTTGGAAGTCTGTACTTTTTTTTTCGATTGCTTCAATTAATTGATTTTAATTGATCTTGATGAGTAGCTGACCAATGTGTCGCTGTGGGATTGGCAGTTTACACATCGTCACATGCTGTTTATTAGGAGAGAGGCAAGCGGTCAGTTAATCGGCGTATGAAACGAGTGCACATTTTTCTATTATAAAGCGTAATAAAATAATGCATTTTTTCTCAATGGAATACTTTCTTAGCAAAAATGTACCTGAATGTTTGACTATAAAATATTAAATTTAAACTTCCTTCATCACCCCGAAGACTCCTACTAAGATCATGAATGCCACCGGCACAGGTCAATCTAAATTAGGGTGGCTCAAAATACACTTTTTCAAAATTTTTGATGGGCCTCTTATTCGGTTCTATTTGATGCCCTGATGCTCTGGACAAAATTTCAGCCAAATCGGTCAACGTTTGGGCAGTGCTAAACTCGTTGGAAGTTTATATGGAAAAATGTATGCAGAAACATCCAAAAACAGTGATTTGCAGTTGGACGGCACAATTTACGGTCAAGAACCATGATACTCATTCAGTTCTTGTAAAATAAAATACAGAATGTTATGCTGAAAACCGCGGGAAGATTAGAGTTTGTTACGCAAAGATATTAGCATTTTACTGGAGTGTTGTGGGGGTGAATTTATTTCTTTTCAAAGGTAAAAGAAACGAAATTTGCTCAAACCCCACTGCAGAGAAATGCTAATAACTTAGCCGGGCAAACTCGAATCTTCTCGCGGTTTTCTGCATAACATTCAGTATTAAATTCTCCAAGATCTGAATAAGTATCATAGTTCTTCATCGTATGTCATTATTTAATTTAATTAGTTGATTAATCATGCGATTCTCTAAATTTTGATCGGTCGACTTCGTCGGTTTAATTGCTTTTTTGTGCTAAACTACGTTAACCGATTAATCTGCCAACTAAATTGCTTTAAATTCGAGCCGGTGACAAGCGCGGTGTCATCATCATCAATAGACATAGCCCGCTGTCATCATTGAAACGCAGTATGAAAAAAAATTATAGCCCGGGACATCCTGGCTACGATTTGGCTATGAGCTAAACAATAGGATGTCAATAGCCTGTTTAAATCTGTTGATATGGTTGGCCGATTTAATATATTGTTTAATCGCTAAACGCCCCTGTAAAGCTGCCATAAGCGTCTGTGCAACAAACAACCGATTCGTAGGATACAAAGTAGGCCGATCCAACCGACGAAAAACGACTAAATCGGGGGAAAAGTCGTTAGGATGTTTTATAGGGTAGATCAAAAACCAAGGATTGAAATATTATTCAATTCCATTCCAATCAGACTATTATTCAATGTAGCTCTTTGATTTATTTATTCAGACTAAGGCCGAATTGGCCTGTGCGGTATATAAGAGTCTTCTCCATTCGGCTCGGTCCATGGCTACACGTCGCCAACCACGCAGTCTACGGAGGGTCCGCAAGTCATCTTCCACCTGATCGATCCACCTTGCCCGCTGCGCACCTCGCCTTCTTGTGCCCGTCGGATCGTTGTCGAGAACCATTTTCACCGGGTTACTGTCCGACATTCTGGCTACGTGCCCGGCCCATCGCAGTCATCCGATTTTCGCGGTGTAAACGATGGATGGTTCTCTCAACAGCTGATGCAACTCGTGGTTCATTCGCCTCCTCCACGTACCGTCTGCCATCTGCACCCCACCATAGATGGTACGCAGCACTTTCCTTTCGAAAACTCCAAGTGCGCGTTGGTCCTCCACGAGCATCGTCCAGGTCTCGTGTCCGTAGAGGACTACCGGTCTAATGAGCGTTTTGTAGATTGTCACTTTGGTACGGCGGCGAACTCTATTCGATCGGAGCGTCTTGCGGAGTCCAAAGTACGTACGATTTCCAGCCACTATGCGTCTCCGAATTTCTCTGCTGGTGTCATTTTCGGCAGTCACCAGTGAGCCCAAGTACACAAATTCTTCTACCACTTCGATTTCGTCACCACCGATGCAAACTCGCGATGGGTGGCTCACATTGTCGTCTCTTGAACCTCTTCCTATCATGTACTTCGTCTTCGACGTGTTGATGACTAGTCTGATCCGCTTAGCTTCCCTCTTCAGTCTGATGTAGGCTTCCTCCATCTTCTCAAAGTTACGTGCCATAATATATATGTCGTCGGCGAAGCCAAATAGCTGGACGGACTTATTGAAAATTGTACCACTCGTGTTAATCCCTGCTCTTCGTATTACCACTTACCAAAGCGATGTTGAATAGTAGACACGAAAGACCATAACCTTGCCGTAACCCTCTGCGTATTTCGAAGGAACTCGAGAATGCCCTGAAACTCGAACTACGCACATCACCCGATCCATCGTCGCTTTGATCAACCGTGTCAGTTTATCCGGAAATCCGTGTTCGTGCATTAGCTGCCATAGCTGGTCTCGATCGATTGTATCATATGCGGCTTTGAAGTCGATGAATAGATGATGTGTGGGCACGTTGTATTCGCGGTATTTCTGCAGTACTTGGCGAATGGCGAACACCTGGTCCGTGGTGGAGCGTTCGCCCATAAAACCCGCCTGGTATTGCCCCACGAACTCCCTGGCAGTTGGTGCTAGTCGACGGCATAAAATTTGGGAGAGTACCTTGTAGGCGGCGTTCAGCAATGTGATTGCGTGGTAGTTGCTACAATCTAGCTTATCGCCCTTTTTGTAGATGGGACACACGACACCTTCCATCCACTCCTGCGGCAAAACTTCCTCCTCCCAAATCTTGGTAATGACCCAGTGTAGCGCTCTAGTCAGTGCCTCACCACCGTATTTAAATAGCTCTCCTGGTAGTTGGTCAACCCCAGGGGTTTGTAGTTCTTCAGCCGGCCAATCTCCTCCTGGATTTTCTGGAGATTCGGAGCCGGTAAAATTATGTCCTGCGCGCGTTCTCCCAGGTCCATCACCATACCGCCATCTTCGTCTGCCACATCGCCATTCCGGTGTTCTTCGTAGTGCTGCCGCCACCTTTGGATCACCTCACGCTCGTTCGTAAGAAGGTTGCCGTTTATGTCCTTGCACATATCAGGCTGTGGCACGTGGCCCTTACGTGAACGGTTTAACTTCTCATAGAACTTTCGCACATCCTTGCGTTGATTGGCTGCCACCCAATCACGCGTTGGCGCATCTTACCCAGCACTATGAAGCCGGTTCCCAGCTCGTTGGTGGTGCCACAGCTTTGGTAGAAGGTAGCCGCTCGATGCCCGCTTTTCCATACTTTCTGTCCTGTCCAGCAAATCTCCTGCAGCGCCACACGACGTCGAATTTGACACTCAGAACATGATACAGAATCAGATGATCGTGCTGGAGCGAAATCGATTTTATATGCAGGTTATAGAGGCTCAAGGAATTCATAAAGTAAACATTTATTAAATCCACCACACCATGCTATTTGTTTTGAACATACATAAAATAAAAGTAAGGGAACAGTTTCGCAAAGGGCAAATAAATCCTTATTGATAAATAAACTAAAATAGATAATGACATAGATAACAAATAACTGTAGAGATACTAATAGAACACTAAGTTGGGATTAGGCAAACCAATTTCCTGTTGGAATTTTTTTTTTAATGTCTTTATTAATGAGATTTTCAGCCCACGGCTGGCTCATCTCAGTATTTGAAGGTAAAAAATAGGGCTCCTGAAGGGTTTCCCCTATAGTCTGATGTACAATTTTTATTTGCTATACATAATAATTAATTTTAAACTGTTCACTTTTCCTATTTTCCAAAATGTTTCAAATTCAATGTTAACATTACTATGGGTTAGGCTTCCTTATCCTGCAGTTTTTTTTTCACTTTGGTCGAATGTCTAGATGCGCTGGTTTGTAGAGTTGGATGTCTGGTAAACTGGTGGTGGAGGTTAAATTAGTGCAAAAATGCCGGATTCTTTAAGAAAATTGATAATTTTTGATTCACGTTTTGGAGCACGTCTCTGATGCTTCCCAATTGGTGGAGGATCCTAACGTTTTCCAGCTTGGGGCAATCGCAGAGGACGTGCTCTACAGTCATGCGGGTGTTTGCAGATATCGCAAGTTTTGCGAAAAGGTGAACCTCCGGAGTAGTTGTGTGACATTCGTGAGTGTCCAGTTCGCAGTCTGGAGAGGACGACCTGTTCTCTCCAATTGTGGCGATCTTCCCAAACTTCGGTATCGCCTTTTATTCGCCGAAGAAATAAGGATCGGTTAGAAATCCATTCCTCGGACCATGCTTTCTCGATTGTTCTTCTGCACCACACTTTCACATCCGCTCCGGGTATACTTCTGGTAAAACGGCGTCCTGTTCGACCAGTATTTGCAAGGGTGTCAGCTTCTTCATTTCCATGGATTCCACTGTGTCCTGGTACCCATGTGAAAATAACGTTGCGCTCTTCTTCGTCTAGCAGCCTCTGTGTTGCCTGAATCCAAGGATGTCTCGTTCTCGCGGATTCTAATGCAAGTAATGCGCTTGCGGAATCGATTGCGACCAGCACTGGTTTGTCACTTCGTTTCGAGGCTGCAATGTACAGGGCCGCTGCCTCTGCCGAAAAGACGGAATATTGTTCGGGTAAACTATGAAATTTCCGAATGTCCGAAAACGCCCACACCAATAGTCCCGGCCGCCTTAGATCCGTCAGAGAATCTTATTATAGCGGTGGTGTTTCGGTTTATTGTTTCTGCGAATAGAGCTTGCTTGCTTTGGGTTTGCTCCTTTTTTAAGATAAGTTTTCATCGTTCTGTCGATCTTGAGTTCTCTGGCCATCCAGCTTCGTGGACCAACACGGTGGAGTCCCTCCACCGGGGGAAGCGTGGAACCGGCCACGTTGTTGAGGGCACGGTTGGCCTGACCTTGAAGGAAACAAACCTGCCCATCATCCCTGGTTTTTTCGAGATATCCTACTGCTCTGCAGCATAGCTCCAGAGTGACCTTGTAAAGGAATGGCAGAACGCCGGCTTCAGCACAGGCGGAGAGGGCAGGTGTGGAGGGAAGGCCTTCGCCAAGTCTAAGGACGCCATCTCAATGTGGAGCCCCTCTTTTGTTGCATCGTCGATTATCTGCCCAAGAGATGCTAGATGAGTACCAGTTTCAAAACCAGGGCGAAAGGCGTGTTGACGGTAGTCGAATCTTTGGTTTTGTTCAAGAAATTCAGTCAATCGTCGGTTGATCATTCGCTCCATAATTTTTTAGATACAGCTGGTTAGAGCAATTGGCCGATAGTTACTGACTTCGTTAGCAGGGCCGCTGTGTTTCGAGATGGGGATGACGAAGCTATGCTTCCAACAGACCGGGAGTGTTCCTGCAGTCCACTCTTGGTTGATGATGGAGAGAAATGTGGTTTTGCCTTTGATGGGCAGATTTTTTAGCATCAGATATCCGATGTCATCTGGACCTACCGATTTTCCTTTGGCCTTTTGTAATGCGTATTCCAACTCTCTCATAGTGAATGGGAGGTTGAAGTTCTGTTCATCATCAGGTGGGATCAAGAATGTATGAATGGCCATTTGGGGGGAGGGATGTCTCTTTAGGAAGGATTCTGAGTAACGGTTTAAGGAAGACATGTCGTGAAAATATTCTGCCAAGGCATCCGCGATGGCTTGTGGATCCTTGGTCACTGTACCGTTTATTTTGATGGCTATTCCCTTGTGTCGTCTTTTGCCCTGTATATTGTTTATTCGCCGCCAGATCTCTGTGGAAGACTGGCTCTCGTTAATAGAGTCGAGAAATTCCGTCCATGATTTGTCTTTCGCCTCTCTGATTATCTGCCGGCAACTGTTGCGTGCTGCTTGATAGGCTTCTAGAGTTCGAACCATATCGGGATGGTTTTCCGGTAATTTTCTTCTCGCGCGTTTAACTGCCCGGAGAAGTTTTCTACGCGATTTCACCGCCGTCCTTGTGTCCTCGTTCCACCAGTGGAGTGCACGGATCCCGGGACTAGGACTGGTTTTTGGAATATTTGATGATGCTGCGCTTTTAATAACTGTAGTAAGGTCCGAAATAGATGTTGGAACGCAAGTATCAAGTTCAGCTTCAAGTGCAAGTTGAAAACCGGTCCAGTCGGCTCGGTCATATTGCCAACGGGGTCTTCTCGAGGTCTCTGTAGCGGTTTTGTTTTGTAATGCGATACAGATCGGGGCGTGGTCGCTACCTTTGAAATCCTCGTGCACGGACCAGAGAAAGTGGTTAGCGGTGGAGGCCGATGCTAGAGAGATATCAATCGCCGATTCTGACTGACCGCGGAGGAAGGTAGTTGAGCCATCATTCAGGATAGTTAGATTCCGCCGGGTAGCGAGGTTGATAATGATATTACCACGCGCGTTGTTGGTGCGGCTGCCCCAAGCATGATGATGACTGTTAAAATCACCGAGGATTATTATTGGTTCGGGTATCTGGTCGAGGGCCTCGTCCAATTTGTTTTCCAAGTTCGGTAACTTTCCGTTCGGGAGATAGATCGAGATTACCGAGACAGGAAATGGCCATGGAACACGGACAGCAACTAAGGGCATATCAGAATCTATGTCTATCTCGTTGGCGGCTAAGTCGGTAGAAACTCCGACGGCTACCGAGTGGTACAAGATAGATCCAGTTTTAGAATACCATTGGTAGTTCTTTCCGAGGGTGTTCTTCATTGTTGCAGGTGTTGCTCGGTGGATCTCCTGAAGTGCCAGGACCACAGGTTTTGAGTTATGAATCAGCATCTCAAGGTCCGGCAGGTTGTGGAAAAAACCATTGATATTCCACTGAATGGCGAAAGTGGACTCGCTGCAGCTTTGAGAGTGTCGGGCCGAACAAGACAGAGCTCTTCCAGTAGTAGGCGAAGTGGCATCACCCACCAAAGGCAGAGATGTCCCGACGGAGCAAAAAAGAGGAGTATTTGTTTGATTGTGCATTGAAGACGATCTGTTGGAGTTAGGGAATATATGCAAGCCTGAAGTGGGTATTGAGCTATTTTGTTTCGGAAGTTGTACTGATTTATATCCAGTTGATTTCCGGGGATTCTTGGAAGAAGCGGGTCGGATATTTGCGGTTTGGCCATATCGTGTTCTATGTAGCGCATCATATACAGACGAGTTGGTAGCTTCCGCTGTCGTAAGTGGAAGAAATGAGGAAAATCCTGAGTAATGATGGATCTCAGGTACTTTTGATTTTTGGCATCTTCTAGGAGGGTTCCTCCTTAGGACTGGCTTGACTCCCGCGTTGTCCTTCGAGGGGTTTGGCGTCTCGAGCTGCATTCGGTGTAGACCTCCACACGAAGAAAGTCGTTGACTAGCCCAAGGTGGAGTTGCAGGGCTTATACATGCAGGTACTGCGAGCTTGACTCCCTCGTCGTCCTTCGGGGGATGGTTGTTTGAACCTTGTTGCGTCCCAGCAGGGAGGACATTCAGGCGTCGGAGGTTGTCCATCAGTTCCGGGTGGGGTGTATCGGACGCACTGCTGGGGCCCCGACTACCCGAAGCCTCCACTGCAGCTGCTACTATAGTCCTAGGTTGGTGGGTGGATGGTCTGTGTCGCTCGGTCGACTCCGTAGTTTCGACGTTGTGCTCATGGCTTGATGGAGTGAAGATAAGGATGGGTTATACGATTATCTGGGAGATATTTACTAGTTGGAAAACCGAGCATTTGCTTTGACTACTGTTTTGATGATCTTCCGCTCGCGTTCGCCTTGCCAGATTTGCTGGCTCGCTTGGCTCCCGGAGCACGATTTGGAAATTCGCCACCGGAGCAGTGTTGGTAAAATCACTCATAAATCTCATTCAACGAGCGCTCCCGTGCGAACGAAATCGTCTGCGATTTTAAAGGAATGCATCACGCTTGAATTTTTTATGCTAAAACGCATCATTTCACTCATTTGCCAAAAAAAACATTTTGGTTTAAAGTCGGATTTGAAATCACTTTGGGGGCAATTTATTGCTTATACATAAAAGAGTGTCTAATATTTTATGCGACAAACGTCAATTTACTGTTTTTAACGAAGGAGAACTAAAGAAAACCTACGATGATTCAAATGGATGATTCAACTCATCCATGAGTTTTTTGGTGCTGAGTTGGGTGCGTTTTAACTCACGCTTGATTTGAATCATCCATGAGTTTTGAGATTTTGAGCTTTTACCAACACTGCGACCGGAGGAAGATGATTCCCCGTGGCCTCGTTTCGAAGGGGTGGATGTAATGGTGTGTTTCGAGTGCTGGGATACCATACTAGTATCCGAAACGTATCCGTCTTTGTTCAAGCGTTATTTGCGATTTTTCTTACTCTTTTGATCGTTAGCCTTCAACGAGGCATTGCATGCGACTCAGTTTTCGATTGACTGACTGATTG
This sequence comes from Armigeres subalbatus, assembly GCF_024139115.2. Lineage (NCBI taxonomy): Eukaryota > Metazoa > Arthropoda > Insecta > Diptera > Culicidae > Armigeres > Armigeres subalbatus. Next base: position 163,947,524 of record NC_085139.1, read on the forward strand.
TTCTATCGAGATTGTGATACTTCCAGTTTTAGATTTATTAATCGAGATTAATTAAACTGCTTTCAACAAGATTCTTTATTTCAAACTTCCATTTCACATAGTTCTTTTCACCCTCATGACATCCTCTGATCTCCCCGATTTGAATCATCCTTCTCATATACTCAGGCCCGCACCTAGGTACCACATCTCCCCTCTTCAATGAAATTGTTATAGTTGCTAATCTGCATATCTAGATGGCTTCTTGATTACACGTCGCTGACGTTTTGATGGATTTGATTTAGACCCCGCGCTGTAATCCGTTCCAAGGTCAAATCCGTAGAATTCGTCATCGGTGTCATTGGTAGGCACCGGCGGCTGGTTATCTTCATTAAAGCTGAATCCTTCACTTGGAACAGTCTGTGCTGCAGGCTCAGACACCTTTTTGAGATGAGCAACGTTCCGGTCATACGATTTGCCTGTAGCTTGATCCTCGATGGTTACACGTGGTCCTGAGCGGTGAACAACAGTATACTCTTTTGGGTTGAATGTCGTTGATAATTTGTTTCCTGGCAAAAGGTTTTCAGTAACTTGTCTCTGTCACGTACATCCTCATCAACTGGTGTGTTTTCGATGTCTTCCAGTGCAGGTATTTTAGATCGAATCGTTCTACCGTATAGTAATTCAGTGGGGGTTTTACCGGTGATTGAATGAGGTGTAGTATAGTACATCAGCAAGTAGTCGCGAAGATCCTGCCGCCAGTTTCTGCCGAGTGCGTTGCTGATCTGAAGGCGTTTCAGCAGGGACCGGTTTTGGCGCTCTACTAATCCGTTCTCTTGCGGCCAATAGGGGGTTGAATGCCTGAGAATAATTCCTTTTATTTTGCTGTATTCATCCAATTCTATGCCCACGAACTGCTTCGCGTTGTCCAATGTAATTGATTGTGGATATCCAAGGCGGCTGAATATTCTGTCTAGTCTTTCTACAGTTTCTTTTGCTATTATTCTTGTCATTGTTTCCACTTCCTTGTATCGACTATAATAGTCGATAACAACAAGCAAGTAGGTTCCACATGGCATGGGTCCGAGAAAATCTATGGCCACCTCCACCCATGGCTTGGAGGGCATTTCACGACGAATCATTGGCTCTGGCCTAGCTGGTAGACTCACCAATCTACAACCTTCGCACGATTTAACCTGCTTCTCTGCATCTCGATCCATTCCAGGCCACCAAACCCGGTCACGCAGTCGTCGTTTCATCACCGATTCTCCCGGGTGACCTTCATGTGCAAGTTCCAGCATACGTGTTTTCAGACAATCAGGTATAACTAGTTTATTCCCGCGAACAACTAAGTCTCCTATAAGTCCTAGTTCGTTCTTGAAAGGAGAGAAATATTTAACTAGTTGAGTTTCCCAGTTTCCGGTTTGAAGACTGCGTTTCACCGCCTCTAGCGTAACATCTGTGCCAGATAGCTTTTGGAGTTGGTGAATATCAACTGCTGCTGATTCCATAACTGCTAATACCATAAATTTACTCTCAGCGTCAAACTCTTCAGGTGAATGTTCTTCAACCAATCGTGATAGTGGATCCGCTATATTGCTTGTACCTTTACGATACTTGACCTCAAATGTAAACGCCTGCAGCCTTAGTACCCATCGTTCAATTCTCGAACATGGCCTAGCTGTTGGCTTGAAAATCGCTTCCAGTGGTTTATGATCCGTTTCAAGCTCAAACCTGCGTCCAATAAGATAAACGGAAAACCTCTCCACTGCCCAGACCAGCGCAAGAGCTTCCTTTTCCGTCTGACAATAACGCTTTTCTGTGGTCGTTAAACTTTTACTGGCGTAAGCAATCGGACGGGGGTCAATGTCGGTAGAACCTTCGAACTGTATAAGAACGGCTCCGAGAGCCACCGGAGAAGCATCGGCGATAACCCTAGTTCTCAACTTATTGTCAAAAAAATTTAAGTTCTCTACGTTTCCAATCATCTTTTTGAGTTTAGCGAACGATTCCTGCTGCTCTTTGCCCCATGTAAATGAAACCGCCAAGTGTGTCAATTCACGCAGTGGAGCGGTGACTGTTGCTAGATCTGGCAAAAACCGGCCAACGTACGTTACCAAACCAAGAAAGCTGCGAACTTCTTCTGAGGTAGTTGGTGCCCGAAAATTTTGAATGGATTCAATTTTACTATTTGACGGTTGAATACCATCTGCAGATAGGACGTGTCCTAAGAATTCCAGCTCTGGAACCTTGAATACACACTTGGTTTGATTCAGCAGTATGCCATATTCATTCAGTGTCGACAGCACTGCTTTGAGTACTTCATCATGCTCCACCTCAGTGTTGGCGAAAATAAGAACGTCATCTATAAAATTGACCACGTTCTTGCTAAACGGACTCAAAATTTGTTCAAGGATTCTCTGGAATAATTCCGGGGCACAAGCAATACCATACATTAAACGCTTGTAGCGAAATAGGCCCATGTGTGTTATGAATGTGGTTATGTAACGACTTTCAGCCTCAAGTTCCACTTGATGGAACGCCTCCTTTACATCAAGCCGGCTAAACCACTTTGAAGACGTAAATCTTTGTAGAAAATCTTCTATCGTTGGCATAATATGTCGTTCACGAATGATTGCTGCATTCGCTCTGCGCATATCCACGCATAAGCGTAGATCCCCATTGTCCTTCACTACGGTTACCAACGGAGAGACCCACTGACAGCCGCCTTCAACTGTCTCAATAATATCATTAGCAAGCAGAGAGTTTATCTTATCTTCAATTTTTACCATGAGCGCGATAGGAGGCCGCCTTGGTTGTTGGCAAACAAGCGGAACAGATTCATCGATTGGTATTTTTACCTGAATACCTTTAATTTTAGGGAACGGAAGAGCTCCGGTATTAGTGATTGCGTTGATTCCGTGAGTGCTCGGCAACCCGATAAACAACACGCCCAAATCTGTGGCTGTGATGCGGCCTAATAAACATTGCTGACCACCCTTGACCACATAGAATGTAGAGACCAGTTCTAAAATTTTCGCTCCGTCGGCTATGGAAACCGTCGCATCGAACCTTCCCAAAAGAGTCAACGGTTTCGCATTTTCCCCGTAAGGTAGAAACATTTCATCACAATTCTTTCTTTGGTTCCATATTTTCGCTCCGTTCGCTTTGATGTAGTTCCAAGAGCGCTCATCGACAATGTTTTTCTTACACCCAGAATCTATCAGTACCTGCAATACAACTCCTCCAAGCTTGATCTGAATTGTTTCGCCTCCGTCGCTGATACTGAACAAGAAGGTAGTTTCTTCCTTGGCACCATCGGTGTCAATCTTGTTTACTTGCTCCGATTTAAACCTTTTATTCGGCCATCTCGATTCAGCCTTAGAGAACTGTTTGCGCTTAGTTGCCGGGATCGATCGACATTGTGCGGCAAAATGCCCAATACGTTTGCATTTGATACATTCCCTGGATCGTGCTGGGCATTTAAAATCGTTCGCCATGTGACCAATCCGACCACATCGAGTGCATTCGGTTCGTGATAGCTGTTGAATCTTGTTGACATTCGACGAAGATCCGTAGTCCGGTTCGGTAGAGAAGCTTGTACCTGGTAGACTTATTGATTGCGCTTGCTGCTTTACGGATTCGTACGAGTTTACCATTTTCGTTACGTCGTCGAGACTCAAAACTTCTTTCTGGAGTAGTTGCTCTTTGAGCTCATTTGGTGCGTATAGGACTATCTTGTCTACTACACTAATTGCACGGCTCTCTTCTGCAGTGTCACCAAATTTGCACTTAGTCGCTTGATCTTGACACCTAAGCATGAATTTCCCCAATGATTCTCCCGTCTCTGGCTTTAATGTCCAAAATATGTTGCGTTCAAAGGTCTCGTGTTGTTTCGGCGAAAAATATTCGTCAAGCTTAGATATCGCAACACCGAATGGATCGACTGTTTCCTCCAGATCCTCCACTACATCTGCTCCGGGAATGGATGCAAAGACTTCTTGCAGGTCCGGCCCGGCTTTCGCTAAAAATATGTGTTTTATTCTCGTGCGATCCGTTTCTCCCGTTGCTGCGATTATGTAATCAAAATTCCTTTTGTACTTGATCCATTCACTCCGCACGGCATTGGGGGGAACAATTTAATTTGAACTGGGCGATTTCCCACTTCTCCATCGCGAAGCGTTTTCTAAAAATCCCATTACATTCAATAAGTTTTGTGCATTTTCATTAATCATTTTTTTTCCATACCTGACTTTGATCGCCCTCTGGCAATGATTTCTCAGCAAATGACCTCTGTCCGATATATGACCTCTGTCTTTTCTGATTCACTGCTAAGCAGTCGCTTCTAGGAGCCTACCGCCTCTGCGGCTATTCCACGTACTGCGACGTGTCCGCCTCTGCGGTCTTTAGGTGCAGCAGTTCGCCTCTGCTGAATACTGTGCTATTTTGCGGTTCACCTCTGTGATCTTTTCTCGCAAACATATATATATATATATTATATATATATATATATTATATATGCATACAATTTTTTTTTTGGATGAAAAAAAAACACCATCGTCACATAACTACATAGAAAAAAATCCTACCTTTCCATATTTTGGAAATCGAGGTTTTACAATCAATGTTATAAAAATATTCCAATACCTTCCGTTATTCCTCGTCGCCAATGTGATACTTCCAGTTTTAGATTTATTAATCGAGATTAATTAAACTGCTTTCAACAAGATTCTTTATTTCAAACTTCCATTTCACATAGTTCTTTTCACCCTCATGACATCCTCTGATCTCCCCGATTTGAATCATCCTTCTCATATACTCAGGCCCGCACCTAGGTACCACAGAGATTATGATTTCCGGCTAGTGGTTCGTCGGTGGAAGATTGGGAGTGGCACATATCGTCATCCACATGTAGTTTTTGAGATGCGTCTTGAAGTTGGCTGGAGTGTGATGGATTACTTAACAAAAGTTTCTCAATAATCTGGTCTTTTTTGCTAGGTCTACCTGGAGTGATTGCAACGTTTCGGTTAGCTCGGCGACCTGACGTACTAACTCCTCTATGGTCCCATGTTCTCGTACAGTTTCGAGACGTTCGGTTACTCTACGGTTTTGTAGCGATCTTTCCATCTTCTGGATTATTTCATCTTTCTTCCTGGAATCTAGTTGAAGTTGGGATACAACCGCCTCCAATTCTCTGATTTCGGCATCTTTGCTACCACCAGCAACGGTCGAGTATGAATTAGTATTCCGGTTTTCCCCTGATCGGGCTTCATACTCACGGCGCGCTTGAGGATATGAGATTGCTTTGTCGATTCGAATGTGTTGGATCGCAACTTCCTTTTCAAAAACTGGACATTTCCTGCTGGAAGCGGAGTGGTCGTTTATATTGCAGTTGTTACAAAACGAGGCTTCACTGCAAATCGGACGGTCTGTGGCGATTTGGTTTGGTGTTCCTTCTTTGGATGCGAGAGTGCGGTCCTCTTCGTGGACTTTGCTGCATCTCCCACATACACGGAAGGGCTCAGTACACCGTTTTCCAGTATGCCCGAAAGACCAGCACCGGTAACATTGCATCGGAGACGGGTAATAATTCCGGGTTCTACAACGGGACAAGCCAAAGTCCAAAGTGTTTTCGAATGAACCATCTGGCTTGCGTCGCATAATACGGCGCAGATCCTTCTCGCCTTGGGGTTCCAGTTGCTGCTTTACAGTGGCGTAGCCAGGGGGGTGGTTTTGGGCATAAAACCCCCCCCAGAGACATAATTTTTAGAAGAAATTTTTTTTTTCGAAAAAAAAAATGTTCAGAAAACCCCCCCCAGACCAATTTTCTGGATACGCCACTGCTGCTTTAGGTATGCGTCATCGAGGGTCATTACATCGTAGCAGGATACTACGCATTGTCGTTGGTTGAGCTGGGGATGTTCGCTAATCTTGACTTCAGTTCCGTCAGCCAGTTTCGTCATCTTGCACAGTCTTGAGAACTGCGCTCGGCTCCTAACCTTCAGTACATATGAACTACCTCGATTTTCTTTGAATGCACCGTCGATTGGTACGTTTAGATACTTCTCTACCGAAAGCCGTAGCAAAAAAGGATCTTGTGGCATCGAGCCGGAGGTCGCCTCCATTTTCAAGTATTGCAGGGGGCCTGCAGTACCATCCCTGTTCATGAAATTCGGAAACCGTGCTCCAGTGTACTCACCATTTACAAAGTTCGTTGGACTGTAGTAACCACCACCGGGGCCCCCTGGGTCCCCTGGGCGGTATGGTTGCCCGCTCGCCAGCGACATTCTGGCGGTATGGACTTGACACATACAGGCGTCACTGAAAATGCTGATTTTTTCCTCAATCAAACTTGGATTCGTGGGCCGTTGGATCCTGTTTAACAGTTACTGGTGCACTAAAACTCTTTCGCTTTTCCTGGACGTAATGAGATACTTTTAACCAATAAGCCGTCACCACTCGTTTGGGAACGTCTGCAAATTATTCCACTGCACTTTTGAGGTTACGCTTCGTTGTCTGCTGAAACCAGTAAACACTTGCTTCTCCCTCACGTACTAACCCACTCGTGGGTAGCGATCACCCGGAAAGACGCGCGATTTGGGAAAAATCCTAACCCGCTATGGGCCCTTTGCAAAAGCCTGAAAAGTATCCGGGGCACCGGCGCGATAGAAGATCAACTTCAGATGAATATGGTATAACGAGGATCGGTGAAAAACAATAACACATGCGATCGTAACGACAGTATGCTGTCAACAGACCTGTTGGAATGTACAGCCATTGAATAAGCAATTAATTGCAAGTATATAGATAAATAGAATATATAAGAAATAAACAATTCTTAATGGAGTTTCTTTTTACAAACCAAATACGCTTGATTTACAATTTCACCTTGTATTTTCCATATAATAGCTCATATGAGAAAATTATGTAAACGTGAAAATACGTACTTACGTTTATAAGCCTATTCGCGATGGAGTCCTCCTTGGCGTTGCTCCCGGTGTAATGATCTCTTGCTTGATCATTTGTTGCTGTTGACGTTCGGCTTCCTCCTGTTTCTGTTTTTCCATCTGCTCTTGTGCCTTCTGCATTTGCGACTCCATTTGGTGCAAGTGCTCGGCGGCCTGTAAAATGACAATGAAAATGAAGTTGAGAAATCAATATAAATCAGATGAAAAAATTTCAAGTGAACCAACCTGCTTCCTTTTCTCGCGACTACTTTTGCCGGTCTCCTTCACCGAGAAGAACATCGGTCCAAGCTCGGCCAGCCAGAACCCGTCGACGGCTGTCGCACACTGCATGTACTCCTTAGCTGTCATGACCAGTTCGTGGTACACCACGTAGTCTGGTGTCGTTCCCAGCCCATACAGGGCAGACGTCGGGTGCAGATAGCAGGGCATTCCCGTTCGCAGATTCACGTACTCGCCGATTCCCTTCAGCCGGGCCGCTTGGTAGAAGTATGCCGAGCAGATGCACTTCCGCACAATGTCCCAATTTGTGCCGCAGGATTGCACCTTGAGACGCTGCTGGACGTAGATATCCTTGAGCTGTTGGCGAACCTCGCGCACCTTGCGCATGGCTTTGATGTGGATGAAGTGTTCGTTGCACCAGTTGGACGAGTATCTAAAAGAAGCGACGATAAAATTATCAAAAAATTGAACGGATAAAACATTTTTTTGGTCTCACTTATTCATTTTCCACTGTTGGTATACGTTGAGGTATGTCAAGTGATCCGATTCTGGAACTTGAAATTTTTCTCGAACATTATCGGCTTCTTCCTCTCTTCCTTTGGGACGGTAGAAAATTGAAGGAACGGAGAGCATTGATACTGAAAACAAAAATTTAATACATGGTTAGAAAATTATAAATATAAAATATATTTTTTTAAGAATACAAGAATAGCAAAACAATCTCCATATGGAATGTTTATCTCAAAAATGCACTTACCAATGATCAAAATCTCCGCACTACAACCCATCTGATTTGCTACGATCAGCATTTGACACTGCGGCGGATCGAGTGGGAATTCTGCCATCTGTCGGCCCAGCGACGTCAGGGCTCCGGTATGATCCAAGGCCCCCAGAATCCAAAGTTGGTAGAGCGAGTTGAGAATATTGTCCTGGGGCGGTGGATCCATGAAGTGGAATTGGAGAAGATCGACGACGCCGAGAGATTTCAGCAGCAGAACCGTGTTGGCAAGATTGGTTCGCTGGATTTCGGGAACTGTCAGCGCCAGCAGTTCGTCTTTGTATTGCCGTTCGGTGTACAGACGGAAGGCTTGTCCCGGTCCTGTTCTGCCGGCACGACCAGAACGCTGATTCGCGTTGGCTTGTGAGATGGGATAGATCTGAAGGGCGTCCATACCAATCCTCGGGTTGTAAACTTTTAGTTTGCAATAGCCCGAATCGATGACAAAGATTATTCCGTCCACTGTCAGCGAAGTTTCGGCAATGTTGGTAGCGACGATGCATTTTCGAAGACCTTCAGCGGAACGTTGGAAAATTTTCGCTTGTAAGTCGGATGGGAGTTGTGAGTAGATCGGAAGGATAGATAGCTGCGGGGCGTTTTCAATTTCAGTTAGGCGTTCGGTAAGGACTTCGCAAGTGACTTCAATATCTTCCTGACCAGGCATGAAGATTAACATATCCCCTTCCAGCTGCTGTAAATGGATCTGCAGGGCTTGCTTCACTGCCGAGTCCACGTAATCTTCACAAACGTTTTTGCTGAACAGGACATCTACTGGATAGGTTCGACCAGGGATGGTGAATGTTGGAACATTGCCGAAAAACGTTGCGAATTTCGTAGCGTCCATAGTAGCAGACGTGACGATCAACTTTAAATCCCTTCTTCTAGCTACGATGTCTCTTAACAGTCCGAAAAGGACGTCCGTAGACAAAGAACGTTCGTGAGCTTCGTCCATGATAACCGCTGAGTAGCCATCGAGGTCGCTGTCTCTTAAGCTCTCTCGCAACAAAATACCATCCGTCATGTATTTGATAACCGTTTTCTCCGACGTGCAATCTTCAAATCGAATAGCGTAGCCCACTTCCTGACCCAGTTTAGTATTCATCTCGTCCGAAACACGTTTGGCGACCGACATGGCGGCCACTCTTCGAGGTTGCGTGCACCCAATCATTCCCAAACGACTGTAACCATCTTCATGCAGATACTGAGTCAGCTGTGTGGTTTTTCCACTTCCAGTTTCACCAACAATGATGACGACCGAGTTTTCGCGAATCACATTAAGCAGATCCTGACGCACGGCAAACACCGGCAGTGACCTACGCTGTTCGTAGATGGGTCTTTTCTTGGTGAACTCGGCACCATCGTCCTGTGCCTGCATGTGGTCCGCGAATTTCTGATCCTTGCGATAGTCCGCGGTGTCCGTTTCCGCATCGTATTTGGAATCCTCGTCATCTTGCTTCTTTTCGACTCCGATTATGTTTCCTAATTTGGTGCCACCCAACTCCCAATGTTTCTTTTGGGCTTTTCTACGCTCTTTCTGTTCTCTGTAGGTTCTGACCAGAACACTTCCTTTTCGCGCAACCATTGCCATATCCGAGGTGGCATCCTTCACCGGAATAACTGGTTCTGGTTGCTTCGTGAACACGATTCTCCCATCGAGGAAGGGTGGAACCGTATGGTGCACTAACAGGTGGACCCTCTCCACAGCTTCCTCGTCGAAGTCCTCATTGAAATTGATTGACATCACCACTCCGGACGTGAGCAGACGATTCTTCTCCCACAGCTCGTTGTCTTTGTTGATCTGCCTCTGCTGTGCAGACATTCGTTTGATTCTTCGTTGCTCGAGTTGCTCCTCTCGCTTCTGAAGATATTCCGAGCTTGTCCCGGAGAACGGATTGTTCTCCTCGTCGTATCCCTCTCCTATGCTGTACCATTCTCGATCCAAACGCACCTGTTCCTTCTCCCAAAGATCCTTATCTTCTTCGGAATCCCACGGGACGTTCTTCTTGCTACTGTGAGGCGTAGCTCCGGATTCCTTACGATCCGGTGCCCATTTGTTGTACTTGTGAGCCGGGGTTGGCCGCGGTGTGTCCTCTTCTCTGCCTCTTCTGGACGACGAGGAAGACGGACGATTGCTTCGGACGGATTCCGAACCCTTCGGCAATTTCGGTGTTGGGTAGTCCCACGATGATTTACGGGTGGAAGTCGAAGCTTGCCGGTCGTCCTCATCTTCCCACCCAAAGGCGTCCATGCGTCGATCACTGCGGGGCGTTTGGGGCTCATCTTTGTAGTGGCTGCAATGATAAGAAAGGAGCAACGTATTAATAAAAGGTGGATGAGAAAGTTATTTATTCTTATCTGCCACATTTTGTTTAACAAAAACTATCCTGTATGCTTACCCTGGTGTCCGATGGGACGATTCTCCACGGTGACTCCGCGAGCTGCTGGACGAAAACTTGTGCCGTTTACGGTCATCTTCATCCCGATCATCTCTATCGCGATCCTTCTTTGACTTGGACGACGCATACAGCCCCTTTCCATGGTAATCCTCCTTGGAACGATCATTAAACCTTTTTCTGGCCTCATCACTTACTCCGCCGCTGTATGAAGGGGTTTCCACTGCGACTTCTCTGTACTTTTTCGAGGAGGATGATGATGACGACGTAGAAGAGTGTTTGCTTCTGTCGCGCCGCTCTGAGTAATCTCTATCGCAGTGGTCATCTTCTTCCATATCATTTCCGTCGGAATCCTTGAACGAAAGCCGGGCGGCCTCTTGCTGCTTACGCGCTCTTTGAGCCGCCGCAAGGCGGTCCAGGCCCAACAACGAAGGTTTCGGTTTCTTGAAGACGTCCTTGTCGGAAGGTTTGTCTTTCTTCTTGATTATCAAACCGCCAACGGTGCTCGAACTTTGTTCTAATTTGCACACATCTGAGAACTTATCCATTGCGTATTTTTCACAATTTTATTGTATTTTATATCATTTTTGCACATTAAAATTGATAAACGTTTTGCTCTGCACTAAGGAAATCGCATTTCACGAGAATCAAAACTCAAAACATAAACAGCGTTTGACAGTTTCTGATGCGAATGTTTCAGGCGAGGGTCATTCATCGATTACATTACTAGTGATAGCTCGATTTTTCAAACTGTTCAACACTCTGGTGACAAGTAGGAGAACTAAAAAAATATTTTCTGGACATTATTTATTCAGTTTGAAAACAAAATAGCAACTGCAAGCATAATGAACAGATTTGTTTTATTCTATTTTAGTTTTTCCAAAGAAATTTTTTATAAAATAATATTTTATTCGGTCTATTAAAAAGAGGTTACAAACATCAAAGAAAGATGGTCGCATGGGTTCTCAGCCAACAAAAGATGTTTGGACAGTCACAATCTTCCTCCGTAGTTTATATGTAACTTTTTTTGCTCATTATTTGGTCAGCTCATAGACATAAAAGATATTTAATAATAGATTAAACAATAACACATAATTCTTTGGTTAAAGACATCTCGAAGCATTCAGTTGAAACAACAGTCTGAGTGAACTTTGAAGGCGATTGACTTCTCGATTCTTTTCTTATAGCAAACATCATTATAGATTACCTTTATTCCAATTTTAGTTCAGATTCAGAGGTAGTAAAGAATTTGCTATTACAATCATGATTTTTGCAAATGCTGATCACTCCCGGGAGCACATTTTTCGTCATGCTTTGAATCTTATTGGAAAATGTATCAACGCCACAAAATTGAGCAATCCCTGTAACAGGTAAACTGCCACAGGTTTGCAGACACAGACTTACTACTGACTAGAAATGATTTAAACGCGATTCGATGAAAAAACTTATATTGAAAATCGCCGCCCCACCAAGTATTAACACATATTTGAATCCTAAAAACTAGTCTTTAAACATTTATAGACTACATTTCACTGATTTGTACCCATGCCGCACGCTTCCATACCAGCTGGTAGAAATAAATCGTCGATGAAAAATCGGGTAGCTGTCATACCTCTCAAAACGCTGCATCTGTGGTGCGACGCGTTTGTATTCGGGACTCTCACTCTGACTCGACTCTGGGAGTAAGGAAGTAGAACGTTGAATTATAAAGTGCTCGAGTGCATCACCGGATTTAATACGGATCCGACGTGACACAGAACCCGTGTGTTGGCAAGTTCAACCTCGTACAGGATGGCCAAAACCAAGACCAATGCCGAAATGGAGAACGGAGTCAAATCATCGCCTACCATCACCGAGGCAACAACGGCCTCGTCGTCGTCATCTTCTGGAACACCAGCGCTTCCGCCGGAGAGTGACAACATATCAACCCGTGTCGGCTCAAGAACCAAGGTAATACCCCCAAACGCCCTACTCGATTAAGTAACCAATTTGAAAATCATATTTCAGAAAGCAAAAGTCGTATTCGATCCATCTGATAATTACGTACCGAGAAAGCGGGTTCGCAAGGCGGATTTACCCTCCAGCGAGCCACCAGTTGGTTCGTCAAAATCGGAAAACTTGATTTCCAGATCCCCCTCCAAGTCGGACGGGCCAGCAACCGATAACGGTACCGTGCCCAAGTTGCGGCTGACGCTGAGTCCCGCCTCGGTTACAACCACCAAACAAATCTCAGCAACCCTGTTGACCACCAGCTACAGCCGACCGAAAGTACTTGGCGGTGGTCCATCTTCATCGTCATCGTCCACGTCCGATGCTTTGGCCGGTGGGCTGTCGGAACCGGGCGGCAGTGGAAACACGGTCCGAAAACATGACTTCATCATCAAACGGGAACCCAATTGCGACATGTGTCACAAGGTGGAACAGCAGCGCCGCGGATTCAAGCTGATTGATTGCCCCAGCTGCGCTTTTCGAGGTGAGTTTTCCTTTTTCGTTGATCAAAGTTACCATTTTATTTGTTGGAAAGGATTGTGGAATTGCATCTGATCGTAGATGCCTTTGAAAATAGCAAGCGGAAATGTCGGGTCTCTTCTGGGATAGAAATCCGTTCTCAGTCATTTTTTTTACTTTATGTCGTACAAAATTAATATTACTTAAAGTTATAGTTTATTAAAATAAGTGAAAACAAAAAAATGTGAATATTGTTTAATTCTAATTATGCATTGTTGTGGTTTTATCATATTATTGATGAATCACGTAGGCCGTATGCTTGGGTTACTGAAAAGATAATAATTTCCCTATATACATACTTTGTTGTACCCTTTTACACATTATTTTTGCATTATTGCAAGCTACAAAATAAAAGAAACAAGTTTTTTATTCAGTTGAAAAATAATTTAATCACAAGGAAAATTATGTATTGTTTTTCTTTGCATTAAATTCTATAATATAAAAATTGGCTGCTTACAGCGTAGCGTTTCAATCAACTCTTCCAGTTCCCCGCAGTAATAGCTTCCGGCGCCATTTTCAACTCTATCATTTACAGAACCATGTTGGACAATATACTGCCTATGATCGCATATGAGTCTCATCTTTGCTGGGTTTTCTATTCATATTGCACAAATATGGGATTGTGGGCAGTATTATACTGCCGTCATACGCATATTTGTCCCATGTTTGCTGGGATTTCCTATGTACATGGGACAGTTATGCGTAGAACGGCAGTATAGATCATTGTCAATTTATGGCAAATAATTTTCGATATACTTTTGTATATCTGCAGCCAAACTCACGATTGAAAACTTGGTTCGTGAAACAGAAACATACGAAATATTTACATCAAACTGTAAGAACCATAACCTCAAAGTTAATGCTGCAATATCACTAAAAATGGGACAAAAACATGCAAATTGTTATTTCTGAGGCTTTCTTGAGGACTTTGCAAGCTGAAATCGGGTAAAATTCTAATCATTTACTCGAAATATGTTTATATGTTCGTCAGAGAGGGCTAAATAAAATATGCAAACCAGGTTGATGACTGGCAGTCCAATTCTTGAGAAGAAGAGGGCAGTAAGGGACCCGGAAGAACGTGGAACACTACAGACGGAGACAGGCCAGTGGCAGAACGTGAGTCATCATGTTAGTTAGATCCTTAACTAAAATAAGCCCACCATATTTTTCGGCAGCAAATGTCGCAATCTATTAATAGAATCGATAAATAGTGTCTTACAAATTACTAAACTTGTAGTCAAATTACATACATATGTGGGTCATTAAGCTGGGCGTGATGTTTCGTTGGGCTCTACATTAAGAGCTATATTACAATATTTTTATTGAAACATATCATGAAAAACAATTAAAGCACGACGAATGTCCTAAGAGAAACTGCTATGAGGTTTTGGTCCGTCAGTAACTTTCGCAAATACATTTGTTTGTGTGTTGCATTTTGTCTACATCAATCAATCTGTTGTATTCATAGCGACCTTTTGTCTGGGATTCTATTTGTAATAGGCAGCTCAAATAAATTAGTGCCACTTGGTATATCAATAATCCGATATCTGAGTCTGAAGCTATTCACCTGTACTAAAACATTTTGTTGCCTACTTTAAGGCCTTTTTTATCGAGTCCAGGAGCACAACATTTTTTTGAGCCAGGGTAATCGGAAATCTGCAAACAGACACCTGAGGAGGTTAACTCAGGTAGTGTGGGGATGGGTATTATTTAGAAGCTCACCCGACCCACTAAAACCGAACCCCTTACGCCAGTTCATACCCCCCGGCCCGAAATTATGCAATACTTCAGGGCAGACTATTTAGAACGCTCATACTTATGCTAACGCATAAGGCATTAGAAGAAACACATCGACTTCATGAGTGGTAACCAAGATGAATACACAGCTAGGTGTTTCAACCTGCCCAATTTATGGATGAGAAGAAGGCGGGGGTGAAAAATTCATTTTCGGTGCAAAACATAAACAAACCGGCTGGCTCTCCCATACTAAAATCCAAGATGACTGAATCGTGAATTTGGCAGATTGGAACACCTAGTGGTGTATTCATCTTGGTGGTAACCTCACCATCCGGCGATCGCAAGCCATGGCAGTAACCTAACGATCTCCATCATTAACTGACGAAAGAGTCGAGCACCCCGGCATGAAGGTTGCCGGGGTGAACAAGGTGTTCACAACATCACAGGCCTCTACTGCAGCTGCTGGTTTTGTTCAAAGCTGTGTGGCCGATATTATGGCAGCGACTCTCCGTGAATGCGTGTGCACGCCACTGAGGTCTGACTAGAGGAGAAAAAGTCATGGCTTGCTGCTCGCCGATTGACACGCTGATGTATAAATCTATTAACACCAGGGCTTGCAATCCAATGAAGATGAGCAAACCACGCATGCCTCATTCTCTTGCTTGCTTCACAAGCAGCCAGTGGTAGTGAGGAAACAAATTCGGCAAGCAACACGAAGCTTCGATGCTCTTGTCACACATAAGCTACTGAATCATACATGTTCGTTGTTTGATCGCCTACCGAGGGAAGCGATTGTAACGAACTCTTGTGTTGATGTCAATCATGCATTGCATTACGGGAGAAGATGATACATAACAAACCAACACAATTCGGAATTTTGCAGCTATTCTCAGGCTGCAATATACGAGACAAATGTAGCGCTTCTCTCTGAATACGTGTTTTTACGAAGCAGTTTGATCCACACGCGTATTAAAAAAATGCGTTTATTCCTACGGGTTAGAGACTAATGGGGTATAGTATATCTAATACTAGCTTTATGTACCCGGCCTTGCTCGGAATTGCCAGTTTGATTCGCAGTTTTTTTTTCACAATCGGAAAATGAATAAACCAATTGGTCAACAGGATAATTGCGTTTTCTTATCGATACTTCATCATTTGATCAGAAGAAGGCAGATTTCATTTGAAAACATTGACTGGTTTTGAAGAAGGGAGCAAACCCATAATCGCCATATTCCGGGCAAACGTTTATTTCTAAAGAAGGAAAAACATCCACCGATGCCTTATTCCGGGCAAACGTCTATTTTTAAAGAAGGGATCACATTCACCATCCAGAAGGAAACACATTAATCATTGCTTGTCACTGGGCAACCATAATTTCGATAAATGGTTAAATTGATCGATAACTAAACAATACAATAATGGGTTCAGAAGTTAGGCTGGAGCATACACACAAACATACAAACATTGAGTTTTATATATCTCAGGTACTTATTCAAAAGGACGTATGTGATTTTGTAAACAAAGATGCATACGTCGATTTGTCAAATATGATGGCACTCCTACGCAAACCAACACAACGAACATGTAGCCGAAACCTCCCCTACCTGTATGTGGCGATGGTTTGCGTGGGAGTGCTATCAGATTGCAGAAATCAACGTTTAAATTTTTGTTTACAAAATCACATACGTCACATACGTTGAATAAGTATCCGAGATATATAGATAGCTAATAGCTATATGTATTCGGCTTTGCTAGGGACTGAAAAGTAAATTATTCAATTAAAATGTCCAATGCTGTAGCACAAAACCCACAGAGGTAGATCTACCGCTCATAGAATTGTTCCTTTGTATCAATCTATTTTATATATTTGTTTGGCCCTTCTACCTTTTCAATAAACATCTTCCAAAAATAGAGAATAAGTGTACCAAATCTGGTTGTAATTTATCCTGGGAGTTACACTGAATTGCTCATTTTTTTAAAGACAACCTTCCCCATAACTTCCCTTTTTCCCCAATGACCCTCCCACCTCCTTTGTTATCTTCTCCTTGGGATAGAAAATGTGTACACCAATTTTGGTTGAAATCGGTCCTGGGAGTTAGGTGTTACACTGAATTGCTCTTTTCTAAATACAACCCTTCCCCTTACCCTCCCTTTTTCCCAATGATCATACCACCCTTTGTTATTTTCTCCTTAGGATAGAGAATGTGTGTACCAAATTTGGATGAAATCGGTCCAGGGGTTCAAAAGATACACTGAATTGCTTGTTTTCTGAACAATACCCTCCCCCAGCCCCTCCCTCTTTCCCAAATTACACTTCCATATGATCGACTACTCTTAGTGAATATGTGTACAAAATTTGGTTGATATGGGTACTGGGGTTGGGAGTTACACTGAATTGCTCGTTTTATAAAGACAACCCTCCCCCATACCCTCCCTTTTTTACAATGACCGCCCCACCCGCTTTGTTATCTTTTGTTTAGGGTAGAGAATGTTTGTACCAAATTTGGTTGAAATCGGTGCAGGGGTTCAGAATTTACTCTGAATTACCCGTTTTCTGAACCATACCCTCCCTCCAGACCCTCCCCCTTTCAAAGATTACACTCTCATATGGTTGTCTCCTTATATTGAATATGTGTACAAAATTTGATTGAAATCGGTCCTAGGAGATGCAAGTTACACATAATTGTTCGTTTTCTAAACAAAACCCCTCCCCCTTTTCTAAATGACCCCCCCCCCCCCCTTTTCAACTTCCCCTGAGGATAGAGAACGTGTGTACCAAATTTGGTTGAATTCGGCCAAGTGGTTCAGAAGTAGTTAGCGAACATACATACATAGATTGATTTTTATATATATAGAAGAAGAAGAAAGAAGAAGATATCTTGGAAGCGGTTAGATTTAGAAAGTAGTCGTCTTTCACAAAGTTCTTCGGAAGGTCAAAACCATTTTGTTGAAGATTAATTTAGTTCGGAATTCATTGTTCATGAGACTTTCTGCAAGATAGGATATCTCGGAATCCATACAATTTAGCAAGTAGACGTACTCTACAAATATTTTTGGAAGATGATGTAGGATATCTCGGAATCTATTCAATTCAGAAAGAAACTGTCTTCTACAAAGTTGTTCACAAGTTTAAAACCATTATGTTAAAGATAAACTTAGTTCAGGCAAGGTAGGATATCTCGGAATCTATTCAACTTGGAAAGTAGCCGTCTTCTACAAAGTTGTTCGGAAAGTCAAAACCATTATGTTGGAGATTAGTTTAGTTCGAAATTCGCACACCCAAAGGCGCTAGTATACATAAGACTTTCAGCAAAGTAGAATATCTTAGAATCCATACAATTTAGCAAGTAGCTGTATTCTACAAATCTGTTTGGATGGTAAAAACCATCATGTTGAAGATTAGTTTGTTCAGAATTCATTCAACCAACGGCGCTAGTGTACAAGAGACTTTTGGCAAGGTAGAATATCTCGGAATCTATTCAATTCAGACAGAAGCCGTCTTCTACAAAGTCTACAAAAGATCAAAACCATTATGTTGAAGAATAGTTTAGTTCAGAATTGATCCACCGAACGGCGCTAGTGTACATGAGACCTTCGGCAAGGTAGGATATCTCGGAATCTATACAATTTGGCAAGTAGCTGTATACTACAAAGCCAAAACCCATTATGTTGAAGATTAGTTCAGTTAAGAATTGATCTATAACTTTGTGGAATATCACAACCAGTCTTGCAAAATGTCGTGACCATCACCAGATGATCAGATATGAAAACAAAAACCACCACGCTTTTAAACCATGTTCTTTACTGACAATCACGGCAAGCGCATCCTGACATGTAGAAGCTGACACGTGAGTACCTTAGGTAAGCGTGACACCCAGATTCACAACCACAAGCTGAGAACCATAAAGAGCATCAGGTCGGTCAGCTGTCAAAAGTGCAGATGAACACCGTTATTGATTGATTTTGTCGTCGTTTGATTGGACTGACGTCGTTTTTAATTGATAAATCGGATAAATCAATAGTTAAATTAAGGGTTCATTCACAAATTACATAACGCTAAAATGGACCATTTTCAGCCCCCACCCACCCTCTCGTAACGTATTTTGTATGCAAGGGTTTTGAAATTTGTATGGGCCGTATTTGTGAACGGCTGGTGAATGGTGAATTTGGCCTAGTTAGTTGAACTACAAGTTAGTTTTTACAAATTTGATCCAGACTATCTTTTAAAAAAGGCCAATTTTTTTTTATTGATTTTTTCAAATGGATACAATCAAAAAACGACGCATCCTATAAAAAAATGTTATATGGGTGACTATCGCAAAATCAGTCAAAGTTTCTAATAAAGATATCGGAAACATTTCAAATTGAACCCCACACTGGAAAAAAAACAGTTTTAAAAATTAAAACTCGATTTGCAAAAAAACGCCCTTTTTAATTTGAATGAAATTGTGCCTCACGATAGGTGATTATGTTCCCTACCAACCGTCCGTACATCGCAAGCTGGGCACTTTGAAGGAAAAAAAGTTTTCTTAACAAAAACTTTTTCTTGTCGAAATTATTTTCAGTGTATTTAGGGTAAAATGCCCAATAGTGGACCCTCAACCAATAGTGGTCCCTCCAGGCATTTTTTTATTATTACAGCACAATGGAAACATTTTGCTATGAAATTCCATCGGGAGAACCTACCTTACAGTCCTATGATTTGATTAGATGCATTGAAAATGCTATGGAAAGTAAAATTAGATGATTTTTTACAATTCTATAAAAAATGAACACGAGAGTGTCCATTATAGGAATATTTTGGGGGGTCCATAATAGGGAAGAAGAACGTCCCGAAATGAAACATGAAAATCAAATGAAGTGTCGACTATAGGGAAGCAATTTCCTATTATGGACCCCCAGGGGGTCTACTATAGGGCAAATTCAGTCCGACTTTACAATGTTAATTTCAAAGAATAACGTCGAGTATTTGAGTGTTTTATGTATGTATCGTGAAGAGGAGATGCAGAGCTTGATATTAGATATCACACAAAATTGATATTTTGAAAATTTCCACTCCTTATGCTAGGAAGAGCAAAATTTCGCTACTAGGGGGTCCACTATTAGGCATTTTACCCTACATCGGTTGCGATTAGTTACGACCTAAATATTGTACTCTGCTTGACTGTACAGGAATATTTTAGTATATGTATGTATATTAGGGTGGCTCAAAAAACACTTTTTCAAATTTTTTGATGGGCCGCCCTCTTATTCGGTTCTATTTGATGCCCTGATGCTCTGGACAAAATTTCAGCCAAATCGGTCAACGTTTGGGCAGTGCTAAACTCGTTGGAAGTTTATATGGAAAAATGTATGCAGAAGCATCCAAAAACAGCTATTTGCAGTTGGACGGCACAATTTACGATTAAGAACCATGATACTCATTCAGTTCTTGTAAAATAAAATACAGAATGTTATGCTGAAAACCGCGAGAAGATTAGAGTTTATTACGCAAAGATATTAGCATTTTACTGGAGTGTTGTAGGGGTGAATTTATTTCTTTTCAAAGGTAAAAGAAACGAAATTTGCTCAAACCCCACTGCAGAGAAATGCTAATAACTTTGCCGGGAAAACTCGAATCTTCTCGCGGTTTTCTGCATAACATTCTGTATTAAATTCTCCAAGATCTGAATGAGTATCATAGTTCTTCATCGTAAGTTGTATAGTCCAGCTGCAATTTACTGTTTTTGGATGTTTCTGCATATATTTTTCAATATAAACTTCCAACGAGTTTAGCACTGCCCAAACGTTGACCGATTTGGTTGAAATTTTGTCCAGAGCATCAGGGCATCAAATAGAACCGAATAAGAGGGCGGCCCATCAAAAAAATTGAACAAAGTTTTTTCCATACTAATTTGAGCCACCCTAATGTATATGTTAATTCCACTGACACTCCTTGACACTGAAAAAAACAAAAACAAATCCGACAAGAAAAAATTTTTGTTAGAAAAACTTTTTTCCCTTAAAAGTGTCAAGCTTGCGATGTATGGACGGTTGGTAGGGAACATAATTTCCTATCTTGAGACACAATTTCATACAAATAAAAAAAAGTATTTTTTCGCAAATCGAGTTTTAATTTTTAAAACTGATTTTTTTCAGTGTAGGGCTCAATTTGAATTGTTTCCAATATCTTTATTAGAAACTTTGACTGATTTTGCGATAGTCGCCCATACAACATTTTTTGTAGGATGCGTCGTTTTTTGATTGTATCCATTTGAAAAAATTAATAAAAAAAAATTTGGCCTTTTTCAAAAGATAGTCTGGATCAAATTTGGAAAAACTATGTATGTACTTTTCTTTTTACAGCACCTCTTAGAATATTGCACATAAAGTCAACATAAACAATAAGAACACTTAAATGTTCCCAAAAGTTCTATTTTGGCTTCATGCATTTTTATTACAGCAAAAATCCATTAATTTCCGCTAAGTGGATTATTCCATTGCTGACGAGCGTTGATTTCGAACCAAACACCGCATAGGTCAAGTGATCATCACGATAGTCAAGATGACACGGATATGACAACCACAACATCAGGAAAGTTTTCCTATCATTCATGCTGGTGATCACAGGTAGAAGAGTGAAGACATGGTGAGTGACCAAGCGCTAGTTGCTAAAATGTCACTTTCATGGTGATCGTTACACCAAGCATGTGAGATCCACATTAAGCATCACACATGACCTGGATTTTGTTATTGTCACGCTTTGCGTGACTTGAACGGTGACACTTTGCAACACTGATCACAACTCTCTGAATATCACAGATTCTGAGATATCTAATTCAACTGGTTGTCTCATAGACGCTAGTGTCACCATGCGGATGAATTACGAAATAATGAGATATTCTCCCGGTTTAATCTTTCGAACAACTTTGTAGAATATCACAACTGTCTAAATTTTACAGACTCCGAGATATCTTATTCAACTGGTTGTCTCATAGACGATAGCGCCACCATGCGGATGAATTCCAAATTATTGAAATGTTGTTCACAATGGGTTTGATCTTTCGAACAACTTTGTAGAATATCACAACTGTCTAAATTTCACAGACTCCGAGATATCTTATTCAACTGGTTGTCTCATAGACGCTAGCGCCACAATGCGGATGAATTCTAAATTATTTAAATGTTCTTATCCTATTGATGAGTTGCTTCGTGTCTTTGGTCTTCCAATCACGTTTGTATATAATGGAGCTCAGTAGACCAAAAATACTTTAGCAGTTTTCGAAACATTTTCACGCTTAATATTGTCCACCGTGTACTTTTCCTACGATCTTTGTTCGCTTAAAAGTACTGTACTATGTGTGCCACAGTACTTCCTGTTTTGATGGCATGTTTTATAACTGAAAATGCTGGAGTTGGAAAAAGTTTGTGGGAGACAATTTTCTGAATATTCTAAGGATTTATTCACATAAGGTATTATTCAGGTATCTGGCACCCCCAATCCTACCCTTTACGTTTGACAATAGCCAACATCTTTGAGTTTCCCATTGTTCGATTGAAATTGGGTTTCCCACTGACAATTCTATTTTGTAAACAAACCCCTATTCCGTGTTGATTTTTCCTAAATAGACGTAATTATTTTTCATCATTTTTCGAGAACTTGTGCGAAAGTATGAATGCGAGCTGTATTTAAACAAGAATATTGATCCCTTTAATAAATTTTCATATTTCGATCGGCACCAAGCGCTCCACTTCGCCAAAATATCATGATATTTAAAACACATTTTCAATGGTAGGGTTTAGACGACTATGATGACGCCTTTGTATTAATTTAAATCGATAATTTTGATGCTGGCATCAGAAAAATGGCTGCTTCGCAGACCCCTGGTATTATTTCTCTGAAAGCATTAATGTTCTCATAGAAAATAATTGAATTATTGAAATTCCCGTTTTTAGTTCAAAATTTAGGTGCATTCCCTATGCTCCACCATTCTATTATTGCACGCTTCCAGCGTGCGAATTGTGAACGTATGTTGATTGTGTCTATACGTTTTCTTACTACAGTACTGAACGAATTAAACATGTATCTCCTCAGTGCCATGTTGTAGCATGAAGCAATCCTTCTCGGTCCGGACCCGTAGAAATGGAACTTCCGAGTAGGGATCCTATAATGAGAGATATGCAAATACTTTTCCAGACGATTTAGCAACGCTGTTACTTTTGTTAGCAAACGCTTCCAGAACTTGCCGCAGCGCAAAATGTTGTAGCTTATATATGACTTTGCAATCGATAACAATTTGGAATATGTTTGTCTGTCCACTAACAGTGTTTAAATAAGCATTATCACTAAAATAAAAGTGCAATACAAATAGGCGAAACACGATACATAAACTAGATTACTTCTACTCGCGAAAGTAAAACAAATTGTTTATTCGATGAAACATTTCTTAAAATCTATTTCAATACCTTTCAACCTCGTCTCAATCTGCAACAATAACAACGTTCATTTGGCTCACGTTTTGACAGTTCTCAATGCTCGATTGGCTTACAATGGCCGCTTTCGCATATCTCTCATTATAGGATCCCTACTTCCGAGCAAAACAAACCAGTAAATAATGCCAGCAACACAAGCAAAGCGAGAGAGAAGCTTTGTCGCTAAATAATGTTGTGAGTAGGTTGCAACACCGAGCTACAATACTTCATACGCAAAAATGAAGCACGACAACTCTCTCGTGCAGTATTTGTGCGACAAACACAGTACATCGAATATGTGTATCTCCTCTCTTTCGACGAATCTGAGAATTTCCATGCAACAAATAATCATAGAGTATATTCACAAATCTGCACTTTTTACAAGCCCTGATTAACACACACTGAAAGGATTTTACTCAAACCCCAAATTTCCCTTCTTCTCTCATTAAAAATGCAAAAAAAAAAAATCTTCTGGCATAGGATGCAATGCTTGTTTTTCTCCTGGGCTATTCAAATGAGGAGAAGGTGAACATCGGTTGCATTTGAGCAACCGGTTAACTCCATTGAAAGCTGCACACCAAAATAAACTTGTCATCAACATCATGGTTTTAATATGTACCAGAACAATGATTCAGATTGTGGGTTCCCAAACTGTGGGTCGCGAAAGATAAAACGTGATTCATACTTACGTTGGATGATTAGAGAACAAATTTACGAAGCCAATGGCCTCTTTTGTTTGTCAAATACAATGACAATTTCTTCTAAAAACATCCCAAATGCAATCCAAAACTAAGCCTTGTTGAACTTCATTACTAATAAGATTGAGGAACAACCTAATAAAGATAAGAAAATCCATGCTAATCCAAATCAAATCCAATGCAAAATCAATCCAAATGTAATTCAAATCCAATCTAAAATCCAATTCCAATCCAATCCAAATCCGTACATTTAATCCAACTTTTAGTTTTGCGTACACCATCAACCATTTACTAGTACTGCTATCCAATAACTCCAAACTAATCTTACGAATAAATCCGAATCTCCGAATAGTTTTGTAAAATCCAGCAAAAATCCGGCAACCTTATTAATTTTTCAAATTCCAAGATATCTGCTCCTACAGGTAATTCCGCTATGGGTACATTCAGTCAGTACATTCCAAGATAAATTTCCAGATAATTTATTTGGCTTTCCGAATAGTTCGTTAGTTAGAACAGTACATCATTGAATATTTCTACATCTCTCTCAGATTTCGTTATATCATAGCTTAACTGGTAGTCTAATGTACGTCGCCAAGTGGCTTCATGAAATCTAAATTTGTTTTAATAAAAATCAATGCTCGCAAGACTTTGAAATTTTCTAGATCGTAAACTATTTTCCGTTGGTCTTCCATACGCACCTTGTAGTTTCACAAACTACAATACATTTTTTTCGGCTACCTTTCAGACACGCCTTACAGTTTTCTAAACCACAAACAATTTCCACCGATCTTCCAAACGCGCATTGTAATTTTGCAAATCACAAACCAGTTTCCTACGGTCTTCCGGGCGAGGCTTTGATGTTCTTCAAACCACCATCCATTTTTCCAGCGGTCTTTCAGACGTGCCATCATAAACCACTTTCGACGGTCTTTGAGACGCGTATTGTGATTTTGCAAACCACAAATCATTTTCCGACGGTCTTCGAGACGCGTCTTTTGATTTAGCAAACCACAAACCAATTTCCGACGGTCTTCGAGACGCGTCTTGTGATTTTGCAAACCAAAAATCATTTTCCGACGGTCTTCGAGACGCGTCTTGTGAATCTATTAACACACGCTGAATGCGTTTTACTCAAACCCCACAAAAACATAACCATCGCTGAAGCTTCGACATAATCTGTTGTGCTGCTGTGTTCACCGCATTCTACATATCCTCGTCCCGACACATCATCTCAATGAGTTTTCCGGGGTCAAATCCATGCCGCTGACAAGCAGCATGTCATGTCGTTTCGCTATCGAATCGCGGGCATGCAAACATCACATGTTCCACCGACTACACCTCGCCTTTGCATTCCAGAAACTCCGCAGATTCTCCGCAGAACTTCGCGAACCCGAACCTATTCAAACCTTCTTGAAACAGCCATGTTCAGACAACACCTGTGTAAGGTAGAAGTTAATCTGACCATGCTTTCTATTGACCCAACACGATACTTCCGGAATGACCCTGTAGGTCCAACGACCTTTGACTGCTCTTTGCCAATTGAGCAACAAGGCTGCTCTCTTGACACGTCACGCTTGCACCGATTCCCTTTTATTTAAAAAAGTCCACATCTTCCTCCAGAAGTATGTCTATTGGCATAATCCAAGCAATGACTTAAACCGCTTCATACGATATGGTGCGGCATGCCCTAGCGATCCGTAGCTGGCGAATTTCAGCCAAATTGTTTGGAAAATACACCTCCGTCACACTTTCGTTCAGCAAATTGGTTCGGTATGCCTGATTGAGCTCATAATTGCAACAAAGGCAGTTGATATGTTAAAGATCAATTCCACAAAACATTATACGACAATTAAATGAACTTTTCTATAGTTTTCGGCTGATCTATTAGGGGTTAGGTTGTGCACTTTGGAATTCATTGATTGCCATGAAAAAACATTACGCATGCCATCAAAGATGCCTGCGATGTATGGCTTCGCGCACGGTCAAACATATGCAGAGGAACGCGCGCCACAGCACATATCTAAGCCACCTTTGATAACATGCGCACGTTTTTCATGACAATCAATGAATTCCAAAGTGCACAACCCAACTCCTAATAAATCATCCGAAACTTTATAAAAAGTCATTTAATCATCGTATAATGTTCTGTGGAATTGATCCTTATCATATTAATTCCTTTTGTTGCAATTCTGAACTCAATCGGGCATACCGAACCAATTTCCTAAACGAAAGAGTGACGGAGGTGTATTTTCCTAAGCATTTTGGCTGAAACCACCATACAAACTTAAAATCAAATGCGCCAGCTTATGCAACAAGCGATTGAGCTGAAATTTTCAGAAATTGATTTTCTTACCCAAAGGCACAATCCTGGGGGGTGCCCCGTAGAATTCGACAACTTTTTTTCTCCTCCTACAAGGCTGGGCCACTCTACTCCACACCTCCGGCATAGCCTACTCCGATATGGATTTCCGCAGTCATATGATGCGACGGTCGGTTTGCTGTTAACAAGAAGTCAACACGGGCACATCCGGAATACGAATTCCGTAAAAGCAGTGTGGGACAATTTGGAAAGGCAACACCAGAAGAAAACACTCCCAACAAAAGTGCACTTGCTGAAAAGAATATGCGACATGCAGTATTTACCACAATGGCGATAACATCGAAGAGCACCTCATAGCGTTTGAAGATTTGTTCGAGAAGTTGGCTAATGCTGGCACGAAGCTCTTCAGGTGGTGGTAGTTTTCGGGAGTTTGCCAAATTTCTTCGATGTTTTGACTGGAGAATCGTGCTTATGATGAACTCACACTGCAGCTAGTGAAAGGGAAAGTCATCAACAAAGTGCACAAGCGGCGAGAACCATCGGTGCTGGATCCGGTTGTTTTGAAGGCGGATGATAAGAAGAAAGGTGTTCTATGCTACTTTTATGAAAAATTGCTTACTGTGTTTGAGACAGAAGAAAGAAGATGGCGTTAGTGGTTCTGTTGAGAGCACGTGTCGGTTGATAGACTTGTGCGAAAAGGAGCCAGAGTTTTTTTTTCTCGATCGGAACGATTATACGATTACGCATAGAAACAGAGTTACTGCTGTGGCTGTGTCAAACAAGGGCCTCTACCTCTACCATCTCCAAATGGTTGAGCAGGCCAATGTGGTCTACCACAAGAAGGACTGCATACATTGGCACAGAAAGCTGGGGCATCGTGATACTCGAGCTATCCTGGATCTTGAACGTAAAGGTTTAGCAACTGGTATACAGGTACGTAGTTGTTCTATACCCTATAATTGTTAACCCTGCTTGCAAGGGTAGATGGCAAGGCGGTCGTTCCCAATGAAGGCCAAGCGGAAATCAAAAGCTGTATTGGACTTAATCTACTCTGACCAATAAAGACGGCCACACCCGGTGGTCGTCGGTACTTTTTATCACTGATCGATGATTATAGCCGCTATACAAGTCTGTATATTCTGAAGAAGAAGTCAGAGACTGTAGATACTTTCCGTGATTTTGTACGACTCATGAAAACGCAGTTTGGGAGGCCTCCAAAGGTGATCAGATTAGATCAAGGAGGAGAGTACAATAGTTCAGCGTTGATCGATTTTTTGAAGCAAGAGGGTATTCAGCAGCAGTTCACAACGGCATACACGCCACAGCAGAACGGAGTCGCAGAGCGCAAACATTGTTCGCTTGTGGAAATGGCTCGGTGTATGATTATTGAGTCTGGATTACATTATCGTTATTGGGCCTCTACCCTATTACCAATTATCTCCAGAATATGTTGCAAACGAAGCCAGTGCAGGAAACGCCTTTTGAAATGTGACATGGTACTAAGCTGGACATGAATATGATTCAGAGGCGTATGTATACATTCCGAAGGAGAAACGGACGAAGTTACAATCAAAGGCAATGAAAATGAGATTCGTTGGTTACTCGCAGCAGCATAAAGCCATTTTATTGATTTGTAGACTAACAAAGTTGTGTTTGTCGAGATGCTCGCTTCTTGCGATTCAATGATAGGATTGACGATGCATTTGCTGATAACTATATAGAGTTGATCCCGTTAACAGTGAAGCCGACTAGCAGTGTAGACCTGGAGGAATCGGACTATTTCGATGAACAATCTTGTAAATCTGATGATGATTATGAAGGCACCCAAGATGCAGAATTCTGTGGCTTTGAAGAGAAGTCGTGTGAAAATTTGATGCGTGGTTTCGAAGATCCTGCTTGTGGAAGCTTGTGGAAGTGAAGCGGCTTGCATGGATGATAATTTGATCGAGATTCAGAAGGAGTTGAATGATATCCAGGAGGAGCAACACGATGGAGCACCTCGTCGTTCTGCAAGGTCAACGAAAGGAGTTCCACCTGACCCTTTTGATGCGAAGAGCAAAGTGGTCCATTGTCAAGAAGAGGAGCCTCGTAGATCTCAGGGCAAGCGTGCTCCCGGTGGTCGAGGAGAGGGTGTTAGATGCATTGGCTGCGAACTGGATTTTTCAATGTTGAGGAACAAGTTTGTTCTTCCGGGTTGTTCTATCCGGAACGACGGTTTCATATGCTTAGTTCTGGTGATGACAGTAGAGCGACATGATGGCCGCACTTTCAGCATCCAGTAGCTGCGATTGAGGGCGTGTGATGCACCATTGAATGTAGTCGCGTTGTCCGAATGCAGCTAGGAAATTCTTCCTTTGCCAGGGAAGAATCTGTAGTGAGGCCTCTAACAAGCTCGATGTCGCTAAATCTGACGACTGATTCATTACTGGACAGGTGAAA
Organism: Armigeres subalbatus; assembly: GCF_024139115.2. Taxonomy (NCBI): domain Eukaryota; kingdom Metazoa; phylum Arthropoda; class Insecta; order Diptera; family Culicidae; genus Armigeres; species Armigeres subalbatus. Next base: position 163,976,011 of record NC_085139.1, read on the forward strand.
AATCTCTTAGAGAAAAGCCTGCTGTTTTATTAGATGGCACAGATGAACTTCAGCTTGTTGTTATTCTTCAGAGAAGCCTGGAGCCTGCAATTTTTGGCAAGACAGTATCTGTGTGTAGATGAATATATGCCAGTGCCCCACAGTGCCAGCCGTTGCCGAAACTACTACACGATTGTTTCCAGATACACCGACAACAGACGACACTGGGAAAAGGGTTTATGTAGGACAGGACTGGATTATTCTTGCCAATTCTTAGTCGGGTCAACGCACGCTGGTCTGCTGGACTGATCTTATCTTTCCACCTTTCCTTAAGTTTCACGTCTCGAGAATTGTGCCATATCGTGGGCATATCGATTGCAGGCTGTCTCCTAGCTTCGTTTGCTAGTCGGTCGACCTCGGTATTTCCACTAATGCCGGCGTGTCCACGTGGAACCTTCGCTCTGATCATTTGGAGAATTCGCAGTCGTGAGTCGCACGATTTCCAGTGCGACTTAAACATTAGCGCTCGGTTCAGAGTGACCTCAAGAACTTTAGGTGGTTGATTTTCCGAACGGGCTTTCAATCGATGGTTTTCACCGGCTACCGGGGCGCTTTGGGCTGCAGTAGAACGTCTGCGGTTTGGTGGGAGATATCTAGAATCCCACGCTCTTCGCACATTTGTCCACAGGTTTGACGGCGGTCTGCACCTGCAGTCTGCGGTGTAATTCTTCTCCTTTTGCTCTACGCACCACGAGGAAGATGACATCCGCGTACAGAAGGATTTCAATTCCAGCGGGCAGCACGCGGAAAATGGGCTGCTTCGCGATGAGAAACAGCATTACGGACAGGACAGAACCCTGAGGTACTCAGTTCTCTCTCCAGGAAGGTGCGTTCCGACAGGAAACTCTGCAGTAAATTCAGCATCCGACCATGTACTTGCCAAGACTAGTTCGCATGATGCCGTGTCGCTGTCATGGTGTCGTACGCTTTCGATAGATCCAGGGTTGCTATCAGGCAGTGCTCATCGGTAGTAGGCAGGCGTCCACATGAGTTCGAGTTCGGTAATCAATCGCCGATGCAGCTGACGAGCGAGATAGGACGGAAGGCATTCGGTCTTGACTCGTGGCAGTTCGGTTTGGGGATAGGAACGTCGATGACATTTCGCCAGCTGGAAGGAAACTCGCCATTGCGTCAGATATTGTTCATCAGCTCGAGAAACGTCATTTTTACGGATAGCGGAAGGTGTTGCAGCAGAGGGAACCCGATCGAATCTGGCCCTGAGCATTATCATTGTTGTGCGACAAATTTATGGGCCATCGTTCAGCTGTCGCTTTCGCCATCTGGAACGATGGAGGGTAGCTGGAAGTCGTCGATCTCTCGCAATACACTTTGGGATCGTCCGTGAATCCGGACTACCGCGCGCTGTTGCCGGTTACTACGCAGAGTAGTCCCCGTCGCCACAGCGCGGTTGTCGTACTGCTGAACGAAATTTTTCCATGATTGGTCCTTTGCCTTACTGATCGGCTTTCGTGCCGCTGCTCGCGCTTCCTGGAATTTAGCCAACGCCTCGGGTCAGGGATTGAACTTATCATTTCATTATCATTTAGTATTCAGCCAATAACTCATTCCAGAGGAATTCCGAAAAGTATTGTATAGCGCACTTCTTGCGTCATGTTCTCTCTACAACTTGTCTAAGAGTACATTGTTCTATGTCTAATATTTACAGCGTGAAACGTTAGTATCACTCAATATACTAAATGATAATAGGTGTTATTATCATTTAGTATATTAAGTGATACTAGCGTTTCACACTGTTGTAAATATTAGCAATAGAGCAATGTACTCTTAGACAAAGTTGTAGAGGGAACATGAAGCTGTAGACTTCGAAGGGATCGGAGACACTTTCGCCGATGTCGACTTGCGGCTCTCAATTTCAATCCAATTCGGCCGTTGGTTTGATGATGCTCTATAATCCACAAAACGTGCTGCATTTGCGTGACTAAATACGTTATCTTGTACAACTGCAGTAACTTCAAAAGCTATACGAGTGCGGTACTGAGTCGAACACTTTTTTGCAGTCGGTATTTATGCACCATGCTTGGGGCTCTATGTGTGTAGGACCACTGTAGGTAACTTGATCTTAGTCAGGAATCCATTCACCTAAAATAATCAAAATCACAAGAAAAATCATGTATTCCAATTAACTAATAGATATGGTTCACATCTTTTTCCTAGCACACTCGAAATGCCTGCGAGCTCATCCTGTCTATCAGAAATTCCCGATTCGGATCAACTTCCGCTGTTTCCAATGTATCGAATGTGTTGTTTGTGGCAAATCGTTACGAGGCGTAAGTATTTGCTATTTTCTACAGTAGTCATTAGTAAATTCTACCAATAATAATGATCAACCGAAACATTAACCCAATAAGTTAGAGCTATAACAACGAATTACTATTCAATTTAAAAATTTCAAAATCCATATTTCTAAATTCCAGGGAAATCTTTTGTTCTGCTGTAATTGCCAGAATGCATTCCACTCAAACTGTCATGGGCCGTCCAACTCGGACAGTCCATGGGTTTGCAAGCGCTGTCTTGGGATTCGCAGTCCGGTTAAGCAGCCTCGCTCGGAACCGGAAAAACCGCCAACGGTCGAGGCCAAACGGCCAGAATCGATCGACAATGCCGACGATGAAGCCCATCAGGAATTTGCTGGCTTCAGCGATAATGAGATGCGGAAGGATTCATTTTCTCTGTCGGATTCGGGACCGGTCAATGATAGTTCACTGCAGCCAGATGACATGGAAGATGATGAAGAGGACGATGAGGAGGAGGAGGATGAGGAGAATGATGAACAGCAGGAAGACGAAGAGGACGAAGAGGCAGATGATATGGAACCTGCAGACCAGAACGACTCAGCTGAGGAAAACAACGATGTCGTCAATGACGAGGAGAAGTTTGATCCGCGGCTTGATAATTTCGAAGAAGTTCACAACTGGTCTTGCGAAGACGTGTATCAATATTTCAATCATTATTTCCCAGATTATGCTCATTTGTTCAAAGAACAGGTAAATTGCAAGCATCTTGTTTTATCATTTCACAATTGTTTACTATTCATCTGTATTAACAAACAAACTAATATATCTCTTAAATTTCAGGAAATCGACGGACCATCATTGGTTCTGATGAGAAAATCAGATGTACTGTCCGGGTTCGGCTTGAAGTTGGGACCTGCGATAAGCCTCTACCAACGGATCGTCATGATGCAGAACAATGATAGGGATTTCCGTTTGACTTGGATTTGAATTGTGGATTTGTTTTTGCGAGTTAGTAAACTACTTTTGATGAGTTTTAAATTTTTAAGGAACTGTTTTATTAGATTATATTGAAATCTATTCTGTAAGTGAATTCAATTGCAAGAACGCAATGAGTTCGAAAGATTTTTTTCTCACTGAAATACACACGCTCCTTAGTGATTAAAGTTTTAAACAGAATTAAAGTGTTGCAGTTTATTTATTTGTGAAATAAAATAAGTGTTTATTGAAATGTGCTCTTGTTTGATCCATTCCATTTCATATAGGTTGATTTTTCTGCTTCGGTAAGAGCGAATTTTGATTAAATTGAGGGGATTTAAAAATTTAAGTTTAAACATATCGATTTTTTACTTTCTGGCTATGTGCCACTGCTTCTATCTGGAGAGGAAGGAGACGAACTTTGTCGAATTATTAACATATGAACTCTAGAAACTAAATGAAGGATCGGTGGCCTTCAAAGATAATCGGAGTTATTTGGACATTGGACATTGCTCTTCAAGCACAACTAAGTCAAAAGTTGAGGCACATTCATAGGAACACGTTATCATTATGCTAGAGAGTTATAACGAGTAAGCTAATGGACTTGCGGTTTTATTCAACGGAGCCATAGCAGCTCTCGGTTTGGTTCACATCGATCACGAAGAGGAGTTGAACAATGTCGCGGGCATGTGGATTACGATGTTACAATGGCCAATGAACAGCAGACTCAAATCCTCAACGGTATGAGTAACGTCAAGTTCGTGCCGGAACATGAACATGTGTGTTTCTTTGACCGTAATTGCCGAAAATGACCAATGCAAGGATAACGATTTAAACGATGACACAGTAGTCACCGGTTTACGTAGTGGAGGTTTGTGCACGCTGGTTTTACCACGAAGGTGAAGAAAATTATGCTCTAGAAAACTGCCAGCACCAATGGCATAGAAGGCTCGGCTACCACGACTGTACTGCCACGCAGTTTCCACTGGCTGTAGATCGTGAATCAAAGCGAGCAGGAGAGCCAAGGTAGGAGGATTATAAAAATGACGTGCTGAAGCAGGAGGAGCAATTAGTAGATCAAGATTTATTGGATGTTTCGGGAAGTGATGAGTTTTACGAAGCAGATTGATTTGAATAGGTGGCGAATCAAGAAGTTGAAAGATGAGCTACTCGTTCGAGTCGCGATGTTACCCACAATGTTTGGAGATTTTTCTAGATACTAGATACATGGATTGAAAAAGCGTCTTGTGCATTTGAAGAACCCACGTTGGGCGCCAATTATTGGTGGTGACGAAATCGGGTGGTTGAATACTTCGTGTACTTGGGCTCACTGGTGATCTCCGATAACGAAACCAGCCGGGAAATTCGGAGACGCATCATGGCAGAAAATCGTACGTACTTTGGACTCTGCAAAACACTCCGATCGAATAGAGTTCGCCGCCGTACCAAACTGACTATCTACAAAACGCTTATTAGACCGGTAGTTCTCTACGGACACGAGACCTGGACGATGCTTGTGGAGGACCAATGCGTACTTGGAATTCTTGAAAGGAAACTGCTGCGTACCATCTATGGTGGGGTGCAGATGGTGGACGTACGTTGCATCAGCTGTTGGGAGAACCATCGATCGTTCACACCGCAAAAATCGGAAGACTGCGGTGGGCCGGGCACGTAGCCAAAATGTCGGACAATAATCCGGTGAAAATGGTTCTCGATAACGATCCGACGGGAATGAGAAGACGAGATGCACAGCGAGCATGGTAGATCGATCAAGTGGGGGCCAATTTGCGGACCAATCCGCAGACTGCGATGATTGGCGACGTGCAGCAATGGACCGATCTGAATGGAGAAGAATTCTATGCACTGCACAGGCCACGCCGGCCTTAGTCTGATAATAAAAAAATAAACGTTGGGCGCCAATTGCAAGACTTTTAACTTGCTAGGGACATCTGTTGTCCTTTTACTCAGGGTCGTTTTTCCGTAGAACCCCGCTCGTTCGACAGTGATTGGTGTCGAGCAAACGGGGTAACGTTTTATTTCGACAAACTGGCTACCTTACACTTATTCATTTCATACGTGTTTTGCAACTCTATTTGCCTTTATTGTGTTTTGGTTCTTCCTATTGTGTGCTATTGTGTTGTAGTGAGTTTCGCGCCTGATGAGAAAGTGTTGGTTCGGCTAGAGCGAAATGTGACAGCTGAGCACGTGCTCCAGCACTTTTTAATTCGACAAGTGTTTGTTTAGTGAATTACCGGGGTACGAATTAAAAAGTGTCGAATTAAATGTTGTCGAATGAGAGGAATAGATAGATTGCTCATGGGATTCCGTTACGCGATGGCGCGGCCTAAATTTGTGACCCGACCATCGCTGTCACCTTTTTTTGAGTCACCAATACGAATGCACTGCGAATGATATAAAACAAGCAAAGGTGCCTTGTGCAAGTACTTTAAGGTACGTAAGTTTAAAGCATAGAATCAAGTGTAAAATAGTTTTAATTTGCAGTGCGTTTATTTTTTTTTCGGTTTTCTCGTGATTGTAGTCATGTTGCATTTTTGAGTGGTAATGTACGTTTTGCAAAAAGATATTTTAGTTACTAGATAAAGATTGTCGCTTCTGTTCCCTTTGTTCTGCTGTCCGAAACATGTGCGGTACATACCTGTCAAATCGTATGGATTTTCCTTCTTTGACATTTAGCTCCCCTATCCTCGCCAGCAAAAGAGGACAGCGACGACAGCGACAATCTTTATCTAGTAAATAACTAAAATATCTTTTGTTTTGCATCATATTCTCCTGTAAAAACGTAAACATTCAAAATTCGTCAGATTGAAAAGTTGTGCTTGAAATTAAACGTTTTTGCGTTTTTGCTAAACGTCATGCGGAAAAGGCCTTTTGTTTGTATTTGTTTACATCGGCTTCGGCGCTGTTTGCTTGCATGCTCTTTGGTTCTGGTCGTTCTGGTTCAACTTGCGAGGAGAATCTTGTTTTATTATTTTTGTGTGATACAACTAAAAGTGTAAAATTTCCATAAATAAGTGATTTCTACCACATCGACGACGATTGTAAATAAAATCATTCAAATATGGTCAAAACGGCTCATGAAAACGACGACGAAGCGATCCATATTTGCGTCCCGGGACAACGTCTATGCGCCGTCACAGAGTACACGGTGGGTGGCGAAGGAACTTACGAAAAGTTAGGCTACCTGCATGCGAGTCTGTCCGGCGTGGTGAAGATTCGTAAGCGGCATAAGGTAAAGTCTAATATTTTGTGATCGGTATACATTATTCCTGCAAGGTACTATTATTTTTAGAACAACTATATTTCGGTGGCATCCTTCGGAAGCAAGACGGTCGTTCCTGTGGTAGGAGATGTTGTAACCGCCAAAATCACAGTAATTAACCAGCGATTTGCGAAATGCGTTATCATCTGTATTGGAAAAACGTGCCTCAACAGGCCGTACAGGTAACTATTGATGAGATTTCCAATGATTATAGATATTTCCAATTTTATTAATCTGTTACTTCCGAGAGATTCCCGAGAATCTCTTTTGGATCATCTAGCAGAATCCTGAAAACTCACCTGAATTATACTTACACGAGCGTGAAATATCATTTAGATTCAATGAAATTTTATCCACTGCTCTTCAAAAAATCTCGCATTTTGTTTCATAAGTAATTAGATATTGTTAATGCTTTATTCTAAATCAACAGAGGAATCTTGCGCAAAGAAGATGTACGTGCTACCGAAAAAGATCGCGTTGAAATGTACAAATGTTTTCGACCTGGCGATGTAATACTGGCTCGTGTGGTAATAACTGTCCCAACTTTGACAAACACGATTCCTATATTAACACCTGCTCTCGGTTTCAGCTCCCACTGGTCGAACTCAACACCTATCATCTTACGACGGCTGAAAACGAACTTGGAGTGGCGGTTGCCATGTCGAATAAGAGCTCGGACCCAACGCCTATGGTACCGATAGGATGGACGGAGATGCAGTGTCCCGTAACGTTGGTTAAAGAGCCACGAAAAGTGGCGAAAATAGTTCCCGAAACTGCACCGCAAAATTATGACGGAAAACTTTAATATCTTAGAAATAATAAATTCAATGCTTGTCCTATAACAAATGTTGATTCAGTGGAGCATTCCTTTTTTTTTTGTTTAGTTCAAATTATGTACAATTGTGCTTTATTCTACATAATGAGTGTCTGATTTCCACTTTTCTCACACAAGAAGACTGTTTCAATTTCAAATGAGATTATCGACAATTTATTCTGACTCTTCGGATTGGGGAGAGGTGGTTTTCGGCTGTTTACTAGTAGAGATTTTCGATGCTGAACTATCCTGATGGAGGCGCATGGTACGCCAGCTTTGCACTCAGAAGTCAGAAGTACACTGAAGTTTTTCTGTTCCGTGGTTTTTCACGCGGTATCGACGTAAAAAAACCGCGTTATGAAAAAAACCCAAATTTATCCACCGGTGGTGATGATCTGTGATGATGCCTTTCTCAATTCAGTATGTTGAATTCGAATTAATGTTATAAATGCAGTGCTTATTGCCTACATCTCGGCGGTAAAAAGATTTGGTGCAATTCTAGTACGTTGCTTAAAAATTACTTACCGTGGGTTGCGCCACGGCTAAAATGATTGATGATTCAATGTGCATTTGTGTTTTTGTTGATTAAAAAATAAAAATATAATCCAAACTGCTTGATTTATTAAAAAACAAAAATAATAATGTCCAACTAGGAAATTTGCTCCGTCGAATGAAACCAGTTGCACTCGAATCTGTCAAGCCCTTCTATATGAAACGCGTTTAACAAAAAGAATATTTATGGGCTACACACATACACACTTTAGGAGTGAAATTATAGCCTTCTGGTACAACTTTGTTGTACGAGAAAGGCAAAAAAAACGACGAAAAAAAAACCGCGCTACTTTAAAAATAAAACGACGTAAAAAAAAAAGAAAAATTATGTCGCTGCCTACTGGGGACGGATATATTGGTATTTATAATGGACGGGGCTTCTACCCTGCCTGCTTCTACCTATTTGTTCGCTATAGGTGTTGTTCGTATAGGTCATAGTAAGGGTGACCAGATCATTTCGGTGAAAAAACGGGACAAACACACTTGCAAAACGGGACATGTCAAAAAACCTTGTGACAAAATTCAAGAGCTGCGGAAATTTTAAAATTTCCATTCCCATGAATATGGTTGGCGCATGTGATTAAATAAATGTCAAATCTAATCAATCACAGTCCTTGTTGATCGAAATTTAAATGACGCTAAAAGTAACCTCTCACCTCGGTAATCTTGTCCATGGATTTTGTTCCCATGTGCTTCCAAAAAGGCGGGACTCATGCAATCCTAGCTAACTTATAGGCTGGTATACAGCTCAGATTCTCCGAGATTTCCGCCGGATTGTATTATTATCAATTCAGTAGAAAACCTAGATGGGCGATTAGCGAAGTTGGATTTTTCTCACAATCCGTACGCAAAACCTAACTTCGGAAGTGGTGCGCTGTTTTCATTTGGTGATGCGCTATACTGCCGCGATTATCATAAGAGTCCCATATAAATTTTTTTTCCTGAAATAAGCTTAAAATGACCTCATCTTTAAGAGAAACTGATAAAATAATAGGCTTCGTTCAAGAAATTTGAAAACAAAACCCACTTGAGTTGTCCCATCTAGCTATTTATTCGCATGAAATGACTGTTATTAGATTTTGATACACTTTTGCGCAAAAAAGAAATATAATTATGGTCCACTTAATAGTTCCATAGCAATGTATACAGATAAAGAATGTTATGCCAAATTTTCAGAAAGATTGCAGGTTTAATCAATTTATTAGAATTTTTTGTATTTCTCCATCTAAAACGAGTTTGAAACATTCAACGGCATATTACTGAAGTTGAAGAAACTGACATGGGACGCTTATGCGAATAGGGGCAGTATACAGCGCACCACTTCCGAAATTTGATTTAACGTATGGATTGTGAGAAAAATCCAACTACGCTGGCGGCTAATTCGGTTTTCTACTGAATTGATAATATTTTAAATCGGGCCGAAATTCTAATTTTCTACAACAGAATCCCATAAATCCCGCCCACACATATTAAAAGATAGACAGAATCACCGTCTTCGACCAGAGGTCGCACAGACTGAACACTTAACATCTAGCATGAGACAACGGACAGGACATTCACACAACACCCAATGGACAAGTGGAGAACTTTTCGCTTTTGAAAAGTTTTCTCCTTTCTGGCGCGAGAATCGAACCCACACTCCACAGCACATGCATCTAGACGATTGATGCACGGCCACAAAGCCCACAAGGCAGTGAAATTTGCAGACAAGATTCTGATCTGTAAACTAGCCTTTAAGTACGTGAGAACCGAAATCCGAACAAAGTTTCCTTCGGTTTGAAACTGCCTTAAACTCGATTTTGTTCAGCTGATTTATAAATTATTTTTTCATCGTTTTTTTCAGTGGATGATATCGAAAGATTCAGAAAGACTTTGAATGATTTTTAATGTTTGGAAAAGAATCGAATGTGCGGTAAAGCAGATTTGAGAAAAATAGGAGAAAATAAAATCGGAAATGAACTTAATCTGGAAATTAGAATGTCTATCCCTGTGCTTCATTTTATTGACGTTGAGGCGTGACGTGATTTTCAGGATATACTGTTACCTACCAAGTTACCGGTTCCGTTCATTCCCTGATAAATTGGCCAAATTTTATTGCCTTTGGAATAAGCAGAAAAAAGTCATTGGAATGAAATTGTATGAAAAAATTTCCCGTTGTCACCTGTTGTCATTAACTGTTAAAACGAAAAGTCGATCCATGCAAAATACATAACGGCATAGATAGATAGCATTATTTTAAAAACAACACTAATAACATAACATCGCACACTTTTCATATGGATTTCGTCCACTTTCTTTGTATTAGAGTTTCCTTTGTATTTGGTTGGTATTTGATTCTTGCTTTATTGAATTTGTTTGAATAATATTTTGGTGCTCATTGAAAGAATCTATGAAAAAACGGGACAAATTGAGGATTTTTTAGATTACGACGAAACAGCCCAATAGGGTCTAAAAAACGGGACTTTTCCGTTAAATACGGTACGTATGGTCAGCCTAGTCATAGTACGCTAGTATGGATTGTGATATGGTACATTTTTTTTATTATCAGACTAAGGCCGGAGTGGCCTGTGCTGCACATAAAAGTCTTCTCCATTCAGCTCGATCCATGGCTGCACTTCGCCAACCACGCAGTCTGCGGAGGGTCCGCAAATCGTCCTCCACCTGATCGATCCACCTTGCCCGCTGTGCATCTTGCCTTCTTGTTCCCGTCGGATCGTTGTCGAGAGCCATTTTCACCGGATTACTGTCCGACATTCTGGCTACGTGCCCGGCCCACCACAGTCTTCCGATTTTCGCGGTGTGAACGATGGATGGTTCTTCCAACAGCTGATGCAACTCGTGGTTCATTCGCCTCCTCCACGTACCGTCCGCCATTTGCACCCCACCATAGATGGTACGCAGCACTTTTCTTTCGAAAACTCCAAGTGCGCGTTGGTCCTCCACGAGCATCGTCCAGGTCTCGTGTCCGTAGAGGACTACCGGTCTTATAAGCGTTTTGTAGATAGTCAGTTTGGTACGGCGGCGAACTCTATTCGATCGGAGCGTCTTACGGAGTCCAAAGTACGTACGATTTCCAGCCACTATGCGCCTCCGAATTTCTCTGCTGGTATCGTTATCGGCGGTCACCAGTGAGCCCAAGTACACGAATTCTTCAACCACTTCGATTTCGTCACCACCGATAGAAACTCGTGGTGGGTGGCTTACATTGACCTCTTTTGAGCCTCTTCCTATCATGTACTTCGTCTTCGACGTGTTGATGACTAGTCCAATCCGTTTAGCTTCGCTTTTCAGTCTGATGTAGGCTTCCTCCATCCTCTCAAAGTTACGTGCCATGATATCAATGTCGTCGGCGAAACCAAATAAATGGACGGACTTCGTGAAAATCGTACCACTCGTGTTAATTCCTGCTCTTCGTATTTCCACTTCCAAAGCGATGTTGAATAGCAGACACGAAAAACCATCACCTTGGCGTAACCCTCTGCGGGTTTCGAAGGGGCTCGAGAATGCCCCTGAAACTCGAACTACGCACATCACCCGATCCATCGTCGCTTTGATCAACCGTGTCAGTTTATCCGGAAAACCGTGTTCGTGCATTAGCTGCCATAGCTGGTCCCGATCGATTGTATCATATGCGGCTTTGAAGTCGATGAATAGATGATGTGTGGGCACGTTGTATTCGCGGCATTTCTGCAGTACTTTGTTACCGAATAAGCCAACAATAAGCCCACTGACGCGTCTTAGTTTTTTTTTAAATACTAAAATCCCCGGATGTGAGACTATGCATGAAGTACCCAAAGGCGGAACACACAGGTAAATTGCCGACTATCTGTGTATTCCGTCTTCAGAGTGTAAACGACTAACGCTACCGCAGACCTGATCCAGCGGGCGAACTTGAGACGTCAGAGAGATATCCGGAGCGAGGAAAAAGAGGAGAAGGAGAGGAAAACGAAAAAGCGGAAGAGAACGGGGCTTTTTGGGTTTGACCGTTGAAGAGGAAAGACGTTTTTTGGAAAAAGGAATAAGGAAAGTTTCCCCAGGAATCGCGGCTCCTAGTGCAACCCAAAAGAGAAGCCTGACGGCAAGTGTCCTCAGCGAAAAAACGTTGGTGTTCCCGGTAATCGCGAGTTAGTTTTGTGCTGCGAAGACACCGTGCCCATTCGCGTGGTTTTCAGCCTGTGCCTACGGCACCAAGTGCCCTAGGGAACCGACGACCAGTGCGATCACTCCAACGGGAGGAGAACCAGCCCACAAACCGTGGCCTCTCGCTTCCGCGGCTCTATGCCATCGTCCTTTCGGTTGGCGCTGCGAAAACCACAATCTGTTCCTTGCGGGATAAACGCCAATGCCCTTTGCCGACGGTGACACGAGCTCACCCACACGAAAACCTCCAAGCAACCCGTTTCGATCCCAGGAACCTAGTACTCTCCAAGGTCCCATTTTTCTCGGTTGGGGCGGTGACGGTAGGTGGTCGAGAACCGGCGCAGTGACAATCCTTGGTCATTCTCTCGGCTAGAGAGAGCAAAACCCACCCCGAGTGACCAACACATCCACGACCACGTGTCCATCTGGCTGGTCACGTTCAACGCGACGGAATACCGTCGGCCCTCCTCTTGGCTTACGACTGGAAGGTCAAGGTCGAGCAATACGTCGGAAAACCGCCACACGACGTCGCCGGATAGGACACATCGTTCCTGGCTAGGACCTTACGCAAGCTACCAAGTTCTACAGTCAAGCCGATCGGGTGCAGACCAGAACCTTCGTGGAACGGAATGCCTGAACCAGCGGAACCCAAACCCCCTCGCCCGGCGAGCACCTGTCAAGAAATGTAAGTCATGAGATCTCCTCCAAACTACAAACGGCCGCAACGAAACTAACTATGAACTAACATTAACCTAAGCAAACGAAAACAAACAAATAAAAAAACAGTAAAATGTATTTCTCTTGGTAATTTCATTTATTAAACTACTAGCCTTGACGTGCATGAGATTTTCTGGCTCTTTGTGGTTGTCCGCTTCAGTGACGTTGATCGTGTGCCCCCTAAGCAGGTGTAGTAGTCCGACCCTGAGATAACCCCCCCCCCCCCCTACAAGGTGAGCTAGTGTGGGACGTTTGGACGTCCGCTCCACGGGCGTAAGGACGCTACAGGAGTTTCTTACAACTTGGCGAATGGCGAACACCTGGTCCGTGGTGGAGCGTTCGCCCATAAAACCCGCCTGGTACTGCCCCACGAACTCCCTTGCAATTGGTGTTAGTCGGCGGCATTAACTTTGGGAGAGTACCTTGTAGGCGGCGTTCAGCAATGTGATTGCGCGGTAGTTGCTACAATCCAGCTTATCGCCCTTTTTGTAGATGGGACACACGACACCTTCCATCCACTCCTGCGGCAAAACTTCCTCCTCCCAAATCTTGGTAATGACCCAAAGCAGCGCTCTAGCCAGTGCCTCACCACCGTGTTTAAATAGCTCTCCTGGTAGTTGGTCAACCCCAGGGGCTTTGTTGTTCTTCAGCCGGCCAATCTCCTCCTGGATCTCCTGGAGATCCGGATCTGGTAGAATTATGTCCTGCGCGCGTTCCGCAAGGTCCATCACAATACCGCCATCTTCGTCTGCCACATCGCCAATCAGGTGCTCTTCGTAGTGCTGCCGCCATCTTTGGATCACCTTACGCTCGTTCGTAAGAAGGTTCCCGTTTATGTCCTTACACATATCAGGCTGTGGCACGTGGCCCTTACGTGAACGGTTTAACTTCTCATAGAACTTTCGCGTGTTATTAGCGCGGTACAGTTGGTTCGTCTCTTCACGGTCTCGATCTTCCTGCTGGCGTTTTTTCCTCCGGAAAATCGAGTTTTGTCTGTTTCGCGCCCGTTTATATCGTGCCTCGTTCGCCCTCGTGCGGTGTTGCAGCAATCTCGCCCATGCTGCATTCTTCTCTTCTACTAACTGCTCACATTCGCCGTCATACCAGTCGTTTCTCTGATCCGGGGGCACCGTGCCAAGTGCAGCGGTTGCGGTGCAACCAATGGCGGATCGAATATCTATCCAGCCATCTTCAAGTGATGCTGCGCCTAGCTGCTCTTCCGTTGGGAGTGCCACTTCCAGCTGCTGCGCGTATTCTTGGGCTAATCTACCGTCTTGTAGCCGCCCAGTGTTAAGCCGCGTCGTCCGACTTCGACGCGTGTTGTGAACCGTCGAGAGTTTTGAGCGCAGGCATACTGCAACGAGGTAGTGGTCGGATTCAATATTCGCACTGCGGTAAGTGCGGACGTTCGTGATGTCGGAGAAAAATTTACCGTCGATTAGAACGTGGTCGATTTGGTTTTCCGATTCTTGGTTAGGTGATCTCCGTGTGGCCTTGTGGATATTTTTGCGGGGAAAGAAGATGCTTCGGACTACCATTCCGCGGAAGGCTGCGAAGTTTATGCATCGTTGGCCGTTGTCATTTGATACGGTGTGCAGACTATCCGGTCCGATGACCGGTCTATACATATCCTCTCTTCCTACCTGAGCGTTCATATCGCCGATGACGATTTTGACGTCCCGCAGATGCTATAGTTGAAGAAATGGCCTTTAATCCTCAGCTTGCACATCCTTGCGTTGATTGGCTGCCACCCAATCACACGATGGTGCATTTTACCCAGCACTATGAAGCCGGTCCCCAGCTCGTTGGTGGTGCCACAGCTTTGGTAGAAGGTAGCCGTTCGATACCCGCTTTTCCACACTTTCTGTCCTGTCCAGCAAATCTCCTGCAGCGCCACGACGTCCACGACGTGTTTTAGAAGAAAGGTTAATAAAGGTACCAGTCAAAACGATTAATGCAAGAGATGGCGTTTTTTCAATGGTAGTAAAATCGAAATTTCATCACTATTAGACTACTAATCAGTGCAAACTAGGTGCAGGAGATAATCTTTTCACCTCATACTTCATTTCTTATCATTACTTTCTTCTGAAGCACCACCATTTTTCATACATTTGCAAAATACCTGATTTTCCCATTCATTTTATCGATTTCCAACTACCATTTTTCCATGAGCTCAAGTTGAAAATTGTGAAAATCTCAGAACATAGAGTAGCAAAAAAAAGTAGGGGTAATGACGGCTTTGACAGGTTTTGTTCTATTATTGTCAGCGGGTTTTTTATGACTGATTATGCTCAAATTTGGTCCAAACATTCTTTGCATATCAAAGAATATTGTGGCAAAATTTCATAAGATTCGGTCGACAAAAACCCCCTGCCAAGCCAATAATAGAACAAAACCTGCCAAAGCCGTCTGTTCCCCTAGTTAAAAAAAAAAGAAAACCAAGGACGTTATCAATCATTTAGTAATTTGCGTTCAATCATTTAGTATAGTTTGTCAATAACTCATTCCAAATGCTGAATTTCAAAATGAGTTGTATGGTGGACTTCTAGTACGAAGGCTTTTCTACAACTCTGCTCAATGGTTCATTGTTTAAATTCCACTAGTAACGGAGCTATAGCTATAATTATAATAACTTAGACTAAATGATAACAAAATTCCAATAAATTAGTTTAAGTTACTACAACTAGCGTTATAACTCCGTTATTAATTGAAATCTAACAACGAACTGTTAGGCAGAGTTGTAGAAAAACCTTCGACTAGAAGTCCACCATACAACACATTTTGAAATTCAGCTTTTGGAATGACTTAATTTTGTTGTCTACACTTTTTACGGCTGCTGCACCCTGGAAGCAAATGTCATTGAAGCAAACAGTTGGCCCCCTATTGGTAACTTATGCTGACTTTGACTCTGATCACCTTCCTGTGACGTTTGAAATCTCCCAAGAAGCCATTATTGATCCATGAATAATATATAATATTAACTGAAGGCCCTAACAAGAGACAGAAAGTGTTACAACTATAAGAGCTCGTTACAATACACTCGATTATTTTTTTACACGGGGGATGCGTTCCGTGTAAAAAAAGTTTTCAGTTCAAAATTTGAAAATCCGTGTGAAAAAAGGTTTATGATTTCTCGATGAATCATGGAAAATGGAGCATGATCATCTCTCCATCTTACTGAACATATATTCATCTGATTGCGAAACAAAGAAATACAACACTAATTTTGTCGCTTCGTTTCGTGCATGCTCTTTGCTGAAAAAAATCATAAAAATAAGAAACAAATTAAATTTATTTCCATTGCTTTGTTTTTGATGGGATGAATATCGGAGCAATGAGATGAATTCCAGGAGCAGTTTCCCTGCCCTAGGTATTTAACTGTTCGTTTTGGAAATTATTGCATTGACTGCCGTTTCTTTCTTATTCTGTTGTATATGTTCTCTAATGGCACCACCCCAATGCTGATTCCTACACTCGCGCGTGAGTCCAACAGATGATACCATCTGTGCTTTCGTTCTTCGATAATCATGTTGTTGTTGATTCGCACCGATGGCGATGCTTGGTTAAGTTTTCCTTGAGGATATCAAACAAGTATACATGTGGGAAAATGAGAACTGAGCATTTTGAGTTTTTGTTTGGTTTCCGCGAGAGGAAAACACACCAAAACGAGTGAACGAGCGAGTGTCCGCGCGACAATGACACTTGTTTGTCGTTGCGGTTTTCCAAGTCTGTGGACTAATGTTTTCCACGCCGCCACCCACCTACCATTCGATTTGCTTTAGAGAACTTGGCTCTTCCCGATGGCATGCTGCTCTTTGTCAATTTCTCTTATTTGGATCAACGTGGTTCTATATATGTCTCTCTGTTTATACACGAGAGCGAATAATATGTGATAGCGTACAGTATTTGGCGGAAATTGGTGTGGGAACAGCAGTTTACAATGTGCTTCTCAGAAATATTACATTCAGAAGCTTTCTATTTTTGGGGGCCTTTCTTAGCTTAGTGATAGGAAGCGCAGCAACATTTCAAGAGAATTTTGAAGCTGGTTGGGTTTTATTCCGGTCTCAATATATTGGATTTGAGTTGTAAATGCTTTTGATTTCCCTGGACAAGAAATAGTGCACATAAAATTCGAATTTATAATTTCAATTTTCTATGGTAACAAAAATAAATACAGTTGGATCAAACATATTGCTACATCCATTACGAACATACCTAAGCAACATCCCAGCGATCACATATACTGGTTTCGATACTATGGTTCTATAAGCGCTAGAAACTCTCATGCTAATTAGCCAATCATTTCTTAGCTTCGTTTAACTTCTGCCGTATTTTATACGATCCACAATATTTTCTTCTGGGTACATTTGATACAACTTGTGATTCAAACCCATTTCTAGTTTCCCTCCGAGTATTGTACGCAGCACTTCTCGCTCGAAAATCCAAAAACTTTCCGATTCGCCTCTTTTAACGTCCACGTTTCATGTCCGTAATGGGCCACCGGTAGAATTAGAGTTTTATGCAGAGCAAATTTCGTTTCCGTAGAGGAATTTATTCTTAGCAGCAATACGTCTTTATACTTCACGGGAGAGGACATTGTCACATGTCACAAGCGTTCTAAGGTAAACATATTCTTCAACAACATAACACATCCCCATATTTCTACCCGTGACCATGCACTTTGGTTTGGTAGGGTAAAGCCTACCCAAGCAACCAAAAGTTCGGATAAGAGGGAATGTTTTGGTTTAATCAGCTCGCATTTTAAGTAATTTTTTGTATGGTTGGAGCGCAAAAGTGAACTTTGAAGTTGCCTGATATTCGCCGACGAAGCGATCCTTGAGCGGTCTCAGTCTGATAAACAAAATACACGAAAGAATTTTGTACGCCTAGATCAGAAGGGTGATCCCTCTGTAATGGGCACACTCTAGTCTGTGCTCTTATAGATCGGGCATATAAGATGTGACATGTGTGGAAAAGATATTACAGATTATTCCAAAATATCTTTCATCCGTATCTATCTTTGAAAACCAACTTAAAGTAGACCACCCAAGTAGTGCTTGCTGCCTACATTTTGGCTTTAAAAATATTTGGTGCATTTCTAGTACGTTGCTTAAAAATTACTTACCGTGGGTTACCGTGGGTTGCGCCACGGCTAAAATGATTAATGATTCAATGTATGCATTTGTGTTTTTGTTGATTAAAAAATAAAAATATAATCCAAACTGCTTGATTTATTAGAAAATAAAAATAATAGTGTCCAACTAGGAAATTTGCTCCGTCGAATGAAACCAGTTGCACTCGAAGCTGTCAAGCCCTTCTATATGAAACGCGTTTAACAAAACAAATATTTATGGGCTACACACATACACACTTCTGGAGTGAAATTATAGCCTTCTGGTACAACTTTGTTGTACGAGAAAGGCAAAAAAAAAGTTGTATGAAAAGCTTGCAAAATTGTAAGATGTATAAGATTTGTATAAGAATCTAGCATTTCCGCATATGCCAAGTTCTTATACAAGTTTTGGTAGGTTCTTATACAGAATTGTTAAAAAATCAAACAATTGCCGGTTGGGTGTAGCATCCAACTCCTGGCAGAATTTGCCTCGTCCGTAACTCGCTGGCACTCGTCAACAAAAAAACATTTCGTTGGCGTCGGTGTGCAGTGCCTAAAATTGTTTGCGCTTCACAGCTTTGTGGATATTAGGTATATGTACCACAATTCGTTCACATCGCCAAATCCGTCGTTTAGCATCTGGCGGTTCTTACTACCATCAGCACGTGGTCTATCTGTGAGTAAGCGTCGCCACTCGGATATTGTCAGGTGTGTTTGCGGATATTCTTGCGTGCTGAGCAGTACCTATGCTGATTGTCATTTCACTAGATGTAGCAAAGGTCACAAGTCGCAGACCATTATCGTTGGTAGCGGAACATCTCTGTGTTATTGATTTTAAGCGTGTGTCATTAGTACGGAAAGCACTAATGACACACGCTTAAAATCAATAACACAGAGATGTGTTTGCTTTACACAAAACGGACCTAATGCAGAACAACACCTAGATGAGCGACAGTTATACAGCCAAAAAAATAGCTCGTGTGGTTTTATTGAAGCTTGGATTTCAATATTTTGAACAGTATTTGGTTCCTTATAAAAGAAGGAATCTGTACAAACGTTTACACGTTAAAAAGGACCGTTATCCCGACCGTACGGGCTAATTTGGCTAATTTTTGTACCTGTGTAACTGTCGCTCATATAGGTGTTGTTCTGCATTAGGTCCGTTTTGTGTGAAGCAAACACATCTCTGTGTTATTGATGTTAAGCTTGCAGGGCGAAAGAAGTTTTCTCTCCCGATCTGTGCGTTTGCCTCTCCGATGATAATCTTTACATCGTGTTCTGGACACTGTCCGTAGGCCTAATCAAGGCGCATCTTTTACCTCATCAGGCTTATTGTTCATTGGGACAAAGATGCTGATCCTTGTTCCTTGGTTTGTTTCCTGCTGATGGTGTTGTTTTAGATGATTTATACGGAAAAATGAACAAATAGGTATTTGATTTTTTAATGACAAAACTAGTATGTTTGAATTATATTCTACAGAGACCATTAAAGGATTTCGATGCGATTCTTTGTACGGATAAGTCGTCAGATAGATCGTATTGAACATTTACAGTGAACTCTCCCTAACTCGATGTTCTGTAATTTGATATTTTACCTTACTTGATAAAATTCAAAGTTCCTTGAATCTAGCATACTGCGTTTCCTCCGTAAGTCAATATCTCCCTTACTCGATATTCTCTAAGTCGAAGTAATTTTCCAATGCATTTTCACTTCGCTAACTCGATGTTGTTAGAAACAGTTACATGCACGATATAGTTAGAAGTTAGAAGTGAAAAGTGATAAGCGAGAAGTGAGAAATGAGAAGTCAAAAGTGAAAAATAATAAGTAAGACGTGAGAAATGAGAAGTGAGAAGTAAGAAGTGAGAAATGAGTAGTGAGAAGTGAGAAACAAGTTATAAATTTAAAGTGCGATGTGAGAAGTGAAAAGTAATAAGTGAAAAATGAAAAGTGAAAAGTGAAATGTTAGAAGTGAGAAGTAGAAGTGATAAATGAAAAGTTAGAAGTTAGAAGTGAAAGGTGATAAGTGATAAAAGAAAAGTCAGAAGTGAGATATAAGAAGTTATAAGTGAGAAGTGAGAGGTAAAAAGTGAAAAATTAGAAGTGAGAGATAAATAGAGAAAAGTAAGAAGTTAGAAATTCGAAATGTGAAGTGCGAAGTCAGAAGTGAGATGTGGAAGTGAGAAGTGAGTAGTGAAAAATTAGAAGTTAGAAATGATAAGTGAGAAATGAGAAGTCAGAAGTGCGTAGTAGAGAAGTGAGTGGTAGGAAATGAGAATTGCGAAGTAGGAAGTGAGAAGTGAGTAGTGGGAATAGAGAAATAGAGGTAAAGAAGTGAGAAATTCGAAGTGCGAAGAAGTGGTGAGAAGTGAAATATTAGAAGGCAGACTTGAGATAATTGAGAAGGGAGAAGTGAAAAGTGAAGAATGAGAAGTGAGAAGTGAGTTGTGTGAAGTTAGAAATAAATTGTGAGAAGTGTGGAGTGAGAAAAGGGTAGTGGGGAGAGGGAGGTGAGAAGCGAAATATGCGAAGAGAGAAGTAGTGAGAAGTGATAAATAAGAAGTGAGAACGGACTAGGAGGAACTGATAGGTAAGGTCCGGGGAACGAGAAGTTAGAAACGAGATTCTTTCTCTTCCCTTCTTGCTTTTTTCATCTTCCTTCTTCTTTTTGTCTTATATTTCTCCACTCACTTCTCACTAATCAACATCTCGCTTCTCACTTCCCAATTATCATCTCTCATTTCTTGCTTCTGTTTATGTCAATACTCACATCCCCTTTCTCACTTCGCAACTATCACTTCTGACTTTTCACCACTCACTTTTTGCCACTGCACACATCTCACTACTCAATACTCATTTCCGTTTTTCATAACCCGCTTCTCCCTACTTTGTACTTATTTCGAATATCTCGTTTCTCACTTCTCAGTTCTCGCTGTTCACTATTCTCTTCGAACATTTCATTTCTCACTTCACTTAATAAAGAAATTAATGTTAACTACTCGGCCAAACCATCCCTAGTAGCACAGTTCAGATCGATTTGGTTGCAGCAACTCCAATGTGACTGGATTTAGTCGCATATGAGTCACAGTGACTGATATGTGACAAGTGTGCTACTCGGGATATTCGACCAAATATAAATGTGTTCCCTATCTCGATACCTCCCTAACTCGATGGTCCCTCCAATATCGAGTAACGGAGAGTTCACTGTATCTATACTTATTTCCAATTCCAATTATGTACAGTATATTTACTTCAGTTCAGAATCGTTTGAACAATTTTTACTTCAGTTCAGATTCTTTGATATTCTCCAACTTAAAAAAAAAAAAAAATAGGGGGTAGCTCAACATTTGAAATCATTGATAAAGATTACTGGATAAGTCACTAGAAGAACGGTTTTCAACATGGGGGTGGGTACCTTCGCTGACTCTAGGGCACTCGGACAAAAATGTATAATGCCGGACGTATTACAATTCCAATCGGAGCTTATTGATAAAGTTTAGATAAAAGTGTATATTTTATTAATTATTTTAGAGCGTCTTAGGGGAAATGCTCTTTTACCTTGTATATTTTATTCCAAAACTTTGTCTTGCACATAATATGCATGGCAATCAGTAAATCAAAGCCAATTGAGCTCTGCCCTTCTCAACCAGAACAAAATGTTAAATAATGTGTTAGAAACATGCTTTTGAAGTAAAATCTAGAATCTAAAGGTTCGGAAGACTTCGTTTGAGAAGTATGAAGGCTTTTTTCAGAAAAGCTTCGTTGCAAGACTATTAGAAGCATCCATCTACGCTTCTCGCAAGTCTTCTTCCAAGCAGCTTGAATGCCTCCTTTCAAGATGTTTAGAAGCCTTCTTTCAAAAGGTTCAGAAGCCTCCTTTCAAGAGGCCTGTATCCCGAACAGCACACATGTGGTATAGAGGTTTCTGTAACCCATATGACCACGTGCAATAAACCTTTGGAGTTTACTTCCACCAGAAATTAAATCTGTTCATTCGACATCGAGATTCCGCAGTGAATGTATAGGTCGGTTACATGAAGGGAACTAAATTGAATGGGTGAGCGGTAGATTACAGAACGAGATTTAATTTTTGTTTTCTTGTTGTCTTGTTAAATTTTATGTTGATCAGAATTCAATGGAAATTGTAAGAATGTGGAGAGAATAACGAATAATCCGATTATAGAAATTTATAAGGGTTAGCTCTTACTCTACAAGTATAAATGAATAAATAAAAATGCAAATATGCAACTGAATTTGATCACATTTGAGTTGCAGCAAAGCAATCTAATCGGTCCGATTTGGCACTGCCAAGTGCCAAAAATATCTATAAAAGATATATGTGTCGCTGTTATAAATTTTTGCAATAGCTCCAACCTAATATAATAGAATGATTATGTGTGCGCTGATATACATCATAAGTTAAATCTATGGATGTTTGCCAATAAATATGTGTGGATTTTTAGTAGTGTAGGGATACCTCCTTCCAAAAAGCCTCTATTCAAGAGGCTCGGAAGCCTCCTTTCAAGAGGCTCGGAAGCCTCCTTTCAAGAGGCTCGGAAGCCTCCTTTCAAGAGGCTCGGAAGCCTCCTTTCAAGAGGCTCGGAAGCCTCCTTTCAAGAGGCTCGGAAGCCTCCTTTCAAGAGGCTCGGAAGCCTCCTTTCAAGAGGCTGGGAAGCCTCCTTTCAAGAGGCTGGGAAGCCTCCTTTCAAGAGGCTGGGAAGCCTCCTTTCAAGAGGCTGGGAAGCCTCCTTTCAAGAGGCTCAGAAGCCTCTTTTCAAGAGGTTCGGAAACCTTCTTTAGGATTCTGTAAAGCCTACTCTCTAGAGGCTCAACAGCCTCCTTTCAAGAGGCCTGGAATCCTTCTTTCAAGAGGCCCGGAAGCCTCCTTTCAAAAGGCCCGGAAGCCTCCTTTCAAGAGGACCGGAAGCCTCCTTTCAAGAGGCTCGGAAGCCTCCTTTCGAGAGGCCCGGAAGCCTCCTTTCAAGAGGCCCGGAAGCCTCCTTTCAAGAGGACCGGAAGCCTCCTTTCAAGAGGCCTCAGCCTCCTTTCAAGAGGCCTGGAAGCCTCCTTTCAAGAGGCTCAGAAGCCTCCTTTCAAGATGCTCGAAAACCTCCTTTCAAGAGCCTCGGAAGTTTCCTATCAAGAGGCTCAGAAGCCTACTTTCAAGAGGCTCGGAAGCCTCCTTTCAAGAAGCTCGGAAGCCTCCTTTTAAGAGGCTTAAGAGGGAACCTTTTTTCAAGAGGCTGGGGAGCCTCCTTCCAAAAGGCTTGGAAGCCTCCTTTCAAGAGGCTCGGAAGCTTCCTTTCAAGAGGCTAGGAAGCCTCCTATCAAGAGGCTCGGAAGCCTCCTATCAAGAGGCTCGGAAGCCTCCTATCAAGAGGCTCGGAAGCCTCTTTCAAGAGGCTCGGAGGCCTCGTTTCAAGAAGCTCGGAAGCCTCCTTTCAAGAAGCTCGAAAACCACTTTTCAAGAGGCTCGGAAACCTCCTTTCAAGAGGCTAGGAAGCCTCCTTTCAAGAGGCTGGGAAGCCTCCTTTCAAGAGGCTTGGAAGCCTTCTTTTAAAGGGCTCGGAAGCTTCCTTCAGAGAGGCTCAAAAGCCTCCTTCAGAGAGGCTCAAAAGCCTCCTTTCAAGAGGCTCGGAAGCCTCCTTTCAAGAGGCTCGGAAGCCTCCTTTCAAGAGGCTCGGAAGCCTCCTTTCAAGAGGCTCGGAAGCCTCCTTTCAAGAGGCTCGGAAGCCTCCTTTCAAGAGGCTCGGAAGCCTCCTTCCAAGAGGCTCGGAAGCATCCTTCCAAGAGGCTCGGAAGCCTCCTTTCAAGAGGCTCGGAAGCCTCCTTTCAAGAGGCACGGAAACCTGCTTTCAAGAGCGTTGAAAAGCGTAAATTTCCGCATGTCAAGTTTTACGCGCTGTTTATTTTTCATTTTTTTTTCTGTGAAGAAGTTCAACGTCCTTTTAGTATACAAAGGAAGCCTCCTTTTAAGTGACTCGAAAGCCACAATTTAAGAGACTCGAAAGCCTCTCTATAAGGGCCTCAGAAGCCTCTTATCAAGAGCTGCGGAAGCCTACTTTCAGGAGATTCAAAAGCTTTCAAGAGACTCGGAAGCTTCCTTCCAAAGGGCTCGGTATTATTCTTCCAAGAGGCTCGGAAGCCTACTGTCAAGCGGGGGTACCTCAACTAATGCAAAAGTTTGAAGTTGTACATCTTAAGACAAATGTTGAGAACCGCTGCACTAGAAGAATAACCTTATGCCAGTGATCTTTCTAATATCTCAGAAATTCGTAAATTTCTCGTAAAACTCTATTGTAATCAAAGTTTAGAAAATTATCGTTGATTGTATTATTTCTTGTTTACTCAATGCGTAAGATAACTTGATTATTGATCGCTACGCAAATCATTCAATTTGATTATTTACAGGGCTTAGACAAAAAGGTTGATAAAGGCAAAATTTTGTCGAAATTCAGCATATTTAACCTTGGTTAGAATTATCCGATTTTGATAAAAACCGGGACCATCGGAGCTCTTCTAGTAATCTGTTTGCTTTTTTTCAATCCGCCAGTTATACGCAGAGATATGGAACTGATGTAACTTTCGCAAAATATTCGGAGTCTATTTCAAATTGGCTGGTGAGTCTTTGATATAAATTCTATATGCATCGGCTTGCAAAAACATGGAATTTGATACCCATATATTATTATTATTTATTCAGACTAAGGCCGAAGTGTCTTCTCCATTCGGCTCGGTCCATGGCTACACGTCACCAACCACGCAGTCTACGGAGGGTTCGCAAGCCATCTTCCACCTGATCCATCCACCTTGCCCGCTGCGCACCTCGCCTTCTTGTGCTCGTCGGATCGTTGTCGAGAACCATCACCGGGTTACTGTCCGACATTCTGGCTATGTGCCCGGCACACCGCAGTCGTCCGATTTTCGCGGTGTGAACGATGGATGGTTCTCCAAACAGCTTATGCATTCGCCTCCTCCACGTACCGTCCGCCATCTGCACCCCACCATAGATGATACGAAGCACTTTCCCTTCGAAAACTCCAAGTGCGCGTTGGTCCTCCACGAGCATCGTCCAGGTCTCGTGTTTATAGAGGACTACCGGTCTAATGTGTAGATTGTCAGTTTGGTAGTTTGGTTCGGATAGTTCAAACCAAAGTTATGCTGATTTGAACTTCGACAAAATGTTGTCAATCTCAGCATTTTTGTATAAGTGTGTAAAAAATTTGTCCGTGCAGCATATGCACGCGCATATATAAAATCAGTTATAAGTAAAATACCTTACCAGAGGAGCTGCACCCTTGATTTATTCGACGTCTAATTAAGGCCCCTTTGGTTTGTGGGTATTTGAAATATCAAAAAGTACAACCAATCAATAAATTAAAATTATTATCTGGAAAAAGTTACAAAACCGATGCCAAAAAATGGTCGTACACTAAAGACGTTTTTAAAAGAATTGTCCAGTAAACAATGATCAGTCGAATTATCAATATTTAGCAACTTCCTACTAAGTTTGAATAACTTTTAGCACCAAAGTGCTTTTTTCTGTAGGATGGCTGTTCCACTTAGAAAAATCTCGATGGTAACACGAAAATTTATCAAGAAATGTGACGGAAGCTTGTCCGAAATCGCCGGCATTGGTAATCAGTCGTGATCGTCGATACAGTGTGTGATTCATAACTTTCAAAGATCAAAATCACTTGATACTGCTTCCGACACTAGCCGTAAGTCAAAGCTTACTGACCACTACAACCACCTTTTCCTCCATGGAATTCGGCAAAATCCTAAGGAGCAAACCATCTAGAACGATATCGGACATCATAGTCGTTGAAGGATACCGTGATCGCTATTCGCGGAAGAATATTATATCTGCCAAGAATACGAAGAAGCGACTGAAGTATGCTCAGAAATGTGTGGCTTCATGGGCGAGAGAAAATTTAATTATTTCGGGACTACCATTGGCGTAACTACCTCCGATGCCTAGGGGGAGCTATAGCCCCTTTATATTTTTTCTCGATATCGACCCTCTTTTCAAAAATTCTCGAACATTTTAACACCTCATCTAATTATCAGCGGTAATGTGACAAATGCAGTCCAACCACCTAAGGCAATTGCGGATCAATCACACTCATTCATATTATTTTTTTTTCTCAAGCACGTGCACGTGTGCACGTGTGAGCAACAACTCACAGTCTATGTTTAATTGCGCTCGACTAGCGTCAGGCAGTGGATATATTTGCATACTTCATAAATATTCTATCTATTTCAAATGAAAAAAAAATTGTGCAACTTTCCATGGATTCCGCCGAGAATCTTCCAAGAATTCTGATGAGAATCCTTTAGTGATCCTGACTGGAATGTTCCAGGGACTCCGATTGGAATCTCTAGATATTTCGACAGGAATCCTTCAAGGATACCGATGGGAGCCTCCAGGGATCATGAAGGGAATCCGCCAGGAATTTCGACGGGAATATTTCAGGAATTTGAAGGGGAATATTCCAGGGATTTCGTCGAAAATTCTCCAGGAATTTCAATATGATGGTTCCAGGTATTTCATGAGCAATGTTCCAGGGATGAAGACGCATATCGTCGAAAGATTCCGAAGCAATCCGTCGAAGGACTTCGAAGCAAATCGTCGAGCGACTCCGAATTAATCCTTCAGTTATTCCGAAAAGAATCCTCCAGCAATCCCGAAGGGAATCCCCCAAGGATGTTGAGACAAATCTTTGAGGGATTCCGATGCAAATCATCAAAAGATTTCGAAGCAAATCGTCGAATGGTTCCAAAAAAAATCGTTAAGCGACTCTGAACAAAATCTATGAGAAATTCTGAAGCAATCCGTCGATGTATTCCGAAACGAAACGTCGAATGATTCTGAAGCAATTCTTCGCGGGATTCCGAAGCTAATCGTTAGCCGGATTCCTTATCGTCCAGAGATCCCATTTGCAAAACGTCGATAGACTCCGAATTAAATCTTCAAAGGATTACGAAGCAAATCGCCGAAGGATTCTGATTTTTCAAGGAATTCCTAAACCAATCTTAAAACGAATCTAGAGATATTCCGGAGCAAATCAACGAGATATTCTAAAGCAAATCCTCCATGGATTTTAAAGGGTATTCTTCACAGATTCCCAAGGGTATTGCTTAACTATACTGGAAAGAATCCAGTAGGAATTCTTCTGGATTACGATTGGAATACTTCGATGAATCCGAAAAGAATTCTTTAGAGATTGAAGTGAGAATTCTTCTCGGATTCTGATGAGAATCCTTCTCGGATGGTGATGGGAATCTTTCTCAGAATTCAGAAACAAGCTAATTTTTCATCCACTCATTTCATTAAGTATGATAGAGTGAATATGAGAGATAACTCTTTTGTCTTCAAACTTTTTCGGTAATTCATTATGCTATATGTTGAAAACTGATATCACTGCTAACTAACTTATCAAATCCTAGGGCGGCTTCTAGGGAGGGCTAAGCCCCCCCCCCCCTAGCCCCCCCTTATTTACGCCAATGGGGACTACAGGACTGGATCCAACAAAATTTCCACCAACTGCGAAGCAAAGTGGTGACCATCTTATGGTTAGGGGTGCTTTAGGTGCAAACGGCTACAAAAACCTCAGGTTTATCAATAGTTCTATGTATCGTTTATCAATGTTGTGAGTGGTATCAGGTCATTTGGCCGAACGCCGTTTGACCGAAAACAATTTGGCTGAATGACGTTTGACCGAATACTTAGAAATTTGATTAGTGAAAGATGAGAAGTGAAAAGTGAGAAGTGAAAAGTGAGAAGTGAAAAATGGACAGTGAACTGAGGGAACAGAGAACAGAAAACTAAATCCTTTGTCTTTCTTCCTTCTTTCTTCTTTCTTCTTCCTTCTTTCTTCTTCCTTCTTTCTTCTTATTTATTTCTTCTTCCTTATATCTTCTTATTTCTTTCTTCTTCCCTCTTCTTTATTCCCTCTTTTTTCTTCTCTCTTCCATCTTGCTACTTTCTTCTTTACTTCTTCGTTTAACCTTTATTCTCATCCCTTGCTCCGTATTACTTGCTATTCGCTATCTCACTTATCACTGCTCATTTATCACATCTCACTTCTTGTTTCCCGCTACATTTTTCTTACTTCTTACCTTGCTTCTTACTTCCTTAGTAAGTAGTACTAAATTCGAACATCTAGTTTCTCACTTCTTGCTACTCGCTACTCACTTCACACACTTAAAGATGAAGCGTATTTCAACTATTCGGTCGAAGATTCGAAAATATTCGACTGTTTACATATTGAATTCAACGCTGAAAAAACATAAACTTAAAAAGACAATTTTTGACACAATGCGTAAGTCTAATTATTATTAATATCTTATCAATCGGATGTTAATCTTTAATCATTACAGATTCTGTGTCAATATTTAATCCAGGTAGGTGGCACTACACCATGTTTTTGAAACCAACATCTCAATGTAAAATTCACGATAGATGTGTTTTGTATACATACATAAGATTTTATTCTCATTATTATACAGAAATTTCAGTGGAATACGTTTGCTAAATGTTGGCTGCTACACAAACCCATTATGCGAGATAGGGATGCCAGCGACTTGATTTTCACGATCGTTAATCATATTCAAAACGTTTTTTCATTAATCACGATCGTTAATGATTGTTAAAAGTAATTTAATCGTTCATTGTCAAAAATGAATTGATCTTTAATCATAATCTTTGGTCATAGAGTAAAATGAGTTAATCGTAACGAATTCAAAATTCATTAGAAGCATAATTTATTAACACTCTTTAGAGTATGTATATTGTGTAAAGAACTTAAAGTTGGGACAAATTCGAAAAATTAATTGGCTGTGAGGTACTTGAATTAAATTTTCAATTTTGTTTTAACTTATGATCAGCAGTTCTATAATAACTTATGTGTGAGCTACCGACAGAACGCCTTCATCTTCCAGATAACGAATTGGTAGCCAACACATTTAGATTTAAAAATAACACAGGTAAACTACAAAGAGGACGAAAAATGTGTCTATGTTCGAACAATCAGTGATTGTTTTTTTAATGGCCCATATTAATTGATATGCCAAATTCGTTCAACTAGTCTGGTTTGTTAATTGTTGTATATTTATAAATTTAACTTAATTTAAGAAAACAAATTTACTATAATTTCACCTATCACCTACTTTTTCCTTCAAATTTCTAATAAGCTAATTTTAATTAGTGTCCAAATCGACAATTTTTGACAAGCCGTTTTTGGTATTTGATTATCGATCATTATTGGTTGAATTTGCACGCCTAATTTGTAATTCCTCTAAGGTTAACCAGCCAGACCGTCGACAGAGCAACTTACTCCGGTTCGCAGCATGTAATCAGCTGCCACCAGTATAAAGACAAAGCCCCCCAACGCGTGTGTTGTTATATAAATATAAATAAACTGAGAATATAATTAGCTGATTACTCACATTATTTCGGCTCTTGTGTGCATTAGTTTTTGTCTGTTCTTACTGGCTTGATAACAATCTACGATCAATAGAATGATCAGAAAAATAATGTTAGAACGGATGAACAGTTGCATAGTTTTGCATTGAACCAAACATAGAACTCAGAATTTGGGAAACACTGTGCTAGGACATTTTTATGTATATCCGAGAGAGAATCCCATCGCTCATACGACGACGAATGTTACGAGGGGAGTTTAACGACAGCGACCACAAGGTGTGATAGGGAAGTCGCTTCCATGGAAAGTGAAAATTTTAGGTGATAATTTTCCGCACAAGCCAAACGATCGTCTTCGAGTGCACAAGTGTTGTCTAGTCGCCGCCGCCGTCGGTTCCGGACGAGTGTTTGTCGGTTGGTTCCTCGATTCGAATTCGAAGCGCTCGGTGCCGCCGGAGTTGGATGATTAATGTGACGAAACTGAGTTATATATTTTTGTGGAATATTTGTGTTGACTGTGGGTAGTTGAGTTGCCAATTTTTGGTACCTTGTAAAATATGCGCTGTTTCGGATACTGCCTAGCAGGGCACAGGCCACAGTGACTCAATAACACAGGTATCGGAATATAGAAGAAGTATGTTAGGATCTAATAATAATCGAATCGTGTATGTGTGATGTTTGTGTGCATAACCATTCGCTATCACGGGATAAACCAAAGCAACCAGACCAGATCGGTGTGAGCGCCAATAGTGGAAGGAAAGCAGGCCATTCCTGGCCAGGAGTGTAAAAAGAGTGTGTTTCCATTTTTCAGATTACACATTTCGATGCCTCAGTTCGCTCTCAGTTATCAAAGTGGTAACAAAGGAGAAGGATGCGATTAGCAGCCCGTGCCGCGAATCCGTCGGTGTAAAGAAGGGAGCTTTTTCTCCTGGCGCTCTCTCTCTATGTGTGTGGGGGGAAAGTGATGTTATCGATTTGGTGGGTTTCCCAGTTCCACTGAAGAGCAGAATTTTTTTTACGAAGTACCCTTGAAAGTTTAGTTTTATTTGCAATAGAATAGTATGGCTGGAAATATGACCACAACAGCGCCTATAAGTTCGGTCAACTCGATTGTAAATTCCCATCATTAGTGTACCGCAATTTGTGACGTAAATCGGTAAAACTGTGCTGTCGCGAGCGACGAACACAATCGGCGGAGGAATCGGATTAATGGCAGTGAAGTGGTGGAGAGAAAGGTCATCTTATGCTGTGCAGTGATTTATAAGGAAAAACGTACATCGCAGTGTATGTGTGTTTATGAATCCAAATATTATTCTGCACCACAAGTCGTTCGGTATGATCCGTTCCGATTGTAGTTAGTGAAATAAAGCGCTATGTAACTCATCGTCGAGTTAGATCTGAGTAGGCAACGATATATGGCATCTCTAAAATGAAAACAAACCCCTCATAGAAATAGCAAACCATGAAAATCAAATCAACCTCAAGCTATTAGAAGCGCACTAACGTAGCATTCACACACCCACCAATTTTTCCGATACACGATAGTCTATAGGCTATGTATAATTCGCACTTATTTATTTCCCATTAAATTTAACCGCCACTACATTCCCTGCTGTCGTTATTGCACTACTTGACATGCATGTTCCCAGATCACGGTGAACCTTTTATAAAAATTATTGAAATTTATTACATTACTCAAAGAATTTTTAAAAGTCTTCAAAGCTGTGCTGAGAAAAAATAATAAATAACAAGGTTGCATTTTAATACAATAGGTAGGCATATCATTAGGCTTATATTTTGTTTAACCATGATAGTTTTTCGATACCATGTGACTCTTTGAAGTGGATTGTGAATAATTTTCTCGAGAATTTCCGGCTGCAGAGAATTCGAGGCAAGTTTAAAATTCAATGACATTTTTTATACAATATTATATAATTCATATTGAACTTATTTTAACACTAACACAGAATTGCTCAAATGCTATGAATATATGGAAAACTAAATGGTTCTAATAATTAATAAATAATTAAGAAATAATTAATTATTAATTAAATAATTCTAATAAAAAGGATTGTTGCTTTCAAGGATTTCGGTCATTTAGTAATTTGAGCTCGATCATTTAGTAGCTTGTAAATAACTCATGTCAGATGGTGAATTTTGAAATGTATTGTATTGTGAACTTTCATCAGATTTGTCTAATAGTATGATGTTCGAAATCGGGTCTGGTCATTTTGGCAAAAAGTCAGTGGAATAAAGACATTTGGCATAGTTTTGTACTGCAATAAAAGAGTGAGTCATTTGGCATAACGGACATTTGGCATAATTTGCAACTGTGAAAAAGAAAGGGTTATTTGTTTTTTTTTTAACATAAAACTACACAGTTTAAAATTCTAAAAATTACACGCTGTGGACATTTTCGAATCCATTTTTTTGTGTTCAGTAGATCGAGGATATACCCACCTGGATACCTTGTTATCTACAGCGACGATACACCTATGCCAGGCGTATTGTAGAACTCCATAATCGTCGAACTTGGGCGATGTTCCTCCAGTTTCCGCGAACGACATTCGCACAAAGTAACCAGTCCACTGAAGTCTGCTGTATTTTATACGAATCACTTCTTTGTATACTTCATACACCTCATGATTCATGCGTCTGCGCTACACACCATTTTCTAGTTCCCCCCGAGTATTGTACGCAGCACTTTTCACTCGAAAACCCTGAAAGCTCTCCGGTCCGTCCATGCTTCATGTCCATAAAGGGCCACTGGTAGAATCCGTCTGCATGTTGCGGGACCTAAACTGGTTATGAAATGCGTAGAAGGCCAAATTTGCAGCAGCAACACGTCTTTTCACTCCACGGGAGACGTCCCAAGTAGTACATGTAACCACTCTTAAATATCTATATACATAAAAATGAATTTCTGTCTGTCTGAACCTTATAGACTCCGAAACTACTGAACCGATCGGCGTGAAAATTTGTATGCAGAGGTTTCTGGGGCCGGGGAAGGTTCTTAAGATGGTTCGAGACCCCTCCCTCTTTTGGAAAGGGGGGCTCCCATACAAATGAAACAGAAATTTCTGCATAACGCAAGAAATAATCAGAGAATAAATCAATTTTAGGCGAAACAAAGTTCGTCGGGTCTGCTAGTAAAAAATAAATGAAAGGTTACATAATGGTTGGATTTAGGATGCTTGAAACATTCTAAGTCACGGTTGATTGCATTTGGGTCATTTTTCAGTCATCTTGAAACTAAATGTGTTATCAGTTTTTAAGCAGTTACAGGGTAATTGAATTGTAACCATAACATTGAACTGTCATAAGCACTAAAGTCACAATAAAGTTTTTAATTAGTTACCGAAAGACTATCTAAATAGTAGATGCCAAGTAACAAAAACAACACAATAATATCGTGATATAAGGTTCCCCCAAACACACGCGACGCGATTATATCGCTAGGCGGCAGCAATTCTGTCGTCGTTGGTATGGAAGCGTAAATAGAACATTGCCTGCAGCGACTCAACGATAGAATCGCGGCGATGAAATCGCTTAGATCTGGGGGAGCCTATATAGTGAGAGAGCCTCCATCCTGATTTGAATTTTTAACACCATTGATGTCTGGTGCCGAATTATAATTTTGATGCAAAGATACTGCACATGCATACTTTTTTGTGTATTCACTAATTTGGAATTGAATTTAATAATTAAAATAAAACACAATGCGAATTATTCCAAAAGTTGCCAAACGTCAAACGAAGCGATTACCCTGCAACATCAATAGCTATGGAAGCAAATTACAATGTAACTAAATTCAATGTTGAGGTGAGTCACATCAGTGTTGCAAAAAAATATTGTTACTAGTAACTAATCTTCGCAGGCGTACTAGTTGCAATGTAACTTGTTTATGATTTGTAAAAATGATAGGTTACTTGTAATCCGTATGTAACGGATTTGTATAGCCCTATTTATATGATCAACACTGCATGTGAAATGATTTTGTCCATATCGGAAATCGTTGTATACTGAAAAGTTTCATGTGCACTTAGAAAAACGAATTTTGGTATTATCGTTTACAGTACTAAAAATATCGACTAGTTTAATATTGTTTAGTGCACAGCAATTTAACAAAACTATGATTTGTCTTAACAGGCATTAGTTTTATAAAATAAGGTAGGTCGAACGTACTTGAGTGTTAAGTCAATACTTTTACAATTACTTAAAGTCTATCTACTGCCTAATGCCTCTCCGAGAAAAGTCGACTTTTGCTTCTTTGAAAAATAATATCTCGGAAATTTGTATTTAGATTCAATTGTTCAATGTTTTTTCACTATAGTTTTTTTCCACATAGCCTTTTTTGTCCATAACTTTTTAAACCAAGAACAACAACAGTGCATTAATGATTAAATGTTCCTTTCGACCAAAGTTCTTGTTTTACAAAATGTGGGAAAATACTTATCCGTCAGAATTTGTGTATCAATCTTTTTATGATTCTACCAGTAGAAAAAATTGCCATTCCTATTTATAAAGGAAAACGAAACCCAAAGGTGTGCATAAGTGATGCTAAAATTATGTCATTTAAAAATTAATAATTTTCTAACTATGAAGTATTATTTGAACAACTGCTTGAGAAAGATGTTGATAAATCTACGGCTTCCATAAGGGTCATGTTTTGGAATTGACAGTATGAAAAGTAAAAAATATAGAGATGCAATTTAGCAAGAAACGATTGAACCATACACGACCTTTCACGTAAGGCAGAAGCATTATCCAAATCCAAAGATCAGTACATTGAAAAATTACATAAATTATCAAATCTTTTGAACTATCATGTATGCGGTCGTTTGATGAAATATGCTCGGAAATATGCCTATATAATATGTTTTTGGTAAATGATTAATATAATAAATAAGAAAACGGCTGTTTCTATGAATCTACTTTTAATTTCAAATTCGAGAGATTTAATAATGGAGAAATTGTTTTTTCTTCACTGTTATTGATACTTATTTAAGAAGAAAAATGCATTCATGTTACTATAAATGATGAAACCTAAAAGTTGGTTTAACCGAGGGCGCGAGGTTTTAAGCTATCTAAAATGATAGGTTTCACCAAAAATTCCATTCCGCACATTAATCTCTGCTAACATCACATAAAAATATCACTTCGCATATAAACATTTACCATTTGTTATTTTAGATTCATGTCTTCAACTTTCTGATTACTGACATTCAATTTCAGTGACATTGTGACCAGATTTGTTTTATTTTCGTATTAAATACATAACAAAGTTTCATGACACCAAATAAAATGTTGACAAGTAGAAGTCACTAAATAGTTACAAAGTGGTAATCAAGACCAGAATGTTTCAGTTACTGTAACATGGAAATGTTACGGATGGTTTACAGTGCAACTTAATGTGAGACCGTATAGTTAGTCACATAGTAGCTCAATTTTTTGCGCTTTTTTGGTTGCACTAGTGTTACAAATACAGTTACAGTTATTAAAATTTCACATATAATGTTGTCGCATATCGATCGCCGTAATTCAATTGTGACAATCTGTGCTACTTGGGGTCATTGTCACATGTCACAAGCGTTCCAAGGTGAACTTTCAACAACTTCAAACACATCCCCATTAAGCACTGCCTCTGCACCAACACCACTAGGTCTTCGTCTATCTCTACCTGTCACCATGTACTTTGTCTTGGTAAAGTTAACGGTTGAGCCTATCCTCGCAGTCTCCTTCTTCAGTGGGTGAAAAACATCCACATTCTAATGAGGTCGATTTATTTATTTATTACCAGACTAAGGCCGGAGTGGCCTGTGCAATACTTACTTCTGCAATACTAGTCTTCTCCGTGCAGCTCGGTCAATGGCTGCACTACGCAAACCACGCGGTCTGCGGAGGGTCCGCAAATCGTCCTCCACCTGATCGATCCACCTTGTCCGCTGTGCACCTCGCCTTCTTGTTCCCGTCGGATCGTTGTCGAGAATTATTTTCACCGAATTACTGTCCGACATTATGGCTACGTACCCGGCCCACCGCAGTCTTCCGATTTTCGCGGTGTGAACGATGGATGGTTCTCTCAACAGCTGATGCAACTCGAAGCGTCCGCCATCAGAATCCCCCCTATAGATGGTACGCAGCACTTTCCTTTCGAAAATTCTCAGTGCGCGTTGGTCCTCCAAGAGCATCGTCCAGGTCTCGTGTCCATAGGGTCTAATGAGAGTTTTGTAGATTGTCAGTTTGGCACGGCAGCGAACTCTATTCGATCGGACCGTCTGCGGAGTCCAAAGTACGTACGATTTCCAGCCACTATGCGTCTCCGGATTTCTCTGCCTCCACCTCGATTTCATCACCACCTATGCAAACTCGAGGTGGGTGGCTCACATTGTCTTCTTTTGAACCTCTTCCTATCATGTACTTCGTCTTCGACGTGTTGATGACTAGTCCGATCCGCTTAGCTTCCCTCTTCTGTCTGATGTAGGCTACTTCCATCTTCTCAAAGTTACGTGCCATAATATCTATGTCGTCGACGAAGCCAAATAGCTGGACGGACTTATTGAAAATTGTACCACTCATGTTAATCCCTACTCTTCGTATTACCCCTTCCAAAGCGATGTTGAATAGAAGACTCGAAAGACCATCACCTTGCCGTAACCCTCCACCATAGATTTACATCGGAAAATTATTTTTAAAGAAGGGATCACATGTACCATTGCCTTAATACAGGGCAAGCGCCCAATTCCAACGAAGGAATTGTATCCACGTTGCCTTTTTCCCGATAGATGCGTTATTGTTGAAGAAGAAAACTCATTTACCATTGATTTTCACTTGGCAAACTATAAATCCAAGCAAGGAGAATAATCATTATCATTGCTTTATAAGGCCGTTACAAATATTTAATTTACATTTTGTCCTACTGGTCTCCGAAACGTCAAGGGGGATAAAGAATGTTTTGAAAATCCTCAAAATTATCCGAATTTCATTTTGTTGCCCCCTCAAAATATTTTTTTTTGGCAAAAAAAATCCGAGGGGGGGAGACAAAATAGATTTTAAATATTTGTATCGGCTAAACGGAACATGCATGTTTTCTACGAAAGAATTATGCCTTGTTAATATTATTATCGACATGTGTTATCCATCATTCCGGTTTTTTTAGCACCAACTAACTAATTCAGTGTACTCAAAGAAAGTTATGCCAATTATCCGTTATGCCAAATGAATCCCACTTCCCACGCTGTTCACTATTATTCCAAATGACCATATGCCAAATGGCCTTACGCCAATTGACTCGCTCTCCACGAAATCTAATAACCGTTAGAAGTTAGAACCGTAGTATCTCTTAATAATATATTAAGTGGAATTCAAATAACGGCCTGGCAAAGTTGTAGACAAACATTGTGCTAATAGTCCAATAAGCTACAAATTTCGAAAGTCAGCCTTGGAAATGATTTACTTATTGGCAATTAAAATTAAAAAAAATGAATGAAAGTGGTGGAATTAAATGGAGCTAAAATTTGTTTTATGAAAAATGAAGACATTTCACCAAAAGAGCCTAGTAATTTTTTTAAATTTATTTTTACATTATATTATATGACTCTTTTATTGCGGTATGGGAATTATCAATATTATTATAGAGTACGAGATTGTGGGATTGTATTCCACATGGATTCTTTTTCGCAAATTTAATATCATATTTTTTTATTTCGCGCACATGTGCTGTGCATGCATTTTCGTAGGGCCGAAGCACCAAATAATATGCTATTAATGTGAAAATGTTGGTTATTTTTTGACAACATTGGTTGTTTTGAAGCGAAGAGCGTAGTTATGCTTAGTATTAACTTAGTTAGAAATGTAATTCAAATTGTACAACATTGTAAAATTAGTGTAATTTTTACTATTATGACACCTCTTGGTCATCGTTTCCAGCCGTTAGTTATAAAGATTCACGAAGTGAGTTATATCACAGGGAATAGACGATAGCTGTTCATTTTGGAATATCTTTGGATTGTCGCCGTTATTCCGTGCGTTATCAGCGCTAGCGTCATCAAAAAATGCCACAGCGCGCTAGTTCGTTATATATGTAAGAGCAAACCAGCGCAATCGTGTTGTCAAAATGATTTTGTGAGTTGCAATGCCGACGTCCATGGCGTTGAGGTTCGGTTTGTTTGTTTACACATGTTTTGCAAGAAATTTTGTTCTGTTCCATGTCTGTTCTCTGTGGCTATATTGTTAATATACTATATTTGCTAAAAGCCACTCCAATGATGCTGATACTCTTAATCGAATATTCAAATCGGTCAACGTTTGATCGGTGTTGAACTTGATTTGATTTTGTATGGAAAAATAATGGACAAATATCGGTAATGTATTTTGGACATGGAATCAATTTTCCATGGATGAGCATGCGAAACAACAGACAAAAGAGAAGCCACAACAAAGCTTTGTTTTTGTCGGAGATAATGATGACAAAGATCAGAAAATTTTTGTCAACAACAAAAAAGGGAGACAATTGTGTTGCAGAATTTTCATCCCGTTATCCTTACAGTAAATTTCGGTTTTAAGCTATCGTAATTTCTGCTTTTATTGAAATATTCGAGAATTTAACTCTGATTACAAAAAATAGCATCGTACAGTATGGCCCATAAAAAAATGCGAAAATGTTTTTTTTAACTTATATTGTTGTACATTAAAGGGTTATTTCTACCTATTTCTACTATTCCTATATATATGTGTGTAAGCAAAGGTATCATGAAAAAAACATTTCTCGCTTAACTTTTCAAAAGGACCCAAGTAACATTTTTTCATGAATTAATTTGAATAGCGCAATCAACAGAACAACATGAAAGCTTTTGATTGCAGTACTCAAATTATGAAATAAATGTTACTTAGGTCCTTTTGAAAAGTTAAGCGAGATTTGTATCTAGTGATATGTTAATGAAAAAAATTGTTACTATGTAACATAGTCTCTAAACTATGTAACTACGTAACTATAACTTTGATGTTTTCGCATTTTTTTTATGGACCATACTGTATTCTCGAAAAATCAGAGCATGCAAGGCAAATGTTTCTTGTCATATTGTGTTCGGGATCTAATAAAGGCTTTTTACAGATCCTAAATATTGACCGCTGTTAAGGTGACACGGGAAGCACAAACAATCATCAAATCGTCATCATTTCATCATTGAATGCTTAATTTTTTTTCTACAACAAATATGAATTCGTAAAAGTATCACCGGCGCGTGCTTACTCGCAATCTACATGCTGATACATTTACAGTTACATCAAACAACTGAAAACCGAAATACGCCGCTCCAAAGTTGCGAAACACGGTGTGTAGTGCCTCCCCGAGTCACCTTAAATGTCTTATGTAAGTGTTTTGTAAGAACAAGCATTGATTGAAGACAGTGAGATTGTCATTTCCAATGTTTGGACCAGGCATTTTCCTGGAAATTTTCTATTTTTTAGGGAATTGTCTTTACTCTTAACTTCATTCTCCTCCCCAAGTCCTTTTTATCTGCTGATTATACTGAGGTCACTTTTTAAGCGGTTTGTTTTTGCTTGTTCTTACGAAAAAAAGGTTGTTGAATTGTTAAAAAAGTGGTGTAGGCTTCGTGACCGTGGGTTAGCGACGCAAATCGTCTAGGCGTAAGGGCTATGGAGCGTGGGTTCGATTCCCGCCCCGGTAAGGAGAAAACTTTTCGTGATCGAAATGTCTTGTGTCTTGTCCGTTGTCTTGATGTTACGTGTTCAATCTGTACTACCTCTAGTCAAAGACGGTGTTCCTGTCTTTTTATTATAAATTGAAATAGGAAATCGATAAAATCCATTAAAGTAAAAAGCGACCCCAGTGTATTCGGATCTGCTACAGATTTTATTGGCATCCCATTTCCTGCGGATTCCAC
The DNA here is from genome assembly GCF_024139115.2 of Armigeres subalbatus. Lineage (NCBI taxonomy): Eukaryota > Metazoa > Arthropoda > Insecta > Diptera > Culicidae > Armigeres > Armigeres subalbatus. The sequence continues at coordinate 164,015,224 of NC_085139.1, forward strand.
AGATAGTTCAGACATTACAGATTAATCATGCATTCATCATCGGAACGATCTTCGGCGGCTTAGTCAGACTGTAGTCGAGTTTCTCTCAATCTGATTTTTCGGTGTAATGGCGTTGGCTTGCCAAAGCGTGACAATTACACTTAAAAAACAAATCTTCCTATTCTGTATAAAATTTGGCATATACAGATTCGGTAAAGTTTCAATACAAAAAAATGTGTGATTTCCATCCAGATACTGTATAATTTTAATTCAGAATTGGTAGATTTTAATACAACACGCAACCGGAGGATGTCAGATTTTAATACACTTCTGCATTATTCATGTGAATCCAATGAATCGCCTATAAATAATCACTGCTAAACTCGGATACTTTACATCACTGCTCCCCAGCATGCTTACTATCAAGGTCCGTGCAGAATTTTCGAGCTGTTGAAGTATATTTGCAATATTTATTCTTCAGCTCATATTGCATATTACAAAATATTGTATATTTGAACTACATTTTTTATTCCTGTGAATCTTTTTCAAATAAAATATAGGTCAGTCAAAAGTGCCAAATTTTTTTATAAAACGGTAGTCAACAATATTCTCCGTTCAAGTAATGTTACCGCTAGGTAGAAATCCGAGTTTTTCGATTGTAATCATGAAAATGTATTTTGTAAAAGAAAGAGTGAGATAGTCATAAATTCATATTTTGACTATTAAGTAATAATGGTTTTAGTAGAGCTGTCTTGATCAACTTCACCCCAAACCAGATTATTCAAAAAATGTGTGATAATTTAATTTATTTTAATAAATGCGAACGCATTTCAGAAAACTAAAGTTGTTGATTATTGCAACGTATAGAAGTACATGTTTTGAAAATATTTGTTTCGATTTTAAATGTAAACACACATTGTTATTGCATGTTTAGTCTTGAAAATGATCATCTTCCCCCCAGTTGACGGTACCGGACTTGACACGAAACTTCACCAAGGCATCTTTTCGGCTCAGTTGGCAGAACATATTTTAGGCGGTTTTTCCATATGATCATATGTCGATCGATTCTGTAATTTGGATCTTATGTTTTCTATAGTTGACATTTATTGTACACTATAACTTGCGGTAGCAAATAACGGAGGGTTCTGAAAAAATCTCATATGAGATTCTTAACAGCACCCTCTCGAAATTCTAAGAAGGATCCACCCAAGATTCTGAGCAAAATTCGTTTGAGGGTCAAAACAGAATCTGCCTGGATTTCCCAACAGAATTCATTTGCAGTTCTAAAAAGCATTCGTTTGAGATTCTGAAAAGAATCCGTTCGGGACTTTGTACAGAATCCGTTTGGATTTTTTTTTAACTTTATTAAAGTGTTTTTTTAATCTACAGATTTAGTTCAACACCGGATCCGTTCGGAATTTCAAACAGAATTCGTTTGGAATTCTTAAGAGTATCCGTTCGTGATTATGAACAGAATTCTGATCGAGATTCGGAGCAGTATCCTTTCGGAATTCGTTTGAACTTTTTGATAGAGTCCGATTTGGATTCTGTTTGAGATTCTTAACATAATCCGTTTGGGATTCTGAACAGAATCCGTTTGAAGGTTCTGAACAGAAGCTGTTATCGATTCTGAAAAGAATTCGAATGGTATTTTGAACAGAATCCATAGTTGAAAGTCAACGTATTTTCAGGATGCAAAAATCCAGCCAAATTTCAGTTCAATTCTGCTTAAACCTAACCTATTTTGAAAAATGAAGCATTCTTATTACGGAGCAGTGAATGACATTTTTTTACCTGTAATTCAGCCTTTAGTTCTTATAACGGGTGGCAACTAAAAAATCGAATGACTTCAATACTTTTCCATCAGAATAATAATGTTTTCACAGATATATGACTTTATGTGAATGAATTCTTAGAATTGTAGCACACACACTTCCACTCCAATATTGCCTAGAACATGCCATCGAAACAGGAAGAATTGCGGCACGCATTGCAAGTTTTCAAGCGAACAAATATCATGGGAAAAGTACGCGTTCGAACATTTTAAGTTTGAACATGTTTCGAAATCCTCTCCCTATACTCACATTCAATGAAATGGTTGTTAAATACTCCGTGGTTAGCTGAAATCAACTAAATTGCACAAAGTGCTGGAATAAATTTTCTAATTATCGACGTGGATACTTTATTTGAAAATCATGTTTTCAGCAGACCATTAACGGCAGCCGTCACGTCCTCTCAGTCAATATAAATAGGAATGAAATGCTAGTTCAACACTTTTTGCTACAATAGATCGAGAAGTCTTCTGTTTCTTTACAAGTACCACTGGGTATGAGATAATGTTGAAGACTACTCATTATAGACTGGCCCAGGAAACAAAAAGTTGTCTAATTCCACGGGGCACCCCCCAGGATTGTGTCTTTGGGTGAGAAAATCAATCTCTGAAAATTTCAGCTCAATCGCTTGTTGCATAAGCTGGCGCATTTGATTTGAAGTTTGTATGGGGATTTCAGCCAAAATGTATTGGAAAATACACCTCCGTCACTCATTCGATCTGGAAATTGGTTCTGATTGCTCGATTGACCTCAGAATTGCAAAAACGGCAGTTGGTATGCTACAGAACAATTTCACAGAACATTGTATGATGATTAAATGAACTTTTATATAGGTTTCGGCTGATGCGATTCGATCAAAAAACCCAAAAATACACAAATCAGCTCCTAATAAATCCGCCGAAAATTATATGAAAGTTCATTTAATCATCATGCAATGTTCTGTGAAATTGTTCTGTAGCATACCAACTGCCGTTTTTGCAATTCTGAGGTCAATCGAGCAATCAGAACCAATTTCCAGATCGAATGAGTGACGGAGATGTATTTTCCTATACATTTTGGCTGAAATCCCCATACAAACTTCAAATCAAATGCGCCAGCTTATGCAACAAGCGATTGAGCTGAAATTTTCAGAGATTGATTTTCTCATCCAAAGACACAATCCTGGGGGGGTGCCCCGTGGAATTAGACAACTTTTTTTTCTCCCCATAGTAATCTGGGCCAGTCAACTACTCAATAAAGTGAGACAAATAAAAACTAATTTCCAGTCATATCTTCATCAAATTTTAGGGAATATGCGAGCAACTTCGTCATTGCATTATTGGATCTTTTCTAGCACTTATTTCCACTGTGTTCGTCTTCCAGCTTCAAAGGTGTTTTAAAATGTCTGCCCTTCGTGATGATCCAAACCCGGACAGAACAGCTTCCTGCAAATTCTTACGGACTGCACTGCAATTGACCGTTTACAAATTGTATAATCTTTAAACCATATGTAAGTGCATAAATACCCTAGATGAGAAAATCCTTGAATATTTTAACGTCATGTCTATTCAGTCAAAAGATGTAGGCTCGTGAAATGAAAAAATGAAAAAAATGACAAAAATGAAAAATCATTCTTGGCCTTCATTTGTATGTTATGAGGGCATTATTGCATCGAATATAAGGTTTTAATATACTATTTCAAAGCCTCAATACCATTTCAAAGCTTAAAGCTTGTCAATGGTTTGGTCTGTTTTGCACGTAAAGAATAATTATTAGAAACTTATTTAAGAGAAACTATTACAGTCGACTCTCTACATCTCGATAACCTCCCTATCTCGATATCTCTCTATCTCGATGTGTTCTGAACATATTTTGTTCAGGATTCACTCTCCTTATGTCGATATGTTCAAATTTTCAGGTTACTAGATCATCTTTGGACAATAACGTACACATCAACAATAGGAAATGACATTTGTTCTGTTGTCATTTTTCATAGCAACGAGCTTTTTTGGGTCTAGTACCTAGATTTTCCTTTCATTCCTCGATCTCTCCGTTTATCGATGGTCCATTCAATATCGAGATGTAAAGAGGCGAGATGATAATTCTTCACGTGTCAATTGTGCCGCAAACCTAATGTCACCAAATACCATTTCATCTGTAAATGGCGGAACGAAATATAATCCTAGTACGACTTTTGCATATGACATTCACCTAAAACAAGCGATTTGTACATGAATAGGAACACCGTGCTTCTGACTTAGAAGATGTGCAACAGCCGTGCATTATTATCGAGTGCTTCGATTGATTCGAACTTGAACAAGTACGCCACCGACCGTCGCGTCGCCACGTTTCGCCATCTCCTTCGCTTCGTTACCGTTGTCATATTAGCCGCATAGTCGTGAACGTCATCGATTACTGTGCGGTAGATCACTTCATCAGGCAAACGATGCGCTGATCAACAACCACTACATAGCATAGGTTGTGTCTATTTTGCGTTGCAAGACGATCGCTTATCTGGTTCTGGTCATGGGCGCAGATAAAGACGTCACTTGAGTATGAATCCAACGGTGGCATTTGAACGAAAGTGTGTACCTAATAATATACAAACATGGTTTTATTTATCAAATTCTGTTGTGCAATTCTCGGTCAGAGAATTTTTACTGAGAGCTAACAAATAATTAATTGTTTAGGAACCAAATTGAAGCCTACTTGAAAAATCTTTCTGCTCACTTTGCGGTGAAACATTGTAGCCAAATGTCCCATGGAATGAAGGTCAATTTGATAATTCATTATTATTTGATGTGAGGTTCCTTGCCGAAACTTGAAGTATACGAGACTACCAGAGCCGTTTACAAATGATCCTTCTTTTTAGGTTTTTCCGTTCAAATGATTTAAATAGCGGAGTAAGTCTTTTTCATCCGACGTTTTTGCACTTGGCTTGTGCCTGCTCTCTGAAGTTTTAAAATTCCCCTCGCTGTTAATGAGAGCTTACTTTTAAATTCTGATGTTACTATAAAGTTAAATATCGATGTTACTTTAAAGGCCCTATACCACGCCGGTTAAATTGTTCGACTGGAACGAGTGCAGAAAGCTTTTATCCGTTTCCATTTTCCAGTCAATGATTTTAGTTACATTTTAGTAGATTCTATTGAAATGTTTCGTTTAGCTCAAAAAACTCAAATGGCAGTTCTAAATATTATATTCTGTATTGCAAAATCATTACGACTTTCAGTCAGCTGTTTTCATGACCGTGGGATCAATCTGATTGATTGATTTGTGATCTTCTCAATCAAAGCTCTCCAAACTGATTTACTAGTCAACTAAAATTACAGCATCGCGCTTACTGCAGCCGAATGCATAAATTCATCGGACCAAATTTGGCGCACGGTCCTCCCACCATTATGGCGCGGGATACGGCACAAGCAACATCAGTAACCGGCGACGGCGATGGAATAACTAACTTCTCGCTGCCCGAATGTACTGCGTATGGAAAATTGTATTGTTTGAATAATTTATCTATTAGCTCAACTGCCACAGTCAATCTCTCTTGAATATGGGTACCGCCTGACTGTGGGCACACCGTGGCGGGGTCGGGTTATGGCGGAGGGGTGTATTACATTCGGATGCACCTTTGCTCTATCGAGTAATACCACTCGAGTGCTTGACGTGTTCCCCGTGACGTGCCAAATGGATGGAAGCGAACAGATGGCGGTCGATTGCTCGATGACTGCGACTACGATGCGACAATAGGGATTTGCTGTAGTTGAAAAACGTGATTCGGAAGAGAAAAGTGGAATCCAATCAGAACTGCAAATTAGATATTTTTATTTTTACTCTATCGGTTGAATCCCAGGAGATTAAATCAAATGGTCATGAATTTTAACTACTCTAAAGTCTTTCTTTCGTTGTAGATCCAACACTAGTGGAGATTCTTTTAGATATATTTTGTCACATTCTGTAAAGCAGATTGAGTAATCGCGAGCGCTCTGTTGGTTTACGTGCGCTGCACGGCGGTTCACACTGGGATCATCTATCCGCTCCCTATTCTATAACCTATAATGTTATTCAAGCAGAAATAACTCAGTTATAGAGGTAGACAGGTATACCGTGATCTAGCATGCCATTGCCCGGGAGGAACCTATTCCAAGTTAGGTGCAGGTATCGACCGCGGTTTTATGACCCATCAGAGCCGCGGTATAATACGCGTGCAGAAGGTAGTCTCTAGATGTGCGAGACATACCACGAACGTTTACATCAGGAGAATGTGAAGGGAGCGTGAATTCTCATCAAAGCTGGGTCATTTTCTTATATTGTAACGTTAACCTTGTAGGATATTTTGAAATGGGTAACATATCTTAGGATTATGCATTTGCAATCACGGTGTAACTATTATGTATTTTGTACTTTTGGTGTCAGCCGGACAGCTATTTATTGACTAATACAATGTTCTAAGGAACTGATCTTCAATATGCCCACTGCGGTTATTGATATTTTGAGCTCAGTCGGGTTTTCGGACCAATGCCCTGTCTACAAAAAAGCCACATAGTAAAGCGGTTTTCGAGAAGGACGATAAGATTATTAAGCTCTGCGGCAAATCATTGACAAATTATGGGAATGTAATATGCAGACTTATTACCAGTTCGTTGACTTTAGGGCTGCCAGCGAACCACTCGGTGGAATGGAATGTACTGTGGCAGATAATGCTAGAACATGGCTTACCGACAAATCTGATTAGACGCGACGCTAGATGGATCCGAATCGAGCATCAGAATTCTTGGTAGGACATCATCTAATCTTTTGTAACGGTAGATGGATTTAGTCAGGGCCATACGCTCGTCTAATCTACTATTCAACATAGATCTCGAAAGTTAAATTCGATTATATAGGCCGAACAGAACATCATCAATTCTTACATGCAGGGTGCTGTTGGCTGACGGAGATAACGGAGCAGTCCAAACGTTATAAAAAATGGCGGAAAATCTGTTTTTTCCTCAAGACAATTTTGGCGTTGGGGGAGATCCCCCAGCGCCGGACACCTCACAATACCGAACACTTCTAAAAACAACACTTGCAGAGATCCCTCCATCATCTAATGTGGTACAAAAGAAAGCTATTGAAAAGTCCTGTACCTGGATGGAATATCAGATCTTTATGTTGTAAACTTTGTACAACGTTTGAAATTGAACAAAAATGTGAATTTTTTTTAATGTTTTGCCCTATTTTAGAAGGTTTGAACCAACAATGTTAAAATCAATTGAATGCATTATGATTATGTTGAGTTGGTCAATATTAGTCATATATCAAATAGCGATAATGATTTGTTAGATATATAATGTATCTATGGTGCATAATCAATTTCTGTATTTCGGTAGCTGTTCCCCGGGTCCGGACAGTGAGTTTTTTCATGTGATAAAATAGCCATTCTTTGCACTTGTTTTGCTAAACTTACTTCAATTCAATTGTTTTTATTGCTGAAGTATAAGAAAGCCACAATAATAAGCAGAAACAAAAATGGAAGATGTCATTGAAAATGGAGGGAGTTTTGAGTAAGATGTAAGAAATTGAGCTGGAGAATTAAATAAGCTCTACTAACAGGTTAATATCTACAACTTGAAGCAAGTGAAAAATATTACTATTCTAGATGATGTCTTTACGCATGTAATAGGAAATTGGTCATATTTGAACATGATGCAATAGTGTCCGGTACTCGGGGACACTTTTCTGCACCGTGAACATTTTCACCAAAATTCATCATCAAAATACATCGTCGAAAAACGAGTTCAAATGCTCAAATATAGTTTGTATGAATCATTAATGATCATATTTTGTGTGTATGGTATACAAGTAAACATAATCCGGATAATTGGAGAGTTTTTCGTTAAATGGCTTATGTGTCCGGCACTGGGGGATCTCCCCCTATATAATTAAATTTCAGTAAAATGTTTGATTTGGTGGGTCTAGACCTGTGCGCCGCCGCCGCCGGTGGTTTTACTCGCGCCGCCGCCGATTTTGGGCCGGCGCGCCGCTGATCATAATTTTGCCACGCCGAAGACTAATCGCAATAAAAAAAATCAATTAACTTAAGTCGAGTCGAGCCAAGCACGAGACACTGAAAAAGGCATAATGATTGAAGTCGAAATACGTATCTGTGAAGAAATACAGCGTGATGGAGTTAATTGAAATACTACTAAACTAGTCTTATGCCAGTTCATAAATGTTGTTAAGGTGGATCTGCTTGATATCTGATACCAAGTTCTGCATCTCCTCTTCACGATACATACTTAAAATACTCAAATACACAACGTTATTTATTGAAATTAACATTTTAAAGTCTGATTGAATTCACCCTATAGTAGATCTCCTTGGAGTCCAAGATAGGAAATTGCTTCCCAATACCTTTGATTTTCATGTTCCGTTTCGGGACGTTCTTCTTCCCTATTATGGAACCCCCAAAATATTCCTATAATAGACACTCTCGTGTTTATCTTTTATAGAATTGTGAAAAATCATCTAATTTTACTTTCCATAGCATTTCCTATGCAAGTTATCAAATCATAGGACTGTATGGTATGTTCTCCCGATGAAACTTCATAGCAAAATGTTTACATTGTGCTGTAAACATGCAAAACTGGCTGGAGGGTCCACTATTGGTTGGAGGTCCACTATTGGGCACATTACCCTACATTGTCTTGGTTAATTAATAGGTTGGTTGATTAGTTTGAGAGTTTGAATGAGGCTTTATCTAATATAATAATACATACATTGTTAAACTGATCTTTGGAATGCGTTAAGGAAAGGCATCATTCAGTCGGGTACCTAAATTTGTAGGTGACTCGCAAAATGGGTTTGTGTGGTTAGATTTGTGCTACTAGGACAGTTATAAGACAAACTGATTTAGCAGAATAATTAAATCCCAACTGTGAATGCTTTACCGATTTTGTTGCTCGGCAGTCGGAGTAAGTTATTTATATTTTGAAATAAATTTCTGAATATAACTGACAAAACCACTTGCTGAGCATCAGAAAATCAAATATTGCTGAGCAAATATTACGAGCTTCAGTTAAAAACGCTTCCTTTTTTCTTATTCACAGCCATTGTAACCATTGTATTTAGTAAAATTATTTAGCTAAAATGTCAGGTATTTTCAAACATTACGAAAATTTAATTTTGTTGTATTTTCTGTAAATTATTTAATACTATATTGTAAAAGCCTTATTGTAAAATTTCTGGATTTTCTGAGAATATTTAAAGAAATGTCGTTTAAATATTCATTTATGAATTCCTTCGAAAAATACTCCAGATATTAGTTTGGAAATAAATCAAGAAATTTATTTGATGATTCTTCCAAATATTCCTCCAAAAGTTTTTTTTTAAACCTTAGAAGATTATTTAGGAATTAGGAATTTGGGTATTCCTTCGGAGATTCCTTACAAAATTTCTCCGAAAATTCCTTAAGAATTTTCATTACGGATTTCTTCAGAAAATCCTTTACGATTTTTTTTTCGGAAATTGCTTAAGGAATGCTTTTGGATTTAGTTCCACGAATTCTTACATTCTCCTTCGGAGACTCCTTGAGGAATTTCTTTGGAAGTTTCTTTAGCAATTCCTGCGGAAATTTCTTAAGTAATTCCTTAAAAAATTCCATTCATTGAGGATGTCTTCGGATTTTTTTTGAGAATTTCTTCGGAAATTTTTCCTTTTGAAATTGTTTCGGCAATTTTTTCATGAAGCGCTGGAAAGAATTCTTCTAGATATCCATAAGGAATTCATTCAAAATTTGCCTAAGGATTTTTTTTTCAGAACTTCTTCCAGCAATTCCTTTAAAACATTCTCCGGAATTCTTCCGGAACTTCCTGCAAGAATTTCTTTGAAAATGCCTTCATCTTTCCGAAAGTCTTTTAGTGTTTGTTGTTTGTTCTTGGATTTTCAACAACTTGGAAAATTCAACAACTAACCACATCGCAAACACCTTTTTTTTTCAATAAATTTCAAAGGATTTCCTGGAAGATCTATCAAAAAAAATCTGGAGAAATCTCCCAAGAAAATTTCGGAGGTTTTTTGAATAATCTTTTAAATAAGTCCATGGAAGAATATTCGATGGAATTCCGGGTTGTATTTTTTGATTATTTAAGAAATGAAATTCTGGGTGCGTTGCCAAATAAATTTTGGGAGGCGATTTTGAAGAAATTTGTGTTGGGTTTAGGAATTTCCAAATAATTTTTGAAGGCATTCTCAAAAGAGAACTAAAAATAGAATTGGATTTAATACCTTTGAGAATACGAATGAATGTCATAATACTATGTAAATTGCATACATTCAGGGCGAACTTGTTGGAAAAGATCCATGTACGCTCAAAATAGTGTAATTTTCCACGTTTTTATTTTTTGTGCGCGGATTGCTTTTCATATTTTTTTCCTGTGTAGAATATTACAAATTTAATCCACTGAAGTCGACTTTTATACGGGCAATTCGTACCGTGTGAATCAAATCCACGTGAATCCAAAAATCCGCGTTAAAATTGATGTTTTAGCCAATGATTTTTTCATTCACGCCGGTTCCCGCCGCTGCCGTGACGCCGGGGCAAAAGTGACCACTACGCCGCCGCCGCCGCCGCCGATTATATGACTGGCGCACACGTCTCACGTGCCCCATCGAGACCAGCTTAACTCCGCCAGTGCAAACGGCGTTGTTCCGAAGGCAGAAATAGCCTTGTAAAGTCTAAGACTAAGGCCTAAAAACTTAGAAATATTCTTTTTATTGAAACTAGAAACTTTTTCAAAATTTAAAGTCACCGTCACCCAGCAATAGGCCGCTTTTTAAATTGAAGCCAATGAAGCCTGTATAACCACCAATTATAAACAAAGTAATAAAACGAAATTTTCGCATTTAGGGTTCGATACAATCGGAAATGATGCAAAAGACAAAGAAAGGATAACGATTGGACGCTCGGAACATGCAACTGCAAGTTGCTTCATTTTGTAGGTTGCGGTAGGCTAATTCTCGATGAATTACATTCCCGAAACTTCGACGTTTTTGGCTCAAGAATGCCAGCCACAATTACCGCTTTTTCACCCACCTCGCATTTTTAAGAGCACAAATCAAGCAATGGTCAACAAATCTGATCAAATTTCCACCTTATCTGTATTGAACAAGATGCTAGAACAACTCATATCATCAAGGATCACAAATTACCTGAACTCTTTTGGCTTGCTCTGCAAAAATCAATATGGATTTAGACGAGGAAGTAGTACTCTCACGGCCACCTCTGAACTTTTGGACGATATATATTTGGACCTCGACAATAAAAGATTCGCCGGAGCACTGTTCTTGGATTTGAAGAAAGCGTTCGTTTATAAACCATGATCTGTTGATGAGAAAACTGGAAATCTATGGTTTTCGGGGCAATGCATACAACCTGTTAGGACATCAATCTTACAAATCGATTGTAGTATGTGTGTGTGTTAATTGTAACAGCAATCGTTTTACCGAATTGTACCTGTGTTACCTGTAAGTAGATAGTAATTCTAGATATAAGTCAATATTGTATCATTTGGAGTATATGTCAGTTCTGTTGATACAAAAGATGAGGAGGTTTTACGCCCATTCGAGAAAGTGATTATTGATGCACTACTCGAACGGGCTTATCCCTGCTCCCAATAAAGAAAGATAAATAATGGCAGCAACAGCGATCTTTATTCGATTTCGTCCGGGGTATCACAAGGAAGTGTGCTGGGACCTCTTCTTTTCATAATATTTATCAATGATTTGTCTCGTCTGCGTATTCACGGAAATAACGCTTCTTTGCTGATGATACGGTGCTCGTTTATAGTCATCGAGACTGTGGGGAAATCACACGTTTGATGCAAGCTGATTTAAAAACCCTCCACGACTTCTTCAACTCTAATCTGCTTTTCCTGGACCTTGGAAAACAGTGATTTCCACTCAAAAATGCGTCGTGTACCTGTTGACCTGTTCGCTATTGGACTTAATACCTTTGAAATAAAACGAGTGCCGAACTTCAAGTGCCTTGGTCTAGTACTAGATGAAACATTAACCTGGGAATCTCACATCGATCAATTGAGGAGAAAAATTGCACCGCTATGTGGAGTTCTACGGAAAATCTCTTCGTTCGTTCCGCCAGCTTGGTTAAAAACACTATACTTCTCTCTAATCCATTCGCGCCTACAGTACCTTGTTATGAACTGGGGTAATGCCTGCAGATCCAACATGAGAGAGCCTCAGTCAGACACTGCAAAATCGATGCCTGAAAACAGTTTTGAATAAACCTCCACTGTATCCAACGCGGCTACTATACAATGATGAAAATCTCTCTGCGCTACCAATACGAGCTCTTCATATGTTACAAAAATGCGTTCTGATAAATAATATTCTCCATCAACCGTGTATGCACCATAGCTTCAATGTTTCCCGGATATTAATCCCGCATATTAAGCTCAATATAATTTTTTTTTGAACTGATTATCACTGCTTATCTACCTATCGTTTCCGCCGACCACCGCCAATCGATCACCGCCCATCAGCCCGCCTACCGCCCATTCATCCACAGACCATCCATCGTCACCGTTCGTTTCAATTTTGTGAAAACTTAAGTATAAAAACTACATAGCACCCCCTTGAAGAGCGCTTTAGGGATGAATGACCGCCTGAGTTGATATCCCTCAAAAACAAACCATTATCATCACCTTGAAGAGCGTTACTCGCTCTCTGGAGGGTGTACGTATTTTGAATGATAAGCGAACATACTTTTAACTGAATATATTGAAAAGAAGAGGAGGTTTTATGCCCTTGGGAGAAGGAATCTAAAACGGAAATCCACTCCCAGGGACTTTTCCCTGCTTCAAACAATAGAAAATAAATAAATAAATAAATAAATAAACAAAAAAAAACTAATAAATTTGCTAACAAAATTGAGATTCATGTTATTTAACATCAGCAACTACCAAAAATTGTTTGCACCACTAATGGTACACTGTTTCTTTAGTAGTGGTAAACAATAATTTTGGTTCCTATAGTGGTGCTAACCATTGATTTCTTGAAATCAATTTCATGAGCAAAGTTAATTTGCCATTTCATAGCTGTCAAACATTTCCCGCTCTTCGATTTTCTCTTTTCATGCTGCACGAGGGAGCCCAAATGCGCGAGACTCTACATGACTTTACTATGGTTTGCTTACATTTCCGCTTCAATCAGCTGATGAGATTTGAAACGAACATAGCCACAAATGAATGGTTTTTGGGTCTAAATGGTTTTTAGGTCTAAAACGTTTTGGTCGAAAGTGCCATTTGGTCGAAAGATAAAGAAGTCTCATTTCTCACTTCACATGTCTAACTTTTCATAGCCAGAAGTGATAAATGAAAACTGAGAAGTGATCATTTCTTGTGAATGTGCATAACATAGGATCTCTGCTATAAAGACTTACACAGTTAAAAATTCTGAGAATTACACGCCACGCAAATATTTAAACGCTTATTTTTGTGTTTAATAGCCTCGAATTTTACATCCAACTTTTTCTTGTATGCAATATTGAAAACAAGCTCCATAGTAACGACGACCTGTAATTTCAAAAAGTGATGGAAAAATGAGTCGATTCGAACGGAGCCTTTTTGTTACATCATATATGCTGTAACATTTTTATACTGTGTATTTCAATGATGAATGAAACTCGCAAGGGCTCTAGGGACTGTTATGGGCATGTGCTTTAGACATATTTAATAGTAGAGCATTCGTATGAGGTATAGAGACTTACACAGTTTTCTTTGGTACAGAAGTAGGTTTGGTACCAGGCGTAGCTAACCTGGTAGGCCAAATGATCTGAACTTCGGAACAACTTAGAACATCTCCTATGAATTTATTTGAATGGTAAAACATGCACAAGAGGTTTAGGGACTTACATAAGCATGTTGAGACTTACATGGACATGTTGGATTGCTTTGGTTGGGAATCAAGTGCAGAAGATATATGCCAATAATAATCTCACTGCCTGCCCATCTGTCTTTTGAGGATCTGTATAGATCATATGAAGTATTCCGCGAAGCATAGTACTCGCTAAACTTTCATACATTAAAAGCAACTGCAGCACGGCCTTCCAGATGTATTGGATGCCTGCATCACAGTGCGCTGGGTTCCAGTCTAATGCCTGTTTACAGTCTGTGTTTCCGCCCCCACGTAAAGAATGGCCGACCCAGCCCGACTTTCGATCCCGAATTTCGATTGCACAAATTATGTACCGCAAGTATCTGTTGATGAACACCTGCAGCCGTTGAGTGTTGTCCAGTGATATACACCATGTTTCGCAAGCGTATATCAGTACAGATTTCACGTATTTTGGTGCGTTCATTTATCTGCCTGTTTTTCCATATATTTCTTAAACTTGCAAAGGCAGCCCTTTTTTTTCTTCCTGAACAATGGAGGGGGAATCTGCTCAACAGACATCCTGGGTTGACCAGGAAGTGCGGGGTTAGGGATCACCGAGGGAGGCAGGACTACATTCCCGACCCGCTGAACCGTTTCCATTGCCGCCAAGCCCATAGTCCCTTTGGTACAACCAGAAAGTAATGCTTCAAAAGGGGTTAGCTCGGTGGCCTTACCACGCCCTATGTCCTCGGAAGATGGGAAGGGTCGACTTCGCGCCTGCTTCCCTCTGCACGACTGGTATCAAGAATGATGATGCCGCGTGCACCCCAAATTGACCTTTCTGCGATAGGGCCTATTCGCCAGCACACAGAGGGACTTGCCGACGCGCGGCCTACGCCTGCCCCAGCCTTGACGAGGACCCCTTTCCGTCCTCGGGCTCGGATCCCGCCCGGTTGACCGACGCCGCGAAAGCGACGATACCATGTTGTTCTTCGCGCGGCCACTTGTTCGATAAAAGGATCGAGTTCGACCACAGAGCATGACCACCGGTATGATCCATGAAGCCGACTCCGATCCCTTGGACCACCTCTTATTTGCGCCTGAACTAGCCATCCTTGAGTCCACGCGCCACCTTCTGTGTAGCTCCGAGACGATTTGGGCGATAGCCGATAAACGGCGTTCCAGCCAACTTCATTTTTACAATCCTCCGAACTAGGTTGTCCGGGGTAGTGTCCAGACCACATGTGGCAAGCATGTGGTGACGCATTGCGCGAAAACGAGGGCACACGAACAACACGTGTTCCGCTGTTTCCTCTAAACCTGCACACACCAAACACTCGGGCGAGGCCGAGCAAGCCAGCTGCGTTACCTGCACTTTGATTTTGCAGCACGCTTAAACGCCGGGCACATCAGAACCCCATGGGGTGCTTGCTGTTCACTGCTTTGCTGGAACAAATCAAACAATTCGGCGGGCTCGTGCAGCATTGTGCCTTATATGTCCTTTCAATCCACAACGTCTGCAGAGTTTGCTTCTTTCCGGTCCTTTTCAGTACCATTACTTTTGCCCCGGTTCCAGGCACTTGAAGCAAACTTCGGGTTGTTGCTCGTATATGCGCACAGGGCATACCGACCATCCCACCTTGACGCTCCCTAACCGGCTACCTTGAGAGGCGTCCGCCTCAGATAGCCGAACCAATGCTACCTGCGTCCCTGCCGGACCTTTCCGTAGCCGAACGGCTGCGGTGATCGTCTCCACTTCACACTGTCGCCGCAGTGCCGTGACGAGCTCTTCGACTTCAGTGATCTCGTCCAGGTCTTTAACCCTTAGATTCACCTCCGTCGTGAGTGCCCTCACCTTGACCGTCTCGCCTGGGACCTCCTCCGCCAACTTCTTATAGGCGGCGCCCTTTTTGCGAGACGCCCCGCTTCAGCTCGAGTATCATCTCGCCCATCCGGGTACGTCTTATTCGACGTACGACGGCGCCGAGTTCACCGAGCTTGACGTCACTCCTCATCGCCTTCAAAACATCCGAGTACTTAGCCTCGTCCGCCGTGATGACTGGGGCATCGCCCTGGAGCGATTGGCGCCTACCCTAGACTTCTTGCTACCCTCATTCGCCTGGGCCTTCTTTTCGGCCCTTGACGTCTTCGGTTTCCTCTTGTTCTTGACCAGGGTCCAGGAAGCGTCACCCCCCTCTATTTCCCTGGTCTGGTGCGGCTGAGAACTTTCAGCCTGCCGTAACCCCTTATCACCGTCTTTCCTGAGTGGACGGACCTTTCCAGGTCCTTCCTCCCCCGGTTTTGGAGGTACCTGACCGGGGTTCAGCTTCCCAGCCCCACTACCCTTGTTCGGGGTAGTAACCCTCCGCGTTTTGGAGCGGCCCCCAGGGAGCTCATCCCCTGGAGACTGTCTCCCCCGTTTTTGTGTCTGCTCCGTTGGAGCAGTCACCTTCGACGTACCCGCAAATACTTGAGCCTCAGTCTGGGTAGACTTTGGCACCACCGTCTTCGCTGGCACGCCTTCGGTCGATTCGACCTTGCCCGAGTCCGCGAATACTTGGGCCTCAGTCTGGGTAGACCTCGACTCCACCGATTTCACGGGTTTACACTTGGCCGTCCCGACCGCCCTCTCCAGCTTGGCGTCCAGCATCGACTTTCGAAGTTTCTGCAAGCTCCTCTTGAGGTCCTTGCTGATATTATGCTTCGATGACGCAAATTCGATGATGGCGTCCAACTGTTCCGTCGCCAC
This sequence comes from Armigeres subalbatus, assembly GCF_024139115.2. Lineage (NCBI taxonomy): Eukaryota > Metazoa > Arthropoda > Insecta > Diptera > Culicidae > Armigeres > Armigeres subalbatus. The sequence continues at coordinate 164,031,637 of NC_085139.1, forward strand.
CTCGAAGGCCGAAAGCCCATCGCGTTTGCGGTTCATCGCCTCCACAAGCCATGGGCCGTCAATAACCCCTACCGGCGTTTTTATAGCCGAGAGGAAGGTTGAGTGACCCACGCTGGCGCTGCGCACTGAGATGCCGACTATTGCCTCTGGCCTCCTAGGCGGAGACCTGAACAACCCACCTCTTGCGAAGGGGTTGTCGCCTACACTACTACCACTAATTGAAGAATTGACTTGGTTTTCCATTTTGGTCCCACGAGTTGCTCGGGAAAAGAGCACGGGTCGCTTGACGCCTTGGGATTAGGGGTTAGGGACGATGGTCCCGGCCCTTGTTTTCTTGATACGTGCACCTATGTCGATCTATGCTAGAGGAATAGAAAATTATATACGAGAAGCTGGGAAGCTTACCAGACTGATCAAAGCTACGGTGGATTGTGTGCAAAACTATGTGAAGATTTGGGGCGAACACTCCAGTTTGTTCGAATCGCGCCGGGTACTAAGACAAGATGATGGACTTTCGTGCCTGTTATTCAACATTGCGCTAGATGCTGTCATGCGGAGAGCCGGGCGTGACAGCTGAGGTACGATTTTCAACAGATCCAGTCATTTTATTTGTTTCGCGGATGACATGGACATTGTCGGCCGAACATTTGCAATGGTGGTAGAACTGTACACCCGCCTGAAACGTGAAGCAACAAAAGTTTGACTAGTCAAATAACATGCTTCTGGGCGGAACCGAGCGCGACAGGGCACGCCTGGAAAGTAGTGTTTCGATAGACGGGGATGAATTCGTCTACCTTGGATCCTTCCCAACAACGGTTGATAATAAGTCGTGAAATACGAAGGCGCATCATCTGTGGAAGTCGGGCCTATTACAGGCCATGAAGCTACGGTCAAAAAAGATTCACCACCGCATCAAAAGTGTCATGTAAAAAATGCTGATAAGACCGGTAGACGGTGTGTGGCGGTGAAGGATGTACCACGAGCTCGCCCAGCTCTACGGCGAACCCATTATCCAGAAAGTAGCTAAAGTCGGAATGATACGATGTGCATGTCATGTTGTAAGAATTCTGGACAGCAACCCTGCAAAGATGGTGTTCGCTTCCGATCCGGCAGGTATGAGACAGTGTGGAGTGCAGCAAGCGATGTGGGTTGACCAGGTACAAAACGACTTCGACTTGGAGGATGGAGAGATGCGACCTCAAACCGTGTATTGTGGCGTCAAATTGTTGATTTAGTGTTTTCTGTTTAGATGTATAAGCTAAATAAATGAATGAATGTCGATCTTGGTACTGCCGTCTGACGATATTTGGATACCAAAATATTGGAAGATTTCAACATTCTCCACTGATTGCCCGGCTACTGTAAAACTGGAAGGTGTTTACGTTGAGCGAGGAGTGCAACGTCAACGGCCAATACGAAGTCGTTTAAGTGTTTCATGGTTATAGGTTATGGTTCACTGGTTCACGGTCAATCTCATTTACCAGAATCTCGTCGATTACAATGAGGAATAGTATTGGTGATAGAATACATCCTTGCTCCAAACCAGGTACGACCCGGATAGGGTTGGATAAAATTCCATTGTGCAACAGGAGAAAGCCTCACACTGTGCCTCGAAAATCATCTCAGTACCCCTTGCGTCTCAGTACTCGGTAGAAAGCTTTTTGGTAGTGGTTGACCTGCTCCAGAATGATACGCAGCGTGACAAATATGATCTACACAGCACCTTCCGGCACGGAATCCGGCCTGCTGCCGCCGAAGAGTCGCATTGATTTTCTTCTAAATCCGGTCTAGGATAACTTTCCAAAGAACTTTGAGAACGATACACATCACCTTAATTTCTGTGGGATTCGATTCATGACACTTTGATTATCAGCCGAACGCTCTACCAACTGCACCAGATACGCTTGCCGTTGCAGCATGATGTTGAAATTCAATGTCAATCTACCAAGTCACCAATGATTACTTTGTCTTAACATTTCAGGTCCCAACCAAAAATATTTGATGACGATCATTGAAAAGCAATGGCAACTTGTTCGATTGAAATGCTTGCCAACGTGCAAGTCTTTGCACTAAGGCAATCAATTAAGCAAATTAAAATGTGAATCCACTCCTCAATTTTCTACAATTTTTATTTGATACCCGTTTAAGATTTAATACCGTGCTATACTAAAATGCATGTGTAGCTGCAACTTAACGACAAATTCAATCCAAAAAAATATCTGGATGTGGATTTCATAGGCCTTTTATCAATGAAAAATGTTGATTTTTGAGTATCTCGAAGGACGAAATCTGTTGAAACGCGTAGAAGATCTGTTCCGATTATAACACAATGTTCTACAAAGTTTTCGAGGATAGGTATGGCTTTCATTTAGTTCTTGTTGCAATGAATTTCGTCTATCCCACTCGGAGCTACGACTTTTTAGGGGCAAAATTATGCCAAAAACACTAAATCGATTTGAAGCACACCTAAGTGTCAACCAATTGACCTGATTTTTTTACCAGAAGTCTATCTTAGCATAAGAATTGTGAATAGCAGTTGACCGGTCGATTTTAAGAAGCTTTTTGAAATTTGAACAGATCTACTCGTCAGTTATCGCATACAGTCAGCTCCTTAGCCCTCCTTAGCCGTGCAGTAAGACGCGCGGCTACAAAGCAAGACCATGCTGAGGGTGGCTGGGTTCGATTCCCGGTGCCGGTCTAGGCAATTTTCGGATTGGAAATTGACTCGACTTCCTTGGGCATAAAAGTATCATCGTGTTAGCCTCATGATATACGAATGCAAAAATGGTAACTTGGCTTAGAAACCTCGCAGTTAATAACTGCGGAAGTGCTTAATGAACACTAAGCTGCGAGGCTGCTCTGTCCCAGTGTGCGGATGTAATGCCAATAAGAAGAAGAAGAAGAAGGTCACGCTTTTTGGGCACCTTTACTAAGAAACCTTGCATCCAATCGACCGGGAAAGTTGCGGTTTCCCTGATATTATGAAATAAACGATGCAGTAGTTGAACGGATGTCATGGGATTAGCTTTTAGCATCTCGGATGATATGCGATCGACCCCTGGGGCTTTGTTCGAATTCATGCTTTGGATGGCTGTTTGAATCTCTAGCAGTGATGGAGCTTTGGTATTGACGCGTTTCTGCTGGTCAGTTGGGTCGGTCAATAACTAACCATTCGCGTCTTTCACAGGCATCGTTGCACTCATGTTCGCCCGTAGAGGAAACGAATGTCCCCGGTTGCTGCGGCTCACTTTCCTTTGACGGCCAGATAGTCCGCCCATGCTCGCTTGTTCCGTCGACATGAACGTTTCACTTCCTTCTCCAGAGCCGAGTATCGTTGACGGGCTGAGACTTTGGCTCCTCTGGATTTTGTTCGCTCTTTGGCGGCTTTGACTTCTCTTCGCACCTATTTCTTCCTCCAGGTCTGATCGGTGATCCATTGTTTTCCCGTTGGTGGCGATGAAGGCATTCTTGATGGCGGTCCATTGGTCTTCCAAGCTGCCACCTTCCGGAATATCTGCAACGAGCAGGACCGTTTCACCGTGGCATCTTCCATGTCGTCCAACTCTCTCCTGCTGCCGACGAATCCGCGCAATGCGCAGGCGTATTTCGCCAATAAGGAGGTGATGATCAGACGCGATATCGGCACTACGTTTATTTCGAACATCGAGATAGCTTCGTTTCCATTTCGACTGACGCAGATGAGCTTGATTTAAATTTCTGTAAAGCTGGCATTCTTTTTTATTTACTTTATTATAGTAACTTGGATAATAATATGTTATTAAATAAAAATAAGTAAAAACGATCCCTCAATCCTCTGATTTATCGTTCGTATTCCACATGGTTAGCGTTTCAAATTAGATCCCGGATAGCTAGAACAATCTCTGTCAAAGCCATACTTTTAACGGTAACAAATCAGATCCTTTTATTGGGATATCACAGATATTGAGGGATGGAATTTTACGCCAATTTTTTAACTTGAAAGACTAACTGGAAGCCCCACTGGCTCAAGCTAATCGCAAAACAACTTATTTCACTGACCTAAGCCATCGGTATTCCTTTATTGACGTTTCAATTCTAATTGCTGGATGTTTCTCATGAATTTCGTAATTGCTTTCGCAATCGCACAACAAGTTCACGGTCAGCTGAAACGCATTAGCCGTATAAATTTCAAACAATTTATCATCAATAGAAACAGGATATTTTCCTAATTACAGTATTGGCCATGGAATGCGCTCTAACTGATAAATTGAATGTTTACATTTAATTGCCCATATACTGCACACCCGTTCCTGATATGAAGCTGGCAAGCCTCTTAAGATTTTGATGTTTAATGCATGGCTTGGTGCATGGCATGATGATGATTGCCAGTTTACAATAAATAATTGCGCTCTTTTCACTTCATTGCCCGTTGTTTCGTCGTCCGTCGGCGATGATTAATTGGCGAAGGGAGGTGCCAACTACTGGATAATTGTCAGTGTGGTGTGTCTTACCGACTTGACGGTCGGTAGCCGAGATGCAGAAGTCGATTGCGCCATTCATCAACGGTTAGTTATCTTCTAAATTGTTGAGTACCTACATGCACTGTATGCTGCTCTGCTATATGGCAGCAAAATCACGTTCAACTGCCCGTGTCCGAGATCCATTTCATACTTGCGCAACGAGTGAGTAGCTGTTTATTGGTTGAGAATCAGGACAGGATGCTTTCCTACAACCGTCATTTATTTTATCGCTTTCGGTAGTCTAGGGGAATTGTGGGTAAAACCGACACTGCGGGTAAAACCGACACCACTTCAAATCTCTGATTTCAAATGATTATCGGACAGAATTTCAACACTCTTTGAATAAACGTTTGATTTCTTGTATTTCTAGTCATTTTGTAACTGACGGAGATGTGTAAGAGTCATAATAAACAGACAATTAGCATTGATCACCATTGAGGAGATAAGTTATGTAAAATTTTGGCATCGGTGTATAAGCTTTTTCGAGAAAAATTTGTTAATTTTCAGTATTTAATTCATCTCTGATCCATAATTGAACATCATTTTGTGTATGTTGTGGAAAAATAGTTGACTTTTCTAATTATAAACATCCACATTATCTCATCATTATTATGTTATCTGTTGGGGTAAATTCGACACCTGCCATCGAATCACGAAATATCTCTGTTTTATTAGACTTATCATTCGCATAATATCATTCATGTATTGGAAAACAAGGCGCCGAGGAGTATAACATAATCATAGATCGATTACATACCACATCATCATTGGGTGTGACAATAGGTCTAGTGGGTAATATTGGGTAATCAAGGAAAGCCTGCAGGTCGGATACCAATAGCGCTCAAAGAAGAACCATATTTTTAGGCTTATTTTGCTCTAAGATATATTCAACCCGTTCTCTAGTGTTGTTCTTTCGTGATCCATTACCTCTGTAAACATGTAGCTTGTCACGGAACTGGTCATTTTCATTTCTTGTTATAACTGCACCATACGCATTTATTTTAAATCGCCGTTATAAACAACTTTTTAAAATAAGTGAAATTTAAATGTAGGTCAATATTTACAGTAGTTAGTAAATTTGTTACTAACATTCTTATACTCTATATATTTTTCACTCACTCGAAACTAAATAAAGTATGATATGTGGTGATGATTTTAAATATATAAAATTTTGTTCAACCATCGTTTATGAATGATCCCTAAACATGAATTTCATACACAAAAATTAAAATGAATGTCGTTAAACATTTTCTATTATGTTAACATCATGTAACATCATTTAGAATTGTTATGATGTTCAATTCCATAAAGACTTGATGTGTCGGTTTTACCCTCACGTGGTGTCGATCTTACCCACACCCCAGCTGTTTGGGCTGGAAGATGGACTGTTCGCGTTTTCATCATAAATCAAATTCTATCAAGAAATATTGTCCTGAGACCACATGAACTGATGCATGAAGAGCCAAAGTATGTTTGTATGAAATTTCTAGACCGGAAAATTGTTTCATAGATTGAGGAACTGTAAAGTTGCTTAAGGTGTCGGTTTTACCCACTTTTCCCCTATAATAAATTTTACAGACAACATTTTAGCTCTGCCGTCGCATCATGTTTGCGTTCCAAATCCGTTCCGAAGACGCGGTTCCCAAATATTTCAATCAAATTATTTTTAGACCCGTTCAAGGCCATTTCGCTTCACCTGAGCCGTATAATGTGCACCAAGCGGGTGTCGATTGGCAGTGTGTCTCATAAAAGTATCTATACCTGCCAGTCGGACTCGTTTAGCGATGGGAAGGCAATTCTCCCACGCACCTTTCCCGCACCTATTTAGTGAAAAATCGGAAAGGAGCGTGGAAAAAACACGACGATGATTTAATATATTTGCCAGATTAATTTTAAAAAGTATCGCACTGGAAAGGGAAACGAACGGAAACCAGCTAGATGTAAAAAAAGAGGTCAGTCTTTATAGCTCACCCGGGTTAGGTTGGGGAGGTCGGGTTAATTGGTTGAATTGCGGAGCGATTCTGCGGGTGACGTTAATCGCAAATGGCTTTGCATTTGCCGTTTGGATCTCGCGGAATGTTGTTATTTTGACGTGTGTTGAGTATTCAGAAATTTTACTGCGTTTTATCCTTTCTCACATTACAACAAACGCCTCACAAAAGCTTGCGTGTGAGTATGACTGTATTGGTGTGAGTCATAAAAATGCATGAAGAAAAAGATATAATTTTCGAAAATAATTAAGAAAAAACAAACAAACAAAATGATAGACGGAAAGTTATGTAAATTTAAGACTTTTTTTTATTTAGATGGAACATCCAACGATTTTGGGACGATAATGTACCATGCGCCTCCATATATTTCGCAAACTCTTTAAAAAGTGAAGAGCGAAAGCGTAATGTGTTGTGTTCTGAGCGCTACCAGCTAAGAAACGGTACAGTTTTCCGGTAGAAGATTTTTACTATCTTTTCAAAATGTTAATGTTATTAATATTATTAAAGTTTTGAGAAGGCCAAAGCTAGCTATGTATTAATTAAGTGTCGTATGGGGTAAAATATTTATTGATATCGTTATAATTAAAAAAATCTAGCAAGGGCATTTTGCCATTCTGTCCCGTTACGAGTGACTCGTTGTTGATTCGTCGACCAGTTCAACAAGACGAGGAAAAAAACTTAAAAATGCACTTCAACACGTCAAGGTATCTGCAATCTGTCCTAGCAACTTTATTTTTAATGAAGTGATTATAAAAAAAATCCTCGAAGAAAGCACACCTAGTATGGATCGCTCGGCTGCTGTTTTGCGGTTGATAACTGCGGTGCGCCTGACGCCTGACGGGGCGCGACCAAAACACAATGTTTATTTTTTCTTGCGCTGTGCTTCATTGGAGAATGAAGTGGCCCAGGGCAGGGCGCAGGAGGCTCACGATGCGATGATGACGGTTTCACTTTCTGAGAACGTACTTGGCGATTGTTTCAGCATTTCGTTTTCCACAAACACTCGCTTTCAGCGAAAACGTGATAATGAGTGATGCTGGCAGTGCAAGTTGAGAACTTTTTGTCAGTCTCATGAAGTGTCGGCGAGGGCTCTTGTTGTTGGCGAAACACTAGCGAAGAAAGGTGCTTTCGAAGGGAACTATATAATCGTTGTAACGATTTTACTGGAATGGTAGCGCGGTGAAATATTGCCACATTGAATGGGTGATACTTAATATATAATCATGCTTAGTATAAAATTTACCCTCCAGTTAACCTTGCGAGTAAAGGGGTAGGATTGCTAATCCGGATATGGCGAGTTCGATTCTTGGTCCGGGCTAGGATGTTTTTGGGTGGTAAATATTCTCGACTCCTTGGGCATAGTGTATCCATTGTACTTGCCGCACAAGATACATACTCATGCAATGGCGGGCATATAGAAGCTTTCAATTAATAACTGAGGAAATGCTAATAGAATACTAAGTAAAAAAAACTCAAAGGTGCAGCCCAATCGGGTTGTACGCAAAGGTGACGTAGGATTACGTAGCTATTAAAAATTGATGGTATTTGCCATAATAATTTGTGTCGTTTTATTTACATTGAGCAAACTGCTCGGAGGCCAACTGAATCAAGAAGTCGAATAGTTGTTCCCAGTTGGATGGACTTTGAGTCTCTAACCGTGGAATTAACATGACTCATCGGCCGCTGAAGCCACTCGACTGGCTTTCAGTCGGGGACATCACAGTCCTTACTTTGCCACGTACGCTTACATCGCGGGCGAAAACCAAACGTTGCAAATAAATATATTTGCGTTTGGTTTCACGCCACTTCTGATTCTGCTTATTTCTCCTTTATTTCGGCCATTTTTGAGGATGGTGTCCTCCAAAAAGGTCTTTATACAAAAGAAGGTTGATCCGACAATCCGATATGAACTTTCTTCAAAGTGCAAAACTCAATCGTAACTAGCAAATTTGATAGCGCGGCGGAGGGAGATGATGCAATTAATTTGAACGGATGGAATCACTAACAGCAACCAAACTACCACGCTAAACCCGATGCCGCCGAAACAATCCATTTTCGCAATTAACTCTTTCTTTCTATAAAATGCTGGTCCTGAGAAGAACCAATTTTCTTTTCCCAATGCGTCTTTCCAATAACTAACTGCATCCAAACGCTTGTCAGCACCTTGCGTTGAAATTGTCCGACCGCCACTTGATGATTTTTCGCTAAGCCTCCACCATTTGGAATTAATTTTCAGCATTGCCACTGCTATCCACGCCTTCATGCTGCTGTGTCCGCTCCGCCGCATCAAATTTTGTCGAACCGCTCATTCCGCTCTTTTCGCGGAATCCCGATCAAAATGGCTCGCGTGCGCCGGAAAGCCTTTCTTGTATTCAATAAATTAAGCCCGTTAGCCCCGCCCCTTTGTGATCTCTATGGTTGTAAATATAATGTGCACTCATAACGATTAATGAAGGGGCGGGCTAATGGAATTTCTTCATTAGATATAAGAAAGCTGCTTTCCGGCGCGCGAGCCATTTTTATCGGGATTCCGCAGCAGACAACGGACCGTTCGGAGAATGACAAATTCTAAGAATCCTATGAAATTTTCTCGCAAGATTCTGAATTTGGTTATGATATGTTGGTTATCTAAGATGCGTATTGTTGCGAGGAATAACAACAGAAATTTGACTCACGACAAAGTTTCTTCACAAAACATTATCTTTTGGCATCTGTCTGTCCGAGCGACGTTCACCGATGGGTAATTACTGTAGAAAGTTTCCACTGAGGTGGCGTCTTCATCGATTTTATACAAAAGCCACCATTTTATACAAAAGAAGTTTGATCCGACTATCCGAAATGAACTTTCTTCAAAGTGCAAAACTCAATCGTAAATAGCGAATTTGATAGCGCGTCGGAGGGAGATGATGTAGTGAATTTTAATGGATGGAATTACTAACAGCAACCAAGCTACCACGCCAAACCCGATGCCACCGAAACAGTCCATTTTCGCAATTAACTCTTTCTTTTCATAAAATGTTGGTCCTCAGAAGAACCAATTTTCTTTTCCCAATGCTCCTTTCCAACTGACACCACAATTTGTTATAAATTTTTAGCATCGGCACTGGCGGTGCGGGATCGCCACAGTGCTTTTTTCATGGTCAACCCTTTTTTCATATGAAATGCTGGTTCGTTGAGATTGAAAGATCTGCAGCAACACATCGAGCACCACCACCAATGCGATGGATTTTCTTTGAAAATGTTATTAGCGCCTCCGTGATGCTGTGTCCGCTCCGCTGCGATCGCTTTGATGCGTCCGCTCTGCGTAAAATCTTGTTCAAACTGAGGATTAGATCCAAACCACAAGTGGTTGATTTTTGATATCTGTGCTAGTGATGCATGTACGTGATTGGTTAGTTTACCTATTTCTAAACTTTTAATCAATTGTCGATAATAAATAGTCGAAAAATAGTTTTTTCATATAAATACAAAGAAGCGTTGACTCATCCTTGCTCGAATAGTCCAAAAAAATTGAAAAAGTTTAAAGTCAATCATATTTTCGTGACGGTCCTCGATTTTCGCAATCGTAAAGTGTACCCCAATATCCAAAACACAGACGTAGTCCTACGTCAAAAAACCGGTAAAGTTCCAGTTGGAATGTAGAGCCATAGAAGAAAGAGAATAAGATAAAATTTACCCTCTAGTATTTTCTTCTGTATGTCCCCAGTATTTTCGAAGTTTTAAAACTATTTCTCACACAATAGTTGAACTAGCTTAGAACTATAGGTATCTACTAGTTTAAAGTGTGAAAACTTATGTTTTTCTCAAAATAATTGCAGTAGATTTGATCAACGCAAGTTCAAATCGCTATAAACCGATTTTAAATTTGTTTTATTGCACCTTTACCCATCTCATGTAGTTATATATAACTGGTGTTTTACCTTCACCCCTAGTGGTGTTCAGTTTTCCCCGGAATGCCGTGGGTTAGGCTGCTGCCAATCGAATAATGAACTTAAACATTCCTAAATGCATTCTGAAGGGTCTACTATATTGGAAAACAAAACAAAAGAGCGTTAAAAATTACTATAATTCAGCTATTTTTCAATCGATCTTGAACCGACTTTTTTCATAAATGTGATCAAAACTATTCCAGAGGAGATAGATTACATAGATAGAAAAATCCACTTTAATTTACGCTAAAAATATTGCACATTATCAGCGTAATTCCACGCGGAATATAGCCTAAATATATACAATATTTGACGTAATTTGTCAGTATTACATGCAAGTTGAGCATGAGCATGATGACCGTGCATTTCGTAGTTGCCACTCCGTGATCGACCAGAACAATCGCAATTGCACAGGGAACCAATGGATGGAAGCATGGGATTTGCACCCCAGCCTCAAGGTGCACAGTCCGAAAGCTCTAGTATTTTGGAAGGTCGAAAACGGCGCTGGCCACGTCATCGGGGATGGGAAGGAATTGATGATACAGTCACTTGCCCACTGCAAGCCGAGAACACCTCGCTTTGGAAGCGTTTCCGTATGAAAACAAATCCCATCCCCTCCGCGCGCGTTCAAGAGAAAGATAATAAATGTTAGACTGCCTTATAGGGATAGAAGATAGAAATGGTATGAAGGCCCATTTCCAGTTCTAGCGATTGCTTTACCATGAGAAATTTATGAAAAGATACAAAGTAGGAAAATGGAACGGGCCTGGGATTGAACCCACGACCTCCTGCGTATGTGGCAGAAGCGGTAGCCACCAAGCCCTTTTAATTCGTCAGTATTACATGCAAGTTGTAAGCAAACTTGTTAGGAAGAGGACCATTTCAGCGTAGAATAGCGTAAATTTTCGCATCTCTAGTTTTACGCGAAGTTTACTTTTCATTATTTTTTCTTTGTAGGTATATAATATTTACAAGTACAAACAATATTCCTACAGAAGTTCAAGGTTCTCCAAATCGTTCTAGAGTTCAGATCAATTGGTCTACCAGGTCAACAACGCTCTGTCAATCATGCCTGTCACAGGTGTTCTAAGTTTTCCAAACTGTTCTGAAGTTCAAATCAATTAGTCTACTAGAGCTGGTACGTGCCTTACCTAACCGACTTGCTGCCAATACTCATTTTCACATCGACTTCTCCTAGTACTGGCAAAGGCTGTCTTGAACCATACGCTTGAAAATCTTTTGCACTCCCGTTTCTGATTGCGAAGGTCTCAAACACCGTCCGCTTTTGAGTGTTCTAATCTTCGGCACTCAACACGTCCTCATCTGCGCCTGCATAAAAGGTTAAACAAGGGTTGACGCCAGCCATCGACACGGAGGTCGTACGCTTTCCCCACAAACGGAACAGCTCACGAATTTCTCCAGCTTTCACGACGTCATCTATTTCTCGTACAAGTTTCGGCTTCTGCTCTCGATGAATTTTGCGGTTCGCATCTTGGATATGGTACTTCCGGTTGATAAACTGTTAAGGGTGATGTGGGAACAGCTTCCTTCCTCCTCTGCAGCATCGCGCATAATGCCGATGTTTATTACATCTATAACAACGCGTTCCGCGAGCCGGACATCTCGTGTCAATAGGCAGGTGGTTTCCCATGCACGTATCACATGATAGCTTGGCTGTTGTCTGCTTTCTCGGATACATTGAATTATTAGGATTACTTAGGTTTGATCCTTTTTTTTATTCCTTTATTTTATTTGATAGGCACTCTGTGTTACTTGACCGCTACTCTGCCGTAAACTGGCAAAGTGACGTATACGCCATTTTCCAAAAATAGTTTTAACGAGTAGTACTAATCGTACTCTTTAACAGAAAAATGGAAAACATGTATGTTGTAAAATGGCGTATACGTCACTTTTCCAGATTACGGCAGTACTGTGCCGAGATCTACTGTGGTATTCTGCAGCCAGAATCCACACAGAATCTATTTTTAGATTTTTCCATTATTCATTGTTGTTGTCGTTGCTGGTCCATCTCGTCGTGAGTCCATTGTGTTCGTTTTGTCCATTTCGTGTATCCAATGATCGTTGCATTGTCCGGTTGCCATTTATCCGGGTAACGTTGGAGGAATGCCTCCGAGAAGAACAAGTTGTCAGTCGTCATCAGGCAGCCGTGACGGTGAGGCGTGCACCCCAATACGCCACCGCATAGGCTGTGCATCCGAGCAATGATTTGTATTTACAATGTTGTGGAAACTCATATGTGAATATGTACGTTATGTGGAAGTTATTGATTTGGGAAATGTATTGGAGGTAACCACTTTCCCTTCGATGGGACTCGAACCCATGACCCTACAGTACGCTAGACTGGTGCTTTAAGGTTGTAACAGGTTGTAACCGATGGTTTCAAATATTTAAGCATTGGCTCCACCAAATGCGGGTATTTGTGTGATCTCCTTTATACGCCACTGGTCCAATGGGTTAGGTGCTGCCATCTATGTATGAGGTCACAGGAATTCATTTTCGAAGCATTTTAAGGTGAACCGGATACAGAAATCTCAGTTCATAAAATGTAATATGATTCTCGATATGGATGATAGAGGGATTGTCAAAATAATGATGTAAACAAAGATTTATAGAAAAAGGGACTTCTTGCTATCTCGACCAAACTAATTCCTTCTTTCTGGCTCAAGACTTCGAAGAAGTTAGAAGTGCGCGGCGCGTGTTATAATTTGAGGCAGTGGAAGTTGAAAAATAAGTGTGCTTTTTTAGTAATTTTCTTTTCTAAATCTATTAGATTATTGGTCCTTTAAAGTATTACGGTTGTTAAAAATAACAACTAGTAGTAGTGAAATTAAAAATAAAGGTAAACTAAATGTTAATTGTAAAAGCTAAAAACATAACCTTAAAGTTAGTATGACATATAGGGTACTGTGTGACTGACGGAAACAGTTTGCCTTCTGAGAGAACGGTGTGCAATAAAACCCAGCGGAAAAAGGTAATTTACCAGGATGCTTGAAAAAACCTTCGAATGGTACTTTGTCAGGTTACTAATACCGACCTGAATAGGCCAAACGCGGCCTTTTTCCGTTTATTTAGGCCCAAAACTACAGAACAGGCGGCCCACGTGGACAAATCTTCCCGACTGGACCTTCCCATTTTCCCAGATCCCCCTGAGCCAGAAATCTACCCTGCTTGTTCTCCATTGGAGGCAAATGCAGAAGAGGGGTCTTCGACATCACAAGGGAGAGTCCAACGCTAAACCTCGAGACCAGTGTCGGTCAGGAGTTTGTCCAGCGGTAGTATTCGACGCCATTGTGGAAGACGCCATCTTGTTCCGGACCACTAAAGAAATCCCGAGAATTCCCACCTGGCGAAACGGATAATCGAACCAGCTTCCCATCCATTCGACTTTCCGGGCGGCAAGCCGAGCCAGAGGTTCCTCATCAATACCTTAAGGAACAACCCATTGCTTCGATCCGGCACGATCTGACACGCCAGTAGAGCGGGCGATATCGACGATCGCCAATACCATTCAGTGGTTCCCCAGCAGCTCCATAAGTCAGTCAATCCGGAAAAAAACCGTAATCCCGAAAAAGTCGCGCTGGTTATTTTTATTAGTAATAAGCCAAATTGTGTATCAGAGCTATGAGAAGAAAATTCGTGATCACGGAAATAGGACAAAACTAGGTAAAAATAGTTCGAATAAAACATTATTTATTACATATATTACCCCAGAAAAGCCTAGTTATCTTTGGAGATAGAAATTAGAATTTCTTAGAAGGCACATAATTTGCTAAATACCGTCCTTAATTCGATGCAAACTTCGATAAGAGATAGTTTCTCACCCCTCGCTTCTTGACGTCTTCCAAAAGTTCGAAAACGTTTGATTGTGATAGCTGTTCAGTTTCAACCCTAGTAAATGAACACCTTTTAAGTTCATTCAAAAATTACACGGTAACCAGAATATACTCTTTTAGGACTATAAAGTACGCATAATCATGGAAAAGTGGAACTACTCCCAAAAGGAGTACACGGTAACACCGGGACACTCATTTTAGGAGTAATTTTTAATCATATTTGAGAATATTGCATATACGTCAAAAAAAAGCTTACTTTTAAAACGAAATATACTCCTTTTGGGAGTAGTTCCACTTTTCCATGATTATGCGTACTTTATAGTCCTAAAAGAGTATATTCTGGTTACCGTGTATATTTCGTTTACTCATTTATGAGTATATTGCCTATACGCCAAACGATGCATACTTTTTACTCCTTACCTCGAAGTGAAAAATGCATAAATTTTGCTCATAATAACAAAAATAAAAATGTATACTTTTTACCCCCTAATTATTATTATGAACTATTTGTTTTGAAAAGTGAAGACGATTTCTTTATTTCAAAGTAATAAAAATGAAAGAGAGCTGCATTAGTCACATTTATTTATTTAAAACGGTTGTCGTCTAATTTGGTATTCACCAAAATTTTATTGCTGTCCGGGACCAACATACCAGAATCTATACAACTGATAGCGAGCATCATTTTCTGGCAGTTTGCTCATCGCTGCCTGCAGTATTCCAATATATGTCGCGCGTCTCGCAACACTTCGTGAAGAGATTCGATTACCTCCACAAGATCCAAAACTTCCCGGTCCAACCGGGCTTTCCGCTTTTCCTCCTCTTGCCCCTCGAATCTCGATAGCTTTTTGTTCTGCCTTTTGCTCTTTTTACTGGATTCGCTTCCATCAAATGCGTTCCTTTATGTCCGCGAGGATCTCCGACCAGGACTTCTTCAGCTGGATGCGACTTCAGCTGGACGCATGGACTCGTCGCATCTACGGAGGTCGACAGCAAGCTGAAAAAGGAAATATCAATGAAAAATAGATTTTCAGGAATTAATTACCAGAGGTATTTTTCGAATTCAAGAGCAACTAACCTTTTTGTTAGTTGTTAGTCCAATTGTCCTCATAGCCCGGTGTTTTATTTTTAAAACGATTTTAATAGTGTCTCAATCACTGCTGGTGTCAGCCAACCAATTAAGTTATGCTTGGTTTTGGAATTTTCTTTTCTTCAAAACTACTACTTTTTACACTTTTTAAATTTCGTTTGCATATTCTAAAATGAGTGAAAAATACTCTCCATTAATGATTTAAAAGTAATCTTTTTTTGACGTATATGCAATATTCTCAAATATGATTAAAAAGTACTCCTAAAATGAGTATCCCGGTGTTACCGTGTATGTTGCGTTTTTTCTGAGTTTGCATGTATACTGAACTGTCAACAATTTCGCATAAAACGAATTCGAAATTCACCACGGGCTTTATTCTATAATCACCTTAACCAACTAAGCTACGAAAGATCTCCGTCGGCCTTCGCAACCTAGTCAAATCATTCGCAATCCATTTCTCAAGCCAACACTTCCACATGTGTATAGTACACGTTCACATTGGAGGAGCGTGAGTATTTAGAATGTCTGGCGGCTACACACATTCTTGCGTGCTCTTGCCTACGCAGTGATTTGACTATGCGTACAATTTGGAAATCTCGAGCTCATTCAGTAGCCGCTAGGTTGCGAAGGCCGACGGAGGTCCTTCGTAGCTTAGTTGGTTAAAGCACCAGTCTAGCGTACTGTGGGTCGTGGGTTCGAGTTCCATCGAAGGGAAAGTGGTTACCTCCAATACATTTTTCAAATCAATATCTTCGACATAATGTACATATTCACATATGAGTTTTCACAACATTCTGGAGATGTTCGTTTCAGAAGAATTTCTGAAAAAAAAATCTTGGGAAAGTTAGTACACAAAGATTTTGTTGGGGTTTTCCATTATGAATTCCCGATAGAATTTCTGTAGAAGCTTCCGTGTCGACATTATTTCTTAAACAATTTTCAGAGGTAATGTGGGGTAATTCTTGGAGGCATTTTCAAAGAAATTCTAGGAAAAAAATTTCGGAAGAATTACTGAAGAAATTTTTGAATTAAAAACTGGGCGAGTTTCAAGAAGAATTCCTGAAAGAACTTCCAAAAATTCTTGAATAATTTTGGGGTATTTATGATTTAGTTGCTGGAAAAATTCTGGTAGATGTTCTGAAGGAATGCAAGTAATATCTTTTGGAGAAATTCGCAATTGAATTTCAACAGGAATTTATGGAAGAACTCCGGGAGGAATTTACGGAAGATACGTTTAGAGCAAATGTGAATTCAGGAAGGAATTCTGAGTAAAATTATGGAGAGATTGCACCTCCTCTCAGACTCCCAGTTCAATGGAGCGCATGAGACACGGATGTGTTGGATCATCTATCCAATTTAACGAGAGCATCGTAATGGATATCAGGCCTAGCCTTAGATTGGTAAGGGAAAATAGCTTGCGCCCACCGGGACATGCAATGAGACATGCGTCACAGTTGATCGACGGTCAATAATGATCAACTCGATGACGAAAGTCGTTCTGTTGTTATATTGGATGTAGTGTAGTCATCTGACATTTGGCTCATTTGGCATTTGGCTCAGACTTCTTTGTCGGTTGGCAAGGCAATGAGCGTAATCAGATGCTCAATACAGTCGCCAAGCAAGGAGAGCAAGACAAGATCTCCAAGAAATTTCTGTAGTAGTAGCACAGAGAACAGACGTTCATCTTCATTCGCGTGGCTGTGTAAAAGTTTGTACTGGTCATTTGTAAGTATGTCGTTATGCCTCCGTTGCGCGGTGCTAGTGTGCTGATGAATATGGTTAAAATTTGCCGTGTTTTGCTTTTTGGCGCTAGTGTTCATTCCGAATTGCTCCTAGGCTCGCTCTTAGGTGGCAGCACTACATTGTTTATGTAATGTATGACAACGCCATCGCTTAGTGAGATTGAGTTTTTATGTCGGGCAGCCTGCGTTGGCGGCGCTGAGGTGCGATTTAAATGTTTACACACGTTTTAAACGAAATTTTGTTCGAGCATCCATGTCTGTTCTCTGTGGTAGTAGTATATGAAGTAGTATATGAAGTAGTATATGAAGATTTTTTAGTAAAATTTCCATTTAGTAAAACTCCAGCGAGAACTTCTGAAAGAATTTCCATGGGAATTTCCTAAGTAATTATCAGTGAATTTGTGGGGGAGTATCCGTGAATAATTCTAGAGGCATTCCCATATAATTTTCTGCAAAAGTTCACTTGATTGGTAAAATTTCTGGAATAACTAATAATGGAATTTCTAGAATCCAGGAGTATTTTTAAATAATTCAGGAAAAAATTACACTTCCTCTCAAAAATTGACTATCTTTTTATATTCTCAGTCGATTCTTTAACTTATTTAAGGTAAACTTCCCAAAGAACTCATAATAATCGAAATCAAAAACTGAAAAGTGCTGCACCTAATAATTAGCCTGAATAATTGGCCTAACGTTGGTTTAAAATTTGACGAATATCAGGGCAAACTTAAAAACAGCACTTAGATTTTTTGTTTTGAATTTAAAAAATTGTATGGAAAGATGACTTTGAATGAATTAAAAAAACGAGCCGGGAAAATTCGGAAGAAACTCTTGAAGGAACTGCAGGGGGAATTTTCGGAGGACTCCTGGAGAAATTTCAGGAGGAACTACTGCAGGAATTTCTGGAGGAGCTGCCGGAGGAATTTCTGAAAGCACTTCCGGAGGAATTTCTGGAAGAATTGCAGGAGGAACTTCCGGAGGAATTATTGAAGATACCTCATGTGGATTTTTTGGAGGAACTTCTTGCGGAATTTTTGGAGGAGCTTCCCGAGGAATTTCGGGAGGAGCCTCCGGAGAAATTTCTGAAGAAACTTACGGAGAAACTTCTGGAGAAACTTCCGGAGGAATTGCTAGATGAACTTGCGGAAGAGCTTTTATCAAACCGAATGTCGGCCATCTTGAAATCCAAAATAGCAACAAACATCGATTCGTGGCTTCTACTCATCGAGCTCATTCCGGCAATACCCATATTGCATAAATTTTCGGTCGTTTTATCAAACCGAAAATTGGCCATCTGGAATTCTAAAATCGCACCAAACATCGATTTCCGGCCGTATCGAAAACCGCGTTTAAAAAAAAACCTGGGTGTATTTAGATCACAGTTCCATGATCATCATGTCCTCAATTTGTTCACCAAAGCAGCACAAAGTAGCTTGAGTTCGCAAACGGTACAACAAATTGATCTAGCTTTTCTTTAGGATTAAACATCATTTGTCGAAATTTTAATCTTTTATAGTCTAGTGACATTCGAGTCTAATGATAGTTATCTAGTGTCTCAAGCACTGTGCGATATTCGTTGTCCATCAAGTTTCCACTAGCGACTACATTTTACATCTGGGCCGCCAAAGAAAAGCAATGTATTGTGATTTTTTTTTCTCCACGTCACTTATTTGCTTCAGATCGAGATAAGCGATAGACGGATCTCTCCATTTTCCTCAACGAGAACTGGTTAGGCCAGTCCCAGATTCACGAAACGGAGTAATATTGTAGATTATTTTAAAAACTATAAAGGATAATGCATCTTGCTAGAGTGGGATAAGGCAACCTGGTCTATAAAGAACCATGTAGTCGTATGACATTAATTGAACCTGCTAGCGTTCTATTCTTGCCGATGGATTCCATCTGTCAGCAAAAATTGACACTAGAACACACTAGTACCTTGTGGTATGTAATGAGCCAGAGCGACATTTCGTTATTATTATAATGTGTGTTTTACTAACGCACGAGAAAGGAACTAACACCGTTAGTGGATTGATCAATTTTATTTTTCCATCGTAATCCTTTGCGCTTGCCTGAGTATTTACAATGCAACTCTGGTTAGAGTTAATTGGTTTTCTTAATACAAAACGACAAGTATTCCCGGACCCGGTAAGCTTCGGTATGTTCCTCTAAAACATAAATTTAAACGGCCTTCAAAGACATTGTGACAAGTTTAAACGTCGTTTTACATCTCGGATCTTGATGATAATTCTGTTATTGATTTTTTGACTCTGGTACGCTGAAGCCCGACTGCTGACTTAGAAGTTGTAAGCCCAAGCGCTCCGCAAAGAAAAATGTAGAATTAATTTAATGCTGAGCGGCCAATCAGAATAAGTGACAGTAATTCAATATGCTGTGGCGGATTTGCTGCAATCCACCATAAATAAAGTACCGCACATAGCCGAGTTTTATCACTAGATAATAAGCAGGAATTCACCGCTCGGAAGGTCGCCGTCCGCGACGACATGGTCCTTGGCGCAGTTTCTAGGTAAAAGGTGACATTAATTTAATAATCTTCCATTACTGACGGTCTTCAGTCGGGTTCAAGTTCGAGAATCGCGTGACGCGAAGACGTCGCTCAAATTGAAGTAAATCAGGACGAGGAAAAGTTATGAATAAAATATAAGCCGGGCTTACCTGTTTCTCCTTGCATAAATATTATTCCTTGGTTGCATTGGAAAAAGGTACGAGTCATAGCGCGCTGATGATCGGGATCGAGGAACGATGGAACATATCACATCCGGGTTTTCTTTGGCATAACTTTTCCAATGCATGTCCGCAAATTGTGGGCGTGATAAAGAGTTATCTACCCTTTGGTTGAAATTGATAGCAAAAGTATCCTGACGTCTAACTTTTCATTTTCTTTCCGGTTTCCATGCGGTGCTTTATTTCTTATTTCATCTTTTTGTTTGGCTTCTAAAATTGATGCCGTGCTATTTTCGATTATACGAGAAGAACAAACTTTTTGCGTTACATAATTGGACTACTTTCATTTATATTTCTGAGACACTTTTTTGCTACAAATTGAACATATTACCTCTCATACCATACCACAAACCGAACCAACGTAAAGTTGAATCCACTCGGTATTTCACTAATTCTCCAACTTTCAGTTTGCCAGCTCAGATTCAGGAGCAATCTATCCTCTGGGACAGTAAATTGTATTTGTTGATGCGGGTTTGGGAAATTTCTTTCACACCGATACTTTTCTTCCCGGAAGAAAAACTGAGAAATGTTGTTTGAAGCTCTTGGGATTTTCTTCCAATAAGTTTGAGATGCTGGAAATGAGGATATGGGTAATATGGCAATGGGCTGGAGACATGGATGAGTCCCCAACTCTTTATTAAACATGAAGTAGTTGTAGTTGTATAGATTAAATTGTTTGAAGATATCTTGAGAAACAATGATTTTTCAATAATTCCGAAATGAAATGCCCAATCGGGCCAATTTTCAATAGCAAATAATGGGACCGCATTCTTTGTCGCATGCTTCTTGCTTCGAGGAAATCGGGTAATGCTATGTTTCAAAAAGTGAGTCTACAAAGTTCTGTTTTAGAGTTATTTTAAAGCCTTTCGGTACAACTTTGTTGTACGAGAAAGGCAAAAAATAATCAAATAGTGCAAAGCATAATCAACTCTACGATTCACGCTGGAACCTTACACACCTGCAAGATTTCCTGTGAGATTATCGCTGAGTGCCAATCTTAGAATCGAAGTTCGTTACCTTACCGTTACCGTTACCACTCACTATAGCACTGCGCCTTTTCTCAAGGAAGACACCGGGAATGACATAAGCGGGTGTGTTTCGGGTACGGCACGGAAGCTCGTGTTTGATGAGTTATTATCACGTCGCGTCGTTGCCGTCATCAATTGCCACCACACTACGTTGCAATGTAGTCTGCCAGCTGGTGCCTATTGACTGCCACACGCCTTCGCTGATAGGTTTTTGGCTTCAAGGGGACCCTCAGAGTTTCTTCCCTGATGGGTTGTCTCTTATCGGTAATTATCTACCGAGTGTATGTGCTACAATGTCCCCATCGTGCGCCGCTACCCATGAAAGCTCCTACGTGCTGCCGCACGATAGCATCGGTGCAAGTGGTATGGCAGCATGTGTAGGGCCAAACAAAATTGATTGAGAGCACCCTTCTCCTTCGGGAGGAGTGTCTGTGTACGGGGCAAATCAGTTCAACTTACACCACCGCCACCGTAGACGTCTAAGAACACGTAGGTGTCTAAATTAGGGCCAACATGTGGTTGGATGAGTACGACGAGACAAAGAGTTACTGACAAGGCTACAGGAGGTAATCAGCTTTTGCCAATTAATTATGCAGCTCGATTGGAATCGGTAAGTTCTCTATTTTTGGTGCATGCTTTTTCCTTCTGCTCTTGTGGCGAAATACATAACAAGTAACTCATCGGATATGATGCTATTATGAAATTTTATGGTGGTTGGATATTTATACAATTTTGAACAGTTTTTTCGTGCTCGAACAAATTGAAGAAGGCTGAATTAAATTATTTGTTTCTGTTTCTCTGTGACTGTTGCTACCACATAAGACTTTCCTAAGCCAAAACTGGTTAAAAAACTTTTGAGTTAAACTATTTTATGTATTTGGGCTTAAGGACAAACTCTTCGGAATTCAAACAATTTTCGATCTTGTTATACATCACGTTTTCGAAGGCACCAACCTCAACAAATAAGTAATTGACTAATTTTAAAGGTTTATTTTACACCTCGCACTATTGAGAGTATGTTTCACATCTAGGAAGATCACAGCGAACAGCATTTTTCTCTTCTATGTTATTTCGACGCTGCTTCCATGACTGTCTAATTGGTCCAATTGGCATCAACTGTAGACTTGCATTTCCGAAAGCCGAACGGTATGTTCGGAAGGACATTTTCATTCTGGACAATGATCTTCTCGTCAAGTTTTCACCTGTGGTTTACTGTGGGTCTGAATAAGTTATCATCAGCGTGTGATTACACAGGATTTTGTTTTTACACGATTTTTTTTCGCTCGTATTTTTGTTCGTGTGACTTCAATTTGCCACCAAAATCTTTGCAACATGTTTCAAAAAATCCTAAATAATTCAAAGAAAAATCACATGGTTATTAATATGCGTTAAGCATTTAGGATGGGTGAAAAAATAAGAAAGTGTAAATCGTGTAAAAACAAAATCCAGTGTATTTATTAACACCACAGCATGTCAATCGGTGAGCAGCAAGCCATGCATCGGTCTCTTCTTGTCAGATCTCCGTGGTGTGCACACGCCCCAACGGAGAGCTGCTGTCATCGCATTTCGCTCCGGCCATTTTGCCAAACATTTTGGCGATCCTGCCAAGTTACTTTTTTAATTCTGACGCTGATTTCAAAAGGGGAGTTGTATGGTTAACGTTCGAAGAATGAAATATTTTATGTTTTAAAAAATATATATGGATACATAGCGCGTCTGGAAGACCGCTGGAAAATTGATTATGATTTCGAAAACCACAAGGTGCGTCTGGGAGACCGCTGGAAATAGTTTGTGGTTTGGAATACCACATAGCGCGTCTGGTAGACTGCCGAAAAAAAAGGGTCGACAATCTAGGAGCTTTCTGTTCATCCACGTCTACAGGATTGAAGTGAGGCGGTGTTTAATGAGTAATACGTTCTTTTCTTTCTCCGAACTGTCCCAGTCCTGGTGCCTTCTCTCCAAAGAACGAATTTTCTTTTTTTATGTTTATGGTTTTTCACCGCTAATAGCATTCGACTTAACCGACTCTCCACAGGCGTAGTCGATATGGCTTTTGATGCGATCGCATGACCTTCGACTTCAATTTCAATCTGCTGCTTCTTCGAAAGTCAGCGCTGCCCCTCCGTACATTTCGACATCCTATTGATGTTTTTCCTTTAAATGAGACTCTCGAGTGTGTCTTATAGACATACCATTTGACTCAAATCCTCAACATGACTCATATTCCGAAAATTAGCGTTTTAGCGCCCTAAAACTAAACCTTTCGTCGGTTTTCCGTACTAAGGATCAAATTACAAACGAATCCAAGCTCTTATGGAGAAAATTACGCAATTAAAGCCAAAATGGCCATTTAAAAGCGAGTGTTCGGAATATGAGACATGTTCGGAATTTGAGTCAAAACGGTACAAGCCTGTACAAGGCTAGATTGTTCGGAGGCTCTCCTACCTTGGGCAGCAACATCAGCTTCTGGATTCTTCACTTTTCTGAGAAGTTCCCTTCGTCCGGACGTTATTGCAGCGCCGTCCTGACCATGTCATGGTGTGTCAGGACCGCAGCTTTTAGCGCCGCATTTGGAATTACATCCGATCGTGGGCTTCCTTCGTTTTCCGACGCTTCGCTGCTTCTGCAAGCTCGTTACTGGACGGTTGTAGATCCTATGCGTTTGCTTCTCGTTCTTCGCAGTACGGTGTTTTGCAGTCATATGTCCAGCCTCATTTAAGCTGGTGTCGACGGACCTCTGATCTTCGTCATCAAGACTGGATATACGTCATCCTAGGATTGGTGTCAGCTTTTCGGCACAGCTTCCTGTAGCAGTCTAACTTGTTAAGCTTAATGCCTCCTTTTAATGTGATTCTAGCTTCCCCGCTCTGTGTGCCCACTTCATGGCCCTGAAACAAGCAGCGCACTGAGCCTCTCCTTTCCACGGTACACTGGACGCTGGTTTCTCCATGGCTTAAATTTTTGCGGCATTTCAGCATTACATGTGTTCAGGGTAGCTAACTTGATTTAGACCCATAAAGATTTTGGACCCTTCTGGAACCAATTTCTTTATTTTTGAACTAAAATCAATGCCGCTTATTCTCTCACTGGCTTCAGAAAAATAAGGTTGTTCTGCATTTGTTTGACTAGTTTGATGTGCGAAAAATCGATATTGAAAATCAAGTCGTATTCGGCCGTTGCTTTTGCTGCATTACAGGACTGCAAGGAAGTTTTTCACAGTCGCCAAGAGTTATTTCGTTGAAAAAACGATGTTCAAACAAAAATGTCTATAAAACCACTTTGTTTAAGAACGCAAGCGTTACAATGCGTTACGCTTCGCAGCAACATTGGAAACCTCAGAAAGTTCCAAAAAAAATTTATGTTGAAATAATGAATGAATGCATAACGCCGGAATTTTCACATAAATGCATGGCAATCGAAAGAGACTTTGCTTCAGCTCAATTGACCAGCGTATATTGAAAATTTAGTTTTGAACAAGCTTAATTGGGGGTGTCCAAAATGCGTTCATTTGGGGTTCAAATTATGTTGCACTCAAGCTTCTTGTTAGCTCAGCCGCTCTCGGCATTATTGTCCAGATGAAGTGACTCAATAAGTAGGACCTTCTGAATACTTTAATCTTCCACTTTCGATCACTGGTGAATGGTCATCTTTGTCCGCGTTGCATCAGGGTTTCGTTGAACGATACGGTAGCGGTTCACCTGGTTTTGAACAGGAAATCTGCCCCTAACTAATGACGCAGCCATTCACGATCTGCCACCCAGATTTTTCTGAACTATCTTCACTATTGCTATTCTACGATCGTAAGTATTTGTAGCTGATACATCCCTCCGCTGATTTGTTCACTCACAGGGTGGCTCTCAATGGACATTCCGAGTATCTAACCAATTTGTCTACCTTCAGTGCTTCATTTGCAGCAGCTACTTGCAGATGAAATATCGCTGTTGGTGTGCCTTCGAATGCTTTCCGCACCAGCATTTGCACTTCGCCCATGTTACATTGTACCTTTAATACCACTAAGCTCCTCCATCCTACATCCCTGTGGAGTAGCGTTTGTGCATTCGACGGTGACATCGTCCTCAAGAGTTTGCTTCTTGAGTCCGCCTGGTCTCCCATCTCCCGACGTGGTTCTTGCGCTTTTGGGAGTCATGGAGATTGATGAGATGGAATGCTCAACCAATTACTCTTTCTTCTGCTTCTTAGGGTATAACATGACTGTGTCGATACTGATATCGTTCTCTGGTACGGCTACTCTTAGCCGTCGTGGAATATCCTCCAAAACTCAGAGGGGAATCGGTAAAATCCTCAGGCTGCTGGTCTGACCAACGGAGCCAACAAGGTGTGCTGAAAAGGCCTCTTTTGGTACTCGAGTCCCAGGGTCGTTTTTAGAGAAGGTGGGTAAGTTTTCGGACCTTGTTAAAGCAGATATGGGAGTTAGTTTTAAAGCATTTTTTCTAACTTTCGGTTCTAAAGTTTAAGGGGGTGCAGGTGGGTGTGGTTGCACTGCCGACGGTAGATAGACAAAATTTGTATTTAATACATGCTGTCTGCAAATTATCCGTCCAGATTCTGACAGTTTGCTGCTAAAGAGCAAAAACAGACAATAATGGACTGAATCAGTAGCTCTTTGTGCAAATCAGCTAACGGCTGATAAGAATGTTAGTCGTGAAATACGAAAGCGCATCATCTGGGGAATACGGGCCTACTACGGGCTCAAGAAGAAACTGCGGTTAAAAAAGATTCACCACCGCACCAAATGTGTCATGTACAAGACGCTGATAAGATCGGTAGTCCTCCACGGACATGAAACATGGACAATGCTCGAAAAGGACTTGCAAGCACTCGGAGAGACGGGTGCTTAAGACTATCTTTGGCGGTGTGCAAGAAGACGGTATGTGGCGGCGAAGAATTAACCACGAGCTGGCCCAGCTCTACGGCGAACCCAGTATCCAGAAGGTGGCTTAAGCCGGAAGGGTACGATGGGCAGGGCATGTTGCAAGAATGCCGGACAGCAACCCTGCCAAGATGATGTTCGCTTCCAATCCGGCGGGTACGAGACGGTGTGGAGCACAGCGAACGAGGTGGGCAGACCAGGTGCATACCGACTGAGCGAGCGTGGGGCGCATTCGAGGATGGAGAGATGCAGTCTCGAACTGTGTATTGTGGCGTCAAATGACTGTACGTCCACACAGGGGCAGACCTGGATCAAACCTCTACCACTCTCTGTATACGTTGTACAGTTTTGGTGTCTTCAGCACATTATCACGGGTGATTCTAAGCTTCATTTTGATGAATTTTATTTTTATCTAGATAAATTAAAACTTACCTAGATACGTGTTATCTTTTGATAGAAACGAGATAGAGCAAAGCTTTCTTCTGCAAAGTGGTTTGTTTTGACATTTTGGACTTATGCTCCATAGACACCTATGCTCTAAAACCTTTGTAGATGGTGCTGTACGTTATCTCCATGAAAACAGTGATAAAATGGGTTTCTTCTCATTTTTTTCGCGTTAAACCTCTGGTAAAAGTTTTTTTTTGAGACTTGCTTTCAATGGAGAAAGATAATAAAGCTGATCGTGAGGTCCTACCAAGGATTTTTAAACCTTTATTAGTGGATTTCTTGAAATTAAATAAAAAACACAGTTTAGAAAAATTTGAATAACTATCGAATGGGCAGATGGCGGCAGCTGAAATTTTGTCTGAACATAGTTCAAACTTATATCTTTGATATCGGGAAGAAAAAAAGGTATAGACATGTTGAGCTTTTTGTATGTGATTTTTCCAAATTTGGTATTAATATGCATTTAAAATCAACATATTACAGAAATTCCGAATTAAACGGATGTACGATATTTTCGAATTCTGCAATATTTGGTAGAATCGTCCCTTTCCGAAAATTATAAGTCTTGTATTTTTTGCTTAGAATTACCCGCGATAGTGTGCTTCTTCTTCTTCTTCTTCTTATTGGCATTACGACCCCACACTGGGACAGAGCCGCCTCGCAGCTTAGTGTTCATTATGCACTTCCACAGTTATTAACTGCGAGGTTTCTAAGCCAGGTTACCATTTTTGCATTCGTATATCATGAGGCTAACACGATGATACTTTTATGCCCAGGGAAGTCGAGACTATTTCCAATCCGAAAATTACCTAGACCGGCACCGGTAATCGAACCCAGCCACCCTCAGCATGGTCTTGCTTTGTAGTCGCGCGTCTTACCACACGGCTAAGGAAGATAGTGTGCTGAAGACACCAAAACTCTAGAACGTACACAGAGAGTGCTAGAGGTTTTGTCCAACGAATACAGCGGTCTGTCCTAGTGTGGTCGCCAACCACGCAGTCTGCGGAGGGTCCGCAAATCGACCTCCACCTGATCGATCCACCTTGCTCGCTGTGCACCTCGCCTTTTTGTTCCCGTCGGATCGATGTCGAGAACCATTTTCACTGGATTACTGTCCGACATTCTGGCTATGTGCCCGGCCTTCCGCAGTCTTCCGATTTTCGAGGTGTGAACGATGGATGGTTCTCCCAAAAGCTGGTGCAATTCGTGGTTCATTCGCCTCCTTCACGTACCGTCCGCCATGTGTACCCCACCATAGATGGTACGCAGCACTTTTCTTTCGAAAACTCTCAGTGCGCGTTGGTCCTCCACGAGCATCGTCCAGGTCTCGTGTCCATAGAGGACTACCGGTCTAATAAGGGTTTTGTAGATAGTCAGTTTGGTACGGCGGCGAACTCTATTCGATCGGAGGGTTTGCGGAGTCCAACGTACGTACGATTTCCTGCCATGATGCGTCTCCGAATTTCTCTGCTGGTATCGTTATCGGAGGTCACCAGTTGGCCCAAGCACACGAATTCTTCAACCACCTCGATTTCGTCACCACCAATACAAACTCGTGGTGAGTGGCTTACACTGTCCTCTCTTGAGCCTCTTCCTATCATGTCTTCAACGTGTTGATTACTAGTCCAATCCGTTTAGCTTCGCTTTTCAGTCTGATGTGGAAGCCTACATCCTCTCAAAGTTACGTGCCATGATATCAATGTCGTCGGCGAAACCAAATAACTGGACCCGATACATTGTCGCCTTGATCAACCTTATCAGTTTATCCGAAAATCCGTTTCCGTGCATTAGCTGCCATAGCTGATCCTCGTTGGATTGTATCATATGCGGCTTTAAAGTCGATAAATAGATGATGTGTGGACACGTTGTATTCTGTGGTAGAGCGTCCCAAGCAACACATGTCAAGTGAAAATGGTTGCAGTAACCTAATTGTGACTGAATTCAGTCACATATAAGTTACTTAGATCTGCATGCAACATGTGTACTGCTCGGGGTACACCCATAAATCCCGCCTGGTACTGCCCCACAAACTCTCTTGCAACTGGTATTAGTCGGTGGCATAAAATTTGGAAGAGTACCTTATAGGCGGCGTACAGCAATGTGATTGCGCGGTAATTGCTACAATCCAGCTTATCGCCCTTTTTGTAGATGGGACACACGACACCTTCCATCCAGTCTCGCGGCAGAACCTCATCCTCCCAAACCTTGGTAATTACCCAGTGCTGCGCTCTAGACAGTGCCTCACCACCGTGTTCAAACAGCTCTCCTTGTAGTTGGTCCAGGGGCTTTGTTGTTTTTAAGCCGGCCGATCTTCTCCTGGATTTCCCGGAGATTCGGAACCGGAAGTCGTATGTCTCAACGATAGAATTGCGGCGACTAGTTGTTGCCGTCGCGGCGATGAAATCGCTTAGGTCTGGGGGAGCCTTATGTCCTTACACATATCGGGCTGTGGCACGTGGCCCTTACGTGAACGGTTTAACTTCTTATAGAACTTTCGTGCGTTATTAGTGCGGTACAGTTGCTCCGTCTATTCTCGATCTTCCTGCTGACGCTTTTTCCTCCGAGTTCCCCTCGAGTTTTGTCTATTCTGCGCCTGTTTGTATCGTGCCTCGTTCGCCCTCGTGCGGTGATGCTGCAATCTCGCCCATGTTGCATTCTTCTCCTCTACTAACTGCTCACATTCGGCGTCATACCAGTCGTTTCTCTGATCCGGGAGCACCGTGCATAGTGCAACGGTTGCGGTGCTTCCAATAGCGGATCGAATATCTCTCCAGCCATCTTCAAGAGACGCTGCGCCTAGCTGCTCTTCCGTTGGGAGTGCCACTTCCAGCTGATGCGCGTAGTCTTGGGCTAGTCACTGTCTTATAGCCGCCTAATGTTTAGTCGAGGTGGACGACTCCGACGCGTGTTGTACACCGTCGAGAGTTTTGAGCGCAGACATACTGCAACGAGGTAGTGGTCGGATTCAATATTCGCACTGCGTTAAGTGCGTACTTTTTTGGGGTTTTCGACTGGATTAGTTGCTAATATTCAGGATTTTCGGCTTTCAGTCACATGAAAATGTTGATAATTTCAAATCATTGCCAACGTTTTTTTAACCCCCGGATCGAAACGTTGGCAATGATATCAACATTTTCATGTGACTGAAAGCCGAAAATCCTGAAAATTACGTGCGTGCGTTCGTGATGTCGGAGAAGAATTTACCGTCGATTAGAACGTGGTGTCGAATTAGTTTTTCGTTTCTTGATAAGGTGATTTTCATGTGGCCTTGTGGATATTCTTGCGGAGGAAGAATGTGCTTAGGACTACCATTCCGCGAGAGGTTGTAAAGTTTATGCATCGTTGGCCGTTGTCGTTCGATACGGTATGCAGACTATCCGGTCCGATGAGCGTTCCTACCTAAACGTTGATGTCGCCGATGACGATTTTGACGTCCCGCAGTGGATATTCATCGTATGTCTGCTCCAGCTGTGCATAGAACGCTTTTTTCTCGTCTTCGGGCCTCCCTTCGTGTGGGCAGTGCACGTTGATGATGCTATAGTTGAAGAAACGGCCTTTTATCCTCAGCTTGCACATCCTTGCGTTGATTGGCTGCCACCCCATCACGCGTTGGCGCATCTTGCCCAGCACTATGAAGCCGGTTCCCAGCTTGTTGGTGGTGCCACAGCTTTGGTAGAAGGTATCCGCTCGATGCTCGCTTTTCCACACTTCTGTCCTGTCCAGCAGATTTCCTGCAGCGCTACGACGTCGAAGTTGCGGGGAGGTAATTTATCGTAGATTATTCTGTCGCAACCTGCGAAGCCTAGCGACTTGCAGTTCCATGTTCCAAGCTTCCAATCGTGGTCCTTTATTCGTCGCCTAGGTCGTTGCCGATTGTATCGAGTCGTATTATCGTCTATGTCGTTCGTAATGGTTGTTTTTAAAGGCGGCTTATTGGGCCTGCGCAAACCTCCTGTCTCTCCAATGGCGGAAACCCGGACAATTTTTTTTTTCGTTCGTTTCGCGAAACTCGTTTTTTTTTTAATTTCACACATGTATTAAATGAACTGATTCCAAAATTTGATGATTGTAGCTTGTAAATTGAATTTTTGTGGCTTGTTGAAGTTAATGCTGTGAAGCATCTCGCAATCAAATTTGTAAGGAAAAAGAAAATTTAACTAAAGTTTTTTCGGGTATCATGTATTGGAACCTATCTATCCTGTCTCTCCAATGGCGGAAACCCGGACAATTTTTTTTTTTTCGTTCGTTTCGCGAAACTCGTTTTTTTTTTAATTTCACACATGTATTAAATGAACTGATTCCAAAATTTGATGATTGTAGCTTGTAAATTGAATTTTTGTGGCTTGTTGAAGTTAATGCTGTGAAGCATCTCGCAATCAAATTTGTAAGGAAAAAGAAAATTTAACTAAAGTTTTTTCGGGTATCATGTATTGGAACCTATGTTTGGTCTTCTTTCCGGTAGTTAGTGTGGTGATTTGCTCCTAGCTGATCCAAAGCTGGAAATTGACTGCTTCAATGTTAGTATGAGGACGCTGTTAATGCTTTAGACCTTAAGGCTTGCGCCTTCAGAGGTAGTATATGTTGGATAATAATTCTAACCTCAAAATGAATTTAGGGTCCCAACATTACTCTTTGGTGAAAGATTCGAGCAACACATTAGGTTTTGTCCGGCATTTGTATGGAGGCCCGCCACTGTGCGTCGTGTCAGGTATGTTGAGCGTCCCACCTTACACCAGGACTTGGGCTTGTGCGGTATGGTCCATCTTGAAAACAACAGCCAGCCAAAAGAAGAATATATTATCGAGACATTCAGACCGCATCGTGCTTTCGTGCTGTGCGGTTCTTTCTCTCTTTGCGGAAGGAAGTTTTTAATACTACCCGAAGCTATTTTAATTTCAACGGTGCTTCTTAGCGCTATTTGTACCCACTGATCCCGTTACGATCTTTGCAAGGACCCGTGCCTTCGTTTTACGTTGGACCCGTTTGCGGAAGTAAAATTCCGGCAAGCGGTGGTAATCCTGCAGGGACACCGTTCTGGGAAAAAAAACCTCTTAGAAGGTCACATATCCACGCTCAGCACTGAGTATTAACAAAAACAAGAGGAAGGGGGAGTCTCTGAATTCTCCACTTCCTTCAAAGAAACAAGGTTTCAAGACCGTCCTGCCCAAGCGCGGAAAAATAGAAGGAAGCTGGAGACTTCAGATATTCCTTCTAACTCTAACGTTGACATTATTTCATCTCCTATCGAACTGAGCAATCAGTTCGATTTGATTAACGACGAATTTGAGAAAATCGAATCTATCTCTAGCCCAGGTGATTCGATTCATGCGAAGAAACAACGAATTCCGCCAATTGTGGTATCTGTTGCCGAGTTTTCTGGCTTTCGGAATAAAATCTTGAGTAACCTTCAGGGGTTCAAGGTTTCATTTCAGATTGCTAGGAAGGGTGACTGCCGCGTTTTGCCGGGATCCTTTGACGATCGCAAACGTCTTCTTCAGTATTTAACTGAGAAGCGCCATAAATTCTTCACATACGACGACAAAACTGAGCGATTGTTCAAAGTCGTCTTGAAAGGTCTCCCCAGTGATGATAAATCACTGGATGAGATTAAAATTGAAATTTCTCAATTACTTGGATTTGCGCCAGTCCAAGTCATTAAGATGAAAAAGAAATCCCACTCTGGTACTTTCCAAAGGAGAATTTCTCGAGAATTTTATTTAGTTCATTTTAACAAAAGTGAACTAAATAATATGAAAAGTTTGGAAAAGGCCTGTATTATGTCCCATGTTCGTGTTACATGGGAACATTTCCGCAGGCCTGGGGGAAATTTCCAAAACCCCACTCAGTGCCGTAAGTGCCAAAAGTGGGGTCACGGAACCAAACATTGTCACATGGATGCTAAATGCATGATTTGTGGTGGAACCTCTCACGCCAAGGACGCATGTCCTGTGAGAGAAGATTCCAATAAATTTAAGTGCGCAAATTGTGGAGGCGGGAAATTCCAGTCGTATCCCAGATTCGACGGGTAGAAATTTTTCAAACGCTCAAATTTCGAAACCGGTTACCGGTCGAGCAATTCATACCCACCACAATTCACAAACAAATTTTGCCGCTCGTCAACGGGTAGCAAGCACTTCAGTAAATTCCAATTTTTCCAATGTACCTACGTATGCAAACATCGCTGCTGGTAGACAAAATTTCTCTTCCCAAAATGAGGTTTATACCCATGTCCCAACGGAAAATAACGGTCATGTTGCCGATTCAGGTAGCATGTCTGCTTCCGACTTTGATTTTTTAACTGAACAATTGCATCACATGATTGATGCAATGTTCAAAGCAAATACCATTCCTGAAGCTGTTCAGGTTTTTGGTTTTAGGTTTTTGAAACCTTGGGAGTTTCTGTTGAAACAAATTTTGGACAATTTTCCTTCATTGCAGCCTACTTGCCTTTTCAATGCAATGGGCAGTAAAAGAATTTGCTGAAAGCTGATCTTCAAATTCTGACTCGCAACAAATCAAAATTCTTCGTAATTGGTATTCAATATCCCAATGGCCCTACTTGTTTTTCTTCCAGTCGAAATCCTTCTACAATTGATTTAGTTCTAACGGATTCAAGTCAGCTGTGTGGCCAATTGGTAACTCATGCTGACTTTGACTCTGATCACCTTCCTGTGACATTTGAAATCTCACAAGAAGCCATTTATAATCCAATCAGCTCTACTTTTAATTATCATAGAGCTGATTGGGATTTATATAAAACATATATCGATAGGAACTTTGATGTTAATACTCCTTTGGATACCAAAAGTGATATTGACAATGCGCTCGTATCTTTGACAAATTTAATTGTCGAAGCCAGAGGCATTGCAATTCCTAAATGTGAAATTAAATTCAACTCCATTATTATTGACGACGATCTTCAGCTACTGATCCGTCTTAAAAATGTGAGGCGAAGGCAATACCAAAGAACTCGCGATCCCGCTTTGAAAGTTATTTGGCGAGATTTGCAAAATGAAATTAAAAACGTTTCGCTATTCTGAGAAATACCAACTTTGAGAATAATGTCTCGAAGTTGGATCCCAGTTCGAAACCCTTTTGAAATTAACGAAAATTCCTAAAAACCTCAAAAGCCAATTCCAGCGCTTAAAGAGGGAAATGAAATTTTATTAACAAATGGTGAAAAGGCTCAAATACTTGCTCAGCAGTTCGAGAGTGCCCATAATTTTAGTCTAGGTCTCACTAGTCCAATTGAGGATCAGGTTACACGGAGTTTCGAAGACATTATCAATCAAGAGAATGTTTTGACCCTTCGTCAGGAACTAATTTGGAAGAAGTGAGATCTATTACTAGAAAATTTAAAAATATGAAAGCCCTGGGTGATGATGGTATTTTCTACATACTTATCAAAAAACTTCCTGAGAGCTCTTTATCCTTTTGGTTAATTTATTTGACAAATGTTTTCAATTGGCATACTTTCCAGATAAATGGAAAAACGCCAAAGTTGTTCCAATTTTGAAGCCGGACAAAAATCCAGCTGAGGCTTCTAGTTATCGCCCAATCAGTTTGCTTTCTTCAATAAGCAAACTGTTTGAAAAGATTATTTTAAATAGAATGATGGTTCATATTAATGACAATTCTATTTTTGCTGATGAGCAATTTGGTTTTCGCCATGGGCATTCAACCACCCATCAGTTATTAAGAGTTACGACCCAAGCAGCACAACTTGTTTCACTACTGAATATTTCACTGTGTTGCAACTATTCGGAAAGAAACAAAATTTGCCTATGTGCCATCAAATATAACTCTCTTGCAATCTAAAAAGCGCAAGAGGTGGAGCCTACGGAAACATCCTTCGATTGCAGTAAAATTGCAATATTGGTGCACAATACTACGGCGGAAAAAAAATAAAATAAAAATATAAAACTGGATTCGATTTATGGAGCTTGTGATTGATAGTCCTTCACTCTACCACAGCACCATTCAACACTTCGAAGGGACTACATGTTGACTCACAATAAAAACCATGCGATTATGAAGTTTTGTACTCGGGTTTTCTGTTACTTGATTGCACCATCACCGGAAAAAAATGTGAGTTGTCAAAACGTTGAACGATGCTAAATTAAACATGAAGACACACTCAACTTATTTGCAACTTAATTTAAACAAACAAATAAATTTTGAAAGACGCATTGATGTTACATGGTAAAAAATGTGCAACTTGATGATTTTGTTTCGTGTTTGCAACATAAAGTACGTATTCTTTGGTTGTTTGCTTCCAAATGTAAAACACGTACTGCATTGCAATGTTAATGAAACATTGATCACAACTCGAACGTTTTTGACATATTGATGCAACTTTTTCGTGCTTTGATGTTTTTCCAATGCCTCTAATGAAACTGAATAGAAACAAGGTGCTTTTTGGAAGATGTTGCGTGTGCTACTTGGGAACTTAATTCGGCTCAACAAATCTGAAGGATATTCGACTGGAGTTGCTCTTCTTGATATAGAGAAAGCATTTGACAGTGTTTGGCATGAAGGTTTTATTGTAAAATTGATGAATTTTAATTTTCCTCTGAACATCATTAAACTGATCCAAAATTATTTATCAGATCGCTCACTGCAGGTAAACTATCAGAATTCTAAATCTGATAGATTACCTGTTAGAGCTGGTGTTCCCCAAGGCAGCATACTGGGGCCCATATTGTATAACATTTTTACTTCTGACTTACCTGATTTACCACCAGGATGTCAAAAATCTTTGTTTGCAGATGACACAGGTCTCTCAGCCAAAAGGGCGAAGCCTTCGTGTCATTTATAGTAGATTGCAAAAAAGTTTGGATATTTTCTCCACTTACTTGCAAAAATGGAAACTTTCCCCGAATGCTTCCAAAACTCAGCTTATAATTTTCCCACATAAGCCGAGAGCTTCTTATTTGAAACCTTCTAGCAGACATATTGTCACTACGAATGGGGTTCCAATTAATTGGTCTAGCGAAGCCAAATATTTAGGACTTCTGCTGGACCAAAAATTAACTTTTAAAAATCACATTGAAGGCCTTCAAGCCAAATGTAACAAATATATTAAGTGTCTATATCCACTTATAAACAGAAAATCAAAACTTTGTCTTAAGAACAAACTTTTGATTTACAAACAAATTTTTAGACCAGCCATGTTATATGCTGTGCCAATATGGACTAGTTGCTGCAATACCAGAAAGAAGGCACTCCAGAGGATTCAAAATAAAATTTTGAAAATGATTCTGAAGTTGCCTCCGTAGTATAGTACCAATGAACTTCATAGAATTTCTAATATTGAGACATTGCAACAAATGTCCAATAACATAATTTCCAGTTTTAGACAAAAATCGTTGCAATCTTCTATTGCAACGATTAGCTCCTTGTACCCTTAGTATAAATTAGGTTAAGTTTAGTTTAAGTAGAAAACATTGTAATTCCTACATGGTTTAATTCAACCAGAGGAAATATCCTAACTGCCAGAGGCAATTGAAATGTATTAATAATAACTAAAAGCGTAACATAGCAAATAAGGATGATAGTGTTAAGAAAACACGGAACACCTAGTCTAAGAGATAAATGTATGTATTAGATAATTAGCAAATAAAAATAGTAAAAAAAAAAAATTATCGAGACATTTGAAATCATGTCATAATCGTCAAAAATGTCTGGAAAACATCTGTATAGAAACGTGCGGCTATCGTGATTTTTCCGATAGTGCGAAGGCGTATAATTCAGGATACAGAGGATATTTTGAAGTGAACAAATTTAGCTTGGTTCATGTAAATATTACAATAACATGCAATGCATGCTGGTTTTTTAATTTGTTTCAAAAAATAATTACATACTTGTCTTGTTGTACGGAAAATATGCACACCCTGTAGAAGCACCTTAGCGAAATTAGCGACGTGGAACAGCTAATCTCCAAAGAAATGCTTCCGGAAGAAGGGGCGTCTAACGTCACGGGGGCGACTGTTGTCCGGCTTCCTCTATCAGAAAGAATAGCGTGATGGACAGCGTGTGTTTGGCGGTGGGCGAATGTTCTTCCGGCCTGTCCGTCGACGACGAAAGAACGCTTGACGTATTGTCGACAAAGGACGTCTGCGGCCGCGTCCTGCGACAATGGGCAGCTTACGATCGAGGTGTGCATGGCGATGAACGGACGTTCTTGAAGGCTTGATTCGAGTATCCGCCGATGAGCGGTCCACCAGGGAGCGAAACTGCGTGCCGCCGTGGAAGTTTCAACAGCCGGGTCCTACACGTTTGCCCGGATGGCCAAAGAGATTTTTTGCCCTTAAATCATATAGATGATTGATGATGCTTCGTGCGACTTGTACGTCCCAGGTGGCCTCCACTGGTGGTGGATAAGAGGAGGCAATCGAGGAAGGAGCGGTTGACATTCCCAGAAGAAAGAAAATTGGGAGATTAGGTCCCCGGTTAGTCCGTTCGGGCTTTCTGGTTTCCACATTCCGTGGCCAGATGGCGTCGATCTCGGTAGATAATCGGCTGGGATTCTATTGACCAGAAACGTGTCATTTTATTTAATGGAAAAACAGGATCACTCACTATGAAGGAAAGATTTCACCGTTTCACTGACTGACGATCTGGGCTCAAGAGAGCGTCCTCCTGCCAATCGCGTTATCGTCATCCTACTCCAATAGCGGCCTTTTTTTTCATCATGTCCCCTGTAAACCATATCCGCTGCTTTGGCTGTCAATCGGCCAAACCTTCTTTATCACGGCTATCACCATTGGTAGCAAGCAACGCTAGCCGTAATACGGAACTTTGTCCCGTATGGAGCAGACAACACGGCAATGGAAATTGCTAGTCATATATTTCCTCTCAATGCATGTGATCTTTGAATTGGAACCTTTTTACGTTTACAATACGTCACTGTTCCGGCGGAGCTAAGACAGCAGGAGCCTTTAACAGTGCTAATGCGTGTTCCTCCCTTAGCGCTGCTGTTTCGAACTCATTCACTGTCGATACTAGCGCCTTTCAATTCCTGGGAATCATCACTTTAATATCATGGACGTTGTTCTTCCTGTTCACCAAATTGAGGTGTTCTTCCACTAATCATTATGCTGTCGCTATTTTCTACTTCTGCTGTTGCTGCTTCTGGTAGCGGTGATCTCATTAAACCATTACTGGCAAAAGGATTCACCGCTCCTACATCTGCTTCGGTGTAACTTCCGCTATCTCCGCCCGAAGTATAGACGCGTATGATGCATGGAATGCCTTTGCAAGCCGTGAGGTCGAGCGGTTCTGAACGGTCCATGTTTTACTGGGACGAAAGCGGTATCACCTTTCCTTACTCAAAGAAAAGAGCGTGACGACCGTCAGTCCAATGTTGTCGTTTCCAATTAATTTCTTTTTTTTTATAATAAACGTTTTTGTGTGCTCGATCCAGTACCCAAGAGTAGTTTTACTACTGTGAGTACCTCGTGAGAATTGTTGCCCTTATATCGCAGGGTCAACCTTATTCGGATCTACGATGTTTTGCGTAAATACTAAAAACAAAACCTATCATTTATTCAAGCACGAGCTTTAAAGCATAACCCATTGAATCGACATTCGTCTGCTACTTTCATTTTTCGTATAATAGACTGGGACTGACTGGGACATAAATAATCTCTATAATCTATCGGTGCCGTTACCGTCACCTTCCCGGAAAGCACACGGTCTTCGGGTGCACATTTCCAACAGTCTCGAAAATCCTAACCATGTCGCTGGCGACTAGCTGGAAGGAACAGAATAAATCCATTAGGTACCGAAAAGACTGCCCGTCGACTTTCGATTTTTCCGTACGGCAGCAGTGGGAAAGTTATAGTAGTAATATACATAAATATAATATATCAAAGCGTCCGAGAACCTGATTTCGCTATGATTTTCAACTGGTAGTCTAGTCTTCGAGTGGATAAGATTTATCACAATTACGGACAGCCTAATGTGTAATCTCGCAGCAGAAATATTTCCCGCTGTTGCTCGTTTTATGCTGCCATTGTCAGGTGATAAAGTTTTCGGCCACTTTCCCGTGATGACCGAAGGAGAATGGGTTTGTTTGTGTGCCTATATATTCGGGTGGCAGTGACGTGAATGGCTGGCAGAGTCTAATTAAATTGTTCACATGTGATGCGATTGGAGCATTTTGATGATTTCATTGGTTCACGTGAGAGCATTTTATTGCACGTCACTGCAGATTTATTTGACAGGTGAATTAAAATTTATGGTCGTGGATGGGTTTTGCCGTTCGTCACCGGCGTCGCTTGCTTCTTCTTCGTCGAGATAATATCGCATCAGAAAGATTCCTTTTTCGATCGGACTGGCGAGACTCGAACCCAACCACCTTCAGCATGGTCTGTTTTGTAGCCGTGCGTCCTACCGGTGGGCAAAGTTGGGACATCCTACAACGTGAGAACACTAAACCCTTGTTTTATAGATGGTCGCAAACTCGGAAAGATCAAGTGGTCCAAGCCGTGCTTCTATTTGCAAATAGCCATATTATGGGAATAATTCCCATATAGCCGAAACCATGCTACTGTGGCATCGTTCGCTTTTCATTTCGAAACAACAAGTCCATGTTATGCGTCCATGTGGTCTGCTCGCAGCAGCAACTATTCAACAGTACCTACGTAGCATGGGGCAACACAACCGTGCGCTGTTATCAGCTTTGTGACGATAAGGGCCGCTAATCAAGCGACTACTACTTATGTGACGTAATGGGAAAACGTGTTCCGCGGTGCTGGCTGCTTGCTAGTCTCGTATGGGAACAGCGAGCGCGAATCGATGTGTGTGGTTCGCGCGGTGGGTGGGCGGTCGTCGGCGCGGTATAGATGTAGCTGCCTATAGAAAGGTAGGTCTGTATTGTAAATGAAGAAACGACAAACCGATGACGATACAACAACAGCAGCATCAGCACCAGCGGAGACGGCTGGTTGTTGGGGTATGGCTGTGACAGCGTGGATAAGTATTTGTAGGGGATGACGGTATGCAATGTGACTGATTGCGGATATTTATTTCGTTCTGTTGCGTTTTCGATTCTTGGAAAGGGTCAATTAACACCGAATTCAGAACTCTATCTGCTGAGTAATTGTGCACTGTGCAAGAGCACATCATTTTTTTTTCTTTGCTTAGGTACATCCATTTTACGGTCTCGTTAATAACATCTAAATTTTGAGCTGTTATTTTCTGAATTTATATGAAACCTTTCAATATTTTCAAATGAAGTACTGAGCTTTGAGCTTGATTGACTGCCAGTAGTTGCTAATCCATTATGACCAGATCAGCTGTTCTTGCACAGAGACCCAACAGATGTTTGCTTGGGACTAGCACTCATCTTCAATGTGCAAGTACTGGTGATCTCATTTGTTAGGTCATACTGGCGCTTGCCACGTCAGAATGCAAGTTAATGTAGGGAAGGGGGAGGAAATGATGATGTAATCACTCGCCCACTGCAAGCAGAATAT
This sequence comes from Armigeres subalbatus, assembly GCF_024139115.2. NCBI lineage: Eukaryota > Metazoa > Arthropoda > Insecta > Diptera > Culicidae > Armigeres > Armigeres subalbatus. Next base: position 164,071,331 of record NC_085139.1, read on the forward strand.
ACCTCTGCACTTACCACGAGATCATAAGGAATTTATTGGAATTTTTGGGTTAGGTTCGAGAGGCAGAGGTTCGTCTTGGTTAAAGTGCTGCCCATGTTATAGATAGTAGAAAGCGACTGATGGAATTTCTAATTGGATATAGGAAACGAGTTTTTTTTAGTTAGTCAAGTTGAAGGTATAGGATTGAAATAGAAATGGTATGGAAAACCACTTCCAGTTCTAGCGATTTGCACGAGAAATATAGAGAAATATACAAAGTAGGAGAATGGAACGAACTGGGAATTGAACCCACGACCTCCTGCGTATGAGGCAGAAGCAGTAGCCATACGACCATCAAGCCCGTTAATTTTCAAATGAAGTACTAAATGAAAAACTTAACTCATTTATTTATTTTTTTTATCCGGCTGTGTTGTCTGACTCTACGAGTCTACCCATAATTCCATAACCCATAATGCCATTACCCCGAATGAGTCACTATCCGCTACTCCAAAAGAGTCACTATCCCGAATGCTATTTCTTTGAATGGAACAGTATCCCGAATTAGTCATTATATCAAGCAGGGAATCAATTTTTCTTCGATGCGCAAGCGAAACAAGCGACAAAAGAGAACCAACGACAAAGCTTTGTTTTTGTCGGAGATAATAATGACAAAGATCCGAAAATTTTTGTCAGCAACAAAAAAGAAGACAATTTTGTTGCTAACTTTTCATCCCGTTATTTTGCATTATCTCTACACCTAATTTAGTGTTTTTGCTATCATAGTTTCTGCTTTTACGGAAATATTCGAGAATCTAACTATGATTACAAAATTAGCATCGTATTTTCGGAAATATCAGAGCATGCATTGTGTTTGGGTTCTGATAAAGGCTTGTTGCGAGGTGCGTTTGTCAGTAACAAACTCTGTTGACGACAAAGGGTATATTGTTAGGCGTTGCTCGAATATTGATTCCCTGATATCAAGTTTATACTTCATTTCAATGAAAAAAAAGTTACTCAATAAAAGTTTATTCAGAATTCATATGAATGAACAATAGTTTGCCCTTTGCCTGGAACTGTTTCAATGCAGTATAGAACTAAGTATTCTTACTCCGTAAAATGCCGTTCCACTTCGTATGGTACCCTTCAAGGGTCCTGAAGGTAGGGGGGAGATTATGCAACACGTTCTCATGCACAATGCAGAGAGTCAGAGGCATTTGCGGTCCACGTCAGGGCAACAAGGTTGAAGTTATTTCTTGGTCGCTGTAGTAAAAGCAACGGATTCTGGATGAAGGGTGGTCTAAATCTCAGAATCGTCGAGTGGGTGAGTAAGAGTGAGTGAGTAAGAGTTATTGCGTGAGTGAGAGTGAGTAAGAGTGAGTAAATGAGTCATAGAGAATGAATGAGTGAGTAAAATTGATTGAGCGAATTAGTAAGAGGGAGTGAGTGTAAGTGAGTAGTGAGTAAAATTGAGTGAGTAACAGTGAGTGAATAAGTAAGATAGAATGAGCGAGTAAGAGCGTATGAATGAGCGAGTGAATAGGAGTGAGTCAGTTATCAAGAGTGAATAAGTGAGTAAGTAAGAGTGAGTGAGTGTGTAAGAGGGAGTACGTGAGTTAGATTAAGTGAGTTAGTAAAATTAGGTAAGTGAACATTAGGGATATACATGAGTAAAAGTGAGTAAGTGAGCGAGTAAGTTAGTAAGAGTGATCGAAAAAGAGAGACCAAGTGAATTAGAGTAAATGAGTGAGTGAAAGAAGATGAGTGAGTAAGAGTGGGTGAGTGAGTAAGGGTGGGTGGATGAATAATAGTGGGTGAGTGAGTAATAATTAATGAGTAACAGGGAGTAGTTGAGTAAGGTGGTGTGTATGAGGGAGAGGGAGATCTTCTTTGTCTTTGGGAATTCGCACTGTCTTGAAAGAAAGCATCATCTTTGTTCGCCTTATATCGGGCAGACGCCCACCTACGTATATTGGGCAGACGCGTTACTTTTAAAAAGGCATTATTTCCTGTGTGTGCCTTATACCGAGCAAACGCATTCATTTAAAGCTGGTATTATTCCCTCTGTGTGCCGTACACCGAGCAAACGCGTCCATTCAAAGAAGGCATCATCTCCTCTGTGTGTCTTATACAGTATAAACGCGTTTATTTAAAGAAATGCTCTGTATACCTTACATCAGGAAATGCGTTCTATTAAAAAAAGGCTCTCACAATTTCGTGGAATAGTTCTTTTCTAGGTTATAATGGGGTTGAAAGACAGCTTAAGTTATTTAGAATCAAATCTTTTGGTTGAACATAATTTTTAATGCATTTTCTAACTAACTCTTTTTTTTTATTCTTTGCATAGATTGTCATTTTGCAAAAGCCCACAAAACCTTTTATACAAAAATTAATCTTTTTCGTACATTTAGGGGCTACAGATTCGAAATGTTTTCGGGGTACTGTCCCATTCGGGTTAGTGGCTTTCGGAGTAGTTGGGTGGAGCCGTTTCAGCTGCGTACTCGATGGTTGTATTTTCTTTCTAATGCAAGGCCGACACGGATATTTGTAAAAAATATGTCTTCCCCCGGCTCCACCCCAATAACCCGAATGCCAGTATCCTGAATGGAACACTACCCCGAAATCCATTACCCCGAAAGGCCATTACCCTGAAAACATTTTGAAACTGTACACAAAATGACAATCTTTGAAGAGAATAAAAAAGTGGTGTCAGGCCATTTGGCCGAATAATCAACAAATTTGACCTCAGATTACGGGTAGTGAATATTGAGTAGAAAGTAGAAAGTGAGAAGTGGAAAATGGAAAAAAGTGGATGAGAACTTCTTCCTTCGCCTTTCTTTCTTCTTCCTTCTTCTTTCTTCCTTCGTCTTCCTCCCTTTTTCCTTCTCTCTCCCTTCTTTCTTCTCGCTCTCTTCTTCCTCCTCCTTTCTTCATTCTTCCTTCTTCCTTCCTTTTTCCTTCTTCTTTCTTCCTGTATATTTTTTTCTTCTTAATTCTTCCTTCTTCTTTCTTCATTCTTACTTCTCCCTCCTCCCTTTTTCCTTCTGCCATCTAATTCTTCCCTCTTCCACCCTTTTTCCTTCTCTCTCTTCCCTTCTTCTTTCTTTCTTCTTCCTTCTTTCTTTTCTTTTTTTCTCTTCTCTCTTCCTTTTTCCTTCTTCTTTCTTCCTTTTACTTTCTTCCTTCTTCCTTCTCCCATCTTCCTTATTCCTTCATCCTTGAACTTTCGTCCTACTCCCTTCTTCCATCTTCTTTCTTCCTTCTTCTTTCTTCCTTCTTCCTTCTTTCTACTTCCTTCATCCTTCTTCCTTTCTCTTTCTTCCTTCATCATTCATCCTTCTTCCTATTTATTTCCTCCTTTCTCCTTCTTCCTACATCTTTCTTCTTTCTTCCATCTTCCTTCTTCATTCTTACTTCTCCCTCCTCCCTTTTTCCTTCTTCCTTCTTTCTTTTTCCTTCTTTTGCTTCTTACTTCTTCCTCCTTCCTTCTCACTTTTTCCTTCTTACTTATTCCTCCTTCCTTCTTTATATCTTATTATTTATATCTCCTTCCTTCCATTCTTCCTTCTTCCTTCTATTCTTCCCTTTTCCTTCTTTTTTTCCTTCTTCCCTCTTAAAGTTTCTTTCTTCCTTCATTCTTCTTTCTCCTTTTTTATTCCTTCTTTCTTTTTACTTCTTTCATTTTCCTTCTTTTTTCTTCCTTCTTTTTTATTCCTTCTTTCTTCTTCCTTCATCTTTCTTCTTTTTTCTTCCTTTTTCATTTTTTCATACTTTCTTCTTCTTTCTTCCTTCGTCTTTCTTCCGTCTTCTTAATTTCCGTCTTTCTCCACTCTTATTTCTTCTTCCTTCTTTTTTCTTTCTTCCTTCCTCCATCTTTTTCTTCCTTCTTTCTTTTTCCTTATTCCATTATCCTTCTTCCTTCTACCTTTTTTCCCTTTTCCTTCTTACTTCTGCCTTCTTCCATTTTCCCACCTCCTACTTCATTCTTCCTTCTTCCTTCCTTTTTTCTTCTTCCTCTGCATTTTCTTCTTCTTCTACCTTTATTATTTCTTCTTTCTTCTACCTCCTTCCTCAAAATTCTCATTCAAAGATGATCTTGCTTCGTATCGCTTGCTACTCACTATCTCACTCCACACACTTAATAAGGAAACATATTTCAACTATTCGGCCATATCGCGTTCGGTCAAATGACCCTTTCGGCCTAATGGCATTCGGCCAAACGGCATTCGGCCAAATGATCCTAAACCAAAAAAGTATATATAGGGTAAATCACTCCTTGAGCCTAAGGACCCGATTCCCGGCTCACTGCACAGGAAACTAAGGATTTATACTGTTTGGAAGCCGTAGGTATATGATTGATAATTTAAAAAAAGTCTCCCATTTATTTCGCACAATACTCAATACCTTTCAACCATTTATTTCACTCCCAATTAATCCAATTATAGGAAATAAAAATGTAGATTCCGAATATTCGCTCTTCGTTGCAAAATCACTGAGCCGGAGTGAGTCTTTCCACTTTTGCAAAACGGTATTTTCATATAAACACCTGCCTGAAAATCGTCACAGTTCTCGATCCAATCATTGCTTGAAGCAGTTAATCACCACACAATAATTCTAAACTAACGCACTTAGTTCCTATTTGCTCGTTTCATCATGACTTTTATAAACATATTGGAATTTATTTAAAAATGTATCCTCAAACCGCACAAAAATTCACCTCGGCCTAAGAACTTTTAGCCGAACCGAGCTGCCAAAAGGCCAGGAGCCTCTTTTAGTATGAAAATATTCCTTCATTATTAATAGGAAAACTGTCTAATACGTTGACGCTTTCATGTTATTTATAATTCTATTGATTTCAAAAAGTGAAAAAATATAGTTTTTAAATGTTTGGAAGAAATTTGGATGAGTGAATGAATCTTTTCAACCAAACTAAAATTATTATAAATAATACCATCTGGCATCTTGTTGTCGTCGAACGTGCATGATTTTGTTTACGTCGCATTTTCTACCGTCCCGAGTGAGAATGAGAGTAAAATGTTGAGAAAGTGAGATGTGATGAGTGAAATTTTGCTTAGGCCGGGAACTGATTGAAGTGGGCCGGAAATGAATTCGCTATGACTGAAATGAGTGCTGCACTTGTTATTTTAAATCAAATGAAAGCTTTTTTAAACGATGTTTAGCAAAAATAGTTATTTTTTAAGCAGAATTGAACCCCCTTGCAGTATTGCACGGTCCACAACATTCAGGAAAAGTTGCTTCCTGTCATAAATATCAATTAACTGCCTTATAGTCGTATACATGATAGGCCGGGAATGGGGTAAGAAACCTTAACCAACATTTCTAATTTTTGTCTAATCAACTTAAACTGTTGTTCTTTCTGGGAAAGTGCTTTTCTACAGCAAAAATACATCGTGATTTAATTCATGGATTCAGGAACACCAGTCACGTTTTCCAGAGCGTTCCAGAAAACGTGAATGTATTCCCGAATCCGTGACTGTTGCTCCTGAAAAAATACACCGTGAGCTCGTTAGTTTTTTTGCGTGAAGCCTTGAGAGCAGGGGCGAGTCAATCCGGAGATAACGAGTTCGATTCTCCGAGTCCGGTCTATGTCTTTTTTCGGGTGGGAAACATTCTCGACTCCCTGGGCATAGTGTATCCATTGCACTTGCCACACAAGATGCACACACCCAACCAGTGGATGGCAGATTTTAATGCAATTCTGCATAAGAACCTTACAGAAACTTTATAATAATTTGACATATACAATTTCGGAAATTTTTTATACAATTGTTGTATTGAAATTTCACAGATTTATATTATTTTAACACATAACATCTGTATAAAAAGCTTACAAAATTGCATATGCCAAGATTTTATACAATAATTGTCAGATTTGTTTTTTGGGTGTACTCATGGCGGGCATAAAAAAGGTATAACTTAATAACTGAGGAAATGATAATTGAATACTAAGTTGAAAAGTAGTACAAATGCTTAAAAATCGATTCACACAATATATCGGCTTTCGATATTTACTTCGATATTTACTACTAGGGGCCATCCACAAAGTACGTCACGCTCCTAGGGGGAGGGGGGGTTTCGAGCAGCGTGACGACCTATACAAAAATTTTAGGGGTTTATCACAAAAAATGCGACGAAGGGGGGAGGGGGGTTGAAAATCGCCAAATTTTGCGTGACGTACTTTATGGATCTTCCCCTATGTGGTAAGAAAATTATTTTGAGCTTTACCACGTGGTGTTTTTGTGTGATGTTGGTAGTGTTGGTCGGATAACATTCTTATGCCAAAATTGAAAATTTGATCTCTTTTTTTTATAAAAGAAATGCCGTTTTATCAAATTTTCCAACTTTTCCTTGAGCGTTTTCCAACTTTTTTTTCCCAACATTGATTTGTATGTTTCTTCTTCTTCTTCTTCTTATTGGCATTACATCCCTACACTGGGATAGAGCCGCCTCGCAGCTTAGTGTTCATTAAGCACTTCCACAGTTATTAACTGCGAGGTTTCTAAGCCAGGTTACCATTTTTGCATTCGTATATCATGAGGCTAGCACGATGATACTTTTATGCCCAGGGAAGTCGAGACAATTTCCAATCCGAAAATTGCCTAGACCGGCACCGGGAATCGAACCCAGCCACCCTCAGCATGGTCTTGCTTTGTAGCCGCGCGTCTTACCGCACGGCTAAGGAGGGTCCCTTGTATATTTATAGAAATCGAATTATCTAGTTTTCTTGCTTTTCTTAGCTTTCACAATTGTACTTGCTTCATCCCAATATAACTGTATCGTCCGCGAAGCCAATTATTTTGTAGCCTCGAGCATCCAGTTGTTTGAAGAAAATCAACAACGATTAACGACAAAAATAGAGGCAATTGCGCCCCTCCTTGGGGACACTATTCGATTGCTCTTACGTTAATTGAAGTGCTTCCAAGGATTGCTGATATTTTATTTTTCGATGCCATTCCCCCAATCAGATCCAGTGCATGCGTCGAACCAGAGCGTTTCACAGTATGGTATTTTCCATTGAATTGTGAGATGTGATATCGAATTTTGTTTTCCAAGGAACACGCTGCCCGGGAAGTTTGTTTTGCTTCGACAGAGTTTTCCTACTTTGTAAATAAATTTAAAAACAACTAATAGGATCTGTTTACGAATTACGTAACGCTCTATAGAGGCAAGCTTAAAACGCACGATTTTTGTTTATAGAAGCATTGTTCATATGTAAAAAAAATCACGGATGCATGAATTATTTCTTCGTCTTGTAGAGTGGTCTCGAAAGGATCCGTACATGAATTTTATTTTCGCTTTATTCTACTATTGAATCAATGGTATAGCCATAACTCAATTAAATTTTCTTGATACCAAACTAAGTGTATCACCCGTGCAGTCAATTATTTGGTAGCCCTGAGTTTTCAGTTGTACGAAGAAGATCAGCAACGATTGACGATAGAAATAGAGGTAATCTACCCTTTCTGCCGTAATCTGAAAAAGTGACGTATAAGCCATTTTCCAAAAATGGTGTTAACGAGTAGTACTCATCGATCTCGTTAGCAGAAAAATGGAAAACATGCATGTTGTAATTTGGCGCTTACGTCATTTTCTCAAATTACGGCAGCATTGCTTGGGGAGGGGACACTTTTTGAACAACCATAAATGGCCTTACAGTAATTGATGAGCTTCCAAGAATTGCTGATATTTCACTTTTTGATAACATTTCCCAGTGTTTTATTTTCCAATGAAATGTGAGAACAGCACATCTGCTGTTTCCAAGGAACGATGCCCAGGAATGCTGTTCTGCTTCGAAAGAGCTTCCTTGCTTTGCTATAAACTTGTGAATCACATTATTATTTGTACTATAATGTTTTAGGTTTAACTGCAATAAGTTGTAAGTTAATTGGTTTGAAGGATTCGGATTCCTGTTTTGAACATTCGATATGAATAAAAACCACACTTTTTCTATGCACAATAATAAGAAGACTCAGTAAGAATAGGTGGTAAGATTTGAATTCTGCAATATAAAAGAAGGAAGTGGGAATGCGGGAACACAAAGACGTGGATGGGACAAATAAAAAACATTGAATTGTTTCAGTGATGAATTTGGCAGGAATAGCTCATTACCATATATTTAATATGGTACTTATGCAAGTTAATATAAGCGCACTGCAAGCCAAATATACCTCTGCACATGCCACGAGTCCATGTGGAATTTTGGGGCTAGTTTCGAATGGCAGATTTTCGTCTTGGTTAACGAGTTGCCAATGTGATCGGATAGTAAACAAGCGATGGATTTTTTATTGGATGTAGGTAACATTTTTTTTGTTTATTTTCAACTCTAGTAGTTACTGCTAGAACAGTCAAGTTTAAGGTATAGATGTGATAGAAATGGAAACCGTATGTAAGTCTATTTCCAGTTCTAGCGGTTCCAAGAACATGCGAAATATAGAGAAAAAAAATATGAATGACATTTTGCGTATGAGACAGAAGGCGTAGTCATAGGACTACCAGACCCGTTTTCAATTTCATCCATTTATTATAGATTGTTATATTCCATACAAATAACAATGGTATACTGCTAATAGATTAAAAAGCTGTAAAACTTTGATAAATGTTTCTATCGTCAGTGCTATGTTGGACGCTCCTTCCCAGGTGTCGTATCACCATTTCGTAGCCCATCAAATAAATTGTGGAGTAGAAATATTTTTTATCGGAGGTGAGCCAGCCAAGGGCTGAAAGCCCTTTTTAATGAAGATATATATATAAGATAATATTTGTTATGTAGCTTGTTACACAAGAATTCAGCAAACAAATGTTATTAGCATTTCACCAGCTTTTATTCGAGTGGAAACGAGAATAGGACAATGCAATTTGTTTACTTTTTTAGGCTGGCGCGTTCCAACCCGCATCGTTGGAACAAACAATTTTCTTTCTTTGAATATAATTGGTTTCTCTGGTGTTAACTAAATATTACAACTATTACCACAAAATCCGCATTTTTAATATAAAAGTACCTGGTCCAATTTCAAATTCACCACATGCATTTCTACTCCCATTTCCAAATCCCAAAATCTAGCAAATAATGTTTGTACAGTTCTGAAACTAAAGTCGATTGTTCAGCATAAGTGAATAAATGATCTGTCACTATTTCACCCCATATGCGCGTTATGGTTTTGTCCACTCGTGCTCTTGCAAAATTTCGGCAAAAAGCACGTGGTTTCCAAGATGGCCGATTTGTGGCTTTGTTGTATAATCACCTTAAGCACTTCCACAGTTATTAACTGCGAGGTTTCTAAGCCAGGCTACCATTTTTGCATTCGTATATCATGAGGCTAACACGATGATACTTTTATGCCCAGAGAAGTCGAGACATTTTCCAATCCGAAAATTGCCTAGACCGGCACCGGGAATCGAACCCAGCCACCCTCAGCATGGTCTTGCTTTGTAACCGCGCGTCTTACCGCATGGCTAAGGAGGGCCCCATGATTCATTTAAAGTTTTTAAATAAAACAGCGATGATCTTGCACGGTTATAGCACAAAAGGTCGAAGGTCAAAAGGTCGAAGGAGAAAACGTCGAAGGTCGTCGGATCAAAAGGTCGAAACAAAAAATCTGAGTCAAAAGGACGAACTGCAAAGGGTCGAAGGTAAAAATGTCGAAAGGACAAAAGGTCGAAGGGTAAAAAGGTCGAATAAAAAAATCTGAGTCAATAGGTCGAAGGACAAAAGGTCGATGGTCAGAAGGTCGAAAGGATAAAAGGTCGAAGGATGAAAAGGTGTTCGAGCAGCACAAATCAGATAAAAGTAGAAGTAGGGAGGGGTATGGGATTTCTCAAATTTGCGTTACGTAATTTGTGAAAGGCCCATTTTTTTTTTCAAATTTGTTTATTTGGATGGCTCAGGCGTGTGTAACACTTTACGGAGTCACGGTTCTTTTTGATATGTACAACCGATATCATTTTATTATTAAATTAGTATTAAATTAGAGAGGGAAATAAGCCAACGTACTCGTGGTGACTCGAGGTTAGGTTTACAATGTCTGAGGATGGACGGGACTTAGGATTCGGGATCAGAGAATTTCGGCTGGACATCCGGGTATTTCGCATCTGGGACGATGCGACGTGTCGTCATGCTCGACTGGGAGCGTGGTCAAAGTAACAGAGATCTCACAAACGAGAAAATAAACAAAAATATTAGAATTTGATGTCAGAGACACAAAGGGAACTAAAAATGGCATGCATATATACCGCATCACGATCCCTCAAAACTCCTCTAATTTCCCTGAAGGGTTGTTTACCTCTGGCCACAAGAAGGGTATCCAAAAGTCGCTCTCTTTTGTGCTTCGACCTTCGACATGTCGTTCTTTCGACCCTTTGTTCTTCGTCCATTTGAACTTCAACCTTTTGACCCAGTTTCATCTCGTACTATATCGGTTGGGACAAGTTTGCCTTAATATTGAAAATTTGAAAATGATCTGTCGCGATTTCGTTTCAATTGGACTGTACGTGATAGCGTGTCCCAACATCGATGGGTTCTCTGGAGCCATATTCGGGTAATTACCACACCGTGAGTCCAATTAAATGCCTCAACAGAACTTAGCTTTTGAACATTTTTTTTTATAATACGACACATTTTCAAAATATAGAGTGCATTGATTTACGCAACTATATTTACAGGACTCTTAATTTCAAAATGATAAAAAGACTATATTGTGTCGCCAGCACTAAATTGTGTTCCGACTTCCGACGTTTTACTTCCGAACTTACTTCCGACATCATGAACGCCAGATCAAAATTTGAATTTGCTACCAACACATTGTTGGAAAAGCGTTCGAAAGTGTGGACAATGTGGTGACAATGACTTTGTCAGCGACAAAACAAGCTCGATTTTGTGACAGATAACACCGTGCAGTGCTGCATATTTATATTATTTTTCCGTGTGAATCTCGTCGGAAGTGGGCCTTGCTGCCAGTTCATCAGCGTCATACAAACAGTTTTGGTCTAAATGCACAATATAACACTGATAGTAATTCTTTTCCTGTTAATTGTCAATTATTATATTTGCAACTATGCAACAACTGTTCCTGTGGTTAACGTTAGTAACGAAATCACCTAAATAATCAAATTAGTAATAAAATGATCTGCAGTGCCTGCTCAAAATATTTGTCTATCCTAAATAAATGAGGTTTGCTACAATTCAACACGATTCATTGCGCACTTTATTTCACTTGTTAGAAAGAAGCTGAAAAAATGCAATGATTCTATATAATTGAAGTTGAGCGACATGGGGCTCAAAATTGTGCAGAATCAAAGTTGCATAAAATTCATAACCAGTATCACAGATGAAAAAAGGGGCCCTCCTTAGCCGTGCGGTAAAACGCGCGGCTACAAAGCAAGACCATGCCGAGGGTGGCTGGGTTTGATTCCCGGTGCCGGTCAGGGCAATTTTCGGATTGGAAATTGTCTCGACTTCCCTGGGCATTAAAGTAATCATCGTGCTAGCCTCATGATATACGAATGCAAAAATGGTAACCTGGCTTAGAAACCTCGCAGTTAATAACTGTGGAAGTGCTTTATGAACACTAAGCTGCGAAACGGCTCTGTTCCAGTGTGGGGATGTAATGCCAATAGGAAGAAGAAGAAGATCACAGATGAAACATATATAAATCGCGACGCGATACTGAACACTATACATATGGTACTTATAAACAAAAAAAGGATCTTCAAAAATTATCTTTTTTTCGACCGGTTTCGGGTTCGATGCTGCCCATCTACAGGACGTGGTCCAACTGATTACAAAGAGGTTACAAAAACGTAATCGTCCCTCTTGAAAATTCTTCATCGAGCGCAATTCACAAACCCGCCCTTCAGACCAATTTTCACGGTGTGGTTATGAATTGGTGACTACGTGGAAATTTGTTGTGTCATACACAACAAAAAGGATAAACAGTCCGTCCAACACTGTAAGTAAAAGTTTGCTATTCGTCTGTTGCTTTCTTTGGCAAGGCCATAACGGCGAAGACTTCGCAGGTGCACATTTGTTTAGGTTAATAATTCCGAAAATATTTCTATTTTCACCCAAGCAACTTATTCAAATGGAAGCCTAGATTTCAAATTATGTGTTTGAATATAAATTATGTTCATACGTGGATCATGTTATGTTCATACGCATATTTTGTTATGGTTGCTAATAATAGTCGCAGCCTGCCAATGTCGTATTTTACCCCATGAGTAATTCTCGCTGAGACCGGGCCACTATTTGCACGAGGTTCTTAAAAAATCCTTAATTTATGTTCATTCGAAAGCTTTTGGCGAGTATATTAAAGATCCGATTAAATTTTTTCAGAAAGATAGACTCCTCGATAGTTATACAGGAAATCTCGTTTATGGGCCCCTCGATTTTTGTCAATTTTAAGCTAAAAAAAAATGTCATAACTCCAACAACTCTATTTTTATTATTGAAAAGTAATGGGTAATGTTTTAAACATAACCGCGTGTAGACGTAGGACTGGAATAATCCTAACGTATTTACATTTATCTTTTGAATTCATGGGGTTTGATTGGTATAGGTATTGATATTGGAAACGACAACATTAATGCTATGTAGAATTATTAGCGATTTGTTTTTTTTTTCAAAACTTCTGGAAATGAAACTAATAATTAAATACATAATAAGAATCGCATTGTTTCTAACTATTGAACCCTTATTTACTCAAGCAAATGTAGGGAATTTATAGATATTGGAAATTTTCTTTGCAATTTCTGATCATAATACCTGTTTCACAGTTCGTCTTTGAGTGATAAAGGATTTAATTTTAACAGCCTCGTTGGATAAACGTATAACTCGTGCTGAAAAAAAACATCTTTTTGCAACTAGTTGCAAAAACTACTATTCATGTTTTGATTCCAAACTATGAGTTAAGTTCAATAATATAATTTCTTAGAAAATTAGAACCAAAGTATGAAGTAATGTTTATTTAAAATATTCTTCTGGAAATTATTTTTTGCGGACTATTTTAAAACTAATAATACGACAAAATTTCCTCCCGCTGGCGACAGCATGCTGTGTAGGTAAACAAATGCGAGAAACAATGCGGGAGCGGAAGGCACGTCAGTACGCGCTGCTGTCACAAACTCTAATGACTCGCACATGTATTAGTAGTAAAATTCTTCTTTATTTAAAACATTTTTTGTTCTACAATCATTTTATACATGTACAGTGATCGGCCGGCTTGGCCCTCCAACTTCAATTTCAATTATTGTTATTATTATTATTATTATGCTATTACTTAATTTTAAAAAAATATAATGTATCATGACGGCCTTTAGGAGGCGCTGGTGTGTTTTTTTAAAATTTGATAACCTAACTACTATGTACACTAATATTTACAATAAAAAATTTGATAACCTAGATTGGAACTAGCGCCCTAATTGGAGCCTGATCCGAATGCAAGCAACGGACCCTAAACTTTTCTTTACACTCACCAAAGCGTTCATGTAAGGTTTTTATTCCGGCCAGACGGTGGACCTCGGATGTTCTTGTCCTGGGAGGGGTGTTGAGGATCATCCTCAGGAATTTGTTTTGGACCCGTTGAAGTTTGAGGTGGTGGGTTTTAGCGCAGCTCTCCAAGACCGGCATGCCATATTCGATCACAGGGAGGACGATTTGCTTGTAGACAGCAAGCTTATTTTTCAGGGACAATGACGACCGGCGGTTGATCAAAGGGTACAGTAGTTTCAACAAGACGTTACACTTTGTCACCGTTTTGTCAACCTGTTGCCTGAAAATAAGCTTGCTGTCGAGGGTCAAGCCAGGTAGCCGGCCTCATTGGCCCATTCCACAGTCGTGCCATTGAGGATGATTTTACAGTCCCCAGGCGGAACAAGTTTAGGGATTTGGAGTGGGGAAAATGATGACCTGGGTCTTCGCCGCGTTGATACAGATCTTCCAGCTGGTGAGGTACTCTGTCAGGGCATCCAGGCCTCGTTGGAGTTTTGCCACTAGCGCTCTGATCACTCTACCGTTGTAGACGATGGATGTGTCATCTGCGAACATAGACAGAATGCCGCCTTCTGGAGGTTCTGGCATGTCGGAGGTGAACAGATTGAAAAGCAGGGGCCCGAGGATACTGCCCTGGGGAACGCCTGCGACGATGTTGTGCGCATTGGAACTCGCTCCGCTGATTGAGACCCGGAATGTCCTTGCCGACAGGTAATTGTTGATGATTTTCAACAGGTAGCTGGGAAGATTGTAGCGTTGTAGTTTGTACACCAGGCCATCATGCCATACATTGTCAAATGCCTTCTCGACATCGAGTAAGGCCATGGCGGATGTTTTCGAGACAAACTTGTTCCGTCTGAGGACGTTGGTAACTCGGGTCAGTTGGTGTACAGTTGACCGACCGCGTCGGAAACCAAACTGTTCCTCGAGCAAGATGTTGAGATTTTCGGCAGACTCAAGTAACCGATGATGAATAGCTTTTTCGAATAGCTTGGATAACCCTGAGAGAAGGCTGATGGGTCGATAACTTTGGGGAGGAAGGATCCTTCCCAGGCTTCCGGATGGGGATGACTTTCGCTGACTTCCAGGACGATGGGAAGTAGCTAAGCCGGAGACACTGATTAAAGATCAGCGAGAGGTGCTCAAAGAACGGAGCACTCATGTGTTTGAGCTCGAGATTCAGGATGCTGTCGAAGCCTGGGGCCTTCATGTTCTTCGACGATTTGATATAGGCCGTCAATTCGTCAGCTGAGATCTCCAACTCCTCCGAGAAGTCGTTGGGAATCAAATAGATGTTGTTAGCATGCTCGTTGACGGCTGCTTCGTGTGGACTGACGATGTTCTGCCCAAGATTGTGTGAGCTGACGAAGTGACGACCTATTTCAGCGACCTTCTCTGCAGGAGTTATCAAGCGATCCTTAGAGCCATTATTGTCTAGTGGGATCAAAGGTGGAATGGGCCGAGGCTTGGATTTTAGAATTTTGGTCATTTTCCAGAACGGCTTAGCATAATCTGGGAGAGTGCGGATCTTATTCGAGAAGTCGTTATTTTTGAGGTCCACCATTCTGGCCTTGATAATTTTTGTGATTCGATTGCAGCGTGCCTTAAGCTCAGGCAGTCCAGTACGCTGAAACTGCCTGCGTGTGACATTCCGCAATCGAATCAAATCTTTGGTGAGTGTATCGATGT
Source organism: Armigeres subalbatus (assembly GCF_024139115.2). Classification (NCBI taxonomy): domain Eukaryota; kingdom Metazoa; phylum Arthropoda; class Insecta; order Diptera; family Culicidae; genus Armigeres; species Armigeres subalbatus. Next base: position 164,086,500 of record NC_085139.1, read on the forward strand.
TTAAGGAGTTGCTTACCTGCCGAGCCGTCGGTACGTGTTGCTCTCGGGCCGCCGTGATCGCCTCCTCGATAGCGCACAGCTGGCGGTCGATACTTTCCGGCGTCTCCGGACGCACCTCGTAGTCGACGGTGTTATCGACGCACTGCTGGAAACGCTGCCAGTTCACTCGGTGGTAGTTCCGCCGTAACTGCTGGTGCCGATTGACCGAGGAGCCCAGTTCCGCCACCACCGGATAGTGATCCGAACTGAGCTCCTGGTATACAACCGGCTGCGAGACGTGGTCACTCAGGTTTGTTACGTAGAGGTCGAGCGTTGCGTGGGCACCGGACCGACTCAGCCGAGTGGGGAATCCGGGCTCAGGATCGTGTAGTGGCCTTCCTCCATGTCGTTGCTCCAGATGGTGCCGTTTCGATTGCCGCGACTGTTGCCCCAGGCTTGATGTTTGGCATTCAAGTCGCCGGCAATGATATACTGGCCTTGCCTCCGCGTCAGCTTGACGATGTCCTCCGAAGGGCAGCCGATGATCCATCGCCGGCTTTGGCTTGCGTTGGACAGTACGCCGCGATGAGCGCGATTGTGCCGACCGAAGTGGTGATTTCTGACACCGATGGCCTCGATGACACTGAGCTGGAAGCTTGGAAGCAGACGACAGTTGATGTTGTAGCGAAGAGCGATGGCCACACCACCTCCCTGGTCGGCCGGTCGAGTCGCACGATGCGGAAGTCCGGGATGTTGATGTTCACCTCCGGTTTTAGGTGCGTTTCGGTGATAAACGCCACGTCTATTTCCTTCTCCTCAAGGAAATCCTTCAGCTCGATTGTTTTGCTCTTTAGCGAGCAAGCGTTCCAGTTGACCAGGCCCACCCTAGCAGCCATTTTCAATGATGAACATGCCAAGTGTGAAGACCTGGTCGAATCGGGTTTTGCAGCCGCGCAGTCGAGTGGCGAGCTGCGCGAAGATGGGCATCAGTTGCTCCGGAGTGTACAGCGGGGCAGATTCTTCCGGTGGGACGGCTTCGTTCTCCGACTGCCGACGGAACCCAGGAGGAGGAAGCGGGGGCCATTCGCTGGTGGATGGTGCCGACGATGCTGGAGCTTGGACTGATGCAGCTGCCGCTGCCAGTTGCTTGTGCGGCTGTAGCGGTGGGAGTATTGGAATCACACGACGGGGAGCCGGGATGGCTGGAAAGTTCACCACGTTGATTACAGGAACACGGTTCTTCTTCGGAATGGTCCTGGTGGAAGCCTTCTTCCGGATTTCCAGGAACTCGGCTCGCTTTGGGCAGCCCTTTGTGGTGGCCCGATGTTTGTCGCCACAGTTGGCGCACTTGGGATCGGCCACCTCCATTTTGTCGCACTCGTCCGTCGGATGGGGTTCGCCACACTTGTTGCAGCGCGGCTTCATGCGGCAGTTCCTGGTGCCGTGCCCGAAATTGAAGCAGTTGGTGCATTGCGTGACATCGCGGTGCACTGGCCGATATCGCTCCCAGTCAACGACGGTGTAATTTATAACGCCAACCAGCTTCAGGTCCTTCCAGGTAGTGGAGCCGTGCTCCAGATGGATCAGGTAAAGCTGGTCGCGATATTTCCTCGCCTTGTCGTGACGAGCGATCTTGTGGACGGCTACTGGCTTCAGTCCGCAACTTTCAAGCTCTGCTTGGAGCTCTTCCTCCTTCATGTCGTGAAGTCCTCGCAGCAAAGCCTTGAGCGGCTTCGTGCCGGGGTGGTCATGAGTGTAGTACTCATACTTGTGGACCTCGAGGAACTCCACGACGGATTGATGATGGTCCCTGTTGGCCGGCATCACTTTCACGCCCTCGCTGCAGAGCCGAAAAGTACATTTCAGCCCCTTAGCGATCAGCTGGCGAATTTTGGGCGTAAATCCGGCGGATCGCCCTTCACAAACACGGGCGGGCACTTCTCCTTCCGCTCCGGTTGCACCTGCGGCAGCTGCGATTGCTGCTTCTTCCTCTTTTCGGCGGATTGCCGGCGTCATCACGCGGCAACGGCGAACACACGTTGCTCTGCAAAAGCTGCTTGGATGGGTTACCCGCGCCTCCAAGAGCAGTGCGCTTAGGCACTTTTCCAGCGACCGAATCGGCCACCGAGTCTCCCATGACGGGTCCGGGAGAAAATAACGCCAACGCGACAGGCGAAAACGTAAACAGCGAAAGAACGAGAAAAAACACTTCGAAAAAATGCGCGAGCAAAAAACACGTCCGTACGTGTTGCTGTCTCGAACTGGAATCAGAGATGAGATGCGTGTCTGCTGATAGCGAGACTCGCACATGGAAGGCACTGCTTCTTTTATGCACAAAGTAAATCTTGCGATGGATCCGAAGGCACGTGGCAATGCATTCTGATGTCCGTGTTAGGAATGCACGAGATAGATTATATATGAAATTTTTATTGACCTTGACAAGATTTGAAATTTTCAATAGCTTATCGTTAAAAATCTTAAGTTTCAATGAAGTTGGCAAATTGCTGGAGAGTGTCCGAGTCGATTGATATATGAATCTTAAAAATCCATCGAAAGATAAAGGCGCCAGTAACGTTTGAAATCTTCCCTCTCAGCGTAACGCTCTCAATTTCCAAAAATCTAAATGACACCCAGTATAGTAAAGAAAGACGTAAGTCCTACGTCAAAAAAATGAGGATACACTCTTCCTCTTTCCAACGATATGCTAATCTCTATGATCTGTTGAGAAATGTTGGAGTTATGACAGTTTTGGTGAGTCAAGAATTGACAAAAATCGAGGGGTCGTGTATAACTAACGAGGGGTTCATCTCTCTAAATAATTTAACTCGGATTCTTTATATACTTGCGGAAAGCTTTCGAATGAATATAAATTTAAGCATTTTTAAGAATCTCGTGCAAATAGTGGCCCGGTCTCAGCGAGAATTACTCCCATAACATCGTCAAAGCCAATTATTTTGAAACTTCGTGCCTTCAGTTGTATGAGGAGATCAACGACGATTAGAGATGACTATAGAGGTAAACTGTAGCCCTCCTTGGAGACATTTTTCTACTTTATTCACTCTAATGGATGTGCTTCCGCGGATTAGCAATAGGTATTTCTCTTTTCGACATGTACAACGTACATGCGCCGAAATCTTGTTTTACCTTTGTATTTTTTTATTGAACCGTTTATCGTATGGAACTGCTTTACGAGAAACGTTGCGATGGAAATTTGTTTTGATGCAAAGAGCTTTCTTTCATTGTAACTAACTAGTTACCGACTGTTGCCCCTCCCCTAATGTGCCAATTGTCTTTTGCGCAGGGGAGTTTTTGTTAAATAAGACGATTTTATATTCTTAGAATGATAGATCCAATTGGTGTGAAGGATCTGGGAAAGATTTGACTTTCTTTTTCGCTTCTGGTACGAATCAATCACAGTCTTTGACAAGTTACAGTGTGAAACAGTTGTTGATTGGTCCAGTACCTCCACATCAGGATTTTGATACATCCAACAAAGAATTCTTCCTTTTCTGTGCGACTCTCTTACATAGGCAATATATATTGCTAGATTCTTGATATTGTATAGAAGTTCTACAGAATTGTAAGAAACTCTTGCTATCATTGGATGGATGGAGGATAGATTTTTTCTGTGTAGTTATCGTGATAGTTAATAGTGATAAAGGAAGACAAACGTGCCTAAGTCACAAATGTCATCGCGCGCAAGCAGGACTTTTTTGACAGTGTTGTACAAAACACAAAGGCGCGTGCGTTTGAGTGTAGAGCAACTGGTGATGTGTCGTTTTTATCAAAAGCTGTCAGTTTTATCAACACTATCATTGAGGTGGCTCGAATTGATTTTTTATGGGACGGCCACTTATTCCGTTCCATTTGATGCCCTGATGGATGCAATTTCATCCGATTCGCTCAACGTTTGGGCGGGGCTTAAATCATTGGAAGTTTATATGAAAAACGTGTAGAGAAACATTCGGTGATCTGGAGCTAGAAGGCACCATTTACGATAAAGAACTATGATGCAGAATGTAGAATGGCATGCTGCAAAATTGAAGTTATAATAGCCGTTTAACAAATGTAACACGTTTACCTATATTTCACCCAATCAATGCTGCTCGACATCCGCAACACAGGGGAGACGTTGTACATCTTGACTCGAACCGAGCTGCCTGTTGTACAAGAGTGCTGTCCAGTCAAGATTTACAATGAAGCCCCAGTCTAGACGTCCTACGGTTCTAAGTTTTTGAAAGTCTGATTGTGCATCTCTTGTTAAGTGTGCCGTGTATGCCGTGTGCCGTGTAAATGTATCATTTGGTTTGTAAACGGTTGATATAAAAAAAGAGGTTTTATGCCTACGAGAATAGAAGTGCAATACATTTCTAACTCCACTCCCGCCGGATTGCCTCTCAATAAAAGGTAAAATATAAAAATACGAATATTTATTATTCAATAGAATATTTCAAAAAGAAAAGCCATTCGATTTAATGATGTTTGACTTGAACATAGATCTCTTGTTGATTCCACAACACCATTTCAATGGATTTCACCTTTAACAAAGTTTTCAAAATTCAACCTTTTGAAGTTTTCATAAAATAACAATATTGGATAGTTATGGTTGTTTTAACGCTTATTGCTTATTTTCAAGCATTGTAAAATTGTTGTTGAATAATATATGAAATATTATTGATTTTCGAATTGTTTTTTGTGCCAGTATAATAATTAAAGTTGAGCGTTTTGGATTATTATTGGTTTTTCGTTAGATTTAAATGTGACCCCGAAAGGTGAGCAGAGTCAAATTTTGCATTAGTTAACAATCGATCACACAGCTGACTGGAATCAGTTGAAATAAATTGTCGAAATCTCATATTATTGAGAATTCATTTTTTGCTGATGATCAATTTGGTTTTCGAGCATTCAGCCAATCATCAGATGTTGGGAGTTACAAATTTATTTCGAGTAAACAAATCTGAAGTAAATTCGGCTGCAATTGCAAAATTCCAAAATTATAAAATTCCAAAATTTCAAAACTACAAAGCAAATACAAAAATCCAAAATTTCAAAATTGCTATATTCCAGAATTCCCAAATTCCATTGCCTAATTCTTAAATTTCTCACAATATACAGAATTGCTCTATTGAGTATTGTATAGCCACCCATGATTTGTACAATCACCTTTGCTATGCTACGCTAATTCTTAACTTTTTTATCTACCTAAATTCTAAAATAATTGCCTTGCCGAACACTTTTTTCTTACGAAAAGTATTGCGACTGGGATGGGAATCGATCCCACACTCAAACCACAATGCGATTGAATAGGCATTAGACGCTAACCACATGGCAACGACGGCCACAATTATTTAATTACTAAATTTTTAAGTCACTAAATTCTTAAATTCTCAAATTCCTATAATTCTAAAAACTTAATTCCATAATTCCTTAATGTCAAAATTCCTTAATTCACAAATTCAAAACCCCGATATTTCAAAATTACAAAATTATTAAATAACAAAATTCCTCTATTATAAAATTCCAAAATTCTCAAATACCCAAATTCCTCAAGTTCCTAATTCACCCAATTCCACAATTCCTAAATTTCTTGATTGCAATATTCCCAAATCTAATATTAGTATATTCCTTACTTACTAAATTTCTGATTTCTGAAATTCCTAAGCTACTAAATTCGTAAATTTCTATATTTCTAAATACCTCAATTCCTAAAATCCCATATTTCTGAATTCAAAAATTCCAAAATTCTTAGATTCTTGAATTCATAAATATCCGAATTTCTGAAGTCCAAAATTTCATTGAAAAATTCAAAAATTTAATTTTTTTTAAATTTAAAAATTTAAAAATTTAAAAATTCAAAAATTTGAAAATTTGAAAATTTAAAAGTTCAAAAATTAAAAAATTCAAGAACTTAAAATTTAAATTTAAAAATTTAAAAATTTGAAAATTTGAAATTTAAAAATTTAAAAATTTAAATATTTAAAAATTTAAAAATTTAAAAATTTAAAAATTTTAAAATTTAAAAATTTAAAAATTTAAAAATTTAATAATTTAAAAATTTAAAAATTTAAAAATTTAAAATTTAATAAAATTAAAAATTTAATAATTTAAAATTTAAAATTTAAAATTTAAAATTTAAAATTTAAAATTTAAAATTTAAAAATTTAAAAATTTAAAAATTTAAAAATTTAAAAATTTAAAAATTTAAAAATTTAAAAATTCAAAAATTTAAAAATTCAAAAATTTATTAATTTAAAAATTCAAAAATTCAAAAATTCAAAAATTCAAAAATTCAAAAATTCAAAAATTCAAAAATTCAAAAACTCAAAAACTCAAAAATTCAAAAATTCAAAAATTCAAAAATTCAAAAATTCAAAAATTCAAAAATTCAAAAATTCAAAAATTCAAAAATTTCAAAATTCAAAAATTTTAAAATTTGAAAATTCAAAAATTTAAATTCAAAAATTCAAAAATTCAAAAATTCAAAAATTCAAAAATTCAAAAATTCAAAAATTCAAAAATTCAAAAATTCAAAAATTCAAAAATTCAAAAATTCAAAAATTCAAAAATTCAAAAATTCAAAAATTCAAAAATTCAAAAATTCAAAAATTCAAGAATTCAAGAATTCAAAAATTCAAAAATTCAAAAATTCAAAAATTTAAAAATATTGAAAATTCAAAAAATTCAAAAAATTCAAAAAATTCAAAAAATTCAAAAAATTCAAAAAATTTAAAAAATTCAAAAATTCAAAAATTCAAAAATTCAAAAATTCAAATATTTAAATATTAAAAAATTTAAAAATTTAAAAATTCAAAAATTCAAAAACTCAAAAATTCAAAAATTCAAAATTCAAAAATTCAAAAATTCAAAAATTCAAAATTCAAAATTCAAAAAATCAAAAGTTCAAAATTCAAAAATTCAAAATTCAAAATTCAAAAATTCAAAATTCAAAAATTCAAAAATTCAAAATTCAAAATTCAAAAATTCAAAATTCAAGAATCAAAGTTCAAAATTCAAAATTCAAAAATTCAAAATTCAAAAATTCAAAATTCAAAAATTCAAAATTCAAAAAATTCAAAAATTCAAAATTCAAAAATTCAAAAATTCAAAATTCAAAATTCAAAATTCAAAAAATCAAAATTCAAAAATTAAAAATTCAAAAATTTAAAATTCAAAATTCAAAATTCAAAAATTCAAAAAATTCAAAATTCAAAATTTCAAAATTTAAAAATTTAAAAATTTAAAAATTTAAAAATTTAAAAATTTTAAAATTTTAAAATTTTAAAATTTTAAAATTCAAAAATTCAAAAATTCAAAAATTCAAAAATTCAAAAATTCAAAAATTCAAAAATTCAAAAATTCAAAAATTCAAAAATTCAAAAATTCAAAAATTCAAAAATTCAAAAATTCAAAAATTCAAAAATTCAAAAATTCAAAAATTCAAAATTCAAAATTCAAAATTCAAAATTCAAAATTCAAAATTCAAAATTCAAAAATCAGAAATTCAAAAATTCAAAAATTCAAAAATTCAAAAATTCAAAAATTCAAAAATTCAAAAATTCAAAAATTCAAAAACTCAAAAATTTAAAAATTCAAAGATTCAAAAATTCAAAAATTCAAAAATTCAAAAATTCAAAGAATTCATAAATTTAAAACTGTTTAATGTGGAATAAACAAAATTAGTGTTTCAAGAAGTTGCTTTTTTGAGTGTAACAAAATCTGCCTGTCTATTTAATGTATCAACTTTATAAGAAAGCTTTAAACGGCGATTTGGTACAATTTCCGTAGGTTTTAAACATGACTCTTTTTTAGGTGTAATTGTATACTCGTGGACTTTTCCGCTAGGTGTCCATTTTTGGCTGGATATCCTACAAAGCCACAATAAATGTAACATAGCTTCTTGACAACATCATACAAATGTGTACCGACAATTATGGAGTACACATAATTGAGATACGCCTATACTGCTTCGCAGCACTTTCATACTGGTATCATAGCGAATCGATGTAAAACCTGTTCTGATATCGATTCACGAAAATTCCACCTGGTGGAAAGCGCATTTCACCCCACTCGCGCCTATTCATTCTGGTAGCCGAAGCGCGGTGGTAATCAGTGCGACACATTTGTGGCGGCCTGGCTGGCTGGTGGGTTCGCTTAGGGAAGCGACAACGATATCTGCCGGGCGATTGGATTGGCAAGCGACTAGTTCGGGTTTTGCCTTCCGTCGAACGGGGGAACAATATAATGTTCGAAGCACGCGCGTGAAATCGGGTGACGGATCGCGATTAAATTTATGTTTTTTTTTGTTTTGTTTGTGATTCGGTTCCTATTCAATCTGAAATCAATACCAAATTAATGCACCTAAATGAACTCGCGCGCCCGTCGTCGTCGGTCGTGTGCACTATATGAATGAATGACTGAATGAAGCGCTAACGAGAGCATTCAAGTGGCGGCGGCAGCAGCGCGGGTGCCGAGGAATAATAGTGTTTGTGTAATTATACGGTTCAACTGCTGTTTGATAATAAACAGAGAAGCGCACATAAATAGAACGGTACTGTTATTGCGGAAGGTCATTCGTGACGGAATCAACTGTATAAATATGATGCATAAACAATGCGCGTAGGAGCACATTTAATCTATACGCCCGTTCGGAATCATGCATAATAAAATCATAAAAGTTTTCTGCGGTTTCTAATCGTGGCGGTTCCAAACCAAACTGGCAAAACGGAATAAAAATCAATCCATCCAGAGCTTCTCCCGATATGTTATCTACAAAATATTACGTTCGCGTGTTGCTCAATAAGATTTGTTTGTGACAGATGCGTACCGTACTAGCCATGCTGTCACGTTTGGACAGAGTGATTACGATTCGTTATCCGAACCGGAGTTCTACCAACAGCAATTCCACCCAGAGAGCCAATATGTTCCTACGAAGAATTACTAAGGGGGGGGGGTCATATTGAGTGAACATTTGATTTGCTTGGTCTTGGCTTACACACTTCATAATGTCTTTTTAACCCCATCGCTTCATGTTAAATACATCGTCCAGAGCAGTGTCTGCAACATGTTAACCCTTAAATGCGCAATGTTGTTTTAAAACAAACAAACCGAAAATACGTTTAATGTTAATAATTTCAATGGTTATTTACGTTAAAAATATTTCCGACGATTTCTAAAAAAATCGCCTTGCGCCTTTAAGGGTTAAAAAATAAATTTAAACAGGATGACTTTTGTTATCCATTAAGATAGAGGAAAATATCAGATAAGCTAAGCGAATGGTGTCACATTTTTTAATTGTAACGATTTGCATGTGTCGATTGCTAGAAATGATATGGTCAATATGCACCCCAAGCATAATCTGAATTTCACAGCGATTTCAACCAAGAAGTTGTACTTTCGAAATGTATCATAGGAATATTTTTTATTGAAACTAAAAGGTGCTAAAAGCATTGACTGAACGCCGAAATAGTAAGGGTATTCACTTAACAGCGTAGGTTGCTGCGTATCTGATTATAGAAATGTTTCACACACAATCACAAGGGACATATTTCAAATCGCCTATGAAACATTTCTATAAACAGATACGCAGCAACCTACGCCGTTTAGTGAATACCCCTAGTATCAAAGTAAGCCAAAAAACATTCTAGTTTTTAAATGTTCAATAACGATATTTTAATTAATCTCCGGTTTCAACCGCTCTTCATTTTGCGAGCGTTATTCTGGTTATTCTGAGGGTAATGACACATTTCACCCAACCGGCCCTTTACTTATTGATTTGTTTCGTGTGTAGATTGCGACAATGTGCCACATGCTGTGATACTGCTTTCACCCAGTATATGTAATTTTAGACCTAGACCGGCAATCACTAACTGAAAAATAAACATTTTGCAGCTATCGAACAGCCAATGTATTATTACCTTTGCTAGATTGGGTCGATTCACTGACATAATGCTACAGAAATTGCATACATTTAGTGCGAACTTGTTGGAAAAGATCCATGTACGCCTAGAATAGTGTAATTACCAGTTTTTTTTTTCTATGATAGATAGACGAGTTCCGACTTCAATTAGGGCTAGGAAAACCGGATGAATGATGCGTTCGGCCAAATAGCTTTTTTTTTGGCCAAACTGCCTGTTATTTTTTTGTTGAAATTCCAATTTCGACAAATTTTCCGCTTCGAACAGTTTCGCGTGAAAATCCTAAAGAACTTCTCGTGAAAATTCCAGAGACTTTGTTGAAATGCATTTGTGTTATCTTTATAGTTTTGATTGAGGGCGTTTTGATTTGCAGAAATTTGCAGGCACTGTTAGTGTTTTTAAGTAAAAAACGGCTGCTCAGTCCTAACTTAGTTAAACGAGTTTGTTATTTTTCCAACGTTTCGACACGGGGATTGTGTCTTTGTTAGGGGGAAAAATATCTGAGAAAGACACAATCTCCGTGTCAAAATGTTGGGTAAATAACAGACTTGTTTTACTGAAAAAGTGATTTTTAGTGGCTTTGTATCGAAAAATCAATTTTGACCATGAAAATTTAGAGATATACCTACAGTGTCTGCACCACATTTTTCTCATGAACTTTTCCATGATAATGCCGCACAAAGTGAATTTTAAAAATTGATAATGAAAAAGTAAATTTTGTTTCACACTTCTAGATGGATTAATTACAAAATATTTACATCCAAAAAATCAAAATTATTTAATTGAATCACTTTGTTGAAAAACGCATAAGTCTAAAACGCTTTTTTTATAAATGCCAGAATAATTTTCGATTACGTTTTCCTTGAAAGAAAACAGTGTGGTGGAATACATTTCTGCATCGGTGGCGTCTGAAGTACTATCGATTGGCAATCAATAGTGGAAGTAGCTTTCAGGCCACTTTTTTTTGCAAATCCAAACTATTGAACAGTTGCAGTAGTGATTCGTAAGGTGCCGAGACATATTTTCTTCAAAGTGCAGATCGTAATTTATGACGGCGGAAAGCTGAATCACTGGTAGCTGAATCACGAGAGCGCGTCAGAGGAATACACTGCAAAAAAATATTCTGTCGTCAACAGCGACAAAACCAGAATCAGAATATTTAAAGAAAATACCACTTTGCTGCCTACTGACGCTATCCAGGCTTGTGATTCTGCAATAGCTGGCAATAGCTACAAAACCAAAATCAGAATCTTAAGTGAAATGTATTCTCAAGATTATGATTTCAGTCGGTTGACTGCTACTGACACCATCCATGAATACAATTTTATAGAGCCTCCCTCTGGCGTTTTCTCGTGAGTCGTGATTCTGTTACCGACGGCAATTTTCTGTCTTCACCAAACGATTATGATTTGTACTTTGAAGAAAATATGTCTCGGCTCAACCTTCTCTTTTAAAAAAATGTGGTCCTGAAAAAAACCGATTTATCTTCAATAATGCCCCTTCCCAATCACTAACAAAATCAAAATCAGATTTAACAGAGGATGCAATATAGGGATTACATTTGACCGAAATATCACTAAAACCTCTATCAAACGGTCATCATTCATTATCTGACTAATTACCATAATGTCTGCATATAATCTCTGGCTTGTGGTGCATGTACAAAAACCCTTTCTTCTTCTGGCTGTAGAATCGTTTTTGTGTACCTTTCGTTGTAGTTCTTGTTCAGCTGGAGCTGGTGTACTCGGCAGCAAGAGGCGGACGCCCGTCTAAATCTTGCGGTTGGTGATCGTAGTGCATCAGATGGGATGCTTCGACAGAAATTCGTCTGGGGTTTCCGCTTCGGCTTGACGATGTTCTTCAGGCCTTGCTGCCGCAGCCTTCGCTACCGTTGCTGTTGCTACAGCCATCATCGTCGGCTTTTTGACGTTAACTACATACGTCTAAGAGGAAGCCTCGGATACAGGGTACCAAATGAAAATTTCCAAATTGGGGACCATCACGAAATCTTTCAATGGACTTTATCTTTCAATGGATTTTCGAGATTTTCTTATCAATAGATTCGGATTCCAGCAATTCGCTAATTGTTTTAAGACTATTTATTTATTTATTTACTTAGGCCAACAGGTAAAATTATACCCCAATGACTTCAGAACTACACTATATATAAATCTAACATAAAATACGTTTAAAACTACACTTATTTGTTTCCCTAGACACGTTAAAATCGAACACAAAATAACATGTATTGAACAAGCGGCACATACTACGCAACGGTTCATATAACCCATAGTTGGTTCTGGCGGTGGGAATACTAAAAAATGAGTGCATGCGAAGATTGCGACAACGGGAGTTTATGTTCAACGCACTTAGCAGAGATGAACAATCTATATGATCTTGTAACAAATCGCCGATAAAACAGACTTTTACCACGTTCCGCCTCGCTTCAAGCAGATCCAGATTAATCAGCTTACATCGATTGGATAACTGGGTAGATTAAGCGGGTCCCTCCACCTGAGGCGACGCAGTGCAAAGCGGATGAATTTCCTTTGTAGAGCTTCAATTCGTTGAATTTCATTCTGGTAATATGGGGACCAAACGGCAGACGAATACTCCAAAATAGGACGCACAATGGAGCAATATAGTGCCTTCAGACAGTATACGTCGTTGAACTGCCAAAACGGAACAAGAATCCTAGCTGCGATGAAGCTTTTGACACAATATACGAAACGTGGTCCTTGAAGGTTAATTTAGAATCGATGAGTATTCCCAAGTCTTTCACTGTTGATTCACGCTTCAGCGGTATCTCTCCAATTGCATAGTCGAAATGGTAGGGCGAGTGTTTGCGTCCGAACGAAATAATCGACCATTTGGAGACGTTCAATGACATTCGATTAATGTGACACCATTCGGCAAAGGTTTCCAGTTGTAGTTGCAGAAAGGCTGCGTCATTGGGCTCTTTTATCGCAAAATATAGCTTCAGATCATCGGCATATGACAGTTTTAGACACTTCAAAACAAGATGCACATCATTCATGTAAAGCAGGAATAAGAATGGACCGAGGTGGCTGCCTTGAGGAACACCGGACCCAACTAAAAACGGTAAAGAAACGTGGTCTCCGTTTTTAACAGACATGCTGCGGCCGGTTAGATACGAGCGAAGCCAAATAAGCATGTTACCATTCATGCCAAGTTTGTCAAACATGGCAACTGCAATTTCATGATTCATTTCATCAAACGCCGCTGATAAATCCGTGTAGATGGCGTCAACCTGATGACCTATTTCAATTTGGCGTATCAAATACGAGGTGAAGCAAGTCAAATTGGTAGTTGTTGAGCGCTTAGGCATAAATCCATGCTGTTCCGGTGAAATATAATTCGCGTAGCACTGAACTAGCTTATGAAGTACGATTAGCTCCAGCAGCTTCGAGGTGGCACTCAACGCGGCTATACCACGATAATTGGAGACAGTTCGCTTACAGCATTTTTGAATACTGGAAAAACATACGAATGCTTCCAGCAGTCTGGACTCCTGTGGTCAATGACAGATTGAAAACTTTTGTTAGCGGTGATGCAAGAGAAACAATGCAACGCTTCAGAACCAGTGAAGGAATATTGTCGGGTCCACATCCAGTAGACGATTTCAGTTCCTTGCCAGCTGCAGTTACCATATCTTCGGTGATAGCAATCGATTGCTCGGAATTCAGTGAACAGGGAACGTTCGCTGTAGCAGTAGTAACATCTTGTGAATTGAGCTGCTCATTGTTGAAAACGTTGCTAAATTGTAGACGAAACATGTCTGCAATACTTTCGGTAGAGTTGGCTTCTATCAAACCGTTAGTCATCGTCGGAGGCCATCCGGACTCTTTCCGTTGGCCAAAAACTTTTTGGGTTAGCTTTAAAGCGACGTTGCAGATCATCCTGATGAGCATTATACAAATAATCGTTATATTTCTTGTATTCAGTATTAGCTTTAATATATCGCGATCTTGTGGATTCTGTTCGATGTTTGTTGTGTTGTCTTAAAGCTGTCTGCTTGAGCCTTTTGAGTTTTTTGAGAAAACGATTAAACCAAGCTGGTTTGGCCGGAGCTGGCCGATTAGTTTTAGGAACAAACTGATCAACAGCATAAAGCATAATTCCGGACAGAGTCGATGCTGCCAAATTACAGTCACAGTCTTGAAATATGCCATCCCAGTCGACGTGTGATAAAAAATCATTCATGCCAACGAAATCGGCCTTATTGAAATCATACAAAATGCTTTCAGAAGAGTCTCGAAAATGCTGACAAGGGCAAATATTAAAACTTATCATGGCAGGAGCATGATGTCTGTTGATTTTAACAAGCGGCGATGGGGCTTGTTGAACTGTACAATCTGTACAAAGTTCATTGCTAACGAAGCATAGATAGAAAATGCCTTTGTTCTCGTTTTCGATGTCCATTATTTGTCCGAGGCCAGCAGTACTGAATGCATCAAATAACTCTCGTGATGTTTGACTGATGAAGGATCGAGAGGAAATCGGAAAAAGGGAACCATAAGAATTTCGTTTCCATGAAATTGAACTCAAATTGAAATCCCCTAAAACAACGATGTTAACTCTTGGTGTCAGCTGCGAAACGATCCAGTGAGATATTTTTCAATTAAGTTATCGTCGTTGACTCTATCAGGCGGAAAGTAAACAATACAGAGGTAAAGCGTGGCATCGATTGTAGAAATAGCGACCCATATTTGCTCAACTTCTAAGCCGGATGGAGGATCCAGCTTACGGGACTTAAAGCTTGAACGAACAGCTAGCAGGACGCCGCCCCCTGTGAGTTTACGGCTATTTGACGGCGAGCGATCTTGTCTGTACACGGAGTATGATTCATCAAATAACAAATTCGATGTGGTTTTCTCGTTGAGCCAAGTTTCGGAAAAAGCATAAATGTCGTAACATCCATCGCTGCCAACTTATAATCGGCAAGTGAACTGTTGATTCCACCAACGTTTTGGTAGTACAGCAAAACGTTTGCGGAAGTTGTTGCATTATTTTCATGGGAGGTGATTGCGCGCCGTGGATGACGAGCTTCGGTGGTGTTGCGACGTGTTGAGTTGGAGATGCAAGTACTGCTGGGTAAGGATATGTTTTCAGGGTGGGCAGTGTTCTCATTCAAACCGTACTTGCCAGATTCTGCAGGGTGGAAGCCCCTACCACCTGACCCATTCACAGGACCAGGACGACTGTTGAACGCTGGCTGGATGGTCAGGACTGTGATGGGAGGTTCCGGGACTTCCAAAGGACTTATTATCAGGCGTCCCGGTTGTTGAGCTGTTGAGGAAATGTCTTCAGAGCGAGCGGTGTCCTTGATTAGATCGTACTTGCCTGGTAAAGCGAGCTGGAAGCCTCATCTGCCTGACCCAAACACAGGACCAGGACGGCTGATGTACGTTGGCTTCATTGTCGCGACTGTGATGGGGGGCTCTAGGGCTTCCAAAGTGCTTTCTGTCATGCGTCCTGGGTGGTGGGAAATTGGAGCCAAATCGGTGATATTGGAGCTGCAAGAGGAAATGTCTTCAGAGCGAGCAGTGTTCATAATCGAGTAATACTTGCCTGATTGCACAGGCTGGAAGCCCCTTATACCGGACCCATACGCAGGACCAGGATGACTGATGAGCGCTTGCTGGAAGGTCTCAACTGCAATGGGAGGCTCTGGGGCTTCCAAAGTGCTATATGTTGTCCAGGAGGCATAGTGCGACTTGTGTAAACCAACGCAAGAGTAATGAACAATTGTTCCACACGTTCCGCTGCAGACGATGCTTTTTTCCAAAGTCTAAGGAGCTTGAACATATTTGGCAGCATTCCATTTGTGTATAAAGTTCAGCAAACTGACGGTGCGATAACGATGATGGTGAATCGCATACAAGTACAAATTAGGAAAGTCGCCTACAAGTATGCAACCATGTAAACGGTCACCAAAGTTTATAATTTTTGCTGGCGAGCGAGTGGGCATTAATGTATAAGGCAATAACAATAACACATTCACCGAACAAAAAAAACACTATAAATCACTATTTGACGCACTCGATTCACCCAAACAAATATTTGAAAGTACGAAACAGTTCAAATACGACACATTGAATACAAAACGGTGATTTTTTACATTCGATGCACGGCGGGCCAGCGATAATTGAATTCCCGGACTTGAGCGACGATGTCCATACTTTTCTGAATAAATCGATCATCTATCGATCACTATTGATTATCAACACAGATAGAAAAATCCACTGAAATTTACGCTAAAAATCATGCACATAAATGGAACGCCATTATCAGCGTAATTCCAAACGCGATACAGCCTAAATGTATACAATATTTGTCGTGAATCGTAAACATTGCTTGCAAGTTGTACGCAAACTTGTTATGAAGAGAGCCGATTCACCGTAGAATAGTGTAAATTTCCGCATCTCTAGTTTTACGCGCTTCTTACTTTTCATTATTTTTTTCTGTGAATGTCAAACTATTCAAAATTTAAGTTCTTTCACGTCTGGTAAAAATTTCAGAACTAACCAATTCCGTTCATGCATCGCCAACACGGACATAAGATTGCTGTAACGTACGCACCTTTTGGCCCACACAGTTAAAAATTATGAAAATTACACGCCATGGAAATATTTAAACGTTTATTTTTGTGTTCAATTGCCTCTAATTTTACATCCAACTTTTTATTGTATGCAATATTGAATACAAGCTCCATAGTAACGATGACCTGTAATTTTAAAAAATGATGAAAAAATGATATATTCTGTAACATTATTATACTGTGCACCGCTACTGCTACCCGCGCTATAGTTGCCGCCTTTAATTAATTCGTCTCAAATCAACTATCTTCCGATCAAAATGGGGATCATGAAAGGACGCGATATACGCGTCTTGATGCGCCTTCACAACCACTAACAGTAACCGAATGATTATCCGAATCTGAAGAAAAAAAATTCACTTTCTATCGCTAAATGGCTGTAGCAGCTACCACGGATAATAAATTTTCTATAGCAGCCTTTACCGACGACAATAGCCTCTAATTTTACATCCAACTTTTTCTTTGGTGCAATATTGAATACAAGCTCCATAGTAACGACAACCTGTAATTTGTAAAAGTGATGGAAAAATTAGTCAAATCGAACGGAGCCTTTTAGTTACATCATATGTGCTGTAACATTTTTATGCTGAGCACCATTACATACAACAGCAAGTTTAATATTGAGAGAAGTTTTCACCACATTACTAAGCATATTCTAACTGTCGAAAATTGGATGGCGTCGTATTTGACCTTTCTAAATAATAATACAATCTAGTCATACAATAATACAATTCGATCGCACAATTCGTAATACAATTCGTCACATATACATTGTCTTCCATTTACAATTTTTATCCTGAAAAGGACCGGTTTATGCGCCTCAATACATATCCGCTGACGATTGTTGCGGATGGCCACTCAATGCTTCACCACGATTTGCTGTACTGCTGTACACTTGAGTACTGCTGATGAAGGCCTCGTGATGGTGATTCTGCAGCAACACGCCTACGAACACCACCGATATCGATGCTGGGACCAGAACCCGCTGGACGCAACAGACTCCGACGACTGGAACTGATGCCGACGCAGGAATCCCGTCCAAGGAATCCCGAACAAAATGGCTCGCGCACGCGGGAAAGCTGCTTTCTTGTATTAAATATAGTGAGCCCGATGCCCAGCCCCTTTGTTAATCTTTGTTGGTGCAAGTTTTATGTGCACTCATTACGAATAACAAAGGGGTGGAGTTAATGAGCTTATTTCATTAGATACAAGAAAGCAGATTTCACCCGCGTGAGCCACTTTGTTCGAGATTTCACAGAGAGCGCAACCGGCAACCAGTTAGTTAGACATTCTTCGGAAAGCGGTCCCATTATCGACATCAGTGGTGTTCGCTCGTGTAATTGGCGGATGCTGCAGATCCGGTTTGATGTAAATAATCGTGTGGCCGTCGTCAGCAACATCATCAAGATTTCGAAATTCATCCAACATTGATGGCCGTCGGCGGTGGTTGCTGCAGAAATCTCGTCGTCGGTGGGAGCAGTACTAAAGCGAAATTTTCTCGCATACTGATAGTGAATGGCGCACTTAGTCGGTCCCTTTTCAGGACCATCATTTTTTGAAGAAGAAGGTTTTGTTTGCTGTATTGGAAATTGACGCAAAAGTAAAATTTTCTCGCAATGTTTTTACTTTTGGTACATTCAAAGTGAATTACCTATATGCCGGGTATTAAGCCACCCGAAGTGGAAATTAATTACTATGTCTGAAACTCGATTATGCATATGCACAACATGTGATAGATTTAGTTCGGAAAAGGTATTGGAGGGTAACCGCCCCTTCGGTGCCTATTAGTGGCTTTTAGGCTTTCTGCGAGCGTGTACGCACACGCACATTTCACTCAAACTTTTACTCAGTTTGTTTGCAACCACGAGCAGTTGTCACGGCAAAATCAAATCTAGACCAACATTTGAAAAGGGCGTAACAGCCAAAATTGATTCCTTCTGATTCTTTGTCTACATATATAGCTATATACATATGTAGACGAGGAATCAGAAGGAAAAAAATTTGGCTGTTACGCCCTTTTCAAATGTTGGTCTAGAAATGGGATTGTTTGCAACCACGAACCGTGCGTTCGTGTTGGTTAGAAATGTCGGCGAGACCCTAATTAGTGACGGGTTTTTTTGCCAGTGGCGGCCATTGACGGCTAGTTGCTGCAGAATTTTTTTTCACATTGGTGACATCTGTAGCAAGTAGGGTAAAAGACCCGATAGTGGAGGAACTAAGCACGTTCCAACACTAATTTCTCGAAAACTTCTAATCGATAACTTTTTTCCTTTACCTTGAGAGTGCTTCTTCCGGATGCACATTATTTCTGTTTTATCCAGAGCGTGACATAATTGTATTAAAAATCTATTTTGTCACCTGAAATCAATCCTCCAATTATTGGTGCAGTGTTCCAATAGTTGCGGTATTTTGTTATTCATGTTCCTATAGTTGCGAATCCCATAAGTTTTATATGGGATTCGCAACTATTGGAATACTACCGCAACCATTGGCGCAAGGGAAAGAAAAAAATAAAGTATTTTAAAGATACTTTACCAGTTTAACTGGAATTCCAATGTTGTTTTTGTCTCTATCGTGTTATGACAGGTCAACTGATTGACTGGTAAGGTGGGCTACTGCGTTTAATTTGTTGATTCTCTGTAAACCTACCTACCTTCCTATAGTACTACCGCAACTATAGGAACACCCACGACTATTGGAACTTTTACCCTAAGCGTTAAATCATTGAGTGGCTATCGTCGGTGACAGCAGAATTGTGCAAGTGTAATTTTCTCTCTCGTTTTTCATTCGCTGCCGACAAATCTGCTCTACTAATGTATTTAACCTTCCTTGTGCATTGGGGTCTATTTTGGCCCAGAGATGATTTAAAAACGTTGTAGCTTTGTAATCAAATGAGATAGGGCGTTGAAATTTTCTGACTTTTCCTAACTTTTGGAAATGAAAATTTTGGAGTGATAACCAGCTTTCAGCGACCTCTAGGAACGCCACAACAAAAAAAGTGACACATTGTGCATTAGCGGGTCAAAAATGACCCCAAATTGAATTCACTCCCGAAAGTTCATTTTCGAACCGATTCTCAATCTTTTGGAACCAAATTGAAGGTATGGAATCCGCGGTTGTCGTTACGGACAGATTTTTGCAATTTGGCCATTCTGGTTCCCAGGAATCGAAATTGAAGGAACATAGATTCTTAGGCTAGTTTTTGGCGTGATCTCTTGCCATTCGAAGGGTTATTTTGGAAAAATGTTCATAAATTTGGGTAGCAATAATCCCAATAGAATGTAGCCATTGTCCATTTCCATGGACCAACACAATTCCTGATTATTTCACGGTTCAGTGTCCCTCCGGAAGACCCGGAACATCCGTAGAAGTGGTCAATTCATTGAACTCATCCTAGAAGAGCGCGGTTTTTTCCAAATCTTTTCATTATCGAACGCTGAGTAACAAATGATTAGAGTCATCCATTTTGGTGGACCTGGGTGGCCACCGGAGGTATTCCGGAAGATCCGGAACGTCCGTAAAAATGGTTATTTCATGAAACGTAGCATAGAAGAGCGCGGTTTTTTCCAAAGCTTTTCATTATCGAGCTACGAGTAACAAATTATTGTGGTGACCCATTATGATGGACCTGTGTGGCCACCGAAGGCCCTCCAGAATATCCGGAACGTCCGTAAAAGTGGTCAATTTTTGAATCTTATCATAAAAGGGTGCGGTTTTTCCAAAGCTTTTCATTATCGAACGCTAAGGAACAAATGATTATGATGACCCATTGTGATAGACCTGAGTGGCCATTGGAGTTCCTCCAGAAGATCCGGAACATTCGTAAAAATGGTGAATTCATGGAACTTATCCTAGAAGTGCGCGTTTTTTTCACAAAGCTTTTTATTGTCGAACTACAAGTAACAAATGATTGTGGTGACTCATTTTGATGCACCTGAGTGGCCACTGAAGGTCCTCCAGAAGATCCGGAACGTTCGTAAATATGGCCATTTCATGAAACTTATCATAAAAGGGTGCGGTTTTTTCCCTAGCTTTTGATTATCGAACACTGAGTAAAAAAAGATTATTGTGGCCCATTGTGATGGACCTGAATGGCCACCGGGTTCCTCCAGAAGATCCGGAACATCCGTAAAAGTGGTCAATTCATAAAACTCACCATAGAATAGCTGAATCACCGATCGCTGAGTAATACATGATTATGATGACCCTTTTTGAAGGACCTGGGTGACTCATCATGAAAGAGTGCAGTTTTACAAAGCTACTCTGAGTAACAAAAGAACGTGCTGACCCATTTAAATGTATTTGAGTGGCCACCAGAGATCCTTTCTAAGATCCGGAACATCCGTAGTAATGTTCATTCCATGCAACTCACCATAGAAGAACGCAGATTTTCCAAAGCTTTTCATTAACATTCTCTGAGTTATAGAAAATTATCGTTACCCATTCTTATGGCCACTCCTTTATGAATAATGCCCGTAATATTCCTAAAAGCTGCAAACTAACGAATCTCGAATCATAGGAACATAGTTTTACAAAAAATCTATTATCGAAATCTGAGTAAGACATTTTTGACGTGACCCTCAGTTATGGACTTGAATTGCCAGTGAAGGCCCTCTCGTGATCCATACACATGACTTAAGTGATCACTGGATGTCCTCCTAAAGTTCCTACGGATTGGTCAACACTTGATACTTATCCTACTAGAGCACGATCTTTTGAAAGTGTTTGTTATTCTACTTATTGATCATCTCATGAAGGTTGTTGTGATGCTTTATGCGGGGGCCCCCTTTCCCGTGCGGTAAGGTTCGCGACTACAAAGCAAGATCATGCTGAGGGTGGCGGGGTTCGATTCCCGGTCCGGTCTAGGAAATTTTTAAGTTGGAAATTTTCTCGACTTCTCTGGGCATAAAAGTTTCATCATGTTAGCCTAATAATGCAGTATCGACCCGGTTTTATCACTTTGTCTACCCTCGATTTTCTCTCGTTTTCGACCTGATTTTATCACATTTTCGACTTAAAATTTAAGTCACCCTAAAAATTTAAGAAAATTTCAGGTGCTCTTTTTGTCATAGTTGAACCTTTTTGCTGCCATTATAGACCCCTTGTTAATAAAAATTTAAAATTATTAGATAGGTTTTTTATTATCCATCACCTTGCAAGAAATATTTGATCAAAAGTTGTCAAAAGATTCAACCAAAGTAAATTTTTATTTTAAGTCAAACTTTCATGAGTCGATGATTTATGACTGAATAACGACTCATGGGAGCAAATTTTGCCATACTTGAAAATATTTTCTGGGTTAATGTGATCGTCCTTTCAAAAAAAAAAAAAAATAGTGTCGTCATAATTTTTATACATTTTATAATTACAGATTTTTTGATCTTGCGGAGTTTTATGAATTGATCTCTTTTACGTGTGATACGGATCTTCCGGAGGGCCTTTGGTTGCTACTCACATCCGTGAGAAAAGGTTACGGCAATAATTTCATGTGCAGAGTACGACAAGGAAATTTAAAATAAATAGGCTCTTCTAGTATGTATTACATCAATTAACCACTTTAACCGATATTCCGTATTTTCCGTTAGACCTCCGATAGTCACTTTGGTAAATAAGAACGGGTCACGACATTCCTTCGTGTCTAGCTCAGAATTCGATAATAGAAAGATTTGTATACATACTTTTTTCTGGGGTGAATTTTTTTATATAGATAACTTTTTTTTTCGCTCCGAATCTTCTGGAAGACCGCGCTGACTGTTAAAAATTGACCACTTTATGGGATATTTTATTATTCAGAGTACGACAATGAAGAGCTAAGAAGGAACTGTGCTCTTTTATGATGAGTTTCATGAATTGACCTCTTTTACGGACCTCTTTTACGGATCTACTGGAGGACCTCAGGTGGCCGCTCAGGTCTATCACACGGGGTCACCATAACCATTTGTGTGATTGATTCGCACTCTATACAATCCGCCCAGCCCGTTGTTGGGGGCATATAGTGCGATCCTCTCGTTTAATAAACAACGTGCACTCGTTTGACTGAGCATTCGAAAGATATTCAATTTGCAAAAAAGAGCTAACCGCGGTGGAGGTTGGTACTCAGATTCTGATGGCTTTTACGCAAACGTGACCTTTAAGTGGTCTTGTTGTGTAGAGGTTATCACGCCTATCTAGAGAGTAGAAGGTTGAGGGTTCGAGTCCCTCCAAGACACGTGGATTCTTTTTCGCAAATTTCATATCAATTTGTCCATTTCGAAACATGTGCTGTGCATATGCACAGCCAAGATATTTTACAAAAAATGGTTTTCGTACGACCGAGTTGCCGAATAATATGCAATTAATCATAATCATTTGTTACTCAGCGTTTAAAAATGAAAAGATTCGAAAAAAAATGCACTCTTCTATGATAAGTTTGATGAATTGACCACTTTTACAGACGTTCCTGACCTTCTGGGGGAACTCCGGTAGCAACTCAGATCCATCAAATTTTCGATAATGAAAAGCTTTGTGAAAACCGCGCTCTTATATGATAAGTTTCATGAATTGACCATTTTTACGGACGTTCCGAATCTTCTGAAGGAACTCCGGTGGCCATTCAGATCCATCAAAATGGCCAACGTTCGACAATTAGAAAAACGCACTTTTCTAGCATGAGTTTCATGCTCTTCTACGGACGTTCCGGATCTTCTGGAGCCCCTCCGGTAGCCACCCAGGTCCACCAAAATGGGTCACCACAATCATTTGTTACTCAAAGTACTATAAAGAAAAGCTTTGGAAAAAACCGTGCTGTTCTATGATGTATTTGATAAATTGACTTTTGCGGACGTTCCGGATCTTCTGGAGCACCTCCGGTGGCCACCTAGTTCCACCAAAATGGGTCACCACAATCATTTGTTACTCAAATTACGATAATCAAAAGCTTTGTGAAAACTGCACTCTTCTAGGATGAGTTTTATCAATTGACCATTTCTACGGATGTTCCGGGTCTTCCGGAGGGAAACCGGACCGTGAAATAATCAGGAATTGTGTTGATCCATGGAAATGGACAATGGCTACATTCTAATAATATTATTGCTACGCAAATTAATGAGCATTTCCAAAATCACCCTTCGAGAGGCAAGAAATCACGCCAAAAACTGGCCTAAGAATCTATGTTCCTTCAACATCGATTCCTGGGAACCAGAATAGCCAAAGTGCAAAAATCTGTCCGTAACGACATCCGTGGAATCCATACCTTCAATTTGGTTCCAAAAGATTGAAAATCGGTTCGAAAATGAACTTTTGGGAGCGAATTCAATTTGGGGTCATTTTTGACCCGCTAATGCACAGTGTGTAACTTTTTTTAATGCACTAGGAAGGTTAAACAAATTCTTTCGAAAACTGCCGATGCAGATGATTTCGCACAATGATCTCCATCAAAACCACAAACGCGCGCGGTAGAGCAGGTTTTTGAATTGACTTGAGACGACGTCTTCGCCGGTAGCAGTCGAAGTAACATCTGTGATGGTCGTCGGTGGTGTTTGAAGAAAATGTTTATGCTGAGAACATATTATGATAAATTTTGGTTGAAATTCACGATTGTACCATATATATAACTTAATATTCATATGATATTACGATTCTAATTGCACTAAGAGGTTTTACGTAGTTTACGTCGAGCGGTCGTGTCTTGTACAAAACCCTTCTATTTTTTTTTTTTGCTGCCATACCATCGCCAGCTGTGGTACCATTCCTCCGGTTCGTCTCGCATCGTTTCGGTCGGGACTCGTGCACGGCAGGTACTGCTTCTTTTATAAACGAATCTTGCGATAGACCTAAAGGCCCGAAACTTACATTAATCTGATGTCCGTATTGGGAACGCATGTACGGCATTGGTTGAATCTGAAAATTTTATTGGGTATGACAAGAATTGATAATTTCAATAGTTTATTAAAAATAATTTTGAGTTTCAATGAAATTGATGCTGGAGAGTTTCCGAGTCAATTGATATATAAATCTCCAAACCCCATCGAAAGATAAACGTTATTAAAGTTCAAAATCTTATATGAGGGTCCTCAATTTTAGATTCTGATTTGATAACCAGTACCTTTGGGTACAAACGGCAAAAAATCGCCACGCCGATTCACGCTGCCGCGCCGCCTACTAAAATTGTTTTTGACGTTTTTTGCCCGAAAAACATCGCCACCACCACCGATCAAATTTATGACAAACGATTGTCGGATTGGCGCACGCCTCTACTGTATGAATCAGTTGACTTGGAAGCTCAGCTCAGCTCAGTTGACTTGGAAGACCAAGGTTCTGAACTCCACTATGAAGAACCTAGAAAATCTGAAGAAATATTTGTTGCATTTCGTTATCCGCCATCTCCGAGTAGTATTTCGCACATTTTTTCAGAGAAAACAGTAATAAAATCATTTTTATTTCTCGTTATTGATTTGTAAAATTTTGCGCGGTCTTTTTGGATAATGTTTGCCCGTTTGAAAACCGAACCGAAAAGTGTCTAGACCGGCACCGGGAATCGAACCCAGCCACCTTCAGCATGGTCTTGCTTTATAGCCGCACATCTAACCGCACGGCTAAGGAGGGCCCCACAATTAGGTTATATAAACATGTGAATTTGAGCACTGTAGGAAAGTTAAAAATTGTATACGCTCTTTATTTCTTCATTCACAGTTAAAAATTCTGAAAATTACGCGCCATGGAAATATTTTAAAGCATATTTTTGTGTTCAATAGCCTCTAATTTTCCATCCAACTTTTTCTTGTACGCAATATTGGATACAAGCTCCATAGTAACGACGCCCTGTAATTTTAAAAAGTGATGGAAAAATGAGTCGAATCGAACGGAGCCTTTTTGTTACATCATATATGCTGTAGCATTTTTATACTGTGTTGGGAGTAGGCAAAGTTATTATGGAAAGCTCAATTCAAAACGCTTTTTTAATAAGTCGTAGTCACAATTATGATGCAACATAAATCTTGGCATAAACTCTTGAATTCCACTGGCTGCCAAATTCGCATATTATTTAAAAGTATTTGATAACAACTAATTTCCACTGATAGTATAAGCATGTTTTCCACTCTCAAATGCACTTTAGAAAACCGTGATTTCATATTTTAGACAAACGTTTCTCCTTTACAACCCCACTAACTCGAGCCCTCCTAATCGTTCTCCATAGGTTCCAAAAGTTGCCTGCAATACATATCAAAACGCATGTTTATAACAGCAACACCATCCAGATAGTAACCGCCGAATCGAAGTGGTAAGCTCCAGTTCCATGATTTGTGTATCAGTCTCGTTTGGTGCAACATAAAATCGCGTCTACTAATTGGCACCTCGACGAATCTGAAGCAAACAAAATTATCCCGTTTATTTGTGTTGTTCCCTCGTGTCATCGTTCGAATTCATGAGAAATCCATAACAAAATGTGCGCGTGTGTGTAATACTAAAATGCGGCCCATTCGTGTGTAGTCGATAAATTCAAGTAATCAAAACAAGAAAACGCTGATGGTCAGTTATTATCCATTGAAAACTCCATCGATGAGTGGCGTGAGAAGAAAATCCCGCCAATAAAGTCGCACCGCGGTGGCACGCTGTTTCGGTGTTGTTTGCCTTGTCGCGGGGGCTCCTCAGCCCCCGCTGCAAACCACCAAAAAAGCAACACGTCGACAATTGATGACCACATTGTCGACTATGCCACCGAGGACGAAGCATTAACCAACAGCACTACCGAGCTATATCACTATCAGCAACAGCAGCAACTACAATCATCTAACCTTCTAAGCACCACCGCAAACAGCAAAAACAACGGTAGTAATAATAGTAATCAACTAGAATCTCTCGCCGAGGAGACACAAGCATTGAACCCAGAACAGCAACAACAGCAGCTGCACCAATCGCAATCAGGGCAGCAGCTCAAGTTGCCCCATATCGAGGAGGAGGAAGACGATGAGTTTGATATTGGTATGCAACATTTCCATAATCCCCTGCTACCGTCCCGCATTAAAGCATGTACAATTCGCTATGCAGATGTCGTGCGCTCGTTGACCCCGTCGCCGAAAATCAGTATCAGTCGCATCAAGATTAAATCGAAGGCGAAATCAATCGCGTCCGCGAGCAACGCGAGCACCACCGCAGCAGCACTAGCAGCAGCGGCCGCAGCAACAACCAGCGATTTAGAATCCAGCAGCAGCAGCACCAACATCTCGTTATCGGCGAGTAAGATGCAAGCCGAACAAGGTTCGATTGGCGATCTGCAGAAGTACCACAGCCGGTACCTGAAGAACCGACGACACACGCTGGCGAATGTGCGGTAAGTAGCCAAAATCTTTATATATCTGCAGTTGTATTGATTTTCATATTTTGATGACAATATTAGGGATGTTGATTAGAACCTTGGAATTTGCATTCAAGTAGTTGTAACAAAATAGGAACCATACACGTTCTTAAATTTTATGTGCCTTTACAGGTCATACTTTCTCATGAAAAAATAAATAAGACTATCGTCGAATAAAACCACAAGGTACAGATACAGGATCTCAAATAAATTCTTGAAAAAACATGTGTTAGCAGCCAAGCCGAATACAACATTACAACGCTGTACATATGTCAATATTCCAATCGTCTAATGATCTGGATTAAACTAACTTGAACAGCATATAATGTGCAATAGCTCTTAAAAAGTATATGGATATGCTGAATTGATTTCAGCTTTTTACCAAAGGTAGTTAATCAGGCGAACCAATTGACCAGAACTCCAGAACAATTTGGAGAACCTAGAACATCAGCATCAAACTAATTTGGACTGCACACAACACACAAGGACTCTATGGACTTGTTTGGACATGCTGGGTTGATTCCGATTGCATACCAGACGTAGTTAACTTTGTAGATCAATTGATCTGAACTACAGAACATTTTGAAGAACCTAGCACATCTGCATCAAACCAATATCATACGCAAAGGCTTTATGGGCTTGCAGGGACAAGCTGGGTTGATTTCTGCATTGCAGTTCTTCATGATCGGTAAATTTTACTCATATTGAATTTGGTAAATCGAAGGTATCTACATTTTAAATGACAGCATCCGTAATCCAGCTGTTCTAGCATATAAAAAATAGGATCCCTATAAACACGACAAACTAGCAAACTACAGGAAATCAGATGATGTGGATAAGACAACCGTGAAATATTTGTGAAAATCGCTTAGAAGGCGCCAGAGAACCTGCTGTTTGAAATAATGATTCTAATGATTTCTTGATCGCAGTATTCGACATGTACTTCCCAACATTCAATTAGGTTCATGTTTCCCATAATACAAGTTCCATACAAATACTTGCACACTTGTTCATTTATTTAATAAAACGGATGAGATGAAATTTGCCTAAAAAGTTTAGTCACAAGACAAATTATCGCACAAATGTACAATGCGTCTCCATATGCTTTAAGGCTTATATGCTGCGGAACAGTTTTCAAATTCCTTACCTATCGTTTCACCCGGTGGGGCATTTTTGCCTAAAACACTCAAGGAGAGATTTTGATATCGTAATAACTTAAAATATCGTAATAACTTAGTATTTTAATTTATAGGAACATGCAATTATGCAAAAATGCAAGTGACTCCAATGCCATTAAAGCGATGATCCCCTTCCTATTTTGTGATCAAACAATCTCGGAATATTCCCAATCAAACAAAAAACGCCAGTAACCAGTCGATTTTATAGGTCGAGAACTACAAATGCAACACATGAACATCGCGAATACAAATATAGGGTAAATCACTACTTGGGCCTATGGACCCCATTCCCGGCTCACTGCACAAAAAACTAATTATTTATACTGTTTGGTAGCCGTAGGTTTATGATTGATATTTTTTAAAATGTCTCCTATTTATCGCGCACAATACTCAATACTTTTCAACCATTTATTTCACTCCTAATCGATCCAATTATAGAAATTAAAAATGTAGATTTCAAACTTTTGCTCTTCGTTGCAACACCACTGAGTCGGAGTGATTCTTTCCTCTTTTACAAAACGGTATCATCAAATAAACACCTACCTGAAAATCTTCACAGTGCTCGATACAACGATTGCTTCAGGCTGTTTATCACCACACAAAAATGCTGATTGTATGACATTTGCCAGAAAACCATTTGCCAGAATCAATTTCGGTTCAATCAAAGTTAATTGCCTATTTCCGGGGATTAAACCACCCGACTTGGACGTTAATTTACAATGTTATGGAAACTCATATGTGAATATGTACGTTATGTGGAAGATATTGGTTTGAAAAATGTATTGGAGGTAACCACTTTCCCTTCGATGGGACTCGAACCCATGACCCTACAGTACGCTAGACTGGTGCTTTAACCAACTAAGCTACGAAGGACCTCCGTCGGCCTTCGCAACCTAGCGGCTACTGAACGAGCTCGAGATTCCCAAATTGGACGCATAGTCAAATCACTCGCAATCCATTTCTGAAGCCAATACTTCCACATGTGTATTGTACACGTCCACATTAGAGGAGCGTGAGTATTTAGAATGTCTGGCGGCTATACACATTCTTCATCAGCAACGGTACTGATCAAGTGAGGTTGTGTAAGCATTTGCCAGTCGGTCGTCAAGCTCAGACCCGACCGCATTGCGTAGGCAAGAGCACGCAACTCAGGTTCAGTTCAATCAAAGTTAATTGCCTATTTCCGGGATTAAACCACCCGACTTGGACGTTAATTTACAATGTTATGGAAACTCATATGTGAATATGTACGTTATGTGGAAGATATTGGTTTGAAAAATGTATTGGAGGTAACCACTTTCCCTTCGATGGGACTCGAACCCATGACCCTACAGTACGCTAGACTGGTGCTTTAACCAACTAAGCTACGAAGGACCTCCGTCGGCCTTCGCAACCTAGCGGCTACTGAACGAGCTCGAGATTCCCAAATTGGACGCATAGTCAAATCACTCGCAATCCATTTCTGAAGCCAATACTTCCACATGTGTATTGTACACGTCCACATTAGAGGAGCGTGAGTATTTAGAATGTCTGGCGGCTATACACATTCTTCATCAGCAACGGTACTGATCAAGTGAGGTTGTGTAAGCATTTGCCAGTCGGTCGTCAAGCTCAGACCCGACCGCATTGCGTAGGCAAGAGCACGCAACTCAGGTTCAGTTCAATCAAAGTTAATTGCCTATTTCCGGGGATTAAACCACCCGACTTGGACGTTAATTTACAATGTTATGGAAACTCATATGTGAATATGTACGTTATGTGGAAGATATTGGTTTGAAAAATGTATTGGAGATAACCACTTTCTCTTCGATGGGACTCGAACCCACGACCCTCAGTACACCAGACTGGTGCTTTAACCAAATAAGCTACAAAGGACCTCCGTCGGCTTTCGAATCCTGGCACCTACTGAATGAGCTCGAGATTCCCAAATTAGACGTATGACGAATCACTCACAATCCATTTGTCAAGCCAACACTTCCACATGTGTATAGTGCACGTTCACAATAGAGGAGCGTGAGTATTTAGAATGTCTGGCGGCCACACACATTCATCATCAGCAATTGTACTGATCAAGTGAGGTTGTGTGTGCTATTTGCCAGTTGGTCGTCAAGCTCAGACCCGACCGCATTGCGTAGGCAAGAGCACGCAACTCAGGTTCAGTTCAATCAAAGTTAATTGCCTATTTCCGGGGATTAAACCACCCGACTTGGACGTTAATTTACAATGTTATGGAAACTCATATGTGAATATGTACGTTATGTGGAAGATATTGGTTTGAAAAATGTATTGGAGGTCACCACTTTCCACTTTCGAAGGGACTCGAACCCACGACCCTACAGTACGCTAGACTGGTGCTTTAACCAACTAAGCAACGAAGGACCTCCGTCGGCCTTCGCAACCTAGCGGCTACTGAACGAGCTCGAGATTCCCAAATTGGACGCATAGTCAAATCACTCGCAATCCATTTCTGAAGCCAATACTTTCACATGTGTATTGTACACGTCCACATTAGAGGAGCGTGAGTATTTAGAATGTCTGGCGGCTATACACATTCTTCATCAGCAACGGTACTGATCAAGTGAGGTTGTGTAAGCATTTGCCAGTCGGTCGTCAAGCTCAGACCCGACCGCATTGCGTAGGCAAGAGCACGCAACTCAGGTTCAGTTCAATCAAAGTTAATTGCCTATTTCCTAGCGTACTGTAGGGTCATGGGTTCGAGTCCCATCGAAGGGAAAGTGGTTACCTCCAATACATTTTTCAAACCAATATCTTCCACATAACGTACATATTCACATATGAGTTTCCATAACATTGTAAATTAACGTCCAAGTCGGGTGGTTTTAATCCCCGGAAATAGGCAATTAACTTTGATTGAACTGAACATGAGTTGCGTGCTCTTGCCTACGAAATGCGGTCGGGTCTGAAGCTTGACGACCGACTGGCAAATGCTTACACAACCTCACTTGATCAGTACCGTTGCTGATGAAGAATGTATAGCCGCCAGACATTCTAAATACTCACGCTCCTCTAATGTGGACGTGTACAATACACATGTGGAAGTATTGGCTTCAGAAATGGATTGCGAGTGATTTGACTATGCGTCCAATTTGGGAATCTCGAGCTCGTTCAGTAGCCGCTAGGTTACGAAGGCCGACGGAGGTCCTTCGTAGCTTAGTTGGTTAAAGCACCAGTCTAGCGTACTGTAGGGTCATGGGTTCGAGTCCCATCGAAGGGAAAGTGGTTACCTCCAATACATTTTTCAAACCAATATCTTCCACATAACGTACATATTCACATATGAGTTTCCATAACATTGTAAATTAACGTCCAAGTCGGGTGGTTTAATCCCCGGAAATAGGCAATTAACTTTGATTGAACTGAACCTGAGTTGCGTGCTCTTGCCTACGCAATGCGGTCGGGTCTGAGCTTGACGACCGTGTTGGACCGACTTGCAAATAGCACATAGAACCTCACTTGATGAGTACAACTGGTGATGAAGAATATGTCTAGCCGCCAGACATTCTAAATACTCACGCTCCTCTAATGTGGACGTGTACAATACACATGTGGAAGTATTGGCTTCAGAAATGGATTGCGAGTGATTTGACTATGCGTCCAATTTGGGAATCTCGAGCTCGTTCAGTAGCCGCTAGGTTGCGAAGGCCGACGGAGGTCCTTCGTAGCTTAGTTGGTTAAAGCACCAGTCTAGCGTACTGTAGGGTCATGGGTTCGAGTCCCATCGAAGGGAAAGTGGTTACCTCCAATACATTTTTCAAACCAATATCTTCCACATAACGTACATATTCACATATGAGTTTCCATAGAATCAATTTGCCAGAATGGTTTTTGCCAGAAACCCATTTCCCAGAATGGACCATATGCCAGAAAGCCATTCCCCAGAATAGACCATTTGCCAGAATGTAATTTGCCAGAATGCACCATTCCCCAGAAATAGTAAAACTGGAAATTCCAATTGTTATTGATGGCTAAAGAATAGAAACAAATTATATAAAGAAGGTAATTTTGCATAACGCGGATTTGGCATTATTTAGTAATAAAGGGATTTGCGGTAGAATTAATTTTCATAAAAGGGATTATTCAACATATTAGACATTTTTCAGAAAGGTGGATACTATTTATAAAAAAAACATATTTGTCTAATACAAACAAACTGTTTACGAATGGATATCATATTTCTTCGTCTCATTCCAGACGCAGACTTTATTTCAAAAATTAAATCATATCTACAATTGGATAATATCATTTTAAGTCATACAAGACGCCATTTAATTTCATTGAAGAAGTTATATCTACAAGTCTAAGCAAAATGTCTAAAAAAAGAAATCATATCCACAATTGACATATTCAACAACGGACTTAGGCAACCACCTACGTACAAAGAAGGGATAACATCTTCTTTTTCATTGGCATTACATCCCCACTGGGACATAGCCGCCTCGCTGCTTAGTGTTCATTCAGAACTTCCACAGTTATTAACCGTGAGGTTTCTAAGTCAAGTTACCATTGTTGCATTCGTATATCATGAGGCTAACACGATGATACTATTATGCCTCGGGGAAGTCAAGACAATTTCCAAACCGAAAATTACCTAGACCGGCACCGGGAATCGAACCCAGTCACCCTCAGCATGGTCTTGCTTTATAGCCGCGCATCTTATCGCTAGGCTAAGGAGGACACCGGGATAATATCTATCCTTGCCTTAATCGGAGCAAGCACCTTTTTTTTAAGAAATGTATCATATCCACCAATCACCATTGCTTCATTTCAGACAAACGCAAATTTTTGCAATATTTGCAAAGAAGGGATCACATCCACCCTTGCTTTAATTCGGACAAGTGCCTACTTTTAAAGAAGGAATCACATCCACCATTGCTTCATTTGTGGCAAACGCCTACTTTTAAAGAAGCGACCACATCCACCATTGCCTTAGTCCGAGCAAGCGCCTTCTTTTAAAGAATGAATTAGATGCACAATTACCCTTATCCGGAAAAGCGCCTTCTTTTGAAGAAGGTATCATATCGACCATTGCCTTAATCTTGGCAAACACCTATTTTTAAAGAAGGGTTCACATCCACCATTGCCTTAATCCGGGCAAGCACCTACTTTCAAAGAAGGTATCATATGCACCATTGTTTTAATCCTAGCAAACGCTTATTTTTAAAGAAGGGTTCACATCAACCATTGCCCTAATCCGGGCAAGCGCCTAATTTCAAAGAAGTTATCACATTCACCATTGCCTTTATTCGGACAAGCGCCTTCTTTTGAAGAAGGGATCATATCCATCATTGTTTCAATCCTGACAATCGCCTATTTTTAAAGAAGGGTTCACATCCACCGTTGCCTTAATCCTAGCAAGCGCCTGCTTTTAAAGAAGGGATCACATCCACCATTGTCTTAATCCGGGCAAGCGCCTACTTTTAAAGAAGGAATTACATCAACCATTGCGTTAATCCGGGCAAGCGCCAATTTTAAAAGAAGGAGTCACATCCACCATTGCCTTAATCCGGGCCGATTGAAAGAAAGGATCACATCCGCCATTTTTGCCTTAATCCAGGCAAGCTGCTATACTCGGCTTATGTATGCATATGTCTTATATACAGATTAGGTATTTTCAATTCTATTATCGACAACAACAAAGAAAAATTATAAAAAATGTCCCTTATGCCAAATGACCCTCTATTTTAACGCTGTTCATAGTTATGCCAAAAATTTATGGCGTTAAGAATTATTGCGCATACTGGGCAAACGCGTGCATGGCAAATAGATGATGACCAATTCTGGGGAATGGTCCATTCTGGGGAATGGTACATTCTGGCGAATGGCTTTCTGGGGAATGGTGCATTCTGGCATACAACTTTCTGGGGAATAGTCCATTCTGGCATATTGATTCTGGCAAAAGGTCTTCTGGCAAATGACTTTCTGGCGAATGTCATACAACCAAAAATGCTAATATCACGCATTTCTATCTTTTCTAATTTTTCGTATCACTAGATTTTATATAAACATATTAGAATACATTTAAAAATGTATCCTCAAACCTAACAAAAAATCACCTCGGCCCAAGAACTTCTAGCTGTACAGTGCTGCCAAAAGGCCATGAGTCTTATTTTAGTATGAAGATAATCCTTCGTCGTTAATAGGAAAACTGTCTAAAACGTTGACGCTTTTATGTTATTTATAAGCATCGTCGTGCTTGCGCTCGACTTTTTTCGCACAGTGGTGCCAACTGAAAAAAGTTGACGTAGTGTTACATTGACGAGGGCAAAGAAACTGGTGGAATAATTCTAGTATGCACCTCACATCCCCTTTTAACGTGTGTTTTCACAGGCTTTTAAAAAATAAAACTGCTATAATAATACATTCCTTGACCGATTCTTTCGCAACAAGTTGCATTCGATCCGGATTGATTCATACTAAATTTGGGTCAATCCTCAGTAAGGTGCCAGAATTATTGCAGGATGCGTTTGGGTCAGTTGTCTTCGGAATAAATGGCCATTTATAAATTTAAGTCATACTTAGTCGAATGACACTTCAAACTTCGTGTTTTCATAAAACAATGATGGAAATGATATTTTCAAGGTTCCTGGGCCACTCGGGTTCAATCCGGGGAACCTCTGAAATGGTCATTTCCTAAAGTAGGTCGTGCGACAACTTCATGATTTCACAAAGCAATGATGAGAATAATGTTTTCAGAATTCCTGGGCCACTCGGGTTCAAGCCGGCCACAATCCGAGAGACCTCAGGAATGACCATTTCCTAAATTGAACCAAAATAGGTCGTGCGATCACTCAAACTTCATAATGGCATAAAGCAAAGATCGGAATGATATTTTCAGGCTTCCTGGGGCACTCGGGTTTAATCTTTTCACAATCCGGGAGGCTCCGAAATGGCCATTTCCTAAGTTGAGTCAAAATGTTTCGTGCGACTCCTCAAACTTCATGATTTCACAAAGCAATAATCGAAATGATATTTTCAGGGTTCATGGACCACTCGGGTTCAATCCGGCCGCATCCTCCACAATCCGTACCTCCGGAATTATCAAAATGTGAAATAATCAAAGTGTGAAAATAGGTCGTGTGACCAGGTTTTCCAAATGTACAGCCTTTCCGCTGCAGTCATTTTTGAAGAGCACCTACTATCGCTTTGCATGCTATCAGTCGCTCCATGCTGTTCACTTCTGATTCAACCCGAAGTGTCGTAGCGACGCCATGCACGAATGCACGATGAACGCTGTTGCCAAACTTTCGGATTCACAGCAACTAGTTCGAAATTGTAGCGCCGTGGATATAGTGAGTCTGGTGGGCTGTTCATAGGGGAGGAGAAGCTGCTGTCATCGCTGTCATCGAGAAAAAAGTAGAATTATTGAAATTTCACACGGTGTTGTATTGGAAATAACGTATATTTTTGTTGTAAAACAAAAATTAAGGAAGTTTCTCAAAAAAATCTTGGTTGGCTACGGGGTTAGAATTTTAAAAGCACACAAAATAGACATGATATCTCTATTTTTATTTTTATTTTTCGAAAAAGCAGTTAATGCTTAAGATTGTTGAATTTCTAACCCCACAAACTAAAAATTGTTTGATAAAAAAAATTTCTATAACATGTAGAGACATTTTAATTCTCATTTTCTGTATCATGCCATGTCAAATTTCCATGGTTCCACTTTTTCTCTAAACTTTTCCAGGTGGCAGCACTGATGAAGGAACCTCCCCCATTGTGAATGTTGTCTTGTGTGCTTTGACGCTCATTCGTCGTCATGAAGACAGCCGGCATTACTCGAAGAGATTCTTCGGTTTTTTTAGTATGAATTGTCAATAAAACAGTTTGCGCGCGACTGTAATTTTTACCATCTCCACATAATCATAATGCGTCCAATCAATTTTAATACTATTGATTTAAACCTGCTAAAATCAGGTGAATCACCAAAATTTTAAGCATTTATTTTCAATCACAAATTTTGAACAAAGTTTATAACATGTGGATCCGATATTCCATAAAGGTAAAGAACTTTTTAATAGCTTCCTTTTGTACTGGAGAACTTCGGCAAGTATCGTTTTAAGAAGTGTCCGGTATTAGGAGGTGTGTGGCAGAGCAGTGAAATAGCACTTGCCGTTTACTATATAAGTAAATATTCAATGGCTTTGAAACCATCGAAGTAGGCCTGATACCAATAATCGAATAAACATTAATCGAAGCAGTCGTTGCACGTGAATGTCAGTCACATGTGCTGCACCATCCAAGGTAAAACGTTTCCCTTGAGATTCTCGCTTGTATATTAACGGAACAAACTCCACATTTGGGGATCTTGCCAGAATAAAATCATTAATACACCCGATTCTGTTTTTACACGGCCGTGTAAAAAAAATCCCATACAAAATGATTGCAAAGTTGTTCCATTTTCCATGATTCGTCGAGAAAAAACTTTTTTTACACGGATTTTCAAATTTTGAGCTGAAAACTTTTTTTACACGGAACGCATCCCCCGTGTAAAAAAAGAATCGGGTGTAATTACATTTATTTAGAATCTAGTTTTAAGCAAGCGGGAGTGCCCAAGGACAAATTTTATCGTGTAGCATTCTTTGTTTTGTACTACGCGGATGACAAAAAAAAAGTAAAAGTAAAGCGCTCGAAAAAAAACTATCATTATCGGGGGAGACCTTGGGGGAGACGGGAGGAATCTTTTGGGAATTCCCATTATGAAGAAATAGGTATATTTAAGAATACATAAATGGTGAGTACATATTTGTGAAAATATATACGTGACAGCTTTACAATTACCTTTCAGTTTGACAATTGAATCATTTGTTCGAGAAACTGCATATGTATATCCATTATACACAATTGTGAGAAAACAAAAAAAACTATTTTGAACAAATTGGCACCGAATCTTTCGATTTCTTCGATACATATCAATAGTTTTTGGCAAAACTCAACATCCTGGGGCACACTCAACACTTCTAGTGCAAAAATTGTGAGCAGTACTCCATAATTGTTCTTCATAATGCGTGGACATGTGTAGATTCTCAAACAAACGAAAAAAAAGCATACATTGCTGAACAATTTTTTTTTTGCACGGTGTGACACTTCAAATTTCATAAATTCCCAAAACAATAAGACAAATAAGAATAATATTTTAAGGGGTTCCTAGCCCACTTGGGTTCAATCTGGTCACATCGGTCACAATCCGGAGGACGGAATGGGCATTTTCTAAATTGAGTCAAAGCGCGTCGTACCTCAAACTTCATGATTTAACAATGCAATGATGAGAAAGATATTTTTTGGTTCCTGGACTACTTGGGTTCAATCCGGTAAAAAAACGGGACAACCCGGAGGACTTACGGAATGGCCATTTCTTATATTGAGTCAAACCAGATCATGTCACGCCTCGAACATCATGTTTTTACAAACAAAAAATATAGAAAGAAAGTTAATTAATTGAGTCCTAAAGCCCTACCTTGTTTATGGTTGCAAACGATAGTGCATCGGTCAAGAATACTTGAACCGTTGTTATAAAAATTCTGGTAACATTCTAAATCAGTATAAATAATATTTTTGTGTTTAAGGCATTTTAAGGCAAATTTTGGGCTGTGCAACATTTCAGAACGAATGAACCATCAGCCCAAAACGTCAGCCCCATATATTAACTGTCAAAGGTTGAGTCAAGTGCCCTGCGGTGTTTTGCTAGTGCGTTTGAATCCGTACGTCAAACAAGACCGAAAATGTCGAGGAAGCATTTTTCATCTATTTTTCAATTTCAAATTAAACAATGTTCTTTTCGATTTTTGAGTCGAAAGAAAAACTGACACGTTCAGGATGATTACCTTCATCGTTCCCTGAAAGAAAATCGAATATCGATTCTTCATTTTAGGACCCAATTACGAAGCAAAATTTGACCATATCATCACCCCTAGCCCCTATCTTACACTTTTTGTATGAATCCTCTAAAAATTGTATGAATCGTTATACATCTCGCAACTCCTCCCAGCTCAGCGTTGCGTAATTTATAGGTGTTTCTTTCGATTAAATAATTCTCGCTTAACTTTTCAAAAGGTCCTAAGTAACATTTTTTTCATGAATTAATTTGAGTACTGCAATCAGAAGCTTTCATGTTGTTCTGTTGATTGCGCTATTCAAAATAATTCATGAAAAAATGTTACTTAGGACCTTTTAAAAAGTCAAGCGAGAATTTTCATTTTTTCAATTTCATGTGTTTTCGGACTATGTTTAGGAGTAAAACAATACCTAGGTAATACAATTTCATTATTTCGCTTCAGTGCTTTGTTCGCTACGTTCTTTCGGACACTAAATAATTTCAACTTATCCATAAAATAAGAATTTGTGATAATTTTCGATTTCAGTCACTTTTTTCTTTGTTGTAGATCTTTACGCTTTGGAAGTAGTCTTACTTCGACCAAAGATACTGGTTTGACATCAGAACTTAAAGGTTCGCATGCGTACTCTTGCCCCACCCGTTCCTGCGTACTTTTACCCCACATCCACAAAATTTATTCAGTTAATGGTTTTGACCTCTTGGAAAACCAACCGAATTAATGTTCTGCACCATAAAGTACTCTATACAATAGGCTATCGAAATGGTATATTGTTCACCTGATCGAACGTATATATGGTAATGGAATACTAGTTGCGGAAATACAATTATTTTTAGCAAAATGACCAAAAAATTAACTAACTCCATATCTCCCTTGTTGTTTGCTCAAATCTTTTACAATTACACATGATAATAATTGGACATAATACCTATTAAACTGATGCAGTTCTGCTAGTTTATCTTTTTATATAGCTTCAAAAAATCGAAAACGTACTCTTACCCCACGCGCACTCTTGCCCCACTCTACTCTAATGCTATAAACATTATGTTAGGAGAAACGGCTACGAGATGGCGGTAACATGAGCAAACGATGGAAGCGGCACAGAAGCCCGATTGACCTCCCACACAAGATTATATGCACCATCAAAGAGGTGAACAAAAGAACATTTGCGTTCGTTATCATATGGGAAGTAAAATGGATATTACAACAACCATATTGCTGCAAGAGACGAAAAATGCCATTAATAATAATTGTATCATTTCTCTCGCTTGAAAAACGCCGGAAGCATACACTGTGTCATAAAACTGTCCGTACAGGATATGCGCATACCAAAAAGCAGTTATAAAAAACATAATACCTACCAGATTTGCTGTTCCCTTGATTTATTGGACCCCTAATTAGTTTTTTTTTTGTGTGTCAGTACTAGAAATATAAAAAAGTACGTCTAATCAATAAATTAAGATTATTTACCTAAAAAGTCACTAAACTCACGTCAAAACATTGTCCGTACGGATGTTTAGAAAGTTGGGCCAGTAAGTATTGGTCTGTCAGTTTATCTATATCTAGCAAATCCAAAATTTTGTAGGACAGCTTTAACTAGTGATTACAAATTACAACTACTAGTGATTAATAAAACTTTACGGCAAGTTTGATTAATTTATAGCACCAAAGTGTTTGTTCTGTCGTAAAATTTCTGGTATTGGTAATCTGCCATGATCATCATATAATAATAATATAGTATATTATGTTATGCAGTGTACACACCAGTCAAGCAGTTTGACGAACATTGACTCCGCCTCCAAGAAAACGCTTTGGTTGCTGCTTTGTTTGAACGTGTGTGAAGTTTTTCGAACAACCATTAGTTGGTTGATTTTGGTTTGAGTAGTCGGGGGCGGAGTCAAGGTTCGCCGAACATGTTTGA
Organism: Armigeres subalbatus; assembly: GCF_024139115.2. Taxonomy (NCBI): domain Eukaryota; kingdom Metazoa; phylum Arthropoda; class Insecta; order Diptera; family Culicidae; genus Armigeres; species Armigeres subalbatus. The sequence goes on from NC_085139.1 coordinate 164,126,295, forward strand.
ACATTTGTAGTGAATTTGCTCAAACCCCCATACATTTTTAGATGGTTGGTGCTCAAGTTGGCGCTTCGGTCGTTCGTGTGTGATATTGTTGGTCGAATTAGCCGTGTGGTGTCGGCAGCTGGTTATCTGGCTAAGAATAACATTACGGATTGCCTGTTCCAGTGGTAAAAGTCCACCATACAGGTGACCCCTAATTCTTGGTGTGATGCGGCTTTATGCTTACCGTGCCTACGAATGAATGGTTAGGGGGGTCTAATAAGAACCTAACCGCAAACGGAGCCTGTGAAGCACCAGGGCCCCCTTCACAGTATTTTAGCCCTCGCTGCGCTAACCGGAGATATGGCGTAGTTGACTCTTTACTTCTCCGAGATAATCAGCTATTCTTATTCAACCTCATCGTGAGGTTAAATAAGAGTAGGGTTATGAATATGTGTTTTAATTAGTTTTCAACAAATTGTCACCTATATGGATTCGCATTATGCGTTTTTTACAATGTGCTTTGTGTATGTTACCTATATGGATTCGCATTATGCGTTTTTTCACAGTGTACTCTGTGTTTCGTCTTTGACGTTCGGCTTCAGCTACTCTTGTTTAATCTCAACTTGAGTTTGAATAAGGGTGGGATTATGAATGTTTTTTACTTAGTTTTTCAACAAATTTTCACCTATATGGATTCGCATTATGCGTTTTTTTTTTACAATGTACTTTGTGTTTGTCACCTATATGGATTCGTATTATACGTTTTTCAAAGTGTAATCTGTGTTTCGTCTTTGATGTTTGGCTTCAGCTACTCTTGTTTAATCTCACCTTGAGGTTGAATAAGGGTGGGGTTATGAAAATGTTTTTTTTTACTTAGTTTTTTTTCAACAAATTGTCACCTATATGGATTCGCATTATGCGTTTTTTTTACAATGTACTTTGTGTATGTTACCTTTATGGATTCGCATTATGCGTTTTTCACAGTGTACTGTGTGTCTCGTCCTTGACGTTCGTCTTTGGCTACTCTTGTTCAATCTCAACGTGAGGTTAAATAAGAGTGGGGTTATGGATATGTATTTTACTTAGTTTTCAACAAATTGTCACCTATATGGATTCGCATTATGCGTTTTTCACAGTGTACTCTGTGTCTAGTCCTTGACGTTCGGTTTCGGTTACTCTTGTTTAATCTCAACGTGAGGTTAAATAAGAGTGGGGTTATGGATATGTGTTTTACTTAGTTTTCAACAAATTGTCACCTATATGGATTCGCATTATCCGTATTTCACAATGTACTCTGTGTCTCGTCCTTGACGTTCGGCTTCGGTTACTCTTGTTCAATCTCAACGTGAGATTAAATAAGAGTGGGGTTATGAATATGTGTTTTACTTAGTTTTCAACAAATTGTCACCTATATGGATTCGCATTATGCATTTTTTTTACAATGTACTTTGTGTATGTTACCTATATGGATTCGCATTATGCGTTTTTTCACAGTGTACTCTGTGTTTCGTTCTTGACGTTCGGGTTCGGCTACTCTTGTTCAATCTCAACGTGAGGTTCAATAAGAATGGGGTTATGAATATGTGTTTTACTTAGTTTTCAACAAATTGCCACCTATATGGATTCGCATTATGCGATTTTTACAATGTACTTTGTGATTGTCACCTATATGGATTCGCATTATGCGTTTTTCACAGTGCACTCTGTGTTTCGTCTTTGACGTTCGTCCATTATTACGTCCTCTGTGTTTTTGTGACACCTCTCTTTAGTCCCTAGCTCAATGCGTCTACATAATTGGCTTTCCTATAAATGGTTCCATTCTCCTTTCCAACTTCACTTCCTCTTCCTTTCCCCTTTTCACTTCCTTTTCCGTCAGGTAAATGATGAGAAAGGCCAGTGAAGGCGATGGCACAAATCTCCCAAATTGAGGGGAACGTGCCTCCTGAGCCGACGTTCTGATACCTGATACCTGATGTTATGCAGTGTACACACCAGTCAAGCAGTTTGACGAACATTGACTCCGCCTCCAAGAAAACGCTTTGGTTGCTGCTTTGTTTGAACGTGTGTGAAGTTTTTCGAACAACCATTAGTTGGTTGATTTTGGTTTGAGTAGTCGGGGGCGGAGTCAAGGTTCGCCGAACATGTTTGAACATTTGTAGTGAATTTGCTCAAACCCCCATACATTTTTAGATGGTTGGTGCTCAAGTTGGCGCTTCGGTCGTTCGTGTGTGATATTGTTGGTCGAATAAATTGATTGTTCGTGCCGCTGTTGGTAAAACATGATGGATGTTTGAATAAACGAGAGGTGGAGTCAATGTTGGTCAAACTGCTTGACCGTGTGTATACATTCCATTATACAATACTTTTAAGGAACAAAATTACTTGATACTGCTTTAGCTTCTGGAGCTGGCCGTAAGTCGAAGTTTACTGCATTCTTCTCTACAAAAAAAAATGGAAATATCCTAAGGATAGTGCCCTTGAACTTGTCGATAGCTTGTCACAGTCAGTGTTGGTAAACACTCAAATTCTTAAATCTAATCCACGATTCAAATCCAGCAAGATGCAAACCTCACTCGACTCATGGCCCAGAGAATCGTCGATGATATGACTCGCGCTTTGCATCATTGCTTGATTTTTGCGTGTTCCTCTTCGTTAAATTCATCGGAATAACTTTCTTTGCTTAAACAATACATAATAAATCCATACGTAAACATAAAATATGCTTCGATTGGGTTTTGACCCTTTTTGGAGCAAAATCATTTTTCGGCGAATGAACGAAACTATGCGATTCTGCGTGAAAAACTCATGCGCGATGCTCTCCATGCAGAATCGCAAGCGAGTCAGCTCGCGCATGAGTGAGATTTGAGCATGATTCTATCAACACTGGTCACAATGTGCAAACACCAAGTCCAAACAGTCAAGTTGCAAGCATTCCGAAACGATATCGGATATTATAGTCGCTGAAGATTACCTTGGTCGTAACTCGTGGAAGAACATCATATCTGCCAAGAATGTGGAGAAGCGACTGCACTTTGATCAAACATGTTAGGTATTCGTTCACATGATTTTGGCAGAATGCCATATTTATTGACAAGCGGAATTTTAACTTTTTCGGGACGGACGCACTGGTTTTGGTATAGTGCAAACTAATTACAGGATTTGATAAAAAAATGCTATCGACTGTGAAGCATAGTGGTAGTCATGTTTGTGGTACTTTTAGTGCTAGCGGTATCAAAATATCAACAGTACTACGGATCGTTTAAATTATTTGGGCATTTTGAAGGATAACTTGGAAGCAAGCGCCGTTAAATTGGATAATAGATCCAATTTCTATTTTCTCCAAAAGAACGGTCCAACATTATTTTCCAATCTCTAGATCATATAAATATTTGGACTCAAAGTTTTAAACATTATTACCATATTACAATTTTTACCCTAATTTTGTATCTTTTTTCTATGATTGAGCCTATTAAAAAAATCGGTTTTGTTGTTGAATTTATTGCTGTAAAGACATGAGCGTACATCAGACTACTGCTTGAAACGAATGTGACGTTTGTTTTAATTCATTGAATATGTTTAATAAATGGTTTTGTATTCAAACCATCGCTGTACCGACAATTGTTTGACACAGTGTACATTATGCATAAACATTAAAAAAGCACATCGAAAAATGCTGCTCATCTCTGGAATGTGTTTGACTATCGCCTACTCGAGGGTACTATCTACACTACTACTCGAGCCCGGTTGCTGTGCTGAGATGCTGGTTCGACTGGCCACACATACCCACTGGATCGAGCGAGAGACTTGGTTTCGTTCGACTAGGCAAACTGTCCGCGGGGAAAAATAAACACTTTCGGAGCACTTATGTAGATCGTGGGATAAAGACTAATTACATGATTAGAATCGTGGATGGCACGCCATCATGTGCCGACGTACCTACGAAGCTACACTGGATTCTCTCGCGAGCAGCTGATAATAACGCTTTATGTGCGTTTGTATGTACGATTTTTTGATTATCGTAGATACCAAGAGTAAATGTTTCCAGTCTACCGGGCAGGGATGAATCGATGAAATAGTGACAGAAAAAAAATCTTTTAATTCATTGGTGATTAGCGCTGTACTTGCGTATTAGAATGTTTGGGTCCTAGATTTACTTGCGATAGTTGACCATTTGTTATGATAATTAACTAACAAGGTAGCGAGATTGATGAATTGGTTCGAATTTATCCCAGATAGAACTTCTATGTGTCTGGAGTAGTTCTCAACCTGTTTTTACACCAATTACAGTGTGTTAAGCATTCTGAGGGTCGTGGGTTCGAGTCCCATCGAAGGGAAAGTGGTTACCTCCAATATTTTTTTCAAATCAAAATCTTCCACATAATGTACATATTCACATCTGAGGTTTCAGAACATAAGGAAGTGTGTTTATTACGGCATTGCTCTAACATATCTATGTTGTCATTTACTTAATGTGTTTCGATTCATACGTTCCATTTATTTAAAATATTTTATTTTTGATATTCCATACCTATATTGAATATTTTTTATGCATTCGTGTCTAATGAATTCCAGGTTTTATTTTACATTCAGTTTATTTTTCATATTGATTTGTTCCTCCACCGTTAATTTATTTCCTATGATAAAAAAACACATTCATAAATCTATTTATTTTAGTGTATTTGTATAATTATTTAAATCATTATCATCAATAAATTCATTATATTTATCATATTATTTATGTTCTTTATGTTCTTTATTGTTTGATTCATCAACAGACAACTTAGGTCCTAATGATGCTTATCCTAATTAATACTAATAAAAGTAATTATAATAAAATCATCGTTAATTATGAAACATGGCAGAATAAGCCCTTGTAAAATTACGACGAATCGTCTGTCTGGATAGATTAAAATCAACTAGATCGGACCGAAAATCTAACTCATCACATCCGGATTGGTTATACTAGGTATTCGCTCACATGATTGTTGGAGTCAAGCTTCTTCTTCAATGGCTCTACATTCCAACTAGAACTTGGCCTGCTTTTCAACTTGGTATTCTATTGGCATTTCTTAAGTTATTAATTGAAAGCTTTTCTATGTCCGCCATTACATGAGTATGTATCTTGTGTGGCAAGTATGTATAATGGATACACTATACCCAGGGAGTCGAGAATGTTTCCAACCCGAAACCGAGAATCTAACTCGCCATCAATATTACGCCTTTGCTCGTTTTGCTCAATATATTCATTATATTTGCTGTATTTTTAAAGCCAACTCTTTCACACGTATAGAGAAAGAGAAATTGGCTCAATAATACCTAATTCTGTTATTGATACCATATTCTGTTATGAGCTAGCCTTGCATAAGAGGTAAAATACCAAAGGAATAATATCTAAAACTAATATGCACAATACTTCAGCCATAAAATACTCAGTTATTAAATTGAATTTCAATACCAAATGCGAAACCAATCATTTTTTTTTTTAATCTTTCGTTTATTTGGAAGGCTTATTTGCCGTGAAGCGTTACGGAGCCGGAATCAGGTTTAACAATTCATTTCTTGATTCTTATACATAGTATTAGTTTTGGGGAACCGAAGACTCGCGGTTTAGTCGAGGTTAGGGAATACAATAATACAGTAGGAAGGGAAAGGATTTTAGGGTACTTAAGTAATTACTCGAAACCAATCATTATTCGTTTTGATTGAAATACCTAAGCAAGTTATGCTTCAAGTATTCTACATATAAGTTTTTGGTATTATTTCTTGGTATTTTACCTCTTATGCCAGGCTAGTTCATACCAATTTGTGTTATCGAGGTCGTCGCTTCTGCTCGGGTTTCGGAACATTCAGACTATCGGTTGCTTGTTTCGCTCCGATGGCGTCTGTGACTGTCAAGGAAGCAGCGCAGTAGAGTACATTTCTACTCGCTGTGACGCTCGTGATTCAACTACCGACGGAAACTTTCTGCCGACACCAAGCAATTCTACTTTGAAGAAAATTGGTCTAGGTTTGACTTTCTCTTCTATAAAATTGTGGATCTGGAAAGAGAATGATTTTTCGTATGGAGTGAGTGAAAGATCGTAGTGTGCCGCGCGCGAATGAAGACGTTCGAAATTTTCTGCGTCCGTGTTTTTTTTCTCCGCTCATCCGTGGTTTCGGAACATTCTGCTGTCTCAGAATCCTACATTTTTCATTTATTTGTGTTTTGCAAATATTTTGTCGTTTCTGATTGCGATTATTCCGATAAACCATATAGTGCTCAAGTGTCGTGCGTTTTGACGATTAGATTTAGATTAGAAGAAATGTATGTGCTGCTACTGTGAAGTGTATACTACTATAAGTTTCCAGGATCTTGGTGGTCGGACCATAAAATGACTAATTTTAGAAAGGAATCAAATTTGGTGAGATCAACCCAATAATGTGTTTTTTGCAGTTGTTATTTCAAATACACCTATATAAGAGTAGGGTTATTTTCTTCAAATCAATGTCTTTTCAAAGCCTTTCGGGGTCCCGAACAGCCCCAATCTCCAAGAGCAAAAATTCAGAAATGCATAGATTTTCACACTAATTTTCATACATAATGGGCGCGGCTGACTAGGCCAGTTCCGCATGGTCGGGATCTCAGAATCTTGATTTTACTTGATTAGATGAATTGACTAGGGGGATTGAAAATAGCCAGATTTTGCGTTAGGTTATTAATGGATCTTCTCTTACAGGAGGAAAGGAATATAAAATGTTATCTGTATGAGTCATGTTACTCAGTACAATTAATTTACGATGGACCATTCTCTTTCTAGAACCACAATTTTATAGAAGAGAAAGTCAAACCTACACGCAAAAAAAGCGTCCATGAATTCGTGAACTAACGAGTTCACGGTGTATTTTTTCGGGAACAACTGTCTCGGATTCGGGAATACAGTCACGTTTTCTGGAACGTTCTGGAAAATGTGACTGTTGTTCCCGAATCCATGAATTAAATCACGGTGTATTTTTGCTGGTTCACGAATTCGAGAACGCTTTTTTTTGCGTGTAGACAAATTTTCTTCAAAGTAGAATTGCTTGGTGACGGCAGAAAGTTTCCGTCGGTAGTTGAATCACGAGCGTCACAGCGAGTAGAAATGTACTCTACTGCGCTGCTTCCTTGACAGTCACAGACGCCATCGTAGCGAAACAAGCAACCGATAGTCTGAATGTTCCGAAACCCGAGCAGAAGCGACGACCTCGATCAGGGTTGTAAATATTCGGCAGCACTGGATGAAGGTGATGTTTTTTTATATCATGTTTTTATTTTCTTCCTGCTTCGAAATCAACCTCACATTCTCGGAGAGGCAGAAAAGTAAACAACAGAACTAACATCACCCACTGCGCCGCGAAGTTGAAATTTACCACAGCAAAATGTACACTCAGAAATAAATGTATACCAAATAGGTTAAAAGTCATACTAACTGGCTATTCGCCTGGTTGACCCCGAGTTAGTTTAAACTCGGACAATACGGAGATAGTATAACTTCGATTTATCTACGCATAGTATAACTTACCAATATATTGAAATAGAATAAACCAAGGAATAAACCCGTTAAAATGATTTCAGTTTTGTTTTTGATCTGTCAGAAACAAAAAAAATATTCTATTTTCTTTTTTTAAATTTAAGTTTCAACTATTATATTTTAATAATTTATTAACATCAGAAATTAAAAGTGAGCTACAAAATATTATATGTCGGAGCTAAGCGGCAAATTTGAAGATGATGTCTAAGCTCGGAACAATAATTCAGTACTTTTAAAAGACTCGAAATCCGTCGACCAGATCGTGGAACCAGTGACACGTATGATCTTTCGTATGACCGTGCATCGCCTGGATAACGGCCTGCGTCGTTGCCACATTGTCGAACGACACGAAGCCGAATCATTTGAACAGGTTGGTTTGCTTGTCGATTAACACCTTGGCGGACACCACGTTGCCGAACGGGACTTTCGATTTGCTTCCCAGTGGCCGCGGTCACTGCCTGGTAGGATTAGGTAAAGACGTTGTGGTGAGTGCTGATGCTGCTGTCGCCGAACTGGGACAGAGCAGCGTACGGCGTCAGAGTGGTGGCATCGGTTCCTCGGGTGCATCCCCACAAGCGTCTTGATGTTGTGCAACCTGTGCAACGCATTCTGGACCTTGATGGCCGCATTTCTCCACACCAACCGAACTCAGTGTTGGAAATGATTTTTTGGCTGCACCCAGTCGCACTCACCACGGCGGCGATGAAGGCGACTGCAGATTATACTGAGATCCATGTTTTTCACTGCATTCACTGTGAAATATTTCTACCCTGCCCCCTACCCCTCTATGTGACATTCGTGTGAACTATCCGCAAGGTTTGTATGGGTCGTCACACTTGAGACAACCCCCCTTTGAGCGACTATAGCTATTGCGCTTCGGTATACATTTTTAAAGCAGCAATTGCATCTTTGAGTTCAATTTCAACTAGGGGAACGGTTCGGCACTTCATCCCATAGCTCCTATTTCCATCCCATCAAAAACAAAGCAATGAAAAGGAATTGTGTTTGTTTCTTATTTTTGTGATTTTTTTCACCAGTGAGCACGCGTGTTAGCAAAAAGAAGTGACGAGATTGGTGCTGTATTTCTTTGTTTTGCAATGAGATGAATATATGTTCAGTGAGATTGAAAACGGAACAGTTCCCCTAGCTGCATCGTAAATGTTTAATTACGGAGGGCAAACATTTTTCTATATTTGGGTTTTGAGCCTTTTAGGTCGTTTTCTTCGTATCACTGCCAAGTACAATAAAATATGCCGGTCGATGGAAGGACAAAATTGAAATATTTTTATTTTGTGTAACAAACCAAGTCCGTTTTTCGAAGGGACAGCAGGGACTATGTCCAAGGGCTTGACGACCCCTCCCCATGGCCACTGGCCACTAGGATGTGGTGGGGTTTGACAGTGGGCTCTGTTAAACCTCTACAAAAAGCTGCATGTGTCCATAAGCAGGCCCTATCAAACCCACTCAACACGTGAACGTATATGGTGTCGTGTAGGATGCTGAAGTGCAAGCGATAGAGGTACTTTTCCACACAACATGTATGTATATCGTCTCCAATTTAGCATCTTGTATTGCACCATGTGCGATTTTATGTAAACTGGGAAGCGACCGTGTGCCGCTCAAAGCGCACAAGCCCAACACGAGTGCCAACCGGCACATCAGGATTAATACCAGTGAGATCCTGATTACGGTATACTGGTCAAGGCAAGTGACACACACGCGCGTGCGAAAGTAATGCAAAATAAACAACATGTAAAATGAACGTAAATTTACATTCTTACTTAACGTCAAATAGAGATAAAATAAGGGTTGCTGAATAACAATAGCTTTCCGATTACTATCAATTATTTTCAATCCCGTTTCTTTTTTGCTTTTCTTACGTTAATGAAATGATAACGCGGGCGCCTAATCCGAAATTCAAATGAACAATCGCTCACTTTGAGCGATTGATTGCTTATTCTCGCGAAGAATGAACAATTGAACAAATTAAGGAAATGCTAATACTGCTGTGTAGAAGTTTCATAGGTCACATCACTTTCCATGGTGAATCCCGATCTATGTTACTGATTACCCCACCCAACTAACACTACTTCCTTCCCGTGGTAAATGTGGAGATGCAGAGGTATTCTCGGTCTCTAGTAGCAACAAATCCCAACCACTATTTACTTGGATCGTAGTGCAATTTTCACCAGTTCTGATCAATCACGGAGTAGCAACCATTGATATGTACAGTCAGTCTAAGCTAAGCTAAGCTAAGCAAACCAAGTCCATTTTTAGAATTTCTTCGTGAAAACCATGCAATGACAACATTATTTTGTAATTCTTTAGAATTTCTAGTTGTCACGGTACCTAATCAATTTTTTTTTATGAAATTAGGGCACATCACGGATTTAAAGGAAATGAAAATTAATATGTTATCGAGCTATCTGCTTATTATTTATTCAGATAATACTTACATGAATGATAATCTCAATTTGAAATTAAATTGATTTTTTCATCATAGTCTTTAATATAGTTATATCTAAATAATGACATCTTGTTAAGTTATTTTGGTTTGATCAAGTTTTATTATGTGAAATCTAGATCAATAAACTGAAATTGAAAAATCAATAAACGCATTGCAATCAAATAATTGTCTAATTTTATTTCTAATTTGTTGGCACCTAACTGTAAACAAAAATATATAATTTTGCATGCAATTTGATATCTTGTATTAGGTATAAAATAAAATGAAAAATGAAAACTTAACATCTAATTAAAAAACAACACATAAATAAATAAATTAAAAAAAAAAGAGATTTCTTTAACATTGCAATTTGCCTTTCATAAATCCGTACAAGTTAGCATTTATTGGGCGTGATGTAGCTTGACAAAAAAAAAACTGTTTGTTCGAATGTCTTTTTTCATTACTACACGCGTAATAACAATAGAATCGACTCAAATTATGAGGAAATGCTCCTTCGCGAATATGATTAGGCATGCTATTAGTCATGAAACTTAGACACTACATGTTTCATATATCATTTTTTCTGTTCAACATTTCTTTCTTTATAATTTTCAAACGTAGTGTAAGTAGTATTCTAAGTATGACATCTATCATATACTCGTTTGTGTACTACAACTGTAACTTAATGAGAGAAAGAGAGATGATCATTGAAACGTTGAGAAGCCCGCAACGCTGGGAGGATTAGTAGTTCCAGTTAGTACTACCCGTTTGAAAATTCGTCAGAATGGCTAACTAATATCGTGTTTTTTGGTAAATCTATCTTCTGCTTCAGGTGGTATTCACTGTTGTTTTAAATCAGTGTTATCTACATGTCTTTGTTAAGCACATCTTAGTGAAATGTAGTGTTCGGCCGTATGTTACAAAAAAACCCAACTTAATTCACCGAGTGGTAATACTGCCTTTCTCGCATTTAGTCAAGACACCAACCTTATATGACGTTAATATGGTTCGATGTACCATTTTCTTTATAACTTTCAAACGCAACGGTCGATCGATATAAAATTCAATAGTGATCTATGAGGCTTTGCCCCCTGTCGAATGAAACTTGTTGCGAGAAAATCGGCTAAGGATTACTATATGAAAAGTTGTCTAATGTTTTTCTTAGCTTTTGTGCACACACATACACACACATATACACACATACATACACACGGACAGACGGACATTTGGTATATATACTATAGGTCTAGGTATAACACTATAGGTCTCCGAGGCTTCTGTAAAAAGCTCGTTGTCGGAGTGAAATGATAGCCTTTCGGTACAACTTTGTTGTACGAGAAAGGCAAAAAAAGTTCGCGAAAAGAAGAAAAAAATCTTTGCTCTGGAATTTTTAAGCGACTGCTGTTTAAATCTGTTCACTTGTTGATTTCTGGTTTTCGAAAATTAAGATAGGTAAATTGAACAGTGGGCTTAACACAAAATTTGCCTTAAATGTTCCATTACTACTATTCAATTCAATGCTATTACAAGCAAATTTTATTATCTCATTTGCAGTAGTTTTAGGTTAATGCTGATGAATAATTGTGTGTATCAAATTGTATCCTTAGAACGACACTAACATGTCTAAAGTGATAATTCGGGAAAACACCTAAAGCTGGCAAAACGTTTGAAGCCATTGACAGCCAAGAGATTTTTAACGTGCTTAAGTTTCATTAGGTGCTATTGTTTCTATTATGCTTATTCTTGAGTTTTGTGAGTGTGGGATCGAACGAGTTTTTAGAGTGCAGAACAATTTCGAGATCCGTGTTATTTTGTTATACTCTGTGTCGTTGAAAATATATTCATTAGTGCGTGACCAAAAAAACATTTATGTGTTCAAGAGAGCAGAACGACGTGGAATTATAGGAAAGTAAAAGTTAATTGTGCGTCTGATCGTGTTTTCTCTAGTCGCAGAACGATCGCGCGATCATCAAAATGTTTCGTTCTGCGTTGAGCGGTTGACCTAATTAGATAGCGTGTGCGTATCCCATCGTATTTCCTTTATCACGGAGAACGATCGCGCGATCATTGGAAAATTCTGTTCTGCTTAATGCGGTCGGTAAATCAATTAGTTAGCGCACGTTCGTACGATTGTGTTTTTGTTTAACCTCGATCAAATTACACGCTACGCTCGGCATACCGTTTACCAAAACGAACCCTGCTACACTCCCTCCCCACATATTCAAAACCCCAGTGATTTCTCGTGGAAGTGCAGATGACTCGTCGGCTTCCATCGAAGCGAGTATCACGTCAACATTTTCCTTCCTAATCCCTAATTGACCTGCATTCGGACACGGCCGGCGCTGGTATTGCTTAATTTTGGGTCACCAGTTCTTACACATTGAGGGTGATGTTTGTCCCAAACACCACCTGTTGGTTCTCTGTGTAATTACAGCTGGCCTGGCAATAACGGAGTAGCAACCGTGGGCGGTCAATCATGCTCATGCTCATGCTCAAAATTGTGGTTCTGGAAAAATCCGAATTATTTTACATAATGCGCCCTTCACTAACATTAGCATTAGCATTGTTATGCGCCTTTCACTAACAGCAACAAAAACAAATCAAAATCTTGAAATATAATTTTACATTACTGATGCTGATGTCATACATGTGAATACATTTTGCAGTATCTCCCTCTGACGCGCTTTTGATTCTGCTACGGACGGAGATGGTTCTAAGCACCCGTCTCTCGAATACTCCGACTGCTTCCAAGTTCTTCTCGAGCATTGTCCATGTTTCATGTCCGTAGAGGTCTACCGGTCTTATCAGCGTCTTGTACATGACACATTTGGTGCGGTGGCGAATCTTTTTTGAACGCAGTTTCTTCTGGAGCCCGTAGTAGGCCAGACTTCCACAGATGATGCGCTTTCGTATTTCACGACAAACATTGTTATCAGTCGTTAACAAGGACCCAAGGTAAATGAATTCCTCGACCACCTCGAGAGTATCCCCGTCTATCATAACACTGCTTCTCAGGCGGGCCCTGTCGCGCTCGGTTACGTCCACAAGCATGTACTTTGTCCACCTTTGCAAATATTCGGCCGACAATGTCCATGTCATCCGCGAAACAAATAAATTGACTGGATCTGTTGAAAATCGTACCCCGGCTGTTACACCCAGCTCTCCGCATGAAACCTTCTAGCGCAATGTTGACCAACAGGCATGAAAGTCCATCACCTTATCTTAGTCCCCGGCGCGATAAGAACGAACTGGAGTGTTCGCCCGAAATCTTCACACAGTTTTGCACACCATCCACCGTTGCTTTGATCAGTCTGTAAGCTTCCCAGGGAAGCTGTTCTCGTCCATAATTTCCCATAGCTCTACGCGGTCTATACTGTCGTATGTTGCCTTGAAATCAATGAACAGATGGATTTTCTGTACAGTAAAGATCTGGTCCGTTGTCGAGCGGCCGTCAACGAAGCCGGCTTGATAACTTCCCACGAACTCATTCACTAATGGTGACAGTCGCGGAAGATGATCTGGGATATCACTTTGTAGACGGCATTAAGGATGGTGATCGCTCGAAAGTTTTCACATTCTAGCTTGTCGCCTTTTGTTGTAGATGGGGCATATAACCCCTTGCTTCCACTTCTCCGGTAGCTGTTTAGTTTCCCAGATTCTGTCTATCTGTTCGTGCAGGAAAGTGACTAGCTTTTCCGGGCCCATCTTGATGAGCTCAGCTCCGATACCATCCTTACCAGCTGCTTTATTGGTCTTTAGTTGTTGGATGGTATCCTTAACATCCCTCAAGGTGGGGGCTGGTTGGCTTCCATTGCCGCTGAACTGACGTAGTCATCTCCTCCGCTGCCTTGACTTTCACTACCGGCACTCTCAGCGCCATTCAAATGTTCCTCGTAGTGCTGCTTCCACCTTTCGATCACCACACGTTCGTCCGTCAAGATGCTCCCATCCTTATCCCGGCACATTTCGGCTCGCGTCACGAAGTCTTTGCGATGAGCTTCTGATAGAACATGCGTGTTTCTTGAGAGCGGCACATTTCAACTTGTTCTACACATCTGTGCGGTCCCTTACATAAAATGAGCGAGAACGAAGCGAGAATCACAAACAAACAGAAATAACACTCGTGAAATTTTCATCGTTCACTGATTTACTGGTCAATTTAAATAATCATTGTTGGCCAATCACTTGAGGCGCGCGCATCGGATTTGCTCGAGTTTAACGTTTGCTCACTACCGTCATCTGGTTCGTAATTTACCCAACTTAGTGAAAACAACAGATGCTGTTAGGGTTTGTACGACGATGAATTTGATGAAGGTGTTCAATGTGTTATGTCTGTTTGTCTGTGTGAGAATCATCACTTCTCTGTGAGGGCTGCCTATCCGATTCTGTTTGCTCGCACCTGTATACAAGTTTGATAAATTTGTTACCATGGCTCCTTATGATTCAGAACAGTTTTTGCTTTTCTTTTATCGTTGTTCGTTATCTTTTGAGAGCGATTTCTGCAAACCCTGCTCTAGTGTTATAGCACTATATTTCATTGGTTCTATGATACGTTGTTTGTGAAAGTAAAAAGAAAATTATGTCTTATCTTATTATGCGTATAGATATTTTAAAATATCCTCAATGACAGAGTAGAGGGACATTAATCGATAAAATATGTAATTAGAACTTCTGCGAAAAACTGAACATTTGCTTATCGATGCATGGTTTGGTTTATCAAAACTAGCGTAGCATTAAAAAGCTATTTAAACGCACTTCACCTTTGCAGAAGACAGTACATTTCAGTCATATTTTAAATAACCACCATTAAAGGTAGGTATATTTTTAGTGAAAATGAAAAACTAATTTTGGTATCTGGACAGTTGTCACCTAGAGCTGGACAGACAGATTTTGCAAATAGTAATTTTTCACACATCTAAGCATTTATTCCATTGTTTCATATTGCTGAGGCATTGGCATTTTGTCGTTACATGAAGAAGAAGCAGAGATGATGTTAAAAAAAAATCACCGGAAAGCGCTCGAAGAAATTATTAAAAGTCTTCTCGAATATTCTAAAAGCAATTTATTTAAAAACGGTTAGCAATTCGGAGTTGAACTTTCCTTATACTGTGTATAAAGTGTGTTATCATAAAACAAAATTTTAAAATAAAATAATATAGTATAAGAAAATTCCGAACTCGTACTGCCATCTGTTTTTAATTTAATTTCCTTCAGGTTTTTTTAGAAGATTTTCAAAAATTCCTTTGGATGCTTTCCTGTGCAATTTTTTAAATATTATCTATCCGCTTCTTCTTCTACTTAAAAAAAGTGGTAATTTTGACTTTTATCTAGTTTACTTCAAAAGGCCAACTAACTTACACTTTGAAAAAGAGTATTATGTATTATAAATTTGTATACTGTGATTCTTGTTACGTGGATTTAGGGCATCACGCGGTTTTTACACGGACTTTTAAGCCGTTTTTTCACGCGATTTTTTTACAGTTTTTACGCGGTTTTTCGAAAAGTACTGGAACAAGTTGAAAACTTGAAAAATAAATTTTCGATCAAGTCGTTTTTATGTGGTTTTCGGGATGTAAAAGTGACCGATATTTAGATAGAATTTTACGCTAAGAAACTAAAATGTCTGGCACTGGGGGATATCTCTCTACTTGTGATAGGAATGTGGGTATTGCAACTATTTTGGCAATGCAATAATCAATAATCAGGAGTATTGACATCACGGTTACGTTTTTACAGTTTTTTTTCTGGGAAGATTGTATGTACCTGTTTCATTCATTTCGCTAATTTAGTTAAATTGTTTTAAGTAAGCTACACAGAAACAACAATATTATGTATATCTTTGCTCTCATGTTGAAGTGAGTTTGCTTCAAGCTTCGGCTTATATTCTACAATCCTACAAACAAAACGTAACACGCTTGCTTTTTACATACTAAGGCATTTACAACCGACAGAAGAGTCAAAAAGAAAAACATAACCAATGGTTTCACATATACCAGTTTTCAAACCGTAGTTTTTTAATGCTTCTGATAAATCTTCAGAAAAAGTTTTAAAATCCATGATATGAATAATGAACCATAAATATTCGCAAAATTCTGTACAAAATTACAAATAAGATTTATGTTTGCGCATATTTCGACTTACTTCTATTAAGGTCACATGCACACACCAAATATTCAAGCAATAAGATCTTACATATCGTTAAACAGGAAGACTCGACTTCTCGACTAAGTCGAGTCAAGTACGAGACACTGGAGATGGCCTCACAATTGAGGTCGAAATATGTATCTGCAAAGATAACAAAACGTAGTGGAATTAATTGGAAAGTACTAAACTCGTCTTAGACAGTTGAACCATTTCAAGGATTTTTTTCATTTCGATTAGCTATGGTAACGGCAGTTGAGGTATAAGATAATTTAACAAATTCATGCAGCACTGAAATGCTGATCTTTCGACGCATGAAGTACACATATCTTCAAATCCTCGTATAATTCAACAAATCACTATAGGGTTTACCGATTGTATACGACTCTAACAAAGGTTATATAGCTTACACTGTACTAGTGAAATCTTACATTGCTTGGGAAGTACTGCTGCAGCAATTCCTCCATTTAGAAATTCTCATAATTTATTGAACTCCTCCTGCTGTTTGCGTTTGCTTTGTGCACAATTGACGAAATGAATACTACCGTTCAGAAGGGTTAGTTTGAACCATGCCGCGAACCCACGGTAGCACATACAACTAGGACTGTTTTTATTGCATTATCCGCGAGATGAAGTGGAAACAGAATTACGGTGCCTTCTCAAGCCCAAACAATCGACGTACCTATAGCCACTAATGTGCATCCAGAACGTCGTCAGCTAACGACCGGAGCGGCGAATTTGCACTGTGTGGAGCGTTCTCCCCCACTATATACTAACTATGCTATTAGCCGCTCGGGTTAGTAGGTACGTCCCAGAGACCGCGTTCAGTTGCTCGCCCCAGCCGCGTTATAATTTTCCGTTGGGAGTGTATAATTATAAAATATACTACTTAAATGCATTTTGATTTATTTTTCGCAAGGGGAACTGGTTAATTTGCGCCGCCGCTCGTCTAGTTTGATTTAGAACTCGCTTCCGAAAAGTTGACATGGCGAGGCCACCGGTGGTGAGAGAGTGAAATAGTGCCCCGATATTAGTGATTCGACCAAGGCCGGGAAAGGTACACACGGTTGACGGCGAGAAGAGATTGTCGAAGAAGGATATTAATGGAATTAATGGAATGGGATTTTTTGGCAAATGTCAAAACATTTTTTTTCCATTCGTGCCCACGGGTATAATCACAGACAAATGGGCATGGTTCGTGGTTTAATTGAAAATCAAAAATGTGATAACAATAAGACAGTTTGAGGGGTTCGAAAGATGCCGAAAAGTATGCACTTGAGCAATATAGGTGAACTGTTCCGTTTTCCATCTCACTGAACATATATTCATCTAATCGCAAAACAATGAAATACAACACCAATCTCGTCGCTTTTTGTTTTTGCTAACATGCGTGTTCACTGCTGAAAAAATCACGAAAATAAGAAACAAATCAAATTACTTTTCATTGGTTTGTTTTTGGTGGGATGAACATAAGAGCTATGAGATTAAGTGCCGAACAGTTCCCCTACCGTATTATACAGATGAACATTGAAGGAACGTATATTACTTGGTTATATTTTTGTTGCGTTACTCGTACAACAATGATGTACGGAAAGGCTTTAGGACCTTGTATTTAATTAATCGTGTACGGTTTTAGGACAACAAGTTGTTTTCAATTGATTGGTGCAATAAAGAAATAGAATGGAGACATTATTATTATTATATTATTATACTTTAATAGTGACACTTCACCACTAAAGTGCCATTAGTGTCTGTCCAATTGTTTTTACAAATTATTTCAACAGTAGGTTATTTCACAGTCAACAGGTTGGGGTAATGCGTCCTGGATATAGCTATAGCGCTTGTCTTAAAAGGGGGGATGGTACTGCACACGCCCCAAACCAGCACGTGATGATAGTGTCCATGGGGTTGTTGGTTGCGAGACAGTTGTTCGGCTTTGACTCCTTATTGAGTTTGTGGTTGAATATTCTTTCTCTGTTCACCACCTCAGAGTCGGACAAATCTGCAACTTGCTGTTTTTCTGCTGTTTTCCTTGTGACTACGAGACTTTGATTGGTTGTGACCTTTTTGGGGGGCGGTGACATTCTTGACTGATCTTACTGCTGTTGTTGATAGTTGTGATGTTGTTGTTGTTGGTAAGTTATTCTTTTTGATTTTCTACAGTTTTCCTCAATATCGGCTTCATTGTTCGATGATTCTGACCGTTTTCGCGCATTGTTGAAGTGTTTTTTTAATATGCTCAATTTGTGCATCAAATTTTTGAATTTTTGCATCTCTACCGGATCTGTCCTAGTAGTCCGCTGATTCTGTCTTCTTTTTGATTGCTACGCTCGGTTATTCCGTTCAGCTTTTCCTCCGCGGATTCCTTCTCTTCCAGCGTTTCCTCTAGCTTTGCAATTCGGTCCAGTTTATCTTGCATTTGTGCTTCCATCGCGACCAGTCTCGCATGGCCTGGGTTGGGCTGTTACCTGCGTGTTCCATTTCCGGTTTCGACTCTTTGCCGGTCTTCGATGTAGGATAGATTTCCATTAATGTTGGTGTGGATAACACGTACTTCTTTTTTGTCGATCTCGCATTGTCGACTGCTTGGACGTTGATGTCCTTCGCAATTGAGACAGAAAGGCTCAGCTGCAGCCTCATCTTTATCTTCGTGATTTTTCAATCAATTGTAGCATAGTCTTCGTGCTGCGATGACTTCTAAATTTCCTCTTCGTCCTTCCGGATGAGATCGAAAATCGATATAGGTAACACAGCGACTTTTGTTCAAACCCGGATGAAGTTTAATTTCAACTTCCGTGTCGTCGAGAAGCTTTGTCATCTTCAATAATTTTTCTACCTGAGTAGCTTTTCTTGTTCGTATGATATATCGTGTGGATTCAAATTCGTTTCTTGAAATATGAAGGAAATTTGCCTCTCCCCCCGGGTCACCTCCGCTTGTAGAGGCCATGAAATATCCGCAGTGTTTAGGTCAGATCAATCATTTCATGTTCACCAGTACGCTGATGAAACCGCAGATGGTGACAGCAATCATCTTTTGCCTACCTCGTAGCGGTGGATCAAGGACTAGAAAAGGCATACCGTTTTGGTACATATTCCAAACACTTGAGTTTTAGCACTTTAAAACTGAAAATTTAATCAGTTTTTAGTTCCGAGGATCAAAATTACAAATGATCGTATGAAAAAAATACACGAATATAGAGTGTTCGGAATATGAGTCATGTTCGGAATTTGAGTCAAAACGGTACTAGCAGACACTTTTTCGTTTTTTGCGAAATTCACGCACTCAAAAACTATTGTGTTTTCCACTATAAGGTTTTTCGATTCATCGCGTTTAAATCTCTTCACTGATTGTTTGCTACACGGTCACTTAGTTCGATGGAGACGCAAGGTTAATTATGTTTGGAATTACTCTTGCTGAGTCTGGTATCTTGGTATCATCACGCAGATTCATTCACTGTAACTTAATCACGGTTTGAATTGCCGAGAGCATATCACCAGATTTGTACTAGTTCCGGGTGGCCCTAGCCCTACATAAAGTGGCTATATGAATTAATCTTCCAAGAGCAGATAACTAACTTCACGACCGATAACCTCGGATTGTCAACGTGATTCCAGATCTATCTTCGTTCGCACTTTCGTTTTTTTACGACACATCTATCCACCTTTCGTTCTCCCATGGCGTCCAGGAAATCTTCGCAGCTGGAAACTCAGTTGCGGAGCTCGAAACCGTCTCTGGAATGGTCGAATCGTACCTCTTTCGACCACTTCACGACTCCCTTGATTGTGCCTGCGTTATCAAAGTCGACGTAGTGATTTTCGACAATAGTCACCGCCGCCGCTGGGAACTGTCCTGCGAACTCCTTCGGGTTCAGATTTTTGACGAACTGCACAGAACAAGGTTATTCCGCAATAGAAACCCTTGTGTTCACTTGTCTCTTTCTCTAATTTGCGGTTCATCCCCTTCATATCTGTTCCGTAATCGATGTCACACTTCTGAAACTTGAAGATATTCACCATCAAGGCAATTAACATATCAGATCTCTTCAGCAACTTCGAGTTGTTTGACACTCCTCTTACTTCCGCTCAGGCGTCCCAGTTCAGACAAAACTTTTGCTTTCTCGAGTAGCTCTTCGCTCTTATGTCTTCTACCGAACCAGGAAGCAAGGCCGCAGAAATTTAGGATTATTCCGCAGTGTTTTTTTGGATCGTAGCTGCGTAGTTAGCACGATAGCTTTCAGGTGATTGGCTCTTTTTCCGAAGATAATAAAATTCACGAACCAAACCACCTGCGTGGCGCTGTGTTGCGAACTTTCAACAACTACCTTGCCTGTCGTACAATGATCTTCGGGACCGATTTGCGGGACCGAAATTTTCCACGTCGGAAAAGCCACACGCTTTCATCTGCGTTTCGTAGCTACTGACGAACATTGGCCATTCTTTCAACAAGGCAAAAAAAAAGTTGTAAAATCCTGGACAGGAACTGCCGAGCGGACTTCACCTTCGTTGGTTTTCGGTGCCGATTTTGTCGACCTCGTCTGACGCCGCTTTATTTACGAAGTGACTTCTCCTGGTTTATCGCAAGAACTGTCTTCTATGGATGACTTGTCTTCCACTAATTCTTCTTCATAATCCTTTTTTGCCATCTCGCGCACTGTTTTTATTCTGTTTATTTTTTTTTCGGAACGCCCGGATGTCCAAATGGCATATCGCAATCGAGACAACTGATCAGCAAACTCTCTGACAGGCACGATGGACCTCCGGTTAGTTTCTTCGTTAGCTTCTCGGTTGCTTTTGGTGTCGAATGCTTGCAGTTGCTTCCTTAAGCATTGCTCACTACCTCTTCCACCGGAACAACTTTCTCAGCCTTTTCATTTCCCGCCTTTTCTTCTCAAGCTTTTCTCCTGACTTTTCTTTAATCCGGATTTGTCGTCTTCAATGCTACGTTTTTCGAGCTTCTCTAGCTTTCACCACCCACTTCTCCACCAGTTAACTGCTTCTTCCACTTCAACTTCAACTGCTTCAGCTTTTCTTCCATATCGTCTCGCAACTCGTTCAGTTTCTTCCGATGAACCTCTTCTTCGGCGATCTTCTTCTCCATTTAAGCCTTCCGGAATGTCAGTCTTATCATTCGTTTTTACTTTTCTAGCTACTGGCGCAGCCCCAACCGCGGTAGTTTGATAATTAAACATCCTGTCAGGCGAAGAAAAGGAAGAGCAACAGGATTGTATTATAAGAAGCAGGAATATTTAGTTCTTAGCTCATATTTCAATTTCTATGATTCTAATTGTGCGGCCTAGTTCTGCCGAACGAGCTATCACGGGGTGTGCTGTCTAATCGCGCTTGTGACTCCGTTTTGTTGTCCCACGAGGAAAGCAGCAAAGTCATGGCCTGCTATTTACTAGTTAGTGTTGGCAACCAAACCGTTATACGATATTTGCATATCTGTCATCAATGCACTCTAAAAGAGGATTACCCAACACCTAATATATCTAATTTCAAGTAAAATTTGTGACGACAAAAAATCAAGTGATATAACCGTTATACCAAATGCCCCGAAGATAATTCAAATTGAAACGCAAAACTATGAAATTAGATATACTTTGTTTTTTCGGAGTTTATCCAAAGAAATTCAGCAATATTATCTCCAAGAACACACAACATACACATATGTGACAGAATATTGGACTCATTAGCAATTTTTTTCGAATTTGAAATATCTACAGGTTTGTAGAAGAATCTGTTTGCCTACTTCTATGTGTGAATAAAAAGTTGACAGCTTCGAAACAATAAAAATGAGATCATTCTTTCGGTCACCAAGTCCAATGTACAGTGACGGAAAGCCGGACAAAACCAATTTTTTTCGTGGTTTTCGTGGACCTCATATTTTTTTAATTTAACATATACATTGAATGAGCTAGTTCCAAAATCTTTTGATTGTAGCTAGTAAATCTAATTTTTGGTGTCTTGTTGAAATTCATTCCGTAAAGTGTCTCCCGAACAAATATGTATGGGAAATGAAACTTGGCTATACTTTTTTTGGGAAAGATTCGAAAAGATCTGGTAATAGGGAGAGTCGTATATAGAAGAGTACCGCCATATGCCACGTTTGACAGGTCTCCTGTTCGTTTGGAAAGCGCATTTGCATGGAACTGACAGATGATTGTGTTCTAATTTGGATTTTTTGTCTACTTTCCTGTGGTTAGTGTGGTGAATTGCGCATAGCTGCGCCAAATCAGGAAATTGACTGGTGCAATGTTAGAATGAGGACGCTGTCTTTGTTCTAGATCCTAGGGGTTGGGCTTGCGAAGCCCTTGGATATCATAAAGTATGTCGGATAACCATTTTAACCTCAAAATGAATTCAACGTTTCAAAATTACTCTGTGGTGAAGTTTTGAACGCAATCTCATGTTTTGACCGGGATTGGTATGAGGGCCCGCCACTGTGCAATGGGTGGATCCCTGCGAGTAGACAAATTCAACTGAAGCATCTATCTTCTACACTTATGACTTCTGAGTTATTAGTTTTGTCGTGAAATGCAGCGAATCTGACCATTATTGTGCACATTATTCAGTAGCGCAGTATTACAACGTTGGATTAGAAATTTCTAGTGAAAATTACCGTAAAAATTCCAAAGAATTGACAGCAAACTCCAAAAATGTTTCCGTGCAGCAATTCCACGACGATATTTCCAAGAATTTCACGTGAGAATTCCGACGAACTTTCGAAGAAGCTCCGAAAAATTTCCTGAAAATTTTCTTGGTAAGTTGAGAAGAATTTTTCAACAAAATTTCGAAGTAACTTCTAAGGACACTCAGGATAACGGTTCGAGGAAATTCCTGAGAAGTTTGCGAGGCCACTCCCAAGAATTTTTCGATAAAATTTTGAAGAATTTTACGGGGAGGCTCCGAAGATTTTTCCAAGGAAATTCCGATTAACTTTCCATGGTACTTCGGAAGAATTAACCGGAAATTTCTAACGATTTTCCGAGGAAATTTCTGAGAAGTTTAAGACAAACTCCTTATAATTTCCCGAGGACATTCATAAAAAATTCCAATGAAGTTCTGATTTTTTTTCCGAATCGATAGCCTTCCATGAAAATTTCGAGAAAGTTCCAAAGAATTTCGCGAGGAAACTCCGATTAGCTTTCCGCGTGGCAATTCATAAACATTCTCTGAGGAAATTCCGAAGAATTTCCCGAAGAACTTCCAAACAATTTACGAAAGAGATTCAGCAAAAAATGTTCAAGAAAGTTTCGAAGAATTTTGCGAAAAAGCTTCGAATAACTGCCCGAGAGAATTCCGAAGAATTTTCCATAGAACTCCGAAGAAATTCCCGAAGATATTCCGATAAGAAGATAAGGTTTTGTAAACAAATTCAGATAAATTTTCTAATGAAGTTACAAAGATTTTTTTCCGAAAAACTTCCGAAGAATTTTCCAAGGAGATTCCGAAGAATTTTCCAATGAAATTCCTGATAAGTGTTAACCTTTCCGTCCCTGACATCTGTTTTAAAGGGCTTTCAAAAATCTAAACTGCTGTAAAAACCACATTTCTTGACCAATTCTTTCGCAACAAGTTGCATTCTATCCGGATGGATCCCACTTTTCGATATATACTAGATTCGAGGCTATCCATTGTACGGTTCCAAAATTATTCAAGATTGGGGTCAGTTGTCCCCGGCTTTGTGAAATCATGAAGTTTGAGGTGTCGCACGACCTATTTTGAATCGATTTGAAAAATGGCCATTCCGTGGGTCCCTGGGTTGTGGCCGAATTCAATCCAAGTAAACCAGGAACCCTAAAAATATCATTCCCATCATTGCTTTGTGGAATCATGAAGCTTGGGGTGTCGCACGAATTTGTAAATGGCCACTTATTCCGAGGATAATTGACCCCAACGGAATCTGGAATTATTATGAAACCGTACAATGGATAGTCTCTAGTATAATTCGAAAAGTGCCCCTTTGATGGATCAATAGAGCTCAATGCGCTTACTATTTCTGCAGTAGAGAATATCGGGCGTGGGAAATTGATGTAGTACGATTGAAGTGAGTCTATAGCGCCAACTGAGTTTGGAGGAGACGCGGCGTTATACACAGATTTGAAGAAACTGGCAAAAAGTTCATCTGCTTCAGAGGTGCCGCAGGAAGAAACGCCGCCAAATGACATTTCAAATAATTTTTCGATGAAGTTACAAATAATTATGCGAGGAAAATAACTTTTATAACTTTACTAGCGAAAGAACACAGCTTTGCCCGGGTGTTATTATTATTATTATTATTATAGAGTTTTGGCACTTCCTCAGCAAGCGTGCTGGGAATTTTCACCTACCCCGAGCAATCTGAATGCCAAAGGAGATTAGGCTCTGTGGATCTCATTCGCCGGTTGACTTAAAATCCTATAATAAACGTTTGCACCGGATGTATTAGTTATGGTGGTTCAGGAATCTTCTTACGATGCTGCAAGTTCCAATAACCACTGTCTTTTGGATGCTATGGAGGTTATGAGATAGTTCCAGCTCTCCTAAGGATCTCAGAAGAGATTTCGGGATGATTCCGGTTGCTGAGATAACAACCGGAATTATACGCACGTCCTCCAGGTGCCACATCTGCTTCAACTCCTCCGCCAAGTCGTGGTACTTCGTTATATTGTTGGAGAATGCTGTTTGGACATTATGGTCTAGCGGTACAGCAATGTCGATGAGGGTTACCCGCTTCATCCTTTTGTCGTAGACCACAATATCGGGCCGATTGGCACGAATGAGGACATCCGTTATGATCTCGCGATCCCAGTACAGCTTCACGAAACTATTTTCCAGAACCGGGACAGGCACATATTTGTAGTAGGCGACAAACTGGTTAACCAAGTTGTGCTTTAAAGCAAGCTGTTGGTGCACAATCTTGGCTACTTCGTTATGACGACCGAGATAGGCTGAATCAGCTAAGGCTGAACACCCAGACACGATATGTTCGATCGTCTCTCTTACTGAATTGCACTTCCTGCAGCGGTCCTCCACGTTTTCGTGCAATATATAGTGCCGATAGTTCTTCGTCGCAATTACCCGGTCCTGGATGGCCACCATAAATCCTTCTGTTTCTGAGAAGAGTTCACCCCGCACCAGCCACGTGTTCGACGCCGCTTTGTCGATATATTCCAGCTCCTGTTGATGGGGGTGCGTCCCATGCAACTTCTTCTGCTTCCACGATGCGATCATCTCGTCGACAGATTTTATGTCGCAATTCAGCTGATAGTCCTCCTGCGCCAGATGCAGGGCACTGAATCCGTGATCAGCTTCACACACAGCACGATAGATTTCGTGGCGGTTCTGGCTTTCCACGAAGTATCTTCGCAACTGCTGGATTTGGGAAACACATAGTGTTTGTATATCGGTGACGCCTCGTCCTCCTACTGTACGTGGCAGGGTGACTCTCTCAATGGACGATTTTGGATGGCGCATGCGATGCTTAGTGAACGCCACTCGTACTGCTCGTTCTAACGCCTCCAAGTCAGTCTTGGTCCACTTCACCACACCGAAACTGTATGTCAACACGGGCACAGCAAACGTGTTTATCGCCTTCACCTTGTTTCCGGTCTGTCGAGGTTCTTCAAAATACAGTTGACACGATGCAAGAACTTTTCCTGCAGCTCTTTCTTGATCGTCGTATGGCGAATTACTTTCAGTTGCAGGAAACCTAGGAACTTGTACGTTTCGCTTTCAACCATGTTTCGAATCTCCTCCTGTTCGTTGACGCGGAAATTGTCGGCATCTACAAGGTGACCCCGGTGTAGATGTATGGATCGACATTTATCGATACCAAACTCCATCCGGATGTCGTTGCTGAATACCGTTACAAGCCGCAGAAATTGGTGAAGCTTTTCCACAGATTCCGCAAACAGCTTCAAGTCGTCCATAAAGAAGGTGTGGGTAATGTTTGTACTCCTTTCGCCACTCTTCAAATGATAGCCATAGTTGTGTTGGTTGAGTGCTCTGCTAAGAGGATTCATGGCAAGGCAAAACCATTCATTTAGGGGCCACCCACAAAGTACGTCACGCTCCTAGGGGGGAGGGGGGGTTCCGAGCAGCGTGACGACTCATACAAAAAATTTAGAGGTTTAATACAAAAAGTGTGACGAAGGGGGGAGGGGGGGGGGTTGAAAATAGCCAAATTTTGCGTGACGTACTTTATGGATCTTCCCTTATCGTCATATTAAAATCAACTAAGTGCACAACATTGTTGAGACATTCCATCATTGCGCGTACTGGTTCATGGAATGTATAATACCGCCGTCTTAAAAGCAATCTTAGAAACTCAGGTCTACGAGTGACATAACCAGGAACATTAACATTGACTAGCTCTAGCAAATTTGGAGCGTCTATTTCTGCAGCAAGTAATTTGGATATGAAAATAGCTTTAGCTCGTTTCCGTCTTTGCATCAACGTCTCCAGTCCAATCAGTTGACATATCAGCGACTCTCATACGATGGCAGATTTAACGAGTCGTTCCACGGTAGGTTGCGTAGCGCAAATCTAACGAATCTCTTCTGAACAGATTCTATTCTAGAGGGCACAGTGCTATGATACGGATCCCATACTATCGAGGCATTTTCTAGAAGAGGCCGAACGAGACTAACGTAATCCCTATCCCAATGTATACGGGTCTCTAAACTCCATACTCAATTTACTCACAAACCCTAATTGACGACGAGCTTTGTCGATGATCTCTTCGTAGTGATTTCTAAACGAGAGAGCTGAATCCAGTGTGACACCTAAGTCCCTAATTTTGTCAGTCCTATTTAAAAGTTCTCCATCAACAGAATACTCAAATGACAGGTAGTTCGTTTTGCTGTGGTAACTTACGACGAAGCATTTAGGAATGCTAAGTTCCATATTGTTTGCTCGACACCAACCTGCAATCTTCTCAAACAAAGTTTGAAACTTGCGATAGTCTTCCAAATTGTTGATTTCAATGTACAGCTTAAGGTCGTCAGCGTATACAAGGCAATAGCTTTCTCCGAGATGTATGAGAGCATCGTTTATGTACAGCGCAAATAGTAGCGGACCCAAATTGCTGCCTTGCGGCACACCAGAACTGATTTCCAACCATCGTGAGATAGACGATCCAATTTTCACGGCCAATTTTCTGCCACAAAGGTATGATTGGAGCCATGTATCAAAGCTAGATGAACATCCTAATTTATTCAGTTTTTCAGTATGGTGTGATCTACTTTGTCAAATGCTGCCTTTAGATCAGTGTAGATTGCATCTATTTGACGACTCTGTTCGATGTTGCGTAGACAAAAAGATACAAATTGACACAGATTTGTTGAGATGCTTCTTCCGGGGAAAAATCCTTGCTGGCGGGTAGAAATGTAATGCTTTGTCTTATGCAACAAGTATTCCGATACAATGACCTCGAATAGCTTAGAACAGCACAAAGCGACGTAATTCCACGGTAGCTCCTTACATCGTTTTGCTGTTCTTTTTATAAACCGGAAACATGAACGAGGATTTCCAGCATGTAGGGAAAGTGGATGTTCTCATAGAAAAATTGAAGAGATAGGCTAGAGGTTGCAATAGTTGTTGACAGCATTTTTTCAGAATGCACGCAGCAATTCCGTCCGGACCAGGCTGAAACGAGAGTTTTAGTTTTTGCACTGCTTTCCGAATAACTTCGGATATCACCAGGAATGTATTCACGTCCACACATCCGGCAGGAGTCATTTCCAATGTTTCAGTACTATTCGTACCGCTTGAGTTCGAGACAAACATCGAGCTGAAGAAAAGTTCACACTTATCCGACGAGGTGTTGGCCCGTTGTTGATCCAAATGTACTGATGCCGGCAGTCCACACTCTTTGCGTTTCGATTTTACAAAGTTCCAGAAGCTTTTAGGATTTTGCTTTAGCTTTCGTTCTGTGGAAACCACATGTCTATTATACAATTGACTATTTAGGCTGCGATATTGGCGAGTTGGAATGACAACTTATTCGATGCTGTTGAAAATGTCACAATGAACTATTTGCAGCACCGCACTTTAGATCAATTTCCTTGCGTTTGTTTTGTTTTCCTCAACAGCTGATTCAAAATAGTATTCTAATGATTTTTTCACATTTCCCAGTTAAATTCATCAACTTTTTGTATATACAAACCTTGTGGTTCCCAAAACAAATGGATTAGGGAAAAAATCTTGCAAATCGGCCAACCCGTTCGCAAGTTAAATCGTCAGGAAGGAAATCTCAACTCATTTTTATTATATAGAGAAGATAATAACCGAATAACTTTTCGGAAGAATTCCAAAGAACTTCCCGAGGAAATTCAAAAGAAATTTTAATTATTTCCCGTAGAAATTCCGAAGTAATTTCAGTGAGTTCCTAGGAGTATTCCATGAAAATCACAAAGATTTTTCTGAGGAATTTCCGAAATATTTTCCAAGTATTCCAATAAATATTCGAAGTGAATCTCAAAAACTTTCCAAGGTAATTTCTAGAAATTTTCTAAGATAATTCTTAAAAAATCCTAAGAATTTCCCAAATTCATCAAACTCAGGAAGCAAAAACAATAAAACATAACCTACACCGCCACATAGCCACGTCACCACCGGCTAAAATGGTTTTCGGCGTTATTTCCGGACCAGCGCACATCTCTACATGCGGTGACCTTACCGAAATTAATCGAAATTCGATGCGTCACTGTTATATAACTTATTCCAACATTATGTAAAATTGACGTTTTCCGAGACCTTAATGGTCATTACCAAAGTCTGTGTAAAATTTATCGAAAGCTTTAATACACTACTACTTTTTTTTTGTTTCTTTATTAAGGAGACTTTCAGCCCGAGGCTGGCTCGTCTCCGGAATACACTACTACTAATAAGAACTAATCTGTTACATTGCCGGAAATGGTAAAATGTCGCACAGTGCTGTGTGGTGGCAAGCCATTTCCTCGCGTTTGTACTAGTTTACGCAATGCTTGCTGTCCTTTCATAGCTCGTCATTGCTTTCGGAAGTGCAGTTGTGCAATCCGTGCCGATTAATCCGCTTATTCCTTGAATGGCCATTACCTGATTTTACTTATTCACAGTAGGGGGATTCAGTTAACGGCGTAGGTTGCTGTGTATCTGTTTATGGAAATGTTTCATAGGCGATTTGAAATATGTCCCTAGTGATTGAGTGTGAAACATTTCTATAATCAGATACGCAGCAACCTACGCCGTTAAGTGTATACCCCTAGTGTTTCCGTATATCACAGTGATGAAGATATGGTGAACGAAATGATTGCTTCTAAGCGTTTCTAAAATGGATTTTTCTGACGAAACGGCTTGATGAATAAAACATGATTTTGTTATGTTACTTTATAATGATAATATTGAAACGCATCGTTATATTGAATTATTTTATGTTTGAAGTAAGTGACATTACAGTAATAATTTTTTCATCATTACAAGTTTTGCTATTTATTGTTAATGTGATTTCCCATGATTGTCGATATTTTCTCATATATATTTCAGCATTTTGTTTAAGAATGATTTTTCTTACTTGATACTTACTTGAAAGATTATTCTATGATAATGCAGTTCTGGATTTCCGAAAAAATCCAAACAAATTTTCAACCATTGCAGTAGTGTGGTTTCGTTTCCGCAATCTTCGTCAACTGTAAAGATTAGCCGTTTTCGGAGGTAGTTTGACTCCAATACAATGACTCACCATCCACTACGCAAATGTCTCTAACTCGTATGACTCAATGACGACGGCTTTGCAAGAAGATGTAAATTGATTCATCGATTGACGACTTCACAGTTTTGGAATTCGCAAATTGCTGGGTGTCCAAAAATAGGACTTCTTATTTAGGCAATACTAATTAAGGTAGTCGATTGGACATCTTTCTATCAACAACGCATTATATTAGCACCATGCGATCTGCATCTCCACAAATGCTGTGAAGCAGAATAAGGTGAGTTTGCTGAACAGTTTTGTGACGTGTAGAAATATCTCGTGCCTTACACCTACGATGTGTTTATTGTTAGATACTATTTTTTTAGCATTTGACTCAGCCGATATTCAAATCTAGGTCAGTGAAATGTTGAAACGAAATGCATCCAATCAAAAATCGTAGGTTTAAAGTAAATAATCCAATTGAAAAACAATTGCTGTTAAAACGTGTTGTTTCATTCGAATATTTAGAATAAATAATAAACCATTTTTGTAAGCAGATGTATAGTTTCAAAATCATATTTTAGGAGATGAGGATAAATTGCTGACCTCTGTTGTTGTTAAATTCAGGCATTTTTTAGTCAGTTACAATCTTGGCTTTCAAATTCTAAATGTTCTTATTCAGTACGGCCTTCGCCGGAATCTGGAACAGTACCCAAATCGCACCCTGAAGCAACAGAGCTTCCACGCATTATGCCTATTTGTCTGTGATTTAACCGTGTGATGTAACTCGTGCCAGTAGAAGTTTAGTGGGTGGCATTGTGGTAGCAGCAAATTGATTGTCAAGGGAAGCGGAAAGCCGTTTGCATGTCATATTTTGCCGTATCTTCCCATCTACGAGACGGGGCGCGGGTGTGGCGGAAAATAAAATGTGCGTGAAGCGAATATACTGTTGATGATACTTTTGCTGTTGCTGTTCTCGTTGGCTTTGCAATCCAACGCCACGACAACTTTGAAACAACAAAGTTTCCGAATGAATTTTCAAGTTCGCATTACAATACAACGGCAGCTGTAAAAGTTGATATAAGGTTCACATTGTTGTTCGTGCTTGTGGGACAAGGAGTCCCCGCAAAACGCTCGGGAGGATGCTGCCGGATCGCAAATGGAACCGAAGAGCGTCTAGGACACTCAAAGTTAGGTAAGTGCTTAGATGAAACGAGCGGAACGGCAATCAAAATGCGATATGAGTTGTAACTTCAAGATGAATTATAAATGATTAATGATGATCTTCCTGAATTCTTTGCCGTTTCTTCAATTAATTTAAAGCAATGTTATTGTCTCATTTGCATTCTATGAATTTTAACCAAACTATCTGTTCCAATAATCTGTATAGCCCTCACTTTATGAAGAACTATTAATGAAATGTATTGCTGATAATTGGTTTACGGCTAAAGTGCCGAAAGCAAGCGCGCGAGTGAGCAAAAACGTCTGTTCACAACAAGGTGTGATCGTCCACTGAGGTATCATTATATTTTGATTAAATTAAGTTCGAAATAGAAAATCAAAAGTGAAAATTCAGTTCGCGTTCAGTCGTGTTTTCTTCAGTAAGCAGAAAGATCGGCCGGTCTTCGAAAATTTTGTTCTGCTTTGTTCGGTTAGCAGAACGATCGGCCGTCCGACGAAATTATGTTCTGCTATATGCGGTTGCGTAAATTATTGTCTATCCGATACAGAGTTAGTAGACATTTTCTACCGAAGATAGATTTTTCTCAAGATACCTGGGTGCTGCGGATAGAGCTACTTTTCTGCTCTCAAGCGAGTAGCAGGATATTTTGAAATCAATCCTATAAGCAGAATTATTTTACAGTTCTCCGGCTGTCAAACATTTCCCGCTCTTCGAATTTCTCTTTCCATGCTACATGAAGGCGCACGAATGCGCGAGACATGACTTTACGATGGTTCACATAAATTCCTGCTCCAATTAGCTGCTGAATCTCGTGAAATCTCCTAACGAGTGCTTTTTAGTTGCATTCCTACTAATTATCCACTCGAAATATAATGTGAATATATTTGTTACAAAGAATGCAAAACTCAAACTAAATTTTATTTTTATTTTTTCTCCAAATAATAACAATACTTATCAATATAAGATCTAAAACGAACATAACCACAATCTTCAATGTTTGGCTCCGGCACAATAGAAAGTTTTGGCTTCAGTTTGACAACCAAATCGATTCTATCCGCACCACCCAGCAAGATACAAGTAAAATACCCGTCTTTGGAAATAATGCACTGTTTTCACCCAAAGAAGCGCTAAATAACGCTTAGTTCAGTTTGACAGATAAAACTTTGGAAGAAAGTTCGGTTCGGAAGTCCATACTTCCAAATTTTAATTTGGTGCTACGCCGACAATAATTGGTAAGTGAAGATTCAATTCGCGTCCAGTGGTTATTTTTTTTAATAAGCAGAACGATCGGCCGATCGTCGAAAATTATGTTCTACTTTGTGCGGTTAGTAGAATCTTCGGTCGGTCCCTAGAAGAATCGTTTTGCTCACTGAGCAGATTGGTAAATTTAGATTTGTTCAACGGATAGTTGTTGATAGATTGAGGTTAAGAAATCGCCTGTAAATTACTTAAAGAATAAACTGTAAATAAAATCGATATTAGCATACTCTTTCGACAGCCGGCTGGCAAGAGTTTAAATAAAAACAGGTAAACAACATAGTCTGTGGGTCGAATTGCCAGCTTGAGGCAAACCTCCATGACCTACCTTACCCTACCCAACCACCAACTCCGTAGAACTTATGAGGGCGTCGCCAAGTCGGGGGCCTCTCGTTAAGTAAGTTCTACATCAACATTTCCTTTCCTATCCCTAGTTACGGTAAAGATGGGCGTGGCCGGGAGTAGTAATCCTCATGCTTATGCCATTTTTATCTTAGATTAGAATCAAGGGTAATTCCCCACCTTGATTTCCGATAGCAATCTGGATAAGGATTCCATAAGAAACATGAGTATCACTAGTGTCCAATCTACGAAGTATACCGTAACAACGCTAACGCTAACGCTAACGCTAACTGCTCATGAAATGTATTGCTGATAATTAGTAGTGACTTCTCATTCAACCCTTTGCGTAAATGAACACTTGTTTAAAATTTATTTACAACTGATCGTGCTTGTGTCGGAGACATAATGCTGGTAACTGGGCTAGGAAAGTTTTATCAGAAATGTTTCTTAGGTTTCTTATATAGTTTATAAAATTATTGAACATTTAAAGAATCCTATAAATCCACTATGAAATCATCCAGTTAAAATCCCTGAATTTCGAATACCGATACTGTGTCCTGGACTATTAGTCTATTTGTTCTCATTTTAATCAAGAACATCAAAAACTATCCCAAATTACCACATCCAATATCTTTAATTCTTTATACTCATACCTGATATTTACTTTTGTTCCACCACACCATTGTTACATTCCCGAAAAAAAAACTGAACCAATAGTCACTGTTGAAATATTGTATCACATCCCGGAGATTTCTCATCACCAAAACAAATAAATTAGTTTGGCTTTTGTTTTCGTTTCCCGACGACAAACTTTGGCCCTAACTCTGTAGGTGTACATAAAAGCAAACTATAGTCACAGTGGCAAGTTTTCTCACCTAGCCCTGAGCGGTGTGGGCCAGGAGGGGGCCGGAATCCAATACCCGAGCAGCACACATGTTTCAAATAGATCGCTGCATCTTCTATATGACCAGATTCAGTCACAATTAAGTCGCGGCAGCCAAATTTGCTTCGATTGTGCTGCTTGGGTATCTACAACACGCTCACATAATGTACGAGTTCATCAATGTTGTTCTCCGGTGTGGTACAGAGCGCAACAAGAGCAATGCGAACATGTGCCCCAGGGA
The DNA here is from genome assembly GCF_024139115.2 of Armigeres subalbatus. Lineage (NCBI taxonomy): Eukaryota > Metazoa > Arthropoda > Insecta > Diptera > Culicidae > Armigeres > Armigeres subalbatus. The sequence continues at coordinate 164,159,965 of NC_085139.1, forward strand.
AGCGGATGGTCTTGGGTGTCTGCTTCTGAGTGCGGATCCTAAATGTGAGTTGTAATGGTAATGCAATATAGTAACAAGTTTATGTCTGTGTATTTTTTGGGGAAGGATGAAAAGCACCGTAAATGGTGGGTTGGTAGTAATAGGTGGTACACCAACCGAGAATTGTCTGCAACAAGTATAAGGGTGGTGAGGGTCGTTTCTAGTACAATTTTTGAAACAAAATAAAATATCGTAGATAAAATTAGGGCTAATTTCTAGTTACAGCACGAGTTTGATTATTCTTCCCAGGTAATATATGAAATATACAAACATATGAAATTCTATTCAATGGTTTGTATTTGATTAGTTCTTCATGTAATTAATGCAGTAATTCATTGTATTTTTTCTAGATTTTTTATGCGTCGTTACTATACTGTAAAAATTAAACATCTTACTTTACTACACGCAATATATATCATTTTGCCTTTGTACTTCAATTTTTTAATCCCATAATTAGGATTTTTTTACGCAGCATTATTCAATAGGTACTTCCATTTTTATTAGCTGCAAGTTGCCAACTTGGCGTAGTATCATAAGGGCGATTTCTTTGTATCAATTTAATTTTTCGTTACTCTACTGGATCAAAAGTGATTGCAGCTTCTAGGGAAAGATGTAATTCTTTTTAACCGCACTAGGGGTCGTACACTAATTACGTAAGCATATTTTCCGAGTTTTTCGAACCCCCTCCCCCATGTAAGATTTTTCCCATACAAATTATTTTTTGTTTATATGGAGCGTAAGAAAATGACAGACCACCCCTCCCAACATAAGTGCTTACGCAATTAGTGTACGATCCCTTAAACATGTTTAACTTCAGCAAACTAACGCAGCTCACTACATAAAATAGATATCTTTTAATAAGAAAAAATATCAACAAAAAAACAATGTGGTTACACCGTTATGATACTTAGATCAAGATTCATACTTTCGTATACCACAATAAGCCTTGATGATGCCAATAAACGATGGTACTTGCGATGCTTGAAAACTTTGAAGTGCAAATGCATAGTATGTAAAAAATGAACATCGAGATTCCAAACCTTCTTAATTTTTGAGAATGTCCACAAGATATTCCTTGGGAATTCTCTGGGTCACCCGAGCAGTCGCTGGCTGAAATTCACCAAGGACCAATAGCTCAACCCGATTTGGACATTAATTAACAATGTTCTGAAAACTCATATGTGAATATGTACATTATGTGGAAGATAATAATTTATGGTATTGCAATCGACTTTTATGTAGAAATTTTGGCTATCTCAGTCTTAAAAACCATTAAACGGTTAGCGTTTTGCACTGCCCTTTTTTTACTCAGCCCGACGTTTCTGAAAAAGCCATGGACGTAACTGCTGATTATGAATTCTTTTCGCCATCTCTTTTTTCGAAAGACAACAGCAAACTGAATCTATTTCATTAAGTTTTCGAATTTAGGATAAATCAGGACAACTTTGATATTTGAAAATTCCTGCTAAAACAAGCACATTTTGCGAAAATAACGATGTGTAGTTATCGGACAAAATATTTTTTTCACATCCAGATGAGGGAATTAGTGGTGTAGATAAACGTTAACAATTTTATAAGAATTATAAAAAACATGATTGTGGCCATTTCGGCTTCATAACGATTTACGATAAATTAGCTTGACAAATAACAGAAGATTTAAAAAAAGTTTATATTCTTCCTAGGGAGAGGTAACTAAAATTAAAATGAGAATGCTTTCGGATGGATTGAAAAACTACAAAGGTCCATTTTGCCTTGTTAAGCTTTTATGGTTTACTAAACATATTAAGATTTTTGGGAATCTCATGGCATCTCAATATTAGGACTGACCGTCGTCATTCGATGTGTTGTTGGTTGGTAGGTAAATGTTCGTCTGGTAGGTCAACTTGTCAACTTGTTTTTGGACTGTTTTGAGTGAACGCTTAAAAAAATTAATATACAAGTTAGCCCATCTTACAATATTACCTTAATAAATATTACCGCAACTACCGCGACTACAGGACACCATTGCCGGAATTACGAGCGCCTGTACATATCTCGTACTGCTCGTTGTCCCGGATAACCGGAAAGCAGACTTCGATGGTAATGGCTACTCCCTCGACCAGGTGGATTATCGTTGAGACACGCTTCCTCCGATTTTCCTCGCTTGGGCACTCAGAAACAAATCGTGTGTCGGCCGATTTTTGGTTCCATCTGAGAGTTTCTGGCGCACATGTAGCTAAATTGCTGCATCAGCACCGGAATGGTGTTCAGCGGATAGATTTCAACTCATAACATACATTCCTCCTGGGTACCAATTTCGTCTCCTCCGTTCACTACACAATAATCACATTGAAAATTCACAAATCTTTCGCAAAGAAAAAAAGATGACAGCGCTGCGCAAAAAAATTAACCAACCGATGCCGCTGACTACTACGATATTACCTTAGTTCCGCCAATGGGTTTATATTCACCCGCACTGACGAAACTACCCATGCAGCAATCATCATTCATCATAGTAACCCATGAGTCAACAGGCAAAACTTGACAGCTCTATCAGTCGAACTCCAACCATGATGGAAAAAACAGTGAAGCAACTCCTTTTCCAAGTGTGCGCGTTCAAGGAATGGCACCCCACCGCGTCGAAAACGGATATCGTGCGGTGCTGTGTGGACTTTGTGGACGCTTGTTCCAGCATCTACAATATTTTGGCACTATTAGACAACAATCAGAGCATCGAGAGAAAACCCGGTTCCGGACAACCGACAACCCTGAGCGACAAGAAGCTCCAAAGGAAGCTGAAGAGGAAGACCGAGGGAAAAGTGGCTACATCGGTGGAACTCCTGGAGGAACTTTCGGAGGATTTTCCTGATGAATCCCTGCAGGAACTTCCGGGGGAATTCCCTGATGAGCTTCTGGAGAAGCTTCCGGAAGTTCCTCCAGGAAGTTTCTCCAGAAATTCCTCCAGGAAGTTTCTTCAGGAATTCCTCCAGAAAGTTCCTCTAGGAATTCCTCCAGGAAGTTCCTCCTGGAATTCCTCCGAAAGCTTCTTCTGGAATTCCTCCGGAAGTTCCTCCAGGAAAATTTCTTCAATAATTTCTCAGTTCCTCAGAGACTTTGTCCGGAAGCCCCTCAGATATTTACTTCAGAGATTCCTGCATGTTTATTTTTTATAAGTTCCTGAAGCAATTCCTTCAAATTCCCTTAAAAAATATACGTTGAATCTAGAAAGGAACAATTATTAAATTTCTTCTTGACTTCCTCCAGAAACGTACCTGGGGTTTTTTCTGTAGAAATTCCTAAAATTCTCCCTGGAGTTCCTCCAGAAATTCCTCCAACAACACTTCATAAATTACTCCCTTAAAAAATATCCGTTGAATCTAGAAAGGAACAATTATTAAATTTCTTCTTGACTTCCTCCAGAAACGTACCTGTTTTTTTTTTCTGTAAAAATTCCTAAAATTCTCCCTGGAGTTCCTCCACAAATTCCTCCAACAACACTTCATAAATTACACTTTTTTTTATCGAACAAAACTCACTTTAATTAATGGTGTAGATAAACGTTAACAATTTTATAAGAATTATAAAAAACATGATTGTGGCCATTTCGGCTTCATAACGATTTACGATAAATTAGCTTGACAAATAACCAGGCATTGCAATATCATCTGAGCACAGGATATTATCTTTGCTTGTACAAAGATATTATCCCTAATCAAAGAGCACTCTGGAAAGATATTAGGGGGATTCAGTTAACGGCGTAGGTTGCTGTGTATCTGTTTATGGAAATGTTTCATAGGCGATTTGAAATATGTCCCTAGTGATTGAGTGTGAAACATTTCTATAATCAGATACGCAGCAACCTACGCCGTTAAGTGTATACCCCTATTATCATTTGAGCGTTTGATGATGATCCGGATAGCCAGCGCAGTTCGGGGTTTGTTCGCGTTGCGAAGGTGTTGCTACAACAAAAGCTGTGAAAATTTTTTTCTCCATGACGAACATTGCACTTTGTTTACTGAGCGGATAGATAACTAAGATCGATATCCCATCATTTCATCAGTATCTTTGCTCAAAAGATCGAAAGATGGGATGGTTTGCAATGCCTGCAAATAACAGAAGATTTAAAAAAAGTTTATATTCTTCCTAGGGAGAGGTAACTAAAATTAAAATGAGAATGCTTTCGGATGGATTGAAAAACTACAAAGGTCCATTTTGCCTTGTCAAGCTTTTATGGTTTACTAAACATATTAAGATTTTTGGGAATCACATGGCATCTCAATATTAGGACTGACCGTCGTCATTCGATGTGTTGTTGGTTGGTAGGTAAATGTTCGTCTGGTAGGTAACTTGTCAACTTGTTTTTGGATTGTTTTGAGTGAACGTTTAGAAAAATTAATAAACAAGTTAGCCCATCCTACAATATTACCTTAATATTACCGCAACTACCGCGACTACAGGACACCATTGCCGGAATTACGAGCGCCTGTACATATTTCGTACTGCTCGTTGTCCCGGATAACCGGAAAGCAGACTTCGATGGTAATGGCTACTCCCTCGACCAGGTGGATTATCATTGAGACACGCTTCCTCCGATTTTCCTCGCTTGGGTACTCAGAAACAAATCGTGTGTCGGGCGATTTTTGGTTCCGCCTGAGAGCTTCGGGCGCACATTGCTGCATCAGCACTGGAATGGTGCTCAGCGGATAAATTTCAACTCATAACACACATTCCTCCTGGGTACCAATTTCGTCTCCTCCGTTGACTACACAATAATCACATTGAAAATTCACAAAACTTTTGCAAAAAAAGATGACAGCGCTGCGCAAAAAATTAACCAACCGATGCCGCTGACTGCTACGATATTACCTTAGTTCCGCCAATGGTTTATATTCACCCGCACTGACGTAACTACCCATGCACCAATCATCATTCATCATAGTAACCCATAAGTCAACAGGCAAAACTTGACAGCTCTATCAGTCAAACTCCAACCATGATGGAAAAAACAGGGAAGCAACTCCTTTTCCAAGTGTGCGCGTTCAAGGAATGGCACCCCACCGCGTCGAAAACGGATATCGTGCGGCACTGTGTGGACTTTGTGGATGCTTGTTCCGGCATCTACAATATCTTGGCGCTATTAGACAACAATCAGAGCATCGAAAGAAAACCCGGTTTCGGATGGCCGACAACCCTGAGCGACAAGAAGGTCCAAAGGAAGCTGAAGAGAAAGACCGAGGGAAAAGTGGCTATGGCTACATCGGTGGAACTCCTGCAGGAACTTTCGGGGGAATTCCCTGATGAGCTTCTGGAGAAGCTTCTGGAAGTTCCTCCAGGAAGTTTCTCCAGGAATTCCACCAGGAAGTTTCTTCAAGAATTCATCCAGGAAGTTCCTCTAGGAATTCCTACAGGAAGTTCCTCCAGGTATTCCTCCAGGAAGTTTCTCCTGGAATCCCTCCAAGAATTCCTCCAGGAAGTTCCTCCAGAAGTTCCTCCAGGAAGTTCCTCTAGGAATTCCTCCAGGAAGTTCCTCCAGGAATTCCTCCAGAAAGTTCCTCCTGGAATTCCTCCGGAAGTTTCTTCTGGAATTCCTCCGTAAGTTCCCCCAGGAAAATTTCTTCAAGAATTTCTCAGTTCCTCAGAGAGTTTGTCCGGAAGCCTCTCAGATAATTACTTCAGAGATTCCTGCATGTTTTTTTTCAGAAGTTCCTGAAGCTATTCCTCCAAATTCCCTTAAAAAATATCCGTTGAGTCTAGAAAGGAACAATTATGAAATTTCTTCGTGACTTCCGGCAGAAACGTACCTGAGGATTATTTTTTTACGAATAGTCCCGTAGAATGTCCGCTAGTTTTTTCTCTAGGAATTTCTCCTAAAATTCTCCCTGGAGTTCCTCCAGAAATTCCTCCAACAACACTTCATAAATTACTTTACCACTCTCCAGCAATTTCAATTGAACTCCTTTTGAATATCACATAGAATTTTTAACCTAAACCCCAGGAATTCTTCCGGAAATATTTCCAGGTGATTTATAAGAAGTATTTATGGAAATTCAGTTGCGATTTCCTTCAGAAAATTATTATAATCCATAAATTCCTCCTAAAAATAACCTAGAAATCCCGCAAGGTATTCATCCTCCATTAAATCATTTAGGAATTCTTCACTAATTCCTTCAAAAACTCTCCTGGTTATTTCTTAACAAATTTATCGAGAAATGTAGATGAAAACTCCTTGGAAATTATTTATATATATTTGTAAATCTCCCGGTAATACCTTCAGAAACTTTTACAGTAATTCCTTCCGAAGGTATCCTATTTTTTCCTGTTACTTCCACCCAAATTTCGCTCCTGGAAATTCTTCCACTAATTCAGCTGCCTTATCTTCTTCGAGTGGCCACCATCAGGTCCAACCTTGGGACCTTCCATAGGCAAAGTTTAATTAAAGAATGAAAATTAAGACTAACATTGGTAAAACTTAGAGATTTGAACGGATTTTGGATTGAAGTTAATAATTAGTCGACGACGAAAGTAATACAGACAAAACATATGTAAACGATTTTAGTGTTGATCCTGCAACCCGGAAACCAGTCGTACAGTTGGGATCCAGGTAACCATTGGTGGTCTTGAAGCCGGACCTGTTGTAGGTCAATGTGCTGCTCTCCGGAGATGCTAAAATAGGCTCAAGGCGAGGACCATAGTATGGTCACCATACCACAGAAGTCGTCAATCCAGCCCCTAATTTCCTCTGGTCGAATGGTAGGCTTATTACGGAGATACTTCCGAAAACTTGTGTTTAATTGACCGCAGGACTACCTGACAGTCAACTAAACATATCAGAACGCCTGGCATCCGACGAACACAATGTAAACGCTGTTATTCAGCTGGAGAAATTCATTGAAGTTTTCGATGACAGCATTTTCAAACTTGCAGTGCTGCAAGAAACGACCAGGAGATAGACGGAGCGGTTTAGGCGAAGATGTTGGAATTGGAGATTTGTGAGGCCCTCCTAGCTGACCTTATTAAAATCAATAGTTGAGGTAGAGCAGAGGACTTAGATCCCGGGTTGAAGTTCCTGGGTTGCCCAGTCACTGGGCAAGGTAGTTTACTTACAACCTTGCCCTAGCAGCACACTCATTCTACATGGGTTACTTCAACTTATATTTGACCAGAATCAGTTTTAATCAAGTTGCTTCAACTATTTTCGTTCGATTTGTGTTGCTCGGGTTGCTCGGGCAGCCCACGTCTCGAATTGTGGGTCCGAGATTACCCTTGGGATGCCCATGGAGCCGTTTGGATTAGATGTTCCTGAATAAGCCCCCATCTTTAAGGAAACAGATGAGTGCAGTGATGCTGGCTGGATCATTCGAAAGCGCGTCCCTGATACTGGCAGGTATCCCATAAGTATCCCTCGGCACCTGGAATTTGGGGCATCGGCATACGTAATGTTCCACAGTGTTGTGAAAGTGCTCCCGTGTGCTGTGTGCTTGCAGCGCGTGTCCAGTTTAGAGCCTAGAGAGGATTTGCTGGTCCTTTAGGTTGCTTAAGTCTGTCCAAGCTGATGTTGCTCCCTTGATTTGCTGCAGCTGCCCAGTAGTAGAAACCCTCCAGGATATTTCCCAGTTGTCTCGCACTATCTTTCTAATCCAGGTTTTAACGTCTCTCACAGGGACAGTTGACGTAAAATCGCCAGCCTTGATATTCGACTTCTGCGAGGTATTCAACCGTGGTGTTGCCACGCACTCCGCAGTGCCTCGGTCGTATTCAGGAGCATGTCTTCTACACACTTAATTTTTTTTACCGGGATCTCAGCAAAATGTTGAACTTTTACCGAGAATCGCACAGCCGTGCCCCAGTAAACATGTTTTTTGCCGAGATTTCTGTCAAAATTGCTGATAATCAGCAAATAATTTGCCGAAAATCAGCTAACAAACGCTATTTTTGCCGGAATATCAGTTATTTATTTTGCTGGCGCACGGCTGTGCGGATTTTTACCGAGCTGCAGAAATAAAAACTGAGTGTATAGGATGCTTTGAATCCAGAGATGCTGATGCGTTTCGCTCTGAAGTGCGGAGATAACACTAGCAAAATCAGATATGACGAGGATGGACTTCCTGGACGGGTAGGTGGCGGCGATGAAAGCTGCAGATGCTTCGGCCGAGAAGATGGTACAGATGTCCGGGAGTCTGTTCGAGATAGTCATGTTGGTCTCGGTTACCTCGATGCCAACTCTACGGCCTGAAACGAACCCATCCGTATACCTGTGTTCGTAATTGTTGAACTCTCTGTTTAATAGCTCGGCCACCGACTTTCTGAGAGCCAATGAGTTGTCACTCCTTCGGAAATTATGAGCTATGGAGCTGGTAATGTTGGCTTTCGGGGATTGCCAGCTCCTCGCTCCAAGCCAATGGACAAGCTCCATGGCTAAATGGCAAGATGCCTTCTTTGGCACAGGCAGACTATGAGTTTCAATAAGGTTACGGGGGCGATACAGGTACCCTAGCAGCACACATGTTCCACGTAGGTTACTGCAACTCACATATGACCAAATTTGGTCACAATTAAGTCGCTGCAACCATTTATGTCTGGCTTGTGCTGCTCTGGTAAGTTCCAAGCCATAGCCATTTCCCTATCCTTAACCGGAGCATCCTGTTATTGATTCGGTGCGGTTTGAAAAACATTCGAACCAGATTAACTCTGGTCTTACAATTAAATTTGACTTCACGGAAGTGCGGTAGAAATGAGCGGATCCGGTCGATGGACACTCCAAAAACTTTTACAATTCTTTCTTGTTGGGATGAAATGTTCTCCCAACTAGACGCTTGGCCCGGACAACTGTTGCCTCCAACGGCAAACGTGTCCTCTGACGCACTTACTGGCGGTCATAGTAAAGCCCACAGAGCTGGCCCAGCGATTGACCGACCTGACGGTGGATTGTATTCTTATCCGCGTGTAGCCTGGAGTGTCGTTAACAATTACCCGCAATATATCGTCGGCAAAGACAAAGATGCATATGTTCGGTGAAAGTGAACGAAACACGTCATTTATGGCGATAAGGAACAGCGTCACAGCCAGAACGGAACTCCGTGGTACCCCAGTTTCCTCCATGAAAGTTCTCGAACCCTGGTTCCCGATTGACACTTTAAAGGAGCGCCCTATAAGAAAAGTCCGAACAAATGCGAGGATTTTTGCCGGAAAATACCCATTCGCTCAACTGTTGAAGGACGAAGGGGGTCCAAGTCCTGTTGAAGGCCTTGGAAATATCCAGAGATACCAGGTCGACGTATTTGCCCTCGTTGTAAGCATCCTGCAAAACGTCACCCAGGTTTGTTAAGTACGTGCCCGTACCGTACCCAGGGAGGAATGCGTGCTGCCAGAATCGGAGTATACTAGTTTGTCGCGCAGCCGCCGGTTCACCAACCTCTCAATGACCTTGGACACACAGGAGGTTTGCGAAATGGGCATGTACTTAGTGACATCCCGGGATGAGATGCTGTTCTTAGGAATGGGGATGACCAAACTATTTCGCCACTCTTCCGGGAAGGTTTGGTCAGCCCACATTTAGTTGACCAACTCTAGGAACCGAATCTTGGCAGAAGGGGGTAGTTTTTTGAAGATAGGGTACCACATCTCGTCGGAACCGGAGGATTTCCCATTGCTGCTGGAGAGGGCGAACGAAAGCTCAGTCGCCGAAAACGGTAAAATTAAGCCAGAATTTTGTAAATCCTGGAGGACCAGGAAGGTTGTTTGGGGTGGAGCGCTACCAGTGATTGTCCGCTGGAATTCGGTGGAGTAGCCTTCCACCGACGCTAGCCCGGCAAAGTACACCCCAAGCGTGTTGGCTACTTCGGTGGGATCGGAAATGGTACTATTACCAGGTATCGAGGTGGATGGGGAAGATCTTGAATTCCTTAAGGTATACTGCAAAAAAATCTTCCAGGAACTGTTCGTGAAAGAATCCTGGAAAGTGATAAATTCGACAAAACCTATCTCCTTTCTTGTCAATATTTATATTTGAAGAACATCATGAATGTAGTTCAAACATAAAAGCGGCCAGGCCTACTGTCAAAAACAAATCAATGTCTGCCAAAAGTAATCAGGTGTGTGAGCAGCGTTATTCGGAAAATATTCAACTATCACTTTTAAATTTAATTTTAGTTTAATTCGGGAAATGAGACGCAGCCTTGGAAAAAAATGTGTATATGTTTGCCCGAGCATAATTGTATAGCAAAATCAGCTCAATGCTAGTTACAGTTGTGGGTAGTTCGCCATCCAATAATTTCTGCATACTTGGAAGTAGATAAATGAATTATGAACTTTACTGAAATATAAATCAATTATAAATAAAATAATCTTTTAACAAAATGTACGGAACCCATTACCCTACTTATTACTACTAGCCTTTGAAAAGCCATCGGTGTAGTAAAAAACTATTCGGCGATGTGGAAAATTTTCATTCGGTGGCACGCCGATTCATTTTTGACGGCGGCGGTCTAGACCTAGTACACCAGTTGGCCTGAATTCCAGAATAATATAAAAGACTTTATTCATCCGAGTTTGACATATTTGAATCATAGATCATATGCATGACATCTTAAGCCCTGTAGGACCGTCATCACTGGCGGAGTTTAGCTTGGGCACGATGGGGCGCGTGCCCCATCAAATCGAATATTTTTCCTTAAACTTAATTACATACGCCAACACTGTTTTGTAATAAAAAGAAGGTTTTCCTAGAATATTATTCAATCATGAAGAATCTTTCAAAGGAATTCTTGGAATTATTTTCAAAAAAAAATTAGAGACATGTAGGCATTCGAGAATTTCTAATGTTTCCCCAGAATTTTATTTCCGGAAATTTCTTCTGAAAATCCTTCAGAAATTCTTCCCACTCCAGGAATTTGCTCCATGAATAATTTAGGAACTTTCGCCAGGAATTCCTTTCAAAATTCTTGCAGGACTAATTCCGGAAATACTGTTGGAAGAATTTTCCGAAAATTTATTAAAGAATGAAATCCTAAAAAATATCGAAGGAATTTCCAGATGAAATATCCAAAGAAACTCTTGAAATGAATTCTGAATAAAGGAATTACTGATTGGATTCCCGAAGAATTTTTAAAGGAATATCCGAAGGTCTTAAGGAATTTCTAAATAAATTTTCGGAGGAATGTCTGAAGGAATCCCTAAAGCGATTTCTAAAGCAATTCATAAAGAAATTCATAAAAGAAATTCTTCAAAAGGAAATTTTGGAAGTTTTTCCTGACACAATTTCCGTAGGTATTTTTGAAAATATAATATAAAAAAATATCGTAAAGGAACGGTTGAAGGAATTTCCGAAAAAATGAACTTTTCAAAGAAGTTCCTAATAACAAAATCCGAGAGATTCCTCTTGAAGGAATTTCCTAAGATATTAACACAATTTCCGTAGATATTCCTGAAGGATTTTACATAGGTATATCCGAAAAAATCAAAGGAATTCGTAAATGAATTTCCGAATGGAGCTTCCAAACTAAATCCTAAAGGAATTTCCAACATTTTTAAATGTCCGCAAACATTTCTGCGGACATTCCTCCATGAATTCTTTCGGAATGTTCTCCAGGAATTTCTTCATAAAATCCTCCGGAAATTACTTTGGAGATAAATCGAGATTTTCCTTCGAAAATTTCAAGAAGGAATTATAAGAAAATTTCTTAAATTCATTCCGAAATTCATCTACGAGTTCTTTTACGAAATTCTCCAGAAATTTCTTTGGAAATTTCTTCAGAATATATTTAAGGTATTTTTCCAATTCTTGCACTCTTCTTTCAAGGAATCCCTTCGAAGACTCTAGGCAGAAATTCTGTTAATATCTTCTTCAAAACTTCCTCCAGGAGTTCTTTTGAAAACTGACGAAAATTCTTTTAGGCAAGTCAGAAAAACTTCTCTCGACTCTTCCAGAAAAAAAATTCTTTCGGGTTTCTCATCAGAAGTTCTTTTAGGAATCTCTCGGAAATTTAATTTGGGAATTTCTTTCGGAATTCCTTCTGGAAATTTGGAAGGCATTTTATACCATTTCAGTAGAAGAATTTCTGCGGGTTTTCCCAATGAATCCCGGGAAGAATATTCAAAGAAACTACTGGGGGAATTATATAAATTAGTCCTGTAGGAGTTCCCGAAAGAACTTCTGGAGGATTTTCTAGAGAAATTTTTGAAGAAATTCCTGGAGGAATTTTCAAATGCATTGTGGGGGAATTTTCGGAATGAATTCTTGAATAAATTTCCGAAGCACAACCTGAATGGATTTTCGAAAAAAAAACTAAATAAATTTCTCAATGTATTATTCAAGGAATTTCCTAAAGAATTATGAAAGGAATCCACGAAAAAAATTTCAATGAACTCTCCAAACAAATACCTACTAGAATTTTTAATTTATAGATTTCTGCAGGAATTCTTTCGGAAATTACTTCAGAAACTCCTGCAAGAATTTCTTCAGGAACATCTGAAGGAGTTGCTTCGGGAATTCTTCCTGGAATTTCTCCGGGAATTCTTTAGCAAATCCAGACAGTGGTAAAAAAAACTGTTTTGAAGCTTTAGTTAAGACTTAATGTCTTAATAAAAAAACAAAATATCGGGATTGCAGTCGATCCATCATCGTACATATTTAAATATTCTCAAGAATTTACTTCAAAAGTTGCTTAGAATTAGAATAGAAGTTTCTTAGAGTATGCATTTCGCAAGCAGCATAAATCAATTGAAACTCGTTGCAGCAACTTAGTTATGACTGAATCTGGTCACATATAAGTTACTGCGATCTATGTGCAACTTATGATTTTTTCATGAATTTTTCCAAAAACTCGTTCGGAAAATCCTCCAGACATTATTTTGCAAAAAATAACCCCAGGAATTAATTCGGTTAGTCATCCTAAAGTACTTCCAGGCATACCTTAAAAATTTCTCCAAGAATTCCATCGTAAATTGCTTTAAGTAATCCATTGGAAATTTCTCCAGTTACAACAAAACATATCGAGGAATTTCTTCTCCTCTTTCTCCGCAAATGAATCTAGAAATACCTTCAGAAATCCCTAAAGGAATTTTCTCTAAGAATCCCTGTACAAATGTGAGAAGGAATTCCTGGCGTCATGTTCCTGGAGGAGTCCCCAAAATAATTTTCGAAGGATTTTCTAAAACATATCGCGAAGAAATTCCTTAATAAATTTCTGAAGAAATTTCTAAAAAAAATCCGGAGGATTTCTCCAAAAGGAATTTCGGTAAGTATTCCTAAAACAATTTCTGTAGATATTCCTGAAGAATTTACCTAACGTATTTCCGAAGAAATTTTCAAAAAAAATCAAAGGAATTTTAAAAGAATTTTAGTAAAAATTTCTGAAAGAACTTGCAATTGAATTTCTGAAGAAATATTCTTAGAATTCTTTCTTAGAATTTCAAATGAATGTCTTGAAAAGTTCCAAAAGAAATTTGTGGATTTATCTCAGAAATTATTTCCAAAGGATTTTCTGGAGAAATCTTTGGATAAAATTCCGTAAGAATTCTTGAAGAAATGTTTTTGGAAACATTCTTGGAGGACATTCCGAAGGAATTACTAGAGAAATTTCCGAGGGAATAGAATTTCTGATGGTATCCGAAGAAATTCCTGAAAAACTTTCGAAAGAGTTTTTGTGGGAATTTCTGAAATTATTCTTCAATTTTTTGGAAAAATCATGGAGGTATATCCTAAAGATTTATTATTAAGTTATTTACCTTGTATCGGAGACGAGCCAGCCTCGGGCTGAAAGTCTCTTTAATAAAGACACAAAAAAAAAAAAAGTTATTTACGAAAAAATGTGAGAAGGTAATTCCCAAGAAATTACAGACTATCCATTGTCATTCTTCTTCGGATTCTCAGGAATTCAAGGAATTGGAAGTTTTTTTAAAAACATTCCAAAAATTTCCTAAAGACTTCCTTAAGGTCACTCCTCACGGAATCCAAGTTTCAAAGTGCTCGCGTTTTCGGGGGCACACCACTCGATACGGAGGCGGCACACAATTGTCATTTTTTGTTGATTTTGCTTTGCTACGTCGCAGCATGCGTGAAATAATAAACATGACAGTTGTGTGTTGCTTCCGTCTCAATTTGTTTGCTCCCGAAAACGCGAGCACTTTGAAACTTGGATTCCGTGAGGAGTGACCTTAATAATTTACTACACAATCTACAGACGATAAAATGCAATTAAAATTTCGTAATATTTGAAACTGCCTGACAATTTTTCAAATTGATGTATCGCTTGACTGATTATCTCCCCCAATTAATAAATGAACCAAATACGCCAAAAATGCTAGTGCCCCACCATTTCCAGAACTCTGGCGCCGCCAGTGACCATCATGGGTTGCATTCGATTGTGTACCTAGCCTAGTTGTCCTGGTAGACCTCCAAAATGGTTTGGAGAACTTCACTGCCGCTAACCGCAAGTCGAGCACATCTGGAAAAACGTGCAAATGAGAAAACTGCTTGCAAAGTTTTTGTAATTTTTCTCGTCAAAAATTGTGTATAAGTAATTTTGATCAGCTCTAAACATCACACACCAAAGATTGTTTGAGTATTTAATGGATCATAGTGACTACAAAGTGAAAAACTCACTTGCCGTGCTGGAAATCGCAATGTGACTGACTAGCGATTACTTTTCATCTCAATGAGAAAAGTAACCGCAAGTCAGTCACATTCCGTCGAACAAAACTTAAATTTGTAAAAAAAATAGAATTTTCTTATAACAAACATGATGAAGCATGCAATCTGAACATTTTGAAACTCTTGGATGCTTTGAAAGCCCACATCGCAGATTTTCGTGATATTGTTATGGTAGTCCGTTTTAGGCATAATATAATGTCTGTAATGTAGTATCAATATCAAAACTTAACAAGTATGAAAGTATTTCATTTCCCGCTTAAAAATGAAGGAAAACATATATGCTACACACCTTTGAACAAAAACTTTTCCACAAAGTTTTACTACCAACAAATTTATTCAAACTAATTATTTCAAAATTAAATTAAGGTTAAACTGATAATCGTGAAGGTATCCGGAATTTAAAAGAAAGTATTTTTTCCTAAAAAGTTTCCTGACAGTTCGGAAGGATTTTTAATCCAAGAAGTTTTCTAAGTATTTTTAATCCAAGAATGTCTGGAGGCTCAGAAATCAAGAATGTTTAGGCTTTCCAAGAAATTAAATAACACCTTAATAAAGACAAAAAAAAAGAAATTAAATGTTTTGATGATTTTATGGTTTTTTTTCTTTCGACCTTTTGTCTTTAGACCTTTTCACTTTTTACTTGTCCTTTGACCTTTTTACTTTCGACATTTTGTCTTTCGACGTTTTCTTTTTCGACCTTTTGTCCTCCAACCTTTTTCGACCGTTTGACCCTTCGACCTTTTGACCTTTTGACCTTTTATCCTTTCGACCTATTAACCGTCGACCGTTTGACTTCGACATTTTGGCTCAGATTTTTTGTTTCGACCTTTTGACCTTTCGACCTTTTGTCCTTTGGACCTTCGACCTTTTGACCTTCGACCTTTTGTCCTTCGACCTTTTGGCTCAGATTTTTTGTTTCGACCTTTTGATCCTTCGACCTTTTGACCCTTCGACCTTTTGTCCTTTTGACCTTCGACCTTTTGACCTTTTGTTCTTTCGGCCTTTTGTCCTTTCGACCTTTTGATCCTTCGACCTTTTGACTCAGATTTTTTGTTTCGACCTTTTGACCCTTCGACCTTTTGTCCTTTCGACCTTTTGATCCTTCGACCTTTTGACTCAGATATTTTGTTTAGATTTTTTGACCCTTCGATCTTTTGTCCTTTCGAGCTTTTGTCGTTTCGACCTTTTGTCCTTTCGACCATTTGGCCCTTCGACTTTTTGACTCAAATTTTTTTCGACCTTTTGTCCCGTCAACCTTTTGTCCCTTCGACCTTTTGACCCTTCGACCTTCTGTCCTTTCGACCTTTTGTCCTTTCGACCTTTTGACCCTTCGACTTTTTGACTCTTTGACTCTTCGACCTTTTGTCCTTTCGACCTTTTGTCCTTTCGACCTTTTGACCCTTCGACTTTTTGACTCAGATTTTTTTTTCGACCTTTTGTCCCTTCGACCTTTTGACCCTTCGACCTTTTGTCCTTTCGACCTTTTGACTTTCGACCTTTTGTCCTTCGACCTTTTGACCTTCGACCTTTTGTCCTACAACCGGATGTATCTCATGGTTCTTAAGAATCCCGCTACGTCATTTCTGCTTCTTGTCATTTTGTCCCGAGGCCCACCCATGTTTTGGCACGTGGACGTGTCTGTAAGCATGACTATCATTGGTTTTTGCACTCATGAGCTGAGAATACAAATAGTAGCAATTTTATTGCAAATGATTCTATTAGCTGATGAATCTATTGATAAAATCATTCTCAGATATCAAAAATGCGCTCACCGAGAAATCTCGCTTGTGATTTTGAAGGATATTATCGTGACTCATATGAATAACATCACCATAAAAAAATCTTTATTATAATAAACTAAAACATATTCTTAAGAACTTTTGCTAACCAACCACAACATAAACTAAAATTTTAAATGTTTACACAATTTTCTTCCGCATTTTTCTTTCGAAATGATTTGTTTTTGTATTTGAGAGGTGTTCTATGCACATGTATTGAACAAATATGATCAGTTTGTATGCCATTCTACGAAGTGACTCGATGTGACTGACTTGCGATTACTTTTCCATATGGGACAATTTGACTTGGTATTTTTTTCATTTTTCTAGAACAAACTTCTGGCATAGAATAGCCTAACGCATAGTACATGTGAAAATAAAGTGAAATATGATAATTACTCCAAATTGCCAAAAGTTCAGATATGCTCGACTTGCGGTTAGCGTCAGTTCAGGACTGCATCTCGTTTCGCATCATGTATGAAATAGTTTTAGCATAATTTCGATAAAAAAAAACAGTAATAAAATCGTTTTTGTACGGTGTTATTGTGCTGAAGAGGCCAACTGTCTATCCTTCCACCGCCGATTACAGAATGTAGGTGATCATTAATCTGAGGTCAGTTTCGGATATGCCTGAGATATTGCCAAGTTGAATCCGGGTCATGACGACAACAACTTTTTTAGCACTGTAGGTCAATATGTACAGCGATTCGAGTAACACAAGTTTATGCAAAAAGTCAAAATATGTGTCAATAACATGTACACCATTTTGTAAGAATCATAAATTCAATCATTTCATGAGTTTTTCAAGCAGCTGTAAACGAGTTCTTAAAGCCAAGTCCAAGCGAAGGATTGTATAAAAACAGTCCGTATAGAAACCAAACGGTTCCGGGTGATTGGAAGCAAGAGCACGGAAAGCACGCTTTGGGTTACGTTCTATTGCGCTGCTGTCATTCAAACTAAAGCCTCTGGAGAAGATGATACCGGATCGGTATAACAAGAAGGTTGAATTAAATTTCTTTCTCTGTGATCTGAAGCTTGATTTACGCTCGTTCGAAGCAAGCGAACGAGCTTCCTTGCTGCTGCTGATGAAATTAAGTTGACCCAGATGGTGATTCCGAGAATGTTATTTAATCACTGTCTCTTCAGCTTTTCAGAAATGTTGAAATCGAAACTAACCAAGATTTGGAGCTCGTAAAATCCAAGTTTTGTGTGCAATAATTAAGACATGTTCTCCGAGAAGCATATCTATGGGCATTATTTTAATGAACGTGATTGATTTTGACCCAATACCCAAATATTCCAATAGCAAGAAAAAATCTGTAAACGTCTGATATTGAAATATCGTTGATTGTTAAGCAACTACAACTTTTTCTGCTGAACATTGTGAAATTTTTTGTTGTAATTTTTGTCCTTGTCCAACTACCAACTCTTAATATTGAGGTATTATCTCGTAATGGGGCTGTTACATGTTTTTTTTTTGTTCGGTCGTCGGTATCCTGCTTCATTTCTGTGACCATTGTTTCGAGTAAACTTTTCTGGATTCTGGATCAACCGTTCTCGTTCATATTTCGGATGACAAGGCTGCTCGCTCAAACCCTCGGAGCGATAACATGTTTATCCATTACCATTTTGATTGAATTTTCGTCTCTTTTGACATTCGTTCTTTTTAATATGTTTTTATCATTCTTCCTGTATCGAAAATGACTGCCATAATCTTCCTCTAAGCTGCTTGCCGCTATCACTCAAAGCAAAATATAAGAAAAGAAAGAGGAAAAAAGACTAAATCAAACATTTCCATCAAGAGGGTATAAAGCGATACTCGAGGCAGAAGGGAGATGTTGCACTAGAGAGGAGAGCAATGAGACTTGCTCGCGGTAGAATCTGGACACGTGTATCAGTATGGTTGTAGTACCCGTAATGTATAATTAATAATTTCCTAATATGTAATAATATTTTGCACTTCTTCATAGAAAAAGTTTTGGCTTATTAGATTTTACAACTTTTTTTTAGTATTTCATTTGCATAAAAACTGGGAAAGTTAACTGGAATCTGTGAATCACCCCTTGATTATGTCATTTTTTTTAAAATAAATTTTGAAATGAAAACATATGTTATAAAACGGGGTTTGACATAAAATGTTATGAAACTGAAAATTACCTGGGCCAAACCGGGATTGTAATCCAGATTATTCAGCATGGTCAGACATTTAGGATATTTTTCTCGAAAATACCAAAGCATCGATTTAGTTTCTTCGGTGATCTCATACCTACTTTAAACGGTTGGTAAAAAAGTTGATTTTTTGATGTCCAGATTTTTTCGCGAACTAGTCCCCTCTCCATGATGGGATAGGACAAACCGAGCTCAAGGACAGTTGAAGCCTTAGTAAGAAGATTTATGTGATGCAGATTGGAAATACACCACGATGATGACGGCGATGATGGGACCTTTATCTAGGATATGTCAATTTTGACCTCTGCGGTTTGTTGCCAAGCAATTTGCGGCTTCATGATTTCGATGGAAATACATATTGGTTATGGTTGTGGCTGATTGGGGGGAAAAATCGAATCAAAGCAAATTATCGTGACCGAAAAGAATACTGTTTGAACTAGTGAAGACCGCATAAATATCTTAAAGTAAAACAACTTGATGCACATGTTAAATTAAATGATTAATGTTCATGTTGTGCAGAACAACTATAAGCATATTTATACGAATACACCCAATTTGTTTTTACACGGTTGGTATTCGTTAATTTCTCGGTTAACCAGATTTTCTTTGAAGCTTTGTGTATTTTTTTATGGGGTTAACTCATAGTTTCATTAACGCTAAAGGTCTTAATCGACTAAAACCCACCCGTGTAAAAAAACTGGTTGTACTCAGATGATCAACGCATAACGCAACATCGATGATAACTTTAGTTAATGTTTCATGTTCTGGGAATCAATTATTATGTTCTGCCAATGTCTACCCTTGGACATCCAGACGAAAAGTAACATTCGCACTCAAATGATTAATTTTATCCCAAGCCGATGATATCGGCACCCGAAGCCATGGAAGAAGCTAAAGCACCCGACACCTCGTAGCACAAGGATTTGATTTTCTCGAGATGTCTTTATCCCTCCTCATTTAATTTTCTCCATTTCCTTCGGGCATTCGATTCACATTGCGGCCAACTGTTGAAACGTTCCCCAGCCGCTACTGCTGCTGCTCCTGTGTAGTCACGCCTGTCAATATATGTCGGCGTGGCGTTGGATTCCTGCGTGGCTTATTGTGGACGGAACTGACACGCGTAGCTATGTAGGTGTATGGCAATCGTGTAGTTTGCGAAGCGAACACATATTTGACATGCATTCCGATCACACGAGCCATAGTAACAAGCGGATCGTCATGCCAGTTCGTGGTGATTGGATTTTTTTTTCCTAGACTCAGCTTCCTACAAACCGTTTTGACTCGAATCCCGAACGTGAAGCATATTTTAAGCACTGGCATTTCAACACCCTGAACGCAGAATTTCCTATGGTTTTCAAATAGGAGAAACGGAATCTAATTTAGACATTGATATACGAATGTTTGGCTTATGCATTACGATCGGAATTAGAATCGAAACGGTATATCAGATACAATTTCAATTTTCCACCAGTATAAACCCGATTGCACGACACTTCATTCGATGAAAAAAATGAAATATATTTTTTCGGGCGCTGAAGCAGATTGATTATTTGATTGGAAAACCTTATACCGTTTTACACAGAAAGATGTCAGTCAAATGTCACATTGTATTTTTTCCCTAACTTAAAACAAAGTGAATGAAGGTAAACGTAATGCCCTCCCTTAATAACAATCAGCATTTTCCTATCCTGTTGGAGTTCTGAGAAAATATGAACTTTAATTCGGATGAAAAGGGACGGAAAACAAAACACAGGAATGGCGGACCCACGATATAAAATTCGTAAAGAAGATCCAATGAAGCTGTGTTGTGCTGAATCATTTCCAAAGAATAACCATTTCAATTAGAGTTTGATATTTTTACGTTTTGAGATGTAGGCAAGTTGCCACCTGCAATAGTTTATCAAAAAATCAGAGAATTCTCATTCTTCAAAATCGATGTGCTCAAATGGTCACGGACACAGTTTCCAATGTGAGTTCGGAACGTTTTCTGTTTCTGGTCTGCACTGGGTACATAATTCACATTGCTTTCCCATGTCTTCCATATCCTTAATGATGTTTGGCCACCAACAATAAGCTCTTGCTAATGATTTGATCTTCATGATACTCTGATGTGTTGAACGCATTTCTTGCAACAAAAACTGTCGGAGTTTAGGAGGTACCACAGTACGATACTACCTGACATTTTTTCAGTTCAGGATCTTGCACATTGGTAGCCCTTCATACTTTACATAGTTCTTCACCCGATTCAATACAACATCTCGTCGACTCTCAATGATCATCTTTTTTCATTCTACCAATGATCTTGTCTTGTAACTTCTAAACTCTTGGACCGATTACAAACAAATTTGGTACCAATACTCTGGTGAGGTGGAAACCTTTTGAATTTGGGCCTTTCAACTTTCTCCGTTTCAAGGAGACGATTATAGGAATAAAAATGATGAAAGAAAAATAGAATAGAATAAGTAAATGAAGAAGGAATAAATGAAAATGAATAAGGGAGACGAAAGAAGAAGCAAGAAAGAGGAAAGAGAAGAAGGAAGAAGTAAAAAAGAAGAGAAAAAGGAAGAAGGCATAAGAAAGAAAGAAGCACAAACGAAAAAAAGAGAAAGAAGGTAGATAGAAAAAAGAAGGAAAGAAAACGAAGAAGAATGAAGATGGGAGAAGAAAGAAGGCCCGAGAGTTGCGTTGCGAGTTATGCCAAATGGTCTTATACCAAGCAGGACACAAAGACAACCCTTTACAGTCACAGAAAAACCGATCACACTCAAATAACATGTTCATCTTTATAATGGTCTATGGTCATTATTTACTCTTCAATGATACCTTTGCAACCAGCATAAAGCCAAAATGTTACTGGGGCAGTGTATACACCGAGTTGCATATATGTATCAATTTATCTTTCGTCAATCTTTCTATTATGTGCGTTTGTTGCTGCGATTAGACATTTGAATTGCATAATTTACTTTTCAATCCCGAGAAAAGCCGGGCACATAAAGCTAGTAAAATAAAAATATTAAAATGAAAAAAAAACTCCTTAGATTTGTTAAAGAATGTTCGAAATTATCCGATTTTTTGTTGTTGTCCCCTCAAAACATTATTTTTGGGCAAAAAGCCGAGAGGGGACATAATTCTTTTTAAATATTTGCATCTACCATATTTCGTAAGGAAAAGTGACAATTCTCCCATACTCAATCAACTGTCAAATTTACTTTGATAATTTGATCAATTTTTTCTTGAACTTTTTCCGTATAAGCAGTGTACTAGCCTTTACAAATTCTTATTGACTTTTGAAAATCCTACGAAATTTCTTTAAAGTCTATGATGACTTACCCAACATAGGTATTGCGTTGGGCTCGGTCTAAAGCTATCCTTGCTTATTTCGTAGAGACTGATTGTCATCGTAGCATTTCCGTCTTTTCTCGGGATTGTTCCCATGTAGGGTCGATATCCATGAATGATTCAAACCTATTAGGTACTAAACAGCCAAGTAATCAGTTTATTAATGTTAACTGTTCTAAAAAAAAGTGCATAATAATAAACTGATTGTATGTTCAATCAATAAAAGTTCAATCAATGAAATGCGAAAATGGTAGTCTCATCGTTGGAAACAATTACTGTCAATATTATGTATACCAACTGCCATTATGACTAGTGCTGAAAACTGTGCTTATGAATCTCTTTCTTGTTGGATTTTCATATTAAAATGAAAAAAATAAAAAATAAACTCCTTGGATTTGTTAAAGAATGTTTTGAAAATCTTCAAAATAACCCGATTTTTTTTTTAGTTGCCGTTTGGGCAAAAACAATCCAAGGGAAGGCTCATAGGCTGTTTACATGACAAATAATGATCAGGAATAATAACAAGTAATGTTTTGCAAAGTTGCAGCACAGGTTATTCCAATAAATTTAACTAAAAAAAAATTTTTTTTGTTCTTCTCAAGTTGGCTGATCTGGAGCAGTTTTACCTATTTGGATAAGTTCTTCTTCTTCTTCTTATTGGCATTACATCCCCACACTGGGACAGAGCCGCCTCGCAGCTTAGTGTTCATTAAGCACTTCCACAGTTATTAACTGCGAGGTTTCTAATCCAAGTTACCATTTTTGCATTCGTATATCATGAGGCTAACACGATGATACTTTTATGCCCAGGGAAGTCGAGACAATTTCCAAGCCGAAAATTGCCTAGACCGGCACCGGGAATCGAACCCAGCCACCCTCAGCATGGTCTTGCTTTGTAGCCGCGCGTCTTACCGCAAAAAAAAACAGTATTTTTGAAATACTCCTTTCAAGAGGCTCGGAAGCCTCCTTTCAAGAGGCTCGGAAGCCTCCTTTCAAGAGGCTCGGAAGCCTCCTTTCAAGAGGCTCGGAAGCCTCCTTTCAAGAGGCTCGGAAGCCTCCTTTCAAGAGGCTCGGAAGCCTCCTTTCAAGAGGCTCAGAGCCTCCTTTCAAGAGGCTCAGGAAGCCTCCTTTCAAGAGGCTCGGAAGCCTCCTTTCAAGAGGCTCGGAAGCCTCCTTTCAAGAGGCTCAGGAAGCCTCCTTCAAGAGGCTCAGGAAGCCTCCTTTCAAGAGGCCCGGAAGCCTCCCTTTCAAGAGGCTCGAAGCCTCCTTCAAGAGGCTCAGCCTCCTTTCAAGAGGCCTGGAAGCCTCCTTTCAAGAGGCTCAAGCCTCCTTTCAAGAGGCTCGGAAGCCTCCTTTCAAGAGGCTCCAGAAGCCTCCTTTCAAGAGGCTCAAGCCTCCTTTCAAGAGGCCTGGAAGCCTCCTTTCAAGAGGCTCGGAAGCCTCCTTTCAAGAGGCTCGGAAGCCTCCTTTCAAGAGGCTCGGAAGCCTCCTTTCAAGAGGCCCGGAAACCTCCTGTCACGAGGCTCGGACTCCTCCTTCCAAGAGGCCCGGAAACCTCCTTTCAAGCGGCCCAGGCCTCCTTTCAGAGGCTCAGGAAGCCTCCTTTCATGAGGCTCGGAAGCCTCCTTTCATGAGGCTCGGAAGCCTCCTTTCAAGAGGCTCGGAAGCCTCCTTTCAAGAGGCTCGGAAGCCTCCTTCAAGAGGCCCGGAAGCCTCCTTTCAAGAGGCTCAGCCTCCTTTCAAGAGGCTCAGAAGCCTCCTTTCAAGAGGCTCAGGCCTCCTTTCAAGAGGCTCAGGAAGCCTCCTTTCAAGAGGCTCAGGAAGCCTCCTTTCAAGAGGCTCGGAAGCCTCCTTTCAGGAGGCTCAGGAAGCCTCCTTTCAAGAGGCTCAGGAAGCCTCCTTTCAAGAGGCCTGGAAGCCTCCTTTCAAGAGGCTCAAGCCTCCTTTCAAGAGGCTCAGGCCTCCTTTCAAGAGGCTCGGAAGCCTCCTTTCAAGAGAGGCTCAGAAGCCTCCTTTCAAGAAGGCTCGGAAGCCTCCTTTCAAGAGGCTCAGGAAGCCTCCTTTCAAGAGGCCTGGAAGCCTCCTTTCAAGAGGCCCGGAAGCCTCCTTCAAGAGGCTCAAGCCTCCTTTCAAGAGGCTCAGGAAGCCTCCTTTCAAGAGGCTCAGGCCTCCTTTCAAGAGGCCTGGAAGCCTCTTTCAAGAGGCCTGGAAGCCTCCTTTCAAGAGGCTCAAGCCTCCTTCAAGAGGCCTGGAAGCCTCCTTTCAAGAGGCTCAAGCCTCCTTTCAAGAGGCCTGGAAGCCTCCTTTCAAGAGGCTTGGAAGCCTCCTTTCAAGAGGCTCAGCCTCCTTTCAAGAGGCTTGAAGCCTCCTTTCAAGAGGCTCGGAAGCCTCCTTTCAAGAGGCCTGGAAGCCTCCTTTCAAGAGGCTCGGAAGCCTCCTTTCAAGAGGCTCGGAAGCCTCCTTTCAAGAGGCCCGGAAGCCTCCTTTCAAGAGGCTCGGAAGCCTCCTTTCAAGAGGCTCGGAAGCCTCCTTTCAAGAGGCTCGGAAGCCTCCTTTCAAGAGGCTCGGAAGCCTCCTTTCAAGAGGCTTGGAAGCCTCCTTTCAAGAGGCTCGGAAGCCTCCTTTCAAGAGGCTCGGAAGCCTCCTTTCAAGAGGCTCGGAAGCCTCTTTTCAAGAGGCTCGGAAGCCTCCTTTCAAGAGGCTCGGAAGCCTCCTTTCAAGAGGCTCGGAAGCCTCCTTTCAAGAGGCTCGGAAGTCTGCTTTCAATAGGCTTGAGAACATTCTTTCAAGAGCCTCAGAAGCCTCATTGAAAAATGCTCAGAAGTCTCCTTCTAAGAGGCTCGGAAACTTATTTTCAAAAGGCTCGGTAGCAATTTTCAAGAGTCATGGAAGCTTACTTTCAATAGGCCCGAAAGGTTTAAAAAGTCCTTTTAAAAGGCCCGGAAGGTTTAAAAAGTCCTCAGAGTATGTATAAACTTAATTTGAATTGGAAAGCTTCACGGAACAGCAAAAATTTCAGACAATTTTATGGAGCGCCATATATCCCTGAAAACTTTCAGGTCCTTTTTTCATACTTATACGTCATGCTAATTTTCATTAACAGCGAATAAAATTGGGGGTACCTCAATGAATGTAAAAGCTCGAAGGGGTACCTCTCAACAAAAAGGTTGAGAACCACTGACCTAAAGCAATTGCGGATCAATCACACTCATCCATATTCTTTTTTCTCAAGCATATGCTTTTTGCTGTAGTCCATAGTATCGAAGTATGTTTGTTTACCAGACGATGATTGCTCCAACGATTCAAATTGATAGTGTATGGCTTTGCGTCTAAGTGTAGTAGCGCTCGGCTTTTTCCCGCACACTTAAAGGACAATATGTGACGGGTCGCCGTCAGATTCCCACCGGTAGGCAGTGGAAATTTTTGCCTGTTTCATAAATATACTATCTATCTGAAATGAAGAAAAAAAGATTTCGACGGGAATGTCCCAAGCATATCAAAGGAAACCTCCAAAGATTCTGAAGGCAATACACCAGTTATTCCGACAGGAATGTTACAGGGATTCTAATGAGAATCTCATGAATATCTTCCATCGTCTAGAGATTTCGACTTTCAGGAATTTGAACGGAAATGTTCCAGTGAATCCGACGAAAAGGTTTCAGGGATTTCAATGCAAAACTTTTAGAGATTCCGAATGGAATCCTCCAGGAATTCCGACGAGAATACTCCAGGAATTCCGACGGGAATGTTCTAGGAGTTCCAATGAGAATGTTACAGAGATTCTGTCATAAATCCTCCAGGAATTCCAACGTGAATGTTCAGAGATTTCATAGGTAATGTTTCAGGGATGTAGAAGCAAATCGTCGAAGGATTCCGAAGCATTTCGCCGAGGGGTTCCGAAGCAAATTGTCGGAGGGATTCTGATCGTCGAGGTATTTCGAAGTTAATCATTCAGAGATTCCGAAGCAAAACGTGGAGAGACTCCGAAATAAATATTCAAGGGATACTGAAGCAAATCGTCGAAGTATTCTGAAACAAATCGTCAAGGAATTCCGAGCCAAATCTCCCAAAGTTTTTGAAACGAATCTTCGAACGACTCCGGAGGAAATCCGAAAGAAATTAACGAGAGATTTTGAAGAAAATCCTCCATGGATTATGAAGAGTATCCTCCACAGATTTCCCTTAACGATAACGAAAGGATTTAGTGTGAATTCTTCTGGATTCCGATTGGAATACTTCGAATTCTTTAGAGATTCCAATGAGAATTCTTCTCCGATTGAAATGGGATCAGTGGAAACTATCATGCTGCTAGTCAAGCATAGGTCTGCTGGAAAACTGTCACTCTAGTCCGTAATGGTTGACCACATGTCTTGACTGCTGGCAAAGTATCACGTTTGCTTTGATTGAGATTTTGTGGCTCTACGTTGCTGTTCATATCAAGCTTACTTTGATGGCTTTTCATAATTAACAAGTGCAATTTCGCTGCCACACAGGAATCTTTCTCGGAAATGAAAAAAAAAGCTCATTTGTCGAGTCAAGTACGAGACACTGAAGACGAACTTACTGTTGAGGTCGAAAAACGTTTCTGTCAAGGTACAATTAAGTGGTGAAATTAAATGGGATTGTACAAACTCGTCTTATGATAAGTGAAAACATTCACTAAAAAGCTCAAAATAATTTTCTTAACTCATTTGTCTTCCACTCATTTCATTATGATAGGCTTAATATGAGAGATAACTATTTTGTCTTCAAAATTTTTTACTAATTAATTATGCTATGTGTTGAAAATTGATATCACTGCCAACTAACTTTCCAAATCCTTGCTAATTTTGTTCTAGGGAGGGCTAACCCCCTCCCCCCATTTGGCTATTTTTGGTCATTTGAACCAAAAATGCCGTTTAGCTGAATAGGTTATTTGGCAGGAAATGCCGTTTGGCTGAAATGTTTGTTTTGCAGAAGGGGCATTTTAGAGCCAAATGACTCTTTCTGCCAAACGACCATTTCTACAAAACGGCATTTTCTGCCAAAAAATCTGGTCCGTCAAATGACTTTTTTGTCCGAACGACC
The DNA here is from genome assembly GCF_024139115.2 of Armigeres subalbatus. NCBI lineage: Eukaryota > Metazoa > Arthropoda > Insecta > Diptera > Culicidae > Armigeres > Armigeres subalbatus. Next base: position 164,186,986 of record NC_085139.1, read on the forward strand.
ATTTCGTCCAAATGACATTTTGAGCCAAATAAACTGTTAAGGTAAACAACTTCTTCGGTCAAATTACCAATTTCGCTTTCCGCCAAATGTTATTGTCGGCCAAACCATGTTCGACCTAATACCGTTTCGGTCAAACGTTTAATTCAGCCTAATGAAATTTGGCTAGATGATCTTTGACCTAACCTATTATTCTTGACATTCGACCAAACGACAGGTAGGGCCATTTGGCCGATAGACACAAAACCGTCATTCGACCGAACAAACCATTAGACCAAGACCCATCTGGTCGACAATTTTATTTAGCTGAAATGGACATCCATTTGGCCGCAAAAGTCGTTTGGTCAAAAAGTTCTTTGGCCGAAATGGCCGTTTGTCGGCCAAATGAAAATGTTATTTGGTCAAACGGGTGGAAATTTTTGACCATATTACCCGTTCAGTAATCAACATTTGGCTGTTGGACCAAATGATATTTTCGACTAAATGGCCCTTTCTGTCAAACAGCCATTTCGGCTGAACGGCATTTTCGACTTTATAACCTATTCGGCAAAACGACGTGTTAGAGAGAAGTGCTTTTTCGGCCAAATTACCAATTCGGCTGTATGTCGCTTTGGCCAAACTGTTTTCCGTTGTATAACCGTTTTGCCCAAATGTTCATTTCGGTCAAATACAATTCGGCTTGATGATTTTCAACTTAACGTATTATTCGGCCACATGGCTTTCGTCAAATGATTTTCGTACAAATTACCCTTCCTCTTTTTTATATTTTTCCATTGAATTTCCAAAGAATTTCTTATGGACAAAGAATTTCTTATGGACAAAGAATTCCCTGTAGAAATCCAAAGAAATTCCTTTAATTTTTTTTCGTTGTAATACCAAACGGTTTTCCGTAAAAAAATTAAAAAAATCACGTAAAGTTCTGAATAATTTTGGTTAAAGTTTCGTAATATTCACCATGGGAATCCCGAATAATTTTCCGTAGAAAATTTTAAAAATCACATGCAAATTCAAATGAATTTCCTGTAAAAATTTCGAAAAAATTGCCTTTTACATCCAATTTTTATGTTGATGTCCACATTTTGAACAATCTCCCGCTGAAAATTTGAAGAATTTTCTTGAAACTTGAAGCAATTTTCCTTAGAAATTCCAAAGCGCTTCCTTGGAAATTCCAAAGAATTCCCAAAACTTCATAGTAGTTGCCATGGAAAATCCGAAAATAAATTTCAAATGAATAAAGTGGAAAGATTCAGAGAATTTTCGAGAGAAGTTCATCAGATTTGTCCGTCTAATTTCTAAAAGATTCTTCCGTAGAAGTCTTGGAAACATCCTTAAAAAATCAGAAAAAAATCTTCAAGAAACGAACGTAAAAAATCTCCACGCCGATTCACGCCGCCGCCGGCCAAAATGGCTTTCGGCGTGACGCCGAAAACGCCGCTGCCGCCGACGAAAATTCTGACAAACGCCGCCACCGATTTTCGGACCGGCGCACACCTCTAATTCCGATCAGTTCTGTACACCGTGAAATAGTCGCCGAAAAGTTTAGTAGATAGAATGCAATCATCGAGCCAAGACTCGGTTAATACGATGACATCATATTTCGAATCTGAAGCTGCCACATAGAATGAGTCGATCTTAGTACGAAGATTCCTCACAATTTGGCAATAAACGCGCAACTCGGATAGCGGGACAGTGGACATAATGCTGCGAATAGGTTGTTGGGAGCTGCTTGAACGCATAAAAGCACCAGCTCGAGTTGAACCTGAGGTCAACACAGGTGCCAAAAAGGCCATGGTACTGGGTTGTGAAGCAGCTGGACAACTCAAAACAGGTAACTTATCAGGAGGTGGCCTGTTCGCATTGAGATCGTACTTGCCTAAGAATGACTGTTGGAAGGTCCCTTCACCTGCCTCAAACACAAAGCCTCAAACGCAGGCTGGATTGGCTCGACTGTGATGAGCGGATAGGGACCTTCCACATGGCTGGAGGCAAGTGTGCGTCCCGGGGTCAGATGAGGAGAATTTCCAGGTGGGTGAGACATCGCTGCATGTTTGTATTGTCAATGTTTGTCTATAATCGATACGAATATCCTGGTATTTCTGATATAACGGGTGGCCACTAAATAGCGGGAATGAAAAGAATGGCTCGGGAAGAAAACTACAAAGAAGAACAGTTCAATCTGATATACGTTTTATAAAGAGTTGGCCTTAGTCTTTAAACTAAGATTAATGAATAATAGCATATGGTACGTGGTCCACCGTGCGGCGTAGTTTAATCTTGCAAGTATCACATGACCGTTGGACGGTGGCCATTTCCGGATGATGCTTCTGATCCTATTGATGAGTTGCTTCGTGTCTTTGGCCTTCCAATATACAATGGCCTTTGAATACAATGGAGCTCGGTCTACTTCAAATCCTTTAACAATTTTCGAAACATTTTCTCGTTAATTGTCCACCGTGTGCTTTTCCCAGATCTTTGTTCGCTTGAAAAAAATGTACAATGCGGCGCGCTTCCTTCCTGTTTTGACGGCATGTTTGAAACAAAAAACTGAGCATGTTGGAGTAAAAGTGTGTGGACGACAATTTTCTGAATATTCTAAGGATTCATTGACATAAGGAAATATTTCTCTGAAAGCATTAATGTTCTCATAGAAAAGTATTGAAGTATTGAAGCTCCCGTTTTTTAGTGACCACCCGTTAATAATGTATAGGAAGAAAAAAAATGCAAATTTTATAAAAACAATTATCATGTTTCCACAATTTTGATCTCCAAAAAATTTGGAATGTTGAAAAACGTTAGAAAATTAAATTTTAAATTTTAGTCGTCACTCTGATTGCCATGCTTAGTTTTACTTGAGAAAACTTAAAAAAATAGTAAGTACTGGCTGTGTATGAGCTAAGACAAGACAATACAAGAAAACTTTAAAAATTAGTAAAAATATAATAAATAGAGAATTTTAATCTCGACTATTTTTCAACGAAGACTTTAAGTGCTTTTAAATTTCAGTAACATGCCTCTATCCCAGTGGATCTGTTATGCTCTAACTTAGCAACGCAACGAAGCTTTTTCAATGTGTATTGAGCAAGTTCAACAATTCAAAACACTTCCAACCTATGACATGTTAACATACACATCGAGTAATCAATTAATTGTTTTCCCGGGAATAACAATCGAGCCGCCAGTGTAAATGGATTTTAAATCGTTGCCCTTCGTTCGCCGTGTCGTCACGACTAATCGCTCGAGAGCGGTATCATTATGCCTTTACAAACCTAACAGGTGGGTATACGGCAGATACCTAGCTATACTTTTTTTCTTCTCACAGCCGATCAACTCCACCGATGTGCACGCTCGCCGTTACATTTACAATAGGGTATAGGGATTCAATTTAGTGTGATCAAATTTCTTTGTGATCAATGTGATGTCAGAATTACAAGGTCTTCAACTATTTAAAAAAAAGTATTTTTGTGTGAATAGTGATGCTTGAATTAACCTTGCATCGTGAGTTCAATCCTTTTTTAGCTGTTATCAAAACTGTATGATGTATGTCCATTTCCAGTTCTAGCGATTGCTAGAACCTAAAAAATATACTTGGAACACCAGACTTATCTCAGCTGATGAAGATCGACTACAAAACTTAAATAAAAAAGGTTCGTTTTATCCAGAAGGTCCCAGTTTACCCTATTTTCAAGTTGAGTAGAAACACCCACCCACATAGCTTCCCTATCCTCTTCTCTCGTTTATATTGATGTGCATCCAGAAATTGCATCGGTTGTGTAGCACCGCAGAATACCTTTATAGCGATCAGCCTCTGCCTTCGATGCACTCTCGTCCGCAGCGTTAACATATGCATGTAGATACGTACAGGTCGTCGGACATGTTCAACACAAGCATTATTATACATTTATACTACAAGTTACAATTTCCACATGGAACATACACTTGAACCGAATAGACGGGCCACCGTACCGTCCAACCGACCGGTGATGGGCAATGCTTAAGCATCATTATCGTCATCGTTGACGTCGTTGTCATCACTCTTCATCCACCGTCGACATTTCGTTCTCATTAGGCTTGGCTCTGTTTATTAGGATGAAACTCGATTTAAAACATCGGGAAACGAGGGTGGGGGACCACATAACTCTTACATAATCCAACTTTTTCGGTGCTACGGAATCAGCTCTTGTTGCCTCCTAGCTGACATCGTTTGACCTGAGTTTGAGGGTCTATAATGTCGATTTTAAAGACGATTTCGAATCGCTTTCGAAAACAAATTCGCATTACACATAGAACATAGGAACTAAAAGTACGGTTCATGGTTTATTTTTGCGTTATTAATATGTAATTGTGATTTGGGATTTATAAACGCCAAAAAGCATTGTGGTAACATTTCATTGAATAAACATGTGCTACCAATAAAACTGTGAACCACAACCTTCTCGGGTATATGAGTACAATCGGTCAACGAGTAGCATTAGTAGTAAATGACCGACTGCAGCGCAATCCCTTTATTAAATAATGCAATTGTCTGATAATGAATACATACGTAAGCTCTAGCGTACGTATTAATTTATCCGATTTTGATTGTTGTTTCATCGCTTCTCAGCACAGTTGAAGCTGATGGACGGTGACGCTGACAAACGGAAATCGACGAGGGAAACCTCTAGAGACAGCGCTACGTCATCGATAGAAAACAGATCAACCTCGGCGAGCGGTCTGCTACTTGCAATTATATGCACTGCAGTACACGCCAACATACCTACAGGCCTGCGTTTCCAGATACTTGTCTACAATCCACGTCGGAAACGGCTTTCACATGGTTAGTTAGGTTAGTTTAGAGCTTCCGATAATTGATTGAGAACAGCAGCAATCAATGCTATCGTACTTAGAGACTGTGCATTCCACACGGTTTAAGATTGAATTTGAATACGCGTTCCTAACGTTGCATGCATTTCAGGTGAAGTTATACAGATTTTGAAATCATTTAGGCCATAATACGTTTTATATTTGAATATCAAAGTTATTTTGGTATTGGTTCACTATCCCTCTCTGTCTTAATTCAAATTTTATAATTTAGAAAAATCACACCATTCTGAATGAATGCCGCTAACTTTCGAAGTTCTTCTAGAGCATCTTCCACTGTACTCACCTCGTGAGCTAAATTATAGAATATTCTGTTTCGACGATATTCGGTGCTCTGTTCGGATTCTACTCACTATTTGGGACGATGGACCCTTGTGCCTAGTACCGCTAGGCTAGTGGCCATTGTGGTATGATGGTAGGATGTGACAGAAGGAGGCTGGATTTGATTTCGGGTTGGAAATTTTCTCGACTTCTCTGGGCATAAAAGTATCACCGTGTTAACCTCATGACATACGACTACAAAAATTGTAGCTTGGCTAAGAAATCTGGTAGTTAATTAATGTGGAAGTGCTGAATGACTAGTATGCTTCGGAGCGGCAATGTTTCAGTTGGGATGTAATGCCAATAATAAGAAGAACACACATCATCGCAGGCATATAAACTTCCATGCCATTTGTTTGAGAACAAGCCTCCCGGAATCCAAAATAAAATCTACTCGCGTTTTCATGGGCACACCGCTCAATACGGAAGGAACGCACAACCGTCATTTTTATGATTCCACGCATGGTGCATAAATTAAAGCTGGTGCGTTGAAGTAAAACTAAAAAATTGTTTTGAATTTTGTTTTGGATTCTGTGTTGCTTGTCCTTAACTCTTTGAGGCATTCGGGGTCATATATGACCCCAGCAGAAAAAATGATGTATAGAATCGCACGATATATGAATGTGATGTACTGCTTTCAGCAAAATTGCTTGAAATTAACTCCCCTATCATGGAAAAGTATCGGCCAAGGCCTACCTAGAACGTCATGAACACGTCCAAGTTAGGAAAAAATAGAAAAAAAACGTATATTAGCAGCGGATTGTATTGTTTCAAAATAAGATTTTTATTCAAACGTATCTGTAGAGTTACCGAGATATACAATAAACTATTTTTACTCTTCCTTGGATGTCCTAGACCATCCAAACTATCCTTGAGTTCAGGACTTAAAATCTACAGCTGCAAAAAGCTTTTTTTTCGATACTCAAAGTTTTTTTTTAAGTATTCAACCGTGTTCATTACATCTTATAGAACAGTGGCTCTCAACATTTATCTTTAGAGGTACTCCTTTGAACGTTTGCATTTATAGGCGAATTTGAGTAAAGCTCAACGATCATTTCGACATCTGGTGGCCGTCACAAGAACCACGAAAAAAGTGTCGTTGGCCAAAAAAGTGCATTGGCAGCATATGGAGGGTGTACGATTTTCGCGTTTTCTGGTTAATTCAACCATTTATGAAAGCTGAAATAGTCGCAAATTGGAAGAAAATTTTGTTTTCTTTGGGATGCGCTTCAATCCGGTGGGTGCTTGAATATGAGTTTTCCGATAAAATAGAACATCTCTTGCAGTGCCTCCACCGCACTATCTTGGGTATGAACTCCCGGATTTTTAATACGCGGCTTTTTTGGGTGGGATTCGTCTTCAACAGCTGCTTAAAGACTGTAAAAAGCCATTGCCAGTGGAAAACATGTGACAACATACCAAAAAGTGAAGAAAATTTTATGGAGAAAATTTGATTTTGAATGTAAATAATCGCTTCTGGCGACTTTTCTCCCAAACTCTCGCAGCGCACTCTACCACTGGATCCTTCTCGAATTCGCCTATTGAGGTACCCCTGTTTTTTCGCTATGAATAAAAATAAGCGTAATTCTCAAGATTTATGCAAAACGGGCCTGAAAACTAACGGGATATATCTCTAGTAACATCGTTGTACTTATAATGGTTGTTTTTATAATGTTCTTGAAGATAGCGATTTACTCTTCACGTGTGCTAGAAGAGTAAATCGCTATCTTCAAGAACATTATAAAAACATTTTATTACTTGGGACGGCTCTCCAAAAAGTTGTCTGAAATGTTCGTTATTCCGTGAAACTTTCTAATTCAAATTACGTTTATACAATAAGCTTCCAAAAAGACTTTGAGCCTCTTGAAAGGAGGCTTTCGAGCCTATTGAAAGGAGGCTTTCGAGCCTCTTGAAAGGAGGCTTTCGAGCCTCTTGAAAGGAGGATTTCGAGCCTCTTGAAAGGAGGCTTTCGAGCCTCTTGAAAGGAGACTTCCGAGCCTCTTGAAAGGAGGCTTCCGAGCCACTTGAAAGATGGCTTCCGAGCCTCTTGGAAGGAGGCTTCCGAGCCACTTGAAAGATGGCTTCCGAGCCTCTTGAAAGAAGGCTTCCGAGCCTCTTGAAAGAAGGCTTCCGAGGCCTCTTGAAAGGAGGCTTCCGAGGCCTCTTGAAAGGAGGCTTCTGAGGCCTCTTGAAATGAGGCTTCCGAGGCCTCTTGCAAGGAGGCTTCTGAGGCTTCTTGAAAGGAGGCTTCCGAGGTCTCTTGAAAGGAGGCTTCCGTTGCCTCTTGAAACGAGGCTTCCAAGCAGGAGGCTTCCGAGCCTCTTGAAAAAAGGCTTCCCAGCCTCTTGAAAGGGGGCTTCCCAGCCTCTTGAAAGGAGGCTTCCGAGCCTCTTGAAAGGAGGCTTCCCAGCCTCTTGAAAGGAGGCTTCCCAGCCTCTTGAAAGGAGGCTTCCCAGCCTCTTGAAAGGAGGCTTCCCAGCCTCTTGAAAGGAGGCTTCCCAGCCTCTTGAAAGGAGGCTTCCCAACCTCTTGAAAGGAGGCTTCCCAACCTCTTGAAAGGAGGCTTCCCAGCCTCTTGAAAGGAGGCTTCCCAGCCTCTTGAAAGAAGGCTTCCCAGCCTCTTGAAAGGAGGCTTCCGAGCCTCTTGAAAGGAGGTTTCCGAGCCTCTTGAAAGGAGGCTTCCGAGCCTCTTGAAAGGAGGCTTCCCAGCCTCTTGAAAGGAGGCTTCTGAGCCTTCTTGAAAGGAGGCTTCTGAGCCTCTTGAAAGGAGGTCTGAGCCTCTTGAAAGGAGGCTTCCCAGCCTCTTGAAAGGAGGCTTCCCAGCCTCTTGAAAGGAGGCTTCCCAGCCTCTTGAAAGGAGGCTTCCCAGCCTCTTGAAAGGAGGCTTCCCAGCCTCTTGAAAGGAGGCTTCCCAGCCTCTTGAAAGGAGGCTTCCCAGCCTTTTGAAAGGAGGCTTCCCAGCCTCTTGAAAGGAGGCTTCCCAGCTTCTTGAAAGCAGGCTTCCCAGCCTCTTGAAAGGAGGCTTCCCAGGCTCTTGAAAGGAGGCTTCCCAGCCTCTTTAAAGGGTGCTTCTCAGCCTCTTGAAAGGAGGCTTCCGAGTTCTTCTGATAGGAGGCTTCCGAGCCTCTTGAAAGGAGGCTTCCGAGCCTCTTGAAAGGAGGCTTCCGAGCCTCTTGAAAGGAGGCTTCCGAGCCTCTTGAAAGGAGGCTTCCGAGCCTCTTGAAAGGAGGCTTCCGAGCCTCTTGAAAGGAGGCTTGAGCCTCTTGAAAGGAGGCCTGAGCCTCTTGAAAGGAGGCTTCTGAGCCTCTTGAAAGGAGGCTCTGAGCCTCTTGAAAGGAGGCTCTGAGCCTCTTGAAAGGAGGCTCTGAGCTCTTGAAAGGAGGCCTGAGCCTCTTGAAAGGAGGCTCTGAGCCTCTTGAAAGGAGGCTTCTGAGCCTCTTGAAAGGAGGCCTGAGCCTCTTGAAAGGAGGCCTGAGCCTCTTGAAAGGAGGCTTCCCAGCCTCTTGAAAGGAGGCCTGAGCCTCTTGAAAGGAGGCTTCTGAGCTTCTTGAAAGGAGGCTTCCTGAGCCTCTTGAAAGGAGGCTCGAGCCTCTTGAAAGGAGGCCTGAGCCTCTTGAAAGGAGGCTTCCTGAGCCTCTTGAAAGGAGGCTTCCTGAGCCTCTTGAAAGGAGACTCTGAGCCTCTTGAAAGGAGGCTCTGAGCCTCTTGAAAGGAGGCTTCCCAGCCTATTGAAAGGATGCTTCCCAGCCTCTTGAAAGGAGGCTTCTGAGCCTCTTGAAAGGAGGCCTGAGCCTCTTGAAAGGAGGCTTCCAGGCCTCTTGAAAGGAGGCCTGAGCCTCTTGAAAGGAGGCTCTGAGCCTCTTGAAAGGAGGCTTTGAGCTCTTGAAAGGAGGCTTGAGCCTCTTGAAAGGAGGCTCTGAGCCTCTTGAAAGGAGGCTTCTGAGCCTCTTGAAAGGAGGCTTCCTGAGCCTCTTGAAAGGAGGCCTGAGCCTCTTGAAAGGAGGCTCTGAGCCTCTTGAAAGGAGGCTTGAGCTCTTGAAAGGAGGCTTCTGAGCCTCTTGAAAGGAGGCCTGAGCCTCTTGAAAGGAGGCCTGAGCCTCTTGAAAGGAGGCTTCTGAGCCTCTTGAAAGGAGGCCTGAGCCTCTTGAAAGGAGGCTTCTGAGCCTCTTGAAAGGAGGCTCTGAGCCTCTTGAAAGGAGGCTCTGAGCCTCTTGAAAGGAGGCTTCTGAGCCTCTTGAAAGGGAGGCTTCTGAGCCTCTTGAAAACAGGCTTCCTGAGCCTCTTGAAAGGAGGCCTGAGCCTCTTGAAAGGAGGCTCTGAGCCTCTTGAAAGGAGGCTTCTGAGCCTCTTGAAAGGAGGCTCTGAGCTCTTGAAAGGAGGCTTCCTGAGCTCTTGAAAGGAGGCTCTGAGCCTCTTGAAAGGAGGCTTCCTGAGCCTCTTGAAAGGAGGCTTCTGAGCCTCTTGAAAGGAGGCTTCTGAGCCTCTTGAAAGGAGGCTGAGCCTTCTTGAAAGGAGGCTTCTGAGCCTCTTGAAAGGAGGCTCTGAGCCTCTTGAAAGGAGGCTGAGCTCTCTTGAAAGGAGGCTCTGAGCCTCTTGAAAGGAGGCTTCTGAGCCTCTTGAAAGGAGGGCTGAGCCTCTTGAAAGGAGGCTTCTGAGCTCTTGAAAGGAGGCTGAGCCTCTTGAAAGGAGGCTTGAGCCTCTTGAAAGGAGGCTTCTGAGCCTCTTGAAAGGAGGCTTCTGAGCCTCTTGAAAGGAGGCTTCTGAGCCTCTTGAAAGGAGGCTTCCTGAGCTCTTGAAAGGAGGCTCTGAGCCTCTTGAAAGGAGGCTTCCAGGCCTCTTGAAAGGAGGCTCTGAGCCTCTTGAAAGGAGGCTTCTGAGCCTCTTGAAAGGAGGCTTCTGAGCCTCTTGAAAGGAGGCTTCTGAGCCTCTTGAAAGGAGGCTTCCTGAGCTCTTGAAAGGAGGCTTCTGAGCCTCTTGAAAGGAGGCTCTGAGCCTCTTGAAAGGAGGCTTGGAGCCTCTTGAAAGGAGGCCTGAGCCTCTTGAAAGGAGGCTCTGAGCCTCTTGAAAGGAGGCTTCTGAGCCTCTTGAAAGGAGGCTTCCTGAGTCTCTTGAAAGGAGGCTCTGAGCCTCTTGAAAGGAGGCTTCCTGAGCCTCTTGGAAAGGAGGCTTCCTGAGCCTCTTGAAAGGGAGGCCTGAGCCTCTTGAAAGGAGGCTCTGAGCCTCTTGAAAGGAGGCTCTGAGCCTCTTGAAAGGAGGCTTCCAGCCTCTTGAAAGGAGGCTTCCGAGCCTCTTGAAAGGAGGCTGAGCCTCTTGAAAGGAGGCTTGGAGCCTCTTGAAAGGAGGCTCTGAGCCTCTTGAAAGGAGGCTCTGAGGCCTCTTGAAAGGAGGCTTCTGAGCCTCTTGAAAGGAGGCTTCTGAGGCCTCTTGAAAGGAGGCTTCCAGGCCTCTTGAAAGGAGGCTCTGAGCCTCTTGAAAGGAGGCTTCTGAGCCTCTTGAAAGGAGGCTTCTGAGCCTCTTGAAAGGAGGCTTCTGAGCCTCTTGAAAGGAGGCTTCTGAGCCTCTTGAAAGGAGGCTTGAGCCTCTTGAAAGGAGGCTTTGAGCCTCTTGAAAGGAGGCTCTGAGCCTCTTGAAAGGAGGCTTTGAGCCTCTTGAAAGGAGGCCTGAGCCTCTTGAAAGGAGGCTTCTGAGCTCTTGAAAGGAGGCTTGAGCCTCTTGAAAGGAGGCTTGAGGCCTCTTGAAAGGAGGCTTCTGAGCCTCTTGAAAGGAGGCTTCCTGAGCCTCTTGAAAGGAGGCTTCTGAGCCTCTTGAAAGGAGGCTCTGAGCCTCTTGAAAGGAGGCTTCTGAGCCTCTTGAAAGGAGGCTTCTGAGCCTCTTGAAAGGAGGCTTCTGAGCCTCTTGAAAGGAGGCTTCCTGAGCCTCTTGAAAGGAGGCTCTGAGCCTCTTGAAAGGAGGCTTCTGAGCCTCTTGAAAGGAGGCTTGAGCCTCTTGAAAGGAGGCTTGAGCCTCTTGAAAGGAGGCTTCCTGAGCCTCTTGAAAGGAGGCTCTGAGCCTCTTGAAAGGAGGCTTCTGAGCCTCTTGAAAGGAGGCTCTGAGCCTCTTGAAAGGAGGCTCTGAGCCTCTTGAAAGGAGGCTCTGAGGCCTCTTGAAAGGAGGCTTCCGAGCCTCTTGAAAGGAGGCTTCTGAGCCTCTTGAAAGGAGGCTTCTGAGGCCTCTTGAAAGGAGGCTTTGAGCCTCTTGAAAGGAGGCTCTGAGGCCTCTTGAAAGGAGGCTCTGAGCCTCTTGAAAGGAGGCTTCTGAGCCTCTTGAAAGGAGGCTTCTGAGCCTCTTGAAAGGAGGCTTCTGAGCCTCTTGAAAGGAGGCTTCTGAGCCTCTTGAAAGGAGGCTTGAGCCTCTTGAAAGGAGGCTTCGAGCTCTTGAAAGGAGGCTTCCGAGGCCTCTTGAAAGGAGGCTTCTGAGGCCTCTTGAAAGGAGGCTTCTGAGCCTCTTGAAAGGAGGCTTCTGAGCCTCTTGAAAGGAGGCTTCTGAGCTCTTGAAAGGAGGCTTCCTGAGCCTCTTGAAAGGAGGCTTCTGAGCCTCTTGAAAGGAGGCTTCTGAGCCTCTTGAAAGGAGGCTCTGAGGCCTCTTGAAAGGAGGCTTCTGAGCCTCTTGAAAGGAGGCTTGAGCCTCTTGAAAGGAGGCCTGAGCCTCTTGAAAGGAGGCTTCTGAGGCCTCTTGAAAGGAGGCTTCTGAGCCTCTTGAAAGGAGGCTTCCTGAGCCTCTTGAAAGGAGGCTCTGAGGCCTCTTGAAAGGAGGCTTCTGAGCCTCTTGAAAGGAGGCTCTGAGCCTCTTGAAAGGAGGCCTGAGAGCCTCTTGAAAGGAGGCTTCCAGGCCTCTTGAAAGGAGGCTTCTGAGGCCTCTTGAAAGGAGGCTCTGAGCCTCTTGAAAGGAGGCTTGAGCCTCTTGAAAGGAGGCTTCTGAGCCTCTTGAAAGGAGGCTTCTGAGCCTCTTGAAAGGAGGCTCTGAGCCTCTTGAAAGGAGGCTTCGAGGCCTCTTGAAAGGAGGCTTCTGAGCCTCTTTGAAAGGAGGCTCTGAGCCTCTTGAAAGGAGGCTTCTGAGCTCTTGAAAGGAGGCTTCTGAGCCTCTTGAAAGGAGGCTTCCAGCCTCTTGAAAGGAGGCTTCCAGGCCTCTTGAAAGGAGGCTCTGAGCCTCTTGAAAGGAGGCTTCCAGGCCTCTTGAAAGGAGGCTTCCAGGCCTCTTGAAAGGAGGCTCTGAGCCTCTTGAAAGGAGGCTTCCGGAGCCTCTTGAAAGGAGGCTCTGAGGCCTCTTGAAAGGAGGCTTCTGAGCCTCTTGAAAGGAGGCTCTGAGGCCTCTTGAAAGGAGGCTTGAGCCTCTTGAAAGGAGGCCTGAGCTCTTGAAAGGAGGCCTGAGCCTCTTGAAAGGAGGCTTCTGAGCCTCTTGAAAGGAGGCTTCCGAGGCCTCTTGAAAGGAGGTTTGAGGCCTCTTGAAAGGAGGCTTCTGAGCCTCTTGAAAGGAGGCTTGGAGCCTCTTGAAAGGAGGCTCTGAGCCTCTTGAAAGGAGGCTCTGAGCCTCTTGAAAGGAGGCTTCTGAGCCTCTTGAAAGGGAGGCTCTGAGAGCCTCTTGAAAGGAGGCTTCCTGAGCCTCTTGAAAGGAGGCTCTGAGCCTCTTGAAAGGAGGCTCTGAGCCTCTTGAAAGGAGGCTTCTGAGCCTCTTGAAAGGAGGCCTGAGCCTCTTGAAAGGAGGCTTTGAGCCTCTTGAAAGGAGCCTTTGAGCCTCTTGAAAGGAGGCTTCTGAGCCTCTTGAAAGGAGGCTTCTGAGCCTCTTTGAAAGGAGGCTCTGAGCCTCTTGAAAGGAGGCTTCTGAGCCTCTTGAAAGGGAGGCTTGAGCCTCTTGAAAGGAGGCTCTGAGCCTCTTGAAAGGAGGCTTCTGAGCCTCTTGAAAGGAGGCCTGAGCTCTTGAAAGGAGGCTCTGAGCCTCTTGAAAGGAAGCTTCTGAGGCTCTTGAAAGGAGGCTTCTGGGCCTCTTGAAAGGAGGCTTCCGAGCCTCTTGAAAGGAGGCTTCCGAGCCTCTTGAAAGGAGGCTTCCGAGCCTCTTGAAAGGAGGCTTCCGATGCCTCTTGAAAGGAGGCTTCCGATCCTGTTGAGAGAAGACAATTTTTATACATCCACCATTACGCATTTTTGTCCAAGGTACCCCTAGGGGTACATGTACCCAAGTTTGAGAACCGCTGTTATAGAAGGTGAGAAGCTATCGTAAGTAAGAAAGCTACTGGGCTATTCTGGGTTAAACAAACAATTCTTGAATTCTGGGTTTAAAATCTAGAGCTGCAACAAAATCTTTCTTCAGTAATCAAAGCTTCAACAAGAATTCAATTATACTCATCACATCTATAATATGTTATGAACATAGTTGAATACGTATCCAAGCTTGTAATGACGAAAAAATTCGTGGCCGTAGATCGCAAGTTCTGAAGTCAAGGACGGTTTGGATGACCAAGTATATCTGAAAACCATCTTACCATGTTTTCTGGTCTTCTGGAACATGTTAGGGACATGATTGAATACATAGCCACGCTGCTACCCAACAGACATTGATGACAGATGAAGTGCTTATATAGCCAAAAATTGTTTTCTTCAGCTGAAAAACTAAATTATTCGGCTTTGATTGTGACGAAAACACTGGTGTAGTGACTGTAGATCGTGAATTCTAAACTCAAGGATGGTTTGGATAACCCAGGTTGTCCCAGAACCATCTTACCATCTTTTTTTAGGAGGTTAACTCAGGTAGTGTGGCGATGGGTATGTCATGTAACTCTTACCCTACCCACTAGAACCAAAACCCCCGGCCCGCAAATAAGCAATACATCAGAGGGAACTATTGAGAACGCTAACCCACTTGACGTTAATACACACAACATCATTCTCAAGAGTGGTAACCTCACCACCCGTCGATTGCAAGCTAAGATAGTAACCTAGCGGTCCGTATCATAATCTCACGCTGGATACCCAAAAAGAGAATTAGATAACATCGCAGGGCATCGATGACAACGACGGATCGAGTTCATTTCGATTATCCGTACCTATAGTTACCAGAACGGAGCTTTTGAGTGTGGGCGTTATGGATATCGCTTGAACCCTCGCTCCAATAGATTTTTCAACTTATTTAAGGACATGGAGAACCTAGGGTAAAATTACCAATAGTGGTCGACTTTCCATTTGATTTTTATGTTTCTTTCTATGATGTTATCTCACTCACTAATGTACCCTGAGCACCCCTAGGGATGAATAGCGCCAAAGTAAAAGATCCTGGGCGGTTGCTCGCTTTCACCTAGACCTGGGACCAGGTCAATTTCCTGCCGACTTCCTTTATTTCCTTGTTGAGGCTACACCGCCACGAGCCCCCTGTGTCTGCCTCTGCTGCGATGTCATGTTCCACCGACCCATCTCCATTTACGCTCTCGAATTTCTGTCGATATCGGTTTTTGATGGCATCGTCGATGGAGCTCAGCATTCGAGATCCAATTGTGAGGCCACCAAGCTTGAATTATAAAAAGTAGACATCGGTTGATAAATACTTGCAGTTTCTGCATAATCTCTGTTTATACACACCAAGTCTCACTGGCGTATAGCAACACAGATTTTACGTTTGAGTTGAATATTCGAAATTTGGTACGTTGACTAATTTGATTGGATTTCGTAAACTCGCCAAAGCAGCCCTAGCCTTCTTGATTTGTGCTCCTATGTTGATCTTGGTTCCACCGTCCGACGCTAACTGGATGCCAAGATATTGAAAGTTTTCGACCTTCTCCACTGCTTGCCCGGTTACCGTATAGTTGGAGGGGTTGTTTGTGTTTACATCATTTTGTTTTGTTTGGCCTTTCGATCTTTTGTCCTTTCGATCTCTTGTCCTACCGGTTTCATCGTATGGTAACATTTTTCTCCAAAACAAATTTGGGCGTCCGATAAAGAAAAGCGAATACATCCGCGTATTTGTTCACAATAGCATGTAAGTCCAAATTGCATATCAATCTGGAATATGTAAACAAATAGCTGACAAACAATTCAATTGCAAAAGTTATTATTTCTATTTTATATTAGTCCAAAACGATTCCTTTGACCATCCTGAGTTCAAACCGGAATCATCAAAAAGTAACCGAACACAACTGATTCGAAACAATTGGTTAAATGAACAACTCAATGCTCCAGTGTCCAGTTTCAACTTAGTTTCAAATCCAATTCCGAGCTAATCGCATTTCAGGCGAACAAATCGTTGCTCGTCGCTTCGAACAGAGTTACTCGACCCCGGGTGCAAATGTCTCTATCTATAAATCCGTGGTGGCAAAAAATATATTAAATAACAGCCATTCTTCCATCACATTCCGGACAGCTGGCGCTGGTTGATCCTGCTGCTCTTCCGGTTCGAGTCCTGGCGCGGTGGTCACTGCTGCTGGTTCGCACAATATGTGCGGTTAGAGTTGTGGATTAGCTATATCAGGTCCGATGTCCAGTCAAGTAATCCAATAAATTAAATTTATTTCATTCTCTTCTCTCCGCTCTATTACGCTGATGACGCCATTGGTGGGCGTTAAGTGTGTCCCTTGTGGCGGTGAAGCATAAACGATCGTTGTTGTTGTTTTTCACCATTCGATTCAGCACACGGTTCGACCGGCTGGACCGGGTCGGATAAACTCAATATTCAAAACGACCGACGACAGGGACATAAAGGGAAAAATGACACCCAAGAGGTCCTCCCCGCTGCTCTGACGGCTGATGAC
This sequence comes from Armigeres subalbatus, assembly GCF_024139115.2. Classification (NCBI taxonomy): domain Eukaryota; kingdom Metazoa; phylum Arthropoda; class Insecta; order Diptera; family Culicidae; genus Armigeres; species Armigeres subalbatus. The sequence goes on from NC_085139.1 coordinate 164,202,932, forward strand.
TTTTATGTAAATGAAGTGAGTCAAGTATACTATGTAGTTCCTGGCTTAATTGGTCATAACTCCAGTTGTCTCATAATTGGGATGAGTTTTTTTTTCGTTGAGTTCGACTGACAAAAAGGACATCGACGGCTTTCTGTTTTGTTGATTGGATATGTCAATTATTCGTCATCGAATCAATATTTGGAAAAAGGCTTATGGTGTCATAGACACACGCCACTGCGACGAGCGTGTCTCGAAACCCGCAAAGCATATCAGGAGAATCCATTTATTTTGGAAGCATGCAGAAGAACCTTCTTCAACGTGTCGTTGGTCTCAGAAGAATAAATGCAATTTATATTCGAGAAAATTACATTCAACATGAAGATAAAGATATGAAGAGAGACCATCCTTAGTCTCGTAAATAGATGCGCGGCTACCAATTGCAAGAGGTCAGCGAGATACGACGGTATTTAGAAGCGTCCCAGGAGGAGTACTTCGGGATAGGAATTACGTGGCTGATCCACCATTCATCGGGGAGGGTTTTTTTCTGTCTAGGTTTGATTGATCAAATCCAGGAATAAGGTTTTCTGGAGTATGGATGTCCGAGCCAGAAAACATTCTACTACTTCTGGAAAGGGCAAAGGAATGCTTAGCAACCGAAAAAATTGGTTGATTGGGTTCGGCGGGACTCGAGAGCTTTGTATGTCAAGGACCTAGTGGCTATATGAGTCTTTAAAAATCGGTTGAATAACCGCATACCGACACAAGCGATGCCAAGTATTCTTCAAAGACATTGGTAAACTCTCAATTTGGTGGCGAATTGCGCAGGTTTGTCGATGTCAAGGAAGTCCTCTCATTGCTTACTCTTGGAATTTTAAATGACCGTTCGACATTCATAGTGTTTTTGTTCATAAATTGCCAATGCCGGGTAAGTACCGGATGACCTGGAAAAGCCTTTTTTGTACTTTTTTAATTTTTTAATAAATTTTTAAATTTGCACTTTTTCAATTTTTTAATAAATTTTTCAAGTTTTGAAACTTTTAAATTTTTAAATTTAGAAATTTTAAAATTTAGAAATTTAGAAATTTAGAAATTTAGAAATTTAGAAATTTAGAAATTTAGAAATTTAGAAATTTAGAAATTTAGAAATTTAGAAATTTAGAAATTTAGAAATTTAGAAATTTAGAAATTTCATTAATTTAGAAATTTAAAAATTTAAAAATTTAGAAATTTAGAAATTTAGAAATTTAGAAATTTAGAAATTTAGAAATTTAGAAATTTAGAAATTAAGAAATTTAGAAATTTAGAAATTTATAAATTTAGAAATTTAGAAATTTAGAAATTTAGAAATTTAGAAATTTAGAAATTTAGAAATTTAGAAATTTAGAAATTTAGAAATTTAGAAATTTAGAAATTTAGAAATTTAGAAATTTAGAAATTTAGAAATTTAGAAATTTAGAAATTTAGAAATTTAGAAATTTAGAAATTTAGAAATTTAGAAATTTAGAAATTTGGAAATTTAGAAATTTAGAAATTTAGAAATTTAGAAATTTAGAAATTTAGAAATTTAGAAATTTAGAAATTTAGAAATTTAGAAATTTAGAAATTTAGAAATTTAGAAATTTAGAAATTTAGAAATTTAGAAATTTGGAAATTTAGAAATTTAGAATTTTTTTAATTTTCAAATTCTTAAATTTTTAAATTTTAAAACTTTAAAATTTTAAAATTTTAAAATTTTAAAATTTTTAAATTTTTAAATTTTTAGATTTTTAAATTTTTAAATTTTTAAATTCTTAAATTTTTAAATTTTTAAATTTTTAAATTTTTAAATTTTTAAATTTTTAAATTTTTAAATTTTTAATTTTAAATTTTAAATTTTAAATTTTTAAATTTTAAATTTTTAAATTTTAAATTTTAAATTTTTAAATTTTAAATTTTTAAATTTTAAATTTTTAAATTTTTAAATTTTTAAATTTTAAATTTTTAAATTTTAAATTTTAAATTTTTAAATTTTAAATTTTAAAATTTTAAAATTTTAAAATTTTAAATTTTAAAATTTAAAATTTTAAAATTTTAAAATTTTAAATTTTAAATTTTAAATTTTTAAATTATTAAATTTTAAAATTTTTAAATTTAAAATTTTTTAAATTTTTGAATTTTAAAATTTTTAAATTTTTAAATTTAAAATTTTTTAAATTTTTAAACTTTAAAATTTTTAAATTTTTAAATTTTAAAATTTTTAAATTTTTAAATTTTTTAATTTATAAATTCTTAAATTTTTAAATTTTTAAATTTTTAAATTTTTAAATTTTTAAATTTTTAAATTTTTAAATTTTTAAATTTTTAAATTTTTAAATTTTTAAATTTTTAAATTTTTAAATTTGTAAATTTGTAAATTTTTAAATTTTTAAATTTTTAAATTTCTAATTTTAATTTTTTTAATTTTTTTTTTAATTTTTCAATTTCTTAAATTTTACAATTTTTGAATTTTTAAATCTTTAAAGAATTTTTAGAAAGAACTTGGATTTCCAAGTGTTAAATTTTCTAAGTTTTCAAACCGACCAATGCTTATTAAATGATACTCATACGAAGGCCGGAGCCCCTTTTGAGTACACTGCAGACTAAATTATATCTAGATCCATAGAATAGAAATTTTGTTCCACAAGCTCGGTGAAATATATCACAAATAAAATTGCTTCAACAGTGTAGAATTATTCAATTTAATTTTAAATATGTAATACAATGTATTATTTATATCAACATTGTGATACATCACCCCGCAATGAATCCCATCCATCACAATAAAAAGGAAGCACCGAACAGCTGGAAGTAAACCTACCATGCGTGTATAATTTATGATTTGCAACACTGTATTTAATGGGTTCGGGAAATATAACTTTTTTTCGAATGCTTATTGTTTTGTGATGTTTAGTGTTTTCCCCAACAAAGATGATATGGAATGTCATTCTTGTTCAAAATATTTTCTTATTTTTGATCGATCAAATGGTCGTCATTCCTTTTTCCGTACTTCCATAAAAAGGGCTCATTGCCTTACCATTTTTAATTGCCAATCCCGATTACCCTTTTCCACCTCATTACGCATAATCGAGAGCAACGGCATAATGGGAGGGGAGCTGATAAGGTTTGCTCGATAAGTAACTCCATCCGTATCCGTCTCCTCCCGGCCATGTTCATCCTTTCATCTGGTGCATAGAGACGAACAAAAGTACGATCAATATTCTATTTAAGCAACAGATTTTACGACACACACAGACGAGTATGTACCTATCAGCTTGAGCCCACATAAGGATAGAAATTTTCCTCGCGGAAACCAAGGACTGACATGTCGCTGGCCTCTTACCCAGATGGATTCCTAGTCCCAGCCGGCCGTAAACAATCCGCCAGTTGTCAACCCCATCACCTGCCACCATCCAACTGAACAGAACAATGGTAAATATGTGTCAGACAAGACGACCGACCGTACGTGGGCGGCTGTCCCTGCGCCAGGATAAAGAGTACAAAGTTTCCAAAAGTGAAAAGTTCTATCGTGCTACCTGTTGTCAGCTGCCCGTCCCAGTTAGCAGCGACGGTGAAGAGTTGGTTGGTTGGATATTGTTGAAGCTCTTGACAAGGGGCGCGCCATTTGGACGAGTCAGTTCGCTACATATGTAGAATGTAGGCACCTTCCGTGTGCGGAAAGAACAGAGAAAATCGATCAACTTTCGTTCAATCTGATAGTAATTCACTTATGAGACAAGTGAGCGTGTTGAAGCCGATGTTCTGTCAGCAGCTCGGTAATGCTCGTTGGCGTAGCCAAGACATTGGTATGATCCTATAGCTGTGAAGTGTTTTTCGACTATTTGGAGCCTTCAGTTGCGACAGAAAATGTCACGTGCGCTTGCAAATATGTGATGCATTTTGGAGAGGCTTAGTAACGTAATCGATAATAAACTATTAATGACGAATTAATTGTAGTTCATAATCTGATATGGAGTGAGCCTAAGGATGTCCATAAGTGTTTTAATAATCTACAGGGTCCGGCAAATGAGGTGCCACATTAGAATAAACAGATAAATTGATCAAAACAAGTATTTCATTTGAAGTTCACTGCTAGCTTTATCTTCTTCGTCTTTGAGTTTAACCACTCGTCACAGACGATAGAGGAACGCATCCTACGAGGCCAACAGGTGCTTTTGTGGTTTTTTTTATCAGATGTCACCAGATGTCGCTTCAGGACTTGCACAAATCACATTATGTTGTAGAGTAGACGAGGCCTCCAACTCCAGACAGTGAAATTCATTCCGGCGAACTCGATAGCTGCTCTTAGCTCGACAAGCACCCTGTAAAAACCCTTAGTTGAGTTTTCTTTACTTTTTGAGCCGGCCTCTAATCCTGTCGTAGTTTTTAACTTAATTGTTTGGACAATTTTGTATCGTATTTGAAAATCATAACAATCCAAAGACCCAAATTGGGTATGTTATTATCACATGTTCTAGAACTTTCAAGATTTCCCTGAAGTTTAGGCTTTCAGTCCTCCAAGCATAAACTAACATCTATAGGTATTTTTATATGATACATACTTCTAGCGGTCCAAACATCAATATTCCTTGCGATTATTTAATCAAATTGGACAATCAACATTTGTTTCATTCCAAGCCCTCCAAGAATTCCATGAACTGGAGTACAGGTCTGAAAGTCAATACGCGAAACGAAAATTCTGTCTGCAGGCCTTAAGGTCGATACGCGTAACTAAAGATCTGTATATTCTTATTAGAAATCAAAAATGCTCTTAGAGATCATTTGAACCAAATTGGATATGAATTGAATGCATGTTCTATTCAAGGCCATCCAAGATTTTCAAGAATTCAAGCTCAGGCCTTAAGGTCAGAACGCGTAACGAAAGATTGATTTGCTTTTTTATAATTTGAACATGCTCTTAGTGATCACTTGAACCAAATAGAATATGAATTGAATACATGATCCGTTTCAGGCTATCCATGAATTCCCGGAATTAAAGTAGAGGCCTGATAGTCAATACTCGTAACGGATTTTTTTTGCTCCTTTTATAAATGCAACAACATTTTAGTGATCATTTCAACCTTGTAAGTTATGAACGAAATGCATGTTCCATTCAACGCCATCCAAAAATTCCAAGAATTGGAGTACAGGACTTAAGGTCAATACGCATAACGAAAGGTCTGTTCTGTTTTAGGAGTTCGATGTGCTTTTAATGATTATTTAAATTAAGTAGGTAGGATTTGATGTCTTGTTTAATGTTTATCCAATTTACTTTCATGGATTACTAAGGGCATGGGCCATTTCCAAAAGAGATAACAGTCCCTTGAGTCTGAAGGTCAAGGCCTAAACTCCAGTGAGTTTTTGAATAAACTGAGAAAGAACAACTGTTGAAAGCTCATCCAATTCTATGAATTTTAATCAGCATAAACGATCAAAAAAAGCTAACAGCTTTCAAGGAGTTGAAAGACAAACTTCAGGAGATTCTTAGGTGAACCGAAATATACCAATAGTTTGAATTGTATCCATTTTATTTTCTATGGATCACAACCATTTTTAAGAAGTTATTAGAGACTGCTGGTTATGCGTGTAGAACCTAAGTCATGTACTCCAGGGAATCCTTGGATGACTCTATGAATCAAAAAGGGCACAAACTATTGTTAAAACAGAAAACTGTTTTTCTATTACACGTGTAGACCGTTGGACCCATATTTCAGGGAATTTTTGAATGTCCTGGAGCGGAACGGTTATTGAAAGCGGCGCCAGGCGTACGGATTAAAAAGAGCATGAACCATTAAAAATAACAGACCTTTAGTTACGCGTGTAGATCCGAGGCCTATATTCCAGTGACTCTTGGGATAGCTAAGGAAGGGGAATAGCTATTGAAGGCATATTCAATAGATCAAATAGAGCATGAACTATTTTCAAAGCGAGATAACAAACCTTTGGTTACATGTGAGGATCTCATGGCCTATACTCCAGGGAATTCTTGGATGGCCTGAAACGCAAGGTTATTGAAGGCGTATATCCGTATATCGAGTCTCCAGTAGCTATGCGAGCAAAGGCTTAGGATTGCCAATCCGGAGATGGCGAGTTCGATTCTCGGTCCGGTCTAGGATGTTTTCGGGTTGGGAACTTTCTCGACACCTTGGACATAGTGTACTAATTTGAAAAGCAGGCCAAGTTCCAGTTGGAATGTAGAGCCATTAAAGAAGAAGAAGATATCTCATTTGATTTCATGGATCAAATAGAGCATGAGCCATTAAAAACTGTAGTAATGCGTGTAGACTTTAAGGCCTATACTCCAGGAAATTCTTGGATATCTTGAAAAGGATTGCTATTGGAGGCGTATCCCATTTGATTAAATAAATAAAATAGGGTATGAACCATTTTCCAAAAAAGATAACAGCCCTTTGGTTACACGCGTAGACCTTAGCGCTTATACTCCAAGGAATTCTTGGATGACCTGAAACAACAGTTATAAATAAACAGTTTCACCGTCTTCGACCAGAGACAACGGACAGGACATTTACACTACACCCAGTAGGCCAGTGGAGAAGTTTCTGCTTCGCAAAAAGTTTTCTCCTTACCAGGGCGGGAATCGAACCCACACTCCACAACACATGCGTCTAGACGGTAATCCAAAAAAAAACCTTTCACTTTCTCAAATTTGTCTTAAGAAAATCTGTTTACGTCCATGGATGATTTTATTCGTCCATTCCAAAATTCGATGGTTTGTTGTGAAATAATTGTGTTGGGATTGGTGTGCGATTCCAACAAGCACAAGCAGTTTGTACGCGATATAGATGCCCAGAAATAAATAAAAATAGCCTAAGGTGATTATATAATGAATCCCGTGGTGAATTTTATATTCACCACCTGTTTTTCTACTCCCGTCTCTAAAAGCCTAAATCTGTCTAAAGTTTGTTTTCGTTCAGTGCTAAAATTTAAGTCGATTATTCTGCAAGCAAATCTCGCATAACTTTTCAAAAGGTCCTAAGTAACATTTTTTTCATGATTTAATTTAAGTATTGCAATCGACAGATTAACATGAAATATGTTGATTGCATTATTCAGATTAAAGCATGAAAAAAATGTTACTTAGGACCTTTTGAAAAGTTAAGCGAGAAATGATCTAGAAATTGTTTCAGCATCATATGCGTTACAGTTCTATCAGCTCGTGCTCTTGAGAAATTACTGAAAAAGCACGTGGTCTCCAAGATGGCCGATTTCTGGCTTTGTTGTAAAATCACCCTAAATTCATATAACGTGGTCAAAGGCATGTTTTGTATATGTTATATGTGATACGTTGAATAGAATCTGTGTTTGGTTATCCAAAAAATTCCAGAAGTTGAGGACTTCAAATCTACACGCGTAACCAACGATCTATCGATCAGTTTTTAATATATAATGCGCACTGTGTGATACGTTGAATAGAATCTGAGTATGGAAGATTTTCTTGGTTATCCAAGAAATTCCAAAAATGAGGACTTCAGATCTACGTGCGTAACCCACAATCTATATGCCTGTTTTGAATAGGTTTTGTGCCCTTTGTGATACGTTAAATAGAATTTTTGGTAGATGTTTTGGTTATCCAAGAAATACCATAAGCTGGGACCGCAGATCTTCACACGTAATCAACGATCTATATGCCTGTTTTGAATATGTTATGTGCACCTTAAAGTACAATAAATATAATCCGTGTATGGAACTTGGTATGGAAGATTTTCTTGGTTATCCAAAATAATTCTAGAAGTTAAGGACGTTAGATTAGTACGCAAAACACCAATGATCTGTATGCCTATTTATAATGTGTAATGTGCCCTTTAAGGTACGTTAAATAAAATTTGTATAAGTAAGATGTTCTTGGTTATCTAAGAAATTCCAGGAATGAGGATCTTTATGTCCTCATTAGAATCTCAAATGGATTATGTTTAGAATCCCAAACGGATTCTGTTTAGGACACAATCCACGCTACACCAAGGGACCAAAATTTCAAACTGAAAATTATTATCCAATATCTGTAGAACACGAAAACATGCATATTGAATTACAAGAAAAACATTTTTTTTTACTGGAAAATGATTTGGGAACATTGTTTAATAGCCAATTAGGGTAGCAGACTTTTAGTATGAAAAAAAGACTCCCTAATCAAATTTTTAAAAATGTGCTCCATCGCACCTATTTGGGTGCAAATGTATTGGTGAATACGTATTAAATAAAGTTTTTAATGACCTTTTTGAGTACACATTGTATTGCTTCGAAAATTTTAGTTTTCCTGAGATATTTGTACTTTAAAAACAGTGACATTGAAATGGTGTCGCGTTACGAAAATAGTCGTATAATTGATACTATACAAAAAGTACAAACATTGAAAAAGTAATATTACGGATTCTCTTTGTACTCGTCAAAAGCTTTCTTGTATTAAGATCCAAAATCGGAGCATTTCTCATGAAGTTACACTAGGTACAGAAATATGGTGTCGCGTTACGCGAATTCAATGTGCTTCTGAAATAAGGGATAAAAAGCACTCGGTTTATTGGTACAACATCACAATGGCTTAGAAATTGAGAAGAAGTTTCTTTTAAGTAAATTAGGGCTTGTACATGAATAGCGTAACAAAAATGAGAGTGTAACGAGGATGTGTCATTTGGTAACTGTCCATACTACAAATAATGGGTTCCCGTACCAAAATATTACGAAGTGGTGGGAAATTACAAATGTTTGGAGTTGCGTAGTACTCATTGGGGTCGTCCACTGATAAGTCACGTGAAATTTTAGTTTTTATTCGGATGGATTGAGAGGCTTTTTCAAATCTACCTCAAAGCGCTCAATATCACATGACATGCACTCATTTGAGTAAACGTATAGCCTATTCAGATTGGGCTATTTATGACTTTGTTAAGTGAGAGGGTATCCAATTATTACGAGGTGTTTAGACTGCAGTAAGATAATATATCTTGACGTTTCCATGTTTCCTCATTTGCACGCTAATACAGGGTAGAATTCAAGGAGAGTTTTAAAATTTAATTTGCGAAATCAAGCATTTGTGTGGCGACAATCGAACATTTTTTTCTGAACAAAGTGTCTACGAAAAGAAATATAAAAAAAAATATGGAAAGGGATTTTCTAAGAATATTTGAAGCGCTCATTAAGGATAATGAGCGAAGCCACATTCATTAGTTGGGTGCGCCGTTCTTCGGGGAATCAGACTATTCCTCAATTTATTTTTAAGTTTAAAAAGTATTTTGATTCTGTACTATGATCGAACGGAGATTTGATAGAAAAATTTAGATATTTTTGGGAATTCTCACAAATAAATAAAAAAAGGACGATTGGACCAATTTTCAAGAAATATTATCGAACTAAAATGTATTTTCATCAGTATCTCCATGTATGAAGGGCAACTCAGCAATTTAATTTTGTTTCAAAAATGGAAACTGAACCATTGCGTTCTACTCGACAATCAATGATACAGCTTCTAACAAAATCGAATCGTGTGAATGTGATATAATTTAAACTGGATTTTGAATGAATTAATGCATTACCAATCCATGTTTTATTTAAGGTTATTCTACTTTATATATACATCCCATTTAAATCGTACAGTTGTCCCACGTGAAAAATGTTGAAATCCAAAGTATATTAAGCCATTCAAGGAGCAGAATTGAAACAATTTATGAAATCATGTTTATTCATCAAATATATTTGTTTTACAACCATTCCTACGTTTTAAATTGTCTTCCGCATTGGCCCTTGAACTTTGAAAATTTATTCGATTTGTTCTAGAGAGCATCCGTTTTTAAAACAATTCATGTTGAATAAGTGGAGAATAAATAATTATCATCATTATTTTTCATCATATAAAATGCTTTCCACAAAACCATCACAATCCGAGTTATTCTTCAGCGCTCAGAAGATTTCCATCTAACATGCATTCGACCCTGCTGCGACAGAAAGAGCATGACTGTCAACTACGAAACGAAATGAAAACAGAGAGAATTTTCTCTCTGGCAAAGAGAGCGTGACGCTTGTCAGTTTTGTTTTGTTGAATTTCTCCCTGCATCATCCCAGTTAGAACGAAAGCTCTCTCGTAATAATTGTTCGTAATAAATTCTTTATGACTCTTTTTAGCGGGTATCTTTTGACAGCGCAAAATGTATGGAATATTACGTAAATAATGACATCATAAAGCGTATTTCCCCTGAAACGCCAATTATTATGTTATTAATGGCGTAATCTGAATAGGCTATAACGAACAGTTTGCTCTCGGACACGGTTTCCTTCTACCATGTCACGGACCGTCAAACTTGTTTGTGGATATTTGCATTATACTTTTTTTCAATCGTTCGTTTATTCGAAAGGTTCATTTGACGTGAAGCATTTCGGAGCCGAAATCATGTTTTTTAATACAAGTTTTATCTTGATTTTTAAACATATTTTTAGCTTCGAGGAGCCGAAAGACTCGTGTTTTTATTCTGCATTTTATTTGATGATTTTCACTTTTTTTTTATTAATTTTCCTTTCGTTCGCACTCACTAGCTCGGTAATTTTGTTTTTTTTTCTTTAATCGAGATCATTGCAGCCGAGTGCTCGGTCCGTAAATTTTTGCTGATATCTCAGCTGATAAAAATGTTTGTTTATTACAGCACTCAAAGAAGCTGCGTAAACATACGTCAATTTAGTCAATACTTCAGCTTCAAAATTTAACAGAGATTTGCGAAGTAAATATCGGTTAAATAATTTAAGTGTGTTGGTTACCGGCAGTCGAAAATATAATGAATAGTATCAGGCAAAAAACTTCACCAAACCACTGCAAGAATAAAAGCCTATCGAAAAAAGTTAACAGAGAGTTGCTAAGTGATAAATTGAAATTTTTTTGAATTGCATGTTATGTTAATCGAGATAAACAAGCCTTGGGCTAAACATCACCTTAATGAAGACATATTATATCAGGCATCCGAATGAACTTCGCTTTAACCTAAGTGAATATACAATAATGAGACAATTATTATTTTTCACCAGGACATAAACACTATTTCCAAAATTGAGTAATTATTTGCTGAGTAGTGTTGATGAGAGCGTAAAGATTTCAAATGCATATAAATAGTGCACTCAGAGCACGACGCATTCGCTCTTGTGATATAGGGGAACTGTTCCGATCTCCATCGCACTGTACATATATCCATCTCATCAAACAAAGAAATACGGCACCATCGTCGCTTCTGCTGAAAAAAAATCACAAAAATAATAAACAGACCAAATTCCTTTCCATTGCTTTGTTTTTGATGGGATGGAAATAGGAGCAATGAGATCAAGTGGCGAACCGTTCCCCTACATTGATTGAGACATGAGACGTAAACCAATCTCTTTGGGAATAAATAAAAATTTGAAAACAGACCACGTTCTAGTAGAAACGTGGAGTAAAAAACGACAGAAAGATTCCTCTTCAACATTGTTGAGCTTCTTGGGCCATTATCACCTATCAAAAAGGCAATTCTAGGGGGATCGATCGTCTTACCACGTACCTAAAAACCGATCTGAATCATACTTGGCTGTTACTAATATAACAATACGAAAACCCATTACCATTGATTTCGTTTTAAAAACTAGATAGGGACACGGCAGGTATTTTCGTCTGTTCGTCATAGTCTCGAAAACCAATAAAAGAGACGCTTTTTTGTAAAACTCATACGTACCAAATCGTAAGCTCAGAAGAAACGTTCTGTTATAGTGGAGTTCTAGCAAATGTACGTTGCTTTCGTTGGTTTTAGCCCCTATGACGATGGACGGAAATACCTGCCGTATCCCTATGTGATAGGAATGGAATTGGATCAGTTCTAAATTTGTGCCGATTAGCCCCTAAAAACCTTAATAACCGAAACTCCTGATCGTGCCCACCAACTCGAACTACATTCATCGATAGATAATGTGAGAATATCCTGTGTCGAATACAACATGTCGCATCGAAATCGGCTGAAAATACGTATTCTATCAACGATAAACACGTTTGCGTAACGCGACACCATTTACAGAACACTGTTTGTCGTTCAGTGTGACGCGGCGGTGTTGATATCAATTGAGTAATTTTTCTTATAATCTCCGTTTTTTCTCGCGATTTTATTTCACAGCCTCATTTCTGTTGATGTATACGAGAAATGCTTAGAATAAATCGATACTCCAAACCGTATACCAGAGCTTAAAACGCACTTGCATTTCAAAATGCGAAAAAGTGCAATTCAGCGATGGTGTCGCGTTACGAAATGCATCGTTTTATATTTATCATATTCGAAGCGAAAAATCTCAAAATGAATAGTCTATCAGAAAGGAAATTTAGTGAGGATTATTTTACACCTGTTTAATCATATATCTCCGAAGTTAATTTTCGAATGCAGACCTAATTTCTCGCTGAAAGTCGGCTCCTCATGGTGTCGCGTTACGCTGGAATGTGTCTTAGAATTCCAGGTGGATTCCTGCGTGGATGCTCCTAAAAGTTTCGACCGGATGCTGCTTAGAATCTCAATAGGGTTTTTTTTCCGACCCCCTATCGTTATTTGCTACGACAAGTTATAGTGAACAATAAACCTCGAGCATAAAAACATGAGATCGAATTACAGAATCGATCGACATATGATCATTTGGAAAAACTGGGCCGAAAAGATGCTATGATATACAAATATAATCATAGTAACTTGGTTATGTCACAGTGGGAAATGTAATTCCAATGAAGAAAACGGTGATTAAATAAAAATTGAAAAACAAATGTTGCAAAACTACTGCGGCCTGCTTCTACAGCTCAAAATGTCTGTGTGGCCCGTGATAGTAAGCATGCTGGGGACCACTGTCCTAGTGAATCGTTTCGGCCACGAAGAACTCAGACCAGTGTACTTCAACCATTTTGTCATCCGTTCAAGCGGTCCGGCCACCACGCAGCCGCCCGGTCAAGCCCGGGCAATATCATCCGGCCATCCAAGCAGCCTACCCGGTTATCTATTCAAGCCCCCACAGTACAATTGCAGCAGCACATTGCGGCCCCACACGGCGCCCTAACCAAACCTGATCAATATCTTCCGGATACGGCCGTCCGATCAAGCCACAGCAGTGCGTTTCGGCCATTCGATAACCCGTGGAAGCTAGGCCATTACATTCCGGCTACTTGGTTACCCGTTCAAGCCCCGACGTCCAGTTGCAGCAGTGCATTCCGGTCCACACGGCGTCCAAACCAAGCCTGAGCAATATCTTCCGGTCACCTGGCCGTCAAATCAAGCATCTGCAGTACACTCCGGCTGGGGTGGCCACTCGTTGGACCGTAGTTGCCAACTGAAAAACCGGTTCCTGATTTCCTCCTCCGCAGGCGTTTCAAACGGAGTTTGATACGCGAACCGAGGATAAATATGTCATGCACAATTACCACCTCGTATGTGAAAGATGTTTTCAAAGCAGTTCGAACAAAAAAACCCAGATTAATCTACCTAGCGGTGATGGTGTCTTTCTCATTTCTTTCGAGTGAGTAATTTCTACGCACTTTTGGTGAAAAAAAAGTATTTTGACCATAACTTATGAGCCTATAGTCCGATCCGGCCAATTTTCAACAGGAAACAATGGACCGGATTCTGCATCGAATGCAACTTCTTGCGAGCAAATCGGCTGAGGGTACATATGTGACTAAAATGAGTGAGATTTTGAAAAATGTATTTTGGCCATAACTTCGAAACCCACAGTAGGCTTTCGTAGACTTTTTCAAAACCCCTCCCTCCTCCCCATGATGTTTACGTAGACTTTACCAAATTTTACAAAACACCATATGTGATTGGAAATATATGGAAATCAACCACGTTTTCCATTTCCATTTCCATGTAAACATTACAACATAATTCGAATTTCAAACTTAACAAAATCACACTGAACAAAATCCAACAAAACAAAAATCAAATTGAAACGAAATCAAATTTAATCCTCTGTCCATAACTCCTGAAATCAACTCTCAAAGCCAATTAATTTAAATACTGTTGAATTCAATTCCTCCTAGAGGTGTGCACCATGGTGCACCATCGTCCACATTTTTGCATCGGCGCGCCACTGATAAAATCTGTCACGCATCTGACCTATAATTCTCAACGCCGGTTCATAATTGTGAAAATCGTGAATTTTCAGAATTTAGAAAAATTTCGAGTTGAAATTTAGAGAATGTCAAGTCTACATTCCAATAAATTTTGCGTGGAAATTTCGTAGAATTTCCCAATTGATAACCTTGAAATACTCCAAGAACTCTCCGTGATAATTCCGATGCTTTTTTTTTGAAAATTCCATGCAATATCCCGCTGAATAAGCATCTGTTGAATTCCCAAGATTTTTCTTCTAAATTCTAAAAGTTTCCCCGTTAAAAACCCTAGTAATTTTCCGTGAAAATTTAGAATTATTTCCCGAGGTAATTTTTAGTTTAACCGGACATTCCGAAATATTTCCCGTGGAAATTTAGAATGGTTTCCTACGATATTTTTTAATTTCTCTTGCAAATTTGGAGCAATTTCTTGAGGAAATTTAAATAAATATTATGGGCACTCCAAAAAATATTTTTTGAATAATTTTCGGTGGAAATTATGGAGATTTTTTAGTTGAACTTTTTGTGAACTACTCGTAAAAATTCGAATGAATTTTCATGAAAATTAGAAGGGCTTTTTTTACAAAAATTGCAAATATTTTATTAGTGGAAACTCGAACTGTTTTTGGTGAGAAATTCAAATAATTTCTCGTGGAAGTTTTCAACAATTTATTTAGAAATTCCCAAAATTTTCCATCGATAATTCCAAAGAATTTGCATTAGAACTGCCGAAGAAATTTACGAAGGAGAATTTTCCACGGGCATTTAAAATAATTTTTCTTATATTTGCAAAGAATTCCTCGCGAAAATTCCAAAGAATTTCCGAAATTAGGCAAAAAATTTCGGGGACTTCCCAGAAAATCTCCAGTGAATATTCTGAAGGGTTTCTCGCGGAAATTTGTAGAATTCCCTTTACAAGTTCCAAAGAATATCTTTTGGGCATTCCAAAGACTTTTTCTTGAATATTCCAAAATGCTTCCTTTGTAAATTCTCAAAATAAATCCGTTGAAGTACGACATAATTTCCATAGTTTGCAAAGAAGTTCGTGCCGAAAATTAAACGAAATTCTAGTAGAGTTCTGCAGTAAAATCCAAGATCTGCAGTAAAATCCAAGTGAAGATTTTGAGAAAAAATCGAAAGTTGTTTTGGGAATATTTTGCAGAATTTTCCTGCTCATCACAGAAGAATTTCCTGGTGAAATCCATGATAGTTTTAAGCCGTTGTTCAGACTTTTACTTTAGTGAAATTCATTAAATTTTTAAGGAGAAATACAAGAGATTATTTCGGTAGTCTTGAAAAAAAAACGGAACATCCTAAAAAAATCAAACAAGTGACCTTCGCACGCAGCTACTGTATAAATCGCTTTTAAAAAACATAAAATCAAAAAGTCTACGTAGACTTTCGGTATACCCCCGTCCCCCTTCGTAGACTATCGTAGACTTTTTCGAAACCTCTCCCCCCTCAAGAGTCTACGTGGTTTATGGACTGCCCCCACGAAACAATTGGACAATATTCTACGTCGAATGAAACTTGTTGCGAGTAAATCAGCTAAGAATAAGTGCCTAAAAAGTGAGTGAGAATTTTTCTTATAAAAAATATATTTTGGCCATAATTCCGAAGCCCATAGTCCGATTGGGCCAATTTTCAATTCGAAACAATGAGACAAGATTTCGCGTCGAATGCAACTTGTTGCGAGAAAATTCGTCAAAGTTAAGTGCCTGAAAAATGAGTGAGATTATTTTGCGCACACACATACACACACACACATACACACACGAACAAGTGGCCGCGCGAAGAACAACATGGTATCGTCGCTTTCGCGGCGTCGGTCAACCGGGCGGATTCCGAGCCCGAGGACGGAAAGGGGTCCTCGTCAAGGCTGGGGCAGGCGTAGGCCTCGCGTCGGCAAGTCCCTCTGTGTGCTGGCGAATAGGCCCTATAGCAGAAAGGTCAATTTGGGGTGCACGCGGCATCATCATTCTTGATACCAGTCGTGCAGAGGGAAGCAGGCGCGAAGTCGACCCTGCCCACCTTCCGAGGACATAGGGCGTGGTAAGGCCACCTGGAAAGCCGGCAATGCGCTGGCACGATACCATGGTGTTCTTCTAAAAAGCGAGTCACGATGTTCGATGCTGCAAGGACACGCAGCTAACCTCGAGGGTGCGTCATGCACTGGCCCCCTTTGAAGCATTACTTTCTGGTTGTACCGAAGGGACGATGGGCTTGGCGGCAATGGAAACGGTTTAGCTGGTCGGGGATGCAGCCCTGCCTCCCTCATTGGAGGTGGCCCCTAACCCAGCACTTCCTGGTCAACCCAGGATGTCTGTTGAGCAGATTCCCCCTCCATTGTTTAGGAAGAAAAAAAAAACACACACACATACACACACACACGCACACACATACATTACCTCAATTCGTCGAGCTGAGTCGATTGGTATATAACACTATGGGTCTCTGGGACTCCTATCAAAAGTTCGTTTTTGGAGCGTATACTTTGTATACGAGAAAGGCAAAAACAATATTTAACGGTAATATATTAATCCAAGTTACCAATAAGCATTAAAGTAAGCACTATAGTAGCATTATACTGGCGTTGCATATGCTCCATGCTGTATATAAGCATTTTGAAAACCTGGCATTAAGCATTATCAAAGCAATCACGAGAAGCATAGTCTTCAAATAGCAATTTGAATGCACAATGTTGTTTTTCGTTAAGTGCAATGAAACAGCTACATTAGCCACTTTAAAGCCTGTAGTGTTCATACGTCGAATGTTTTCCAATATGGAACCAACCATATAGCGGGGACTATTTGTCCAATGAACTTACATTTGAGAATAGAAATCGGTACGTGCAGAATGTTTTTTTCCATTCCAACCATTGACTTGTCGTTAACCTAACCCTATAACTAATTAATACATAGTTTAGCTACATTTAATTATTCCTTTGCACTATTTTCGATGGATGCATTAAAGCAGCACTACTGTAGCTGTTTCATTGCACCTTGGTATGACGTTTGTGATGGTTGCATTCTGAGATGAGTTAGATTAAGTTTCAATGTTCCTGAAGGGGCATAATGATTATGTTGGGCAAAATTATTCCCACTACCATCTCTCTCTTATGGGCCAGCTGGTAAGAGCGATGACAACTGCAGCGTCGGGTGGCAAGAGCGCGAGTTCGAATCCCGCTCGAAGAAAGTAAAAAAAATGTGTTCCAATTTAAATATGAAAATACAATAACGAATAATATAAAAAAAAACTATGTAAAAAAGAATTAGAAAAAAATGCCATTAAAAATCTTTTTTCTTGTTTTTAAATTTAAGCATTAATTCGGCATTTTGAGCACTTAAGAAGCTATATATTGGGCCAAAACCTGTATTAAAATAGCATTAAAGGCGACTATACGACTATATTGGCATTTAATGTTTTGCAGTAAAGCCGCATATAATGCCACTCAAATGCTTTATGTAATGCTTACTGGTTACCTGGGAGGAAAAATTCAATCGCATTCTGAAACTATACACGCTAAAAAGCGTTCCAGAACGTGAACCAGCAAACATACACCGTGATTTAATTCATGGATTCGGGAACATCAGTCACGTTTTCCAGAACATTGCTCCCTGTTGCTCCCGAATCTGTGACTAAAAATACACCGCGAACTTGTTAGTTCACGCATTCACGAACGCTTTTTTTGCGTGCACATTTAGGCCCATCAAGTCCATGATATCTCATTAGTCCATATTTGTCCACTTTTGTTTGATGACCACACTAGTTTTTGTATGGAAAAATACATTCTATGTCTTGAACTTTCGCAATATTTGGTAGAATTGCTCTTTGCAAAAATAAATAAACCCGTGTTTTTATTTTGTAGCTAGGATGAACAATTTCGATATAGAGTGGTCGAAATAATAAACCTTTTTCGAACATGCAAAAAAGCGATCATAAATTCGTGAATAATTAACAAGTTCACGGGTATATTTAATCACGGATTATGGAACAACAGTCACGTTTTCTGGAACGTTCTGTAAAACATGACTGATGTTCCCAGCTCCATGACTCAAATCACGGTGTATTTTTGCTGGTTCACGAATTCGGGAACGTTTTTTTTTGCGTGAAACAATCCGTTTTTAATCTTTCAAAATCGACGAGTCCGACTATTGCCATGCTACATTGCTACATGCTTCTCCTTCACTAACTGATCACATTCCTAGTGCAGTGATCAATAATGGCAGTTTAGTTATCTTCAAGTGAAATTATGCGCACCTGCTTTCCGTTGAAAGTACTAATCACCAATCACTACCATGGAGCATTTGCCAATCAAATTAATTGTATTACAAACACTAACACCATGTGTTGTTTAGCTATGCAAATCGCGACTCATATGGCGGTACTGAGCAAGCGTCAAATTCGAACAAGTTTACTAATGCACCACCACTGTGTACTAATCTACTAGGCCAATTAATGATTATTTAAACTGGGTGGAAAATCAGCGTGCGATTAAATACTCCCAAGTGTTGTTTCAAACAGATAAACAGCTGAGTTATAACCCTGCTAATGAACTATTTTCTTTTATGCGGAACGAGAAAAAGCGCTCTACGCTTTGTTCGATTAATTATCTTCTCTATCTCGAACCGAGATACCATCTGAACTACACTCTGTTCCATGTAATTTTCGAACTGTGTGCTGCAATTTTTGTCGATTGCTTATCAAAAGTTAGCAAATAATCTTCAAGGGTGAGCAGTGCAGAGTAAATTGTATCTGCTTGTATTCGAGGCAAACATGTCTAAAAGCCTGTGTCGCCCAAGATGATGATTCTATTCTTTTCACCTTAATATTTCGGAGTTCTACATATGTATATACTCGTAATAAGGCAATGACCTACTTTTCTGAATCCTCTTCAAAATTTAAAACAGTCTGATAATTACCACATGGAGTGTGCTCGTGGACAAACATTTGCAAGCAGTTGCTTAAATGGAACAACCGTATGATCTAATATAAGAAATGTCAAGACAGGCGTGTGCGCCTTTGGTCTATGAAATCCTAGTTTACGGCGATGACGAACACCGACGGCTGAAACGTCTAAAAATATAATCACGCATTCTAGGATCAGCTGCTCATTAAATTTGCATCAATTGATTGAACAAAACCCTGCCACACAATCCCGGTGGCGGTGATCCGCCAACGACAGGAAGAAATTAGAAAAGGAACGGGTTTTTCTAGTAAAAACACTGGCACTGACGGAAATTGTCTGGCCCAGCTACAGCAACAATAGCTATCGTTTGCCTTCACCAGTGAACCGCAGTGTGGTTACCACAAGTAGAACGAAGTTACACTACCTACTAGTTGCTACGATGGTGATGTTTTCCTTCTACATATACTCACAGTTAGTAGTTTTTCCGCATGGCATACATTCAGGGGAAGATTTCGAATAAGGAACGCTTTTAAAGCTTGTCATAATGTGCACTTTAATTTTCACGAGCATGTTTCGCACAGCTAGCCACAAACATGTAGTACTTCGCTGGGATGCCGTTGACGGCATCGTTAGTGGTCTATTATTAGTGTTGTACCATCCAACAGAGCAGAAGCTCACAAATTGCGATGGATTGCGATTCGTTAATCGATTTGATTTAATTTTAATCAAATAAGTGAGCAAAAATTAAGAGAATGAAAATAAAAGATAACCAAAATGAAAGAAGCAGTAACTGGATTAAAAATAAAAATAAAATAAAATATATATGAATGTTGATTTTGAAAAAAAGAACATTTGTGGAGAACAGAGAAAGGAAGAAAAAAGGGTTCAAAGGTAAAGAATGGATAAAATACCTTTGAAAAAAATTAAGGATATTTTACTTTTCTCAGAATAGTCAGTAATTTAGAAACCTCTGTCATAGAGAGATGATGGTAAACCGACCAGTAGTGTGCAGTGGAATATGTAATTCCTTACCAGTAAATTGTGGGGATAAATGATGGGAACATGGTCGTGGCACTGCAAAACACGCTCCCGACACATGTACACAACCTTCCGAAGGCAATTTGCACACTCTTTGTCGTCATCGTCGCCATCCTGTGCCCATTGCCCGGCACAACTCGCGTCCGGACAGATCCGTTGTCCGGATTTGGCGTGTGTGCGTCTTTTTCCGCTATGGCAAACCGCTTTAGACATCGCCACGGAAGCCACGGGGGGACATTCCCGTGTGCAGCTGATTATGCATGCAAATATATTAATAAAACATTGGCGAGTTCGCGGCGGTGACGACGACGCGACGGTGGCCAGCGCACACGTGTTCGGAGGAAGTCCTTTGAATTTGCATCTGAAAGAATCGTACGTGGATGGGTTTACTGAAAACGTTTCCAAACCTACGTTGGGGGGAAGGAAGTTTCATATCAGAATTTGCAATACAATGGCAAAAATTAAAATGGCTATATATAAATTGTTTTAAATAGACTGGTTGATTACCGATTGTTACATGTATTATATTCTGCTGCTCATGATATAAGGGACAAGAGTGGTAAACCCCTCTGGGTAAAACGGCCTAACTTATAAAATCACTCATATAATCTTTAGTTGGACATTTTTGAGCGAATATTATTATTACAATATATTTTATTTATTTATTTATCATCAGACTAAGGCCGGAGTGGCCTGTGCTGCACATAAAAGACTTCTCCATTCAGCTCGGTTCATGGCTGCACTTCGCCAACCACGCAGTCTGCGGAGGGTCCGCAAGTCGTCCTCCACCTGATCGATCCACCTTGCCCGCTGTGCACCTCGCCTTCTTGTTCCCGTCGGATCGTTGTCGAGAACCATTTTCACCGGATTACTGTCCGACATTCTGGCTACGTGCCCGGCCCACCGCAGTCTTCCGATTTTCGCGGTGTGAACGATGGATGGTTCTCCCAACAGCTGATTCAACTCGTGGTTCATTCGCCTCCTCCACGTACCGTCCGCCATCTGCAACCCACCATAGATGGTACGCAACACTTTCCTTTCGAAAACTCCCAGTGCGCGGTGGTCCTCCACGAGCATCGTCCAGGTCTCGTGTCCGTAGAGAACTACCGGTATTATAAGCGTTTTGTAGATAGTCAGTTTGGTACGGCGGCGAACTCTATTCGATCGGAGCGTCTTGCGGAGTCCAAAGTACGTACGATTTCCAGCCACTATGCGTCTCCGAATTTCTCTGCTGGTATCGTTATCGGCGGTCACCAGTGAGCCCAAGTACACGAATTCTTCAACCACCTCGATTTCGTCACCACCGATACAAACTCGTGGTGGGTGGCTCACATTGACCTCTCTTGAGCCTCTTCCTATCATGTACTTCGTCTTCGACGTGTTGATGACTAGTCCAATCCGTTTAGCTTCGCTTTTCAGTCTGATGTAGGCTTCCTCCATCCTCTCAAAGTTACGTGCCATGATATCAATGTCGTCGGCGAAACCAAATAACTGGACGGACTTCGTGAAAATCGTACCACTCGTGTCAATCCCTGCCCTTCGTATTACTCCCTCCAAAGCGATGTTGAATAGCAGACATGAAAGACCATCACCTTGCCGTAACCCTCTACGGGTTTCGAAGGGACTCGAGAATGCCCCTGAAACTCGAACTACGCACATCACCCGATCCATCGTCGCCTTGATCAACCGTATCAGTTTATCCGGAAATCCGTTTTCGTGCATTAGCTGCCATAGCTGGTCCCGATCGATTGTATCATATGCGGCTTTGAAGTCGATAAATAGATGATGTGGGCACGTTGTATTCGCGGCATTTCTGCAATACCTGACGTATGGCGAACACCTGGTCTGTGGTAGAGCGTTCACCCATAAATCCCGCCTGGTACTGCCCCACGAACTCTCTTGCAATTGGTGTTAGTCGACGGCATAAAATTTGGGAGAGTACCTTGTAGGCGGCGTTCAGCAATGTGATTGCGCGGTAGTTGCTACAATCCAGCTTATCGTCCTTTTTGTAGATGGGACAAACGACACCTTCCATCCACTCCTGCGGCAGAACCTCATCCTCCCAAACCTTGGTAATCACCCAGTGCAGCGCTCTAGCCAGTGCTTCACCACCGTGTTTAAACAGCTCTCCTGGTAGTTGGTCAACTCCAGGGGCTTTGTTGTTTTTCAGCCGGCCGATCTCCTCCTGGATTTCCTGGAGATTCGGAGCCGGAAGTCGCATGTCCTGCGCGCGTGCTCCTAGGTTCATTACCATACTGCCATCGTTGTCTGCCATATCGCCATTCAGGTGCTCTTCGTAGTGCTGCCGCCACCTTTGGATCACCTCACGCTCGTTCGTAAGAAGGTTCCCGTTTATGTCCTTACACATATCGGGCTATGGCACGTGGCCCTTACGTGAACGGTTCAACTTCTCATAGAACTTTCGTGCGTTATTAGCGCGGAACAGTTCCTCCGTCTCTTCACGGTCTTGATTTTCCTGCTGTCGCTTTTTCCTCCGGAAAATCGAGTTTTGTCTGTTCCGCGCCCGTTTGTATCGTGCCTCGTTCGCCCTCGTGCGGTGTTGCAGCAATCTCGCCCATGCTGCATTCTTCTCCTCAACTAACTGCTCACATTCGCCGTGCCGTGCCACCGTGCCTAGTGCAGCGGTTGCGGTGCTTCCAATGGCGGATCGAATATCTCTCCAGCCATCTTCAAGAGATGCTGCGCCTAGCTGCTCTTCCGTTGGGAGTGCCACTTCCAGCAGCTGCGCGTAGTCTTGGGCTAGTCTACCGTCTTGTAGCCACCCAATGTTAAGCCGCGGCGGACGACTGCGACGCGTGTTGATCACCGTCGAGAGTTTTGAGCGCAGACATACTGCGACGAGGTAGTGGTCGGATTCAATATTCGCACTGCGGTAAGTGCGTACGTTCGTGATGTTGGAGAAGAATTTACCGTCGATTAGAACGTGGTCGATTTGGTTTTCCGTTACTTGATTAGGTGATTTCTATGTGGCCTTGTGGATATTCTTACGGGGGAAGAAAGTGCTTCGGACTACCATTCCGCGGGAGGCTGCAAAGTTTATGCATCGTTGGCCGTTGTCGTTCGATACGGTATGCAGACTATCCGGTCCGATGACCGGTCTATACATTTCCTCCCTTCCTACCTGAGCGTTCATGTCACCGATGACGATTTTGACGTCCCACAGTGGGCATCCATCGTATGTCTGCTCCAGCTGCGCATCGTCGGATCTCCCTTCTTGTGGGCAGTGCACGTTGATGATGCTATAGTTGAAGAAACGGCCTTTAATCCTCAGCTTGCACATCCTTGCGTTGATTGGCTGCCACCCAAACACGCGTTGGCGCATCTTTCCCAGCACTATGAAGCCGGTTCCCAGCTCGTTGGTGGTGCCACAGCTTTGGTAGAAGGTAGCCGCTCCATGCCCGCTTTTCCACACTTTCTGTCCTGTCCAGATTTCCTGCAGCGCTACGACATCGAAGTTGCGGGGATGTAATTCATCGTAGATTATCCTATCCTTTATTCGTCGCCTAGGTCGTTGCCGATTGTATCGAGTCGTATTATCTTCTATGTCGTTCGTAATAGTTGTTCTTAAAGGCGGCTTATTGGGCCTGCGCAAACCTCCTGTCTCGTCGGAGGGCCGTCGTGTCAGGGCTGTTTAGCGTCCCACCTAACACCAGGACTTGGGCTTGTGCGCTTTGAGCGGCACACGGTCGCTTTGGCGGAGCCTACTTGCGGATACATGCAGCTTTTTATAGACGTTTAACAGGGCCCACTGTCAAACCCCACCACATCCTAGGCAGGCGCCACAACTCGCAGATGGCCTGGGGAGGGATCGTCAAGCCCTTGGACATAGTCCCTGCTGCCCCCATTACAATATATTATAAGTTACTTATTATCGAGCTGCAATGGGAAAATTAAACAAAATCCCATAATTTTAATCAAAATTTAACTATTTGCGATTCTTTCAGCTCACCCTCACCTTCGTTCAATCCGTTAAGACAAAACAAACAACCATGCGCTCTCCATTATTTCACATGATATTCTAAGAACGGGCGTAACTGTTTCTGACCTTGATTTTTGAGATAGCATTGGGCTACTAATCAAAACTATATTGCATATCTAATGCAACTAACAAAAAGGATCCATCTGAGAGTGATGTCAATTGAACAAAATGTGCTAAATATGTGAGTATGTGAGTAGTGAGTATGAGTCGTTTTAAGTTTCAAGGTCAAATACAGTTAGTTCCTAGAATTGAATAATTTTACACCACCACACACGGACCATTGTGGCCTCCGAGTGGTCCCCTGAAAGATCCGGACCTATTGTTGTCGAACCCTGAGTATGGAATTATAGGTGATGAACTTTTGTTGAATAAAAATCACATTGATGTTGTGACCACACACTAACCGGCCAATTTGGGTAATTTGAAAATGTCATCTTAGAGCGCAGGGATCTTTTAGAACCGTTTATAGTGAGTGACGCAAGTGGTGTCAAATCTGAATAGCACGAGTCCTTCATGAAAAGGACGGAATGGCAAAACTGTGGAATCGATTTTTTTACTAGTTAGTTTATTTTGTTTGAGATTTTTATCGATCATTTTTCGGCGATCATGGCCAATCGACAGGAAGCGTAAACTCGATTTCTGGAGTTGGGACACTTCCATCCAGCAGATGGTATTTTTTTATTTCTATTATGGTGTGCCACTGCGCGACCGACCTTCAGGAGCGGGGTGCATTGCAAATCAAAACAATGCACCATGTGGGATTCAATATTGTCTATCCGGAACAAATTTAGTACGCTTTTTATACAGATACAGGCAATTTACCTGTAGAGTAAATCATTCACAACCATAACCTTCTATTGTAGTAAATCGGTGGCGTAGCCACAGGGTGGAGGAGGAAGGCGGTGGATATACCCCCCCCCCCAGAGGCAACATTTTTAGAAGACATTTTTTTCGAACCCTCTCAGATTAAAAAAAATGTTCAGAAACGCCCCCCCCCCCGACCAATTTTCTGGCTGCGCCACTGTTTAAGTTTGTTGTGGAAGATACTGCACAATATTACTTTTCAAAGGGATGCGGACAAAAACACGAAGGAGCAGAAAATAACGTATCTTCCAATATTAAAAAAAGTTGAATTTAGAAATTTTTTTTAAATCTACTCTTTGATATGCATTAAGGATTTTATTATTGACCAATATCAAGAACTTTTCCAATTCTGAACAATTGAAAATAACAATGCTAAGGCCGGTTTAGGGCATTGAAAGGCTAAAAAATAGTTTTAAGAAAAAATGACAAAAGAAAAGAAAAATGGGAAAAGAACAATAGGGTGGGATTATTGATTTCCCATGCTAAACCTCTTTTTCATGAATATAAATGGGAAAAAATCTGCGGATAAGAATAACAAAAATCTCAACAAGGAAAGAACATTAACAGAATGTAAAAGACTAATGCAATTTCGTCGCGAAAAGTAAAAAAAAATCCTGACCAATTTATAGTCTGGTTTACAGTTGTTACTCTCGGAGATCTTCGCCGAATTGTATTAAAATTGGGTCGAATTGCTTATTTTTTATAACGGAATCCCAAAAATCCCGTCCACACACATGGGAGCGAAATGTACAGACAAACCCCTGATGTGTAAACTAGACTTAAGGTACGTGAGATGAGGACCTTAAACCTAGGCTTTAATCCGACCATATTTTTTATCGATTTGAAACTGATTTATAAATTATTTTTTCATGCCTTTTTTTACAGTAGATGATTTCGAAATATTCAGAATTATTCAGAAAGACATTGAATCAAATGATTATAAAATATGTGGTAAAGCAGATTTGAAAAAAAAAATGAATTACTTACTGCGGAAGATTCAAAAAGAATAATCGAAAATGGACTTAATCTGAAAAACAGAATGTCTGTCCTTGCGCTTTGTTGACGTTGAGACTTGACCTGATTTTCAGTAAATACTTGCCTACCAAGTTATTGATTCCGTTGAATCCACTGATGAAATTGGCCAAATTTTAATGTCTCCAGAATAAGCACAATGAAAACCATTGAAATGAAACTGTATGAAAAAATCTCCCGGAGCTTTTGTCATTAACTGTTAGAAATTTTAGGAAAAATCGATCAATGGAAAATACAAAATGGCAAAAATAGCTTTCTTTTAAAAGTAACACTAATAGCATAACATCTCACACTTTTTTATGGGTTTCGTACAGTTTCTTTGTTGAGAGATTATCTCTTAGAAAGACACACAAAAAACACTTTTATTTGATTTAGATTAAAGCCTAAAATATTAAATTTGGTTGAATAATATTTTGAGCACTTTGGAAGAATCAATAAAAAAACGGGACAAATTGAGGATTTCTTAGATTACGACGGGACAGCACAATAAGGTCTGAAATACGGGACTGTCCGTTAAATACGGTACGTATGGTCAGCCTAGGCAAAGACAAAGGTGCTGTTTGAACGAGATGGTGCCACAACATTTAAAGTAAAATGAATTTCCTTGTATGGACAAATCATCCGTTCTCATCAACTACGTATCGCATCAATATGATAGCTATGTAGGTCAAAAACCAAAAATTAATTTTTAGATTTTTTGTACCCATGACTTGTTTTACAGTTCTAAAATATGAAAGAGATTTCATTGTACCTCCATACTAAATGGATAAAATGCCGTCAGAAAATTGAATTTATCTTTCAATTTCTAACCATTTTACAAAACCCAAGGTCAAAAATATCTGGGCGAATTTTACCTAGTCTGACTTTTAGACCCGTAGAAGCATGTTTACCCCAAAAATAAGCATATGTGGTATTTCAAAAAATTTCGTTTCAGGCGATTCGAAACGAAATTCCGGGGAATTTCGACGAATTTGAGCATGGCAAAATCTGATGTCTTGATTTCGTTTCGTTTCGTAAAATTGCAAAAATTTCGCTAGAAAAAAGTAGCTTCTAACGAAATTTAACGGAATTCCGCGGAATTTCGAAATAAATTTAAATTTACACCAGACTTTATATTATCAAAAATTTTGGCTGCGCCGCTGAACTAAATTTTAAAGTTATCAAAACTTTAGGTAATACAATTTTTTCTATTACCACCTACTACATAACCCCATTCTCAGACGACAAATACGTATGAAGTTTTTTTTGACCCTTCCTTCGGAAGTGTCTATAATTTCACTTTGTATGCGTTACGCAGGTGTGTTACGTATTAATCTATCAAGAAATCTCGTGAATTATTAAATAAAATGTATGGTATTTGAAACAAATTCACTTTGACATTGAAAATATAATTATAACAAATGATATGATATGGAATTAAGCCCATGCTTCTTATTTGTTTCAAAGAAACAAATGATTTTTATTGAGGAACATATAGAAGCATGTACAGGAAAGTCTTCTCAAAAAAGCAAAAACGTAAAAATTTAAAAGGATTTCAAAAATTTCCTCAGTGGAAGCCAGATAGCAAATGTGAGCATGTTTTGAGACACTAATAGATCACTTGTATGCATGTATGTGTGCGTATGTGTGCAAATTCTG
This sequence comes from Armigeres subalbatus, assembly GCF_024139115.2. NCBI lineage: Eukaryota > Metazoa > Arthropoda > Insecta > Diptera > Culicidae > Armigeres > Armigeres subalbatus. Next base: position 164,230,508 of record NC_085139.1, read on the forward strand.
AAATTTACTACCATAAAAATCTCGCTCATTTTTAAGATATTGAACAAGTTTTGTTTTACCAAATTAGGCATCCATAAGGCGAAATATAGTTTATTATTGAACGCTATTGAGTTTCGCTCAGATCAATGACTGATTTAGTTAGTTCTGGATTAATTAATATCGAGGTCTCTGGAAATTACGAGTACAATATTAGGTTCTGCAGCGTCTGTACGTAACCTCAAACTGATGAAAGATTAGTAGTACTTCGCGTTGAACTCTGGGGCAGCCAACCAATCACGAAGTCGAATCTTGTCGGAGTCCTCGTCGGAGTCAGTGGATAGTACTACTGAACTGTCAAAAAAGTTCATTTGACGAGGACCGAATTCATTCGTGACGTCATGCTGCAGAACCTAATATGCAACCAGCGTTACGATAGTTACTAACCATGTCACAATAGTTATTCAATTCGACGAGCGCCTTGCAGATAGGCAGCATGAAGTACAGTACGTTATCATTCGTTGAGTTGTCACTCAACACATGACATCCGCCTTTGGGTAGGCAATTATTTTGTCACTTTCACGGTAAATCGCCGTGGGGAGCTGAGTAGTTTTATTTCGTTTTAAATACTGGAGACTGGAAAAAAAATCCTTATAACTAAGGAAGGGTCAAAATCTCACTGTAGGTGGATTAATCTGGGTTTTTTTCTGTAGAACGTCTTCAGTGTTTCCAAGATTCAAATTTAAATTTGGTGATATTTTTTTTTTACTATTTGCACAATATGAAAGCGGAATCGATCGTGGGACGGCCGCTAGTCCGGGAGAACGCAAAGCGAAAAAATCTACCTTGCGTAGCAGAAATTTGTTTAACTAGTGTGCAATCGATCGTGTTGATGCTGATCACGCCAGCTAGTGTTGGAGAACGCAAAGTGATAAAACTAATGTCTGCATCGAAGAGCACAACATTATTTAATGCGGAATCTATAGTGTTGTAAAAGCTTATTAAATGAAGCACATTGATCTTGCGATAAATTGATTTGAAACACAGTTTTCGTCTTCTTGTTTTCAAAATAACTTCGTTTACAATAAATATTTATTTATCTTCATCTTCAGTATTAACTGTACAGACTGGTTTAAAACTTATATGCTAACTAAAAATTTGCCTTAATCTAGTTTTGAATATCGTTCTGCTACAATTAAAATCGAACCAATCAATGTCGTTGAGGAGGTTGAAGCAACGTTCAAGCGGGTGATTTTGCCCAAACATTGTGGAGTGTTGGAAGAGCTGACGTTGGCGGGAGCGACGGGCTGGAACATGAAAGTTAACTTGCTGCAAGAGCAAGTGCGGTAACCTCAAAGGATTATTCCACGGCCAGTCAGGAAAACCCAAACGTTCTAAATTCTTTAAAGTTAATTGAAGTTAATAAATGCTGTCAACATGACACCTCTTCTCCAGGTTAGAATTCAGCATGCTAGTGTAGGTCATCAGGTTTGTTACAGTTGAGCGATTTCGTACAAAGCCATGTTGGTACTTAGAGATAACAGGTTTTGCAGCCACATATATACGTTCATGAATCAGACTACTAAGAATCGAGATTGCACTATAGTTTTCAACATTATGGGAGTTACCCGCCTTATGAATTGGAGTAACTGCTGATATTTTCCACTCATCTGGGAAGACTCCTAGCGCAAGCGACATGTTGAACAAAATGCAAACTGGCAATGCCAATACGTCAGCACATCGTTGAATGAAAACAGGAGGTGGTCTATCTGGATCTGGACCTTTCGATGGATCGACAGCTTCTAATGAGAATGTGGGGCGCGGAAAGTTCATGTTGTATGATGGAAGAGAGTTAAGAAGGTCTGTCGAATCTGGAGGAGGGTTCGTATTGTACACCGACTTGAAAAAGCGAATAGTTCATGAAACATCAGCAAAACTCACAGTGGATAACATCGCATGCGATTTTTTCCTGGTTTTGAAGAAGCGCCAGAAAGCTGACGGGTTCGATTTAACTTCATTTTGTACATGGTGAACATACTCACGAAAGTAGACGACACGAGATTTTCGTACTCCGATTCAACGGTTTGCAGAAGAGCTCTATTTGTCGCAGTCCGGTTACGGAAAAATCTGCGACGCGTTCAGCGTTCAGCGTTCCACCAGAGTTGCTTGTACGTCCTCCGAGGTAAAGATCTACGAAGAGGAACATACCTGCTTATCGTGTCGAAGACCCCGTTGTAGAATGATGTAATCGAGGTGTTAATATCGTCTCCACTGAGTATCTGGAACCAACCTAGTGAATTAAGCTCGTTCTTCACAGCCTCGTAGTCACAGCGAGAGAAGTCAAAATCTAAGTCCATTTCTTCTACTGCAGATTGGAGATGATCGACCGGGCTACGGAAGTCCAGACGTAGAACGAACGGTTTGTGGTGGCGGTCAGGGCTTAAGATTGAATATGGTGCTTCAATAAGCACTGTCGCTTACAAATGCCAAGTCAAGAAGTCTTCCGTTCGAATTTGATACATTGCAGATTTGCTTCAAGCCACTAGCAATCAAAGTTTCAGTTAGAGTTTACTCCTGCTCGGAAGAAGCGTTGGTTGGCAAATATCCTTCGTCATCATATAATCATTCGAGCCTAGAAAAGTTGTAATCCTCAACTACGATTACAGTGTCACATGGGGTAGCTATGTTGACGATTTGATTTACACAGTCGGAATGCGTAACAAATTTATCGGGATCACTGTTCAGCCTCAAGTAAATGCCACAAATGTAAACGGATTTATGGGTGAGCATAACCTTCACAACAACCTGCTCAAGTGTTTCACTCTCCGATAGATGAACCGACAAACTTGTCAGAGAGCATTTAACTGAGATGAGAGTTCCTCCATATCGTTTAGTCGCTTACCAAGGGGCTTCACATGAATTACCTTCTACTAATCAACGATTCCTTTCTCGTATCGCTCACGGAGATGCAGAGCATTCATCGGTCTCTTATAACAATGAGTGTTAAACTAATTTTCCGCTCCTAATCCTTAATAGACAGTGAGGAGCATCGTTAGGTATTGGTCATGAATTGGTAACTCTGAAGCAAGTATACAATAAGAATAACTTTTTTTAATTGATAATTTATAAATTAATAATTGAATTTCATTTCCCAAGAATATTAATTAATTTGTGAGCTGTGCATATTTGCTGTTTCTCGGCCAATCATGATTAGCAACTACGATGTGTACAGTTAACCAAGATAAGATCTTCTTTGACTATTTGCACAATGTGTAAGGAATATTGCAGATTTGTGGGCATTTCTAGATCTTCGCATGGAATTTGCAAAAAAAAAAATCCAGAACGGGTTGAAAGATCACTAAAATTATTGAAAGCTGAAAGCTTTTAGCTCATACTGACCATAACAGCTGTTCGCATATGCCAAGGACACACAGACAATAGCTCAATTCATCGAGCTGATTGTATATAAGACTATGGGTCTGTGAAATTCAATCTGAAATACATATCTTTCTGCATTTTAGAAAGGTGCACAGAATTCTTCTAATGAGCAATAGTATGTTATATATATGTGGACGAATAAGAAGAAATAAGTTTTGGCTGTTACGCCTTTTTCAAATGTTGATCTAGTAATATTATCTATCTGCGTATACGCCTAGCAGATGTGGATAAATAGTTGAGTATCGCACTAAATAGAAAAATAAATCTAAGCATTCATTTTCTAATTTTGACTTAGCTCAATTCTTTAAGGTGACTCGGAAAGGCACTAACACCGTGTTATTTCCCCTATCTTTCGTCTCTTTCTAGCATTATCACCTCGCAACTTTGGAGCGGCGTATTTCGGTTTTCAGTTGTTGGATGTAACTGTAAATGTATCAGCATGTAGATTGCGAGTAAGCACGCGCCGGTGATACTTTTTCAAAATCATATTTGTTGTAGAAAAAATTAAGCATTCAATGGTGAAATGATGACGATTTGATGATGGTGTGTGCTTCCCGTGTCACCTTAAAACCACGCTGACAAGACAATATATATATTAAAAACTTTGCTGAAACAATAATCTATCTCTGGCATCTATATTGTTCTCTGATGAATATTGCTTTGCAATTCTATCTACTGACATTTTTACTAGATGATCTGCCACTGAAGTGCGCCGTATTTTATGAGATTCAGAATGTCTTTTCCTTTGATGATGGATTTTGCTTGTAATTCATACGTATGAGCCACATGCCTTTTTTTTGTTTCTCACCGAGTATTGTACGCACCACGCAGCATCTTCCGCTAGAAAAATCTGAATGTATCCTAGGCTGCTTTTAACGTTTCATGTCCGTAATTGTACACCCGAAGAATTGAAGAATTATAAAAATCGAATTTCGTTTCCATCTGAATTCTTTTTATTCAACTGTATTGTACGAGACCTAACTTAGACCCAAAATTGGTCATGTACGCCAGAGGTAACCCTATTTAAAGCAGACATTCTCATAGGAAACGTCATTGCCAGTGTTTACAACATTGCTAGTGTTTGTCAGCATTTCAAAGGTAAATTTTCAAACATATCACCTTTACTTTCTTATTACAAACAACACTAAGCTTATCTCTTTATCTCCCTACCCCAACATGTGCGAATCCCTACCCCAACATGTGCGACATCTGGATTTGGTTCTAGACTGTAAACATCAGTGTTAATTCTCTACCACCTTTTTGTTATGGCGAGGCAATTTTTATGCACACTTTTGTTCTCGATATTTTACCAAAATTAAACACTCAATCATGCAGCAATATAACGATGTGGTATGCTTGAGATACCTGCTTGATTATAGGTACTTGAAAAATAATTTATTTGCAGTAACAAACCGAATATAAAAATGTTCACATTAACGATTGCGCCCTAACACCGGTTTTAAGCTTCGATGCACAGTACACGAGCTTTGTTCGCCAGTGACAGGCGTATGAGGCCCTTGTTAGGAAACGATCGCAGAGTAGTGGTGGAGACTTTTGTCTCACTGAAGATTGAGATGGTGAGAAAGGACATATCCATTCACACTACCAGTATGAAGTACATTGTTACGGATAGCAATAGAATTAAGAGGATGTACAGGAGATGATTGGAGGCGTAGAAGAAATAGTTCACATTAGAATGCTTGAGAAATGGGATGATGATCCCTAGTAACATCGTTGTACTTATGTATAATGGTTTCATCGAGGGTTTCATAGCACACCAGAAGAGTAAATCGCTATCTTCAAAAACATTATAAAATCATAATTATTACTTGGATGCAAAAACTGTTTATTACAGCTTACCAGATTACTGCTCATAAATATGGAATCAATCAAATGTGAGACAGTTGTGCTTGTAGCAACAATAAAGCTTCCGTAACATGCAACTGGAAATTAAATTTGCTCTGTATAACTCCATCCAATAGCCTATTTCGGTATTGCGTGGTATTTATAAGAAGCAGGCCAGAAGGGGTTTCAAGCAAAATGTACTGCGAACAATATTCGGTAAGGTTATTTTACATGGTATGTACCCCACAAGTGGCGTGACACTGTATCTAGAGGAAAATAAGACCTTTTTAAAATATGGCAGACTGACAATGGGCTGGTCTCATAGTGCAAATGTCGGAAGAAAGAAATGTGAATACAACATTCAATAGAGAACCATATTTGGGCTGGAAAAAGATGATAATTGTTAAAAAAAATTGAAAATAACGCAAAAATAAATAAATAATAAAAACATTGTTTAGGAAAGCTTGGATTACAGAAATTCATATTTTTCAAATATTTAGATCTATTTCAAGATAGGTTTTCTACTCAAAAAAGTCTACAAATGTGTATTTAATCAATTTTGAGAAGTAAATTACAATGATTGATCCTTTGTTGGGTTATCAATTGATTAGGATATAGTGATTAGGAAAGAAACAATAAAAATCACTTTTTTCAAAAAATCACCGATGAAATATTTTAAAACACCCCGTACCTCATTTCTAATGACCTTGCCTAACTTTCTGTGAAAAAAAATCAGAGGTACATGAAACTTCGATAATAATCCATTTTTTTACACCGTGCTTCACGCTTAAAAGATAATGGCCAAAACAAGTTTATCGACCATTTCAGATAACAGATGGTGCTGTACTCACTAGTAAGGCTGACTCTATTTCCATGAATGGGGAAGAGCGAAGTGACCTATATTGTTAATACAATATATCAAGCTCTATCTGGTAGAAGGGCGAATGTCGCAAGAGAGAATTCTCTTCGTCGACTTCCCCTCCTTTAAATAAAAGTGACAAGCAGAGGATTTCTTTGCATTCTATCACCTCAGAATGCAAGTTCGCATTGTTTTCTATCGTTCTGAAGTGATGGACCTCAAAGAAATCAGCTGCTTGTCACTTTTATTTAAAAGAGGGGAAGTCGACGAAGAGAATCCTCTCTTGCGACATTCGCCCTTATTCCAGATAGAGCTTGATATTTGATTTGTTGTCAGACTTTGAGTGTGGGATTGATGTTGTGACCCAGACATGAACCATTGTGGCCACCGGGTGTTCCACTGAATGACCATCCGTAAAAATGCTCAATCCGTAAATCAATTTTTGTCGTACCCTGAGTATGGAATTGATGTTGTGATAAACAAACGTTTTTTGGTGCTGATGAAAAGATTGGGAACGATTGGATTAGATTATCATTCCGTTAAATTCACTACATAGCGCCAGTATTTTTCCAGAGCCATTTTTTGTCGTTTTTCTAATTTGGAATTTTTGTTGGTCCATTTCTGCCAACAGATGGTTCTCTGGAAGATCTAGAACGTATATTTTCCATTCACATTATTTTGAATCATCCTTCAGAACCACGCGATGTGTGGGTGAAATGTGTTGGAGTTGCAATCGAAACAACCATTGCTCGAATGTCAGTTAATGTTTAATTAGCCTTAATAAATTACTTACTTCCTAAAAAAAACCACAGCTGAAGACAGACGTGTTTTCATTATACCGGTACAGATCAACTTCCCTTGGGGTGCCAATAGGTCATGGGCTCAGCATTCAAATCAAGACCAGTGAAATTTAAAGATATTTTTATGACTGAAGATTCGAACAAGCTTCTGAAAAACTGAGAAATCGTTTGCGAAGCTCAACGGTACTAATTACGACAACTCTCTAAAACTAACACTATATATAAGAATCATGTAAATGTATTTAAAAAATGACTTCGGCTCCGTAACGCTTTACGGCAAATGAGCCTTCTACATAAACAAAATAAAAAAATACGATAATTGGAGTTTCCGTATAAAGCTGCTTCTGGTCAAAGAAGGATCTTGGACCGCCGTAAAGGATAAGAATCCTGAACCGAAAACCGCTGCATGGAAGATCGTGATGCGCAAGGTTTGTCGATTACTTTTGGAAACCCACATTTCGCCCTGGCGGATTTTTTCGAGAAACTGAAAGATCTGCAACCCAACAACGTGCTCGATGACCAGTGGCTCGTAGCCATTCTGCTGAGCAGCCTATCAGAGGAATACGAGACTCTCGTTGCCGCTATGGAAGCCAGGGCGGAGAAAGATCTGACGCTAAATCTGGTGAAAGGAAAGTTGATCGATGAGTGGCAGAAACGGATTAATCGGATTAAAATGGACGCCGAATTGGAGACCGTGCCGACAGGTCCTTTTTTGCAACAAACCCGTCCGTATGAAGACCCATTGCGAAAAATTCAAGGCCTGGAAAGCGGATAAGAAAAAAACAATCCAAGGTAACCAAGCAAAGAAAGTCAACAGTGTGGTAAAAAATAACTAGAAGCCGAAGAACTTGGCGTTCTGTACTCTCTCTAATCTAATCGGCGCGAGTTTTTTGACCACCTGGACGAGATGGTTCTATATGCGGTTTACCGCGGAACTGGTAAGATGGTAGTACTGGATGGTGCCGGTTGATTACGTTGGATACGGTGCTGGATGTTCCTGAAATGAAATTTGTGGACCGATGCGGACGAAAACTATTGGAGGGCGGAGATATTTCCTGACGTTTGTTGACGACTACAGCAAATATACGGTCGTTTACATTCTGCGGAACAAATCCGAAGCACTAGAGAAGCTGGAAGAGTACGTGGAGATGGCGAAAACCCAGTTCAACCAGAAACCGAAAATCCTGCGATCCGACAATGGAGGTGAGTATACTGGCAAGCGTGTGAGGGCGTATCTAAAGCGGAACGGGATTGATGGCTAGTTCACTGCTTCTTATACCCCGCATCAAAACGGAGTGGCCGATCGTAAAAATCGGTACTAGGTGGAAATGCTTCGTTGTATGCTGATTGACATAAATGGATCCAGTGGATGAAGATCAACCAGATGACCTGCCAATCCGGAGGTCTGAAATGATCAATCGAGGTAAGCTACCTGACAGATATTCGTTCGTTGCTGGACCGCAATGTCTACTTCCCAAAGCAACCAGTGAAAGAAGGCGATGTTGGTGGAGATAGACTCAATCAATTCCAACGACACTTGGGACCTGGTTGACCTTCATTTAGGAAAGCGGCCTGTTGACTGTAAATGGGTTTTCAAGATGAAACGAAACCAGAACGGCGAAGTAATCCAGTACAAAGCGCAATTGGTAGCTCAAGATTTTAGCCAACCGTATGGAACCACCGGCGCCAGTCCGACTACGTTCCGGACCCTGATGCGGTAAAACGAAAATGATTGTCAAGCAGTGCGATGTGAAGACGGCCTTTTTCCATGGCAACCTTTAGGATATTTTTATGAGAAAGCCCAACAATGCAATGAGTCACAACATCAATTCCATACTCAGGGTTTGACAACAAATGATTCTAAAACACTCGACGCTCTACGATCCTGCCGTCCCGTTGGTGGCCACAATTGTCCGCGTGTGGATTACAACATCAATTCCATACTCAGGGTTCAACAAGATATGATTCTTAAAAACTCCAGCGTTCCAAGATGAAATTTTTGAATGGTTCATTATTGGTTTTGGATCTTCCATAGGATCACCCGTATGCCAACATGGTGCGTGTGTGGGCCATATCATCAATTCCATACGATAACAATAGGTCGTAGTCGAACATGTCACTTGGCTCAACGGGTCAAACGGGCCAAATGTCAATTACTGAACGGAATATATGGTCAAAAATGTCCACCCGTTTTGCAAAATGACTTTTTTTTGCCAAATGGCCTTTCTGTAAAACAACCATTCCAACCAAATGACCTTTTCGGCCAAATGACCATTTCGGTCAATTGACCTATTTTTCTAAACAGCTTCTTCTATATAGCCGACAAATATGACCAGACACTCTGATAAGAGCTCTCTTAGACGAAGGGCAAACCTAACTGAGTAGCTGTAATCGTAAATTATTTGCCAATAAAATACTGGTAGGCAATTAGAGCAGATCAGTTGCTGGTTTATCATCAAGCAGACGTAGTGATCATTTCCCCATATAGTTCTGACCAACAATGTTACAATATCCTCAAACCAGCAGATATACATTTCTTACAAAGTGAAGTTTTACAATTTTACAAAGTGATATTAAATGAGCTTTTTCTCTCTCTTTCTAATTTTAGGTAAGACTGATGGTATATTTATAAATCTATTTGATGGTGAGTAGATATAAATAGGAATGATCAATAATACGGCATTTGATGACAGTGAAATATATTTGAGCTAGTTGTTACAATCAGAGTTTAAAATATTCATCTTCATGAAGCAATTTCAGTCCAAATTTTGACAAACATCGCATGATTATTCAAAACATAGAATGACATAGTCAGACGACTACTCCACCAACTCATTCATTCGACTGTCACTGAATGTGCTTACTATGTGCAGAAAAACATAATGAGCATTGTTTATATTGATGTTTAAGGTAGCCTCACACCTCGGGAATTTGGTTCGCGGATTTTTTCCCCATGCATTTTTGCATATGCGATGTTTTCGGAATTTGGACACGGAAAATCAAAATCCCGGCCCCATTTAAAATACACGGGGCTCAAAATCCGCTGGAAAATTTTCCCGAGGTGTGAGGCAGCCTTTACCGTTGAAAGTGCCTCGTGGATGAAAATCGGATTCAGTTCTAAGTGATAAATTACTTACTCATTTAAAACGTGTTAAGATTTCAGATAATTTATCAATCTGTAGAATGTACATAAAGATTCAATGACTAATATTTAATCGAATATTGACAGTCCAGAGCCGACTACGAATGTGTCTGGAAGTGAGCGTGGACGTCACCTAAAATTTCCGATTATTTTACACTCTGGTTACAATACTATTTGAATTACCTTCTTCAGACAAGGTTTTTCGAAAATAGAAGCCTAACAAGTATAATCAATAATGTCATTACTTCAGAACGGAAACCGGAATCATCGAGCACGATTTCATTTATGGATCAATTGACAAATTTGGCTGTGCAAATACGCTTGAACATTTTTATCAAGTATGGTGCTTCTCTGAATTTCAATTGTATGGAGGAGATCGCTGCACATGTTTACGTACTAAGCAGTAAAATCAACAACTTTTATGGACGTCGAATGATATAATATGCTAACAAACATTTGAATAAGGCCTAACAACCAAATGTTATCATTGCTGCTTTTCGTCTATATGTATACTATAAATACAGAACAACTGGAATGATTGTATTTCAGCTGTTACACCTCTTTAAAATGTTGGTCTAGATAGTAAACAAATCTGCAAAACCTACTTTGAGTCGTGTATCTGAGCGAACGAAATATTTTTCGAATTCTACGAAAAGTGCGTCGCGTTTGTATTTCTTACGAAAATGATTAAAAAAATAGGATCATCTTCTTCCGGCTGTACTATTCCATTGAATTCCTTCTTGAATGTTGAAGGTTGATCGATTGATTTCGAAAGTTGATGACCGACTGGTTCGTCATTAAAAAGTGAGCCCAATCAAAGAGATTCATAATTCCCAATGTCTCATTTACAAAAAAAGCTAACATAATTATTTTTTTAAACACGACAAAAAATCCACAAGGTACGCAAATCTCTTATAACGACTAATTTTCATCGTGGATTTTTTTGTTACATCGTCACATTACTCTTATAGTGTTGTCCATAGAATGTGCGATGAAGAAAGACAAATTGCTCTAGCGGAACTGGTATTAAGACTAAAAGACGAACGGTGAAATACGGTAGCGGGCAATCGGTTTTGCCAGAAAATTTATCGCACTTTAGGTTTGGCAGCAAAATAAAAGGCCCATACAGATTTAGAAATTTCCATAAAAAAGGAAATAGCAAAAAATAGAAGTCTTTCCCATAAAGAAATATTATTGTGTTTGGGAAAATATTGTTGTGCAGCTGGGAGGACCATTTCTGCCAAATTATTTGCGAGATCTGTTCGCGTCTCACCTGTGTCGATAGCTTATTTTCTGGAACTCCATCCAATGAAAGAGAGTGAAAATGCATGATTATATAGGATTATACTTTCGCTCGTCTTAAACCTAGCAAATGCATCCTTTGAAATAAGGGATAATATCTTCCTTTGCTTCAAACCAAGCAAATGCCTGAATTGAAAGAAGGAACCATATCTTCTCTTGCCATCTTGCTGATGCATTCTTTAAAAGATGGGATCATATTTCTTCTTCTAATTGGCATTACATCCCCACCCTGGGACAGAGCCGCCTCGCAGCTTAGTGTTCATTAAGTGTGTTCCACAGTTATTAACTGGGAGGTTTCTAAGCCAAGTTACCATTTTTGCATTGGTATATCATGAGGCTACCACGATGATACTTTTATGCCCAGGGAAGTCGAGGCAATTTCCAATCCGAAAATTTCCTAGACTGGCACCGGGAATCGAACCCAGCCACCCTCAGCATGGTCTTGCTTTGAAGCCGCGCGTCTTACCGCACGGCTAAGGAGGGCCCCTGGATCATATTTACCCTTGCTTTAAACCAAGAAATGCTTGAATTTCAAGGAAGGAATGCATTCTTTGCAAGGAGGGACTTTATATTTCTTTGCCTTAAACCGAGCAACTGCCCGAATTGAATAAAGGAACCATATCATCTTTTGCCTTCTACCGAGCAAATGCATCCGTTGAAAGAAGTAATTATCTCTTTCCTTGATCTAAATAACATGCATATTCTCCCCTCGTGTTATGCGGGCCAAACAACGTCGATCATGCTACTGGCCCAGAGGTAAAAAGATGTTAAGTGGAAAAGACAGATATAATTCAAATTTCATGAAGTCTACCAATGTTCCGTCTAGCAGTGTTTTGATAGAATCTTTAATTCAAACCTTATTTAAAAACAGCATCTCTGGTTTCTCATGGCAGAAAGCATTAAAATAAAAACTCTAAATAATGCATCTAGCGGTGTAGGTGCCTTTCTTGTGCAAAAAAAAAAAAACTTTAAAAATATGAATGAGTATTTTTAGCGTGTTTTTGGCATAAAGAATAGTATTTTGGCCATAACTTCTGATTCCATAATCCGATCTAGCCAATTTTCAATAGCAAATAATTCCAAATTCCAAAAGTAGAGGGCTGTATCAAAGATACGACCGCAAATTGAACGTAGAATTACGTATAGTGCGTTAGTGGATACGAAATAAGATTATTAACATTTTATGCATGTTCATGCCGGATGGCTAATAGCCGAAATGTAGGCAATTTACTGTTAAAACGCAATTTCAACATTTGCGGGCGAAATTGAATTTTTCAATAGTTAAATGCATTGAATTAATTGTTTACAATAGTTGGATAGAAGAGTTTATTGATCGACTCATACCAAAATCTCCGGAATCCGTTGAAAAATGGCTGAGTTATTGGCTCGTACTTCCTGACCTCTTTTCGTGACGGTCCCAAATTTGAAACTTTGGAATGACCCCCCTGTCTTACCGAAAGACGTAATTCTACGTCAAAAAGTGTGTCTACAAAATTTGTACACATACACACATACAGACATCACCTCAGTTCGTCGAGTTGAGTCGATTGGTATACAATACTATGGGTGTCCGGCTGCTCACAAATTCGTTTTTGGAGTGATCATATAGCTTTTCGGTACAACTTTGTTGTACGAGAAAGGCAAAAAGGAAAGCTGTAGACTAAAGTGTCAATTTGCCAATAGCCACATTGAGCTCCACTCGAATGAAGCATTCATGCGGTCGACATCGTATACCACCTCGCGAAGCACATTGGTAGGGACAAACATGTGGAGACAATTGTTGGCGAACAGTTGGTAAACGTACTTCCACAAGTGTACCATTTTATAATCTACATTGATCCTTACAGTCCTCTCTGCAAGGAGTTTCGGTGCATAAGAAGCCATCCGGTTCTTCCCAAAATCCTCAGCGATTGAGGAATCGATCAGTTGCTGGAACAGACTATTGTTGGTGATTTGATAGCCATTCAGAAGTCTTTCGAAAACCATCGTTTTTTTATTTTTGGCGTAATTGGTTCATTTATTATTTGGCGTCAGTAGTAAGGACTGTAATTGGAGGAATTTTTACCGTCTTCAAATTTTATCGTCTCTAAATTGTTTAGCAAGCAGTTCCAGGGTAAAAATAGTAGTTTGTGCAACTAGTTGCAAAAAGATGATTTTTTCAGCACGAGTTGTACGTTTATCCAACGAGGCTTGCCGAGTTGGATGCATACTACGAGTGCTGAAAAAATCGAGTTTTGCAACGAGTTGCACACGCTATTTTTTACAATGACGAAAAATGGGCTTTAATATGATAAATCTGTACCAAAATGGTACAATTTTATTTACTTCACATGATCAATCTTGCCAAAATATAATGCTGCTACTGGAAACAAACATATTCCATGTTATCGTGCCACATTGTATGCTCGACAGACCATAAAGCGATAGATAAACCTGCTTTTGGAGAGTTTGATGTCATGCCTATTTAATTATTTCATTTATTATGTGACATGGAGAATTAAAACACTCACCCAAGCTAATTGAGCTAAATGTGGGCATGTAACTACTGTTCAAATGCTGGTTTTTCATTATAGCACCCAAATGAGTGCTCTAATGGATTTTATGCAACCCATTTGAGTTGCATAATGTTCATTAAAGCACCGATTTCATTGGTATGGAAAAGTAGGCCGTTTCATTATCCAAATGTCAACTGTAAACCAGGTATTATGATCAGGAATTGCAAAAACGGGTTTTACTACTGTCCCCAATTCTTCGGATGTTCTCAAGATTTGCTTGGGAATTAACCTCTGACATTTTTTTGTAAATATCTTAAATAGTTACCTAAACGATTGTTCTAGAGAATTTTAAGAACAATTCCAGAAGTTCCCACAGGAATCATTTCGAAAATTATTTCAGGAACTCCTTCGAAAACCAATAGAAATTCCATTCCCTCAGAAATTTTTCCAATAACTCTTTCGGATTTTCCTCCAATCATTCTTTTCACAATTCTTGGACAAAATTCTAGGAATTTCCTTAGGAATTTCTAACGGAATTTTCAATGGAACTTCTGAAGAAACTTTCTAGTTCCGACATTCTTGAATTTCTCCTAGAATTTCTTTCTATATTTCTCCAGGTTTTTTATCGGAATTTCCTCCAAGGATTTCTCCAGGAAATTCTCCGGAGATAAATCCAAAAATTCCTTAAGGTGAACTACGACAGAGTCCAAAAATGACTGCCACAATGGCCGTGCTATCCTCGCGTTTTTGCTCAATGTATAGGCGATTAGTACATCTGAAAACCATTTTTCGTGTATGCTGCAAGTGACTTTCTTACTTACTTACTTAGGGATCATGCACACTTATTTGTTTTCGCCGAATTTTCAGCATTTATTGTTTGTTTTCCCGCCGAATTTCAGCAAACATGATTTTTGCCGAGATTTCAGTGAAAGTGACGTTTCGGTTGCTGAGATACGGTAAATATTTTGCTGAGAATCAGTAATAATAAAAAAAAATGCCGAAGTTCAGTTTTGTAATTTACTGAGCTACCCGATTTTGCCGACCTCGAAAAAGAAAAACTTAGTGTGTGTACATCTCCGGTGGTGCAAAGGGTCGACTTGAAAGATTTCCCTTCTGAGAAATGTCCAGCTATCGCTTTCACCTGTTGCCAGGTTAGATTTCGATCGCCTCTGAGTCTGCCTCTGCTGCGATGTCTCGCTAGGTTCCAGTCTAATACTTGTTTACAGATTTCGTTTCCGCGCCTACATAGAGTGTGGCCGACCCAGCCCCACTTCCGATCCCGAATTTCTGTTGTTATCGGCCCCTGGTGACAACAGGGAAGGGTCATTTGGCCGAAAGCCATTTGACCGAATGCCACTAGGCTGAAAGTTATTTGGCCGAACAGAAAATTTGGCCGAAAGGGTCATTTGGTCGAAAATGTATTTTTGCCGAAAGGGTCATTTGGCCGAAAGGGTCATTTGACCGAAAGGGTCATTTGGCCGAAAGGGTCATTAGGCCAAAAGTGTCTTTTGGCCGAGAGGGACATTTGGCCGAATAGTTCATATGAAAAGTGAGAAATTAGGAATGAGAAGGGAGACGTCTCACTTCTCAGTCTTCATTTTTCTCTTCTCACTGTTAAAAAATGAGAAGCGCGAAATGAGTTTACCCACTTCGCACTACTCAATCCTCATTTCTCACTTCTCACTGTAATAAGGGTATGCGATAACACATTTTTTCCTAACGAAACGAGACGTAACGAGATTTCAAATGTCTTTGTTGATTCGGAACGAAACGAAACGAAATATCGATTTACTTTCGAGACATCGAAACGATACGAAATCAAGGTTCACTTGATTCGAAATTTTACGAAACGAAACGAAATTTGATTTTTTTTTTCGCGGAATTTTATTGAATTGGGTTTACATAATGTACGCAATTCTGATTTCATTTTTTCAAAGTCAAATAACTGTTTTGCAACCAATAGAGCTTTACTAACAGACGAAACAGTATGTTATAGGTAAATCGTCGCGTTCCTGTTTATATACCATTGGCGATAAGTCAATACCCCAGCGTGTGCTCCCGAATCTGATCAATTTTCGTATACGTAGATATAGAATTGTTAATAGCATACATTTGCTCGCTCCTGTGCCTCTTAAAAAAGCACAAAGACATGTATTTCAGACATGTGATCGCAAAGTTTTTACGGTAGCACACAGCAAAAAAATGACTTTTACTGGTAATGTAATCAATAAAACTAATGTAAATGCGCTGAAAATCATGCACATTAAAAGAAGCATGAATTAAGCCGTTTAAATACATCACCTAAACATTATAACTACACTCCATTGAAAACAATACTTCATTCACCCTGAAAATTCATTCATAAAACATTAAGTTTACAGGAAATTATGTGAACCGAAACAAAAGATGGCCACGCTTGCGACGATCTCGGTAGAATGTAAATAAAACAAACAATTCCATCAAGGCAACTGGCAATTACAACTACAAAGCAGCATCCATGATGCTGCTTCTTATTGGTGTAGTTCAACAGGTATTTATTGAAATCTATGGACAAACTTCAAATTCTTGCACTTTATCCAGTCAGATATTTCCTCTTGACGATGCGTTTACTTAGGGCATGTAAATTTACATTAGCTAGCCAGAACCCGATCACGGCGGGTTCGATACTGTATATTTGAATTGCCATAACTCAGAACATGTTACTCTTTGAGCAACATAGGTTTCAAGAAGTGGAGACAGTAGAATGGTATCAGCACGGGCTATCACTCTGCGGACCTGAGTTCGAATCTCATGTTAACCGTTTTTTATTTATATAGCATAAAATAGAACATGTAAATTTAAAAGAACACATTGATTTGAGATGATAAGTGATGTAAAAATAAAATGTAATGTAAATTACTATCGTTTATCATGCTCCAATTATGTGCATGATATTTGATGTAAATGTACATCATTCGTTCGAACAGTGAGCTCTGATGAATCGTACTACCATACATATTGGGATTTGTTTCCCAAACTTCAGAGGGTTCTATCAGCCCCTTGTTGAAGAACTGTATTCTTTTTCTAAAAATTGCCGGACAATGGCATAACAGATGTTCCGAGTCCTCTACATGTATGCCGCAGAAACGACATATATCATCTTGAAGTTTTCCTAGCAGCAAGTGATATCGGCTCGAGCAATGGCCTGTTATAAGACCTGTATATGTGCTAAGATCTTTTTTCGAAAGATCTGAAATTTTGCGAGTGATAACTACGTTTGGTCGGCAGCACGTCTAATATACAATCAGCTCGACAAACCGAGATATTGCCTGTTTGTCCTTGTATATAAGTTTGTGCATGTGAGGCATGCAAAAAAAATTTCAATTGAGTACAAGAAGCAACTGTTATGGACAGTATGAGTCGGTCACGTCTTTACAGTCAATTTAGGACTAGGAGGGGAAAATTAGTTTAACACTCATTGTTATGACTCCGATGAATGCTCTGCATCTCCGTGAGCACCACAGGAAAGGTATCATTGATTAGTCGGAAAGGTAATTCATGTGGAGCCACTTCGGAAAGCGACTAAAAATGTAATGAAAACGAAGCTATTTTGAAAACTCTAAGACGAAAACTATGTTTCAAATCAATTCAACGCAAACTCGATATGCTTCGTTTAATAAGCTTCTACAGTTTCATCCTTTCGCGTGCACTCGCACTAGCTGGCGTGATCAGCATCAACACGATCGATTGAACACTGATTAAACAAATTTCTCCCGGACTAGCTGCCATCCCATGACCAGCAGTTGCACGATCGATTCCGCATTCTGTGCAAATAGTCAAAGAATATCACAAAATTTAAATTTAAAGCTTGGGGGCTGTATGTATATTTTGATGATTCGCCGAATATTGAATGTTGTGTGGAGAATCTTCAATCCTCTGTACTTTTTATTCTTACTTTTAGGTTAGATTCAAATTGTTGTTTGAACGTAAAATGTTGCATTTTGTGTTCCTAAGGGCCTTCTTTACTCTTACGCGGTGCTTATCCATGCGCTTAAACCTGGTTTGAGGACCAACCGGAGTTGAAGGAATCGTCTTTTAAAAAGGATGAAGCGCTCTAAAAGACTTCGCAAGTCCAAGGATCCTATGAATCCACGCCACAGCTTTGCGAGTTTGACAAAGTGATACTAATCTGATTCATATCTAATTACATTTGCACTCTGAGTCTGTCGTCTTAAATATTGAGTCAGATCACTATCGACTCAGAATGGGATTATGTAGTAAGCGTTATTAGAAAAAAAAATGCATAACATTAAGTTTAGAACAGCTTAATAATTTTGTTCAGCGGCGCAGCAGTATTGACCCGATTTTGTCACTCCCCGATTTTGTCTACCCCCGATTTTATCACGTTTTCGACCCGATTTTATCACGTCCCGATTTTGTCACGTTTTCGACCCGATTTTGTCACCCCAAAAAAATGTGTCATTCTTTTTATTTTCGTAAATAATATCACAAACAACATTGATTTTCATGAAATAACTTTCACCGCATGTAGTTTATTACGAACGACCTCTAAGTACCTGGGAAACATTTTGTAAGCAATTTCGACAAGAAAAAACGGGTACCGATCACGCCTTTGGCCTTTCCAAGGCATAAAATGATTCATATTTGTGGAATGAATTAAAAAATTGGAATTTTTTTTTTTTTTTCAATTTTGTCACATACCCAGTTTTATCACCCCAAAATTCACCAGGGGGGTGATAAAATCGGGATATTACTGTATACGAAAGTATACGATATGGTTTAAGTCTAAATTTGTTTCGAAATTCCGCGGAATTCCGTTAAATTTCGTCAAAAGCGTTGCGAAATTTTTGTAATTTTACGAAACGAAACGAAATCAAGAAATAAGATTTCGCCATGCTCAAATTCCGCGGAATTTCGTTTCGAACCACCTGAAACGATTTTTTTTTTCAAAATACCGCATATGCTTACACTGTAAAAAGTGAAAGGCGCGAAATGAGTAGTGAGACGTCTCACTACCCCCTTCGCACTACTCACTTTTTACATCAAGAAGTGATAAATGAGGAGTAATAAGTGGGATTTCTCACTTCTCACTCCCCTTTGCTCACTTCTCACTGTGAAAAGTGAGTAGTACGAAGGGGGCAATGAGACGTCTCACTACTGTTTTCTCGCTTCTCACTTTTTACAGTGAGAAGGGAAAAACGAAGAGTGAGAAGTGAAACGTCTATCTTCTCATTCCTAATATCTCACTTTTCAAATGAACTATTCGGCTTAATGACCTATTCGGCCAAATGTCCTATTCGGCCAAATGACCCTTTCGGCCAAACAACCCTTTCTGCCAAATGACCCTTTCGACTAAATTACCTTTTCAGCCTAATGACCCGTTCGGTCAAATGACCCTTTCGGCCAAATGACCCTTTCGTCTAAATGATCATTTCGGCCAAATGACCCTTTTGACTGAATGATCATTTCGGCCAAATGACCCATTCGTCTAAACGACCCTTTCGGCCAAACGACCCTTTCTGTCAAACGACCCTTTCGTCCAAACGACCCTTTCGGCCAAAATGACCCATTTGGCCAAAGACCCTTTCGGTCAGAAGGGTTTCAGCCTAGTGGCATTCGGCCAAATGGCTTTCGGCCGAATGAGTTTCGGCCAAATGACCCTTCTCCTCTGTTGATGCGCCAGGAATGCCTTTTGATGTTCGTTCAAGGATTCGTTCAGAAAGTTTTCTGGAAAGGCCTTTGTATTTTTTTCCGGAAGTTCCTTTGAAATTTTCTTGACGAAATCCTTTTTGTAAAACCATACAAAATTCCTGCAGGAATAAGTAATTCCAGATTTTTTTGTTGGGATTTTTCCAGAAATAATTAAAGAATGAAAGAGGAAATACTAAAGGAGCTTCCAGATCAAATTTACAAATAAACTCTTAAAGTAATTTCCGAATGATTTTTTTTTGTAAATAAATTTCTGAAGAGATTCCCGATACACATCCTAAAAGAATATCTGAAGATTCTTAAAGATGTTCTAATCAGCGTTCCGGAGAAATCTCCGAAAGAATTCAGGAAAAAAATCAATTTCTGGATGAAGTTCTAAAGAAGTCCCAAGAATTTCTTCCTAGAGTTTCCCAAGGGATTTCTTAAGGAAAAACTGCAGATTTTTTTTAACGGATTTCCTGAAATAATTGCTTATGCAATTTCTTGAAAAAGTTCTAACGAATACCTAAGCTAATTTCCGCAGAAAATAAATAAAGAAATTTCGGAAGGGAGTCTGCTAAAGGAAGGTTTTCCTGGAAAAGTATTTTTCATAGAAATACCGACCGAAGGAATTCCTAAAGCAATTTTCGAAAGAATTTCTGGAAAAGAAAAGAATTCGTTAAGAAATTTCCGAAAGAATTTCAAGGGTAATTCTGAAATTTCGGTAGAAATTTTCAAAACGCTAGGATTTCTTGAGGTTTTTTAAACGGGATTCCAATTTTTAGAATTCCTTCTTTGAATTTTCGAACAAATATATTCCATTTCCAAAATATTCCCTAGCAGCACAGTTCAGATCGATTTGGTGGCAGCAACTCAAATGTGACTGAATTTGGTCGAATATGAGTCACAGTGACTGATATGTGACAAGTGTGCTACTTGGGTTTTCTGAATCTATCTGCGAAGTAATTATGTGAAAATTTTCCAGAAGAATCTCTCTCTCTTTACTCCGCCCCTGATTATAAAAAATGCGGGAAGTCAGTTATTTTTCTCAGAACAATTTTGGCGCATGGAATTAAATTTAGGGAGCGATTTGGTGAGTCACGTGCCCTATCATGCACCAGCCTAACTCCGTCAGTTATGCTTCACCGTCTGCTCATCGAACGGGTTGAATAAAGTAGTTTATTTTGCAGATGGGTACACAGTTTGGTTTCATAGAGGAAAGGTCACGAGAAATTATTTTCGCTGCGTCCTTCAGAAATTTAACTCTCCTTCTTAACGAAGTTAGTAAATTTGTTCAATATTTTTGGATGTAGGTATCTATTAAGTCCAGTGTGCGTTGATATTTCGCTCGATAAACTCCGGGCGTAGTGATTTTCGGTAATCTTGAACAACTATTTGCACAATTTATTAGCAAAGAAGCATATGAGTTTTTCTTCGCAACCGAACGAATTATGTGGGACTGCTAAGGCTCAAGTTAGAGTCCACTTCTTTAAACTGATTTAGCCAGAGACATAGACTATAGTCCATGTAAAAATATACGTTAATACCAACAACTTGCCTGACTGTTTTGTGTGAACCGCAGTTTCCCTGCAAATATATACCGTTAACAGGTTCTTTTTCATCAGTGAGCATACAATAATGTAACATCTCATGTTCTGATGAAACCTGACCAAATTGGTATTTTACCTTTTTCTTCCTGATGCAATTCAACTCATTTCAGTGAATTGAGAACTGGGACAATTCCTCCATACAAGTCCAAGCCCCAAGCAATATATTTAACATTGATTAAATTTCATGATTAATGTACAACCAAACGGAGTCATTATTGTACTGCACTAGGGGTGAGGGTGACTTTAGGGAAATTTGGTGCGGTAAGCATTTTTTTTCATTTCTGTATCTCATAGCATAAACGCTTTGAATATTTATCCTAATTTTATCGCAAATTATGTATTTTTCAAAACTCCAACCACAGATTTAGTCTCTGCTTCATATTCATATTTTGAATAATTATTTTCTATTGTTATAGTACCACTAGAAGCAATCAAACTTTCGAGTCAGCAAACTCTGCTTCCACTTTATCAAGCACGCTGGACGGGGATAAATGTCCTCTTATATGTAGAGCACACTGATGGTGCTTCGGCTGTGGCAGGCTAGAAAATTGCCGGCTTAGGAACTTCGTAAACGAATTTGTGCCGTGGTTAGGCTATGGTGAAACATTTGTGTTTCGCTCGGCAGGCACCACCTTGACACCGGGACTGTTGGTATGAACTGCTAATAAAGTACCATTCGCACGTAATGAAAATATGATGACGTCAATGGTTGGTAGCAGCAGCAGCAGCAGTCGCAATGAATGGAGATAACATTTATAAAGGGGTAACATAAACAAGCAGGAAGGAAGCAACAGAAAACAGAGTTTTTGCATGGAACGGTTAGAAATACGATACTCGGTCTAAGGTTGTACGCCGCATGCATGCGAATGGAACTGTTATGCATATAAATAACCTCGAACGCGAAAATACGCAGTCGTTTTTCTTTCCAAGGGAAAATCATATTAGCACAGCTAAGTAAGATTGACCCCAAGTGTGAAATCGTTTGACACTGATCATCTATCAACATTCATCGTTATCATTTGAAATTCACCAGTGAATGATTCGATTATACATAAATAATAGCTTCCCATCTTATTGCTTTCATTCGATATAAGGGAACTTTGATGGAAATTATTTTTAGAAAACGTTTGATTACCAGGCATATGGGTTATCGTAATATTCTGTGCCGAGATTAGGGGGCAAATTGACTTGTCACTTCATAGTCTTTGCAAATTAGTTTCGATTTTAAAATTCAAATATTCTCTTTATTGCTATTTGAAGCGATAAAAATCTTTCTACCAAATACAATCAACTTTGGACGGAGTTATTGCATTTTCTGCATTTGAAAGTTGATTGATTTACTAAAATTATTTTCAAGTGTGGTGTGGTAAAATCTATAGTGTTGGTAATGGCAGTGATTTACATCTTTTGAGATCTATTTTTCACTGAATTGCGATTAATCAAAAGCTATCATATAATCCCTTATGACAATGCTTTTGTTTGGATGAATGATTCTTTACTATCAAAAGATAGAAGTAATTAGCACGTAATGCATTAATGCTATGCATTTATTACAAAAGATGGTGAAGGGATTACGTTACTTTACGGTTGGTTATTGGAAATACAATAAAAGAAAACCTTAGATAATTAGTGTACAGCTCCATAGATTAAAACAGTTTTGGGATTTTATTAAAAAAAATAAAGATAATGTAATATAAATTAACGAACTTTAACATATCTTTTAAAATATTTATAAACATGTTTCCGAGGTACTTATTTTTGAAAATATCATAAAATTTTGCTTTTCAATATGGATTTTAACCCACACAGGAAATGTTTTACAATCGTATTAACCGGGTTGTTTTCAATGTTCACATCTCGTTCCCCCGTGTCGTCACCCTTCCCACCAGACAGTTGACACCTCATTTAATTGCAAAATAAACATTACTCATCCAAGCAACCGTGCTGTCCCAGTCAGTGGCTGTCGATGGAGGCTGCGGCGACGATCACCACATGCTTCGGTCAGAAGACCCCCAGAGCTGCACAACGGTGATGATGGCCAAAGTACCTACGCAAGGGAAGATCGTCTAAAGTGTATCTCTTACGCTTTTCCGTTGAGATACTTTGATAGTGATACAAATTTTCCAACATCTTATTAATGCAGATATTCGAACTGATAACTTTAGGTTTTGAATAAATACTTACGTATTTGCATCTCAATCATGGAACTGACATCGATAGTATATACCTAACTCCATCATATAATGAGATAATTTTCAGCAGCTTGACGTTTCATATTATTCACCCTAACCAAAAGCAAAGCGAAAACCACGACGGACAAAGTCGAGTGCTAACCATCGCCATTACTGGTCGAGCTACCCTTGGATGCGATTCCGATCATCATCGGATCGTCGGTCGTCGGGATGCTTGTTGCGGTTGGAACGTCTATTTTTAGACAGACGTCCGCTTTTTCCCTCGGAAACGGTAGAGTGAAGACATTAGAATTAAGTTATGTGGAAAATTATTTTTCCTTTGCTCAGTCCTCCGCACAGCCAGCAGTGCCATAAACTGCACGATTACGCCTTTTCCATGTCGGGCATGTGAGTGTGCGCGCAGTGGAATGTTTCGGACGGGATGGAATAACGATTTTTCATAGTAAACAGTGGCGGTGGGATCGAAAGTGAATTTAAGTGGTTGCGGTATGTGACTCGTTTGAAAGTTCATAAATAACGGAAGTCCGATGGGATCATCGGGGTTAATAAAACCACATGATGTGGAGCTTCCAATAAGGGAGTAATAGGTACTCGGTCAAACCGCTTTACCAAGTCAGTAAGCTAATTGATATTCGTCACCATAGACTGTCAAACATTTAATCGAAAACCATTTCGTTGAGTTCATTTTTGTGGTGCGGAATACCTTTTTTTTATTTTGAAGTACAACGCTTTCCCCGGAGGATAATTACTATGCTCCGTATAATGGCACATGTAAGTGTAAAATTTGCATTTCTAATGCCATGGATGAATGCATTCATTTAATTTATTTAGCTGACATCTAAACAGATAACACCAAATTAACCATTTTGCTTCATAATACACTCGGTTGCGGTCAATTTGAACTTGGTAGGCCCACCTAGTACGCTGGCCTCCATGTTTTTTTGTACCTGCCGGTCAAAAGCGAACACCATCGTTGCCCGACATTCTTGTAACATGCCCTGCCCGTCATACTCTTCCAGCATTAGCTACCTTCTGGATACTGGGTTCGCGGTAGCGTTAGCCTGGCTCGTCTTCGCCTTCGCCGTCACACACCGTTCTCTTGAACACTGCTGTCGTGGCCGAGCGAATGTCTTAGGACATCCGTCGAATATCTGAAATCTCATGGCCTGTATACTCACAAGTATGTCCCGACAGAACCAGTAACTCTAGTGATACATAGGCGATGCACCAAACATTCGCTTTTATTTATCGTCTCTTTGGCTTCGTTTCGTTCTGTCAATCGAGATTTTATTTGTGTGATTGATAGCCTACTATTTGAAAGTCGATTGCTATGATTGGAAGTTCAAAATATATTCAAATAATTCATGCTTTTATTCAGTACTAGTTGAACGTTCTTGATCTTGCTCGAGTTTGTTTTATTTTGCGTTCTAACTGTCAATTTTCATTGCAACGCCGCACTCTAGATCAGTTTTTGTGCAATCGCAATGGGTTTCTTCACAACCCGCCCTTAAATTATAATTTGTAAATTTTTCAACTTTTCGGATATAAAAACACTAAGACGAATCGCTTGGTGAGGAAATTTTACAAATCGGTCAATCCGTTCGTGAGTTATATTGCCTCAAAGGAAATGTAAACTCATTTTTATATATAGAGATTTTCGTTTATTATTTTAATACAATCTGCTACTACCACAATCCCACTCACCTCTACTCTCTTCTATGATTATATTTGGTTAAAAAATCGCTAAAAATACTTTGTTGATTTTTCAATTCTTTACCATATAAGTCCCCAGGTCATCGATCAAACAACAAAATCATAAAATCTTCAACCCTCGTTCTCGATTAACTTTTCAAAGGGACCCAAGTAACATTTTTTTCATGAATTAATTTAAATAGGGGGAAAGACGGCGTTGGCAGGTTTTGTTCTATTATTGGCAGGGGGGTTTTTGTCGACCAAATTTTATGAAATTTGGCCACAATATTTTTTGATATGCAAAGAATGTTTAGGCCAAATTTGAGCCTAGTCAGTCATCAACCCACCCCCCCCCCCGCCAATAATAGAACAAAACCTGCCAAAGCCGTCATTCCCCCTACTGCAATCAATAGCTTTCATTTTGTTCTGCTGATTGCGCTATTCAAATTAATTCATAAAAAAAAATTACTTACCTTTTGAAAAGTTAGGCGAGCATTCTTTTCCATTGCTTCCGTATCATTTTTATGGCTCTTCGTCTATCTCAACCGAACGCCAACTGTCTCTTTTTTTCGATCTTGTACTCTCCATCCATCACTGCACCCAAACTGTTTTCGTTTTTTGGATCATCTTGTACTCTTGCTTCTCCGTCTATTTCCATCGGAGAGTATTTCTCAGTTCTTTCCATCGTATTTTTCATTTGTTTTTCCTCTTTTTCAGACCATCTTGTACTTTTGCTTCTCCGTCTATTTCCACCGCAGAGCATTTCTCATCTCATTTTTATTTCTTACGATTATTTCCTCCCACGTTCTCTCTTTTACGCATGGCCAGCTACCAACCGCGCCATGTCGTGGACGAGCGAATGTCATAGGACATCCGTCGAATATCAAGTTTACTCAAATAATTCATGCTTTTATTCAGTATTGGTCCAAGTTTCATGTCCGCAGAGGACCACGGGTCTTATGAGCATTTTTATATGATTCTTTTGGTGCGAGTGTTTATTTTTTCACCACAGTGACTTGTTAGCAAGGATCCAAGGTAGGTAAATTCCGATGCTGGGTCATTAGGCCGAAGGCCGTTAGGCCGAAGGACATTAGGCCGAAGGCCATTAGGCCGAATGGTCATTAGGCCGAATGGCCATTAGGCCGAATGAGAACTGGGAAGTGGCTAATGAGTAGTGCGAAGTGAGGAATAAGGAGACAGGAAGAAGAATAAAGGAAAAAGGAAGAAGAAGTAAGAAAGAAGAAGGAAAAAGGAAAAACGAAGAAGGAAGAAGGAAGAAGAAAGGAGCAAGAAGGAATAAGGAAGAAGGAAGAAAGAAGAAGGAAGAAGAAAGAAAAAAGAAGAATGAAGAAAGACGGGAGAAAGAAGGAAGAAAATGGAAGAAAGAAGAAAGAAGAAGGAAGAAGGAAGAAGGAGGAAGAAAAAAGAAAGAAGAATGAAGGAAGACGGGAGAAAGAAGGAAGAATAAATAAGGTAGAAGGAAGACGGGAGAAAGAAGGAAGAATAAATAAGGTAGAAGGAAGAGGGAAGAAGAAAGAAGGAAGAAAGATGAAGGAAGAAGGAAAAAGGAAGAAGGATGAAGGATAAAGGAAGAAGGAAGTAGTAAAGGAAGAAGGATAATATTTCTCACATAGGGTATCTGTTCCTATATCAATAACAATAAGGCAATGGGCATATGAAATGCATTGACTTCTCACCCAATAATCACGTAATTTTTAATTGAAAACAATTTGGTAACATCAAAAATGAAATTATTATCACATTATAGAAGTATTTAGCTAAAAAACATCATCACCGCCATGTACCGTCAACTGGGGGGAAGATGATCATTTTTACGATAAAACATGCAATAACAATGTGTGTTTACATTTTAAATCGAAACAAATATTTTCAAAACATGTACTGCTATACGTTGCAATAATCAACAACTTTAGTTTTCTGAAATGCGTTCGCATTTATTAAAATAAATTAAATTATCACACATTTTTTGAATAATCTGGTTTGGGGTGAAGTTGATCAAGACAGCTCTACTAAAACCATTATGACCTAGTAGTCAAAATACACTAGGTTATTTGTATGAATGTTGAATTTACTACGTAAAGAAGTAAAGAAGTCAATATTTGAAACGAAAATAGCGTCATTTATGACTATCTCTCTCTTTCTTCCACAAAATACATTTTCATGATTATAATCGAAAAACTTGGATTTCTACCTAGCGGTGACATTACTTGAACGGAGAATATTATTGACTACCGTTTCATAAAAAAATTTGGCACTTTTGACTGACACATCAAATGATCATCTTCACCTCAATGATCATCTTCCCCCCAGTTGACGGTACCTATTTCAATAACATTCAAAAACAGTTAATCCTATGCTTGTACCTATATCAATAATACTGTTTCCAACACAAAATACGCACACTATTACTTGTGTGTATACGTAACGATATGATTGCAGTGATGCCGAATTCTTCAATGTCGTGTATTTGAGTTGAAATATAATTACAAAATTGCAGTTTTTGTTGTAGTTTTCCAACTTATCAGTTTAATTTTATGTTTGTCATAGCTTATCTCTTCGATATACCTTGTTTTACAAACATAAGAGTTGAATTTCACAATGAAAGTTCATTCAAGCATTTTTGAAATAACAATCTAGGTCGGCAACCCTTGCAGATGCTGCAAGCCATGTAAATAGTTTGGAATACGGACAAGGATAATTTAGACGTTGTTCGAAATAAACCTATATCAAACTATAGGAAATCGCGTTGGTTTTTTAAATATGATTATATTTATAGTGAAAATGTGACGTGCTTTATGTGTTGTGAAGTGAATTTTGAAAGGATACATTTGTTTTAGCTTGAAATTAAGTGGAAAACAACGGCGTGGAATGAGATGAATCTGCTAGTAGCAATCGAGCAGTGCATCAAACCAACAGCTCAGAGGTAGGAAAATGAAAATAATTTTTTATAATTTATAATTTTGTTTTTAATAATTTGAGTCTTGTGAACTAAAACATTACTCAAACGGAATTTTAAATAATATGCCAAACATTGGAGAAGGTGGTCTATTCATTATTGTGTACATACGATGTGAAAAATTGTAATCAAATTAATTTTTTATTTGGTTTATTTGGTTGGTTGGTTGGTTGGGATTAATATACGGGCTGTTATTAATATGGGAACAGATACCCTACCTGTTGACAATAGAATCATGAAATAAAAAGATGCCAGTTGGTATCAACTGCCGGAACATAAAAGTATTCCACAGCAGTTTAAACAATAGGGAATAGGGGATAGGGAATAGGGAAATAGGGGGAAGGGCTATACTGCCGTTAACCGCAAGTCGAGCTCATCTGTATATGGGCATCCATATACAGATGTGCTCGACTTGCGGTTAGCGGCAGTATAAAAATGCATGATTATTTGACTTAACTTATCATTAGGGTGTAATGGGTTCATATCACGTTTTCCAATTCCAATTCTAACATAATTACACGTTCGGAACCGAATAATAATTATGAAGGAAAAGAAACGGAAGCTAGGGGAAAGCCCTCATAGGGCTCAATTCGCTTCATCATGATCCACCGAGCGTGATCCGCCGAGAAAGCCATCTTGCAAGATCAATAAATAATGTTATCTTAATTGTATTCGGCTCCGTAAAGTTTTAATCAAACGATGTGAGCTTTGATAAACAAATTATTGACAAAAATAGCGCGTAACCCTCCGCTGCGGTCTTTTGTTATCTGTCGACTCGTTCAAGAGTGAGATTCTTTGATCAGAGCTGTATTGAACGCTCCTTCCTGCCTTCCATTACGATTACTTAATTTCTATGCCAAAGCGACAACTGGGTTTTATAACGAAAATCGCCAATTGATTTCGTGACCCATATTGCCTGCGATTGCTCCAAAATACCCTTGTACGGTCATTTTGAAGTTTTTGTCATCGTCTGATGTCAAAATCATACCACGTGGATAACGAAGATCGAATCTGTGCAAAAAAGTTCGTGCGCTTTGCTCTGCGCAATCTTCCTTGGAGTGATCTGCCGTAATCTGGCAAAGTGACGCATACGCCATTTTCCAAAAATGGTGTTAACGAGTAGTACTCGTCATATTCTTTAACAGAAAAATGGAAAACATGTATGTTGTAAAATGGCGCATACGTCATTTTTTCAGATTACGGCAGTGATGGCCAACATTATGCTACTTATGAAAACCGCTGTCGGCTGCTTGGTCTGGATACTTTAGATGTTAGACGCCGTGTGTTCGTAGCGAAATTTCTCAATGGTGCGGTTGAATCTCCATCTATGCTTAACAAGATTAATGTTTATGCTCTTATGCGCCAGCTAAGGAGAAGGAGGAATTTCGTTGAGCATGGTGCTCGAAATAGTCGTTTTGGTCAGCATGATTCAATTTGGTATACGTCTTCCAATTTCAACGCTGTGTTCCATCTTTTAATCTATCACCAGCTGATCTACAACGAGTTTTCGCAACACACTTTCTTAGTAACAATTGACTCAAAAACTATGGATTGCTATGTTTTGTTTTACTTTAGGTATTTATGTACACATTTCTTGTATATTTTATATGTATATTTTTTATGTTTTTATTACCCTTATAGTTATTGAGACATCAGGTGTCAGATGGCCATAACAAATAAATAAATGATGTTCTCGCTCAAATGACTTTCGGGCAGATGGGTTTCGACCTATTGGTCGAAACTTTAGGCCTTCACCAAAGTGTCTTATATCGAAATAGTTCTTCAACTTTTATTAAAGACGTCTCTGCTACTTCACGGTTCTCTATCAATATTTTTATTCCATTTATCTTTTGAAACAATAATGGCTGTACCAATTCTCCTAGAATCAGCTCTTGACCGTCGACGCGACGGTGGCTTACCAGCAGAGGAACTTAATGCTTCGCATGCAGCAGTGACAGAAGCAGAAGCAAGGCTATGTTTCATTATTATTGGTTTTCCGCTGACCGAGTGTGATAACACACTGGCGACAAGGTAATAATGGAGGAGCTATATATTTGATAAGTGATACCCGGGCTTCTCTGCTGCTGAGAAACTGCCACACGTGTACGACATTGCGCGCTGGAACTAATGGAATGCTTGAGCTGATGAACCACGCTATATTATGAGGCTCGTTTGCTGTCTTGTTCATGTAGGAGTCGAGTTGGTTTTTCGATGAATTGTTTCCTCTTGCAAACAAAGAAAGAGCTGTCGGACGGTATGAGCAAGGGTAAAGAACAAAATGTTTCTCTTCTACACGTGTGCCCATTATGATGAAAAAGTGGGTTGCAGAAACAGAGAAAGGCTTTCTAATGGTTTGTTTAGAATATTTTTGAAAATTGATTGTGGTCGGATTGAGTGAGACATTAAATTCATATGCAAAAAATGATGGTAACGTAGCACTAGTGTGTGGTAATATTTATCTTGTTAATTTGAAATAGCCGACTTATTCAAAATCCCTTAGGAAATTTTGCATCTCAAGCATACAAATAATGTACCCCCGGGGGTGGGGGTGAGACAATGGGACAAAATGTAATATATTCCAAGGAAATGGTAATGGCAGTTTCTGTGGGTATCAAAGTGTATCCGTCCCTGCACGTCTTTGACATCTGGCTTGGGTTTGACATTTCGTTTTCCTCCTGTTTCAGGATGCGAGAAGAGGGTAATCAAAATGTCAAATCCAAGCCAGATGTCAAAGAAGTACAGTGGCGGATACACTTTGATACCCATATAAGGCGCCATTACCGTACGCGAAAAGCTGGATAATGCTCTGCTAGTTAACCCTTATGCAGCCAACAAAAAAAACACACGTGGATGGCCGACAGGGTACCCGTGTTCCCATAAATTGAAATTCTCATAACTTCAATAATTTTCAACCGATTTGGATAATTTTGACAGTTTTGGAAACAGAAACTCATTTACTTTTTGCCCATTGTCAAGGTTTGCTTATGCTAATGGTTATACAAGAAATCTTTGAAGTAAGGCTTAAGAGTCTACACGCGTAACCAAAGGCCATTCAACCAGTTTCAAATATGCTACAAGCTCTTTGCGCTTCTTAGAATTGAAGGTGTTCATAGTATATACTTCGGGTAATGCAAAAATCCCTGAAATGAGGTCTTAGTCATCCGAGAAATCTCTGGAGTAAAGCCTAAAGATCTACTCGCGTAACCAAAGGCCTAATATGCAAACTCAAATACGGTACATGCTCTTTGTGGTACTTAGCATAAAATGCGTTCATAGTATATGTTCGAGTCATCCAAGAAATCTCTGGAGTAAGGCCTTGAGGTCTACACTCGTAACCATGGGTCTATGGACTTGTCTCAAAAGTGGTACATGCTCTTTGCGCATCTTGAAATCAAATGTGATCACTACATATGTTATGCGACTCTCGGATAAGTCCTCTGACGCCTTCATTGCATATGTTCATGGTCATCCAAGAAAATCCTGGAAAAGGCCTTCAGGTCTACACGCGTAACCAGACATCTTTTAGATTGTTTCAAAAGTGGTTCATGCCCTTTGTGGTACATGGAATAGAACGCTTTTATTGCATAAGTTCATGGTCATCCAAGAAAACCCTGGAAAAGGCCTTAAGATCTACATGCGTAGCTAAAGATCTTTCAGATTTTTCCAAAAGTGTTACATACCCTTTGTGGTACATAGAATAGATTGCGTCCATTGCATAGGTTCATGGTCATCCAAGAAAACCCTGGAATAGGCCTTTAAATCTGCATGGGTACTGCCTCCATTAAGGAGGTTGATCCACCGACCTTGACTGTATATCATAGACTACCTGAAGCTCAAGACAACAACAAGAACTACTTGGAATACAAACATATACCAAGATGGGGTCACAAAACTTGTTTATTCTTCTCTAACTGCCTCCATTACGGAGATTGATCTACAGAACTTCGGTGGAGTTTGATCCCACGAAACCAGTACGCTAGACAGGTGTTTTTCCTACTAAGCTACGAAGGACCTCCATAGTCCTCCGCAGCTTAGCGGGTACTGATGAAACCAAATTCACAGCACCGGGCATGTAGCCGAACTCTCGCAATACATTCTTAGAACTAATTCTTTCATATATGTTTTTGAACAATGCCAACCAAGTAGGATGAGTATTTAGTATTATCTGGCTCCTACACACTTGCTTCATCACCAACGGTGCTCGATGAAGTAGGGTTGTGTGATATTGTGCCAGTTGGTCGTCAGATCCCAACCCGACCACATAAGCGAAGAGAGATCGCCTTTCGAGTTCAGTACATTCAAAGTTAATTTCCTATGTTCCGGGTATTGAGCTACCCGGAGTGGAAATTAATTACTATTGATCCGAAGATCTTGACTGTATGGAGTTTGTAGCCTACCTGGAAGTCACGACAACAACAAGAACTACATGAAATACAAACATATACCAAGAAGGGGTCACGCAACTTGTTTATTCTTCGATAAACGCCTCCATTACGGAGATTGATCCGAAGACCTTGACTGTATGTAGTTCGTAGACTACCTGGAACTCACGACAACAACAAGAACTACATGAAAAACAAACATATGCCAAGAAGGGGTCACAAAACTTGTTTATTCTTCAATAACTGCCTCCATTACGGAGGTTGATCCACCGACCTTGAATCTATGGAGTTCGTAGACTACCTAGAGCCCACGACAACAACAAGAATTACTTGGAATACAAACATATGCCAAGAAGGGGTCACAAAACTTGTTTATTCTTCGATAACTGCCTCCATTACGGAGATTGATTCGCAGATCTTGACTGTATGGAGTTCGTAGACTACCTGGAACTCACGACAACAACAGGAACTACTTGGAATACAAATATATACCAAGAAGGGGTCATGCAACTTGTTTATTCTCCGATAACTGCCTCCGTTACCGAGGTCGATCCCCAGACCTTGACTCTATGGAGTTCGTAGACTACCTGGAGTCCACGACAACAACAACGACAAGTACACACATATACCAAGAAGGGGTCACGCAACTTGTTTATTCTTCAATAACTGCCTCCATTACGGAGATTGATCTGAAGATCTTGATTGTATGGAGTTTGTAGACTACCTGGAATTCACAACGACAAGAACTACATGAAAAACAAACATATACCAAGAAGGGGTTACGCAACTTGTTTATTCTTCGATAACTGCCTCCATTACGGAGATTGTTCCGAAGACCTTGACTGTATGGAGTTCGTAGACTACCTGGGATCAATGACAGCAACAAGAACTACTTGGAATGCAAACATGTTTTGAGAAAAGATCATTGGATGACCCGGAACATATACTGTGGAAGCATTATATGCTATACACCATAAAGAGCATGTACCGTTTTTGAATTTGCACGATAGACCGTTGATTACGTTAGCAGACCATAAGATCTTATTCCAGTGATTTTTTTGATGACTGAGGCCTTACTGCAGGAGACCCAGAATATATACTATGAACACCGACTATTCTAAGAAGCGCAATGAGCATGTAATATATTTGAAACTGGTTGAAAGTCCTTCGGTTACGTGTGTAGACTCTTAAGCCTTACTTCAAAAATTTCTTGTATAACCATGGTCAAAAGCAACCTTGACAATGAGCAAAAAGTATATGAGTTTCTGTTTCCAAAACTGTCAAAATTATCTAAATCGGTTGAAAATTGTTAAAGTTATGAAAATATCAATTTATGGGAACACGGGTACCCTGTCGGCCATCCACGTGGTAAAAAAAATCAGATGCCCCTCCCCACGTCCCTCCTCACTGTATCAACGTGATTTTCTCACAGATACTACATTTTATGGAGTTCTTAGATGTCACCGAGTTTCAGCTTTCAGCTATAAAAATTCATTGAAATATTTGAAGCTGAAAAAGGAACACGGGTACCCCGTCGGCCGCATAAGGGCAATGATCTAAAAATCTGCAAAATAAGGAAAACTTCTAAGACATCGCCATCTCCATTTTACTGTTTTCAAACAATGGCCGTTCAAACTGAATACTTTCAAAAGACAACGCAAAACGGACAATACTCAGTAGACCAGTGAGGAATATTTCGCTTATCGAATCCACAGGTAGAGCCCAGATCGAACAATCACCTCATAATACATTAATATTACTTACACAACTCAGTCAACTTAAATAAAAAAAGACCATACCAAAACGATGATATGTACAAATTATTTTTACTTCACTGAACAATATTATTCAAATCAACAGATATGCATTACGTTTTATACTTTAACACTTTCAACAAAACATTGAAAAAAAATTCAAGTGGAAAGCTTAATGCGTTTTTGTTGAAGATACAGAATTGTATTACGTAATGAGATTTAGTGTAGGAATTTATGTGTCTAAAATTTTGAATAGAGTTTGATTCAGCGGCGCAGTCGAATTTTTTATGATATTTAAATTGGAATTATGAAAAATTCATTTCGAAATTCTGCGAATTTCCGTTTAATTTTGTTAAAAGTATGATTTTTTTGTTGATATTTTTTAAATTTAACGATACGAAACGAAATCAGAATATCAGATTTCACCATTGAGTATGGTGGTATTTCACGGAATTTCGTTTCGAATGCCCTGAAACAAAATTTTAATACTTTCGGGGAAAAAAAAGATGTTTATTTACCATTAAAACGTATGTGTATGTGCACTAGGGTGTCAATGAAAATCAAATTTCCGAATTTCAAAAACGGGTAGTGCTCAAAAGCTTCATCTCATCGAAAAAAGTCCCTATGCAAAATTTCAGCCCAGTCGGACTTCGTTAAGTGTTTGACCGAAGCGGTCAAAGTTTGCCTTTTTTGAATCACGAAAATATTCCAAGTGGAGGGAGGGGGGTGTTACAGGAAAATATTGAAATCGATTTTGTATTTTTGATGCCAAATGTCTTAGAAATGTATGAAACCTTGAGATCTAATGGTGTTATCTAAAAAAAAAAGACTTCTCGAGATTTTTTTTAAATCGAAATTTTTGTTTGTGAGGCCAAATGTCTTAGAAACATTGAGATCTGGTGTTATCTCGGATTTTTTTTTTTTTAGAAGAAATTACTTTTCGGAACTTAGAAAAATTATTTGTTATGTCAAATGTCTTTAAAAAAAATTGTTTTATAAAAATTATGTTATATTTCTAAGACATGTATAAAAAATCGTTTTTAAAAAAAAATCTAAGCTTAGCTTAATTTGGTTGACTGTACCCATCATAGTTGCTAGTCGTGATTGGCCGAGGAACAACAAATAATGCCCAGCTCACCAATTGAATAGTTTGCTCGGGGCTAGAAAGCTATTCTCACTGTACATGCTTC
The DNA here is from genome assembly GCF_024139115.2 of Armigeres subalbatus. NCBI lineage: Eukaryota > Metazoa > Arthropoda > Insecta > Diptera > Culicidae > Armigeres > Armigeres subalbatus. The sequence goes on from NC_085139.1 coordinate 164,265,850, forward strand.
GGAGTTTCTTTAATTCAAGATCAATATCGATGCCAGCCACGTCCTCACAGTAAATTGGGATAAGAGGAGGAAAATTAGTTCGACACTCATTGCTGCAAGAGACCGAGGAATCCTCTGCATCTCCATGAGCGCACTGGAAAGGAATCGCATGTTAGCTGGGAAGAAAATATATTGGAAATCGCCTTGGTAGGCGACTAATTATTTCATTTGAACGACGCCATATTCATGATGATACAAAAATGGAAAAGCAACACGTGTCTCACGTATTTTCCCGAAGACTTGCTCGATAGCTACTCCGAAAAAATACGCACTAAACTGATTAACTTTATTACCGGCTGGGAAGTTAACATGCACTTCTAATCCTTTATTTATTTATTTAGGCACTCTGTGTTACTTAACCGCTACTGTGCCGAGATCTACTGTGGTATTCTGCTTTGCATCTATTTTTAGATTTCCATTGCCATTATTGTTGTCGTTGCCAGTCCATTTCATCGTGAGTCCATTGTGTCCGTTTGTCCATGTCGTGTATCCAATGATCGTTGCATTGTTCGGTTGCCATTTTATCCGGGTATGTTGGAGGAATGCCTCCGAGAAGAACAAGTGTCAGTCGTCATCAGGCAGCCATGACGATAGGCGCGTCTCCCAAAACGCTACTGCATGGGCTACGTATCCGGCGACTGACGAGGGTTTGGTGGAGGGGCTGGGAATCGAACCCATGACCATTCGCTTATAAGGCGAACGTGTAGCCAACTACGCTACGGGACCCCCCTTAACATGCACTTCGATTTTTAAAAAAAGTAAGTCCCAAAAAGTTTTTTTTTTTTCGGTATAACACCAGATTTTGACGTTTCATGCATTTCTAAGACATTTGACATCAAAAATAAAAATTCGATTTCTAAATTTTCCTGTACCATAATGGACATAATGTTAATCAAATATTTGTAACGGCCTCTGTTCTTTCTTGGTAGATACGCTTTCAACACATTCTGTTGCTACGCTATGCATTGCAAGAAATAGGTGGCTTTAAATAAAAGCAAAAAAAATCCATAATAAATTATAAATTGCGGCTATGTCATATGAAAATTTTCATATTTTTTATTGCTCTTTATTGCTTTTTTTGTGGAAAATTTCCCATTTTCTGAGAAAAAACGGGGAAAATTTTGTATATGATTATTACTAATATTGAAAATTTCGACTTCAAATAAACACGACCAACATAGGTTGTAAAAATTTTGGTTCCAAATGGTGGAAGAGTCTATCCAGTTTTCCGCGAGCGGTAATGACCGCTAGCTTGCCTTCAGGTTAGTCTCTGATTTGACATTTCTGGAGGTCAACTGCACCCACCGTTTGAGCATTTTGATCAATGTGCTATAAAAGAAGGCTTGAATTCACTTAATCAGGCGACCATTACCGCTCGCGGAAAACTGGATAGAGTTTTGCAGGAGAGTGAGAAAAGGGTTAGATGAGCTGACACTCTTTACCCACTCTCACACGAAGAATTGATTTATTTTACCAAACCGTATAACAAGCAATTCATGGTAACGTGAACGGGCCCACATCAGCAAGTATGATGACCACGCGTCTCCATAATCGGACGGATGCATCACCATCAGCTCTGCGTAGTGATGTTTTGATATGGTGTAAGGTACCTACGTAGGCCACTCTCTAATCCATCTGGATTGGTTGGCCTCAAACATTCCGCCGGTCGTCGACGACAGCGCGGTTGGACCGCATCACAGTCAGCTGATTACTGTGCGAAAATATGCCGAAGGAAAACAAGAATCACCTAAATGAAAGCACTCCCACGTAGCGTCGTGCGGACGGTAACGACAATTTACTCTACTCGGGGCAAGTGAATGCGCATCGTTATTAAAGTGAAAATAGCGCAAAAGACAATATGTGCCAATAACACTCATGTTGGTTCGCCACAATCGACGACATCTCATGGTGTTTTCCTTGTGCTCGGTTGTTTACTCGTTTCAGCCGACCGACGACAAATTGTTGTTGTTTAATCACAAAATATACATCATGAATCAGGAATTTCACGAACATGCTTTGGCGTAATAGATGTCACTAGTTTTATTCTTTTTTCTTCGGGAAAAGTGAAACGAAGTTGTGGGTGCAGGAAGCAGGTGACGATGATGTGCGTTGGTGTTGTGATGGGAATACTTAAATAGCACGAATTCACATGAGTAAGAGTATTTTCTGTGTATGAATAAAATTAGTGAAAAACCCTACTAGAATAATCAATTTGTTTTTAATTATATTCAAAATTCAGTTGAGGTTCGAAAAAGTCGACAAGTCAAAAGGTACCTAATTCGAACGTTATACGCAACTTTATGAGTGATGCCACTGCGAAGCGCACCACGCATTGAACATCGTTGAAGACCGTTGAGTTCAATTCTCCGTTCAATCTAGGAATTTTTCAGGTTGGCAGTGAGTATTTGGATAAAAATCCTCGCAGTTAATAAGTATGAAAGTACTCAATGAAGGCTACAAGCTGCGAGACGGCAAGGTACTTACCAGTTGTGAAATGCGATACCAGTAAGGGTAGATAGACAAGATAAGGATTCCAAAGTTCCATAGTAACAGGCAAATAAAACTATTTTTAATTTCATTTATCAACAGTTCGATATGTTACCATGTTACTGCGGCTACATAAATGTCAAAACCGTTTAAAACTGCTTCGACTGGCTGACACCACAGTAGCGTTTAATTCCATGTTTTATTGTTACACTTTCACTAAGAGCCGATGATGGGAACCTCTATCAAAGATGATGAGTTAATGCTTTAGGCCAAAGGTGTTATCAATAAACAAACAGCAGGGCCTCTTCTAATGACGTTTTTACCGCGCCTTTTGTGGCTTCTCAGCGTTCACACTTCCTACCACAAACGCCACTGGCAGTTCCGAATGGGATGAAACAAACCAGGTTATGTTATGATGAAATCGGGTTGAAAAGTAGCACTGTTGGATATATATCTTTGAAGAAAGATGAAACTTATATTACACATATTGTTTCGTAGTTAGCCCAATTTGAGGATATCTAATTCATCATACTTCAGGTTTAGTTTTCGCTTTACTCTGTTTTTATCGATTCTTGTATCTTTCAAGCATGCAAAAGTGTTGAAAATAAAATACGAACCTAGCATTTCAAACCGAAAAAATGATAAATTCGGGTGAAGTAAATTCCTCATCACTTGGTATTTCGTTGCACTCCACCTCAATGGATCCGTCAACAACGTTGTTCGTGGGGTTCTACTGTGCTGCAGATAACGAATCCGAATACCTACATTTCGGCTGTACCGAGAAGTCATGCTGTGTGTTATGCTTTCTTCCTCAGGCCGTGTGAGAGAGTATTCGGAAGAAGCGACGCACGGGCCTATTCAAATACGCCATTCGCCGGTCTACATGTGTTCATAAAATCTAATTTTATCTCGTTCCGCGGGGTGAATTGCCGCTATTACACGGTATCTACTGTTACTAGTGCAAGATGGTTTACCCTACATATGATGATTGCTCCCGTTGAGGGTCAACAGCTCTAGGGACGTACAAGTGGGAAAACCTTTACCGTGCGATTGTACGATGCAGCGTTTGAAGAAGGTCGAAATATGGGAGCAGAACAAAAATCACGCAACAACAATATCAATAGATTTCATCGAGAAAAATAATTTTGATGAAAAATTCTCGAACGGATTTTATGTTACAACTTAACAATATAAATTATTTTCTTCATTATTTTTTGAAGTTATTTAGGAATCTTCCAAAAAAAAAAACTTTACCTTACTTTCGGTATTTACTGGTATTTAAAAAAAAATCGCCAGATTTATTTAGGGAATAAAGATTTCCATCGAAAACATGCTAGGTTTTTGTATTGAATCCTAGAAGTTTTGTATCTCAATGCATAATCGGAAACCAGAGTTTTTTTATCTAATGGATTCCAAGATTTTGTCTTCAACTTCGGATCTCGTTTCCAATCTAACGATTCTATTTTACTCTTCAGATTGCTAAACTTCATAACGTTCAATTAAGTTTCTCACATTTGAAAATCCTCAAGAATTTTTTTTCTGGAAAATCCTCCAGAATTGATTTTTTTAATTTCAAATTTCTGTTGCAAATTTTTCATTGAAGGTACCCGTTAAGCGACTTTTTCACGAAACGTAGTTTTCAAATCTTCTGCGAGAATTTTTAATCTTCACCGTGTTTCGCGACAAACTAATGCTACTGAAGGAGGCTTTTTCCTTAGGCATAGCATAGCATCACAGACAAACAGACGTAACACTGATGAAATTCCCATTGACCGTGAGCTCAACAGTCGTTTTAAATTCAAATGATTATGAGTTGCATATCCAGTGGCACGCGTCGTATTCTTTATATTTGACATCTCACGGTGCCACGCGGGCGCGTATTTGCTGAGCGCGCGTGCGTGTATTTGGCGTGCACCATTTTGTCAGATTGAAATGACATTTCGAAAACTCAAATATCCATCTATTAGTTGCACTCACTGAATGATGTTCATTTGATTGTTAAAAATTGTGAAAAATAAAAAAGCAGATTTTTTGCCAACTGTGTAGGACATCTCTGCTAGCACCTTCTGTTGACATTATGATGCTATACTTCAATTTGTGCAACATGTACGCGAGGTGGTGGTAAAAAAAACTGATCGACAGATTTTTGAGGACATTGTTCTACCTATTTCGTCTGTTTGTCTGTTATAGCATAGTAACGATGTACTTCGTGAATTGGACACTACTAAAGATACTCATGTTTATCTTTTGAAATTCCTATCCAGATTGCTACCCAACGAACATTAAAAGCTGATAGAGTGCTTATTCAACCAAAAATAGTCTTCTTCAACTGAAAAACTAGCTTATTCAACTTAAACTGTTTGTTGGGTATATTATATCAAGGTGTGATTCTTGATTCGAAGGTGTTGTACTTTTTACAACAATGCAGTGTGAAAAAATATAAATATAAAAATATAATTATTCATCGGAACCAGCAATCTATGCTTCAGCAATCTCCGTATTCGAGGACACTTCTTTCGCTGCATCAACTAAAACAACGGCATCATCACACAGGCAGTTATCAAGAAGCTCTTGTTCTTCACATCCGGTGTAAATTGGGTTTGTCTTAATCTTAATGCTCACACCGCGTTGTTCTGTAAATATTGTGTTAGTGTAACGCAAATTCCGCTCGTCCATATCCTGGAACTTCGGATGCATCTGTCGTACTGTCGCACTACAAATATCGTGTTTCCATGTTGCAAAAGGCCAACCTTCTTGAACGTCGGAGTATTCATAAAACCTCAGTATTCCATATTGTATATTATGTCCGGAAGTTCCTTTGATATGAAATTAGAGGTTCATTCAGCGGTTGTCTATCTTTCTCTTGAACCATGGTTTTGATTTCTTCTCTGTATACTTCCAGTGTTGACGGGTACTATCGTTTGATCTCGCTTTTCACGGCTATACTATCCGCGGCATTCTAACAGTGAATATCAGCAGGATCGTTTAACGTCCTCATGTGGCTCCCATACGGAATCTTCGGGAAGGGAATCGGAACAAAATAGTCTCCTAAAATCGATGCACAATAAGCAATATTTCATAAGACAATTAATCTAAAAACCAACCTCCAATATGTCATCCACAACAACACCGTACATCCGTACCCGTTCTTCCTGCATAATCTTATAGATTTGTGCATTGTTAGTTTCCAAACGCCGACACATATTTATTTCCAGCACTAAATATGACAGTTTTATTTTGAGCAGATAGGAAAAAATGTGATCATGGTAAAACTAATGCACCAGTGGAATAGTTTTGCTGAATTCGACGATAGATTAGATAAAAATATAAAAACAGATTTGTTTTTATACTATTCTAGGATTGTTCTATTTCTGAGTGTGCGTTGATATTTAGCGCGATATTTCATCTGTGACGACAGCGACAATCTTCCTCTATACTTTATTACCTCTATTGAATGAAGCTAATAGCTTTAAAAAAAATCCCTCTGTTTTGGCTTTTCTGGTCATAGAATTTATAAAGCGGAGTGATTCTACTACATCCGACGTTTCGACCCTTGGTTTGGGCCTTCTTCAGGGAAGTTGTAGAAGGCCCAAACCAAGGGTCGAAACGTCGGATGTAGTAGAATCACTCCGCTTTATAAATTCTATGACCTGAAAAGCCAAAACAGAGGGATTTTTTGTTAGCTACTCTGGTCGTTCCCAATATTAATAGCTTTAAGGTTGCCCTGAACTATCACTGTCGTTGCGACTCTATTGGCTCCGTTCACGCTTCCTTACCAAAGCGACAAACTGCCAGATTGAGCAACAGTCGTATCGCGTTGGTTTGAAGAAACCTTTATTATGATCAGGGATTGAATCCAAAAGAGAATGAGATAATTTGGGAGGCTATGTCCCATAATAATATCTTTTAAAAAGCTCCAAACGCGGGGCACTGGTTCTGATGATGCATTTAAACTTACTTTTAAACAGCTGTGCAAAAAAATGGTCCCGACAGAAAATGAGCGTTTCATCATCACTTCTTGGTAGGGGGCTGCCTATCTGATTCGGTTTTTTCGCGCTTGTATACAAGTTTGATAAATTTGTTTTCATGGCTTGTAGTAATTCGGAACAGTTTTTGCCTATTCTAGGAATTCCTCCGAGAATTTCTTCAGGGAATCCATCGGAATTTATCCAAAAAATACCTCCTGGGACTCAAACCAGGAATTCCATCGCTAACTTCAGGAGTAACTTCAGAAATTTCTCCAGGAAATCATTTGGGAACTCCTTCGGATACTCCCACAAAAATTGCTTCGGAAATTCTTCCTGAAAAAGGAACATCATGGAGCAGTTCTTGAAGGAATTTTCGGCAGAATAGCTTGAGAATTCCAAAACGAATTCCCGGGGAATTCTTGAAGACATTTTTGGGAGAACTTATAAAGAGAATTCTAGAGGAATTCTTGAGGTAATTTCTGGGGATAATCTTGATGATTTTTTTTGGAAAATTCATGAAGAAATTTCTGGAGGAAAAGGGGGAGAGTTTCTACAAGAATTTCCGGGGCTATTTTTTAAGATATTGCTGTGAATACTTTTAAAAATTTCTCGGAAAGTCCTGAAGGGTTTTTGGATGATTTTTTGTAGAGATTTTAGGGGAAGTAGAAATTTTATGAATTCCGCCAGGATCTTCCGGAGAACCTTAAATAATTTCCAAAAGAATTTCAGGGGGAATTTTTGAAAGTAATTATGAAAGAGTTTTTACGACATTTCCGGAACAATATCTGGAGAAATAGTCAGAAGAAGAAAAAAACCCCTGAACAATTTCCCTAGAGAGTCCTTGGAGGAACTTTGAGAAGAATTCCCGGGGCGTGCATAGGAGGTGATTATCAAGGGCTTCCACGTGAGTTTCTGAAGAAATTCAAAGGGAATTTCTGGAAAGGCCTTGAAGTAATTAATGAAAACATCTTGATGATGGGGTTATACCCCATGACAAATTTCTTTTAGAAAGCTCCAAATGCGGGGAGCACTGGCACTGATGATGCATTTCAACTTGTTCTACACAGCTGTGCGGTCCCCAACACAAAATGGGCGAGAACAAAGCGAGAATCACCACTTCTCTGTAGGGACTGCCTATCCGATTCTGTTTTTCGCACATGTATACAACTTTGATAAATTTGTTATCATGGATTATTATGATTCTGAACAGTTTTTGCCTCTCTTTTATAGTTGTTCGTTATCTATTGAGAGCGATTTCAGCAAACCCTGGTGTTTAGAATTATCAAACAATGTGGTATCGGACCCAAACATTTTGTATTCATTCGCAAGTCTTTCAGAAACGAAATCTTCCCAAGGTTTCGGGTATCTGGGTGTCCACGGTATAATCAAACATGGTCTCTGATATTTTTCTTGTACAGTCGACATCCTTGTAAACATTTTTGCTGAAGAAAGTGGGGACCTAGCTTTCATCTGCGATGTTGAACAGCCAATCTAAAACGCTGGGCATATATGATTCATTCGTCCCGAAAGGGTTAAATCAGATGTATAAGTATTACGTAGTATTTGAAGGAAACTACGCATGTGATTGAAACATATCAAAATTTCAACTAAAATCGTGCAGAAAACTATACATTTTTTTTTGTGTACGTACGTGGTAGAGGGAAAGCAGCACAACTTTCGTGTCATTTTTCCATTGTGCCAATAAGGTCACGAGGGACACGAAGGAAGTCGGGAAATGACGTGTTTCCGATTATGTCCGAGCCCACCATCCTTGATCTGAGGATTCACGGACTCGATCATTTCGTCCATGGTCAGCCAATGAGTTGGAAGTGTCTGCCTTTTCTGATTAGTTTTTCGATTGTCCTAAGTATGTTTCAGGTGTGACATTAAATGTAATTAATTAATTTAAATGATGTTCGTTTTTAGCAGTTAGGCAAAACAGGTTGCGTGAAGATTTGTGTTCGAAATTAGACTAGATAGTCAAATCTCGTGAGGCAAATGTGCTCTAAATGTGCTATGGTGCTTGTACTTAACTTGTGCGACTTTTTCTGTCCGCAGCAAATTTCCGCATCCCAAGCGCGACGCGTATTCCCAACGGACGAAATATTCCTGGCGATCGTCAACCAGCCAGAAGTGGACCGATCCGTCGCCATATCGGTTCGGGAAGGCCAGGGGACTTTCACCTGGACAAGTTCAACCCGGCCAGAAACAGCTAGCAACCGCCACCGCGATACGGCTTGATTGATAATCAATCACTGGGCGTCAACAAGCCGGGAGCGTCGACCCCACAAGCAAGTCATCGAATGGGTCAGGTAAACAATAACCCGAGCCGGTGAGTCATCAAACCATTTGAGCTAGTTGAGCCGCCAAATTTCGCGAGGCGTGCATTCTGCCGACGATCGTGTGGGTCCGCAATCACGGGCCCGTGAAAATGCGTGCGTGAGCCCGTTGCGCCACCACTGAAAATTGCCGTCGGCTACTAGGAGCGCAGACCCATGATCAGATTCTCGGAGTCCATTTGTTGTTTATCGAATAGGGTTTATGGTTGACTCAATCACGAGAATGTTCGAGGCACAAGGGCGTGACTAAGAAATCCATCCAAATATTTTTAAATTTTGCCGGTTGCTTGGCCGAATGGATCATTTGCCAAAAATGGCGTTTGTCCGGAATAGTCGTTAGACAGAAACAGCCATTTGGCCGAAAATGTCATTTGGTCGAAATTATGATTCGGCCGAAAGTGACGGTCTTCCGAACTCTTCATTTTGCCGAAATGGTCGAATGTCAGAAAGAGCCATTTGGTTGAACGGGTGATTTTTTGGCCATATGACCAGTTCAGCAATTGACATTTTCGACCGTATGAACCATCCGGCCAAACTACATTTTAGGTCAAATGGCCCTTTTTGCCAAATGACCTTATCGTCCAAACGACATTTTCGACTTTCGGCGACTTTCGGCCAAATGTCATAAAGTTCGAAAATTGTTCGACGAACATGTCATTTAGCCGAACAAACCATTAGGCAGAAACTTATCTGGCCGAAAATGTCATTAAGCAGAAATGAGAACACGGCCGAAAATTATGTGTGGACAAGCTGGTGAAGTGTGGCCGAATAGGTCATTTGGCCTCAAATGCCGTTTGGCTGATATGCTCGTTTGGCAGAAAATATCGTTCAGCCGAACTGTAGACCTGTGCGCCGGTCACATCATCGACGGCGGCGGTGGCGTGGCAGTTGGCTTTTACCGGCGGCTGTAACTAGATAAGTACCTAGATAAATTATTATACCTACGCATAGTATAAATAGTGTAAGCTGCGATCATTTTCTTCAAGTCGAGTCAAGTACGAGACACTGAAGACGGCCTTACATTTGAGGTCGAAATACGTATCTGTCAAGATACAATTAAGTGGTTTTTTTCAATGGGATTGTACTAACTCGTCTTATGACAAGTGAAGACATTCCACTAAAAAGCTCAAAATAATTTTCTTATCATTTTTTTAACAGTTTGAATGTTACATATCTTAATTGGTCTAGTGCTTATATTCGCGGCTACAAGTCAGCACTATGAATGTTGGATTTGAATTCCCAGTCTGGTAGAATTTTTTAAAACTTCCCTGGGCAATTCCTTTAGGAGTTTCTTTGGAAATTGCTCTAGGAATTCGTACGGAGATATTCGAAAATTCGTCCTAGAATTTTGGAAGGAAATGGCGGAGAAAATTCCGAAGGAATTACTAGATGAATTTCCGAGGCAGAGCAGAGACACTTACGCGAAGCCCGCGGGATAGAGAGAATCTCCTTTCAACAGTGTAATCCAACTGACAAATAAATGAATCATTTGTTTGAGAAATTGCAGAAATTGCTCTTAATATATGACGAATAACGATGAAAGCATTAACATTAGTATTGTTACGGTGTATTTCGTAGATTGGACACTAGTGATAATCATGTTTTAATTTTGAGATCCTTATCTAGATCGTTAACAGAAATCAAGGAAGGGGGTGGTCTTCGATTCCAGTCTTAAACAAAAATAACAAAAGCACGAGGATTACTGCTCCTGGCCACGCCCATCTTCACCGTAACTAGGGAGAGGAAGGAAGTGTTGATGTAGTACTTACTTAACGAGAGGTCACCGACTTAGCAACCCCCTAATAAGTACGACGGAGTTGGATAATGAGGAACGTATTCGTTGGGTCAGGATTTGCCTGTAGCTGGCAATGTAACCGTGGTAGATCTTACCCCGTAACACATCACGTAAAGGTGTCTACCCAGCATTACGGATAGATAACGAATAACGATGAAAGAAAGGCAAAAACTGTTCCGAATCATAACAAGCCATGATAACAAATTTGTCAAACAGCTCTCACAGATAAGTGATGATTTTCGCTTTGTTCTCGCTCATTTTGTGTTGAGGACCGCACGGCTATGTAGAATAAGTTGAAATGCACCATCGGAACCAGTGCTCCCCGTGTTTGAAGCTTATTAAAAGAAGTTTAACATGAGGTGTAGCCTCTTGAATCAGTTTTTTTTATCATAACACCTTGAGTCTCTTACGGTATGCCACATATTGTGTATGTATCCAGAGATGATAAGTGAAAGACATTCTCTTTCTCTTTTGAATTCAATCTCTGCGCTGGGGCACTTACAGTTTACTTGTTGTAATATAATAAGCTTTCGTAGAAATAAACATTAGACATAATACATAAATCCCGAAAAAAGCGTAGATAGCTAAATCCGCGTGAAAACGTTCCAAATAGGAATCGGTTTCGCGCAATTTCCGCGTCAAGAATTGCATAAAAAATCCGTGTAAATCTCTGAATTCGTCAAAAAAAAATGCGCAAGTAATCTCAAAAACAAATTTTACAATTATTGTATGCAAGATTTTAATAAATGTAGGCTTTTATTACAGATACTGAATTAAAATAATACAAAATTGTAAGATTTCAATACAATGGTTGTATTAAAATCTTCCGAAATTGTATATGCCAAAATTTTATACAGGACTGTATTAAAATCTGCCATCCGCTGGTTGGGTGAATATACCCGCGTAAAAAGCGACCCATGTGCTTATTATATTTACCATCGACTTTTTCGCCCACACCGGTTCACGCCGCCACCACCGCCGCCGATAAAAGCCAACTGCCACGCCGCTGCCGCCGCCGATGATGTGACCGGCGCACTGGTTCACAGTTCGGCTTAACGATATTTTCAGCTAAATGATCATTTCTACCAAACAAGCATATCAGCCAAACCGCATTTGCGGCCAAATGACCTATTCGGCCAAACTTTACCAGCTTGTCCACGCAGTATTTTCGGACGTGTTCCCATTTCGGCTAAATGACATTTTCGGCCAGATAGGTTTCTGCCTAATGATTTGTTCTGCTAAATGACATGTTCGTCGAACAACTTTCGAACTTTATGACATTTGGCCGAAAGTCGCCGAAAGTCGAAAATGTCGTTTGGACGATAAGGTCATTGGCAAAAGGGCCATTTGACCTAAAATGTAGTTTGGCCGGATGGTTCATACGGTCGAAAATGTCAACTGCTGAACTGGTCATATGGCCAAAAATATCACCCGTTCGGCCAAATTGCCCTTTCTGACATTCGACCATTTCGATCAAAGTTCGGAAGAGTTCGGAAGACCGTCACTTTCGGCCGAATCATAATTTCGACCAAATGACATTTTCGGCCAAATGGCTCTTTCTGTCTAACGACTATTTCGGGCAAACGCCATTTTTGGCAAATGATCCATTCGGCCAATAAACCGGCAAAATTTAAAAATAATATCTTAGTCACACCCTTGTGCCTCGAACATTCTCGTGATTGAGTCAACCATAAACCCTATTCGATAAACAACAAATGGACTCCGAGAATCTCAGGCTTTCCAAAAAAGTAATCCAGGTGCTGTCCAACATCATCCTCTCATAAATAGTCTTGATCCCAGTTGTCCGAAAAAGTAATTTAATCCCATGTCATGTTTCCCAAATTTGGCGTGGGTTTGTTTGATTATCTGTAATCGATTCGGAGAATTTCTGTTCCTCGGCGGCTATAAATATTTCAACAAATTTCACCGAAACAAAACATATCACAAACCATATCGAAAACAATGGAAGCGTTTGTTTTAGCTCCGAGCACGGTTCAAACGACCATCTGCTGCAGGTCGCGTCCGGATCATTCCCACACGACACGGCCGATGTACCTTTTTGAACACCCTCACGTTGGGATATTTCAGCAAAAAAAAACGAGCGCCAGCCCGCAGTTGGCCTCTAATGAGCAACGAGTTTATTTGTGTACGTTATGAAGAAGATGTTTGCTTTCGAAACCCGAAATTAAAAATTTGTCATGCCCGGTTTTGCTCAGTGTGATAGGTGGAACGTTCGATGCGCGCGTGAAACGGACTTGAGCACTATCGAGGCACTTTTCCGAGCAGTTTACCGTCGTCATCCGTGGCGCGTTTTGCTGTCGTTCCGTCGGTCCGTCAACCGGAATATATCTCATTTCGTCGTACCCCGCGGAAAGGTATTTCCTCCTGGCATTTTTTTTTTGTACCGTGCTGGTCGGAGTGGGATCAATGAAATATTCGATCCACTCTGCTGCGGCGATGAGGTGTTCCTTGTGAATTTAATATGAAATATTCCGCCGCATTGTGTCCCCAGTGAGATTCGCGTCTCAAAGGTGCTTCGTTCGAGCGTCTGATTTTTTTTTCACCTAGCTTCCTGATTGAAAAACGTCAGCACACAGGAATTATCTGTGGGAAGAAATTTATTAATGGTGTACGGTGGCTGTATTCTCGTGGAAGTGGGCGGAAGTATCCCGCCGGAGTGGGGAATCTGAAGAAAATTCCGATGAATGGCACCATATAAATGAAGAACGAAGAAGAGTAGAACGAACAACGAACGGTCCTTGTGGAAATGTTATTTTCTGTTGCTCATATTTCTTTTTTATTCAAGTGGTGATGCGTATATACATTATGATGTATGGAATTGATGGAAATTTGTGATGGTTCAAAATCTGGGTCAAACACTTTAAATATAAGAATTTGTCATCACGATGGTGTTCCTCTGGCCAAACCAGTATAAATAATGTTTGTCTGTATGTGCCAAAGCTAATCGCATTCTGTACAGGTATTCGAGTATTGCTTGTAATTGGTAATTGTAATCGGTGACAGTAATTCCAGCCTCATTACCCCTATGCCTGGTGTATTGTAGAGTTCCATAATTGTCGATCTTGGGCGATGTTTCCCAGGTTCTCCCAAACGTTTGACTCCCCAGGTGTGAATCCATCGCGTGTGGCCTTCCACTGAGTCGTTTGCCTCTATCTGCTTCTCTGTAGAATATTGTTTTCACTTTCTTCCGACATTTGCCGTAAGTGACCAGCCCGCAGAAGCTTAACGTATTTTGTACGATCCACAATATTTTCTTCTTTATATCAAGTGTACATGCTTCTGCGCCACATATAATTTTGTAGCTTCCCACCGAGTAGTGTACGTAGCACTTTTCGTTCGGATACCTCAACCCTTTCCAATTAAGCCGTTTCTCCGCACGCCAAATTTTCTAATAGTACTTTCGAGTGTGATGTTGAACAGTAAATTTGAAAACGCATCGCCCTGCTTCTAGTCATCTAAAGTCACAATCGAGGTTGTCACTTTGTCCGCAGTCCGAATATTATCCAATCCAAATGCGACCCAAATCCAATCCAAATCCAATCCAAATCCAGTCCGAATCCAATCCAAACCAAATCCAAATCAAATCAAAAATCAATTCAAATCCAAAATTCAAATCCAATTCAAATTCAATCCAATCCAAATCAAATCAAAATCCAATCCAAATCCAATCCAAACCAAATCCAAATCCAAATCAAATCCACATCTAATCAAAATCCACTCCGAATCTAATTAAAATCCAAACCAAATGATATCATATCCAATCATAATCCAATCCAATCCAAATTCAATAAATACCAATTCAAAACCAATCCAAATCCAATCCAATTCAAATCCAAACCCAATCAAAATTCAATCCAAATCATCAAAATGCAATCCAAAGCAAATACAAATCCAATCCAAATCCATTCTTAATTCGATCCAAATCAAAATCCAATCCAAATCCAATCCAAATCCAATCCAAATCCAATCCAAATCCAATCCAAATCCAATCCAAATCCAAATCTAAATCCAATCCAAATCCAATCCAAATCCAATCCAAATCCAATCCAAATCCAATCCAAATCCAAACCCAATCCAAATCCAATCCAAATCCAATCCAAATCCAATCCAAATCCAATCCAAATCCAATCCAAATCCAATCCAAATCCAATCCAAATCCAATCCAAATCCAAATCCAAATCCAAATCCAAATCCAAATCCAAATCCAAATCCAATCCAAATCCAATCCAAATCCAATCCAAATCCAATCCAAATCCAAATCCAATCCAAATCCAATCTGAATCAATCCAAATCTAATCCAAATCAATCCAAATCAATCCAAATCAGTCAAATCAATCCAGATCAATCAATCCAAATCAGTCCAAGTCCAATCAAATCGGTCAAATCAGTCCAAATCAGTCAAATCCAATCAAATCAGTCCAGATCGGTCAAGATCCAGTCCAAATCAGTCAAATCAGTCCAGATCCGGTCAGATCCAGTCAGATCAGTCCAGATCAGTCCAGATCCAGTCCAGATCCAGTCCAAATCAATCAAATCCAGTCAAATCCAGATCAGTCCAGATCCAGTCCAGATCAGTCCAGATCAGTCCAGGTCCAGATCAATCCAGAGTCAGTCAGATCCAGTCCAAGATCAATCCAGATCCAGTCCAGTCAGTCAAATCCAGTCAAATCCAGTCAAGATCAGTCAGATCCAGTCAAATCCAGTCCAGATCCAGTCCAGATCCAGTCCAGATCAGTCGATCAATCCAGGTCCAGTCCAGATCCAGTCAAGTCAATCCAAATCAGATCCAGTCCAGTCCAGTCAATCCAGTCCAGATCGGTCAGGTCAGTCAAATCCAGTCCAGGTCAGTCAGATCAATCCAGTCCGATCGGTCAGTCCAGAGTCAATCAAATCAGTCCAGATCCAGTCAGTCAGTCCAGATCCAGTCCAGATCGGTCCAGATCCAGTCCAGGTCAGTCAAATCAATCAGTCAGTCAAGTCCAGTCCAGATCAATCCAGATCCAGTCCAGATCCAGTCCAGATCAGTCAGGTCAGTCCAGATCCAGTCCAGGTCAGTCGATCCAGTCCAGGTCAGTCCAAATCAGTCCGATCCAGTCCAGATCCAGTCAAATCAATCCAGTCAGTCAAATCAATCCAGGTCAGTCCAGATCCAGTCCAGATCAATCAGGTCAGATCCAGTCCAGATCGATCCAGATCCAGTCCAGGTCAGTCCAGATCAGTCCAGTCGATCCGATCCAGTCGGATCCAGTCCAGATCCAGTCAGATCAGTCCAGATCCAGTCAAGTCAGTCCAGATCAGTCAGGTCAATCCAGGTCAGTCCAGATCAGTCCAGTCCAGTCCAGGTCGGTCAAGATCCAGTCAGATCCAGTCGATCCAGTCAGTCCAGATCCAGTCCAGATCCAGTCAGTCAGGTCAGTCAGATCCAATCCAGTCGGTCAGATCCAGTCCAGGTCAGTCCAGATCCAGTCCAGATCAGTCAGATCCAGTCAAGTCAGTCCAGGTCAGTCCAGATCAGTCCAGATCCAGTCCAGGTCAGTCCAGGTCAGTCAGATCAGTCCAGGTCAGTCCAGATCCAGTCCAGGTCGGTCCAGATCCAGTCCAGATCCAGTCCAGATCCAGATCCAGATCCAGTCAGGTCCAGATCAGTCCAGTCAGTCAGGTCAGATCCAGTCAGGTCCAGTCAGATCAGGTCAGTCCAGATCAGTCAGGTCCAGATCCAGTCCAGTCCAGGTCCAGTCCAGATCCAGTCCAGATCAGTCCAGATCCAGTCCAGGTCAGTCCAGATCCAGTCCAGTCAGATCCAGTCCAGATCCAGTCCAGGTCAGTCCAAGTCAGTCAGATCCAGTCCAAGTCGGTCAGGTCAGATCCAGTCCAGATCCAGTCCAGATCCAGTCAGATCCAGTCCAGGTCAGTCCAGGTCAGTCCAGGTCAGTCCAGATCGATCGATCAGTCAGATCCAGTCCAGTCAGATCCAGTCGAGTCAGTCCAGATCCAGATCAGTCCAGGTCGATCCAGTCAGATCAGTCCAGATCCAGTCCAGATCAAGGAGTCAGATCCAGTCAAGATCCAGTCAGGTCAGATCCAGTCCAGGTCAGTCCAGGTCCAGTCAGGTCAATCAAAGATCAGTCAGATCCAGTCCAGATCCAGTCCAGATCCAGTCCAGATCCAGTCCAAATAAAGTCGAAGTCCAGTCAGGTTCAGTCTGGAGTCAGTCCAGATCCAGTCCAGATCAGTCCAGATCCAGTCAGATCCAGTCCAAGTCGATCCAGATCTAGTCCAGGTCAGTCCAGATCTAGTCAGATCCAGTCGGGATCCAGATCCAGTATAAATGTGATCCAGGTCAGTCCAGATCAGTCAGGTCCAGTCAGGTCCAGTCCAGATCCAGTCCAGATCCAGTCAGATCCAGTCCAGGTCGATCCAGATCAATCCAGGTCAGTCCGATCCAGTCCAGATCCAGTCCAGATCCAGTCCAGATCCAGTCAGATCCAGTCAGGTCCAGTCCAGATCAGTCAAGATCCAGTCCAGGTCAGTCCAGATCGATTAAAAGATAAGTCCAGTCAATCCAGTCAGTCAAGATCCAATCCAGATCCAGTCCAAGTCGGTCCAGGTCAGTCCAGGTCAGTCCAGTCAGTCAGATCCAGTCAGGTCAATCCAGTCAGTCCAGGTCAATCAAGTCAGTCAAGATCCAGTCAGGCCCAGATCCAGTCAGATCCAGTCCAGGTGCGGTCCAAGTCCAGTCCAAGTCCAGTCCAGATCAGTCCAGATCCAGTCCAGATCAGTCCAGGTCCAGCCCAGATCCAGTTCAGATCCAGTCAAGATCTAGTCAAGATCAGATCCAGATCGGTCAGATCCAGTCAGGCCAGTTCAGATCGGTCAGATCCAGTCAGATCTGGTTCAGATCAGATCCAGATCCAGTCCAGATCCAGTCAGGCCCAGTTCAAGATCAGTCCAGGTCCAGTCCAGGTCAGTTCAGATCCAGTCCAAGATCCAGTCAGATCCAGTCCAGGCCCAGTCCAAGGTCGGCCCAGAGTCCGGTCAGTCCAGTCCAGTCCGGTCCAGATCCAGTCCAGATCCAGTCAGGTCAGTCCAGATCCAGTCCAGATCGGTCCAGATCCAGTCAGATCAATCCAGATCCAGTCCAGGTCAGTTAAAGAAGTCCAGATCCAGTCAAAATCCAGTCCAGATCCAGTCCAAGTCAGTCCAATCCAGTCCAGATCCAGTCCAGGTCAGTCCAGATCCAGTCCAGATCGGTCCAGATCCAGTCCAGATCCAGTCCAGGTCAGTCAGTCAGTCCAGATCAGGTCGATCCAGTCAGTCAGTCAGTCCAGTCAAGTCAGTCCAGATCCAAGATCCAGTCCAGATCCAGTCAGGTCAGATCGGTCAGGTCAGATCGGTCAAGTCAGTCAGATCAGTCCAGGTCGGTCAGATCCAGTCCAATCAGTCAGATCCAGTCAGATCCAGGTCAGCCCAGATCGGTTCAGATCAGTCAAATCTAGTCGATCAGGTCCAGGTCGAGTCAGATCAATCCAGATCCAATCCAGGCCAGTTCAGATCCAGGTCCAAATCAGTCCAGATCGGTTCAAGGTCAATCCAGATCCAGTCAGATCGGTCAAATCCAGTCCAGGTCAGTCCAGATCGGTCCCAGATCCAGGTCGGTCAAATCGGTTCAGGTCGGTCAGATCTAATCCAGATCAAATCCAAGATCAGGTCCAGGTCCAG
Organism: Armigeres subalbatus; assembly: GCF_024139115.2. Classification (NCBI taxonomy): domain Eukaryota; kingdom Metazoa; phylum Arthropoda; class Insecta; order Diptera; family Culicidae; genus Armigeres; species Armigeres subalbatus. The sequence continues at coordinate 164,284,218 of NC_085139.1, forward strand.
TCCAGTCAAATCCAGGTCAGGTCAAATCGGTCCAGATCCGGTCAGGCCAGTTCAGATCCAGTCCAAATCAATCCAGATCCAGTCCAAACCCAGTCCAAGTCAGCGGATCGATCAGATCCAGTCGGTCAGTCCAAATCAATCCAAATCCAGTCAAATCCAGTCCAGATCAGTCAGATCAATCCAGATCCAGTCAGATCCAGATCCAGTCCAAATCAGTCCAAATCCAGTCAAATCAATCCAAATCCAGTCCAGATCCAGTTAAAATAAAGGTCCAAATCAATCCAGGTCAGTCAAATCCAATCCAAATCAATCCAAATCCAGTCCAAATCCAGTCAAATCAATCCAAATCAATCAGATCCAATCCAAATCCAATTCAATCCAAATCCAAATCAATCCAAATCAATCCAAACCCAAATCCAATCAAATCCAATCCAAATGCGGTCCAAATCAATCCAGATCCAATCCAAATTTAATCAAATCCAACTCAAATCCAACAAAGGTCAATCCAAATTAAATCTAAATCCAATCCAAATCCAATCCAAATCCAATTCCAATCGAAAACCAATTCAAATCCAATCCAAATCTAATCCAAATCAAATCCAAATCCAATCCAAATCCAATCCAAACCCAATTCAAATCCAATCCAAATCCAATCCAAATCCAATTCAAATCCAATCCAAATCCAATCCAAATCCAATCCAAACCCAATCCAAATCCAACCCAAATCCAATCCAAATCCAATCCAAATCCAGTCCAAATCCAATCCAAATCCAATCCAAATTTAATCCAAATACAATTAAAATGCAATCCAAATTCAATCCATGTTCATGTATAGATTTTTGCCAATAACATTTTGCTATTTGGATTTGTTTCATTGTACAACATTATTTTTAATATTAGCTAAATTTTTGAGACGGTGCACAACACTGTTCTATTTACAAAAAAATGAAAGCTATTAGGAACACCATTTCATTGAGACGCATTATCTGTTTTCAAATGAATAGGTACTCCAATCGGAGACAATACTGAGTAGGTATTACGAAGTTTAGGTTTAGTTTATCGATTGAATGTATCCAATGACAAAATAAACTAAATTATAAAAGACCTTTCCGAACGTTGTTGCTACTTGACCTATGAATCGCCAGTTAGAATGACCAAATCTCATTTCTGTGAGAGGGTATTTTATAACCCTTTTATGTATGTAACGCTAATATATAGACCTTTTCTCATCCCCGATGGCGGCATTGTCAATAAAAAAAATGTGCCAATGTTGCCCGGGAAACGATGTCTGTTGATATTAAATTTTTAGTTCAAAAACTAAAATCACTGTTTATTCTGAACATCCGAATAGATCAATTTCATCCTGCAATTCATTGTACCGAATTGATCAAATTATCAAAAATCAATGAGCCCATCGCGACCTCGCGTGATGAAGTTTACAAAAGTGTAAAAAAGCCATACAGCGAAGAGCAACTTACAAGCCGAGCCAGTGAACTTGAGCAGAAGGAAAACTTTTACCCCGCTATCATCGTGCGCTATTATCGCAAATCGAAGGCCATGGAAGAAGAAGACGATAAAGTGTGCCCCTTGGAAGGCTTCGTCCAGCAACAACAGCAGCAAATGCGATCGACATATCAGCATCAACAGCTACAAACACAACAAAAACAGCAGCAGCAGCATGTAATGGTTATTCAACAGCCAGATTCGGCTGGAGCTACCGAACTCGTAGGTGATTATGGACCGAAAACCGACCGATTGATGGAAAATGTTCGACTCCATGGGAAATTCGCAGCAACAAGTGTGAATACAAACGCAAGCGTACAATCATTTCAATCTATACTAACTTCGTCATCTGCCTCGACGGCAGCGGCGACCTCGAAGAAAACCAAGTTCCACAGTTTTCTGCAGAGCAGCAGCAGCGCAGCAACGACGCAACAAAGTTTCTCTAGCCTTGGAGCGACTTCATCCAGTTTCCAGCAGGCCCTGGCCTCCCCATCTTTGAAATCTCCTCACACATTTTCCGGATTGGCCGCTTTGACGTCACCCTCTTCGTCTATTCCATCGTCTCCGCAGCTAGCCATTTCCGCCGGATTTGAGAACATGTTCGGCGAAATGGAAGCAAGCAACGAGCTGAAGCTCAAAAAGAGCCTGCAACTGAACCGCAAAATTTCAATCCTCAGTCCAGCCCATTTGAGCATTCGCAGTGAGCAAACAACCAAAGAGGAACGAACCTCCTGTTACATAAACGCTGAAACATTGGAGTAAGTATTCCGCCAAAGTAGGTTGTTGCATTTTTTTCTTCTTATGCCATCATTACACACTATAGGCAAAATGTAGAGCATGATAGCATGATAGAACGACTGTAAAGACCCTGAACGCTATGTCGTCACTGAAAAACGATCTCGAAGGTCCTTGCAGTCAGTCGCCCGGTACGCTGGGAAACAAACGCCCACACTATAATCCAATGCACATGAACATAAACATGCTTTGCTTTCGCTTGGGCGCATTTCATTTAAATGCAGTTTAGTTTGTTGCTTCTCATAGAAATTTTATGCGAATCAAACCAAATTCGTTCAACTACTCGCAAAATGCACGTCAATAGAATTCGTAAGCGTTCTCCCTCTTCTGTCCCGTTCGGTCTCTCTCTCTCTCTCTCTCGGGAACACACACACACCCACACATTTGTGCTTCCAGGGAAGCCTTGCCTGGTTTTCCGGATCTCACCCACAATAAACGGTAGCCATGCAGTCTGTGATAGCATACTGTGGGCTAATGGTAACAAGTGATTGCCGATTGGAAGGACGCAGAAATAAGTTGAAACAATGATAGATATTCTGTATTCTGTTAGATTATGAATGACAATCAAATTCAAGCCTAACATTCGATCGAATTAGAATATTGGATTGCAGTACTTTTTTGAGTTTTTGTTCTTGATACAGTAAGAAAAATAAGGATTCTTTGAGAAAGAATCCGCTGATTCATATCCTGTGTCAAACGTGGTGCCACCGTCAGCTTGGTGGGACCAATGCACTTTTTTATGAGAACGGTCGAATACAGCGGTATGATGGAGAAGCCTGGTACTCCGAAGACTGGAGTTATTCACTTACTATACTGGAAGTGAGAGTTAAACAGACATATAAGGGACAGGCAACTAAAAGTTTAACCTTCCGGGACTCGCATAGTCCTGGATCACTCATGCAGTCCCGCCTGAGATAACAGTAGGGGAGGTGGTTCGGTTGTGGGCACCCCCACGTATCTTTTGACGGAAAGCAGATACTGTTATTCTGACATCTGTCATTCATTTGCTATCGAAACACGATGTTTCGTACAGAATACCGAACTAGATATATACCTCTACTTTGAACTATGAATAATTTTTTTTTTCTACATAAAAATCAACACGAAAATTTTGTTTGACCATTTTCAAAGTGTCATGAAATGATGTTATTGAATTAAAAAAGTGAGTTCTAATGCGTATTCACACGATAAATTTAGTCTATTTTGTGGTTCAATAACCATTGCAATCAAAATTTCAGCTCGAATTTATTTTTTATCACTTTCCTGAAACGCTGCTAAATTCGGTTGTGGGCACCTTCTTTTTATTGACAAATCGTTCAATATCACTGAGTTTATCAACAAACTTATTTTTATGCATTTTCTTCGAATTAATCGGTCATAATTTATTGTAATAATAAGTTTTATTATTTATTTGTTTTTAGGCGCATCTAACCATTGTATATGCGATTTTTGAAACTTAGCGTTGACCGATTTACACGCAACAAGTTGCATTCGACGGGGAATTCAGTCTTATTGTTTACCATTTAAAATTGGACTTTTTAGACATTGCCTTCCGAAGCTGTTGACAAATTATCATTTATTTTCATGGGGACCCATCATTGAGCTTGAGCTTGATTGACTGCTCGTAGTTGCTACTCCATTATGACCAGATCAGCTGTTCTTGCACAAGGAACCAACAAATGTTTGCACAGGGAACCAACACATCTTCCATGCAGGGATGCCAGATGATATTTTCAAATGTCTTCACAGTCGTTTAAAAATGTCTTCAAATGTCTTCAATATTAAAATTATGAATATTAGCGAAAAATTTCAAAATCCAATAGGTCTGTAAATTCAATCAAGTCCTTATTTTATTGATGTGGAATAATGTCCACTGGCTATTTTTACTGAACTTCCACGTGAAATTCTTCCAAATTATTTTTAAAGAATATCCTGTACGGATTAAAAATTTACCATGAGATTTTTTGTAGGAACTTCCGGATAAATTTCTGGAACAACTTCCGGATAAATCCTTGATGGAGCTTCTTATTACTTATACTAATTTCTTCTGGATGGAGCTTCTAATAACTTCTAAAACTCCTGACGAAATTTCCCGAAGATTTCCTGTTGGAACATCCAAAGGATTTATTGAAGGAACTTCCGGAGGAATTGCTGGAGGATTTTCAGGAGAAATTCTTGAAGAAACTTAAGAAGGAATTCTTGTAGGAACTTCAGAATACAGGGAGGGATTTTCTGGAGAAATTCCTGAAGGATTCTCCTGATGAATTTCTGAAGGATATTCCTTAGGAATTACTGAAGTATTTCCCAGTGTTCAGGAATTCCACCGGAAATTCCTTCAGTAATTCCTAAGAATATCCTTCAGAAACTCATCAAGAAAATCCTTCAGGAATTTCACCAGAAAATCCCTCTAGAATTTACCCTGAAGTTCCTACAGGAATTCCTTCTTGTTTAGAAATTTCTAAACAAACTTCCAGAATAATTCCTGGAGAAACTTCCGGAGGGATCCCTAAAGAAGCTTCCACGGGAATTCCTGGGGGAACTTTCGAAAGAATTTCTGGAAGAACTTCCGGAGGAATTCCTAAAAACAACTGCTGGAGGAGTTCGTGAAGGAACTACCGGAGGAATTATGGAGGATCTTCCGAAGGAATTCTTGGATATACTTTCGCTGGAATTCGTGGATGATCTTATGGAGGAGCTTTTAGAGGAAATTCCAAAGGAATTCCTGGAGGATTTTTTGGGAAGATCCCTGAAACTTCCGGACAAATTCGTTGAGGAATTTTAGGAGAAATTTCAGAAAGAATACCAGAACGATTTTTCTCAGAGAAAATAATGGAAGAATGACCAAAGATATTTATAGAAGAATTACCAAAGGAATTCAAGGAAGAATTTTACGAAAGCGTGTTTCAAGTTTCCTCGGGATTTGTTTTAAGAACATTTTCCTGTTGTAATTTACCATGGAAGCTCTGAGAAATATCTTTTCTAATCTAATCTAATCTAATCGAACACAAACGCAGCCAGTACAAAGAAAGCATCCTGGAAAACCATTGAGTTAGATGACGCCCAATAATTTTTCTTGTCAATATTGAGGCTCACAGCATACCAGTAGTGGTATGACATAAACTTCAAAGCGGCCAGGCCCACTGCGTTGTGTTTGCCGCAGAGATGATTCTTCGAGATGTATCGTGTTCAAGTAGTCACTTCAACATGATACATATCACGAATCTACAGGGGTTGAAGGATGCGTGGACATACCGTACCATACGCACCGCGTTCTTTTTAAGTTCTTATTTTGGTAGTTGTATATAAATATGTAGTGAAATGCATAACATATATCAAATTGTATATATATTTGTAGAATATAACATCAACTAGGAGCCGAAGTTAACTCGGGATGCACATCTCTCAAAGAAGAAGCTGGAAATTTCTAAGAATTTTATTATTATTTAGAATGTTTAGTATCAGATAGCAGGTCATGTGCCAGGACGTCGTCTGCATGAAGGTTACATGGCAGGTTGTGTAGATTTCCTTCCTGGGATGTTTTGTAGTGGGCTATGAAAATGTTAAATCATGAAAATATGAAGGAACATAATACAATAATATAAATATATAAAAGCATGAAAATATGAAAACTTTCTAATATGTAAATAAGAAACATAAAAATATAATGTAATAGAAGAATAAAAATTTCTATATTAAAAAAACTATGAAAACATGAAATTAAAAAATGAAGATACAAAAATATGAGTACAAAAATCATAAAAGCATGAAAATATTGAAAATTTGAAAATATAAAAAATGATACACCCAGTTTTTTTACACGGTTTGGTTTTAGTCATTTAAGAACTTCAGCGTCATTGAAACAATGAGTTAACCCCACGAAAAAAATCACAAAAAACAAAGAACATTCAGGGGGTGTTTAAGAAACTGTGAAAGACCAGGTTAAACAAGAAATTAATGAATTCGAACCGCGTAAAAAAACCGGGTGTATTAAAGAATAAAATTTTGAAAATATGACAATATAAAGATCTGAAAATAAGATAATATAAAAATATTAAAACACAAAAATATGAAACATGGAAATATTATACTTTCATATAAAAATTAAATAATAAAAATATGAAAACATGAAGATATAGAAATATGTAAATATGCAAATTAAATTATAACAACATGAAAGTATAAAGATATAAGAAAGACAAAAAATATAAATATGTAAATTAAATATTGGAAATTACAGTCAAACCTTCATGAGTGGATATTGAAAGGACCATCGACTTATGGAAATATCGAGATGTGGAATAGGAAATCCGTGGAAAGTTGTTTGAAAGGACCATCACAGTAACCCAGAAAATATTTTTTAATATGGCATAATTTGCTTCCATGAGTCGATATCGAGTCATAGAACATCGAGTCATGGAGATTTGACTGTATAACAATATGAAAATATGATAGCATAAAAAATACAGATATATGAAGATACAAAAGATTAAAATATGGAATTTGAAATTTAAAAATAAAAAACTATAAAAATATGAGCTTTTTGTGTAAAAAAGTGAAAGCTTGAAATTATAAAAATATAAAAGCATCATAATGTGAGCATATAAAGGTATACAAATTGGAAACAATATAAGAATATGGAAAATATGATAATATAAAAATATTATAATATAAAAGTGTAATAACATGAAATTACATAAATATGAAAATACAAAAATATGAAATATAATAGTTTAAAAACATTAAAACATAAAATATCAAATAAGAAAGTGTAATGTTAAATTTTAAGAAATACGTTAATATGATAATAATAAAACATAATAATATAACAATTTTAAGACACGAAAATAAAAAACATGAAAGTGTAAGATTAGGAAAGTATAAAATGTAAAAATATAAAATTGTAAAAATATGGAAACTAAACTAAATTAAAATGTAAAAATATGAAAAATAAATATAAAGAAATATGAAAAATAAGTATAATGAAATATGGAAAATAAATAAACTACTATAAATTATTTCGAGGACTGGAAACTAGTGATACTCATGTTTCCTTTGAAATCTCTGTCAAGATTGCTATCAGAAATCAAGGTGGGTGTAGTCCTTAATTTCAATCTATGACAAAAATGACAAATACATTAGAATAACTATTTCTGGCCACGCTTATCTGTACCGTTAATAAGGAGAGAAGGAATAAGTACCACGGAGTTGGATATTGGGAAGGTATTCGTTGGGTCAGGATGTGCCTGTAGCTGGCAATACGACCATGGTAGAACTTACCCCGTAACACACCACGAAGAGGTATCTACCCAGCGTTACGGGTATCTGAGAAATATCTTTTCAACACCAAAACAATTTCAATTTCTTGTTGACATTTGTTAGAATTTTCTATGGAAATTAATTGAGACAAAATTCTTGTGGAAATTGAAAGGGATTTTTTTGTGGGAGTTCATCGGAAATTCTTTTTATTTTACACGAAAAATTCTAATAAATTTTCACTGAAAATTCTTTTAAAAATCCACGGTAAATTCAAAGAGTTTCCCGACGGATATTCAGAGGAATGTGGAATGATGGAATGGAAATTCCGAAAAGATCAGATGAATTCAGAAGGAATTAAGAAAAAAAATCAGCTCAACGGTTGAATAGATTAAATCTAGTCATAGAAGAATCTGTCTATGTTTCCCGCATGTTAGATCGGTCATTGCGTTCCGATTTAATGGTCGAAATACCTTTTCACAGACACGCCAAAAACGACGCCGCCGCCATGAGATCTAAAATGCATTACAGTTATCAATCGGCTAATGTGAATGTATTTTTATATTAAATATAAATTTTACAATTCTAAGCCCGAGACAAACACTATTATAACTTATGTAATATTTATTAGGTTTACATATAGAGGTAGCAGAATTTATAAGTAATAAAATTGTAATTTCTATTCGCTGGCTTATTGATTGTCTTCAAGTATCTTCAAATAAGAATACAAGTCTTCACATATTTTGAAAAGTCTTCAAAATGTCTTCACAAAATAAATGTCTTCACGGAGATTCAAATGTCTTCAAATTGAAGACATGTCTTCAAATCTGTCATCTCTGCTTCCATGTACAAGTACTGATGATGTCGTTCTTTAGATCATACTGGCGCCTGCCACGTCAGAATGTAGGGAAGGGGGAGGAAATGATGATGCAATCACTCACTGCAAGCCAAATATACCTCTGCACTTGCCACGAGTTCATGCGGAATTTGTTGGAATTTTTGGGTTAGGTTCGAGAGGCAGAGGTCCGTCTTGGTTAACGAGCTGCCAATGTGATAGATAGGAGAAGGTAACTGATGGAATTTTTAATTGGATGTAGGAAACGAGCTCTATAGTTCATTTCCAATTCTAGCAGATTTCTGTTAGAATACTCAAGTTGAAGGTATAGGAATAGTAATGGAAACGGTATGGAAGTCCATTTCCAGTTCTAGTGATTGCTAGAACATGAGAAATATAGAGAAAGACACAAAGGAGAATGAAACGGACCTCCTGCGTATGAGGCAGAAGCAGTAGCCATATGACTACCAAGCCCGCTATATGGGGACCCATCATTGAGAAGAAAAACGCGAAATTTAAAAAACTATATTTTTACCTTTACCTATATTTATATACATATGAATGAATACAATATATGTAAATAATGGAAAAAAGTTAAATCCAACTTCCTAAAGTGCTATTTTTGACCTTTTTAAAGTGATTGTTTTCTTTACTCTCTTCACAAAATTTACAAAAGTCATAACAGTAATGAAAATTTAGTATATTACTTGGACGTATGCGATCAATTGAATTACGCTATCAGTAACGCATTGGAAGATTACAATTCAAAAACTGAGAGCGAAATAAAGTGCTGTCCTAAGAACTTCTTTAATTACGTAAAAACAAAACTGAATTCTAATAACTTTCCATCAATTATGCATCTTGACGAAAACGCGGGGGATAGCTCGGAAAAGAACTGTAATCTTCCAGGAAACCTATTCTACATTTTCTGAAAATGATCGTGACCACGACTATTTTGCATTTTTTCCAGACTTTTCAAATGATATTGGAGTGAATCAACTTCATGTCCATGACATTTTGCAGGCCCTACGTAGTTTAGATGCTTCGAAAGGTCCTGGTCCTGATGGAATCCCTCCTATATTTATGAAAACCCTAGCAGTGGAACTAACTCCATCATTATTTTGGCTATTTAATATGTCACTAGAATCAGGAAAATTCCCAAATATATGGAAAAACTCATTTTTGATACCCATTTTCAAATCTGGAAAAAAATCAGACATACTTAATTATCGTGGAATAGCCATTATCTCTTGCATTCCAAAACTTTTTGAGGCCATAGTAAACGAAAAATTATTCAAACAAGTAAAAAACCGAATAACAGACGCACAGCATGGCTTCTTTAAAGGGCGTTTAAGTTCAACTAATCTTCTTGAATTTGTTGACTATACCCTGAATGCAATGGATAAAGGAAACCATGTAGACTTCAGTAAAGTGACTTCAGTGACTTCAGTAAAGCATTTGATCGCATAGATATACCCATGCTTCTATTCAAATTGAAAAAAACTGGAATTGAGCCGGGACTACTCAAATGGCTTGAATCCTACTTAAATGATCGCCAATTGATTATAAAATTTAACAACAATAGATCAAAACCCATTCAAGCCACTTCCAATGTCCCCCAGGGCTCTCATTTGGGGCCTCTATTATTCATAATATATGTAAACGACATTTCCTTCATTCTTGACAAACTTAAAGTGTTAATCTATGCAGATGACATGAAGCTCTTTTTGGAAATAGGGAATAAAAATGACCTCAACATATTCCAGAACGAAATATGCACATTCTACGAATGGTGCAATAAAAGCCTATTGCAACTGAATGTAAAAAAATGTAACCTTATATCATTCAGCAGAAAAGAACAGCATCAAATCTCTCAATTACATTAGGAAACCAGGTTGTAGAGAAATGCGATAGAGTTAGGGATTTAGGAATTATCTTGGACTCCAAACTAACGTTCATCGACCATTACAACACCATTATTCATAAAGCAAATAATATGATGGGTTTTATAAAACGTTTCTGCTATAATTTTCATGACCCAGACACAATTAAAACATTATATATTGCTAATGTAAGGTCGATACTGGAATATTGCAGCATTGTATGGTCTCCATTTTCAATAGCACACGAAGAAAGATTAGAATCAGTACAAAAACAATTCCTATTATTTGCTCTTCGTAAATAAGGTTGGACAACATTCCCACTTCCATCATATGAGGTACGCTGCAAGCTTATAAACATTCAATCTTTGAAAGAGCGTCGTGAAACTGCAATGGTTTCATTTATTAACGATATAGTTTCGCAGCGTATTGATTCAACAAACATTTTATCGTAATTAAATTTCTACACACCATCTCGACAACTGCGTCATCGACATACATTTTTAATTAATCACTGCCGTACAAATTATGCAAAATTCGGACCTCTCAATCAGATGATGGCCATCTATAATCAACACTGCGAAACTATTGACTTTACAATGTCTCGGCAGAACCTAAAAAAAATATTTTGTCACAATTCGAAACCTACACATCTAAATTTACATTAAATCCCAAAATTAAACATTACTTAACCAAACTATTTTTATTACCGTTTTTATAGCATTAAGAAAATAAAGAAAAACATGTATATTGTATATGTACTAGTCTACGTCGGTTGACGAAATAAATAAATACATGAGAAAGGAATCATCAATGCTAGGTGAATTAAATCTACGTGTTTTATTGTTTTATGACAATTAAAACTAATAAAATACTCTTTTTCTTTGAAACTGGGTAGATTTCATTTGTTATTCTTCATTATTAGCCGGATTGTCAAGGGTACCCACAACCGAACCACAAAACTGAAATGTTCAAAATTATCAAATTTGCGAAATTGACAACAAAATGTTTCAAATCAATGAAATCGAACCAATTTCTTCTCTAGCAGTAAGGTTGTACGTCTAACTTTCCATTGGTATAAAAATGTAGACATAATACCAACTAGAACCAAAGTTATGGACAAAGTTCAAAAGGGTGCCCACAACCGAACGTCCTCCCCTAAATTAAAAGGGGTTTAAAGCTGAGACGAGACCTGCAAAGAGGAAAAAATGTAACTTCAGCTGCTGCCAGTCAACTGCTGTCACGAACTGTCAGGTGCAACCAGCAGCTTTTTGAGTGAAAGTATTGGTATCCCAAATAAAATATTCCACATCATTTTTGCTTTACCAGGACTTTTTTTACTTTAACGAGTATTCCAAACCTTCCGTTTAGCTTGTTAATAATCAGTAATAAACCTGTGTTTTGTTCCCGGTATAAAAATCCTTATGAAAATGAATTAACATATTTCGTGAATTGGATACACTTTTATTGTGCTCAGAAGGGTCCACCTGGGGCTTAGGTGAAACAGTCAAGTAAACAGTTGAAACTCGATGGTCAACTGTGATGAAAAGAAGAGCAAGTGTCAAAACAAGAGAAAAGAAGCAGCGTCTTTGCAGGTCTCGTCTCAGGTTTAAAGTAATTAATTTATAAATAATTTATCTTATCCTATTCATATACTTGACAGTAAGTCCAGTTGTCCATTGAAATGAAAAGTAGGCTTTGAAATTAAAATAACAAAAATGAAAAACAACTCGCCACGCAACAAACGCGGACTTTTAGATGCCATTTGTTTGCGTATTCACCCAAACTGTTTAAAAAGTGACTGTATTCATATTACAAATTGCAGTGAACTAAATAAGATCAACGAAATAAAAATAAAAGGGATCCCTTTTCAAGGTGCATGTATAGTGCTTTTCTATGGATCTATAATGAAGAGGAGAACACATCTTTAGTACAATACTTGGAAGATAAAAGCACGAAAAGTTTTGATGTATGGGACATTGGGGCAAAACAAGCTTAATAACTACATACAGAAGTGTCTTACGTCTATAAAACATCTCTCACTGAATTTCTTGGAAAATTTTCTTTCGAATAAGCCCTTAATCTTATCTGTGAATCGCTCGTGAGAAAAGTTATCCTATTTTGTATAAAAAGTTACATTAAATGAGCTGTATGACCCCTAAATCCCCTATAATTCAATATTTTTAATGAATTATATGAGTATTTGTTATTTTCATTATATCATTGGAAAATATCAATTAAATTAACTTTACTACATCATTTCCTTGCTCAGAATCATTGGGCTATATTATTTCATAGGAGAATTTGGGCAAAAAGGTTGGAAAAAAGAGTATCTCCCATCACCTCCTATCTATGATCACATCAAGACTCATAACATATGACTATTCTTGTCTAGTTCTGCTATCGGGTATGGTTTGGAAATGTTTGGCATCGGTGCTATTCAAAAGTTTTTAAAAATCGTTTTTTACTCAATAAATAACCAAATAAAACATTTGTGAAACGATTTATTTCATTGATTTTTGTTCAGCAAACATTTGTCAATATCTGTTCAACACTTTGAGACAATAATATCAACACTTATCTGTAAATATTACTATTTTTTACAGAATACATGAAAATTGCGCATAAAATGCACTTTGATGCTTATTTGACCCCGAAATCCCTTAAATTTCCAACTTTTACCAACAAAATATATTTAGTGCCCTTCTGTGGATCCACAGTGAAGAGATTAACACAATTTTAGACCAATGTCTTAAAGATAAAATGACAAATAGTTTGGAAATTCGCAATATATGGGGCATTAGGGCAAAACGAGCTCAATAACTACATACAAAAGTGTTCCACGTCCATGAAACAGCCCTCACTGAATTCTTTGCAAAATTCCCTTTCGAATAAGCTCTTGATCTCATCTGTAAGTTGTTCGTGAAGAAAGTTATTAATTTTTTCCACCTTTGAAATCGGATTTCCCCATTGTGGATTGTGATGAATGATTTGTTTATCGGCTTTATCGGTCAGTTCTACTCAAAGTATGAGGGAGAAGATAATCGAAAGATAATTAAAAATCAACAGATTGAAAGCCGTTCGCTTATTAATAGTACACGGTTCTGGAAATAGCTTCCTTAAATCCGGTACAGACCCACAAGCAGGCTAATCTGGTGTAACGAGAGCTCGATGGCATCCCAGCTTGCGCTGTTGAATGCGTTCTTCAGATCAAGTGTCATTAACGCACAGTATCGAACACCTCGCCTTTTCTGTAGGATCGCTATCTCGGCGGTCTTTACCACCAAGTTAATAGTGTCCAACGTGGACTTACCCTTGCAAAAACCGGACTGATTGCTTGACAGGCCGTTCGTACCCCTGAGTACGGAGTCAGCCTGTTGAGAATGATCCTCTTCAGCTACTTGCCCGTCGTGTCTATAAGACAGATTGGTCTATACTCCGATGGGTCGCCCGGCCTTCGACAACAACACCAATCTCTGCCTTTTCCATCTTTCGAGGAATCTACACTCATCAAGGCATATCTATGATTGCTGCCTTGAGAGCGCTGTTCGGAGCTCCATCAGACCCTGGAGCTTTGTCAGTTACCAGGGAGAGGAATTTGGCCACCGCGAGTAACTCTTCGTTCGTCACCGGAGCCATCGTTTCGGCCGCACCCATATTGCCTTGCGGTGCATGAGGCCAGGGACTTGTGGCTCGGGACGGGAAGAGTGCCTCGATAATCTTCGCCAACCTATCCGGGGACCGTTCGGGGGGTGAAGAGATCCCTTTGGTCTTGGCCATCACTATCCTGTAGGCGTCACTCCACGGATTCGCGTTGGCTCCTTCGCATAGGTTGGTCGAAACGCGCTCTCTTACTGCTTTTGATGGCTTTGTTAAAGGCCAGTTTCGAGGCTCGAAACACTTCACGGCGGTCCGCTCTTTCATCCTCGGTGCGGGCACGTTGCATCCTTCGTCTAGCCTTGAGGCAGGTTGATCGAAGGGCCTCAATCTCGGTACTCCACCAGTATACCGGGCGTCTGCCATTTCTCGGCAGGGCTTTTCTCGGCATAGTGGCGTCGCACGCGCGTGATAAGACAGCTACCAAAGCATCTCCGCTCAGACCTTCAGTGTTGGCTTCCATTCCCAGTGCCCCGGACCTTGGATGTTGCACGCCATAGTTGATCTTAAAGTGAATTGTTAGATGATCATTGTGGGTGTAACCCTCGTCCACCCTCCGTTCCTTCTGAACGTGCTAGCGGAGCCATCATTGACTAACACTGCGTCGAGCTTCGCTAGCGCCTCTAATAACGCTTGACTCCTTCGATTGGTGCAGCGGCTGCCCCACTCCACTGCTCAAGCGTTCAAATCTCCTGCTATGACGACCGGCTTTCGACCCACTAGGTCGGACGATAGCCTATCGATCATCTGGTTGAACTGTTCTAATTGCCACCTTGGTGGGACATAGTAGCTACAATAGAACACACCATTGATCTTCGCTATCGCGACACCCTCAGCAGAGGAGTGTACCACCTCTTGGGTCGGGCACAATTCCGTCGTGCGAATAGCCGGCACCCAATTGCCGTTATTGATAGAGACGTTGTACGGGTCGGACAGGAGGGCGACGTTTGTCCCAGACTCCGAGACCGACTACAACAGCAGCTGATGGGCAGCTGCACTGTGGTTAATATTCAGCTGTGTTACTTGCACAGTCATCTTGTGCCCCGGGTCGACGCCCTTCGGGCTCCTCTGCACACGATCTGTTCCTTCCAGACGATGTTTGGCCTTTATGGTTGCACGTCGTTTGGCTTTGCCCTAAGCGCCTTCGCCGGATTGCTGCCTTAGCCGTTTCAACCGTGCGTGCTGATAGGGCTATACCCCATAACTGCTGTGAAGACTCCGTTGCTGCTAGTTGCAGTCTCCGTCACTCTGCCCTCCGCCTCCCTGGGAGGAGACCTCACCAAATCCAAAGGGGTTTACCACATGCATACTCCATATATTTACTCCATGCCTAACGCATCGTCAAAAGAAGTATTTTTAGCTTCACTCATTGTAATTTTGTCCCCCTTATAATTGCCGTCGAATCCTACTGGAGTAGTCGCCTTTAATGATCCTATGGTCACCTTTGCTCTCACGTGTTCGGAGCCAGATCGGCGCAAGTCAAGAAAGGGCATCTGAGCCTACTCCCATCCAGCAGGCAAAGGTTGATGGCAGGTTTGGACAGCGTGCTATAAGGCACTCCACTGTTTTGGGGGACGGGAGACAGCCTAGCCATTCGCCCACTCGCCGTTTCGAGTCAGTGTCACCCGGCTCTACTTAGAGAGTAGAATGTCAAACTGCCAGCCCTCGCTTTCACAATATTACGTTATCCAAGACAAGGTCCGTCAAAACACGGTCAGAATGCCATAATCAGGATCTCGCTGGCATTGATCCTGATGTGCTAATTGGCAATCCCTGGGCTCCTTCCGGTTCCCTTGCTGTAACGCAAGTACCCGCGCTGCGACCTCTTCTCCAGAATATGTCTGTACTTTCCATTGAACCAAACGTTTTATCGACTTCGTCACGACATTGTTCTCCGAAAATGCCGGGCCATTGTTCTCCGTTGCGTCGTTGATCACTGCTTTAACCTTATGTCTGTGCTCTGGGGTCAACAACTACTGCCATTTTTAGTTATCAATTTCCTAATTTTTGGTAGTTTGGTAAAACTAGCCGAAATCTGTCCCCTAGGGGCAAATTTGCTTGAAAAATCTTAAAAATAAGCCGTAAAGAGTACCCATAGTTGAAATCGTTATTTTGTTTGGCCAATTTTGGATTTTTTGGGTTGTTTCGAAAAATAATGTCTCCGCGAAGATGGGCGGGTACCACGCGGGGAGGGTTTTTTGTAAATACGGGTACAAACACAGTGTGTTTTTTCATGCTGGTTGTATACTATTTCGCCGAAAAACATTTCGCGGAATTTTTTTTCGCGGTACGACATTTCGCGGAATGTATCAACTCTCCGAAACACATTTCGCGAAATGAACCTTTTTTCCGAAAGACATTTCGCGGAATGTACCTTTTCACCGAAAATCATTCCGCGGAATGCCATTTGGCGGAATTCAGTTAGAATAATTATCATTCAAATATTTAACGATTTCTGCTTAATTACATGAAATCCGGGCTAATTTTTTTGGATTTAATGCAAAACCGAACCCGACCCCTACCCGAGAATTTTTGCATTCATAAACCCGTACTCGACCCGAACCCAACATAATTTAATTATTTAAGCCCGCACAAAAGTTTTCCCCGGAAAATTCATACTAGATATTTTCAGGTTCTCTTTAAGTTGAAAAAATGTAAGCCTAAACAACGAACTAGCCTCACAATTAACAAAACTGAATAAAATAATTTTCATTATTTTATTTTCAAACCCGTAACCGACCCGAACCCGATATTGTACTAAATTTTCAAACCCGAACCCGACCCAAACCCATCGGGTTCGGGTTCGGTTCGGGTTGCGAGTTTCAAAACCTGAAACCCCACCATATCTAATGCCCGGTATGAGGCGAAAGGAGTTATTAATGTCTTCTTTCAAAGAACACGTCTTCCCGGTATGAGGCGAAGGGAGGGGTTACACATTCTTTAAATAAATGCATTTGTACGGTATAAGGCAAAAGGAGTTGATAATGCCTTCTTTAAAAAAACGCGTCTGCCCGGTATAAAGTGAAGGGAGGGGTAACGCCTACTTTAAATTGATGGATCTGCCCGCTAAAAGGCGAAAGGAGTTGATAACGCCTTCTTTAAATTGATGGATCTGCCCGCTATAAGGCGAAAGGAGTTGATAATGCCTTCTTTAAAAAACGCGTCTGTCCGGTATAAGGCGAAGGGAGGTGTAATGCCTTCTTTAAATGGCTGCATCTGCCCGGTATAAGGTGAAAAGAGTTGATAATGCCTTCTTTAAAAGAATGCGTCTGCCCGGTATAAGGCGAAGGCAGAGGTAACGCCTTCTTTAAATGGATGCATCTGCCTGGTATAAGGCGAAGGGAGAAATAACGCCTTCTTTAAATGGATGCATCTGCTTGGTATAAGGCGAAAGGAGTTGATAATGCCTTCTTAAAAAGAATGTATCTGCCCGGTATAAGGCGAAGGCAGAGGTAACGCCTTCTTTAAATGGATGCATCTGCCCGGTATAGGGCGAAGGCAGAGGTAACGCCTTCTTTAAATGGATGCATCTTCCCGGTATAAGACGAAATGAGTTGATAATGCCTTATTTAAATGACCGCGCCTGCCTGGTATAAGGTGAAAGGAGGGGTAACGTCTTCTTTAAATAGATGTATCTGCCCGTAATAAGGGGCAATTGAAATTTTGAAAACTAATTCTAAATATTCTGGGAGGCCTTCCTTAGCCGTGCGGGAAGATGCGTGGTTGCCAAGCAAGACTATGCTGAAGGAGGCTGGGTTCAACTTCTGGCCCGGTCAAGGAAATTTATCGAAAAAAATTGTTTCGGCTTTTTAGGTATAAAAGTTTAAACGTGTTAATCTCGTGTTTAACGAATGCTAAAAAAATGGTAAGCTGGTTTAGAAACCTCGCAGGTAATAATTGTAGGAATGTTGAATGAACAAAGGCTATTATTATTAATATTCCGCGAAATGGTGCATTCCGCGAAATGGTACATTCCGCCAAAAGTCATTCGGTGAAAAGGTACAAACCGCCAAATGTCGTACCGCGAAAAGTTACAAACCGCCAAATGTTATTCCGCGAAATGTTCAACCGCGAAAATGAATTCCACGAAATAGTTTTCGGTGAAATGTTATACAATCTTTCATGCTTATTTTACTTATATTTGAAAATCCTACCCATTTTAAACTGCATCTTTTCGAAAAGGTTATAAAAATCAAATGATTATACATAAAGACAACACCTCAATTCGTCGAACCGAGTTGACTCCCTCACAAAAAAAACACAAGACTAGAGTTTTCCTTACCCTATGGCGGTCTACTGACTGATACTTCTGCCAGCAACTGCAGTTTTCTTATACAATATTCCTTGATATTACAAAAGAGCAGATACATCTAACTGGTGTATAGTTCCTGCTTATCTTCTGTCTACAACGATGAGTCGCACACTATCCGATACATATTTTAGCATTTCTCTACACAGCCTGAAATATTTTGTTAATTTACATTCATTTTGATGCACATATTTGGAGCATAAAAAAGCACGCAAAAATAAAAGTTTGAATTTTAAATCTAAATTGATTTAATTCAATAATTGATGTGAAAATAGTTTCAATAAATCAAATAAAGTTTATATTCGCTTTTCTATTTTATTTTATTTTGCGATTCTATTTTACGCATAATTTAATTGTCATTTTGCACGCCTCGTTGATTTTCTCGGCCCTTCTAACACCGAGCTAGTCGTCCTGAGCTCTTCGTCCCCTATGTTTATGTTTTGGTCCGAGTTTTTTCAGGACTTCTGCTGACCAGCTTCTGAATGTTTTGGATTGAAGCTCTTCTTAGACTATGGCTGGCCATGATTAACGCATTCAATTCATGATCCCACGGCGCCACGCGACTTATACAACCTATTTATGGATCCCATACTGCGATTACGTCAAAGATTAGTTACTTAATTAATTGGTCTTTGATAAAGTCTTTGGGACGATTGTACGACAATTCCCCGAATAACAATTCCCCGAATGCAATTTCCCCGAATGAAATTTCTCCGAATAACAATTTCCCGAATGTAACATTTCCCCGAATGTAACAATTCCCCGAAAGTAACATTTCCCCGAATGCATCTCCCTTCTTTTTGAGTGAGGCAGAAGGCGATGGGTATTAAGTAAGCCATGCGAACAAAGTCGTATGATTGCCGATCCGGAGGTTGCGAGTTCGATTCTCAGTGCGGCCTAAGATGCTTCAGGGTGGGGAGCATTTTCGGCTCCTTGTGCACAGTGTATCCATTGTACTTGCTACACAAGACATTTAGGCAACTGGCAGGTACCGAAAAGCTTTCGATAACTGTGGGAAAGTCTTCTTGGAATGAACGCGTTTGTCCGGTATAAGACGACGGTAATAGATAATTACTTCTTCAGATGACGGTTTTCAGTTGTTTGATGTAACTGTAAATGTATCAGCGTGTAAGCACGCGCCGGTGATACTTTTTCAAAATCATATTTGTTGTTGAAAAAAAGTTAAGCATTCAATGATGGAAATGAAGACGATTTGATGATTGTTAGTGCTTCCCGTGTCACCTTAAATGAACTCGTTTGTCTGGAATAAAGTGAAAGAATGAAACAACGCCTTCTTTAAATGATCGCGTCTGTCCAGTGTAATGAGAATGGAGGAAATAATGCCTTCTTTAAATTAAGGTCTCTCGAGATAAGAATTCTGTCCGCAATATAGCAAAAAGAAGAGATAATTTGTTTCCTAAGCAAGTACCACGCTTGCCAGGTATAATAAATGATTGATATGAAGCAATTAGGCCGATACAAATATTTAAAATCTATTTTGTCTCCCCCCCTCGGATTTTTTTTTGCCAAAAAATAATATTTTTAGGGGGCAACAAAATAAATTGCATTCGGGGAATTGGTTTTCGGGGAATTGTCGTACAATCCTTTGGGACTAGTATATCGACACTAAGTTATAGATCTGGAACAATTCCTGGGCCTATAACCTGTTGTTGAATAGGGAGAGCTGTAACTGCTGGTAGAAGTATCAGTCTGTAACCTGCAATGGAGTATAGGGAACTCTAATATTGTGTTTTCGTTGTGACTCTTGAGCTTATGGTCCCAGTACGATTCCACTGCGCATCTTCGGTCTACAGCGAGGTGCCTGACACTACCTAGTATTGCCACAGAAAATACGCTGCTTGAATGAAAACTTAGCGAACTCGGCGAACATTTGTTCCAGAATCCCTACTTTCCGATACAAACGCAAAAACTATTTGCTTCTTGAAGATCGATTTAAATTAAATTTAGTTTTAATATGAATTCTGTATCATCTGGCCTTTCTAAAATATGAACTCTACCTCTAAACTTAAAAAAAAAAACTTTTTCAAAACAAAAAAAATATGTTTTTAAAAACATCGAAAATTCCCGGGATCCCGGGATTTCCCGGGATATACAAGACATCTCATCCCGTTCCCGAGACAGCAAAAATGGCCGGGAAATGGAAACTCTAGTATCCATTTACCTAGCTTTAGTACTTCGTGTGACTACTTTTGGCTTCAAAAACTGCACAGCATCGTCATGGCATCGACTCAACAAGCTCAGCAGTTGTTTCCAAAGTGATTTTGTCCCATTCAAAAAATATTACCTGCCGCAATTGCTGCCCGGATAAGACAGTACCATAAACTAAATAGTGTAAACAATTGAATTATCATATGCTCTACGATATACAATAGGATATATTGTTTCTTAATGGTTGCACATATTGTATCAACACCGTGGATATAATACGTCAACAAAGTACTCTAATGTAACAATACTTGCAATTGTTTTTGGAACATTTCAGTTCATAAGTTTCCTTATATAGCTTTCCTTAAGTAGCTTCCTAAAATAAGTCAGCCAGAGCCACCGTGAGTATTCTGGGTCTCTTTTCCCAACTAACAGGCTTTAACCCGACATGCTTTAAAAGTTTGTTACCCAATGGGGACATTTGGAACTAGCGAACATAAAATTTCTCGTAAAAGCAAGTTGTTCAAGTTGTAATAAAACGCCTTGTTCTTTAACGTTTTGGTTTTCGAAGCGTACGCCATCATCTCGGCAAACTGCCTGGAAAACATTACTGTTGAATTGAGTTCATGAGGAAGCAATGACATTTCAATATCAATCAATAATCAGAGCTAATTTGATCATTTTTACTGCAATGGTCCGACTTTTTACCACCAGTTTGCGCTGCCGTCAATAAAAGTTGTTCGCTAGTAGCATGTATGTGATATTCTAGAGTGGACTATCTTGTACTTTAAAATCTTTGGATACACTTTACTGTTCGACAAGAAAAGTGTATGAAATAAATCTCAGATTTCGTATAGTTACTATACTTAACAACCCGTACATTCTAATGCGAAAACTTCATTTACAATTAATTGAATGGTTCATAACAATACATTCTAATGGATTTCTATTATTTCATCTACAGTATAATCTATGGTCAATTTATTGTTTTTGATAGTAATGTTACAATAAATTATATTGTGTTTCTATAATTTTTTTTATTCAGTTGGATGCATGTTGGTTTTTGCTTCTGGGCTTTAATTTTCAAAATTGACCAGAGATGCTCGATGGAATAAGGTCTGTGGGAGGCTGGGAGACTGTGCTAGCTACTCCTTGATACAATTGATACGATTTTCCTTGAATTGTAAAACCAGTTTTGAGGTGTGCTTCAAATCTCCGTTTTATTGGAGAGTATATGTGCGCCCCAACGCTGGTCATTAGACCCAAATAGCATTGCTCACTGGTGCGGATCGTGATGTCAGTTGAATTGAAAACTCACTTGCAATCTGTTTCGCAATTTTTGGAGCTGATAGTCCCTGATCCTTGCTCCGCCTCCTTCATGATAGTTCTGTCAATTCGGCCCGTTATCTTTGAAGAACGCCTCGATCGTTGGTGAGATAGAAACACGCTTTTCTTTACATCTGCATAAACCTATTGACCGCATATTTGTGAAGCTGTACAATATCAGCAATATCGACACAATATCGGCAAATTTTGAGCACGAAAACTTCAAGAGCACTAAATGACAGCTAGACACAATGTTTACATTTAAGAAATACCCTAAGACTCTGTAAAACACACTTAAGTCGTGGTATCCGTCTAATAAACCTCAAGAGTACATATTTAAGTTTATTGATTATATTTTATCCGAAAAGTGTTTCAATAGCAGCAGCATCCGCCACTGTTACCTAAAATGATACATCCAATTATTGTGCAGTGTTCCAATAGTTGCTATATTTTGAATCCCATTGTTTTTATATGGGACTCGCAACTATAGAAAAACTACCGCAACTATTGGTGCAAAGCCGAGAGAAGGATAAAGGTATGTTAGTGATACTTTACCGATTTTGAGAGAAATCCAAACCTTTTATTTCATCTAATGACAAGTTAACAAATTGATAGGCTTCATGGGTTGCTACGTTGAATGCTATATAAAAAAAATAATACGAAATTCGATGGAATCCCGAAATAAACGAGATCCATTACCTCTGGGCTAGCATCAGTTGGTCAGTGAAAAAACTGTAAATTCACCCTAAAGAACTGCGACTTTATTCTAATAGTTAGTAGGCGAAATAATCGCAGGTGTGTTTTACTGCCCATTAGTAGCCAAAATGTGTTTTCCCAAATAATGCACCAAAAGAACTGGTCTTCAGCTAACAGTTTTAATAGCTGCGGTTTTCACTTAGTGATCACCTGGGAAATAAGTAAATGATTTTGAAAATAAACTTTTCTTAGATGGCCTTCTATTGGTGATCTCCCGGGGTTAAGCTGCTTTATGAAATCTATCGGAAAAACTGACAATCATGTTTAGCATGATGTAAACGAATGTGAGGTAAATATATTCAATCATTAGTTAGCCAATTGTAAAACTACAAGTAGGCCTTGACTTCTAGCCTAGTTGATTTTAATCGTAAACTAATGCATAATGGCTTTGCTATGTAGAATACAGTGGTGGCCTATTTTTGTCTACCCCCCGATATTATTACGTTTTCAACACGATTTTATCATGTTTTTGACCCCATCTTGTAACCCCAAAAATCATTTCTGAGTATATGTCATAGATTTTATAAGCCTTCTCGACAAAAGGTAACCTAACGGGTAAGTTTCACGCATTTTGCCTTCCCAAGGCAAATTCATCGAAATCAAAGCTTCCAGTGTGTATTTTAACAACATCCTGAGCCAAGTGTATAACTCCCTTTGTTAGTAAAATTGTTTTCACAGCATGATATAAATCTGTTATTCTCTCCTACTTGGGTACTTTTGAATAAATTTTGAAAGCTTATTCCATAGTAAATGGCTATCATGGGGCAATCCCGAAATTCGCTAGCCCACAGTGCCATGTGGGCTCGCGGTGGTATACCCGTTTGCTGTATGGGTGCCAATCTCGAGAGGCATTCGCAAGAGAGGCGTCTGCGCCGACAACAATTACCTACCACAATGATTGATTATAGAGTCTGGGCAGGCGTACTTATCCGGCATGGATTGGAACCAGTCAGTAGCGAATACATTTTAGAATGCGACGACGACCATACACGAGTCATAGATAGCATTATTTACATTCGAGCTCGCGCAAAATTTTCCTTCTTCCCGTTTTGGACCTTCCGCTCTGTGTTTCGATCTATAAATAAAATGTGACTGTTTGCTCAATTTTCAATGCTTTGTGACTGCTTTTTCAACTGAAACTGCGATTCTACCAGGAAGTGCCGCGGTGATTAGGAATTCCCCGAAAAAATCAAACGTGACGGAAAGTGAACACTTGCATAATTCTCGCGGTCGTGCCAGGGGAGTGCAAAACTCGTTCTCCGGAAATTGGGGCACTGAAATTCCGGGAAGGAAAACGTTTTCCTCTCACCGTTCTGCGGCTGTGTATATAACGTGAATGCATTCCGGTTTGCAGTTTTCAGCGTGACGCTAAATCTTTGAATTCTCCATAACTGCTGTATCTCGATGAATTACTACAATGTAACAGAATAACTGACCAACGCAATCGTTCGCTACCGAGCTGAAAGATTAAAAAATTTGAATTCCGTATCAGTCAAACAAACAATGATATGATTGTTGCTGTATTTGTACTATTCTCGCTGCTCCGTGGACTAACACAGAAACGAAAATCTGTCGTCCGCAACAATTTGCCGTCATCGGCGGATCAAGACCGCCACCACCCCGCCAAACTAAGCGAATCGGCCGCGGTCGAGGCGAACCTCAACTCCTCGCTGGAGGAACTGTGCGTGTCCCTGCAGAGCGATACGCTTTACTCCTCCGCGACCAGCAAAATCTACGATAAGCGTCGCCAGGATTCGTCCTCGATATGTTCGGACATCTTCAACACGGACGAGGGTGGCCGGTCAATGGTCGAGGAGGCGGCGCGCATCACCACACGCAAGAGTCTGACCCGCATTCGGCGATGCATGTCCAGAACGAGTCTCACCCGACGGAGGCGCACGACGGGAAGGTAGGGGAGGATGGTGCTATATGCACTTTTTATGGTTTTCTATGTGAACTTTCATCGGCCCAGAACCGAAGGTCGGGAACTGGATGATTGTTTTTATACTGTACCGCTCATAAAAAAATCTGCTCTTCCGCTCATTTTTGGACGCAACGAAAAATACGCGCCAGATAGTCGCCTAAGAAAAACATACCTCCAGAAAAAAACTACTTTGACATTTTTTAAAATTTAGTTGTCACGTGGTGCATTCCGGCGGTGGATGTTTGGATAGCACGTGCTATTTGTACAGTGGAGAAATTTTTCTATGAGAGCCTTGGAAAATGATCACGAAAGTTGTCATTTTGTTGCAAGGTACAATATATTTCTTGATAAGTGATCTTTTTGCACTCTCATGGAATAGGGTAACCAACTTGATTTGGACCCCTACAGATTTTGGACCATCTAGGTGACATTTTCTTAAATTCTGATCCAAAATCAATGCCGCTGCTAATTCCATTACTGGTTTCAAGAGAGTAATATTGTACTACATTTGTCTAACTAGTTTTTTTGTGTGAAATTTTAATTAAATCAAGTTTGGGCAAGAAGGCAAACGTTACAATGCGTTACGCTTAAAAGCATACAAGGCTGAAAAACTCAAAATGTTTTAGTTTTACCGGTTTATCAATAACTGAAGCCCGTTTCGAATGTCAGTTTCATAAACAAGACTTACATATTTGAAATGGTGTAATTTCCGCCCGTATCGAACCTGCATTTCAATAGATATTGGGAAGCACTTCCTCTAGGGGTTCAAAATAGGACATTAGCCTAGAGCTCCGTTTAGTTTATTCGCTGTCAACATAATCAAATTCAAAGTCATACCAATTTTTGTAGAATGTTTCTGTCGGTTGTATGAAAGATACGCAGTTAACATTTTGCACAGTTATTAGAAAAGGTGTATTGGTGATGTACCAATTGTTTAAGGGTCAAAAGGGGGAGACAAGGAATTCATAAATGGCGGTTCATCGACGGCGTCTTGTCATGCTGTCTATAAAAATGCTTTGACACATAAAATCAAAACATTTTCTTATTCAATGCCCTTTTCTCGAAAATGAGAAAGTAGGGAGTGATGAAACTTAAAAGTCAGTTCACCATCACTCACAACTTCCTAATTTTTTTCGCCTTTGTATTTTTTTGTATTCTCACTTACCCGTGTTTTCTGAGCACCCCTAGAGGTGCATAGGACTAACATAAAATCTCTCTATCCTTGGCGGCTGCGCGCTTCAACCTTGACCTAAACTCAGGCCAGATTCGTATCTACTGTCTCTATTCTTTGATGAGGCCCTGTAAAGTCTTGCCGGATTCCAGTCCAGCGCACAATGGTCGGTTTCGTCAAATTTCACGACATAAATCGATAACTCGAAAACCATCAGTGCTAGAGTTTTGACGTCTTCAGAAGAAATGATCTACAAGAAGAGATCTATTTTTAGTGCAGGTGGTCATTAGGGTGGCCCTTCGGTGACATTTTTTTGGAAATGTATTTTTTTACCCTTTTGAGTTAGGAGTTCATATAATTCTACAAAATTATAGAGAATTTAATTCTAAGCATTTTTGCTTAATATACATTTATTTTATCTCATATAGGTAATGTTTTATGACAAAATTGCTAAATTTAGATAGGGTGGTCCCAGTTTTTAGCGTCCACTTTCATTAATTCAGAATATTTTCAAAAACTGTCTTAGCATCACTTCACGGTCTTTGGATGGCGCATCTTTTGGTTACATAAGATGGTTGATAGCTTCATTTTCAAGCATTTTATAAGCGTTTTTTCATGAAAAAGTGATATTTTTATGAGCATTCTACTGCAGCTAGTAGCAAATATTAGCAAAAATTTCAATCGTAATCTGAAAGTATACATGCAGGCCCATCAAATCCATGGTATTTCATTTGTCCATGTTTGTCCACTTTTGTTTGATAATCATATTAGTTTTTGTATGAAAAATCAGCTATTCCATGGGAAACACATATCTCATATCTCTGATTTCGCAATATTTGGTAGAATCATTCGTTTTCGAAAATAAATAAACTCACTTTTTAATTTTGTCCGATTTCGATCCAGGGTGGTCGAAAAAATTAACATTTTGGCAAACATATTTTTTTAAAACATAATTTTTGAACTACTGGACTAATTATCAATGTTCATGGAATCATATGTAGTATTGGCGACCCTTACTTAGAAACTGTGAAAATGAAATTATTCTGCGAATTAGCCATGAAAAACCAACTTGAATTTTATGATTTTGTATTTCGCCACAAAAGTAGCGCTCTTAAGCATTTCTCGCTTAACTTTTCAAAAGGACCTAAGTAACATTTTTTTCATGAATTTATTTGAATAGCGCAATCAACACAACAACATGAAAGCTATTGATTGCACTATTCAAAATAATTCATGAAAAAAATGTTACTTAGGTCCTTTTGAAAAGTTAAGCGAGATTTATTTCATGAGAACACCTTAAAACCGTTCCAGTAGTTAAAATGTCAAAATGATTTTTATGACTTTTTTTCCACACGAGTTGATTTAAATATTTTAGATAAAGAACGATTCTTTGTGGGCTTTGTGGCCTTGCGGTTAGCGCCGTCAATCGTCTAGAGGCATGGACTATGGAGCGTGGGCTCGATTCCCGCCTCGATAAGAAGGAAACTTTTTGTGATCGAAAAATTCTCCACCAGTCCACTGGGTGATACGCGTCCTGTCAGTTGTCTAGGTGTTAAGTGTTCAGTCTGTACGACCTCTGGTCAAAGACGGTGTTCTTGTCTTTTATTCTACCAAATATTGTGAAAATCCAAAAGATGATATATGTGTTTCACCCTAATTTTTCGTACAAAAATAATACTATCGTCAAACAAAAGTGGACAAAGATGGACAAATGAAATACCATGGATTTAATGGGCCTGCATGTATACTTTCAGATTACGATTGAAATTTTTGCTAATATTTGCTACTAGCTGCAGTGGAACGCTCAGAAAAATATCACTTTTTCATGAAAAAACGCTTATAATATGCTTAAAAATGAAGCTATCAACCATCTTATGTAACCAAAAGATGCGCCATCCAAAGACCATGAAGCGATGCTAAGACAGTTTTTGAAAATATTCTGAATTGATGAAAGTGGAAGCTAAAAACAATTTTTTTGGGACCACCCTATCTAAATTTAGCATTTTTGTCATAAAACATCACCTATATGAGATAAAATAAATATTTATTAAACAAAAATGCTTAGAATTAAATTCTCTACAACTTTGTAGAATTATATGAACTCCTAACTCAAAAGAGTAAAAAAATACAATCCTAAAAATATGTTACCGAAGGGCCACCCTAATGACAACTTACACCAAAAATAGATCTCTTCTTGTAGATCATTTCTTCTGAAGACGTCAAAACTCTAGCACTGATGGTTTTCGAGTTATCGATTTATGTCGTGAAATTTGACGAATCCGACCATTGTGCAGCGCTTCTTGCAGATTTCGTCTCCACTCTTTCATACTGTGTAGCCAGCTCACCTTAATTCACGCTCTCAAACTTCTGTTGATATCGATTATTGATGGCTTCGGCTCAGCATCACTATCCCGACATCCTGACTTCCAAGGATTTTTTTGATCATTCGGTAATTTAAATTCGACCATTTAGTAGTCTATCAATAACTCATTCCAGAGGCAAAATTTCAAAATATGCTGTATGATGGACTTCTAATGTGAAGGTTTTTTCTACAACTCTACTTAACATAACGGAGTTGAAGCGCTTGTTGCAGTAACTTAAACTAAATGTTAATTAAATTACAATCATTTAGTTGAGTTATGTTTGGATAACAGGATCGATTAGGTGGAGGATGATTTGCGGACCCTCCGTAGACTGCGTGGTTGGCGACACTGCACAGGCCACTCTGGTCTTAGTATGATAATAAATGAAAAGGTTTGGGTATCTTCAATGCAACTAGCCCTATAACTCCGTTATTTTTAGTGGAAATTAAACAACTATTGGGGAGACTTGTAGAAAAACCAATGCACTTGAAGTCCACCATACAACACTCGTCCTCGTCGTCATGAAACGTGTGTTTTACCTCCTACCATCAAACATCTACATTTACATTCACGCCGACTAGGGATCGTAATGCCCACTTTATCTCAAGAGCAGAGTATGCTCACTAACGAAAATTTTCGGCGAAATTACGTTTTACGAAAGAAAAATAGTCTGAAGAGTGATAACCATTTTACGTTCCCTATCAAAGCCACGAAAAGACGGTTTGTTTGTTTACTTTTATATCCTAACATTTTCGCACCAGCACCAATGCAAATTGTCGTAGCCTTTGTGGAACAAATAACCTAGTGCTTCCATTTAGATAGCGTGGCAATGATGTGACTAGACTGAACGCATACTGCGCTATTATTGTTAATATTCTAGGTTCAAATCGCATCGAGGCCATAATTTTTTTATAATTGTTCGATGATAAGTTTTGCGATAAATGAGTGAGGAGAAAAAGTATAGAAACGAAAAATGAATTTCATCTATTAGGCATGATTTTCGTTTGTCTTCTAAGTATTTAATTATTTATTCAGACTAAGGCCGAAGTGGCCTGTGCGGTATATAAGAGTCTTCTCTATTCGGCTCGGTCCATGGCTACACGTCGCCAACCACGCAGTTTACGGAGGGTCCGCAAGTCATCTTCCACCTGATCGATCCACCTTGTCCGCTGCGCACCTCGCCTTCTTTTGCCCGTCGGATCGTTGTCGAGAATCATTTTCACCGGGTTACTGTCCGACATTCTGGCTACGTGCCCGGCGCACCGCAGTCGTCCGATTTTCGCGTTGTGAACGATGGATGGTTCTCCCAGCAGCTCATGCAACTCGTGGTATATTCGCCTCCTCCACGTACCGTCCGCCATCTGCACTCCACCATAGATGGTACGCAGCACTTTCCTTTCGAAAACTCCCAGTGTGCGTTGGTCCTCTACGAGAATCGTCCAGGTCTCGTGTCCGTAGAGAACTACCGGTCTAATGAGCGTTTTGTAGATTGTCAGTTTGGTACGGCGGCGAACTCTATTCGATCGACTTCTAAAGTACGTACGATTTCCAGCCACTATGCGTCTCCGAATTTCTCTGCTGGTATCATTTTTGGCAGTCACCAGTGAGCCCAAGTACACAAATTCTTCTACCACCTCGATTTCGTCACCACCGATGCAAACTCGCGGTTGGTGGCTCACATTCTTCTAAGGCTAGTTCTAAAAATAAGATTGGTTGGTTCCTAACCGTAAACATAGAAAAAAGGTTCTCCAATGTTGGTCGTCGTCGGTGACAAACCCGCACGCACGCGGCTCAAAGTCCAATCCGTCATTCTCCATGACCGCCAGCAACTGTATCCGTAGACATGTTTGCCGGGGAGACATCAGGTTCGAGCATAAAGTTAAGGGAACATCCCGTCTCCAAAAAAAAAAAATTAAAGTGCTCGGAGTTTTCTTCATGTCACATTTTCGTGAAGTTGAGGTCATTTTTAAAACTAGGATCCATCTAGTCCTAACCCTGTCTAAACCACACAGGCCCAATAACAGAGCGCTCTGGCTACGGATTAGTCAGGCCATCATCGATAGACGCGTGTTTTATGGCTTGGAACTCATGTGCTTATCCCACTTTAACTACTCAGTCGACGACCTTCAACCAGTTCCGCTTCTGGGTTGTTGCCCTCTACTCCAGCGTAGTCTGCCCATGCTGAGGCATGTTGCTTTTCCACCACGTACGCTAGTTATCTCCTCCCAGCGGCATGTATCCACTGGCATGGCGCAAAAAGCTGGCACTCCTCTACAGTCATAATAAATAGCTCCATAGCTTAACAAAGAAGAAGAAGATAGCTTAACATTTTCGCAGAAGGGACAACTCAGAGGCTCATCTTTAAAGATCGGTGATGAAACTTTACGTTTACGGATGGGTCGATTTCAGACCGTGGAGTTGGGATCGGAGTCACCTAGAGAAATCTGACGATTTCAGACAGCCTCCCAGGCATCTGCAACACTTTTACTTCCGAAGTTGGTGAAAAGTAGGCGGGTTGTCGTTGGCGATGACTTTTCAAATTTTGGAACCAATCATCTAAGGTTTACAACCTTACCAAAACTAATTTAATGTCAACAATGAAGTTCAATTTGATGCTTGGCATTGTGTTTGATATTATGTGTTGAAAAAAGTGGTGTTCATCCTCAATTATTTGAAAGTTTGATTTTCCCTTCCCTGCTGTGATCAAACAACATAATTTCAAGAAATTAGATTCTCAAGCTCACCCATGAAGTTCATTATCGTCGCCATTATTCGTCCTTTCCTCACGTACTGAGAAGGTTTTTAAAATTATAACTCCAGCGCCTACTCGGATGGAGTCAAACAAAACTCCGTTAAGGACACTCCTCACGGAATCCAAGTTTCAAAGTGCTCGCGTTTTCGGGGGCACACCACTCGATACGGAGGCGGGGCACAACTGTCATTTTTGTTGATCTAGCTTTGCTGTGTCGCAACATGCCTGAAATAACAAAAATGACAGTTGTACGTTGCTTCCGTATTCGGTGGTGTGCCCCCGAAAACGCGAGCACTTTGAAACTTGGATTCCGTGAGGAGTGACCTTAAGCAGATGAGGCCGACGAACTCCATTGTGTCTAAGCGCATTAAGATTTTCGTGGTCCAGTCGATCGAAAGCTGTTTCGTAGTCAATGAATACCAAATTGAGAGACTAGTGAAATTCGTTGACCTGCTGTAGTGTAAAAAATAATAAAAGGCACCTTGCATACAGTCGGCCTGAACTGTCATAGTTGGTACAACATTTGTGCGGATAGCATGGGGTCAGCTTTGAGCATCTCTGCTTATAGGTACTTAACCACAGGACTCTGAGAAATTTCATGCTTCGTTTGGCTTCGGACTTGGACTTCGGAGTTGATTTGACGCGGGTAATGCGTCCCATCATTGGCGGCTCATGCCGAAATGTTGAAGTTGGTTGGTCAAGTGTCGAAACTGAGGAAGTTGCTCGAAGTACTCGAACTAACGTTGCAGCTGATCAGCTGGATTGATGAGTAACTGACCCGATACCAACTGATAATATAGAGGAGGCAATATCGCCAGTTATTGCAGTTTTCTCTCCTTCGTTATCCACCCACGCTCTTTTGTCCCATCTGCAGCAGTTGGTAACTGAGCCCAATACCCAATCTCTAGAGCCCAATACCGTTGACGTTATTTGTATTTGAAAGCCATGCTCCATACCCACTCTATCGCGACTAGAGTTTCCATCCTGGGACATCCCGGGACAAAAATTCCGGGATTTCGGAAAATTTTCTTCTTTAAAAAAGTTTAAAGTTCATGGAAAATTTTATAATTTTTATAGTTTTTTTTAAATTTTTTTTATTTTCTTATTTTTTATTGTTTTTTTATTCCTTATTTTGTTGAAAAGCTTCATTTTTTTATGGAAAAAAATATTTATTTTTTTTTGTTTCGTTGGGCATTTTGATTTATTTACGGAGATTTTTTTTTATAATTACAATTTTTGCTTTACAAAACACTTTGTGGAAAATTCTCAATTGTTTATGAAAATTTTGCATTTCTGTGGAAATTTTATATTTATTCATTGCTCATACCTGACTTCATCATTGGCAATTTCCTAAGTTTTTATGAAAAATTTCTAATTCTTACTGGAAATTTTATTTTGCTGCCTATCAACAATACATCGTTATCAATATTCTTGAATATACAAAAGAGCAGCTACATATAATTGGTGCCTACCCATCTTCCGTCTAAAGCGAAGTATCGAACTCTGCATGATATTCCAAAACTTCTCCTTAGTGTACACGCCTTGCTAAAATCCTTGCTCCTCCTAACATTGAGCCAGTCGTCCTAGGCTCTTCTTCTCAAAAACTTCTCTAACCCATTGCCCGTACAAATGGCTTTTCTTTCGACGTTTGTACAATAATCTCTCCAGCACATCCGCCTGTACAAGTGGCTTGACTCCGACGCTTGCACAGCGCCTATCAAAGATCTGCCGACCAGTTCCTGAATGTTTTGGTCCGAAGCTACAGCTGGACTCCTGCTGACTAGCCAGCAACCTACCTGCGGCGCGATCTATGGATCCTATTTTACGATTACGTCTTTTTAGCTATTCCATCGACACTAAGTTGTAGAACTTGAACCGTTCCTATGCCCATAATCCGATGGAGAAAAAGGAAGGCTGCAGCTGTCAGCAGTAGCCTGGCAGAAGTGAAAGTCAGGAGGCTGCCATGGAGTAAATAAAATTCTAGTAGGTATTGTGTTTTCTTTGTGATGGGATCCCCTATAGGTTTTGGCCTCAGTACGCTTCCAATTCCCCTTTTTCCGTCTGCAGCAAGGTGTCGCACACCACCTGATAATCCAACAGAAAATATGTTACTTATATGGAGCATTTAATGCAAAACCAGCAAATGTCTAAACTCAAAACAATGAGAACTACACACCAAAAAATTCTCAATTTTATAAGGGACGCAATCCTTTAAGCTGACGTAATCAACTGAGATGCATATCCAATCATAACATAATATTGTGTCATATTTGCTTCAGACACCCGAAACAATATATTTGCAGTATCATTCTGTCATCAAATACC
Source organism: Armigeres subalbatus (assembly GCF_024139115.2). Lineage (NCBI taxonomy): Eukaryota > Metazoa > Arthropoda > Insecta > Diptera > Culicidae > Armigeres > Armigeres subalbatus. The sequence continues at coordinate 164,317,233 of NC_085139.1, forward strand.
GAATGCTAGCCATTAAGGTGATTATACAATCAAGCCATGTGGTGAATTTCAAATTCACCACACGGTTTTCTATTCCTATTATCAAAAGTTCAAATCTAGCGTAATAATTTTCGTACAATGCTGAAATTAAAGTCGATTGTTTAGCATGAGTAAACAAACGATCTACGAATGTTTCATCCCCATGGGCGTTGTGGTTCTCTCAATTCGTGCTCTTAAAAAATCACTTGAAAAAGCACGTGGTTTCCAAGATGGCCGATTTGTGGCTTTGTTGTATAACCACCTTAAATGCTTCACATTACCAAATGGCTTAAATTTACAGTAAGAATGACTAAAATCCAAAGCGCCCCGAAACAAACAAAGTGACTCATGAATACCTACAAGTTTCTTTACGCATCAGCTGAGCACTGTTTTCATTTCCCCTTTTTCACCTTCAGCGCAGTTGCAAGGAACAAGCAGTGGATGGGCTGATGCTTCCCCATATTCATGAAATTGTAGAACATGTTAAGCTTCGATCTCCCTTCTGCCAAGCAGCAGGAGGTAGAGTGGTATCGAACGGGACTCCCACTCATAAGATCTGCTGTTAAATTGACATGCTGGGCCTTACCATTTTTGCTACATACATTAGTTTTTTTGGCCGTGTAAAATTTAGGATACACATTTTCAGAGCCTTGTAAAAAATAATTTGAACGCAATTATGCGTCTTTTGGTTCTCTTGCATATGTCGGTCTTAAATGACATAATGTTACAGGACTTTTTCGTAGTGTGTACCTACTACTACCAGTTCATTGTAAAAAAAAGTATTTTTGACGTGTAGCTCGGCTGCATCGGTCGGTGTGAAACATTATAATATCGTAAGGTGCATTCTTAGATATTGTGGGCACATTTGATAATGTGTCTTTCGATGCCATATATTGTGAACAAATATTGTACGTAAGGCAAATGAAATGAAATAAAAATGTCATAGGATGTTCTTCATTTTGTGCATTGATTGTGACACTGACGACTCCCTCCTCGAATGTAGAACAGGTGCAGAAGTCTATTCGTGTGAGCTGAGATTTGAACAGTCCCACTCACTGGGTAGACACTGCACTGTCTTTCAAGCGGAAATATTTGTCATCATTTGTGGAGTGCAATTCTTACTGCAGCAACACATGGCTTGGACAAACCAAGGACGAAATTAGTAATCGCATATAGAACTCAAAGTGGGAGCATAATTCAGTTTAAAATTTACACCTTATACGCGAAGCTTTCCATTCAGTTATAACTGAAAACGAATTGGCTGATGAGTTAGCACTGGAGCATCACATGACTTTATAGGTCCTGAGCCAACTATTACAATATCTAAGTATTGGGTGAAGCTTTTGATTGACTTTTGGGCTGCCACTCAGCTCAAATGGTGAGTAGTTTAGAGTCATGCAGTCAAATTGTTTATCCGAGAGTCATCTTCGATAGTTGCAAACAATTTGACTAATCTGTCTAAACAGAATGGTAGTGTCTTAGTCCCCGCTTGAACAAGTAATGCTCATTCCTGTATTGGCACTGGAGCAACAATTGTCTCCAAAACCTTAATTTTGTGGTACGTCGCGTTGATTTTAACCAAAATCGCTTAATTCCGGTACTCTTTCAACGCGCGACAAACAAGCAATAAGTGACAGAATGTCAATACCACGTACCACGGGTAGCGTATATAGGAGGCTTAAACTGGCATCAGTACCAATACAGAATATGTACATGGGGCATACCTACTACACAAAGATCGAACATTTGTATTCGAACTTATTGAACACCCTAAATGCCCTCTTCAAGAGCCTCTTCCCCAAAACTCCCCTTTTTCTCCCATCCACATTCCTTTCCTATTTGTTCAATTTTTTCTGTCAGGTAGTGATGAAAAGGCAAAATCTCAAAAAACACAAATCTCCCAAATTATGGTAAACATAACTTGGAGCTAATGTTCTGATATATGATACCTTCACATATTGATCCTGATGTCACCCTTCGAAACTATATCGACGGGCATTTTTGCTGGTTCACGAATTTGAATCGAATCAAAAACACTTTTGACGTAGAACTACGTCTGTGTTTTCTATATTGGGGTTCACTTTACGATTGCAAAAAATTGAAAATCGTCACGAAAATATGATAGACTTCGATCGTTAATATCTCAGCCGTTTCTCGATGGATTTTCAATTTTCTTGGACCATTCGATCAAGGAAGAGTCAACGCTTCATACCTGATGTACACTGAAGTCGTTTGTTACGCGGTAATTTTTACAGGAATCGTTTTTTATGCGATTTTTTTTTTCACGCGAGTTTCTGGATTTCCGCGGTTCCTTTAGACATACTTACGGGATTTACGCGTATTTTTACGTTGTTTTAATTTACGCGGCCCATATCTTCCGCATAAAAACCGACTCTAGTGTGTTACAATATCTATGTATAATAATATTTACTATTAAAAACTTGCTAACAGTTTAGCACTTGGTTTCGGTGAATCAGTCAATCTCGTAAGTGCATCGCAAGCTTCTTCTTCCATAGTACTACATTCCAACTAGAACTAGGCCTGCTTTTCAACTTAGTAATTTATTAGCATTTCTTTAGTTATTCATTAAAAGTTTTTTTATGTCCGCCATTGCAGGGCTTTTAGCTAGTGCAGTTCGTTTATGCTAACTTAAACGTGCGTTTTCCTTGGAAAGTTTAGGGGCGTTTGACGGTACCTTCTTGCTTACGTCTGTTGATGCCAGTAGTGGGGCTTGGAATCATCTTCGCTGCTGCAGTAAATGCGTTCTGGTAAACTTTCTTTGGCTCGTTTTTGCTGATTCGTAGGTATCTGCCGGAGTAAACGCTAAGTCCGACGCAATTCACGTGAAGGAATAATTATTATTATCAATAACGCCGTGACAGCCCAGCTTTCGCAATGGGGTTTTCTGTAATGCGCCACCAGGGGTTTAGACTGACTTAGCGACGGGTGGTAAGTCTCTGTAGCAGTTTGCGTCGGTAATGGTTGCAGCTGTACACTATCAGCCAGGCTTGTGCTTTTCAAATTGTGTAATCGATTATCATTTAAAATAATGTAAACCTAATACCAATTTAATGTCAACAATTAAGTTCAATCGGATGTTTGGCATTGTTACCAATGCTTTGAATGGAGATACAATTATCGAATGATTCTTACTCTCTAGCGAGTTTTTATCAATAGGAGATCGTCAGTTGCATTCTAGCAAAAATTCCGCTTGAGGCCCTTCCTAAATATTTTAACAACAGCCACTACACCTGATGGTATAATTGCAATATTTCCATTATCAGGCAACAGGTGGTGTTGCTGTGTGTTTGTATCAATGTAATTTTGTATATACACTAGTGACATCTGCTGTTCGATATCGTAAGCTTTCAATGTTCCTTCCACACACACGAGGTGGAGAACAGTCTTGAAAAAAATGAAAGTATACAGCTAGAATTTAGTATGGAGGTACAATGAAATCTCTTTTATTGTTTAGAACTGTAAAACAAGCCGTGGGAACAAAAAATCTAAAAATTATTTGTTGCTTTTTGACCTAGGTTTCATATTGATGCGATGCGTAGTTAATGAGAACGGATGATTTGTCCATACAAGGAAATTTATTTTACTTTAAATGTTGTGGCGCCATCTCGTTCAAACAGCACCTTTGTCTTTGCCTTATTGGTAATTTGGATATGTGAACGCTTGAGAGTGTTGTTCATCCTCGATTATTTGAAAATTTTATTTTTATCCTCATTTTCAAATGTTGGTCCAAAAATTATATAGGGGAACGGTTTGCCACTTCATCTCATAGCTCCTATTTCCATCCCATCAAAAACAAATGGTAAGGAATTTGGTTTGTTTATTATTTTTGTGATTTTTTTCAGCAGTGAGCACGCATGTTGACAAAAAGAAGCGACGAATTTGGTGCCGTATTTCTTTGTTTAGCGATGAGATTGATATATATACAGTGAGATGGAGATCGGAACATTTCCCCTACATCACCAGTTATGCTTGTTTGGTATGCATTCACCTTAAATAGATATGATACATATCGCTTATAGCATCCCACCACGTGTTGGCTTCATTCACGACGAGCGCCCATAAAGGACACTCTCATATGACGATGGTTGACAACGAAGTAGGCGAGGCGAGGCGCGAAACACGCTCACCCAGCATCTCTATCGTAACCGTCAACGGAAGCACACGTTTGAGTAAGGCCGATGACATAGTGACGCGTGTGCGTGCGCGAACGCGTCTAAGCACTCGTGAAGCAGAATATCAGCAAGAGGATTCCTTTTGTCTTAGACGCGTTCGCGCACGCACACGCGTCACTATGTCATCGGCCTAAGTAATTCGCCGTCACTTTGATACGGCAGCAAAGCAAATGGCCGATCCCACAATGCTCACTCAATCTTAGGAGCATAGGATAAACATCGAAAGCAGATTCAGGCTGGGCTTGAAAAACGCTTGATTTGGTCTCATCGCACAGAATAGTCGAAAACCTGTACATTACATACAGCTACGTAGTTCAACGTCACCTTTGCATACAACCCGATTGGGCTGAACCTTTGAGTTTTTCAAATTGTTTGATGGGCCGCTAATAACTTCGCCGAGTAAACACTAATCTTCTCGTGGTTCTCCGCATCATATTCTACAGGAACTGAATGAGTATCATAGTTCTTCATCGCAAATTGTAGCGTCTTACTGCAAATCACTGTTTTCGATGCTTCTGCATACATTTTCCCATATAAACTTCCAACGAGTTTAGCACCGCTCAAACGTTAACTTATTTGGCCAAAATTTTGTCCAAAAAAATGAAAAAAGTTTTTCCCATACTAGTTTGAGGCTCCCTAATATACATGCATATCGAAAGTCATAAGAATTGCTAACCAAAAGATTTATCTCGTTGAATTTGAATTTTACTACAAGCTGGTTGAACTCGGGTCGCTTCCGTGTGTTATGCATTTTGCAATACTTTCCCCAAAACAACCACACATTGTTGCGCCAAGAGCTGGGTGGCGACGGTGGGACTTGACTTGGAAAATGGAACTTGAGCTGAGAGCGAATACAAACCGCGCGCCGCCACCGGCGATGGGCGCTTCGAGTTTTTGATTGATGAGTTTCTCGATTTGCGGAAGCGTGGGAATGTTTTTAATTTATGGATAACATGTTGATTTTTTTTCAAGCTGGCTCCATTGATGTCATATGTTTACGTCTTAGGATTTTGCTTGCGGGGCAAAGTGGAATACATTATGCGATGAAAGCGAGGCTGGCTGTTCACCATGCTTCTCCATTGCGGTGCTTCGCGAACCTGTCAATCAATAAAATAAAAACAACGCTGAATTCACCGAAGCTGGAAGACATCGCAGCGCTTCTGTGGAAACTTGAAAGGATGAAAAACAAAACCCACAATAATCCTGTAACGGTGAATCCTATAAGAGGGATCATTTACATGAGTAAATAACACAATTCAAATCAGAAAATGTTGGGATAGCTAGGATATGGGTGGTATTAAGCATCGTTCCTTTGCTCAGGTGATGTTTCCCTGCAATAACGAGATTTTTACCGGATTTACTGGATTTCCATATTTTTTTGTGACAGAAATAGGATGAAGTAATGTACGAAACACATAATTGGTAAAACGATATGACATCTAAGGAGTTAAAATTTCTGGAGAAGTGAGAACAAAACAGTTGCATAGCAAATGATACAATGTTCTATAATCAAAATAAAATCAAGGACATCACAAGTAGATTAGAGAGAAAGATATAAATATCGCCCATTACTTTAAGTTTGTGCAACATTTATTTACCGTTTGCATAAATAACCGACATGATCTGGATTCGCAGAATACATTTGTTTCTCAGAGCAGATCCGAGCACAAATCCAGAACTAGCAAAAATTGGTTTTACTCTGATTAATCTTTGCTTCATCTGGTTGCGGAAAATGCGTAGTAGATACGTAGTTATGCGACAAAGTCGAATGAAATAGATTTTTGCTTGTACAGAGTTTTTAAATATAATAAATTAGTTTGTACTCAAATAAGACTATCTATCCTGTTATTTCACTTCAAAGCGTCATGATTAAAATCAAGATTATCATCTGTAATAATCATGTGGTGAAATCAATGTAACATTTTTTTATGTTTTTCTCTTCCAGTTTTGACGTCGAAAATGGCCAAGGTTCACGATCGCCGCTGGAAGGTGGATCACCGGCAGCCGCCGCTGCCGCCGGATTGGTACTGCAGAATCTACCTCAGCGAAGAGAATCCTTTCTGTATCGGTCCGATTCGGATTTCGAGATGTCGCCGAAGTCGATGTCGAGAAACTCCAGCATCGCCAGTGAAAGGTAACGTACAAGTTGAACTACCTTCCGTTCCCGTGTATCAAATGTATCTGTTTTTCTATACTCCCATCTAATTGCCGGCCCATGTCCGCACATGTGTCGTGCGACCGTTGTTGCTTCCCATACCCCCTGTGTCACAATGCAACTCCCACTGACGAATGTCAATCACCGAACTTACCCTCCATATCGACACATGAATGTTTGCCCCACAATTGATCAACCAACCAATTACCACCACCATCAATCAACCTGTTCGAACTGAACTCATACAGAACTGATAAATTTTCTAGACTCAAAGAAGTGGAAGCACCCACGATTACCAGCACGGAACGAACGTAAGTATGGGGGGAAAAGGCGGTAACAAGCATGATGGCGATTGTCCTGTACTTGCGATGAGAGCGATTATGGTATTCATATGTAATTGATACTCAATTATGGTTTTCAAAATAACACTCGTAATGTTTCACAGATGAGTTGATGTTGACAAGCAAATATCAATTATTAATGCATAAACTTGAAATTCATTGAAAACCTTAGCGCATAATGTGTATACAACTTTAGCATATATACACAAATGCTAGGTTTTTATACAACTATTGCATAAAACCCTATCAATTGTGTATATTTTTAATTTTTATATAATAAGACAGTTACATTTTTTATATAGGAACATTGTGATTTTGTACATGCCAAGATTTCATACAGAATTATGAAAATCGGTGTATGTAAGAAGTGGTTGTGAAAATTACTTCTGCATAGGATACCAAACAGGTGCAACACTCGTGTTATTAACTGTGATAGAAACAGTAAATCGCGTTCTTGGGCAACATTCTAACATCACAAGTTTTCAGGACAACCGTCATCAATTAAATAGCCATATATTCCTCGTTTGTGATTTATTAACTCGAACATTTTTCTTCTCTCCCTGTGGAATTCTTTCCTCTGCAACTCAATCGTAAAACCCCACCATCGGATGGTTCCGTCAACACCGATCGCGTCACGGCACAGGCATGTGGAAGATCTGATCGTTACACCATTTGCGCAAATTCTCGCCAGCCTACGTTCGGTGCGATCGAACTTTTTCAACTTGACAAATGTTTCACCGCCCAAGTGAGTATAGGGTAAATCACTACTTGGGCCTATGGACCCCATTCCCGGCTCACTGCACAAAAAACTAATTATTTATACTGTTTGGTAGCCGTAGGTTTATGATTGATATTTTTTAAAATGTCTCCAATTTATCGCGCACAATACTCAATATTTTTCAACCATTTATTTCACTCCTAATCGATCCAATTATAGAAATTAAAAATGTAGATTTCAAACTTTTGCTCTTCGTTGCAACACCACTGAGCCGGAGTGATTCTTTCCTCTTTTACAAAACGGTATCATCAAATAAACACCTACCTGAAAATCTTCACAGTGCTGGATACAACCATTGCTTCAGGCTGTTTATCACCACACAAAAATGCTAATATCACGCACTTCAATCTTTTCTAATTGTTCGTATCACTAGATTTTATATAAACATATTAGAATACATTTAAAAATGTATCCTCAAACCTAACAAAAATCACCTCGGCCCAAGAACTTCTAGCTGTACAGTGCTGCCAAAAGGCCATGAGTCTTATTTTAGTATGAAGATAATCCTTCGTCGTTAATAGGAAAACTGTCTAAAACGTTGACGCTTTTATGTTATTTATAATTATCTTAATTTCAAAGACTAAAAGCAATATTTTTTCAAGTATTTGGAACGAATTTGGATGAGTGCATATATCTTCTCAACCAATTAAAAATTATTATGAATAATACCATCTGGCATCACGGTATCGTGGAACGTGCATATTTTGTTTACGTCTCATTTTCTACCGTCCTGAGAGAGAGAGAGATTGAGAGTAAGATGTTGAGAGATTGAGTAAAATATTGCATATGCCGAAGAGATTTGGGGTATGCCAGATAAGCAATCGCCTATGACTGAAATGAGTGCTGCACCATGTTAATTTAAATCAAATAAAAGCTTTTTCGAGCGGTTTTTAGCAAGAATAACTATTTTTTAAGCAGAGGTGAACCCCATCGCAATATTACATGGCCCACAAAATTCAGGAAAAGTTGATCCTTGTCATAAATATCAATTAAATAATGCAGTCGTGCGCATGTTAGGGCGGGAATGGGGTAAGAAACCCTATTTCTTTCATTTATTTTCCTCGTTCCTAGCGCAGCATTATCACATTTATCTTCACACACACCATTGGCTACATCTTAAACCCCATCATCTGCGTTCGCACTGTTTCTGCTATTAGGCTAATGGTCGGAAATGGTGCAGAATTGTGTGCTGGAAATTGATAACGTGGTCTCCGCTGGTGATTTACTTTGAGATATCGTTGGATTATAATTTCAAAATCATCTTTCCTCGAGTTATATCTTTAGCGAAAAAATCCCAAATTCTTGGGATCTGTCTCAGGCAGTACGTCGCGTCGCGCAAATGGTTTGCTTTTTCCCATCAAGCGCTAGAAAATCAACGGGCGTCCCCATTATTATTGCATCATGGGGCGCAACGGTGACGAACGACGCGCTACGCCAAGTTGGAAATAAATCAGGAAAAATAACATGTGATTCATTGGAACGTAGGCATCACAATCACTGCATCGCTTGGCTAGAGCGGCAGCAACGGTTGTAGAAATATTTTTAGAAGACAATCGTTCTGGTATATATTTTTGATTTTTTTTGCTTGCGTTTGCTCAGCACGTGTTGTTTTCAAAACAAAAATAAAGCTAATGGACCACCACGGACGGTTATCAAAAAAATACGATCTTGGAGGTTGTATACCTTTGAACTCTAAAAATTAAAAGTTTTTTTTTTCACCGGCGTGGGAGGAAACCATGTAGAGTGAAGATTGGGAATCCCAACTGGGGCCTTATTTTTATAATTAACTGGATAACTATCGTTTACGATATTGGAGCCGGTGCAAACGAAAATGCATGTACATGCCACACAGACTTTCCTTCCCACATTTTTTTTCAATGGGAAAGAATTGCCTTTGATAAAAATGCTAGCACAAAAGTCCAATGAAACCACAAAGATGTACTGAACATGTTTTTTTTTTGCGACGAAAAGTTGGAAAGTGCGACGAAAGTTGGAAAGTGCGAACTTTGACGAAGTTTTACAGCTACCATGGGAAGGGAAGGGTTAAGTTTACACGAGACACATTTTCCTAAAAGCTGTGAATAATAATTTCAAATGTATAGTTTATGTAATTCAACTGCACCAAGACGTTGTGAGTGATATGCCTGAAAAATAAATGCAAAGTTTCTTCTCCAATTTCAAGTTTATTGGAGCATAATGGAGCATAATATTACTGAAAACAAAATGCAACCGAAACCAAAAATAATTGCCTGTGTACATTCTTATAAGAATGGTACAGGTACCTATATTGGAAAAATCAATCTAAATGAAGATAAACCATCTTAAAATTCAACATTTTGTAAAAACCTGTTGCATAAACAGCCATATTGTCGAGTATTCTTTTAAATTTGCTGATTTCAATTGGCACAACTGCTTGTCATTGTAATATGAACCAAAAAATTAAATGTGCATAACTCCGGTTTAAGTTATCAAAAATTTCGTTATTCCCTAGATCGTTGAAAATAAGAAGGTTTATGTAAATAAAACTCAAAATTACCACTTTTTCTGCAAATCAACGACTAGACAAATATTTCTAAGTAAGTTAGCCGCTTACAAGACCCGGGCAGAAGCTATGAACAAAATGAAAAAACATCCTCAAAATAATTTTCTTAACATAAAAAACATGTTATGGACTTGATTGATATAAGAAATAAAAAAACAGGCAACAATATCAAAAAATTGCACCGAAAATCATTTAAATATCAAGATACGTTATGGATAAGATCAAACTAATGAGGCATTCCACAGAGGCATGCCAGTCGATCCTGAGCGACCATTTCGAAAATATCTGAAACTTTGCACAGTTTTTCAATTTCATCTAAATCGTCATTTTTCGATATCAAATGTTCATATTGAGTCACGGCTAACTTTTCAAAAGGGTGTATGTGAAAATGGTCCAAAAATATTCAAAAAGCTGCACAGCAAAAACGGGATGTTCGATTGTTATGATTTTTTCAGCAAAGTTAGACAACTAAAAGATAGTAAATAATAGTTCTTAAGAAAATATGCACAGTAAAAAAAAATTTTTTTACCTTTAAAAATATCATTTTCGTTACAAAAACTCAAATATCTCAAAACCCTATCTTTTTACGAACGTAATTTTTTTAGGAAAAACGGTCCATTATCTACCATAAAAATTTGGTGATGGTAAACTAATAAACAAAAAAGTTATGACATTTCAAACATTTCACAATTTTCACACTTGATAAAAAAAAAAAAAAAATCCGTCTGAGTTATTTCGAGAATTGCAGTTTGATGCAGATTTTATTGTTAAGGGCTTTGCGTGATTTAAACAAGTTGTTTTCATGATATTTTGATTTAATTATTCATAGCATCTATAAAAAACTTAGACACGATCCAGTGTTGTGGTCAAAAGTATTGATAATGTCATAATTTTCATTGTACGTGACTGGCGAAAAATTCTTTTAATAGTTTTGAAACCTGTTGATACAGTCGCCTCTCCACATCTCGATATTGAAGGGACCATCGAGATAGGGAGAGATCGAGCAATGGGAGAAAAATTGAATGGGTGCTAGATCCTAAAAAGCTCGTTGCTATGAAAAACGACAACAAAACAAATGTCGTTTCCTGTTGTTGATGTGTTTGTTATTGTCCAAAGATGGTCTAGTAGCCTAAAAAAATTGAACATATCGACATAAGGAGAGTGAATCCTGAACAAAATATGATCAGAACACATCGAGATAGAGAGAATCGAGATAGGCAAGTTATCGAGAAGTAGAAAGCCCAAATGTATTGTAGATTTAAGGGACTGAGGAAACTATAGACATAGGGAGACATATCGAGATATAGAACATCGAGATGTAGAGAGTCGACTGTAATAAGAAACATATCAGAAATGTTATTTTTAAGACAAAAGCTGCAAATACGTCTATAGTTTACCTGCAAAAAATATACCTCTTAGAGCATCATTATCGGTCGCGAGTATTTTAATCACCCGCGCAGCGCTTTCATTTTAGTTTCGTTACTCGTTTCCGTATCGGTCACTATTTTCGGCTCTCAATTTGGCTGATGTATTCCGTACCGGTGACGTTTGACAGTTGACAGTTCATCAGCGCTCTTATCTTATCTATCTACCATATTTGGTCACCTGTCAGTCGCGCTACTGTTATAGCAGCGCGTTTAGTTGCGACCGGTAAAGTGTCAAGTAATGATACTGCGCTGCCAAATGGCTTAAACTCACCACCGGTAATCTTGCTCTTAGAGAATAGACTTTATGATCGGGAGGAAACGGGTATCTTCAACAACAACAAATGCATGATAGATACATACCATGACAATGCTCACGAAAAAGCAAAAAAAATACTACCACTAAGGTTGTTAAAGATCTTATGGTAATTTTTTTGTTCAGTCAAGCAAATGACACCAAACTAGTCAGTAAAAACTTAAAAGTGATTTTGTTTATTGGAATATAACGAACAACATGGGTAGCCGCTTTCTCAACTGTTGTAGGCCGTTTGATGGAAAAAAGTGTTCAAAAGAGTTACGAAATCTCACCGAAAGCACCATAGATAAACTGAAAGCGAGTGGTTATGCTCCAATGTCCACATTGAATACAAATTTACGCATTTGCACGTCCTGTCGTCTAAACGTTGACAAAAGAGCAATCTGTATATCATCGGTTGAGCAGAGCGCAGGAAGTTCGAAAACGACAACAACTGAGGAATTGCCAGAAGTATCAAGTGCTGAGAGCCTTGCCACCGTACCATCAGTGAAATCTGTTTCAACAAATCAATCGGAAGAAGAGTTTATCCAAAAGGTCAACATCGAACGCTTTAACGAGGGCATAGCTGGGATAAAAGTGACTCCGATTAAATGGAGTATTAAGATGGACTACGTTTGTTACCCGGAGAAAAAATACCGTGAAATAAACGAAGCTGTACGAAGAAACCTCTTCAAATTAAGACCTGATGATGTGGAAAATACAGACTACGATGAGGTAATTATAAATATGAAGGAAAGTTTCTCGAATGCAGCCACGACAAGGAAAGAAAAATTATTGATTTTGTCGATGCTGTCAAGTTCGTGGTCTATTCAGGATGCCATTGATGAGTTCAAAATCAATAGAAATACAGTAAAAGAGGCAAAACAATTGAAGAATAACTGTCTTTCAACCAAAAATACTAGGTCTAGTACTGCATTAACAGATGAGACAAAATAAATAGTAGTTCAATATTTTGAAGATGATGAAGTAAGTCGAGCTATGCCTGGTCAAAAAGATTATGTATCAGTAAAAAAAGATGGAAAGCGTCAAGCAATTCAAAAACGTTTAATAATGACGACTTTGAAAGAAGCGTACACACGTTTCAAGGAAATTCACGATAATATTGAAGTAGGTTTTTCCTCATTTGCAAGCCTTCGGCCAAGGCAATGCAAGCTTCTTTCCAATTCAGGAACACATAATGTGTGTGTGTGCACAACCCATGAGAATATTAATCTTATTTTACATAGTTTGAAAAGAATCAATTTAACAAAGGATATTACAATGTTAACTGGTAGTCTTTTGTGTGAAAATACAACATCAAATTGCTATCTACGATCTTGCTCGGATTGTCCAGGTTCTTCATCATTGGAAAATACTTTATTCGCTGAGTTTGAAGAAAAATATATTGATCAGTTATCATTTGAGCAATGGGTGACCACGGATAGGTGTGACCTAGAAACTATTGTAAAACCTGTAGATGAGTTTGTGTCATATTTTATATCATAAAAACAACTTGTTTAACTCACGCAAGGCCCTTAACAATAAAATCAGCATCAAACTGCGATTCTTGAAAAAAAAAATACACGGAATTTTTTTTTGTTTACTATCTGTGAAAATTGTGTAATGTTTGAAATGTCATAACTTTTTTGTTTATTAGTTTACCATCACCAAATTTTACCAAAAAAAAAATTACGTTCGTAAAAAGATAGGGTTTTGAAATATTTGAGTTTTTGTGATAAAAATGATATTTTCTAAAGCAAAAAAAAAAAATTTACGGTGTACATTTTTTTAAGAATCACCATTTAGTTGTCTAACTTTGCTGAAAAAATCATAACAATCGAACATTCCGTTTTTGCTGTGCAGCTCTTTGAATATTTTTGAACCATTTTCACATACACCCTTTTGAAAAGTTAGTCGTGATTCAATAAAAAGATTTGATATCGAAAAATGACGATTTAGATGAAATTGAAAAACTGTGCAAAGTTTCAACTCAATAGAAAATCATGAATTAAAAATTTTGTTAAATTTTGATGCAGTTGCTTGGAATCGCTCTAATGGCACATGCTGCTGAAAAAAATCACAAAAATAATAAACAAACAAAATACCTTTTCATTGCTTTGTTTTTCGTGAGACCAATATCGGAGCTATGAGATGAAGTCCAGGAGCAGTAACCCTACTAGCGAATGATAATTAAAAAAAAAAAACAAAGTTATCATCAGGCAAAATAGAAAAAAGAGTACACAATAATCTGAACTCATTCCAGTTCCATTCCGATGTTATTTTCTTGATAACACTGAAAACTAACTTTGCAAAAGATAATCTACACGATTTCCTACCTTATTCAAAGCGACGAAGGAAAATCCATCATCTTCCACTCCTAACGTAGGCCAGTGTTGGGAAAAACTCAAAATCTGAATCATCCATTTGAATCTTGGTAGGTTTTCTTTTATTCTCCTTCGTAAATTATTAGAAAATTAAAGTTCAACACACATTAAGAACAATGAAAACTCCTGAGTGTGTAAACAATAAATTTCCCCCAAATTGATTTAAAACACATTTTGGAACGAAATGATTTTTTTTTAGAAATGAGTGAAATGATCCGTCCTAGCATGAAAAACTCAAACGTTTAAACTCGCAAACGACTTAGTTCGCACGGGAACGCTCAATGATTTAGATAGATGAATTACTTTCAATCGATGTATTTACACTTACTTTCACTACACTTTTCACTTTTTTTTCACTACGCACTAGATGGAAGCAATATTTGTTGCTGAACTGAAAAAAATATTAAAAAAGGAACTCCCGAAAGGCGTAAAAATAATGTTTTATTACCTTTGCAGATTTAGATTTTTCTTTTCTTCGTCGCCTTGTTGACAGTCGAAGAACGCGTTGCAAAACTGTCGAGATTAACTGAAATAATTATATGGTACGCACATGACAAAACATCACGCCGTCAATTAAATTAGTTTGTCCAATTATTTTCCGCATAACATAATAAAAGTAAAGTATTCCAAATTATTTTTTGTTATCCACACTCGTTATGTACTATATTTTCTACTATTCCGAAACATTGAAAAGGGGAATAACTTCTTAATAGAAATTTGATGGTTCCACTAGGGTGGTTCAAAAAATCGATTTTGCTCCACAGTGCTCATCTGATTCTTTACCATGTTCAGAGTGTCCTCTGAAAATTTGAGCTCATTTGGATTAAAACTGATTTAGCACAAGCCATTTCAAGTTTGCATGCAAATTAGTATGGGGAAATTTATTTTTTCATTATACTGTTAACGACGTTTCCCCATTAAGCGCAGGTTAAAAGAAAGCCTACATAGCTAAAAGGAATACTCAACAGCTTTCACCGAACAAAAACCGCATGTTGATTAATCGCCCCAATAATTAGTTATCTATTTTAACACAGGTTGCGAATCTTTAGTCATGATCGTTAAACTTCTTTGAGGGCATCACTGAAATGTGCAGTGCAACATAGTAGCCTGAATTTGTGTGTGCTATCTTCGCGCCACGAGCAGCAATGTTGCCTGTTGAGGAGTTATGCAATTATCTCCAGAAAACCACGGTATAGATTAAATACGATTACTAATTATTGGAACGATTAATTGGGATGCGGTTTTCACTGAGTGAAAGCTGTTGAGTATTCCTTTTAGCTATGTAGGTTTTCTTTTAACCTGCGCTTGATGGGGAAGCCTCATTAACAGTATAATGAACAGTATAAATAAATTTCCCCATACTAATTTGCATGCAAACTTGAAATGGCTTGTGCTAAATCAGTTTTAATCCAAATGAGCTCAAATTTTCAGAGGACACTCAGAGCATGGTGAAGAATCAGATGAGCGCTGTGGAGCAAAATCAATTTTTTGAACTACCCTACTGCCCACGGACATCCCGAGCAGCACACATGTTACACATAGAACACAGTAACTTATATATGACCAGATTCAGTTACAATTAAGTTGCTGCAACCAGATTCGCTTGACTCGTGCTGCTTGGGATGTTCCGCACTTGTGTTAGTTGTTTTACAGATTGTGGGATTTTGGTAGTACAACCAATCCTTTTTAATGCGGTCTAAATGGGATTGTAATTAGAAAATTTTATGAACTGGAACCGAAAAACACGAACTTTTAGAAGAATTTCGAAATTGCTCAACGTGATAGTTTTGATGCATAAGCTCCTCAAGTTATTCAAGAATTTTCTGGAATAAATAACCTCAATTCTACACTCGTGAACAAATATCTGTATTACTGTTTTGAACATACTCGCTACTTTTGAACGGCACTCGTTCCTTGTGGTACAGAAAAAAGATAGTGTTGATTTTTTTTCTTTATTATTGAGGTTTTCAGCCCTGGATTGGTTCACCTCAGGAAATAATGTTGATAGTATATCTAGACCAACATTTGAACAGGGCGCAACAGCTAAAATTTATTCCTTCTGATTCTTCGTCTACAGCTATATGTGGAAGAAGAATCAGAAGGAATACATTTTGGCTGTTACGCCCTTTTCAAATGTTGGTTTAGATATGTTCTTGGTCATTCAAGAAATCCCTGAATTAAGGCCTTTCGGTCCACACACGTAACCAAAGATCGATTTTCCCGATTCATATATCCCAAGCTGCTCAAATTGTTTCACTACTGAACATTTCACTGTGTTTCAACTATTCGGAAAGAAACAATCTTTGCGAATGTGCCATCAAACATAACTCTCTTGCAATCTGAAAAGCGCAAGAGGTGGAGCCTACGGAAACATCCTTTGATTGCAGTAAAATTGTAATAATGTTGCAAAATACTACAGCCGGCATAAAAAAGTGACAACTTGCCGTTCTTCATACAAAAAGGTCGACTTTGGAGCTCTATATCTCGGTTAACCGTGAAGCGATTTTGCTGAAAATTTGACCAGAGCTCAAACATAACTTGTATTTTCTCAAACCTAAGTTTCTATCACACTGATGAACAGAGTGAAAAAATAATGCCAAATAATAATGTGTAACCAAACTTTTTTTTGCAAAAATATATTTTTTTAAATATCTTAAATTCCATGTGTTGTAGACTGATGACATATTCAGAAAAAAGGCGTATTTTGGCAATAGGGAACAGTTTACTGAAGGAGAAGGAATAGGGGAGAAAAAAAGATGGAATTAGAAATAAGGAAGAAGCATTAAGGAACAAGAAGAAATAAAGAAAACGGAAGAAGAAAGGAGGAAGATGAATGAAAGAGGAAGGAAGAAGAGAGAAGGTATAGGGAAGAAAAAAAGAAGAAATTAGAAAGAAGGAAGAAGGAATAAGGAAAATGGTTTCTTCTTCTGAAGAAAAAAAGAAGAAGGTAGAAGAAATAAGAAAGTAAAACGAAGGACGAATGACAAAGGACGAATAAAGAAGGAACAACAAAGAAGAAAGAAGAAAGAACAAAAAGGAAGAAGGAAGATAAAAGAAGAAAGAAATATGAACGAAGAAGAAAGAAGGAAGAAGGAAAAGAAAGAAGGAAGAAGGAAAATAAAGAAGGAAGCTGAAAGAAGAAAGAAGGACGAAGGAAGGAAGAATGAAGAAGAAAGAAGGAAAAAGGAAGATGAAAGGAGGAAGAATGAAGCACAAAGTAGGAAGAATGAAGAAGAAGAGGGAAGAAGAAGAAGGAGGAAGTATAAAGAAGAAGTAGGAAGATGTACGAAAAAGAGGAAGGAATAAAATAGGAAGGAAGAACGTAAAAGGAGGAAGGAAGAAAAAATGAAAGAAATAAGAGCGAAGAAGAAAAAAGGAAGAAGGAAAAAGAAATAAAGAAGAAGGACGAAGAAAGAAGGAAGTTTTAAGAAAGAAGCAGGAAAAAGGAAGAATGAAGAAGTAAGGAGGAAGAAGGATGAAAACGAAGGAAGAAAAAATAAAAGAGAAAGAAGAACAAAGAAAAAAGAAGGAAGGAAGAAGAAAAGAAGAAGAAGGAAGAAGAAGGATGCGAGAAGAAGGATGCAGGAAGAAGGATGCAGGAAGAAGGATGCAGAAAGAAGGATGCAGAAAGAAGGAAAGAGGAAGAATTAAGAAAGATTAAGGAACCTGGAAGAAGCAAGAATGAAGAAAGAAGAAGGAAGCTGAAAGAAGGGAGAATGAAGAAGAAGGAAGCTGGAAGAAGGAAGGAGGACAAAAAAAGGAGGAAGAAGGAAGAAATAATAAGGAATAAGGAAGAGAAAATAAGAAAGAAAGAATAAAGAAGAACAAAAACGGAGGAAGGAAATAGGAAAAAGGAAGGAAGAAAAAAGAAGAAGGCAAGAGGAAAAAGGAAGGGAAAGAAATAAGAAAAAAGAAGGAAAAAAGAGAAAGAAAGAAGGAAAAAAAAAAGAAGAAGGAAAGGAATATGGAAGATGGAAAATTCTGGATTCTTAGTTCTTCAGCAGTTTCCAGTTCACAGTTCTAAGTTTTCAGTTTTTAATTTCAGTTCATTTTTACTTTCCACTTTTCACTTCTTATGTCCCACGCTTCACTACGCGTAACCTGAGGTAACAGTTTTTGACTATTCTGCCTATATTGACTCTACATGACTTTATTATGGTTTGCAAACATTATCTCTTCAATCAGCTGTTGGATTCCGTAGCAAGTGCTTTTAAATTACATCTTTCACCGCTCGAAATATAAAGGAAAATATTTATTTCAAAAAATACAAACATATTTGTTTTAAGTTTGGTTTACAAATAACGACAATACTTCTCAACATAAGATCTGAAACGAACATAGCCACAATCTTCAATGGTTGGCTCTGGCACAATAGGCTATTTTGGCTTCGGTTTCCCGATCAACAATGCATAACAAAATTATAATTTAATTCTATCAATGATTGTTATTTAAAACAACGTTTATTACAATTAGATAATTCGATAAAATGTTGTCTTCGGCAAGTTTTATTGCATATCAAAATTGTAACACCATTAGTTAAGTATATCTGCACCCTAAGCAAAGCCACAACTTTGTGATCAACTTGAATGCTGTCAAGTCTCAGAGCTTAAATGTATCTTTACTCTTCAGAGAAAGATGCACACTAGTAGTGCCACTAGGAATCGAAAATGAAAATGAAAACGAAAATGAAATGAAAATGAACATTAGTTATGTGTATCTGCACGAAATCATTGCCTAATTTTTTTGTAGATATATTCGAAAAAGCGGAGGCAATCAACTCCAGTATAACTTGAATCTATGTTCGATATTAATAGCTAGTTGCCTACATAATGGATGGAAATCCGTCGTTGTAGCGTACCAGATTATTATACGTGATGAAGGCAATTACCTTGAACGTAGATTTTTTTTACAGGATAATTATGTCAACGTTTGTTATAATGTTGATTTGAAGATATCAACCACTGATTCAATTGTGTTACGGCTAAAGGGATTTTTGATATAATTTTTGTTATTTTAACAACTAACCAGCCAAATTTATTACACATTTTGTTACAATATTTTTCTGAAATAAACAACTTTCCTTGTTATAATTTTGTTATGCATTACTGATCGGGTTGACAACCAAATTGATTCCACTCGCACCACCCAGGTCAATACAATGATCTTCGCAGATGTTTATATAAGCAGAATAGATCAGTTTCTAGAAGATACTAAGGATGTTTTCACTGGGAGTGTTTTGGTACTGGGTGAGTCATCACCAGTCTTCACACAAGCTGAACCGAGACGATGTTCTATGGTCTCAGCATGCTTACTTTTGTACTAAAACACGTGGCGATAAAATATGCGTCATTCTTGAAGTGTAATTTTTCGTACGAGCTTACCTTGTTGTTGTATACCGTGACTCGAAACAATAACCTGGAATAAGTTCCGAATACTTTTAAGCAAAATCGGAAGCAATTCCTATAATTTATTCCTTGATTTTTACTAGGAATTGCTGGAGAAATTTCCGACGAAATTCTTGCATTCATTTGCGACCAAATTCTCGGAGAAATTTCTGAAGGAATTTCATGACGATTTAACGAGAAAAAAAATCTTGAGAGATTAAAAACTAAAGAGGATTTTTCGAAGGAACTTTCAGACGAAATAGGTAAATTCCAGAAGACCTCCTGAAAATATCCGTGGAAGTTTTAGGAGAAACATTTTAGAGGCATAAAAATTAACATAAAACATAAATTAACTTAAAACTTCGATTCGATAATATTTGTTTATGCATCTTAAACTATCTTACTTGACGAAGAAGTATTCTACTTTCAAAAGCTAATTGACACTAATTTTGGTTGAACAAACAAAAAACAGCAGATCGAATTAATCTTCTAATATTTAATATTTAATTCGTATACGCATAACTTGAAAAAGGCTCAAAAAGCTTTTTTCATTCCTCCAGCAAATCTGTTCGTTTTACTCTCCGACCGGTTTCTAGGATATTTTATTATGTACAAATCACTAGTAAAGTTGAGAAAATCGTGAAAACTAAAACTAAAATTTGTATGGGAATTTTTCATGACAACGCGCATTTTCGCCTACTATGCAGAACAACATCATCCGCCGCCGGACCAACTAGTATTTTAATAGAACTTCAGGCCCTGGAGAAGATTTCATCATTGGGTCGAAAAGTCAATCGATGGAATCAAATCAAGCTATATAATGCACAGTTGAAATCCACCTGTTGAAATTATTTGGTCACTAAGAAGGAAAGGGTTCATCGCTTTAACGGCGTTGAATCACTTGTATGTTTGCATGATTACATGTTCAAATAAGTTAAAATACTTAGTTATTAAAATATATGAATGTCACAGTGAGTGTTTTAAGGCAAAAATGGGCCTCCCAGTAGAAACGATAGTTAGGAATGTTGAAAACTGCTCAACATCATATTATGAGCATATAAACGCATTTGGAGACGCATGGTACTTTTGGGCGATGATTCATCTTATGACTAAATTGTTTATCCAAATTTCGTCAGATCCGTTTTTTAAAATAGATGAACAAGTATAAAAGCATTTGTATGGAACCTGTACTGACGGAAACCTGAACCAAATTATATGTTGGGAAGTACATGCTCTTAACATGTCGAATACTGCGATCAAGAAATCATTATAATCATGAATTCAAACAGCACGTTCCCGGGCGTCTTCTAAGCGATTTTTACATTTTTTTCACGGTTGTCCTATCCACCTTATCTAATTTCCTGTAGTTTGGCAGTTTGTTGTTTTTCTAGGGATCCTCGTTCTTTTTTGCAATAACAGATGGAGTACGGATGCTGTCGCTTAGAATATATACGGAAATGGGTACATGTATCCAGCTTGCCAATGCCCATGGGTTGGATATATCGTAATAACTTAGATTATCGTGATAACTTAGAATTTAAATTTTATGATCATGCAAACATGCAAACTTGAATGCTGTTAAAGCGATGAATTCTTTCCCACAAGAATTTAAAAAGTTTTCCAATCAAACAAAACCGCAAGTAACCAGTCGATTTTAGTTGTCGAGAACTACAAATGCAACACACAATATTTAAGCCCGCAGTCCTCTGTTTTCCATATAGACATTTTTTTCAAGACCAACATTTGAAAAGGGCGTAACAGCCACAACATCTAGACCAACATTTGAAAAGGGCGTAACAGTCAAAATTTATTCCTTCTGATTCTTCGTCTACATATAAAGCTTTATATGCAGACGTAGAATCAGAAGGAATAAATTTTGGCTGTTACGCCCTTTTCAAATGTTGGTCTAGACATATTCTTTGTCTTGCTTTGTCTCTGTATATAGCTTTGTATGTAGACGAGGAATATCAGAGAATAAATTTTGGCTGTTTCCCCCTTTTTAGAAAAGATTGGACTAAATTTGTCAAGTTGATATTTATCAGACTGGCTAGAAATCGACATGGATATCAGGCTGACTTGACAAATATTGGTCATTATAACAAACAATGTACTGATAGCTTTATGAAACCTAATGTTCATTTAATTGACCAAAGAGCATTCTTTGGCTTATTTATGGTCAACTTTCCCAAAGAACACATAATGTTGAAGCCTTCAACTGTTCTTAAAATTGAAAACATAAAATAAAGAAGAGTGCAAGTGTGAACCGGGCCTAATGAATTGGTCTGATTAGATTCAAAATCGAGTGAATGAGGGAAGTCGAGCGAAACGGAAAAATTGGGTTCTTTGGGAAACTTGACCTCAAATAAAAAATCAATTAAACGATTAAACATTTTCGACGGAACAGGTCAATTGAAAACATAAGAATGAAGTAATGTTTATATATTTCATCTTTATTTAATTACTTACTTGAGCTGCAAACTGAAAATACTATTAGGACAATAAAGCGTATAACAGCAAGACTGATATATCAACAATAAAATATGAATCGCTTTACTGAAAATAACAAACCTGAATGCGTTGAATGAAAACTCAATACATCACTTTCAGTTTCATTTGCATATACAATATACAAACATACGCAACAGACACCTCCGCTAAACTGTCGCAATAAAAAAGTAACATGAGTAAATACTACGAAATTGCGCTCTTCGCCCCATTACGTATTTACTGGGAATTTTATGATCTCTCTTATTCACACAATTCTTGCTCGAGAAAACCCCACAATAGAAGAAAAAATACTCAGCTGATCGTGAAGCAATATCGTTTGCGCACACTTTAATCATCTCACTCTCAATCGCACCCCCAACAGATCAAAACGAAATAACGTGCAAGTGACACCGGCTCCAAAAGCACTGACCCCCGGAGACGATTCGTATGTGAAGCTGGCTTTGGATACGATCGACGAGTTGGACTGGTGTCTCGACCAGCTGGAAACGGTACAAACGCATCGCAGCGTGTCTGACATGGCGTCCTTGAAGGTATGATTTCACGAGTTCTTATTTTTCGTAACGTCTTTCTTGACTATTAATTTTCCGTTCCAGTTCAAGAGGATGCTCAACAAAGAACTATCACACCTTAGCGAATCTAGTAAATCTGGCAACCAGATATCTGAATATATTTGTTCGACTTTCTTAGGTAAGCGAAGATTACTTTTTTATTTAGACTTTAGTATTCACTCACGAATCTACATTGACACCCAACAACAGATAAACAACAGGAACTGGATATCCCCTACAGCAGAGATGATTCGGATTCTCACAACCCGAGCACGCTTTCCCGTAGCCGATCGCCCCGGATGGGCGAACGAATGTCGCAAATTTCCGGCTTCAAGCGACCGCTGCAGCATACCAATTCTTTCACCAGTGATCGATTGCCACTGTACGGGGTCGATACGCCGCACGAGCATCAGTTGGGGCCGGTTCTCAACCAGATCGACACCTGGGGCATCGACATCTTCAGAATCGAAACCTTAAGCAACAATCGACCGCTGACCTGTGTAGCTTTTGCTATCTTTCAGGTAGTGTTATGTTTGAGCCAATTTGAGTAGCAATCGGTTAATATTTTTTCTTTTCTCTACCAAACACGCACAGGAACGGGACATACTGAACACTCTTATGATACCATCCAAAGTTTTTCTAGCGTTTATGACAACCTTAGAAGATCATTATGTTAAGGATAATCCATTTCACAACTCACTGCACGCAGCGGATGTGGCGCAGAGCACCCATGTTCTGCTGAACACACCGGCCCTAGAGAATGTATTTACTCCGCTAGAGACCTGCGCAGCACTATTTGCCGCCTGTATACATGATGTTGATCATCCTGGGTTAACTAATCAGTTTTTAATTAATTCAAGTAAGTTCAAAACTCTATGGGCTCTATGGATATCGTGTCTCTTATCACTATTATCGTTGCCATTATTTATTACAACAGGTTCAGAGCTAGCAATTATGTACAATGACGAGTCCGTACTAGAAAATCATCATTTAGCAGTTGCATTTAAACTCTTGCAAAATGAAGACTGCGATATACTACGCAATATACAGAAGTAAGTAGCATTCAAATATTGGATCCACGCAATTAGCATAGAAAATTCTCCTTAATTTGGAAGACAATTAGAATGTTTTGCATCTGTTCAGTTTAATCTACACAGAATCAGTGGTACACTCTTAAAAATAATGAAACGTACAGGTGACTGAAACGTTGCTTGACATAATCATCTGATGACGTAACCAATAATCTCACTCAATTTTATGTCCATTTTGAGGTACTCTGCACAAAAATTTTACCGCATCGAAAAAATACTTATATTTACGGCATCAGCTGAAATTTACAGCATTTTATTCGATTTCATTGTCTCAAGCTGTGAAGTCATGTCAAGTAAGACGTAAATTCGCACGAATCTTGACCGCAGTAATGCAGCATCTTCAACGTCCAGTTCAGTGCGAAAAATTTCCTCGGCAATAAAGAGCACGGTTTCTGCTAAATTATTTAATTCCAGATTTGTTCACATGAATCGCAACTTGTATTCTCAATAATTCTTATTGAATCTGAAGCGGCATCGTAATTACTCGGTCAACTAGTTTCGTTGTTCTTTTGGTGTATTTCGTTTTAGTGGTGATAGTTTAACCGTCGATTGCATCTGAGCGTAAACTTTTTTTATTGTGATCATATCAAAAGCAATGCAAAATGTATTCAAAACTAGCAAAAATGTAAGTCATGATTTCTGGAACCTATTCAGGACATAATAGGTATCATGCATTTGTTCCGATTCCAACAGGTCCCAATTGATACCAGGATGCTGTTCTCACGGAAACGTATTAATGAAAATTTGCCTGCTGAATAATCAACGGTGTTGCAGGTAAGTTCATGTGTAACATCAAATCACCGACCGAATGAAAGTTTTAAAGAAAAATATCGTTTCCTTGCAGAAATTGAACCGTTTGATACACGGGAAAGGAAAAAATTTCTGGAAACAATCTGCCGCAAGTAACCGCCAGTGAGAAAATCCAACAATTCCAAACGATTTGTAGCAGTCGGAATCAACGTAGCGGATATAAAATAATTTGTGTGCAAAATAATGAACCAGTGCTATTTATCTGACAATATAAAACATAATATTAAATCACAACATTGTTTCATCAAACTGACTAGCAGGAAAGAAACTCCCAAACGCATACTCATTTCGCTGTTGAAAACATGTCCTCCGTAATGTACTAAATTTAATTTACACGTCATGACGTAAAAATAAGTAAGACTTATTTTTACATCATGACGTGTATTTTTATTGGGTCCTCAAAGTCCTGTAATTTTAAGAACAGACGTACACCTACGTTCACTGGGCCGCTCCTTTTATGTGCATCCAATACCATGTAGATTTACATGAATATTTTGAAGTGTGTAGCCTTCCCACAATTTACTCAAAGATTGTATAGGATAAACTGTATTCGCTTCATTGATAATATAATAATGATCAAAATCCTTTATTCTATCATTGTTTCACTCACAGGAAACAACGTCAAACTTTTCGGAAGATGGTAATCGATATGGTGCTTTCAACGGATATGTCGAAACATATGACACTGCTGGCTGATCTGAAAACTATGGTGGAGACTAAGAAAGTCGCCGGTTCTGGAGTCTTGTTATTAGATAATTATACTGATAGAATACAGGTGAATTTGCCACACTAGATTTAATTTTTTTTAATAACTTCTGACTACCTTACCGGTAATTCCCTGCCAACAGGTTTTAGAAAACTTGGTACACTGCGCTGATCTCAGCAATCCCACCAAACCGCTACCAATGTACAAACGATGGGTTGCCAGGCTGATGGAGGAGTTCTTCCTGCAGGGGGACAAGGAGCGAGCCGCCGGCATGGACATTAGCCCGATGTGCGATCGGCACAACGCGACAATCGAAAAATCGCAGGTCGGCTTCATCGACTACATCGTGCATCCGCTGTGGGAGACGTGGGCGGACCTGGTGCATCCCGATGCCCAGGACATTCTCGACATGCTGGAGGAGAATCGTGATTACTACCAGAGCTTAATACCACCTTCGCCGCCGGCGCTCGACGAGGCGGACGATAAGATTCGTTTCCAGGTAAGTGTATTGTGGCCGCACGCCGAGAGGCGCAATGAAGCCCCTATTCTTTGTTAGTGCAATTGTTTTACCAATAATACAATTGTTCAATCATTACTAATTGCCTATATTCCGGGGATTAATCTACCCGACTTGGACATTAATTTACAATGTTCTTAAAACTCGCGTGTCCTATGAAAGGCTGAATACTCAGAAGGCTGAACAAAAAAGGCTGAAATCCCGAGAGGCTGAAAGTCTCAAAAGGCTGAAAGTATCAGAAGGCTGAAATGAATCGAAAGGCTGAATTTATGGGATGAAATGAATAAAATGAATAATAAAGAATAAAGAATAGAGAATAAAGAATAAAGAATAAAGAAAAAGAATAAATAATAAAGAATGAAGAATGAAGAATGAAGAATGCAGAATGGAGAATGAAAAATGAAGAATGAAGAATGAAGATAAAGAATAAAGATAAAAAATGAAAGATGGAGAATGAAGAATGAAGAATAAATAATGAAGAATAAAGAATGAAGAATGTAGAATGAAGAATGAAGATAAAGAATGAAGAATAAAGAATGAAAAATGAAGAATAAATAATGAAGAATGAAGAATAAATAATGAAGAATGAAGAATGAATAATAAAGAATGAATAATGAATAATGAAGAATGAAGTGTGAAAAATGAAGATAAAGAATGAAGATAAAGAATAAAGATAAAGAATGAAGGATGAAGAATGAAGAATGAAGAATGAAGAATGAAGAATGATGAATGAAGAATGAAGAATGAAGAATGAAGAATGAAGAATGAAGAATGAAGAATGAGAATGAAGAATGAAGAATGAAGAATGAAGAATGAAGAATGAAGATAAAGAATGAAGAATGAAGAATTAAGAATGAACAATAAAGAATGAAGAATGAAGAATTAAGAATGAAGAATAAAGAATGAAGAATGAAGAATGAAGAATGGAGAATGAAGAATATAGAATGAAGAATGAAGTATGAAGAATGAAGAATGAAGAATGAAGAATGAAGAATGAAGAATGAAAAATGAAGATAAAGAATGAAGGATGAAGAATGAAGAATAAATGAAGAATGAAGAATGAAGGATGAAGAATGAAGAATGAATAATGAACAATGAAGAATGAAGAATGAAAAATGAAGAATGAAGAATAAAGAATAAACAATAAATAAAGATTAAAGAATAAAAACAAAATATAGGGTAACTGTACTAGTTTTGGCCATGTTCCTAATTTGGCCAGTTTCTCGCATAACTCGAAAAGTAAAGCAATTTTCGAGGGTTTTATTAGCTCTAACAAGAGATATATTCCTTACCTAAGCGATAAAGCTGTCGAAAATGATCGATATTTTTTGAAAAAAAATGCATTTTTCAGGGTTGGCCAAATTCGGGCACCAAGGTGGCCAAAACCGGTAAACTTCGCCTAAAGAATAAAGAATAAAGAATAAAAATTGCACAGAGAAGAATGAAGGAGGAAAGAAGAAGGAAGAAGACGGAAGAAGAGAGAAAGAAGGCGGAAGAAGGTAGAAGGAAAAAAGATGAAAGATTGAAGAAATAACCTAGAAGAAGAAAGAAGGAAAAAGTAGGATAAAGATGGAAGAAGGAAAAGGAAAGAAGAAATGGAAGAAGGGAGAGAGAAGACGGAAGAAGAGAGAAGGAAAAAAGATGAAAGGTTTAAAAAACATAAAAGAAAAACGAAGGAAAAAGTAAGATAAAGATGAAAGAAGGCATAACGATGAAGCAAGAAGAAACAAGGAAGAAGGAAGACAAAACAAGGAAGGATTAAGATGGAAGAATGAAGAAGGAAGAAAGAAGAAGGAACAAGAACGAAGAAAAAAAGGAAAGAAAAGGAAGACTAAATAAAGTCTAAAAAACGAAAAGGAAGAAAGTAAAAGATTAAGGAAAAAGGGAAAAAGGAAGGAACATGAAAAAAGAAGTAAACAGGACGAAAGAAGAAAGAAAGATGAAGAAACAAGGGACAAGGAAGAAGGAACAAAAGAAAGTAGAAGAAAAGATGAAAGAAAGAAGAAGACAGAAAGGAAGGAAAACAAGGAAATGAAATAAGGAAGAAAGAATAAGAAAAAACAAGAAAAGGTGGAATTAAGTAATTAGAAAGAAAAAGGAATGAATGAAGAAGGAAGAAGAAGAATAAAAAAATGAAGAAAGAGGAAACCAGAAAAAAAGTAGGAAGAATAAAGAAGGGATAAGGAAGGCAAGGAAAAGGAAGAAGGAAGAAATAAGAAAACAAAAGGAATGAATGACGAAGGAAGATGAAGAAAGAAAAATGAAGGAAGAAGAAACCAGATAAAAGAAATAGAAGAAGAAAGAAGGAACAAGGAAGGCAGAAGAAGGAAGAAGGAAATTGGAACAAAGAAGGAGGAATTAAGAGGAAAGAACTATGTAGGAAGAACTTAGAAGAAAGGTAGAACGAAGAAGCAAGAAAGAAACAGGAAGAAGGAACTAGGATGGGTTGAGGAAGCAAGAAGGAAAAAATGAAAAAAAATGGATGAAAAAGAAGAAAAAAGAAATAAGGGAGAAGGAAGTAGGAAGAAAGAAGGGAGAATAAAGAAGGAAAAAGAAGAAGGAAGAAGAGAGGAGAATAAAGAATAAAAAAAAAGAAAGGAATCTTGGCAAGAATCAAAAACCAAATTAAAAAAAAAATTATTTTAATAGACCCCTCGATTTTTGTCAATTCTTGACTCACCAAAACTATCATAACTCCAGCATTTCTCAACCGATCGTAGAGATCAGTGGTTTCAGCGAGAATTGCTCCCCTATTAACGTCAAATGTGAATTATTCCACTAAAATTGGTTTCGAGTTTCAGCCTTATGTGAGATTTATACTTTTTCAGCCTTTCGTGTTCAGCCCAGGCCTGGGATTTGTCACCTTCATACAGAAAAACCATGCGACAAAACCAAAGAGAAAACAGTCACCTCAAACTGGACAACACAACCTAACCAGCGTAGCTCGATACAGCGTACTACTGGTCTCTCACTCCGACAAGACATTTTGAATCTTGTCACATACCTATTTTGTTACGATATATTTGTCGTGTGACGCTTTCCATCGCGACTAAGGTTTTGCACAACCAGACGGATTAGAATAGTTGTCATGGTTATTGACAAAAAAGTTCGTCATGTCACCTTTGAGTTTTGTCGCGACAAAAATTGTTGTCGTTGTCAGCAAAATGTTGTCATTATGAATTGATGACAAGATGTGGGGAAACCACTGAAATGGTGTGGTTTCTGGGTTTTACAGAAGTTGAAGTCGAGCTCATTATCAAAACGGCTAATATGTACGGCATAATAATAATGTGTCGAATTTTGGTGATTTTAGTCCAGCTCCTCCTGTTTAACCAAAATGCGTCATTTAATTTCATATATCTAAAATGTATGTTTAAAAGTCACGAATGGTTTGAAATTATCTATAGCCGGAAATATTTTAGGCGGGCCATTAACACTCGAGCACACAAGCTGTTGTATTTTGAATATCATAAACCAAAAAACATATCATATCACGCTGTACATAGCATGAACAAGCCCTCATGAGCGTTTCATGACCGTACACTTATTACGTAAGCACTTATGGAAGGAGTACTATCATTTTTTACTCTCCATATAAATAAAAAATAACGTAAGAAAAAAATTTACATTGGAGGGCTTCGAAAACACAGAAAAATGCACCGTAATAAGTGTACGGCCCCACAACAGCGCGTGGCTAGCGATTAAAATTTAATACCCGCCCAAGTTAACGTGCAGTAATTCCAATCAATAAAAATGTATCGAATGTTCCTAAATTGCCCCTAATGTAGGATATACGCTTAAATAAAATTCCGTATTTCTCTTATACATAAAATATTGCAGTCAAATAACCGTCTATCAGGCAATTGCTACAAAACCGTGTACCGTTAAAACCGGGTAAATTACAAAAACCGCGTAAAATGACTTTATCAAAAATCGTTGTTTGTATGTCTCCGATTTTTTTCAAACCCAAGTGAACAAAATCGGTTACAAAAAACAGCATCAATACAAAACCTTGAAAAGGTTTGAAAAGTACGAAAACTCCATAAACCGCGTGAAAAACGAGCAAAATTGCGTTGCGTTAAATGGTTCAGTTATTCTACACTGGGGGATCTTTCTATGTGCAAGAGACACTTGTTTTTTTTTTTGTTTATGTATTAGGGTAAATGATGTATGTTGGACAAGCGCAGGACATTCATTAGAAAATATATCGAGATTGAATAGTATAAACCAATTGAAAACCACTAGCTTCATCCAAATACATAACCTATGATTAGTCTTGTGTCTCCATTGCCCAATTTTTGGGCAAATTACGTTTACAAGGTGTAAATTGTGATATACACGGGTAGATCAAACAACCCAAATTTTGAGTTGTTTTCGATCTGGCATCTCGTTCCTTCCATCCTTTGGTGTCAAAAACAGAGAAAGAAAACCACCCAACGATAGCAGTTCGATGGGGGAAGCCAACGCTAGGTTAAAGGGGTTGAACTCAAATTTAGGTTGTTTAAACCTATTTGAACTTAACATTAGGTGGAAACAACTTAATATTTAGGTACTGTTTCACACGGGATCAAACGGAAACTACTCAAACCCGAGTTCGGCCATCCAACTCAAAATTTGGCTTCCCCCACCAACGGTCCAAATTAAGTGAAATGAACTTAATTTTGAGTTGTTTGAACTTCATTTTGGGTTGTCTGATCTAACCGTGTACTGCGAACTGAAATATTTTCTTATTGGACATCAAATATATAATTTCGACATGGAAAATGAATATATTTTGGCCAGAGTCATTTTCTCCTTATGTCAATGGTATGACATAGCCTACACGTATCCACATTCATTTAAATGTATTTATTTGCTTAATTGACATAGATTAAACCAGAAATTAACATTGTTTCGCAATCTTATCGATATCATTGAAAACAGCCTGACAGAAGTTGGCAATTATTGGTTTTCATCCATGTACTGTACATGGGGTGACCAATAAAGTTCATGTTAAGCGATTGGAATATGTTAGTATCTCAATTACAATTAAACTTTGGCCGCAGGACCTCAAGATTGCCGTTTGAACCAATTTAAACGTGTTTCAGGTACATGTTACGAAGAGTCCTATACTGCATGTTCTCCTGCATACAGGCGAGAAGTATACAATGATCATACTTCTCTTCATATCTAAAATTGATCGAAGAAGCTCAGGCTTGTCCAAAATATATCATCATTTACCCTATTATGTACGTAACAACGCAAAAATTGAATAAAATGTCTTATTTCTAAACAGAAAATCTGTCAAGAGAACAAAGAAATAATTAATTATAAAGTGCTCTTTTCAGTATGATAATTCAAATTTGTCCGCTGCTATTGCTCCTCCACGCAGATGGACAACCAGAAGATGCGACATAACTTACTTTCGGGACCAATGTTGTGTCGTGCACAGAGCCGAAAGTGCATGCGTTGTCACACTTTTGTCGCAGATGTGTGCTCTAACAAGACATACAACAAAAGCAAGTTGTCGCGGTTGGAAAAAGTTGTCATCTGGTCGTGGGGATCCAGTCGTGCGACGGAAAACTGGAAGTTGACAAGTTTTTTTTGACTGACCATGTTTTTATGTATCTTGTCAGGTGTCACTGACAAACGCGACAATTCCCAGGCCTGGTTCAGCCCTACAAATTTTCAGCCTTATGTGAATCAGCCTTTCGTGGAAGACCCGAGGCATTCATCTGAATGTGAACGAGATTTTTTTTTTATTTACACGCAAAATTTTCTAGAATTTCCACTGGATGAGAGTCTTTATTTTTTAATTTCCACAGAAAATTATTAAAAATTTCCAGAAACCTTCCGAATTTTTATTTACTAGGAGTATTTTCTTGAGTTTCCACAGAAAATCATTATGAATTTCAGCGGAAATTCTTCCAAATTTTCTTGTGGAAAATTTTACGCATTTTCAAGGAAATTGCTTAGATTTCCTAAGAAAAATTCTTCCAAATTTCCGTGTGGTTCCAACAGGATTTTTCCCTGAATTGCCACAAGTAAGTTTCTCAATTTATTACAGAAAATTTCTCCGAATGTCTACAGTAAATTTTCCGGTCTTCATGGGATGTTCCTCCGAATTTCCGAACATCGAGTTTTTTTTATTTTCTTTTATTGTGGAATTCTAAACTAAATTCTTCTGAATTTCCTTAAAATACTTAAAGTCTATCCTTTCTGAATTTCTGCAATAAGTTGTCTCAAATGTCGTTTTCTTTAATTCGGGAAATTTTTCGAACTACCACGTGAAACTTTCCCAACATTCTACCGGATTTTTTTCTATGACATTCTTCTAAACTTCCATGGGAAACTTTTCTCTTCCGAATTACCGCATAAAATATTCCCAAATTCTACGGTTATTTTATTAAATTTCCTCAACAGATCGTAACAGGCAGATCAAAATTACACAGAAATTCTTGCGATTTTTACACTGCAAATTTATCTAAATTCTTCCAGATTTACTAGAGAGAATCTTCCCGAACTTCCACGAAAAGAAATTCTGCATTCAGACGATTGTGACGTCAATCGTTTTGGCTGCAAAGAGTTGGTTCCGATTCAAAGGCGCTGTATCAAGTGATAGTGAGGAAAGTACTCTTACTACTTTTCCATTAATTCGGTTGTGTGAGGTGCGGTGGGGCCGCACGGTACGGGTGTTTGATAAACTTGTTACCTTTTGGGCACCCTTGGTTTGCGAATGACACGAGGGGTACGGACTCACAATGATGACAAGGGAAGTCAACCAGATAAGTGAAATGATAGCTCGTACGTACAGCCGCGCGTGATATCTAGGAACGAAATAAAGTTATATTAAATTGTAATTTTCGCTTCCGGTTATGTCCGTCCATTGGTGACCCCGACGTGAAAAAACCGCTAAAAATCGGTCGAACGATTTCATCGTAAACTTAAAGAAGCTATTACATGCCGAGACGTGGTTTGTTCGACTCCCGTTGATTTTGCTTGGTTTACGGACCACCTTCAAGGAGGACATGGAGTGCTCACCCACCGAGTTAGTGTCAACCTCTACGTGTATATTCTTCAAATCACCGGAAAAAATCATCGATCGAGCTAATTTTTCACCAGATCTTCATCGTGTAATGAACCCAAGATCAGACCAATTGAAACCAAAACACCACACCAAAAAAAATGTTCGTGAACAAGCCCTGAAAGATTGAACCCACGTTTTCGTGCGCCACGATGCTGTGAAGAAAAGTCTCCAACGACCATACGACATCGCTCGAACGAATAAGTACCTACGTGGATACATATGCTGATCAATTAGAAACCGCAACGAATTTCAAATGATCGAATCAAAGCAGCTTGTCATGTCAGCTTGGAAACGTTGACAGATTCTGATAGCAAGAAAAATCTAGTTACACCTACGGGCCGTCGCGTTAGATGCTTGGTGTAACTGGGGGTCACTGTGGCGGTAGACGAACCCCTGCTGGTTGCGAATGACACGAGAGAGAGGGATCGACTATGATGACAAGCGAAGCCGACCAGAGAAATGAAATGATAGCTCTTACGTACAGCCGCGCGTGATATCGAGGATTGAAATAAAGTTAGTAATATGACGTTTATTATTTTCCGCTTCCGGTCGTGTCCGTCCACCACAAACTCTTGTGGTGGAAATAAAGCGGATGTTTCTCACCAGTGCGGTGGAGACGCACGGTACCCGAGGCTTATAGTAGGAAACTATAGGAAAACGAATACCCTTCGTCGGTATGGGTGAAACCGTCAGTTGGCAGAAGATTTAAAAAAATCCGGACAAACGAACTGCCAGTGCCGATTGGCAACACGCGCAATCCGCGATGATGTTGGCCGAGGCCCACTGCTACCGTTTAGGAGACCCAAGGGAGCCCAGTAATAACGGTGCATCGAATTGAATCGACGAGGAATACACTTGCAGACGTCGGTAATGGTATATGGAAGCGAACAATACCACAGGACCGCTCCAAGTCCTACGACTTCAAGGCAAAAACGGTCCGTTTCCCCAGAACCCATTCATCCTTCGGCTCTCCCCCGATAGTTTCCTTGGTAGTCCCATCGTTGAGGCCTTCAACGCGTTGAAGGTTCGCTGACGCAACCACTTCCAGCGGCTGCAAAAGTGGACAAACTTAGCAATGGCATGCCGGTGGAAATCGTTGAATACCCCGTGCTGAACTCCACTAAATGTGTTGTCTCGAATGCGGACGCAACTTCGCTTCCAGAGGACTACATTCTGGAGCAGCTGAACCAACAAGGAGTGAAGGAAATCTTACTCATACAAAGAAGGAACCCGGAAGGAAGAAATACTCCCACAATCATCCTAACTGGGACAGTGCCATTCCGATTTTGATTGGACTAGAGTTCGCACTCAGAACTACTATCCTGCCCAAGATGAATACAGTAGGGAGAACGGTCCAAAATGCACCTTCGGGGCAAAATGGCCTCACTCACATAAAATCACTCATGTAATCTGTTGTAGTACATTTATGAACGAATTTTACCATTACAATTCATAATTAGTTATCCATCATTAAGCTCCATTGGAAAACTTTAGCAAAATCCCTTCATATTCACTCAAATTTAACGGTTTGCTATTCTTCCACCACATCCGTAAGATTGTTGTTCAACCCATTAAGAAAAAAAAACAAACAACCATGCGTTCACCATCATTTTCCATGCAATTGAGTCATTTTAGACCACCATTTGCCCCAGGCCTATTTTTGAAACATTTTTTAAATGCGTTAGAATGTCATGAAAACCTTATTGTTTTGAATAGGAGATCATTGTGAAATGTAGCTGGGTTTATAAATTTTGCACCTGCACGTTGAAATCGTTGGGTATTTTTGTTTATATGGGTGGAAACATCGAAAAAGCTTAAGGGGTGCATTTTGGACCGTTCTCCCCTACTAGGTGCTCCAATGTGCCCAGTTTGAGGAATAGAAGAAGGCGGGGGTGAAAAATTCATTTTCAATGCAAAACGAAAACAAACCGGCTACCTCTCCTATACTAAAAACCAAGATGGCTGAATCGTGAATTTGGCAGATTGGAACACCTAGGAGGTGTATTCATCTTGATCCTGCCCTAGTTACGACCAAGATGAATACACCACTAGGTGTTCCAATCTGCCGAATTCACGATTCAGCCATCTTGGATTTTACTAAGGGGGAGCCAGCGAGTTTGTTTACGTTTTGCATTGAAAATAAATTTTTCAATTTCCTTCTTCTTCCACAAACTTAACAGATTGGAGCACCTAATACTGTATTCATCTTGGTTACGACCATCTCTGCGGTAGCTGTGGGAAACACAATCAAGCTGAAAATGCCATGAACGTGTACTTATAATCAAACACCCCAGCAACCCGTCCCCAATGTCCGGACCAGCCATAATACGAATTCTGCAAATGCAATGCCCACCCAACCCCCAGCAGGAAATACCGTGCAGCGTAAGTAGAGGAGACCGAATTCCAGCATATCCGGGTGGACCAAGGCTTCCCATACGCTCAAGCCCCGGGGCAAATTAGATCTTCGGTCCGGTGCTAGACTCCTACGCCAAAGTAGTGTCAACCAGCCGTGTAGAAACATGGAACAATCGATTCAGAAGATCGCTCAGTTTCCCAATTCCCCCTTTTTCTACCCCATCTCCTACAGTTGTGGGTTTTAGACCGGCCACACCCCAGTGGCTGTTTCTCCTTTTCCTGGCATGATGGAAGGGTAGCAGCGACGAAGATGGCTGCAGCTTCGGCGCTGCACTGAGACAGTAGGCTCTCGGACCTGGCTAGATTGGTACCGGAAACACCGAAACCTACCCCTCTGCTAGACATGGAACCATCGGTGTATTGTACGGTATGGTTCCGGAAACGAGCGGCCACGAGCTTCTGATGAAGACCAACCTTCTTAGCTCCTCGGATTTGTCGCCTCTCCGGAAGCGCGCGGCGATGGAGTTTTCGATTTTGACGGGAGGCATTGACCAGCTTCTCGCTCCGTGCCAGTGGACCCGCGCCACTGGGGGGAGACCAGTGCCGGCCACGCTTCTATGGATCCGGTCAGCCTTGTCGAGGAGAGGGATTCCGTACTCTCCTGATGTCACCTCATCATAGGGAGCTCCCTTGCAGCAGATGGCCGTGAGGAGTCTTTGCCGGAAAGGGAAGATTCCGGCTTCGACACAAGCTGCTTCAGCTGGCGTGGAAGGAAGGAGACCGGAACCCAGTCGGACGTAGCTGTTGAATACTGGAGAAAGCACACTGAC